>NW_028277121.1:2444765-4887030 GCF_059951505.1 Python bivittatus
GATGGAAAATGTCAGGAACAGACTTGGGCATGATGCCCTCAGATGGCTTCCTACACGTTCCAGAAATTGGGAGGCTGAATCCTCAATACTATAGTAGCTTCTCCTGCTTTATCTCAGATGTGAGCAACCAAATCCAGGGCCTTTCATGAGGGTGAAGGGAGTCTCTTGCTTTGCTGAAGGAAGTAATACAGCATATCCACTTCCTCCTTCCCCAGAGGAAAATTCCCATCTCTCTTTAAACCCACATGACTCTTGGAAAATGAATGGCAAGCACAGGAGTTAGCAATACGATTCTTTATTTTAGCTAAAATCATATGAGCATGGCACAGGAGATTTTAACAGTTGCATTGGCATTCAAAATATATAGACTCCGTCGCCCATTTCCCCTTTCTGGCAAGAATAACCATGGAAAACGGCCCAAATTATTTAACATCCCTCCCCTTTCAAATGAGTATCACAGCAGAAAGAAATAAGTAAACATTTAAGGTTAGTCTAGAAGATGGCCATTTTTTAAAAAGAAAACTAACAAAGCAAGGGCAGCTTTCAAAAAATTGCCAGAATGATTGTTTACAGGATAGATACTCTGCTCATACTCTTCCGCACCATATTCTACCCCCACAGGTAAGAAGGTGTAGATTTTAAGGCAATGAATTGCTGAGGTGTAGACATGAGAGTTGTATGTAAACATCTGATTGTAAAGTGCCTGCTGCTCAGTCATGATTAATGACAAGAGGCCAAGATCGAAAGCAAGAGCAACAAAGAAGTGTTTGTATTCGAGTTAAAGAGCCAGGAGTGTCTGCAGGGTACAGTCAGAAAAGTCAAGAAGGCCATGACGGTGTGATCAAAATCCTGCACGTAAAAAAAAGTGGAACTTAAATCACATTGGGGCGGGCACCATCTCCACCGTTTTTGACCACATCCTGCAGAGACCCCTGCGAGAACACTGTTCTCCCCCTGGGTAGCTTCTTTGAGATATCCTCTTCCACCATAACTGTTCCATCATTCCGGACAGCTTACAATATTCAGCAGGCAAAATAGGTCTGGGGAAGCAGAGAACAGGCCTTGTAACAGCACTGAGAGGAATGTGCGCGTATATTTGGACCGCAAGGAAAAAGAACAACAAACCCTGGGTTTGAAAGATACTAGGTTTCAGCCAGTTTTTCACGATATTGCGTGGCAGTCTGCTCCCTGAAACACACTGCCAGGGTTAACCCAATGAATCCAGTGTGGATTTGTCCTTCAGTTTTGCTCTTTCATACTATGTAGAGGTTCCACAAGTTTGTTGTGCACATGCATTAAACCTTGAAGATAAAAATAAATAAATCTGTATTAGTCATATTACTAGTTAACATTACTCTGTTTGTAATAATACAATATATGTAGCGCTCTGTATGGAATGAAACGCTACCACGCCCTCTCAGCCCTCTGAGGTAGGCCAGGCCAGGAAACAGATTCCACAAGAAATACTGGACCTCTGCTTTATTGATATATGTGACTTTAATAGAATCATGAAACCCTGATTCTGTTACGGTCGCATATATCAATAAAGCAAAGCTCCAACACAATTGAGTCAGTGTTGACTCCTGGCGACTGCCTGGACTAGTTCTTGCAGTTTCTCTGGCAAGGTTTTTCAGAAGTGGCTTGCCATTGCTTCCTTCCTAGGGCTAACAGAGAGTGACTGGCCCAAGATCACCCAGCTGGCTAAGGTGGGACTAGAACTCACATGGCGCATGGCTGGCTGGGGAATTCTGGGAGCTGAAGTCCACACATCTTAAAGTTGCCAAGGTTGAGAAGCACTGCTCCAGCATTTTCCCTCCCTCCTCCTCATTCCAAAGACAGATAAGGTAGCGTCACTCTAAGTTTCTTTTTAACACCTCTTTCCTCTCCTGAGTTTAATCCATGCTTTGCCACATTCCTCCTCCAAAGTCATCTCTGTGGTTCTCTACACACACCCACGTTCACTGTCCCTGGGGAGAAGAACAACTTTGAACTTGTTCCTTAGAGAAAGGAAATTTGAAGCTTCTGCCCCGTGGCCAACCAGAGGACAGTTGCCCTTTCCCTATTGCGAATGCCAAGGATAGGGCATCTGTGCTCCCTACCTCAAGAGCAGCATGCAGACGAACCAAGGGGACAGATGCAGCCTACAGACTGTCCACACAATACCTATCAAGGCCAATTTGTCCTTACAGAATGTGCCATAGGTTTGTACTACCTGTTTACTGATCTGACTTAATTCATAGGCTGAGATGAAGAGCCAGTCTGGTGACCACTAGGTCAAGGCACAGGGCTAGAAACCAGGAGACCATGTCTAGTCCCACCTTAGCCAGCTGGGTGACCTTGGGCCAGTCACTCTTTCTCAGCCCTAAGAGGGGGGCAATGGCAACCACTAACAAAAAACCTTGCCAAGAAAACTGCAGGGACTAGTCCGGGCAGTCACCAGGAGCCAACAGGAACTCAAAGGAACAAAAAAATGGGGGGAAAATGATGAGATAAGATCTTCAGTTTGAGGTCAACAGTATCAGTCACAGCATAGCACATTGCAGAATGGTATCATGGAATTGGAAGTGACTAGACAGAGATATGCCAAATGTTTCAACTTCAAAATATTAGGGACAGCTGTTCCAGCCTTACCAAAGTGCTCATATGTGGTTTCAACCCTTCTGGAAGTCTTCTGAAAGTAAAATGGCCCACTTTCCATATGGATTTATTTATTTACAAAATGTATACCCACCCCCATCCAAGATAGTTTACATCTAAAAGAGTTACACATTCTACTGAAATGACAAACAAGCCAAAATCAATTACCAATAAGTTTAAACTCAACATAAACACTGACACATGACCACAAAACCAATGCACTTACATTAAAATGACCAGCAGCCCTGCGAATAGCATTTCCAACCTTAAAGACATGGCAAAAAGGACCATCTAGGCCACCTTTCTGAAAGCGAGCAAGGTGAGGATCATTTACCCTCTGGGGGCCTGTGACCTGTCACCCTCCAAATCTCCTGAGAGGGGGATCCAAAAGATTTCCTCTGCACACAACGGGCAGATTTTGCTAGGAGAAAATGAGCTCAAAACATTTCAAATTACCAGAATGGCTACTATTGCTAAAGTAGATTGGCAAATATGTCTTCCCTATAGTATCAAATTCTTAATATCTGACCAATTTGTGATGACCCAACCATGTTTTCTTCTGGGATATCAGGGGGAGGAAAATATTTTCTCTCTTTAATCTCAGATGGGGAGTACTGGTTTTTTACCTATCAAGAACTACATTTCCACTAGAATAACGATCTGGGTCCACAACATAAACAGCAGGCTGTTCTAAAGCAAACCATCATGTGGGGCCAGAACTACAATTGCACAAGACCCACACTCTTTGTTCCTCTGATACTTTTCTCTCCATGGAGTGCCTCCCCTCACATTGCCAGAAAAGACCAATCACCCTTTCCAGTGTTCTAATATTTTTTTTTAAAATGTATTATTTAAATTTCAAAAAATTACACAGAGCTAATACATTTTAACATGCCCATAAATTTTGATAGAATCTGTTGCTAGGATGCTTATCTCTTGTTAAAAAATTGAAATCCTGCCATTTCTTGTAAAACAGTGATTCACTACTTTGCCTCAGCCTACAATGGATTTTATCAGAGATGTTTTCAAGCAAAACAATAGACCAGGCCTCCTGCCATCTATCCACTGAGTTATTATCCAGTATTTCCATTATTTCATTAGCAGAAACGTAAGTTTTTGACTTTAAGTGTTCTGACCTGGCTGGTTGGAAAAGAGCTTTTCAAATTAGATTTGCAAGCTGGTACACCTGCCCCTGCTTGAAGATTCAAGAAACTAATATTTATGAGGGCTGTCAGATCAAGAAAGCCCACACAGTTAAACTTAATCCCAGATACATTTAGATGGGAAATGCTCATATGCATTCATATTCATCTGAAATTTGCTGACCGGGGCATCAACAGACAACTGAAAATTACTTCCCCCATCTCCAACACTAACCACACTTGAAAGAAACCCTCTATTGGAGCCAACAGTAGCTTTTTCATACCCAGGTAGGAATGTGCGTGAAAATGAATGGCAGTAAGAGGAAAGGTTTGAATGTCAGAGATGTAGTGCTGACTTCACTAGCCGCTGGCAAATGGCCTCATAATGAAGTGTTCCTCAGGCAAAAAAGCTCTGAGGCTCCAGTTTTAGTCTTATCAAATGATGGCACTCACCTTTAAAATACTTAACCGTTTTAACTCTGAGTTCTAAAGTGGCATCTTCATCACATACAAAGATAGTATGGGGATGTTGCTGGAAGGCAGAAACTGTCCACATATGGTTGACCCCTTCTTCAATTGCCTTGTATAAAGCAAAGGCTTTGTGTGCTCCCGTGATCAGAATCATGACCTGGAAGACAAGCATGAATGGACCACAGTCAACCAAGTGCCACTACCTCCTAAAGGAGCACCATCAACTGTGACAGTAGATACTAAGCAGAGATGCTCTGGTGACTAAAACAGATATTCCTAAAATCTTATGAGACGGTCAGAAGTGCCCGGTTTTTTTCTGGGTGCTTCAGAAATTAGATGGGGCAAGGACAACCCTGTATTTAATTACACGTTAAGGCTATGTAATGAATGTGATTCCTCCCCATGTATTTAATATTTTCCCTTGTAGGACATTACAGATTATAGTTAGTCAACTATTGGAGGTGCTCTGCAGGCTGTATGCTATGTAATGGCACCGTCAAAGAGAAGTATGTCTGGTACATAGGAAACATTCCAGCTGAAGGCTGTCTAGTAGCTGTAGGACAATTAAGAGACATCCTGATTACAAATCAGTGGGATGGTATGCAAAGCATCGGAAGATGTTTCCTCGTACTTATGTTTTCTAAGGAATCCTGTGGAATGTGAAATGAAGGATCTTTGTAGAAAAGATATAGGTATATTGACTTGTGCATCATTCTGATGGTTGCATATCTGTGTTTTTAAGAGGCCATCCCCACTTTTGTCAACATTCAAACAAAGGAAGAGGCCGTTACTTTGCAGATGATGACTATGGTGTAAGGGAGAACAGAGAGCGTGGCCATTTTCCCAGAGCCACTGACACGTGTCTCCAGAAATGATTTTCTTTTTCTTTTTTTACAGGAAATTAACTTCTATACAAGAGAAAATATATACTAAAAAGAAAAATACCTCTTCTACTAAAACTTCAAGATGGGGTGGTAATTGTTGATATTGTTATTAATTGCCCTGAATTGTGCATAACCGAATAAAATGGTGGAATACTAAATACCCTACAGCAGTGTTTCTCAACCTTGGCAACTTGAAGACGTGTGGACTTCACTACCAATTCCCTAGCCAGCCATTGAGAAACACTGCCCTACGGTACATAATATAGGGGACCTAGGGTCTGATTCAGTTCAATCAGAATGATAAAACTCCTAGAAGGGCAAGTAAGGTTAATGGAGGCAGAAGTTTTGAAAAAATGAAATGATTCTTGCCCACTGGGAAGCAAAGAAATGGGATTTTAATGTAATAAGTAAGATGGGATAAAATAAGCTCTTTTGGGGGGAACCAGTTGTATTTCACTAATGGACATTTGTAATGCGCTAATTCTAAAGATTCTAAATTCTAAAGATCACACCAGTTTTCAGATATATTTCAGAAAATGCAAGTATAAAGACAAATGTTCTTACTTCCCTGGCATCCATGACTGTCCCCACACCAACCGTTAATGCCATAGTTGGAACCTTAGATAAATCACCATCGAAGTATTTTGCATTTGCCAGAATGGTATCCATGGCTAGTGTTTTCAATCTTGTCCTTGACACCAAACTGGATCCGGGTTCATTGAAAGCTATGTGACCATCTGGGCCAATGCCTTTGAAAGACCACAAAAAACGAAACCAGTGTATGCAGGCACGCTTGACAATTTTCTAAATACTCTGATCAACAACCTCTATGAAAAAGAAAACAGTGATAATACTAGGTATGTATGAACCACCTGCAAAGAGTCCCAAGGTGATGCTTCAGTGCTTGTATTGGTGGCAAAGGCCATAGAGACAGATTGCTCTGCAGAAACCACTGTTAGCAAGTGACGTGACAGATTCCACCTGAACAGGGAAGGAGACGCTGCTTTGTGGTTTTGCCTCAAATGGGGATTCTGTTCAGGTCTTGGTGAAGCCTAGACTACGCTGAAGTTCTGCACAACTCAAGGTCATGGTGAATCACATGCACCCAAGAGGGTTCATATCAAAATACTGTTTATTAACTATTTCGCAGGATTGTGCCATGCTTCAGACTCAGTTCAAAAAAGGTGCTTTGGAACACAAACATAACATCTGTTTCCAACTCTTTAAAGCAGCTATGTCTTTTCCTGCAAAGGGCAACTTCATGACCCCAGGAAAAGACACAGTTGCTGTAAACAGTGGCAGACAGATGCTACATTTGGGCACCCCCACACTCTGAAGCACCACTGGGGATCAAAGATGAAGCACTGCACAGCCCTGCAATTTTAGGTTGCAAGCTGTTCAGCATTTTTCTTCTAGAACAAATAGTTTGAATTACTGTGAGAATAATTTAAAATCAGTAGGGGAAAACAGGCCAGAATACAGGAATATGGGAACTTGGAGCCCTCCAGTGTGACAAATGGACACTTGGATATGTGGATCAGGAATGAACCACAGGTTCCCCAGCTGTGGGTTAGAATGTAGACTGAAAAAGATGAAAATGAACCAAACTTGCTTGCTATTAAGTATTATTTTCTTCCATTAAGGAATGATACTTAAACAACACTTATTACTAATTGGATTACTCACTGGTAGTTTCAGTTTTTGCTGAAGCACACAAAAAAGCTTACCTCCAACGAACAGCTCTATTCCCCCAGCTTCTTCTATCTTCTTTTCAAATGCATCACACTCTGCTTTGAGATCTGGTGCATTCCCATCGAGAATATGAGCATTGCTTGGATCTATATCAATATACTTAAAAAAATTGTTCCACATGTAAGAGTGGTAGCTCTCTGGGTGATTCCTTGGAAGCCCTGGAACCAAAGAACAGCTGTTTAATTAGTGGACCTCAAAGAAAAGTTAAATGTATATGGAATGTGCTGAAGCATGCAGCTCTACCCAATGTCGCATAACACCGTTAGCAAATCTGAGCCTGTGCCACAAATGCAAAAGTTTTTAAAAACTTACCTACGTATTCATCCATATTGAATGTCTTCACATATTTAAAAGAGAGATCTCCTCTTTTGTGATAGTCTATCAGTTTCTGGTAGCATCCCAAAGGTGTGCTTCCTGCATCAAGCAATTGGTTTCATTATCCCATGTACTAAGAAAAATTCCTTGTACTGGAATTGCAAAAGGTGAGATGATCACAAGTCCAGTTATAACTATATTGATCATGCCCTGGGAAAACTCTAGACAAAAAGATTCTCTTCCACCAATCCCTTAAGGAATAAGTGATGTTCTAATTCTCTTGTCTTCTCATGATTACTCATGCCTTGGTCACCCTGCATATTGATTACTGCAATGTGGTCTACATGGAGCTGCCCTTGAAGACTACTCAGAAGCTATAGCTGATCCAGAATGCAGCAGAGCAAGCAGTTATGAATGCACCTGAGTACACCTATGTAATGCCTCTACTATACAAACTCCACTGGTTACCAATTCCTAATGCAATTCAGGATGCTGGTTATCGCCTACGAAACCCTTTATGGCATAGGTCCTGCCCATGTGAGTGACTGTCTCTCTACCATTATTTCTGCCCACCCCATAACACCCATTAGGGTGGGGATGGTTCATGTTTCATCTATTAAGCAATGTCATCTGATCCAGGAAGTACATCATCTCTGTCACTGCACCTGCCCTCTGGAGTAACATCTCCTAGAGATTCAAACTGCCTGGACCCTGCAAACCTTTAAGCAATCTTTGAAAACTCATTTTTTCTCCAAGCTCTGGGATGAGTTCACCTGGAATGTATTGTTTGTTTAGGTGATGGTGTATGTCTGTTCCCCCTATTATATTTATTCTCTGCCCCTCCCAGAGTCATTATGAGTTGGGCAGGCTTAAAAATGTAAATTATAAAGAAATAAACTTTCACAAATATCTGATTTTATTCTGAATAGTACATAAGTTGCTGTGACACTCTTTTTATGCAATGTAAAGACTGAAAGCTTTGAGGCCAAATCATTTCCTCCAGTGATTAAAATAATAAGGGAGAGTAAAGAGCTCCAACAGGATCTTGCCATATGGAAGAACAGGCTACAAAATGGCAAATGTCAACATGCAAATGTACAGGGAAGATGAAATGTATGTTTATTGATGTTCTAAGTAGCCTCTTGGGTTGTACCTTTAAGTACAACTTGATCTGCAATAGCCAGCCCAAAACCCATTCATGAAATAGAGGTCAAGGAGCTTTTTGAAGACCTACAACACCTGGTTGAAAAATTGCTATTGTGGCAATTGAGATCATTCTTCTATCCTGCAAAAGTTTGCCATCATGCAGAAGTTCCGGAGACAGAGTCGTTGGAGTAAATTGGGAAATGGATGTAAAAAAGGTTCAATCAAGCAGAAGGTAAACTACTGCCTTCTCAGAGTATATGACAAATCTCACAAACCTGCATGAAGTTACGATATGAGGAACAGGCTATCAACAAGTAAGAATAGTCCCTATGCAGCTATAGTTGGGAGCAGAGCAGCACTGGCCAGTGACTTCAAGTGAACATCCAGATAAAGGGTTAATTGTCATGATGGCTGTAGGCTACCTTTTTTAATCACAAAAAGCATCTCTCTGAGTGCCAGTACCCAAGGGGAAAAAAGCAAGAGAAGGCTGTTGTACACCTACCCAGCTTATACATTTTGCAGATATCTGCCTTGTTAGGGTGGAGAAGATGAAACTGAGGTATATAAACATGTTCTTCAGATTTAGCGTTTTCTGTAATGATTTTAGGTTCATCTCTTATGTTTCCTTAGTGCCCACTACAGCTTTCCCTCCTACCATTCCCCCACCCTTAGCACAATCCTGTCTCATCACAAGTTAGCTGATTCATGAGGATCCATATGTACAGAAGTTTTCTGTGTACTTGCGCTAACCTAAAGGAAGGGAATCCTTCCTTAGACCAGATTTGTGCATTGCTATCACTCGTTTCCTATGCTGAGGTGTCTGTACCGCCACATGTATAGATTTTTTTTTCTTTTCTCCCTCTTCTGACAGTTTAGGTGGACATATCTTATTTGGAAGTTAGTCAAACTAAAAGTCATGGAACTTGGTTCCAAGTAAACTAATTGGGCTCTTGTGGACATATGTTTCTTCAGAGCGTAACCATATTTCCTATCAAAGTAGGCAGTTTGCAATTCACCAGGATTCCTTCAACCTAAGGGCCCTCCAGGTATGTGAATTATGAGTCTGAGAATTCTCAGCACGCACCTTGGGAATGCTCAATATGAGGGCTGAGGGTATTCACCACTGTGTGTACAGAGTTTTTTTTCCCCCCTCCAACAAAGATGTGTTTGGAATCCTGGAGGAGAAAGGGTTGTGGTAGTAGCAGGGAGAGCAGAAAAAAAACATAATATGGCCTTTTGGTATTCTTCTCGCTTCCACCTTCAAACTAATGAGGAAGTTGGGGATATGAGTCAGCACATTCAGAGAACTGAAAGCAGGCTAAGATAGAGAAGGAGATATGGATAAAACAAAGTTAAAACTCTAGAAATTGATTAATTGCTCCCTTTATTTCCTAACCCTACTCTAGCTTTTGCTCAAGGCAGAAAAGCCTCAAATGAGTGAAATCTAGCCACTCTACTGGAACACTAAACCATTCACTCCTTATCTTCCAAAAGCAAAAATGTAGGAGAGAGAGAGAAGAAAATTAATTACCTGTTGGCAGGCCAAGAGTGAAATACCGGCTTTCGTTAGGCTTAAACTGGATGATGCGGTTACAGATATACTTTGCAGCCCATTCGCTTGCCAAATCATAATTGTCTAGGATTACGAGCCTCATCCTTTTGAGAAACAGCTCCCCCAAAGTAAAACACAGTTGAAGCTGCGGAAGAACCCAGGTAGATGGTTATTCAAACAAGCATATTTTATCACGGGCAATGCAGAGTGCGACCTTCTCAGCAAAACAAAATCTCCAGTCCTTGAGTGTGGCTGTACTTGACAATTCCAGAAAATTATTTTGGGTGTGTGTGCAGTGGAAACGCTAGATTTGGGGGTTCCTGGTGGTCCTTCTATACACTGGCAGCACCTTCTGAATAGCTTGATAGTTGAAAGACCATACAGATCTGTCCTGTGCTTAGACAAGATTATAGCCATAGTGCAGTATTTCCCCAATATGATACCCTCAAAATGTAATGGACCAGCTTCCAAAATGTGCAGCCAGTACAGGATTTGGGAACTGGTGAAGTCCATTATATCAGAAAACTGCCCAGTTGAGGAAGACCAGGAATTCCCTCCCCCTTTAGTTAACTAAATATTTGAATGTTAATTTTTTTCTAGAACAAAATAGAAGCTGCATATGGGTGGGGTGTGAATTCCCTTCCTGTTTTTAAAGTTCAGCAATACGTAGCATCTTTAAAACGCTGCAGTTTCTGTAACAAAATAGAAACATAGCAGAAAGGATATTGCATTTAAACTAGGTCTTTTCTTTTTTAAAAAAAATTCTTGGATGGCAAACTATTCCTGTCAAAATTACAACACCCACTGCAGGAAGAGATAATTGAAAAGTGGTACCTATGGAATCATAGCAATAGAAATCTTTATCTGTTCTGACTGTAATCAGGGCAGTCAACTCGGTTAGAATCCACGGAGAAGAAAATCAGTCTGCGGAACCCGGTATTTTTTCTCCTGTCGGGATTCTAAGTTCACGCTTTAAAAATGCCAAATAAATTTGGCGACATCATGGATTCGGGTAATGAAAATAGGCAAGCGAGACTGCCAGCAGCACAGTCTCGAGGCACACCTAATGCGCTTTATTTCAATGCGTGGTTCCGTGGCTCATCTCTCCCCAGACTTTCTAGATAGTTCTTCCAAGCGAGCCCACCCCGCATATCAGCACATGTCCATCAGTGCCCCCTCTCAGGCCGGTTATGATCTGAACGGCAGACCCTCTGGTTTTCTGCTGGCATCCGTTGCCAAGTAAAATAAAGGCCAAACGTTGCAGGAGGGCTGGATTTCCCCAGCATCCCAGGGCCTCGCCCGAAGGGCTTCTGGCCGCAACAGGGAAACCACGAACTCGCTGAGCACCGCGGATTCCAACCCATCCATCCATCCACCCGCCCATCGATTCCTGTTTCTGCCTCCCAGTGCGCCTGGCGCGGCCCTGGGGATCATGGGAGTTGTAGTGCTACACCTCAGGCAGCTCCCAATTGCAGGCAGCTGCGGCAGGAGGCTGAAGCCCGGGCCGGGCGCCGCGCCCCGTCAGGAGAGGAAGGCGGCCCTGCGCAGGGGGGCGCCCCGCGGCGGCTTCCGAGCTTCCCCGCCCGCCGAGATCCCAGCAAAGGAGCCGGCCTGCCCCGCCAGCCGGCCGCGGACTCCCCGCCCGGCCGCAGCCCGCGCGCCGCCCGCTCCTCACCTGGCGCGGGAAGCCGCCGGCACTCCTGGGCGGGAGGCAGGGCCGAGGCTTCCGGGAGGAGGCCCCGCCCCCTCCGGCTCAGGCGGCTCGAGACCGCGCCGCACGGGGCGACAGGGCGGAGCTTCGGCGCGAGGGAGGGCCCGAGTGAGGAGGCACTTGCCGCGCGTGCGCAGGGCGGGCCAGGTGGAGTTTAAAAAGGAGGGAGGGAGGAAGTAGAAGGAAGGAAGGAAGGAAGGAAGGAAGAAAAGGGAAGGAAGGAAGGAAGGAAGGAAGGAAAGAAAGAAAGAAAGAAAGAAAGAAAGAAAGAAAAAGAAAGAAAATAAATAGGGGAAGGAAGGAAAGGGAGCGGGAAGGAAGGAGAAGAGGAAGGAAGGAAGGAGAATAGGGGAAGAAAGAAAGAAAAGGGAAGGAGGGGGAGGGGGAGGGGGAGGGGGAGGGGGAGGGGGAAAGAAAGAAAGAAAGAAAGAAAGACGAGGGAAGGAAGGAAAATTCTCCTAACTCTAAGCCAGGGTTCCTCAACCTTGGCAACTTTAAGATGGGCGGACTTCAACTCCCAGAATCCCCAGCCGGTTTTACTTTTCTGAGGATAGTCTTGGTGGTCTATGTTCTACTGGATCCCCCGGTGCCATGTTTTTACAGCTCGGTTTCCTTCACATCTGTAAACCTTTGTGCTTTACAGAGATTGACAACTTACAAAGCAGAGGTATCGTAGCAGGAGATCGTTCGCCTTCCTGCTACGCCATTATTCCTTTTATTTCCGTCTCGTGGCACTTTGCGACACGCTTCTTTGAGTGTAGCCAGGAACGTGTAACTACAGACTGCGCGTGGCACGATGTTGCACTCCTGAGCTTCGGGGAAAAGCAACGAGTGGGATTCAGAGGGAAACGCTCTGCTAGGAGCAGCGCGAGAAAGTGCGGGAAAAGCCGTGGAGCCCTTCGCAGGCTTGCGAAAGAATGGTGACTGGAGAAGATCTGCTGAGGAAAAAGATACATGGGATAGGAATAAATGGGTTCACGTCCATCAATGTGTGTAAGTCTAAAAACATAATTAACCCATGACTCCTGCTGGAGGAGCAGGTGGCAGGTCTCTGCACACATTCATGTTGCCTGCCGGTTGCACCCATTCCTGGACTACGGGGCCTTGCTTACAGTCGCTCTTGCCTTAGTCGCCTCCCGACTGGGTTCCTGCAATGCGTTCCATTGTTTCTGTTTTCCTACTCAGGAGAAGGGTGGCAAGAACGACTGCGAAAATAAGAGCTGTTTAGTTGTTATGTATGCCTTGGAAGGAATTTTGCAGAATTTGACTGAAAGAGGATGTGATGGCATGGAATTATGGAGGCCAGGCTCAGGGAGATAAGCGTTTTCTTAGCTCCCCAGAAGAGCGTGGGAGGAACAAGAGGATGAGACCGGCTCCTCCCTGGGGAATTCACACTGTTGTGGCTGGAGGGCTTTGGGAGCTGGGGTTTCAGTCTGGGAAGATTCTTGCTAGAGGTTGTAGCTAATAAACATAGCTGGACTGAATTGGCATGGTCTCTTGGAGTTCCTTGGGCTAGGCCTGACATCAATCAATATCTCAGCCCACAGAAGGAAAAGAGGAGTAGGAAGCATCTCAGAAGGGACCCTCCTGTAATGGCATGGAATTATGAAGGCCAGGCTCAGGGAGATAAGCGTTTTCTTAGCTCCCCAGAGGAGTGTGGGAGATACAAGAGGAGGAGACTGGCACCTCCCTGAGGAATTCACACTGTTGTGGCTGGCTGACTTGGGAGCTGGGGTTTCAGTCTGGGAAGATTGATGTCAGGCCTAGCCCAAGGAACTCCAAGAGACAATGCAAATTCAGTCCAGCTATGTTTATTAGCTACAACCTCTAGCAAGAATCTTCCCAGACTGAAACCTACTTCCAATCTATCTCTGGTCTTAGGAATAATAAGTGCTAGTTTTTAATGCATTAAGTAGGAATAGTTCTTTGTCAAAACATATCCCATTACATTTATAATCTAATCTTCAAATCCCCATGTAAGCTTCGCCCCGCCTGCATTTTGCAAATAGTCCATCAGTGGTTTCCATTCTTTAAGGTAATAATTATTTGAGTTTTCTTTTAATAAGCAAGTCAGTTTATCATTTTCTGCCATTTCCATCAGTTTTAACAACCATTCTTGTACTGCTGGTAGTGTCTGGGTTTTCCAAAATTGTGCATACAAAAGTCTTGCTGCGGTAATCATGTATTGAGTAATTCTAATAAGATGTTTTCTATTTGAAAATCCATTATTCCCAGCAGGCATAATTCTGGTTTAAATGGAATCTGTATTTGTAGTATGCTCTGCATCAAGGTTTGTATTTGAGTCCAGAATTTCTTTGCAATTTTACATGTCCACCACATATGGTAAAACGACCCTTCTTGTTGGAAATTGTCCCATACATCTTTGATAGTCTTTAGGGTGTCATATACCATTGATACAACATTTTATAAAAATGTTCTTTCAAATTATAACAAAGTAAATTTTAATCCTTTAGACCACATATTTTCCCATTGCTGCATATGTATATTATGTCCAATATTTTTTGCCCATTTAATCATGCATTCTTTAACTTGTCCTTCAACCATTTCTTCTCTCAACAATAATTTATACATTCTTGCTATTAAGTGTTCATCTGTTTCACATAATTGAATTTCAAATTTCGATTTATTCTGTTCAAATCCAAATTCTTTTTTATCAATTTTAAATTTTTCTTTATATTGCATATAAGAAAGCCATTGAAAGGTATGTCCTTCTAAAACCAATTGCTCTTTTGATTTGATTTTGTATTCTCCTTGTTCTTTTTCTAATAAGTCTTTCTATCTCATCCATTTATTTTTTATCTCTTGTTTCAGTTCTATAGAAGGCTTCTTGTATAGAGGTCCACATCAACATTGAAATTATTATCAACAGTTCCTTGTTTGATCTTGCCAAAGAAAGATTTCTTTGAGAAGTGTCAGCTGTTATTTGGGAATAGTGGCTTTCTTCAATCTGCATAAAGTCTATATGGCTTTTCTTTGCAGTCTTCTTTTGTGGATCCATAAGATATCCAAAGGTCCCGTAAATGATCTGGCAACAGCCAAAGACAGGTGTCAGTGTCCTCCACCTCCAAATCGCATCTCAAGTGAATAAAGACCAGGTCAAGTCTGTGTCTGCCAAATTACACAGAGCTGAGATTACTTGTGACAAATCCATGGTCACCATGGAGGCTATGAACTCAGCATCTTTTTGGACTCCTCCCTCAGGTATGGCGACTGAAGTCATCCAAGACTATTAATCTCACAAACTCCAACACCATGCCTAATGTGACATCTAGGAACTCATGCAAGACCACTGCTGGGCAGTTAGGTGGTCAGTACACCAGCAGCAGCTCTAGCTTGTCATTGTGGTCCAATTCCACGAACAGATGCTTACACCAGCTCACCTTCAGAAGAGTGCTCCTTGTCATTGCGAGAGTTTCATGTGCAATCGCAGCAACCCCTCCTCCTTGACCATGGTGTCATAGCTCCTGCAGAATCATAAATCAAGGTGGGCATATTCTTGGCATATCCTTGTTGCCTAGCCAGGTCTCATTATCACATGCCAGATCAGCATATTGATCTGCATGTGGTCTTACTCTGTACCAACCCGGAGCTTTCCAGCAGCAGCTGAAGATCAAAGTGTCCGACAGTCCTGCCACCTGGGACCAGGACTGGATTAACTGGCTTTGAAGAGGGCTGCTGAACCAATATGTGGATCCTCTTCCTGCTAGAGTGTTGATCCAAAATAAATGGATTTACTTTTCTGTACTGAGAAATATATTTCTCTACTGCAATATCAACAGCAGATGCTGTTCTTCCTTTCTGTATTTCAGGCTCATTCTCAGTGGACGTGTCTGTAATTTTTCCATCTCTAGAAGGAACTCCCAGTTTGACAGAAGGTGAAGTAAAAAGCTAGTTAGCAACCTTTTTAGCAATCTCATGCTATGTTGTAGATGCCCAAACTAGGCATTAAATAACGTAAAACCTTTCCCATTCTCAGATAATTGCTGCCATAGCTTTCTCAAAATACTTGCATCTTGGATACAGTATCATACATTTCATATTTAAGAAAACCATTTTTCTGAATCTCAAAGTTTGGTGTCAGTTTTTGTGAAAAAATGTCCAGTTGAGCTATCGAAGACAGTTCTGTCCATCACTAACTGCATATTGAAGTCACAGTTGATGTGTTAGTATTAGGTCATCAATCCCTCAGTCCTGGAGCTGCATTATAGACTGAACAGGTAAAAGTATCTGATCAGTAATATACCCTTTAAAGTCCTGCATGGCAGGGGAGCAGGTTATTTGAGGGGCCGCTTCTTCCCAATTACATCTGCCCATCTCATCAGGTCCAGCAGGAGAGGGATGTTATGGTCCCATCAGCTAAAGAGTCCCGTCTGAAGGGTCCCAAGAGACGGACCTTTTCTGCTGTGGCCCCCACCCTCTGGAACACCATTTTCCCCGAGGGGAGGTTAGTCCCATCTCAACAGCTTCCACAAAGCCCTTGAAACACCGTTTTTCCAGCAACGTTGGGGATCTCACAGGAAAAGGGAGCCTGCAAGACGGTTGTGTTTAGAATGTTGTCCATTCTCTTGCAATCTTGTTTTTTTTATTTATGTTTAATTGTTTTAAATAGTTGTTTGTTTTTAACTCTTTGTTTTGTTGTATGAAGAGTTCAGAGTCACGTTTGAGAGATGGGCGGCTGTATAAATTTGCTAAATAAATGAATAAATAAAATATTACTGTGTCACAGTTTGTTGAACAGAAGTAAAGTTCACTTCTCTGTTCAAAAATACCTGTCAAAACATTTCCTCAAGATAGCTGTGCTATTGTGGAGTAAAGCAGTAAGGAAGTGTGTTCGGCACCCTTCTCTTCACAAAACCTTGCAAACATCCTTGACTTTACTAACCTGGTTTCCATATAATTGATAGCTGCTAGTAGAACATTTTCCAGGGCTGGACTAGAACTTGTCTAGGAATTGTATGATGTGTCCAAACAGTGCCTGGAGATTTTCTTTATGACAGCTTGCCATACTGCCTGCTCCATATGCATATTGCCTATGCAATTAAGGTACCCATAAGAGATTTGTATTCATCTAACTAACGGTAATATCAAATAGGTCCTTAGTTTTACTAGTCCATGTAATTTCTTTACAGAAGACTGAATACTTACATGTTTTACCCTCGTCAATGATTTCAACATATGTCATTAAAGGAGCAGCTCTAATGCTCCTCATTGCCTCATTAGTCTGAATGGGAAATTATTCCTTATCTATTCAGCTAATTGATAATTTACATCCTCTGCTAAATCTGTGATTCAGGAGGAAACAAGGTTATTAGATAAAGGAATACTTGAAAGCTGGTTAGTGTTGGATTCCCCTCTCAAACACTACATTCATGTTTGAGTTAATATATTTCTCTGACAAATAACACTACTTTCACAAATATGCAAATACTTGTGAAACCAAAGATGCCAAATTTTCATCATGCTTTTTTGACTTAGATTTTTTCAGCACTACAGGCTGATGCGTCATCTTTAGCTTTTCTCTTACCAGCCAACAATATATATTTTTTCTATTTTAAGAGGCTAGAAATCGAAAATAACAGATTAAACCCTAAAATTCATTAATACATATACTTGCACAGACCTTTCTGAGTCTACTATGAATATATTACTATCTACCATGATGGATACCATCATGTGTGGGAAACAATCTGCCAGTCGCGGTGCAGCTGTGATTAACAGCTGGCTAGACCATGGTTTAGCTTCTCTCGAATTTTTATCCCAGCTTTGTTTATCATTTTCCCTGCGCTGTTGGCTTGCCCAGGCAAAGTTGGTTTTGATAGTGCTTCTCCTTTGGCCTGCAAACTTGATCCGTTTTTTAGAAAATCCTGCGGCTACTCTAAGTTGCTTGCAGTTCCCAAAGGGATCCCAAACCAGAGTTTGAAAAGGGTTTTGATTTAATTTTGTTCCCATATACCTCTATTTGGAATGTGTTATATTATGTCTTTCTGAGTTTGATTTTTTCTTTTTCTTTTAAGGGATAGAAATTGGTGGGAAAACAGGAAATCGGATTTCCATTTCACCTCTCTGCTAGGCCGCCAGAGGGGGGATGTAAAAGGCCAGTCAACCACTAGATGGCAGCAAAGCAATACAGAAGATTGCTTGCATTGTTGATGTTCCCTAGTTGGGTAATGAATGACCTGTCTGCAAGCAGATAGCCAAGCTCAGAGAGCCCCAAGGTCTCCACCATGCAGAAAATCCGCTTCATCTGTGGATCATCCAGATTTCTGTGCTCCAGACCTGCTAACCCGAACTATTGCTCTATGCTCTCACACAAAATTCCTTGTCTGTTCCTTCATTTCAAGATCTGATATTCATTTTTGTTTGCATTTGTCATTTTAAAAAGCAATCATACAATTTACAATTTTTGGACAATGCAGAAATGTTGAGTGTACATGGAGAGGCATTGTATAGTCAGAGAGAATCAGATATCCATCAGTTTTGGAAAGTAATTGCTGGTTGATATACCAGAGCAAACATGACTTTACCCCCTCAGTCACCAGTACATTTGAAGAAGTAACATTGATATATACTCTGTAATTTTTCCCCCCAGTTAATACTCCTGTCATAAAACTATTGTTTTGGAAATGCTTTCTGCTGCCCAGATATATTAATTAAGCAACAAACTGGATCCTGCTTTCTAAATTGAGGTCCCCTACATTTTTTTAATGGGAAGCCCATGTTTGCTGTTAGTAGAGAGAGAAAAACAGTTTTTCAGATAGCGAACAGGTTTTGCAACGTGATAATTCTGTATCTTTTTCAGAGGAAAGAGACTGAAGTGTAGCTTTCCCATCTACGCTTCAGACACAATAAATCCCAAACTGAGAAACTGAAAACAAGCATTGCAGGGGCAAGTCACTTCTGTACTGCTGCCAAGAAGACCTGGCCATGTGCAGCTTAACTCAGGAAAGACTTCACTTACTTTTCAGTAAGTAGCGTCATTTTCATGCCACTAGATGTCATTATAAGAATACCTTTCAGCTCTTCTTTTGTGGGGAAAGAGTTGCTAAGAGAGAGTAATAACAAGGAGTAGCTCACTTCTGTGACCGAGAAAGACCACCCACCTCTGAATTTCAGTCTTCTCAGGGTGGATGGCCAACATCGTCGGTGTAATTCACAGCAGGATCCACTTGGCAAGGGGAATGTGAACGTACTGAAGGAAGATGGTCCTTAGCTGCTGCTTATAAGGTTGGGATAAATGATATAACAGTCAAATTTAAGTCTAGGGATGGACAGTTTGTAACCCCAGAATGGCATGTGGCCTTCACATTTCCTTTTCTGCAACCGTTGGAACTCCTTCTGGCCATGACAATGGGTAACCAACAGCACCGTGTCCTCTGAAGTGGAAAACAGAGGAAAGGTACATTGTAATCTCTAAAATAGTCCTATAGCAGTTAAAATGGAAACTCCTCAATTTTCCCCATGCTCAGTTGTGGGAAGTGGCCCCACCCAGTTTGGGATCCTTCGTCCCTTACACCCACCTTATTTCAAGAGATGCATGTCTTCCAATCTCTTGCTATTTAACATATTGTGTATTTAATAGCAAAACATAACGCCGTATCCCTGTATCATTACCCCGTTTAATCAAGTAACCATCTGCTTATCATAAAAAAGTGATTTTTAAATCTATTTGCTTTATTTTATTCTGAAGGCAAACTATCCTGAATTATTTGGAGGAAAGGTGGAAAGCAAATGTTTTCAATTACATAAAATGTGTTTTTATTTAAAGATGCATAAACCATCCAGTGAAATGTGAGATTAATATGTTGGCAGCCAAGAAAATATTCCCTCCCAACAATCTTCAGTGACAGCGATAAAAATTCCAGTCACTCAGCTGTACTTTATAAACAAGAAAAATAAATATGGGCAGGAAATGATAGCGAAATACAAAAGGGATAGTCAAGCAAAACACAAATACAGTTTATATATCTCAAGGGAACTAAAGAGTAAGATATTTTTCATAGGGAACTTAGTTTAAGCCACAAATAGCTATTTAAAAAACAGCCCAGTTTCACTTGGAGATGAAATAAAAACAAACTTTGGAAGACCGAAATGTTGTATGACCCATTCAGTATAATAGGAAATCCACGAACCTGCTTCTTAACAGATTTAGAGGCCATATGTAGGGTTATAGTATAGTAGATATTGCTAAGATGGTGATGCTAAGGTTCTCTTTCACTCTTGATTCTTCAGCTAGATCCATTCGACAGCATCAGTTGCCCAGGAAATCATCTTCACTGAAGATAAATTACATCCTTTGTTGGGGTCCAGTTTTGACCCGGAATGATGGGAAACCATAGGTACAATTTTATTTCTCAGGGGATGGTGTCTGGCAAATCAGCCCATTGAATTAATCAGAGCAGAGCTATCCTCAGATGGATTCACAAAACCATTAGGTGTGAAGAAACACCAAGATCTCATATCAAGACTGTATATGAAACGCCTGATCTAAATGTATATATGTATATATCATTGTAAATAAAACATGTGTTTATCTCCATAAAGGAAAGGAGGGGTGTTAGGTATTCACCATAAGTGTTCCCTTTAAGGAGTATATCACTATGATAGAACACATTTCAGGTGAGGAAGGATGGCTGTGATTGGATAGCCGAAGTATAACAGTAGGCTGTATCCCAAGCAAAGTTGTTGGGGGATGTTTGGAGAGGACATACTGTTGTTGAACTGCTACATCGGACTGAACTGTAAGTGTATGACCTTGGGTTGTTTAATTGACCATTGCCTATATTGTATATATTTGCTCATTGTAAATACAAGTCTGTTGGACTATCAGCTGTGTTTGACTTGTTATTTACCACTGTGCATATCTACTGGTTTAGTAGATATCATCTCCAAGCCTATCCCCTGATAATACCTCATATTAAACAACATCGCTGATGGGAGGAAAAGTTCATTAATGTGAATCATTGCCACTCCCAGGGACTTTACATTTGAAGCAGAACATCAGTTGCTGTTGTTTTCTGACCACCCCTGTTGATTCAGAATCTGAAAAATAGGGTAACCTATGAGTAAAATATCCCTGTTATTCTGTGCTAGAGGCCAGCCTAGGGCTGAATTCAACATCGGGCAAAGCGTGGGTCTGGCTACATCAAAGAACCTAAGTTGGAATAGCATTATAACATTTCTGCTGATAACTACCATAATCCATTTGAAACGTTTTGAGCTTAAAATACTTTGCCATCCTTAGTATGACTTTTTTTTTTTTTGGCAGAAGTAACAACAAAATCATCTGCCAAAGGAAAGGTCAGTGAATTCATATCCCGGCTTACATTTAATTAGCAATACAGTATCTATGGTGTACCTTACCTTACCTTACCTGTCTCCTGTCTTACCTTACCTTACCTTACCTGTCTCCTGAGAAATCTGTATGCAGGCCAAGAAGCAACAGTTAGAACCGGTCATGGAACAACCGATTGGTTCAAAATAGGGAAAGGTGTACGACAAGGCTGTATACTGTCACCCTGCTTATTTAACCTATATGCAGAGTACATCATGAGAAATGCCAGGCTGGAAGAATCACAAGCCGGAATTAAGATTGCAGGGAGAATCATCAACAACCTCAGATATGCGGACGATACCACCCTAATGGCAGAAAGTGAAGAAGAACTAAAGAGCCTCTTGATGAGGGTGAAAGAGGAGAGTGCAAAAGCTGGCTTGAAACTCAACATTAAAAAAACTAAGATCATGGCATCTGGACCCATCAATTCCTGGCAAATAGAAGGGGTAGAAATGGAAGCAGTAACAGACTTCATTTATTTGGGCTCCAAGATCACTGCAGACGGAGACTGCAGCCATGAAATTAAAAGACGCTTGCTCCTTGGGAGGAAAGCTATGGCAAACCTAGATAGCATATTAAAAAGCAGAGACGTCACCTTGCCGACAAAGATCCGCATAGTCAAAGCTATGGTTTTTCCAGTAGTAATGTATGGCTGTGAGAGCTGGACCATAAAAAAGGCCGAGCGCCGAAGAATTGATACCTTTGAACTGTGGTGCTGGAGAAGACTCTTGAGAGTCCCCTGGACTGCTAGGAGGTCAAACCAGTCAATCTTAAAGGAAATCAACCCTGATTGCTCATTGGAAGGATTGATAATGAAGCTCCGGCTCAGATATTTTGGCCACCTAATGCGAAGAGAGATCTCTTTGGAGAAGACCCTGATGCTGGGAAAGATTGAAGGCAAAAGGAGAAGAGGACGGCAGAGGATGAGATGGTTAGATAGCATCACTGAAGCAATGAGCATGAAACTGAGCAAACTCAGGGAGGCAGTGAAGGACAGGAAGGCCTGGCGCAATATGGTTCATGGGGTCACGAAGAGTCGGACACGACTTAACGACTAAACAACAACAAATCTATGGTGTCCTTAGATCTTTCCCTGTTTACAAAACAATGATTGATTTTGCTTATCTTTCTATCGTGTGCACAAGGCCTCTGCGTATGATGTACCTCACCGTGTTTTCAGCTCCCGCCTTGTCATTTTGTTGGTTCTGAGCTCAGGGTATTGCATCATGATCTGCAATCAGCATTAATTGCAGTGCTGTATACCAAACAAGATTAAATCCCTGAGGACTAGTTCTGAGACATAATTGTTTAACTCGCTAATGTATTAATATGAGTGTATATTTAATATAAAGAGGTGCTAATGACATATTCTAGCACTTTCTGCTCTGAAATTGAGAGGGAGCACTTGGGCCAACGAGTCCTATTCCCTCGGATTCGCTTTAGTTATGGGGGACTTTTTCCTCTCTCTCCCTGAAGAAGAAGACCTTTCACTTTGTCTTCAGCAGGTGAACTCACAGGGAAAGACAACCATTAAGATGTGGATTAGGGAATATATTTTAATTGTTTTCGTTTGGTTTGAAGTCAATGCTCTTTTCCAGTTCACTTCATCATTTGATATAAAACATCCTCCAGCATGGAATGGAGATCCTGCATGATATAAATGTGGAATTTGGTCAGTTTGTTGGTCAGCTATAAGTTTAATTGAAACTACCCCTCCTTAGAAGCTTATCTTGTCTACCAGCAGAATAAAGATGGGGAAATCAACTGAGTTGTTGAAATGGTATGTGGGAATTACCTTGGGAGACAGAAGAGGGCCACAGACTGGACATGGAAAAGATGTCTCAGCCTACAGATGTGGGGACGACATGGGAAATGTTTCAGAAGGGGCCCTCCCTGGTTTTCTGGAGAGTAAAAAGAAAAGAGGGGAGAAATACTTTCACTCTTGTAAGATTCTGTTAATGTAACCTAACAATAAAGATAGAGCTAGGACTCCTGGTTGTACTTCTTGTCTGGAGTACCTCTCAGGGCTAACAGTTGTACTGTGTAGACAGACAGAGAAGCAAGTGATGGTATGCCCAAGTAACACCTCTGCTCAGCGAGCTGCTCTGGTTGGCAATTTGCTTCCAGGTGCTATTCAAGATGCTGATCATTACCTATGAAGCCCTGCGTGGCATAAGCCTAGTTATTTGGGGGACTGCCTATCTCCCATAGTATCTGCCTGGCCCATTCAATCTTGCAGGTTCCTTCGACTAAATGCCACGTATTGGGACCCCAGAAGCCCACCTTCTGTCCCACAGTGACTCCCCTCTGGAATGAGGTTCCACCTGAGATCCAGATGGCTACCACCCTGATGCTGTTTCGGAGGACCTTGAAGACTCGGTTCTTCGCCCAGGCCTTTGGCAAGGATCATTGAAGCCCCCTTATGGGTAGTATGGGTTTACCTGGTTTTTTTCCATCTTTTGTTTCTTGTTTTTATTATTGTATTGTTTTATTATTCTCTGTGCTTTTATTTGTGAATCGCCCAGAGTCACTGGGAGTTGGGTGGCGTAAAAATGAAATAAATAAATCAGTCTACTTGACCTGCAGAATAGAAGCACTATTATTGCTTTAGGCAACACACTGCCTTTACCTGTATGACAATTCCCAATGCAGACATTCAATCAACCACTGCACTACAAACCGTAATCATCATCGTAATGATTATCATCATCAACATCATCAACGTCATCCACCAATTAGAAGGATGAAATAAAAAAGGTTTTTAAGAAGTAGCAATGACTGGTCACAATTTTTAAGATACATTTATTATATGCAGTACAAAAACAGGGCGTGTCTCTACAGAAGTGCCTCTCAACCTTGGCAACTTTAAGATGCATGGACTTCAACTCCCAGAATTCCCCAGCCAGCCATGCTTTCCTGCTTTATAGTGACTGAAGCAGTGTATCATTCTTTTTTTATTTTGTATTTATTACTAAGATTTCTATGCTCCTCCTTTTCAGACTGGCTCTGCATAGCTTACGAGAAAAGATACATTAAAAAATAATAGAAGAAACTAGACAAGGGCAATACTATATAATAAGGTCCCCATTCCCCAGGCCCAGGCCCAAGCTAATACAGTGGTACCTCGGTTTACGAACTTAATTCGTTCTGCGACTCTGGTCGCAACCCGAATTGGTCGCGACCTGAATCAAATTTTCCCATAAGGTTCAATGTAATTACGGTTAATCTGTTCTGAACCATATGTATTTTTTTTTTTTAACCACAAAAATATGACACAAAGTACAGTACAAAGAGAGAGGACGCTAACCTTGCTCGACGCGATTTCTGGCGTGGAGGACAGGAAGGCGGGTGGGGAGGCGGTTATTGCTTGGAGGGAGAGTCCCCCTCCCTACAGGAAGCCACGACCACGTGTCACGGGAGGGAAAATGGCCGCGGACCCTGTTCGTCACCCGATCCGGCGTTCGCAAACGGAAGCAAAATTTTGCGAACGGTGCTGTTTGTGACCCAAATTGGTCGTGAACAGAAGCGTTCGTGACCCGAGGTACCACTGTTTAGTCTGAAAGTCTTATTGACTAGCCAAGTTTTACAACCCTATGCCAATAAAAGTATCGAGTTCAAACTTCAGGTTATATGGGTTTTTCTGAGATACAAGAGCCAGAATCTCGAAATGTGGAGATTTGGAAACAGAATGTAGTGTACCTTGTATTGTAATGTCTGCATTAATTAGTTCCTGTCCAGTGATCTTACAGTACTAGTTACTGATGTTAAGAGGTCATTACAATTAATGCCCTTTGCAGCAAATATATTCCAGTGAAAGGCTTCAACCTGTATCTAAAACTTTTAAAGGGAACAAATGTTCTTTTCCAAGGATTTACTTTCTCCAGTATCCTTGGCTTTATTTTATTTCATAATTTATTGATTAATTCGGAGTATACCGCTGGTGAGCAGCAAGATGACAATCAACAGGACACCATGCAGCTAAATCCAAATCTGTTTCATGAAGCTATTGAAATCCCTCTCTATCACTGTCTTTTTGTTCCTGACTGCCAGATGCATTTTTTTTTCCTGGTACGGGATGCAAAATTGTGGCATTCGACACAAAACGTAAAAGTACAAATCTCACCAGTAGGATTTTAGCTGAAAGTCTAGGAGAAGCATTTAATAGTCTGCTAAAAGCACAGTTGCTAAGTTTGGAATTCTTCCCTCCCCTCTGTTTCTGCACAGTGTGAGATCTTTGCCCCAGTGATGATACCTTGCAGGGTGTCATTGACTACTGCTGTCTGGAATCAACAAGACATAATTGGCTACAGCAGTAATCTAGTGACTGACATAGCCCACGATTACGTTACTACAGATAGTCTTTGCTTAACGACCACAATCGGGACCAGCAACTCCGTCACTAAGCAATGAGGTTGTTAAGTGAGAATCACATGACCGCAGTGGACTTACGCCACTTTTCCCCAAGGTCATTAAGCGAATCACCACGGATGTTAAGCAAGACATCATGGGACTGCAACTTGTGATTTCACTGCTGGCTTCTCCATTGTCTCTGCTTGTTGGAAGCTGGCTGTGAAACACACAAATGGCAATCATGTGACCATGGGATGCTGCCGGTTGCAGAGTACCTGCATCTTGATCACATGACTGTGGAGACGCTATGATGGTCATAAGTGCAAGGACCAGGCTTAAAGTTACTTTTTCAGTGCCATTGTAACTTGGAATGGTCACTAAACAAGGCAGTTTTTAAGCAAGGTCTACTTGCATTAACCTTTTAAAATGTTTTTTCCTTACATGAAGTCTTCACAACCTTGTATCTATCAAATATAACAGGCAGAAATACAGTGGTGCTTAAACATTTGTGAATTGAGAACTGCTCCTGTCTGTGCTCCTGCTCTCTGAAGATGCCGGTCACAGGTGCTGGCGAAACGTTAGGAAACAAGACTTCAAGACCACGGCCACACAGCCCGGAAGACCCACACCAGCCATCATTTGTGAATCCCTTTGAATTTTCAATATTTCTGCATAAATGTGACTTAAACTATGATCTGTTCCCCACACAAGTCCTAAAACTAGATAAAGAGAACCTTTGGATCATTTTGCTCAATAAATAAATGAACAAGTATAATGTTTTTGACTCATCTGTTTAATTAGGTTCTCTTTATCTAATTTTAGGGCTTGTGTAGAGAACAGATCATGGTTTAGGTCATATTTATGCAGAAATATTGAAACATTAAAAGGATTCACAAACTTTTAAGCGCCACTGTAAATGCCTCCTTTACTGATAACCTAAAATCGCCAAACGATGTCTGTGTGAGGGGGCAGGGGAAGGAAAGACACAGAGGTTTAAAGCTTATGGAAGACCAGATTATACAGCTCCTAGGTTGTAGCTGACTTAATAGGTCTGTTCATATCTTGGATACTTGCTAGTGCTCTTTGAGGCTTTATGGTTTTAATCCAAAAAACTGAGCAATGGAAATTCTATCTTTTTTGTTCTGGCAGCAAGAAAAGAGTCTGTTTCGCAGTGCCGTGTCAGTCCCAAGCAATGGGGTGTCCTGTACGTTTGTCTATCTTTGCTTGAATGCTTTGCTAGACTGCAGAGTGCCTATTTCTGCAAGGAATGTCAACTCACCGAGAAATCTCTGTTGTGTTTGGCTGATTGCTCACCTTTCTTCTTTCCACTCCAATTCCATTAATTGGAAAAGAAAGAAATGCAGCATCAGTGTATTTTTGCTGAAAATAGCAGTGAAAACAGATTGTCTCCCCCCTCAGCTTGTCTTCACTGACATCTCCTGCTCCTCCTCACCTGGAGGGCCATCATTTCCATCTTGCCACCCCCTTCCTTTGCTTCACCTTTGCTTTTCCCTTCAAACTTACCTTCACCTGTTTTTCCATCTTACAGTCTCAAGCTCCATCATTTCATTCGCACCAATATTATGGCCGCCTGCCCATCTCTATGTTTTTATGCTACAAAAGTCATCCTCTGGTGCGTTTGAAAAGCTAACTAGCAAAATTGGGAGAAATTATATGAAACACAGTAATTCTGACCAGCTAAAAAAAAGGCTACATACAAATCTTATGTCTAATCTGGAGTTGTTGCTAAAAAAGGAAAGGTTAGTATGTGCTGTAAACTCTGAATAAAATCAACCGTGTAATAGAACATGAGGGATTGTTTCAACCTCCTCCGTGCCACATATTGTAAGGATTTTAGCATATCTACTGTGCAGTAACATAGATGGAAGTAGGTGCCCTTGTAAAGGTCCAACAATAAATGGCTTGGGGCAGTGTATAAAAATAGGAGACCATAGTTTGCCTTTGAAAAGCATTGGCATATTTGCAAAACTAGACAAGTGGGTTAAATTAAATTGTGGATCTAGAAGTTGTGAAGTGTTTGGCTTGGTCTTGATCTAACATATATAACATAGACAGCACCAGGTCATAATGTATGATTTTTCTGAATTAGAATTTTTTTTTCCAAGTGGATTGAAATGTATAATTAAAGATGAGGTGGGGCAGCCCAGATGGATTATAGCTAAGTTGGTGAAGCTGCAACTCACACTCTGATTTCGACTTTGCCAAACTAAGATCCCAGTCTGAGAACAGCATTGGCAATGCACTTTTGGGTGCTGAAGATCAAGACATCTAAGAAATCTGGATAAAGCCTCTACAGATTTAAAATTAGCATATGGCCCAAGCCTGCCTGGAATAATAATTGTGCTAATGTCTTAGCCTGGAATACTTTTACTGCAGTTTGCAGATAACAATTTCCTTGCTTGTCTTAGTAGCATGATATTGTCGATGTGGACCTTTGAACAAGGTTAGCAACATAGGCAGTGTGGGCCTCTCTCCTCCCATTATATACTTAAAAATCTGGAGCTGCTCAATTGTGTGGTTATTAATAGTCTATCTATGAACTTTGGACCTATTGACAAATATCATTTTAGTTTTTTGATAGGGTGTTCTGTACAATATTGAGTCAGGGCCGTAATTGTTCTCCTTAAGCCCATACGAAGTAGAGATAATATAACAGCACTGTCAACACAGAGTAGATGAGGAAGGTGCTTATGGGCCAGTTTGGAAGCATGAATGTCTGTAGATTTAATCCTTTTACAAAGGAATTTATATAAATATTAAAACAAATAGGGCCCGAAGTACAGCCTTGATAGTACCTCAATAAGTATGTATGTGTTTAGAATAGATGTCCTGGATGATTGGTTCTGACTTTATTTATTTGTTTGTTTAATATATTTATTAAATTTATATGGCCGTCCATATAGTCACCCAAAGTGGCTCTGGGTGGCGTACGGTAAAACCAAGAATTAAAACATTTCGCAAACCCATTAAAACGGGATTCCTCATGCAGCTTGAAGAACCAATAGGCATTTGTCAACAGAGATGTTGTTAAGCTTGGTCTAAAGTAAGCTGCGTGATATAGAATCAAAGGGCGCTTTAAAATCAACAAACGCTGCATAAACGGTTGCAGAGTCAAGCAGTGGTTGGTAGTTGACTAAGCCAGTTTAAAGCCTGCTTGTTCTTCCTCTGAAATGTGTTCCTTGATATCCTAATCCCCCAAATTTAAAGGCCATGCTAAATGCGTAGCATGCATTTCACTGATAATATTCAGTAAGCTAACAGGCATATAATTTGATGACTGAATCATCTCTATGGCTTTTTTTACAGATTAGAACACTGATGCCACCCCTCGGTCTTTGATGATATAGGACATCTTATGTATGAAGAAGAAGAAGGAGTAGTCGCCAATGTATATTTATCTTAAATCGCTCTGGGGGAATGAGGTTGTTCTCTGCTGCCTTCCCTGTCCTCAAACGCTCTATGGTCTTTCCGTAACTGAAACTGGGGGCCATTGCTGCATGGAATCTGTTCTGGGATCTGACACAGGTCTGGCTGTGTCCTGTGAGCCATATTAAGTGTTAAAATATGTCTTCCAAGCATCTGCTTTTGTCAACTTCCGGTGAGCCGTAATGGCAAACCGACATTCCTCTTAAAAAAGGAACACCTTGCAGCTGAAACGGCGCCTGAATGCAGGATTCAGGCTGCTGAAATTTCTCTGGAGTTAAAGAGAGATTGTCAGATAACCCACATGCACTCCATACAGATGTTTTTTTGTGAGCAGACAGCTGGAACTGCGTTTTTGTGGGCGGCTTGCGGTTGGCTGGGAGTCGTGGGATTTCATCACGCCTATAGCCGGTAATGTCACCTATAAGGACTCTAAGTTTGACGGGACTCATGTCTTAATCACTATGGACTTAATTCTTTTTCCTTTGGCTTTCTTTAAAGATTGAGAACCTTCAGACTGGCAAGTTTTATTGAAATTGCTAGGTAAGTTTCCTTTAATCTAAAAAAAAAAGTTTAAGTTTAAAGGTTTGTAATTTTGGGAGTGTACAGCAAAATGATGATTCTTGCTGGCTTTAGAAAGTTTTAAATGGATTAAGGGCTCAGATGGACTTTGATTGAAAAGATCCTTTCTTAGGGGGGAAAAATTGTTTACATTCTGAAACCAATAACATGACTTTGAAGTTTGGACACCAAAGGGCACCAGATGGCTACTTAAAAGAAATGCTTGATCTATGGGTGCAGGAGGTTTTTAGCTATTTAACTCTATAGTAGAATCAGAAGGTGTTACTGAAAACTGAAACTGACTTACAGGTGGAATTAAAAATTACAGTTTGCAAGAAAGAGGTGGAGATAATGGATTTACAAATGAAAGATGATGACTTAAAAATTGAAAAAGATATACAAATAACCAATCAGATGAACGATCTGGATTATCTCTTTATACTGGATTTGCAAGAGGGATTTGCTGGAGTTGCTACATTGGAAATACAAAAGGGGCTTGAGAAAGATGATAACAATTTTGAGAGAAGAGATGAAGAGAGTATGAAAAGGCAAATGCTAGACGTTTCTTTAAGGAATTTAAAGATTATTTGCAGAAAGAAGAAAGAATTCAGAATTGGTTTATTTGAACAAGGTTAAAATAATGGTTTGCTATTTTGGGGGAGGTTTAACGGCTTCTTGACTAGAACTGGATGATGGTGGTTCTTTAGGGATGTTTAATTGTTTTTTGAGTGGGACTGAATTTTGATTATTTGAAGAGAGGAAATAGGGGGGATCTGTTTAAATGAAAAGGAAGGATTTAGATTGGGGGTGATATATATATAATTTGTAGTATTTATGTTGTTATGTCTGATAACCCTTACTGGACTTTCTCTATATAATAGGGAGAGATGAGGTTCAAGAGATGGGTTTATAGAAATTGGGGTAAGGTGTGGAATGAAGAGATGCTTGGTTATATTTTAAGAGATAGTGATAAGTTGTTAATGATGATTATACTTTTGGGGATGAAGAGGGAGGTTTCTTTTTCTATTTTTCTTTCTTTTCTTCCTTTCCTTTTTTTCCTGCACTTTTTAAATTTTAATTCTTTTCTTTTCTTTTATGTATTACTCTATTTTGTAGTTGTATAAGTTTTACTTGTATTATATAATCCTTAATTAAATTGCTGGAATAAAGTGTCTTTCAAGCTTCTGAGGAGATAGGGCAATCCAAACGGGAGATCAAAGATGCCAGCCACTCGGTAATACGTTAAGGGAATATAAAAGGGAAACATCTTCAGCCTGAATAGCATCAATCAATTGCTCTCATTATTTTAGAGAAGCTACTCTTTTTTGTTGCTTGCTTTAATATTTTTTTGTAGAATCTTTTTAAGCAGATCAAAATTTGGTAAACATTGCTTAAAGATTGTCCTTAAAACTCTTAGATGAGGAACTTCGTGTTTTCTTCAGTGTAACATATTCTTGATCAAACCATGGCCTGGGTAGATGATTTCGATTACTAGGCCTTATTGAAAGAAAAAAAAAAGCTTGAAGGTTAATAAAAAGACAAATATACATCTCCTGAATCTGAGTTGCTGTATGTTGTGGGTTGGCAGATTGTATCTGAAGGTCTTGTCTATGCTGAATGCCACTTGCTGGCCTTCTGATTCTGTGCTTGAGCCAAGGCCCCCGGGTGTGACGCAGCTTGCTTCCTACTGAAGCTAACGGATGTTTTTGTCATTTCTCTCAGCTGCTGTGTGTTTTATGTTTTGTGTATTTATATGTATATTTCTTAAAACAATTTTTAATATTATAAGCCACCCAGAGTCCTATGTTTGAGATGGTTGGTCATATAAATAAATACATTTGTATCTGCAATAAAAATGGTTATATGCCGCCCAGAGTCACTTTTATGTGAGATGGGCGGTTATATAAATACAGTAAATAAAAATAAATAATAAAAATCTATTGGTCTAGGTATATTCTTGAAGCTTCTGCAGTTAGCTAGGTAGTGCAGGTTGAGACTCTGGAGACAAGAGATTTATGGCTGACGGTAGGGGAGAAAGATGGGCCAGGTCAGAAAACAGCAGGTTTAATTCAAAGCTGGAAAATATAGGCATGGGTGAATTTGCAATGGACTAGGTGTGGGAGGAAGACAGTGTTGTCCAGTTCTGCACTCAGGAAACAGTGAGTGACTGCTGGTGATGGACCAAGCAGAAAGTGCAGATCTGCCTTTAGACAAAGAGTGGATGTAGCAAATCCTTAATTCTTTATCTATGCCCTGCTGTCAGTAGGATACGAGATGCTGAAGAGTAAGTGCCACTGGATTTGGACCTCCAACAGTTCTATACCTTCTACAGTGTTAGATCTATCAGAACTATTAATCATTACAAAATCTGCATTCAGGAACTCAAACAAATGTGAGAGACATAAGCAAGGCAGAAGGCATGGTGCTTTGAACTCTCTGTAAAACTAATACAGAAGATGGTTGAAACTGGGTAGATATTTCTGGATGGTTGTCAAGCATACAGAAAAGATTGTCATTTATGGATCAATAAACATAATAAAGTTCCATTGGCCTCATTGCTTGCAGGTAGCCTCTTCGTGCTCTCCATAATTTGACTTTCATTAAATCCACCTCATGAATTTGCTCATTCAACAGTTTCCAACATCGTTGTTGCCAATGTGCAGTGTGATGGGTTGTCATGTAACGTTCTATGTTTCATTCTATTAAACAATGCAGGACTGAGTCTCCGCCGTGGAACAGTGAGCCATTTGGGGGTTTGGGGATGAAGTTCAAGCTGCCCATGGAGACTGTGGGAGGAAACCCATCAGGCTCCCAACTTTGCTGAGGAGTGCCAGCTAGCCATGCATCATGGAATAGGGGAGTTGGCCAGAGGCATGTTCAGCAGACCTGGACTGTGGATCTCAATAAAAAGGGCTGCTTCTCTGGGGGGCTAGTGAGATTCTTCATGCACTGGCCATTTGCAACTTTGGAGCTTGCTGTTGGGAATTATGGGTCTTGCTCCTTGTGCACTGTTTATTTGTCTCATTTTGTGCCCTAATGACAGCCATTGCCTGGTTCAGGAGAGCCAAGAAGGCTTGGACAGCCTCCAGCAGCACATCTGTCCACTGATGTGACAGTGGTTGCTCCTCTGCATTGGTATTCAGGTGACTGAGTTATGCAGCATCTCGTATCAACTCCTGAGCCAGGTCCTGCAGGAGAACACTGCTGAACCTCTGTGATATCATGGATTTTGTCAAGTGCTTCAAATGAAGCACGCTTTGGTACCTTCTATGCATCCATGCCAGCCTGGGGGCAGGAAGTGCATTTAGCTAGGTCCCATGGAAGAGTGGCAGCTGTGGAAATCAGGGAACAATGGAAGTTGAGAGAAATGAATCTTGGGCTCCAGCTAGAGAGAGTACCAGGGTGGGTTTGGTTGGGATGGAGAGTAGAAGCCTAAGATGTAGGTTGTAATCATCACCACAAGAAGACTGGGATGCCTCCTGGTGACCTATGTGCTTACCACTAACACCCTGTAGAAGGAGGCCTTCTCAGGAACACACACACACACCCCGCCTTGGCTCAGTCTCTCCTAGTGTGAACACAGTAGATAGAAGTGAGCAACTCAGGAGAGGCCAGCCAGGGGTAAAAAGTGCAATTATGGATACATAGCCCTCGTGTCCTGAGCATAAGAAGTGGGAGGAAGATGACATCATCCATTTCTGCAGCCAGAAAGTGGCTTGTGCCGGCAATGGGCTAAGCAGAAAGTACAGATCTTAATGTAAGCTTTGCTGTTCACAAATAGATGGAGCGCTTTTTCCATCTCTGTATTCTCCAATCTCCAGAACTGGTTCTAAGCGATCCCACATAAGAGAAAGATGATCCTGTATTCCAACCAGAGGAAACCTAGAGTCAGCCTTAAAAGTCCTCCATATACTTTGAGCGAGCTGACAATGGAGGTTCATTTTGCACTGAACTGAACTGTGTGTACATGTATTGTGGGGATAATGAGGAGTCAGGCAGATGGAAGGGCGTAGAAGGGTATATCAACTAAGCCTGCCCTAAATACATACCAGATTTGTGGTAGCCTGGGGATGGCTGATGAGTAACATTGTGAAGATAAGATTCTTCATATTTTATTGAAGTTAAAGCATCCTGAGATGTGAGTCTAGTTTTAGAAATTAGAAGAAGAATCTATGTTGAATTTATTCTTGATGTGGGAAGTATCATCAATAATATCCAGTCATATTTTTTATAAATCAGATTAATTTATATAATGTGAGTCAACAACATTGCTGAACTTTTTATATGTGTATATTTAAGAAGCAGTTGGTTTGTTGAACTTATTTTAAATTGTATCAAAGTGGGTTCTTATATCAGACATCAAATGAGGGGGATGGGAAAACAATTTATATCCAGGCTTAATTATACAGATTTTTTTTTTTTTTTAAGTTTCCTGGTTCTTCCTCAGAATAGAGCTTGGTTTATCTTCTGTGAGATCTCAGATCCATATTGATATTATAAAAAACTATCAGGGAATAATTAATTAATTATTATTGTTCTCCTAAATTGTGCTCGATAGTTAGGGCTTTAAGATAGAAAAAGTGGGTCGGCTGGTGGAACCCACGGCCAGGGTAGCCATCCCTCAGGTTCAGCTCGTATGCCAGCTGTGATTCTCTTTGGAGCAGGAGGCCTTGTTGGCAGCAACTCATATCCTTAATGGTGGTATACTGGATTATTTTAATATGCTTTACAGTGGGCTGCCTTTGAAGATGATTCAGAAACTGCAATTAATTCAGAATGGAGCAGTTCACCTGCTGATAGGTGAAAGCCATTACAGCCACGTAACAATGTTCTTGCAGGTGTGGCCTATAAGTTGCCAGGTTCAATACAAAGTGCTGGCTTTAACTTATACAGCTTGGCTGCTAGGTATCTCCATTATAATCTCCTTCAAGTTTGACTTGCCTATTTGGTTCCCTTGATCTGGGAGGAGATGCTAGGACTATCAATATACCAAAAAAAAAGCACATTGAGGTGGCTTGGTCATTAGGAATGAATGAATAAGGACTGAACAACCTAACAAATATATGAAGGAAAAGTGGATGGGTCAAGAGGATGAGGAAGTCAGAGAAAGTCATGATTGGGTAGAGTTTGAAGAACAAAGGCAATATAGAAATCAGTACATGAACATGTTAGAAACAAGAATGGCTTGCAGAAGTAGAAAGATATGGAGATGTACAGAGAACAGTCTTGTAATAAACTAGATCTAGCTGCATTTCCATTTCTTTTTTAATCTCATGTCTTTCCTTATTGTTTCTTATTACTTTCCTCCATTTTGCGTAATGGTGCTTACCCAGAAAAGAGCTAGCATGATGGATATGTATAGATGTATACGAGATGTAACACATATAGAAGGATAAACTCTATCTTCAGGACCAAGCAACACAAAAGAAAAAGATGTGTGTTAGTTTGTTTTAAACAGGACAGCTACTGTACATTTCTGGTGATTTGTGAGTTTTGCACAGCAGTGTTTATAACAAGCTGTATTTTCTTCTCTTTAAATGAAAAGAAGGAGCATCGCTCCTGTTATTTGGATTTCTATATCTTCTATAGCTTTTCTGGACATACTGGTTGCCAATCAGCCAATTGCACCCTTCAAAAATTCCCGTAAGCAGTTCATGGCGGCATTCTAAAGGTACATGTCCTACCTGGTTGCTTCTGTACTGAGGTTTAGCTACCTCTTCTGGGCTTAACCTGGGGCAGAAGTCCTGTGAATTCTGCTGACCCTCATGAAAACGCAGAAGGCCTTTCCTGAATCTTCAGCTGAGTGAACGAGGTGGCACATAGAACCCTTTGACAACTGGTTGACCAGTTTTGCAGGTCTCATTCCGAGTTTATAGAGTGCTTCAGAATGTCACGACTAACTCCGAAGATCAGGAACCCAGAGTACAGTTTTTCCATTTGTTGTTGCACAAACTCCATGAACTGCTGTAATTTCTAGTTGCAACAACGTTCTTTGAATGATATACTGTATGTCCTGGGATCTGTCTTAGGTACACACATACAAACATACACATATACAAATAGATGACAAAAAGCCCCCAACTTTATTAATAATTTTTCAACAAAATAATTTCTGCATCCGATAGGTAAACTGTAATGAATTGTGTCTCAGCAATAATAAAGAGAATTTATTACTATTTGATTGATTTCATATAACTTTTTTTTTTTTTTTTGAGAAATGTGCTGATAATTTTATTCCTGTTTCCCAAGATCAGTATTTTTCCTGGAAACGTGTGGCATATTGCTGCAAAAACCACTATTTCTTTTAGAAATACTGACTAGATTCCAGATTTACCTTTGCCGGAAACCATTTCCTCTTGTCCTAGTCAGTTTCTCTCCAGATCTTCAGAATTGTCTATTACTGGAACCCACCAGTAGATCAAATTTTCAGAATAAGATCAATCTGGAATATAGAATCCGATCACTTCTCTTGAGTATCTGGGTATTGCAGTAATCTCTCTGTGGCCTTATCAACAGACTTTTAAGGCTCTAGTTTGCTTGGCCTCAGCATCTTAAGGAAACACCAAGCTATCTAATTCCGTCTTCCCCAGTCTCGGCCCTTTTAGGCTGAAGTCATGGGCCAAAAGATCTGGAAGTACCCAAGTCAAGAAGGGGTACTGAAAGGATACCCTTTTAGTGAAACAGTTACTATGGAATTTGAGACCTCTGATAGTGATGAGCATCTTCAGCCAGGTGAACAAAGCTCGAGTTGTTCAAATATAAAAGCAAACTCCAATGACTTTAACTTTATTCAATTCTGTTCCTTATCAGAATAATTGAGTTCATGTTGCCCATTTATGACTGATAGCACTGTCTTGTTAATTTAATGAATCTAAAGGCTCATCAGGTTTTTTCTCAGTTGTGATTGTTTTCCATGCAAGAGCTTGTGTTGCAGAAAAATGTTAAGGTGTTTCATTCAAATCACAATTACTTCTCTTTATTGATTCTATTAGTAGTACGTAAGATCTTGGTAGTTTGCTTGAGAACATCGGTCTTCAGTTGGCTATAAAATGTGGTCCACCCACTACGATAATTTCTGCACCTTCGCTCAGGCTGTAGGAGAGAGCTTGATTCAGAATATAGCAATGACCCTTTTAACAAAAATATGCAGTTTGTTGTTAATCCATATTCTTATTTTATTAATACTTGCCAACATAGTTTATGAGGGGGTTGCTTTTTGGTTTTTAGTTTTTTGTAAACAAAATGTTGAGATTTTATTGCATTCCCACCAAAGCTGGAAGAAACTGTGATTTTTCTTATAAGCCTTCCAGCACTTTGTACACATGTTATGTATTACATGCAAGATTTTTATAGAGGTAAAAAGCCAGTGATGTAAAATCTTAAGAAATAATTCATGTGTATAAGAAAATATACTTTTTATATCTTCCATTTCTCATCCTCCCTCCTAGATAAAAGTCACTTTGCAGAATTTTCTCTGAATATTTTCCTGCAATGTATTTGCTACGGAATGTTTGTCAGATTACCACTTCAAGTGTTCATATATCCATGGGCAATAAATAAATAAAATTTTAAAAATGAAGAAACAAAATAGCCTAGGAAAAAGAAAGACATTTAACTCTAACTACTATTGATTTTGCCCCAAAATAGGATTTAGAAGCCCTAGATTCTGTGTATACACAACAATAAGCTCTGAACGTTCTCAACAATGTGTAGTTTGGGATTTTTTTAACAGCAGCAATTAAAGGAATAAGATACCTCTCTTAATACATTAATTACGTGTTGACTGATTGATCAGGAGTCAATATTAGATGAACTGAGTATCTTCTTGGTAATGCCACATTTTTTGTGTTCAGTGTTAGGTTCTGGATAATGTTAGGTTTTGTAGTACAGGTGTACTACAGGGTTTATGAGTTATCACCATATTTAGTGTACATGTTTAGAAAAGAAACCTTCAGGTATATAACTAGGTGGGCAGTGGCTTTTATATGAGTCAAGAATCTGCATTATCAGGGCTTGGCTCAAGTAGAAGATAACACTAGTAGAGCGTACACATTAATTCTTTTTTCCTGCAGACTTTTGCCCAGCTGCAGGAGAAATAAGTTACCTGAATGACATTGGCAGAAGCAAGATTAATTGGAGTGCTGAAATGTTTAAAACACTGGCACAGGATTAATCTCAGATCAATAGAAGAACATGGCTACCGCCATCAGAAGTAATGCTCATGAGATGCTTGGAAAATGAACCATGTTCAGTGAACCATGTTTTGAAGCAGTCGTGGCACTTTGACTACAAGAGGGCAAAATGCCAAGGTGGAGTGTTGGTCTAAAGCACCTCTATGCCATTAGCATAATCAGTGCTTGCAGCTAGAAAACTGAAATACTTGTAGCTAGACGACAGATAGTTAAAAAGCATGTGTCATCTGCTGCAAGTGAAATGAATGTATTGCATTTGTACTTGTTTACACTACATAACTAAATGTATTTGTCTTCATAAATAAAATATGTCCCAGATTTACAACATAGTAAAGGGTTCCTTCATTTTCATTTTCAGTTAAAGTAGTCGTTTTAGACTTTATACGTAAGTTTTCCAGGAGAGGGGCAGGAATGTGGTTTACACGAGAAGGTTCCATAATGTCTTACTTCAATTATTCATCTTATCGGATGACCACTGAGTATATTTTCATTTTCTCCACATGGGTCTGATTTTCTGATCATCACTCAGTTGCTTTCCATCCAGAGATAGCAAACAATTAGACGTCCTGAGTTTGTGGAATGCAGCATGTTCTTAGTGATGCTGTTTTGCCAAGCGATGCATTCTTTATTTTGTCAATGCTCAAAAGCATATCTAGGGAGAGTGCTTTGTGGCTGTCTAATTTAGTGGTTATGAAAAACGAGAACAATAATATTGCAGTCCAGCCATTACCAAGTCAGAAGGCTACAGAAATTGATGGAATATCTAGATAGATATGGCAAGAAACCGAAAAAGAATCTGTAAAGGTTCTAACCAAACTATGCCAGCAAATCTGGAGAATGACACTAATTAGAAGAAGTCAGTCTACTTAGCAATATTAAAGAAAAGAGACTTAATGGAGCATGCAAACTATCATTCAACATCCTTAATTTCCTATATTAGCAAAATAATGTTTAGGATAATCCAAGAAAGATTAGAGCTTCGCTTGAAAACAGAAATGCCACATATCCAAGCTGGTTTTAGAAAAGGCTGAGGAGCTAGAAACTTTATTGCTGATCAAGTTGGATAATTGAGAAAGCCATAGAGTACCAAAAGAAGCCAGCAAGTACTTAACTGATTCTAGAAAGCTTTCAGTTGTGTCTACCGTGTCAATCTGTGGATTATCCTTAGGAAAACGGGAATTCTAGAACATTGTCATTATTCTCTGAGAGGACAAAAAGCCACAGCCGGGATGGAGCAACAGAATGGCTCCAGTTGGCAGAGGAGTGGGGATGACCACATGATGTCAGTTAGAATTTGCAAGCCTTTAATGTGGTGGTTATTCAAGTTCATGTTCCAACCGCCGATGCAGAAGAAGAGGAGGCTGGTGAGTCCCATTGTCTTCATATTGTCCTCCCATCACTGCTGCCTAATACAGGGGTCTGCTTGCTTTAGCTGGGCAGCTGGGATAACCTTCAAGATTTAGGCGATCCTGCTGGGAACATATAACTCTTGGCATACACTCCTGATGTTCTTTGCTAATCTCTCCCAGGGACATGCATGTGCATGTACTGCCATAATGAGGCAGCATAGTAGGAACTGAGGGCGGAGAAACACGTATAGGAGTACATATACACCATTTAGGATAAACAAAGATAGTGCATTATTTTTTAATTAATACTTTGGTATGCAAACAATAAGGTTCATGGGAATAAATAATATTCCTACTTGTGGTACAACGACGAAATCTGACATTTGGATGGCAAAATTCTAGTAGCGTTTAATTTGCAGCTTTTCATTTTTCTTCTTTTCACAGAATGTTTGAGCTTTATGCTACCAACCATTAGATGGTTTTGCTCTTGATTCTGGAGCCCTTGTTAATTTTATCTAAGTTCTTCATGAAATTTATATTATGACGTCTGGTAATTGTTGTCCAGACTAGCATAAGGTGGAATATGCTAAGTTTATGTTCCCCAAAAATGGCTGAAACAAAGGAATGTATAATAAAATTGTATAGCTAGAGTTCTTACAAAGGCCTAGTTTTTTTCTTTTTTTTAGTTTAAATTACATTTTAACAGAGGATATCTTATGCTGGTTGGCTAACTCCTTTTTGTGTTTTTGCTCTTTACTTACTTGCTAGCATTATACCCCAACTTTCCTTCAAGAATACATAGCACTTCCTTCTCTATTTATTGTTGATCTGTTTTCTGGATTTATTTTAACTGTTATTATAAGCTGCCTTGAAAATCAATGAATAAATGTATTTATTGGAAGAAAACACATACAAGACTTTTCATGGTCCTTTTTTTAATGGCAGAATTTTACTTATTTCATATGAATTACAATTACGTTGGTCCACAGTCAGTTTGGACTGATGAAAATCACCAGATCTGAAAGCTGAATATTTTTCTGTTAATGTTAAATATCCAGAACTTCAATTAGAAACTTGCAAAGTGGGACTCAGCAGGGCAGAGAGAGAGGACAGCTTCTTCATCCAATATCTCATTAATTTACACCATCACAGTGACATAAAACAGCGAAGTTCATTCTATTAGACTGGTTTAAGAAAGAAATTGAGTATAGAGAATAGCTCTGTTGGTGGAGATAAAGAGACAAATGAATCTTCCTGCTATGATATAATTAGGTTCTGGTCATCATTTTTTTATAAAGACTCCATTTGGCTTACAATTCTTTCACTGCCCCTCTTCTCAAAAGAATGATAATGTATATCCTTTATTTAAATAAGGGCAAGCCAGACCTGAAAAATCTACACCGTAGGGCAGACAATGCTTGACTGTGTCTGACTCAACATAGAAAAGCTTCCTGTCTTCTTAGAGTTAAATCTGGGCTGTGGAGGAAACTTCAGAAACAACTAATGGCATAGAAGTATTTTTAGTATAGAAGATATGTGTAAGACAGAAATATAAGCTACATAGTGAAATCATAGAATTAAATACAAGACTAGCGTATGAAGCATGATATTATAGGTTCAGCATCAGAACATAGGAGGAGGAAATCCAGAATCTTAAGATAAAAGTCTATAGGAAATAAGCTTTGAGTTTATTTTGTATAACTCTGGTTCTAAACCCTTAGATATGGGAATTGGTTTGCCTCCTGACTAGTTCTCCACTAGTCCGTCCCAAATTGGACCTGAACCAGGCATTGTTGTCTCATTGTTTGTAGAGAAGTTGTTCCTGCATTCAACTAGGTGTCTTTCTCTGAATTTTCCTGACTTCCAAATGCCCTTTTAGGGTTTCATTGGCGAGAAATATGAGTGTGGTCACAATAAGGATGTGAAGAAGGTAATTAAGTCTACCACAAAGGCTTCTCGTTGAGATAAATCAAGAGGAATGCACTTTTTACGCTATTTGAAAAAGAAAAAAGTGGGCTATAAATTCAATAATAGACAATATTGATGGCATAAATATTCATTTATTTGTAGTGATCCCTATAACATACACTCTACAAGTATAAGATTTTTTACAGGAGAAAGCCATTAGTTATTCAGCAATTTTAATTGTTCCTTTTAGGTATATTTTCAATTTAACAATATCCTTTCTGAAAAGCACTGCCCAGAAATGTGTAGAAATTAATACAGAAATTGTACCCCAAAATGGCATTGAAGTGTCACTGTGCATCAGGCAAAAATTCATGAAGCGTAATTGTAGGAAGTGATTTTGGCTGATTTGAAGACCTGTTGGATTTATCCTTGCACAGTGACGGTTGTAAGTGGAATTTTAAAGAAATGTTACGCCGGGTAGAAATGCATCAGTCATAGATTAATCAAGGGCATTTCCATTTGGTGATTGGAGAATGATGCATGGATGATGATGGATCCAGAGCCTATGTAGGATCTAAAACAAGAAGTCATGCTTCCATAAATGCATAATTGTACAGCTTAACATAGTGACACTTCCATTCACAAATCAGGAGCAGAAATTGGAATGAACTTTTATTCTTCCATTAAACCAAGCTATGCCTGACTGTCCGTAGGACTTGTGGGGGGAGGGGAATAGCATGTTGTCCACAGATTGCTCACTCTTGACCTATGGTAAATAGGAAAAGATGTTTCCTAGCATCATTAGGAGAGCCAGTGTGGTGTGGTGGTGAAGGCACCAGGCTAGAAACCAGGAGGCTGTGAGTTCTGTTCCTGCCTTGGGCACGAAGCCAGCTGGGTGACCTTGGGCCAGTCCCTCTCCCTCAGCCCTAGGAAGGAGGCAAGGGCAAGCCACTTCTGAAATCTTGCCAAAAAGACTGCATGGAGTCAGCAGGAGTGAACAGTGACTCAAAGGCATCAAAAATGTTTTTTAAAAGGATCATTAATATCTATATAATATCTGAATATAGCAGGAATCTGAAATGGTGGTCTGGAGCTAATGTTGGTGCCCAATAACCCAATGAATGTGAGGTCAACATTGCAAAAACAGCTTGGAACAGATATATTTGCCAACTTCGAACTTTAGACTGACAGGCGGTTTCTTTCAAATATCGAATGGAATGTGAACATTTGAAATGTGTCGTTTGTTTGACCGTGAAATTTATTTTCTGCTAAGGCAGCTTTCATCTCCCTACTGAATCATTATTGTGGCGGTTTTTCTTCTGCATCACTTGTTTTCAAATTTTAATTCACTGTTCATTAGGACGCAGTAGACTGACTATGTAATAATTTTGCATATTTTCTCTATTTGAAGATGCATATCTTTATTTTAGAGTTCTCATAAAACACTCATCTTCCTGACGTTGCAGTATTGAGTATTATAGCAACTCCTTGCAACTGTCTTCTTCAAGTGTTTCCCCTCCTTTCTATATACATATAGTCTAAACATTTCCCTATAAAGAAAACCCCAGCGCCTTTCAGTTAAAAAGGTAAGATGTTAAGAACATTATTCAAGGGAAAAGCAATTCTTGAGAAAATTGGTTGGCTGGCGCAGAGTAACAGCAAACAACTAAATGACAAAAGTCTAAACGATTAGATTGAAAAGAGACTTCTTCTAAATTGGAAAGCTCTAAGTATGAAGATTTTTAGGTGAAAAACTATTAGAAAATAAATGGAAAATGTCCATCTACTAGAGTGTAACTTGAAAGTGATTGTAAAAAAGCCCAAGAAAACTTTGTTTTGACAGACAGCATTTAACATTTTAAAGCAAAGGTTTTAATGTTTTAGTTTGTTGTTAGTCTTGGCATTATACAAATAGGATGCCATCTTCCTGTTTGTTTAATACCATTATAGAAATTATTGCATAAATGCTCCCATGCCACCTCTCTCTCTATAAGAGTGCTTTCCCCCCCCCTGGTTTTCAACTTTGCCCTCATCCTCATCCTGACCCCTGCAAAAAATTCTGCATTTCTGACTTGACCTTAGGTGCCTATCTCAAGTTTACCTAGGCAAGTGGATTTATCCTGCTTGTTTCTCAGTGATCAGTTTTTAGTTCCAGTCCTCTTAGTGCTCAGCAACTTGAGTTTTCTATGATCACAAGCAGATGATTGTAATCTTTCTAAAGAATAAAAGCAGAATATAAATGTTTCCTGCCCTGGGAGCAGGGAGAGTTCTACAGCGAGCAGAAGACTGGACTAAAGAACCTTGAAGCCTTACATTCTATAATTAAAATAGGAAAAAAAGAGTTTTAGAAATTAATTTTAAAACTGTAGCATCTCAATAGGAATTTGTAAAAGCTGGCAGAAAGGAAGCCAGGTTGGGGGGAGTCATCAAATTGATCCTTGCTCCAAAGCGTACATTTGTGTTGTGTTTGGCTGTCCTCTCTCCTATCCACGCTGGGATAATTCAGAATTCAAGCCATTCGTGCTGTATGTTGGCAACAAATATCCTGGGCAAAATCTCATTCAATTACAGTGAGAAGTTCCAAAGTCAAAACTGTTGTGGCTGCATCTGTTAATTGAAACTTAGGCTCAATTTAAGCGCCACATTTCTTTTTGAAAAGTGGCAAATGAGAGGCCACCCAACTTCTTCCAGAGATGGCACTTTATATGGTATTCTATGAAAGAAAAGGCAGAGAGCTGCTGATGCCACACAAGGGAAAAGAGGGAGCATGGCTTTCCAAGAACTCTACAACTGGAATTCTTTCAAAACAGGATTTGAAGAAGACTACCTATTCGGTTGCCAATATATGGTTGTGTACACGACAGACAGCTGAAAGTACTAATGTTAAACGTGAATGACAGTCCAAAGGCTGGATTAAAACATAGGCTGTGTACTTGGCAAGACTCTTAAATTGTGGATTGGCTAGGCTCCTGTGGCAGGCAAACACGTTATAATTCTCCAATTCAAAAGGCTAACAGCCGATTGCTCTTCCTAGAAGCCGTGCCACAACTGCTTTATGGACCTTGACTTGACTATTGTTTTTGCCCGTTTATTGATGGATGCAACCTTTTCGTAGTCGGACGCTCACCTCTCTTCTGCTTTAAGTTATATGAGAAAGGCATGGGAATAAAAACGGACTAAGGAGGGTTGGCGGTATTTATCTAGGACTTAGGTGGAGTTGATCCACAGGACACCTACTAGGATTAGCACCCTTGCTTGCATACTGTGCCTGATGACACTTCTATCAACTTAAAAGTAAGGCTAAAAGTAGAGATGCCCTTGAGTTGAATTTGGCCTCTGGCAACTGCATCCATGCCATTTTCTTGGGAGCAATGTGGAGGTTCTGTCTTATTCTGGGATGTCTTTCAACTTCCAGTCTAGCAAAATTCCCAAGCTGTTGCTGATCCAAGAACTAACCAGATCTGGCCCTACTTAGCTTCTGAGACCTGCCAAGGACAGCCAGGCACCTGAACCTGCTGAGACAATGTATTCCCTTCAATTTGGGCTTCTAGTCGCACTTGACACACACACACCCCACCGCAAATGATAATGCTTGAGATTGACTATCTAAATAGTGCCACTCTGTAGTAAAAAATTGTAGGAGGAGAACTGCATTAGTCTATGGTGGCAAAAAAATCAGAATTCTGGTAACACCTTTTCCAACTAACCGATTTTATAAAAAGGTATAAACTTTCATGAGCTACAGCTCACTCTGATGGTTAAAATATCAGTACTTGACTTCCAACATCCTTAATTCCTCTGCATTTCTCTGCATTCTCTGGCAATTCTTCCCTCAGCTTGTTTCCACTTTGTTTTTTTAAAATAATGTTATTAAAGTTTACAATACAAAGATAAAATACTAATACAAGCTAAGAAAAATATGAAAAGTAAAGAAAAGAAAAAAAGTACAGAAAGAGAAAATGGAAAAGAAAAAAAGTAAGAAAAAATATATATAAAAAATGACCCCCCTCCCTCCAGCCAAGTATAAACAACTTCAGTAATTTAACACCTTCTCTAATATTTTAATAATAAAAAAGATATCTTCTTCTCATATTTCATCTCTTATCAATAAATAAATTGTAAAAACTCATTCAGTCCTAGTCAGCAAAAGTCCATTAAGAGCTACCAGAAATAATAACATATTTTAACCTTGATCAAATAAATCCATTTGGTATTCCAATTTATCACTTTCTCTAAGAAATAAAGAGGGGGACGCGGTGGCACAGCAGCTTAATGACGCTGAAAGTTGCCGGCCAGAAATGGTCGACGCTTCAGCGGTTCGAGTCCAGCCTTCGCGTTAAACAGGGTGAGCTCCTGTTTCCTCCCCAGTTCCTGTCAACCCAACAGTTCGAAAACTTACGTGAGTAGGTAAATGGGGACTCTCACTCCGGTGGGAGGAAAAATGCTGGCGGCGCCTTGCAAAAAGGAGTCGGGAGCAGTTGCCGGTAAGCGCGAAAAACCGCGCGCGCCCAAAAAGGGCGCGAAGCAACGGAAACCCTGCCTCCTGCGCTCGCCAGCTGGGCTCTGCCCTAGGAAGGAGGCTCTGGCAAACCACTTCCGAAACACCTTGCCTTGAAAACTGCAAGGACTTGTCCAAGCAGTCACTGCAGGGACTGAGCGCAGAGAAAAAAAAAAAAGAAAAGAAATAAAACAAAATAAATCTCTCCCCATTTATAAACAAATCTTTAAATCCTCATCATTCAGTCCTGGTGTGTGTGTGTGTGTGTGTGTGTGTATACATACATACATACATATATATATATATATATATATATATATATATATATTCCAATAATCACTACAAGAAACCACAATATATATTTTAACCCTGGTCAAATAATAAGTCCACTTTGTATTCCTTCTGTTTTACTTTTAAAAGGTTTAATCAAATAACGTCCCACAAGTTGATTTCTTATCATTTCCTCTTGTCTCCTCTCAGGAACAGCTTCAGTAGTTTAGCATGTCCCTTTTGTAAATGCAAAATAAGCAGGCTATCCAAGTCACTCTTCTGATTTATTATTTGTATGTCCCCTTTAATTATTAAGACATTAGCCAGTTTTATTTGTAAGTCCATTGTGGCATCTTTTTCCATATCACACTTATAGTCTGGCATTTTTTAAAAATCCATTTTCAAATCCACATTCAAGTCAGCCTCAGTCTCTATTTTATCCACTAAAATCTGTTCGTCTTCTGCAACCTCTGTTAAATCCATTTTTATAGTGGCAGATGATCTTGAAAGTAATTTCTGAGTACATTTTTCCCAGACAGCCCTAATTTCTTCTATAGTCAGATAATTTTGCTCCATTGTATTAATAGATCACTTCTCCTTTAATTGTAATCCTTAGTTCTCTCTAGTTCCCTCTAGTCAACCTTCAAAGTCCCCTCTTATCATAAGTTTATTTTCCAATCAGCAAAACTTTCCCACAGGAAGATTTCTTACAGTTAATTTTCATATATACTTTTATACAATTTTAAACAACCCACAGGAAATATTCTTTCAAGCCCAGCTGGCCCCTTAACTTTCCAAAATCAACATTCTAGTCCCCCCTTTGCTGTATTCCAAAAACGTTTCTTTTTAATCCTTAAGCCTACATAAAACTTCTTTCATCCAGGATAGAAGGAAATTCTCCCAGTGTGATGAAACTTGCCCTTCAGAAGCAAGTTTCTTAACTTTCAAAAAACCAATAATAAGCAATTTCCTAAGTTAAGAAAGGAAGTGGGTGAACCCAGTGTCCATTTTGAAAGCGCCCAACCGCAGCTTGGGCAGGATGATGTTGCCCCCCACTCCCAGAGCTCTTGAACCTGCCGGAAATCACAGTTTAGTATCTCTTCGCGAGGAGAGATCTGTATGGAGCAAACTGGTGGGTGATCCTAGTCCTTGATCCACAGAGGAATTCTGAGGAGCTAATCCATTCACCAGCTCCTCTTTTTGCCGTGGCCATCAGCTCTGCTCACGTGGAGCTGTCTTCAATCCGCCACTGCTTCCCCGGACAGATTGTTTCCACTTTCTGAAGTGAAAGAAGAGATATCCAGGGAGATGGCATCTTTGCTACTCTGCCTGAAACAGCTCTTCATTTTCCAAGTATTTTTAGATCTAGGTTTATATTGCTTATATTACTTTATATAGGGTTTGTCTCCTTTCTTTGTTATACTGCCTCGTTCTATTTGTACCTCTGCCTTGGAAACGAATGTTTGAGAACCTCAAGATTAATTAAAAATTAATAGAAAATAAAGCTCCAAAATCAGAGGCGATCCACCAGGCTTAATAGGAAAGCCAGATTTAAATCTGCATTTTCTGCCACAAGCTCATCGGCTGGGCATTTTGGCTTTCTAGAAGACGGGCTTCCTATCAGCATTAAAAGGCGTTGTGCATTTGAAGATTACTTTTAAGCAAATGTCTTTAAAAGGCAGGGTTGAGAAAACAGTGTTAAGGAGACTTTGATTTGACAAATATTTAAGCTTCAAAGCAGTAAAATTGAAATGATACCTGTCAGTATGAAAGTGAGACTTCCCTTCCTTATTGTTAGCTGTCATGCTGCAGAAAGCTATAGCTGGAAGTTAAAAATCCTTTACAAAATCATTTGCCCAGAACAATAACAGAGCTGTCCTGTTTCAAATTTATAACGTCTGCTAATCAATATATCTTCACATTTATAGAGACAAAGCAATATCTCTCTAAAATGAGTGTGCCAAATTCAATATTTAATCATCCAAAATCAAGGCCTGCCGCCGAAATAGATCAACAGATTTTGGCAAGGAAGTCAAGTGACATTTAATGTCCTTTCTTTTCAAAACTGCATTATTCTATCCTTCCCAGCTGGTTATTTTGTCTCTCATTCCTTTCTATAGCACTCTCAGTGACAGTACTATAACTTTACATACTGAAAGCCAATATCTTTGTATGCTTTTTCCAACTTAAGTTTGTTATCATAAAGGCATTTTCATTCACAAATATACTTGTTCTTGACACTTGCAGGCAAAGAACTACTTATGTTTCTTTTTCCTCTTTAGTTTGGATAAAACAAGATTGACTTTCTCCAAACGGAGATTTAGAAAAGCTGAAAAATTGTTGAACCATTAGAAAATGTGATCCACGTGAATAATAGCTAACACTTTCTGGCAACCAGTTATAAACAAAGTCCTAATCACACATGTAACCATTCAGTATAAATTCCAGTGCAGAACTTTAATAAAAATGAGAAATGTAAACAAGACTGAAGTTGACGACGTGGTTTTAAATACTGGCTATTTAACCAATGTCAAGCTACAGTAAAAAATATAGAATTGCACTATTCATGACTTTAAAAGAAATCAGTGTATTCAGAATATTGGAGTTGGATTGTAAATGAAAGATAATGTGGATAAGTAGACGTTAGTCAACTTTAAATACGCTTTATAACACTCATAAAAATAAGCTAAATTGATGATAAGATAAACTGATTTCTCTCCTCCCAGAGACAGGACACAGCATAATAGATTTAAGTTACAGGAAGGCAGATTCTGATTGAATGTTAGGAGTAAGTTCCTAACAGATAAGGTTAATAATAGAACCACTTACCCAGAGATTATGTAGACAAGCAGAGTTTGGACAGCTATCTGTTGCAGGTGATTTAATTGGGATTCCTGTGCACAGAGGAGGCCATTGGACTCAATGATGACTTAAATGGGCACAATCCTTTCTTGATTCCTCTATGATTCTGTTGTTGGTTCAGGGAAGTGGTTGGTCTGGAGTTTGATGCAGTTGAGAAAAAGAACCAGAGAAAGTTAGAGAAGGAAAGCAGCTTGCTAGCATTATAGTCAATGTCAATCGCCAGATCATGTCAGGATTTGTAAAACAGTAGACAGATCCCTGAGGTAGGTAATAAACGGTGGTTGTAAGACAGCCAGAGTTTCAAGGCACATGGTTCTGAAGTCACACCATGAAGATTCAGAGGTGCTGAGCCTGATTTTCAGTTGCAGGAACAGTAAGTAAGGACAGTGAGCTTGCTTAAACCTGCCAATAATGATGCATCTCCCAGGTGCTGCATAGTTAATCAGCCTGCTCTTGCCAGTTCTTAAACTTAGCAGCTCACTGCAACTCCACACATGAAACCTACATGGTCTTCACTCTCTAGGACTGATGGCAGTGTTGTGGGTTCTAAAAGTTCCTAATTTCTGGCTGTTTTTCACTTCTGGAGAAGAATTCACCTCTAGATCCTTCCTGACAAATGACAGTGATTCTCTGTCAGTCTTGGTCTTGACAAGACACCAAGTCCTCCTCATTAAGAAATCTTTGAAGGAAGTTATGACAGCTGAAGCTCCACAGGCCTTGCAATCAGGTGGGGATGAGTCTCACTCCACTTTACCACTCCTTTCTCTCTTCCCACCCTCAGTGAAAATACTGTATAGCTGCTGTAGAGTTGTCTCAAGTATTTTGAAGTTGGTGGAAGTAAGGACAGTTGTATATCAGCTTCAAAATGCTTTTGAGGAAACAGGAAGTAAAAGCAGTAGCATACTTGGTGAAATCTTCCTTGTTGAAATTTCATTGGTTGCTACACAGTTCAGACTGGAGGAAAACTGGGAGGGAGGATCCTGTTCGATCCTGTTACAACTGAAACCAGGTCTGGGTATCCGCTATTCAGTTCTGTGACAGAGTACATGGTTTATAGACAGAACATTTAGGTTTCCTCTTTGATATCTCCAGATTAAATGAGAAGATAGGCAGGCAGCCAGAGTAGAAAATAATCTGGTAGAAGGTTTTGTTTGTTGCTCCTGAATTGCACAGAACTTCCATTTTTCTTTCTTAGTTTACTCTGTCAAGTATTGTGTGCATTGATGGCTTTGCATAAGTAAGCATTATAGTACAAATATTAAGGATCCTTCAAGGCACTTACGTTAAGGAAGGGCTCAGTGACTTTAGTGTGGCAGCAATACCAGAAGAAGCAGGAGCTCCTGGTTGGGCCATCTTTGCCCGTAAGGTCAAAAGGGAAGAGATGAAGAATAATCTACGGTAGGAGTGAGAACAGATAAGGCTCTGCAGGCACCAGGGAAGCCAGCCCACCTAGAAAAAAGAATTCCAGAACCAAACTTTTAAGAAAGTAATGAGAAATCACTTTTGTATCACCAGACAGCCATGTATAAACACACCTGAAACATTTAGACAAATTTAGGTGCCAATGATGAAATCCTCAGGCTGGAAGTTTCTCTTCCTGTTACTGAGTAACAATGTTGAGCTTCCACAATTAGATATAGAACTGATGATTAAAAAAAACAAAGATGTATGATGACTAAATGCAGACTTTCAACATCAAACAAAAAAGGACGAGTAAAATTATGTTAAGGATATAAACATATGGGGGAAATGACAATAGGAAAACATCTTTACGAAAATCAGAGAAATAACAGGAACATTTATAGCTACATTAGAAGTACTCAAGTAATCACTGGAAAAAGTCTGATAGAGACAAATGAGGTTAAAGGAAGTTGGAAAAACTGTATTGAACTCCTTTACAATGAGATGATAGAATGATAGAAACATTTGTGGAGAGAATAAATTCAGAAACTGACCCCACTAGAGGATGAAGTACAACAGGCAATAGATCATTTGTCAAGTAGGAAAGCGCCAGGCGCAGATGAAATACCAGCTGAGCTGTTTAAGGCAATTATACTGAAGAACAGAGACACAAGAGAATGTGCAAGTTCTGAACTGTTGCACTGATTTCTCACACAAAGTTTTGCTTTGGATTTTGCAGTGAAGAATAGAACCGTGAGTGGAGTGAGAAACGCCAAGCAAACAGGCAGTTTTCGCAAGGGCGAGAGGGTCACTATTGGAGAGCTAACACAAGATGTGTCATGAAGAGCGCAAGAGAATATAAAGAAAGCTACTATTGCTTTACTGACAGCTGTAAGGGCTCTTATTGTGTAGGTCAAAGAATGTCAATGATTAAGCTTAATAGATGTGCTCAAACACTGGTTATTCTGCTGAGGAAACTTTATAGCGAATAAGAAGGTACTGTGAGATCTGGATTTGGAAAAACAGAGTGGTTCCGAATAGGACAAGGAGTGGCTAAGGATGCATATTATCCCCATATCTGTTTAATTTATTCATGAAAAATAAGAAAGGCAGGACTGGAAGAGATGACAGCTAGAGTAAAAATAGGAGGCTGAAATATCAACTATTTGAGATTCTCAGTACCATTTTGTTAATCGAAAGTAAAGAGCTCATTGTGAGAATAAAAATGGCAAGTGAAAAATCTATCTTAAATGTTAAGAAGATAAGAGTAATGTCAACCAGCATGCTTAGTTAACTTATAGTTGACTATGAAAATGGTAGATAGGTTTTCTAGGCCCCAAGAATAATTAAAGGTGGATCATGTGCTAGAGAAATAAAGAGAAATTCTAGGGAGAATGGCAATGACATATTTAGATTAAGATAATGAAGGATAAGGATATTCCCATGACAACAGAATAATTAAAGGAATGGGTTTCCATGGATCATGTATTGTATTAGGGTAAGTGCTGGATAGTGATAAAGAGAGGACTTCTGGAGGAAGAAATGGCGGACTTCATGGAGCTGACGATCATGGCGAAGAATGAAGAGCCAGTAAGTAGACAGGCTCTGCAGAACCCCTCTGGACAAGGAGAGAATAGGAGATTACCATGTGCTCCGAACAGTTGCTTCTCATGAGGAGACTGCAAGACAGCGGTCCCCGGCGGGTTTTGAGCACTGGGAGATGATGGGAATAGCCATCTTGCTTGCAACTGCAGTTGGAGCCTTTTAAAGGGCATTGAGTTTGCAAACTCTCTTTTCTAATCATGTTTGGAAATTGCTTGCTAACTACTTTTAAGCTAGTAGAGACCTTCAGATCAACAACTCTGAAAATGCCAGGTGAGTTTTCCTTCAATCCTTAATGAAAGAAAATTTCATTCCTAGGTTTAAAATATAAAAAAATTAAAATAAACAGCAAAAAGCTAAATAAGACTTTGGTCCTAGAAAGTTATAAACAAATTAAGGGTCCAGATAAATTTGGAATAAGATTTTGGAATTAATTATAAAGAATTCTTCCCATGGGAAATAGATTTGTTTGGACTTCTGTAAGACAAAATAAAGATAAGTAATTTTAAAAATTGGATACTAGAGGGAACTAAAGATTTTAGTTAAAGGAGAAAAATACACAAGCCTGATTAACAGCTAATTAACTGTGATTTATAAAATGATGCAAAACATAACATTGAAAATACCGAAGGACACTTTTGAAAAATGGACTCAGAAGTTAGTATCAACAATGTCAATAGTGATATTTGCTTCTATGGATAGACTGTTTCCAAAAGGTTATGGAAAAACTGGCAGATGAGGAATGAGTTTTATTTGACAAGAAGAGATGGTACTGAAAGTTGATGTACAAATGACAGGCTATGAGAATGACATGGAAAAGGATGTCTCACTGGACATATAAAAGAAACTGGTTGATGTTTTAAAAATCAAAAGGGAAATACAAATAATAAACCAAGAGAGTGACCTGGATAATTTTTTTTTTATATTGGATTTACAAAAGAGGCTTGTTAAAGGTTTGAATAATCTTGTGAGAATGGACAAAGATGAAATGAAAAGAAATCAAATTCTACAACATTATTTGAATGGACTAACATTGTTAGAAATAAAAGGAAGGAATATAAAGTTGGTTTATTTGATCAAGGTTAAAATAAGATATGTTGTTATTTCTGGTGACCCTTAACGGACTTTCTGCTGACACTAGGACTGAAAAGATGATGCTTTATGGATTTGTCTATAGATAAGAGATGGGATATGGGATGAAGAGATCATGGGTTGTAAACTAAGAGGGGGTGAAGTGTTACAAAAATTGTTTATACTTGTGATGAAGATTGGAAGTCACTTCTTTATTTCTTTTCTCTCTCTCTACTATGTTCTTATTTTTCTTTTCTTTTTTTTTTCTTTTCTATATTTTTTCTTCTCCTTTGTACCTTTCACTCTTTCTTTCTTTTAGTTTGAATTAGATTTTTCTGTTATAATTAAAATCCTTAATAAAATTATATGCAAAAAAAAAAAAAACAAGAAAGAAAGAGAAAAAGAAAAAGAAAAAATACTTTTGAATGTTGGATTTGGAGACTGGGGCTAACAATAAAACGAACTGCAAAAATAATATGTATATTAACCAATTGGTCCTGGACTAAATACAGATTGGCTGTTTCTCTGAGGTGATGATGAACAGCAATCAGAAACTCACATACATGAGGTACAAGCAGCTGAAAGATTAGGAAAAAGAAAACATTTCAGCAAGGTTGAGAGAAATAGGATATGGGAAAGATGGTCGTTGCTCACTGCTACTCTCTGTTCTGAACTGGTCAGACCACACTTAGGATATTGCATCCAATTCTGGGTACCTGGAAGATATTGACAAATTGAAATTGTTCTCTCTAGAGGAGAACAACCAAGAAGGAGGTGGCAGCGGCGGAGGAATATTTAGCCTGAAGAAGAGAAGACTGTGGATGACGTGGTAGTTTCATTCATTCATTCATTCATTCATTCATTCATTCATTCAATTTATATAGCTGCCCATCTCAGACTGACGACTCTGATAGTTGTGTTCAAGTACCTGAAGGGTTTTCACATAGAACAAGGGACAGAATCCCAGAATTCTTGTCCAGAAAACAAGATATGTAATAATGGATTTAAATTACAAGGAATTAGATTTTAGTTGGGCAATTCCAAGGAATTAGATTTTAGTTAGGCATCAGGAAAAATTTAGTTGGGCATCAGGAAAAAAATCCTAAAGTGAAGAGCAGTTCAGGAATGGAATGGTCTGTCTTGGGAGTGTTGAACTCCCTTTGCTGGAGGTGTTCAGCAGAGGCTGGATGACCATCTGTCAGGGGTGCCTTAGTAGTGGATTCCTGCATTGGTCAGGGGGTTGGACCAGGTGGTTTCCAAGATCCTTTCTAACCCTTATGACACAGACATTACTGGATTGTCTTTGGAAGAATTGGAAGCTATTACTAGAGACATGTTGACATAGCAAGCATTTGCTCATACAGTCATCAGCAGGCAAGTGCAACTAAATGGTACTTCATTAATGAATAGCTAGCATATTTAATAATAATTAATAATTAGCATTCTGCCTGCCTCTGGTGTGTGTGTTGGCTCTCTCCTTGAACCTTCTTTTCTCTTCCTACATACCTTATCTTCCTCGTCAAGGGGCCAAAAGGTCCCTATACTACAAATATAACAAAGATGTGACATGTTTCAGGGTCATACGATTTGCATCCTTCAGGTTTCTTTTAAAAGAATTCAAAAGAAGAATTTAATTTAATTTACCCCTTCCTTGATCTCTTCTGTAGGATGAAATGCTGGTTAGAAGGGGAGACCATTTTATACCCCTCAAGATTTTGCTTCTGTCTTCTTTCTTAGCTGTGTTCTTTGCTATCTTCTGACAGTCGTGTTTCTTTTAAATCCAGCGGAGGGCAGGCGAGATCCAACTAATTCTCAGGAAAGAGAGTTGGGAAGAATGAATTGTACAAAGAATCCTGAATCGTTTCTTCTCCATTACTCTAAAGTAGGTGCACGTGCAATTAAAAGGGTTAGATTGTAATACTCTGTGAAATCCCAGAGTTTATAGAAGCTGAAAAATATGCAGGAGGGGAAAAAAATCAAAAAGTAACCTCCAAACCCAGTACTGGCCAACAAAACTACTGATGCTGGAGGATCAGCCAGGATGGAAGTAAGATGAAATGGGTTGTCACTATTGCTGGAAAACTGAATCAGCATTCTAGATGGGGCTGCCCCACTTACCGGCACCCACAATCGGTATCCCAAATGACAGTAAATTACATGGCAAATGAGTTATTGGGAATGAAGAGTTTTTGAAGAAATTGGGAAAATTCACCCAGCAATCTTTTCTAATAAATCCTGAGAGGGGTTTATTGTTTATATTTCCTAATGTGTAGAAATTGACCCAGTGTAAGAAATCAACTTCATTTTTATTGCTAGCCACTTGAACAATAAAGTATATCTTCCATCGGATCAGAGCTTTTTAAAAAGGTAGAAAATTGGGGGGGGGGGAGTACACAAGAGGGAAAAACTTGGCACAGATATCATTTTGGACAGAAGATTGAATAGGGTTGTTTAAAATATCAGTATCTCTCTTCGAGATTACGTAACTGTTTATACAGTGATATAAATACTGCATATTCCCAACTGTATTTCCGTATCCTTTTGCAATCACACGGTTTGGGTTTGTTTTCAGTTGTTTTCATCCTTGTATTGTTAATGATGCATTTTGGTTCTTCCCCCACCTCCCACCCCAAAATAAGGCAAAGCATTATAAGCCATTTTCTGGCATTCTGCAAAATCTGCACTCATCTGCATGCTGTAACCCAAACAACCTGCAGGGGAGACAGATGGATGCTTCTGGCTTTGTTGGTTCATTACAATCTGAACAGTTTGCCAGTAGTATAATTTGCACTGGTTGGTGGAGAACTCTCCCGCTGTTGGAACACTGTGTCCCCACCCGATCTTCTTGGCAACCAAATTTCTGGGATCCCTAAAAGCATTTTAGGTTGAGGTCAGTGACTCCTGTGCTGTGGAGGAGCAGGAGAACCTTCAGAATGGGCTGTTCTGCTGAAGGGGATGGGGGAATGGAAGAGGAGCACCAGAAATGCATGGCAACACTTCCTCACTCAGCAGAGAATTAATTTCCTCCTGCTGGTGAATTATAAGGGAGTGATCATGGAGGAAGGAGACATTTATCAAGGTGTGGTGTTCTCCTGACAACATCAATTGCTCAGGAGAGACAGAAATGCCGATTCTGGGTTCTGTGAAAAACCGAGCGAAAATGCACAAGCTGTTTGAGCAGGTCAGCATTTCCCAAACTTCAGACCCCTGGAGTGCTCTTCTTTTTTTCTTTGATTAAAACTGGAAGTTCGTTTCATGGGAGGAAGCTTGGTCTTTACCGCAGGAGGGTAAAAACTCACCCACCCTTGACCTATCATCTCTCCCTTAGCTGCTTCTCCAAAAGTCTCTCTGTAGGATTGGAAGGTGAGGAATCCATAACTCCTGCAGAGCTGAAATTGGCCGCCACCTTCAGCGGTCAGAAATGGAAAGTCTCTGTCTTCGGAGTTAGATGAGCTGAAGCTATAAGAAGTATTTTGCAGCGTGGAGAGCTGTTCAGCGGGATTCCAGTCATATTCCTACTTCTTTTTCTTCTCCTCCAGTCAATCAGTATTCCCTGGCAACTAAAAAAACATAGTTCACTTCTGTCTGTTTTGGAGACTGTGATCCATTTCCCCATCCATGGAGATTTTCCCTATTTTTTTCCTTAACATTTCTGCGTATTTCCAGGTTCCCCCAATTCAGTTCTCCACCTCCCTTCTCTGAATGGACACCGTGAGGTTTCCTTGGGTTTTTTTTTTTTGTTCAAGATAGTTTTAAAATACTTTTTACTAAAACAGTTCCTAAGCGGTGTATAAACAAGAACAAGGTGAAGTTTCAGTGTGGTGAAACCAATTCAGTAATGTTGCTGATAAATGTATCCATATGATAAATAACTATAAAAGCAAAAAAAAAAAAGACTGAACATTGGAAGCCTAACTGTAAAATTAATGATAAAATTATTTACCTCCCTTTATCTGAGGTGTCTAGAAGGAGGCATTATTGGGACACTGAATCATGAGAAAATGAGAACAAGTACTTGTAGGAAGACATTTTAGGGACACAGTTGTTAATTTACTTCTTGCCCTTTGAAGTTTCTCTGTGAGGTCTCCAAGCTGAACGACTGGCTTTTAAGAGGTAAAATTATCTAACCCAGTAAAGTCCATTTTTACTAGATTAAATAATTAATTTAATAAATTAGGTTACCCGTTTAATAAAGTCAACCGGGCATCTTTGGGGAAAAGGAAAGAAATATTATTCCTCCTACTCAAATACCTAGGAAGGGCCTGCTTTAATGGAAATGAAAAGAAAATGCTGTATTTTAAGATTATGCGTCTGGATTTAGGACTGCTACCTGGGAATAACTGCAGTATGGAAGTTGTCTTCCCGGAGTGAGGATCCTTCAGCCCCCTTCAGCCATTCTACTAAGAATTAACTGAACGCTGACTGAGAACCTTGGTGAGAAGCTCCAACGACTGATACAGGCACATCCATGTGACGCTTTGCAGCAAGGAGCCTCACACTGGAGTCCTACGTATGGACATATACACAGAAGCCAGTCTGGGCTGGAAGCTGAAAAAAAAATAGGAAAAGGCAACAGCATTTTTTCCCATGCTGTTGCTAAGAAATCTGCATGGATATGTCCATAACATCACCAGGAGTGACTCTCAGTTCAGAGGAGACCTTCCTTACACACAGAGGTGTCTGTCCAACCCAGAACGCTTTGTTGCTGGAGTTCTGACTTGCATCAAACCCTTCATCTCTACAGTCATATGCATAAAGACCTCTTCTAGAACATAGAATCCTGGAGTATCATGGGTTGCCTGCCCAGATTCTAGCTCGTGTTCAGTTCAACTCTGGTATTTCTAGCATTATACAGACCCTTGAGGACTGAACCTAGAATCTGATGCTTCTGACGCCTGAGTTCAGTAACAATGGCCAAAAAAGAAACTATTCAGATTTACCAGTATTTTCACTTCAGTGCACGTCCATGTGTAAGCAGCCCACAGAAACAAATTGTGTAACACTCTGTCCAAGAGGACATGCCAAGGCTTGTACTTTTCAGGCTGGAAGGCGGTCGAATAGTTCTTTTGAGCCTAAATTTTTGGATGAACTTTATGGAGTGATTACAGATGCAGCCAATGTTTTTGCTTTGTTTAATGAATGAGAAGAGTAGGTTGTTCATTTAACTAATTTCTTCAATTGCCATGCTTTTCAGGAGAAATCTGAATCCCACTTGGGAATCTGTAAGCCCACAACTGTGGCCAGAAATCTCCAATAAAGGTTAAAATTCCCTCAGGTCCAGCTTCACTCATGGTGACTCTGCGTCCATGTAGTTTTCTTGGCAATAGTAGGGAAGTGATTTGCTGTGGGCCTTTTTCTCAGATGTTCTTCAACTTCCCAGTCTAGCAATAGTTGCTTGCTATAAAAAGATAAGGAATAAATATACAGGAGAAAAATAAATTTTGAGCAGTTCATTCTATTTTCCACGTTGATTTTATAATTATTCTCTTCCACTTATTCCTTTTGTTGTTAAATCTGTAACCATTGAAATCCACTTATAATTTTGTTAAATTATGCAATTCTCAAAAAATGCACATTTCTAAGCATATTTTAATTAATATGCACATGTCTAATTGAAAATAAAAGGGAAGTTTTAATCAAGTTTAGAATATTTGGTGGACCAAGTTCTGAAACAGTCATTATTTGACCTCCAGTTCTCAATATGATGGTTTAATCTTCAAATTTTAGAGAAGAATTTCTGAATAGTCTATTTTAATACTTCATCACTGTAATTCATATCTCCAAAGCTCGAATTTACATATCCATATAATCAGAACAAAGAAAACAGTTTCTCTTTTTCTTGTTTCCATTAGAAAAAACAGAGCAATTACATACCTAATGCAATCTGTGACTAAACAAAAAAGCGAATCAATTATTTGATTACTAGTGATTTCATTTAATCAAAGTAAAATCTATATATGCTAGATTACATATAAACTAGTTAAATGAACTTCTTCAAAACTACAGATTAAAGATGCAGTTCTAAGCACATTTAGAAATAAATCCAACTGAATTCAGTGGTATTCAAATGATAAATCTTCTAAGCCATTTCAATATTCTAATTAAATCACCCAGATCCAGTAAAAGCTTTCAAGTCTGAAGTTTAATTTAATCTTTAGACTGAGTACATTAGCAAATTAACTACTGTAATTTCTGATCCAAAATATTCTGAACAATGTATTAACATCCATATAATAAGTTGCAGTTTTAAAAATGCAGAGCGAATTGAGTCTGCATATTTCTCAAGCAGCAGTTCAGAACGATTGGCACTGAACTTAGCCAAGTCATGTAAGGGTAAATTACCATCAGGAGCAATGTAAACAAAAATCTTAATTAACTTTTGAACTAATGTAAATATCTATCTGTATAATGTTCTGTGTTTGTAAGTCTCTGTGCAATTTTCTCCCGAAGTGTTTTATTGGTCAGGACAGAAATAGCATTTCCAGAAAGCTGAAAAGGAAGGGGAGTTAACAATTCGTATCCGTGCATCTTGTGATCTGGGAGAAAGATGCACCTTGTGGATCAGTCTTCTGGTCCAAGCTCCTGCCCAGTGCAGGAGCCCTCATATTGTCCTGGACAAACAGTTGCCCAATCTTTTTTCTGAAAACTTCCAGTGCTGGAGCTTCCTCGACTTCAGGAGGCAGGTGTCCCATTGCTCAACAGCGCTCACGGTCTGGAAATTCCTCCTTTTTTCAAGTTTGGATCTTTCACCGTAAAGCTTCCACTCATTGGTTCTTATCTTACCTTCATGGAGGGAGCATAAATCCACACCCTCTTGCCTGTGGTATCTCTTTCTGTATGGGAAGACTGCTATCCTGTCTCCACTTAGCCTTCTTGTCTTTAGGCCAAGCATACCAAGTTCCTTTAACAGCTCTTTGTAGGATTTAGCCTCCAACCCTTACCATTTTTGTCGCCCTTCTCCGCACCCTTTCCAGTTCCTCAGCATTCTTTTCAAATTGTGGTGATCGGAACTGGATTCTGATCCCGGGAATTCCAGGTGTGTGGTCTGACTAATGCAACACAGAGCACCACTATCACTTCCCATGATCTTGATGTGATACCTCTGTTGATGCAGCCAAAAAATGTATTTTTTCAAACCTTTTTTGACATTTAAAATCCAAGCCGGAAGCTGGATACAGGGTCAGCAAAAGGAACTAAGGTAATATTTCTTGTCAGCTTCTGATTAAAGGTTGCAGTGCTAGACAAATCTGGAAAGTGCAGGATAAAAGAGAATATTAATATTTGTATTAATATTCTGATTCCAGCCTACCTTCTTCTGAGTCAATATGCTTGGTACAAAACTGGCTGACTTTCAGTTTCTAGCACCTAACTTAACCTAACCTAACTTCCATTAATTTCCAGTAAAAAACATGTGTGTGTGTGTCTGTGTGTTTGGGACAGTCTGGAATCCACAAAGTCCTTTACTAACAAAAACTGACCGTTAGGATGTCTGTCTGTCTGTCCGTAAAGGACTACGTCCATGGATTCCAGGCTGTCCTAAACATTGTATTTGATTCTAACTCAAACGCAAGCACTTCACCAATGTTCACGGAACTTCTAGTTTCCTAAAAAATAGTATTTATAAAAATATTTCTGATCTGATCTTCTCCAAAAAGGATCATGTAGTGGCTTACAATTTGAGCCTACCAAAGACTTCAGACTTTAACACCACAATCAGAAGAACATTTTAAAAATGTTTTCAGCTAATACAATAAGCATGTGAATGGAAGAAATTAGTGTTAAAACTGAACAAGGAAAATGCCTGTCTAAGGAGAGGATTCTGTAAGGAAAAAAGCCTTGAGTCATGTTTCCCTCAGTCTACCTAAATTTCAAGTTTATATGTAGCCATTTATTCCAGGATCGTTCTTAGAAGAGGAATGTTGGAAACTACTCAAAATTTTCTGAGGTAGAGGGAACCAAGGATTCCCCCCCCTAAGTGCTTAACTAGGGCAACAGACTAATAAGCAAGTGGACAGCTTCACTTTTCCAGGGAATTCGTTGTATCCTCCCTTAGGTTGAACAAGATGAAGTTTCATTATAAAAATTGGGCAAACAGCTATTCACTCCTATCCTAGACCCTCTCCTTTATGTCTGAATCATAATGGGTGGGAATTACTAGGAAAGAGTTTTGCAGATGTGACAGTGTTTACTCTTGAGAATTCCCTTTCTAGAATATAGGAGATTGTTGACAAATCCATGCTGATTTCTCAGAACTGCTATGCTGTTTTCAAATTGTTTACATATTAACCACTTATTCTCTGCTTTACATTTTCTATGGATTAATGTCTGACTAATTGATTTGTAGTTCCTGAGGTCACCCCCTCCCCGCCAAATAATCTTTTTGAAGACAGGAATAACCTGTGTCCCTCCTCCAGTCATCTCGCACTTTACTAGTTCCCCAGGATTTTTCAAAGAGATTTAGCCAGACAATCACCAGTCTTCAAAACTCTAGGATGCAATCCATCTGGCCTTGGAGATTTGAACTCATTCAAGGTCAGTTGATATTTGGGGAACATATTTTATACAATGAAAATGAAATCCTGCTCCTTCAGTCAACTCTTTGCAATTGCCCTGGGACATACATCATCTTCTCTGGAAGAGTTCTTCAGCTTTTCCCATAATTTTCATCTGGATACTAGGTCAAAGGCATTTCTGAGGTTAATAAAGGTAGAATTAAGCTCTGAAAGTTCTCCAAAGGTTTATTTCTCAAGTCAACATTGTAGAGGTAAAGTATGGTTCAAATGGGAACAGCCTGCTCTGAGGTCCACCTGTTCTGCAGACAAGATGTTCTCCAGTGTGATCTAGTCCATTAGCTTATTACTGTATGCAAATGTCTGGCATAAAAATTGCTGACCATACCAAGGAGGCTGATGGGGGCAGTAGTTAGTAGATAAATCTCTGCTCCCTTTCTTGTATATAGGAATCCCCATGGCTAAATCCCAGTCAGATGGAATCTTAACCTTGCTGTCAATAAAGATGAAAACGGAGGACGAGAGAGGAAACCAACGGTCCAGATTGTTAGGAAGGATCTCTGCAGTGCATAAATCCCTGCCTGATACTTTCACCAGTTTTATGCATGTTATATTGATCCGTATATATAGTCAGTTGCAACAAGATAAATCCACAAATAAAATGAAGCTATGGGGCAACTGAATTGCTTCTTGTCTTTACGAAAGGGGTGATTTCAGTTATCTTAATGCGGCTGAACAAAATTCTCTGAAAACTCTGAAATGAGACCTATGAGGAAGGACAGGCAGTCACCATCAAGTGTTGGTTCAATGTTGGTGATATATAGATTTCAGAATGCACAAAGAAGCAAATCTGATTGCCTGTTTTCCACCCACTGAAATCCCCGCCGCTCCCCAAAAAAGAAACTCTGGTTGTGTTGCCTCTCATTTGAAGACTTTTCTTAAAGGAAGATGGGAAACTGAAAATTGGCCAGTAGTTAGGTTCAAAACTTTATGCCAGTATTCCTGTCGCCTTTGACTACAATTCTTCTCACACCTTTCTTTTCCTAATGCAGAACGGAAGGCAGAAATCCACTCAAAAGATATAATTCCTCGATGCTTTCAGGCCTGTGTGGAGAGTTTGAGACAAAAGTTAGCACTGCTGTATTTCCCCAGAACTGCAGCGCAATCTGTTTTGAACAATGCAACATTGGCAAATCTTTAATTCCTCTCCCCTCCCGGCACCTTGTCATTCATCCGGCAAAGCCTGATTTCAATTAGTTGGCCGCTCCACCTGCACTTTAATAAGAGGTTGGGATGCACACCATGTTTTATATTTACAATATATTCACGGAATGCTGTTTTGCACTATGTTAGCATCGTACGGAGGCTACAAGCGGCCGCACAGATGCTTTTGGAAAAGAGCAAGGAATCCCTGAGGATTCTCTCTCTCTCTTCTCCGTCCAACCTCTCCTGCGTGGAAGACCATTCCATTTAACCAGGACAGGTACAGGTGATCTGTTCTTGCCCTTGGCTGATCTCAGCAAGCCAAACGGTATTTGGACGGGCGATCATCAGAACTCCCAACGGTATGAGCTATACCTGGAGAGTTGAAGAAGCATCTTGTAAGAGCGCAACGACAAATCATTGCTTCACTGTTTTCGACAAATCAGCCATGAAATCCCAGCAGGGGAGCTCAACCTAAAGGAGACTTAATTTAGTATGATTTCTCCATGGATATTGGATAGGTTTCGTTTCCCTTCAGTGAAAATTGTCAGTTTGGCAACGGCACTGGGAGCTGCTGTGGATTTTGGAGGAGCTGCAGGGAGACGGGTTGTCCCTCTCTAAAGCCTTCAAGAGATCCCTTCTGCGTAAGAAAAAACTAGGAACTACAGCTTGTCTAGCTGTATCCTATGTAAGGAAATCCTGACCTCTCAGGGATAAATGTTCATTGTTAGGTGAACTACCAACAGGACAACTGACCGGCATTACTCCAGGATAGCATTTGGTACAAACTTCTTGTACTGGTCTAAGACTGTAATAAACTGTATCTATCTATCTATCTATCTATCTATCTATCTATCTATCTATCTATCTATCTATCTATCTATGGGGTAGAGGGCAAAGTTGTTGTAAGCAGAGAGAAAGGATCACCATATTTGCTGATATGTTCTGAATTTGGTCTGTTCTTCTATTTACATGTCTTCTTTTTGGGCATCTTATGGCTACCACCCTTACCTCCGCTCCACCCTCTGTGTCCCTGAGATCTCACACTGTCTACAAGACTTTCAGCAGCACGCCGTCTCCTCGAGGCACACCTGAACCTCGGCAAGGCGTCCTGCAAGGATGGCGCTTATTGACGTTGCTGGGCATGCCCTTCTACTGGCAGCCGGAAAAAGGGCAGAAACATAAATGTAATAATTAGTGAAATTTGGTGAAAGATAGTAATGAAAGCAGTATCTTCGTGTCTTTCCTCAAACAGCCCTATAGGAACTCTGCAATGACTATTGTTATAAAATACAGATGAAGTGAGGATACTTAGCATTCCTAGTTGGGTGTATCCAGGACCTTAATTTGATCATACAAACACCAGAGCAGAAAATCAACTTTACTACTTGTATTATGTACTGAAAATGAAGGAGATAACTCCAGAGGAAATGTGATCACTGATTTAAAAGAAACACTTATACACACACACCCTTGTATAAATGAATTCTCATCTGATAAAATCAGGTTATTTATTTAGGAATATTGCTTTAAAGGCAAGAGGTGATAGTATTCCCAGTTACACAGTTGAACAATTTTGTGTTATCATACTGCAGTGTCAGTTTTACCCACACAGATAAAAGACTGGCATGCTAGCAAACTACTCTGAATTAAAATTCTCAAAATTCTGGAAAATTGCATGAATCTAATTTAGACTAAAGCTAACTTTTTATTCTGCTGCTGCTTTTGCAGAAAATGAGACGTGTTGATTTTCTGTCGCATAGGTTTCTTAAAATGAACTTATTCTACAAGTGGTTGTGTAGGTCAAACTTTCTGGGCCAGGACTGAATGTGTTTTGATCCCATCACCGGAAGGTTTCAGTAGCAAAGTGACAGGAGCCGTCAATCATTTGCATTAAAAAATGAATGGGATTTGTCAGCAACAATGCAATCATAATTACTGATACATCAAAATCCATTCTCCACGTTGAAATCACCATAGAGTTTGGGAATGAGTGTAATTTTTCCAATCGGCTGTTGTTATGTTTGTCTCTACGTCAAACCACTCCCTCACCACATCCTCCAGAGCAACTTGAATAGCACCTCCTTGAAACAGTGTTTGATCAGATTCTTCTGCCGGAGAGAAAAACAGAAGGCTGTTTTGGGATTATTAAAAGGAGTATGGAGTCCAGATCACAGGAATTAATGGCTCTGCTCTAACCTCCATCCAGTTCTTGGCACCGCAGTTTTAAAAAGTATGTTGACAAAGTTCAGTGGATAGTGAGAGGATTGGAAATCAAATCCACTGAGGAATGGTTAAATATACTGGGCATCTGTAGCCTGCAGAAGAGAAGACGGATGGGAGATAAGATAGCAGTCTCCAGCTGTTACTGTTATATTGTAAACTGTTTTCGGTTTTAATATCTATTATGGTGTCTACAGTCAACTTGGAATGGAGGCAACAGATACATCTCATTAAGGAAATAAATATCTAAAGGGTTGTGACAGTGTATAGATGAGGGAACAAACTGGGTCTACATTGCCTGGAGGGCAGGACCAGAACGAATGGATCGAAGCATGGGGAAATGGATTTGTGTTACGCATTAAGAGGGATTTCCTGAGGGTTAGAGGCATCAACCAATGGATTAGGTTGTCTCATGGAGGGGTAAGAGCCACTGGAGGTCTTCAGACAGACCCTGCACGGTCACTTGTATGAAATGCTTTAGCAGATCTTGCATCAAAGGGAAGTTCAGCTAGCTCAGTGTTGTCCAAACTTGGCCACTTTAAGATGAGTGGACTTCAACTCCCAGAATTCTGGGAGCTGAAGTCCACTCATCTTAAAGTGGCCAAGTTTGGACAACACTGAGCTAGATGATCTTAGAAGTCTCTTTCAGCTCATGATTCTGGGACTCAGCTTGCCCTCTGAGTCAGGGGAAAAACGTGTAATTTAAGTGTTGCTTTCTCTAAGGGAGAAAAGCAGCTCCTGGAGGAAACACGCACATGTGTGTGCGATGATCTAGGAGCAGAAATAGACGTGAAAATATGTCTGCTGACATTGTGCAGGAATGTGGAACTATTCCCCACCAGGAGATATGACTTCATAATCTGAACTTCTTTGTATATGCACGAAAAGACACCAAAAACGTATTGCCTTTTTCTGTTGGAACTGTGCTATTATTCTTTATGTTTTCATAGCTTTCTTTATGCAACTTAAGCTCTTTCACTAAGTTCCTGCAGTGCAGAGAAATGCTGCTATAAGTTTTGTCCTTTTTAAAAAAAAAAAGAGAGAGAGAGAGAGAGACCCACCAGAAAATGTAACACTTGTGATAGATCTTTCTAGAAGTTCCAGCACTTTTATGGAGAGGTCAATAAACATTTTCATTTTGACTGGAATATCCTACATTGCAATATTTATGGGTGGAATGACAAGAATATACAAGGCTATGATCAATCAGTTCATATAACATAACCCCTGCCTAACTTGCAGAAAACGAAAAATCCATCTTTTCATAGAAAAATAAATTGAGATCCGTCAGTAATACTTCTGCAAAAAAATTCCCCAAGGATAATTTAACATTAGTACACTGAGGCTAACCAGCCCAGAAATTCTTTCTTTGACCTACAAATAATTCCCAGAGTGTAATTTAAATTTTGTTAGCTGTTAGGTTTACTGCTAATAAACAGATTCAGGCAGAGCTGACACTAAGAACCGCGTCTCGTGCAAGTTCAGCGGACTGTGGCTGTTCTCCCAGGGTACCGATGTCAACACAGCTAAGGCAATTTCTAGACAGGGCAAAGCAAAATGCAATTATCTACACTTGATATAGTAGTTTATTCTCTGAGTCTGAAGCAGAGAACTGTGAGAAGTTTTGACAGAATGCGTAACCCCTGCCACCCCCACCCCCCAATTTACAGAATACTCAGTGTCATTGTTAAATGCTGCATTTCAGCAAAAGGACAATTATGCATTGGCTTCTGCGCTGTCTTCCATTTTGCAGAACTCTTAGCAAGCCTATTTCCTGGAAAAGAATTGGCTATAAGGAGATGTATTTACTTGGGCTTCTGCATAGCTTCAGTCCCAAGACTCTACGCAGCTCACACGTTCCAAGTACAATAATTAAGGGTAAAAAATAGCATCGTTAAAATAAAAATGAACCCCTTGGCACTCTTTCATCAATGAGATCAATATCACTTAAGCATATATGTATCACTAGTATACTCCTCTTTGCGTATTTCTGGGGAGTGCAATTGGGCACTTGAAGCCCCACCCCTTTTAACGTGCCTGTGATGGGTGTGACACATTAAAACAGGGTGGGCTTTGATAGCCTGGCTACTCCTGCCCCTTTGAAGCTAGTGACCATCACTGGGGACACCTCTGAATCTTAATATCCCTACGCTTGGGAGAGCTTGTTTCAGCAAGGTTTTCTCAGAATACTTTTCCAAGTTTTAGAAAATAAATTGGACTTTCCCTCCCAATTTATGCATTTCTATCTAGTAAAGTTAAAGTAACAAAACAGCTGGGGGGTTTTTTGTATGATGAAGCAGTCTTTTTTACATGGAAGGTACCCCTTCTTAAAGCCAAGAAAGTAATTTGGCTTGCTCAAAAGCCCTGGCCAGTAGGTGATTGTTAACAGGATGATGTTCCTTTCAGCTGGAAGGAAGTGGGCACAGGAAAGCAATCCCATAAAGTAGATTTACCACAAAAAGAACCAGTGTTTGCTGAAGCTCTTGATGGATTCCAAAATTGGTTCTCTGGCCAAATTAAAAAAAAAAAAATTCTACTTCCCCTCATTGTTATATTGTTTCCTTCCCCAACTTGCTAGGTACCCAATGAGATCAATTTCAGCTCCCCAAATGTTCATCCAGAATGACCAACAGCCATGCTACTTTGGGATAATTGCATGTATAGTTCAACCCATCTGGAGGGCACTAGGTTGGGGAAAGCTATTTTATTTATCTTACTCCTCATTTTAAATCCTTTCAACGTCTTTTACTCCATCGGTGGTCACTTAAGACAATGCCTTTTGCCATTGCCAAGTTATATAAATACCTGTCCTCTAAATGCTGCATTACACATTCATTAGCATTTTGCAATAGCCGTTCTATTTTAAGTAACTAGAGCCCAGTAATTATTCCCTTCCCACTCCCCCCTTTTTAATATCTTTAAAAATATGCTTTCTTCTGTTTAGAATAATTTTCTTGCAGTTGCTAAAAAATAAACGTACTACTATACTTCATTAGTTACTTATCTCATAGGCTAGTATCAATGACAGCCTTTAGAAAGAGGTTAGTGATTCAGCTTGACAGTATATAGGAAGAGTAAAATAATGATAACAAGAGATTTTGTTCTCCCCGCCCCCCATTTCAGTTTGGACATGGATCATAATAGCCAGTGGAGAAATACAATTTTCCTCTAAACTTCCATTCAGATTTTCAAAACAGCTGCAAATTCCATTTCCTTCATTATTTATTTATTTATCTGAACAATTCCTATGGCTGCCCGTCTCACAGCCATGACTCTGGGCAGTGCACAAAGTATTAACAGGAAAAAGAAGAACATGATATGCAAAATAACATAAGCCCAGGTCTAAAACTTTCCATTTCCAAACCATACAGACTAAAACAAACTAATCCACCAGCAGGGCTGGTTCAACCTCCTGTCCCAAGTCCTTGAGGGAGCACACAAGCTTCAATGCCTTGCAAAGGGACAGGAGGATTGGGGCCATCTGGATCTCGGGGCGGACATACTGTATAGTTATATCGCCTGCTAACTGGGTCATGTATCTGTCAGCTTTACTTCTTGGGCATGTTGCTGGCATTATCACTATTTTTCCTCTAATCTACAAAGACCCCAGCTTCTCAGGAGCTGCCCACTGCAAGGTAACTGAGCGGTGTAACCTCTTCCTGCTTCATTCTCATGATCACTTTCATTCTCCATCCTACAGATCCTTCTGATCTTGCTCCAGATAGGTAATGAGGTAGAAAGGAAACCATTTTCCCAGCAAGGTGCTAGGAAAGACCATCTACCTAACCAATGTCAACTTTGAGTGTTCCAGAAGAGCGTGGTCACCTAGATAAAGTTGGTCCTTCAAAAGACGTCTGCAGTGGGGCAAGGTGGGCACATGATGATGTGTGTCGTGATATCACCTTGCAAACTACGCAACTAATGTACTTGTGTCAGACATCATAACAGTAGTACACAATTGTTTCACTTGAATGATTCTATCACGATGCCTGGGTTGTTATTTTTACATCATCATGGCTTCTTACGGATGCCACTGAGAGCTTAACCTTATACTAAACAGACTTTGGGGCTCTTTTTCATTGTTGTGAATCCATTTTCTGAGATTAGAAACAGCATAGTTACTACTGGTTGGGTGTGCAACTGTGGTGAGTTAATTACTTAATGAAAGCTGATTATATTTATTTAAATAGTGCTGTCAGTTTACACACAGGATGAGCATAACAAGATATTGTACCTACATTTTTTAATTGATTCTAAAGTGATCTGTTGTGCTAATTAAGAGAGAAAACCTTCCTCGGTCAATCTTGTAACAATGACGTCCCAACAAAGTATGTAGCCCAGCACATTACATACAAATAGTTTCAACTAATTATTCACAATGGATCAATCCAGTTCGGCATTTAAAAATGGCCGCAATTAGGGTCTTTAGAGCTTCTTACCAATTCCAATGACCTTTTGCTTCCAAGCTTGCAATTTCAGGTTCCTTAACCTTTCTTGAAACTACCCCTAGTCCTACCTTTCCTTCTCTGTGGTACCATTTCCCCCTCTGTGTCATACTTATTGGAGGGATCCTAGCAAAGCGTCACTATGTGAGATGGGCGGCAATACAAATGAGATAGATAAATACATAAAATAAAAAGCAGATATTTCATTTCATTTTTAAGTTTATTTATATAAGGGTACGTGTATGCCATCTCCCAAAAGTTTGCACTTAAATATCAAATAATATTTAAAATCAGCCTATAAACGTTCTTGGATCAAATCAATCTGGAATTATTTGTTTTTGTCCAATAAAGGGCCAGTAACAAGCAGAAAAAAATGGTCATAAACATCTCATTCATTATTTCAGTGAAAAGCAAATTGAAGCAAACAGGTCAGCATAGCTCCGTTTCTAGTGATGTGCCAAACATTCTGTTTCAGAGTTCTTATTTTCCCCCAAACAACATTGCTCAAACCTTTTTCTGCCTCAGCTTATGAATTCTGCAAAAGAAAAGATCTGCAGAAAATTCATACAGGAAGTTCTTGGCTTACGACCATTTTTTTAGCAACCGTTTGAAGTTACAATGGCACTGAAAAAAGTGACTTATGACTGGTCCTCACACTTATGACCATCGCAGCCCCCCTGCAGTCATGTGATCAAAATGTGGGTGCTTGGCAACTGGAATGTACTTAGGATGGTTGCAGTGTCCTGGGGTCACGTGATCACCATTTGCAACTTTCCTAGGGGGCTTCTGACAAGCAAAGTCAATGGGGGAAGCTGGATTTGCTTAATGACCATGTGATTCACTTAACAACTGCAGCAAAAAAGGTTGTGAAATCAGGAGTGGTCATATGATGCCTCACTTAATGATCACATTGCTTAGCGACCAAAGTTTTGGTCCCAATTGTGGTTATAAGTTGAGGACTCTCTGTATAAGAGTTTTGTGTGCATTTTTTTCCTGTTACATAAATATTTGGGTTTTTTGCTATGTTTTTGCTAACATATGCACCCTGGGGAAATGACTTTCCTCTAATATACATTTATGAATAGTTTTCTTTAATATATACAGTACAAGGAATATTGACCTTAAAACATGAAAGGGTTGATAAATCTGATTAACAATATATAGGAGTAAATAATCAAAGGTAATAAAACACAGATACTGCAATTCCTAACTATTACTGATTTCATGAACAACACGTTTACTGTTGTGCAACAACTTTCGTCCTGGTAGTTATTCTGGATGGGGTTATACTTCTGAGGAAGGAATTGATCCATGATTTGGGTTCTTCTTGGATTCATAGCTTCTGCTTAAAGAACAGGTGGAACCATATTCAAGTTTTCTTTGCCCAAGTTTGTCTGGTGTGCCAGTTGCAGCCAGATCGCTGGCAGGACAACCCCTCCATTGCAGAGCAAAGCTGATTTTGAGATTTCTGCCTTAGCTTCCGATCAGCTTCCAGGCCCAGTTCAAAGTGCTAGTCACTGCTTACGAAGTCTTTACAGTGCAGCACTGGGACACATCATGCATCACTTTGCCAAAGTGAGCTCCACCCAGTTCAGTCCAATCAACTCAGAAGGCCCGCTGAGAGTTCCTCCTCTCTCTGAATTCATGGCGGAAGGACAAGGTAGCAGGCGGCCTTGTGTGGTGGAACATACTTCTCCCTGACAGCCAAATGGTGCCTTGTCTTCTCTTATTACAGAATTGTTAAATTCTTTTTATTTCATCAAATATTCATCACCACTCAGCAAGCAGATGCTCCTGGGATGCATATATTGGGCAGGCTGATTTCAGCTGGAAAAAAGAAATGCCGAAAGGGATTTAGATGCCAGGCTCTACAGACTTCATAGGATAACACCAGCAGTTTGATTTGCATCCAGGAATCTATTATTGGCGGCCAATGCAGGGCCTGTAATATCAGTGTCCCATGTCTATGGAATCTACTTTTCTTTCTTTTTAACATACTATTTTTACCTTTTTTTCCCTTTGTTTTTCTTTCTTTTTTTTTAAGTATCCATTTTAGTTTTACACGTACAGATGATGTCCTAACCATTTTATTTATACATACATTTCTTACTGATTGCTGTGAAATGTAATTTGTTAAAGACAATTCAGTTGTACTGTTTTTAAAACTCAATTTTTTAAAAATCAAAAAAAATCTGACATACCTCTCTGACCAATTGTATCTTTACCAGGGACTCCAACATACAACAGAGTGAAAGAACTGACAAAAAAGCTTGGACATCTCACAGAGAAGAGAGAATATTCTATCAACTCCTCACTACAGTGCCTCCAGAAAATCAAAGATGTACACATAGATGAAGATGAAATTATGGTCTCATCTGATGTCACAGCACTCTTTACCTCCATAAACCCAGAACTAGTGAAAGAATCCATATTAGCAGTACTACACAACACACCCGACCTAACCAAATACACCCAGATCGAAATAGCCAGAATCACGGACCTCATCAACCTCTGTCTCACTACCTATTTTCAGTTTGATGGACAAATATACCAGCAAATCAGAGGCTCACCCGTGGGATCCCCACTGTCAGGACTCATAGCAGAGATTGTAATGCAATGCCTAGAAGCTATAGCACTGCCACACATACAACCTAAAGTATGGATCTGGTATGTAGATGACACCTTTGTCATAATAAAAAAGGAACAACTAGAGAAGACACATGAAGCCATCAACAACATCTTCAAAGGAATAAAATTCACCAGAGAGGAAGAAAACAGCAACACGCTACCCTTCCTGGATATCCTATCAGCAGAGGAAACAACAGGAAATTAGAAACCCAAGTTCATCGGAAGACAACCCACACCAGTCAAGTACTCCATTACCAAAGTAACAACCCAACCTCCTACAAGAGGAGCTGGGTAAGAACATTATTCAAACAAGCACAAACGCACTGCAGCAACCCAGATCAGCAGAAAAAGGAAACAGACCACCTATATGACATCTTCCAACAAAATGGATACCCACGCAACTTTATCAAAAAGTGCCTGACCACTCAACCCACTACAACATGACCTACACAAGCTATGAAAAGGATCACACTGCCATACATCATGAACGTCTCAGAAACCGCCAACAGACTATTACAACCACATGGCATCTCCGTAGCACACAAACTAACTGAAGCCCTGCAAAACATCTTAAGCAAACCAAAAGACCCAGTAGCCCAAGAAGGAAAAACAGGAGTCATCTACAGCACACAGTGTAGGGACTGTAACGGCCACCATGTAGGGCAGACAGGCAGAAGACTAGCAGAGCGCATCCATGAACATCAAGTAGCGGTCAGAAGACACGATGAAAATTCCTTAATCTCACAACGCATGGACAAACTTAACCATAGTTTCAACTGGGAAACATCTTAGACCAAGCTAAATCCAAAAATGCAAGAGAATTCTTGGAAGCTCAGTATTCAGACAAGGCAGCCATCAACAGGCACATAGAGATAAACAGCATCTACACACTATTCAAAAGAGACAATACAAAGGAAGACAAAAGACCAGAACATCTCTTCACCAGCAATCATCACCCAGATAAGCAGAGATTAACACCAAGATTATCACCAGACATTCAATCAGCAGTAAACAATACCTTAATCAAGGAACTACCAGAAGGAAAAAATAGAACAAAATAAACCCCCCACCCCCACCAACACTGGCAGGGCATGCCACGATATATAAACAGAGAGCAAACCCCATCCCATTCTAGCACTGAAGATGTTACCTAGCCAGGTAACGAAACCTTTGCAAGAAAACAACTAAGCTCAGAGAAACCCAAGGACTCCACAAAAAAAATCTAAATGGAGAGTTGCTAGTGTATTAATATGCTGGTCAAGTTGCACATCAGCAGTGGGTCAATCAAAGCTGGACAAAAATGCACTGGCCACTGAAGACTGTAGGAAAATAGAGAAGTTTGTTGTGGCTTGATAGAGCCTAACACAGTACAGATAAGAAATTGCATAGTGCATATTTTTCTACTATGCATGTTCATCTTACTGTGACTTCCTCTGTGCCCGAGTATTGAGTTGCTCGACACCTAAAGTGTAACCAATAATCAGTTTGTAATTTGAGTCTCTTTGTTCCTGTAAAATAGCTGTGGGAGGGGGTCTTTCACCTTGGGAGCGTTACTAACGTATCCTTTGTGTGACTGACCAGGCTCCGACTATTTGGGTTCATGGTCTTGACCAAGTAGGCAAATGAACTGGGATGGACCTTGCCATAGCAACAGCTGAGAAGGGAGAAGGAGCTGTGGTGCTCGTGGGTTTTCTCTCCAACAGACTCCTTGAGCATCCGGTGACAAAAATAATCCAGAGGAACTTTCAACATGTGTACCTGCTCCTTCATAGAACAGCCCCATTCCGGTCTGGATACTTACCCAATTCTAGGATTAAAATGCATAGAATGTCCATCTCGCTGGGACTCCTCTTCTTGTTCTTCATCCTTGTCCATGTGCATGGTCTTGCCACAGAAGAAGTGGATCTTGCCATTTCTTGCCACTCTCTTTGCACTGCATGATGTGAAGGTGGGTCTCTTTCTCACCCCACCGGAAGCAGCGCAAGAAGGCAAGGGATTGCAAAGGGGAGACCCCACTCCCTCTACGGTCAGGGAGAAAGGGAGTCCATCTCATATCATACAGCACAGAAAGGTCAAAGCGGAGGCATGTGAGAAGAGGCTGATGAATCTTTTATATTCTAATGTTCCAGTTTTACTGATTATTCTATGATTAATGTTAGGAGCCATCATAAATAATATCACTTAAAGAATTTATATGCTTTAAGTAAATACATACTTTTAAAGTGTGTGCTGGATTTTAGCTGAATCCTGAAAAATGTGTAGAATTAAATCTGCTAATGAAGACAAGCCATTGCAGTATATCATGACGCATATTCTGAGTAAATATGCTTAGTTTGGTTCAGAAGCAAGAAATAGCCGGAGTTGCGTTGGTGGCCAGTTTGTCTCCAGGTCCAATTCAAGGTGCTGTTTTTAACCTTTAAAGCCCTTCATGGCACGGGATTGGGCTATCCGAGGGACCACATCTTCCCAGTTACATCAGCCCGCCCCATTAGATCTGGCAGAGAAGGCATGCTACAGGTACCACCAGCAAGGGACCTACATTTGGTGGGTCCCAGGCATCGGGCCTTCTCCGCCATGGCGCCCGCCTTATGGAACATTCTTCCCACCGAAATTAGATTAGCTCCATCCCATTTCATGTTCCAGAAGTCCCTCAAGACCTGCTTATGTCACCAGGCCTGGGGCTCCCAGAGAACCGGAGACATGCTTAGATGGCTCCATTGCCGAGGTGGCTATTCTTATCCTCTGTTTGCCCAGGGTTCATATATTTTGTTTTTATATTATTTATCTTTCAATATCGATTCTTATATTTTTATACTAAGTGTTTTATAGGTGTGTTGTTTTGTCGGATTGTTGTACGCCACCCAGAGTCACTTTCTATGAGATGGGCAGCCACACAAATTTGATGAATTAATAAATAAATAAATAAATAAATAAATAAATAAATAAATAAATAAATAGTATTACTAGCAATTGAGATTATCCTTGAGGGTGGCGTTATGTTCATGGCATATTAATGCTCCATCTAAATAATTAAATAAAACAAGGCAATGCAAAATCAATCCTTCTATGAGAATTCTCCAAAAGTTGATTTTTAAAAGAGAATGTTGAAAAATCAGAATTAGAAGGGTTTAAAAAAAATCAAAATAGCTATGAGCCCTGATCAACTAATCAGCTAATCACTTTTAATTTCATTTTCCCTTCTACAGCAAGGGAATCATAAGGACTGTCCCGTAACATTGCTGAAACACATAGAAATGTGTAGAAAATAACTGATGGTAACACTACGTTTTAATCCATGAAATGAATCATTGCATTCAAAAACGTCACATATGTTGTGGCCATAATGCTGATATCTTATGAATGTAGATCAGGGTGTTTCTCCATAAAACGGACAGAAGAAATGAAGTAGTTGAGAAATAATGCCCTAACATTGAATATGGAAGAGTTAATTATTGAAGTAGGACTTTTCTGATACACAGGCTGATTTCTTGGCACTCTGCTGCATCTGCTCTCAATAGCAATTTTAACATGTTAGTGGATTGACATGTTTTGCATATTTATTTATTTCCCCAAAACCTGCTGGGTCACAGTGTGAATTCTAAACGTGTTTGCCACATGAGATATAAAGTTGGCTTTCTTCCTTTCTACAATTCAGCTGTAGAAACACACGTAGGAAGCCCATAGACCGGGCAAGAAATAAATTGTGAGCCTGTCTGTCATATGAATAAAATGTATCCGCAATCAGATGAGCTGAATTAAAGATTACAAATGCTCCAGTGCCTTCTAGGTAATGCACAGATCATGCAAATTGTATTTTCTAAATTATACCTTCAACTTTCCCAGTCCACGATTATTTTTCTGTGAAAAGCTGTAGCAGAGAGCTTTCTCAGAGTAATTGGATGATTTTTACAATCTGCTTAGTAATCACTGTATATATATATTGGCCAAAAACGCAACGGAAAATTAGAACTGTTAATCGGATTTCGGTAGAAAAGAACCACCTAATTAAAGAAAATAATTTCACAATATGCCATAAATTCATGTTTTCATTTTAATATTCACATTTTAACTATCTATTTTTCCCCTCTAAAGTATAATGTCAGCACTTTGAAGAAGCTGATAGCTGTAGAGCAGGGCTGCAGAACGTTTTCCCAACTAATGGAGGAAATTGAATTTTGAAGGCTGAAACAACTCTAAAAACAAAGTTGTCAGTGGGGCCAGGACTAAAACTAAATTTGATTTTAATTCGTTTACACTGAAACTGAATTAAATTTAGTTAATATGAATACTTTCAATTTTTACACAATAATTTTCCACTTGTCACATTTCAGACCAAAACGTGGAGATTACTGGAGGCTATTTCTCAATCTTTCACCAGCTGTATGCAGTCCTAAGACCTTTGTACAACTCTGCTTTAGAACTTGAATAAAGAGATTATTTTTAGACTACATCGAGCAAGGATATCTAATTGAATTCAGGATTCCTTGAATATCCTTGCTCATCTGTTCTAGGTTTGACCTAAAGAATTGCTATATTATGTGTTATTTTTTAATACTTTGGTGTACATTGTGTTTCAGTTTTTCCTTCCTTCTTACCTAGCTACCTATGTACTGGAGAGTTGGGTTGCAAACTCTTCCTGTACCATGTTCTGGCTGCAAGTTTGCAAATAGGGTTGTATATTCATTGCTCTCTGTACATAGAAAACAAATTATGTTGAGCTGCAGAGGGCTTCTATAGCTAATCCTCCCTCCTGCCTATTAACAGGCCTGAGGCAGTAAAGTTTTGGAATTGGTATAATACTTAATTCTGTTGCATGGAAAGATAATTACCTATACCTAAGATTAATTCATCGGAAACTGAACTAACCTTCTCCCCCCCTGAAATTAGGCAAAGGGTCTTCCGGTACGCTCCCTGTTCATTTCTTACTTTTCTTTCCTTCCTTCCTCAAAACTAAGGAGTAACCCGGGGATATCTCTAAAGGATCCATTGGGTTTGCTATCCAAATCCTTTCCCAACTTGGACGTGTGTTTCTTTTTCTCATTTATTTCTTTATACGTATCTACATCTACCTGTATCTGAGATAACATGACTAGGTGGAACATGGGGAAGATAGATACTCACTTCATAACAATTAGACAAGGAATCGAATTACCTTTTATTAAGTAACTTAAAAAGGGTTCCGTTGATATTACTATGTATCTATAAGCTGTCAATCCCTTCCTTCCTTCCTTCCTTCCTTCCTTCCTTCCTTCCTTCCTTCCTTCCTTCCTTCCTTCCTTCCTCCCTTCCTCCCTTCCTCCCTTCCTCCCTTCCTCCCTTCCTCCCTTCCTAAATCCATCACTGGCAGCTGGAGGCTGTTCTTGAACTCCGTCCCATCCTTCTTCTTATACCATCAAATCTAAACTGGGAGGAGGTGTCCTGCATTGCCATGTTCTGATTGACAGTTCTAATACCCAATCTGAATCCAGTCTCAACTTCTCCCAGCCACTTGCTTTCATTTTGATTTTCTGCTTTGCCCCCCAAACCAGGGTCAGGAAGAAATTGCAACGCTGATACCATGAGATGTCAGGGAGGGAGAGAAGAAGAGCCATTCTTCCCCCTGTTCTTTGATAAAACGTGCCCAGACAAAAGTCCTCTGTGATTCCTGGGAACAGTAATTCTTCCACGGACCAGGGCCACTGCATCAGCAATCCCCATGGTGACAGCTCAGCCTGAGTTATTTTGATGGCTTTTATGTTCAGGCTTATGATGTGCAGTCACAGATATGACACGATACAGCCTTGCTCTAATAAACAGATCCTAGCTCTATAAATAGACCGGGTGCTCCCACATTTTAAAGCCTATATAAAAGAAACTAGAATCAAGGCTAACATAATTTACCAGTGGTGAAACTTTTTTTTCCCTTTTTAATTGAAAGGTATCTGCATAAATTAGTACAGTTCCCATGGAAACAGAGGGAGGTCCAGAAATATTTATAGATACTGCGAGCAATCATTTTGTATAATATTTTAAAATGTCAAGCAACACCTAATCTCTTAAAAAAAAGAAAAAAGATGGGTGGCTGATTTTGTTTGTCCATCTGGTGTATGATTTCATTTTCCTTAAAAAAATGGGTCTTTTTAATTTTGGCTTGAAGGGGCGTATGTATGCATGATACAGACAGACAGACATATTCTAAAATCTATCTACCAAAGATTAACAAAAAAGTTTTAATCAAGCACATTGCTGTGGCATGTAAAATCATGCAGTATGAAATATGTCATAGCTAATTCTTTATGCAATCTTTCAAAACAGACAAATAGATTTTGTACACCTAATATATCCCTGATACTACTGTATATTCATGAATTCAAAAATAGAAAAGCTCCGTTGGTTTTGAAAGCAATGGAATGTATATGATAGTATTATGATTGAAACATAATTTAAAACAACAAATTACTGTAAAAATAAACCATGTTCCAAATACTACAGAAGGAAGTTGCTGTGGATTTAACCAATGAGCTGGGTAATGCTGAACCGAATGAACATGCCCAAAGTTTTATGTTCACTTGAAGGATTTTTTTTTTTTCTGTGCAAGACTTATCTTCCATACTGAGAGCAACTGAAAAACTAAATGCTTGTTCTGATTTGAACTCTGCCTTGGGTCACTCTTTACCTGACAGCAAAATATCCTGGGGGGTGGCATATGGACTGCAAGAACATTATATGCAAACAATTCCCTTGGATTATTCTTGGAAATCTCTCTCTCCATTTCAATATATTTTTCAGTTCACATTTAAGTTTTCTCTCTTTGATGAAGATAGAATGTCTTCCTTTCCATAAGACAGGTCATAAGCCAGCTTTTATAATAAGCCCAGTTCCATCTTGCTTAGTGTAACATGCTTGGGTGTTTAGAAGTTTTGAAAAACTGAGAGGCATTTTCCAGTTGAAGAACTTCGCTTGCCTAAATAGCAATCTCTTTGTCTTCCTCTGAACTTTCTTAAGCATTCCACTAAAGGTGAGTGGTTTGCTTGGACCAAAATTTGCCAGAAGTAGCAGGACAACAAGATCCCCAGATAGCTGCCTTTCACATTCAAGTTCTTGCATACAACTTGGGTTTTATCCTTGCCATCAAGCAGTACATTCCAGGGATCCTCCATAAATGTACCTCTCTGTGTAAAAAAAAGAGCAAAATTATAATACTAGTAAAACCTTATTATGGCCAGTAACCAATTATTAAATTATTTTTTAATTCAGTAAGAGGGAGGTCTTAAAAATCATTCAGCCTATCAGTCCCCGTCCGGTGTTGTTTGATTTTGGCCTTTGCTTTTTGGAACCCAGCATTAAATGGGAACAGTGGGTCAATGTCAATGTCAATGAGCTTAGTTTCCCATTATACTATTTCCATGAAGACTTAAATTTGTCTATTAATATCAATTAAACCCTCCTGACTGGAGGAGCTCCCAATATGAGCCAATAACTACAGAGACAAATTTGTATTTGAGTCTCTTTTGCACAGTCTTGCTTTGAGGTGAAGGGAGAAATCAGACAAAAATTTTGTTTGCACTGCTTCCATGGAGACAGAGCTGCCAGAATATCCAAATTATGCCTTGTATAATAGTTGAAGGACAACATTATTCTTTAATAGCTGCTGGAGCAAACTGTCTAAATGGTAAATGAGCTTCTTTGAGCAATCTGCAGAGTATGTTCTTTGTGAGTACATCGTTGCTGGATGCAAGTAGACCTATCCTCAGATGCTTGAAAACACTCATTTGTTTAATCTTGTGATCATTTAAAGCCCCCCTTCTCCTCTGGGGTTTCTTTGCAAAAGAAAAAAAAATCATAGTTTTTGTCTTCTGAGAATTTATCTGAAGGTCTTCCTCATTGCTGGAATCAACACGTATCTACCAGATTCTTTTAATGCCTGTTGGAGTTTGGTGCAACATTATACATGGATTCAATCAAGTAGGAAGAGATTCTCACTTTGGATGCCACACTCTCATTGGGCAAGATAGGTGTCAAAGTTTTCTGGGTGCAGAATTGCAGTGGAATGGAGGTCAAAGGTTAAGAAATATTCCAGGTTATATGGGAGAACAATAGCTTGCTTGCTTTGTAAGCTAGGAATATAATAGATACAAAACTTAAAATGAATAAAAAATTGTGCCATATCAGTTTGTGAGTTTGTGAGAAGTTTGTGCTCCGTATTCTTGTGGGCAGCTGAGATCGCCTTCTATTCTTTCAGTGAAATGACACCACTGCTGAAAATGTCTGGTGGGCAAAAACTCCTTGTCAAAAGCATTATAGTTTCTTTAAGATGGAAAGAGTTGCCTGAAAAGCGAGGCACAGAGGAGGAGGTAGTCCTCGACCTTGGAGCAGATGGTAAAAGTATAGCTCCCAAGGTGAAATTGGAGGCTGCCTTTGTATAGCAAAGGAATGGGTAGGGTCAGGATGTCAGAGGATAGGCTGAGGAACGAATGCCTATCTGAGTAGAAGGAAAGCTTACTGAACATCAGAATCCCACTTAAAATGTCTCCTCTACTTGGTAAAGCAAGTTAGATGCAAAGTTAGGAAACTAGGAAGTAATTTAGTGTACCAATTGGCATAGCCCAGAATACATGGTTTGTCCCTGTTAATTGGGAGGGGGGGTCCCCAAAGCAGAATAGACTGTACTTTATCTGGAATGCCCCTCCTGAATTTCCTTACTAGAGGGGTAAGATATTAGGTTACAGTAATTTGTGTGTGTTTATGTTCTGCCTCAACAGGGATCTCCAGAGACTTGATATTAATGAATATTAATAAGTAGATTTAAATTTATACCTTACACATTTTAACTAAGCAAATAACAATCCCCCCAGTTGTTAAGGCTGCATACTGCTTTACCTCTTATAAAACTTAAGATGTTCTTCAGCCACAGCCCATGTAAAATCCTTAACTTTCAACAATCCTGCCTCACCACCCAAAGCCATCAAAAATTCATCTTTATGAGTCAAACCAATGAGCTTTTGTTCTCAGATGGGGGATCTAAAAATGTTAACTGATTTGAGAGAAGACGCTATACTACCATTTTGACAAAGACGCGGTTACAAGGGATTTACAAAAATTGCCTCTTGAGAATAGCAGATGCTGTTGACTATACCCTTAGCCTAGCCAAAGCAGTTCAAAGAGTTGGGCTAAGTTTACTTTTCCAGAAATAGTCATATTCATATTTATTTTTTAACATTGCATACTGGACGCCATTGTATTACTGGCAACTGCACTCAGATCTACCTACCTGCATAGATACCCCGCAAACTTGTGTTTAAGAAACTGATTAGCAGTCAGGCTATTCTGTGGCTAGAAATATTCTGCAGGAAATCCATAACAATGGATATCTTCAACACATTTAGAAAACACAGAAAAGCAGTGAGAGACATCAGTTTCCATTTGTCCCTTGGAACAACATTTAAGCAGACAGAAAAGGCTGCTTGGATTAAAAATCTGATGTTAATCTGCCAAGCAGAAGTCAGTCTACAACAGTGTTTCTCAACCTTAGCAACTCTAAGATGTGTGGACTTCAACTCCCAGAATTCCCCAGCCAGCCATGCTGGCTGGGGAATTCTGGGAGTTGAAGTCCACACATCTTAGAGTTGCCAAGGTTGAGAAACACTGGTCTACAAAATGGACAGTAACATGGATCAGAGTTACGTTATTCACCAGAAAGAGTGAATCGTGCCCCTCATTTCTGTCCAACGTCCATCCACTGCTATGTGGATTTATTTTCCATCAGTCGTAATGGCTGTCGCCTCCTGCCATTTCTAGCCCATTAGATTCAGTGGCTTGCTTTGAGAAGGGACCTCTCAAAACAAGACATCTGATGAAAATGTAAAACAGGGTTTCTCAACCGTAGCAACTTCAAGAGTTCAACTCCCAGAATTCCCCGGCCAGCAAACTGGGGAAAAGTTCAAGAAAGGAGCTGAACAGGGGGGCTACCAGGAGCATTTGAGGGACCCTTGCTCAGAACGTGTCATTGGTCTCACAGTGCGGCGAAAAAGGGTGGTCATTCGTCTTCCCTTCCACTGGAACCACTTTGGGGCTTAATATGATCAACCTTCTCAGTAGCACAAGAGGTTTACATTCATCTAAGTACTGCAGTAAATGTGACAAGGGATAATGTTCTAAAACTTTGTTTTGGATCATTTCATTTTCTTTATCCTTATTTGACTGACCCTTAGTCTTTGGAAAAACTGCTTTTTTGCCTGTGAAAATCCTTCAGGACTCGTTAACTCATCTTGTATGTCTTGGGGGACACTTTTTAAAAACTGGGCATTGCTCGTTAGCCAAAGGACCTGACAGTAGAAATAAATTAATAATTTACAATACCGTGGTGAATAATAGATGACTAAATGATATTTTCTTTGTGCTTATTATCCCAGGTTTCTTCATTATAGCTGAAATTATTTGTGAATACCTAGGCTATTTCCCAACTGTTCTGTTATATAAGAAAACTGACCTCAGGTTTGAAATCCTACATTTGAATGATTTTCTTCTCTTTCCTCCATTAGATTAATAGATTTATGTCAACTAAACTGTGTACTATTTATATAACAAGTGAGGGAAAGTGCTCAAAACAGGTCTTCTGGAATTCTTTCTAAACCCTTTACCATAGGAGGTGCCTTCTTCTGTGTAAGAAATTCACACACACGTGTGTAGGTTTCTACTCTCCCCTCACGTTGTGTTCCTGTGTGTTTTTGTGTATCCATGCACTGCTCTGGATCACATGACCGGAGGGTTTAGAAAGGGCAGTCAACAGCATTACAGACCACTGTCCAGTTGCTTCTCTGATGGTTGCATCAGGGAAAGTTTTCTTCCCAGCTCCAGACTGGGCTGGGAAGAATAAAAATTAGGGCTGTAAAAATCCAGAGGGCCATTAGATGGCAGCAAAGACTTAGAAATGCCTACCTTTCTTTACTGCCCTCTGTGTCTTCCAGCTTTTTGCAGCCCAGATTTGCAATCTTAGTAAAAATAGTAATAGCACAGAATTGATTGATGGATTTATGTATTAATGTATACATCACCTTTTGGTTTATGTCAACATTCATGACGGCTTACAAAACAAACAAAAAGAGAAGGTGTGTAACCATTAGAAATGCACTATAATTTTGTTTTAATGGGCTAATTGGGGCGCATGCAAATGATGCAAATTAAAGTGAGTCTTTCATAGTGAAGAGATAGGAGTGGCCACCTCCATATCTCTGGAGGTTGCCTTGTTGGGGGACCAGCATTAGCCAGCCTGCTTGGCCAAGACTCAGCCTCCAAAAGGAGAATGGGGAGAAGGACATGAAAAGAAGAGGGGGGGACGCCTCCTTTCCATTCACTTCCATCGCTCTTCATCTTCCTGTGCCTTTCTCTATCCTGTGTAGAACAGGCCCTTCACAGTAGCCTCACCAATCCACTGAGGGTTGTGTGAGATGGGCAGCTATATAAATGTGATGTATAAATGCCATCCACATTTCTGCCAGTAGGCACTGTCATTTGCTTCCTTTTCAACTGGAGTGTCATCTCCTTGCAGGTCAAATCTGAAGTGCCTGAGAAACCACCTGAGCAACTTCAAGTTCCCATTCCCTAAAGCAGTGTTTCTCAACCTTGGGAACTCGAAGATGTGTGGACTTCAACTCCCAGAATTCCCCAGCCAGCATGGCTGGCTGGAGAATTCTGACAATTGAAGTCCACACGTCTTCAAGTTCCCAAGGTTGAGAAACACTGCCCTAAAGGATACTTCTCACTGATGATGATGTTAGTTTGGGCGCCAAAGGCAAGCTGGGCATCATTTCTAGATGTAGTTGGGTATGGTGGGCGTGTGGGGCAAAAGGCATAAATTGCAGTGGACTTGGCTCCATTGAAGGTGAAATCTGTTGCACGGAGGTCCTGTAAACTGAGGTTACATTGTATCTTGAATGTGTTTCAGTACACTGTGTGGATTGCAGGCAACCGTATGTTGGTTTGCAAGGTAGTCTAGATGAAAGATCCTGGCTTGCACAGAATAGGATGGTGTAAAACATGGTCTTGGTTGTGTTTGTGGTATAATGGCCAAAAAGAGCCAGAACTGACTGATACTGTCTCTGTTGTTGGCAGGAAATGCTCCATGTGGCTTGGGCATCACTAAGGCTGATAATCTAGTGCAGGGTTCCTCAACCTTGGCAACTTTAAGACGGGTGGACTTCAACTCCCAGAATTCCCCAGCCAGCAAGGCTGGCTGGGGAATTCTGGGAGCTGAAGTCCACCCGTCTTAAAGTTGCCAAGGCTGAAGAACCCTGATCTAGTGTACATCTTCTCTATCCTACTAAAAAAAGTTATGTGAAAGCCATGATGGGTGTTGGGAGTCAGTACCTATGGGCCCATCTGATGAAGACCACAGCATATGGAAGATTGTGACTTAGAATATAAGAGGAATAAAAGATGAAAAACATGAATCAGTGTAACCTGAAAGGAAAAAAAGAGATACATTATGTGTTTGTGAAACTAAGAAAAAGAGGAAGGATGTAATAGAGGCAGAGAAGATGCCAAGCGATGTTGACCGAAATAAAGGATTGTTTTGAAAGTAGGTGACCCATTCTGACTAAGCAGCACCCAAAATGACTGGAATGAAAAATAAAAACGATAACGTTGAAAAACGCTAAGGCGGCATATGTAAAGAGTATAATCGGAGAGTGTTAAAATAGAGATGTGGCTCATTTTGCCTGTCTTTTAACTTTTTGTAAACCGTCGTCACTCCAAGCAGTAAGAGAATTGCAATCAGCAGCGTGGCAGTTCTTCCATGAAGAAATAAGCAGAGAGGCTGCATCGTAACATAAGCTGCGTTCCCACGCTTTGCTCCAGGCCATAATATAGTTTGATTATATATTGGATTATCGTGTTGTGGGAAGGTAGCATTGCAATTAATAAGATATACTTTGTGGATTTATGACATAGAGTCATGCATGGGCAATAACCACAACAGCTTCTTTGCCCCGTATAAAACATAAACTTTCTCAAGGACATAAGAATAGGTTGCTTTGCTGCATTCTCACAACAGACCTTGGGATTATGAAAATGTGGTGCGTTGTGTCATCGCTTTTGAAAGCTACTCTCTTAAATTTACCGTATTTCATACGTGTTTTCTATCTTAAACTGGTTTTATGGTTGCTCTAAAATAAATTTATATTGGTTTATAGATATTTGCCTGGAGGGTGGCAAATAAATGCATACATGAAATAGGTGATGTGAATGTGGAAGGTTTTTTTTTTGTTTTTTTGCATTTCTTTGCAATGACAGTATTACAATGTTGCCTATTATAATGTCTAAGGTGGCCTTTTGCACTGAAATTTAGATTAAGTTTTGCTAGTGTTATTAGCGAGAAAATGCCATGTTATCTTTTAACCTTAAAAAACAAGAACAGGCTATTTAATTTCCATTTGTTTATGACCGGTGTGCAAATGGATAACACCTTTGCTTAATAACATTCTGGAGAGCACATTAACTTCTCCTTAATACAGTGTGCTATCAGCACAACCCTCGGGGAGAAACTGAACACAAAATGTGCTTTGAGAGGCAGTTATAAAGCTGGCCTTTCAGTTTTATGCACTATTTGGCAGTGTAAAGGTCAGATAATGATGATGGTAATGATGCTTCCTTATCTATAGTGACTTTTATGTTGAACTAAAAAAATAACATTTAAAGTATCAGCAAAATCTGGTCAGCTGATAGATGGCATTGCTGCTTTTCTGATAGTGGAGTTAGAATACACAAAGGCTGCAAGTGAATTGTCAAGAGGGGGAAGAAAGGTGGAATTCAGTTGTAAGATCCTATTTATATTTGTTTCTCATAAATTCAGGTTTTGAATGTGTGTGTATATGTGTTTTAATTTGAATTCATTTAGCTTGATTGATTAGATTAGGACCGAATGTTCAAGCATTAATAAAGCATAAACTTTCACATTTCCCTTGGTACCTGCTTTGAATAAAACATCTTGACCTCCTAACTATACCCTTAGTATTCTGTTAAGGTTGACCTACCTCTACCAAATAAAGTTAACAATAATCAACTGCTGTTGCAGTGGTATAAGCAATAGTACAAAATGTGGTCACTCTACTAGAAATGTAATGTTCTCACTGCCAACATCTGGTGATAACAACAGTAACAAAAGGTCTAAGCTGAACCTATCACAGCATGTCCAAAAACTTCTGCCCTTAGATATTTTTTTAAAAATCTCTTACAAAATGTATTTGTATTTCAATACCATTTTTCTAAGTTTCCTTAGATTGTACGCCTACATTGACCACTAGTGACACTGTTTATGTATTTATACATCACATTTATATAGCTGCCCATCTGTGATGGATTGGAATTATGAAGGCCAGGCTCAGGGAGATAAACATTTTCTTAGCTCGCCGGAGGAGTGTGGGAGGAACAAGAGGATGAGACTGGCACCTCCCTGAGGAATTCACACTGTTGTGGCTGTCTGGCTTGGGAGCTGGGGTTTCAGTCTGGGAAGATTCTTGCTAGAGGTTGTAGCTAATAAACATAGCTGCTGAACTGAATCTGCATTGTCTCTTGGAGTTCCTTGGGCTAGGCCTGACATCAGCTCACACAAAGCAACTCAGGGCGGTGTGTGTAACTGGTTTCATTCTATTTGGAACACATCAGTTGTAGGTGGCCAGTTGTCATTCTATGGGATTCAAACCCTCTACTAGCAATTGAACTCATGGACTTTCACACCTTAGATGACTGTGGTGCATTAGCTTAAGGACCTAACCAGGTCCTGGTGCTCAGCAGTGTAGCAGGAAAAGATATGTAGAATCTGCCAGAATAGTATATACAGTCCACTTAAACTCTCAGAGCAGAGAGATACAGATGTTACATTAGAGACATTTCAGAGATGCAACATCTCAGAGCAGATCCATTTAATTTGTTAATTATATTATGATATTTGATATTAGGTAGGTTATTGTAAAGTTATGCGGGAATGACCTTGGGAGACAGGAGGAAGAGCCGTAGCCTAGCAACGGTTTGATAAATGAAATCTGAACCTGAAAGGGGGGGGGGGTAGAAAACGCATCTCAGAAGGGACCCTCCCTAGTTTTCAGGAGAGTAAAAGTGAGGGACAGGAGGGGCCCTTTCAGACTTGCAAAATTCTGTTAATGCAATCTCACAATAAAGGTAGAGTTAGAACTTCTGGTTGTGCTTCTTGTCTGGGCTACCTGGAAGGGCTAACATTCAGTGACTAGGAATGACCAATAACAACAAGCATGTGTACATATACGTTTCTGTTTATTCCCCCACACAAGGTAGTTTAAAACAATACAATAATAAGAAGTATAAAACAACAAAATTAATTACCTTCTTCTGTGTCAGGAGAGGACTTTTTCATTAAAGGTCTTATAATTGATTCCTTTAAACAAGCATACATTTCTGTTTATTCCCCCACACAAGGTAGTTTAAAACAATACAATAATAATAAGCATAAAACAACAAAATTGATTACCTTCTTCTGTGTCAAGAGAGGATGTTTTCATTAAGGGTCTTATAACTGATTCCTTTAAGTGTGCGGGGTCATATCTTGTGTTCCATTATCTCTCTCAACTCTTGGACCAGTCCAACCTGGGTGACTTAATCATTCCAGAAGAACAAGGGTGACCCTCATTTCTCCATACCTGCCTGTCCGTATCTTTGAAGTCTATAGGACAAGAAGAATCTGCATGAATCTGAGAGACATTTGCCATTGCTATTCATTATGACCCATCACAATCCTGCAGGCCAAATAGAGGCAATTCCCACTGACTTTCTCTCCAGAGAACGATGGAAGTTGCTTGCCGCGAGCTCTGGCCGTTCTTCTTCCCGTCATCCTCCCTTGGTGGAGAAGAGGCTGAATAGTATGAGAAACCACTGCCAGCCTGTTCAGGACACCGTGGAAGCAGAGAAGTAAGCCCTCTTCACTGCATCCACTGTTGTAGAGTATGATTTCAAGTAGGCCTGAAAGAAGAGCCCACTCCATAGTCAGTGTGATTTATCAACATTGCCACACTCTACTTATGCATTGCATCTATGCCAGCTTGCTGATCAACCCAGGTGCCAGATGAGCTCTGCGAGAGGCAAAATGGTACCTAAGAGTTCCTAGTGTCAGTCATCCAAACCTCCTCCCTGTTAGACCGATCAGCCAGGGTTTCAACATTTTCACCAATAGGAAACTCTGCGAGCGCATACAGAAACCCATCTGATCCTTCAGATGCTGAAGTCAGGCCATTTTAACCCATCCTCCAACCCTTTTGAAGTTACCTGTCTATGATGCTGGAGTAGCACATCACGCCCATCAGTTTGTAACCATTTCTCTGGCTTCTAGCTTACGTCTGAACGCAAGATACAAAGTGCTGGTTCTAATTGGAAAAATTGCCCCTATTTAACCTGGGACCCTGACGTCTAAAGGCCCATTAATCCCACAACATCCTTCTCCAGGGGTCTCTGCCTCTTAAATGTGGAGCTGTTCACTGAAAACAGGCCTTCTGTACAGCTGTAAAATTAATGGAGGGGGGCTAACAAATGTTTTAAATAGACCTGCAGCTTTATCGTACCCAGGCATGTCTTTCTGACTCAGTCTCTGTCAGTGCATAATTTTTTGCTCATCAATTTTCTTCTTATTATTCTCTTTGGAACAAAGGCACAATGCAGTTAAAACATTTTAGTCATTGATCAGCATTATGGGTTTCTCCACCGCATGCGTTTCTCTTCTCTGGCTCCACACTGTTCCATATGCGTACTTTATTTCTTTTCATTAGTACTCTGTAGTGATAAGACATGTGTCTGATTTATTTTGGGCAGAATCATCTTCCCCAAATCCAGAGTTCTTAAAAAGCTACACTGTAATTGTCACTTGGTTGCAAAAGTTGCATTTATATCTCCCTGGGCAAAAATGTAAAAGTAAGATGCTTTTCCTGAGCATTTTTATGTTTTGATGTAATTTCCCCTTTTAAAATATTCTGGATTTTATATTTATTCTTAGGAAAAGGTGTTGCTGAAGACTCCTGCCTCCAACAGTGTTCTTCCAGATGAGCCTGGGAGAATTCTGGCCCAATCATCTTATTTGGCAGTTTGATAGTTAAGCATCTGAGGTTCTTGATTTCTACCTTTTCCCCCCCAAGGATTTGCATTGTTTCTTAAGTTTATTTATTTATTTATTCAATTTCTATAGTTGCACATCTCACCAGCAAGTGACTCCGGGCGGCGTACAACATGGCTAAAACAATCAAGAAATACATTAAAAGATATAAAAGCCAACTAAAACAAAAAAATAGCAGATGAAGGGATGTTACAAATAATGGAGCCACCTCACTAGCTCACCCGTCCCCTGGAGACCCCAGGCCTGCTGGCATAACCAGATCTTGAGGGTCCTCCAGAAGCTCAACAGCGATGAGGCCCAACCTCACCTCAGGGGGGAGAAGATTCTCATCCTCAACACAAAAATCCAAGATTTTAACTATTATGTGAGTTAATGTTAGCCCTGTGAGGTAGCCCAGACAAGAAGCACAACCAGGAGTACTAGCTCTATCTTTATTGTAAGGTTATATTAACAGAAACTTGCAAGACTGAAAGTATTTCTTCTCTCGGAAAACTAGGGAGGGTCCCTTCTGAAATGTTTCCCATGCCATCCCCTGTTCTGTGAGCTGAGACATCTTTTGCATGCCAGTTGTCCCCTCTGTGGCTCTTCTGTCTTCCAAAGTCATCCCCACATACCATTACAGTTACAGAATTACCTGTATTTTTATAACTATAAATTTATAAAGATATTTATAAAGATAAAGATAAATAAATATAAATCTTGAACATTTACAGTACATTCATTCTTTTCAAATTGAAGTTGGGAAAAGGCAGAGCCTGTGTAAGACACAAAGTCAGTTGGATTGGCCATTGAATCTTACTTCAACAAAAGCAAGAAGATATCGTGACTGAGAATAGAAGGTTCCGTTAGAGGACGTTGGGCTCTTCAGCCCTCCAGCATCTCATTGTTACTTTCTTTTCTTCAGCATCCCTACTCCCTGATGCATTGCCTCACTTTGCCTAATAGTAGTGCAAGAAGCAAAATGTGCCTTACAAGTTCAGCTGAACCATTCCGGGAAAGCCATAGTCTGGCTGAAGCAAAACCTGAGTTATCTAGATTGATCCAGCTTTTGATCAAGGCGAATCTTAAGGGTAGATCAAGGCTGGTATACCTCATCCCTCTCTCCCCTCCTCCTCTGCATGGCCAGTGCATCAGCTATCATTGCCCCATACCCATCTAATGTATCCATTGTAACTCTGCCACCACACAGCTCTCTTAACCATCACCCCGTGTCTACCCAATGGATCTGCCCTAACTCTTTATTGCTCCATAGCAACAGTCTTCCTTTTCCCCATTGTCTGCTTCTCCAGAACATATCTGCCAGAACTCCATGTCCATGACTGGAGTGCTCAGTTCTGACTTCTTCATCCATGGAATACATCCATGCATTGAACATTTTGCACAAGAGTGGTAGGGCTAGTCTTGAGTAGAAGACACCATTCACAAGGAGAAATGGCATAAACTCTGGAAAATTAGCATCATTTAATTTATTTTAATTCATACATTTATATCCTGCCATATATCCCAAGAGTTCAGGTTGCCACTCTTTCTGTTACGTTTTCTGCCCTAAAACCTATGGCTTAGATTAGGCTACAGGATGGTGACTGGCCAACGTTCATGCAGTGGACGTTTTCTGGCCGTAACATTTTTTTTTTTTTGGACTGTAAATCTGTTTCACAGAATATTTAAAGCATACTGTAAGCATTTTTTTTTAGCCTTTATCCCTCGTACTTACAAACAGTAGCGTACAAGCTAATTTATGCAGTCATATACTGCAGAGAGGGATGAGAACAACATTTCACTTATGAGCTGCTTCATTTTATATTTATATACCCCACTGGTATTAGCACAGGGTCTTTGTTCACTTAAGTTTCAAGAGCATGTTGTTCTGTCATTAATATTAATCTCAGCGTTAATATTAATAGCCTGCAGCTTTCCAAAGCCAATCAATCACACTTAGAACAGTTAGTATGTCCAACTCTACCCAACTTAAGTCTCATATATACAGCAGTGTGTTTATATTTACAACTTTCAGGTGCCTGATGGATCAGTAAATTTAATATCAGTCAATTAAAGCATTTTGGAGAAATCCAGAAAGAGAGCGCAAACGAGTGAGCTTGTCAAAACCAGTAGAAAGTAGATCTGAATATGTCAGTTGTATCTGCATTAGGGGTATGTGCTGCTGAGTCAATACAATGCACGTTAGGATGCAGTGTTGAACCGTCAGATGAGGCCATTTCCTTGACAATATTGATGTTACAAGATGGTATGAGTAGATTAATTAAGTGGAAAGATTCGTTATTCTGGTGAGGCTTTATTTTCAATCTTATCCCATCCTACCTTTGCTCCATTTGGCATTTTAATCCTACTGTATTAAATTAAATGATAGCATCACCTTGCCATCTTCTGTGATGGTTATAATGTTCCCATCCCAGTTGTCTCCTCAGGATATTGCCTGGAACTATGAAATAGAACTTATCCCAGTGCCACTCCCAATGAACCCACTGAGCAAAACTAAAAATGAAAACCATCATCCAATTTTCCTGCTGCTATCCTGCAGTTCCTAGTGACCAACCTTCATTTCTTTTCAGTAAAATATATGAAAAATTTGATCTGTTGGAAAATGCGGGGGTTCATTGAATCTTGGTTTCCAGACTTCCAATCAATGATGACTTTATTCTAATTCTACATGTTGTCAGTCTCACAACACCGTGTCCTCATGAAAACCCATGCTTACCGTGAACTTGCTTGTTTCATCATAGTACACAAAAATTAGGTAAAAAGTCTCATGAAAGAAGACTTTCAGTGCTATATTTCAGCTCATACATTTCTTTTAAATATGCATTCCTTAAAAAAAGTCCTTTAAAATTAGGAAAAAATATTCCTTTATTTCCATTAGAAAATAAAATGCTTTCTTTTACATTAATGGATTGCAGTAGATGATAGGTGGCTAAGGATTCAGCCAATAGTTTAATGGTTGGCCTAAAAATTCAACTAATTTGAAAGAAGAGGAAACCTCTATTCAGGGACTATTCTTCACATGACTTGTAATCACCTAGAAATGGCCATGGCACTATCTATTGTCTCCGCCTTCAGAGATGTGCCCTGTTTTGCCCCTTGCTCATTGCAGATTGGGAAATGACTGTGATGTCTCCTTACTGCAACTCTGATTCTGCATGCTTCCAAGACATGAGGAACGCCAATGTGCTTACAGCTGACTTTCTACTACAGGCATTCTTCCAATCCAACTAACTGTGGTAGGTGGCTCTAACTTTAAAAAAAATTTTTTTTCACATACTTCATTGTAATAACCGCAGTGTCCCTGCTTCCCAGGCATGGTCATCTGGGGTCAGGACCCTGGAGCATGGAGCATGGGTGTACAATGATGATTTTGTCAGAAATCATGACTGATCTCAACCCCGCTGGAAGTGTTCTGTTTCAAAGACGAGCAGTAGCAAGGAACTCTTTTCAATGAACAGGATATATATTAAAGCAGGTCAGTGATAGAATTGGAGAGCAAAGTTCAAGAGTAGTATCCTGTTAGGATTTCAGAGCAGAGGAAACTGGGAGAATAAATTTACTCCTTGGTGAAGTTCCTAAAAAGCTTATATTGTATGTTGGAAGCGTTCCTGAAACAAGAACCTAAACTGCCAGATACTCATAATACTGAAATCACGATTTTGGCTTCTTGCTGAAAAAGATACCTTACCGTAAAATAATTTTAAAATAATATGTAGCCTGCAGTCCTCTTCAAAGTGACCTAAAAAGATTTCAGACTATAGCAATTTCTCCTTAAAAGTCAAACTCATCTGCATTTCAGGCACAGAAGATAAGTATATTCCCTTTAAGTGATTCCTAAATTAATTCCTTTTAGGTGCAACCATGTTGAAATGAATTGCCTCTGAAACAAAAGTCAGTTAATTTTAGGTTCAAAGATAGTGCCTGGCAGTCAAATCAAAAGATTCACAAGACATTAATTATACAATTTTGCTGGAAGCATACTAGAAGTGTCAGAGAAACATGGCAGCTTTTCTTTGCACAAAGTTTTAAAATTCTTGTTAAAGTAGATGAGGGTAGGTCAACATGCCAGTTCTTTAAAAAAAAAAAAAAAACTGAAAAGTCAACTGTAAAGAGAAGTATCTTCCTACAGTATAAATTAATAGCGTATATCTATAAGCCTCAAATTGTGTCAGGTACTTCAGATAATTATTAGCATGGAAAATAATTAGCTTTCTTTCATCTATAAGAATTAGTGCAAACTCTTACTGAGATGTTATGGGTCTCCTGAAATTGTTTTATCTGTCTTGCCAAACAAGCCACAACTTAAAAACAAAATTTCAACTGCTGCCCCCCAAAGAAATCTTTGATGTGTAGAACTCCATTAGTTTAATTCTACAATATCCATATGGAATACATACATATACTCCCATAAATATTACTGTAGAGACTACCTATCTCGATGAATAGAGTCAAGATATTTATTAAGTGAATTATATTTACTTTTAATTTAGCATAAAAAGACCTTACCATTATTTAGGAATTACCTAGCAGACTATTCCATTACAAATATGTTGTTAGATTCCAGATAAATTCTCAGATTTCTCTCACTGATGTCTCGGACAATTTCAGGAGACCCATAACATTGTCTTCCATTGTTCTTAGATTATTTTGTCCCCTTTGGTTTCCACGGTTGTTATCAGGTCTTTGTTGAAGTTCCTGTGGTGGTTATCCTTCTTCCTGGGACCGTCTGGTGCTAGGTCTTAAGATAGGTTTCACCCTCTTCTCACAGCACAGCTGCTGCCATCTGAACAAGGCCTGTTCCTTACCAAGTTAGCTTTCCTCAACCTGGAAAATGGTTTCTGTATCACTTCTGAATTCTGCTTCTTTCATCTTTAGACCAATTCACTGACTCAACTGTCTTTAGTACCGTTGATCAATTGCTAATCAGCAATGGTCAAACTGATTGCTTTCCCCCAGAATCCTAACCAAAACCTCTAAGTGTAAGGAAGCTAATAATGTTCATTATGGGCCTTCTACCAATTCAAACTTGTTTACTGTCTAGTCCAGGGTTCCTCAACCTTGGCGACTTGAAGATGTGTGGACTTCAACTCCCAGAATTCCCCAGCCAGCATGGCTGGCTGGGGAATTCTGGGAGTTGAAGTCCACACATCTTCAAGTCGCCAAGGTTGAGGAACCCTGGTCTAGTCTATTTAATTACATTCAGCAAGAAGTCTCTCTTTGGTAGCAACTGAACTCCAACACGTGACCTGATACCGTAATTCTGAAATAAAAAATGATTAGGTTGTCTGCTGTTGCCTTTTTGATTATTTGGTGGTAATATATTACCTGGACAATCATTATATTGTGTTCGTTTCTATGGTTATGGGGTTAAGAAATGATAGAAATTTGTCTCGGACTGTAAATAAATTTTGATTGATTGAGATTCTTCACATTGGTGTTGAAACCATAATCACTTCTCCTGCATTATTCTTCCTTATACATTACATCACTGCATTTTCTCTAGATGTAATATTAATATTTATTACAATTTTTTCTATGGATTTGAGTGTTGTAATGGTTCTATACTTTAAATCGGTAATTTTACTATTCTGTTATTCTAAATAATCATTTTATTGCCTTCTATACATTACATAATGCCTTACTATATTCATTTTTATGCCCAGAATTCTTCAACTTACAATTTTACTTGTATTGTTATATGATTTTATAGCTTGTTTTACTTTAGTCAATTTATGTGCTGTATAGGCTGCATTGATGTTCAGTAAGTTAAATGTGACTCTTGTTTGGTTTTGCTGGCCAGTTATATCCGATGACTGACTGATTGACCTCCCATATGCTTATTCCTCAAGTATATAATTCTGAGAATTAGACAGATAAAACTAGGACTCTTAATTTTAGTTTTAATTTTTGAAAATCTCAGGGATAAGAATTTCAATCAATCAAAATTTGTTTACAGTCCCAGGCAAAGCATCGTGAAGAATTTACATAGAATAGTCTCAGTTTCCTTTCATGTTTGCCTGTATTGCAAAATGCTTTGTGTTTACCCTAAACAAGAGATCAGGGGCTAAAATATTCTTGCTTGTGCACCTGGGTGGTTGTAGATCATGTTATGCTAGAGTTGCAAAATATGTGTTAGATCCAAGTTATCTAATTTGCTGTGTATTGTCGAAGGCTTTCACGGCCGGCATACGATGGCTGGTGTGGGTCTTCCGGGCTGTGTGGCCGTGGTCTTGAAGTTTTGTTTCCTAACGTTTCGCCAGCACCTGTGACCGGCATCTTCAGAGAGCAGGGGCACAGAGAGAACTGCTCCTGTCTGTGCCCAGGATGATGTGACCCTTTTGTGGGTATTTATAGAGATCTGAAGGGGGGGATAGGGGGGGTGTGGTGCGGGGGTTGGGGGGATTGGGGGGGTTGGGTTAACGAGTGGCTGCTTGTTTTGGTGTCAAAATATGTGTATCTTCCTGGGGATTAGGAAACCCTGCCTAATCCCCAGGAAGATACACACATATTTTGACACCAAAACAAGCAGCCACTCGTTAACCCAACCCCCCAACCCCCAACCCCACCCCCACCCCCACCCCCTAACCCCACCACCACACACCCCCAATCCCCCCTTCAGATCTCTATAAATACCCACAAAAGGGTCACATCATCCTGGGCACAGAGAGAACTGCTCCTGTCTGTGCTCCTGCTCTCTGAAGATGCCGGTCACAGGTGCTGGCGAAACGTTAGGAAACAAAACTTCAAGACCACGGCCACACAGCCCGGAAGACCCACACCAGCTATCTAATTTGCCCTAGCTAAATCTGAGGGCCTTTTCTTTTTAATATCATTTTAGTATGATGTTGATTGCCAGGCACCATTCTTTTCTGAAGAGTAGAAAATCTTAAACAGGTGCTTCAGTCATTGGGAGATGAGCACTTTATCCCCTCTTAGTTCTCCCATGTGTATTGGCTCTGCCAATATATAGCCATTGGCAAGCAAGCAACGCTGGTATCAAGAGATCTGGTTCTTCAGAGGTGTCCAATTCTGGGGATATTGTCTCCTCAGGTGATCTCAGTGGCTCCCTGCCTAATAGGCCCAGTGGGACCTGGATCAGAGGGCATTACTTCTAAAGCTGATGCTACTAGTCCTCTTAATTCAACTGGTTTCTCTTCCTCTGAGCTGTGGCTGCTGCAGAAGGCCAGAATTACGACCATGGAGTGGGCTTTTGGGACAAATGGTAACCAACGGTTCTTGAGAACGAACGTATATCATGGAAGAAAATACCAGGGATGTATCTTGGGTCACATTTTATATAGATGGTAAAATGAGTAAAGGAATGGCAATAAGTTTAGAAATCCTACCCATTTAGAATATGGGTAGAGATCTTATTGTTTTTGTCTGAAAATAACAATGTTTCAGACAAAATGAGTACTTCAGGCTGTTTGACTCGCACCATGTATGATTTAGATGAATTACATAGTTCAGAACATTACTTCACGTGACCTGATACACATAATCCAAAAGTAATGTAAGTTACATCATTCTGATGCAACATCACCGGCCTCTTTGGGGCACCGTGGATCATTATTTGACTCTTAAATCTGTTCTCAGTAATCTGTTATTGAAATGGGAAAGGTTTTAATTCAGCTCAGAAAAACACTATTTCTGAAGCGGGGGGTGGGAGGAATCATTTTGCTAAAGCTAGCAAAGTTATTATTTTCCTAACCCCGATAATTACATTAAAAAAAAAATCCATAATCTTCAAAATAGGAATCAGATGCAAGTTACTCTGTTGCTGTTATATTTTAATGCTAAATGTTAAGAATTTTTTTTTAGAAATAGTACAATATCTATGCTGGATTTAGATCTTCTTTTTAGTAGTAATTGGAGAGGAAAAGATTATGTACGATATTATTATTAAGTGTAAAAAAAAGCCTGGGATTTTTGTATTTAGTTCTTGATTTCTACACAAGCATCCTTGAAGCACGCTGAGAATGTTGTCCCTTTACTAAAATCTTTTCTGAAAGAGGATTTCACTATGCATTATTTTCTGTTCCTCTGCTTCAGGAAATTACTGTTTTCTTCTTTTATTGTCTGCGTTTGAAGAATTAATTTTCCTCTTTTACAAGGACAAGGACTGTATTATTCATTATTTCACAGTAAAAAAGATGGATGACAAGCTGTATAGTTTGGCATCATGGAAATATGTATTTTGCTTCTTGATATATTGCTTTATTCCTTCACGAATCAGTGAAATAAGATAAATGTATTAAATGTCTTTCCCAATGCCCCACATAATGTCCTCAAAGATAAATGTGCAGGATTCCTTAACACATTTTCCAAGAGAGACGGATGGATGGATGGATGGATGGATGGATGGATGGATGGATGGACACATTTAGGTTTTCTTCATATGTGCATACTCCTCATTTAATAAGGGCAGCATTTGCTGACGTGTGGTATGTAAATGGTGTATCAGATGCAAAATTTCACATCAACCTTCACACTTTCACTTAACAGAAGGATTTCAGTCATTCATTGACAACTAGCCTTTTCAGATAATCTTTACATATGCAGTGAATGGGTATGATATGGATCATTATGGTCTGCTTTACACTTGGCCTATAAATCTTCACTGTAACCACTGAACAAACCTCACATGGACAACTATAGGTAAGGTGGCTTTTGCTACGAAACCAACAGCCATCCTTCCCTCTGAACAGAGACACCTGAAGACGTGGACAGTTGGACTGATCAGGACCCTTTTCAGAGTATTCAGTCATAGGTCTAGGTCACCCGGCTCATTCCCATCGCTGTCTCTCATGAATATGGACAGAGAAATAGAAGCAGAATGAACTTCTGAGAAATGACTTGACAAAAAGTCAGGATATTGGTCCATTTTGCTCAGTAGTTTATCGTGACTGACGGTGCTAATGTCAAAGATGGATCCGGTCAACCCCTGAGCTGCAACTTTTCAGCAAACCCATTGTTTGAAAAAGACTAAACTGAACATTTATGAAAAGCAAAGTAATCAGGTGATACACATGTATGACTGAAGTAGAGGACGGTGCTCTCATTATGCGTACTTCCAAGAATAAATGATTCTTTTCTAAATAAGCATTTGCATTTTTTTTCTTTTTTAGAAAAATGATTTTTTTCCCTGAAAATCTGTTTTCTAAATGCTATCATTTTGATCCATTGACTGTAATAGCTGGCAATGAAAGATTATATCCTAGGTATTTAAGAGCTACGTCTTCCATGCACACAAAGCCTTTTATTTGTTCTCCCTGCTCAATAACAGACACGCGGAGCAGCATTTCACCCCAAGAATAATAGGAAAAGGTGGGTCTGACCTCTGAGCTTCAAGCAGCTTTCCTTTTGCAAGAGCAATTCTTTTAGGGTGTCTGCCACCCACACAAAACACATTAATAGATGTGACAGTTGCCGTAGAATAGGCTGCCAAGAAAACACATCACTTGCTCCCTAATACTGCATTCCTGACTGGTTTGGGTGCATTTTTAGCTTTTACTAGGTGAATAGGGACCAAGAATGGTAAATCCGTTTCTATGCATCAGGGATTTGCAGAGATCTCATTAAGTCAGGTCAGTATATTATAGCTGGGACAAGTAAATCTGCCATGCCAAAAGAGAGAGAGAGAGAGAGAGAGAGAGAGAGAGAGAGAGAGGATTCTCTCTTCCCTTCCCCAGTAGTAATGAAAAGCTCAGTTACCATGGGATCTTCTCCAGAGTTTTACATTCCTGTTATGTATTAGTTCATTAAAGTTTTCTGCACTTGTCATCTGCGTCGTTGCCTTGCATGGTGAAGCTTAAATTATAGCAAAGGCTTCCTGTTCCCTTTTGCCTCTGCGTTAATGGGCACAATTACTATTGATTCCTAAAGGTACTCTGTTCCAGCAAGAGAACTGGGCCTTGTAGCTGGTTTCTGAGTATGAATTGCTTGTTTGTTTGAGCATTTGAAGGTACCCCCAAAAGCCGCTGACTAATCACTGTTGTCGACTGCTGGTTAGATGCTTTCCAAGATTTCTAACCAAGTCCTTTTTCTAGCTGTTCCCTCTCTCTCTCTCTCCTTTTTTATTACATGCAAAGTATCTGCTCTATTTCAAACCCTCTTTTCTGGAATTGTGCACATAATTATCTGAAGCTTTTGGATTTGCTTTAGTTCAGCCAAATAGAAATATCTGTTCAGCCTTGGAGTTTGGGATAGCAATCCATGTATATGTGCAATTCACAGCCTGGTTGGGGACTGCGCATTGCCAATCATCAGTTATGCACAAGAATATTGTTCCAGGTGACTATAACCTTATCTAAGCCAAAGAAGGTATTTGTCTAAGCGAAAACTCAAGACAGCGTTACGTGCTTTTTCTATTTAATCATTAGCCTTCTTTGATACTTAGTGGATTCATCTATTTCCAGAAAGAATACAGAGGCAGAAACCAACAATCGCACTTAATAAAAAGAGTGCTAAAGACTTCCATGCCTTTGCCCTCAACTTATAAAATGGTCCATTCATTTTAACCGCACATTTCTTATTCTTTGTCCACATCTTTCAAAACTTTATCTCAGTATATATAACTCTTTTTATTTTATTAGTATGTTTCCCAAAATTTATATCCTCCTTTAGAAAAAAAAGAAAAAGTAAAAGCTATGTTCATGATATTACTGGTTGTTCAGGTGTGATTAGTTTTGCACTAGGTCTTCTCCCAATTAACAATCAGGAGTTGCTATCCCATAAACCATGGCCACCTCAGCTTTATCAATGGAATTATTGGCTCCATAAATCCAATTCATAGTTTAGGAAGAGATTATCTTTCACTTTCATATCAACATTTAAAAAGATAACGGCACTTTTAAGCCTTAAAAAAATAGGTGGCACCTGAACTGAATTAGAGGTACAGTAATTGGCCTCTGGTTTCCCTGTCTTTCTGCATATTCAAAAGTGTTGAGTCAGAGTTAGTTATTACTGAAATTTGAAGAAGACAGTTGCTCCCAGGTCTCTTGGACGGTTCCAGAATAATAATCAAGAAACCATGAAAAATGTTTCAAAGAGAGAGAAAGAGCGAGAGAGAGATTTCTAAGATTCTGTACTATGCCAGCTCTTCATTTTTCTTCTGCCTTTATAAGTGAACCTACCCTAGAGTATTCTATTACCTTAGAAGCAGAATTATGGTATTTACTAATATCTTCTAGGTATATTATAATTCACTGCATTTGGAAAGCTTCATGACTGTGAGTCGCGTGACCTTTTTAAAGACAGACTTAAACGAAGGATGGATTTCTCCTTGAAATGTTGGATCCCCTCTGACATTTACAGGTGATCACTACAAGAGTTCTTGGCAGCATATAGTCCAATTCAAATAAAACATATTCACGCATTACTTCCTAGTTCACTTGATAAAATAATTCCCTGAAGGGTAATATAAGGCTGAATTAACTGTGCTATGCTGAGACAGATCTTGAATGCTACTGACAGATACAATGGGAGATTAATTTGGTCAGGGGCTACGAATGCAAAGTAGGAGAGCGGGATAAGGGCCAGCTGGGCTACCACTGTTACTGGGCTCTTAATCTCATGGTTCTGTAGCTTTTCCTCCATCAGAAACCCACAACGTTGTTTCATCGGCTTATGTGCCCACCAGATCTAGGTGGACTGCAAACAGGATACATCTAAAAGCCAAAAGGACTGAACCTGAACCTGCAGTTGCACAGAACAACGCAGACTGCCTTAGGTGAATGAAATCAGGTGGAGGTGGAGACAACTCCATTAGGTTAGAGGAGACAGGTTTTTCCACTACCACAATCCGTGTGGTTGAAGACATGAGATGCTTATTTCAGATACTAGGAGCTATGGTACACCCAAAAGGTAGCCCCCCCCCCCCGCAAGACTGACACCTAGCCATGTTGGGAAGAGACATTTCCCATTCTTCTGCCATTGCCCAGCAATGGGAACACAGGTGGTAAATGATAACATGGAGCCTTGATCAATGGAAGCTCATGGTTTGTTCATGCTAATCTAGAGTCAGGCCTTGTGGATGTTGAAAGTTTTCCAGCCTATTTCTGGAAATAATTTCCTTGGCTTGATGGAAAAGAAGGCCTCTCAGGGAAGGAACAAACAGAAAACATAGCTGACTTGCTGCCTTGACCAACGTTGATATTAATATGGTGAAATTTAGAAAGCATTCTTAAGCTTTAATGAAGCTGGGAATGCATAGAATTTGCAGCAAGACATGCCACTTTTCCTTTCCTCCTTTCCTTCCTTTTGTGGGCACAAAAATAATGCATGCCCCTGAGAATAACACTGGGTGAACAGGGAAATGTAGAGTTACTCGGCTAAGTCGTCTTTTGGGCACAGTTTTCCGTATTACTGTAATTTATGAGGCAGATTCTCCACGTGTGAAATACAGTATGTGTACCTTTCAAGGGAAATTTATCTGGCTGTGCCTGGAAGGACAGATTTGCCCTTTGCAATAAGAACTAGTGCCTATTATCTAGACCAGTGTTCCTCAACCTTGGCAGCTTGAAGATGTGTGGACTTCAACTCCCAGAATTCCCCAGCCAGAATTCTGGGAGTTGAAGTCCACACATCTTCAAGCTGCCAAGGTTGAGGAACACTGGTCTAGAGCATTTATGCTAATAGTAAATATATTTCTCTGGCTGGCGATAATAGTAGTAGTCCTAGTATCTCTCCTTTTGATGGTCTCAGGTGCCATGGCAGAATTCTGAGGAGTACTGGGCAGTTCAGATCCATTTGCACAATGTCCCTAAGTGTTAAGGGACTTGTGGGAAATTAAAAGTGGAGATCGATTCAGCTACTAGGAGTGCTGGACTAGAAACAAGTAGGTCAGTAGTAGCAGCTAGTGTCTTGAAGACTTCATTAACTACCAAAGTTATCAGGTGCTAATTTCAATCTGATCATGATTCCTGTGCCCTTTTAGACCTGAATTAGGGAAATCACAATTGCCATGCCAGAGATGCCGGTTAAGACGTGTAATCTCTTGCACGTATGAAGATGCATCTATTTGCAGCGTATCTACTATTTTTCAGTTCACAAAATGTGTTCTAGGATATATATGTGTTGGATTTCTAACTCACTGTTAACTAATCTTATTGCTATAGAGATGGCAGACCACATTCCAATAACTGTAAGACTAAACAGAGGAACCCCTAGATCAAACAGCTGAAGTCTTAATGAGCTATTATTATTACAAGAGGATAATAAAGTGATGTGTTATCAGGGGCTAGAGTTTCTTCCAGATCAGCTTAACTTTTGAAATTTCTTTATCTACAGTATGGATGCTAGCAAAGCAAAAGAAGAGGGAAGACAAGAAGATGATCAAAGTCTGAATGATTAAATTGATGCAGAATTTAAACGGAGTTTGAACAATAGGGATTTCAAGGGAAGAAGAATATTAAATTTACTCCAAACATTATACTCAGAGAAAATGGGCATAAGATATTTTAAGATTAGTGTATTAATCCAGTCTCGATTGCTAAAATGGACAATTCATTTTCTAAGGAACGTTGGAAACGTAATGAATACATTTTTTTTCATATTTGATGGCACTGCTGTAAAGTTAAACAATTTTAGAAAATGATTCGTATTAGACCAAAAGAAATTTTGGAAGGTGAATTCCCATTGCAACCTGCATAATTTTTTATTATATTTTACTAAACCGTATATTCCTTCAAAGTATACTGAGTTGGCTTTATATATGCTAACTGCTGCAAGGATTTTCTATACTTCTTATTGGAAAGGATGTTTGATTCCTTCTTTGGAAGAATGACTAACCAAATTATGGGAGTATGCTTTGATGTCCAGAATCACTTTGTATCTAAAAAATAAATGTAGAATTCAATTTTAATTCCCTGGGTTTTAATTTAATAATGGATTTGTACTACACTGAATCTTGGGTTTTTCTACATGTACAATCAATATTTCAACTCTATGGGAAATTAGATTTCTAGTACTGATTTAATTTTTATAACTCATAATTTTAGTTAATGTTTTATACTTAAGCTTAAAGCTCAGTAGCGATTCTTGGTTTTTTCCTTTAAAAGTGATATAGTACATGTTATAATCTCATAGGAAAGGGATCCTACTGGAAAACTGTCACCTCTGTGACAGTTGAGATCCCTTCATACTTATTTGTATCTTGCTACTCGTACTATACCCTTTTATTCTTTCCACATACCTTTTATCTCTCCTTCTGCACATTCTTCCTTTAAAATGTTTCATAGAAAGAAAGAAAAAGATTTGTCAGGGAACTTAATTTAAATGTTTGAAAAACTCACCAAGTAATGCTATTTAATCTTCAATACAGCTGCTGCTGTTTTATCATTTTTAAACATTTTTTTAATTTATTAGTACTGTTAATCACCAATTATATACTCCAAGAGAGCAGATAAATCTATCTCGTTGAAAACACAAGAACATAAATAATCTTTCAGACACACTCAAGGATGCACTGCTTTGTCTTCTTCTTTGTGTTTTGAATTAATGAGAATCATACAACAGATTCCTTTTGGACTGACTGTTCGCACAAACGGAACCGTGGAGAAAACTATGAGGGACTGGTCTCATTAATTAAAAAATACGTCAGATCCATCTCTATTTTTGCCAAGTTTCAATAGAATCAGTGAAAATATGTGGAAATGCATCACTTTAACCAAATAGATTTTTCCAGCATCGCACAATGTAAATAGAATTGATGAAGACGTTTATTAATATCCCCTTTACCATTTTATAATGCATTTCCAATATATGACTGTTTAGAAGGAAGTTTCATTTTCAGTAGGGCTTAACATACATAAGAGGAACGGCATTCCAGTCTTTAATGGTTTAGGGAAAAAAAGAAAATACCTCGCTTTTCCCCATGAAGAAAATCTGCTATATAACTAGGATAGCCAAGTTAGGCTTTGTTCCCCTTCTAGCACTTTTGGAGAACACCTTTTATTTATTATACGGCTATTTATTAAGGGGTTAGCAGTAACAAAGATAAAACAAGGACAACATAACAACATCATAAAAAGAAAACTTTAAGCAGCCGTGAAAAACAAGTTGATTTCAAGACAATTCACTATAAAGGCTTACAAACCATTCATAGTCCAAAAGATCTACTGAAAAAAGGAGGTCTTGGCAACCTAGCAGAAGACCATTAAAGATGGCATGAGAATATATTCTTTAAAAGAGAATTCCTGAGCTCTCACACAGTTGCTGAAAAGTACTTTATTCTTTTTTGTTAATCAGTGTCATTCATCCTCTGTGGTGAAAAACAATACAAGTCAGAAGTAAGGTCTGCCTTCCTTCCTTCCTTCCTTCCTTCCTTCCTTCCTTCCTTCCTTCCTTCCTTCCTTCCTTCCTTCCTTCCTTCCTTCCTTCTTCCCTCCCTCCCTCCCTCCCTTCCTTCCTTCCTTCCTTCCTTCCTTCCTTCCTTCCTTCCTTCCTTCCTTCCTTCCTTCCTTCCTTCCTTCTTTTTTCTGTAGTTTTTATGTTTTGTCCCATTTAATTGATTAAATCAAGGCAACCGAAACATTGAAATATATGGTGGCTATCCCCCAGCTATGCTTCCTGGACATACTCAGTTTTACAAAAAATAGAATTCCTTTAAGTTTGATGGACCATTCTGAGGTATTAGCCATTGTGTTACTGTCCTGACTGTATTTGCTGGTGCTTTTACTGAAGAAGCACTTAACCCCATTGAATATAACTCATGTAAGGTAGTGTCCAATTGTCTTAATTCGCCAGCTAATTTCTGTAGGATTACAGCAGAAATTGAAGGCCCATCAACTGAGAGCAAAATTCCACTGAATTAATTTGTGATCAGGCTGAAAGTAATTAACATAAACTTGAGTAGGGCTCACAGTTGGCTTTTTACTGTAGCCACTGGGGTCATCAAAGTCAGTCGAATGCTTTTGTGACAGCTGGCGTTCATCTATGTCGGTTCATATATTCATGCAGAAACTCTAACAACTGTTTTGTGTTAGTTTTAATGATGAGGGGAAGTTGGAGTAGAGCATGGTCATCTGTCATAGGAAGTGTTCTCAATGAAGAGAGAGAGGAGCTGCAGATACTTGGCTCGCAGGCTCAAATTGATCCCAGATCTCTTCATGGGAGGAAGCCCAAGACATCTCCAGTGGTACTGTCCAGTTAGAGTCCAATTCCATTCAAACCGGAGGAGTTTCATCTGCCAAATCTTGTGAAGATTCTTTCACAGCAGCCCTTCAGGTGTTCTTGGCAATCACCTTTCCCGAAAAGAGAATGAGTTGCCTTAAAAAAGGGCCATTGGGCAGCCGTGTAATGATTGCTTAAATTATAATGCAATTAGCCAGCAATAGTAATGTGAGTTATCATATTCAGTGAATCTAAAATGTAAGGGTTCAGTTTCTATACCCTTGCAAGCCCTAAGTAGTTACCGACTTTTGGACACCACAATATTTAGCAATATGTAGTGAGACTATTGCTTCAGTCAGATGACAAATACTGAAGGTAACATGAGTCTTGTTGCCCTGGGTAATTTATTATTAGTGATTGTATATAACTTCCATGAATATCCTTTTATAGGGACAGTATCTTTTTTTTTTAAAAAAAAAAGCAGTAATCCAATATTAAGAATTCCATATCGATATACCCCATCATTATAAGGAAGTTTCTTACCTTTCTCTTCCAGAATGGCAGTTGGTAAACCTGTTAATTGTATTGTATTAATATTATAGCTTGTCTATCTTTGATTATTTCAATTTGACTCAGATATCCATCTGGATTAAAAGTAAAGGGTTGAGCATCTGAAGTAGATCTGTATTGGCATGTTAGGTTCGGCTTTCTGGCTTCTTCCAGCCAATATTTTCTGTTTTTGCTTGACTTTGGCCCAGTCAACACCTAAGCTATCAGAGCACCCCGTGAAAATTTCTCAGCAAGGGTTTATTTTTGTATGGTTCCCTCTATGTATCATATAAACCTGCACTCAAGCTCTTACAATAAATACTTGAATACCTGCAGGAAGATATAACGCTCCCCAAGGCTTCAATAGCTTTGAATAAAAGACTCAAATAGCTAATGTTAATGTGTTTTCTTCAACATAGTTTAAGTGTGTATTCCACCTTCCTGCAACATGGAAAACTATACCAAGCACTTAAATAATTGAGCCTGTTGTAAGTCACGCCCATTCAGTTTCCAAGAGTGAACTTTGTTGGAACAGAAGACACTTTGTAAAACCTCATACTTTGGTATTTTATGATTAATCTCTAGGATTTCCTCTTTGCAAAACTTTGTAAGAGAACACAAAGTCCATTGGAGGCCAACTGGAGTCAGCACCAGTAAGACTACAGCATCTTCATGAGAGTTGAAATATGTTTATGTGCTAGCTACGGGGTTGACATACCAAATTTTATAAGACCAAGACCTACATTTCATTTTCCATGTGTTTTCCACCTCAAAACAGTGGGAAATTGTGCCAGTGATTTTCAGCAGTAGTAGCCATGGGAGACTTCAGGGCAATAAAGAAGATACTTGAGAGATCCATAAAACCCAGGAGCCACAAAATCTCCACCCTCGTCTTATATAAATCAAGAGTAATCCTTTTAAACAGCTTGGTTATTTCCTTTCAAAAAATTATCTGAAGTATATTTGGATCGATAAAAGAACTATTTGTAGCAGCTCCTTTAATATCCTCGTTCAATAAATTTGCTCCTCACAAAAGCTGCTGCACACATGCTACTAATCACTACTTAGTCAAACTGGGGAATGTTTGTATAAGTAGGTCACAAACAAACCAGCAAGAAGCTTTCAAAATCACTTTTGTCCTTCATGGGTGTTGTTTCACCTCTTCTCAGTAGTTTGCACAACTTCTTCTGTAGGAGTTCAGTAGATCAGAGTTCTAAGTTGTGTCTGGAGACATAAGCATCCAGTAGACACCATGACGATGTCACACATGCCATGTCATCATACAAATTACATAATGTTATCCACATGGTAATGTCATGCTGTATATGTTGTCACTTGATCCCCCTGCAGATGCCCACGTCTGGAGTCCCTGTGGATAAAAAAGGGGTTCTTGCTGTCAGACACTACTTATGTAATCTACAACCTGGGGAGCTGGGACAAACATACATCCTTGCTGTGTCCGTGTTGCCTCTTCACACATATAACACATGGAGAGAACTTAATATCACTTTGCGATGATCCATGGTTTAGATCAGCAAACAGTGTCATACCAGAACCTCTTGATTATTCTTCAAATGGAGATTCCCACAGAGGTTCCACAGGGATGGGTTCAAGCAGTGGTATCATCCTCATTGAGGAGGAGGTGATCCCTCTGGCCGTGAAGGAGGCAGTGCTATGCTTCCTTCCTCAAGAGGCCATCATTGGATCCATCACTTCTGAACAATTATCATCCGGTTTCCAATCTTCCCTTTGCGGAGAAGGTGTGGAAAAGGTGGTCAGACAGCAGCTGCAAAAGATCTTGGGGGAAATGGATTATCTGGACCCATTTCAGTCAGGTTTCAGACCAGGGTATAGTATACGAGATAGCACTGGTTGCACTTGTCAGTGACCTTTGGCAGAGCTGGGATGGGGTGGTGCATCCATTCTTGTGCTTCTTGGTTTCTCAGCAGCTTTCAATACTGTTAACCATGGTATCCTTCTGGACTGGTTGCAGGGGTTGGGAGTGGGAGGCACCGTGTTGCAGTGGTTCACCTCCTTCCTCAGTGGTTGGTTCCAGTTGATGCTGACAGGTAGTGCAATGTATGTGGGAATGACCTTGGAGATGGGGGGAAGAGATGCTGCCTAGGGAATGAGCAGATAAAAGGGGGCATAGCCTGCAGCTACATAATGGAAAGAGAAAGAAACTCAGAAAGGAACCTCCCTAACTAATCAGACTGTAAAAAAGGTGGCTGGAGATTTGTACTTTCAGACTTGCAAGATTGATGTCAGCCTTCCCAGGTAGACCAGATAGGAAACACAACCAGATGATCTAATTCTGCTTTATTGTAAGGCTACATTAACAGAATCTTGAAAGCACAAATCTCCCCGTCTCTTTTACAGCCTAATAAGTTAGGGAGGTTCCTTTCTGAGTTTCTTTCTCTGCCTATTATGCTGCCGTGGGCTATGCCCTCTCTTATCTGATCATTCCCTAGCAGCATCTATTCCCCCTGCATCCCAAGGTCATTCGCACATACCATTGCAGGTGTCTTCCTTCTCTTCATCACCTTATCTTTACTGGGTAGTATTAATTACATTTGGGATTCATAAAGATGCATGGCACATCCTGTTTGTTTATTATATAATGTATTTTGCAGCTTCAAAATGAAATTGTTAGTCTTTAGAAGCCATCCAGGAGATTTGTTTCCAAGCTACCAGCTATCACTAAGTTGAATTAAATGCTTACCTGGCTTTGATAATGCCAGTTTTATATACAATGCTAACGTAGTGCTTTTACTAATTGGGTGGCATAATCAGACATCATGGAAATATAAAAATGTATGTGTAATCAATTATGAAGCATTAAAGGTCTGGTCTCCTCTTATATTTGGTTAAGTTTCTTCTATCCTTATGATTTTTTTTTGCATGATATGACACAAATTAAAAAAAAAGAACAGAAGTTTCAACAACTGAATGCTTATTCTGCATAATGAAAATGGTGCACGGATGAGTTTAATGAATTAAAAAAAAATGAACAGCCCTCTCTTTTTTCACTAAGCAAATTTGAAGAGCCTGAAAACACACACAGACACACACACAAACATTTATATCCTGCCCATCTTGAATGACTCTCATGATATCACAGTCTTTAAAACATACAAGTAAAATATAACAGTAATAGATATAGGTAGTCTTTGATTTATAACCATTTGTTTAACAACCAAAGTTATGATGGTGCTGAAAAAAGTGAGTTATGACCAATCCTCGCACTTACAATCGTTGCAGCTTCCCCACAGTCACGTGATCAAAGTTTGGGTGCTTGGCAACTGGCATGCATTTACAATGGTTGCAGTGTCCTGGGGTCATGCAATTGCCATTTGCAGCCTTCCCAGGGGGCTTCCAACAAGCAAAGTCAATGACGAAAGTTGGATTCGCTTAATGACTGTGGTGATTCACTTAACGACTGTGGGGAAAAGGTCCTAAAATTGGGTGTGACTCACTTAATGACCACATCGCTTAGCGATGAAAGTTCCAGTCCCAATTGTGGTTGTAAGTTGAGAACTACCTGTACTGTCTATTCAGATACCATTCCATAAAATGAAATTAAAAATAATATGTCTATAAAAATAGCACTTTCAGCATCCCTTACAATTAAGATGGCCATAATTGTGTTATTTAATTTAAACCCCAAACCCCCAATGGAAAACAAAACAAAACATCCTCACTGCCCCCCTAAAAGAAACTGGGGGGGGGCACATGGACCTCAGGAGCAGAGCTGTTCCATTTACAACACAACACCACACACGTCTTCATAAAAATGACCCCAGCTGAGTTCACTGGGCATATTTTTAGGAAAACACACATAGCGATCTAAGTTAAGTTTTCCAAAGCGGCAGGCCTTTGGATCTTTTTTCTTGTTAAGAAAATGCAGTGAAGTTCTTCGAGGGTTTGCGTTATCTGAACTTATAATTATATGTGTCGTAAAACATGCCCGCGATACATAAATTGAGACGTGCCCTCCACAGAGGTAATGTTATTCAAAGACTGTGGTGACAATTGATATATCATTAGCCATGACAACTTCTTAAAATTTAGGCAAATTACTAGAGTTTCACTTATCCTGAAAATAATATGAGTAGGCAGCATACGAATAATTGTAAATAAATAAATAAATCTTGAACCGTTCTGAAGGGGAAATGTTGTGGAATAATGATTCTGTGCCTGTGAGCAAAGGAGGACAACAGGTGAAGTCCAATGTTTATTCAGCCACAACCATTGGACGTGTCCAGCATCGTATGGATTACAGCCCTTACAAACATGGAGAGTGCAATGTGTCAATTTCTCCTTGGTTTATTGTACTCTTTAGCTTTATATGGTTAAGCTTTACTTTTTTTTTTTTGCAAATACAACAGCATTGTGTCCCCCATATGGTTTTTAAAATATTGACTAATCGCCTCCCCATCCTAGAATATCCTGATGTACACAGTAATTTATTCCCTTGGTTTCTTTGTATGTGACTTGCCCATTTAGAGATAATAGAGGAAGGCCTTTATTTGTCCCTACAGAAGAATGGGTTTCCTTAGGTTTGCATAATTCTTGAAACCTAACTTTTATTTTTGAGATAGCTATTGTCACAGTGTGGCTGGGTTCTTCTAGAACTGGGGGTGTATTTGGGTTTACAAAGATGGTGGTTGGTACAGAGGAACCAAGATACCCGTACATGAAGGCTAGAAATGAGTTGCTTCTCCCCTTTTGTTCATTCATGCCAGCACAATAGCAGCCTTACCAGGCCACTAAAACCATATGCCACAGCCACCCTAATTTCTAATTCAATATTTATTTGGGATTCACATTTGCTCTTTATATCAGCAACTATAGAAAACTCTCATTCCGCTACTTGCTTCTCCAAGCAGAGTGAGAGCAGGTTCTGACAGCAGTCCAACATACCTGTCTGCACACGCACAGCCAGAACCCTGCAAGACCACCTTCCAGGTTTCCTCTGTGTTTTGTTTCGACAAGCCATAAGCCATCTTGTCCATGCAGAGAAAGTGATTTCTCACAATGATCCAGCTTTGCATGGACAAGCCATCAGCCTTGAACAGACAAAGCTGGAACCCTTTCAGAACTTGCTCCAGGTTTGCTTAGACCAACTGGCTATTGTCTCGTCCAGGCAGATTAGAAGTGAGATCTGACAACCATCCTGCAAGACCTCACCCCACCCCAATTTGCAATTTTGCTTAAATGCACTCATGTTGTCCCAAGAGATACAATCCACAGTTTGAGAACCACTGGGTTAAGGTATTGGACTAAGACTAGGGAGATCCAGGTTGAAACCCATCCTCAACTGTGTAAGTTCACTGTGAGACCTTGGGGCCATCCCTCTCTTTCAGCCCATCCTACCTCACAAAAAGGTGTGGAGAAAAATTGGAGGAAGGAATGACAACTCAGACTTGATATAATGGTATGTGGGAATGACCTTGGGAGATGGGGGAAGAACCACAGCTGGGGGAATGGTCGGATAAGAGGCAGCTTAGCCCACAGCAGAAATATGAGTGTGGCAAACATCTCAGAAGGGACCCTCCCAAATTTCTTGGGCTGTAAAGGCGACGAGGGAGAAATGGACTTTCAGACTTGCAAGATTCTGTTAATGTAACCTTACAATAAAGTAGAACTAGTTCATCTGGGCATGCTTCCTGTCTGGACTACTGCACAAGGCTGACACTCCTTGAACAAAAAACAGGGTATAAATCAATCAGATAAATAAAATGTTGGAAGCATAAAATGAGGCAACATTCAATCATATGGCATGGGCTTGTCCCATTATTGCCCATTTTTTGGCTTGACATCTATGATGTTAATATGTTTTTTATAAGAACAATAGTGTATAAAGGCATGAATGTACTTTTGACTATATACCTGTTGGAAAGTAGTGATCAAAAAGCTAAATTAATGCCATTTTAGAAGGGAAAATAGTGCTTGCCATTACACGGAAGCCAGAGAGTCACGTATATAGATAAGAAAGGAACATAAGGACAAATGTTACGCTCATAACAACAGAGATATGGTATGCCAATTAGAAAGTGAGAAATTAGGCTGTTCCTTATTAGGAAAGTAAAACCAGAACTAGACATGCAGAGTCTAGCTGTTTATACCTGACCATACAGCGCTGTTGCACCGGTTGCGCTCCATGCTAAATGCTTTTGCCCTGTGTGCTAAATAAAACCTTTGAACTCTGAATTACGACATCTGCATCTGGACCTGAGCAAGGAACGAACTGTAGGGAAGAAATTCTTCCAACCTTGGAACTTACCATTATATAAAGAATTGAGGATTTATAAACCTGAGGGCAGCAAAAAAAGATTATTCTTCAAGGGTGGATAGACAATCCCAGATCTACAGTGTTGGATAACCGGTATGTGTTTTCTCTCTGCTTGTGAATGGGCGGTCTGTTGATGTAGTAAGACTGATTGGTATTATACCACGTGGTCAAGGTTTAAGGGGGTGTTTAAAAATTAGGCTGAATGATTTACTCTATGTCAGGGTTCCTCAACCTTGGCAACTTTAAGACGGGTGGACTTTAAGACGGGAGTTGAAGTCCACCCGTCTTAAAGTTGCCAAGGTTGAGGAACCCTGCTCTATGTAACAACATATGTCTTTGTTTTCCTTTTTTTCTGGTTTTCCTCTGTGATTTTTCCTTTCCAATTGTTTTCTTCCTCTTCACTTTTTCTTTCCTTTTTTCTTGCATATTAAAGCCATGTGTAAAATCCTTAAAAAAAAAAAAAGATAAAAAGCCCTGTTCCACATATTGGCTTCCCTCAGTTTTGCAGAATTCAGTCAAGACTCATGAGTGTTTGCATTCTATGGGATTCCATCAGATTTTTTTTCCAGTATTGCAATCCACCCTGCCCCCAGAGGAATCAAGGCAATGAGTTCAGATCTTGATATGAGATTCTAAACTCAGACATTTGGGATAATATATTTGGATAAGGAAATATGAAATCCAAGGGGAAAAAATGTCAGCCAACTTGGGCTTGTAAATCCTTGCACATCAAGACTGGGCTTCAGCCTTAATGAGAATTGATTCATTGATTGATTGATTATGTGCCATCGAGTTGTTTTTGACTCCTAGAGGCCCCATAAATAGATTTTCTCCATGACAATCTGTTCCTAACCTGGTCTTTCAGGTCTTCCAATGGTGCGTTCATCATCACTGTATCTGAGTCCAACCACTTTGCTGCTGGTCACCCTCTTCTTCTCTTTGCTTCCACCTTTTCCAGCTTTAGAGCCTTTTCTAGAGAGCTAGATCTTCACATAATGTGTCTGAAGTAAGATAATGCAACTGATAATAAAATCTGGGAATGGCTGCAATCCACATGGGAGGCAGAACATAAAGGAAGAGGCCGACAATCTGGGTTGATTGATTCACTCTGACAGTTGGGACTGCAAAGCCATCATAATTGCTTGGCTTTTGATCCTGCTGAATAGGAAAAGAGGAGCTACTGCAAATGAGACCAACTGAGCAGTTAAAAATGGAGACCAAAAGGGTCAACAGCTGTGGAGTGGCTGGCACTGAAGAAAAGACTTTAAGCAATGCCAAGTGAGGTGCCTGCATCCAGTTGGCTCAATCCAGATAGAGGCCATCTTCACTGCACTGCAGGAGAATCGGATGACTGTGCAGAATGTTGTTGTGGTGGTGTTCTCTGCTTCTGGAAGTCTTCTCTCCCCTATCCCCACCCTTTTATCTTGATACCCATTTGCATGAGTCATTACATGCTACGTATATTTACTGGAAGAACCTAATGGCCTATTTTCCTGCTGTCCAGAAGGTACCACAAGAAAACAAAGCCTGGGCATGAGCAAATCATAATTAAATATTTGTTTCAATCTTGTGTCTTCATGAAGAAGGATAGGCGGACCCTAATTTACATATCTTTGATGGCAAAGGACAGCCCCATCAAATCTAAGGGACCCGAATCTGGCTACTTTTGCTCCTGCTAGGGAAAAAAATGGGATTCCCCTGTTTTCGTCCTGCCATTTCTGCAGGATTACAGTCTAGTATTTTGTTAATACGTGTGCATCCCTCATTTATTGGCTACTCCCAGGTGTTATTTGATGTAATGTTATGAGTCACTCTGGTAGAGCATGTAGGACAATTAAAGCCCTCAAACCAAGCACTTAGGATAGGCATATACAACGTCTGTCAGCTCAAAGGCCACACCTGTTGTTGCTTGCAGATGCCAAGAGCCACACTGCAATAGATTAGTTGTCTGCATAACAATCAGGATCATTAACATGCTGCTTATACATTCATGGCTCCTGGGGTACTTATTGTGAAGTGGGGAGGAACTTGAGGGGTTGTCCTGAAGGGGGCAGGAGGGAGCTGGAGCAGCGGATCAAGTTAGCGGGTCTTTAATCCAACTGGGGTCTGCAGATGCTCTCGCTTATTGCTGTCCAAGTTGTGACCGTGGCACCAGCCTATTGGGACCGACCCACAACAGACCCCAGATCTTCTCTCCTTTAGGAAAGCCATTAAGACCTGGCTCTTTCCCCAGGCGTTAGAGGCCAGTTGAGTGAGAGTCTCTTTTGGTTGTTCTGTTTTGTGTCGGTCGACATTTTATCTTTTGTATTTATATATTGTGTTGGTTTATTGTTATATGGTGGGGTTTTTTTTCTTTTTCTTTTTCTTTTTCTGATTTATTGTTTGTTGTTTTATGCTGTACATTGCCCACAGTTACATTGTTTGAGTTGGGCAGACTTATAAATCTTAAAAATAAAATACAGTAAAATACAATAAACAAATCTGGGCAGTTCCAGTTCAGGTGCTTTATCTGGCATGTGTCGGAGCCTATCACTCTTCGTGAAGTGGACAGGGTCCTTCAAAAGTTTTTGTTTGTTAAACGTTTGTTTTCTTCCATATGCAGATGATTTGTTTTCTTATTATCAGTGTTTTCTCGCTTTTAAAGTTGTGAGTTGCCCGGAGTCTTGTGAAGTTGGTTGGCCTCTTAACTACACACACGTGTGTGTGTGTGTGTGTATGTAAATAAATAAATAAAATTATCTAGATTTTGCAGCATCATAATTATACAGATTCTTAGAACTATGCAATGGGGGAAAGTTACAGGGGAAACAGGGAAGTAGATAATTGCGCTCATTCCAATATCCTCTCCATGGGAGAATCTGAGCCTACAGGGGTTGCTAGCATTACTCCATTAGAACAGTGCACTAAAGTGATCACGGCAGAAATAAATTACTCACAGTGGACATAATCTTGAATAATCAGCATCAAAGCAGAGCTGAACCTCACAGATGTTAATGGGAGTTAGATTCACTGTTTCTAGGAACAGAAGAAGAATAAAATGAGTCATCTGCCTGATATTAGAGACAACAATTACAGTTAAGAGTTGGTAACAATCTGAGAATGAGTCACTGCCACTTGAACCAGTGGAGAGAAACAATACTAGTAATCTTTTGAATTAGATGTTTAAAGGATCCAAGCAATGGAAATGAGAATTAAGCCATCTGCATTTATGAGACAGGTCAGTAATGCAATTTTGGGTTTCTTCTCCATTTAGTGGGATACTCAAGAAGAAGACTCAATAAAATAAATGGAAATTATTTCAGTTTAATTTAACTGTTTTGCTATTTGCTTTAAATTCTTACACATTTCTTTTCTCTTCTAGAGAAAATCAAAGAGATATTTACTTATATATCCCCTTATGCACAACTTGTAAATGTTTGCTTATGTACGATATGGAAACTGGTTTTCTTACCCAGACGGTATGTGGAAGATTATTCTCTTATGTCATACCACAAACATTATGTCATTGTTCTGGTTGCCTATCTTAAAATAAATGGTACCAAACATGACCACCTGGAACAATTTCTCATGAGGAAAGACCAAAATTTGTCTTCCTTTAGTTCTGAGAGCAGAACTTTAAACTTTCTGAAACATCTGGCTTCTTCTGCAATCCATGAAGTCTTCCAAGCATCAAAGTATAATAAGACACTGTGGTGCCAGATGACTCTGTTTCTCATCATTCCAGCCCAAAGCTGCACATCTTGTAGTTGTGAATTACTTATGAAGCAGGCTTGATGAGAGGAACACATCTCCTGGATGACTAGGCCATTCCAGTTGAGTAAATTACTGTATCTACTGTGACAGCTGTGGCTTCCGTTTCCTTAAAAATGCATATACAAGAGGTGCTGTTGGGAAATAAACTCTCCCCAGCATAAGCGTACGGAGACATATACGGAGTGGCAGTCTTGAGCAAACATGGGGATTACACAGTGTGTTTCTTAATCATTTTGTGCCAGATTGGAATTGAAATGATCGCTTTTTATTCTTCCTTCCTTTGATCTTCCATCTTCCTTTTGAAGATGGACCCCCAAACAAGATAAACGGAGCTGAGTATTTAGCAACTTCCGCTACCCTGGGCCTCATTTGCTTAAACATCATGTTAATTATATAATACACTGAGAAGCATGGTTTAGGACTAACTTAGAAGGTGTGGGATTCCTATATGATAGTGCTACATAAAAGACCAGAAAATCTGTGTGACATTTTCTCACAATAAACAGTAATGTTTTCCTGCATCACTCTTATTTCTTTTGACAGCAATTTCCTTTGTGTAAAAGTTCATGTTTTCCCAAAATGACTGCCCTTGTTTTACACAGTGCCATCATGGGATTTGACTGAAAGGAAAAAGAGGTAAGCTCCAAAGTTAAAAATTTTAAATGGCAAACTGAAAATACCAACAACTACCTTTTGCCCTACCTTACTTCATCTCCTGGCAACTTCTACTAATCTTTCCAAATTATTATGGCTTCTCTAGAGATTTTCCACCATGTATACCTCAATTCTTGCCTTGGATGACATGGGGTAGCAGTTAAGATGGGAATTGGTCAGCTTCTTATCAAAACCCGATAAATGTTTTCCACAAAGGAGGGCTCTCAAAACAACATCTTACAAATTTCACCTGGAATAATAATCTGGAGTGATTCTATTGCTGGAAAGAGCAATCATGTACGGTATATTTGTATTGATTCTAGACCAGCAGTAAAGAAATATCATATATTTACCTGTTACATTTTGTTTCTGGTTTTTGTTTCTGCTTTGCACTGTTTCTCTTTCTTTGATATAATCCAACCATGGTCACATATTTATACCCCACTGATGTGTATGTCAGAGATAAACATTCTTAAGGCTCATTTCAAAGGGCCTGATTTTGGCCACACTGGGCCCAGATTTATCATTAATCATAACTCTGTGTAGGGGTGTGTGTGTGTGTGTAAACAACTTTTTTTTTTTAAAAAAAAGTATTACTATTTCATTGAGAAAATGCCATATTGCCAATTTGCTGTTAATTTAGCAAGAAATTTTAATAGGAATTGGTGGTCCAGGTAAATGAACTCCATTTTTTGAGTCACTTTTAGGGATGAATTTCTGATTTGCAGAAATATATTGCCTTGGGTCTGGAAATAAACAGATTTGTGATCATTGTTTAAGACTTGTAAAGTGACCGGAGTGTCTCTTTTTAACTTAACATTTTTTTAAAAAATCCATAATTAGAGCAGGACCATCACTTTAAAGAATGATGGTTCTTTTTCCTGTGCTTCCAATGTTATATGCTCACATGGCCATTCCAGGATGTTTTGGAAAAAAAACATGTCTGCTCTTCAAAAGGCCTAATATTGCTGTAAGAAGGTCAGACTTTTTAAATGTGTGGGTTTTTTTTTTTTATTAGAAAGAGCTAAAGATGCTCATTCATCTTATGAAAACATTAAATGCAAGTCCTATTTGCCCTCCCTTTCGGATTCTTGGTAGGATGGAGAGAATGCCAGCTGGAATGTGGTGGTCCTGGATCTGCTAAGAGTAATATCTAAATTTACTCCTACCAGGATTCTCTGAGGAATTCATTTGAATATCCAGTAATTAATATCATAGTGCATTTTCCCTACTCCAGGTAGACTGGCAGCCTGTGGGTGTTGGTGAAGTCTAGGAGAAGCAGCGGTTCATATTCTGCGCCAGATAGAACAACCTAGTTTTCAGTTGGGCCAGTTAAACTTCATGCTTGGAACTCTCCAAGGTACTGAGCACTCTGATCTGACCAACACTCTGCAGCGTAGAAAATCTGCTTGTGCAGTAAAACTAGGTCATCCTCCGAAAGACAGAGAAATGTTTTTTGTGACCATTTTTTCCAGAAGTACCAATCTCAGACCTCTCTGTGTGTAGGCTAGAGAGGTAGGAAGAGATTGTCAGCAGAAGGGGTAAAGCAGAAACGTTGATAGAGCAGCAGTTGCATTTAAAAGCGATTTCAGGACTTCCCTGTGTGGATGGCATTGTATCTCTGAATGAAGACACACTATTTCAAGGCCGTAAATGTGGTTTCAGAAAAGACACCGTATTGCTTCAAGGAGGGATTCACGGTTTGACTCACCTCTCCACTCTTCTTATAGCAAGATGTTGGCTTGATTCGGTAAAGGAGCCCCATTTCAGGATTGCTAGCAGTACGAGTTTGGAAGTGAACAGTGTCAGGATTTTCTTTCTCATGGGAAAGGATTCATCCCGTTATCTTTACAACAATAACAAATAATATTTTGGCTACAGAGATCATGTGAAAAACACCTGTTATTGTGTGTTGTGTATTGTGCTCTTTACTGCCACCTATTGGCGTGTGTATGCTAGTTACCCAGTGGGGGTGGCATAGAGCTATAATACAAAGGGAGGAAAATGTGCAGCCTCTCTGAGTAGTTGTTAGTTGTTTTAGTGTTAGCCACTATGTAGGTTTTATGGGCTACGTAGTTGTAACAAATTACCAAGTAGTGTACCTCTTCTCTAAGAGTTTGTAGCTAGAGATTTTGTTAAGCTTGTGTTGCTAATAAGTCTTGGATGCTACAATTACATGAGAAGATGTGTTTTTCTTTATATTTTGTATGATATTTGCATTTTATGGAATTTTGCATTTTTATCAATAAACACCAGTTAGTATATATTTTCTGACTGGATTTCTTTGGGAAACAAGAAATGGACATTGCATTGTGTTTGCTGTCATGGCTAATATTTTCCTGGAGTTTCTGCTGTGCTCTGCACAAACAGGAGTGTTTGTGATTATCACTCTGCCCGACAAACAGAGGTTTACCATGATGGCCACACAGATATGGGGCAATGCTATGAATGTATTCTTTTTTTAATTTTGTGAAGAGGGAAAGGAATGCATGTTTAGCCAGGACCCTGAAGTGGTGAGAGAAGACAATCAATTATTGGTGACAAATGAACACTAATGGGTCATCAGTTCTGTCTGCTCAGCTATTGGCAGAAAGTGCAAGCGCTGGTCGCTTGTCAATTCTTGGGGAGTTTGCAAATATTGAAGCACAGCTCATAGTGTTTAGAAGTCTAAATAGATCTGAGAACAGCAAAAAGAGCATTTTAACTGGAGAAAGAAAGAAAGAAAGAAAGAAAGAAAGAAAGAAAGAAAGAAAGGGAAAGAGGGAAAGAGGGAAAGGGAAAGGGAAAGGGAAAGGGAAAGGGAAAGGGAAAGGGAAAGGGAAAGGGAAGGAAAGATGGTTGGTGAGATGGGCGGTGTCCAAATTTGAAATACAAATAAATAAAATAAATAAAGGGAAAGAGAAAGGGAAAGAAAACTGGTTATATGGAAGAAAGTAGTGGGAACTGATATTGTGGTCAACCCAAAAGTTACAAATAGCCAGAATGGGTATTTTATAGGTTTCTGCTTCCTGTTAAATATAAAGTTAACAGGGCTTGGATATCCATGTTCACTGTGTCAGTATGAGCTCGGGGGAAGTTAACGGCATGATCTCGTTGTTTCTGTAACTCTTTCTCTAACAATCTATAACCAGTTCACCTGTTACTTGTTTTTCTTTTTGTATTTTCTGTCTTAAGTTTTTCCGTCTTCTCCTGCCACATAACTCTCATCAATTCTTCAGTCACTTCTAAAAACTCTGTTTTCTTTCCCGCAGTTTCTCTCACTGAGGGGAGGCCTTTTTCTTCTTTCAGTCAGGTAGAAGATTCAGAACTAGGGAGGGAGGGAGACCTATCCTAGCATGAACCTTGGCTTGCCTTCAGAAACCCACAGTTGCAACCATTCTAGGCATCTAGCAAAAAAGCATTATTTCCTAATCTCCTGTGTAAGAACAGGGAGGAAAACAGAGAACAATGTGCTGGAATGAGGGAGAAGGGGGAAAATATTATTGTTGGTCACACAGTCAGCCAGATGCTTAGACTGGATCTGGCATTTTTATCCACCTATTGAGTCCTTCCCAAGGACCTGGGATGATATTATTATTATCATCATCATTCTTCACTGCTCCATCTGGTTCAATCCACTGCTTATTTAAACCCCATCCACAATTGACTTGCACTGCTTCATATTCCTCTGAAGGAATGAAAAAAAAATCCCAAGGAGTAATATCTATCAGCTTATGAAAGCAGAATAAGTGTATAATTATACTGATTTCAGGAGACATTTAAAAGTAGAATTTCACAGGGTAGATGTGAAGGTTTGAAGGTTGGACTGAAGAAGCAGTGAAAAGCAGTGTTCCAGTTTTGTTTTGTTTTCCTGTTCAACCAAACTATGGAAAAAACAGTTTTATTTCTTCATCCTCAAGCTCTGAGAGTACAATTTGTGGCCTTTAATTGTCCTGCATACCGACAAGATAGTGTTTCAAACGGACGAGTGAGATTTTTTCCCCAGAACTCTAACTCTCAGCTCCAGTCAGTTCTATGCAGGTATATATTCTCATTTGACCTACTCTTTCTGATTCTAAAATCAAGAAAGGGCTTACAAACGTCACGATTCTCTGTTTCTCTCTCTGTCTCTCTGTCTCTGTCCTCCAGTCAGGTAAATTGGCTTCTAGCCCTGATCTAGCTGGTAATGCTTAAAACCTTAGATTTTCTTCTCTTCCATCATCTTCAACTCCTCTGAGAGTCTTCTGCAATGGGTAGATATGGATACCTAAGGAGTCAGTGAGAAGGTGGTTGAGAGGAGGCCCATTGCATTGCCTATTGTCAGTTATACCACCCTTTATGTGTCTCTGATTCAAACATAAACCATATGCCTGGGCAAGGATAAGGATCAGTGGGAATGATTACATATATATATATATATATATATATATATATATATATATATATATATATATAAAAAAATCAGGTAGGGGGTTTTGTTTATTATTGTTCCTGTTTCTTCTTCGCAGCAGGCAATGCCTATGAAAGGAGGAGGAGATTTCCAAATGCTTTCAGCTGCTGCTCAAATAGAAAGTGGGAGTTTGGTGTTCAAGGATTGAAAAATGATTCCTTGAGCAAGACAGTAAATGATCTGCTGAAGGCTACATTTCTGTCCCAGGTTTGAAAAACCTTCCACTGAGAAAGAGTAAGTAATACAATTCCTTAAAGCATACTGACACAACCTCATCGTGCAATTAAATGAGAAATAAATCTGGAAAAACTTGTACTTCACCAGGGGGAGAGAGGGGGAGAAGCGATGGCCGTGAAACAAAAATGTGGATGAATGTGGTGCATAATTTCAGCCAGAGGTACATATAGCATATCAAATACACCTTTTTTGTGTTGTTATATTAGAAGTCCAATTCCCATCAGGCCCAGCGCGCATGGCCAGGATGAAAGTTGTAATTCAGCGACGTTGGACTGAAAGGCATCCTAATGGGAATAGTAGTGCAGGTCACTGGCTATTTTCTTCCTTTTTCTTCACAACATCCACATCGCAGGTTTCTCTGTACTGCGTACTGTATTGTGTAGAAGCCCATGACTTCCCATAAACCTCCCGACGACAGCAGGGACTTCAGCTTGAATGATTTTCAGGGATTTCAACTCTCAGGGCTAGCCAAAACATGTGATTTTTTTCAGACTGCACATTAAGGAGGAATCTCTTCAGACTTGGAAGCATTCAAGAGGACTGATGGCGTGCAAGAAAGCGTTGACCCCCTTCTTTGTGTGTTGAGTAACGATGGCAGAGATCTAGCATTGCAGGGACAGTATGACTTGGGAATTCAAGTTCCTCCTTTAAGAATAATCTTAGTGACAGAAGCATTAGAAAAGGGGAGTGTTTTTGCAGGACTCTGGAATTTGTGATTTATTGTGGCTAACTGAAGCTACAAGTTCTTTCCGTAGGTGTTGACATTAGGGCCTATCCTGGTTTGGCTTTGCATTATCCTTGGTGACTTCCGCTTCTCTTAAAACGGGACTTGCTCTTCTTTATGATTCTCAGAATTTGTATATTTAAGTTTGAAAATCTTTCCCATGGTGCCTACTCTCCTTGGCTAATCTTCTCATAGGATTTACATTTAAACAAGCATTATATCATAGTTTAGTTACTGCTGCTCTCATAGAATTTAACAAGCTAACCTATTTGTTTTAATATAAACAGTAAGACTGCAAGGCGTTTTTGCTGTCCCTCCTCTCTCTTCCATCCTCCACCCCCCCAACCCTCTTCATACTGGAGGATTTTTCAACATTTGGACCCAATTTTCAAGGGGCTGAGGAGGGTAAGAAGAATCAGAAGACACCCTCCCCGCTTTCCAGACCTAGATAAAAACTGCTCTTTCTGAGATTGAGGGTGGAGTTATCCCCACTATATTCACAGTCAGTTATCCCAGGGCTTAACACAAGCCTTGCATTATATTTATGGCAACAGTACAGATCATACTGCTCTCTACTCCATTATACAGACCAAGTGACTATTGAATTGGAGGACCTTTATAGAGCATCTGTCGAATGAGTTCCCATCTTGATTTGCATGAATTGGAGCATTTTCTAATCTGCCATTCTCATTTGCAGCTTTAAGAAAGAATGAATACTTCATGACTTACCCCTTATTTATCTTGCTTAATATGGCAGAAATAACCATGGAAAAATTCTGATTTCTTTATTTATTCTCACGTTTTGTTCTTTGCTAAGATACACATGAAGGATCATATACTTGCATTTCACATTGTTTTACAATACATAGTGTAGAGAATATGGATTCCATTACACAGAACATTACAATGTGCTGTCTTGGGACGCCTGATGAATAACTCATGCTTACCTGGAGATTCAAAGACATGGATACAAACCATGCATTTTTTCACTACCTAACCTGGGACGATAAATTTCTTGATCTTGCAGTAGAAAGATGGAGATGGTCCAGAAAGTGGGGGTGGGGGTGGGGGGAGCAAAAAACTCTACTTACCTGCCAATTCTGTCCCTTGACAAAGAAGGTTTATAGAAATATTCAGTATATTTTCCCATATGGATTCATTCTACCTGCTGTTTTTTTTTAATTTATGTTTTGCATAACAGGTTTCCCTAGATTCAATACCCCACTTCATTGAATTACCTTGTACTTTTGTTTCCAATGGGAATTAAGATGGAATGTGGAAAATACACATTTTTTTTTTTTTAATAATGGATGGGCTGCAATATGCATGAATACAAGGATGTGTTTTTTTCTTTCAAATTTGTTTTGGAATATCTGGCAAAGAAAGTGAAGGCAAAGAAGGAAATCCATAAATCCCCATCATAGTCAATAGGAATTTTTGTACTGCTTTCAGGGCAGAAAAGTTTTGTACAAAAATAGAAATGAGCAAAGTAATCTGTATCTCGCCCACCTCAGGTTCGTCATTGTAAGTCACCTCTACATTTCTACATCATTCAGCAATTTAAATATGACCACAATTGAATTGTTCATGCATAGCCTTCCCTAATGAATCTATGTATCTGTTCCACTCCAATCCAGAGGAACTCTACTGCTTTCCCTCATACTGTATATGCATTTGAAATGCAATATTGCAGAATTTGTAGGCGTGCGCGATGCAAATGATAACAGATCTGAAGCATATTTTAGCATAGAAAGTATGGATACGGTTGGTTTGCTTAAAAATGAGACCAAACTGAAATCTCACCTATGCATAACCAAAAATATTGTTCACTTTCCTATAACTTTGCATTCGTGCAACGCCATTCATTCTACTAAAACTCATTGGCTATTATTATTATTATTACTGGACAATTTAGACATATATATTTTATCCTTTGCTGCTAAGAGGCTGTGAGAGAAATGCACATTTGTTTGATTTCATTTATTTATTATGTTATCATAGCCTCTATCAATATGGGTTAGCTGTGCTCCTATTTTATCTCTGCTGGCACACCTTATTTTCTCCTTGTCTTCATACATTTCTGCTGCAAACTGAGGCCTGGTACTTCGATGGTACTTAATGGAAAAGTTCATGATTTCATTGGAATTATGCAATAGCAAATAATTTTGGTGGGCAGAGAGCCTATTTCAGAGATATGCCTACTTGCTGTGGCTATTAACATTTAGTGGCACACAACTTTTTCAGCTTCTAGGCCTGGCATTATATTTGTGGCCAAGGATCAGCCATAAAGTAGAAAGAAAAATCCACATGTCGCCACACACACACGATTTTATAAAGCAGTACAGTATGTTCAAGCAGGCCAGTGGTCAAGAACACGAGTGCCTCCATGCTGACTGAAAATCACCGTTGCCTTCTGTTTGCCTAAAAGCAAACAGTTGGTAAATACTATCTTCAGATATGAGCCAGTGAGAATATTTTCAGCATGAAAACTGCACGGGCCTGTGCTTTGCACTAAAAGATACGAAATATGCATGCTAACGATCTTTTTCATTGTAGAATGGGGAGTATATTTATTTGTGCTGAGTATTTTGATTTGATATACACTTGTACTTAAACGCAGTACAAGATCTATTTTCCCTCACAACAAAAGTAACGAGAGGTAGGTTGGGTTGAGGTAGAGGGACCAGTCCGAAGTAATCCTGTGAGGGTCACCTAGAAGCTGGGATGTCTACATTCCTCTATCACCTCTATGTTCTTCCCTAAACCCTCTTCCTTACCGAGCAATAGAATTATAATATTATTGTGATACCATGGGGGGGGGGTCTGCACCTACAGATCTGGTAGATCCCCCTTTCTTATAAATTTCAGAGGTAGATATGTGGAACACAGTGTTCTTTTATAGATGTTTTCTCCAAATGTTTCTAAAAATTGCCTGGAGATCCATGTCCATGATACATTATTCTACCCTACATCTCTAGTCCCAAAGACTGCTTCTTGCATGAATCAAGATTAGAGTACTTGAACACATGACTGGCCAATGTTTCAACATATTTATTAAAGAGGAGTCCATCATCTTTCTGGATAATTGGGTCTATTGCTAAACTGCTGTTACTGTTAGAACATGTTTCCTAACATTCAGCTGGCATCTGTTTTCCTATAACTGAAATCTTTTATTCCACGTCCCGCACTCTGGCATAGCAGAGTACAAGTCTTGATCTTCTGCTGCTTGACATCCATTCATATACTTGAAGAATGTTAACGTGTTCCCTCTGTCTAGTGTTTTCTTTTCAAGGGTTAAGCATGCCAAATTTCTACAACCTCTTTTCATCGGGTGTAATTTCTAGTACCCTGATCATCCTCACTGACCTTCTTTAAATGTATTACAGTTTGTCTGAATCCTGGGAGTGCCTGGAACCAGACACAATACCCGAGTATGGTCTGACCACCATGGAGAAAGCCTGATTATTTCCATGATTTGATGCAGCCTAGAATGGCACTTCTCTCTTTTTTGTAATCACATCACGTGCTGAATCCTATTTAGTTTGTAATCAAGTATTATTCCAAGATCTTTTTCACAAATACTATTGCCAGTTCAGGTTTTTGTTAATTTCATTCTGTTATTTTCAGCTCATTTCCCTAACCTATTATGATCATTTTGAATGTTCTTTCTTATTAATAAGAGAATCCCATGCAAATTTCACAAGCATTCTTTCTACCTTCTCAGCCAAGTCATTAATAAAAAATACTAAAGAGTAAGGGGTCCAGACTTAGTTGTATATTTGTAACTAACTTGCTAATCAGAATATCATGCAATACATTGGCAAAAGCTTTGTTGAAAGGTATATTTTGTCTACCACATTCCCACCATTGACTGATGAAGTTCCCTGGTAAAACTGACAAATCTGACAAGACTTATTAAAAATCCATGCTAATTTCTGGTATTTATTTCATGACTTTCAAGGTATTTACAGATCGATCACTCTAGGAAGTATTCTGACTTCCCTAATTTTAATGGATTGACTGGTCCATAGTTTACTGGATCTTATTTTTTTTCCCTACTTTTTGAAGATAGGAACCATCCTTGTTCTCTTCTAGTAATCTGGCATCTATTCACTAGTATTCAAAGATAATACATGAAGTTTCAGCCAGATCATCAGTTAGTTTCTTTAGGGCCCTAGGATGCAATTCATCTGGTCATGTAGATGTAGATAGTCAATAAGTGTTTGATTAACAGTAATTGGTCAATGAGGAGAATGAGTCAAACCTCTTAAATCTAACTAGCACCATGTCTGTGATGGAATGGACTTATGAAGGCCAGGCTCAGGGAGATAAGCGTGTTCTTAGCCCCCAACAGGAGCGTGGGAAGTTCAAGAAGATGAGGCTGGCACCTCCCTAAGGAATTCATGGTGTTGTGGCTGGCTGGCTTGGGAACCTGGGTTCAGACTGGTGAGATTCTGTCTTGAGGTAGAAGCTAATAAACGCAACAGAACTGTATCTGCACTGTCTCGGGGAGTTCTTTGGGCTGAACCTGACAATGTCTCTCTATCCTTACCCATGACCCTAACACTTCTTGTTCAGCCAGTCCAGCCATGTAGGTGGTGAGAGGAGTTTATATATTAGTTTATGTAGTATTATGTACGCTACCTTGAGTTGCACAAAATAAAGGCAGGATATGGTAACAGCAACAACAATAATAATGAAAATTAGCAGGTACTTCTTAGCCTGCGCCTATGTTCTTAACACTCTACACCACTTTCTTAGCTCAGTTAGAGCCTTGCCCGTTTCCCATTCTTCCTAGATGTAAGCGTCCTTGTTTTTCATTTAGTTGTGTAACTGTGATCCCCTGGAAGAACTCCCAGAGTGTAGCTACTGACAAGAGCACTTAGAAAGATACTTTGAATCTGCCAGCTTTATCCCTCAATTATTTGCTTATACATCTGTTTATTTGTTATCCATACATTTTAGTACGGATTTCCGTGACCCGTTTTCCCTTTTATATTGTGAATTCTGATGATCTGTGATGGAGTGAAGAAATATAGTGAGCCAGGTAGGTCATTTAGAATAACTCTTTTTGCAAGGAGGTAAGTTCATTATTTCAATCACCTGGGCAATGTTTGAAAACAGTATCAGCAGTATGACAGAGAAAGATAGCTGTGCATTTTATTTATGAAATTGTGAACGAATGTATATGAGAAGATACAGCATTTGACTCAGCAGTCTTTCAACAAACCTAATAATGGGTTCTTGCTAACTTTCATTTCTCCTTGGCTGCTTGACTAGGGTGGTAGAGACTAGTGTCTCATGCGACTAGCCAAACCAGTGATCTGTGGGATTAAAGGAAACAACTTTTAGCATAAACTACCTCAGGATTGTTTGGGGTTAAACTTACCTCATCTGATCATCACATCATGTGAACAGGGTAGAGATGGATAACAAAGGATTACCACCTTTTTCCTGCTGCCGGGACAAGATGAAGTCCTAGAGCAGCCCATAAAAAATGGGGCTGATCTAGGAGCTCTGTCACTTTCTGTATTCTACTTTTCACCTTTCACACTCATACGGAAAAGGAGATATGAGCATGAAATGTTAAAATAGGCAGAGTGCTAAAGAGTGCACACCTTCCAACTCCATCCGTAATAGTGCCAAATCCATTAAAGTCACTCCAGATAGTAAACAAAGAGTAAGAAAGTGAGAAGAATGTGGTGTCCTCCCAGCTACCTTGGCAGTGACTGGGAGCTGATCTGCATCTGAGCAGGGCATTTGTGACTGCACGGTTGCTGCAGACATTGAGTATTTCCCTTGGGGAGTGGCTGACTCAGTGAACCCCATCATGCAAACACACACATACATATTCCAGCTGCCAGAGTCATTATTACAAGTGATCCCAGCACTCCTCCTCTGTCAGTATTAGAAATGTCCTTCAGCAGTTCTCCTACCTGGATCAGCCTCCCAGCCAGGGCTTCAGAAATGTAGCCAGGAACCCATAACAAAAGAGAGTCTTGCGTTCTTCCTTTTGTAGCTTCCACAATGTTGCTAGTAGATAATTATAACCATATTAATGTCTAGCATTAAGAAGTATGCAATGAAGGGCATCAGTTAATGCAAACCAGTTTCATTCTCAATGCCCATACACTCGCCACCCAACTCTCAGTTTCCAATCTTGTTCAGAGGGAAGATCTGAAGGATGTTTCCCTTATGTGTACTTGAATATGAATAAATTAGGGTTGTAATCATGTCGAGTTGAATCCCCCAAGGAAAGTGCCCCATGCCCTTTAAGTGTATTTACACAATCTTTTTTGGATTAACTCCTACTAGACAGGGTTACAGCATCTTTTAAGTACGCTGACATAATAAAAGCATTATTTAGTTTGGTTCATACAATATTTAATTATGGTAAATTCATAATCATGACTGCCTTTTCATTAGGTAGGCAAACCTTAGTGACATCCACAAAGAATGCCTTAGAGTCTCAGATGTTTGTTAATCAGTGTAGTACGTTTAAATGTTATGATTATATCCCCCCCCCCAAAATCACAGAATGAAAGCAAAATGTTATTTATTCAAATAATGTATTAATCATCTAATACTTAAATAGAAAGCTTACTTGAATAACCTCTTACCATGATTTCAGTATATTCATCACTTAAATTGTCAAATTGAGCTGCTTAGCACATTCTGGTAGATCCTGCATAGTACGTTTTTCTTGACTTTGGGCAACTCTTCAATAATTTTAGCTTACTAGAGGGATGTTTACCTGATGCCACCAAAATAAGGATGTGACTGATGATTCTTCGGGTGAAACAGCATGGAGAAATAGAGGTCTTTTCTTTGAACATAAAACTGGGTCCTGGAGCTCAACAGGAAGTTGTTTTTCTGATTTCCAGGAAGTCTTGAGTGTAAAAATGTTTAGCGAAGAGATCTTCAGAAATGACTTCATAGTCTACAGTAAGGAAGGTTTTGATTGCAGAGGTTCCATGAACTCTGAGAAGTAGTGCTTCGTCTGCACTTTGTAATACCAGTCTGAGAATCCTCTTTTTATCGAAGATCTTTAGAATAATTCATCTCTAATCATCCTGCTACCTTTGATTTTTTTTTGTTTTTTTGAGTGTGGAAGAGAGGCATCGCATCCCACTGAAGGCTATCAGGGTATACTATAACAATGGCTCATATTGTAAAATTGAGACTGGATATAATGGGCTACCCATCATAGTTTTTATTCTTTTATCCATACTTCCCATGCAGACTTGCACACTGGATTTTCCAATGTTCACCTTAACTGACACCAGCTATTTTTATTCTCCCATTAAAATAGATAGATAGATAGATAGATAGATAGATAGATAGATAGATAGATAGATAGATAGATAGTTCTCTCTCTTGGTTACAAGATTTTTTGACGTAATCAGGGAGTCCCTGAGAACCTCCAGACAGGCAACTGTCTCTGCTTTGTTTGAATGATTTAAGAATGATTTTTTCTTCCTGGTCACCAAAATATGAAGAATCACAATCATCAGTTTTGCATTCTTTTGCAGAATTAAAAAAAGTTCTCTCTTTGGACCCTTTGGGATGTTTTAGCCAAGACCCCCTTCCTATATAAGACTGCAGAAACTTCTTAGTTCTCATGACCGACAGTGCCTGTTGGAAAAGACTCTCTAATTTTGTGCAGGAATAAAGTGAAAGATAAACTACTTGTAGCATTGAGACCTCTTCCTCTTCCTATCCACTCACAGCTGTTGCTTCTTCCTAAGAACAGTGTTGAGACAATGAAGCATTCTACTCACACAGGATTTCTGCAAATGAGTTTCGTATTTGAGTCTATAAAGGCTCTTCCCCCCGAAGGTCAGATGTGAATAATGTCTGAGGAGCAAAATAAAGATGTGGAAATCCAAATGCAAATTCCACAAGAACTATTTGTTTTCAGTTCAAAATCTGTGAGTACTATGGTTGTTCAATATTGCTGAAGATCTCGACTAATCTTACACCTTGAGCCAACACTGATTTTAGCATGCCTATATTAACAATGGCTTGTGCTTTTCCCAAAAGCAGTTGTTTATCTTATCAAAACTGTATAATTAGGTGATAAAATCTGAAGTATAACCATGATGCAGAAGAAGTTCAGTAAATCATGAGTACGGAGGCCTCCTGCACATACCAACAATATTCATGTGGAATGATAACTCATAATGTGTGTTCGTGTGTGTGTGAGGCAAGAAATGGTCATGCTGATAGGGGATTCAAGCCTAACACATGTGGATGACACCAGGTTGGGGAAGGCTGCCTGTAACAACATTTCCTCCTGTATTTAGTTTCCCATTCCTTAACTATTCTAAGTCCATCATCTTCTGAGATATAACATGGTAGTTTGGGGATGGCTTTCTTTGTAGTGACGTCTCAGATACGGAGTCATCTCTCCAGGGTGCCCTATCAGAAAGTCTTGTTGTTTAGCTTTTGATTCTAGAATATGGTTATTCTCTATGGCTCCTTAAATTTAATGCAGAACTGTGAGGTTCCACTTATGCTTCTTTATGACCATGCAAATCGAGCTGTGCTTTTTCATCCCAAAGATCTATGCGGTGAAGCATCTTATTTCCCATACTATCTGTGGGTAAATGCCCTTTGTAAGGTCCACAAGCAGGATAGGCAAGATGCTTAACTCTTCCCTCAATTTTATTTCCCAGACATAGACATGCAGGGCCAGAGTATATGACATGTTAAATATATACTATGAAGCGGTTTCTATTTTTAAAACCTGCAAATGAATTTTTGGACTCCTGAACTGGATTGGGACCCATAGAAACAGGAAAGAGAAGCTAAAACTCCCTTCCAGCTGCTTTTATTCTAAATTAGCCGCTTCCTGTGAGGATTAAAAAGGTCTCAACTGCTGGTCACTGATTCTTGTTTATGCAGCAATCACAAACACCATCGATGTGGTTTTGCAGTTGATGGGAAAGTGATGACGTGCAGAATCCGGAGACTGTCGCTGGGGATTAATTTAAAATTGTAAAGAAATACAGTCCCTCCCATTGAGTTCAGGATGCATGGATGTGGTTGGAGACAGAAAAGTTTGTTTCTTGGCATGTCATGTACTGTTTTCTGTGTTTGCTTTTTCTCTCTAGGCAGCATCGCCTGGTCTCCTTTCCTGTCTCCCTACATATCTTTGTGAACTTCGTTATTTTAAAAGGTCCCTCACTAATGTTTGTCCCGCTTGGGTTTTGTGCCTTCAGTAAACCTTGTGGAACTTTTCAGCTTGTTGGATTCAGTCTACCGTGTTCCACTGCTTGTGCTAACGAACTTAACATGGGGATACGGAGAGAAAAAATGGGATCCGCTGCATTTTTGACCCTTGGAATTTCATGGCAGGAATTCTGTGGGAAAAACTAGGGATGAGTAGGCATTAGGAAAGAAATATATGGAATGTTATGGGAAATGAAGAGTCATTAGCCACTGAGAGAACAGCCTGGGGAGTTTCTAATTATTCTGTGACATTTTCCAGGTTGCAAATATTTCAGTACTCAGCTTCCCATTCCTGCTCTAATAAGGATTTCTCTGCTGGCAGTGGCCTTGTTTTCCACCCAATGCCTGAGGCAAAGATTTAATTCTAGCTTCATGTGGTACTTATATAACCCACAGGACATCCCTGAGCAATTTTTAAAAAAGAGCTATGTTACTAAGAGTGAAGCCAGAAATCTCCTTGTGGAAATGCTACCTTTGTTAGTTAATCTCCATAAAGACTGTACCAGGAGTTCAGAAAGAACGTATTAAAGGACAATCTCAAACAATACCATTTAATCCATTGGAGTTTTGTAGCAAAGCTAATTATTGTGCTTCTCCTATCCAAGCTCACTGCTGGCCAAGATGATCTGAAATAAAGGCCTTTGAGGATAAAGTGGAAGCAACTGAATAGCAACAGGGCAACTACTCTATGGGATAAACCTTTTCCTGTGCAGTGAACCTGGACGCATTTGCTCCCTTAAAGACTTTCAATAACATTATTATTCCAAATTCTTCTTACACCAAGCTTTGGCACATTTAAACCTGCTCCGCTTGGCAGAGCAATGGATTTGCAAGATGAGCAAGCATGACTAGTGCCTTAAACGTGAGCTCCTTTTTGCTATCTTTTAAAAAAAAGTATTTTTAATATACAGTTTAAGGCTTCAGCCATAAGACAAGGGGTGGGACAACATGCTTGGAAGAGGTTATTTTCTGCATAGGGGCCCATAATTTATCTTCCAGCTTGAAAAGCATTGATGGATAACTCAAAATCCTAGGGGTCTCAGAAAGGAATAAAATAAATAGTATAATAAATGATACCAAATAGCACATTCCATCCTATGCAGTATTGTTTGAAATTGTGGAAATGATGGAGTAAAGTGCTACAAATGTTTAATTCAAAATACTCTAATTATCAACACTCTGCTGATACTTCATGGATGAATCATCATTAGTAACAGATTAGTTCCCATCTCCGTCAGCCATGCTGTTTTACTGCTATCAATGAATAGCAATTAATAATTTTGTTAAAATTAAGTTAAATTACCATGATCTACTGAAACCCTGCTGCCAAGGGTAGCTCCTATACAACTGCATAGTTTCACTGAAGTAGCTTTCCTCATCTCCTTGTTCCCCCTCAGCCCAGAATCTTTAAATTATAATAATTATTAAATATTATTCTATATTGTTTGTGGTTTAGTGAAAGTTCAGCTATGAGATTTTATGTGGTTCTCTTGCCCCATTCATCTTGCAAAATGTTAAGAAAGGTTTACACTAATAAATCAACTTACAAATTTATAAAATTTATAGAGATCTTATGAATAAATCAACTTATAAATTAAAAGGAACTTATTTAATCTTCCATGTTTAAATAAATAAGGAATGGATTTGAGATTGAGAAGAATACAGTCCCCTGATCTAGGGAGACAGGAAAGTGTACTTGTAGCCTACACGCTGCTGGACTGTGTGTATCCTCACAGAATCTGACCTTAAATAGTGTCCAGTAGAAACAATTTGCCCAGGATTATCTACAAAGGGTGAGGCACTTTTGGGAAACCCTTAGGGAAACCTAAGGATCAGAGGCATTCCTCTCTTATTTTTGTACATTTATATGGCTATTAGAAGAGGGAAGGGGGAGAAGAATATGGACTCCTGGCTGATTGAGGCTGGTGCTAGGAGTTGCATTATTATGATCCTCTACTTATTTCTACACTTAAATATACTATCTTAATATTAGTGTCATTATCTCATTACTTTCTGCAACAAAACTATCTGAAAAGATAGTAACACAATTGCCAAGGTTGTAACTGAGATGTGAATAGCCCAAGTTTCTAATCACCTTAGATTAAAACAAAGCCCTGATTATTTTTAAGATGTTTGGCATTCTCACCTCACCTTGTGATTTGAAACCATCTTTACTTTCCGTCCAACAAGCTACTTGTCTCTGGTGCTCCATGAATAATTAGAAAAAAACACCCCACCTCAAAAGTGAAAAGAACAGATCTTCAGAGAAATAGAATCTTGTAAGATAGCCAATTTGGTTCTGGCTTTAGTGTAAAGAAAAAAATAGGATGTGCTTGTTAATGTGGATGAAAGGAGATTTAAAAGAACATCTTCTTCAATAACTGAGGGCTGGTTTAATTAGCCTCTTTGAGGACCATCTCCGGATAATGGAGTAATACATGGAAAATTGAAAATGTACCATGTAATGCAGATTGCAATGTTATGATTTCAAGGCTCTGTGATCACAGAAAATGCAGAGAGAGTGTAGCCTCTTCAGAAGGCCAATTATGCATAAATTCTAAGGGCATGGCACATAGCTGTTGGGGCCACCAGTGACATGTGGCTCCTGGGTCAACCAGTGACATTACACTTAAAACAGTCCTTGTTTATGTATGCTCACATCTTCAGTGGTCCATCTGTAAATGAGAGAATGCATCCAGCTGTAAAAATATGGATTCCTTAACAGGTCTTCACTCAGTGCATGGATTTTGAAGGAGCACATGGAATAACAAGGATGGCCATATATTTGTGCAGATAATCTTTTAAAAAAGATTAGTATCTGTATGAATGCTACTTTTACCTATGTAATCCATGCAAATGGGAATGGCCAAGAAGGATCTCCAGATTGTAGGAATTGAGCTTTAGATAATTTTTAAAACAAAAAAAGGCAGTTAAAAAATGACTTAATTTTAGAAAATTGGCTCCTTAGGCCAACTTTCTAGTTGCTCACACTGAGGACAAAGCAGAAGTGATGTCTTCCCAAATTCTGGTCTTACTTTCATTTACAAAAGAGAAAAAAAAACTTCTTCTCATTTAGAAAATAGAAGGAACATCCTAGTGATCCTCTCAAATGGATTAAGTCCACATAATTTTTCTAAATCGAAATATGGCACTCAGAAAAATGCTTATCTTTGTACTTCCCATCCCAAATGTTTTGCCCATTACTTTTGTTTTCCTAAGAGAGCTGCAGCATTCTGGATCAGCAGTAGTTTCCAAACGTTCTTCAAGGACAGCCTCAAGTACAGCTCATTGCAATAATTGGGAGTTTACTAAGATGTCAATGACTGTGAGGAGAGGCTCCCAATTCAGGAAGTGTTATATTTGGTGCTCACGCTAAACCGAGTGAAGGCCCTCCTAGCTGCCTCATTGAGTGGAAGCTGCGTGTTTAGGAAGGATCCCAAGTTATAAGCCAGTTCCATACAGTGAGTGAGACTCCATCCAACTCTGGGAAAGGGGACATGGTAGGACTCTCCATGTACCTGAAAGGATGTAACACAGAAACCTGAGACCTATCCTCTATCATCCCAGGTTGAAGGACAGCAGGTTCTAGCTTGCTGTCTTCTTTGCAAAGAGAAGTTCATTACACTCAGGACTTGTGGATTGAAGGGTATTTACCTTAAACATTATACTGAGGCAAAAGCAAGTCCTTTAATAAGGAAAGTTGTTCAGGGAACATCAGCTTCCACTGACCAATTTCAAAATATTTTCATTGGTTCCTACCAGCACTAACCTTTTTTTTATATAATGGCTGTAAAATGTATTCTGAATAGAGATTTACAGGGTGTAGCTTCCAAATGATTGTTTTCCAAACAAAACCTGGAGGACAGTTCTGCAAAAAGAAATGGATTTGAAGTTGAAAAAGGACATTGATAAACTGGAGCAAGTCCGGAGAAGGGCTAACAGGATGGTGACAGGACTGGAAAGCAAGTCCTAACAGGAACGATGATAAGAACTAGGTATGTTTAACTTGCAGAAGGTTGCAAAGGACATGGCAGCTGTCTTCAAATATCTGAAGGGATGTCACATTGTAGAGGGTCTGGACTTATTCTTACTTGCTCCAGAAGGTAAGAATAGAACCAAGGGGACAAAACCTCAAGGATGTAGATACAAATTCTACATTAGGAAGAACTTGACATTAAGGGCTCTCAATCAGTGGAATAGGTTACCCCATGGAGTGGTTCTTCCCCTTCACTGGAGATGCTCAAAGAAAGGTGATGTACTGAATCCTGCAGTGTGCAGTGGGTTGGACTTGATGATATTTTAGGTCCTTTCCAACTCTATGATTCTGTGAAATGTATTTATATCTTAATGGAATCATTGCACTTTGCTCGGCTTTATGGAGCGAAGTGATTGTCTTCCTCTGAGACCAGCATCCAATATCAGTTCACAAATCAAGTCTTAGACTCTTGAGAAAAGCAGCTAAATTTTCTTGATATTCATAGTTTCCTCTTGAGTATCATAGCAGCACTACAGGGTGCCTCTCCTTTATATTTACATCTCTAATTGCAAAATTAATCTTGCACTCATAAATGTCTAGACAGCATGCCAATTTCTTGGATGGCTTTGACGGTGCATTCTATGATATATTTTTTTCTATCGTTGCTTTTCGATTGTGTTTTCAGTTTGTTATAGACAAACTTGTTTGTCAACACATCGAGGGAGAAAAGAAAGAATAAAGAAAAGACCAAAACTTTATGCAGTGAGAGCTATCATTAAAGATAATAATAATATGTATAAATATTGAAAAGGAACCTAATTACATAGTTGATCAAATTATTCTGAGAGTGCAACTGAAGTGGTATATACAAGTGCTTAAACATAGCTTGTCTTCAGGTTTTCTAGGAAAGCATTTTTCTAATTTTGTCTCATCTCTTTGAGCGCATGTAAACTATAAGCAAACGTGAAATGTTATATGAAAAAAACTCCATTTCTAAAATCACAAAGCTTCTCTTATTTTCATAAGTAAATTGGTAGAGTTCGCGTGGCCCTTGACTGGGTAGTGGTTCTTATTTTTATTCTGTTTGTTCTTTTGATCGAGTCTGAAAAATGGGATTTAGAATTCCAGAAACATTAGACTTATGAAAGATGTCAGGCCAAGGCCTAGGATAGGAATTTGACAGTAAAAGGGCATCCACGGGCTGTGTGTGTCAAGTGACATGCATGTCATGATGCCATTGAGTAAAGGATGCAGAGGACATAATGTATATCATCTGTGTCATGCTGCAACTGTCCCAAATTCTGTAACTTTTGTGAGTTGCACAGTGGCATCATGACAAACATGACTTCATTGTGCTCTGCCACAGGGCTCTGCAATTTCTTTTTAGCGATGGAGGGCATGAAATGAAAACGTTTTCTCATTCGTTTTTCTCATAAAGGTAGTTCTTCTTCCCAAATCTGTTATTTGGCCTTTACACATGGAAGCAAAATAAGTTGGTTAAGATGCAGGTGGGGGTTGGATAATTAAAGGGCGCTGCTGAAAGAAGAAAAAAAGGCAGTCCTCTGTGAGATCACAGACTAATAAAGTAGTACTGGGAAACCCTGTTATAAATGTTCTTTATGAAATGTTGCCCTCTATTACAGGAAACAGGCCTTCTTCATTAATCACGGCCTCAAAAACACTACTGCCTTTCCTTTCCCCTTCCCCTCCCCGTAGGTTTCGGGGCTCATCCATAACATCTAAATAGGATCTGGGATGTGGCTCAGAGTAAATTCTGCCTCTGTTCTTTCCTTTTATGCTTCGGTGATTGTTTCCTATCTTACAACATTTTATGACATTGTTCCTCAGGCATCCAGTAGAAGCCACAATGATATCACTCGTAAGATGAGAATTATGTCACTGGTATCTGGACATAATTCAGGTCATTTCCACAATTACATCATGATGTGTATGACATCATTCTCCCCCTGGCCCCGCCATGGACCCACATGGATGTAATTCTCTGGCATGAAGAGCTCCTGCAGTCTGAGAGCACCTCCTCTATGCCCTCTGCAAGTGGTGCTTTCTCTGTGAAGAATCTTCAGGCTGGCAACCCACTCCACCCACCCAGATTGGCCGTTGGTTTCTCTTGGGACAGGAAAGCTTCTTAAATCAAGCAAAACCTATCCAGGCAACGAATTATTTTATGAGTTCCTCAGTGTTTCTGGGTTGTTTTCAGCTTCTGAGTTCTGGTTTGCCCTTCAGTTCTGGTTCATCTTGTAGCTCTAACTATAACTTGCCTTTCTGACCCCAAGCTGATTAATTAGCCCTTTAAGAGCAAGAAAAACTTGAGATGAAACTATCGATGCACATCTGCTAGGAAGCAACAGAATAATTAAAGGCTTTTATCAAAGTGAATAAGGTTAATTGGATGGATGGATGGATGGATGGATGGATGGATGGATGGATGGATGGAAGGATGGATGAATGGACGGACGGACGGACGGACGGGTGGGTGGATATATCGGTAGCAAAATAAGAAATGGGGATCAAATCCTGCATTCTGAGTATTTTGTTTAAAATTGCATTGTAATTTGAAGGCCTTTAATTTCTAGCTGGAAATTCTAACTAACCAGTTGTCACTACCCTACCATGTGCTTCTTAAGGAAAGAAAGTAGCATCTGGTTGACCATAAAGTTGAGAGAAAATCTTAGAGAAAAAAGACTTTGGGTATGAACTCATTGGTAATTTAGAACATCTGTATTTAATGTCGTGTTTAATCAATTGTGATAGTCTGTGTGATATTCTAGATAAATTGCAAGAAGAATTCCAGTTGAGCCCCATAGGCTCTTTAGGATTAATTATGATTAGTATTATGAATTCCAATATAGCCCTGTTAGGCAGATTGCTATCCATAGCCTAGCCCTGACATATGGATGGTATTAATTAAAAAGCCAAAATTGCATTCTAAAAAACACCAGCTAATCTTTTGGGAAGAGTTAGGTACTCATGGTCATGATCTTAGGGACCCCTTGAAAATGCAGAGACCAGCGATGATGCCCAAATCCAAAGACAATTCAAGATGTCACTAGTTGAGGTGTGCCAAACTAGGTGTGGATAGTTTTGTTGCCACCTGTAATAGGGAGTAGGAATAATCTTGAGGAACAGGAGGAACAAGAGGAATTGCCACAACCAAGGCAACTTTCAGAGAAGTGAAATCTGAGTCCGGGGCAGAAACGTCATTTGAGAAAACTTCTCAGACATTGGCCCTCCCTAGTTCTCATGAAGATAAAGGGAGGGAGAGGGAAAGCACATTCAGACTTGCAAAGTTCTGTTACTGTAACCTTATAATAAAAGCAGTATTAGCATTCATAACTCTAGCTTCCTAGTCTGGTCTGACCCCACCAAAAGCAGCAGCTCTGAAGTTGCATCTCTTCTTTGCACGGTGAGAGCCTCCATTAACTGCAGTCCCCAAGGCAGAAAAACGTGGAGCAGAATGGCATAGTATAATCTAACGACAAGGGACAGTCGGGAAATACAACCATCCCAAATCTTCCAGATGTGTTAGGATTTCACCCAGAATTTCCAACCATGCCGGGACGGAGTGAGGTTGAAACCCAGCTACTCCCAATTTTAGTCATTGTCATATTGCTATCGATAGCTAGGGAAAAACATGTAAGTGACCAGGTATGAGCACTGACCTTTTCTGCAAATGTGGTCAAAGTCTGCATTATTTTGCTCAACAGAATCTTGAGGTCAGTGTAACTCAGATCATCCAGCAGCCAAATTCTGTTCATGACAACACCATAAACCTGGTACCTTAACTACTACATCAATTCTCTCCCTCTCCCTCTTTCTTTCTCTCTCTCTCTCTCAGTCTCTCTCTCCACACACTCACACACACACACACACACATACACGTGCTTAAAAGCAATAAAGTTCCAGAAAGGGTTGTGCTGTCCACATTCCTTTCAACGTAGCCTTTCAAAGTATTCTCACTCCTACTTTTTGAGAGAAAGTAAATTAAATTTAACAAATAAATGCAAAGCTCTTCACTTAAGAAACAAAAAATCAAGTGTGTGTGTGTGTGTGTGTGTGTGTGTGAAATAAATAAATAAATAAATAAATAAATAAATAAATAAATAAAATGTAGGATACTTGGGTTGATAACAGTACTTGTGAAAAAGATCTTGGAATAACAGAAAAGTGCAAACTGAATATAACCCATCAGTGTTAGGAGTCTGCAAAGACGAATGCAATTTTAAGCCACAACAACATTAGTATAATTTTGAAATTGTAGGAAGTAATCATTCCAGTCTATTCTGCTTTGTTTAGACTCTACGTTCAGTACTGTGTTGAGTTATGGGTGCCCATTTTAAGAAGAAGGTCAAGATCTGTTCTCTCTTGTTCCAGAACGCATGAATAGTGGACCTAGGAAGGTGGATTCCAACTGAATGTTAGAAAAAACTTCCTAACAGCTTGGAAGTTGACCTCTGTGGGTAAATGGTGGGCTCTCTAATGGGGTGTATTTTTGTAGAGGCTGGACGGGTATCCATTAGGGTGCTACCCTAAGGAAGGGATTGGACTCAGTGGTCTACATCAGGGTTCCTCAACCTTGGCAACTTTAAGACGGGTGGACTTCAACTCCCAGAATTCCCCAGCCAGCTGGCTGGGGAATTCTGGGAGTTGAAGTCCACCCGTCTTAAAGTTGCCAAGGTTGAGGAACCCTGATCTACATGATCCTGCCAACTCTGTGATTGTGGAGTCCTTGGAGTTCTCTGAGCTTGGTTGTTTTCTTGCAGACATTTCATTACCCATCTGGGCAACATCTTCAGTGCTAGAAGGGAGTGAGGTTTGCTCTCTGTTTGTATACAGTAGCTTGCCCTGTCAGTGTGGGTAGGGGAGTTGTTTTTTCCTTGGTAGTGCCTAGATTAGGCTGTGGTTCACTGCTTGGTGGTTTGTCTGAGTTGGTAGTTTCTTGATTAGGGTATTGTTTACTGCTTTATTGTTTGTCTGGTGTTAATTCTCATGTTCATCCCTGCTTATCTGGGTGTTGATTGCTGGCGAGGAGGGGTTTTGGTCTTTTTGTGATTCTCTGTGATTCTGTGATGAGATGTAGCATCAGATGCAAATGTCTGGTCCAGCATCTTTGGGAAGACCACAGACAGGGAATATACACTCCTTCCTTCTTGTTTCTCTTTTGATTTACGATGATTGAATTATGGTGTATTAATTTCTGCAGCCTAACTAAAAACAATTCTTGCATTCCATTTTCATTACTGAAGAAAGAAACAGCTAAATTCAAGAATCAAATATGTCATTTAGCAAGTTACAGTGAAATATGTTGTCATTTCATAATATCTCAGCTAATAATAGGAACAGTTAAGTTTGAAAACTGAAAAGAAATTGATCATGAGTCATCCACAGAAGTCTGGGGCTACTTTTAAATCAATTATGAAACCTTTATGTCAGCACTCTTTCCAAAAGTTCACATTCAGAGTGATTGAAGGATGAAGAAAACACACTGCTTCATTATTCTGTTCCATTGGGGTCAAGGACTCAGAGGGGTCTTATGTGGGTGAAGTCACATGAGGTTGACTCTCCTCCAGGATTTAACATGCTATTTATTATTTAAATGAAGCCACTATATGCAGCCATGAGGGGGTCTGGGGTGAAGTGTCATCAAGATGCTCTGTAATATCAAAATGGACTAGACCTGTGCTTGAGTTCAACGCTGAATTGAATAATGACCAAGAAACTGAATCCTAATAAAAACGAGGCCATGTGAGTAATTCCATCATGCAGAAATTAGAGGAAATCTGAATGAAATTGTACTCTGGACCCTCCATTTTGATCAGAGGACTGAGTAGTTAACAATGCCTGTTATCAGCTTAGGCTGGCACTCCAGTTGCTGTTCTATGCTACAGCCAGCTTCTGATAATGAACTCAGCATGTTTATGCACTCATACATCTTTCACTGAAGTTGCACAAAGCACACTGCAACTCAAAGCTTTCTGCAAAGAAAACAGGCACCTGTTGGTTTCTGTAAGGCTGAGCAGTAGGAGTTGCTATGCTATTGAGTATCATCCTCAACATTTGAGCAATGTGGAAGATGGATTCTCAGCCAGGCTGAAGAAGTGCTAAAGTTCCCACCAGAAGAGAAACCCGTAACTTGACTTTCTTCAGGGGCTGGTTTTGTAGGTTATGACAATCTTGCTGCAGCTGCAGCTGCAAAAGCATTCATTTTTATACCTTTTATCCTTTTGACCGAGCAAGAGAATCCCTCTTTCTTGGAACATTCTCAGGCTGTCCCCTTCCACCATTTTCCTACAGAAAGAATAGAGTACTTCCTCTTCTTTTTCTTTCCCCTACTGTTATGGTCAGTGGGAATGACCCTGGGAGACAGAAGGAAGAGCCGCAGACTCTACAACAGTCAGACAAGTAGCAGCTGAGCCTGCAGAAGGAATGTGGGTGTGGCAAACGTCTCAGAAGGGACCCTCCCTAGTTTCTTGGGCTGTAAAGGTGAGCGGGTAGAGATGGACTTTCAGACTTGCAAGATTCTATTGCTGTAACCTTACAGTAAAGTTAGAGCTAGTCCTTCTGGGTGGGCTTCTTGTCCGGATGACCTCACAAGGCTGACACCTACCCTGAAGACAGAAAGCTGAGAGATGCAGGGATTCCCTCATAGCATAAAACTGCCTCAATAATTCAATTATATTTTTCAGCCTGATTTTACTCACAGGTATACAATAAAATGGTGAATCTCCTTTGAGTCACATATGACTCCTGATGGCTTCATGGACACTTCCATGTAGTTTTTTTGGCGACAGGACAAAAGTTATTTTCCATTGCCTTCTCCCAGAATGTTTTTTTTTAATTTTCCATCTAGCTGTCTTCCTTAGAGGTCTCCCATCCAAATACTAACCAGGCCCAACCCTACATTAGAGAGGTCCTATCATGTGCTGAGACATTCACATGTTTCTTTCACTGAATTCAGAGTGAAGAGGGACAACTCCAGCAAGGGTTCTCTAAACTTTGAACTAATCTGGCTAACTCTGCAGGCTGCAATTCCAAGGATTTAATATTTGTGCCAATATCCTGCTTATAGGAACATGGTCTGTACACCGTCCAGTAATAATTTCAGTTGCTGGTTGAATGAGTTTTGATTTCGGTGATACTAGTTTTAAATTTGCCTCTGTTCTAACTGTTGCTTTCATTGTTCTCTTGAATCATTTCCATTTCCAGTTGCTGTAAGCCGCCTTGATTGTCAGCTAGACAGAAAAGGGGAACAGAATGTCATACATAAGCAGAAGTGGAAGAAGGGAAACCACATCTTGTAATGGGTTCTGCAACCTCCCAGCACATCACCTTTTCTTTCCATGGGGTGGTATCAAAATGTGTAATAGATAATGAAGTTGAGACAGAGAAAACATCACCAGCACAACTTTAATTGCATTAGTGATCTGAAATATAGAAGATGAAGCAAATTTGACAGAAAATCTTCTTATCTCAATTATCCCTGATAACTGATCACTTACATTAAAATATTTAGAGAGAAAAAAAGAAAGCCAAGTAAGAATTTTTTCTTCTTTTTTTGGGGAGGGGGAGGTTGGTTCTGGACTTCTGCCTCCCATTCCTCCATGTTGTTACCACCAGCTGTGCTTGGGAAAGGGTGCTAGAGGCTTTTCTTCATTTTTATATGTTACTATATTGTTATTTACAATCGCTTAAATTGCTTCTAAGCTGCTTTGGATAGATTAATATCCTGAACGCTGGGATACTGGTGGATTAAACGTTTTACCTTGAAAAAAATAAATGCTATAATGTAAAGAATGAAACTGGTAAGGCAAGAATCAGAGAAGCATCTTGTTAACATACATCAGATGGTTTTGAAGAATATCCAGGGAGTGGCCCTGGATCCATTCACAGAGAAAGGCTGGAAGAAAGAGCACAGACTTATATAAAGGCCTTTGATTTCTATATACTTCAGAAATCATCTATCTATCTATCTTTCTATCTATCTATCTATCTATCTATCTATCTATCTATCTATCTATCTATCTATCTATCTATTTTTCATTCATTCATTCATTCGTTCGTTCATTCAATTTGATTTCTATACTGATCAGGCATCTACAAGGTGGTTCAGCCGTATCAACCAAGTGATGGAAGCGCCCCTTGTTTTTAATGTGTAATGCACACATCACAGTCATGTAAAAAGGGGTGGAGCTTCAATCACCCAGCCACACCTGCCATTTTGATACTGTTGACTTTCTGTAGATGCCCCTGGTGCCTCTTCAATCCAACGAGACTCTAAGTGGTGTACAATTCCAAAGTTTGAAGATTACAATTAAAGGTTTTAAATCAACTTTGATCTCTAAAAGTTTAAGGGAAGGCTCCAAGTTGAGATCAGCTCCTGATCACTTCATGGACACATCCATGTCGGGTTTTGTTCTTTGCAACAATGCTATAGCTACTGTGTCACTAGCTGCAAAAGTCCATTAGATTTAAAAGACGAAAGGAAGTTTCTCAGAAGGAGAAAAAAGTCTGCTCCTCCTTACCTTAAAAGTCTTTTGCAAAGCAAACAAAAAGCTTAATGTGGAAACATTTAAAGAATGTTTGTTATGATTTTAGGCTACCATGAGTAAGTCCTGTACAATATGGAAGTGGTTTACTTCTGCCTTCTTCCACAATTTTTCAACTTCCCAGTCTCATTTACAGCTCTGGCATTTCCTGCTGATTTCCCACCAAGTACTAACATGGTTCAAACTTGCTGAGCTCTTAGCAATCAGAGTTGCATAAATACTATTATAGAGCTGCCCGATCTCTATGCAAACTCATTATTAAGTCCAGAAATCACATACTGATCAAAGTATATAACTTATCTTATCGAATTGGTGAAGAAGAACATCCAACCATGGAGTGAAAAAGCATTTCTATCATTAAGAGGGAATAGCAAAGCTGTCAATTATTCGTAACTGAAAAAGTGACGTGCCTTCCTATTCAGCACAAATGCAGTGCAGAGATTCAGATTTAAAGAGCAAAATGTGGTAAAACTGATGGGATCCCAGGCAATGACATCTTTAGGGTATTCCCAACTGATGGTGTACGTTACTCACAAACGCTTTGCCCTTCAGATCCAGATATCTGCAATCCTCAGTAATATACAAGGCCTATTTCCAAGGCTTTTTGAATCATGATTACTTTTCCTTGTCACTGAATGAGCAGTGAAACATATCATAGGAAAAAATTATTTAATCTTGGAAATGAGACCCATGGAGCTACTAATACCTATTTCACAGTTGCAAGTCCAAGGAAAGAATAATGGTTGCACACTTCACAGCACTTGTCAATGTTGTGCTATGTGGAAGGAATATGTGACTATTGACTGGCGTTGAAACAAAGCTTGGCTAAGCATGTAAATGAAGTCAATTTGTTGTTTCAATTCCTCTCAGGTATTCGCTCTTTCATTCAATTCAAATGCCATATTCATGACAATGAGAAATAAATTCTGGTGAGCTTCAATGGGATTTGATCAGATTTGAATGCAAATCCGAAACTACCACCCACTGAAATTACCACCACCTGTAACACCTCAACAAACCCAACATTAAACACGTGCCATCTAAATTAACCCAACGCGTTCAAAACAAAAGGCCTTCTTTGCTTCAATTTTTTTCCTTTCAATGTTATGGTAAGTCCAGTGCTTCTTTGTCCCTCCAGGAAGCGCATAACAGGATTGTGACGAATGGTAAATGAGGATTTGCAGCTTAAAATCAGAATGCAAGAATCACTATTAAAAAAATTAAAAATCACCAAGAATAGAGAAATTGATTCTGCACGCATATTTGTTCATTTAGTAATTAAGAAGCTTCTTTAAATAGTGACTCTGTGCTTAAGGGGCTAAACTATGCTGCTTCTAGGGGTCATAATCTCCTTTTATGCATTTTCATTTTCATCAAATAAAACAAAACACCCTTCTATAAGTTATGTCTTACGGTCTTCTTCCTCTCCCCCAATGCCCCCGGGGAAAGCCATCGTATTAAGAAACCAGTCTTCTTTGGCCTACTAGTAAGGAATGAAATGGGGGAAACCATACTTGCTTTATTCATTTAAATCCCTTTGAGACTATACTAGCACTGCAATTTCATAGTATCTCCGTCGGTGGCTTTATTGAATTTTATTTTCTCCTTGCTTTTTTTTTTTTTAAAGATACTCTCTTACATGTCTCAGGAGTTTGGCTGATACAGTTCTGGCAGCTTGGCTGGCCATGGCCGCATAATATTTTAGCAACCTAATCTTGTAACACCTACCATTTCAAATAAAGCACTCTAGCAGTTAGAAGTTTTCCAAGCCCAGAGCTAAAATCTGCCTTCTTGGATCATACAACTCAGTAGCTTCTTGCTCTTCACCAGCTCATAAATATTTGATCACCAGTTTCCGCTGATTTTGTACAGTATCCCCTGCAGACTGTGGAGAACATCAAAACAATTTTACTTATACCAAATGTACTGAAGTAGTGGCTAAAAATGCAAGGACTTTCAAACAGCTCGCTCCGGTGACAAACAGAACGATGTGGGCAGGCTCTGGGACTGTGTGGTGGTCCAGTCTTGAAAAGTAAAAGAGGAGGTGGAGGGCGGATGGGCGGACATGTCGCCTCTGCCCACACTGCTTAGAGCAGCTGCGTCTTTGTCAGATCCCCAGGAGGCAGCCTGAAAAGACAGGTTTGTTTTAAGGAGATCCTGACAGGTGCAAACACGTATGCTGATCTGTGGTCCAAATTACCTCCGCCCCTTGGAATGCACAATTGCTGGACAGCTTAAGGGTGTGTGTGTATAGATATATTTGTATTGATGTATGTGTCCATGTATGTATGTATGTATGTGTATGTGCATGCATGCATGCATGCATGCATGCATATGTATGTATGTGTGTGTGCGTGTGTGTGTATATGTATATATATATATATATATATATATATGTATGTATGTATGTATGTATGTATAACAGGGCTAAGATCCTGTGGGACTTCCAGATCCAGACGGACAGGCAGGTACTGGCCAATCAACCAGACATTGTGGTAGTAGACAAAGACCAGAAGACAGCGGTAGTGATAGATGTAGCAGTGCCAAGTGACAGCAACATCAGGAAGAAGGAGCATGAGAAGCTGGAGAAGTACCAGAGCCTGAAGGAGGAAATAGAGAGGATGTGGAAAGTAAAGGCCAAAGTGGTCCTAGTGGTGGTAGGAGCACTCAGGGCCGTGACTCCTAAGCTGGGCGAGGGGCTCCAACAGATCCCAGGAACAACATCAGAGCTCTCTGTCCAGAAGAGTGCAGGGCTAAGAACAGCTAAGATACTGTGCAGAGCCCTCAAACTCCCAGGCCTCTGGTGGAGGACCCGAGATTGAGGAAGACACAGACCACCCATAGGGGTGAGAGCGGAATTTTTTTTTTTTATATAGCCTTCGAGTCAGCGTTGACTCCTGGCCCCTGCCTGGACTGGTCCCTGCAGTTTCCTTGGCAAGATTTTTGGAAGTGGTTTGCCATTGCCTCCTTCCCAGGGCTGAGAGGGACAGACTGACCCAAGGTCACCCAGCTGGTTTTTGTGCCCAAGGAGGGACTAGAACTCAGAGTCTCCCGGTTTGTAGCCTGGTGCTTTAACCACTACTCTGAACTCTGCCTCTCTCTCTTTTTCTCTCTCCACACACAGATCCAGATAAAACATTATGTATGTTTATATGTACATGTATCCGTATGTATCCATATCTATGTACATGTATCCATATACTGCTGTGTCAGTTTGTATGGATTACAGGTCAAAATGTATTTAAAGGCATTCAAATAGATTTGAATGGGCTTGTCATATGAGTAAATTATTTTGTATGATCCTGATGTAGAACAATATCCTCAAGGCACTTAAACGCATCCTGAAAGCAGGACTTAGCACTAGAAGACAGTGTCACATGTACTGGTTATTTTTCTTTCCAGCCTAGGCAAAAAGATTGTTTTAGGTACATTATTTGCTGATGTTTGCTCTACAAAATATATGCTGGCTCATAAAAATGCATATCAGATCACTGGAAAACTACTAGGCAAAAGAGGGATCTGCTGCCCATCAATTGCAGATGACTCAGATGTGAAGTAGTAGAGTTCCTTCTGGAATTCTCATGGGAAGCTGCATCATTTGCAAATTTCCAGCACCATGGATATAAAGGGAGAGTTTTTAAAAATGGGTAACTGCCTGTTTTGGGAAGGGAAGGGGGGATTGTACTGGATCCAATGATCCTTGCAATTAACTTTTCAGCCCAAGCTTTTTGGGCAGACCATGAATGAGGTTAGGACTTCTCTTGCACTGATTGGACAGGAGACAGAAGTTAGTCCAACTGAGATTGTAAAGGATTGTTTAGAAAGCTGCAGAAGCAAACTGAGCAAATAGTTGTTAAAAGCCTGTAAGTGAGAAACAAAATATGAGATGCCTGTTCCCATTATGATATTTTGGGAGAAACCAGGGTTCCTGAAAGAGAGTTAGCCTGGGAGCATGCCAAGATGGGATTTTAGAACAAGAATTTTAGGGAGCTTTTTCCCCCACTTACATATCTTACATCTTGAGATTTGAAGTTTTTATCCAAACACACACCAGAGTGAACTTTTATAGTTTGGGATTTGAGTTGGTTATGTTTAGAGGTCTTCTAGAAAGACTGGTTAGTTAACACAAGATAAAACATAGCTTGAATGCCTTACAGAGCCTGACATTTTATGATTATACTTATGCACGTTCCTATAAGTGTACTTTTTAAAGCTTTCAGTGTAAGCAATGAAGAATATCAGGAGGAAAATCTACTATGTGAAGATTTCTCTTATCTAAACTAGCAGTGAATTTGTATTTTCCTTTGGTTGTTGCTCTATTAAATTATTCCAATGAATTTCCATCAAATACACTTCTTGTTGCAAGTCTTTTCCTTTCTTCATAGTTTGCTTTTGCTTTGGGATTTTTTTATTGTTTCAAAAGTAGACTGTTCTTAGTTTCCATACCTTGGTAGTTCCTTCTACATAGGTTTTCAGTTCTTAATCTTATAAACTGAACTTTTCTGCAGAAGACAGGTTAAATTTCCAAGCATTATTGGTGGATCAAAACACAGTGATTAGAATACAGCAGACAGAAGTAGAATCAGAGATGAAGTGGATGCTAATGAAATATTAGGGAATCGGGGCTATGATTTTCAAGATAAGATCTCAGGTTTAGATTGTGTCATTGCATTGGATACATTTATTCAATCACACAATTCATTTGTTAATTTAAGCAAAAGTGAAAACTCCCATTAAGAGAGAAAAGAATCTGTTCAAGTGTCCATGGATCTCATAGAGGTGATGCCAACATTTTGACTCGTATCCAAGTGCAATCAATCACTAGGAATGATCATGAGTGCTTTTCATTATTAGCTGTTCAGACAGGTTGCGATTAGATGAGCTGATACCGGGAAGAAGTGACAAGACAATCTTTCTGAGATATTAAAGAATCCTCAATTTGGTTTTCTAGCTTCTCCTATTAAATTGGCTTTCAACAATTGGCAAACAGGTACTGTATATTAGAATAGGTCAACGACACCTTTTTCCACTACTGTTACTTGCAGCTCAGTACAAAATGTTCATTTGCCTAAGGAGCATAACAACAGCAGGCAATAATCATAAAAACAGTAGAGTTTGTTTGTAATAATGCAGACGCCTTCCAGATGTAAGGGCTTCAGCTCACTGAATTCCTAGTTGAGAAGTCTTGGATTTGAAAGGGGACCAAGCCAATGTGTAGAAAACAATCGCTATTCTTGACAGTTGGATAATGGTCTGAAACAGTGTTTCTTAAACGTTTTGCTCTCAGGACCCCTTCCCACTTTTAAAAGTTATGGAGGACCCCAAAATAGCTTTTGTTTGTATGGATTATATTTATCGATATTTACCATATTAAAAATGACACCTTTGTAGAATATTTATTTGTTGACTCATGTAAAAATAACAATATTATACCCATTAGTCATTAGCATAAATAGATTTTTTAATGAACGCCCTCCTATATTTTTAACAAATAAAAAGAATAATGAGAAGAGTAACATTGTTTTAAATCTTTTGAAATATCTTCAATATCTGGCAAATAATTTTGATCTTGCAGGCCCCTGAAAGGGTGTTGGGGAACCCCAAAGGGTCTTTGGACCACCCTTTAAGAAACATTGCTCTAGAACACTTCAGGCGTAAAAGAGAATTCAGGGTGTCACAGGTTATGAAGTGGTTTGAAACTTCTGGATTGATCAAATTATAAGGATCTGGAGGATAATCTTCTGCATGGATATTTCTGCTTGTTGCATTTCAGGTTTCCATTCAGCCTGTCGATTTCAGGATTACCAAACTCTAGGCCTGCATTAGGATCCCAGTACCCAAACTCCAGTCGAATCAGGTCATATGCGTGCTACTGATTGACATATTTCAGAGCCTAGCTGTGTTTTGAGATGGATCAAGGGGTCCTTTACATCCAGCTGTCAACACTGGATAGAGTTGGTTTTTGGCACTGCACTTTCCAAAAATAAACTGCCCCACACGAGCCTTCCTAATTGCAACGCTATCGTTGCTTGTCCTTGGAGAATGTTTCAAAAAAACCTGCCTTTCATGTGTCTTCATGTCTTTGGAGTTTAGGGTCAGACTTAGTTGGGTCTTTATGGTACTCACAGTAGGCAAAATTGCTACTGTGCACTACAAATTAGTCAAGCTGTGTTCACTTGCTCAGTTGCCACAGCAATGACAAGGAAGCAAAGCACAGCGACATTTTACAAAGTCAAGAGGTGCAGCCTGAAACTGCTATTAAGGTTTGGATTTTACATACACAGCCTAGAGCCTATAAGCAGAGCGCTAATAACAGCATGGTAGAAACTGTTCCCTTACGCCTTGTGTATTCAGCAGAAATAAGGAAACAGACAATGTCTGGCAGTTAACCCATGCTTTCTTTAAAAAAGAAAAAGGAATCTTGAGGGGTGGGAGGGAATTTATTTCAACTTTCGTTTATTTTTTGAGAATTCTTTGGCTGGAAAGTGCATGGAAAGGTGGCCAGATGGAAGCATCCGATTTAGCTTTCCCTGAAGCTAAAAGAAGTACATGGGGATCTGATCTTGACATGACCATTTTGAGTAAGTTCAAGAGCTGCATGTTTGTAAGAACTTCAGAGAAAAATGAAGCAGAAAAGCAGCTGCACGCTACATAGCTTGGTCTTGGGACTAATCGTGTGAATATGCTGTTGAGGGAAACGTTGCCAGCCATCTCTATGGCGCTCCTGCCAAAGTAAATATCTATTTTTAGGGTCTGAACTAGAACTGCGAAATAAGTTGTCAGTTAACCAGCAGCCCGTCTGGCTGCATTCAAGGTTTGCCATTTTCAGGCCTTACCGAAAGATTTGATTTGGTGTAACCTTCTCCTTAGCACTATGGTCCTCAGTCTGATTCCTTCTTACGTTCCTATAGTATGTAAGAGAGCAGGGTTTTCTCTGCAGTGATAACAAGTCAGAAAACGCTTCCTGTCTGGATATATAGCTGGTATATTTGAGTAGAACAAGTAAGCAAACATTAAAAATGAATGCTTTTTGGGGGGGGGGAGTACTGCATGGTCTGGACTTTAAAGAAGCAGGATAGGAAGAATATTGAAGCCTTTGAATTTTGGTGTTAGAGAAGACTCCTGAGACTATGTGGACAGCCAAGAAAACAAACTGATGGATCGTTGAACAATCAACCCAGAGTTGTCACTCAAGGCACAAATGACCAGGCTCCAATTATCCTACTTCAAACCCATTACGTGAAGACCCAGCTCTCTGGAGAAGGCTCTGAGGCTGGGAAAGGTGGAAGAAAAGAGAAGAAGAGGACAACCAGCAGCAAGGTGGACGGACTTAGATACGATGGCAATGAGTGCATTGTTGGAAAACCTGAAAGACCACATTAGGGATAGATTGTCATGGAGAAAATCGATCTGTGTGGTCGCTAGGAGTCCAAGACAACTTGATGGCACATAATCAATCAACTGCATGGTTGCTCAAAACACACTGGGGCAGGCAGAAATAAGCTGATAGAGATGCTCTCTTCTTTTAACCATTTTGTTTGATAGCATTCAAAATATGAGAAAAGGGGCAAATGCAGGACAGCAGAGAAATAGAGCAAGACTCTCAAAATAAGAATACAAAATTGTGCAGGCAGTTCTGGGATGAATTATTTTAGATGAGGAACGGAACAGACTTGACTTGCTAGCTATCTGTTAGTAAAGTAGGTATGTATTTATTTATTTAAGAGTTATATGTTTGCCCGTCTTAAGCCACTCTGAGCAGCTCGCAACAGCAGCTATGGTATGCATGAAACTCAGACATGAAAGGGAAGATTAGATGGAAACCATCCCAAACTTCTGTTTTTTTATAATCAGCATATTTGGGACTCGATTGTAAGCAAATTTAATGTGCATACTAACTCATGGAGAAGAGGAACTAGAATGATTGCTCTCCAGGAAATCAGAAGCGCAGCCTACAAAATGTTTTGCATGTTCGTTAGTCATGGCTTCATGAAATGAAAGCTGATTGAACTGGAAGCTTTAGTAAAAAAAAATAATTTCAAAATGGAAATGCCTAAGATAATTGAAGCTAACAAAGAAAAATAGCTATTTTGCATTGGCAATTTAATATCCATCCACTTTTAAGATCTAAGCAGCACCATATCCTGCATGTAATGGGCACGCTTTTAATTTTTTAAATATTAAAGTTGTTAATGAAATCAGAAAAGCGGATCCACATTTGCTTTGAATGCCCCGACTCTCTCTAATTTAATAGGCACGTGGACCCATATCCATTTTTAAATACCCTCATTGAAATGATAGGTTGAAGCAGTGTGTTGAAATAGGAATCTATAATCACCTGCTTTTGTGGCTTCTACAGCAAGTGGCAGTCTTTTTATCAAAAGTAGTGCGAGCCTCTTTTCTATTAACTTCCTAAACCCTTCGCTCTGCTTTTCCATAATCAAGCTACATGAACAATATATAAATCTGTTAATTGGGTGGGTGGGGGGGACTGAATTGAATACCCTTTTGGCACTATCAAATCCAAATACCATCATTTATTTTTATTTATTTCTCTTCTATTCCTTAGCCTCGGAATCGGTAATAAACAGCATGCTTTCAATTATTTATTTATTAATTTATTTAAAAATAATATATAGTTTTCTTTGCTTTTTTTTTAAGTGAAAAAAACGGAAGCATTTTCTTGATCACAGAAAATGCTTAAGTTAACTTTGGCTATATCAAGGCTGTTATATGCAGACCTAGCAGCAGAATCCCTAAATCCAGGCCGTGCTGTTTACATCTCTGGATAAGCACAGTGTTCATAACAGAATATTAAGCAAGAAACCAGAGTTAGCACTAGATTTGCTGAGAAGAGAATAAAACAAGTTGAAATCTAGAATTTAAGTTGCCGCTGTCATTGGGATAATCACAGACTTGATCAAGTCAATTCAAGCTAAAATGTTGGGTTTTAGTTTGGAGCCCCAGGAAACTGGCACAGATTAAAAGAGAGCAGAACACTGGAGAGGTGATCTGTTCCCTTTTGCATGATTTTTTCATAAAATGTTGAAAAATTGCATTTTTGAAAGCCCGATTATTAGTCTTTGTGGATCATTTCAGTGGCTCCCATGTCTTGGGCCACCTGACGTGCTTTAAATCACCCAAAGTCCTTGCATTTCAGATGATCTTCTTGTGAAGACAGGTGGAAGAAGCAATTGTATATAAATCACAAATGTATCTGTGCTGAATTTAGAAAGGAGTACAGATTGACAGTCCAATTTCCTAGACAGACAGATATTTCAAGGGAGCTTCACTGCAGTTCATAATTTCTAGCTGCGTTTAGCAAAGATAGGCAGTATAAACTGATATCCCACTAGTGAGGGAGCCTATGAAGTATTTGTGATGGTAAATAAGATAAGAAGAGGAGCACTGAATAGATTTTTGTTCATTAAAATTCAAATATATCATCGGTCTCTCTCTGTCTGTCTATATAGCCATCTCTCTGACTCTGGGAGATTTTTAAAAAATATTTCTGGATGAGAAAGGAGGAAAAATATTATTGTATTTTGTGTGTGTGTGTGTGTGTGTGTGTACGTAGATAGATAGATAGATAGATAGATAGATAGATAGATAGATAGATAGATAGATATTTACAAGGCAGTATTCTAGTACTTCATTTTTGTATCTTCTTCTTTCAGCAGGAATATCAGTTTGAAATCACCAAACAATTTTCCAGTTTTCAGTGTGTCATATGCACTGAAGGTTGAAATGAAGAAATGTTTGTACCGCTTAAGTAAAAACTAGAGGGAAGATCTAGATGAGGAAGATGAGTTTCCCAAACCATGGACTTTTTAATGGTCTTGTTTAGCTTGCTTTCCAGAGCGGTTTCTTTTTCAATTGACAGCTGTTGGAACCAACTTTGAAATATGTCCCTCGGCCGTAACCAGAAGCTTCCGGACCTGAACAACCCTCTTCTGGAAGAGGAAAAGCGAAAAGTCTAGTAAGGTTGCAATCACTTTCAGACTCTTTATCAGTTAAGATAAAACAAAGTAATCAAGCTCAGGGATCCCATCTGTAATGGACTTTCCACCAATAAAATTTCTAGCCATTTTTAATTATGAATATCTAGAATTCACAATGTTTTGGTTAAAACTCCAAATCAGAAACCTGATTCAAAGGGTAACTCTAAGCTCGGGTTCAGCTGAAAGTGCACTGAAGCTATTACAAAAAATAAGGAAAGGAATAGGCACACAGCTCGAGTAACTCACAAGGCATGAGTGGGGGGGGGGGGCGGGAGTCTTATAAGGTACCAAAAGAAGAGAATATGTGTAGCTCAGGGTTGAACTGTGGAGTCCTTGGTGCTCTCTGAGCTTGGTTGTTTGATTGCAGACATTTCATTACCGAACTAGGTAACGTCATCAGTGCAAGTGAGTGTGGGTTTTGCTCCCTGTTTATATACAGTAGCTTGCCCTGCCAGTGTTGGTGGGGTGTGGTTTTGTCCTTGGTAGTTCCTTGATTAGGGTCTTGTTTTCTGCTTGATTGTTTGTCTCACTGATTGTTTGTTTCCTTGGTAGTTCCTTGATTAGAGCATTGTTTCCTGCCTGGTCATTTGTCTGGTGTTCATCCTTGCTGATCTGGGTGTAGGCTGCCAGAGAGGATGTGTTTGGGCCTTTTTGTTTCCCTCTTAGCTTTTTTATTGTCTTTTTTGAATGGTGTGTAAATGTGGTTTATCTCTTTGTGTCTGTTGATGGCCGATGTGTCTGAGTGCCAAGCTTCCAGGAATTCCCCAGCATTTTTGGATTTAGCTTGGCCTAGGATGCTCATAGTTTGAAACTATGGACGGGATGGTGCAGGGTGACATCTTAATCAAGGCACAAGCTGGTTTTAGGGAAGGTAGAGCGAGGGAGATTGCTGCTTAGTTCTCCAGCATGTCATTGAGAAATACACCCACCCCAGGGAAAGCTTTATGTTGTCTTCCTAGACATGAAAGCATCTTTCAGCTCAGTTCCCAGAAATACAGTATGTGGAAGAAGCTGTTCATCTCTTTGCAATGTTATTGCGGGACTGTTATAACGGTGAGGAAGAATAGGTGCGCCCATCTTCCTCTGGGCTTCTCTGTATGCAATTACATTGTCTGGGTTCTTTTTTTTTCTTCCTCTTTTTTCACAAAGAGATTTTGATTTACACAGACTCAAAAGCACCAAAACCCCTAGACACTTGGCTTTTTATGTCTCCCTATAAGGGTTAAGGAGGTTTTTTATTTACAACACTATCCAAGATATGAAAGTGATATATACTGTACAAAGATGTGTGGGTGAGTTCTTTCTATAACTGTTATCTACACCTACACTCTATTTACTAAACAATTATCTCTACACTACATGCTACTACTATTGCTATTACTATTTCCATTTACCACTATTTATATAGAAAATATATGAAAAAGAGGGAGGATAGATTAATATTAAACTATGTTCAGTAAGTTCAGTCACCTACACAAATCCTCTTCATTTACTATAGTAACAAAGTCATGAAATCCCAGCATTACATACAAAATAAGTTGCGTGATTTGAAGAAAAGTCCTGCATAATTACAACTTATTTTGTATGTAATGCTACTGAACATAGTTTAATATTAATCTATCCTCCCTCTTTTTCATATATTTTCTATATAAATAGTGGCTATTACTATACACTATAGTACTATGACTTCTACTACTAAGCTATATTCTATCACTCCTGTTACTAGTATACTATTTCTGTTGCTCTTTTACTACCACTATTACTAGTATGCAGCAGTGTTGTGCTGTTACAGACCCAAGTCTCTCTCTCTCTCTCTTCCCTGGGGATTTCTTCTACTTTTTCTTTTAACGGCCATCTTGTAGACCTCTTGCACCATTTTTTCATCATGGTTTGTCCAGCTGGGCTGCTATACGTCCCTTCCTCTCGTTTGGACCTTCAACACTTGCTTTCCTTTGGTGGTGGCAGCAGCTGCTTGGAAACCACGCGTGTCTCCTCTATTCTCCTCCTGTTTCTTCTGTCCTCCTGTCCTGCTCCAAAATTACAGCTTTATGGGCACCTCAGCCATGTTGACACCGGGGAAAAGGCTCAAATTGGAGGGGAGGGAGGCAGCCCAGGGGCCTGCCATTTTTTCTCCACAGCCTCTTCTTCCAGTTTTCTCTTCTCTTGTCTTGCACAGAACCTAGCTTGGTCAGGCTTCACGTTGTTAAAAGCAAGCCTCTGAGCTTACTTCCCCCTCCCTCTGTTTCTTATAGTTAGCTGTTCTCCCATCTTCTGGTGCAGCTTAGCTCAAGAACGTTATCTCTTAATTCCAAGGCCAGCTGTCTGTGCAAGGAGAGCTTGATGTACTGCCTCACATAATTTTTTGCTAACAGAGAGGCAAGAAGTATAAACAATAGGCAAAAGTTAATTAGCTGCATGAAACATTGCACTACTATACTATACGAACTTTGGGGATCTGCCTAAAGAGGAATCTTCAACATAGGGGGAGGCCCAGGAAAACTGCTCTGCACTAGCCAGTATAATCTGGGGAATGTTTATGGTTTCTTCTGATGAGAATGGGGTTCCAAGAACCAAAGGAACATGAGATGCTGTTCTGCATTTCTCCCCTATTGCAATGCTTCTCAACCTCTTCAACTTTAAGATGTGCGGACTTCAACTCCCAGAATTCCCCAGCCAGCCATGCTTTGCCATATTTTGCTTTGCTGCCTTGCTCATGGATATATCAGCAAAGTTGTTTTTCTTTTACTTTATTCAGTAAACCACTTTGGTTTCTATCTCATTTGTACGTTCATTGCCTTTGAATCTGTATACCTATTGCCCATGAGAGCCAGTTTGGTGTAGTGGTTGAGTCATCAGGCTAGAAACTGGGAGACCGTGAGTTCCAGTTCCACCAGAGACACCAAGACAGCTGGATGACCTTGGGCCAGCCATTCTCTCTCAGCCCTAGGAAACAGCCAATGGCAAACCTCTTCTGAAACCTTGCTAAGAAAACTTCAGGGACCAGTCCTGGCAGTGGCCAGTGGTCAACACGGACTCAAAGGTGCACATACACACACAGACACACATCTACTGCCCACACTTTGCTGTGGCAAAACATTCATTCATTCAGCAATGTCTCCGTGCTCTAATTATGCAACTTTATGAGAACCACACACGGTGGTCCATTATGGCTTTCAAAGATACCTTCTACTCACCATCCTATATCTATTCAGAAAGAAGTGAAACAGGGCTGCATTTTGGTGTCTATACTTCTTGACTATTGTATAAATTGTTTGATGCAAGCCTTTGCCAAGACCAGAGTTTTACTCTCTTTCCCCATAGACCTGTTTCAGTCTTACTGTATACAGAAGATGCAGCCTTTCTCTCTATATTTCAAGTAGATTTGAGGAGGTGTCTCAGGGCTTTTAAAATGGCCTTCTCAACAATAATAACATGAGGTTGTGTTCTCAAGGAGTTAGAAAACTTCCAGGACTTGTTCAGGCAGTCACCAGAAGTCAACACTGACTCGAAGGCACACACACACACACACACACACACACACACACACACACTTATGCTGAGTTTTTTTCACCTTGGGGCAGGTGAGGCAGGGAAAGAGGGTGACAAGTTGATGAAATCGGGCATATCATCCATTAAAAAGTAAGTATCTTTGAGGGTTCTGTAAGTCCAGCTTTAATGCCTGTACAAATAATGTCGGAGGAATTGCTTTATATCCATTTTGGCATTATGTGTAACAGATAAGCGCAACCATTTGTAGGGCGGGGGGTGCATATGGATTTTGAGGGCTATATCAGAGTGGGCATGGCTAGAAAAAAGAAGTGGATGGGCAGAATATAGAAAAAAGAGAGTTGCAAGGATGTACTCAAAAAGAGCAAGGATTGGTTAAGATCAGAACCAGAGAAGATTCTTTCAGTTGTGGATGGAAAGGGCTAAACAAAGAACCTCTAGCAGAGTGAATGGGGTTTTTTAAAAAGTGGTGAAAAGTGATTAAATTGGGTTAAAGTAATGTGGGAAGAAATATTTTAGAGATTTGTGTAGGAATGATAGTGGTATATCAGAGAGCGGAATTGAAACAAAAGCTTTATATATTAGTGTCTAAGAAACAGTGGATAAAAAGGAAGTTAGAAATGTGGTGAGAAGCTGGGAAAATGGTAGGGCTACAGGTATAGATGATGTAACTGCAGAAATGTTAAAATATAGATATAATCTGCTTCTCAATTGGCTGGGTGACTAGATTAATATGTCTTGAAACTTCACCTGTGCTTGATGATTGGAGGAATGTCATTACAGATAGTCCTGACTTACAACCACAATAGGGACAGGAAAATTTGTCGTTCAGTGGTGCAGTCATTAAGTGAGGCATCATGTGACCGCACCTGATTTTAGAACATTTTTGTCACAGTCGTTAAGTGAATCACTGTGGTTGTTAAGTGAATCACATGGTCATTAAGTGAATCATGCAGTCATTAAGTGAATCATGCAGTTCCCCATTGATTTTGCTTGTTGGAAGCTGGCTGGGAAGGTCACCAATGGCAAACATGTGACCCTGGGATGCTGCAATCATTATAAATACATGCTGGTTGTCAAGTGCCCGAATTTTGATCACATGACTGTGGGGACGCTGCGACTGTGCAAGGACCTGTCATAAGGCACTTTTTTCAGCACAGTCGTAACTCTGAACAGTCGCTAAATGAATGGTTGTAAGTTGAAGACTACCTGTATATTTTACTTATACAATGGAAAGTGGACGGAATAGTTCCAAAAACCACAGAGACATAAGGGTGTTGGCTTGTTAAGGGTACCTGAAAGGATGTTTCCACAATTCTGACTGAAAGGATAGAAGAAATTACAGAGAGAAATAATTGACAAATGCAGTGTGGCATTATGTGTGCAGACCAGATTTTAGCCCTTCCACTTATCACTGTCAGATGCATAAACGTGAGAAGGAAAGTTTCTGATTTGCTTTTCCTAAATCAGTGGTGAACAGGCTTGAAGTATTAAACATTTTTAGTGAATATGGAGTTTCCTTGGTTGTTTAATGTATTTATGGATAAATATATATGGAATGTTTGTGGTGCCACATGTTGGTAGAATGTTTACTAAAATGGGAAAATAGAAAAAGAACTTTTAAGGTGTGTAAGGGCTGGTAGAAATGTCATGGGTAGTAAGTGATCTGTTGCAAAGAATGAATGTTGAAAGAAGTGAAAAATGGCTATGCATACAAGCATTCTGCTGCCCACTTTGTTACATATTGAGAGAGTTGGGTCTTTCAGGAGAAGCATAAAAGTAAGTTGAATGCAAGGGAACAGGGTATTTCAGAAGTGTGTGCGTGGTCAAACACAAAAATATAGGATCAAGAAGTGATAAATAAATGTTGATTGAACCCAGAAGTTTGTGGTGAGGTTGGCTTGGTAATAGACAGTGAATGAGGCTTGATTAGCAAAAGAAATATAGGAAGGAAGAGTGAATTACTGAAAGGGAAGGGAAGACCAAGAAAGTCACGGTTGGATGGAGTTGATGAGATATTTGGACAAAGCTACATGTGAAGTAATTCACAGATGTGGTGGAAGGATAGTTTGCAAGCATAGAAAGATGGAGAGAGATACTGTGAACGGTGTTGGTATAAATTAGACTCTGCTGTGTTTGAAGCTCCATTTTGTTACACATTGAACTCACTAAATAGCGTACAGAATATATATGAACTGTGAGGGTTCAGTCCTGAATACTGCAATTTTGCTCTGCAATAAAGGAATGTCGATTACATGCAAATCCAGAATAAACATTTACTCTGGAAGGTATAATTTACTATGGCAAGAAGAGGTGCAGTAACCATTGTTGTCTCGAATTAATTGCATCTAGGCCATAGGCTTGTTTTTGGCTTCTTTTAAGTTTGCTGATCTGTATTTCCTTCTGCTTTAACAGAACGTTTTTAGTTTTCTGCCTGAGGACAGTTGAGAGAACAACTGCTGACCTTTTCTGGAATCCTCTTGCATAACTTCACCTGCCTAAAGAATTTGCAGATGTTCAAAACTGGGCCTTCAGAATTCACCAGGCAGGATTTTCATATGCAGTTTAATTTTCATTCGATCAAGATTAAATGAGGAAATCTCTGGCTGCTCCTAAAAGAAGTTTGGCATCCTTAAGACTTCCGAAAGTCATGGGTCATTATCAACTGATAAACTGCACAGAATATGATTTATTAGTTTCATTTAGCAGCTTCTTTACGTATCACTTAAATAACTCCTCTTTGGAAATTACTGCCCACTTCTATAAGTTGTTTTGTGAAGCCTTTGAAAAAGAAAGATAAAGTTGACTTCAGGGATATAGGCTTGGATGTATAGTGTTCTTGGCAACGATACAGAAATGGTTTCTTATTCCTGCCTTGCTTCGGGATTATTGGTTTATATATTTACTTCCTAGTCTGGTCTACAGCCTCATATTTCCTAGCAATCTCCCATCGACGTACTATCTGGGTCCAACCATACAGAGCCAAAGTGATCTAAAAGTTCTACAAGATTGAAAAATACAGACCAGCAACCTGCCATATTCAATACCTCAAAGATAAAAATGAAAATATTGGAATATATCCATTCAAAACATTTGTAGAGTTTTTTTTTTTTTAAAAGGAGAGAGTTTTTTAACATGATAACATTGGCTGGTGGATCCATAGATACCAACTGTCTATCCATCCATCCTACATTATGAATAACAAATACATTGAATGAACTAATTAAAGTACTTCAGAAATTAGATGCAGATTTATGCTAAGGATATGCACCAATCATAAAGATTTAATTCAGCACATGATTCAGAAAAGATCTCAGTTAGGTATCAAATTCAAAGCCTCTTTCTCACTATTACAAGAAATCTGGATAAGTGTAATTTTTTAAAAATGTATTTGAGTGAAATTATCATGCCCAGGGAAGTTTTATGAAGAAATAAAACCTATCAAGGTTCAGGGGAAAACATGCAAGGAATTTGTTCTGATGGCCTCCACTTTGGAACATGAAAAGTTCTGTATAAGTTGTTCCTGTTTTTGCTTTATTTTTAGCAGATCTGAATTCCATTTGTAAACTAATATTGCCGTACACAAGGATAAAGCTTACCAAGTTTAAGCAGTCAGTGTTGAAACCCATTGACTGAACAAAATATTATCCACATCTGAAATGCATAAAATTCTGCTTTAATGTTTATCTCACACTGTGTTTTAACTTCAGCACAAATATGTTATCAACCAACTGTAGAGTTTCTTGATTTATTCTGCCATTCCAATACATTCTGGTTCAGCTCAATTTTATAGATGGCTCAAACTAGAGGTATCAGTGGGGCTTTCATTGAAATAAAGCTATTTAATAGGTTGATGGCTGCTGTTTTAATTTTGTTTGTCAGAACATCTGCCTTTTAAGTGATGAGTCAATTAAATTTAAATACATTTTCATTTTACCGAAACCTCAATTCTATATAAGTATCTTTTTGAGATAATGAAGGAAGAGGCACATAAATAGCAATTTAATAAACACTTTTATGAAAAAGTAGGCTACTTTTAAAATTTCCTAATAGAATCCTGGAACGCCATAAAGGCTAATGAATACTCAATCAGATTTGATACATCAGACATAATGAATTCTAGTAGATGAAATGTTATGCCATTACAAATATGCTCAGCTCAGTGCCATCCACAGAAGCTGGCAAGCAAGTTGTCAGAGTGATGAAAGCAGCAACTAATTCCTTTCAACATGTGTGCAATGTTATGACAAACGCACACATGGTGGGGCATGTGTCATGATACCGCTTTTATCATTCGCTCCCTCCTGCAGAAACCCCGAGTTAGTCTTAGATTTCCAGTATGATTCCACAGAATAAGGGAGAAGCTCTTGCTGAATTCAGTAGGATTATATTTGAGTAGATATATATGGGCGTGACTGGACATTGAATTTGTTCCAAGAAAGTGGCAAGGGTGCCCTTTTGGGAATTATTTTCATTCTCTATTATAGGAAAATACTGGAACCGATGATTTAAAAACGTGAAGAATGTGTTCCCTTAAATTGCATTCATTGATTAGTGAGAATGAATATTTTAACTGATCATGAAAAATGTTATCCTAACAATTAACCCAGCTGAAAGTGCAGTCTGTTACCTTTATCACCATCAGTTAAATAATCAGGAGTCTTACACAATGCCAAAGGCAGATCAATGAAAATACAGTTTGTGTGGTACGTTCCACACAATTGGTTACCAGTTAGGGCAGAATGTATTCTTGTATTTATTAAACATCTTCCCTAATTTGCCATGCCCTGGTTTACAAGCAGTTAGATATATTTGAGTTCTACTGGGATTTTGATATTGAGTCTTATGAATATGAATATTTAACTTTAGGGAAGAATTCTAATTTAAAAATAGGTGATCTGTTCTCTTGAAAAGTATGGGCAAACTTACTTTCAGTTACATTGTAATGATTATTTTAGGAAATTCCAACAACTTCAGGTAGAATTTTCTTTGTCTAATACATAACAATGGCCACATAATCAACTCAATCATGTTTTGATTGCTCCGTATGAACCAGCCACCTTAGCCACTTCAAAGAAATCTGGGATGCTATTATTCTGATGGAGCTTGCTTTTGGAATCAAATTAACTTCCTATCTATATCAGACATTTACAAATAACTTTAAAATTAAAATGACTGATACTTATGATTAACAGACTAAAGTGTTGGCATATCCAGTAACAGGACATCAATGGATGAAAGTCTTTTAAAATGTTAAGTTTGTTTCTTTGGACTTGAGGTTGAAATTATTCATCAAACTATTTTATCCCAAAGTTATTGGAAGCGTCAAAAATGCATCAGAAAGGATAGACTGTAGATTTTTTTGTTGGCAATATAAGAAATTTGAGGGTAAATGATTTGGTCATGTCCATTATTGGATCCTTTTTGGAACAGCATTGTAACTTACATAAATAAATTTATGAGTGAATGTGTTCATGTTAAAGACGTGAATGCTATTTTGAATTATATTCCAAAATTGTGGGATTTGACCATTTTTGAGCAATTTTTGTTATATCAGGTGTGGGAAATAGCTAAGAGAAAAATATCGAGTGACGAGAAAAATGCTCCTGATCCAGACATCAAGCGCTGGAAACGTGTAACTTAGTTTTTGAAAAGGCTATTTTTTATACTAATCAAAAAAGATACAATATATTTCCCTTTTGTATAATTTCATAATATTGTACAAGAATAGACAAATCTTTATGTGTACTTTGATTTATTAATTATGTGATATATTTATGTAATTTTTACCAATTTATGTTAATTCTTGGAGGGAATTTACTTTCTGTTTATTTTTCTTTTGTTTGCTTTGGTAATATAATTGAACAATTAGATTATCTGCTGGACAGGGGTATACTAATGCTGTTTTTCCTTTGTTTATTGTTTTCTGTGTATTTTTCAAAATTGCAATAAAAATAAAACTATCAAAATTCCCTTGTTGAAATGACTGGATATAATCCATTTTAAGCATAATTGAATCAAATTGGCTTAAATTCAGAAACTTCATTTTAATTGGATTATAGTTTAAGATACCTGAAATGCACTAGAATTTCTTTTATTCAAAACTAACAAATTTTCACAATTACAAGTAGTCCTCGCTATCCAACCACAATAGGAACTGGAATTTAGGTCGCTAAGCAATTTGGTCGTTAAGTGAATTGGAGCTGATTTTATGACCTTTTTTATGATGGTCGTTAAGCTAATCACGTCCATTGTTAACTGAAGCACATGGTCATTAAGCAAATCATGTGGTTGTTAAGTGAATCCAGCTTCCCCAATGGACGTTTTTGCCAGAATTTGCTTAATGACCACGTGATTTGCTTAACAACCACAGTAATTTGTTTAACAATGTCGTAAAAAAGGTGGCAAATTGCGATCAATCGCAGAAGTCATAAAGCACTCTTCCCAAGGCTGTCATAACTCTGGACTGTCATTAAATGAATGGTCGTTAAGCAAGGACACCTGTAATTCAAAGCTGATGTGATGGAAGGTACCTATGAGGAGAAGGGTGATGGGGAGATCAAGGCTATCAGGAGGGAGGGGCCCATTCCAGGAGGGGGGAGGAGGCAAGAGGCAGCACAGTCCGCAGGGGGAGCGCGGGAAGCAAAGGAGGTCCAGGATAGCCCCTCCCTAGAACCTCCCAGGGCAGATCCACTCGTTGCTCTAGTATTGTCAGGCCTAGCCCAAGGAACTCCAGGAGACCATGCAGATTCAGTTTAGCAATGTTTATTAGCTACGACCTCTAGCAAGAATCTTCCCAGGCTGAAACTAGTTCCCAGGGTCAGCCAGTCAACACAGAGTGAATTCCTCAGGGAGGTGCCAGCCTCATCCTCTTATCTCTTCCTCGCCCTTCAGGAGACGAAAGAGGATGTTTCCCTCCCTGAGTGTGGCCTTCATAATTCCATTCCATCACAAGTATAGGTTGAGTCTGGCCAGGTTCTGTCTCTAAGGCGTAAGCAAATAAAGGCACTGGGCTCGACCGGACTGCTTCATCGCTGCTGTTGGGCTGGGCCTGACAACTACATTGACTTTACCTATTATTTAGGTAAAGTATTTAATATATTGTAGTATGATAAATTGAAGACACATGCACCATTGCATTAATAAGGGTGTCTAACATTCTGTAAAAATGAAAAGGGGAAGAGCAGAACCCCCCCCCCCGCTGTCTTCTGCCTTCTTGTTGTATTTCTGGGGGGTCCTGATCATCACAGGTGGCTGTCAGCAGGATTTCTCTTTTTTGTTGTGTTTTTTTTTCTGCAAATAGTCCATTTTGTCCAAAGCCACTGAAGAACACCGTTATTAACAGGGACATTAATACTGTACCGTTTGTTCAGTGACAAGAAACAAATGCACGTGTTCCCTAGTAAAGTAGGCAAAGCGACTCCGCCGTTTCTTCTTCAGTAATGTCACGATTTATTTCAGAATTTTGTCTAAGATAAGATTCTGATCAGGTGTCTTTGAAGAGATCCAGGCTCCTGATGATAATGATTCTTTGTCCCTTTGTTGGGGCTTTCTACTCTTCACGCAGCCATGAGGAATTCTAATCTCATAGAAAAGGCAACCAGCTTTGGGAGAAATCCCAGTTTAACTGCACCAAAACGCTTTCTCTATTCCAGGGAAGTGCCAAAACTTTTTTGGCCTGCTTTAACTCTGCTCCTGATCTGATTAGAAGCATTCTTTGCCAAGAGTTACAGGGTGGGTTTAATCTCTGTGTTTCGTCATCAGTTCTTCTCCAGTTTTAGAACTAGAGTGTCCAAAGATAGCAGGTTTCCAGTTGGTAAGGCCATAACGTTGCACACTTATTTATTCAGTTTTTACTCCACAAACATCCAGAAATCTCTAGGCAGATTAAAAAGCTATTAAAATATAATGAAAAACAAAAGCAATTACAAGCGTAGTGAACTAATAGGACGCTGTTCAATATCAAACAATATATTAATTTATTTTAATATTTCTGCATGACAATGTGTCACTTTCTTAGAAAGAATGTTCAGAAAATTAGCCTTGATGTGACACTGAAAGTTCAAGAAACAGAAATGTTAAAAAGCTTAAGAAATGCAGCTAACATTTAAACCTTCATTAAAAAAAAATGGAAATACATTTAAAAGTACAAGTTAAAATACGAGTGGAAAGATCTAACTTTTCTGTTTCTGTTGGGCAAGGTAATTTCTTGACTATGTATCAGTCCTGAACATCTCTTTAAATGGATGAATGAAGACACAAGTCTTTAAATATGCATAGATCTGCTCTGGATTAAACGAAAATAAATCAATTTTTAGCAAGAGGTGAAAGGCATTTGCACAAAAACAGAAAAACGGTGTTTTAAAGGAAACACAGTCATATTTTAACAGTTGTAAAAGAAAATCTTGTAGCAGATTCTTCTGGAAATAGACTTCAGGCTTTTGCTACTGAGGAATCAATAAGAGGAAAAAATACTAATTCAAGCAAACTCTTGCTATGGGATTTCACATAAAAAGCTGAAAGGGCTCTCTTCTAGTTTTGCATTATCTTTTAAAAACCTGGTACGCTTTTCCTTTTCCCAGCACTTCTTGGACTGACTATGTGAGTAAACAACATTGTGTTAAGCATTTAAAGAAAACTGCAAGGGATCTCTTGATTAACTCATGTAGAAAAGTAAGGATAATCTCTGTCTTTAGATTTTTAAAGTACCCTGGCAAAAGGGGCACTAAAGGAAGTGTTTTGCAGAACAGCGCATCTCTCTAGAACCAAACCAATAAATAACTAGGGAGGAGAATGCTGCTCATAGGTTATAGGGTGAACATGCTATCTTTGTGCATTCTTTGTGTACAGTGGTTGAAGTCTAATACATCTGGGGGCCACCAGATTTGAGCAAGCTGAAGAAGAAAAAACGTGGGTCAACTTCCTATTTAGCCAGGAATAAGTTTATTGAGCTTGGAGGGACTTATTCCGGACTGAGAAGACACGTATTGGATTCCATGGTGTTTCATAAGAAACATTCATTCTGAATAGCCTCCAAAGGAAAAACGAAAAGTCATCTAAGCTACATTTATGATTCCAGTGCACAGATACTGGGCAGGGGGGAGACCTCAGAAATGTCTATTTGATACTACCTGTCTTTCTAAACACTGACAGTTCCAAGCGAATGCCATTTCAGAAGGAACATATATGGAAAAATAATACAGACACAAAGTGATGTTCTGAGCCTGAAAATAGAGCCCACAGCAGTCTCATTCTTCACCTAGTTTGAACCTTTCACTGGTTTGCCTGAATAACTGAACAGAGCTTGTGTCTTATCCTATTATCTGATACAGCAATGAGCATGATATGCCATTTACCATCAACTTCTTCTCATCCTGACTCCCAAAGAAGAGCCCTGCCCTTTCTCTTATATTTCTACTCATAAATCTCCTGTCTGTCTAGAATGAATTAACCTTACTAAGTTGATCAAGGCATCTGCTAATGACTCCTGGATGTGGACTTTAGTGTGTTCTGCAAACACGATCTTTTGCACATTCCACATCTCTTTAAAGGCAGAAGCTTTGAGATCCCGTAGATTCGGCTTCTAAGGCTGTGCAAAGATTCTGTTTGGAGATTCAGATGAAAGGTGATTTGATCAAGTCTCCCAATCAAATGGATCGCTGAAGTGAGTTATCAGAAAGATTCAAATTGCCCCATTCAATCAATCCAATACAATTTCAAATACCATTTATTGTATTTAATAATTGTATTTTATATTTGCATCATTTATATTTTTACTGATTTTAAATTGTTTTGTTGTGAACTGCCCAAAGTCCCTCCTTGTGGGGGAGTTGGGCAGTGATATAAATTTGATGTATATATAAAAAATTCAAATATATTTTACTATGCTTTTACCATGAGCACTTTTTTCACACTGAATTGGTTTGATGTTCAACTCAGTTTTTGACAGGTTGACCGGTGTCGTATACCGACGATACATCATTTTATAAAAACGTTCTCTTAAATTATGACACAGTAGAGGTGTTCGTACTCTTAATGGGATTAAAATAAGTTCATTAGAAAGGTGTTCATACTCTAAGTAAGTTATTTTAAGTATATGAATAAGATATTCATGGGAAGAACGACCCCCTGGATTTCCTTTATCTAAATTACAGTTATCATATCATGAAAGGGGTCTTAACTTTCCAGGCTTTATCACTGGGTTTGCATTTTGACTTGCCCTTCTCTATGGAGGGCAAGTGATTAAGAGAAGAAAAAAACCCAGTTTAGACTCAGTTAGAAAGGCCTGCTGTGACCCCTCTGATATTATGGCAGGGCAGGGCCCTCACTTCACTTTCAGTCACATCTCCGTTGCTCTTCCTACATTACAGCTGCAAGGCACGCATGGAAAGTGCAATTTCAATTCTTATTCAGATGACAAAGTTGCACTCTGATAATCCTAGTTTGAAAACTGGAGGTCAAATTCTTTTTTTCTTGGAGGTCAGGGGCAGGTACAGATTTTAATACTTTAGCTCAACCCATGGCAAATCATTTCTATCCTACTGCCAGAGAAACTACCTGTGTATGTTTTCGCATTAATCAGGAACTGATCTGAGGGAACCCCTGACCTTACAGAATGCATTGATTTAATCTAGAGTTTAACTTCAGGGGATACATATTTGAATTATTTTTCAGTTATTATTTAAAAGAAGTATAGTACTTATATTTTTTCTCTAAAAAAAGGACTGTTTTTTCATTCAACGTTCTTCCCATTAGATTAAACCTCTTTTTCTTCTTTTATGTATTGAAACAGTGAAAAAATAAAAGAGGGTTCACTCTCGCAGCGGTGTCGTAACTAAGCCTTCTTCCACATACGAAAGCCAGGCAATAGGATTTGCGAGTTTTTGCAGATTTGATTTTCCTCTGCAGTTTCAAAATGCTCCTATTAAAATGTTCAAAGGGTGAAATGAAGGCTATTTTCCTTAAAATATGTATTGTAAAGGCATATTTGTGTCTGAGAATTTTGTGCTTCATGGTTTCATTTTCGGAAGGTTTTGTTATTTTCATAAATGATTGACAAGGAATGGGATTAACTCCTGGGGTTTGCTCTGACATTTTTAGAAAGAAAGTGAACAATGAAATTGTCAGCTAAAATTAAGTTAACAAAATCAGTGGCAGAAAAGAAGCTTATTTTTCTAGCAACACATTATCTGCCAGGCTTTCATTGTCGAAGTTCTAATACAAAAAAAAAAAAAAAGTATTTTAGTATTTAAATGAATCGGCATCACAAATTTATAATTTATTATGAGGGAAATAGAACACAAATATGTTCTGTGTTGCATGTATATTATAGAGGCTTATGCGTTTCCATTCATTAAAAATGGAAAATCTCTTGCCTTGAGGGAAAATAAATATTTTAACCTGTTCAGAAAAAAACTGAAACTATTAATCAGACCAGAATTTAAAACAAAATGTTCTAAAAAAGTACGCAGCATGGAGTTTGGATTAATTGGGAAGACATCTTTTAAGGAAAAATGGTCATCCTGGCAGCTTGCAGACTTTCTGAGGGCATTTTTATGTGGTTTTAAGAGAGTAACACCCTAAATTATATTCAAGGTCTGGACACGTACTTTTAAGGAAAAAAAAAACGAATTTAAGTGGAAGAAATGCAATATTATATACCCTGATCTTTTCAATCTTGTATTGAATATATAGGTAACTAAAATTTTTGATTATTTGTAAATCCCTGTTCTTGAATAGGTGGACTGTAAATCCCATGGCTCACTTTTTTTCTGACAAAAGGCAGAAAATAGTGTCTAAAATCTAGAGGAATGGCCTACTCAAGCCATTGGTTGCCATTGGAGGAATGGAGGAATGCTTCTTAAAAAAAATTTTTTCTCTCAGGACCGCTTCCCACTTTTAAAAATGATGGAGGAGCCCCAATGAGCTTTTTTTTGTATGGGTTGTATTTATCAATATTTACCATATTAAAAATGGAAATTGATGCATTCACTTCCGCTGCTGCTTCTCATGATTGTTTGATGGGATTTTAATATTATATCATTTTTCAACCTAGGCTGGCAAATAATTGTGATTTTGCAGAGCCCTGAGAGTCTCGGGGGACCCCCAGGGGTCCTCAGAGCACACTTTGAGAAGAACTGTAGTAGCAAATCCTGCCCAGTTATTTGGAAGGTCTCAGGGCTGAGCCTCTGTACAGAGTTCCCTTGGAGTGAGTGTGTACAGTCAGCTGCCAGGAGCCAAGAGATTAAAAAAGGGGGTGAATCAATACTGGAGAAATATTGCAACAATTTCCCTTCCTTCCTTCCTTCCTTCCTTCCTTCCTTCCTTCCTTCCTTCCTTCCTTCCTTCCTTCCTTCCTTCCTTCCTTCCTTCCTTCCTTCTCCCTAATCTGGTCTACACCTCTAGTACTCCTGGTGGTGTCCTAACTCTACCCACATCTAAGCCTGCTTAGCTTTTCAACCTCAGCCAAGATTGGCTATGGGCTACTACTGAAACGGGGGGAAATAGTAATGTAGTATGACTTCCAAGAGAATCTGAGTTATGATGACTGAAACTGTAGATGTGCTGTGTATCAACACAGAGCAAAAGGGGTGTCGCTGTTGATATTCTGGAAATGAGTGAGCAGTTCTGTAACAGATATATTCAGACCGGAATTTATGCTATGATCTCTTTAAATTAGCCATGTTAAATACACTGAACCAGAGATCCCTTTCTTGGTTCTTGAAATCCTTAGTGTTTCAGGAATTTTTTTCATGGTGCCCCATGGGACAGTTTGGGAACCATGGGCTTAACAGAAACAGCGAACTCACAAGGATGCTACAGGGTATTTTAAATTTTTGAGGGAAACAAAGTGATACAAGGTTAGTTGTTTGCATGGTGTCTGGCAGACGTGAAGTATCACTGTTTCCCTTGAAAATTTAAAATACCCAATGCTTTTCTAAATCCACAAGGGGAAAAAAATCTCTGCTGTGTAAAGCTGCTGTATGCAACGTTTCTTAATATATACATTTTTGTACCTATTTTCTTGATGCACTTTTAAATATAATTTTCCCTGATGAACACTTTTAAAAAAAGGAAACTTAACTACCCTGACATCTGCTTTCCTAACAACTTCCCCAAATATATACTCATTTTTGCATATATCTTTTACAAATTCACACTTTGCCTGTAGGGTTTTGTGTAGAAAATGGGTTCACTTCCTTGCTAAACTCTGTGCTGCTCTAAAAAGTCCATTTTAACAGAGTGCGGAAAGTTCATAAAATATTTCTTTTACATTATAATACTCTTAGGCACTGAAAACCAGCAGAAAGAAAGATCTCTTTCCTTCTGGTTGTAAAAATATACAGGCTTCGGATGGAAGAGTTTTCCTTGCAGATGACTGCAAAATCTGCCCTTAAGTTCTCTGTATTTAACAACATCAATTTCCCATGTATGGCAGTGTGACTTACCAGTTTCCAGAAACATTCAAATGTAATGCACGATTTCATTGATTTGTCTCAGGTATTTCTATCCCATCACTCAGAAACGAACGGGGAGCATTTATAATAATAGTTTAGAGCGTAGATCCTTAGTAGGAGCTGGTTTACACATGCTTTGCACCTGACTGATTGGCAATCTTGGATCTCACTGACAAGCAATTAGTACAACAGTAAATGTTTGCTTGAACAAAAATGGTAAATGTGCGCCAGAGAGAAACAGCGCAGATGGACTGGAATGGCTTGGAAGGTGTGACCGTGTCTCATGAAGTGTCCATAAATCGAAAGGAACAGTTTTTAATTTTCACGAACTGCCTCTGGGCCTTTTGCCAGCAGGACATTTCTCTTTCTCATAGCGCCAGAAGCAGACCTCTTGCTGTATTCTTTTGTACAAAAATAAACCTCTGGATGAATTTTAGGAAATCTCCAAAGATTGGAGGAAGTTGCGTTTTATCAGCTCCCATTGAGAACCCCTAATTGGTCCTGAGGCTCCCACGGAGATGGTGAAGGAATGCTTTAGCATTCAAAGCTGCTCCTGTCAAATTCCCCAACATTCATTTATCACAACATCTGGTTCTCCTGTGAAGGCAGAGGCAACTGCATGCTCAACATATAGCAATGATTGGTAAATATTTTAGTCTTCATCATTGGGCAGCACAGTAATCCACAAAGATGAAGAGGTTAGAATGAGACCGTTACTCCATGCAAAACTATCAAATTAGGTAAATACTCTTTAGCTGGGGGGTTTTAATTATTGAATATGGAAACATATCAGCACACAACAGCAGGTTATTAATTTGCCCCAAACACAGTATGATCCTGATAATGTTCTCACAGTATGAAACTCAGCAGTTTTCAAGCCAATTGTTATAGACTACCTTTTAGAAGATTGGCACCATACCTCTTCCGGGAAGGTTTTATAGAAGAATATCAAGACTTCCTCCAGAGATAAAAAGAATATTTTTAATTTCCTCTGTGACACTGGTAAGATTAGAATTTCCCTATCAAATAATGGATTATTTTATCTGATGGATGTGAGCAGCGGTGTGCTTCCAAGGCTCTTTATCTTATTGGGTTGATGGAGTGGTCCTCTGAATATTATATATTTCAGGGGTGAATGTGGAATAAAAACAGTGATGTGCACAAATTGGCAGAGACATTTTTGCTTTTAATGATGAGTTCACCAAAAGCTTTTCCCCTCAGAACTGTGTCCTACCGCCAAGTCGAGGTCTATTTGTCTCTGGTCTGCTTAACTCTGGGAGTCTCCTGGCCAGTGCATGAAGCCCCAGTCAAACTTGTATGGGGTAGGTAAAGCAGAATGGAAACAAGAAGAAAACCCCAAGAAGCCTTTATTTTAAAATAAGACACATTTGGACATTTTAAACAATCATTCCTTACACCCACTCCAAATTAGAAATATTTATTTCTAAAAGTGATCCGTGTGGTGGCTTACAGGAGTACATTCACCAACCACTTGAAATAATGAAGTACCATCACAGCATAAAATAAAATCTCCATATTATGGTAAACCTCAGACAGCATCAACAACAGGAGCTGGAGTCTCATTTCTTCTCCTCTTATAGGTTATAAAATATTATAATGGGCTACTGGAAAAGCTATTGTATAGATTGGTATCTTGTTGGCACACCCTCAATGCAATTTTTTGAATGTTGGCACTCCAAAAATGGTCTCAGAAGCAAGGAAAAGGTTTGCAGAAATACTATTGCAACACTGAACCGCACTGAAAAGTACTGCATTTGATTTGAGGGCCCTTTCCTATGTTACTGCTTTGAGTAAGAATTCTTTTTTTTAAGTTCTTAAACTTGTAGTTAAAACTTTTTTTCACTAAGGGTTGGAGGACATTCAGCCAGTGCTGTCAAACTTGTCAACCCAAAGGTTTCTAATAGTTGGCAAGCAGTTAACAAACAATTTCCAGAAGTGATTAGAAAAGGAAGTATGTGAACCCAGTGTTCTTTTGAAGGTGCTGACCATGGTTTGAGCAAGATGGCTATTCCCTCATCTCCCAGAGCTCCAAATCTGCTGGAGAACCTGTCTTGGGATCTCCTTATGAGAAGCAACTGTCTGGAGTACTTGTAGGTGATCTCAAGTCCTCTTCTTGTCCGGAGAGGTTTTCAAGATCTGGCCTACTCACCGGCTCTTCTTTCCACCGTGGTCATCAGCTCTGTTTTTCATGGAGCCATCTTCAGTCCGCCATTTCTTCCTCTGGAAGTCATCCTTGTCCCACTTGTGAAGAAAGCTACCACCAACAGTCCTTTTGAACTGGAAGCTGCCAGAAGACCTCAAAAGAGCAGGGGTTAGAGAAACATAACCCTTTCGGTAGGGGAGGATTGGAACTGACTCTAGATGCATCAGAATTATTCCTGCGCTGCTCCTCTGGTTCCTCATGTAAACTGTTTGGGACTTGGGAAGAAAAACTCTTTTCCATTGTAACCAATGGGAGGGAAAATGAAAAACACAAATGCATATCACATTGGAGAAAAAGAGAAAGAAAATGCTGCTTGTTTAATAACCAGCAAGGCTAAAGTGAGGCAGTAAATCTGCCTCATTGCTTCCTTCTCCTGAACCTTTCTTCAGATTACCTTATTATATTGTTCTGCAGTCCTCCTGCATTGACTAATGCATTTTCAGTCTGTCACACTGTATTAATGTGCAGTCACGGTGCAGAAATAATTCAGTATGAGGTTGATACTTATAAAATAATCATATGATGCTTTCTATGACAGAAGGACAAATCTTTTGTTCTGGAATTTCACAGATGACTTTTTTTTCTTCCTTCATCCTTCTGCATGGCCAGTTCTCCTGCTTTAAAATCCTCTTTGCAGAAAATATCGGTAGCTGTGGCCATTTGGAAGAAGTGCAGCATGAACCAGGAGGTCTGTGGTGAGTCCTGTCTGGTGGCTCCTTGCAGACTGTTGGCAGGCTTTGAAATGCCACCCACTTAAGCTGTTGCTAAGAAATTATGTTTGTCAGGAACATTGATGCAATTAATCGTTGTTACCCATAGCATGTGCCACAGCATTGTGACAACAAAAATAAAAATAGCGCAGAAAACACTCCCTAAAACCCTGTGATGATTATTTTTATTACGGATCTATAAAATGAAATAATGCAGTATGAATATAAGTGCTATAAATAAATACATAGGAAACCACAGGATGGAAAAAGAATACAGATTTCCATTAGTACACTTATGACTGTAATAGCTTTAATACTGTACATTTTCTAAGATGGATTAATATTTTTTGTTGCACAAAAAAACAATGAATATTGCTAGGAACAAAATAATTTGGCATATCGTGAAATGTTAACAAATATAGTTCTTGAATCCGTGCATTTGTGCCACTTCTGAGCAGCTCTTAATAACCAGTCAGAGCCCATTGACGATGGATTTAAATCTACACTGATTTTTCACAGAACTTTCGTTGTATTTTTCTAGCTCAAATAGCTCCCTCAAGTCCTGTTGAGTTGCTTCAATGTGGTGGTTGAGTGGCTGAGGCTGAGGTGGGTTGAGGAGGCTGTAAGTTCTAGTCCTGCTTTTGCCATAAAGCCAGCTGAGTGACTTTGGGCCAGTCACTCTCTCTCAGTCCTAGGAAGGAGGCCATGGCAAGCCAATTCTTGGGGAGAAAAAAACTGACTTGAGGGCACCAAAAAAAAAAAGAAAAATAGATAAAAATTGAGAGAAGCTGGATTGGAAGAAGATGAGTGTGATTTAAAAATTGGAGGAAAAAAAATCAATAACCTGTGCTATGCCGATGACACTATTTTGATAGCTGAAAATGCAAATGATTTGGAAGGAGCACGGTGAACAAATAGGACTAAGACTAAATATCAACAAGACCAAATTAACAAGTATAGCAATGAAGATATTGAAGCAGTGAATCACTTCTGCTTTTTAGGAACCAGCAGTCAAGAACCACAATCAATATCAACTGTAAAGGAACCAGCAATCAAGAACTGAAGTCATAGACTAGCACTCGGTAGAGTAGCAATGAAGGCCTTGGTAAAGGTATTCAGATGTTGTGACATTTGGACCTACAAAGATCCATGAGTGAGCAGATTCTCACTCCTGATACAAATGACCAGGCTCAAATTATCATATTCTGAACATATTATGCAAAGACCCAGCTCTCTGGAGAAGGTTTTAAGGCTGGGAAAGGTGGAAGGAAAGAGAAGAAGAGGACGACCAGCAGCGAGGTGGACGGACTCAGTGACAGTGATGATGGGGGCACCACTGAACACTCTGAAGGGGCAGGTTAAGGACAGATCATCCATGTGGTCACTAAGAATGAATATCAGCTTGATGGGACATAATCATAACCAAATTCAAATGAACGAAAAGATTACTGCTAGCTTGCTGGAATTCTGATTTTCCCCCTTTTATGTCAGATTCTCCACTAGAATGATAAGGAAATTAAACCGCGCATTTCAAGATGACTAAAACATTTCTAAATTATTGCTTCATAATCCTGATTGCATTCTCTTGTTTGGGGACCACAGAGGAAGCACCTGCTTCTTGTGGGAGTGTGGATCTCAACAATACCAGCTCCTCAATTGCACGCCCGATCTTCCCTTGCATATCCTGTCTTCGGGTCTTGATTACACTACAACTTTTATCTATTTTCACTACTATGAAGTCCTGAAACATCTGGACTGCTGAAGTGGTATATAAGATTTTTAAACAAATATTTTTTAGGTTTAGAGTTACTGTTGCTTGAAGGCAATACCTCCTTCCTTCCTTCCTTCCTTCCTTCCTTCCTTCCTTCCTTCCTTCCTTCCTTCCTTCCTTCCTTCCTTCCTTCCTTCCTTCCTTCCTTCCTTCCTTCCTCTCTCTCTCTCTCTCTCTCTCTCTCTCTCTCTCTCTCTCTTTTTAATTGTTAGGCTGAGGATTGGTAATCCACAAAGAGGAGAGGGTCATCTTAATCATAACAGTCCCTTGGAATTTTCTTTTGCTTTTCTCAAACCACTTTCAGGAAATATTATTAACTTTATTACATGCATGCAATGTTTGCTTTGCATGGCCTGTGATCTGCAGTAGGGTATAAAAGGTATGCAGAGTCTTTACAGATAACCTTTTCTGTCTGATAATGTCTTGTGTGTACATTAAGTGTAGATAACGCCAGCGTTCCTCACATACACACACTCCCTGACAGATAGAACGGAAAAAAAGCCGTACCACGTTGAATCTCTGTTCTGAAATATTACAAAAATATATGCACTCTGTACCTACAATATGATGGGAGGGAGGGGGAGCAAAAATCTGACAGACTCCACAATGCACATCTGTTACATCAACTTTTCAGTGTACTGAGAAATAATGCTAAAGGCCTGCAACATAGTCACCATGTCCTAAATGCCTTTTATTTTGTTTCGGTGTGTGCATAAAATGCCCATTTTCAAGCACCACCGCTTCAAATGGAAGGTGCGAACCTCATTCAGGGCACAGTAGTGGCACTGCACGGGGATGTGTGGGGCAAAATTGAGATCTAGGTGATTCCCATCTGCCAGGGAAGTTTAGAATGGCTGATATTTCCAGATCCATTTTGCAATTCCTATTCAAGTGAGATCATTCCAGATGGGGGATCACAGCTCCTCGTGATATTGATGGCTTTTTGTCTTTAGATGCTATCAGAAACCATGGGTGAATTGGGAGAAGTTCCAAATGATTTCCCTTTTTCTTCTACAGATTTTAATACATGGTCTGACCTGCACCTAAACCCGAGCATTTCAGAGATGAAAAGATGGGCTTAATGTATCGTACAAATTTGGTTCTTCCCAATCTCCTTTGTACCCCTCATGCATCATTTTCAGAAGCAACGAAGAACCCAGTTCACTGGGGACGTCATGACAGTTGCATGGGAAAATTTGTGGGAGAGGGACAGGTCGCCACCTCCTGCCTCTCATATCTCTATTGTGAGAAACCAAACTTTGGCCTGGTCCAGTAGGGCTGTTCTCCTGTGAGCAAGGAGAACCTGAGAGAATGCTTTGGCCATGATGACATGCTTTCAAAGGGACTTTGGTCATAAAAGGAAAGGGGGTATTGTAGTCCACCAAATAACTACAATAATTCCTAATGCCTTCTCTTAGGCTTCTGGTAGCAACCTGGACTGGAAACCAGCTATAATCTTTGATTAGAATTGGGGAGTTCCACCTCCAAGGCCTCCCTCAACATTTGCTGCATTTTCCTTCTCAGGCCAACCTACGTGACACATTGTTTTCGTGGAGGTCAAAGGGAAAGAAATCCCAATATAATTCACCTGGAGAAAGGTGAGATATAAATGCCACAATGTACCAATTACAAGAACAAGGGAGTTCTGATTAGTAAGATTTATTAAGGAGGGGGCTAACGGAACAACATGAGGATTCTGGCAAGTATTCTATTTTCAGGTGAGAAATAGTTTTTTTTAATTGTTAGCCACCCAGAGTCATGCATTTGAGATGGGCGGCCATACAAATTTAGTAAATAAATGCAGGTATCAGCAAATTAAGGTGGGAAGATGCTGGTTCTTTTATTCACACTTTCAGTGTAAAAGGCAGGAGCCTTAAAGGTTTTTTTAAAAAATAGCATTGCACAAATAGTTTTGACATTAAACAGATCATAGCAAGCCTTTTCAATTTTCCGTTCATCCTGAAGTGTATTCTTTTTATTTAAAAAAAAAATGATCCTGCCAAGCCCAATAAAACAATTATTTCTCATTTTTTGAGTCAGATATTATCCAAATAATTATTTTGTGAAGGCAGCACAGTCTGTACTCATTGATTGTTTTGGAAAAGGCTACTAGGCTCTCTGTCAACCTGAAAACCAGCTTTCATATTTCCCCCCTTTGTCCCTCTGAACATATATCTAAACGGATAGACAGTCCTCTTCCCATTTAATGTCCTCTTCCCATTTAAACTTTACTTTGGCAGTTGCTTCTGTGCTTGACTAGTTCCATTTCCTACCGCCACACCGAGCACCAAGATTTATTTAAAAAAAAAAAAAGTTAGGCTTAAGAGTGCAGAAAATGATCTTTATGACAATTTGCCATTTCTTTAGAGAAACTGCAAACTGAATGGAATTGACATCACACTAGTAATAGCATGAAATTATTTGGAAGAAATCTGTGGTGGAATCCATTTTTCGCATAATGAAAGGCATGGTAGTGAGCAGGTAGGAGTCCCCTGTCAACCTTTCTCGATGAGAAAAAGAAATTATTGTGCCAGCAGTTGTAGCAATCAAGGGGAAATAGCAGCATGTGTAATGGGCTATATAGCTGAGTAATTTAATTTTACCATATCATTCCAGTCCTACATTCCAAGTTTAAAAACCAACAAACCCTAATTCTTATCATACTTCTATTATCTGTTATTTCTTCACTCTCATTACTTCAACAAAAGTGTTGTGCTTCAGGTACGCTCTCTTTCTTCTTGAATGCTCTTGCTTTTAAATACACTTGGAGCCTGTGGTTGTCTTCTGTTATGCCTAGTTGTTCCATGAATTATTTTCCTGAGCAAAATAAATTAATTGAGGCCAAGCTGAGAGATCTCAGAAGTGAGCTTTGCTCTCAGATTTGGGGCAACAAAACTCAACATGTAGCTTTGTTCTAGGTTCATGTGTAGTTAGTGAAATTCCTTACCAGAAGACAAAATGATGGCCACCAGCTTGGATAGTTCTAAAAAGTAATTAGATAAATCTATGGAAGTTAAACCAATCAATGCCTATTAGTCATGAAAAATATATTATCTTTGGTAACGAAGGCAGTTAGCCTCTTTATAAGGTGGTCAAAGTACAGAGTTGAACAATACAGTGTGTTAGTCAGTTTAATTCTCCATAGCCATCTTCATGTACAGATGCTCACCTGAGAAAGAGACAATGTTTCTCTAGGCTTTTGGATGGGGTGATGTGGTTTTGTTCTGGGGGTTATTGTTTAAGCAGCTGTCATGTGTTGTCCCAGTTATGATGGTTTCAATCTTCATATTCTACCCAGAGTCACTGCTGTGAGATGGACAGCTCCATAAATCATATAAATTAATAATGAATAAATATTTGCATTCTGGTCTTCCCATTCCAAGTGTACATATATTTGTAGTTAAAGCTAATTAATATTATACTGTAAATTGTCTTCCTGTGGATTCTTGCTTCAACCATAGCCTTCTTACAAAGGAAAGAAAGTTGTAGTAGTTTTAGGGCAAATTTGTACTTTCTATGTGGCCCATCACTAATATGGACCATTCACTGCTTCCTGAGTGCAGGAACAGATGATCTTGACCTCTTCCCACTCCCAGGCCGTCGCAAATGCACTCTGCACATGTGTTTTCCAGCTTCAGTTCAAAATTGCTGTTTTCCAGCCCAAGCCACCTTAAGCCCTTCAAAGCCGTTGATCTTGAGCACTTCATTCTGTCTGAGTAGCAGCCCCAGTTCCAGTTGGCTGCAGGGCCTGGCACGCTCCCTTCCCGCCAGCATCTGGGCACTGCCCTGGTCAGCCATTCCATTCCAGGCTTTTGGTCAGCAGTTGGCATCTTTAATCACCTTGTGGTTGATCCAGTGATGAGCTGTTAAGCCAATGCAGTGTCCTCACCCCGTGCATCTTACACCTTCCATTCAGTTTCTTCCCATGTTTAAAAATATCTTTAAATGATGACATAGGAACATCGCCAATTTGTTTCTATGAAGCTGAACTATCAGTTTATCCTTGTTACAGAATTTTCATGGACCTACAGAGGAGGACAGGGCCGAATGAACAAGCTGTTCCCTGTTGCTTTAATCATAATAGCACCAAGCAACGCTGGTACTATTGGAGGGAAAAGAAGAGGAAAATAAAGGCTCTGGGTCAGTGTTAACGTGGGAAGGGGAAGAAAAGGCATCCATGTGTCCAAACATCTGGAAAAGCAAAGGAAAGACACAGTAACTATGGATTCAGGAATCCCTACAAGAAAAAGACAGACGCTGGTGGACTCAGTCTGCACAGATGGGAAGAGGAAAAAAAGAAGGGAATGACCCGTCAGGTCTTCTGATGGCCATAGTCTGGACTGAGGACCAACTTCCCCTCCCTCCATCGCAGTCCAAACTGGGATTTCTGAAGTTGGTTTAAGAAACTGCCAGGACCAGCACGGGAGGCGATGCTGCAGTACGGAACTGCCCTTGAGTTACATTAACTTCAATGAGTTCATTCTCATGCACTTATTAAAGCAGCCAGAACCTGTTTCCAGGCCTGAAAAATTGATGAACTTCTTAATGAATAGCAGATAGCTCCTGGGTTCATGCAGGATCTAAAGCCCTTTTTCCAAATAATTTTCAAAACATGCACAGCCCAAGTTTGTACACACACACACACACACACACACACAAAGAAAAAGAAAGAGAGGTAAATAAATTCCAGGAGTGTGAACTATCAGAAGATTGAACTTAGACTGGGTACTGCATAATTCACACAAAAGTGTAGTCACCTGAACAATAAAAAGTGTAAGAGTCAGTACTGACTGATGTGTATTGGACATACAGATGAAAAAGAGCATAATCGTGAGAAAGAATTCTGAACACAATAATTTCTAAAGTCACTTCAATAAACACATAATGGACTTTTCACATCATTGTTTGAATGCACCAATTTCAGTTATGCCCCAGGGAGGTAACTCACTCTCCCTTCGTTTGGCCCAGACTGACATTTGCTTGGTTTCCTCAGTAGAATATAACACCTGAAAAAAGTGATGTGTTTTCTAAATAGAAAAAGAAAAAGAAAAAGAAAAATAAGTAGTAAAAATGTAATGTATCAATCTAGTTTGGAGCTCTAGTTTCCTCCAAGAATGCCATAAAAATAAAAATAAAGCACCCGGGGAATAGTATCCAGCACGGCACAGCTGCAATTTAAAATAAATTATACCTTCACTACACCACGACTTTCCTATTTCCCTAAAACATTAGTGGAGTCAATAACACTCCACACTATATAGTACATAACAACTATGGGAATAGATCTGATTTATTCCACAGAGAGTTTTTTAAAAAAAGCAAAAAACATAGCATGCCAATTGCATGTACATCACAGGATACAGAACATGTACAGGTAGTCCCCAGGTTAAGAATACCTGGGTTACAGAGGATCCATAGTTAAGAGCGGAGCCTATTGTAGCAAAATTTGAATTAAATACAAATGATTTGAGTTAAATACACAATGGTTCAAGTTAATTACACAATACTACTTATGCAGTATTATACAATAATACCGTTCTGGCTTACATACAAATTCAACTTAAGGACAGACCTTGGGAATGGAACTCGTTCTTAAACTGGGGGCTACCTGTATAGAGTATAAGCATAACAATTATAGGTTGTGAATAACCTATAATGATAGCCCTAAACGGACTGCATTGTAGCTGCAATTTTCTATTATTGTGTTAGCCACAGAGATGGAACGGTTTTTCCTCTTCTGGATGGGTAGGTGTCAGACTCGTCTCATCCGGTGCTTCAGGCAAGGTGCTTATATTGCTAAACTCAGCCCAAGGTTTAATAACTCTCAGCCAACTCTACTAGACCAAGGTTTCTTTGGGGATGTTCACCCAATTGTCACTTGTTCAGTCTCTGACCATTATGGGCATTTAACAGGCAACTTACAGTATATTTGAAGGAACTCTACATAATTAATCACCGCCTACTCATGGATTTGGAAGTGCATTCCAAAACCATCTGTAGCAGATAATTATAACCACATAGAAGTTATTATAATAAAAAAATTGTCTTAGCCTCGGTTGATTTCTCAAAATTGCTGCATTTTCATGTGCTGAAATAAAAAGGATTGCCCTCCTTTCCTTTGGTTCTTGACTAAATAAGATAAAATCTTTTGAAAATACAGAAATGCTGTTCATACCTGCAGATTGGGAGTGAATATCAGCACTATCAGGTAGACGAAGTCAAGAAACCAATTCCACAGGCAGGCTAGAACTGTACTTTATTGAATTAGTCTGTAGTAACATAATTTGTTTGTTTGTTCAATTTATATAGCCACCCCTCTTACATACGTGACTCTGGGCAGCTTGCAGAGTTAAAAACACACACACACAAATACAAAAATAACCAAAATCATAACAACAAAAGACCATTAAATTATTGAAAGCATTACAAAAATAATCTGCAGGAGAGTACAATACATTTCACTAACAATACAGCCACTTTGCTGGCTCCATGCTACTGCTACCAGATCCCCAGACCAGATGGCAAAGCCATGTCTTCAGGCCCTTCCCGAAGGCCAACAAAATCAGGGCCAGTCTGAGCTCGGGGGAATGATGTTCCAGAGGGTAGGTGCCATGGCAGAAAGGGCTGTCCTCCTAGGTGCCATCAGATGACACTTTCTAGTGGATGGGACTCACAACATGCCCTTCCTGCCGGACCTGATGGGACTAGTAGATGTGACTGGGGAGAGGTGGTCCCTCAAAATCATGCAAGTCTGCTTGTGTTTTACCTTCCCTCCCTCTTATACCCCATTGAGTCAGGGAGGAACTAGCCTGAACCTCCTCCTAATACTGTTTCCTTTCCCAGGGCTTAAGGGCTGCTTCTGCCCTTGTTTCTGTAACAGCTTCCTTCAAGGCCATCTCCATGGCTCTCTACAGCAGTGTTTCTCAGCTTCAGAACTTTAAGCTGTGTGGACTTCAACTCCCAGAATTCCCCAGTCAGCATGCTGAATGGGGAATTCTGGGAGTTGAAGTCCACACAGCTTAAAGTTGCTGAGGTTGAGAAACACTGCTCTATAGTAAAAAAAAGAAAGAAAGAAACAAAGACTAAGGGTATTCTTGTTATCCATCTAAATCAGTTTCCTTCTTAATTCTCTGGTTAGTGCAAACTAATAAAAAAGTTACAAGTTTATAGCTTGTATAGAAACTTGGAAATAGGTCATTCATTTATCAGCTACTGTCTGGCTTAAAGTTGATAGGACACCTTCTGTTCCCTTCCAGAGATTAGTGTCCATGGGTATATGATACAACATTGCTAGGGATGGTTTGCATCGATCGTTGGCAGCTGTTGACCAAAGAGCAAGGTTGATGATTTGTGATGGAGGTCCTATCCTTCCTGTTCATTTGAAAACATTTTATGGGTGAGTAGCAATACAAACATACAACACAAGGAAGAACCCTAATGTGCAAACACTCCTATTCAAATATCAGACCCATATAATTGCACTGTTAAATATTTTCACATGATCAAACTGGACTGTTTTTCACACAGTGAGCTGCATGTAACTCAGTGCTTAATCATACCCTACTTTTTTCTACATGTTCTTTGAATACATTAAGTCCTGGGCAACAAATTCGCTTTGTTTTGAACTAGGAAATTACCTAACTTTCCTCCCATTAATTATCACCAGCTCTGCAGGGTTTCAGGCAGGGGGCATTCAGATCTTCATCGGCTATGGGTGAAACCAGATGACCTCCTTTTCCTCATCAAGTTGCCTTCATAGGAAAGTGTCTTTTCTCTTGTACAAATCTGATGCAGAGAAATTAGTCTGTCTTCATCTGATTCATCTGTCCAGTATATATTCAAATGCAGATGTCTTCCTTTCTGTGAGCATTCAAAGGCCACTGCTATTGCAGCTAATGGCTCACTTCAGCCGGGAGACGAGTGGAAGAAGTAGAAAATTATATAATTTTTTTCCCTGCCATGCTTCCCCTGGAATACTAATGATGAGAAGCTGACAGAGCTACCAGCATCCTCAGTTACTAATGAATTCCTACAATGCATTATGTACCTTAGCTAAAAAGGAAAGGATAAGCAGATGTGCCAAAAATCCAGTTTCCAAGGAGACAGCCTTGGAAACATGTAAGACATATTTAACTAGGCATCATCAGTCTCCATAAAGTGGCATTTCTATGGGTTTTATTTGGCCTTTTAAAAAAAGAAATAGCAAAGAAAACACTCGTTGAAAGACTTGTTGTGCCTGTAGGGACTAATGTATATTTTGACTTGGGATAAGGGAGGGTATATGCTGCCCAGGGTCCAAAAGTAGAATTTAGACTGCCAGATGAGTGCTTGTGCACATTAGGACTATGTATACTTTACAACCAGCTTTATTTGTTTCGTTTTGCACCATTTCCATTGCATGTAAGTCCTGAAGCAACAGTTATAAAATGATTCTGCCATGGATACCACTGGAATAGATTTGCTCTTAGCAGTCCGTGGGAGGATGAGCACTAGTAGGAATGAAGTTTAATGTGTTCATCTTTCCTTAAAAAGAAACAAACATGACCTACTTTGGAGTCGTTGGGTTTTGGAGGGCTTTAGATGCCACATGGCATCTCCATAGCACACAATCCAACTAAAGCCCTCCAAAACATCTTATGCAAACCAAAAGACCCAGTAGCCCAAGAAGAAAAAACAGGAGCCATCTACAACACACAGTGTAAAGACTGTAACAACCACTATGTAGGACAGACAGGCAGAAGGCTTGCAGAGCACATCCATGAACACCAACTAGCACTCAGAAGACATGATGAAAACTCCTTAATCTCACCATGCATGGACAAACTTAACCATAGTTTCAACTGGGAAACTGTCAGCATCTTGTTGTTGTTGTTGTTGTTTAGTCGTTAAGTCGTGTCCGACTCTTCATGACCCCATGAACCATATTGCGCCAGGCCTTCCTGTCCTTCACTGCCTCCCTGAGTTTGCTCAGTTTCATGCTCATTGCTTCAGTGATGCTATCTAACCATCTCATCCTCTGCCGTCCTCTTCTCCTTTTGCCTTCAATCTTTCCCAGCATCAGGGTCTTCTCCAAAGAGATCTCTCTTCGCATTAGGTGACCAAAATATCTGAGCTTGAGCTTCATTATCGATCCTTCCAATGAGCAATCAGGGTTGATTTCCTTTAAGATTGACTGGTTTGACCTCCTAGCAGTCCAGGGGACTCTCAAGAGTCTTCTCCAGCACCACAGTTCAAAGGCATCAATTCTTCGGCGCTCGGCCTTTTTTATGGTCCAGCTCTCACAGCCATACATTACTACTGGAGTCAGCATCTTAGACCAAGCTAAATGCAAAAATGCAAGGGAATTCTTGGAAGCTCGGTATTCAGACAAGGCAGCCATAAACAGGCACATAGAGATAAACAGCATCTACACACTATTCAAAAGAGACAATACAAAGGAAGACAAAAGGCCAGAACATCTCCTGACCAGCAATCATCACCCAGATAAGCAGAGATTAACACCAAGATTATCACCAGACATACAAGCAGTAAACAATACCTTAATCAAGGAACTACCAGAAGGAAAAAAAATAAAACAAAACAAAGCCCCCACCCCCACCGACACTGGCAGGGCATGCCACTGTATATAAATGGAGAGCAAACCCCATCCCATTCTAGCACTGAAGGTGTTACTTAGCCAGGTAATGAAACGTTTGCAAGAAAACAGCCAAGCTCAGGGAGCACCAAGGACTCCACAGTTCAACCCTGAGCTATACATATTCGCCTCTATGAGCTACTTTTGAAAACTTTTGAAGTGGCTGAAATTCTTTGTTTTGTCTTTATGCTACAAGTAAAACAGATATTTATGCTCACTGCAATGCAGGCTTCTTTGAAGAAGCTGTTCTTCCTTTGCATAAGTTTCTGGAAGAACCTAATGAGCGAACAACAAAAATGGAAGTCTTTTTGCCCCTAAATAGATCAGAATTTTTTTTCCCCCTTCTGGAAGGAATTGGGAGCACAAGTAGTTTTTCATCAGCCCTTTGTGTTGAGGGACACACAGCAAGAAGAGAAAACAGTGTCCTGGGATACAACCTAGTTTGGATCCTGTGGCCTATGCTGCTTCCACAAAGGACTCCTGGAGAATCAGGATAATCTTACAAAAAATGGGAAGGAAGTATTTGGTGGGTACCTTGCCAGTGTCATCAAGAGGATATCAAACTAAAGTAAAAGGGGAAGTGTTGAGACACAGAAGAGTTAGAAGAACATGACCTGAGATTTGGGTGACATAGATATTTGTGGTACAATAAAGTCAAAGTTAATGTAGATTTTAAAAATCACTATGTTGGATGTGCCATATTGAGAATATGAAATAGATACAAATCCAGGTTGTGCCTGAAAACACCTTTGTGGCTCTCAGCACAATAAGCATTTTATAGATGAGAAATAATACAAAATACAAATGGCTAACGTATCATGAGATATTAGAATTCTGTCAAGGGGAATAAAATCAAGAGAGCAACTGATGGCAGAGGGACATAGCTGTCAATGGGTTCCCTATTTACAATTATCAGAAAGATTCAATGTAGACAAAAGAATTTATGGTGTTGAATACTCTAAGATGATTTTGAATTGGAATTGTGTACCAATGATGAATATATGATTGCTAAAATCTATAAACTTTTATTGAAATCTGAAAAAGAACAAGTGAAAGAAGGTATGATAAAGTGGGCTAAAAAAATTGGTTATAAAATAAAGATGAAAAAATGTGATTGAAAGTACTGAGATTTACATTGTGTTATAATCTTAAAGAGAACTTTTATAAAATTATGTACCGTTAGTATATGCCACCAGAAAAATTATCTAGAATGTATAGAAGTACTTCAAATCTATGTTGGAAATATAAACAACAAGAAGGGTCATTTTATAATGCTTGGTGGACCTGCAAAAAAGGTAGAAGATTTTGTGTTCAAATTCATACACTGATTCAGAGGATTTTAAAGATTAATATACAACTGAAACCAGAACTTTCCCCCTTGGGACTGATGGATAAACAGTTGGAAAAAAGTCATGGAACTTGGTTTTTATATATGATAACCATAGAGAGATTATTGTATGCTCCAAGATGGAAAGATTTGGCAATACCTACAACAGACAAATGGTTGGTGAAGATGACAGAACTTGCTGGAATGGCCAAGTTGACCTGTTTGATTAGAAAAAAGACAATATCTACGTTTATTGCTGACTGGAAACCCCTTATGGACTTTTTGCATAAAACAGAAAAAGATGAATTTAGGATCTACAGTTTTAACAATTAGATAGGATAGATTATAGAAAGAAGAGAGTCACGATGTAACTTTGGAGAAAGAGGTAAATCTACAATTGTACATATAACAACATACAACATCTTTTTTCTTTCTTTTCTATTTTTGCTACCTTTTTATCTTGTCTTTTTTCTTTTCGCACTTTGGCTTTCTCGTTTATTTCTTCCTTTTTCTTTTTTCTTTCTTACTCTATTTTAGTTTGTATTCATTTTTACTCATTTTTAAAATTTTCAATACAATTATATTGAAAAAAAATTAAAAAGGGGGCAATGGCAAAAGTCCAGAACTGAATATGCAGCCAAAGACAGGGGCCAAGAAAACAGGTTTCTTTTACCTGACCATTGTCTTGGTAGCGGCTCTTCCTCCTGTTCCTCAAGGTTATTCCTTCCTCCCATTATATCTTGTCAATAACAAGTTAAACATGAACCAACAATGTGATGGAGCTGTTAAAAAGGCAAAAGTTACTGTCAGGTGCATTAACAGAAGCAGAGTCCAGATCACAGACCTTTTTTCCATTGTCCTCTGCCTTGGTATGACCCCATTTGGCACTCTGTGTCCCATTCTGGGCCCCGCAATTCCAAAACAGCAGATACAGATTGGAACAAGTTCAGAGGAGCCCTACTAAGATGGTGAAGGGAGTGGAAATGAAATCCAGGACCTGGGACTGTTTCATCTACAGTCAAGAGAACTGAAGGGAGGTATGATAACAGCCTTCACATACAGTATCTGAAGGACTGTCATGCAGAAGGAGAGGACTTTCCCTAATGCTCTAAAGGGGAGGGCCAGAACTGATGGATTAAAAACTTCATTAGGAGTACTGGACATTAGGAAGAACTTCCTGAACAGATGACCTGTCAGCCAGTGGAAAAGACCACCATGTGGTATGGTGAGTTATTCTTTGATAGAGGTCCTCAAACAGATGCTGGAAAGTCATTTGCCAGAGATGCTCCCTTGGATCTTGCACAGACTACATGATCTCTGTAATATCCCTTCAACTCAGAATTATTGACTGCAGGAATAAAACCAGTAACAAAAATGGTCCTCTCTATTTCACTACTCAGAATGTGGAACCTCTTTTCCAGAGATATCCAAAATGTCTTGTTAATCATTCACTATCTTCTAGATTCTTTTTTTTTTTTTTAAAAAAAGCAGGAAAATTTATTTTCGTTCCCTACGGAGTTTTGAAAGTTTTTAATTTTAAGAGTTTTAATTTTAATATTAAAGTTTTAAAGTTATTACATTATATTGTTAAAGGTGTTACCTTTCCTCTTACATCAAGGTAGTTTTAATTTAAATGCTCTCTATTTTGCATGCTTTATTAGTGAAGTTGAAAGTGGATAGGCAAATTCTGAAAATCAAATAAATATATAAGGGAATGTACATCTTTTTTTAAAAAAAAAAAAAACTTTGGAAAGAACCAAACCACATTTTTTACATTGCAGAGGCATCTTGAATATAAAAATGAGCCATCTGAAACAAAGTCTCCTTCCTTCAAATATTTATTCTGTCTAATCTAATATGAAAATACCATGCAACACGTTTTATTTGGGGATATTAAAGAGCCTGCTTAATTCAATTATACTGTCTTACCAGTTAGCTATATGAAATTGTGTTTTAACAAGAATGCCAAAATCATTTATATGACTTTTAATTTTCCCAATGCCTTGAAGTTTTTATTGCTTATTTCCCTGCCAGAGTGAATGGGGACGGACCTTTCAGTGATTCATGGAGGTCTTTTTTTAAATTTCATATGCATTTCGTATTTTCTGTCTTCTGCCTTCGCTGCTGTAACACCCTCTTAAAAAAAAAATAATCACGCCATCTATCTATCCGTACACAGATTATCTGTACACACAGCAATTATGCCTCAAAATAGCCTGAGTTGATAGCAATGGAAATTCTTTCAAAAAATAAATTCCAGATTTTCAGAACTATATTTGCGTATCTGCTGTGTGTGTGTGCGTGTGGCTTTGGCAAGCAGGTCTGGGGCTACTAGTCCGATTCAGACTGAAATGTGGCCACAAGGGTGCTTTTCTGGAGCAAGTTGGGCTCTTGGGACAAAAAAGGTTCCCCACTCTGAGCTAAAAGATTGTAGCTGATATATTATAATGGACCAAGCCCTTTAAAGTATGTGCTAGTGACACATCTTACTAATAATCTTATTAACGATGTATTAATCTATTTCTGCCCTATGTCTTCTTCTTTTCTCTTGAACATAACACGTGAATTTGTATCTTGCTTCTGTCCTGTTTCTGCGGGGATTCATTCATTCGAAATGGATGTAGCACGTAATCTTGGCTATCCTCAAAGCTAAGTAGGTTGGTCCTGGTGATCGGACTGGGGACAACCTAGCAATTCCAGGGCTATTGGTGAGATCGGGAGTCAGAAATAACCCCTAAAGGAAATCACTTGCTTCACGCTGCCAAGCAAATGCATGGATGGAGTCACTGAGAGTTGACTCAAGAGAGTCTTTATGTTATATTGCATTATAATTGACACATATTTTAATTTAAATATGTACTTTAAAACAGTTAATGTATTTTCTCCCCAAGCACAATTCGAAATGTATTTCTGCTCAAAGCAAGTATTTCTAAACACACATGATCCTTTAAGATGCATCTCATACGCATGCTCTGTTTTTTATTAGTTGAGCTACATGGCAACAAGTGAAATGGTGCAATCTCTGAATAATAGTATCATAATCCATGCTTGAAGCAGCCAATGATGACTGAGTTGCTTCTCTTCAAATTGAGGACTAAACTGAATTCTCAAAACACACCTGTATTGTACTCAAGTCCAGTTTCCTAGTGATATGATGGTACTGCCCAGGAAATGGAACTGGGGACACTATTCTGTGCTGGTCAGAGCACACCAAAAACATTGCCTCCGGTTCTGGGCATCACATTTTGGGAAAGACCCTGACAAACCGAACTATGTCTAGAGGAGAGTTAGTTATCAAGATGACAAGGGGCCTGGGAGGAGAAACTTAGGAGGAGTGGTTAGAGGTACAGTGCATGTTTAACATGGGGGGGAAAAAAAGACTAAGGGGAGACATGTTAGCTGACTTCAAGTATCTAAACAACAGACATGTAGAAGATAGGACAGAATTATTAGAGTGGTTCCAGAAGACAGGCCAAGAAACAATGGGTTTAAAGCACAAAAAAGTAGATTTTTTTTATGTACATCAAGAAAAATTTCCTAACGGTAGGACCTGTTCAATAATGGAGCAGACTGTCTTGAGAAGTGATAGATTCTCCTTCTCTGGAGGTATCTAAACAGAAGCTTGAGAGCCATCTGTCAGGGATGCTGCAGTAAGTGGATTTCTGCATTGGGCAGGATGTTGGAGCAGAGGATCTCCAGGATATCTTCCAATCCTTAAATTATATTATGTTAAGGCAAATCAAACTTCCAGAGCTTCTTTAGGCTACAGAGCATTGTGGACCTGGAATATGAGAAAGGACGTTTTCTTCTTTCACTGTCTTGGTAGTGTTTGAAATGCAGCAAGCTCTCAACTCATCTTGAACATTCCTCTACTGTAATAATGTTAATGTTTACTACTTCTAGAGAGAAAATGGTGAGCTTTGAGGCGCTTGGGTGCTATAATGACAGCATATAAGTGTTGGAATTCAATTTTGCCTGCACAGGCTTTCTGTACTTATAAACCTACTGACTGCTAAGGACAAAGTACTGTATCTAGCTATAGTTAACAGAGGGACTCTGGACTTTTATCTCCTTTCCTTGTCTAAAAAATTTACTTTGCATTCTGTATGTAACTGGACTCCTGTTGGTTAGATATAGTCTCAGTGATTTCATCACTTCCTTCCTCTCTAAGGTCAGTCTGCCTTCTTTCCTGTCTCCCACCTGGGCACTTCAGGTCCTTACCTGAATCTCTCTCCATAATGGAGAACACACTAGGGGCTCTTAGCTGTAGACGGAATTAAGTAACTTAGGATTTCCTATCAATGTATTATCTTTTAAATAAAACTTCATTCTTTCATGCAAGCCCAAGCCTCAACAATTCTTCCTTACAGCAGTTATTCTCCTAATTTTAGTGCTCCGGTCTCCACGCACTATTTCCATCGTATAAAGCGATCTGTTGTCCAATAAGAGGTCCCCATGTAAAATGGCTGAAAATATGTTATTTTGGTGAGGTGAGCTGAGGGTGAAACTCTTCTATCTCAGATGACTAGAAAATAGGTGAAGCAGTGAACTGTACATTTTTAAAAAAATAAATAAATAAAGCACAGAGAGAAGGAGAAAGCATGGAAAGAAAAATATTAAAGTTTCTGTTGGTTTTCCAACCAGCAACCTTTCACTTACGAGTTAAGAGTTATACTGACCGTGGCAGTGCAACAGTTGATGGTGCTAATGGTAAGCATTGCTTCAGCCGAAGGGGTGTTCCTTCCTCTGTCAAGGAGATAATGAACTGAGAGTAGCCTGCAACACACCGAAGCCCTCTAGCCCAACAGCAGCACTCAAGGCAACGTGACAAGGAGACACGTATTTCAGGAGCAAAGCAGTGAAATGGTTTGAAGATGAGTGGGGGATTAACAGAAGGTGACATTCTCTGTCTTTCCCCTTCAGAATGAGTTGTCCGCCTGTTCTTGTGAGGGGGCAACTGGACAGTGCAGACAGGCCGAAAGCCAATAATAACTAAAACCTGCATTTTGATCATTGTATCCTAAATGGTCATTCAGAAGTAAGGATTGTAACAGGGAGAGGAGTCAGTTGGAGTGGAAAAACAGCAGTAGCAGGAGAAGCTAAGAAGACACTGCCGTTAAGAAAGCAGTGTTTGTTGATCCAGGACTTGGGGAAGCCCACATTTCTGCTACCGAGAAGCAGTTAGTTAGGCACCATGGTAAGTAAAGGCATGAGTAAAAGGCACGAGTAAAGCTTCAGGTGAGGCAGTAAAAGAAAAACAATCGGTGACTGTCGTTAAGAAGGTGAAATGCTAGGCAAAGAGAAAGTGGAAGCTGAAGCAGAAAAAAGAAGTGATGGGTTTGAAATAGAAGGAATCGGAACCATCTCTGGGGGTAGGAGAAGAATAAGAGAGAAGAGGCACCATCATAAAAGTCACAAGTGGCAAATAAATGGGACCCCAACTGAACAGGTGCGCACCTATAAATACCTTAGAGTGCAATTCCCTGCTTCTTTATTCTGGAACGCACATTTTCTTTATCTGGCAGGCATGGCACAGTGCACTTCATCAGCTATTGTAAGATTCCACCATTCAAAAGGAGCCCATTATACCCCTGCAGCTTTCAAGGTCTTTCAAGCTAAGGTAGTACCTCAGCTCTTTTATGGCTCTCAGATTTGCTTGCAAGGTTCTGTTGATGTCAGCCCTCTCAGGTAGACCGGACAGGAAATACGACCAGATGAGCTAATTCTACTTTATTGTAAGGCTACATCAGCAGAAACTTGCAAGTCCAATTCTCCCACTATCTCCCTTGCAGTCCAAGAAACTAGGGAGGGTCCCTTCTGAGCCTCTTGCCCCACCCACTGTCCAGCTGTGGGCTATGCTGCCTTTTCTCTGACCATTCCCTTGGCAGCATCTCTGGGCCCAGGCTCCCAAGGTCATTCCCCCATACCATTACTACCCCATAGCCCTAGGATTTTCTAGTGTATCCCATATGATACTAAGTACATAAGTCCAATCCTCTTATTTCTTCTGACATCAGCCACGTTCAGCTAGATGCCACCTCCTGCTCTAACAATGTAAACATAACCCTCAGGATCATGATGTGAGTATACATGAGCCCACTTACTACATTTCTCTTGCATGTCAGATTAATGTGTGAGGTGGGTCGTGACGATTATCCTCAATCTCAGCATCTGTGCTTATCCCATACAGGAAAAAAGCTTCACACAGATAGAGTCATCAGAGTTTCCAAAATGTCACTTAAAGCTTCTGCATGTGCAGAGAACCTTTTCCAGAAGATAAAATTGGCTGCATTGATAGATACCAAAAAAAAAAGAAAAGATAAATTCACCCCACACAGCTAACAGTATGGACCACATCAGTACTGTATTGTAGTCCAAAGCACAAGAGAAACATCAAGAACGTGTTTACTCTCATAAGTCCATTTCGAAGGAGCATCTACCGTGGCAGGGGGACTTTCAATTAACCTAAAATGATTAACTCGGTAATCCAAAATGAGCCCATTCGAAATTCTTTGGGGAGAGGAAATCTGGTCTTCCTTTCAAGTCAATATAGTAGGTGATTTTCTCCTGAACAGAATTCCTAAGGACACTTTACAGGGATGAACTTTCACAGTGGAATGATTATACATAAAATATCTTCCAGTTATCGTTGTTGGGTTTTTAAAATAGAGTTAATGCTGAATTCTGACATATCCATTCTAAAGACAGATGCAGAAAGCCTCTCTTATCTTATAGGACAGCAGGTTGCTCGGAAGGGGCTGTAAAACTCTTCTAATATATAGATCTGCTGTTTCAAAGACAGAACACCAGAAAAAAACAAGAGTTCCATCTGACTACATTTGTTCTAAAGCTAAAAGCAAATGATAACTTGTTTCCCGGACAACTTGGCATTTCTCACATTTTGAGTGAAGTAATAAGGTTTGGTTTTGTTTCACTCCCTTTCAGAAGCTACATTATTATGAAACAATGACCTCAAATATCCTTTACTGTATTATTGTAGGACTTTTCTGAGCCACCCACCTCCGTGAATCATAATGTGAATCAATTCTTTCCCTGTGGACATGATAGAGTTTTTATCCCTCCTGTTCTATTTTGCTCTGTTTTGCTTTTGTTTTTAATAAAAGAAAGCATAGATATTTTGGATACCCTTTCTATAGAAAGACATGGAAGGTTATGCATGCATTAAAGCCACTGTTTGGGGGGGGGGGGAGAATTATTTTCTCTTTTAACCAATTAAATATATTTGCACATTACTAAAACCTGAATCTCTCTGAGTATATATATATATATTCCTCCTCTGATTATAATAGCAGATCAGAATCAACACAGCTATCTATACACCTACAACCTTATCGCTTTTTTTGCTCTTGACCTCAGCAGTTTAATGTTATTCTTGCCAATTAATTTTTTTCTCATTGATTGACCAACTAAAGCTCTAATTTACCCATTAGGTCTAGATATGCATAGATGCAGACCCAAATCCTTGCATACTTTAAGCTCCCTAACTATCATACTAATGGATTTGAAAAACAGATGCATACTCACCACAAATAAATTCTCTGGAATGAACTAAAGCTGGTATTTTCAATTAGCAGCAGTTATTTCATGCCACTTATAAACATCACTTGGGAATCATGCTATCTTAATCCCTTCCATTTATATGCACATTCATACACTATACTTGCATATCCTTGCTAGTACCCTACTAAGTCTGATCTGGCATCCATAGTTACATGGAAATATAATAATAGGATAAAACCCAAGCATAGCCCTATTTAACGTAGACTCAATTAAATGAAGAGGTTTAAAATTAAATGTATTAATCATGAGTGACTTCCATAAAGTCAACTGAAGTTATACAAAAGGACTCCAAACTTTTGAGTTGCATGAATTCTTTGGATATAAATTGGTTACAGGAGAAGAGATGGGTGATTGTCTGTTCTCCCTTAAATGGTTAGATGGAAGGCTACAGATCCTTCAACATGCAAAGTGGCTCATTAGGTACAGAGTTAGGTCACGATTAGGGCCCTCCCAATGGTTGCTGGGAAGGAAAAGTGCTTGTAAATTCTCAATTTTTGGAAATAAAAATTCAAATCAATTTACGTGCAAAACATGAAATTATATTACAACTTTCCCTAGAACCTTTTATTTGTTTTCCAACTTGAACTCATGTTAGGTCAGGGATATGAATGGGGAATATACAAATGCTATAATAGACAAAATTTAGGTGGCTGCAATCAGTCCAGTGTTGAAAAACAATGTGCATTGAAGCTCACTTCACTGAAAAACAATGTGGCAGTGAAGCTCCCTTCAACATCACTGAAAAGATACCTCTTCAGCCAAGGAACTGAGATGGGCCCCAGGAGTACCCATGATCTCTTTACATCCGATTTCGATTGCTTGAAGAATATTCTGCTATAGGATGTAGATGGGCAAGATCTGATCTCCAAGCTTCCCTTCCCCCGTCCTTTCTTCCCCCAGCCTCTGGCATGCGATTGTCCCCAAATCAATGACACAATTTGCTGACATCTTGAGGCGGGAAATCTGGAAACCCTAGTGTAAGTCTTAAAAGAGTAGTTGTCGTTGTTGCTTCCAAAAAAGAAAACCTAAGTGCCCATAGAGAGTAGAGAGGATGGCCTGGATGGAGACAGCAAAGATCTGTTACCAAGGGAATGAACAGATAAACATGGCTTAAGTCTATGCCAAGACAGAAATGTACACAAATGCCTAAGGCAGTGCTTTAAATTCACATGAAGATAAAAGAGGGACGAGGGGAAGCACATTCAGACTTGCAAGATTCTGTTACTGGAATCATTCTGATACAAGTAGGTCTACGCCATGTCTGTTTCTTGATCTGATCTATCTTGTAGGGCTAAAGTGCCGTTACCTAGAAGAATTGAGAGCCAAGTCTTGATCTTATGCACAGCATGACTCTGCTTTTCACCCCCTCTGTGCAGATTCCTTCAACTTTTAAGTAGGGCTTCCAGCCATCAAGCTGTTGCCCATCCAAAACACTGAGCTACAGTGTTGGAATATATGAAGCAGAATAAGATGTGTGGGACATAGATCCCACCTTCCTTCCAGGAACTCAAGAGAACAGGTGAAATAGTCCCTCCTCCTATTTTCCACCACAGCAGCAACCCTGGGATGCTGGCCAAATGTCATCCAGGGAGCTTCTGTGTTCAGAGGTGAACCCACAGCTCTCCAGGAGCAATCCACCCCCTTGACTGCTACTCCACCTCATCTCTCAGAACTGCCTTGCTAATCGGAGCTGGTTTCTACAAGGCCCGCCTTCATCTTCAGCAGGACATCACGTGGCTGGAAGCCAAAGTGAGTCTCCTCCTCCCTTGTTTGAAATGTCCCTGTATTTGTATTTTTCACCAACGTCATGCAACAGGTCAGGTTAAGATGACAAGATGACTTTGTAATACGTATTCTCCTTCTCTCTTGTTTCAGTCAGAAGTCTATTTTCTTTTCCCAGACAAGCATTTTTCTCTCTTGCTCGTGCAGGAGACCAGATTTTAAAAGTCCATTCAGAAGTCAGTCTCAGCTTTGTCTTCTTTTTAAGACAGCATTTAAAAAGCATTAACTTGTGTGCATTACTCTGACATCTGTTTCCATGGAAGCGGGATGGGTAATGGAAGCAGCCCACGAGAAGATGAGTCAATTTCTACTGATGCTGTTGGGTTTTTTTCCCCATGGTTCTCACTTCTGTTTCCATGGAAACGGATGTTGGATGAGTAAAAAAGGCAAGACTTAAAAAAAAAACCAAGACTGCAACCATGTCAGTATTTTACCAAAAACAACTTTGTTTTCTCCATGGCATATACCTGTCACCTTGCAACCCATTCTCCAAGAAAGTAAGGTGCCAAAACAGTACTAATAATTGTATTTTTATAGGTAGAACAGCTGCTAGGTGGAAGGAGTGGGCTTTCAGATCTACAGAAGTAGTTTCTGTCATAATATCTGCAGCATTTCAAGACTTATGGGAAGGAAAGGAAGGCTTAGGCTGAAATAACTTTTAAAATGTTTCTGAAAGATTTAGAAAGGTAATATATTTTTTTTCTTTATTGATTATATTTATGGCCTGTGGTTTTGGTTTGTAGTTTCTTTTTTCATTTCAGTCATGGAAAGACAAGCCCAGTTGTTATTAGATGATCGTTCAGATATGACATTTTTTGAGAAAAATGCATAAAAAAACTAGAATCTGAAGATATTAGATGTACTGGCAGCTAAATTTGGACTGTGCTGTATTTCCCATTCCCCATGTTCAGCTGATTGAAAATGTTCATTCATTTTAAAAATACTATTCAGTTTGTTTCTTTGACTTCCCTCAATTTTTCCTTGATGCTGTTTTACTTGCACTTACTGCTCTCTGATTTGTCAAATCTGACCATCTTGGTTTAGCTCCATTTCTCCTCAGCTTTATTCTATTTCCACATCAGTTTGCAATTTTTCTAAAAAGCCCAGTCAAAACTTGGAATGCATTTGCATACTCATGTTTCCTAACATGCAATTTTACCGAGCTTATATTTTTTCAAGCAATTTCAGTTTACGCAAAAGATTTCACATATTGTTTTTCTATTCTACAGATGATTGTGAGCAGTTTTCTACACCAGACCCAAGTTTATTGGAAACCCGTATTGCAATATTCAAAAACATGAATAGCAAAACTTGCTGTGCTTCCATTTTAGCATGTAATGCGGTAACCACAAGTTAACTCTATCTTGGGGAGCCAGCATTTATGGTTATCTCAGTGGGAACAAAGGACTTAATTCTATCAGGTATCCCACCCAAATATGTGCATAACTGACATGACAGATATATACAACCCTTGCCAACCAACAGACCTCACTTCTCCACATCTCCTGCGCTGATGATGTTGCCTGATATGGTAATGAAATGGTTGCAACCCAAGAAGCTGGCTCAGAGAAGTCCCAACACAACATGCCAACCTTGAGCTACACACTTTTTCTCTACTATCAGAACAGAGGACTCTCTAGCCCAGTGTTTCTCAACCTTGGGCACTTGAAGATGTGCGGACTTCAACTCCCAGAATTCCCCAGCCAGCACGGGTTCTGGGAGTTGAAGTCCACACATCTTCAAGTGCCCAAGGTTGAGAAACACTGGGCTAGCCCTTAATATATCCGCTGTGAAGATGGGTGAAGTGTATCTATGAGTTCCTGAAGAGCTCCAGAGAAAGATGGAAAAGGGTTCCCTTGCCTTCCTACATCTTGGACAATGGTTAGATTCCCCAAATCTCTACTGGACTGGCTTTGGAGAGGCAAAGTCTAGAGTCTAGCAAAGGGCTAATCAAGTGGATACCGCTGGTATTTTCCTCACCCTCCTTTAAAAAAAATGGGTGTTTTTTTTTTATATACAAGAGGATTAAACCTGCTAGTAAGGTTTACTCTGCAATTTTCATGTCTCATTTAAAAAAGAAAGAAAGAAAGAAAGAAAGAAAGAAAGAAAGAAAGAAAGAAAGAAAGAAAGAAAGAAAGAAAGAAAGAAATGGCATAATAGAAGAGGGCTTTGAATCTGGCAAAAAAGGACTTTAGGGCGGCACTGAATGCTGGGATAGCTAGTTGCCCATCTGTGGTGTGGCTGGAAATCCATAAGTGATTCTCATTAGAATATTTTAGACAAGCTGCAAAAGTGGGACTCTAAACTTAAAGTATTCAATGGATGAGAGATTTGGTATTAGAACTCACTTTTGTGAGTTCCTGGCAACCCAGTTCCCAAAAAAGCTTTAGCACTGCAATATCTTATCATGGTTTTTAGAAGTCTTGTTGCAATCTGCTAGGATATTAAAATAACTGTGATGTTTTCTCATTGAAAGGACCACCTGTGGGTCTTTCACATAAAGCTTCTGGCCACTTTTCAATAATGACATGCCTGTGCAAATTACAGTTGCCTTGAGGTGCAAATTTCACCTCCTGCAATGGGGAAGCAGCTTGATGGATCTCTGTGGGATTAAGGTAGTCCAAAGAATCCAGTGAAAATGGTCCTAATTCATTTTTTTTTTAATCTGAAAAAGAAAACTCTCCCAATGCAGTAACTCCATCTTCCTTCGCCGATATTGCTCGTCTTTTGCTGAGAAATTCAGTTGTAAGGCAGATTAAAAGACCCAAAATCAGAAGAATCTGTCATGGATAATGTAAAATGTTTCTTTTTGAAAAAGATGCTCTGCATCTCTCTCGCTCTTCTTTCACAATGCTCGGGGTAGAATTGATGGGGCTGGAGCATTTCCTTCTTATAAGGAGGGAAGCCAGCAGAACTGTCTGCCAGAAGAGGTCACTATTTGCTTTCCCACAATGCTGCTCCGAACGATGCCGTGTCAAAATCCATTGGGGGGAAATTAAAAAATGGTGACCATTAGCATTAAGGATCCTACCTAATTTTCTTTTCCCTTCACTGTCAGAATTCAGCTGTTGCCTTAATGCAAACATCTTAAATTTTTAAAGCTAAGCTTTCCACATTTTGGAAAATTCGACCAGCAGTAGGGTGCACAATCCCAGTTGCGCAACTATGATGCAATTGGGTTGTGACTCCTCATATCATGATGCAGGTATATTAATAAACGTGGTCGTGATTTTAGCACCCAGCAATGAAAACTTGTCAGAGGCTAAGAATTCCTTATAATTCATCATAATAAATTATTTAATTCTCAGTGGAGCCAAAGGGAATTTTCCCTGAAACATACTTATCTTTCCTTCTGCCTAGCACTGAGTAAGAAGGGCAGAGGAGAATTGATTACCCCTCAAATAGTAAACCACCTTATTAATAGAAAAACTGAACACAAATGGCAAGCCGAGATCCTTGCTGAACTCGATATTGCCCGTATTTGCCCTTCCACATTTTGAGGATTGTGGCACATCAAGATCAATAATCACATCTACTAATATGCATTTGAAACACCTTGGGCCAATGCTGCTCTTCTCATTAATGAGGTCAAAGGATAAAGAAAGATTGGCAACAGCAGCGTATAAAAATTCTCTCTTGTTAGTGGCACTCCGGAGATCTCCATGGGATGGAATGAAGCAAATATTGACTGCAGATCAGCCTTCCCCGAACTCTGCTTATTCTTCTCCTTTTCTTTTTTTAAATTATTTCAGACAAAGCAAAGCCCCAGAACGGCTTAATAGAGAGCACGGGTACATTTTAGCAGCCACATCAATCAGGTATGAGAGCGGGCTCTGTTTTGGAACTGGGACAATAATGCGGGGCCTGCAATGCACTCTTATAAACTACTCCAAAAGAGCTACAAAAATGCATGTATTAGCAGCTCAGGTTCTCAGGGCTGCTCAGATTCATTTATCAAAGTGAAATAATAAATTGGGTAATAATTCTGACCTTGGCAGGATCCTGAAAGGTTAGTTAGTGCCGTGTTTCTCAACCTCAGCAAGTTTAAGATGGGTGGACTTCGGTTCCCAGAATTCCCCAGCCAGGAGCTGAAGTCCACCCATCTTAAAGTTGCTGAGGTTGAGAAACACTATGTTAGTGCAACAGGGAAACACGACCCAATGAGATTTGTGCTCAGTAGCCTTCTCATGTTTTAAATGGCAGTAAATGCAGCTTCACAAAAGGAAAGGAATTAATTGGATTTGATAACATTTCTACATCCTATTAAAACAAGCTTATGCAATGGTTAAGACTCTTTTACTATCCCAACCAATTCTGATGTATTTTAGTGTTTCTTAGTAGAATAGTCCCACCCTACAAAAATCTCTGTACTGGAGAGGCAGAGGGAGGCCCGTGTTTCTACTTCCCAGGATTGGAAATTCTCCATGGCACTTAAAATGAAAAGAAGACGAATTGTTTCTATTGACTAGGCCAACAGAATAATTATTTGGCCAAGACCAATAGACTGTTGACATATTTTATGTTCCAGGGTTGGTTTTGGTGTTTTAGTGGTGCAACTTTTACATATCGGAGGGGAGGAAAAGGAGAGTGCAGCTGCTATTTCTTGAACAGAAAGTATCAGTTGTCGGTTGCCAGGCTGTAGACGAAAGGGGCAACGCTTTTTGCTGTGTTTTAGCAGGTAATATTTCATGGTGAAGCAGAAGGGTTTGTAATACTTGGGAAAGCGAGAGGGTAGGCGTTAGGCGGTTTACAAACCCTTCGAATCGTTGTTTGCTCCTGCTCTTTTCTGTACAATCCTTCACGGATTACCTCAATCAAATTAACCTCCCTTGATGGACTGGAGGGAAAAAAGAGATCATTAAACAGCAGTACAGATATGGTATATATTCCTCTCTCCCCATCCCTGTATAAGTTTTCCATGCCATGATTACTGCGAGCCTCAGAAAGAGCCATTCCAACTCACTTGCCAGCTCTGTGCAGGTCTGTGAGTGCAAAGCCGGAACGTTCTTCAACCCTTTGAACTACTGAGCGAATGAGCTGCGTTTACTTTAGTGAGCAACTCAATTACTTCTGAGCTCTGATGGTCAGATCCACTTGGCTTGTAGCGCCACGTGGTCCGTTGCATTGCATCAGTGGCGTGAGACGAGCCAGAAAAGGCTTCATCTCTCCATCCGTGTAGGGCCAATCTGCACGTGTGCACAGTGTTGCACGCTCATCTTACCTTCTGTTGACGTCTTCCACCAATAAATATGTATGTCGCTTTTAGGAACATTAGCCAAACTTTCTATTGCAGCTTTCTTTAAATGTATTTGGTCCTATGTTGATCTTATTAGAATTAGACTCTAGTAATATTTACTTTTGGAACTTTCAGCTAATTTGACCGAAACCCTTTCCTGCACTTTTATTCCCTTTCTCTTCATTTCTTGCAAAATCTATCTAAGAGTTTAAAATTGCTCTTTGAGCACAGAGTAAACTTGTATTTCCCAAAATTGCCTGCATTTCTATAGCCCAGCATGACAGCACTGACTGATGGGGTGATTCAGTTTGTAAGACCCTCATTTTGGTAGCTGTGGAAATCACATCTCTTAATTTGCTATTATTTCAAAAGAAATAATATGAGGTACTTCTTTGTGAAATCTTTTCTTGGAATCCTTTGACTTTTCCATCTTAAGAACTCATTCCTAGAGCTCCTACTGTGGTCTGGTACTAGTATAAAGTAGCAGGCCACTTAGTCTGTTTCAGATGTGGGGAATCAAAAAGGGCTGGATTTGTTTAGAAGTTTGAAATCTATCGTGTAGAAATATAATGTGAAAATAATTTAAATCATTTAAATATAACAATGAATCAGCTATTGGTTAGGGCCACTTGGTGCTAGCAGTAGAAGGCAAGCATTTTCCTTTAGGAGTGAATTGTAAGAATGTACTTGGGGGTGTGGAGAAGGGGGTACACTTGTAGGCAATGCATTTGTGCGTATTTGTGTATGGGAACTACCTCTCTTACTCCCTGGCAATACCATCTATAAAGTGCTAAACCACTCCTATCTATCTTACTTTTTGGATTCTACTCAGTTGAGCTATTATAAAATGGCAATTTCTGTTTTTAAGTGAAGGGATTCTAAGTGCTATCAGGCATAATCAACACCAGTGATATTTTCTTTGAATGGTACAGCCCTACCACATCATCCCAACTGGGGAAGTCAAAAGTGGTTCAAGAAACCCCAAATCTGCTTTGGTTAAGAAATAGGTTTTCCTTCATGTCCTCAGCCTAATTTTACACACCTCTTCTATTAATGTCAAGTACCTTCTGTGGGCAATGAGTTTAAGCTTCTGGCAAGTAAAGTAAGGAAGCTGAGAAAGAAACACAAGCAGAGAGAGTGGGGAGGAGTTTGGTTAGTAAAACATCTCATTAACAGCAGCTCAGTCCAGTCTCCAAAAAGTCTGGGAAGAAGAGATCCAAAATGTTCAAAGAGACTCCACCTTTATGAACTCACTGACAAATGGGAATGGAGGTTGCTGCCACAAATTCCAAATCTCTGTACTTTACCCCTAATTCTTGCATCAAAACTCTTTGCTGAAGCCTATGTGATTCTTGCTTCCTTGATTATATGCTGGACAGATTTGTCATTTCCTACTCCATACAGAGAAGGAAATGAATAGCCAATAGAGAGAAAAAATATCAACATTAAGAAAGAAGAAGTAGTCAGAAAGAGAACAAAGAGGTGGCCTCGCCCATTGCTTGCTGAAGCTGCACCCACTTTCTCCCAGAGCTATCAGAAGTTCAAAGTCATCCTTCAACATTAGTCATCCTTGATTCAAAGAACAGTTTCTATTTTCAGAATTCAAAAATAGAATTTTGAATTCTATATATAGCAAAACAGATTTATCTATTACGCTTACGATTTATCAGCTCACACCCTGACTGTAGTTTGATTTCTCGTAGCAACCAACATTCGTTCTTAATCAAATGTCCTATCCATCTGGAATATTGATAATGGTAACAGTGGTCATTTAGCCTGGCTCTAAACCATGAAATTAGCTGTAACTCCTCATATTTGATACGTTACTGTAGTTTTGAGTCCGATAAGAGTTTCATAAACAGTTTGTGTGCTCTGACAAAAGAAGACTGGAAGAAATTTAAGTGTATGATCCAGTGTGCCAAAAATAGCTCTTTGGATCCTAGTCTCACTTTTTCATTAAAGCTAACTGAATAATTCTATATACAGATAAAATTAGAAGTAGCTGAATCAATTCTGGCCTTTTGAGATACATTAAACACTCAGTAAAAAAAACCCCTAATTTGTCATCCATTATGGATCTACTGTTATTGAAGGCTATTCCATCTTACCTAAATTTAAATTCTCATCATGAAATGATTATATCATAACACCAATGGGAACCTTTCTTCTGAATTTAATACATTTTCTGCTAGACCAACAATTTCAGCTGGGGAAATCAAATTTACTACTAAATATATCTTCATTAGTTTTACTCTGGCATTTAATGAGCTTGTCTTAATAATAAAAATTTATGGATGTTTCATTCTTTCTCTTTGTATCTGGAATAATTTACCTCTCAGAATAAGCCACACAGAAATATAATGATGCAAATTAGGTAGGGGTCATAAAATATCCAAATTCAATTTTTCAGATTCTTTTTATTCCTCTCCATCAGTCAGATTACAAAGGGAAGGAAGATACTCTTGACCTATTACAGGTCTTCTTGGACTCAGGGTGGCAGCTGTGACCAAGAGGCCCTTTGCACAAATCCCTCTTCCATGCCAGTTGCACCCATTCCTTGATCAGGAGGCTCTGCTCACTGTCACACATGCCTTAGTTACTTCCAGTTGGGCTACTATCATGCACTCTACATGGGGGCTCCCTTGAAGAGCATTCAGACGCTGCAGCTGGTCCAGAATATAGTGGCCTGGGCAGTTCAGGGCATTCCACCGTACACCCATGTAGCATTTCTATTTTACAAGCTGCACTGGCTCTTAGTTACATTCAAAGTGTAGGTTGTCACCTATAACATTGCATAGGGCTAAGTTATTTGTGGCATCTTCTGTCTCCAACTGTTTCTGCATATCCACCAGAACTGAATAGGTCCCTTCCTTGTAGCAGGTTCATCTAGTGCAGCGTTGTCCAAACTTGGCCACTTTAAGATGAGTGGACTTCAACTCCCAGAATTCCCCAGCCAGCCATGCTGGCTGGGGAATTCTGGGAGTTGAAGTCCACTCATCTTGAAGTGGCCAAGTTTGGATAACACTGATCTAGTGGGACCCAGGAAACATGCCTCCTCTGTCACAGCAGTCCTATGTTTCTGTCCTATGAAACATCCTATGCCCTGAGCTTTGGATGTCCCAACCCTGTTGGCATTCCAAAAAGTTTTAAAAACTTAGCTATTCCCTTGGGTGTTGGGTCAGGATATGAGGTGAGCCTGAATGTTTGGTTGGATGGTGGTTGGGAGAGAGTCTTTTGAGGACCTTAGCTGCTATGTACTAAAGTTTTGATTGTGAATTTTGGTTGGATTTTTCCCCCCAGTGTTATTGTTATGGGTTTAATTTATTGTTAGCCACCCAGCATTGTGGAAGTGAGATGGGCAGCCAAAGAAATGATTTAAATAAGTAAATGAATGTTGAAGGGTTTTCATCCTAAAATAACAACGTGAGGACAAAACAGAATAAAAACCAGTATGACTGAAATGGTTTTCTACAGGACAATTCATATGTTTTTACCTTGCTATACAATCAATAAAGTTTTTGAAATTTTGCAGTAGAAGCAGGCACAGTGCATTCTGCATTATAACTTCTACCATGCTATGGTAAAGGGTAAATGATAGGCGGGATTAGTAATATCAAAAAGAAAATTAGAAGCAAGATGTTTTATGGAAAGTAGGCCCTACAATCAATTAAAAAGTTATTTAAGATCAGCTGAAGGCAGATATCCATGATAGAAACTTTATTCTCCCTTGGGTTTACAGAACATTAAATTCACCGGAGTGGTGGTTCCTAACCTTGATCTTTATGAAGGCTGCAGAATTTTTATTTGTTTGCCATCGTAGACCAAAACAACAATGAGAAACAAGACAAAACAGATAAAACAAATAGCAGGTTAAGAAGCAAATATGAATGAATGGAATCTTTATTACAGCCCAAGGCCAGAAATGAAAACTACTAAAAACAATAAGAAGCAGAATGATAAGGTAATTATGATAGTTGATATCAAAAGTATGCTACAGCTGTGTGAGGCCTTTCGCTAATTGATGCATTTAAGAAGCAAAAAGGAAAAGCAAACAGAAAGTAAAATGGTAATAATGAGAATAGTAATAATAATAGTAGCAACCAGCAAAAGGCCTATAGAGCTTAATAAACCAGCTTGGGAATTGGGGAAATTAATCAGATGGCTTGCTGTGACAGCAATTGTTATGGTGAAGAAACTGGCCATTTTTGTAAAGATTTCTCTAATGCAGTGTTTCTCAACCTTGGGAAGTTTAAGATGTGTGGACCTCAACTCCCAGAACAATTGATTTATTTTAAAGATTCAGCTGAAGCAGAACCGACAACTCTAGTTTGCCATCTCTCTCCTCCAAAACTTTCCATTAGATTAAGAATAGTGAAACCCAGGACTGGGTGACTGGGAGGTCTGCCTGAAATCAGAGTAGTCCCTATGATCAGACTGCGATCTTTGGTCCATTCCTCATGCTCTGGGGACAGGGCGAAACACATTTGAGGGCGAATATTCTCTTAAACCGTTTCCTCCCACCACGGCTTCCCATTTCTTATCCACCAAAGAAAGAAGACATTATATGACTGTCTTATCTATCTAACAGGCTTAAGAACTATGGAAAAAATGAGTTATCTCATATACTTTTTCTTACCCTAAGCTTGGCCCTCCACCCCACAACAACCAATTCCACCACATTCGAGAATGGGCACCATTATTCCATGCTATCCCCTCGTTCCTTTTGCAGAGAACCCCTTCAGCCTATCTACCTGATATCTGCTGCAGATCCTCATCACTATGGAACCCAATTTTGGTACAAACCTCATGGCAACACACACAAAACCAGACAGCTGCCCCCTTCTAAATGGCACCAGAATTTGAAGGAAAGTAGCTTGAAAACTGTTGCATTTTCTATAAAATTTGACATACTTCATCTTGTGACAATGATTTCTGGATATGTTATTAAATATGTTTTAAAGACAAGCAACTCAAAAGGTCCTGTTTTCTATGGAAGATGACATTCTTCTTCCACTTAAAAATTCTAAGAGCTAATTTGGTGTAGTGGCTGAGGTCCTGGGCTAGGAGCTGGGAGACCATGAATTCTAGTCCTCCATCAGACATGAAAGCTGCCTGGGTGACTTTGGGTGGTCCTCCTCTCTCAGCCCAACCCACCTCATAGGGTTGTATGGGGAAAATAGGAGGCAGGAACATTAAGCATGTACACCAGCTTGAGTTGGCCAGAACTAAAAACGGGATGAAAATCTAATAAATAAATAAATAATACATGTTAGCGTTTCTGAAAGATTACTCCCATTCTGATGAAAACAAAAGACCCCAAATGCATGCAATTATTGATATCTAAGGGGAAGCCAGGGCATAATTTTCAGTTCACGTTCCTGGTGCCACCAATGAAAACTGGCAACAGATTTGGATCTGCACAAAGCAGATTGGACTCTCTGCACAACCCAGCCCACGTGAGTATGTACACGTGGGGGTTTGTGAGCGTGTACACACACCCGTTTATTTGTCTCGCAAAGAAAAAGATGTCTTACTTTGAACTCCTTTGTAGCGAAATCCCATCACATCAAGAAATTGGAAGGCTCTATTTTGCTTTGGGTAACAGCCAAGTCTGCACCTCTCTCCAGCCCGTTAGCAAGCGGTGTAAACAGCCTTGCCAACGGGAAGAAATCTTCCTGCACTTTTTATTCTCCGTAAGCAGGTGCATGTAAACAGACCCATTGCCTTAAACTCAAAAGCTTTGTCTCTCAGTGTTTTGTGCGGCTGGGTGGCTCCATCCATTTACAGCTGGGGAAAACCCAACTTCTTAAGGCTGTCACATTAGATACAATCTATGTTGTTTATGTCTTTCCTGCATATTACTTCTTTTCTTGGTTGAAATGGTCATAAAAGTCTTGCCACTCTGTACTCTAAGCTTACAAAAAAGCGGGGGTGGAGGGGGAGGGAGCAGAACAACAATGGCCCAAGGGACTCCAAATTACATAACATTGTTCTTTTCCCCCTCCAACAGTGCTTGCTCTTTTGTTCCTTCTTATTCATGCACCATAGGAAGATGTTGAAAAAGAGAAGGAGAACTAAACAAAACTGACAAAAATCCCAAAATAGCATCTTCGCTGCGTTCTTACTTAACAAATGGAACAATCCAAGTGGCCAGATTTCAGGGGCTATATGGGGCTCATAGGATATTAGGGGCAGAAATGATGTTCTTCTTCTATAGACCAGCCCTTCTGCAGCAATAATAGTATTGAACATTTACTGAACATCATTAGAGGATTTTTGCTGTTATGAGAGGAAATCAGAGAAGGCTACCATCTCTAAGGCCGCCATCCTTTATATATTAACTTGAGTGTTGAGTCTACTAAAATTAATAGGGCTTCCTTGAGAGTTGCTATACTCTGCCACAAATATTACCTATGCTCCAAAGGAACATGAAGGGCAACTATTGTTTGTTTTCAGAAAGCCAGGAGCCATTGGTTTGATGTTTTTGAACACGTTCAGCAATTTTCCCCTGAAGTCATTCATAATGTACTTGATTATTTATGCAGTTTCTCTAGCTTTTCCACATTGGATGATGTTGGCCCCATCTGTATAGGTCTGGAGTGAAGCAGAAATCAGGCATCTGATACAAATTAAAGAATTGGACTCTGCTCTGGAGTATTTAATAGGACTATGCAACACTTCAGGTTCGGAGGCAGAAAGGTGCTGTGGAGTGGGCAGGACGATGCAATGAGTGTGTGTTCATAGTTCCTAAAATACAAGGGTTGAACTTCTATACTCTTACAAGCCATTAAGTAGTTTCATGCTTTCTGGCACTGCAGGCCTTGTCTTTAGTGACATTCAGTGAGACTCTGTCACTTCAATCCAACAACCAATACTGAAGATAAAATGAGTCGTGCCCTGAGAGATTTATTATTAGTGGTTGTAGATAACTCCCATAAATATCCCTAGAAAAGGGTCAGTATTTTTTAAAAATTACGGGAGCTACACTCACAGAGACTTATGCCTTTTAATAAAATGTGTTAGCCCCAAAAGGTGCTACTAGACTCCTTCTGATTTTAGAAGTAGACTAGTACTACGGTAGACTAACACTGTCTCCTTCTACAATCCTAGCAGGAGGAGAGTTGAAGAACATGTTCTCTGTAACTGTTTGCTTAGGAAGAAAGGCAGAAGAAAAGGAGCTCAGTTAGCCGTCCCTTAGACCAGTGTTTCTCAACCTTGGCAGCTTTCTGATGTGTGGACTTCTGAAAGCTGCCAAGGTTGAGAAACACTGCCTTAGACAAAGAGCAAGCAGAATTATAGACAAAGAAGGGACGCAGAGTAAATCCTCAACTCTTTATTTACACCTTATTTCCCCCTTGTAATCAGTAGGTCATGATGTGCTGAAGAGTCAGGCCCGTTGATTTTGATCTCCAACGCTGTAGGTAAATGACCTGGTTCTGGGACGGGTTTCTTGCTTAACGTTCTGTGTTGTGGAGGAGAATTCATGTTGAGGAAGCCTGTCTGGCTAGAGGTGAGATACTCTGTCTGGAGTAAACAGAAGTAAATTAAGTCCAACTTTATTACCCCTGGCATCTGCAGGTATAGATAAATGGCTTAATTCGAAAAACAATTGGAGTCACTTCTCTAGTAAATAAAATAGGATGCTTGCTTATAAATACCTAATAATTAAAAGTGAATAAGGAAAACAATGTTTGGATAGTCAGTTGTTTTCTTCTTCTTCTTCTTCTTTTATATTGGTCTGTGAATTATGTCCCAAGTCAGAAAATTGTCCCACAGTAAGACATTAATTGACCCAGGTGTTATAAGAACCAAATGGGACATAAGATTAGGCCCTCCTATACTTCATTTTCATTTACTGTAGGAGAGAGAAGGAGAGAGGGAAGATGAATGTTTGCCCTCCTGTAATCCTAACTCAGATTTGCTCCTCTCCATCAGCTGGAAAATGACTCATTGGTTCCAGTTTTCCCTATAGGACATATCATCGAATCATAGAGATGGAAGGAGACATTTAGGCCATAACATTGAACTCTTTGCTCAGCATTGGAATCCAGATTAAAGCGTCCCTAAAACAGGGATATCTGGTCTCCACTTGATAGAAACATAGTCAAATAGGGAGAGTAGGTGGTGATCTAGATGGCCATGTGGTCTGGACAGAGTTAAATCCACTTTCCCTTGCATCATGAACCCTACCCAAATTGGAAACTTTCACGAGAAGCTTTTACTGATAGTGCAATCCATTCAGAAGGCAATCTTCTTGAATTAAGTGGGATTTAATCCTATATAAGTGTATGTGAGGGCAGTTTGACTGAGTTAAATCCAAGCACACACACAAAAATTAATGTGCTAAAAAGCAAATGTAGTGTAACCCCTAGGGCTAACTCTTCAATGTACATTAGTGGATGTACTGGAGAGTTCTAAGATTGGATGAAGAATAGTTTTAGAAATCAACTATTTGAATCCATGAAGTTTTAATAGGAAGTAGTTTCTAATGATGAAGGAACCAGGCTGTTGGATATTTTTTTTCCTTTTCCCACCCATGGCTGACATCTCTAAAATGTTAAGCTACATTGAAAACAGTTCATCTGTTTTAAGCTCTGTAGTCACTTGCTTTTCAATTATTCTGCTTTATGTAGCTGATTTTTTACAGTATGTATCATGACTGAGAGAAATGCTTCCAGCAACTGTTTTAGTAATCTGCTTTCCCAAATTTCATGCCATCTTTCCCCACCTCAGTTACTGAAAGGGGTGAGGGGGAAGATCCCTATAGATCCCTTTTTCTGTTGATAGCTACCTATTCTTGGAGCTAATTTTCTGGGGTCCACGTGGTGGGGTGAGTCTGAAGCAAGAAATGATTGGGGCCCAAACCAAACGTAGGTAAGAACTCTACCTCTTTCTTTGATACCCACATTCTTCCTTTCCAATACTCTCTTATCTCCCCTCCTTGCAGTTTTGAGAGTTGAGTTGATTGGGCAGGGATGGGACAACCCCAAGACATAAGAAGGTTATTTAAAAACCATATTGTCAGTTATATTTTACAATTGTTGTGACGTGATGATTTTTAGCTCATGTGAGAAATTTCTTCTGAGCAAGAAAGGACACTTTATCTTGTATTTCTGGCCTTCAGTGTTGGCTCTGATTCCTCTTCTTCTAGACTCCTCGTTCTTGGCTGCTAGCTAGCTTCCAACTTCACCACACAGCTCAGCCCTGATAACACTGAAACAGCTCAGGTTTTTGTTTTCTATTTTTAAAGTTTATAATCAGCAACAGAAATGATCTGTTACAAGACACAGCATTAAACAAATCAAATGGATCACTAATCTCTTGTTTTTCAAATTAAACTATGCACAAAATAAATTAAGGAGCAAATAAAAGATGGAGAAAACATGAGAATTTAATCCATAGGTGGAAAATCAATAATTTAGCTAATCAATTACTCAGCAACATGGGCATGAAAATACCTGCAACTACTAGACATTTTCTTCATCAAGATCTATGAAGTGTGTGTGTATACATACATACACACTATATATTTATATATTATACCGATATAGATATAGATATAAATATATAAAAATTTATATATATATATATATATATATATATATATATATATATGTATATGTGTGTGTGTGTGTGTGTATCCCTGTGGTTAATTGTAAAGAATAAATTACTAATGCTAATTATTGTAACTAACTATGACTAGTGACCTGCAACTCAATATTTTGGCTAGTAAGTTCCAGCTCACAGTCAGAAGCCTGTCTATTGTTTGTACAGTATATTTCTCCTCATGCCGAAAGGGAAAACTCTTAACAAAAATAAGAGAAAGTGAAGGACTTATGACCCTGTATGCACTTCCTGATCTGAGTAGTATTTAAAGCAAGGCTTCCTAGGTCCAACTCAAGAGAAACACAGAGATATGCACCTTTCTTCAGAGGAACTGTTTATTTACAAAGCACACATGTTTAAGTTCAACTTGTAGATATCAATGTCTTATTTGTAAATCAATGAGAAATAAACGTAAGGATGGAAAAGAATTCAGCAATGATTCCTGTTATCGTTCTGCTCTCAACAGACCCATAGCAGATGAAAAGCTGGCAGAATTTGTCCTACCTTAGGGAGAAAAATCCTTGGCTCACTTCTGAAAGTAGATGAAGTGGACCAGTTCTTCAGATATTGCATCTTCTTTGACTTTGGAGTGACTTTGTGACACTGCAACCTAGTGTGACCACAGAAATTTGGAAAAACGTTGCAAAGAGAAATCAATTTCTAAGGATGTTCTTGCACTCTTGTACTTGGTGTATTTGTACGGAAAGAACAATCCAAGAGCCCTAGATAAACAAATAGAGAATTTCCACCAAGACGTTATATTAAAACATCAGACATAAGTCTCCTAAGGAAGAAATGTACACTAATGGATCAGACTTTTACTGATCCACACGTCTTCTGAATATAGTAGTGGCGCTATTGGAAATAAATTACTGGGATTCTAAATCTATGACAGATTTAGTGATTTCTGTTTTTCACTATCAGTCTGATCTGGTCATGACATGAAGCATTTGTCTGACTACCAATGTATCTCCCCAGATATTTGACACTTGTCATCACTCTCTGCCCCCAAATGGCTTTCACCATCACCATATGTTTTGTATAATAGAAATAATTTAATTATTCACTTATTGTTTTATTACTTTATTTGCTGCCTTTTGGTAATGACCTTCTTGAGTAGAGGCTCTTAAGTGCTAATAGTAAGGCTTGCTCTGCTGCTGACTTATTCTGTAGTCCTTTATTTGAGATTCAGGCTCACTGGACTAAGTGGGACCTCCTTTCAAATGAAAGCATGTACGGGATGTGATTGTTTCTGTGATATTAAACTGAGAAGTTTATAACAATGCATTGTTGGGTAACTCATCATCTAAATAGTCCTGATCTTCCTTGTTACCTGGAAAACAAAACTCTGTTGAATTGTCTGTGTGATAAGATAGTTCAATTAAAATTGATCAATTGTGAATACACTTCTTCCACTTTTAAATGGAGTTAATTTTTGTGTATCTTCTAGGGGAGTCAGAAGATATACAAAACCTATAGCCTACTGATATTTGTTGGGTTGTTTGTTAATGAATATACTGTTCTACAGGCAATTATTCAGAATTTTCATTATGCTTGATTCAACAGAAGTTTGAGCATGTATGATTGCATATTTCATGTCTGATCTTACAGAATTTACTTCTTGTTCAGAAAAATATAATCATTGAATAGATGCATAAAGAAGTTAATAAGCATATATCAGATCAAAATTATCATGTGCATCATGACAATCCTTATTATAAGCCAGGATCATTAATGTAATGTTGATAAACTGATTTTCTGAAGCTATCTTTTACCCAAGTGAGAATATAAAGATGATCAGGAACCCAATTCTCTGACATTCAAGTCCAGCTCTTCTACTGCTGGATCATTTCTGGATAAACTGGAATCGCAGTGATGGTGGTCCATCTATTCAATAACCAGAAAGAGAGAAATTGAAATGTCCATTTCAAATCTAACACCAAATGCATTCTTGGATTATTTTTTTCTCGAGTCCTAAGTCAAGAAAGGTCAACCTGTACATTGAACCTTTAAGTGGTCTCCCATCAATTTTTTGGCTGGGAAACTGTTTTAACCTGATTCGTACAGTAGACTGCACTGGTTGTGGCAGAAATAATGAGTCTTCCTGGATACAGAGAAACAGACCGGAAATCATTACTTTCCTTTTATCCATTACTGTGCCTATCCTAACAGAAATGGATATGTTTGTGTCAGCCTGATTTATATAAACGCCCATATTTATTTTGTCTAGGTGATTCCTCTGGAAAAAATATGACTGTTAAATCTTGCAGGCTGTCCATCCTGAGAACAAAGCTGATCTTAGAAGTGCTCACCTTGTAAAACAGTGAGATGGTAGATGACCGTTCAGCTTTTGAAATATGGATTTCATATATTCCCGTGTTTGGGAGTTGAAACAGAAGAGAATATTCAGTAAAAGATCCAGCTGAAAAAATAATATTGTTAACTCTTCGATGTCTTTGAGAATGGGCCCCCAAAAGTCAGGAAAATAATTGTCTTTTCATTAGATAGGCACAAATTTCAGCTTTGTGCTTGATTTAGAAGGACATAGTTCAAAGAGAAAGGTGGAAGGATGTGAACCAGGGACGTTTTTGAATGATAAGGAACTATAACCATATAATATTTAGTGATAGCAATTTCCCTACTGGTTTATAAATTGATTCTGTGATTCCTTCAGCTCCCATAATCCTTTCCCATTCACCATACTCACCAAGGCTGATAAGACAGGAAGGACAAAACGTCTGCAGAGCACTAAACTGCTTGCCCCTTTCATAATATAAAGCAGTTTGGGATGTCATTTTTATTGATTATCCTCTTTTGGGGGCACAATTTACCAAAACATCCACCTATCAAGTGGCATATTGCTTTGAAAATGCAAAACGAAGTAAATTTACAATAAATTGGAACAGCTTTCTCCACTAGTTCTAGTTGGGACTGCAAGACTTAAAGGATTGTCTTCCTATGTACAGAACTCATGGCAATGACTGGTAACAGACTTTCACTAGCTCAAAGTGTGCAAATTTCCAGCTTGCCAAGAAATAATTTGCACAGCTGTAAACATGATAGCTACATCCCTGGTTATTCTGGACCCATATCGCTTCTTCTCCCTGCTCCGTTAAGCCATGCCATTATCCCCACTTTGTTGTCTTGTCTTGGATATCTAAGGTCAGATTTTAATGTTAGTAAAGGTTTGGCAATTTGCTCTCTAAAGCACCATTAATATTAATGGGTGGTATAACAAAAGCATTATTAATATCCCAATCGGTATCCAAAACTGGAAAGATTGTGCTGCAGTAAGGAATTAAAACGGAGATTAGAAATGCTGACAAAGTCAGGCTTCTGATAGTTCTGAAATTACCAGGGGGTACCAGAATCTTTGTTTTTGCAACAATTTGGCCTTTCTGTGTAGGTTTGCCCATTAGAATGCAGAAGTTCACTTTATGTTATTTCTCAAGGAAATGGTTTTATTGCTTTCCATAATGGCTGTAAAACAATCAGAAAGATTTTCATAGCCAAATGTTTTAGTTTTTATTCTTCTGATAGTGCTATGGAGTGCATTAGTTAGATGGCGCATGTAAATGCAAATTAAATTCTTGAATTGGCATAATAAAGTGTAGTTGTTCATATTTTCAGATGAGTAATTCTATTAGTTGCCATGTCTTCAATATCATAATTGCTGCTTTAATCTGATTTAATAAATCCACGTTATGATTTCATTTGCTATTTCAGCTACTTCTATTTGCATTTTTTTTTTCATACATATTGGGAGGGAAAATGCCAGTCTGAAATTCTAACTTCCTAAGCTTATAAGCTAAATCATATATTTAGAATTTGGAATGTGAAGCACATCAGTGGCATTAGAGATATAATGTAGAGAAACACCAAGACTTCATAGATAATTATTATAGTGAGAAATATCTTTTTAAAATATATCCACTTTTGGCTTCCTAGGCATTATTCTGGAAATGGAGTTTTTATTTTAATTTGATTGGCCTTATTCAATGGATCAGAAATTTGTTAAGGAAAGTACCGAATGCCAGGAAGAAAGGCAAAAGTTCCTGTAGGAGTCAGCTCATATAAGCTTCTTGTTCCAAAGTTGGTAATTCTTATTTCCCAGTTTTGATAGAGTTGAAAGCTGTGCCTAATTGCAGGTTTCATCATTACATGTAAGTCAGTTACAGAAAAGAGAGCATTTGACCTATGAACAAGCAAGGTTGTTCATACCTTGGCTTACTAAATGTGGAATATAATAATCCAAACCAATTTCTCCACGTGATTTGCATAAATTGGCTTCAGCAGTAGACAGACAGACATTTAGTGCATAGATTTCCATGTTTTGCAACATACTCAGAATACTACCTAGTCTTTGCCGGGGACCTCCATTAAGAATTAGATATACACAATAAGTTCATTTTTAGATCCCAGCTCAGAGGAATACTCAAATTTTAGATTAATTCTGTAGTCAGGCTGTACAGTCATTACGACTGTAACTGATCTGCTTTTCCACTTTCTTACCTTACTAAAAGATCTCTTGGTCTATTTTATATTAATTCTGGAATCAGACATCATTAATAACTGTAACTGAAGTGTAGATCATCTTGTACTATGTTCTTAGCCCCAGCTAACATGTACTGCACCTTTCCTGCTACTAATTATCAAAAGTAATGATTGCAAAGGCCAAATATATTAATGGCAAATAGAGAGCAATAAAATGGAATAGGTGAGATCAAATACCTCGGAATTGTCTTTCAACCGATGAATAAATGGAAATCGCACATTAAGTACATAGTTAAAAATGCATTTTAAAGTACTGTTGCAATTTAATGGGGAGGGGAGGGGACAATGGACACTTTTTACTTGAATTTATGTACCTAAGGAGCTTTCTGACAGTCCCAAATGTGTGCATCGTGGTGCCTTGCATTTTGACATGAGGTTAGTGATAAGAGAGGCCAGAATTATATTGTTTTATCTTTGGCTAACACTGTGTTTTTCCTCTAACCAGGCCAATCCCACTAATTCTGCAAGATGGTTTTAAAGATAGTTGGACAAGAACCTGTTGGAGAAGCTCCGTCTCTATTATTTTCTCTTGGAACTTATATCTTCTTCAGGCCTAAAGAAGACCAAGGACGTGACTAAAGAAAGAGAATGAGATCTTTAACCACAAAGAGATTTGTGTATCATGTTGAAATATTGTCCTTTACTGACTGCTTATTTGCCACATATCATGATAGTGAAATAGTAGCAAATGTTTACTCTTGTAAAAAGTAAAAAGTAGTAACAAGTTTATTTAGGATGGGCTTATATCTATTGATTGATTGATTCTGTGTAGGTGTTGATTCTTAGTGACCACACAGGTAGATTTTCTCCATGACAATCTGTCCCTAACCTGGTCTTTCAGGTCTTCCAATGGCAACCCCATTGACACTGTAACTGAGTCCCTCCACTTTGCTGCTGATCATCCTCTTCTTCTCCTTCCTTCCATCTTTCCCAGGGGAGCTGAGTCTTCACATAATGTATTCAAAATATGATAATGTGAGCCTGGTCATTTGTGACTACAGTGAGAATTGCTTTGTTCCATGTTCTGTTGGTTTTTTGGCTCTCCATGGTATTCTCAGAAGTCTTTGCAAAGTTCAAAAGCATGAATACTCTTTCTATCCTGCTTCTTCAAAATCTAGCTTATATCTAACCACAGTACAAACAGACAACAATAAACAACAATAATATACTGTGCCAGCAGTGATGTTAGCAAATTGATAATTGAAGATGTCATATAAGTAGCATCTTTGTTCTAATGCCTTAAGAGAGACTTGAGTTGATGGAATATGCATTTGTCCACTGCTTCTTTAATAGAGAAATTTTATCAATTTATACAATGTCTAAGCATTGTAATATACAAAATTTGGATGGGGAAGTTATCATTACGTACCTCCTGACTGATTAGTTGGCTGAAGTTTCTTAGTGAATACTTACTCAGTAACTATCCAATGTGTAGCATCCAATTCTGTAAGACTTTAAGTAACTCCTGGTGATAGATGGGGATGAATAAACTGAATAAGCTCCTTAACTTTTAAAAATAGAGGAACTTGAACAAGAGATGATCAATAGATGAGGATTCAGATAACTCTGGTAAAAAAGAGAGATTTTAGGTTTTTAAGTTAATTTCATATATTTTATTGCTAGCCTGTGACAAAATGGAAGTCTGATATGTGCAAATACTTGCGATACATTGCTTGCTTATTATTTCTATGTCCTCTGGTTGAATGACTAAAGCAAAGATGAAGATGATGATGATGATCCCATGGAAAACCAGGTCTCCAGAAGCCATCAGAAAATCAAATCATGACACAAGGGAGGACAGACTTTAGAGTGCAAGTCAGAGAATATAGCGTATTAAGAGAATAAATATTCATTTTAATTTTCTATCTTTTCATGTGCAAGGAATCAGACCTTCAGCTGGTGTTAATCAGTTCTACTGACTGCATCAGAGCACATAGTATTGATACCAGTGGAGGATAGCAGTGAAATATGTAGAGGAAGAGATAAAAGTGAAGCTTGATTACATTGCTATCCCACACTTCATGGTTGTGCAGAAAAACATCTTATTAATTTTTCCAGAAAAAGTGTAATTTGTAGAAGTCACGTTTTTTAAAAATAAAGCATCCTTTAAAAATGGGAAAATAATGAAGGAAGAGTGAAAATAAGAACAACACAATTTAACCAGCTCTTCTAAACAAACAAAAAAAATCAGTTGATCAGTGGATTAATAAACCAAAGGTACAAAGCAATGAGGCCAATCTGCTTATAATATAGTCATCTCACATTCAATGCAAACATTACACTTTGATTTCTGAGCTCAAATTAACCTACTGATATTAACCTTTTGGAGTACTTAATGGTTTACAAGCAGGTTGTTTAAACTGGAAGCAGGCTACTTTGAAAAAAAAAAATGACCTGCCTAAAATGTCTCTACTCCATGGCCTAGAAAGGTCAGGGAGTGACTTCATGGAAGAGAAGTTTGGGATCATGACCCCATTCCTTTGAATTTCTGATCTCCCCAAACTTAATTTTGTCTTGTTGTTTATGGTTTTCAGATATTTCCCTCTGTTATGCTTTTCACTGACTTGCTTGTCAGTTCACGACATCTAATCTCATATTTTCCTTTTTTTAAACATTATTAGGCAACTTTGTCTGCTTTTGAAAAAAAAAACAAAAAACAGGCAGGCTGGATTAAAACGTAGATAAAAGACCACTATTGGAAAGTAGAAAATGTACTACCATGGAAGCCACTGGCCAGTCATTTCTGTGTTTTTGTCAAGCAAACTACAGTATGTGGGCATGTCCATGAAGTCACCAGAAATCAAGCTTCAGTCAAAGGAACTTCACTTTTTTATTGCTAGCACAGGACCAGTTATTTGAAGACTAAAGAGAATAGATGATCTTAAATACTCCTTCCCCCAGTTTCAACTTAAATATATGCAGAAGTAGGCTTTTGAATCTTAGCAATCTTGACTAATGACAGCTCCCATCTACCTGTCTGTCTGTCTGTCTGTCTGTATTTTCCCACAAGTTGTAGTTGCTTGCTCTGATATCATCGTTCCATTGCACTTTATTTTTGGAGATGGAACATCATAATCTTCAAAGGCTTGAAGGGACAGGAGAATAAAGAGACCTGATACAGGAGAATAAAATGTTCCCATTAATGAGGAACATTTTGTTTTAGGGAAACATTATCCTATTGTTTCTTGTTTAAGATATCTGAAAACTACGTGTTCTAAAACATAACCAGACCAAATCCTTAAAAAAAATTAACACACTCATAACTTTGAGGAAAGAGAGTTGAGTGTTCTTCCCTTTACAAATCTACAAAATATTCCAAATTTCCTGGAAGGGGAAAAATGTACAAGTATCTGCAAAAACAAACAACCAGAAAGGAAGAAAAAATCATACTGAATCCATTAATTGAGAGGGAAACAATATACAGGGATGATTTTTTCCCCCCACAGGTTGTTCATGGAGGAGAAACTTTGTGCTGATATTCTTGATTAAATTCTCAGTGAATTCATACATTCACAAACTTTCAAGCTGTTGTAGAAGTCATAAATAGTTCAGAAACAGTTAATGGTCACCAATTTGGGTCTGTAAACTTCTCAATCATGCCTTCTAAATTCATAGATCATGGAGTCATTGATTGATGGAGTACTCTAGGTCCAGCAGTACCTCCCTTGGGCTTGTCTACAGAGTGGATTTAGTAGACAGTGGGGATACGCCCAGTCCCAGTCAATTAACAAAGGCAAAAGGCAAATTCTTCTGGATTATTTTTTATTATGATTGATTATGCCATGACCTACCTAAATGGTGCCATGAAATTGGTGCTGACTCTTAGGAACCACATAGATTTTCTCTATGACAATCTGTCCCTAATCTAATTAATTAAATGATTGATTTTTCATTACAACCTGTCCCTAATGTGGATTACTAGTTATGGATTAAGAATGATTGTTCCTTCACTGAGCAAGTACTTGCTTTCTGTTTCATGTCTTCTGTATTCAGTTTTGTAAGTGAAGAACTGGATTTGTAACTGGATTCAGTTTTGTAAGTGAAGAACATAGCAGATAATTTCAAATGCAAGGGGATTTCCTGCATATTTCTTACATTAAAGGGGGAAAAAAACACACCTTCGCCTTGAGAACCATACGTTGTTAGCTATTTATCCCAATTTTAATTAGAGAGTATGCATTATATGCACTAACCAATTTTATTCCCTGATAGATACAAATAGAGTACCATATTTAGAAATGCATTTTATGATATTAGCAATTGGAGTAAATGGGAAAACCTCTACAGTCTTATCTGTGTTACGAATCTCCCAAATCAAATCCAGTTTCAAGCATGGATGTTCCAACATTCTCCTGCAAGCAATGTTTTTAGAACGTCCAAATCCTCAGCACTTGCCTCTGTGTGGTTCTCATGTTCCATGATGTCCCTACAATTTAGGGACACTGCCTTTGCCAGGCCAACAACCCAAAGAACATTAAACCCATGTTTAAAAAATAGTCTGGCCAAGAGCTGACAGATACAAGGGAGGGACGGCACACTGCAGCAGAAGAAAAAGTCTATTCACAGAGCAGCCTTGCCAACCCCTCAGCTGCCAAGTGGGCTATTATTTAAATAGAGGTCTAATGCTCTTCTGAAAGAGCCCTAAACCCATGTTTTAAAATTGCATGTAATGGTATGTGGGAATGACCTTGGGAGACAGGGCAATGAGACACAGCCAAGGGAATGGTCAGATAAAAGGCAGCTGAGCCTGCAGCAGGAATGTGGGTGGGGCAAGAGGCTCAGAAGGGACCCTCCCTAGTTTCTTGGGCTGGAAAGGGGATGGGGGAGAGAAATATACTTTCAGACTTGCAAGATTCTGTTAATGTAACCTTACAATAACGTAGCTCATCTGGCCATGTTTCCTCTCTGGTCTACCTCACAAGGCTGTCATTGCCTGAGAGGCACATGGTGGGCTCCATGAGGCAGCAGGAGTCACAGCTGGGACAGGAGAACTATAGCAGGGTGCTATGGGAGGGAAACTGCTGTATTGCACAGTGAGGAAGTGAGATTCAGTGGTTCAGACAGGGTTGAACCCAGAGCTTGGATACAGGGGACTCAAATCCAGAGTCTTCCTAAGCTGCAAGAGGCCTACCCTCACCTTATTCCACCCAACTCAACCTTCTTCATGGCAGCAGTAAAATGCTGTCAACCAGCATGGAAGCTTGCAGAAGAGTATGCTGGCTTAAACCTGACTCCCAAACCACACCCTCTTCCCTAGTCTAGAAGCCTGCTGGACACGTATGTAAAAAGCCCACACTGACGCCTCTCAGGTGCTCCTGCTGCTGCTGCTGCTGCGATAATTGGGAATAGGATGAGAGGAGGCAGGTGATGGCTGAAGAGAACTTCCGTCCCACTCCTTTTCCCTCCGGAAAAGGGGAAAGTTGCTTTTCAGCCACCACTTCATGGGGGAAAGCAGGGTGTTTGGTGCAGGGGGTACTGGCACTAAAAAGTCCCTGTCTTCCTATTTCTCGGCCTGCACTGCAGCTGTCAACGCATGAATAGCTGAAGCGAAGGGAGAGAAGTTGGGGAGAACAGCTCGCTGGCTGCCGTTTCCCCACTTCACGGAGTGCTCACTCCATGGGAGTGAAGAACTGACAGCAGAAGATCTGCTTCCCCCTCTCCCTTCTACACAGGGAGGTCTGGGTCCTGGGAGAACTGGACCTGAATAGATCTCCTTCCCCTCCTTTTCTTCCCTCTCTTTCCACTCGTGGGTTGGCAAAGGAACGGGGGTGAGATAGCCTTTTGGCACAGCAGGCAAGCCTGACCCTCTCGCTGCCAAAAGGCGAACGGCCCTGAAACGTCAGTAGCCAGAAACAAGGCTGGGGGTGAGGTGCATGTCCCTGGCTCCAGTAAAATAATAATATATTCATCGTCTTTTAAATTTCTGCACCCCGTAAAGCTAATACCATGAAACTAGATTAAAACCATTCTAGGGCCTTGCCCCTAGAAGGTGAAGGAAGAGAATCTGCAAAATTGCCCTCTTTTTTGGGGGGGGGGGGCAGTTAAAAAAAACGTTCTGAGAAATTTCAGCTGAGCTCTAGATTCCAAAGGAGCGGTAAGAAAGTCTGCCTGCTTGCTTTTCTTTATCCCAGATGTTTTTAGGGCCAGCGTAGAGTGAGCAGTGCTGAAACGTCCTCTGGTTAGAATATTTCCATGATTGATAAATGGGATCCTCTTGTCATGTGGAAAGGATGTTCATTATGTTACGTGTATTTCAGAACGGAATCTGCCATTTCCTTTAGGCACAGACATCCGTGTGGGTCCCACTGCATTCCAAGGACCACGAAACCACCTGAGCAATGGGGCTTCTTGAAGTTCATTTTTCAGCCACGCAACAGGCCGCGCAGCTTTTGAAATGGTAAGCAGAGAGCAGGCACATCATCTTAATGACAGCCATCCATCTCGGAAGCAATAGTGATCGATGCTGCCCTCGAGTTCTGAGGAACGTCAACACGAGTTACCTGCCCCCCACCCCCGATTTCTCATCATAGCCTCAGGCAAACAGGCCCATATATCTAGTCCGAAGAATAATCAATCATTTGTATATCTCTCCCTTCCCCAGCTCTTTCGGCTGGCTGAAAAATATCTCCTGAAGGAGTATAAATAATTGTTGCTATAAAAGCCAGATCTGATGCAGCTGAACGAGAGGCACACAGGCAATATTTTGAATGGTGCGCTATCAAGAACGCTTAAAGACATGTCGTTCTGTTGAGAGAACAATTTGAATAGTCTGCTTGGCTAGTCAAGGTAAGCATGGGTGACTGGGACTTTCTGAAAGGGATTGGGGCATAATGTATTGAGGACTGGTCTAGTAGCATAATTTGCTTCTGATCGCTGGCTTCTAGCCTTCTAGGCGTGTTTTGTCAGGAAGAGGTTCTCTGGGGACAAAGGGGCTGACTCCATTACAGATGTGCTTTGAAGGGCTTCAGGTGATAGCTCTGATACACACAATTGCAGGAGCGTCTCCAAGCCATGGTCAAAACATCAAGAAGGCAGCCATGACGCTGCAGTAGAAACTCTGCCTTTTTTTTATGTGTGTCACATGTGCAATGCACCTAAAAACAGGCAGAGCTTTGATTGCACCCTTGGGTTCACCTTCTTGACTTTTCTATCATACCTTGCGGACAGCCCTGGCTTCAGTATTCAATTGTGTATCTTATTTATCTGTAATTAAAAATGATAAACTCTGCACTCAGACACGTTTCTGCCCTCCTTTTGTGTCAAATGACAAGCCCTGTCTCCCACCAACCATGATAGGAGGTGAATGACGGAAGATATAACTCAACAATCTGGAGATAGCCCAAGGAGCGAGGCTGTACAGAATGCACTGAGATCAGCTGCACTGTTCTTCAATAGGGTTCTGGATAGAGACTCAAACACAGAGTCCACTGATTGCTTTGCTAGCTCCCTTCAGGTATTTTACTAGATGGAACACTCACCATCCAAGTGTTAGAATTAAATTCTTGCCCTACACCTGGTGATGTTTCTCAAGTGAACCTGGCTTCTGCATAAACATCTGTAGGAAAAAAACCAAATTGTACCCTCGTCTTCCATATGAGCCAGGCCCCTGCTGGACATGCAAAGGCCGAAGGAGCTGATACCATTAAAGCAACATCAGCAGGCAGTGCAGAGAGGTGAACGTTGTGATTTGCATCCCTTCTGGGATGAGCATCTGTTTTTTCAGTAATTGGGCTGTTAAAGTGCAGCTTCGATTTCTCAGACCTTGATACAACAAACTATGATGCGGTTTCTGCATCAATTTCTGCTGTGATTTACATCCTTTCCATAGCAATGACAATCATGAGCCAGTGGCTGGCCAAAGAAATTGAAATTATAAATAAATAAAATAAATGACATATATGGGTGCAAATGTTGTAAGTCCTTGCCACGCCATACTCTTCAATTCAGTCGTCATTCCTGAACGATAGTCACCTGCTCTCCCCAGTTAGTCTCTTAAAACAAGGTTTCACTGGATTTCAGACAAACTTTTAAGCAGGGCCTCTAGATTTCAGCATTGTGCGCACATAACCTAGCAAGTTTTTAAATGAATATTGAATAGCTGTGTTCATCTGAATCTATCATTGTTTTCATAAAAGCAGAACAACCATCAGGCAGTTTCCATAACATGGAAATACCACATCTGGAACTATGTTGTAGTAGATGGGCATAATTGGGGATTTATTGGAAGAGAAAAATTCATTATTGGATTAATTGGGTTCTAACAATTTTCAGAGATTCCCCCTGTTCATTTCAATGGAACATTCTTGAATAGGGTCACGTAAGATGGCGGTTTTCAGTCCATGGAAAGGGATCTCCATGCAGGTCACAATGCATCAAAGTGACTCAGAGAAACTTTATCCCACCACATGCTGGTTGCAAAATCATTGTACTGCAGGCCAGTCTTTATGACAATTTCAGATACAAGTAGCATATTAATTCTCCCTCTAATATAGTTCATATAATAATTGGCTTTTTTGTTACATCAACTACAATCCGAGCAACTATTCTCAGATGCATTCTGCATTTGGATCACAATTTAATTGGCTGCAAATAACATACTGCTAACCATAGCTGTTTGCTAAAAGCCCTGCTAATGCCATTGAAGTTCATAGGACATTTGGTGGCCTTTATAATGGAATAAATATGAGAGACTGTGCTCTGCAAAATGTCCCATTTTTATAGCTTGGGTATCAGACAGAACTCATAACAGATATGCCAAAAGCTTCTTTCTTCTCCTGTGGTGTACCATATTTTAGAAGGACACAGCCATTCATCCTGTACAATGGTTGGAAGGTAACTTCCACTGAGACATGCTGTGGGAAGATCTCCCCAGCAATGCTGAGAGCTGCTTTAAGGGTTTGGAAACACTCTGTACTGCCAACCCTCATATTTAGGTCATTGCTTGCTAGTTAATAGTCACAGCAACCCTCAGTTTTATTTTCTTTGGTTGAACAGCAGATGGGTGACTTTGGCCACAGTGTGCAACCTCCTTTCTTGAGAGAAGCTGAGTGATGTATAATAAGACTAATCTGGAGAACCTGGCTTGTCAATTGCCAACTCGTATCAGAGGTATTCAGAAGGGAAGTTTGGGTGGCAAGTCAGCTTTCCTTCTTTGACACCATGCGGTCCTTAGGATTTTCCATTTCTTTCATGCCCCTTTCTTTAAGAAAGTTGTCAGTAAACAAGACAGGATAAGTCAGATGTCAACAGTTGTGAAACATTTCGATTTGTGCTAAATTATAACGTGCCTTTGAAACAGGTTGACGTTGACGATTACAGAGGTGCAGATTTTGAAGGAGCCATCTATACCATCTTTCTGTGCAATGCAGGAATCCAAACTGGAGCACCCATGGCAAATATCTCCCTAGCCTGTGGTGATAAAAAATACCTCCCACCCCCATGTGAACTGCTTAAGGCAGTGTTGTCCAAACTTGGTCACTTTAAGATGAGTGGACTTCAACTCCTAGAATTCCCCAGCCAGCCATGGCTGGCTGGGGAATTCTGGGAGTTGAAGTCCACTCATCTTAAAGTGACCAAGTTTGGACAACACTGCCTTAAGGAGTGCTTGTAAGAAGACATTTGCAGCAAGCTGAATTGGCCCTGAGTGGCGACAAGGGGAAGACTCAGTCAGGAACCTGCAGCCCAGTAAACCGAACTGTTTATATTCACTGGCCATATCTCAAAGACAGTATAGCTAGCACGCTGACCTAGTAGGAAGGGATAAATAATTAGAAAGTCACACGGATGGGTTTATCTAAAACATTCCAACACCATGCTGTAATTTACACTGTGTCAGCCGTTCTCCTTCATCTTGTCTTTGAAACGTAGTAGGCCAAAGGTATATAAATTGTGCTTCTGTTTTTGATCAGGGCTGCCTAGCAAGCTGTCAGTGCTTTGCTGGGAGCTCCGTGTACACTGTTTTATTGTTTGCATGCTAATAAATTTATGTGGTATCTTCAAAGCGATTTGGCGGCTTTAGGTGAGGCAGGTTTTGGCCGCAGCAAGGGGAGACCTGTCTTCCTTTGATTTAATTCTGTTATTCCATGTCCTGCACTTTGGGATGATGGAAACCAGTTCTTGATCATCTTCTGTGTTATACCCCTTTAGGTTTTTGAAAAATGGTGTCATATCCTCTCTTAGATGTCTTTTCTCAAGGTGAACTTGCCTAGCCCCCTTAATTTCACTTGTAAGACTTTTTTTCCAGTCCACCGATCATCCTCATTGCTCAACTCTGTACCTCTTCCAGTTTTTCTGAAACTCTCTTAAAATGTGGTGCCCAGAAAAGGACAAGGGAAGAATGCATTTCCGCTATCAAATGCATGGAGTGTGTTTGACCCCCAACTCCTAATCTTTAGAACATCTATAAAGAAGTATTTCTTTCACCATGATTTCTACTGTTTACAGCTTTTAGTATTAATTTTAATTTAGGATCTTAACTTCTATATTCTGATTTGGTTTTCTCTTTTGCCAGCTTGAGTTCTCATAAGAATTAAAGGGATGATACAAATCAGTCAATTATTTAAGAATAATGAGAAACTATTAGTTCCTGTGATCTGTATTAATGCAGCTTAAAACTCTGTTTCTGTTTTTGTAGCTATAGCACACTTCTAACTCATAATCACCTTATGACCCACTACAATTCCAAGATCCCTTTCGTACATATCATCACCGTCTGAGATATTCCTCATCCTATAATTGTGCATTTGTTTTTATTTTTCTAAGTGAAAAATGTTTTATTGTTTCTCTTAAATTGCACTGTTTTATCACACTCTTCTATCTTATCAAGATTATTTTTAAAGTTACCTGTGTTTTCTAAAATATTGCTACACCCAATTATAAATCCATTACAAATTTAATAAGCATTTCCCACCAAACTGTTAATAAAAATGCTGAAGAATACTTGTTCCAGAACTGAAAAGACCCATCTGGTGTTTTACGAAACACTGGTCAGATATTATGTGGCTCCTTATAAGAATGGGTTTGGCACTCTTTTCAAAAAGCATCAGACCTGTTGTTTGACGTGGGTTTACCACGCTTTAGTCCTGTGCTGCACAGAAGGTTGTGTTAGACTAGGAAAGATAAACTAGGAAAGATGGCTGTGTTGGATGGTGGTTCTGTCCCTGGGTACACTACAGGTCCATTGCTTCTACCAAGCTTTTGATGGAGGACCACCATTTTGCCTACCTTATTCTGGCTGCACAGCACAGCCTCCTTCCTAGGGTGCTGGTCACAAGAAAAGAGCTGGAATCGTGGCCCATCCCGTTTTATTGTTGCAATGGGAGGCAAGGATGGAATTCACTCATCATCAATCACTCCCTGCTGGGCTATTTTTGGCTTAATGCTTTTTTCTTTTTTTTTTTTTAATATAAATTTTATTAAATGTTTTAAAGAGAACACAAAAACTGACACAAACTAATACAGAAGAAAGAGAAGTGGGAGAGGGAGAGAGAGAGAGAGAGAGACAAAAGTGCAGAACGAAAGAATGAAAAGAAATAGAAAGGAGCTTCCAATTTCCTCTGCAGCAAATATAAACATGATTACAAAGTTATCTCTTACTCTATGATTACAAAAAAGTCTCATTTTTTTTCTATTATCCAATTTTTTTTCTAATCATCAAAACCACAAGTCATAAGTGGATTTTTTCCCCCCATTTCATGCAAAAAGTCTATAAGGGGTTTCCAGTCAGCCGTAAATTGTCTTCTCTCTGATCAAAAACGTTACTTTAGCCATCTCTGCAAGTTCCATCATCCTCACCAAGCCTTCCTCCATTGTGGGTAGTGTCAAACCTTCCCACTTTTGAGGATATAATAGTCTTGCCGCAGTTGTCATATATAAAAACAAAGTTTCATGACTTTTTTCTAGTTGCTTGTCCATTAGTGCCTAAAGAAAAGTCTCTGGGTTCATTTGTACTTTCACTTTTAAAACCTCCTGAATTAATGTACATATTTGTATCCAATTTTTTTTGGCTTTTTTACAAGTCCACCAAACATGATAAAATGTCCCTTCATGTTGTTCACATTTCCAGCAAAGATTTGAAGTTCCTTTATACATTCTAAACAATCCTCTGGTGGCAAATACTAATGATACGTGTTTTATAAAAATTCTCTTTAAGACTAGAACACAATGTAAATTTCAGTCCTTTCAACCACGTATTTTCCCTTTGATCTATTTGTATGTTATAGCCCAATTTTTACCCGATTTTATCATCCATTCTTTCACTTCTGTCTCATATTTCAACAAAAGTTTATACATTTTAGCAATAACATGTTTGCCATTGGTACATAATTCTATTTCAAACTCAGTCTTACTTTGTTCAAAACCATAAAATCTTTTATCCACTTTAAACCTTTCTGATAATTGTACATAAGAAAACCATTGACAAGTAAATCCTTCTGTTGTCAAATCTTCTCTTGATTTCATTTTACAACCCCCTTGAGAAAATTCTAGTACATCACAATAAGTTAACCATTTATGTTTACTTATCATTTCTTGTCTATAAAATGCTTCTTGTGCTAATAACCACAGAGATGTTTTTGGGCACAACCTAGTTTTATATTTATTCCATATCCTAAGAATGGCCCACCTCACATAATGATTTTTGAAATCTACATTAAGCTTAGCTTTGTCATCCATACCACCCAAATCTCAAATCATGTCCTTCTAACCCCAATAGCCTTCTATTTCTTAACAGCACCCATTCTTTCATCCCAGCTAAACAACAGGCAGCAAAGTATAATTTCAAATCTGGTAGACCCAATCCTCCTCTTTCCCTTGTATCTTGTAGTGCCTTATATTTAACTTGTGTTTTTTTCCCCCTGCCATACAAATTTAGATATGTCCTTCTGCCATTGTTTAAATGCTACATCAGCTGTCAAAACAGATATTGTCTGAAACAAAACATTCCAGGTAAAACATTCATCTTAATCACAGAAATTCTACTCAACAGTGACAATTGTAGTTCGTCCCATCTTGACACATCTTTTTTAACTTCATTCCATGTCTTAACATAGTTATTTTGCAATAACGTACCATTCATAATTGTCATAGTTATATCCAAGCATTTTACCTTCTTCTCAACCTTAAAACCCATTTTACTCATCAACTCTGATCTTGCATTATCATTTTTTTTTTGTTTTTCTTTGTCTTCTGTTTATTAATCTTGAAACTGCTAATGCCCCAAATTCTTTTAATTTACTCATTAAAAGTTCAATTCCCTTTAAAGGATCTGCCAAAACCCAAACCAAGTTATCTGCAAAAGCTCTTAACTTACATGATTCTTTTTTAATCTTTACACCCATGATCCTCTCATCTTGTCTTATGTCTCTATTCAATATTCCAAGAACTAAAATAAACAAAAGAGAGAGTGGGCAGCCTTGTCTTGTCCCTTTTTGTATCTCACGTGGTTTGGTTAAATCTTCATTAATGATTATTTGTGTATTCTGTGAAGTACAAATCGATTTCACCCATTTCATAAAATTCTCTCCAAAATTCATATCTTCCAAAATCTTAAACAAGAAAGTCCAGTTCAAACTGTCAAAAGCCTTCTCTGCATCTAAAAAGATCAATGCTGTTTGATTTTCATTGTTGTTGTTGTTTAGTCGTTAAGTCGTGTCCAACTCTTCATGACCCCATGAACCACATCGCGCCAGGCCTTCCTGTCCTTCACTGCCTCCCTGAGTTGGCTCAGTTTCATGCTCATTGCTTCAGTGATGCTATCTAACCATCTCATCCTCTGCCGTCCTCTTCTCCTTTTGCCTTCAATCTTTCCCAGCATCAGGGTCTTTTCCAAAGAGTCCTCTCTTCGCATTAGGTGACCAAAGTATCTGAGCTTGAGCTTCATTATCGATCCTTCCAATGAGCAATCAGGGTTGATTTCCTTTACGACTGACTGGTTTGACCTCCTAGCAGTCCAGGGGACTCTCAAGAGTCTTCTCCAGCACCACTGATTTTCATTATGTTGTTCCAAATATTCCAAAATATCCAACACAGTTCTAAGATTGTCCTTTAACTGTCTTTTAGGTAAAAAGCCCCACTGATCCTCATGAATAAATTCTTCCAAAATTATTTTCGGTCTTTCAGCTAAAATCATTGTAAACAACTTATAGTCATTATTCAGTAGTGATATTGGTCTGTAATTTCTAGCTGAGGTCAAATCTTGTCCTTCTTTCGGTATGTTATATTAGCCTCTTTCCAAGTCTCTGGCATCTTTCCTCCCTATAGAATAGAATTCATCGTGTTTTGTAAAGGTTGTAAAAGTTCATCCTCAAAGCACTTATAAAACAAACTGGATAGTCCATCTGGCCCAAGCACCTTTCCTAGTTTACTTTTTTTAATTGCTTCTGAAACATCTCTTATCGTTATAGGTCCATTCATAATTTGCCTTTGTTCTTCTGTAATCCTCGGTAAATTTTATTTTCTAAGATATTCATCTATTTTCTCCAATGGAATATCATGTCCTTTATACAAATTAGAATAATATTGATGGAATGTTTATTGTATGGCCACATTATCCATAAATACACTAACTCCCTCTTATAATTTCATTATCATTTTCTTTTCTCTTTCTCTTCACCGTTTATAAGCTAACCATTTCCCTGTTTTATTCACAAATTCAAAATTTCTTCGCTTTGCATAATTCAGTTATATTTCCATTTCTCTTATTGTTAGCATAGATAAGTGTTACTGTAAAATCTTAATCTGTTGGGAGGTACTTGTACCCCTTGGGGAGTTCCTTAATTATTCTTCTTTATATTTAATCCAAAATATTTTGTATTTTCTCTTGCCTCTTCTCCTTAAATTCGGAATTATATTGTATCAGATAACCTCTAATAAAGGCTTTACTTGCTTAATGCTTTTTTCCAAATTTCCTCAGTGGGCTACATATTTACATAATATAGGAAAGTGCAGGAAATAAGAGTGCCAACTAGGGATATGCAAAGCATTTTGGTCTTGAAGGTATTTCCAGCAGTACGCCTCCCAGCCTCCTTGGGAAGTTATTACTCCTTTTTAAAAAAATGGTCCTGGGGAAGTTCCAGTCCATGTGCACGGATGGAATTCCATACTGTCCAAAGGTGTGTTGAGCTGCACTTTATTTTGCAGTGTTAGTGCAAAGAGCTGAGGGGATGAGCGCACAAGTATTACTGGTTCTACCAAGGTTATTGTAAATATAAAAATAATCGGTAAATGTTGGTGTGGTTGGGTTGTTATATTTTGGCGTGCGCGTGCACTCTGTGCATGCCGTCATATTTTTTTATTGTTAAGGCTATTCATGCAATTAAGAACCAAACTCAAGCATCGTAAGCATTATTGTTGCTATTATTCTAATCCTTGTAAGGAAGATGTGCTATGTGCAAGGAATCTTAGAAAATTTTGGCATATTCTTTGTCCTGTAAGGTATTGGCTGAAGGGACTAGAGGCTTTATTTAAAGAAATGGAAGAGATCTCTATCTGAAAAAGTGAGGTGTCTTTTAAAAGCTGATTTTCATCTAAACATATTTTTTAGATGTTGATGTTCCATCACTACCTAAGGGGCTTTGTTTCAATGTTTTCAAATGTTTTCAAAAATCTTTTAAAAATATGCAGGCCAAATTTATGGATGGTAGGTAGCGCTCAGCATTTACCACCACCCAACCTATTCTAGTATTCCTGGGTTGAAAAACAAGAAAAGCTGGTTGGAAACCCCATTGTTTTTTATGGCTGTGATATTCAAGATTTGTTCCAGCAGAACATGGAAATCCCAAGCATTTTTCAGTTTTCTTCCAAGAAAACACAGCCAACTTGAAGCACTTTGACAGAACGTTTTGAGGGGAAGTTGTTTCGTTCAGAGCTCAAAACAAAACAATCTTCTCCTTCATATTCACCCCTAATATCAACCTGGTCACGTCATTTTTTTCCCCATACATTCTCTATTGTGTCCTGGATTTCTATATGAAATCTTGTTTCTGTTACACATTGCTATAGGTTAGACGTTTTTGAGAGTGCACTCACATTAGTGACAACAGACCACGAAGAACATTTGTCTTAGATACTCTGGAGTTCTAACTTCAAAGTGCTGCGAGACTTCCTGTGTCTTAATTACTCAAGCAGTTTATTTGCTAGTTTGTTTAATAAACTGATTTGCTAAAGTCCAGCCTCTTCGCCTAACTGCAGTCAAGACAGCAAAAAGCAACAGTGCAAAGACATCTGAATAGTTCATTTTCAGATGTGTGAAAAAATAAAAACAAAAGCAAGGCAGATAAGCATTAACAAAATGAATCAATGAACTCATCAACCGGTTGGTTAAAACCATTCAAATATATTTACCAATCAGCACTATGGGCCATTTTTGGTGCTCTATAAACATGATTGAAAATTGAATCAGGAATGCCTGGGTCAAAGGTCTCTCGGTAGCAAATTTGCAGAATTAAAGTGTGTCATTTGGTTACTTTACAAGAGGTGGCAAAAGCGGAGGGCAGGCATGTGGAAGGGTTAGGGGGTCCTTACAGATATCCTTCATATTCACTAACTATGAAACGTGTCAAACAAGTGTATCCCGTATGCCTCCTCACTTCCCATTGTCCAACTGGTGAAAAAGTAAATGTTTCCTCAAGTCTTAAAATCTGTTAAGCAATTGGATGCTCTGTTCCCCATCCTCAGTATAAATTTAGTAAGTTTCTATGGAATACCAGTGATTCAAAGGTTTGCAAGAGAATAACCCATATAAACACATGCCCAAAATTTGCAAATACCTCAATATTTGTGGGACCGTCTCTCCCTGACAGTATCAGCCCATTCTACCAAGTCAGATAGGGTAGGTATGCTCCAGGTCCCTTCCCTTAAATGTTGTCATCTAGTGGGACCTAGGAAGTATAGCTTCTCCATAGTGACCTCTGCCCTGCAAACCCTCTTCCCCCTGCGATCTGGCAGGCCCCTACCCTCTTAGCCTTTGGGAAGGCCTTTCCTGCAAATGTTGGGGTAGAGTGAGCCCTGGAAAGTGGCATGCTAATGTGTGCGGGAGTATTGCTTTTGGGGCACGGGGAGTTTTTGCTCTGGTTCTATGGGTTTTTGATGTATGGTACAGAAGATGAATTGCCATGTAAGCCTGTTAAATAAACAATATGTGGGGCAAAGTGAACTGAAGAACCAAAGAGTGACACTAATAGTTCCTTATAACCAAGAGATTTTTGATATACAATGAGAATGTCATTGAAATTTTAGGGACTTTTTCAAAGTTAATGAAGCCTGATAGATTCCAATAACTCAAGAAACATCTGCTTTTTCTCAGAACATCAATTAGATAAGAAGAACCATTAGAGGTTTCTGATTCGCATATGTCTCATACTTCAAGAACTCTCTAAAATATAAAGGATGTGTTTTGAAAAGACAGATGTTATCTGAACCAACAACTGGAGAATTTGGATGCCATAATTCATAGAAACTCTTAGCTTTCTCACAATTGTTACATGTTAGTTGTTCTCCCATTCACTACAGAATTTAGAGTGCTTTACAAAAAAAGAATACAAAAAGTAATCTGAAAAGACCAAGAAACACACCTTAATAATATCAATATAAGCAATTGATTTAAATATATTGTATAGCACCCATCTTATTTCAGATGGAAACTTCATTGATGTGAGCAGCAGAAATATCTTCCATACTCTGAACTGGGTCAGCTTGAGGTCCAGTTCCAAAAAAGAGTACTCTGTAGTTCATGGGTATCAGAGGTGGAGAATCAATGGATCTCCAAATCTTACTGAACTACAACTCCTTTGGCCACCTGGCCAACGAAGAATACACCATTCAGCAATTATGTCTCCCAGACTAAAATCTACCCTCAGCCATGAAGCTTACTCTGTGTTATCCCAACTACCTCGCAGAGTTGTTGTTTTGGAGATAAACTGGGAGGAGGTAACATTATGGATGCCATCTTGAGCTCTTGAAGATAAGATGGGATATAAATCTATCAAATAAATGCAATGAAATAAGACTAAATAAATAATAGTGGATAAAATAAATGATGTTATCATTAAAATAATGATTTGGGTAATGCTTGTCCCTAGAATCAGGAACTATTCTTCATATCAGTCTTCTGCTGTAGGAGTTTTCCTCAATAGGAATAATTACCCTTCCCGGTTAGCCCCTACACGCCCTCCAAATTTCTCTGGAGAATTTATGAACCCTACCAGAGGTTCTTGAAAAGCAATGTCACTCTCAGAGATGATATAAGTAGCAGTTGGAGAAAGACCTTCTCCAGATCACGTCCTCAAAGTACTTGCTCTGATAAAAAAGCTAAGGCCTCCGTTTTTGGTCAGTCTTGGATACGATCCAATTCTTCTTCATGTTTATGTTCATAGCTTAACCATGGCTTGTCTTTGTTACGATATGGACTTGCTTTCTCTTGCCAGCCTCGCGGGATGTACAAAATGAGAAGGTAAGAAAGAAGAGTTCAAAAGAGGTATCTGTTGATATCTTTTCTCCACGTGGGGAGCAGCACAGCAGCTTTTTATCTATGCCTTTCAACAACTTGGCAGAAGGGAGAAATAATGGACCAGAGGATGAAAAGACATGATGGAGCAGAGATGCCCCCTCCAAAATATATCCCATTATCAGCTCTTTCTTACAAATTCATACCATGCACCATTATCCTTAAAGGCATCTATCCTCAGCTGAAACTTATGAGTCTTTCTGGTTCTTTAAAAAAATACATTTTGGGTGATCTTACTGTCGCAAGTATAACTCACATTTATTTATTATAATAGTATTGCTTGGGAATGGGAAATCCTTTATTTAAAAGACATCATAAATTGATTTAGGGTTTGAATCCTGCACAGGAGAAGAAGAAGAAAAAAGATGTCCACCACAGCAGTAAATACACTTGTTTCGCAAATGCTGCATTTGTACATGCTCAGAATAATTTCATGTTCATTTACTTTTCGAGGTTGGGGGGAACGGTTTACTCTTAAGAGGTTGACAAATGTTAAAGATTTCCACTTTGGGGGTTTACAATGATAGCAAAGTGGCATTACATCTCGGCAAGGATCAGTTGCCCTGGCAACGGGAAACAGGCCGCTCATTGCAGAGGTGACTAAAAGTGATTGAGATATGAGTGAGTGGGTGTGTGGGTGGGTGTCAGTGTCAGTGTCTGCGTCTGTGTCTCTGCACGTGCATGCCTGTGCAACAGGAAAACCCAGAGTGGATAACAACCTTGTGTATTGTATACTTCTTTGCCTGTACTGATTTGTAAAATATTTAGTAAATACCAGAAACAGTCACTGTGAAACATTGTTGTCTTTAAATTAAAGATAAATATGCCCTCAAGTTACGCTTGGATCCTTGTTGGCAGGGTTGCAGAAATGGTTTGCCACTGATTTCTTCCGGGACTTTGTTGTTCCTTCCCAATCTAGCCAACCTCCCTGGAATCCCCAGGCAAACTCCCATCCAGATTCTAATCCAGCCTGACCCTGCTTAGCTTCAGAGGTCAGGCAAGGTGCTTCTGTGTCATGGTGAAGGTACCTCAGCAGGTGGCAACAGCTGGAGGACTTTGCCTGAGATTGGAAACTAAGCCTGGTTAAGCCTGGTTAGTGTTTGGATGGGAGATATGGAAAAATCCCAATGCTGTAGGCGAGGCTGGGAAATAATTTAACAACAATCTCAGAAGTCAGTGGCAAGGCACTTCCATACCGTTATCGAGAAAGCTGTATTTTGCCCATGAACTCACCAGCAGGTGAAGACTGAATGGAAACTTAGTTATAAAACCCTCTCTGAGGTTTATTGCAGACTCTTCACGTTTACACTTTTGCAGTCAAATAAGGCTGTTGTGGGTGGGATTCTCTCGCTATCTGAAAAACTGCCTTGTGGTAGTTTTATGCATGTTCCTTGGCTCCCTTAAGGACCTTGGGACAAGGCGTATGAAGTCCGCTGGTGTTTTTCTTCTTCATGGGGATTCTGGGAAGTGGGTTAAATTGAAGGATCAACCCAATGAGCTTCAGAGGATGTGGATCCGGTTCTACTTTACTATTCGTGACTCAAGGTCTTACCAACGTTGAATATGAATAGGGCCATGCTGGAGGAAACACCCTATGAAGCTACGGTGCATTTCAAGTAAGGGCGCCTTAAAACAGGAATGATTTGCAAACTTTATCCCTTATAAACTTTTGCATCAGTGGGGCAGAGATATAAACTTACCCACAGTTTTGAAGCCATAAAAATAAAATAAGTAAAAACTGAAATACGTGCAATATTCATTTGGTAGCACCCTTTACTAATAAAAGTTTGCTTTTCTGCTGCATGGGAAAAGATATATCAACGCAGAAACTGCCTGGGGAAAGACAGACAATGGTTTTAAATGGTTACAGACAAATGCTACATATGGGCTTCTATGCACCTCGAGCACCTTTTTCTAGTTATGTTTTAATGGTTATAATTAAGCAGCAATTATTGCAGTTTTATTGGGCATACCTTAGTTTATTCAAAATTACCATGTGGGGGGTCTCTTCCAGTCAACTTTCCCTTAGAGCAGTTTTCCACCACATTTGTCACAGTACAGAAGTATTAAAATCCTTTCCTGTTTTCCAAAATCTTGGCACTCCCTGTTTAGTTGCAGCCTACAGAAAAACTTTCAACCCTTTATGCTTTAAAGTGGCCTTTGGTCCAGGCCCGTGTTTCTCAACCTTGGCGGCTTGAAGATGTCTGGACTTCAACTCCCAGAATTCCCCAGCCAGCAAGGCTGGCTGGGGAATTCTGGGAGTTGAAGTCCAGTCATCTTCAAGCCGCCAAGGTTGAGAAACACTGGTCTAGGCCAATGTAAGATATAATATGATAGCCTGAGTTGTCACCCTGAGCTGAGATTCCTACGAAATGAAATTATAAGCTGTGGAACTTTAAGCAGTTGTACCAATTTGACAAGCTGGCGAGCAAAAGCGTTCACTTGATAATAAACTAGAGTTGTACAGTCTAGCCTGGTCTCCCTTTTAGCAAAAGAGCTGAAAAACAAAAAAGACTTTTAGACTTGGCCACTTCAGTCTCTTTAGTTGCTCATATTAATCTTCTGTAACACTGACATATAATATTATACATAAAGTTACGGGTAGAATTTCATTAATTTCAATCATTTCATTATTCTTCAAGAAGGTATTTCATTGAATTTGTTTGAACTCTTTCCAATGTTTTAAAACGTTTGTATTTAAAAAAAAAAAGTTTCCAATTTCAAAACTAAATGCCTTTACATTTCTAGTTGGGGGACAACAGAACATCCACCACTGGACTGGCATTTCCTCTCAACATCTGTACAGTGTACAGTCAAAACTGGTTCTTATTATTGGTCTTAGAACAATTTATACATCCAACAAGGTAGGATCTGTGTGCTGCCAATTCATACCGTACCACATGGCATAATTTGCTCACATGTCAAGACTGGAGACAACTCTACATTGGGGTCAATATAAGATCATGGCAGTTAACCCATGGCTTTGAATCACACAGAGCCTCCAGCCTCCACTTACCCATCTCTGCAAGCTTCACCATATTTTGCCATTGAAATTCAAAAGCAAAAATACCTCTTCTCTTTTTTCCTCTTTGGGGAAGAAATCAAAAGGTAAATAGGGATATTTTAAAACTGTGAGTCTTAATATATCAATATATAATTTTACCACATCCATATCTATGCAACTGTACTGTTATGGTTCCATATCCATAAAAATGGCACTATGTTTAACTTAAGGTTTCAATATCCTCCTTGAAAAGTTGGAACTCCCTCTAAAAATGGGCCAACGTGAAAAAGAAAAGCTGGTGAAATGCATGTCTTGATTTCCCTCATCATCTTTTACCCTTGAACCCACTCCAAAGGTTTTCCTAAATGTTGTGGGGTTGAACACTATTAGGGAAGGATAAATGGCTCAAAATGGTTATACTCAATGTTGAACAAAGAATATTTTTGCAACTTTAGCTGGCCCCTCACCTGTAGATCCTATATACAGAAGAATGTAACAAAAAAAAAAAATTCAGCTCATGAATCTTTCTACTTTGGATAGAGGAATTAAGGTATGAGTTGAAAGGAGAGGCTATTGACAGGGATCCTTTAGCCAGGGGAAAAGGAGAGAAAGTTCATGCAAAATGGGTCTTCTTACAAGTTTCAAGTGTAGAAACTAGAAGCTCTTTCAGTTTAGCAAGTTGCTAAGCAAATATGACAAAATAGAAGTTAATATATGTAGCTTAGGGTTGAACTGTGGAGTCCTTGGAACACCGAGGCTCCACAAATATGACAAATTCTTATGAAATATTCTTTAGTTTTTATTTATTTATTTATTTATTTATTTATTTATTTATTTATTTATTCGGCTTGTATGCCGCCCATCTCCCCCACGGGTGACTCTGGGCAGCTCACAATAAAAAGAAGAAATACAATTCTCTCCAAGATGGCTAAAAACTATAAATAATTTAAAAACATATTAAAAATACCCTAAAAAACCTCCTCTAATTTTGGCCCTATAAAAACCTGCAAGATGCGGGGGGGGGGGGACAAACCCATCACCCCACCAGCCATCTCCACAGGTGTGAGCCCCCCTCCGGCCCCCAGGCCTTCTGGCAGAGCCAGGATTTGATCCCTTTCCTGAAGGCCACGAGGGAGGGGGCACCCCAGACCTCGGGAGGCAGGATGTTCCATAGGGCGGGCGCTGCAGCAGAAAAGGCTCTCTGCCTAGACCCCACCAATCGAAATTCCCTGACCGGTGGGGTCTGCAACCTGCCCCTTCTGCTGGACCGAGTGGGACGGGCTGAAGTGACCGGGTCGAGGTGGTTTTATGTTGGAAATTACTCCGTCCCCAGCACTGTATTAGCACTGAATTAGCATCTAATTCTAAACAAAGGGGTAGATAGGAGTGCCAGCTTGTTTTCTGAAAGATTTAGGGCATCGTACAAACTAATTGCATAGACTAAGAAAAGTCTTATATATACAGTAATATATTTAAATGCTTCAAGTAATGGGATGCATCTAAAATTGCTGATAAGCAGGGGAAACTGTGCTAGGTGGTACTTGGCTAAAAAAGAAAATAACGACACAGCACCAAGGTCTGAATTTTAATTGGTTGGATAACTCTACGAAGACTGTGCTCCAGGTCTGGACGAATCCAAGCTCCTTAGGCAGTTCAAGGAAATTAGGGCTGCACCGTCATTTGCCCAAGGTGGAAGAGAAGACTCTAACCTGACTAATCTAAAATGAAAAGTATTTTGTAAAGCCCCAGTCCTGATGTGTTTACATGGCAGAAGGGGATGGGGGGGGCTCTTTTTAATACTTATGTAAGTTGTTGTGATGGAGGGGGAGAAGAAAGAACTCTGTCCTCAACTCAGAGTTACCCATGCAGCCCAGGGCCAGCTGGAAAGGTTGAGAAAGCGCAGGAGACCTCCGTAAAATTGCAAGCACCAACACATTATGGGGAGTTTGAAGAATGCTGACAAAGTTTTCTGAGCCAGTGATGGCTAATGACCCAAACGAAACACAGAGGAAAGCCAGAAGAATCCAACATTCCCAACATCTGTTTGTCCTAGTTTCCTGCCTGCTGGACTACAGCCAGCCAAGGAGATGGTGGCATTTTTGGTATGAGCAGAACAGAAGAATGCTCTGCAGACCAGTTAAGGGGGCTTCAGCATAAGAAGCAGGAGGGGTATCCATAGGAAAAGTGTAAAAAGTCACGATGGCAGCTGCAGCTGAACCCCTGCCCCTTTTTATATGTGTCTGCATTTAAAAAAGAAGTGGTCCACTGCCCAAAGAAATTGCTGTCTTGATGTTTTGGAGTCCCACCACGGATGTCCCAAAGGAGCGGTGTCTGCAGGATCTTGCTGCTTTCATCAAGCAACGTGCAATGCTGGGACGCATATGCAAAGGATGTGGTGTGTCATGACCTCACAATGATGCTTTTGTCAGTCTGACTCCTTGCTCCCTCTGCAGACGCTGCTGAACATGAATTCAAGCAGGGAAAACTAAGCAAAGGGAGTCTTCAGAATCCATTTCAAAGCAATGAAAAAGGGAAGAGAATTGACTTAAATTGTGATTCGCCGCCGATAAGGCTCTACTCCTCTGGTCATGAGAAATACTGAGGTTGTTTTCTTCCTTTGAGCCAGGAACCCAAAAAGGTATCTTCTTTTTTCCAAAAGAAATAATAATTGATTTATGCCAAGAATTGTTTTTTTATGTTTTTTTTAAAGGATGAAGATCCAAGACTTCATAACTTCCCTCTCACCCTTTCAAAGCCTACACAATATTGCTGCTGTTTCTTTTCATTCTTAGTGCTACATTTTGGCAGGATGTCAGAATAATTCGTATTTCTGAGGTTCCCCCCCACCCCCCCCCCAGAGCAGCTAATCAGAAGAGGAACAGGGTTTTTATGTTTTCCTTCTTTCTCCCCTTTGTCAGTGATTAAAAGGAAACATACTGGGAAAATTTTTCCTGCTCTTATGTACATGAAGCAGCAAGGGAAATTTTGTGAGGTAACTTTACAGGTTTTTCTAAAAAAAATAAATACACTTGGTTTTTGTTGCAGATTCTGGCAATCATTTGAGAGAGCGAATAGTATACAATCTCAACCGTCTTTATAACTCAAGGTGTAATCAGAAATTCTGCACATTACATTCCTTATTTCAAGTCTGCTATGGTTTCTTGTGCTTTTTTCCTCCCACCCCTAATTTATTTAGACTTATATCCCATTTTCTGTAACAGGAGCTCAAGGTGGCATGTACAGCACTCCCTCCTCCTGTTTTCCCCCACAACATCACATTGCGAGACAGGTTGGACCAAGAGTGACTGGCTCTAAGTCATGCAGTGAGATTCTGCTCCTGAGGAAGGACTAAAACCTGGGGCCTCCTGCTCCTACTACCCCTACACCAACTGGCTGTCCACATGCTAAGTTGGGTTCTAGGTTATCATGGATTATAACAACTGAAAGTGGCAATAGTGATCTTCCTCACTGTATTAATAATGGTATGTGGGAATGACCTTGGGAGACAGGAGGAAGAGCTGCAGACTAGACAATGCTCAGATAGGAGGCAGCTGAGCCCATAGAAGGAATGGGATTATGGCAAATGTCGCAGAAGGGACCCTCCCTAGTTTCCTGGACTGTAAAGGGGGCACAGATGTACTTTCAGACTTGCAAGATTCTGTTAATGTAACTGTCAAGTTCAGCCCAAAGAACTCCATGAGACAGTACAGATATAGTTCTATAGCATTTATTAATTTCCACCTACAAGACAGAATCTCACCACACTGAATCTAAACTTCCCAAGCCAGCAAGCAAACTCTGCGAATTCCTTAGGGTGGTGCCAGTCTCATCCTCTTCACCTTCCCACGCTCTTTCTGGGGGCTAAGGAAATGCTTATCTCCCCGAGCATGGCCTTCACCAACCCATTCCATCACAGGGACCTTACAACGTTAGAACTAGTACTTCTGGGTGTGCTTCTTGTCTGGACTACTTCACAAGGCTGACATCAATCTTGCAAGTTGAAAGTACATCTCTCCCCCCTCACCTTTATAGTCCAAGAAACTAGGGACAGTCCCTTTGGAGATGTTTGCCATGCCCCCGTTCCTTCTGTGGGCTCAGCTGACTCTTATCTGACCATTGTCTAGTCAGCGGCTCTTCCTCCTGTCTCCCAAGGTCGTTCCCACATATCATTACAGTACTGGAGATGTTTAAGATATACATTTCTGAATTACAACCTACAGGCGACTTAGAGACCGTGCTTGGGAATAAACAAAAACCCTTTGATGGTCATTTCCACCTCTGCAAAGGCCTTTATTAGGTCACTTAAATCATAGGTAGCCTTGCATTTGACTGTTAAAGCAGGTGGAACTAGCAACAATATCAGACAGGATTTTTTTTCAAGAAAGGAAAGGCCCTTTGAAATTCTTTGAAGAGGCAATGGAAGTATCTATTTTGACTAGTTTTGAAAGTACTTGGCTGTGGCCAGTTTTCTGTCTGTTTCTCTCTGTGTTTTTATTGCATTTTGGCTTTTCAATTTTCCCTTGAACTGTCACTGTGTATTTTTTATTATTAAGGGCTCTTGTGGCTAGAGGAGGCTAAAAGCCTGGACAGAGATGTTTTTAGAACTACAGTAAAATAAATCAATTACAGCTGATGGTTTGGAGGGGGGCTAGATATAGTGCTTTGAAAGGTATACTCAGTCAAGTCACAGAGAATAGCATCTTTCATTTATGATGGATCTGAAACATTTTAAAAGGAAATATGTGCTTTAATTGTACTTTCACTGCCACATGGAAAAGAATGAAATGCCCAATTACCAAGGGGTTGAAATAGATGTGTATTGGATATCCAGATAAATAAATCCAACTCCCTTCCCTTCAGAAGTAAACATTATTATTCTGAATCAGTCCCGGCAGATGCCTGGCCATGAACTGAATTAACTGCCTCAAAGAAAAGATTCTTTCCTCCCTGTTTTTTTTCTTTCAAATACTTTCCTTGCCACAAATGCTAAAGGATATGTTTGCTCATTCAGCTGCAGACACACAAATTCCCTAAGGGGAAAATGGCCGATTTTCTGAACAGGTAAAGGTAGCCAATAAGTTGGGATGAAAATCCTTTCCATTATTCATGGAACAAGATGGTGTGACGATAAAGAGAAATGGGAATGGGATTTTTCCCAAATGTTTTCTTGGGGTTGTGTGGAATTCTGCAAACAGTTACAGGGAAGGCAAGGAGATGTACTTTTAATGGGGTTGAGCTCATTCAGTATTGAAGGAAAGAGCAGGTGTTATGTTGTAAGGCCAGAGCAGTGAATGAACTGTGGAGTCCTTGGTGCTCTCTGAGCTTGGTTGTTTGCTTGCAGACGTTTCATTACCCAACTAGGTTACATCATCAGTGCACTAGTCGGGTAATGAAACATTTGCAAGCAAACAACCAAGCTCAGAGAGCACCAAGGACTCCACAGTTCAACCCTGAGCTACAGATATTTTCTTCTGTTGGAGTGTGGTGGAAATGAAGCATTGGGCTAAGAGAAGAAGCACAACCATATGTCATACTACAAAAATTACTACAGCGTAGCCCTGTATTATCCCATTCTTCTAAAAATGATAAAACAATATTCTGTTGTTGGGCTATAATGTTAGCGTTGTATTATGGTACTGTAACACGACACAGTAATTCCCTACTGGAGTGGCTCCAAAACCTCGCGTGGCATTCAGGTCCCTCTTTCGTGTGCCCCAAGGCCCATCGTGCCTAAAACCGGGTGGTGTGATTTTCAACCACGTTGAGGACAGAAACACAGAAAAGCAATCTAAGTGCAAAAGTAGGCTTACAATGTATTTTTTTTAATATCATTTAAAACACAGCAGCATTTCCCAAAAAATTGTAAAGTTCTAACAGCAAACTTTCAAATGCACGGGGGAATATTTAAAAACTCTTTCCCTAAAAACGAGATGCTGTAATGTATCATAATAGAGGCCCATGAGTTCTGTCTGGGGAGGCTACTCAGAAAATGTGGTGCCATTACTGATGCGATTCTCTTCCTCGTAGCTACCTGATTTGGCGTGTTTGGTGAGGGACCTGGAGAAGCTGCATCACCAGCCTTACCACATTGGACAGTGGTACTCATTCACGTATCACAACAAGTGTAATATCACTTTAAGAAAGAGCTCATTGTGTGAGGAGGGGTCTCAAGTTGATTCTTTTCTGCCTCTTGTTCTTGGATCTCCTACTGTAAGATCACTTTGGGAATCCAAAGTAATCATACTGTTATATTTGTGCCTATGAGACAGTAAAGGAGATGCTCCAGCACACACACAAAAAAAAGTGTTGTGAGTTGGAGAATAAAATATGTCTCAAACTGGAAGTTTATCCTGATTTTCTGCTTAGTTCTGAGGCTCCAGTGAGCATTTGCTTACCTCAAGGATATATGTGAATCTCTTGGTAAAGTATGAAGTTTGCTGGAGCAAGACAGCATGGGACTGCGACTTTCCCAATGCGCTTCTGCTATATTTAATGCAAGCATTATTTTTAGAAATACTTATTTTCAAGAAATTAGGTGTCTGGTGGAATGAGTTAGCGGGGAAAAAAAAATGGGAGAGCAAGACTAACTCAACTTTAATTACTACAGTACAATTTTCATGACTTCTGCACCGGTTCTTAGAGTGCATTCATTGGCTCTTAATCATAAGTCAGTTGTTTGCTTGCTTGCTTATTTAATTAGTTAATTAATTAATCAATTAATTAATTAATTAATTGATATCATCTATAAACTGCCCCAGTCTGACCAACCCTGGGTGGTATACATGGGCTTCATCTAGACGCTGATGTTGAATAACATGGGGGAAAGGATTGAGCTTTGTGTCATTCTACCCGGGAGCAGCCAAGAGCTTAATTGTACCAGAGGCATACTTCCCCACCGTGGTTCCAAACAAGGTCACCTGCTAGGATGATCAATACTGTTTTTGTTCTATGGCCAGTCCTGAACCCTGATAGGAAGGGATCCAATGAATCCGTTGTTTTCTCAGACCCTCTTTAAGGGCCTATCTATCATATTCTCAATGACCTTCCTCAAAGGGAAGAATTGGAGACAGAGTAAAAGTATCAAATATGGCCTGATCAAAAGATGGTCACTTCAGGAGGTCCCAGTGGCATAACGGCCTTCCTCAAAGAGACTTTTTTAAAAAACTGGAAGTCTTATATAGACTTTTTGCTGAAAGAAGAAAAAAATGGAACTGACGATTTATGGATTTGGGGATTAAAAAGGGTTAAAGAGGGAGGGGAAAGAGTACGATGGCAATTACTGGATAGAAAGAAGGGCAGAAGTCATAATTCTATGTTTTCTTTCTTTTTTTCACTTCTTTTCTTTTTTCTTATTTTCTTCTTTCTTTTTCTTATTTTTCCTTTAACTTTTATACTTCTATTGTGTTGAAAAATTCTAATAATAATAATTTTTAAAAAACAGCCTTCCTCAAAGACACTTTTATGTCCCCTCCCTTTTATACCCCAGAGTCTACCTGAGTCTCTTCCAGATGCTCTCTTGCTTCCCAGGACTTAAATATATTCCAGTCCTCTTTGTTCATGCAGTGCTTCTTGCCTATTTCCCTCAAGATCTTCTTTCCAGTAATGCTGAAAACAATGCTTGTGGTTGTCCATTTCAAAGATTTTGACAGCTGAGGAAGAGAATGAAGAGGAGACCAATATTAGCCTTGTCGCAAAGAACTCTGATAGGCAGGGAATTAATGAGATTGTGCAATTTCTCTCCATATCAAAGGACCTATCACAGAGTGCTCAGACACTCATACTCACGCTGCTCATTATATATGAGAGGTTGGAGATGAAAATCCATTGGGATGGACTCTTCAGCACCTCATGATCTACTGACCACCAGGGGTCAGCAGGGGTCATAATTAAGGATTTGCTCGGTGCCCCTCTTTGCCTATCATTTTGCCTGCTGTTTGTCCGAGATTGGTAATCTGAAGTTGCTTCCTTTTGCCTGTCTTCCCAGATATTTACTCACAGAGTATATGCTCTTAGACACTCCTCCTGGTATGATGTAGTTAGCTAGGAGAGAGGCTTTGCCTATTCCCATAACGCATTGTCTGTAACTAAATCTCCTTCCTTTATGGTTATAAAACCTGCTTCACTAATCATTGCTCAGGTTAAATCTCAGGATTGCTTGCATGCACAAACAGAACACTTAAACTCCCAACCATTTACAATGTCACTAACTGTCCCAGAAGCAGGAGAAAAGGCATAAACCCTACGAAGCATTTCAAAACCTCTTGATTTAAGTCATTGCTTCTAAGCAGGTGTCCAGTCCAGTGATTAGATGGAAGCTTCACTGAATCAAAGCATCTCTTCATCTCTTTGTCTTTGCACAGTTTAACCCCCCAGATATTCCAAGATGGAACTGGCTTGCCATCTGAATGCAGAGGAAGGAGAGCTGGACATTCTTCTTCCTGGAGCTCCATGTTGACATTTTCTTGTGGGCAACAATGACCCCATCATCTTCCGTCCCTACAAGAAATGGAACAAACTGGTCATTGGCATTCACAGATGGGAAAGGCTGACCTTCTTTCCAGCTATTCCCAAAAGCAACACTGCCTCCAGAGTTTTCCTAGTCTCCACAAAAGCTGGATCAGGCTGGTCATTTGCATGTAGAGGAGGATGAAAATAATATTCATCTTCCAAAATCCCATTTGACTACACCCATGCAAATTGATTTTCATCCAGTTTGAATTGAAGATGTGAAGACAGTATGTTTCAACCTGAGTTTCTGATCACAAGTCAAGGCAAACCAATTTAAACTCCTTAGAGTTTTGGTTCTGTAGCCTGCCAGATTGGCTAGTGATCTTAATTGTGTCATTTAGGATTGAAAATTCACTTGGCACCTGATAGTCAACCTAAATTCCATACTTAACAGGAGGGAAATATGCTAAATTAGGGGGGGAATGGAAGTGGGCTATTCCAACATTGGCTCAAATCATGAATGGCCATCACAGAATCTACATGTGTAAAATGGGTAATGAGGTCTTATGAATAGTGATTGTAGAGAGAAGTATGATACTGGGTCACATAAGGGTCGGCCCTTTGCAATAGGCCAGATCAGGAAATGGACATCACAGTGATGACAGGAATGCTACTTTATTGTTGTAGGGTATAATAGCAGAATCTTGAAAATCTGATAGAGCTTCTGTCAGAACCTGCATCACCCAACTGTTGCTGTTTTCCATTATATTGGATTCGTTGGGAGTTGGGGTGATTTGTTTCTGCCACTTGTAACTAAGGAGGGAGGGGTTGCTGTTAACGGTTGTAATGGGAGCTGGGAAGCAGCTTAACCATATATGGGCAATTTAGACTGGCTTGATTGCGGGCAAGGCAGCTGGGGCCCAAAGAGCCAGGAAGGGGCTTGGGTAGGAGGGGGAGGAAGGAAAGAGGTCACCACCAGGTGGAGAAGACAGACAATACAGGGAGGGGGGATAAATAGAGGGAGGTTTACCCAAGGCTTTAGTTTTAGCAATGTTCTGTTTACAAGCTACATGTACCACATAATAAAGAAGTATTTTTCTGAACCAAGCCTGGTTGCGTGAGAATGCTTCAGAACGGGGAGTTGGACATTGTGGACTTGACAGCTTCTCTCTCTCCTTTCTTACATCAAACAGAATTGAGGCAGGTTTATTTTGAGTTTCTTTCTTATGTCTTCCCCTTTCCCAGAACTGAGTTGTATTTTTCCTCCCTTAATGGCTCCTGGACTCCTTCATCAGGATGATCTGCACATCTGTTTACAGATGGTCTTAGTATGTTTAACACACAAAACCCTACTCCAATGTACGAATCAGCGAGAGGCTCCGGGGTAGAGTAGCATGCCCACACAGTCCCCTTTGGCAAGTAAACCAGGTCTTTCTTGCCAAACAAGGAGTGTGAAGATTTTCTGTGCAATAAAATCTACTTCTTTTTCCTCTTATTTTCCCCTGTAACCTGAGAATGATCCAAACTGGGTGGAAAAGATGTTCTTTTCCCTGGATCGTAGCAGATTCCAAAGAAGATTCCTCCATAGGCTGTAATAGGGAAACATCTGCCACATTTTCAGCAGAATGGGATGGAAACAGCAGGGATGGTAGATTACACAGAAGATGTTAGCCCTCTGCAATTTCAGCAAAATATCTTCAAGGGTTTTGTTATTTCTCCTCTTTTGAGGCAGAGCTAGCAAGGATGAGGAAAGGGCAGCACAGCAGCCTACAAATTATCTAGAAAGAGCCAAAGTTGTACTGCGCCAGTACAGCAAGTGTCTTATCCCAAATTAGAAATAAAAGCTTTTAAAAGCCATTTGAAAAATAAGCCCTTATTATTCCACCGGCTTGGGGGGAATATTTATGTAAAAAAATGTATATGGCTACCCATCTTAAGGCCACCTTTGGGCAGCTAATAAGACAAAACCAATATAAAAGAACAAAAAATACAATTAAAAGCAAAGATAATAAATAGAAGAGCCAAGACATCTCTAAACAGCTCACAGTCCCAACTCAAGTTCAGTATGACGTTGAAGAATGCCCATGACTTGTCTTTGTGAGACAGGATACTTTGCTCCTTCTAATGACTGGGTTTGTGGGATGGCAGGAGTGTTGGCATAGCTGGTGGGCAAGTTTGGCTTCTCCTAGGAAGGCCCTCTTGTCCATGGCAGGAGTTAGTTTTGCTTGCTGGCAATGTTGCTAGTTGATTAACAGAAACAACAGAAATAAGCTGGCCTGGTGAGATGCAAAGCCACCAAGATAGGCAGATCAGAGAGCAAGAAGCTGGCATGGAATTAGTGGAATCTGTAGCCTTTGCGACTCCTTGTTTTGAAGAACAGTTAATGTTGAACACCTCTAAGTGGTAGCTTGACACACTCATGCGCTCACTGTTGAGAAACATCAATGTTCGCCAGTCATGCTGAATTCATGGAAGGGTTGTCTCAAGAGTGCACTCATGGACAGGGGAACCTTGAGCCCCTATTCAGTGTGTCAAGAGCTGAAATGAACTCCCAGTTACACTGGCAGGACCAGCATAGAAGTCTAACACCCCATTAGCACAAGAGAAAGCAAAGTTAAACCTTGTAGCCAACCACACCGAAGCAGTGGAGAGAGGAGGAAGTGAACGAAGCCCAAAGGTGCATTAGCCTTGCTACCCCAAAAGGTCTCTGAGTGCTAGAGAGTTTAATGAGTTTAATCAGCATTCTCCCATATAGAAGTAAAATTGCCACCTTTGTATATTATCTGTAATAAGCCCCAGAGCAGCGGAGAAACCAGCAAATCAGTGGAAACCTTCGAAAGACTACAAAGTGTTTCAAAGCTGCCTGATTCAATTTGTTCCTTCAAAGCAGATCCCTCCCTTTGATTCACAAATCAATTTCAGCAAGGTGATTCAGTTGAAGTTCCAGCAGACCAAAACACTCCTTCAAAGCATTGCACGGCCCGAATCTCAGCATCTTCTAAATCACCTCTGTAGGGGGCAGAACATGCCAATCCTTTACATACATGTGTGGGAATTGTCCTACTTCTCTCCAGCCCTGGCTTCGATTCCCTCATCTCCTTCAGTGATGTGACTCAGTCAAAGCTTTGCTGAACTGAAGTGTCCCTTTCAAAGTTTTCACAGTCCTGCTGCTCAACCTTCTCGTGATTTCTTAAATGATACAATATTGATGTGTTATATCTATGCGTACATGGATACCTACCAAAAACAAAAAACAGGTGCATCCTTATTACTATCTATTCCCCCTCACAAAGGTGATATTACATTAAAATGTAACCGTTTTAATTCAGAGCTTCATCTTCTATATAGATATCTTGATTTACCAGAAATGCAATTCATTTAGAGGTTTTAGATAGTCTCCTCTGAGTTAATTTAACTCTTGTTATATTGGGTACATCCAGGTAGTTTTCTTGGCAACAATGCAGGCAGAATTTTCTAACACATGTAGTTTTGTTTTCAAATGTCAAGGCTGTATTCCTGTTGGTCTTCCTTCCAAGTCCTAACCAGACCTGCCCCATTGAGGGGTTGGGTTTTTTGAGAGCCTTCTCCTAGGGAGGCCCTCTTGTCCATGGTAGGAATTATTTATTGCTTGCAACATTGCTCAGCTAAACGTTGATATTTGCTATGTAAAATTGGCATCTCCTGTCTTTGCTCTGAGCACATATGGGGCAGTGAATGTATAAACAGCACTAAAGTTGAAGATAGTGAAATTAGAATAGTGCAGTATAAATAGATTAAGCTGAAGTGCTAAAGGCATGAACTACAAGATGGAAACATGCTGATCTTCTATCGTCTGTCTGTCTGTCTACTTCACAGCCATAGACCAAAAGATGCTGATCTATTATTAGGGCTACAAATCACAGAGGCAAGAATCTAGTTGACTGCTCGATGGAGCCAAGAGTTTGAGTTTATTGGGTGTCTTTGCTATCATCTACTGACCACCTGGACTTCTGCAGCCCAGAGCTGGTGGTCCTAATATTATAAACTCTCAGGAAACAAAAATACACAAAGCTATGCTGGACTTACCAAATGGGACAAGAAGGTTTAAGGAGCACCATCTGACTAGACTGACTAAAACCTCCCCCAAGTTTTGTGCCAGCCCATCTCCAGGTCTCTGAGCTCAGTGGTTTGATGGTGACTCAATTCATGTTTCACCCACAATTGCTTCTGATTCTAGTCTTCTGATTCATTTTTTTATTCATGTTATTCTCATGACAGTACTCCACAGGTTAAAAAGGGGCACTGCCCCCCATCAGCTCTGCCTGCAACATCTGCCCGTCCATCAGTGTCTTATGTGTTCCAATATGGAGTAAAAAAAAAAAAAGGAGGTAATGTTAAACCGAGAGCCAATTTGTTGTAGTGGTTAAGGCACCAGGTTAAGGGACTAGACTAGAGCATGATTTATATGCACAGGCTCCAACTGGGTGACTTTGGGTCAGTCACTCTCTCTCAGCCCTAGGAAAGAGCAATGGCAAACCATCTTGCCAAGAAAACTGCAGGGACTAGTCCAGGCAGTTCCAGGGGTCAACTCTGACTTGAAGGCATAAGAAAATAAAGTTAAACTAACTTTCATTCACATTCTACTCCTTCCCCCTCCCGCTGGCATATCCTGTCTGTATTACAGGTTATGTTTCTTATTCCAGATAGGAATATAATTGATTTCTGGGCAAGAACACCACCCAAGCCACTTGTTGATAATCTTAACGAAGATGGCTCCCAAGAGCGATGATCTAAGTGAAGATTCCTCTGGTCTTCATGGAAATATAAAGATCTAGGAAAAGGAGTGACTTAAACATTTATGTTCTACTTTTATATTTTGAATTTATATTTCGAATTTAGACACTGCCCATCTCACAAGGAAGTGACTCTGGGCAGTTTACAATAAAAACAACAAATAAATATTACCTTAAAATACAATAAAAACAGTATAAAATACCATAAAACCAAATACATACATAAATAATATTATCTTCCAAGATGCTGGTGATCGAAAAGATATTAACATATGGGAGCATCTTCAAGGTGTTAGCCACCCCCAGGGTTGGTTGCCCCTTTTCTCACCCCATGCAAGTTGGCAGAGCCAGGTCTTGACTCATTTCTGGAAGGTCAAGAGAGTTGGGGTCTGCCTCAGCTCTGGGGGTAGGATATTCCATAGGGTGGGGGCAATGTCAGAGAAGGGTCTTCTCCTGGGCTCCTCTGAAACATTCTTTCATCAACGGGGTCCGCAGCATACCCTCTCTGCTTGACCAGGTGGGACAGGTGGATATAATGGGGGTGAGATGGTCCCTCAGGTAACACAGTCTCATGCCATGTAGGGCTTTAAAGGTGATAAGCAACACCTTGAATTGGACCCGGAAGCAAACTGGGACCCAGTGCAGCTCGCTCAGCAAAGGTGTAACATGTGCCATCCTTGGGGCATCTAAAATTGCCTGCGCAGCTGCGTTTTGAACCAGCTGAAGCTTCCAGATGCTTTTCAAGGGTAGCCCCATGTAGAGCGTGTTGCAATAGTTTATACAGAAGATGACTAGGGAATGACTTGTAATTCTTTTTAATCCTGGCTTTTCATTTTCTTCTGAAATGAAGATTAAGAAGAAATAAGGAATTACAAATCCAACATGAGAAAAATGACGTACATTTTATCTGAGCAGGTGTTTTATATTTATACTCTGGGATCGCTTCCTTCATGTCAATGGCTCTTGTTAAAATTTCACAAGCTGCGGCACTCATGGTTAAGGATATTAATCATCATCAATGATCATCATCATAATTAATAATAATCAATAATAATTTATTAAACTTCTATGCCACCTGTCAATGACTCTTCTGAAACAAAGGCAGGCCATCTATGACCCTCAACCAAATTTCAAAAGCCTGTTCTGAAACTAACTAGGATAGGCCTCGAGGTGTGGTGGGGGGGAGCAAAGAATTTGTTATGAAGGCACCAGTGGGTCTCGGCAACCACTGCATTCTGCTGAAGTTGTCTTCCTCTTGTCCCCATGCCAGGAGTGACACCAGCCTGAGTCTTCTTTACTGGTATGGTCATTAAAACATGTTCCCTCCTTATTCTGACACCATCTGAAGGCTGCTTCAAGGTCTTTGAAATCTGTTAGGTTTTGACACCCGTGACCTTGGAGGGAAGTCAATGAATGCAGTGACTGGAAACAGTGGGGATAGAGACAGGAAAAGGATTGACAGCAAATTTCATGCTGTCATTGTTTTTGGTGAACGCAAAGATGCATGGAGAGTGCTTCAGTTCAGCCAGGGGAATGGGTCCATGGGTGTCTGCAGGAGATCAAAAAGGTCAATATGGCAGCTACAAGCATGTGATTGAAGCCCTGCCCCCTTTTTACATGCATATAGTATCTTTAATCACATGGTTATGGCCTCTGTCTTGATTTTTTTTGACCCCCTCCTTGTGAACACCTCTGGAAACATCCAAAGAAGGGTTTAACTCACCACTAACATCCCCTCTCATGTTCAAGTGGTGCTGGTGAAAGAAGTGAAGTCTCGGTGTTTATGGCACAGTGGTCTCCATGAAGAGTCCATGTCTACACACAGTTGCTTCCACGTGGGAGCCCATATGAGGCTGAAGCAGAAGCAGGAAGTAAAAGAATAACAGTAAAAGAAAGAGAGGGAGGGAGGGAGGGAGAGAGAGAGCAAAGGGAATGGCAGAAAGAGATAAAAAATGTGGTGGTGACCATGTTCTCCCACAGGCAAGCCTCTGAAGGAATGAAGCCCTTAATTGGGAGGAAATTCTAAAATTTCCCTATTCTGAAAGTGAACTTTACATCTTAAAATTGAAGATGGCTTCAGAAACTGACTGACAGCTATACTCTGTACCTAAAAATAAGAAACATACCTTCCATTGCACATACCATATATTACAACCAATATATGCAATATTGGAGATACATTACTGAATTTTCAAACAACACACTAGACAAGGCTAAAATAGAGTCAAGCGTGATCCAGCATGTTAATGGGAAATCTACCATTGTCTTAGTATAGTATATGAACTAGGCCATCACATTAAGCTGTAATATGGTTTATGTGTTTGAGCCTGTCACATATGAACACAGCAATCAGGGATGTCATGCGTAAAAAAACAGGTAGAGTTTGATCACACTGTTCCAGCCACCATCTTGACTTTTTTTTTTTTTAGCCATATACTGGGGACCCCCCTAATAGCAGTTGTGTTTTGTTAACCTGTGATGGAGTTTAGCATGTTGTGTGAAAATAGCCACTGAGGTATTAGGGCCTCCTGATACATACTTGACCCCAATTTATGGTAAGCTTATCCAGATGGAAATCTCTTGAATTTGCAAAGCCTCCTCCCATTTACAAACTATAATAATAGCACTGAGATATTCACAGGGATGAAGAACATTATTTCTCACCATCCACAAGTTTTATTCTTGTCTTGAAAATAGGAAGGATGGAACCCAGTAACAGATTTTACCAGCCAAGAGCAGATTTGGCCTATTTTCCTGCAAATATAGAGAAAGGATCATTCTTTGCTGCTCTGGTAGACTTCACCCTCTTCAGTCTTGACATTTGTATGGGTGCTAGAAGCATCTTGTGTGAATGGGGCTTGATAGGGACTGTGCACGGCCTGCAGGAGGACTCTGACAACATCATCAAAGTCCAGGCTTTGAACAACTGGCTCCTTCTGAAACTCATACTTTGTTAAGGTGCAATTTTCACTCAGTTGCTTGCAACTGAAAACCAGCCTTCGCTCCTTGTGGTCTTTTATCTCTGGTGGTTCCTTCTGGAGGTGGAGGTCCACGTTCCCAGTGCTGCTGTTCGACTGGACGATCAAGGAGATGATTGCCCACGTTTGGTTCTTCACAGCAATCTGCAGGATCTTTGTCAGTGAAAATAAGGGGGGCAAGTTAACCAGTGACTGACAACAAGAATGGTCTGTAGTATCTGGGAGTCCTATCAGTGGGCAAGGGTAAACTAGATGAGAAAAGGAGCAAACGCTTTCTCCTTTGTATGGATCTCTCTTCTCCATTCACCTATTGGTTTTGCCCAAAAGGAAGACAAATGGAACGTGTGATGATCTGCCCTCAAAGGACAGATTAGATTGAAAGAGGATGATCAACACAGGCAAAAGTCCCGTACCTGTGCTGCCTCTCTACATTGTCAGATAGGGTTGCTATTTGCTATAGATACCCATCATACACTTCTCCTTTGGGGTAAGCCACACTACCTAAAGTTTGGAAGTGGCATAAGAAATGGCAAGCAAAAGAAACTGATGACTAGAGACAAATGAAAGGAAAATAGTTTACATCAGCTCCACTGACTGTACCATTCCATACTTGTCTATCCTTCCACAGCATTCATATACCAATTCATTCATCACCTTTACATTTTTCTCCTTTTTCTGTTTGGAGATCTAATCAATTTCTTTCAGGTAGAACGTTCTCATTTTCCCCATCCTTTCCACCCATTCAATGTTTGTTCTGCAATTAAATTCCCATTCATCCTTTATACACTGTATGACCAAATTACTTCACACATTCCTTTCATACTCATTGCTGAATTTTGTTTTCAGTCTACATTCCTCACACACACTTTTTAAGTTCCCATTCCCATTGCATTCACCTTATATTTATGTTTCTTCTCACTTACCCAACTTTTACTTCCATGTAAGAATGAATGAATGTGTGTGTGTGTGTGTGTGTGTGTGTGTATGACACCTGCTTGTAAAACACGACTCTGGGTGGCTCACAAAAATAGTAAAACCACAACAGTAAAAACAAGAATACAAGAAAACCAAGAAAAAAATCAGGTGCTGATCCATCATCTCCATCCATTCGTCTATACAATACCCAGGCTTCAACCTTACCATCCCAGCCCCTGGGGAAAAGCCAGATCTTAACAGTGGGGGATTGCCAGATCTCAAGGGGAAGTGTGTTCCACAGTGCAGAGCCTGCTATGGAAAAGGCAGACTTGCTAGGTCCCACTAGATGGCAAAGTTTAAGGGAAGGGACCTGGGGTATGCCCGCTCTATTTGATCTAGGGGAACGGGCAGATACCCTCAGAGAGAGAGGTTCCTGCAAATAACTTGGCCCTGTGCCATGAAGGAAATAACCAGTTATTTGAATTGCACCCAGAAAGAACCTGGGAGGCAGTCAGTTCAGTCACGCAGCGATGGTGCAATATGGGCAAACTGAGAGGAGAAGCACGATGTGAGGGCCAACCATGGGGAGAAGCACGCTCTTATACTTTACACAGTCATTTTTGCATCTTTCAACATTCATGCCTCACAAGAAACCATACATTATCCATCATCCTTCTACCAGCATTTACACATTTTAGAATTTCCCCATCCATTTTTCCCTCTTTAGAAAGCATTCTACTAGTTGTTTCCCACCAGTTTTCCCCCCCTTCCATTGTTCCCAACTACTTTATAAGTGAATCCGTACCAAGCTTTGAGGGTAGCTGCAACACATCTAGCCTGGCCATGAGGAAGCTGGAATAATTGATGGAAGAGCTTTGATAGTTATACAGTGTGTGTGATGTTTGGCAATGCCAGATAACCAGAGAAGGATGCCCCCTATATGTCTTCTGTAGCTGGATCACAGAGGCAGTCAGCAGATCTCTTCTAGACTAGGTAGAGTTTCAGTCTGATCCGGAGAGACTGTTCATATTTTCTAAAAAAAAAAAAAATCACTCACCATGCTATATGTAGGAGCAATTTCTTTAGCTAATTTGGCTAACAGTTCTGCTTCATCAAATTCAATGGTTAGTTGTGTTGGCTCAGAAGTGATGATAGGCCTCCTAAATTCCTTGCTGGGAACCACTTGCTCAAATGTTGTGATCATCTTAGTTTTGCCTATTGCAATTGTTATCCTTGCGCTAAAAAGCAGCATGCAGGCCATGAGGGTGATGCAGAAAATGAGGGTAAGTCCAGTCAAAATAGCAAACATCAAAGAAAGAAGACCATTGAGGATGTTCATGCTTAGAGAAAGTTCAGATTGGTTTGGCATGATCTTCAAATAGTTCTGATGACTTTCATTTCAGTAGGTTTTCTTTCCTGGATTAAGCTCCATCTGTAAACATCATACCAGACTGAGCCAGAATTCAGTGATCAGAGCAACTGTGTTGCATCACAATGGATGACTTCTGAGCAGTTGTACACACAAAGGATTCTTTCTTTCCTGGGAAAGGCATTTTTAAGGCAGAATCATTTGCTATTTCCAATTCAGCTGATGTCTGTAGAAGCAGGAAGCCTATTATAAAAGATAAGGACAGAGAATTGTGCCCCTATATTCTTGCTTGCATTACCATGATTTCACCCAGAGTATTTTTACATGTAAAGTAAGAGCAAGTTTACATGTCAGAGATACTTAATAGAGCTGGAAACATTAGTGAAGAAATTCTGTACAATTGGATATGTTATATATATTCATTGGCTATCCATGGTCTAGGGCAGTGTTTCTCAGCCTCAGCAACTTTAAGATATGTGGACTTCAGCTCCCAGAAGTCCCCAACCAGCATGAAGTCCACATATCTTAAAGCTGCCACAGTTGAAAAATACTGGTCTAGGGCCATCTTGAACTGACAGCAGATCCCAGCCGTACATCTAATATCCACTGTAAAAAAAGTCCATAAACAATTCCTGGAGGAAGCAGACAGTGTATTACAGTCTCAACTGATCTGTCAATCCACACACACACACAGGTAATGCTGTAGACCTAAAACAGCTCTTTAAGAAAGAGAAAAGTAATTTACTTTTATCCTACATTGACGTGTTATAGGCTGGGGGGAAAAGTGGAGACAGTGTGCTCCAGCCAATCCTATTCCATTTCTCAGCAGAGTGACCAAGTACGGACTGATGATGATATTTATTCATTCCTACCCATTTCTCTGCAGAAAATTTGTACAGTAGGATAATAGATGCTTCTGAAGTGGGACCACAAAATTCAAGTGATTAAAGCATAGCCATCAGATCTGTATCTCTAGAGGTTTGTATAAGGATGAGGTTGGGGGTCATTGTTGCTCCTCTTCCATTTTTCATGGAGGAGCAGTCTATCTGGACACTGACAAAAAAAATCTACCCGCCCATTGATTCATAAGCACAGAAAAAAGAGAATCATAGAAATGGGATGAGAACAGCACATAGACTTGGGTTCCCCAGAGTACAGGATGAACTGTGTCTGGTTTAAGAGAACATTTTTCATTTTCAGCCTTGCTAGGCAAACAACCATTCAGTGTCTACTCTCTGGTATCCTCAGTAAAGAAGAGAGAAGAACATGAATTCATAAACCCTTTTAAAATTCTAAATCTCTGAAGAAGGAAAGAATCTTCACTCTTCACAATCCCTTCCCTCTCTTCACAATTTCCCTGTGGCTTCTGAGAAGTCACGTCCTTACAAACACAGCAAGTGACTAATCAAGGACAGGCAAGATTAAGGTGGGTGTTATTTAAACTGAGCTCTGTGAGAGTTACTAAGAGTTCTGAGAATGCTGCAGAAGGGGTAAGAGTAAACAGTTTGAAAAAGAAAACTACAAAACTAGATGAAAAAAATGGGTTATGACGGATTCAAAAGAAACGGTTGCAATCAAATGTTGGAGACAGTGTGGTCACCAAAGGGGCAGCTGGGTGACAGTTCAAGTATGACTTTGAGCTAAGTCTGTTACCATTTTTACTTTCTTTCTATAGATAACTACCTTGATTCCCTTTGTAAAGATGTGAAGTTTTGTACAGTATATGTGTAAGGTCATGTAAAAAAAAAGGGGGGGCTTATAATCTTTCAGTTGAGTCTTTCTGTGTGAAGTTCATACAGTATAATTCTAGACATTTGACTTGCCCACTTAGTAAGGGATAATAAAAAGGGACTTTCTCAGCCAGGAAAGAAATGAATCCCCATGAGGATTGTTTTAAAATGTTAGGAATGAAATCCTGGGATCTGTATAATACTCCATAATCAGGAAAAGTTTAGGATGGACACAAAGAGGATTGGGTCACAAGGAAAATCAAACACAGGATTCCCCTACAAAAATGGATTCAGAGGTCCTTATGTACATCTGTGGGTCTTTGTCTATAGCTATGGGTATGTGCACCTAATCCTTTTACTTTGCATATGCATAAGGAGTACCTGAATAACATGGTCCTACCTGCATTCTTGTATTCCACATATGTAGTCCTACCAAAGGGCAAGTGCACAAGCCATGGTTGTTCAGTTGTTCAGTCACTTCTGACTCTTTGAGATGCAGTGGACCTCATTTCACCAGGGTTGTCTGTCGGTAACTGCCTGAGTTCTTGAAAGCTCCTGCTTGCATCATCAGTAATAACATCTAGCCACTTTGTCTTCTGTCAGCCTCTTTTTCAAATGCCTTCAGCTTTCCAAATGTCAAGTTTTTTCCAAAGACTTAGGCTTTCACATTATCCATCTAAAATTTTTAAACTTTTCTTCATTATTAGAACAGTCTGGTTTTACTTCAGCTACTACTGAATTATTTGGTTTTTCTTGCGATCTAAAGTATTCCACAACAATTTTCTCCAGCATCACAACTCAGACAACTATTTTTGTTCATTCAGCCTTTCAGATGGTCCAGCTTTCACATCTGTGTTTTTACCACTGGAAAAATCAAGGTCTGACAATGCATACTTTTGCTGTCATTGTGATGTCTGTACACTTTAATGTTTTGAAGATGATTGCCATCTTCTACTATTTCTTCAAGTAGCAGATATCTCTTAATTCCATGGCTATAGTCAACATCCCTGTGAATTTTTGAGCCTAGAAAGATGAAGTCTTCAATTTATTCTCTACCTGTTTGCCATAGGTTGGCATTGCCTGTTGACATAATCTTTGTGTGTGTGTGTGTGCGTGTATAGATGGATAAATGGATGGATAGATGATAGATAGATAGATAGATAGATAGATAGATAGATAGATAGATAGATAGATAGATGATAGATAGATAGATATGTGATAGACTGCACAGTCTTTTTCACCTTCTGCAAAAGTCTTCCTTGCTACCAGTCATCAAAAGTATATCATCAGCTTGTACAATTCATTCTTCTTTCATGTATAATTGAAGATCAGACTGCAGAATCACAAATATTATCTTACCAGCATGTAAGTTAAATGCATAAGCCATACAAATGTTTGTTTTGGGATTAGGAATCAGATCTGTGAACAATGGTGATAGTATTTCCTTTTTTTTTTTTAATTGATCAGTGGACAGGATCTCATTCCTCCTAATGTGTATTGCTAAACATGGCTGCAGATGAGGTGGCAGGAAGACTAACACAGCTTTGGGTTTCATTCATTTCTCAGCTCTTGTCTCCTTAATGTGGCCAGTACAAGTTTTAACTTTGCTCTCGATTGTGTTTATGGAATGTTAGTCTTCTGCACTGTTCCTGCTCCCAGCTCTCTAAATATTTATTTATTTATTTATTTATTTATTTATTTAATTTGTATGCCACCCATCTCCCCCAGAGGGTGACTCTGGGTGGCTCACAGAGTAAAACCCGAGAACAATTTAAAAAATAAATACCCACATTGTACATTAATTGTACATTGTTGCATTAATATGTACTCAAGGCTGACCAGTCTAGTGTTCAGCCTTGAGTCAAACCTTACTTTTACATTCTGCATGACTGACACAGGTTGAATTCTCCTGCCATTAAGTGAACATTGAGAAAATCAGCTAACGCTGAGAGAGACTAGTCCACACACGTGCTGCATTTAAGAGTAAGGGGTAGCAAAGCTACCGTGCAGCTGTGGCCTGCCTATCCTGGTATCACTGAATCTCATTATGCCAGCTTGCTTCTACTACCTCTGCTAACAAATTAATGAACTACATAGTATTGTCAGCAGACCACAAATTGGATCTCACCAGTTATGTCAATCCTCTGGAATCTCAGAGAATTTTTATTTATTTTTTTAGCTCAGTCCAGAAGAGGTAAACCTTTGCCATCAGCCCTTCCTTGACTTTGGCATCTGCTGAAGCTAGTACTGAGGGAAATCCTTCCCTAGAATGGCAAAACATGCCAACCAGCCATGCCAACTCTCCTGGTCTTCCAGAGAACTCAAGGTTCAGAGGCCACAAAACACGGCAACCCAGAGTGGAAAGTCTTGAGAGTTCTGCTAAGTCTGGCTCTCCATAAAAGTAACTTAAAAGCAAGAGTCCTCCTTATGCCCTCTTCGGATCTTGAATCCCAGTCTGAATCAAATCAGGACTGATTCCCACAAGCCTATTGTGTATTTATCTCCTAATTATAGAGCAGGAATATTTGTTATTATAATTGGTAACGGACATTTATAAGAAATAGAAGGTTGGTTACTTTATGTAAAGCACTTTAATGGAAACAGCATTAAATGATGATACATTAGTGAGAATTGGATGTTGTAGAGTATATGCTTGCTGGCAAAGGACCACCCATGTTCACTGTTCTTCACCATTGCTCTACTGGACTAGTGACAAGGAGTTGTAGTGAAGAAAATGGTAGTAAGGAAAGCGGAGATGAAGAACCGTTGCCGTCAGTATGATTGTGTTAGTTAAAAAAATCTACTGGGGATTACCTACGTTTTTGCTACAGAACGCCTCATTCATTTTGTATTTCATTTGCTAAAATCTCATTCATTTCATGCCTCATTAATTAGCACTTCATTTGCCTCAGTGCTCACACTCATTTGTAAATGTGCTTTTTCCAAACGTGTTACTACATTTTACTTCAACTTTTTACAGTATCAACAATAGAATCGACATCACAGCCAGTCCTGATGGCTGTTATTTTGTTTTTTCCAGAAATATTGCTGCCACCCAGTTGGTTGTATTAAGTCAAAAAAGAAGGAAAGGAGTTAAAGTGTGGTGCAAACTGGTAGCAGTGTGCCAGGAGAAATAAGGAAGTTAAATATTTGGGTGTCAAAAAGTTGATTGTACAGTTTCTAACTAAAGGAAGTTAGAATCAGAAAGAAATAATCTCTGGTGAGAGAAAATAAATAGAAATTAAAGAGGAAATAAAGAAGCTCCTGATAGACAGTTTGGAGTCAGTGAAGGAAATCAGAATGAAGGAAATCAGAAATCAGAAACCTTCAGCCAGGGAGTGGTTCTTTGTCCTAAGGCAGCATTTCTGAACCTTGGCAATGTTAAGAAGTGTGGACTTCAATTCCCAGAATTCCCCAGCCAGTACATTCTGTGAGTTCTGGGAGTTGAAGTCCATACATCTTAATGTTGCCAAGTTATCCTAAGAAGTAGAGCACAAGAAAGAAAGATAGAAAAAAGCTAGAAAAGATATAAAAATGATGGAGCTGTGAGTGAAACAGAGAGAAAGGAGAGAAGCAGAAGTTTGGCTGTGTCATGACCAGAAAAAAGAAAAAAAGGAAAGGGTTGGCTTAGAAAGCACCAGCTGAAGGAAATAAAGGCAATGAAATACAAAGCTTTAAAGCAAAGAAGAAAGACTATTCATAAATAAGAAGCAAGAAGCAAAAGGGAAGAAGCACAAGGCTTTTCTCCTTGTGGCACTTACCAATGCTTCAGGGAAAAAAAAAAGATGAACCTATTAAGACAAGAAGAAAAAGAGGCACACACAAGGTATTCTGGATCCTGAACACTCATAATGTTCCTTGCCTCGGACTTGTCATGCTGCGGCATGAATGTGTACATCCTCCTACTGATATTGCCACTCATGTTATTTCTAGTAAGAAGCTCTTTGTTTTTATGGCAGCTACTTAGTGTAGGCCAGGCATCTTGCATTACAGCTTTGGAAGAAAAAACCTCTTAGGTCTGTGCCCAAGTGAGCAATAAGAATGATAAGTAAATTGGACTTCCGGGTGAGGAAAATGGTAATGTAGACGCCTCCAAATAAGCAGAGACGAAGATGCAGTGACAACCTACGGACCAACAGCAAACTCGGTCCAACAGAGCCTATCCAGACAAGAAGAGGATGAGAGGTCACCCACTTGTGCTCCAGACGACTGCTTCTTATGAGGAGACCGCAGGACAGTGGTCAACCCATGGCTCTGGGCACCAGGAGAAAAGGGACGCCATCAAGCTCTCAGCTGTGGCGGAGACTTTAAGGACACTGGGTTCATCAACCTCACTTCATAAACATATTTGGACTTACAATTATTTCAGAGTTATAAGAGGTCTTATAAGCATCAAGTTTGAAAAACTACCTGGTGAGTAAAACTTCATCCCTAATTAGTAGAAAAATTAACTTACAGTTTAAAGGATTTAAGAGCATAAAACAAATGGCAAAGAATTCAATAAGAATTCAACCTAGGAAAATTTTAAGCAGACTAAGGGGCCAGACAAATTTGGCATATTAGGACTTTTGCTAAGACCTTTAAAATATTGAGTAAATACAATAAACAATAAAATACAATAAAACAAGTCGTGGAAACGTGAATTGCTTAGTCTACGAGGAAAGAGATTATTGGTGGAAAGTTGAAAAGAAACTTGAGATTTTGTGAATACAGAAATGGGACGTAGGAGGGGACTAAAGCTCCAGGCAGGAAAAAGAACAGTGACTTGCAAGATGACAGATAAAGGTATGACACCCAAGGAATTTCAAAAGATCTTTGAAGAATTGGGAGAGAAACTTATAACTAAACTGACAGCAATAATTTCTATACCTGCCAGCTTTCTTCTTGAAGAAGATTCTAAAAAAGAAGTCAAAGATGTAAAAGATGTGGAAGAAAAAATCTCAAATGATGTAGAAATATTGGAAAATGAAGAAACTGGGCTATAAGACAGAGATGACTGTTAAAGTGGAAATACAAATGACAAATCAAGAGAGGAAAAATGACCCGGACAAGGATTTATTACTGGATTTATGAAAGAAGGTTTTTATATAGAAATCTTTATTGTCATTGTACTACTTGTACAACGAAATTAATGCCACCCCAGTGCAGCTTTAAAAATATAAAAACCATAGAACACATAAAACACATAACACACATAAAACACATATAACACAACCTTAACATTCCATATTGCACAACCCCTGATGCTGCATTAATACTGCACTATACGATAGAGTTCAGTATAGTTGCAGCTCTGAGATAGAAGCTATTCTTCAGCCTATTGGTCCTTGTTTTCATTATCCTGTACCGTCTGCCAGATGGTAATAGTTCAAAAAAAGAATGTCCCGGGTGGGATGGGTCCTTAAGAATGTTTTGAGCCTTCTTAAGGCAGCGGGAACTATAAAGTTCTTCCAAAGAGGGGAGAGGGCAACCAGTGATCCTCTGGGCAGTGATGGGAACCCTCTGGAGCGCTTTCCTATCTGCCACTGTGCAGTTAGCAAACCATACACAGGTGCAGTAGGTCAAAATGCTCTCAATGGTACAGCGGTAGAAGGTCACCAGCAGTTTTCCATTCAGTTGGTGTTTCCTGAGAAGTCTCAGGTGGTATAATCTCTGCTGGGCCCTCTTAACCAAGGCTGCAATATGAGCGCCCCAGGTCAAGTCCTCCTTTATAGTAACACCCAGAAACTTAAAACTGGCCACCCGCTCCACTCGGTCTCCATTGATAACCAGGGGCTGGACATCTAACCTATTCCTCCTATAGTCCACTATAAGCTCCTTGGTCTTATTGATATTAAGAGCCAAATTATTGTCTCCGCACCACGAAAGCAGCCGGTCCACCTCATCCCGGTAGGCAGGCTCATCTCCTTTGGAGATAAGCCCCACCACTGTTGTATCATCTGTGAATTTAATGATAATATTGCTGAAGTGAGTGGGGGTACAGTCATATGTATAAAGAGTGTAAAGTAAGGGACTCAACACGCAGCCCTGTGGTGAGCCAGTGTTGAGAGTAAGAGCTGAGGAGATATAATTGCCTAATCTAACCCTCTGGGAGCGGCCAGACAGGAAGTCCAAAATCCAAGAACAGATTGAATATGGAAGCTCAAGATCCCTAAGTTTAGACACCAGTCTATGTGGAAGGATTGTATTAAATGCAGAACTAAAGTCTACAAAAAGCATCCTCACACAGGTCCCCCGCTGTTCCAGATGAGTCAGAGCAGTGTGGAGAGTGATGGCTGTAGCGTCCTCTGTGGATCTATTAGTTCTATATGCAAACTGATGTTTATCAAATGTATACGGAAGGCAGGAAATGATGTGTCTGCAGACCAATTTTTCAAAGCACTTCATGATGATAGGTGTGAGTGCCACTGGTCTGTAGTCGCTGGGGTTGTTAATAGGGAATTTCTTTGGCAGCGGAACAATGATGGAAGCCTTCAGACAGGATGGAATAGTGGACTGGGATAAAGACCGATTAAAGATCTTGGTGAAAACCCCAGCCAACTGGTCAGCACAGTCTTTAAGCACCCGGCCAGAGATGCCATCAGGTCCGGCAGCCTTTCTAGGGTCCACAGCCCTCAAAATACTCCTCACCTCGTGCTCCTCCACGGTGAGGCAGGGGCTATATTGGACCAATGGCTGTACTCTAGCTGCCTCTGGTGTTTCTAGAGTGTTGAAGAAATTTTTGAGATGGGAGAAAGAAAGTTTGAATGGAGAATCAACCCTACGACAACAACTTGATGAATTAAAGATTAAGATTGTTAGAGGCAAAAGGAATATAAAGCCAATTTATTTGATCAGGGTTAAAATAAGAACTATCTTTCTAAAATTCTGGAAACCCTTTATGGACTTTGCTGATACCTGGACAGGAATGACAGTGATTTTTGGATTTGTGATTGGATAAAGGGGGAGAGGGTTATGGGAGGAAGTGAATTATGTATCTAACCACATAGGGGGTGGGAAAATACTAATTTGCTTCTACTTGTTGCAAGGAAGATTGGAAGTCGCTTCTTTAAATATTCTTTTTTCTATCCTTTTTTTCTCTGTTCTTATTTCTTTGCCCCTTGTATTTCCTTTGTTTTCTATTTTTCTCTTTATTTCTGACTAATCTTGAATATTGTAAAATTTTTCAATAAAACGTTTTTTTAAAAAAGAAAGATAAGCAAATTAAGGGAGGTCATGGAGAGATTCCTAGTTCAGTTATGAAATAGTAGATTGCATTTTGAATGGTCTAGTGCAGTGTTGTCCAAACTTGGCCACTTTAAGATGAGTGGACTTCAACTCCCAGAATTCCCCAGCCAGCATGTCTGGCTGGGGAATTCTGGGAGTTGAAGTCCACTCATCTTAAAGTGGCCAAGTTTGGATAACACTGGTCTAGTGAGTGCCAGATTATCATCTTCTTCCTTTATGAGTCACTAAAGGGACCATTTAAATGGGATACATTAAAGAAATGTGGGGCTTCTATTTTGATCAACATGATGCGCTGATTCCGATCTGCCATTTTAAGGCACGATTGCCTCATCTTTGGGGTTTCCCCTCTTGTTTTTCTTCGTTTAAATTACTGCTCTGGAGTGACTGATTGCGGTTCTCAAGGGGAGGAAACAAGGAAAGCAGGAGTCACTCCTTCTTCATCTGCGGGAAAACAAAATTCCTCCCCTGAAAAACAGCCCAAAGCTGAACTTATTCCAGAGCCAAAAGAGAATGTGCCAGAGACAGTAGCACAGAAATAAAGTTGTATGTGGTTGTTTCTCTCTTTAAAAGCTCCTTCTTGTGATTTATGGGCTTTTAGAAAGCCTGAACGCACGCTGATAAAAAGTGCAGTGGATGAAGCGAAAGAGAAGCCGTGGAGTGAAGTCGGTGATTGTTTCCTCCTGCTTGACCGTGCTGCCAAATAACGTTCCAGAGATGTTGAAGCAGGGTTGGGAATAAATAAAAATATTAATTTCATTTTAAAAAGGCAGTCTTTTTCTTTATATCTAATTTTTTTGGGGGGAGGGGGGCAGCCGTTACTTCAGAAAGAAGAGAACCAGCTTAGCTCAGAAAGAGAATTTTAGCACATCTGTTCCAGCCTTCTGTGTTGTGCTGGATTTTTTTCGATTTTCAGATTTTGCTTTGCATCTCGCTTTTGATTTTATTTGCGGTTTTTCTTTTAGCTCTTTAAAAACGTGGTCTTGGTGCAGAGGTTAATAAAACACCATCCAGATGTTTTTCATGGTTGTTTTGAATATCCTTGTGGTCTAGCTGTGCAACAGATAATTATGACTGGAGACTCTAGTCAAGTGTTATTTCCTTTATCAGATAATACTGTTCCAGCTAAATTTAATCCATATATGATGAAAGGGTTTCTAACCTGAATGTTTAATTGGTGGATATATTATGACTTTTAAATCCTTCACAGCAATAATGAACTTTTTTTCCCCAGTCCCACATCAGAGTTTTCCTGACTGCATTATTCTTAATATCCTGATTTTTAGGATATTTAGTTAAATATAATATTGGTCCTAGTACAAGAGCCAAACTCACTCCAGTGACATTATTAATCACCATAAGAAAACGTTCTATTTTTCAAGATGGTATTTAAATACATCACAGTTTAAGGATTAATATTTTATTAAACAGATCAAACAAGAGTTTGAAACTGAATTGTTCTGATATAAATGGACATTCTGCAAATTTATGAACTTTTTAAAGTTCATAAAAATTCTATTTATTGTGTTTTTACAGAAGTTTTAAGGATATTTTTAGTGTTATATATTGTAAGCCATCTAGCTTTGCAAAAGTAGAGGGCATACAAATATTGACAAGTAAACAATTTGTTATTATTGATCTTATTGATATTTGTGGTTGTATTATTGCTTTTGCTTCATAGAGAAATAAGAATAAAACTTTTAAACAAAAACGTTTGATAAGTGGTATAAAGGGACTTGAGAGTACATATACAAGACAACCCACACTTGAACTATATAATACTTGTATCTGATCAGTTTTTCACTTGAGAGCCAGTTTGTTGTAGTGGTGAAGGCCAGGCTACAAACCAGGAGATCCTGAGTTCTAGTCCCACCTTAAGCACAAAGCCAGCTGGGTGACCTTGGGCCAGTCACTCTCTCTCAGCCCTAGGAAGGAGGCAAGGGCAAACCACTTCTGAAATCTTGCCAAGAAAACTGCAAGGACTTGTCATCAGGAGTCAAGACTGACTTGAAGGCACCCAAGAAAAATGGAACTTAACTCCTTTTACGCTCCCAGCCAGGATGGCTATTCTACTAAGTGTATAAGACATGCATTGATTTGCTTCTTTGCTTGTTAATGCTCTTAATATGGTTGGAGGTTTATAATGATGCCTTTATCCAACATCCTTTAATGATGCTTGGATTTTGCTGATTGCAAATACCAAAAACACTGGCAATAGTTTGTGCAATGTCAAAATTTGGACAGCGACTCTGGCATGGAGACTACAAACGCTATTGCCTTCCATTGTTCATCTCACAACCTTAGGAGAAAGATCACAGAGCTGCGATAGCTTGTTAATGTTGTCCTGATTTCTGCAATTTGGCAGCTGCTGATTTATTTTTTTATTATTTTATTTTATTTTTTTTATTTTATTCATTTATGGTGTCTCCAATCATCAATGTCACTTGCATTTGTATTGTGAAATTGTTTTTTTTCCTATAACAGTTAAGAGCTGTTGCTATAGGGCAGTTGTTTCAGAAATGAATAGCAAGGAATAAATCTTGGATGTGTGGAAAATGTGGAAGCGTAAAGTCTCAGTTTGTTTCATTGGCTAACAATTTTCTGATCACAAGTCCTTGGCTTGCATTCCCCATGCTTTAAAATAGAAATGGTAACATCCACCAACTCACCTAATATACTTCCTTTGGGTTAACGAATTAAGGATTGCAAGGTCCACGATTCTCTTATTGCATTCTGTAAATGATATCTAACTTTTGCACAAATAAGGAATATTATTGTAATGGTTAGGACTGAAAATTATTGGCTGGTTAATGTTGACTTCTCCAAAATAGCTTCAGTTTTGGTGCTGAAAGGATGTTAGTAAACACACCTTTGGGGTTAATATTCTAAAGTCATTGGCATTTGTTTATAATCATATCTTCCATTGCAATGAATTCAATGAACTGCTGAGCAGTCATAGTCAAGATGAAGCTGTCAGATGGACAGTGGTGCCGTGAACACTGGGTGAAAATTCGTTGGAGGGAACAAGTGGTCCAGGAGGAATATGAATCTAAGGAGGTACAGAGGCAGAGAAGGTTGAAGACAACGGCATGGGCTCAAGGAGGCCCAGAGCACTGGCACCCACAATCCAGGAGGCTGGCAGCTGTGTAAGGAGGCCTAAGATGTGGGTCTAGTCTAGTGGGTGAAATCCACCAAGAAGGGGAATATAGCAAGATAATAGTGGAAATATCTTAAGCATATGACATATTGTTCTGCAGAAACTAGAAGATAGGAATGAGGTAGCATGTAAGACTTAAGTATATGAGATAAGAGGTAGAAAATAAGGCTTAAAAATAGGAAATAAGACCAAATAGGACTTGCACCATAGACTTTCTACAGTACTAATGCTAAGTAGGAAGTTAGCATACCTTTAATACTTACCTGGTAAAAAGCTTATACAAACTCTTGCTGTTGTCTAAAGGGACTTTATTTAGATAAAACTTCTACAGTAAAATCCCTAAGTACCCAAATTGGGGTGCTTTGTGGCTGGGCCTGGTGCCTTCCTAAGCTGAACCAAGAACTGGGGGGATAATTGAAGGGGGGGTGCTGCAGAGAGAAAGAAAGGCTGAGTAACCCTTCCCAGTGAGGTAGCTCTCCTCTCATCCTCCCTCAGCCTCTTCTTTCTTCCCTCTCCTTTTGAGGTTCACCAGCCCCAGTGATTAGACTCTTGTGTTTTCCACAACTGCGCCTAGTTCTTGTGTATTGCAAACTTCACCATTGCACACCCATTTTTCTTACCTTCCTTACTGAAGTCTGCAGAGGACTTCCAGAAGGAAAGAAAAGCTGACTGAGTCCATTCGGCATATGTTGGAAGTGAATATAGTTGTTTGGAGATAAGGTTTATTCGACACATTAAATCACTCTGAGCATGGCTGAAAGATGCTTTGGGGCCAGGCCTAGTTTGAAGTTGTGATCTCTTTTCCAGCACAAGAGTTTGGTACCTTTATAGCTCAAGTTTTCTTTATCCTGTCTAGAGCTTTAGGCATAGTGTACATAGCTGTTAAAAAAATTAAGCAAGCACCTAATTGGGTGTTCACATGTGTCAAGTTTCCTTAGATTCCTTCTTATCCTCAGGGAAGATTTCTACTCTAATGCAGTGTGATGCAACTGTCAGGGTATATTAGCAGCTTTTAAAAAGCCATTAAAAAGAACTACCCTTGCTCTCCAAGGATAAGCAAATGTCCTACCATCAGCCTGCTTCTGTCATAAGGTTGACTCAATTTACTTGGCCTTTCTTCCAAACCTACTCTAAGCCCTGTGTTTTTCCGTGGTCATATCTTCACCCAGACTAATAATCCAAACAAACTTTATCAAGGACAGCTTAATAACTAGGAATGACAAATCAAGAGATAGGCATGTGTTTAACGCTGTTAGAAAAGGAATGCTTGAAATGAAGGGCAAAACTTTCTTTTCTTCATGCAACATGAGCAGGAGAGGTTTAGTGTAATGGTAGCTCAACAATATCTGAGGGAGTAAACGGCTTTACCAGTTTTATGATATGTAGAAGTAGAAAAGCTTGTTCCTTAAAGGGAGGGTTCCATCAATCTGTTACCACCACTAGAATGCTACAGAATATAAATTAAAGTTCTGTAAAAGAAACATGGAGTGGAGCCCTTTTGCTTCTAGAGCAAGTAGTTTTCTGAAGCAAAACCAAGAAAGTCTTATGGCATTTTAAAGACTAACCATTTTATTACTGCTCGTGCTTTGGGGATCATAGATGACTTCACCAGATAAATGGTGTCTAGACTTAGGAAATGCTATGTAGATGGGTGGAGAGAAGGAAAAGAGTGGCAAAATAAAAGGTAAGAGGAAGAATTGCTTATGAGGTGGGGAAAGAACAGAGATATATTTTCCTTTTGACATAAATAGATGGAAATGGACTTACTTTCTCTTGGTTTCAAGTAGACAGTAACATTTTTACCCAGTTTTAATGATTTCCCATCCTGAATTATGATTGCCCTAGTTGTATTGTTCTTTCTTATTCTGGTTTTATTCTGCCAATATTTAATGCATTGATTTTAATAATATATCTTCAGAACATTCTTGCATTCAGGACCTGACTTACATATATAGAATGAGAAGAAGCCTTGGTTCTGGTTTAGAAGAGCTGCGTGGAGCTTGAATGCAGAGATTCAGCTGGAAGCCAGTTCAGTAGACTCCTCAAACTGAACTGATTTTACAAATCAAATAGGAAAGTCAGATAGCATCAAGTGCCTTTATACTGAGTTAACGAGTTGGACGAGCTTTTGCAATTCAGAAAATGAAATCAATGGACCCTCATTAGGTACTAAAATAAATTAACTCAGTTTTCCAAATGAATTCAAATAATCCATCAGACTGGTGATTTGAGTCAGACTGACTGTTTGAATTGTATTGAAGCCAGTTCAAATACTTGTGTTATTTAATCTGTGAAAAACTGTGGTTAAATTTTCCAATGAATTCCTGCTTGGTTAATTCATGATGAAATTGGTCTTTTTTATACCTTTTCTCAAAGATTGCCATCTTGAGGGTTAACAGTTCCTGTTGTAGCATCCTTGCTTTCCAGAAAGACTTGGATATATTGTCTGGAGGACTTTATGGGTTCATGAGAACTGATGAACAAAAGGACAGCATACAGTAGCTTCTTGTGATTTTTTTAAGGTTTATTTCTAGGCACATAAAGCAATTTAGGGAGGTTTCATTACAGTAGCTAAATAAGAAGGATTCCTTTTGCCTACTCTCCAGCCTCCCTCTACCAAACTCATGAACAGCACTAAAACAGGGAACAAAAGGCTTAATTTAGTACCTCTGTCCCAAGATTTTTAAACTTATTGAATATACAGTATATGCAGTCTACAAGGCTAACCAAATGTGTGCATTTCTATTCCTAGATTCCCTTTCTACTTGGAATAAAGTAAGGGGGTTAATTATGCTGGCTGGCAGTTTCTTTTAGGTTCGAAGATCATGATCTTCTCTCTTTAGCCTTTCTGTTCAGCTTCCCTCAGAACCAGCTATGTCAGGAAAAAATGGTCCTTGATTCCCATCTTCAGGAATCGTGGGGCTTCTCTTGATGACTTCAGTGGTCTTCTCCAGATCCTGCCTTGAAACACGTAGTTCTTCAGTTATGCAAAATTGGCTACCCTGTTTCAGCATCCACAACCATTTTTTTCTCCTCTCCCCAGAATTCCTTCTAACTCCTTCAAGTCTCATCAGCTCTTTCCTCCCTCTTCCCAACACAGCAGCACCTCCCACTTTTCCTATGGGAAAGCTACTATTTGTCAGAAAAATGTGTTACCCCTACTTCTGTTAGCTCCTTCTATCAACGAATAAGCACAGCAGGGACTTTTGAGTGAGTACATCCTGTCACATCCATCCATGAAAAAAGATTTAACCAGCCCCTCCGTTGCAGAAAAGAGAGAAAAAGTGTGGTTGTTTTAAATCTTGAGGCAGAACTTTGAGAGAAGTTGTACTCAGGGCTGGGAAAAACAGAACTGTCCAGTCTCCCACCAGTCTCAGCTTATAGTTTGGAATTTCCAGGAAAAAGGGAAGTCCAGGTAGAAGAAAGCAGGGGATCTTCACTTCCAGAAAAATGGCTATTTCTGTAGGAATGGGTAAATATGGTTTTTTTTTTTTTTGATTGATTGATCTGGTTGATTATTTGTTTTTGTGCTTTTTACTAAAGTCTCGTAATGTAATATTTTTATTCCTCTGCACCAATTATGAAACTGAGTGTGGAAACTATTCACATGTCAAGCCGTGTACGAAGATACAAACTTTTCTTTAGGATTTGCTTAGAACTTGAATATTAATCTGGACTCTATGCAACCTTTCTTCTGGGAGTCTGCAGAAAATAGGAGAGTGCTCCTATTTATAGCAGACCAGTGCTGTTTTGTGGCTTGCTCAGACCTTTACATTTTCTTTTGCATTTTCTTTTTTAAAGAAGTGTTAATTACGTCCTCCAACCCTGAATGTGTTTTGGATAATTAACATCAAAAAGGAGTTTTTACGATTTTTCTTTTCTCTTTCCAATAAAGTAGTATTACAACTAATACCACTGAAGCACTTTCATCAGTCTCTGCTAAGCAGTATATATAGCCATGACGCAGAATTTGATGGTATTGCTGGTAATCTCCCTTAACCAGTAAAACAAACATTTCTTCTGACCTACTGTTTACATCTGCTAGCAAAGATATCACAAAAATGGAGTCGTAATCTTTGTAAAGCGGACAATGCACTAGTATGTGTCCCATCACTTTATTTTGTCTGTTTCACTAGGGAAATAACCCTCTGAGGTGGAATGATGCAAAATCTCCCCTCTACGAGTGCTAAACCACACAAGAGACAAAGGTCTCCTTTGATTTCACTGGATTGATTTATTTCTTCAATTTCGAGGTCACCTGATTCCATTGTGACTCTGGGTGGCTTAATATTAGAAATTTAAAATGAATGTAGAAGAAAATAACATATATCAGAGAAAAGAAATGTAGCTAACCAAAAGACAGAACCAAAACAAACAAAGGAAAAACAAAGAGTTCAACAACCACCGTCCTAGTATAAAGCTTGGGAGAACAACCAGGTCTTTAACCATTTGGGGAAAATCAAAAGGGTGGGATCAGTATGGGTCTCATGGTGGGGGGATACCAATCCCCAGGGCAGTTGCCATCACCAAGGAGGTGTGCATCCTGGGTCCCACAAGGGGACACTGCTTGATCGATGGGACTTGGAGCAGGCCCACTCTAGCTGACCTTGCTGGACTGGATAATGTGGGGTGGGTGGCTAGCACATGTCAAAGTTCTTTCATCATTTCCCATGCTCAGAAGGATGGGCAGAAATATGCTCAGAGCTTTTGGGCATCAGTGTTGAGTGTTCATGCCCTTATAACTGCTTTCACTCTTATATCTCAGTGGAATCAGAAGTTAAGCAGAAAGTCTTTAGCTACCACTGTCTCTTCAATAGCCTTTTTCCAGGATGATTTAAATCCATTCTGAAGTTTTAAAGCCACCAGAAATCCAAAGGAGAATATCAGCTTAAGGCCATAGGATCAATGATAAAAGGATGCATAGGTCTCCATAAAGATCTGATTCCAGGCCCAAGGAAGCTTTTGAAAGGCACTATCTTTAAAAAGCCCTTAAATATTTTCATTCTACAACCTTGAGTGCCTGATGGACTTTGTAGGTCCAGATTTGTAATCCGTATATGTGAACAATTATTTTTGCTTTAAATACCTTAAAAGCGTCCAGTATAAAGTTACCACCTCTAGCAGAGAAGTTAAGAATAGCTGGGGTGTTTATGGGGTTTCTGCTGCAGATTTTACTTGCAGATTCCAGTGCCCAAGACAGGAAAACGAGCCTAAAATATCTAAAGGCCCTGACCTGTTCCATATATTTTCCATGAATCTGCTATCTATACCTATGTCTCACAGGTCTCTTCACAAAAGTCATCGCCTCCATTTTGGTAAAATTTAGGAGTAAGCTTTCTTCAGCAAAGTAAGAGGCAAAAATCTGCATTGTTGAAAGAAAGGCTGGATCACGATAACCCTCTAGGAGCACAACCATGGATTAGTTGGCAATGTCGGGAACTGAAACGGCGCTCTGGCATATCATTAACATCCCTCTACTTTTTGTTTTTCTGTTTTTGTTCTGCTCGTATAATTTTTAATGTTTTTAATAATTATTATATTATGTTTTTTAGGCAATGCTTGTTTTAGATATGTATTGTTTTATCAGTTTATTGCATGCCGCCCATTTTTTGTGAGATGGGTGGTCATATAAATTTGAGAAATAAATAAAACAAAAAGTCGCTTTTGGTTAGAGACCATGGAGTTTATATAGACGTTGAGATGATGTAGATGAGAGGCAAGACAGGATGCAGTCTTGCTTAATTCCTTTGCAAGAGGAATAAGATCAGCTAAATTTAATGCAATGTTAGAGGTATTGTAGTAACAGCTATCTATGGGTGTTGAGTTGCTTCGCCTTCTCCATAGCCTCTCAGGACTTTAGCCAAACGCAAAAATTATACTGTGTAAAGTTTACATCAAAAGCCCTTCATGGGATGCAAGATTTCTCAATCCAGTAGTAAGCTGTCACATACATTTCTATCTGATCTCCCAAGATTTGCTCAAGCACAAGGCATTATCAGTCCATTTATGCATGGCTTGTTATGCAAATGATGTGCTGGCAGCCGCTGTTGCTGTAAGTGGCTTTTTCCAATCGCAAAAGTGGGCTCTGGGATAGACTTAGATCTTCAGATTGAAACCTCGTCTGTCAGGGGAGTATGAATAAATCAAAGACCTGAGAGATCATAAATTTCCCTTTCTCTCTCTCACTCTTACTTGGTGGTACAGGTAGTCTTCATTTACCGACTGCCTCGTTTAGCAACCATTCGCCATTACAGCAGCGATGAAAAAGTAACTTTGTGACCAATCCTTGCATTTATGACCTTCGTGGGTCTATAAATCAAAGGAAAGCTGAAGTAAGATCATAAGCACAATTGTGGCTTCACTTAACAACCCCTTGGCTTAATGACTGAGTTGCCGGTCTCAATGGTGGTCGTGAAACAAGGACTACCCATATCTCATACATCTGCAGCATATTCAAAATAGTGGTGTGTTTATGTCAAGCAGGATGTTTTCAGGCTAGCAGTTCCATTATGGAGTGGAAAAAATGAACTTCATGTACAGTCTTTTACTTCCGTGCAGAAACATAGCTCTGTACATGGCAGTAAATGACTATAATCTTACAGATCCCTGGAAGAAAAACCAATGGAATGAAATGTATCTTGCCTTTCATTTCACAGTCATTCAGTCTCTTTCAACGCTTGATGATCCACTGGACGTCACCTGGCCAGGATGGTCTGCCAATAACTGCTTCTCTGAATTTTTCTAAGCACCTGCTTTTATCATCAGTGATGTTATCTACACACCTTGTCTTCTGCTGGCCATTGCTTTGATTGCCTTCATCTTTGCAAGTATAAGGGTCATCAGTGAATCATGCCTTTGTTTATGTGTCCCAAGTATTTAAGATTATCACCATTAGGATTTCCAGCAAGTAGTCTGGTTTTATTTCATTTAGTGTTGAATGACTTGCTCTTCTTACAGAGTTCTCAACCCCTTCCTCCAGCGTCACAATTCAAAGACATCAGTTTAAATTCTTGTAGCAGTTCAGAGGGCTCAGCTTTCACAGTCATATGTTATAAGACATGCCTTTGTAATCAGTAGAATGTCTCTGCGCTAATAACTGGCCCAGATCTGTCATAGTCTTTTTCCTAAGCAATAGGTGTCTGTTTATTCCCTGGCTATAGTCACCATATATATGAATTTAAATATTGATACCACTTCAAATGCATTGGGTTGTCTTTCCCTGTTGACATAACTTCAGTCTTTTGCATATTGCTCAACTGACCGGTATTTGCCATGTCTTCTCCTTCAGCAAGAGGTCTTCTTTGCTTCCAGCCATCAAAATAGTATCATTAGCATCTAAAGTGGTTGATATTCCTCCCAGCTCATTTCTTCTAATCTCACTATTCATTTACTATAATAATACCTCACCATTGCTATCAATTCTGCATATAGGTTAATGGACAGTTTATAATCTTGGTGCCCTCTTTAAAAGGATTGGAAGGAATTCCAGAAGTCCTGTTTTGAATGTTTTCCCTACTTTGTTTCTGTTACTTGGTTCTCTCGACAGTTTGTATGCATCCGATATTCTCTTTCTATTGTTTAATGCCGCCAATATTGTTTTTTCAAGGCCTGCATACTTGGTGTGAAGATATGTGAAGTGATGATCTATTTAATGGACCCACGTGTGTCTATATTCATTAATTCCCCCTTTCTGAATTAGCAATTCTTAGCCTTACAGAGCAATGTTATGCATGTAGATCAGAATGCTAGGAATAATGGAAGAACCAAGTGACTTCCAAGGAGATCCTTGTTTTGGCTTTATTGACTTACTAAGGCTTTTGACTGTCTACATCATAAATTGCGGATCGCTCTTATAACCATGGGTATCCTAGGCCACCTCATCTACTGTATCTCTTGAAAAATTCTATAATGACCAGGAAGTTAAAATGGAATATACAATTACATGGTTCGAAATTGGGGGCCAGCGGTGGCTAGAGGAGGCCTCTGCAATTTTCTCTGCATAACAAGTAACCATATGGGTGTCTCTGCTTTCTTCTCATGTTGGGTATATGTTTGGGTACAGGAAGCACAGGGCTGTCTGCACATTCTTCACTCTGGATCATGTTATGAGGAAGGCGAATGGATAAGGACTTAGCGTGGAGCAGTTGGTATCATTCTGAGCCATTGCCTGGGGAAATCTTTTCTGGAACATTTTTCTCTACAGCCCCAGCCAAATCTGGCCTGTTCTGGAACTTTATTTTTCTTTTGCTGGCTTCTCCCCTCATAAAAATTTACTAATGGACAGAGAGGTCAACAGAATCTTGAGCTCTTCCATATTATTTATTTCCAATATTTGGGGGTGGTGGTGGAAAGGATAAGGAATATTAATGGTGGGCCCACTATGGTGGGAGAAAAGAGCCTTTCATGTGTGGTTGGGAAGTATACTGCCTTGGATCTGCCTTTGTTCAAGAAAGGCGTAAGAACGTTTCAAGACACCATTCTAGGAAGCCTATGTAGACCGGGTCATTTGAGATCTTCTTCCTTCTATCACAGGAGTAGAAGCTCCTCAGACCGAGATCCAAGTGATGTCTACTTTAGACAAAATGGTGACCTCATAACTGTTTGACATTTTTAATATACCTTAGATATTTTTAATTGCCACAGAATTTGAAGGGAGGTTAATATTCAGCATGATATAAATACCACCGCTTCAGCTTCACATTTAAAAGAAGCTCCCTTTATGAAGAGTTGCCGCTAACCATTCAACAGGACAATTTCCTGCAGGTGGCAGGAAAAGGATAATCAGTGGGGGCAGCAAATTTTATGCTGCTATAATTTTCCACTAGCAAAAGGACTGGTGGATGGTCCTTTAATTTGGGCATGAGGAAGAGCCGTATTGCCCTTTAGAAATGGGGGAATGACTACATATTCCATCTATCTTCATTGTACTGCTTGGAAAGGTGGTGATTGTCTGTAAAGCCCTTTCTCCTTTTAGCTCTATAGCCATTTAGAAAATTTAGACACCTTCTTTTCTCAAGACTCACAAATCTTGTGCCTAGCAATGCACACGGATATTAAAAGTCCATTGCACACCGAGCTGTAAAAGTGACTGCAATTCACTCAGCTTAGTTACATGCCCTTTTGAAGCCCTATTTTAAAACATGCTCATTTTTATTTTATTTATTTAAAACAGCTTTGCCCAATCTCCTTCAGCCAGAAAATTACCTGGGGAATGGGGTGAATTCTCTCATCATTGCATATCGAAGCAGAGGCTGGGCCAAAAGGCATTCAATCATCTTAGGAAAGATCAGTACAGACAAGAATACCAAAAAACCTTCAGATTTACAATGCAGACACGTACAAATACAGTACAAAAGAAATAAAATGATGGGGGCACAAAAGAAGGGCGTGAAAACCCAGGCATGACTCCTTTGAGTTATATGTAGCTCTTTCGAAGGTGCAGGAAGCTGCTGGGAGTTGCAACTTCTCCTGAGTTTCAGCTGTCCCACTCCTGGTCTGAAGACCAGCTGAGCTAGAAGCGAGGTATAGATTTCTTTAGCTGAGCTAAAGAATGGCTGTCTTTCTTATTATCACCGCCTATCTGCCTGGGCCAGATGTGGTCATATTATCAGTCGATAACAAAACGTGGATGAGATTATCTGCGAGCTCTGCTAAACAAAAGTCCCTCACCCTAAAACTGGATGTTGTGAGAAACACAGATTGGAACACATTTCAGGTCAAGGGAAAGCCAGTGCATGTTACAAGGAAATAATTAAAAGAGGGTATGGAAGGCGACTTGTATTTCCTTCTCTGGTTTGTGTGGCTGTTGAAAGAAGGAGAGTTTCTCAGATCTCCTGAGATGTCAAAAGAGATGCACGGAAGAGAAACAGGTATGTACATGTTTACAAGGTATAGCAAATGTCAGGTCCCACAGGCCAATCACTATACGTTTTATGAATTTTATTAATTTTTTTCAGAGAAATGTTACTGTATTTAGGAATGTTGAAAGGAAAGGAGTAAGGAAGTGGTTAGAAGAAAATGGCAATCAGTCGGAACAAAATCTGATTGTATAACAAATTCTCCATAAATTTTTCAATTAAAAAAAAGCAATTTACATGAAGCATGTTTACTTTCAGAAGAAAGATAATAACTGCTAAAATATTTCCATGCAAATCAGAAAGAGAAATTTAAATCATTTGGGCAGGTTGAATAGATGTAGCAAACCAGTAGAGACCTGATTAAGCCTTAGAAGATATATTTGCGTAGTTCGGGGGACTTTAGAAGCTCCATAGAAGTAAATAGTCTAGAAGATTAGCCAGGGTTGTAAATATGGCTATACTGTATGCCACTCCAAGTACAGTGGTACCTCGGGATACGAATGCCTCTACTAACGAACATTTCGGGTTACGACCAGCTTCGGCAGGAAAATTTTACCTCGGGTTATGAACTTGCCTCTACTTACGAACCGGATCCGCGGCCATTTTCCCTGCTGTCACGCAGTCGCGGCTTCCTGTGGGCGAGGTCGCGGTAGCAAGGAGATGTTCGGTGAGGCTCGTGGTGTGTTTTGCGGTGTTTTGTGAAGGTTTTTGGTGTGCGTGTTAGCATGGCTCCAAAGAAAATGCAGAGCAGGCTTGGCGGGAGTCAGGCTCTGAAGAGGAAATTGCCTCGGGTTGTGACCAAATTCGGGCGGAGGGCGGAACGGATTAACCGGATTTACATTGAACCCTATGGGGAAATTCGCCTCGGGTTGCGACCAAATTCGGAGGGTGGAACGGATTAACCAGATTTACATTGAACCCTATGGGAAACTTTACCTCGACTTGAGACCAACTCGAGTTGCAACCAGAGTCACGGAACGGATTAAGTTCGTATCCCGAGGTACCACTGTATACCTGAAAATACTCTGAAATGGTGTTGGTTGCATTCTCAGCCACATTCCAATCTCAGATTCAGCAATGACCCCAGTGATGCTGCTAAAGCTTTAGAGAAACTGCTAGTTCACAGGCCATACACTCTTCACAAGAATCTGATGCGATGCCCAGCTTCAAAAGGGTATTTTTTGAAAGGTGATTCAACAGTGTGCAACGACTGCAGAAAAAACAAAATCCGTGCTAGGTATTTGGAAGAAAAGGAGAGAAACGAAACATTTTGGTACTGTTGACATTTTTCTACCCAGGTGAATTGTAAGAAATTGGGAAAGCTGTGAATAATTCCGACTGTCCCCTTTGAAAACTGATAAGTGTAAGTGAAACTCCCCTGCAAGGGAAGTTCCTACCATTTGGAGCATGTTAATTAAAATAATTTATTTAAATTTAAAATAATGCACAGTGGAGGAACTAGCTTGGTGCTCTTATCCTGCGAGGACTTGAAGTCATCAAGGAACCTGAAAGCAGTTTCGGGACAGATAAAAGAAAGTAGATCTGCAGGTGAGACATAATCTAGTGATGAAATTAGCCCCTAGAAAATGTGATGATGGCCAGTGGTTTAAAAAGGATTGAATAAAGTCCTGGGAGCTAAGTCAGGGGTGTACAGAAGCTCCCCCGTTTTGCTTCAGAGCATCCTATTAGGAGCTACAGAAATGAGCCAGTTTTGGTTTCGACCCCTTTAAAGGTAACTGAGCAAAGGAGACCCTGCCATTTCGTTGTTCTGGGACAGAATGTGATGAAATTTGCCATGATGGACGAGTTGAATATCGAGTGATTGAGATAAAACTATAAAGGATGAACTCACATAAAATCAAGCATGTGCTAGGGGAGATCAGTTAGCAGATGTAGCCCGTAAAACATGATCATACAACTGCTCAGGACAGGAGACCAGATGGCCGTGAAGTGAGGCGAATGCTAACATTTTGGAAATATCATCTCTTGGGACTCTCTCCCTCCCCTCTGTGAACAGGCAACAATTGTGGTCTGATCGCAAGAGTCATTTTTATTTGTAAACGAACCTATCGGGCCATTGGGCTATCTCTGCGCACCATGTTTTAGTTAAATAATGAAAGTGTGTTGCAACATCCTAGAGCTGTAAAGAAACAGACCAGGATCAGAGCTTCGTGGAGATGCAGAATGGAGTGAAGCCATTTCAGACTGTCTGCTCCAGCCCCCCAGTAAATGAAAAGGTGTTCCAAATTTCACCACAGGCTTTGGCTGAATCCAACGTGTGACTTTCTTAAATTAGGCTGCTGTTGCTTTGTATTATCACATCAAATTCAGAGTGGTAAGACTGGAATTTCCTCATTTAATCTCACAGCAACCGTTTTGTGACATGGATTGGGTTCAGAGAAAGGGACTGCTCCAAAGTCACCTAATGGCTCCCATGTCTGAGGGTGGAACTGGACCTGAGTCTTCCAGGTCCTGGTTTAGCAATTTTGCCACTGCACCACGCTAGCTCTCATTTTATTAGACCTGATCTTATTTTAAAAACAGTGTGATCTGTGATAGCTACACAAATTAGTGCAGAGGTAGAATGGAATGCATTTATAAATGAACAAATGTGAAACTGGCACCAAGCAAACATATTCCCATGATCTCTGTCCACAGAACATCTAAAGAAGTGGTCACCTATGAGTTCATTAAATCCAGAATACAAAAATATCTAACTGCACCACTGCTGACTAGACGTTCTGCCAGACATCCTACTCTAAAAACTGCATGTCTTAGAACCTCAACATGGTGGTCATCATAGCCCATGACTCCTTTTAGAAATGCAGAAACACACAGCCTGCAGTGCAGCTTTTGTAAATAGAGTTAATTTCTTAAGAAAATAAATCAATGAATATATTACACTTTTCCATTGTATTACACACACACTACTTACTTTTCAGGCCACATTCTCATTTTCAGAAACACGCACACCCACTTTCTCTTTCTTACATCTAAAGAATGATTCAATTTCAAAAATTCATGTATTACACAGGGTGGGTATTTTTTTCTCTTCGAAGAAAGAGATAAAATCTTTCGTAATGCCAAATACAATGTAATGTATCAAGGAAATAGAAATCCTATGCTGTATGCCTAGGAAAAAAGGCAGAAGGACATTAGCTCAAATTAGCAGTCTCAAAAATTTGATTTGATTTGATTCAGTCAATTCACGGCAGCTTACACTCAGTAATTTGGAGTAAAATGTCCAAAGTATAATCAATCAAAGTAAATGGTCAAAAATGGCAAAAAATAAAATAAAATAAAATAAATTCTAACATGGAAAAACAAGGAGCAGGCAAGAATTATAGAGGGGACAGAGAATAAGCCTTTAACTCTCTTCTACCCCCTACTATTCCCTTGTGTTTGGTACGTGATGAGATCCTGAAGAGATAGGGCTACTGGATTTGCACCTCCAACATAACTTAAAAAAAAACCCCAATAAACTAGATACTGTTTCATTTATCACAAGATGATCTATCAGTTGCATAATAGAAATGTCAGGATAAAAAGAAAGCTTTGTGTGGGCTTTCTAAACCATGGTAGCTAGCTCCATTAACTCCTTACTGTATTCTTGTCAGGAGCATCACAGTTCCATCTTGTTCATTTCCTTTGTTAAAAAGAGCACATTTTTACCATTTCCAACTCTCCTACTTTGAAAATAGCTTTCAGCTGGAAAACTTCATCCCTGGTCCTATGAATGGATGCAGATAGTCTCCTGGCTTTAGGTACATCTGTCCCAATATATATGGACAGAGAAGAAGAGGAACGAATGAGATCTTTCTTTGAAACCAATATGCTAAATGAGGATTAGCTGTGTGTTACTGTAGCAGCCTGACTGCTATTCTTCTGCAGTCAGCAGAGCCATCATATTAGGCTATTGGTTCCATGGGAAAATTTCAGCAGGTTGGAGCAGCTGTTTGACCTCTTCTGGTCTTAGAAGCTAAGCAGGGTTAGGTCTGGTGAGTAATTGGAGGGGAGAACACCAGCACTAGACTGTAAAGAAGAATTATCCCAGAAGAAGGCAGTGGCAAGCCACTTCCTTGACGCAAAGGAAACAATATGGATATGTCCATGAAGTTATCAGGAGCCAAGCTCAAACTGAAGACGTTATATGGAAAAGGACTCTAATTCAGAGACTGTGTAGTGAGGGTCCCAGATGCAATCTCCTGTTAACTTTAGTTCTCGAACTAAAAGCCCTGTGTCTGAAATGCTGCGCATAAAACAATGGTTTAACAGACCTGGGTTGCAAAAAAAAAAAAAATCCAGACAATGACTTAGTGCTAGCAAAGAGATGCAGAAAACTCTCACTCTTTTCTGCCATCCTGACTATTGCATTACTGATTTGGTAGCCTGAACAATAATCTGACTAGTGCTAAGAGAGCAGAGGAGGAGAGGACTTGGTTTGGTTCATTTTTGATAGGAACTTACCAAACCCGCTAATGTCTTCATAAATAGGATGGAAAGAGGAATACAGACCTAAATATGTAAAGAAGTGGAATGGACAGATTCATTTATCCAGATAGGAGGCTTCGATTGCGTCATTCAAGAGTCAGGTTTTGAGATATCATCCCTATGGATTCAACTACGTGGAGTGAATTAAAGTGAATGAAATGATTTAATTAAAAAATACTGCAACTTTAAAACTACATGGCCAGCAGTTACAGCACAGCCCTTTCCATGCTGAGAGTAGCTGTATGTCGGCCTTCCCTCCCACCATCTGGAGAAGACAGGAAACAATCCAGAGAAGAGTCTCCTAGAACTCTGATTGGCAACATTTATTAGAAGGAGGGTTAACGTTACAGTGTGATTTTCCTTTCAATTGAGACATGGAAAATTCAGGTGGCAGAACCTTCTTCTGTTCTCTCACATTTTTTCAGTAGACTGGATTGGAAGCCCACCCCTTTTGTGAAGATCAGTCTGCTTGCATCTGCTGATTGCATTGGTAACCACTAATACATTCATTAGCGTGAGAACCAAGTCTCATACTGTGCATACTTGAATTTAGCCACTACAGAAGAGTAAACATTTCCTTTTCTTAGACTGGTTTTTGGTGGCCAAGGACCCCACTTGGCTTTCTTCTCAGTCCAAGGGCAGGTGGCAGGAAGGGTCTGGCCACTCTGGTAGGATACAGGATTAGTATAAAGCAAAGTTCTAGACCAGTGTTGTCCAAACTTGGCCACTTTAAGATGAGTGGACTTCAACTCCCAGAATTCCCCAGCCAGAATTCTGGGAGTTGAAGTCCACTCATCCTAAAGTGGCCAAGTCTGGACAACACTGGTCTAGACCCTTGTTCTAACTCTTGGTCCTGATTCCTGGGTTCTTATGTATGCGTGCAATTCTTCTGCAGCAGAACTTCTCTGTTTCTTTTTTAATACAGACGCTTGCTTTGCCTAACAGTGTGAGAAAACTCCCCATTAGCTGTATTATACAGTGGAGACAAAAGTGACTTGCTGGTGAACTGCAATTTGTTCTGTGGTATGTTTAATGCTATTTTAAGAGAACACATCTGCTTCCCTTAATTACATTCCCTTCTTTCCTTTTATTCTCACACACCTCTTAGGAGCTTCTACAAAGGAAGAATGAAATGCTGATCAACCGTTCAGTAGGCGGTCACAGGGGCTGGGTAAACAGATTGTTCTCTCCCTGGAAATGATGCATAAATGCCATTTTTATAAGCCCTGTCCAGATCCTGCCTCCCTGATTGCCATGTATTAGGACTCCCATGAACGATAATGGCTCAAGGGCAAGATAGTGAGTACAAATTAATGGCCAGCAGAAAGTAATGACCCATGGCTTTTTCCATCTGGTCATTAATCCCCAGGCTTTGCCCAGTGGCTGGGTTTTTACTGTTTGTTTGTTTTAAAGATTTGTCATGGTGCTTATTTTTGTTTTCTTGCAATCTGATAGTTGAATCCAAGAACTAGCCCAGAGAAGGAAAATAGCAAACTGCCCTTACGAAGTCTCAAGTTCAACTTCATGACAGCTCCAAATGGAGGCTTACTAGGGTGAGCTAATGATGCATAAACAGAATCAAAATGGATGAGTTGGTGATTTAGAGTAGATGAGTTGGTTTGTATTTTCCAGAATAGCCTATTAATTCCCCATTGCTATCTCAGTCTATCACACTGAGCTAATGGTGGTGGCTTCAGATATGGAGAAGCTAGGTACAAATGTTCGTTTAGCTGTGCAGATGATTGGCTGGTTTTAGACAAGCCTGTATCTTCTTGCCCAACCCCATTAAGAGGTCTTAGTGAGGGGGGAACCGATAAATATGAGCTCCTGAAGGAATGGTGGAATAAACATGTTATACATTTATGTTGTCCTTAAGAAGTAGACTATCCATGATCTGTGGTTACCCAACAGCAAATGTGCAGCCCTTTTGAGATCCTGCTGCTGAAATTTGGCCCTCAAATGGATAAACTGCAGTGACATAATTACAGCCAGTTTTGGGAGGTGTGGGGAGGGTTTTAAGTGGAGTGGTTTACTTCCATCCCCACCTTAACCCCCCTCCCAAAGGCCAGCAAATGCTCCCAAATTCAGCCATGCCTCATCATAGCATCAATGGATGCCTCCAGCAACAGATAGCTTCTGAACTGTTTGGAACCCTGGAAAATCTAACTTCTGAACTGTAGAGGGAATCTATGTACAGTTAGTAGAAAATGTCCAATAGTCATTCTGGACGTCATGTGGAATCTGAAAGCAGTTACTTTAGAGTAAAGGCAGAGCTACCTGTTTAAACTAGCTTTTATCCTCATATGAGTAGCACCTATATAAGACTAAGCTAGGAGAAGGCAATTCAGTGTCCTCCAGACAGTATCAGACAACTGCTGTTATCCCATTCTATTACTATTGAGACCTGGGCACGACAGCTGAGTCTAAAGGTAGTTGAAGTCCAAAATATTGCTACGGCTGTGGGAAGATACGTGGAACTTTATTTTTCTCACTCTGGATTTTAATAGAGAAGAAGCAGACCATCAAAACACTTCTTTTATTTCTTTCCTCCAGTCTGTTTCTCCCAATTATCTGAAGTTTTTTACTGGCTGTGATCCAGTTGTTAGTAATTTGAATTAAGTGACCACTTTAGTTATCTAAACTAAACACTCTTATGAATTTGTCCCATATGGATAAGGATGACGGTCCTTTGCACGTGCATCATATAGACAAGGCTTTGTGCGTTTTAGAGGCACAATAGTCATTAATCTGTTACATAGTTTGCCTGCTGAAGTGCCAGATAATGTTGGTGCCAGATGAGAATGTGAACTAGAATAATGATGAAAAGGTGAAGTAGATACAACATGTATTAAAAATAGCCTGATGTCCATTTTTCAAAACAAATGACACAGTACGTAAATGATGTATTATGTTCATTGATCAGCACATAAAATGCAGAAAAGTACCAGTAGCAAGAAGTTCACAGAATTCATGTGCATACATTTGCTGCATGTATTGAGCATGTGTTGGTACAGAATTTCTTTGTATTTTCTAAGGCAGGGAGCACTTAATAAGAAAAGTGTTCCTATGAGGCCTCTGGGGAAGCAACAGCAGACTGAAGCTGTGGCGAATGGAGCTGATGGCTGCCGTGGAAAGAGGAGCCTGTGAATGGATCAGTTCCTCAGAATTCCTCTCTGGATCAAGAAGAGGACTAGGATCACCCACAAGTTGGTTCCATATAGAGGCTCCCTGCAAAGAGTTCACAGAATAGTGGTCTCTGGCAGGTTTTAGAGTTTTGGGAGCTGGGGGACAATCATCTTGCCTAATCTGTGGTTCAGCACCTTCAAACGGACACTGGGTTTGCCCACTTCTCTTAATTACCTTAGGAAATTGCTTGTTATTGACTTTTTGGATGTTAAGGACCTTCTGAGGGGTTTTGGGAGGTGTGGGAGGGTTTTAAGTGGAGTGGTTTACTTCCATCCCCACCTTAACCCCCCTCCCAAAGGCCAGCAAATGCTCCCAAATTCAGCCATGCCTCATCATAGCATCAATGGATGCCTCCAGCAACAGATAGCTTCTGAACTGTTTGGAACCCTGGAAAATCTAACTTCTGAACTGTAGAGGGAATCTATGTACAGTTAGTAGAAAATGTCCAATAGTCATTCTGGACGTCATGTGGAATCTGAAAGCAGTTACTTTAGAGTAAAGGCAGAGCTACCTGTTTAAACTAGCTTTTATCCTCATATGAGTAACACCTATATAAGACTAAGCTAGGAGAAGGCAATTCCTCCAGACAGTATCAGACAACTGCTGTTATCCCATTCTATTACTATTGAGACCTGGGCATGACAGCTGAGTCTAAAGGTAGTTGAAGTCCAAAATTTTCAATTTTCTTTTTCATTTCTAACTTTTAACTTTGTAATTTTAAAATCTCAATAAAATACTATTAAAAAAAAGAATATAAAACACATTTATTTAAGATTAAAATATATATGTTATTTCTGGTAGCTCTTAATGAACTTTTGCTGATTAGGACTGAATGAGGTTTTACAATTTGTTTATTGATAAGGAGTAAGATATGGGAAGAAGGTATTTTTTTATTGAAATATTAGAGAAGGTGTTAAGTTACTGAAGTTGTTTATACTTGTCTGGAGGGAGGAGGGAGTCACTTCTTTATGTCTTTCTTTTCTCCTTTTTCCTTTTTTCTTTTTTTTTTCTTTTTCTCTGCATCTTTTATTTTTTACTTTTTATATTCTTCTTAGTTTATATTAGTTTTTTTATCTTTGCATTTGTAAATTTTAATAACATTATTATTAAAAAAAGAAATGGAACTTTAGCAAAAAGAAAGGTGATGGTTTCTAATCACAGAATAGCATATGAACTATCAGTTCAATCTTATCTACATCATATGGGCTGATACGATCCAAAGATGGCACATATCAGAATGTGTAATCCCAATAGTATCAACAGATGCTCAGGTAAATTCATAACAAGGTGGTTTTTCCTCTACAAATTTGCCTGAAGTAGACTGACAATTGTTCTGGAGTATCAGAGGCTAGATCTAACAAGGAAACATAATAACCTCAGCCAGAATTTAAAAACACTGCCCCAGACCGTTATCTCAGTCTTACATGGTCCTGCTTGCAGCTGAAAAACTGCATTTGGGATACACTGTTGTAACACCATTTCTATGAATGAATGAATGAATGGATGGATGAATGAATGAATGGATGAATGGATGAATTCATTCATTCATTCATTCATTCATTCATTCATTCATTCATTCATTCATATTTATTTACTTTGGGCCTTTAAGTCAATGTTGACTCTTGGTGACTGCCTGGACTAGTCCCTGCAATTTTCTTGGGAATGTTTTTTGGAAGTGGCTTGTCATCCCCTTCTTCCGTATTTATTTTTACATTCTTTAGAAATTTAGACTGGGTCATATCTAATGGCTTGAAGTTCTAATATAGATAAATAGTTGGGAGCCATAAAATAGTTGTTGAATCCCAACATTTGCTTGAAATACTTCCAAAGTCAATAGCACAGAAAGGGCCCCCATTATGCAAAACAATTTAAGAATGGCTGAAGGGCTCTGGAAAAATGCAATAACAAATTTTGGATGTACTTTCAAGGGCCGAATTTGAGCTGGGACCCACCAATAGGCATTTTTTTCAATCAAATGAGATGGGATGTGATCTCCATGTGGGGCCTTTTCCACCTGCAGTTGTTCTATCAGTTTGTGAACTTCTGAAGAGGTGATTAGCACCTATTCATGCCATAAACCTGACCTTATCTCAGGAGTTGGAGCAGGGTTCTCTTCAGTTCTACGCCTTGTAAAAGAGCCATTCCCAACCATTGGCCTCAGTAAGACAACCCTTTCTTACCATGCTACCCATTTAGTTCACTTTCAATCAAGTACTGAATCATTAGACGGTGATGCATGATCAGCTGAATCTGCGTTTTTCTTCTAATGCATTTCTTTCTATTTCTTACTGATGCTTTATACTGCTGCTTTAAATGATACAAATCAGAGAGGAAGGCTTGACAACTGTTAGTGATATGCCCTGTTACTGTGCATAAGTACATTTTCAACCAGCACATATTCTGTATCAAATAAATATTTGGATTTAAAGCCAGAAATCAGAATGATTCTTCTTCTTCTTCTTCTTCTTCTTCTTCTTCTTCTTCTTCTTCTTCTTCTTCTTCTTCTTCTTCTTCTTCTTCTTCTTCTTCTTCTTCTTCTTCTTCTTTTTCTTCTTCTTCCTCTTCCTCTTACTCTTCCTCCTCCTCCTCCTCCTCCTCCTCCTCCTCCTCCTCCTCCTCCTCCTCCTCCTCCTCCTCTCCTTCTCCCTCTTCTTCTTCTCTGTACAAGTGATAACGATTTGGTATACAGTTTAAAGTCTCCTCAGGCAGATTTAAAGCTATTGGAGAGTACTAGGTCTCATATATTCAGTATTCCTTATCCAATCTTCAATTTAGCATTGAAATTTTGCCTGGGTTAATGCTTAGCTCCCGTTGTCCGAGTACATGTTTCATTCATTGATATTTAACCTTAAAATTATAGGAAGGTCCTTACTGTCTGTCCTACATTTACCCTTAGATGCACTGCTGATTTCACCAAATCCCTCAAAAAGATAACATAGTCAACCTTGTGACTGGAATTACATACTGTCCTTTCTCATCTCCCTCTACCAACTCTTCTAAAATACAAAAATCAAAGGCAAAATCAGAAGCATCAGCCTATACAAGAGAGGGAGGACAAGATATGAATGATCTTTCTTCTGTATAAGTCCCTCTTTAAATCAGTCATTTAAGCCTCTTCTAGCCTACATCCTCAGCTGGCAACTGAAGGTTAGCAAAATATTCCCAGTCCAAATGCTTACCATGGAAGGAATGGATTTTGCAGAAGATGGTCACTTAGATCCCCCAAATTAGCTCTCAGGGGTGTACAGTTGGCTTGTCCAGCCCGCTTTTTATCAGCAGGGGGAATGCCAATTTTGCAGTTCCCTCTGTCATTAAACTGATTATAAATTCAAGCTTAGTTTATGGGAAAATCCTCAGGTCCTAGGGAGGTGGGTTCTTCACACGCAGTGAGAACAATAGTAAATTTGCCAGGTTTCCCATCCTATTGGTCAGACAAGGAGATGGGGACTCAACACTGGAGAACTGTTGTTCCAGTAGCAATACTTGGCAGATCTTAGATCCGGATAGGTACAGGAGGTGCAGGATAGGGCAGATTCAACCCACCTCTTGGATCAGCAAGTTCACCTTCTCATTAACTGGTCAAGCTGGGTTGCAGCTCAGTCCTGACATTGGAGCAAGGCATTAGGGAGTTGATCCATCAGCAGCTGACTTCCAAGAGAATCCCTAGCTGTTGAAAATCGATAGTAAAAACCCAGTTTTTGTTTCAGACACCCAAGTTGCACTTTTGGAATTTATTCCAAGTTAGTTAGTATAGAAGGCAATTCTAGGAGAGTCTTTAATTATGATGGTACCTAAATATCATAGATGAATAGACAAAAAGGAAGGGGCTGCATCTGTATGGATTTCCTGGAGTTCTAACATTGCAAATGACCTCCCATGTTCCCAACTGGGTTGGAATAGGCTTGAGGTCTGAGTAAAGGGAGAATGAGAAGGATAGCCGAATCTTTGTTAAATGATGGATGAAACAACCAAAGTCATTTTCCTCAGGAGCTTGAGGAAGGGCTATGTGGCACTTTGCCCAGTTGCATTTCCTCACCTCTATTTTCTTATGAGACTAAAGGAGCATAAAACATTAGCCATCTCCTACAGCAGCCCATGCGGAAAGAACCATGAGATATATTGTCCTCTGTTCTGATGTGTTATAATTCTAGCACCTTTGGCACATAGAAGTCTACTTTTAGTTCACTCCATTGGTGGCAGATGGCATTTTCCCAGACCCCAGAATCATCGAAGCTTTGAATTGCTGGCCTCTACGTGTGTAATCCATTTAAGACAGCAATTGTGAAAAGCTAGGGTTGAGCATGTGAAAATATTCTTTGACACATCAAAGTCTTCTGCAGCATGATGCTGAGCAAACACCCCTCCTAAAATAAATACACTCTACCCCATTTCTACCCTGATGTCACCACCCACTTCATGGCTATGCATTTATGAGAATAAATTTGCATTCATTCAAGGTAAGCATTTTGGAATGTATTTTCTATTCAGACAGACACTTATAAATGCAAGTTTCATTTCAAGGCAAGCATCTTTAGAAGGGATTGTTACGTGTGTCTTGATCTATTTATGAAGTTACCCAGAAAAGTGAGGTTTGAGAAAAGAGTTGAAGGAAAAGAATCACATATAAGCATTCTTGTTTTGCAGTTCCGGCTGCATCCAAGGACGAAAGTGGAAATATTTCCAAGAACAAGAAAACGCATGACATTCAGAATACCTGTTTAATTGTGCAATGGAAGAGCATTTCGGTTTACTGTATCCTTGCGCAATGATTTTCTGCTGCCGAATATCCCATTGCTCAATTCTACTTCTCGTGGCCCCTAAGAAATCTTCAGTGAAAGTCCCCCATATTCAAGGAATGGATTTACAGATAGATAAAAAGGAAACCCTCCAAAGCTGGAGTTGTAATTGAGTTGTTACTAAAAAGCCATTGTTCATTCCATCCCCATTTATATTTGTGCTTCCAGATCTCTTTGGAAAACAAATGAGATACACCAAAACAAAAACTCTATCAACAGGCTGAAGTAAACATTGTTCCTTGATTTTTTGCCATCAGCCTAAATTGTATCCCTAATTGGCTCAAGGTTTGCACAGCCTCGATACTCCAGCCAAGCCAACGGCTCCCCTCGTGTATGTGGGCACACTGCTTCTTCAAACTTCTTGCTGCAGGAAGACACCTTCATGCCACATCTTTCTGTTTTGTCCTGTTTTTTGTTTATAGCTGAACTCTGTATATGCTCTAGTTAAAGGGAATTACCTTCTTCCCTTGCCCGTCTTTGAGCTTGTCCTTCTCCTTCTCTCATTGAACTGAATGCATTAAATCAGCTGCTTAGGATTTCTCTACTAGACCAGTGCTGGCTGGGGAGTTCTGGGAGTTGAGGTCCACACAGCTTAAAGCGGCCAAGGTTGAGAAACACTCTTTAGACCATTAACTCCCTCTCTTTCCTGTGTTAGTTTATAAACCATGAATGGTAATGACTGAATAGCGATTGCAGCAAAAGCAGCAACTGCTAGATGTGGGCAAGCTCTTGTATGTGAGGTGCTGGGGTCACAGGAGATCCCTCTCAGCCCACACTCAGCCCTTGGCAACCTCTCCGAGGGCTTCCCCATCTGACTTCCAGCAACCTACACACTCTGGACTGCAACCAACTGTCAGTAGACCACCTTCCGGGGAATTCCATGACTGGTGCAGGTAAAGAAGGTCCCTCCCACCCACACTTCCCACCAGACCAATTGAGATCCCAGCTCCTCTCTCTTTGGCCTCCAGTATCCAGGACTCCAGACTCCGACAGCAGCTTCAGCAACTTCGATAGCTTCGATGCTCCCAGCAACTTCAACAGCTGACATATTTTTATATTACCTTGATTTGTTTTCGATGTATATGGTATGGATAGATTAGTGAGTGAGTTTCCAGCTTCTGTTTTACGTTCATGCATTCTTTCGTGAGCCTGTTTTATTCCATTTTTCAATGAATTAAGCATAGCTGTATTATTTAACTATATATCTAAATATAGACTTAAATATTATCTAAGTATAGCTTTTCATATTTATTCCCTCTTGATACATATTTTCTTAAATAAATTGCATTTTATCCCAAACATATTTTCACATATGCTGTGATGTTTTTTTGGTCACATCCAGAGATAAGCAAAATCTGATGCTTATGTTCAATAAGCTTTCAGAAGAATGTATCAAGTTGGGTATTTCCAAAATCTGCCAAGATCAAACTGCCAATCCCTACCCAGCATTGGTCATGAGAATGGCCACTCCAGTTGCATTCATTACGTAACAGCAGAAATGTAGGTTTCAAGATCACTGGGAAGAATAGATTATCAGGGCTTCTTACCAAGGGTCTAAACCACCAGGGAAATTACACTTTCCAGAGATCTTGAAACGCATAATGCTTCCTTTCCATGATAAAGGCTACAACATTCTTACTTCTACCTCCAACAAGTTCAGAACAATAATTCTCAATTTCATGGACTTGGACTTAGTGGATTTCAGATGCAATAGATAAAAACTATCCTTATGCTCAATCCTTCAGTGTATGCACAAAATCATAAAATATACAAAAGATATATGCATAAAATCCATTTGGATTTAACAGACATTCAGATTTAGTGGACACTCCCCCCACCTCAATTAGTCTGTTAAATCAGGGATTTACTGTATTCATTGGGGATTATTTATTTAACATTATTTTAAAGCAGTGAAGAATAAAATCTTCCCAAGACAAGGTACATGAAGTTATTCAATAAAAAGCAATAATTATAGATTAAAAACACCAGATTCAGAATGAATAGAAAGCTGTACTAAGTCAGCCATTCTGTCAGACTAACTCAGCTTTGTCCAGTGCTGTGTTTCCCAGTCATTGGCAATTTCCAGATGTGTGGATGAAGTTCAACTCCCAGAATTCTCAGTAATGGCCCTGCTGGCAGGGAAATTCTAAGCGCTGAATGTTGCTGTTCTGCATATCTCTCTCCTGCCATCTAATGGCCACGTAGCTCTTTGCAGCTTAGCTATGGGATCCCTAGTTTATGCACATGTTAACACAAGCGCACTTTAGCAAACTGCACCATCTGGAGGCCTTCAGGACTTATTAATTTCCACAGAGGGAGGCCTCTCTGTGCAGTCGAGAACTTTGGAAGGTAGAAATCTCTAGAACTGGAAATGGCCTGAGTTTAAAATGAACCAATTTAGGTTTCAAGTAAACCAAGTTCTAATTAGCAGAGTTGAGATGAGGTCATTCTGAATTGAGTCCAGAGAGCAACGCGGGGATAATTAAAACTGCCATAGCTTACTGAGCAGTTGTTAAGGATTAAATGTATATTAAATGGCATTTAAAATGTGCCGTATAAAAGCTTGGAAGTAATATTATCTGGATTATTATTTTTGAACATCAGTTTCTAAATGTTGAAACCAATGCTATGATTTCACAACGTTTTATCATTATACTATTCAGCCCCAGAAACTGTACTTTGGCCAACAATTAATTTTAAGCGACTCGATAAGCAAATAATTTGGCCTCCATTTTGCCCAGGCCTTTCTTAAATCGTTATGCTATTCCAGATGTAAATTTGACATAATACCTACCGTATTTTGCCAAAAGTGGTGCAGGCTTTGCAGTAAATTGTGTAATTAACAAAGCTGGATGGCTGGATGTCATCAGAAACTCAGGCAACTCAGTAAGCATTAAGCAATCTCTTAAATAAGCAATTCCTGAAAACTGTTTGAATTCTCGTGACCAGGACTGGAAGGCCGATGGCCAGAAGGACTGGTTTATCAAGTCCATCACTTCTTAATCTGCATGACTTTCCCAGTGATCTGGTCAAATGTACTTTCTGTACCAGATCTGGATATATGAGAAGACCAGAGGAAAGTTGAGTTAGTAGATGAGACAGAAAGGATGTTGTCCTTTTTAAAAGACACTCAGGCTCCTCTGGTGCATTATGACCCTTTTCGATAACCATTGAATAAGCAAGTCACAGCTATTAATAGTATTCCTGACCCTAAGATTTTGTTCAACTGTCACCTGGCTTAAACCCAGGAAGAATCCCAAATTCTGTTTAACCTACTTGCAGTTTTTTGTACTTTTGTTTTTTTGGGGGATAATCCTGTCTGCCCAGATCTGGAACTGACACATGTATGGAAGGGAAGGATGGACCAATTTAAGCAACTCTCTTGACCAGAATGAGTACAGGTAACTAAGACTGGCCAGGAAGTCAGATAGTGCCTGTCCTTGGAATGGAGTCAGGCCTATCCTTTCACTTTTTCCATTAATCTTCAACCTCAGCTAGGTCACCAAAGGGGATAGGAGAGCAGAGAACTCATATTTCAAAGCCTAGATCCTGATAAAGCTGAACTTATTTCATTGGGTTATTGTGAAGACAAAACCTTGACATATACTTAAGTGATGTCTGTCACACTTAAGAGTTATATGATTGTTGGTTGGTATCATATTTTATTTCTTACAATTTGCCCATCACTGTTGGCATATGAGAATAGGCATCTGAAGTCTAAAATAATCTACACCTACATAGATCTCGCTTGGGATAAAAATTGCCATGCAGTTTGATAGTACAGGTGTCCCCAGTTTAAGAACGAGTTCCGTTCCCAAGGTCTGTCCTTCAAGTTGAATTTGCATGTAAGCCGGAACAGTATTATTGTATAATACTGTATAAGTAGTATTGTGTAATGGACTCTAACCATTGTGTACTTAACTTGAATCATTGTGTATTTAACTTGAATGTTGCTACAATAGGCTCCGTTCTTAACTATGGGTCTTCCGTAAACCGGGCGTTCTTAACTGGGGACTCCCTGTAGCTTAATTCTTCCCACAATCCATCTTGCTGCATGGGAAACAAGAAAGTTCATGGGGTGGGAGGTCTGTGTCAGTCTTCCATGTCCTCCATTTCCCTGAACTGAACATTCAGATCTCAACTAACCTGAAGGTATCTATGATCGTCCGTTTGGCATATGGATAATGGATCCAGGTATATGGCAGCTTTGTGCCCTGGTTAAACAAAGAATAAACTCAATGAAGGCATATAAGAAACGTTGCTTTTCCCAATAAGCAGAATTCAGAAATGAGCGTGACTTATTAGGCTAAGAATATTTTCCTTCAAAATGTGAAGAACTTTTTAAATCTGATTTATATCATGATTAAGTGCAGTGTGAATGAAATCAAATTCTGGAATAAAATACAAATGACATCTCCCCTTAGTGCTACACTTCAAGGATATTCTTTCCTCGATGCTTCTTATTGTATTAGTAATGGATTGATCTCATTCATTACTTAATGCTGAGGGATGGAGAGTGAGAAGGGCTTTCTGCTGATTTCCATATGAGCAATTCCAGTTAATTAGGGAGTGGACTGAATAGGATTATTGGTTTATTGGTTTTACAGTATTTATAGCCCACCCCAATCCAAACAGAATGTAGGTGGGTGACAAGGAAATACGTGTGTGTGTATGTATATGTATATACATGTGTGTGTGTAAATATATATAGTATATTATATATATATATATATATATATATATATATATATATATAGTATATAGTGTACATGTATGTGTGTGTGTGTGTGTATATATATATATATATATACACACAGTATATACACACACACACACACATACACACACACACAATCTGATTTTGCTATATCCGTAAGGACAATCAACAAAAGTTAGAGGAGAAGAAGAAGATAGAAGCATGAAAGTGACTAGAACATCTTTGCCCATCTTGCTTATATTCACTGTTCATCATGGGGAATCCTATGAGTAGTAAGAACCAGTTAACCAAAAATAGCTCTACACATTACAAATCATCATCAGCTACTACATGGAACATTTGCAAGTGTATAGTACTTACGTGTTAGTGATGATTTTTAACTAAAATATACACTGAATAGAATATTGAAAAGCATCCGGAAGCTTCAGCTGGTGCAAAATGCAGTGGTGCGGGCAGTTATTTTGCTCCTGGAAGGCCACAGATCATACCTCTGCTCTGTGAGCTGCATTGGTTGCCAGTTTGCTTCTGGGTCCAATTCAAGGTGCTGGTATTGACCTTTAAAGTCCTTCATGGCATCGGGCCAGGTTAACTGAGGGCCTGCCCCTCCCTGATTATATCTGCCCATCCCATCAGGTCTGGCAGAGAAGGCATGTTGTGGGTCCCGTCTGCCAGAGAATTACATTTGGTGGGTCCCAGGAGGTGGGTCTTCTCTGCCGTGGCGCCCACCTTGTGGAACCTTCTCCCCCCAGAAGTGAGATGATCCCCATCCCTCTTAACATCCTGCAAGTCCCTCCAGACCTGGCTGTGTGATCAGGCCTGGGGGACCAGGGAGATTTTGCAAATGGCTCCCTTACTATAGTTAACATCAACCTCTCTTGTTGTGTGTGTGTTTATAGTTTTCATAGTTTTAACAAGTGTTTTATATGTATTTATGGGTTTTATAATTAAGTATTGTACACCGCCCAGAGTCACTTTTTTGTGAGATGGGCGGCTATGTAAATATGATCAATAAACAAACAAATAAATAAATAAATCTGCCATATCGCCTTCAGCTCCATGAATATTCTGTATCTCTTCCCAGGCCAGTATAAGACCACTGTTACACCTAAGTTACATCAAGGAATTAACATCTGTCTGAAAGTCTGGCCCACACAATGTAAATGCTTCCTATAAAGATGCTTGCAGATGTACTGTGCATTCACTGAATGCCTGGCACAGAAGAACTGGTTATTTCAAGTCAACACCGGCAGCTTTCAGACTGAGAGGAGCCTGGGGTCCTAAAACAGAAGAAAATAATTTGGAACAGGTTTTCATTTCCTATACTTGGCTAGGAAATAACTATTTTAGGATCTGGATCTTAGTGAAGTACTAGTTCCAATCCGCTTCCTTGGAGCTTTGGGGCAATGGCGCAAAATAGACATTTAAATGTCAGGAGGAAGAAGTAGAATTGGACTCGGAATGGCCATTCCATTACAGCAGTGTTGTCCAAACTTGGCTGCTTTAAGATGAGTGGACTTCAACTCCCAGAATTCCTATGCTGGCTGGGGAATTCTGGGAGTTGAAGTCCACTCATCTTAAAGCGGCCAAGTTTGGACAACACTGCATTACAGTATCATGGAAGCTGAGAGATTCTGAGCATTGTCCTCAGGTCCATGCTGTCATTCTGAACAACTGCGTCACTAAGCAGCATTAGCTCCTGATCAGCTTCAAATCTCAACTACGAGTTTCACTGCACGCAAAAAAGAAATTACAAACATCTCTTCCCTCCCATAAAACTCTTTCTACCTCTTTGACGGAGAATGGGCACAAGAGTTTCTCATCCCAAAAGTAGAGTTTGAAGAGCGTAGCTCAGAAAACATAAATGCTTCTTTCTACGAGCTCTGGCAAACGGCATCCATCAGATAAAGCTTCAGTTTGCCCACAGATTTTGTCCTATTCTGGTGAAAACAACAAGGTGCAGCCATTTTGATTTTTCCCAGGATGCCTAATGGGAAAACAGAACTCCATTTTTCCATTCTTGTTCCATTCCTGGAGGGAGGAACAAGAAAAGGCAACCTTTGAAGAGATCCAAACTGGGTTCTGCTACTTCCAGCATTCTAGATCAGGTACCGAATGGGAGGTTGGGGGGGGGGTACACTTAATGGGTGGTTCCCCTCTGCCCCAACAATCCGGAGGCTGCAACTTTAATGGGCTTTCGAGAAAGAATGCAATTATTTAACAGGAACATTTGTACCAAACATTTCCAACTGCTGAAAGAATAAACATTATCTCAGTAATTCTCACCACAGATTTTTTAAAAGACTATTATTATCCCATAATATAAATAGAACCGAAGCAGAGGAATAGCAGATTAAGTCTCCATCTGCAGTGCAAATAATGGATCTCCTCGGAACTAACTATGATGGCCTATTCACTGTCTTACTTCCATCTACCTATAAGCTGAGTAACTACCACCAACGTAACACTGTGATATTACAGATCTTAGCTAACTGTTGTCTGTTCTTTCGACCATAGCATGATAATAAAAAACATGAAATAATAACAACAACAATTCTACTTGAAAGTGTAGGAAGAATCCCAGCTTAATGTTCTCAAACTCCAGTATTATACAACACAGAACTTTTCAGAGTTTCATTCTATGTAGGATGCCCACACACACACACACACACACCCCATGGCCATTAGCTCACCCTACAGATGGCATGGTTCCTGCACTATAATTGACACTTTGGTTTGGTTTCTTTGTATGCCATGACTGGAAATGACATCACAAAGGGGTCCCTGTTATCACACTAGGGCTGCTTAGATAACTGGGAGTGGTCATGCTAATATTTATTTGTACTTTTTATGTCTACCGGATATCATACTACCTATGTATACTTCTTCAAGGAATTCTAACATGCAAAGCAACCACCTTTTGTCTCATTCTATGCAATCATTTAAAACCCGGGTCCCTAGCACATCAAAGGGCCTGAAGAAGGGTTTGGGTTGATTTTATTATTCAGATTTGGTTGCCCCTGAAGAAAAGTAACTCAACATAATATATATTGGGTGTATTGTAAGATGCACTGCCTTCCTTTCTCAGTCCTCTTTCTCACCTGGAATGATCAAGCAGAGGTAGAAACTACACCACGTAGGAGTTACAGGAACGAAGCATGAAGAAATTTTAATTGCAAATAACTGGGAACAGACCTCTTTTTCTCTCCATCAAATATTTGGTTGAGGAATGCTTGGAGTCTCTCAAAGTTGATGGCAGATAAATGACATTTTTAATTGAAATTGTAAATACAAATGTGACACAGAGGATAGAAAAAGCTCATAAACGTCAGTATTTTGTGTAACAGTGATGCTTTCATCTTTTTAACCAAATATGGAGTAGACAGACACATAAGCTGCTCATAGTCTCATGTCCTACTTCCAGAAGAAACCATTTTCTGCAAGGAGCAAACAAAATATTAAATGGACATTGGGGGAGGGAAAGAGATTTGGTCGTGGTTAAGAAGAGTTAACTTTGTCCCCATGACACACGTAGTGATTAAAAAGAAAACATCAGGTATTCTAATTAGATTGTGTACTAACTCCTGTCCAGTTTACTAATACTAAGTATTAACCCAAGCCATCAATCTCTAAATTCATTCAGCCCGAGGGCCTGATATCAGCCTATTTCTATCCCATTGCAGTGCCTTATTTATCAACGGATTTAAATTAGCTCAGACAGTGCAGAAGTCATTAATATTTTCCAGAGCAGTATCAGTTATCAAGGTTGTACAGCTGCAGCAGAACTAAACTGTTGAACGCATTTAAACCAATTATGAAAACAGTTCTTGGTCTGATGTTTAAGCCCGTGACCTTTATTAAAATTGATTCAAAAGTGAAGGGAAGTGCCTACATTCGTCCTCTGGTGCCATTGTTTTCGTCAATTTTGTAAACAGTAAAGATAAGTGTTAGAAATATCCTCATGCTTATTTTTGCATCCTGAAACGTCAAGCAAAAAAACCACAACAAACCAAAAGAAAAACCAAAGAACTTTAACCTGCAATCTTAGTAACCGTCATGTGTTTACTAGTGTCAGTTGTCCCCTTTCTGAGACTGTCAGAAACGGGTGTTCATAAGTAAAGGTACCCAATCCAATAAACCAGGTTGAATAGGGCAAAGGCTGTGGGAAAGAAAATTCGAGAGTAGGAGTCAATTTTGGCCACTCGGATGTGTATCCTTCCTTCTTTCCATGATCCTGTGCGACATTCATCAAAGCAGCAAAAGAAGCTGGAGCAGTCTTTACCTTCAAGGCACTCGTATCCATAACTGTTGTCGCGTTCTTGAAAGTGATGGACATTATTAATCGGAATTAGTGTTGATCCCTGGCGGACAGGCAGTGCGGATGGATTCTAAAGAAAGTGACAAGAGAGTTTAAAGTTTCTTTTCCTAGGGACTAGTGAAATACTCAGCCAGTTTTTCTCCCCCCAAATTCTTTTACTGATCCATTTTCAAACAGCTATACGTAGAATAATATAAAATAAAAATCAACAATTTACTGAACACAAAAAGGAAAAACTTTGAACAAGAAGAAAATACATAAAACAACATACACAAACGAACAGGCAACTATAATTACAACTATATCCCGTTCACCTGATTTCGTACATTTTTAAAAGGAAAAAAATAAAATTAATATTAACCGAGCCTGTTCAAAAAAATTTTCCAAAAGGGAGAGAAAATGTGACATTTTCTGAATATATAATTTTATCAAAAATTACTAAATCACACATCTCTGAAATCCAATCCTTTACATCTGGAATTATAGTACTTTTCTATCTCCTAAGGATTATTCTTTTTGCTATTGTCAAAGCATGAAAAACCCATCTTTGTTCTCAACTTGTTAAATTCCAAGTCGTTGGTATATAATTCAGTACAATATACATATATTTAAAAACCAGAGTTTTCTCAATAATTCTGACAATGTATTGTACCACATTACTCCAAAAGGGGTACAAGGAAGAACAAGACCATAACATAAGAGTTGAAGCCCCCTCAAATTTCTTGCAACACCAACACAAATAATGATTAGCCCATACTTTGCGAAACATTCTAGATGGCATCCAGTACATATGAAAAACAATCTTTTGATGGATTAATTTCAGTTTTAAATCACAGGACAGAAACTTAGTATTCGTCCAATACTAAGTTAGATGAGGGTTATGGAGAAAAAAGATGGCGGAGTTCCTCCCTATACATGCAGAAAAATCACGTGATGTAGCTTTTCCTGTACTATGTCATCTGGTGGATCTCGTGTTTAAATCTCCTTTATAAGAAATTTCTATATTAACTGAAAATAAGATTGTGTCACAATTAAGAATTCTACCTAGTTTTTTCTCGTACGCCATTTTTATGTACGGAGATTTGCTTTCTACACGAACACTCATGCCTACAACACACTATTTCAAGTAGTGCTAGTTCTAATCAAAGGATTTTCTACTTTGCCCAACTCTTGTCAATTCATTTAATGTCTGCTTTCCTTATTACCACCTATCATTTTCCCTCTCCCTGTCTCATTTTTTTTCATTATTATACCTTGAAATGTTGTGTTTCCAGATGGACAGCTAAGCACATGTCTTTGACTAAGGCTAGCAGCGGACCACAAGCAATGGGCTCTTCCTTTTTAGAAAGCATCTCTACATCTTTCTCATCACAAAAAAAATCCCACAAGAGTGAGTCAGTGGGATCCAAATGATTGTGTGGAAGCCTCACAGTGCAGGGGGACGGAGGGGCTTGTACCTAAATTTAGTATCAAATGCTCATCATGAGAGAACGCAAATGCTAAGACAGCTTACAGTTCATTGTGGGGTGCCTCTCTCCTATCAGTCCTCTCTCCTAGCCTTTTCCACGTCTACTTGAAGTCACTGTGAGAGTTCATCCATCTGTTTGGAAGTCATGTAAAGCCCCGTACATGGGGGTGTGACATAATGTAAAATCCACGTCTCTCTGCTCTGAGAGCTTAAAGGAAGGTGGGCTGCACGGATCATTCAACTGGCTTCTACACATACCTTCCTACAACCACTGAGCACCAGGACCTGAATAGTTCTCAAAGCTAATGCACTGCAAAGGTCTGTGAGTTCAATTCCCAGTAGAGTTTGAACCCCCAGAATAACACCTGGCTATGTAGATCTGAAGGTTTGAAATAAGGGATGAAAATGGTCACGTACTACCTCCTGGTAGTTACTGTAACAGTTTGGGCTGAGGGATCACATCATCTTCTCCTTGGTCCAGCTATATATTTCCATCCTGGTCTGACCAGGGGATGTGATCAGAGTTTGACCTAGTGGCTATGGGATGGCGTGGAGGAGGCTCAGACTGAATCTCAGCAAGATGGAGCTATGGTTTATACAGAGACTGCTCGACACCAAGAAAGCCCTTTGAAGCAATTGAGACTTCTCTTGGGACTCTCCTGGAAGTCAGCAGCCTTTCCTCGGCTCAGGCTGGTCTTCCTGCTGTGACTGTTCCTGGGTCCGTGCCCTTGTCATCTCCCAGGTAAGACTACTACTGCAATTTGCTCTAAATGGGGTTGCCCTTGAAGATTGCCCACTTGCTGATCAGCAGAAGCCAGGAGAGCACAAGGACATCTGTGCTGCAGGAAGATCTGGGTCCAGTTCTGTGGAAGTCAAGGGAGAATGCTGGGAGTTCCCACTCACTAGGAAATTAGGGGCAGGACCCTAGAGATGGCTTCCGAGGTTACATCCCTTCCCTTTGGAACAGCTTCCCCCCCTCAAGGTCAAAATGGCTCTTTCCTTATTATCATTCAGGGGAACAGTAAAAACTAGTATAAGATAGACAGCATTAGGCATCAGGGTTACTGATTACATTTTCAACTTTACTTTAAATGTTTACTGGTGGTAACTGTAAGCCACCTACAGTAGACTCGATGGATTAGGCACTATACAAATACCTGAATAAATCAAATAAATATCATAGCCTGTGAAATATATGGACGTGCAGCAGTAGAAAAACACTGATTATGAATTTAATCAAGTAGTGCAGAGTTACAGTGTTCTTGAATGCAAGAGCATTCCGTTAATGTATTGAAACCTTGACTTTCCAGAAATGGTGTCTTCTCTAAAAACAAGTGTTTTCAGAGCAAGTATCTTGAGAATGGGGTTGGAATAGTATGAAAGAATCAGCCAATAAAACTCCAAGGTTCAATAAAAGTTGCTGAAATTCTATGATTAAATTTTAAACAGGCATTTTATCCCAAACTGCTTTTTCAGCGTTCTTGGTAACATTTAGATCTAACAGAGCCAATTATATTTCTGCAATGTTGTTAAAATGCAGTGCTTAAACACATTATAATGCAATAAGCAGATAATTTGTTCTCTGCATGAGAAAAAAAAAGTTTAGAATAGGTCCCATTTATGACATATCGACTGCAATATAATTGTTTCTTTGTTATTAGAAAAAGCATTGATTTTTCCCAATCCAATAGAAGTAATATAGGATCCCAGATGGATGTAATCCATTAGTCACTGAAGAGGCAGACCAATTAGCTCTAGAATAATACCTGGGCAATTTATCCACACCTCTAAATATTTAAAAGAGATGTTAATGCTGCCACTAATTTATTATACTCATGTTATTATTGCCGCTATATTATTCTATTTCTACATCTCTTGTAAAGTCACCTGCAAAAGTTTTTTTGAAGGAAAACTTTAATTTAAATAAAGAAAAGCCTCAGCTAGATCCCCATCATTCATCCTTGTTCCTTTTGCCAAAGAAAGACTCCAATTTAAAATAATAATACTAACAATAACCGAATCCGTTCAATGTACTTCTTCTTCTTCTCTGCGCATGACTTCTGTCATTCTGCTGGCCATCGGTGAAGACCCTTCTCCGTTTGGGGCTTCAAACAAGCATCGGGTTGCTTATTTGCTGTGCTGTTTTCTGCAATTATTCTGACAGCCAAGCAGGGGGGATTTGGATCTACAAGTGCCCATAAGCTAAGCAGTAGTAACATTTATTCAGTCATCTATTTATTTAAAAGATTTGTATGGCTGCCCATCTTAAACAACTCTGGGCGGTTCACAACAGCAATAAAACCCAATAACCGTAAAACCGTAACGCAAAAACCCAGTGCCTTAATCCTCCCTTGGGATCCCCCACAACCAGCTCCAAATACCCTCATTCCATTCTATCTAGTAGTAAAGCTATAGTTGAATGAAATGGAGCAAGATGGGCGGTGACAAATTTGAAATATAAATAAATAAATAAAATAAAATGTTCCGGGCTGGCTTTTGTGTTACTTTGACAGTAGTATTATTTCCAAAGTAACAGAAGAAAGTGTGTGGGAGGACATGGGACGCTGTGAGCCAGGAATTTCATTGCTAACCATCCATTTTGTCTCTTAGTACTCTGTTGCAAATAAGCATTTATTTAGCTTTAGTAGTGGGAAGCAGACTCTAAGACAGTGTTTCTCAACCTTAGCAACTTTAAGAAGTGACTTCAACTCCCAGAATTCCCCAGCCAGCTCTGGGAGTTGAAGTCCACACAGTTTGAAGTTGACACGGTTGAGAAACACTGCTAGAATCCTACTCTTAATCTTGTGTTGAATCTTTTTCTCCCTGTCCTTGACCCATCATGCTGGCTGGGGAATTCTCGGAGTTGAAGTCCACACATCTTAAAGTTACCATGGTTGAGAAACACTGCTCTAAGACATCCATCCAGACCGGGGTCTGGAGCTTCAAGGAAAGATGGTGGAATCAAACCACTTCTCTACACAGACCAAGATAATTCTTTTTTTTTTATGTGAGAATATTTGCTCATGTAAACGCCTGTCTACATTTAGAAATAAATCATGGGCCTTGACACATGAATATCACAGTAGAGCATTAAGGAAGAGCAAATGGAAATTATTTTGTCATAAATGTGTTTTTGTGATGGACTTGGTGAAGGATAAGGAGAAAAGGATTCAACAGAGAAAGGAGAAATGGGATTAAAAGTAGGATTCCAGCAGTGTTTCTCAACCTTGGCAACTTCAAGCTGGGTGGACTTGGCTGGCTGGGGAATTCTGGGAGTTGAAATCCACCCAGCTTGAAGTTGCCAAGGTTGAGAAACACTGGATTATAAAGCAGATAAATTGCTTGCATTACTATTTTCCTAAAATAGGTTATCAACTTTGTTTATTTGGTCCTGAAGGTTAATCCTCCAGTGACCAACAAATCTTTATAAAAGCCAAAGAGAAGAAGAGAAGATGTTATAAAATGGGGAAAGGGGTTGCAACCATTAAGGCACACACACACACACACACACAGGCCATCCTTGTGCTAAAAAGCAAGGACTCTCGCACTTTCAGTCTGTTCATGGGGCTATTTGTGATGCAAATAATGTACCAGCCTAGATTTGCACATTGCTTTAGAGGTGATGGGCACCCCTTGGATTGTGCTACCCAAGACACCTGTTCAGTCTGTTGACATGGTAGACAACAAGCAAGGAAAGTACATCTACTTGCCACAACACTAATATTACTAGTCAAAATACAACTACATTTGACAATAGATACACTCTCTGTTGGGAGGTGGAAATTTTGCAGATTCAGAAGTTGCTTTCAGCATGAAAATCTGGCATAACGCAGAGCTCGAATGTAAGGGAGTGCCTTAAGACTTTGCCATTCTGTTCAATTTAAAAGTATCAGCTCCAGCTGGAATGAATAGAGGTTTTGCCTTCCCTTGTAAAGGCATGTATATGTCACACTTGTGTGTATATGCGCATTTGCATATGTGTGTCTGCCAGAAGCCAGACACCAGAAAGGGCAGAGCCAGTAAGCAAGAAAGTAAACAAACCTGTTGCTCAGTTTTAATTGTTTGTAAAATAAGAATCTCCACTTATAAAATGAATTGATCCCCCATCTCCACTTTCATATACCTACCAATCTTCCTCTTACCCACAAATCACTCTTACACACTCATATAGAAACATAAATACCCATATACGTTCCCCTCTTTCTTACCGGTAGAAACAGGAGAAAAGAAGGAAAACGATGGAGAAGGATAACGAAGGGAAGGGAAACGTAAACTGGGAAAGGAAGAAAAAGGGGGAAGAAAAGAAGATGGAGATAAATTGAGGAAAAGAGATTACTAGACAGGGAAGGAAAGAGAAAGAAGCCTTTTTAATCAAAAGGGTTAACGCTCCCAGACGATGATTAATGTTCACGGGCATCCTGGCTTTTCAGGAGAGATGTTCGCAACTATTTGCAACTACTCTCTACTCGTTTGCTTGCAACAGATTCTTCTGCCTTTATTATGGACTCTACCATCCCATCAATTTACAGATAATTATTTGGGGGAAAACTAGTCTCCCTATCTGTAAATATGTAAGTGAATTTTTACGGTGCCTTAATTTTCAGTTTAGCCTTTCTTTAATTTGAAAAACTTCTTTGCAGTTCTCATGATTCCAATTAAGTTATCTCTTTTTCTAACTAAATGCTCAGAACCTTTTTAAAAACAGACCCTTCGCATTGGAGTTAAACAAATTAACTTGTTTATTTATAGAAGATGGATAGTTGTGCATATTGATTAATATATGCTACATATTAATATTTTAGCATGTTTACTCTTTGGGGATTATTAAATGCTCCTTTTCTGCCCCATAATTTCTTTTAAAGTTCAGTTCCATTGATGGCAAAAAGTAATTGTTATAGATAGTAATTGAGAGAGTGGCATACCAAAACTGAGTTATCAACAAATATAACAAAATGCGTGCTGGCCAGGTTATCTCTGATGAATGAAAACTGCCATAACGCCTACAATATTCTTTTTTTCTGAAATCATATCCCTTGAATATGATTTCCGAAATATAAGAAGTGTGTGTTACTGCTTAGTATTGTAGCATCTTCCAACCTGGCGCCCTCTGGATACCAATTCTCATCGCTCCCCAAAATGTCCATTCTTGTTGTGTTTGATGCGAGTTGCAATCTGGAGGGTACCTGGGGAAGACAGGCTGCTCAGTAACTTAGGTGTGTGCAAAAGGCAGAGAAAGAAGCTGGAGAAGATGTGGGTAAATAAGAAACAGCTTGCTCTGAGTTAGTACCAGTGGTTTGGCTGACAGCACTCGTTTATGGAAGATTTGATATCATTGCAGTCAGTGACTGTGTCCTAGAATATAACATTATTATTTTTTCTCCTTAGGTTGCTATCACAATAAGCAAGGTTATCACTTTGTCTACAGTGCACGCGCCCAAAAACAAAACAGCCAAGGACAGAACTGCATGCTATGCAAAAGCTTCTGAAGCACCATGTTCATCACCTGAAAGCCTACAGGAGCCTCGTGAGCCGGGCCTTTCCAAAATGGCCTATCACAAATAATGGGATTTCGTTTTGCGCTATCCCAGAACAGCGGTCCCCTGCTCTGACACCGCCACCGGCAGTGTTTTGCATCCCCTCTCATCCCCACCTTTACATTCGGATGTTTTCCTGTTTGTTGTGGACACACACCGAACTGCACGAGCAGAAGGAAGTATTTTCCTCATGCCAGAAACCAAAGATAAGCCCATACATAGGGCCTGTTGTCGCTGTTACTACAGCTAATGCTCAGTTACTGTATATATTGATTTATGTATTTTATTATATTATAAGGAGCTTAATTCCAGGAAGGAGGGCAATGACAAACTTAGACAAGCTGATGAAAGATAAGGACATTTCAGAGGCAACAACTAACACAGAGCAATAACCTTTCCAATGGTAAAATCAGCTGTGAAAGCTAAGCATAGAGAGTAAGATGGATTTGAGTTATGGATTTGGAAATGGTTACTAAAAGTTCCTTGGGCTGCAAGAATGAAATCCATCCATCCTCAACCAAATAAAAACTAAGTGCTCCTTGAGGTGACAACCAGCGTGCAAAATATCACACATTTGGGACATGTGATATGAGAGAATGATGGATTAGGAAAAAATTATCGTCCTTATTGAGGTTGAGGGAAGTAGAAGAAGGGGAAGACAATGGAAAAGGCGGGTGGACGTGACATCACTGGAATGTCCTTGGAAGAGCAACAGATTGATTATTGGTGACAGTCAAGGTGGCGAGCACTTGTCCATGTGCTCGCCTATTCAGTGGCACCTAACTGATCTAACTGTATTATGGTCTGATTCATCCTCCAGAAGTATAAAACAGGAAAATAAAGCCAATCTATAATTGAAGAGAAAAAAATAAAATATAAAGAATGATTTTCCATAAGCTAAAGCAGAAATAAAGTCCAATCCACGAGATGAAATCCAATTTAAACTACAGCTCGCCATGCCTGTATGTGGAAGAAACAGCTTCAGGGACCCTTTTCCGACTCTGCACTCTTCAGCTGTTTTGTATGACAACCCGCAACTTCCTACAAAGCTGGCTAGAGGTCATGGGAATTCCAGTCCAACACCCGAATAATACCAAGTTGAGGAATGCTGCCTACGAATCACAGAACCCCATTTTACTTGGTTTCCCCTTGTGCCTAAAATTGGGGGACTGATAGTGCTGGTTGCCCACCCTTCTCCTCTGCTGAATCAAGGAGTACAAAGGCTACTGTTTAGTTGCTGATGAGCTCTGTTCATGGTTAAGCTGCATTCAGTTTCGTGTTATCTACAACATACCACCAGTGAAATATTCCTAGAGCAACAAAACAGGAAGCTAAACCACAGAATAGCACTGGATATTAAAACATCCCCTGTATGAGCTTCCTTCTGTAAGATCATAATAACAGTGAGGACCAGGGAAACCCAACGTTAACTTCCTCCCAGCTCTTAGACTTACTGAGGACTTGTTTTTTGATTTCTTGCCTTTCTCCTTGTCCTCTTTTCTGTTGCTGGTGAAATAATGCAAGGCTCCATATTCCATCAAGGCAGCAAAAACAAAGATAAAGCACACTGAGACAAAGAGGTCCATTGCTGTGACATAAGACACCTTGGGAAGAGACTTCCTTGCAATGGTACTCAGGGTGGTCATGGTCAAAACGGTAGTGATTCCTGTTCAGAAATAAAGGAAACGGTTTCACCAAGAGAATCTGGCAATCAGAAGTGGGTCTTGGTAAGATAACGTAATTATGAGCCATTCCCAGATCTGCAAGGAGACAGTCATAAATTGACGGCCAATGGTTATAGCGTTTAGGCTCCACAGAGATACAAGGATATGGAAAAGGAGATCTGATTATGGCTTTAATTATGCATTTATTGTATTTTAATTGGTTTATTTTTGTCAGTCATTTTGGAAGCCTACTGGCTGAGACCAGAAAGCAAAGCCAAGCCGAGCAGTGCAGACACCATGTTATACGGTTAACAACGATCACAATCTGATTAAGTCTCCAAATATTATGATTAGCGGAAGGTTCATGTTTTAAGACTGAAAACATGTTTTTGCCCTGCCAAGCTTGCATACTGTTTTATTTATTATGTTAAAAGTTCCAGTTTGATATGACTGGCATTTGGGGTTTTCTGATAGCTTTAAAGATGTTGCTAGATACAGATGTCAGATGATTAAGGGGCATTGGGGTTCAAAAGCAATATAATAGCTGTAGACCCAGGAGAATGATAGGGTTACCTCAGACATTCCATCTTTATTATACTCCTCGTCTTTGACAAGCATGCAAACTGGCCCAAAGGTCTACAGCAGTCTTCAGATGCAGTTGACGTTCTCAGAGCCTGAATAACATAGGCACGTTTACCATGTTGCTGCTAGTCAAGGACAGCAGGAATTCAGCAATCCCAAACACATCTAGAGAGGATCAATCTGGGGAAAGTTGATCCATGGATTTTCATATCTTCTCTAATTCTGGTGATACCCCTTTTAACTTGTGTTTCGTTTCATCAAGAAGTCCAAAGAGAACTCAAATCTGAGAAATGTAGTATGACGTTGCAGAACGTTGGTAGTTCAGAATGAACAGCTATCGGTGCAAGTTTGGCTATGATGCTACAAGTAATTCCTGTTTTAAATACCTCTGTGGAAATCGACTTGCACGACAGGACTTTCCATGTGGTTCAGCTCATCCCAGTACAATGGACTGAGCTGTTAGATTCACAGCGGCCCATGGGGTCCACTGAGTGCAGTCACGAAAGTCAGTATGGTGGCTGCCACAGTGCAATTGAAGCTCCACCATTTTTCCATATGGAGTTCTGTCTGTTTTGCTTCAATCACACCATAGAGGCCACCACCTTGACTTTTTTGACCACACCGTCCAGACAGATTGTCCCCAATCGTACTGGAGATCAGGCCAAAGTTTAGCCGCTTAATTTTTTATTTAACTAAAAGAATTCAAGAAAAAGGGAGGGGACAAAGTCTTGGAGGTGAGTGGGCAGCTGTAGAAAGGTTACTCCAGAGAAATGGTTCCTTTTTTTAAAAAAAGTAGTAATTTGGCTGCTTCTCACAAGAGTAATCAACTTTTTTTTCAATCACCCAATAATAGGCTGCCAGGTTTTTGAACAATGTCTAAGGGAAGTGTAATTAAAGCAAGCTTCTTAGTCTACGAAGAAGACTTGCGGAGTCAAGATAACGAGTCTGCCTTAATACGTTGCTAGCAAACCGCAGAACTGGATTTATATTCCACTTTGGGTATCCTCCACCTGATATGATGCATCTGGAGAAGAGATCCTGAACTTAGACTACGCAGATCATTTTTATGCTTTTAATGTTTAGTTTGTGTCCATGTGCCAAACAATTTATTCATTTGATGGCTGGTGTGGGTCTTCCGGGCTGTGTGGCCGTGTTCTGGAAGTTTTGCTTCCTAACGTTTCGCCAGCACCGCTGGTGCTGGCGAAACGTTAGGAAACAAAACTTCCAGAACACGGCCACACAGCCCGGAAGACCTACACCAGCCATCGTATGCCGGCCGTGAAAGCCTTCGACAATATATTTATTCATTTCCTGACCTATCCCAGATGTTCTCTGGGCGAAACAAATAAAGTAATGAAATGACATACGAACGACCACAAAGATTTAAATCTCAGCTTGGAACAGGATGCAAATAGAGGTGATTTGGAAAAAAATAAAATAGGTACCTAATGATGTCCTTGCAGGCACAGCGTCCTTATTAATCCAGAATGAGACCCAGGACAGCACAACCGTCAGTATGCATGGGATGTACGTCTGAATGGTAAAATACCCCATGCGTCTGCTCAGCACAAAGAAGATTGTCATGACAACATAATCCCCTGGAAGGAGAAGAAAAGTATCCACAATCAACACTATCGCATACGCGATCCTTTGCATCTGCCTTTTTGGTTTCCACTTCTCTGCAGCGGAATGGTTGCTGACGGGGAGGAACTATTTTATGGAAGGCTGGAGATCAACGATCGCATCGCTGGAGACCAAACGCAACCGATCAAACGAGTTCAAAACCACGTCCAGCAATTACTTGCTTCCTAAGAGATTATTGGCTGTGGTTTTAGGCTGTCAGACTAAAATGACCAACTGAGAAGGAGAAGCGTAACTGTAATTATAATTATTTTTGTCATTTCCAGGGAGAAGGGGGGCGTGCGTGTGTCCTGTTTTCGTTTTCTGTATGTCTAGTTATGAGAACGCAATAAAACAATAAGCGGTCAAGAAAAGAAACGATCAAATATCATCATGCTCCATTTTTTAGTGGCTTGGGGAGGTTGGCATAATACCCCCAAAACTTTGACAACCCAGTCCTATCCATGCAGCTCCACCAGCAGGGTAAGTGTATATAGGACTGCAGTATGAGAATACGCTGCTGTGTAAGTCCAGAAATACCTATGACATGTAATCCCATTTAAACAGACGCAGAGGAATTCCAGAATTCTTACCAGACTGTGTATGAGAAATATCTGTTGTATTTCGTAAACCTACAAAGGCAAATTGATACAACCTCCAGTATTTGGGGTCTGCTACTTCAACTGATGACTTTTTCCATTTGTATATAATTTCATTTCTTGGATATCCATCTAAGGAAATGACAGCAAAATGAATAAGAACATCAGTTCCTGGGTCCGGAGAGAAGGTTGGAGTAATTTTACATAGAACATTTTTGCTTTCTGGTTGTAACTGCAAGGTGGAAAATTGTAAAAGCTCATTGGGTCAAGCTTGACTCTGGTGATTCACATGGGCACATCCATATTGTTTTCTTTGTACACGTGAAACATGCGTGTCTTGCCAAGGTCTCCTTCTGGGATCTATGTTTTGAGTTCCTAATCTCTCATCCAAGCACTAACTAGATTCAACCCAGTTTAAATTTAAGAAGAACAGCTAAGTGGACAACTTCAGGGATACTTTTAGGAAATTGTCTGATATATTGCTGGATAAAGTGCCTTGCCTGGAAGCGAAGTGGGGATATAAATAAAGATGTTTTTGCAGAGTCCTTGGTGCTCTCTGAGCTTGGTGGTTTGCTTGCAGATATTTCATCACCCAACTAGTAATGTTAGCTAGTCGGGTAATGAAATGTTTGCGAGCAAACCACCAAGCTCAGAGAGCACCAAGGACTCCACAGTTCAACCCTGAGCTACAGATATTCTCTTCGACTGAAAGATGTTTTCACTTACATTGTTAAAAATGGTGCAGAGTCCTAAATAAGAAGGTACTTCTTGCCCCATTAGAGTTGTGCAAGATCCTATGGCATATGAAGTACGTCAGAAGATGATGTGGGCTAACGGTGTGCTATGATTCTGCCCTTTGAGCTAGGAAGTTATGCCTCAGAGTATCCAGGCAACGTGTGCTGAAATTGCAAAGCTGCAGGTAGTTTTTAAATAGTATTTCCAGGAGCTGGAAGTAGAACTTCCATGCTCTGCATAACTCTATGCCCAAATTAATTATGTAAATGGCTAAAAATAGCAGAATTATGCAAGCCAAGGCAAAGTATTGACATCCTTGATTAATACAGGTCACAAGCCCTGTAGGTGGAGGCAAGATGGGGAGCTCCTTCAGCTTGCTGACTCCAACATCTCTTTCTGATGGCTCCACTTATTTTACCTCTCCATGTTCACTGCATTCAGGGGAACTGAGGTTTGTTGCTGCGTGAGATCCAAAACATAGTCCCGCTCAATGTTGGGCTACCAGAAGCACCCTAGATGCCTAATCTACTAGAATCCTAATTGGATTAACCTAGATAGGTGAAGACACCTCTGTCACGCTTCCTGCCAAATGGCGGAGCACTGGCATGGGGAGGACTAGAAAGGCCAGCTAACAAACCTCCCCCCACCCCCGAAGAACTGGAAAGAAATTAGGAGCGGAGCAACATAGTCCAGCTGTCATGGTGTGGCAATGGACCATGCTGAACGATGAAAGAGAGAAGTGTCTGTTGGGGAATGATCCAGACCATCTGGCCTGGGGCAAGGCCTTGTTCTCAAGAAGTAAAAATAAGGGCCTGGCTGCTGGAAACCACATTCAGTTTATCTGTGTCAACCCTCATGTCTTGCTTTCATCCACCTCAAAGAACCTGAACATGGAATATGAGTGCCTCTTCCTTGTGCTCCCTAGACTGTATGTGAGAACTGGTTATACAACTCGGAATAAACTTCATTTTATTCTCTGCCCACTCCACGGATTGGTCTGAGCCAAAAGTCTGCCTTGGAACCCAGACTTCTGACATCCACGAATGGGGCTTGCCCTAAGAGGGAACAATCTTGGACTTCTCAATGGCCTTCAAGATCATCATTCTCCAGATTATCCTTCTGGACCTTTCCCCCCCTCCCCCTTTTGTGTTGAGCTGCAATTCCTGGTCATGGCCTGCTTTCAGGAACCTGACCCCCCCCCCTCCTTTTTCCTGACAGTCAGGAAGGCAGTGAAAATTGAACTGTTTCATGGAGCTTTAAACTCTATGAAGATCCAAGTTCTAAGTTGGAAGAAGACATTATCTCATTTTTGCAAATTGTGTTGGACATTTTTTTTCTGCTATTGCTCTGTTGAGTTAATTTTAATGTGTTTTGTAAACCACCCTGAGTCTTTTAGGAGGGTGGGGGTGTAGAAACATAATAAATAAATAAAATGACGGACAGCTCTGGTGGTTTCCCCTCCAATTACTAACCAAGCCTCACCCTACTTAGCATTATCGACTACTGCTGCCCCTTTCTCTATGGATCCATTTAAACTGGGAAAATGTGCCATAAGCCACCCAAGAACTCATTCAGTCCCAAATCTAAGAGAAGGAACAGTGCAAACTGCTTTTCAGATTCTTCAGCCGCAAGATCTCAACTTCAACCTCATCATATAGTTGAGAAATACATATAAAAACGTTTACCACCTACAGCTCGAAAACTCGAGTGGACAGGAATGCTCATCCATAGGAAAATTATGCAGCTGAAGGTAGCACTCCGCATTAATTGTCAGCCTGAGGAGAGAAGAGCGAGATATCGGAGGTTTTACCAAGAAGTCATCAGACATGGGGTTTTTTTCCCTTTTGTGAGTGGGGGCATTGCTCATCCTTGGGTTCCAGAGGTTATATGTTATAAGATTTTTGCATTTTTAATTCTTGGATGCCACCCAGAGCCACTTGGGCAAGATGGGGTGGGGGGTAGGGCTAAATAAATCATATACGTAAATAAATAAAATATATTTTAACCGAGACATCAGTGGCATTCCTCTTCAGTGGTAGGCTTCCCAAGGGGTAATACAAGCTGTTTCTGAAATGCTGTCCAGCTCCATAAGCCATAAGTGGAGAAACAATGCTTAGGGCAGTGTTGTCCAAACTTGGCCACTTTAAGATGAGTGGACTTCAACTCCCAGAATTCTGGCTGGGGAATTCTGGGAGTTGAAGTCCACTCATCTTAAAGTGGCCAAGTTTGGACAACACTGGCTTAGGCTCACCTCACTGCTGCACGAATTACAGTTCAGGCAAATTCATGACAGTCCAGGATTACCACTAATTATGGTCACGACAACTATGTGCCATAGTCACATCCAACCATGCCAACCTCAGTTGGAAAAAGCATTTTGCTGCAAAAATGCCGAGGTCTAGCATTTCAGCTCCACTGCTCTCGGGATCTGCTGTGCGCAAGCCGAAACTGTGGCCAGGTATCTGGGAAATCTTTCAATGCTTCGATTTCTATTTTTCTGCAATTGACCTCTTCCTTCCAAAGCAGCCTCTCAGAAGTTCTTGAAGGTTGCTGGGCATTTGATTTTTGCTGAACTGGTATCGGCAAGAAGTCGCGTAGAGAATCTGGACCGAGAAGTCTACCTAACGTAAGTCACAAAAGATTGACAATTGCGTATATTTACCCTGAAGGCCTTAGATTATATTGGTTCTGATTATGCGGGGAAGAGCAGCGTAAGAAGCATTATTGAACAGCAGTCGTAAATAAGTGTGATATTGACCAGGGCTGGATCAGGAGCGGAACATTGCTTAAATACATATAGCAGCAGCCAAAGATGGACTCCAGCTATGATGCTCCCACCCTTTTCGATCGCGTTGGAATTGTTAGATGACTCCTCGGAAGAACACACAATTGTGCATCCCAAGAAAAACACAGAGCTGCCTAAAATCCTAGCTATCTTCCGCCTATAGGTTTGTGACTTGAAGCTGGCACCAACCATTATAGCCTCTACTGCATATTCTGTGCAGTTCTTCACGGGGAGAAAACGCGCTGGAGTTTCTTCAGCCAAAAGGCAGCAACTGAGTGGCTTTAGGGGAAGCGGAGGAGTAAATTATGAGCCTGAGAAAAAGGTGGGGGTGAGAATTGCCAGCAATCCATTCCTGCCTTTGCCCTCCAGGGGAAAGAAGACCACCCAGCAAAGGAGTGGGGACCGTGTCAGATTCTACTGCTGTGTCTTCCATCTCTACCCCACAAACCCTGCTTTCTCTTCCAGAAGGGGCAAATCTAATCACGCGATTTTTCCCTGCAAAGAAGCCTCCCAGATGACAAGTCCAAGGGATGGGTGACACGCTTAGAAAAGGGGCGGGGCTTTGATCACGCGGCTGCCATCTTGGAGCTCTTGGCCCTCCCTGCAGAGAGCCCCGTTTTGGCCCTACGGAGCAAAGTGGTATCCGGATCGATATACAGATTTCGGGGCGGGAAGATTATTGTATGCGGAAAGTTGGAGAGGCGGGGAAATACCTACGGTACAGCAGAAGATCGGATAATAAAATTAACTGACCTGGTAGAAACGGTGAAGCTGACCAGTCTGGCCAGAGAGAAAATGACAAAGATTTCCTTGGAAGGCCTATATGGACTTTTTGTTGAAAGAAGAAAAGATTGGACGGATGATTTCGGGATTCGGGGATTAAAAAGGGATGAAGAGGATGGGGAAGAGATGATGATGATAATTCCTCAATAGAAAGAAGAGCAGAAGGCATAATTGTATGTTTTCTTTCTTTCCTTTCCTTTCCTTTCCTTTTCTCTCTAACTTACTTTCTGCTTTTGTTTGTTTTGTGTACTTTTACTGTACTGAAAAATTCTAATTTTATCTACACACCCAGACACACACACACACGGATTTGGGGGGCCAAATATGCAGATGTGCACAAGAACAGGGTCAAAACTACCCAGGATCAGCGTGAATGTGTCAGGGTGAGGATCCGGTGCCCTTCCCTCCCAGCGATCCTTCTGCAGATCCTTGACTTCCTCCATTATTGGCACTGGGAAATCCCTGATCTGTTTCCTTTTGACTCACGCAGAGGCTCAATTAACTGGCAACAAGGAAGGCTGTTCCATATTTTTTGTGACTACAGGATACATGATGCACCACTTTACCAAAACGACATTCAAGCACTTTGTCCAGCTCCAGGTTGCAACTCGGGGACAGGTAGAAGTTGGACAATTTCTATGGCTCTGCTGAAACACCCCCCCCCCCCCTGTTTTTCTTCCACCGTGCACACTCAGTCATTCCTCCAGGGCACTTAGACTGTTTCATCCCATGTGGGCGTTAAAGGAATACAGCCTTAGCAAACGATGCCTGAGCTTGCTCTGTTTCTGATTTTGTTTCCTCTCCCTTCCTCATCCCTTTTTCCTTGTGTGCCATGACCACTGATCTCTCGGCCATTCTCGGAGCCTTTGGGGGCCGAAGGGAAAGGTAAAACGAATGCTTTAACATAGCAATCCAACTGTTTGTGATTAGGATTATGCAGATAAACAGAAATCTGGTCCGCTTCACCGCCTGCTTTAGAAGAACACCACACAGTCCCCACCAACTTCATGCGTGTCTTCATGGGCAGCTGTGCAAAAGCTTTTGGAAGCCAGTGAGTTACAGGGAGAGAAAGACTACACTGGATTGGTGAGTGCATTTTGGGGGACAGAGAACACGTGGGGTGGCAGCAGGGAGCCTAAATCAGAAGCAAAGCTTTAAAAAAAAACTACAAATACTTATTTGTTAACAAATGCTCTGAAAAAGGCTAGCATTAGGAGAATGAGTTTTTTGCTGCTATCAAAAGGGAAACAAAAACTCATATAAAAAAGATTTGTGTCAGTTCCAGGGCTGGAAAATATTTCTCACCCTCTTATTAGGTATTTTTAGAGAGTGGGGAAATTTTGAATCTGCGGAGAAAGGAATTTGCACCATGAAAAGTGAAATGAAGATGAGATACAGACCTGGGATTTATATGCAAGGGGTACAACATTCCTGTTGATGAATGCTGAGCAATGCAGATTCCTGCTCTGTCTGGATTACCTTTTTCTGATATACCCATAAGAAAAGGTAAGATAAACAGGGATGATGTGCTCATTTTTATGAGAGTATATCTGACTAACTTCAGCAGGTCTTCCTGGCAAACACTCTACACAAGCACATCCATGAACATGGTTGGTTCACTTCTGTGAAATGAGGCATGAACTATTGCTATTGCTCCTCAATGTTTCTTTACTTAAATCCACAAATGCGCCCAAAGTGGAACTCACTTTTTAGTTACGCATCAGGGCATGCTCCAGAGAGCGCAACAACTCCAATTTCAGAAGCAGGGAATTTAATATAACCGTGTCTCCTTATTTGGCAGGTGTCTTTACCTTAGGGTGTACAATACTCGCCCATCACTCCAGATACGAAGCAGGCGGTTTGGAGTGGTGATCCAATGGGCATCTGATTTCCTAGAATTTCTGAAGAAGGTGTCAGGAATCCAGATTTTTCCAACCATATTGCTATTCAACATAAGGACTTTTATGCTGCTGTTGAATTTCAAGCGACTGTCGTACCAGGTCTGAGCAAAAATTATGTCTATGGTATACTCCTAAAAGAAGAGAAATAATAATTTTAGCATAAAAATACAGAAAGTAAATAGTATATGGAAAGGGACGTTGAAATGTTGAGTAAATTAAATTAGGAAAAAGCAGAGATCAATAGCAAACCAGGCTGGGACTGAGGTTCAGCGAGTTTGGATTTTCAGTGAAAGAGCAAGTCAGAATAGACATCTTGATCCTCAGCTGTCCCTGAATGCAGAAATGGGATCTATGATAAGGAACGTATTTGCACATGTTAGCCAACCGTTCCCAAACCACTTGAATTGGCAAGTATTATTCACACCATGGTTACACCCTGTCTTGACCCTTGCAAATCCAAAATTGAACTGCACTTTTCATTTGGGTTCTTGACCTTGTTGTACCCCACCCAGAGCCCCTTTGGACTGGGGCAGGGAAGGAAGGAAGGAAGGAAGGAAGGAAGGAAGGAAGGAAGGAAGGAAGGAAGGAAGGAAGGAAGGAAGGAAGGAAGGAAGGAAGGAAGGACACAGCTGATGCCCAACACAGCAGTCAGACTACTAACTTGCGCCTGGAATCAGTGACTTCATAACGTCAGAACATGCCATGTCCTGCTGGATTGGACTCCTGGCCCACCTAGTCCAGCAGTCTGTTGTCATAGTCAGTGGCCAAGCGACTACATGGGGAAGGCCACTAGTCTCCCAGCAGATGAGCTTCAGAGGCGGTCAAACTGCCATCATGGATTCCCAGGACTTCCAAGAATTGGCCCAACACTTTTTTGAAGCCAGCCAAGATGGTAGCTAGCACCACATCTTGGGGTAGCAAATGCCAAAGTTGAATTACATATTGGGTTAAAAAAAAAAATCCTTTGTCTGTCCTGATTCAATTTCATTGGGTCACCTCTGGTTCTAGTATTTTGGGAAGGGAAAAAGAGCTTCTCCTTGTCCACTTGATCCACACCGTGCATGATTTTGTACATCTCAATCATGTTTCCTCTTCTTCTCCTTTCTAGACGAAAAGCCCCAAGTGTTGCCACCTTTCCTTCTAGGGAAGCCCCAGCCTCTGGATCATCTTAGCTGCTCTCCTCTGAACCTTCTCTAGCTCCACTGTATCCTTTTTGAGGTGTGGTGGCCAGAACTGCACACAATATTCCAGATGTGTTTGCACCATTGATTTAGCAGTACTTAAAGTTCTGAACAGGTGGCCAGGCGCTTACCAGACACAGCTGAAGGTGTCAGCCTTGATTTTTCAAATCCTAGAGGGTTTGTGACGGGAGTGTTTAAAGAAATTGCCTCTCATCGGGGGCCTGTCCAGATCTGCAGGAGAGGTTTTCCTGAACATGTTTCTCCTGTCGGAGCTGTGGCTACCTGGCACCTCGGGAATGGCTGCTCACCACCTTTGACCCCTCCTCCCTCAGGTTTAGAAAACCTATAAAAAGCCATCTTTTTCCCAAGCTAATTCTCTTTAGCATTAAACTGAAGTTCAGTTTTAAGCTTTCTGCACTGTTTCTTAACTTCGCAAACTGCTGACATAGGAAGGCAGACTATTAATTGACTAAATACTTCTTTTTTAGTTCATGCAGGGAGGGGGTAAGATCCTGACTCCTGAAGTCTGCCCTCTCCGAGTGACTCACCCACTCCGTATGAAAACACACTGAGCCAGTCCAAGATAGCCCCAGAGGGGCAAGCCGCTGCAGTTCATCTGTCTATGGCGTGAACAAAATGCGTACATAAAGTCTTCGTCTTCACATGTCAAAGACATATTTGAGGGCATTAGTTCTGACTGAAGGACAAAAAATTGATCTGGAAAGGAGAGTTTGCTGTTGTCTGCCTTTATTTTTTGGAGAGGGAGAAGTGAGAGATATTGGATGAAAGGAAACCTACACCGAGAGAAGATAATTGGATGAAGACAAAGAAGACGGGAAAAGAAAGAGAATATCACATAATGGGAGGCAGGCACGTGTTCCAGACGGATTATAGAGTGTACACAGGGTAAAGAACATGTTCACGTACACATTGCTCCCAGTCTTGAAGAAAAATACATGAAGTTACTACAATACAGTGAAAGAGATGGCTGCACATCCGTGAACTTTGGTTGCTAATACTGCGCATAAAAAGTAATCATCTAACATCACCAACTGCTGTGATGAAGACATTAATTAGTAAGAAACAAGTGATTACTTTCCTTCAGATTTATGTTGGACCACTGAAGATCTTTCCAGGCTGAAATGCGTCTAGTTAAGAATGTCACTACTATTATTATTCTCTCAGCAATTGGTATGTGAGTTAGTTCCTTACACCAGCAGAGGCCTCTTCATCATACAGGGGTTGCACCATCAGTCCTGCGCCTCAGTGTCCCCATGCTTCTCTTGATCTTTGGGAGTGAAGTTATTATTGCAGCATTTCCTCTGAATCCGTGGGGCGAGAGTCTCCCACTGGTGAGAACTTCCAGTTTCTCCCACCTCCCCAGCTGCTTGACCATTCCCCTCCCCTCCTGGCCAGTTGTTCCAGTTGCACCAGACCACCATTTCCCTGGGGCTCTCTGCTGAACAGGGTGGCTGGTCCAGCACTCTTGCCACCCTCTGCAGGGGCAGTCCTTTTCCTTCCTCAAACAAGAATGAGACCAAGATGGCCATGGCGAGGAGCGGACTCAAGTGGCTTGCAACAGCTGCAGAGGGCAAGACGGGTGGCTCTGCTGAAGGGCTCTCAGTGAAGGAGGAGGTTAGAGATGAGAGGGAGGGGAGAAAGAAGAGTGAGAAAGGAGACAAAAGAGAGACCCAGGAGAGGAGACCACATGCATGCGAGGGGTAGAAGATTTTCTTCTCTTTTCTTAAATGTGTGGAGGAAATAGCTCCATCCACTTAAAATGGAAAGGGGGGGGGGGAGCACGTACTTTTTATGCCAAAGGAAGAAAATAATATAACCCCACCTCACATGAAGAATCCTGTTAGCCCAAAGGTTCTCACTGGGTATTTTCAGCCAGAGATAACTTTTTCCCCCTCATGCAGGTAAATGGAGGAAATTATTTTTCACTTGCCCGGAGGGTTTTAAGATTAAGGAGGCGAGCCTGACGCGTGGCACATTGCAAGTCCATTTGAACATGCAAGGTGTAAACTTTAGCCCTGAAGTGGCAAATGCTGTTACTGACAAATGCTAAACTGGTATAAGCCCCAAAGAGGACCGTCAGTATTTCGTCGTGTAATATAATTGGGTAGCAATTTTCTGCAACGTGAGGACACCAGGGTCCACATCACAGGAGGAAGACCTTCTTCCCTAACAACAGATGCCAGTTCGCTTGTTTGTTTGAACACAGTTAGATGCCAAATATTTGAAAATCAGCTTTGTTCAGTCATAGATCCCACGTTTAACTTCAGGCACCTAGCTCCAGTAACTACATCTGTGTTTGTGTGTTCCATGGTTTCATTTTTCTTCTTCCAAGGAACTGGATTATATTTTCAAAACAACAGCAGCAGATCAAAGAACAGTAGTTATTTAGCTCTGAGAGTCTTTAATCCGGCTGCCAAATTTCTTTTAGGGATGCAATACTATTAATACTAAATAACAACCGTTAATACTGCTATTATTGCCCTAAACAAATACATTTTCCATGTATCCAACATTAAGCATAATTCTATTTGTCCAAAGCCTGAATATATATTCATTACACCAGGATTATATAGATTCAAATTGGAAGATACCGTAGCAGATCAAATTATTTGTTGATCTAGAAACTAATACATTAATCCAATTATCTTTCAGCCTATTCTATCTTCCTCCAATTTCATACAGCTTTTGGCTGAAAAATGAATTAAAAATACACAGTTTAGGTAAAGTGCATTTAAATTAAATGTGAGTTTTCATTTCCTTGCCCCCCGTTATTAAAAGGAAATTGTGAATGGATATGGAAATGAGATGGAACAAGACCTGTTAGTAAACAGTGATTTTGCTTGGCAAGTTTAAGAGGAAAGTAAGAAGGATGTGGATAATGGAAGGATAAAGCAGGATCAGACAAATAATTTGGATTAATCCTTGAAAAGCAGAGTTGGCAGGGTGTACTGAAGCTGGGGCTTGCTACATGGAAATATGAGGGTTGAATGAAAGGTAATGCCTCCACCTCCATAACTTTTGTTTAAATAAAAATATTTTAATACATGAAACAGGAAAATAATCCTTGAAATGAGCTCTCTTGTTGCTTGTATGCACTTCCCCATATACATCCCCACACTTCTGCCAACAATAGACACATTTGTTAAAGTCATCATAGAAGAAATCCACACTTTGCCTCTTCACTTAGGTCCTGACAATTCTTCCCACTTCTTCACTGAGTCAAACGAAGTAATGCCCATGAAGGCATTCCTTCAATTTGGGGAAGAAGTGGAAGTTGCATGGTGCCAAGTCTGGACTGTATGGCAGATGGCGTAAGATGGCGAGATCCAACTTCACAATCACCTCTCGGGTGACTCCTGAGGTGCTTCCAAACTCCGATCGTTCTTCTAGAGAGTTGGGTGTTGAAATGTAGCACTCTGAGATTAGAGTGATGCCAGGCTCAAGGAAATCCATTTGAACAACTGACTCCCCAAAAACTGAAAACATGAGTTTTTCTCCCGAAGTGCTTCCCCACCCCGCAGAGGTGAAGCTTTGTGGTTACATGTCACGGACTAATGCTTCATTTCTGGATCATGTTTTGTCAGCTGTCACAATGCTGTGAAGAAATTCCTCACCTTCATTTTCACAAATTCCAACTCTTGAAACTTCCGTCTCTGCCATCAGCATGTGAGGAGCCCAGCTTCGGTTGGGTTGTGAAACTCCTCAGCTGCTGCCATGAGTTGTCTACTTCATTCTTGATCACATACATCAGTTCTTCCCAGTTCGCTATCTATGTACATTTTTTTGGCCCAGCAACAACATCAGCATAAACAACTTGCATTCAGTGGTGAACTTCAGTTGGAGGGACTCTTCTGAGCAGACAAAAATCCAATCAGGGCAGTTTGCATAAAGCATCAATACTCAGTACAGGCTTCCATTTCATGAACACATAGCAATGCAATCTTTTCCCACAGCAACTTTCCACCAACTGAAGCGAAATAACGGATGCTGAAGGATGCATCAGAGTTTCTAGTCATCAGTACTGCCATCTGCTGACAACCTATGACATTGGAGGCATTACTTTCTATTCAGTCCTCGTACATGCTCTGCAAGCAGTCTGTTTGGAAATGCATTTCCTATTCACCATCACAGCACTCATATTCTCTACGTGAACTTTTGTGGAGAAAGGGGTGAAATGCCAAATTCATTTATCGACTGAAAAGATTATAGCTATTGAATCTGATCATGTATTTTAATGCTCAACATTTTATTTCCTGAGACTTTGGAACGATGTGTACAGCAGACAGAATTGTCTCTGACACTGATAGAGAAAAATGAGTTGGAGGCATAGGCACGCAGGATGGTCCTGGTTAGTTGCATTATGCAGGGACCATGAAAGAGCAGACCACTGGCATGAAGTTATGATGCCAAGTTGCATCAACATGGATAACAGTGCATCTCAAGACATGCTGTTCAAGTACAATCTCTTTGCATGCCTGGGCTCCCAAGGGTAATGCTTCTTGTTCTCAAGTTCTCACTTCCATAACAGAAACAATTTTTTTCACTATGGGAACTGGAGTTGGGAACTTTAAAACAGAGAGGAAGGTGACAACTTAGTGTCCTCAACATAGCGGCCATCAGATTTCTTGGGGTCACCACTTGCTCAACTCCCAGCCAGCCAATGTGGAAAGGCTGAGATAAGAGATAAGCAGCATCCATGAAGATGCCAGTGTTTTAACAGGGTCCTATAAATGCAGAGAAATGGCCATTAAGATTTATTTTGCTTTTCAGCAGATGCCTTTCACTCATTTAACCTGGCCCCAAGTGCCTGCCTTAAGATCTGTAAGGCTGCGAAGTCCTTTTTGATGATGGCCAAGATTCTCTTAGATGCTCTTCTAGGGGGGTTGGGCTACGCCCTCCTCTGAAAACTTTTCAATGAGCAGGCAAGGAAGAACCTTTCCTTTAAAGGTATCTATAGTCTGGTATCTGTGGTCCAAAGACCTCTGCAAAATGTGCCATGCTGGTTTATGCTAATTCTTGTAGATACTCACAGGACCACCTTTCCCAGCACCATTTGGCCTGCCCAATGCATTCCCCAAAGGAGGGTTTGCTGAGCATGAAATGGGGGAGGGGGGAAGCCCATGGAAGCTCTTTGAAGTATACACCTGGTTAGGAAGCAGACTCCACAAGAACTCTATTTTACTGATATAGGCTACAATAACAGAATCCTGAAAGCCTGACCTTTCTCTTTCCCTCCCTCTTATACTAAACAGAGTCAAGGTAAGGGACTCTTGGGTTTCTTCCTCACTCCTTCCTGTTTTACTGGGCTAAGTTCACCCTTTCCTAATGGCTTCTACAAATCTGCAAAGCTATCTCTATCCTCCTCTACACCCTTCAATGGGCTTTCTGAGCCCCTCACTGTGAAATTCCAGATGTCTCCTTGCAAGTAGTAGAAGGGTTGCCTTGGTTAGTTTGGCAGAATTTGTTAATTTCACCCGTTTTATTTTATTTCTTTTTGTACATCAACTTGAGTCTCAGGAAATAGCTGGCATATAAAACATTGCTATAGGATGTTGGCCTAGCACTAGGGAATTCCCGGGCTCAAGTCCACCTCTAGTTGTGGAAGCTCACAGGGTGACTTTGGGCATCCCTCTCTCTCAACCCAGCCTCCCTTACAAAATCGTTGCTATGGCAAGGAAGGGCTATATATGTCACCATGAGTTCCTGAAAGAAAAGCAAGATATAAATATAATTTTAAAAATGAAGACAAAATAAAATACATATTGGCATGCCATAGCTATGAAGAGAGATTTCTGTAAATAAATATATTTGCTGATTGAATTTAAAACAATATGCTTTGCCTGAGTATAGAACAAGAATTAGAACAAGATATTACTGTCTTTTCAGATCACTGCCCCCGAAGAAATTCAAGGTAGCATTTTGCACAAGCATCATGAAAAATTAGACATATATATATTTATATCCCCTCTCACCCTGATGGGTGGTCTGTGTCTTCCTCAATCTCAGGTCCTCTACCAGAGGCCGGGAGTTTGAGGGTTCTGCGCAGTGTCTTAGCTGTTCCTGGCCCTGCGCTCTTCTGGACAGAGAGCTCTGATGCTGTTCCTGGGATCTGCTGGAGCCCCTCTCCCAGCTTAGGAGTCACAGCCCTGAGTGCTTCTACCATCACTGGGATCACTTTGGCCTTTACTTTCCACATCCTCCCTAGTTCCTCCTGGTACTTCTCCAGCTTCTCATGCTCCTTCTTCCTGATGTTGCTATCACTTGGCACCGCTACATCGATCACCACCGCTGTCTTCTAGTCCTTGTCTACTACTGCAATGTCTGGTTGACTGGCCAGTACCTGCCTGTCTGTCTGGATCTGGAAGTCCCACAGAATCTTAGCCCTGTTATTCTCCACGACCTTCTGTGGAATCTCCCATCTGGACTTGGGAGGGTCTAGCCCATACACTGTGCAGATGTTCCTGTACACAATGCCAGCTACTTGGTTGCCTGCATCTTACACCCTGCCACTATGTGTTGGACTGTCTCTGAGGCCCCTCTGCCCAGTCTGCACCTTGGGTCCTGTCTAATGTGGTAGACCCCTGCTTCTATGGATCTGGTGCTTGACGCTTGTTCTTGTGCTGCTATAATCAGTGCCTCAGTGCTATATTTTAGTCCAGCCCCTGGTAGGATTTCCCAAAGTGAACCACCTCAGCTATCTGTTGATGGTACATCCCATACAGGGTCTTGTCTTGTCTTGGCACTTCCTCTGTTTGAAGTAAAGGCCAAAGTGGTCCCAGTAGTGGTAGGAGCACTCAGGGCTTCCTCCTATGTCTGCTGCTGCCTCAGGCATTCTCTCAGCAGCTCGTCTTTGAGTGCCATCTTACTGATGTACTCCTGGATGCTCTGGGCTTCGTCCAGGACAGTGGCTTTGACACTCATCAGACCCCACCCGCCCTCTTTCTGGCTGGTGTACAGTCTCTGGGTGTGAGACTTGAGGTAGAAACCTCCATACATTGTGAAGAGCTTCTGGGTCTTCACATCAGCAGCCTCCATATCCTCCTTTGGCCAGCTCACTATACCAGCAGGGTATCTGATGACTGGCAGGGTGTATGTGTTGATGGTGTGGATTTTGTTCTTCCCATTGAGCTGTCTCTTCAGGACCCATCTTATCCTTTGGTGGTACTTGGATGTTGCTGACTTCCTTGCCTCCTCATTGTGGTTCCCATGTGACTGTGGGATACCAACATATTTGTAACAGGTCTGTATTTGCTATGTGGCCTGCTGGTAGTTTCACCCCATCTGTCTTAACTACCTTCCCTCTCTTTACTAACACCTGGCCACACTTCTCCAGTCCAAATGACATCCCAGTGTCCTCACTGTAGATGCGTGTCAGGTGGAACAGTGAGTTGATGCATACAGCTTGATGTCATCCATGTAGAGGAGGTGGCTGATGGTAGTTCCACTCTTGAACTTGTATCCATATCCAGTCCTTGTGATTATCTGGCTGAGGGGGTTCAAGCCTATGCAGAAGAGCAGTGGGGACAGTGCATCACCTTGGTATATGCTGCCCTTGGTGGCCACTTGTGTGAGCTGTCTTGAGTTAACTTCCAGTGTTGTCTTCCACAGTCCCACTGAGTTCTTGACGAAGGTCCTTAGTATCCTGTTGACTTTGTATAGTGCCAGGCATTCACAGATCTGTGTGTGTAGCATTGAGTTGTAGCTTTCAGGTAGAGAATCCAGGCTGTGCTCAGATTCATCTGCCTAGAACTTGAGTCTCAGGCGACTGCTCTATCTATAAGCAACTGGTGTTTTGAGGCTCTGGTGTTGTTCCCAATGCCCTTCTGAGCTGTGCTCATGTACTGGCCCATATGGTCCTGTAGCTTGGAGGCTATGATGCCTGATAGGGCTTTCCATGTTGTGGGGAGGCAGGTTATTGGCTGGTAGTTGGACAGTGCTGTTCCCTTGTGGGGGTCTTTCATGATCAGCACCATCCTTCCTTGTGTTAGCTAGTCTGGGTGGGAGCCTCCTGCTAGCAGCTGGTTCATCTGTGCTGCTAGGTGTTCATGGACTGCTGTTAGTTTCTTTAGCCAATAGGTGTGGATCATGGCCAGGCCAGGTGCTGTCCAGGTCTTCATGTTCTTGACCCACTGTTGGATGTCTGCTATTGTGATGGTGACTGGTTCCTGTTCTGGGAGATTGCTGTGGTCTGCTCTCAGGTCTTGCAGCCCCTTTGCACTGGTGTTATGTGTCTTCTCTTTCTCACTATGTTCTTCCAGTACTGTTCAGTTTCTGCTGTTGGTGGCTCTGCTGTTACTATATTGTTGCACTGCAGTTGGGAGTACACCTTGGATGGTTCTTTGGAAAAGAGGGCAATTTATCTTATTGGCCTCTGCTTCTCTAGTGTATTTCCTTAGCTTGGTAGCCAATCTCTGAGTCTTTGTTTAGCAGTCTCTAGAGCTTCAGATGGAGTCAGACCTTGTATTTTTTCAGTAGCCGAGTCTTAATCTCCACACCCTTTTGTTGTTCTAACTTCTCTCTGAGTTGCCTTGATCTTAGCCTCCAACCTCATTTTCCAGGAGAGGTATGTACTGCTGTTTCTTCTTGATTGTGTAGCCAAGCATCTCCCGGATTACAGCGGCTGTAGCATGTACCAGTTCATTGGTTTGAGTTATGGTGGTAGTAGGGATTGCCGTAAGGGCTCTATTGGCACCTTCTAACATACTATCTGATGATACATCTCCACTGAGCCTGGGTAATTGGTTTTAAGGGTTGACTGTAGCTAGCTTATCCATGATCTTATGCCTCATATCAGCTGCTGTGCTCTTTAATGAAGCAGGTGGCAGTGATGTTCCAGCTTCAGGTGTTGGCTGCACATCCAGTTGTTGTTCTGGATCTTCTTGAGTCCAGCATGTAATGTGTAGTTGGTCTATCTCAAGTTGTGAGAGCAGCTTCCTCTTCACTATGTTGAAATGTTGGGTATTGTCCATCCATGGTTCCCTCATAAGTTTCATATACCCCCTCTCATTAGATCTACTGTTGTAGTAGCATTCCATTAATTCCAGGTTCTCTTGTCTCATCCATGTATGGTATGTTGAAATATATATGTATTTCAGAAGGGCCTTCCCTCTTCTAGTCCCCTCAAACTAGATTCCAGGAGCTGTGATGCAGTACATTAAATATCACTCTGCGTGTGCCTGCACAAAGACACCCTAATTGCATCCTCATTTGCATATGCAGCATTTTACTTCAAAAGGTATCTCTGTCATATCGCTCCCTGAATGATCAAGGCCAGCAAACCACAGGAAGTCAGTGAGATATCTCCTAATGAGATTCTCCACTCGAACCAGGTCAGCTAGGGTGACGGAGAACAAGTCAATAGCAAGAATCAGCAAAATAAAGAATAGATGTGGGGCTGCTTAAGAAGTGCATTCTTTATACATTTGGATATGACTGTTCTGACGGGTTCTCTATTCAATTAATCTCACCGTGTTCTTGAAAAACACATAGCGTGAGAGACATTTCAAATACCTATTAAAGGAAGTATTGAAATGCAAATGCCCTGTACCTATTTAAAAATGAGAAGTCCCTCACAAATTATTGCAGGGAAATAATCCCAAAAGACACATGAATGAACACTTCTTTAAAATACCAGAGGTTAAAAATGGACACATTCCACCCTTCACAGCTGAAAAAGCCATCTTGGTAGGAAGACCTCAAAGGACTGATAACCTGAAGTGGGTGGAAAGGGGTTGAAAACTCAGATATTGCCTTCCCATTCTCTGCAACCTCCCTCTTACATCTTGTCAAAAACACACCATGGGAACCTGTCATCTCTTCAGTCCATAAAACAGGCGTGAGTCACTTTTGGTGCCTGGGGATCACAGCAGATGGGCAGAAGATGTGAAGGGGATGGACCTGGTGTTTTACGTATTTTCTGAGAGGGGTCTCTGTTTGTTAAGAACAATTTTGAACTACTCTCAGACTCCAACTACAGATTACCTGTGCTTCCATCCTTAAAATGGTGAGAAACTAAACCCATTTCCAGCAACCAGAGCTCAAAGAAGCTCCAGAGACTGTAAAAAGTGAGCTTGGGGGCACGATTGTCCTTCCTGAATATAGAAGCTGAAAAAAGGATTCTCTGCTGTTCTTCTCCCTTTGGGAACCAGGGTTTTCCAAGGTAACAAACTCAGGCATATAAAATTGGAGTGCCGCAAGGAAAACATATGTCAAAATAGCAGTAGGGAAGGGAGTGCAATAGGGCCATAACTGTTTTATTCACAGGTTTTTAGGGGTATGCAAAATAATAACAAACAATAATCACTGTGGCACTCCTACATGATTTCATGAAGGATGAGAACAGAATCATTTAGCAAGAAGAATGTGACACAACCTCTCTCCCCCCTCTACATCACCCCAGTTTAAATCCTACATCAGTTTAGCCCAGGGTTCTCCAGGTTGGTCAACACTGACCCCCAAGGATCCATGGAACTATGCAAGGGGTCGATATTATTATTTGTAGTACTATTAAAATAGCATTTATTGCATTATTTTCATATAATAAAGTGTGGGGGTCAATGAACAATCTGAAACTTCGTGAAGGGGTCAATGAGCTGAAGGGTTTGGGGACCCCTGGTCTAGCCACTCTTTGCATCTGGTGAAGTAAGCGGAAGCTCATCAAAACCTATGATTTTTACAGATCAGAGTCCCTGCATGCTCCTGACATACGGGGAGGCAATCTTCATTACATCAGCCAGAAATCTAGTGAAGAAAGAGAAATAACATTCTCCTTGTTAATTAGTTGGAAAATATCCATCTCTGGCTTACAAAAAAGTACCACTCAGAGAACAATTGCCAGGATTCAGCCCCGATTTGCACAAAGTCATGGCAGCGGTTAAGTCATGGTCTGAACTAGCTGCCAGGAATACGGCGGCTTGCAAAGACGTCTGCCAGAGCCACATCAGCACAAACATTGCTTGTACCATCCTAGGTTTACTTAATCATACTTTGGGCATTGTCTCCTTCCACTTAAAGGGCATTGTTATCTAGATTTCTCTTGCCCAGGCGTTGTTCCTCATTTACCATGCACAAAATGATAAATATCCAAGCAATCCTTTGCTATTTATTCTCCAGACAATATTTAAATCCACTGTGTTCAAAGTTTGCACTTTGTTCCATAAGGGGAAGATGAATTTTTGTCAGCCAAGTTACTCCCTCCTTTCCTACTTTATTTTTTAATTCCGTAATGGGCTGTTAAACTTCACTGACTGATCACTTCATCTTTGGAGGTATGTGTATGTCTGCGGGAGATTTCGCTATTTTGTAATTGGATTTCTATCCATTTTAATCTCATGACAAAGGAAATGTATTCATTTAAATAAATTACTCAATTGTTCAGGATATTTAGTAACTATAAGAAGCTGGTATGTCACAATACGCTAATGCAATACAAATTCAAAGTGAAGTGTTACCAGATACCTAACATATGGATGGATGATATTCAATGCGCGAAGATTCAAGCAGGTAAAGTTTATTTTCCCTATCTTTCCCATTTACCCCTTACATATACATTGCACAAATGGTTTGTGAACACCTCTCATTTCTTCATCCAACCTCATGTCTCTGAACCATGCAAGTTACTCATCTTCTAGAACCTCAGAAACTTGAAGAACGCTAGAAGAACCTGTATAAATGTAGTCATGGGTACTCAGCAGCTCATCAATACCATTTGTGGATGCGCTCAGGCTGAGAAGGAAACCAGATTCCATACTTTGTGGCAGCAATTAGAGGTACAGCACCAAGTCCTCTGGTTGGAGGAGTACGTGAGCACCATTTTCTGTCTTTCATTCTTCTCTTGACTCTTCCTTAGTTGGTGCCTTGGAATATGTGAAGCAGATAAAGCCTTGAGGAGAGCTATTTATGGGAAGAAGCAACTGTTGAGAATCAGCACAATTATAGAGAAGAGGGAGCAGGTGATGGAGGTGGATGCTCCCAAGGAGGACTAGAAAGGGTTTGTGGAGAAACGTTGGAATTCTCTACCAACCAGCTTGTAAGGGCCAGAACTGTGGTAGGAGCTCCAGACAGGGTGACCTAGATAGCAGTGGGTACAGTCACAGGAACTGGTGGCCAGATTGGAACCACATGCACCTGTTCCTCACATCCTGAGGAAAGATTGTTACTCCAGGTTAAATGGACCCTACTGGAAAGTATAAGTACTTCCTCTTTCGCTTGCCAAATAGACATCCGTTTTCTCAAGAGTACTCTTCTGTCTTGGCTTTTTGTGCAACATCCCCATTCCCAGAAATGCTTCCATGTTTTCTAGCTCAGGTGTGCAGGTGCACTGCTTTGAAAGATGTGACCAGTCCTCCCCGGCCTCCCCACCGGTCGATAGAGAGAGTCCCTACAACCTCAAAAGCCAGTTGATGACTATGTTCTATGTAGGAACCTTTATTGTTCCTTATGCATGACCCTTGTCGGCCATAATCGTCATTCATTCTCCCTCCCCCAAAGTCGTCCTTGCATCTTCACTGGCTTATAAGGGGATGCAACATATTTCTTTGCAAGGTTTTGAGCAAATAATATCTGATGAAAGCAAGAAAAAACATCCGCTGTGCATCTGAGAGTACCTGTATGTGTCCTATGTGTGGTTTAGTGGGGTATACTTTAAGCTTCCCTCACTTCTTGCTGCTCTGTCATCATGTTTTTGCTTTGGGAGGGGTCAACCAGAAACTAAACTACTTTAATTTCGTAGAGGCAGAAACACAAATGATTTAGCCTTGGAATTTGTGCTTCAGCAGAATTGGTGGTGGAGTTCCATGGCAGTAGCAGCTATTTCTAACACGTTTTCTGCCTGTATCCCACATCTGGGGCATGGCTCACCTGGACGTGACTTGCCCTGCTCAGATTCCTCCATTTCCAACTTGGCCGTTCCTGGAGCTGGTGGTGTTGTCATAAATGTTGGGCAGGTACTTCCATTTTTATGCCAGTTTGTATATTTTCTGGATCTGAATGTTTCTTTCTTAACTACACACTCTTTGAATTGATAGTAGCTGTTTATTTCCCCCCTCCTAGTTATGTCTGTACCAGTTTTTAATTAAAACCTCATAAAAAGACGTTCTTTCAGGGAAATCTTTTCTTTTTATTGCACAAATTTAGTTTATCAACATTCCAACTTTTTTTTTTCCTTTGGCAGGAAAATAACTGGAATAGAGAACATAACAGAACCATGGAATAATCATGATTATTCCTAGTTCTCAAGAAGATCTGATGCATTTGGGTATGGTGCAGAAAAGGATGCTAAGTAACATCAAAGAGTAGGATAAAGTTCTGCTTGAGATAAAATTAAAGCACTGGGGGTTAAGCAAGCATAGGATGGAGAAAGAGAATAGAGAAAGGTCTTTTTCCTGATCTAGAATTTACCAAATGAAATTTACTGTCATTAAATTCTAAAAAAGTTCAAAAAAAGCTTCTTCACTCGGTGTGTAATTATTTCATAAGATTTTATGTAATAAAGTGTGGTTAGGCTATCTTCAAGGGCGGCATGAAGATATAGCACACGGTCACCCCTCTAAATCTTCACAAAATACACACTTTTTCAACCCACACATCTATATCCTCTGCCATAATTGAGGTCATTATGTCAAATAATGAGCCATCTATTGGAATGAAAATGAGTTAAAGTGACTGGACTTTGCTCAGCACAACCAGCCATGACTTTAATTTTAAAAAGTGGGAAGGCTGATGGTGATTTCTTTTGTCTGTTTAATCGTAGTATCAAACTTTGAACAGACTCTTAGGCATCTGCGGTCCCTGGTCTCATTTCAAAAGCTCTCTGTAAGTTGCCAATTTAGACCTCTTACAAAAGGAACCTGTTGCTCCCCCTCATTAGGTGGGGGGGGGGGAGAGCAGAGGAAAAGGAAGTAATAGCCCTGCCCATTTCTGGGGTCTGATTCTGTCCCCCACTGTTCTTTCTACCTCTGGCATGAAGCTCCAACAGATGGAACAAAGGTAAAGCATTCCTTGAGTCAAGCTCGACTTCTGGTGACCACGCAGACACACATGTACAATTTTCATGGCTACGGTACAATTGACCATGTCTTTCTTCCAGGATCTTTTTCCTTTTTTTTTTTAACCTCCCAGTCTAGCCTACAGCCCTGGAATTCTCTGGTGGCCTCCCACAGAAGTACTCACCAAGCCTAGCCTGGCGTAGCTTTCAAGTTCAGACAAGGTTGGCTACATTGCCAGCTGCTGAGACACCATCCCTTTAAAGACATTTTATACTTGTGCCTAAACATTAAATAAACACATACTTTGGCATAACAGCAGCATATTGCATGTGAAACCCACCTTTGGGACCAGCCGTAGAGAACAACAAAGTCAGGACTCCCAGTCTTAGAATGGAGCACCTAGGAAGTTGAAGGAAGTCAATGAAACTCAAGTTATTAAATCTCTAGAATAATGAGCCTCAGTGGCTTCTCCTGGTAAATCCGTAGAAGATTACTTTAAACAATGTGAAATTAATTTCCTATGATGTAAAAATGAGGTTAATCAATAACAACCAAAAAATGCTTTTTGTATGTTGGATATCTCAAAGAATATTTAATTCTTTGAATATGAGATAATGTTCCAACTTCAGAAATTGTTCTGCCACAGCATTCATTCTTTGAATATTTCATTCTTTGAAAGGTACAACTGCCTTGCTGCTGCAGAACTATTTCTGAAGCTGGAACATTATCTCATATTGTTTGGCCTTGTCTTACTAATGACACAGTTGGGCTGACACCAATGGGATTTTTAATATGATTCTGGATGAATTGCTGTGTATTAGAAGTGTCTGTTTTTCTTGGCATACACCCAGTATTTGTAATCTACCAGATATCAAGAACGATGGATTCTGCAGGCATGGGGCTGGCTGAAAGACTTCATACAATACTGAAAGGTGAACTCTACAAATGCAAAATAGGGTTGTTGTTATTTATTTTTAACACAGAGGTAACAAGAAGACTTTTAAAATATATGGTCAGAGTTTGGAGTTCATCTGTTCATAACATGATTTTCCAGGGGCGTTTTTCTTTTTTCCTCTTTTTATTGTTTTAATTTAAAGTGTTTTTACTTCATTAATTCTGTTGTGTACATTTATGCTTTTATTTTGTTAATTACTTGGTTTAAAAGTTTGGAGCACTAAAGATAATTTTCCATTTCCAGGTAAAGAGAATCCTCAGTGCCAAAGCCTTATCTCCACAATTTTAAAATTAGAAGCTTGAAGCACCTAACAAACACTTCCTGAGAGGTACCCGTCACTGAATACAATTTTGTGCCAGGTTAACATTATGATTAATTTTTACACCAACTTGTCTCATTCAGGCGTTGATAAGCAGCTGAGATCTACAAGGACCTCATGCTGTGATTTTCATGGAAAGATCTCATCAGACATAAATTGCAATGTCCTTCAGTTGTCTCGGAACTACCTAACGTACAAAAAATAATGTTCCAATTCTCTGACATTCTGTTAATAGAGTCTATAGTTCTCAGTTTTACAAGATATTTTCTTTGTACAAAGGATAAAACATCAGTCTGGAAGACTTGTGGACAATGTGAGAATAGGTAAATATCAGAGCAAATTAAAGGGTAAGTCTAATGTCCCTTAAACAAATGCAATATACTTTTTTTTTTTTTAACTGTAGTGCTGGCCTCTTTTCCTGGCTGTGTGGGACATAAAAATGCTCATGCTTCAATTAATTATGTGCTTCAGAAATAAATCCCTGTCATCCAACAGATTCTGACTATATAAATCAACAATTTATATATATAAAAAAGCCCAGTACCAAACTTGGACATAACTGTTGCTATAAGAAATGATTAAGCAATTACATTTGAAAAGCAAGGCATATTGAACTCACTTAGATTTTAATTCCTCTTCATTTGTTTCTGATCCTTAAATCCACTTTGTTTTCAAGATGCTACGTAAGACTTCTTTGAAATGACGAGCTAGGGGAGCTGGAGTGAGATTAGGGTTATAACCTGCATTTTTTAATTATACTGATTTTCTTCCTTGAAATAGTTTACATACTAGTTAAGTCAGGGGTGTAGCTGTAGATAATTTAGTCTTCTAGATCTGATGATACCTTAGTAACAGTTGTTTGAAGAGGATTCTGCTAGATGGGTTACGACCCTATTGTTCTGGAACGGTTCATGATTCTTTTAAAGAGAAAACAGGAAAAAGTTTAATACAGATGAAAAAGCACACAACAGGGTTAAGGTACCTAATTAATCTGATTTCCTAGCAGTCAGATCACACTTGGATTCTGCCTCTGGTATCCAGCGCATTGAATAAAAACTGAGGATTTCTTAAAAAGAAAGCATGGCATTTCAGCAATAATTTGTGTAGCGTTTAGTACAGCCTCTAGTGTAAAACAAGTTTGAAAACCTGTGATTAAAGCTGTAGCATTTAGTGATGATGCATAAGGATGTCCATCCAGGCAAGCCTATACAAAAGCAAGCTAGAGGACTACGATAGAGCAAGAACAACCTCCAGAAGGCAACAGGATCCGTGCTGGCTACTCCTTTAGCAATGAGTATAAGACACTCTTCATCTCAAAGAGAAGGTCCAAAATTAAACAAACGATATGATGCAAATGCCTCCTTCTCTGCTTCACATTACCTAGCAGATCCAAGGGATCCTAATCAGATTGGCCAGTGCAAGCCCTTCTTGAAAGTCTCTCCTAGCAGTTGCTTAGGTACACTCAAAAGGCAACACCATATACAGAATCTGTGTATTAGTTACTTTCTGAACAACCTGTCTGGAGAACCAAGGCCTTGGTCTTCTTTGGTTTAATGCAGTGTTGTCCAAACTTGGCCACTTTAAGATGAGTGGACTTCAACTCTCAGCATTCCCCAGCCAGCATTCTGGGAGTTGAAGTCCACTCATCTTAAAGTGGCCAAGTTTGGACAACACTGGTTTAATGGATGAGTTAAAGAATCCTGCCTCTAGTCAAGAGGTTTCTATAAAAATAATCCAGAGATCATTCTCACTGTTCGCTCTGCCTGACTGTAATCTCCAGTTTCTTCATCTCCTGTGCACATTGGTAAAATCTGCTCTAGGTCCTTGACATTTCTTTTTTTTAATAATAATGTTTATTTACGTTTTAAAATACAAAGATAAAAAACGAATACAAACTAAGAAAAATATAAAAAGTAAAAATAGAAAGTAAAAGGTACAGAGAAAAAGAAAAAAAGAAAGACAGAAGATATTTAAGGAAATGACTTTGCCCTCCATCAAGAGAAGTACAAATAATTTCGGTAATTTATCACCTTCTCTGACATTTCAACCAAAGATCTCTTCTTCCCATATCTCACCTCTCATCTATAAACAAATTATAAAGCGTCGTCGGGTCCTTGACATTTCAATCTTTCACCTTTTATTTTCTGTCTCTATGCCGCTCAGGTACATTCCCACCATAACTGCACAACTTTTTCTGTTTCCTTGAAACAATCAACTTTGCTTTGAATTTCAGATTGGATTATATTCCTAGATCTTATCAATATTACCCCTTTTCCAAGACCAAATCTTCATCAACAGCGACCTATTCCTACTGCAAATAAGAAGCTTCCATGGCGGTTTGAATAATATGTTATATGAGGTAATAAAGAAGGGAAATATTGAGCAAAAATGTATTAAACAGAGATGACCCCAACAATAATGTGAAAGAGAGCTTGTGAGAGAAGCATAATGCTAAAAGGTGGCGCTTTTTTTTAAGCCAATAATATCAATTAGCAAGAATACAGAACTGAGTCTTAAATCAAGTTGCATTTCAAGATCTGGCACTAATGTTTGAAATAATGAACCTATTTACACTAATTATTCCACTTAAAGCTAAGTGTTATGCAAAAGTATCAAAATATTTTGGCACACAAGACTGTATTTGAACATTATCATACATTTTGAAAGTCTTGAAATGTAAGCTATGAACTATGGCGTCTGAAGCCAGTCTTTATTGAATGCAGTCCACCACAGGAAAATAAATTCAGACAAAAGCATATAATAATTGGTACAATGGGAGAGTGATGCTAATATATCTTAATGTCTATTTTAAAATTGGAAAAAAATTCTTCTGTCTGCACAGGTCATCCAAGGACAGGGGACAACAATCACAGGGTTTTAGTTGCTTTTTAACCAAGCTTATCAAAATGCACAGATTAAGCAAATCATTGTAGAACTGGGCTTGGTTCAACTGAGTGCAAGGCCTCTTTTCCAATGGGGTTAGCACTGGCTTTAAAAAAAAAAATGGCTTAAAAAATCATCTGAAGAAATGAAAACAAAACAAGGGGCAGGACCAGGAGAAAAAATAAATTTAATACAAACAAAATTTAAATAATATGTTAATAGTTTAGATTCAACACTTCAGTACAAATATTCAGTACAAATATTCAATAGTTAATATGATTACTTCCCTTTGTATTTTATAACTTTCCCCTTAGGTTGCATCAAGAGTTACAACCCAGAGCAACTTTGAAACAGCTGCAAGGGCTGGTCCCTGGCTGTGGAGCTCTGTGTATCTTTAGCACCTCACTTGTTCCCCTCCGATCTAAGTGCATCGTGGATTCCTCTAATCCAGAGCCTGTAGTCATAAAAGATCCGTATCTTACTGAATGATTGTCACATGCTAGCTTTCCAGTGGGTCAGAAAGGTCGGAAGATGACTAAGGTAGATTCCCCACTCGGTTGTCTTTAAGCAGAGTCTTCTTCATCATTCAGATCTGCTTCCTAAACAATCTTCTAAGGCTTGATGTAGGATTAAGCCTATTTAAGATTCCTGTATACTAATCTGGGACCAAGCTGAACTGCTTGTTAAAGAAAAATGCATTATTCATAACTGGTACTGTATCTTAATGTTAGTGATTCTCAATGGATCAAATGGATCCACTCTGGAATGTTCCATTTTCCCACCCTACAGGGGAATCCGTGCTCCGGGGGAATGGCATTTCCATCACAGAATCCCAGGGCTACGGTCCAGGTGGGGAAGTTGAAAAAGCATCCTGGAAGAACGGGATGGCAAACTATTTTGGTAAAATTGCCGAGAATATGCCCATGAAGTCACCAGAAATCAAGATCAACTTGGAAATGACTTTACCTTTTACCTTTCATCATCTAGAGGGTTTGTGGTGTTCCAGACATGATCCAGCTCCATTCCAGGAGGAAAAAAGAGGATATTTTGGAGCTGAACCGCTCAATCATATCCAGTTAATCATCGACCCAAATCTCCAGTGCTCCTCTGGAAGATGATAGAAGAGAGTTAGAGCTGGCTATAATCAGCACTGCGATAATACTGTAAATCAAAACCAAATCATTTCCACAGCAGTTTTACATCAACGTAAGACAGAAGCAAGACGGATTGCATAAACCAATGATTAGGCACATTTGGTTCCAAAACACATTTCAAAATCTAAGGACGTGTCAGAGGCATTCCTATGAAGTGATTGCAGGGGGAGGGTGACCAGTCACAAATGACTATTACATTAAAAGGACAGAACCATAAATGGTGCAGTTTTAGAAAACTTTTAGTGAAAAACATTGGAATGCAAGAAAGAAGAAAAATAGAACGGTTTTAGAAAAACCCAGCCATTGCGACTAAAGTATAGGCTAGGGAAGAGGGAAGTTCTACAGAAAAGAAAATTTAGACTCATCATTTAATGGATATAAACATCCAAAATGTCAGCTACTACCTCTTCTCCCTCTTGACCTAACTAGTCTGTTCCAGTGAAAGTTCTGTAATAATGTTCACTAAAGATGCTCAAAGTCAAAAGTAAAGGAAAAAGGTTTTAGTCACTCTCAGATGTTCAAATCCTCCTTTAAAGTTTTTAAAAATACACACATATCAGGTCTACAGTATTCCAGGAAAATTAAGATTCTGCGCCCCACTTAGCTCTGAAGTATAATGAATTCTAAACCAGGCCTCATTCCTTTCATTCTTCTATCAACCAATGCACAGAAATTATCTTGCTTCTTTTTTGTATTTTGCAAAAATACAAACTAAAAGTGCCATCAAATCACAGAATACAGTTTAATGGCCTGAATCATAAAAAAATTAGGGGGAAAACACCTCCGGATAATTGACTAAGCCCCATTAACTCATGCAGCACCTTTGCAGGCACAGAGTTGATTTCAAATAAGATCAGATCCATTTTTAATACAGTCACAGACCAACGCAAAAGGATGGGGAGAGTATATCTATGATTAAAAACAAAATGGGATGGAGGGGGAACCTTCTGAAAAATATGTAACAATTTATGTCTTCACAAAAGCTGTACCCATCTGGAAAGAACAACTTTCTACACAGCATTCATCAAGGCACAGACCACAAGCTTGCATTATTAACAGGTTGGCTGCTCAGATTAGGTGATTTCCACACCATTATTTTGCATCATGTTAGGATCAAAACTGTTCATGACTGATGTTATGCTGTCCTGTGTCTTGGGGACCTGAGTCAATTTATTTCTAACTCTACTCCAGTTATTGGAAACATGTAACTGCATTTTTCTTCTTGTTTCCATCAACAAAAGAACCTTGGTTTCCGGGCTCCGGCCAACCATTTTTCCTCTCCCCATTCTACAAACAATGATTCACTGTCCTGTTTATGAAGCTGGCTTCTTGCTGTAGGCACTGTAGAAGTGACACGCCTCTCCCCCAGTCTAGCCACTCCACAATTACAGCTGTTGGGAACACCAACTGGTTGCAAATTGCCAGAATGCTAAAATGCCATTCGCATAGTTCCCAGGGGCTTTTAAGTGTAACAGGAATGGTGGCATGGTAGCTGGGAAAACTTTGGAGGATTTCAATGCTTTTGTTTACATCTTTTATAAGACTTTCCTTACACTGCTTCCTGGTCTTAATAACATGTCTGCTTTTTTTTTTTTTTGGCAAGCCACTAAACAAAAGCAAATAAACTCCTGTACTGCAAAAGATGAATATTACCAATTTCATTTCTTTTTTTGTATAGATTTTTTTTAAAAAATATCTCAGGACCAATGATCGCTGAAGGAGCGGGACACCAACTAGATATGTCCTTTGCACTCTGTGGGTATGTCAGTCTATGACTGTAGTAAAGATTTGATTTGGTGTACTCTATGGGCCGGCTGGTCAGTGTACACTGATTGGCTCATAGTGTTCCTGCACCTTCCTGTATTTCAAGGTTGGCAGAACTGAAGACCGGCGTGGGTCAGATTCAGCTGACTGCAGGGTTTTGTAAACTGGGGAACAGGAGGACTGTACATCACTCATCCTACTACTTAATACGCATGCCCGACTAAGCTTGGAGTCATTTGGCTGGTCCTAATAAAGGTCGTATCTAATTGTAGATTCCAAATCCTGGAAGTGGTTCATGGTCCATTTCAGCATCCTAGTGGGAGCCACAAAGGTGAAGGGGATCTTAGCTGCAGCTGGAATGATTCCACCATATTATTAAGAAGGGTCTTGATGTAGTGGACTGTCCTATCAACAGAGCTTAGTGTGCCATGATTCAGCAGATCTGCTAAGAGTGTGTGCATGTATGTGCGTGCGCATCATTGTGGCTGGGCCTCCCATTCCCATTTTCCCTTGCTGCTTTCCCTTCCTCCTTTTTTCTTTTAATAAAGCCTTTGTTACAAGATATGGGTTGTGCTACGCCTTGCTCCAGATAGGTATGGCATCTGGCGCTGAAACCCAAGTGTCAAAACCTTCTCCCTTGTAAAATAAATCAATCTGCCTTCTTAAAAAGCTCTCCTTCCATTTCTTACGAACTACAGTATTTGCATGCCCAATGTTCCCCTTTATAAAACAAATTGATTTTATTAAATACATGTATAGAATAGAGGTTATTTTAAACTTAATTTTTTTTTAATTTTTAAAATTTTAATTTTAAATTAAAAGACTTTTAAAAATTAGTACTTGGCTCAGGTAGCGTGAAAAAAAAGTCTTGCTTCTTTTGCTGCTCTTCGCTTCACATGCACCGCAAAGAAAAAGGGGAAGGAATTAGAAATGCCATTGCTGACCTAGAGCAGCTGGTGTTCCCAATGATTTTTATTTTTTTTATTTATTATTAAATTTATATGCTGCCCATCTCCTCCAGAGGGTGACTCTGGGTGGCTTACAATTAAAAACCAAGACAATAAAAATAAAAATATAAATATCCCCCAATTAAAATCACAAGTAATTATTCTATAAAAGGCAGTATGCAATTCAAAATGATGGGGGCGCAATTATCAATCATCCTTCCAGCCAGTTCCAGCAACGTGACCCCCATCAGGCCCCCAGACCATCTGGCATAGCCATGTTTTTACACCTTTTTGGAAGGCCAGGGGAGTGGGGGCAGCCCGCACCTCAGCTGGCATGCTGTTCCACAGGGCAGGGGCCACAGCAGAAAAAGCCCTCTTCCTAGACCCCACCAGCCAAAATTCCTTGACTGGTGGGGTCCACAACGTGCCCCTTCTGCCAGACTGAGTGGGGCGGGCAGGTATAACAGGGGCAAGATGCCTCCTCAGATAACCTGGTCCGGTGCCATGAAGGGCTTTAATCTTTCCATTCTATGTTAATTTGGCTTCCATCTGCAAAGCCACCTTGACCTTCCCCTCCCTGTTGCTGCTTGCAGAGTGGGGAAGGTGGAACCTAGTTGAGGGAGGCTGGTTCTTGGAGTTTTCAGGGAACTGCAATGGACTGGAGGGAGAGAAACCTGTTTGCCTCTGTGGCTGCACCTTGTGATTAAGCACAGTGGTAGGGAGCGGGGAGAAGAGTTGATGGAGGGTGGGACAGGGGTACTGTTGTTACTTGTTCCTCCACCCCAATTTACAATCAAGAATGGCCGGGGAAGGGGTCACAGGGGTGGGCTAAGACTGCCTTTGCAGGCCTGTTGAAGGAGCTGGTAGGAACTACAGCTGGCCAGAGCCTTAAAGCAACAGTTTTAACTACTGCTGGCCAGAGAACAGTTATGGGACTGGACACTAAGCCCTAACGCCACCTTTATGAACCTAAGTTCAGCGAAGGACTGGAAAAAATATAAAGCCAACTTCCATTTTCACAAGGCAGCTCAGGACGGTAAGATGTTCAGAGGGAGATCCAGCAGAATCAATAGAATCAAGTCCTCAGCTTAAATCAGACACCAGAGCTGTCTTACTAAAGATTTTCCCTAGTTTCTCTTTCTTGAATATCTTAAAACAGTTCAATAAATGTACTATTTATTAACGTTCAAGTGTACTCAAATCATATTCAACTTGAGACACACTTTTGCTCTGCCAAGCAGCATAAGGATAAAAACGGAATAATTTAAAAATACCATTATCACTTAGGTTTCTAATTTCAATAAGATTTCTTTTGATTACAGAATATTTCTTTATACCATACTTGACATCTCAATGATGTCAATGACCTCAAAACAGCTGTCCCTTTTCCAAATTCCAAGGCTGCCCTGTAACTGAATAACACTCAAAGTACGAGAGGCATCAGCAAACAGATATCGAAAAATCTTACCTTGATGTTTTGTTGTAACCATAACTTACCATATTAATTGGATCGACTGGGCCAATGCTGTTAACATACACATCTGTTTCAATTACGGTAGTTCTCACTAAACAAAAGAGTAATTTTAATTATATATGGAACTCAGTGTTTTCTCTGTAGTCTAGAAATGTAATTTTTCTGAATCAATAAGAGCAAATTGCTCTTTCTATACACAGAGAGTGCCATGAGAGGCCCTCCAAATCTGCCACAGAATCTTCATCAACATTACAGGGGGCTGCCGCCAACCCTCATTTTAATATAATGTGATATACCTGGTTGCTTTCAGTAACTCGAAGCCCATGCTTACCTGAAATATATCTTCTTCTATTCTCCAGCCCACAACATACGGAGGGATCAAAACACAGTAGCAGAATATACACTAATATTGAAGTTCTCAGGTCTTGTTGCTTATATCTCCAGTTTAGAGGTGGGATAAGTAGAAATGGAGAAGGCCTCTGACCATTAGCTGAAGCACTCATGAGTTAGACGGACCAATGATTTGATTCAGTGTAAAGCAACTTCCAATGTCCTTCTGCCCAGAACAATGCTGGAGAGAAGAAAGTCGCTGAATGCCAGCAGGTGAGGCACAGGAGGCTCTCCAAATGTGATCGGAAATTGCTGGAATGTTAAAGTGAAACTGGCAAAGAAGAAGGATTTGCTCAGGGCCAAAGGAACAACTCCCTACAGTTCAAGCAGGAACTTTTCCTGAAAGAAGAAAAGCTTTGCGCACCCTAAGCTGCACACCTGTGAGATCAGGTTCACCGCAGAGCTATAATTCAGTAAGTGGAAGCACTTGGAATATAAGTATCCTGCTTCTGCAGTGCATTCAGCCTAAATAAACATCGCTCCTGTGCTGTTCATTAAAAACAAATCAGATTAAAACATTAATTAAAACAGAGTGTTTTTTTTTAAAATAAATGTTTAGAAACTGACAGTGGATTGGGTAATAGATGACGTGAATTTAGACTGTAAAGATAGATTAATGTATCCAAGTTACAAATAGGGTGCAAAACCAAATATGCAGCGTATGAATTAAAGTGTTGGAGAAAGCCAATATTGTTGTTTAAATATACTCTTAGTATAAATCTGTTAGAAGAAATCATTAGTTTTTTCCGGCCCTGTAATCATAACCAGACCAAGGCATATGGTATTTATTAGATCTCTGCAGCTATTCCTGATCAATACATTGCACTGGACACACAATCAATTGCTTATATGAAGGGAGAGTGACTCAAAACTTAAACGTTATTTTGTGTGAAGGTGAAACAGAAAAAACGTATCTTCATCTCCCTTTTGCCAACCCTCCCAACAGTCTGATCTGATCTCCTTCCATGTCAATGTCTCCTGAGGCCTCCTTTTCAAAAAGCAAAACGAAACTCACTCATCACTCAGAAATTATCACAGGAAAGGTGCAAACTTGAAAAATACAACACGCTGTTCTAACTAGTATAAATCCAATTCTGTAAAAAAAATTACTAAAATCCTGTAACAGCAGTAACTATAAACTTTAGCTTATGTACATTCTACTTAAACACTGGCAACAAGCTTGTTTATTTATTAAAAGTATTTTTATCTAGCCTTTCCCGTTAAATTCAAGGCAATTAGTAAGTTCCAATAAAGTACCATTTAAAAATAATGGCAAAACTAAACAAAACAAACATAGTCTTAAAGATTAACCTATTTTTTGTACACAAGATTATTTCATGCTAAATCTGTTGGTCTTTCAGGTACCATCGCTTGCAAGAGCGTAACATCACAACTGCTTTGGGAGTGAGTCAGCATGTACAGAAGAACAGAAAGAAGTGAGAACCAAACATGAAATAGCCACCCAATGGGACAGAAACGGGGGAACAATTAGCAGTGTCATACTAAAGAGTACTGGGTTTTAAAATATCGTTTTTTTCAATTTTCCTGAAGGACAAAAGCATCAAGAAAGCCTTTTGTGGGTAGCTATTCCACAACTGAGTTTCCTCAGCCAAAGGGATATCCAGTAGCCCCTTTCCAAATGGAGGAGTCATAAGAAACAGTTCATTTCCACAGAAATCAATAGGGTTTTTTCCCCCTTGAAAAAAAATATTATTGTTACTTCCTTTTTTCTTTTCTTTCTTTCTACTTTTTAGGTATTTTTTAAGACATTTTAACTTTTGTTAAATTTGCTTTGTCTTCTATTTCCATTTATCAGCATATATATATATGTACACATTAAGTAACAATACAATGGAGGTCTTGATATTAAGCAATGTGAATTGCAGTGTTTCATTTTTTTAAAAAAAATCTTATACTCAACTTTGGATGAAAAGTTAAATAATCCCATTTTTGTAACACTGACATTCTAAATGGCAATTATTACCGATAGGATCTTTATTTTTCTCTTTTTATTTTCAATGCTTTAAACTTTTTATTAGAGTGTTAATCATTTTTAATCTTATTATCCAAACATTAGCGCATTGAAACGTGCATTGAAATACTACAAGATATCAGCTTTATAACATTATAGTAAAAGAAAGAATTCTCTGAAGTATTTAGTATGACATATGGGTGGCACTATGAGGCAGCCCATCAAATATTTTTGGGAAAGATTTTCTGCATCGTGGACTAGGGGCAGAAGCAAATCTGTTTTCTGACCTTCCTGACCTTACTTGAGCAAAGGATTACAAAGCTGTCTTCCTCAGCTATAATGGAGCACTTAAAAGCACAGGGGAAATTGCATGCTTTAAAGCAACCTTCTCCTTGGTGCCCTTCAGATATGTTGCGTGACAGCGGACATCAGCTCCAGCAAGCATAGGTCAGGGCTGGGTTGCTTGAAGACAACAAGAACTGGAGTCCAACAGTTCTCAAGAGCACCAGTCTGGAAACGGAAATGCTACAAGACAGATAAGATGAGATTCCCATTCCATATTATGAACATTAGAGTCTGAATTATGAATTTTCGGTTGGGACTTTGCTCACTGGCCTACGCGCTCCGAGCACAGAAATAAATGAAACATGAGTTGCTGTAATTAGAAGGATAAAGGAAGCTTCTGGATTGACTGGAGTGTAACAGTCAGGATAGGCTCTAGCCGTAGGGTTTAGCCTTGCCAACACAGCAGATTTGTCAACCATTTCAGCTTTTCAAGACTTCGGGGCTGGAGAATACGTTCCTCAAGTCCAACAGTGGTACAGCCACACGTAGTTCTACCTCCTTTTTGCTCGTTTTGGATACTAATTGCTGTTCCAGCTTTAGACTTGGCCTACTCAATATAGGCAGTGTATTAAAAAGCAGAATAGCACTTCAAATTGCATTTTAACAATGTTTTTCAAACTTGGCAACTTTAAGATGCGTGGACTTCAATTTCCAGAATTTCCCCGGCCAGCATGCTGGCCGGGGAAATTCTGGGAGTTGAAGTCCACGCATCTTAAAGTTGCCAAGTTTGAAAAACACTGCATTATAGCTTATACAGAAAACATGTTTAGTACAAACACAATCCATATTATTAATTAAACTTCACTGAAGGCCATTTAACAAAGCACACCCCATTCTGCCTGTATTGCCAATCTGTTTCATAAATGGATTTTGTTCTGGGGAAAACCAGGAACCGTTTCTAATAGCTGGCAGTTATCACAGTTAGCGAGATACAGACTATAAGCCCAAAGTTATGATTAAAGAAATCAAACTGTGCCTTTTTGGAGGGGGTGGGAATAGCATTTCAGCTTTACTTATGGGGAAGGGGGCACGCATCTGACTGATCCTACAATTTAGGGAGATCTCTCTCCACATAGGAATCATATGCTGAGTAGGAAAGCTACATAAATCAGTTAAATAAATAAATGTCAAATTGTGGATCTATGAGAAAGCAAAGCTAGGATTCTTCTTTCTATCGTTTGAGTGTCATGTCTGTAAATAAATGACTGTATGGGGCAGATACAGGGAAAAAAGTTGAATCGTGGGACTGGCAATGCCTGAGCTCTGTGCAACAGCCATTCCTAATGAACAAATAAAGCCCAGATGGCAGCACCAGAAAGTCCTGAACTGGCTCTTGGATCCTTCTGGACAAAAGGGAGGTTAGGAAGGTAAAATGCAGCTTTGGAAGTTGCATAGGCACATATGCTACTCCTTAAACCAGTGTTTCTCAAACCCTAGCAACTTCAGGACATGTGGCCTTCAACTCCCAGAATTCCCCAGCCAGCATGCCCCACACCCCTTGTATTTACCCAGAATACGGTACCCTAAATTTGAGAGGATCTTCCCAACAGACAAAAGGACATTAGACAGGACACAATGGTCTTGCCTATTACTATTTTCTCAGGAGATGACCCTCCTGTTTTAAAAGCTACATTATTGGGGGGGTGGGGACCTATTATTTAGATACAGCAGGCTGGAAAACATTCACAGGGCCAGGGACAAATTATTCTGATTTTTCCCCTTAAAAAAAGGAGAGTGTGTGAGCATCGTCTTTTTTGCAAAAATGATTGCTGCAACAAGAGCCAAGACAGATGCTGCCAAGCAAGCTGTGAAGCTGAGCCAGTGAGTCAACTGAATATAGATTGAGGACCTACAAGGTAAGGATGGCAGAAGGCTGGAATAAAATGTGAAATTTGATGTGCAGCACCTATATCACCGAAGCGTTTTATCCAATGAAACAAAAATTGGCTGAAATCACCAAGCCTTTCTGCAGCTAAACCTTCAGCAAGAGTGAGGTTGTGAAAAAGGCCAGTTGGGTTCCACATAATCATCTAACATCTCTAGCTTGGCCTAGATTTTCAGTTTTTCCTCCAGGCATAATTCTCATTTTGGCCAATTGTAGTCCAACAGTTCTTGAGGACAACAGATTGGAGAATACCGTGTCAGGTATTCTTTTTAAACATCACGGGCAATGGTGCTCATTTTCCGCATGACTCCGGTATATGGAAAAAGATTTCCTGTTTACATTGATTTTCCTGCCAAAAGTCTCTTCCAACTACTACGTGTCCTTGAGGAGGTTTTCATATTGATCTGAGCTCCTCACAATGCCTCCCAATTACAGAAACTGACAACGCATTCGCTTATATCCACTTACCCCCGAGAGGGCTAAAAAAACTGAATACTATTTACAGTAATTCATAAATTAGGATTTAGACAGCCAGAGTGGAGCCTGCTTTTTGCTACTGTCAAATATTCTGAAAATAGGGGTGGACAGAGCACCGTTATTCAGGCTACAGTAGAGGGAGACTGTCATATTAAGAGTGGGAGATTCAGAACAGAATCTTCATTTTTGTCCAGAACACATAAACGATGGTATTCAGTTTCTCAAGATATGATTATGGACACCAATTTAGATGGGCTTTAAAAAGGGATTAAAAAAAATTCACGGAGGATAAGATTATCAGTGGCTACTAGTGATGAGGCCTTTGTACTATCCTAAGATTAGAGGCAGAACGATACTGAATATAAGTTGTAGGGAACAGCATGGAAGAAAGCGATTATGTTTATGTCCTGTTCTTAGATTTCTCTTAACCATGGGGTGGGACACTGTGGGAAGCAGATTTTGGTGGCGTCATCCCACAAGGCTCTTATGTTCTTAAAGATTATTTGGCTTGTGAGGGAAACAGAGGACAACTAAATAAAGAATTGCATTCCTTATCCTCCTTGAAATAACCACGCTCAGCATTGAATACTTAAGCAATGTTCTCATTTTCTTTATTAGGAACCTTCTGTGGTACAGAACAACAGGTCCTCAGCTCTCACAGGGATGGACATGTGGGGCTTTGGAAATGCGAGGTCCCCAAATCCTGTGATTTGCTCCCTGTTTCCTGACTAGGAATAAGGGGGGTGGGGGTGGGACTTAGTGGAAAAGGGAAGAGCAAACTAGTTCATGTACCACAAGGGGGAAAAAAGGAAGAAGGAAGCAAAAGGGACATTTCTAAACATTAATCTTAATTAATTAATTAAACATGATTTAAAGTAAATCTGTAAAAATGGACCGAATGGTAGGTATCTACATAAAACGCAAGACATTTTATTTCAGGTTAGAATGAATCAGCCCCACTTGAAGCATTCTGCATGAAGGGTCAAACGGGCTGCGTTCCACCCATGTTCCAACAAAACCCCAAATACCTTTTGGGTTTGGAACATCCCATTTCAAGATTGTCTCCTATGACCAGAACACTTGAAATGTTGTTGCGCAAGATGGCCAAGTTTTGTTTCAATCTCATCACAGGAACCTCAGAACACACAAGTTATGTTTTGAGTCAAAATGCTTGAAACATCTTACGTAACCCCAGGGACTGATCCTAGATCCGTAGCCATAGGCCTCAGCACCCACGTCAGTGTAGAATAATTCCTGGTTGGTTGTGAGAAGGTAGTTACTGGGAAGGCAGCTGAGAGCAGAACTCCTCCATTTCCCTCCTGTTTTCTCTTATTTTTATCCCTCCCTCACATGTGAGACTCTTCTTCCATAAACTTCCCTCCATGTGTTTGTTAGTTGCTCTCAATTTCCTTTTAAAATTCTTTTTCATTTCTTATTCATTCCTCTTGGAACCACCTCTCTCCAGATGCTTCCACAGGAAGCTACCCTGAACAGTATTACAGACCACAGATAACCATGGATGAGATCACCCTTCCATGAGGGTGAATGTTAGATACAGCAAGGAGTTTGCCCATATATGGTGCAAGGTTTCTGAATAACAGGACCAGCCAGGCCTAGAGAAGAAAATCAGGTCTATTTCTTTTTCTCATTCCTTTTCCCAATAAGGCACGATGACCTTCAGTCCATCTAACTTAGACTGACAGCTTTACAAAACAGGATAGATGTGTCCACATTAGAGATTAGTTTCCTCACTTCTGAAAGTTCAAGCAGACTGTTGGTGCTGGAGACTCCGGTCTGAAATTCAAGACCCTGCAATTTCTGATGATCTTACCGACTGGACTCTTAGTTGTCTATAGTTTGCAAAGATGCTGAGTCTACCAGAGGACCCAGTTTTCCAAGGCAAACTTGTTGGGAAGCAACACTGTTTGTTTGGTGCTGGCCATTAATCTTGCAAAGCTATTATTTGTTTTCCCACTACATGAGGATTCTTGGTGTCTTTCAGCTTCCCTGCTTCACCTCTCTACGTTCCTGGGTGTGAATAAAAGTCTTATCTCTTTCTTTCAACGGAATGACATAACTTCTTGCAAGTCACTATAACCATCAGCTGGAGATCAAAATTTTATCAAAACTCATTCCCCACCCATGGCAGAAGAACTGGTGCCCCTTCTCCACCATCCCATCCCAAGGAAAAGCGATGGGGACTCCGACGAGATCTAACATACATCACTGGAGACTTAAAATATTAGCATCTAGCAATTTAACATTATCATAAACAATGTTTTCATTCCCCAGTTATCGATATATTCACAGAAAAACAAACACTACTTACCACCAATATCTGGCCGAAGCTTATTGTCATAACCTTGGAGCAGGGAGTTTAATATATGAGTGACGTCACCTTCGTGGATCTTTGGAGCAAGCACCCATGTTTTGTTCACAGTTAGGTCTTCATCATCCTCATCATCTGCCTTACCAGTGCTAACGGTAGTGCAGTGAAATATTGGAAAGGAAAAATAACAAAACTTAAGCGGTGCACAGAAATGAAATATAGTTATCAGCATAGCCCAAAATAAAAATGGCGAGGTGCCATCAGGCCAAAAGTTAGGATCATGGAGGAAGTCAAAAGCTAATTTCAAAAATGTATTCAACAGCTCACTTCTAGGACGACCATCTTAACCTTCCCACAGAACTATCAGAAGCATTTTCCTAATCTGACTTGCAGTCAGAGACCTCAATTAACTCATAAAATTATTCATTATACTCTCATGGAGCTCCTAATAATGGAGAAACATTAAAAAGAGGTTAAGGATAATTGTTTATAGAATACTGGCACTTCTACCCAGTGATAGAACTGAGGATCAGTAACGACACCCAGTGTTTATGTTTCTGTCTGCTCGTGCATTCTTGCTTTCGGGAGGTATGGAACAAAATGAGTAAAGATTGTTTATTTATTCGGTAGATAAATTTATATGCTGCTTTCCCTCCGAGAACTGAATGTGGTTTATACAGGGATCTTCCTTTGCTTCCCCCCCCCCCCCAACAACCTGGGATGTAAGCTGGGCTGAAAGAAAGCAGTTAGATCAAAATTGGTCTAATTAGTTTTCATGCTGAGGGTAGACTAGAAGAATGACAATATTGTTCTCATATACAAGGAGTGCTGTGGAACAAGGGAATGGCCTTGAGGGAAAGGAGGAAGAGCCACTACCAAGACAATGATCAGATAAAAGAAACCTGAGTCCAGGGCAGAACTGTAATCTGAGAAAATGTCTCAGACAACACCTCCCTAGTTCTCATGAAGATAAAGGGAGGGAGTGGGAAAGCACATTCAGGCTTGCAAGACTCTGTTACTCTAACCTTATAATAAAAATAATAATGGCCTGCATGATTTTGGTTTCCTAGTCTGGTCTACCTTGAAGGGCTCACAAAGGGAGAGGTAGCAAGCAAGAATGCAAAAACTATCAGCCAATTAGTTGGTTACATATGCCTGAATTTGCAGAATCCTGATTGAAAGGGTATGAGGATTGACATTGAGCAAAATATGGGAACCACAGTGTAAGTTTATGTTCTTCAGCAGGTCATTGTCAGCTCCACTACAGTCATTGAGAAACGTAGGCATGTCAAAAAGTTTACTGCATACTTGTTGATTTAGGGAAACCCTTGAAATATGGAATGTTTAGCATAAAACACAGTTGAAGATTGGCTGCTGAATATGGTAAGAGACATACTGTATATAATGGAAATAAAACTTATGAGAATATATGGAAAGGGTTAGCAAAAGCTTCAGCACTGGGAAGGGAGTAATACAATGGTATGTGATGTCCCTGTGATTGTTTAGTGTACTTATGGATAAATGTATAAGGAATACTTGTCATGATGTCAAAGGTGTAATGTACTGAGACATGAATGTAGCTGTACTTTTTTATGTAGAATATGCTATGTTGTTGGTTGGTTGAGAAAACCAACCACATTTGCAGGAAATGTTAGACAGGCTGCATGATGCCATGAGTAAATATCTAGAAATAAATCTAAATTTCAAACATAAAGGAAGCTGTCTTTGAAAGGGGAAATGAACTAAACATTGAAAGCTAGGCATAAATGGCAAAAAAAACCAAAAACCCCAAAACATAAACAAAACCCTACCACCCAGGCACAAATATATTAAGTTTTGTACCTTGGTAGAATGTTTAGTAAAGATGAGGAAATGGAAGAAGGCATTTTAAGAGGTACAAATGCCAGCAGAAAGGTAATCAGCAGCATGTAGTCCGTTGCAAGGAATGAATGTTTGTTGAAAGCAGTGAAAATGGTTGTGTATAAGAATGTACTTCTTCCTACTGTGTTATATGGAAGTGAGAATTAGGTATGGCAGGTGAAACAAAAACAAGTGGAATGTAGGGGGATTGGGTTACTTAAGAAGTGCATCTGGTAAAACAAGAATATGGTCAAGAATAAATGGATGCTGAATGAAGTGGGACGAATACAAAAATGAATGACCCACAGAACATGTTCTTCTTCGCTGCTCCTTTTATAGAGACATCTGAACCAGATTTATCCTCTCTCTGATCCGCTATATCCTGATCGCTCAGGCTTGGCCTATGTCCAGATGTTGCTTACAGATGAACTGCCATTTATTACAGTGCACGCGGCTAGGTTTTGCGCAGCATGTAAGATCCACTGGACCTTGATAGGCCAAGTCCCTGCTCCACAGATGCATTTTAGGTAACTTTATTTATCTATTGTGCCTTCGAGTCGGTTTTTGACTCCTGGAGACTGCCTGGACTAGTCCCTGCAGTTTTCTTGCCAAGGTTTTTCAGAAGCGGTTTGCCCTGGCCTCCTTCCTAGGGCTGAGAGAGACGGGCTGGCCCAACGTCACCCAGCCGGCTTTGTACCTAAGGCGGGACTGGAACTCATGACCTCCTGGTTTCTAGCCTGGTGCCTTGACCACTACACAAACTGGCTCTCTCCATGTAATTTTAGATGTTATCAAATTCTATGTAATTTTAGATATCACCATATTTTACATAAATTTTAGATATCATCACATTTTTGGAATTTTAGATGTTATCGCAACTTACACAATTTTAGGTATTTCCTCACTTATAGCCTAGACACAGACTGTTCCTTTTGGACTTTACTCACAGGTTCTAGTTAGGTTGTTTTATATATGTATTTTAATTTTGTCTTATTTACCGATTTCTTAAGATAGGTTGATAAGTGCTCATCGATCACTCAGGGGCACCCCTCTTGCACTGGATCGTGCTGCTCTGGACTGTCATAAATGACTGACTGACAGAAAGGGGAATGCAGCTGATACGATCCCCAGAAAGGGAGAGAGGAGAAGGTTAAAGAACGAAAGGCAATATATGAAGTGGCATATGCAAGGGGTGGAAGCAAGAATGGTTTGTAGTGATATAAAGGTATGGAGATGCAGGAAATTGGGTGTCAACTAGCTTTAACTATATTCCATTTTCTTATCTCACACCTTTAATTAATTATTATTTGTTTTATTCACAGGACTTATATGGCCGCCTATCTCATATAATGATTCTAGGCCGCTCACAACGATCCATAAAACATAGCTAAAAACAAAAGTTGAGCGTCAGTGGGGGGTAGGGGTGAAGGCACCAGGCTAGAAACCGGGAGACCGCAAGTTCTAGCCCCACTTTAGGCATGAAGCCAGCTTGGTGACCTTTGGCCAGTCACTCCCTCTCTGCCCTAGAAGCAGGCAAGGGCAAGCCACTTCTGAAATCCTGCCAAGAAAACTGCAGGGACTTGTCCAAGCAGTTGCCAGGGGACAACACTGACTTGAAGGCACACACACAAACACAATGGTACCCTTCCCCCCAGATGCCAGACCAAACAGCCTCCCAGCTCAACCCCCATCCTAGCCCAACGCCTGGGGGAACATCCAGGTCTTCCTAGCCCTCCAGAAGGTTGCAAGGGTAGGGGTCCCTCAGATCTCAGATGGGAAGCGATTCCAAAGGCCTGGGGTGACAACCAAGAAGGCGTGCCTCCGAGGTCCCAGCAGGTGGCAACACTTAAGGGAGGGTCTTGCAGGCATAAATAAATGAATAAGTTGGAGAGGATGTGTAGTTTAATTTACTACAGTCATAATACATGATTATGCCAATACACTTCAGGCAGGTTTTAATTTAAAAATATACTGAATGATTTATGATCTTAAAGTAATAACATATAGCTTAAGGAATGTTATATCAAATGAAAAAGAGGTGGAAAAGAACTGACAAAATCCAGTACTAATTCTTACATAGATGCATTCTTATATAGTTTTATAGTCTCTGTATGTGCCAAAACATAAATTATGCCATCAATCCTAGAAAATCTGACTTACGATAGGATTACGTAGAAGCCTGTTCTTTTTTTAAAAAAAAAATGCACTTGCAAATATTTATGCATCTGCCTTTTACATATTGACAATTTTAATAAAATGCATATGGTGCACAGAAGTAATAAATAATGAATATAAAAACAAGCCTTGTGTATATTATTATGGCAAGCATTAAGAGGATAATCCTTTTAAAAAATTAAAACAAATGAAAGTTGTACTGAAGGTTTTTAGCTATTACAGGATTTCAGATTTCTTACATCATACTGGCATAAGAGCTATTAAACTGTTAGGACAATAAAATGAAATTTTAAATATAATCATCCTACATGTTAGGACTAGTTCATAATGCTAAGCCATTATGCAGTTTCCTTGTTTTTGGCTGTGAGGTGGAAACCTACCATTTATGGTTTAGCATTATGCGAGAACACATAATTTGCACTTGCTTACAAAAGAGAATTTACACGGCACCCTGAAGAAAAGGCATTCTGATAGAAGGCTCCGTGGCCTTCAACCCTAAATTTACTAGAACTGTGGCGCCACGAGATTCTCTGGGTTTTGTTACAACCCTATAATATATGGCTACCTTTCTGGAAACTGATATTATAGTGCATGTTGTTCCTGCAACCATACCTTTATTTTATTATGACCTTCACCTTCTTTACCTTGGATTTACAGCTGCAGAATTCAAACTAGAATTCAAATTGCTCTAAGACGTGAAATCACGATAGTAGAATCGTCTCACCTTCTTTCCTCAGAGAATCTAAATTGTCACTTGAATGCATCCCCAGGAAGGCAGGAACAATAGCTTTCAAGACAGAGCCTTCAACATGGGGAGGGGAGCTACACCCGTCCCCCTTTGCGTTACCAACTTACAAACACAACAGTTAATGAGGTAACGGGGCAGCCATTTTGATGCAACGTTCCAACGCTCCGAAAAGTCCCCAGACCCTCTTTTTCCAAATTGCAAAGTGCTTTGAATCTGAAGAGACTTTCAAAATAAGTTTATAATACAGCATGGAGGCGAGGGTCTAGTGTTCAAATAACATAAGCAAACCAACCAAAGATGGCCCTTGACATACAAATGTTTAACAACGGCTCTTTGGTCCTTAGCTGCAACCTAAGATTGTGCGGAAATAAATTATTTTTTCCATAAATGACAAGTTAGACTTGATGTCATTCCATGGAATTCTTATCAGCGTAGTCTTATTAAGAGGGTGGGAAAGGGAACTAAAAATAAAGACATTTGTGTGTCCAACATTAGTTACTCTTCAGTTGGATAAGGTATAATTGCCACTCTCCAAATGCATGCGAGAAACAAATTGGTAAAGCTCAAGTGTGTCTGCAAATTCATTCAGATGAGCTTTTCAAAGGTCACAGAATGCCTGGATGTAATTTTCTCTCTATTTGAATCAAAGGAGTGTGGATTTCAAATATTCTGCTAGAGCTAAAGTTTGTAATCTCCATTACTCATTCCAGTAAAATTGAAAGCAATTGCTGGAGGCTTCAAGTCAAATAAAGTGCACCAAAAGTGAAAGTAGAAACCATAGCAACTTTGATTACATCTTGGCCAACAAACAATGATCTTTAATTAATGCGCCGTACAGGATGCATAGAAGGCCATTCTAAATCTATACTAAGCTGTTATCTCTGACAGAAAATAATACATAGCTAATCTTGTTAAACAGATGCTAAAGGCTTAGCCCTGACAGGGTACTGCTCAGTTTGGAAATCAGTGCATTCTTAGATGCACCCGTTTGCCTGTTGCCCAGATGGGCCAAACCATTCCAAACGACTGTAAGACATCTATGTGCATAAAGGCACACTCACGTGGATCTGCCTCTTCCCACAGGCATGTGGTTCAAGCCTCAATGATATCTTGGGTCACACCTTACATACTTACGTCCGTGGCCTCCTGTGAATCCCCAAACTCTTAAAGCAGTTTGTCTTTTGTTCTGTAACTAATGCACCCTTAATTCATCATTAACATTTAGTATAGTTACCTGCGCAAAAGCACAGGAAAATCTTGAAGCAATTTCCCTAATATATAGAATGTTTTAAAAAGCCAATAAATTAAAGAAAACGTTAACAAAACAAAGGAAAATTCATCCACCCTTCACAGAGAGATGGCTTGGGTGAAGAATCGGATCCTTGCAAATTTCAATAAGGAATGCGTTCCAGAGTGCAAGCATTACCCCAGAGAAATTCTGCCCATGAACAGCCACAAATGATTCCTTGTAATATCTGCAGCCTTGCTTAACTTCAGCTGGATAATGTATGTCCAACTAGTTTGTTAGTGAACAAAATCACACTCCTATACAAAAAAAATATTTCTTGTATTTCTCGAGCAATAGTGAGAACTTCCACCCTTAGGACCAACATCCCCCTGCTTGATTGCATCCAGACCCCAGGGATTTCCAGATACCATCTTGTGGAAAAGCTCTAGCAGACAGGGCTGCTGCTTGGCATCAGCACTAGGAGACGCACACAGCATCTTTCAACAGAAAGTATCCAGCAATTCCCACCTTACTGCCATATACTAAGGAAAGACAGTGGTAAGTCTAGCCATATGACTACAGAGCTGCTACTTCAAGGCACAACAGACAGAACCTCTTCCAGCAGAAACACCCAAATGCTAATAATGACCTCTAGTCATTCACAGAACCACAAAATCACAGGGTCCAAAGGGATCTTTGAGGTCTTTCAATCCAACCTCCAGCCAAGGACAGAAATCCTCATAATATCCCAGACAAAAGGGTGTCCAACCTTTGCCTGAATACCTCCAGTGACAGAACTCCCATCATAACCTTTTTACCTGATATTGACTTAAGGACCTGGCTCTGCAGCCCTGCTTTAAATGATGGGCTGATCTAAGCAGATCAGTGGGTGTTTTTAGTACTCTTATTTTCATGTATTTGTGCTGCTCCTTTATTAAATTCTAGGCTCTCCAGGCTCAGAGTGGCTTACAACAATGGAACAGAGTATCATAAAACGTCCACGGTAAAAGTAATAAGAAAACACCATGCAAATCAAAAAGCTAAAACAGATATGATGCAAAATAAAGTAAAAAAAAACCACCTTACTTTTTTTAAACAATGGCCACCAAGTAGGCTTGTTCTCTTAAATTGGAAATGGAATCTCAAGCAACAAGAGCTGTAATGTTGGCCAGAAGCGCTATCAGATTTGGCGAAGAAGTCTAGCATTCACTCAGCAGAAAGCAAGGAGCAGAAAGAACCCCTAGATCTAGCAGATTTGTTTACGATGTCCTGAAGGAATATTTCGTATGTGAAGATGGTAAAGTAGTGTATAAGTTCAGAGTCTAAAATAACTGAACTGCACCAACGCATGCTTGAAACAGTGAAAACAGTTATGGTTTCTTCTAAGTGAATGATGCTACCTCATGTTGAACATTATCATTAATCAGGTATAACAAGGGGGTAATAATTCAAGGTTACTTTCATGGCTTTTGCAAAACTGTCTCTCTGCGATGCTCCAAATACTTAGGGAAAAAAACGCATAAGGTATGTTTTTGTTACTATAACTCTTATTAGCTGAACAACCTATCAAGTTTGATGGAAAAGGAGAAATGTGAGGATGACAAGTTGAAGCGTTTCCCTAAACTAAATCATCCCACCATATTGCACGGTCCCCTCTTCTCATCTCCTGCACACATACACACACACACACACCCTGGTGCTACAATAACAGTGCCCCATATACAGTAATGAATGGAACAGTGAGAAGAGGGGAAAAAATGCTTCATGTAGCTGTCACATTTTTCTCAGTGTACTTTTAGTTGATCAGATTTTGCATATCCAAACCCTTCCAAATGCAGTTTAAAATGCAAGGTTGACCTGGGCTGTTTTGATTGTTTTGAGATCTAGTTGGACATTAAGACTTATGTACTTATTTACACATTTGCAGCGTAACAGGCAGAAGACTGCCAGCCACTCAGTGTTTGGGGTTTCTGACCTCCAAGAGTTGGCAGCCAATCCGTGCTTGCTCCCCCACCAAAAACTGAGTGTCTTGTTACACTCCCTCAGACACATGCCTAAACAGGCATTCCTTCTTGCCTCTTCACAAACACAAATGAGAAGAAATGGCGTTTATTTCCCTGCCTTTCTGTGCTCAGCAGTGATAAACTTCCATTGCCTTCAAAAGTTCTAAAGATGGTGCGCAAGGACTTTAGGCACCTCTACCTAAGTGAGAGGTAGGCAGAGCTAGAGCGGTTAAAGGTGCTGGATCAGAATCTGGGATACTGTGAGTTCTAGCCCCACCTTAGGCACAAAGCCGGCTGGGTGACTTTTGGCTAAGGACAGCCAAGAGAAAAGCTACTGGCAAGCCACTTCCACAACGGTTGCCAAGAAAACTGAATGGACTTGTTCCTGCAGCCACCAGCAGTCAGGATTGACTTGATGGACCATAACAATAATACCTAGTCACACCTGCATGGAATTACAAGAGAGGCAGGTAGAACAAACCAAGAATCCCTTCCAGTGGGGGCACAGACTACTCCACAGAAAACAGAACAAAGCCCCCTAATACTGATTATCCTCATTTGGGCTATTGTCTATTTTGCTCAATGGGCTAGAGATACTATGGCAAACTTAAGACTTTTCCAAAATAAAAAAATCCATAACGATTGCCTCTTTTCCATAATGACTAGAGATCCTCAGTGTGTTATGTGACTTCAGTGCATTTCCCTGGCCCTGTACACAGACCCAATGAAGCGCACTGGGGAGAAATCTCACGTTCTGAAGGCATCACGTGAGTCTGGGTACGCCTAGATATTATGGGGAAGAATGGAAGAAAGAAACAAAGGTAGCTCATGATAACGTTTAATTCCAGCCTCAAATGCTGCTAAACTAATCTGTATAAAAGTATAATTTTAAACCCATAAACCAGATTTGCAACAGTCCCCTTAAGAAGCTATGATGCTGAGAAAGTCACTAATGAGTGATGAATATGCCACTTAAGATCTAGCGACTGTAAATGTGTGTTTCTGCAGGGAGAATTATAAACAGGGAACTTTTTTACTTCATGCCATGAATTTTTAAAGATTTAATTACTTCAGATACCTGTGGCAATATTCAAAACATTTGGAAAAGGAGTATAAATTATTTGTTCACATCAACATGGGGGCTCACACAGTGAATTCAGATAATTAAGAGTTACTGAACATCCAGATTTGGATAATATGATTTGCTTGGCTGATTGTTTGGTCCGGATGATAACAGATTTACTCAAGTTTGGGCATCAGAATAATTTGCATAACTTTGGAGAATGAACTGAAGAATCTGAAATGTTGAGTTGGTTTTCCTAACACGGCTAGAGGAAAATGCCACTGCGTATGATAATTAACATAACCCACGGATGAGGATCGGGTTGAATCATGGAATATTCATTATTTTTCCCAACCTGTTAGGCTTTCTGTCCTGACCTCTGTTATCAATCAGGCATTTGTCACAAATGATTAGCATGCCTTGAATTCTAAGTATTTGGGAAAGTAGAAAAGTTCTTGTTAACCCAATTTATCAGAATGCTTTATTAAAAGAAAACAAGCTGTAAGTTATTGGTCAATAAAATTCATAATGGTTGTTTGATTTTGCTGAAGTACAGTACGCCCCTTGTCACCTCACCGAACAGAAGAGTTGGCCCATGTGCTACTTGCAAGCGTGTAGGGTCGCTTCAGAGAAGCCGGAGAACGTATGGAGGCGACGGGCAGGACCGTCTCTCCATCCAACCCACCTCACAAGTGATGTGGAGAGGAAAGAGAAGGAAAGAGCTGTGAGGAATGGTGGAATACAAAGTGAGTAAGCTAATAGATAAATAAGTAAATAAGTAACTAACTAAAAGAGGAAAGCGCTCAGGAGTCCATACGCTACTCTTCACGAAGCACAAAAATATTAATGAAAGTTTTCTTTCATTATTTCACATTATACCTTGCAGTATTCATTTATTTATTTTGTAGGGCACTTGACTCCATCCCAGCTCTGGGTGGTGTACCGCATGAAATGATTAAAAATGGAATGATTCAAAGATCATCCCAAACAGCATTCAGAAAAAGAAGGACTCCACCACCCAAACAAACGTCTCGCAAGGGGTCCATCCTCCACCCTAGCCCAAGGCCTGGGGGAAGAACCAGGTTTTAAGAGTCCATTTAATACAATCAGGGTGGGGCATATGCAAACCTCTGAGGAGATTTTTATTTATGTACTGATTTAAAATCCACGCAAGAGAGAAGACAAGAAGCTTCCTTACTCCCGATATTTCTTTGCCCGCCTTGAGAATCCATTATTTCACTGTCCCATTCCGTGAATTCTTTGTTACTTCAAGTACAACGTGTAAGGCACCGTACTAAGGCAACCCTTTTTTTAAAAAAAGTGAGAGCCGACTTCTGACAACGTCCACTGTACGTGAACTGTGTGAAAGAAAATAGGTGTCCTGCTTTCTCCTTGTTCAGTTTATTACCAGGCGTGCTGCACAGTCTTCAAAGAAAAACATATTACTCCATCTCCACGCTAGAAGAGAAATTCAGGGGTACGCTGAAAGTACACAGAGGTTCCAACGCGGAGAGCTCCTAATCAAAGCAGTCTGTTTCATTCCCTTCCCCATCTACTTCTTTGATCTCCCCCCTTCCTTGCCACCAGAATCAACATTCCGTAGTCGGAGAATATGCTGAGATTTCAAAGGCCTGTTTTGGTGTAAAATGGATTTTGTGCTTCTACAAGTCTTGGGCTGCTAATCTAGCCCTCGTGTGCGTTGACTGTACCGTTCTGCATATTGATTGGCTTTATACAACATTATTTACACTCAGCCGTAATTGCTATCATGGTTTCAGGACAGAAGGTTTTCCTAGCTCTGTTTTTGCAGTCCATCAACTGGAGAAGCCAAGGTTGAACCTAAGATCCAGAGATGTTACCTAAATTAGGACCTCTTGATTGACTGATCATGTGCCATCAAGTCATTTTCAACTCCTAGCGACCACATAGACAGACGTATAGCAGACTGACTACAGCGCTTATCCCCTCTCCCTGTCCCACACTAAGAGGACCAAAAGCCCTTTTGCAAAATGGCGATTCCTTTAAGCCACATAGTATCCTGGTCTCCTACCATGAGGTGTCATCCTCCTGCAAAAAGCAGCAGCCCAGGAGACGCAGCACTCAGTGCAGGCTCAAAACCAGGAGCCAGTATGATGCTCCTCAAGAAGCAGCCCAAGAAAAAAATGAAAAGTCTTAACAATTAGCTTACAAAAATTAGGTCAAAGAGCTAGGTAGCTACATGCAGGTTAAGACCCGCTTACGTAAGTAGGTGCTCAGCCTCTGAGCTGTGGTTGCAGCATCTTAGTGGGTGCTGTGAAAACATTACTGCAGGCGCGTTCTGTGATGGAGGAATGAGACATTCCCCATCTTCTGGGACTGTTCCTCCCACTCACTAAGGAGAGGAATGTCCCCCTGCCACTTCTCAGAATAGCAACTCTCAGGTAAATTCACGGGTGGGGCTTGCTACCGAGCAAAACAAGGTGCTTGGCTTTGTCAGAGCTCGGGAAGGCCAGCGTAAATCAGTGAAGAACAACAACCAGGGTTCCATTCCCAGTAGAGCAGAAACAGTATTTTGTGTCTAGGTGCTGAGAGGTTTGCTAATATACATTTGTCATTAATTCAATTGTGCTCATTATCTCGCTCTTTCAAGTGGACCACAGAGAGACTCTCAAAAGGCTGGTGGGTGGTTAAAAATTCCCCAGACCGACCTGCCTCCTAGAACTGTCCTAGTTTTTCTCAGAACACACCAGAAGCAGCTGCCTCATTTCCATTTCACAGACTCAACTTTTGGGACTCAAAGTCTACACAGCAATCATATTCTGAGACTCAGCTCTAATTTCCTTCTATTCTTTCCTGGACAAAGTGTTCTTCTGGGGGCAACTTAATGGTGGCAGTCATCATTGCTCCTGCAGATGGAGGCAGGCTTAGTTCTGAATGGAAGAGGTTACCATAAACCAGTGTTGTCCAAACTTGGCCACTTTAAGATGAGTGGACTTCAACTCCCAGAATTCCCCAGCCAGCATGGCTGGCTGGGGAATTCTAGGAGTTGAAGTCCACTCATCTTAAAGTGGCCAAGTTTGGACAACACTGCCATAAACGAAGACCAGGTTGAGCCCACTCCCCAAAGCAGCTGGGAGGTGCTGGTGGTGTGTGACTGTATCATCCTTCCCACAGGGGGAATAAGTGGAGTCCGTGGAATTAGCAACCTTGGTCTCCCATAATACCTAGACATACCCAGAACAAACAATGCTTTCAGATGTGAGATTCCTCCCTAATGCACTGAGTACTTCTTATAAGAGCAGGGAAACTCTGAGGTGAAGACACACACATGCAGAGGATCTCTAGTCGTTGTGGAGAAGGGACAAAACGTTCAGGGATCCTTTATTCTGGCAGAAGCTTTATATTTTGCCGTAGTATCTGCAGCCCAGGGAGCCAAAGAGGCAATAGCCTTACTTTGCATGTCTTTTACTAGGCGGGTATGGAGGGAGAAAAACTAGACAAATTATTATTCCCATCTAATTAGAAACAGCGCTATGAGTAATAAATTTCCAGACACCAAATCAATGATTGTAATGATTGAAAAAGTCTCTTTAATAGTAAGACCCAACAGAATCCTCAATATTGGGGGAATTCGTTCTGTTTTTGCTATGAAGGAAATTGCTAAAATTGGATTTAAGTTATGATTCATTCCTGTCAGAATACCCTAGTTGATCTCTACCTGGTCCCTTCCAGTTGGGTTGTAGTTCGACTCCCACAATCCCAACTAGCACAACATTTTCCCAAGTTGGCTGAGGTTTGACAACTGGAAAGCAACAGCCTGAAGACAGTTTATGTAGCGGATAATACAACAATGTTTTTTCTATTATTATCCATAACACATGTCAGCTTTGGCAATAGCCTTGGGTAACATGAATGCTGTAGATGTGAATTACCCAAATGAAGTCAATGACCTTACAGATGTTAATGGCTACCACTAAGAGTGACCTCCTTGTTAAAGGCCCAAATTATATGAAATGGTATTTTATTTCTATACAGCAAAAACTTCTGCACAAGAATTTTCCTACTTTCAGTAATTCCAATCATTTATCAGAAGGAATCTGGCAGCATCTTTTCCGACCAACAAATTTTACAAAAAGGCATCGGCTTTCTTACTTAGAAAAGGCGCTATCAGAAAACTTCAGATTTGGAGTCACCATCAACAAATACAACTCTCCTTCTACCACACTTTCAATCGTTTATATGAAAGAGGACCAGATGTAGCATTCCACAATCCCAGCAACAGATTGTGCATTTCTTGTGATTGTAGCCTATACAAGCTGCCAATTCAGGCATGTGACATGTTCCCATAGGCTCGGGCATGAAATCCACCTCCACAAGCGAAATACATTCTTGGTCTTGTGCACACACAACCAGGTTACCCCCATCCCATCTCACTGCTGAATATGGGGGGAAAGCATTGGCGTTTTTGAAAAGGTCCAACATTGCTGAAGCTGGAAGAGAATTAGGTTTAAGATTGCTTCCTGGAATTTCAGATTAAAGTTTGAGAATTTCCAAGAAGCTAGAACAGGAAAACATCTGCTTCAAGAGTCTTGTATCTCTGTAAAAATAGGTGAAAACGTTCAACCAGGAATTACACTAGGTCTAATTGTACTAAGTTTCCACTCTAGCTTTTATTTCTCTGTAATAGCCAACGAATAATGTGTGATTTCTGCTTTTACCCATGCTTCAGGCTGGCAGAAAGGTGTTTTTCAAAAAAATTCATAATCTTGTCTGTAATATTAAATTGCAACATCTCCTGTCTCACAGGGACAATGTGCCATTCGTAGCATTCGTGGTCTCCCTGACACACTGCATTTTCCTTTGCAATCTACCTTTTAAGCATCAATTATATTCCTGCGATTGGCACAGCTCTATAATTTATCACTGCCAACATGGACTACTTGCATTTTAGTATTTAAGGTTAAAATGTCATTTTACATTTTCACTTATTTCTTCTAAAATTTGATTTTGTTTCTTTCTCGTAAGGTTAGTCAGACTTCCAAGAAAGAAGAGGTCTGTTCCTTTTTCTTCTCCCTGTTCCATTCTCCACGCATAATATACTTTTAAACAGTAAGATACACTTAAGGACTTGGCATAATGAGGCTGTTTAATAATCAAATTCTTCAGTGGTTTTCATTTATGACATCTGTTTAATATGGTTGACCTAAGGCATCCGTGGTGAATTATAACCGAATGGTTTGTTGTCTTTCCTTGCTTCAGATTACTTTGCATAGAAAGTTACAGTCCGGCTAATTGGATAAAGCTGGAATATGTTGTTCACAGAAGATGCATGTGAAAAGCAGTTGATTATGCCTTCAGGGACTAGGAGAGAGCTGGCACGCAATTATCTGATTTTTTTTCCCCCAAAAAATTAAAGTATATATACTATTTGTGCATCCCTAACCATGAACAACCAATTCAATGGCAGCCTTTTCTAAAGCTTGTAAATGCAGACACCAGAGCCAGTGGGTGTCGAGGTTAAGGCACCAGGCTAGAAATCGGGAGACGGGGAGTTCTAGTCCCACCTTAGGCACGAAGCCAGCTGGGTGACCTTGGGCCAGTCACTCTCGCTCAGCCCTAGGAAGGAGGCAATGGCAAGCCACTTCTGAAAATCTTGCCAAGAAAACTGCTGGGACTAGTCCAAGAAGTCACCAGGAAGCAACCCTGACTCAAAGACACCCCCCCCCAAGACGGGGGGTTAGGGGAAGACCCGAGGTGAGGTACACCCTTGAAGATAACAGGTGGCAGTGGGAAGTACCAAGCTATTACCCCCAAAGCAGGAGTTTGGATCAGGGTGTGAGAGACGTTTGAGACCTCTATCCTTCCACCTATAGGCTCAGCTGTTCTGGTATAGCTTTGAATGTTGGGGGACTTTCGTATAATTGGTGTGTCATTTCCCAACTCAGAATTGCCCTTTGACTCTTTACAGGCACTGGAATGCTAAGGGCTCATCCACGTTTCTACATTTGCTTGTCTGGTGGGTGCAAAGAACCAACAGCTGCCAGAACAGTGCCCAAAGGTTCCTCTGATGAGGAAGGGAAGCAGGCAATGCCTTTGCAGGACTAGGGTTTGCAGGAGGCAGAAGAATTTGAGCCATTCCTTGAGAGTGAGATGGAAGCCACATCTCTGAAGCAGAAGCTTCCTCTTCTAGAGGAGGAACTGCTGGGTGCTGGGCCTTTCCTTCAGCCTTCTTGCTGCACGCCTGCTATCAAGCCTCAAGGAGTTAGGATGCAGTGAGTGGTTGGCAGTAAGAGGGGGTAGGAGCAGGACTGGTTTGGATGATTCATCAGATAACACTTACAGCTGCCAGCCTGGTAGCCATAAGCAAGTCCAACTGCTCGTTCCCAGATTTGCTTGCACACATGACAGCTCCTCACCCATCCCGTGAACTGGGTCCCTGGATTGTCCTTCAACCACTTTGTCTCACCTGCCCTGGGGACCAGCCACTTCAAAAGACTCTCAAAGACCCATCTACAAGCACGGCATTTTTCAGCTGCAACTTGCTATCCGACTGCCGAGGAGCGTAGAGCGCTCTCCACTATAAAATACGATACACGCCAATCAGCACATGCCCTTCCTGACCAATAGCTGAGCTACTGACCAGGAGTCCCTCCAGATTCCTAATTACAGCACAAGGATGGGCGGGGGGTAAATCTGTTGCTTTGGCAATGGCATTTGGGCCTTGGAATGGGATTTCCTCATTGGAGGAACAGATGGAGACGGTTACACAAGTAGAATATTCAAATTAGTCATTGCGTCATATGATCAGAAGTGGAACCATCTCAGTCCACCAGCGAAACCCAGAGTGAAAATGCTCTCTGATTCCTTTCAATGCTTTTCAACTAGATGAAGCAAAAGTAGTGGACAATCCCCCCTCCCCCCATCATGGCTATAAATATGCCCTGGAGTAATCATCTTTTTCTAGGTACCACCCCTTTGTTTCATCACTCCTAGTTCTGTGGCAGCATCAAGACTTGATTCATCTCCATATTCAAAGATTTACAAAAGTATCAACAGGGCCAACAGGATTTTTGCCAATAACTATTAAAATCTAGCTCCTTCTAAGAACAAACCTATTATCCCTGAAAAGTTAGCTAGCATTGAGGTAATGAGATCCATGATAAAAGAATTGTTTCCAGTGACTGGCCCCAGATTTTATAGCCTGGTGAGACTGTGGCAGGCAGTTAAACAGAACCACCATAAATCAATTCCCTTACTACTGAGATGGGTCATAAAATTGTAAATCAGTCACTCGTCTTTCATTAATGTTGCAGGGGACTAGCAATGCAGCATCAAGGTGAGCAGTCTAATGCCAGGGTGCCAAGGGGGGAAGATGCAGACGGTGGCCAAATCAGGCCCAGGGTCACAAAAAGCAGATTCCTGACACCAAGGTAAGGCTATCAACAAAAGCAGCTCTAGCAAGGTAACCCTCCTAAGCAGCCTTAAATAACACCAGTCCTCTGTACTCTCTGCTCGGATGCAGCTGAAGCTATGCAGCCTCAATTTTGCCAGCCCACCATCCTGCAAAGCATTGGCTTCCATCGTCAGCCTTCCTTTACGGTGACTGATTCTTCACCAGACTACCCTTTGGCTGGCTGTGGTCTTCTGCATTCTCAAAACCTGAAGTCTTTGTCTCTAATTCCAGGTCTGAATGCTAAGCGTTAGAGTCTGGAATAGTGGGATCTGCACCTCGCCTTTCAACATTTGTTCTGGGGCTAGTCCTAAATATCTGAAATTTCAGGTTCCTCAGTTTGGTGGTTCTCTGAGGAAGATGATGTGTCTGCCTGGGACCCAAGACCACCTTTCGTTCTATCCATTAGAACGCACCTGGCCACGTATGAAGGACCAAATATTAATTTATTAATGTATTTGTTCACACCAGAGGGTTTGTTTTTTTTTTGCATATTTATATACTTACACCCAACCCCTTTTTCCCCAAGCCACTTTGGTAAAATCTCTCTCTGAAATACAGAATATAATTGGATTAAAAATGAGTGGAAAGGGCTGCTTACTGTCATAATTTCTGACTGGACAGATTACAGTTGTCTTTTCCAGCAGAATGTAAATTTTAGCATCCACCTCATCTCACATATCATTTGTTTTTAACCTTTGGCATGACCACAATAGAAGGGCTGAGACTAGCCTGGTCCTGTTAGACCTTCATCAGCTTTTGGTGTCATCAGTCATGGTCCTTTTGGACCCATTGCAAGGATCAGTTGGGACACTGTTCTTCCTGAGTGGCCGATCTCATTATGGGGAGAAATTGAGCCTCTGCCCATTCCGTTTTGGGATGCCTCCATGTTCAGTCTTTTCCCCTACTACTATTCAACATCTACAGGAAGGCTCAGGGGGAGGTCATTCTCAAAAGAGCAGGAGGTATCACCAATGTGCTGGTGATACCCAGTTATATATTTCTACCTTAGGCCAGACAGGAGATGCAGTGGAGATCCTGACTTGATACCTGGAGACTGTCAGGCTCTGGATGGGGAAAACAATTTGGATACTGAGTCCAGACATAGCCACCTTTGACTTGGATAGCTTCCCCAGATAGAGCTGGCTTGCAACTTCGGGGGGGGGGGGGGCTCCTGCTTTAACAGCAGTGTAAGAAATGGTGGAAAATGGAAAAAAAGGCATTGGAATATTAATCTCAGAAGAGGAACTCAGTCCTGCTGCTGTGTTTCAAAAATGTGCTGCCTTAATTTACTCACCATAACTGAGGCTGAGAAATTCCTTTCATCGTTCTCAAGATTCTGTATTTATTCCAGACTAGAACTGAAGCCACCTTCCTGAAATCCATGTCATTCTTGCTTCCCATGTGGGACTCAACAAGCAGGCAAAGGCAGTAATCAGGAGCATCTTTGCACTTTTGCACCCTATTTCCCGTAGACCAGCTGCAACCTTTCCTAGATATTTACTCATGCCCTTATTATGTTCACGTGCCTGGAGTACTGCAAAGCACCCTACATGGGGCTGCCCCTAAAGATCATCCAGAAACTTCAGCAGATACAGCACGCCAAGTGGTTATAGACACACCACGTTTCAAGGTTGCCCCCTTTAAAGCTGTACTTAGATCAGTGCCTGGATATCTCCACATCTGTGTTTTCCAAGCTGAATCTGCTCACCCAGTAAGATCTGGAAGACAGGCCTTGCTGGAGGTCCCACCACTTATGGAACGCCATTTTCAGGTCAATCCTTCTTGGCCATAGCTCCCCTCCTTTGTTCCTGCTCATCCCATGATATCCAGATCATGCCCTCCTTATTACATTTTTGGAGAACTGCAAAACATAGCTCTTCAGAAAGGCATTTGGGGACAAGTAAGATAGTGGCGCATTAGACTGTCTGATTTTAATTGTATTTTTAAAAAATACTTTTTTTTTTTCAATGTACACATTTTTTAAAAAAATCTTATTCATACTGTCAACTGCTCAGTCTTCAGAGACAGAGCAGCATTTAAGTAGCAGTAGTAGAAACAATATCATAGTATACTTTGATATGGCTTGCATCACAAAACTGCTGGTATTTATTTGAAAACTGACACAGTGCATTTCCTTTCCATCTGGATTCATCCATTAGAACTGTATAGAACCGGTAATTAAATCCATATTGTTGTATATAATATTGCAAGTTATGTAAAATTTTACTGATTCTTAACAGCTTCATAATGTGCAGTAACTCAGCACCCCACCTCAATAAAATTATGCTACTTAATTCAATGTCTATGTTAAAAACCAACAGCGGATTCACTTTTCAGAATGAAAAAGCCACGCTTCTTCCTTTTCAATACCAGCAAAAATAACTTACATTTTTTGTGCTACGATCCAAGATTTTCACGCACGGTTTTATCGTACCGAACAGCCTTCTAGAGTGCACTTTATTATGAAATGCCTTCCGTGTAAGCGTTCCTGCCGATATATTCAGGAATTATTATTCTGCTAAACTGTATGTACTTACAATCCTTCACTGTACAAATTTAATGTTAACGTAAGCTGATAGCAAGACAAAGGTAGCTGTGATGTTCAGGGCGTCATCTAAAAATTAAAATGACATCAAGCTTTTGTTTTGATTTGCAGTACTCTAGCCAGTGTCCATCAAAACTGGGGCAGGTTATAAATCCTGTAAAATAAGGAAGTGAATAAAGGTTGCTTTGGAAGTTCCTGCTATGAAAAAACTTCCAATAATTTTGAGAGGAAAGAGCTATAATGTCACCTTAGAGAGAGAGGATAAAATATAAATGCATCTTTAACCGCTATAAAGAAGATCGGAAGCCACTTCTTCAAATCTTTCTTTATTTTTCTCTTTCTTTTTTGTCCTTTTTCTTTCACTTCTTTTCTATTTACTTATCCCTTTTCCTTTCCTTTCTTTTTTCTTTAAAGTTGTATGGTTTTTTCCCTCGCAAATAACTTCTTTGATAAAAATTAATTAAAAATAATTATCTGTTCCCCTGGAAAAAAAAAAAAAAGGTTGAAAGGAAAGCAAAACCAAAACCAGGTTAAGTGGTCCCTAGTTGTAATATTTCTTATCTATCTGTCCATCTCCCACTAAAGCAAGCGATTCATCTGTTTGGCAGACGTTGCCTGCTTTTCAGCAGCCCCATTTCTCAAGAGAGGAAAGACACTTCCTAGAAAGTGGATGCCGTTGGCTAAACTCGTGGCTAGATTTCCCAGTATCTACGTGTAGTAAAAACACCCTCAGAAACCTTGTTTCTGCTTTGTAGACTGAGCCACACAGTTTACAGGCATGGAAAGACCTGGATAGTTCTTACAAACGTCAGCTGTGCTGGTTCGAGATCAGGGCCACCCACAGCGTCCTCACCGTGCTCTGGGACTGAGGAGCAAGCTGGCCAACTTGGTCTCCACTCCTCCTGCAGGAAGAAAGCTGCAAGGAAAGGACAGTTCCCTCTGTCCCACCTCTTGAGGTCTCCCTGTAGACAAGGCATTACGACATCTTCCCATCTTCTCCTGCACCGTGGCCAGTTATTGTCCTTTTCTCAGCGTGAAAAGCAAATGCAGTGAGAGACACACAAAGTTGGCCAGAGAGCATCGGCTACGGTTTCTTGCACTTGTCTTGCCTCCTCCATGGGAGGGTGAAACACAACAATGGGGACGCTAGCACAGAAGTGTGAAACTGTTGCCCTGGAGCTGAAGGACGAGGTCAATGGCTGTAGGCCCTAGGTTTGGTATTTGGATCGCATTCCTTACCTTTCTACGCTGAGCTGGGAAAAGAAGGAAGAGGCAGGGTCTTTCCCTGGCTTTGGAAAGTTGGAAGCAGTCTTTTGTGGCCCAGACATTCTTAAATTTGAGTAGAAGTATCAGGAGGGGGCAATCCTTGGCTGCTCCTGTTGTGCTTGAACATTAAGCAGGCTAGGGCTCATTAGCACTTAGACTGTTTATGTATGAGATTTATCCCTGCCTCCATCCTTAAATGGACTCCACATGGTTTGCAGCTGAAGCGATACTAATAAAAGATACAAAATTAAATTAAATACAAAAAAACATTAAAAACTTTAGATCCTTAAAATTAATACTGGCACCAAGCCCTCTTTAAAGGCTTTTTAGAAGAGCCAGAAGGTTATGAAAGTGTAAGCCATCCTCAACTTGATAGACAGCATAGCCTCACCTTGGGGGAAGCCCTCACAGAGTACACCCACCTACCACATCTCTCCAAAGGTGGGGACCCTCAGCAAGCACCCTCCAGCCAACTGAGCTGGGCTGGCAAAATGCATCTAAGAAAGGCAGAAAGGTTCTCAGATATCCAGGACACAAGCTACATAGTACTTTAAAGACAGCAACCAAAACCTTGCCTTGCACTCAGAACCATAACTGGTAGCCACTCCAGCCCTGCAGAAGTCTCACACTGTCCAATGAGCACATAGGCAGTTGCTTTTTGGACCAGATGAAGTTTCTGTGTGGTCTTTAAGAGCATCCCTCCATACAGTGAGTTACAATAATTGAACTAGAGATGACAAGGACATGAGTGACCATCTTCAGTGTATCCTGTTCCAGGTAGAGCACTAGCTGGTGCACCAACCAAAGTGGGGCAAAAGTCCTCCCAGCCATGGTTTCCACCTGCTCTTCCAGCATGGATCATGAGTTCAGGAGGAATCCTGCAGAACATAAACCCATCAATAGTTAAAGTTCTGGAATGCTGGAAACTGCAGGCTTCTGAATTAACAGCCACTTTGCCTTGCTTAGGTTGAAATAGAGCCTCTTTCTCCCCATCCATGAAACAGGGAGGATGGAAGACCTGCAGGGCATACCAGGGCTGTAGGCTAAGCTGGGAACTTGAAAAAGGCAGCAGCAAGCCATTAATACGGTATTGCCAAGATAAACTGTCCATGAAATAATCCGGAGTCAAGCTCAGAGAAGGCTTAAACATGTTTGATAGACTACACCTTTTGAACTGGAGAAATTCTTACCATCTGCCAATCAGATGCGAAGAGAGGTGTCCTGGTAATCTGGTTTCAGATATGGATTGGGTTTAATGGCAAGTGATTCATTATACCCACAACTTCTACCCATCACTCACAGTTGGAGTGGGCAGAGCCTCTTAGTATTATAACATGGCAAATAAAAATCCAGGGACAAGCTGTTGTCTTCATTTCTTATCTGTATACTTTCTGGATCATCTGGTTGCTAACTGGTCAAAGCAGAATTCTGGATTAGATAAACTCTTGGTCCAATCCAGTGGCATTCATTCATTCATTCATTCATTCATTCATTCATTCATTCATTCATTCATTCGACCAACTGGTCCTGGGCTGGATAGTATTTTGTGCCTTATTCTGCCTTAATGCTATGCTTCTCACCTATTTGATACAGAACAGTGGATTTTTCATCTGGATACAATATTCAGTTATGGAGAAATCAGAAAGAGCTCTTCAGTTTCTAAAGAAGCTTCCTATTATTTTCCCCTTACTACCACCCAGTTATGAGTAAGAAGTAGTCCCGTTTTCACAAATGTAGCAATATCCTTTGTTGGTAGTTCCTTTGATTACACTGTTAGTCTACGCCCTTCCTTTTAAAGACACTGACTCCCCAATAAGATCAAGTTCAGATCCCAGTTGTCCACCATAACATCTTCAACATGGGGAAGACCCAAATCAAACCTTGATAGCATCCATATAAAACAGATGGCACGCCTGTAGTAGATCACTACAGTTGGGCTACTGAACTTCCAAAGCAACCACTTTTACAGTCTTTCAAGTTTTTGTTTCTGTTTTTTTGTGGAAGGAGGAAAATGTGAGATCAGAAATTTGTATCTGTTGTCCATTTTAACTTTCCTGGTAGGAGCTAGGCCATCCAACTTGTGATAACTTGATGAATACAGCAGGTGCTATGGATTCTCTTCTGAATCACCGCAGCTGTGAAGTACATCTCTGAATGACATTAAACATTTTCTTCTCCACATGAAATGCTCGGTATAATTAACTAAATTCCCAGCAAGCTCATCACTTGAAAGAAGGGTTCCTGGGTTTATAGTGAAATTATTTCCGGCATATCAAAAATATTCACGGAATGGAAAGCGTCTTACCAGAAGCAACTGATAATTCAACATTATGGAGCTGAGCTATTCCAACTGGGAAAAAAACGCTCCTTGGGTTTTTCTTTTGTTTCTCTTAAATTCTGTTGGTACCTAATGAAGTTCACAGTAAATGTTTGGGAGTGTTTTCCTTGATCAGTTATAACAGCAACACAGAGAAGTAGTTGAGCTTAAAGCTTGAACATTTCATGGAGATTAGTCCTAGATAATAAGAAAGGTGAATTGATCAACTGTTCTTAGCACACCTTCTAAGTGTTTACAAACTCAGGCAAAACAAAAAGGAAGTCAGTTGCCCACTGCAAATCTAAGCAAAACTGATATAATGACCAAACTACAACTTTAGGCTTGGGTAAGTATTTGTATCCAAGTATCAGAATCCAAGTATCTTCACAACCACAACTACAGTCTTCATGGTAAAATGAAGAGAAGCTATAAAACAGCATAAAGATTCTTCCTTGGTGCCTGCCATGTGACTGTCATAAGGATTTTGTGGGTTCATAGGAATTTATTAGACAGCACATATTATCTCCCTGTGAATGTTCTTCTTCTCCTTTTATTAGCAAAAGACGGCAAGCTCTAAGTTTTATTTTCAGGCATATAAAGCAATTCAGACGCTATTTCATCACAGCAGCTAAACAAGCTGGTTTCCTTTCCCGCTCTCTCCTACCTCCCTTTCTGGTAAGTGGTGATGCAGACCTAATGTAAGGTTTTGATTTATGGGTTTCTAGCCAAGCATTTTAAAGTTAACTACTTCTCTACTGGATATGCATTGCAGGCTACAATGTTGATGAATTAGTAGATTCCTACTTCTGATGGCTGGCAGTGTCTCTCAGGCTGGCAGGACAGGGTCTTCCTTTCTTCAGCCTCCCATGGATGCCAGGGAGAAATGTCCCTCGGTGCCCATCTTCAGAAGTCTTGGGGCCCTTCTGGATCACTATAGGGGTCTTTTTGGACCCTGTCCTGGCACATACCAATCTTCCATAGTGCAAAAGTGCCTAGTTCATCTCACGATCACCAACCCTCTCTCCTCCTCCTCCTCCTCCTCCTCAAAACTCCAATTAACCCCTTCAAACCTCACCAGCATCCTCTTCTCTCTGGTCAGCAGAGAAGCAGCCTCCCTTTTTCCTGAGAGGAGGCTACAGTCTGTGAGAAAATGTGTTTTGTCTCAGCTTCTGTTAACTAAAAGAACAGCATGGATGTTTGGGTGAATACACAACGGATGGCAGAATGTTGGAAATAAATTATGAAAAGCAGCTGAGGATTCTATGCATTTGTGCACCAAATTCTCCCAAAACAGAATGGAATGGGATTTAATTTGGTGAGGTAGAAGAAGCCAATGAAAGAACAAGTTAAAAAATGGAGTGGGTCTGGCTGGGGTCCTCGGCGGGGAGGAAATCCTCTCCTTTGGGAGAGGCAATGGGGAAGCTGATTGAAATATTGATGACTTCTCCTTTCTATGCACCCTTCTGTTTTAATTCCCAGGCTCCTGATCCAGAGCAGAGATATTTTTAAGAAGTTGGAAAGAATCCTCAAAGCCCTGCTTTGCAGGCTTTCCCTAACTTGTGAAGACGTTTTTAGTTAAGATAATACTGTTTGGCATTCTGAAATGCTACGAAACATAACACCAATCTCAGGTCTCATCTTCATTTAATCGTTTTCATATTCAGGCTGACTGTAAAGCAGGACTCCTTAATTCTTGTACCACATTAAGCTGTAGTTAAGTCTGATGTCAGAAATGAGTCGCTAAGGTGACAACTGGTAAAGCATTTAATTCTGTCAGTTGGTTTCCTAATTTTTAAAAATGATCTCATGTCATGGTAGAAGACAGAATTCATCTTTTTAAAACACTGTAAGATGAAACTCGCTCTACCAAATATGTTTGGAAATCACTGGTGAAATCATTACTGTGTTTTATTCCTAAATGTATATTTTATCATTAATCAATAGCAATGCATGTTGTAATACATAATTCAACATTTTAGGGAGAAGCATATCTGATTTACAAACAGCACAGGAAGTAAGAAGCTCTTTCGGTTTTATTATTTTAATGACTGTAGTAAAATTAATGCAAGTGAAAGACAAAATGGTAATAGAAAAGGAACACCAGATGAACATGCTTGCTTTATTTAAAAAGTTTGCCAGCTTTGTAGTTTCGCTGTTCATTTCAGCAACTCCATGGAAAGTAGAAAGTCAGTGATTTTCTGATGCCAAAGAGCAGCAGGAGTCCGTCAATTTGTAGTAAGGATACTGGGAGAAGGAGAGCCACATTGGTTGGACTCTCCAATCTAGAGCTGCGGCTTCAAAATCCCTGGTTCTGCGATGGAAAATGTGCATGCAGATTCTGGACCCAGGATACAGATAGGCTCTTTGTGCGGCCCTCAGTATAGCAACCCAGCCATGCTGCAGGAGAAAGTCCCACTGTGACTGTAAGTGGGAGGGGGGAATGTATTATTATTCTTTAAATCTATTAGAATTTTAGCTCAGGGCAGTGTATATAGTACTTCTCATCCAATTCTATCCCATAACAACCCTCTGACTTAACTTAGGTAGAGAAGCATGGCTGAAAGTCATCCCATATGCTTCCATGGCCAAATATGCATTTGAACCTACCTTTTTCCTGCTAAGTTCAAAATTACAGGTAGTCCTTGCTTAATGATCACAATAGGGACTGGGAAATTTGTTGTTAAGCGAGTTGTGCCTGATTTTACAACCTTTTTTGCAGCGGTCATTAAGCGAATTACCACAGCCTTTAAGTGGATCACGTGGTCATTAGATGAATCACACGGTTCCCCACTGACTTTGCTTGGGGGAAGCTGGCTGGGAAGGTCGCAAATGGTGATCACGTGACCCCAGGACACTGCAACTGTCATAAGTGCAAGCTGGCTGCCAAGCGTCCGGATTGCGATCACATGACCAGTGGGATGCTGCAATGGTTGTAAGTGCGAGGACCGGTTGTAAGTCTCTTTATTCAGCACCATTGTAAGTTCGAACGGTCACTAAATGAATGATTGTTAAGGGAGGATTACCTATATCAACATTGCCATACACTTGCTTCTGGTTGCCAATGGAAAAAATCTCCAATGGTACTTTGATTGGCAGCAACTCCAGCCCCTCTGTCCCGTCAAAGATCTCGGCGTCTAGCCCCTGATCACCTTTCCAACAGCCACAAGTCTAATTTCCAATTAAGCAAAACCACGATTCGCTCAGCTACAATGGAAGCGAGCCGCTCAAAGAGCGTTGCACGGTTGCAGGGATGAGTTTCAGTTCATCAGACTCAACCTAAGCACAGAAACTCAAACTAATATATAAAGTAGTAAAATAAGCCCATAGAGATGCAAAATGCAGCTACAGAGCCCTGCTATTAGAAATAGAAAGCGGAAGAAATCAATTAACAAAAACACAATGCTCCAACCTCCACCCCAGAGCTACTTGAGCAAGCCGCTGCTGTGCGAGGGTTACCCTGGCATGCCCCGGAGCACGCAGCCTATCACTCCCTCCCACTGCAAACCTCTGAGTCCAAGGCCATGAAAATAGGCATAGGTGTTGCCCCAGTAACAATCCAATCAACCACGCACTGACTATTTATGGAAAAAACCAAAAGTCTTCCCACTAAGAGCTCAGCTTCAAAATAACAATAGGAGCAAAAGCCTGTCTTGTTGTGGAGAAGAAGATATTCCCCTGGAAACAAAGCAAAAACTAATCCCCCTTCCACTATCCGATCATCACTTTGGGCTATTATATGCGCAATAGTGGTTAATAGGACAGATCCCACAGAAGAGTTGAAACTCTGCAACAGTGCATGTTTTCCATATTATGCTCTGATCTTATGCAGCACAGGAAGTCCAGGTATGCAGCAACCAGGTAGAACTTGCTGAATGGGGCATGTTATAGACCATATACGTTCTAGCAACTATGCAGTTTGCAAAAGTAGTCCTTGTCATGCTATTGCCATGTACTAAAAAAAAGGGGAGGGGGTGGAAGCCTGCTTGGGTTAGGCTTATGCTGGCCGGTGGGGTGGGGTGGGGTGGCAACTGCTTCTCCAGCCACCACAACTGCCAAAGGTTTGTGCGACGGTTTCTTGCCATGTTGAGGCTAAAAGCACACGCACACATTGCAAGGTAAGCTTTAAAGTAGGCTTGACTTTGTTTAAAAGACAAATACCCCAAACGTTGCCCTCCATCCAAGCCTACTGAATAAAGCAAACCCAAAAACTTTGGCTGCGCCCATGTACGTGGCAGGACCCTCTTTATGTTCTTGTCCCTTCCACGTGGCTCATCTCCTCTGCTTCAAACTCCCGGCCAAAACTAGGTAAAAAAGATCTATTTCACTTCATGAAAAAAGACTCCCAAAGGAAATGTTTTCGTTTGGCTCCTCACAATGCGTGCTTTTCAGTTTTGCTGGTAAATCTCCAAGATGATCACTTTTCCCACTAATTGCATTTTACACTTTGGTCAACCAGTCAGAGATTAACTCAAGTGACCAACATTATCAGATCAGGTCAAAACATTATACAGTGGTCCTCATTTAGCATCCACTCGTTCGGCAATTGTTCGAAGTCACGACAGCACTGAGCAAGGGGTATTTATGATGAGTCCTCATAGTTGCGGCAGTCACAGCATCCCCACAGTCACATGATTGTGATTTGGGCGCTTGGCAACCAGCTCACAGTTATGACACCACAGCATCCTGAGTTCACGTGATCGCCATTGGCAGCCTTCTCTGCTGGCTTCTGTCAAGCAAAGTCAACGGAGAAGCCGGCAGAAGGTTACCAACGGCGACCACGTGGGATTTGCCTAGCAATGGCAACTGGGACTGCCGGAACCACTGTCATAAGTTGGTGGATTCACGTGACGTCACGCCTTACAACCACGTTGCTTAGAGACAGAGATCCCGGTCCCAGTTACTGTCAATCATCTGTAGCCTGTAGTCCGTACTTTCTAAGTTTAAAAGAGAGATTATTCCAGCTTGGTATATTCTAACCTGGGCAACTAGGATACAATGGCCACTTAAATCCATTCAGGCGTTATAAACTCCAGACAGCTCCTAAGTCCTGCTTCTCACCACTGTCACTCCAGTGCGATTGGCTCCTGGCAGACACGGATGTGTTTTCAGGCCTGCACCACGTGGACATCAATGCACACATTGTTGTAGGCAGGAAGCTTTTTCTTCCGTGGACAATTGCAGGAAAGACTGTCTTCTGAAGAAGGACCTACCCTGTTTACCAGAGAGAGACAAGCTTTCCCCCCAAATAACGACCTGTCCACCGTGCCTGAGTTGTGCAAGGTATTCAATTCATCGTTAAGAAATTCTTGGAAGCAAAGAATTGAATAAGGGGGGCAAACTTCCACCAATGTCCCAGATGAAGTGGGGAAGACTGGAGTAACTGTAGCTGTAGCAATTGCTTAGGAGGCACTGCTAAATTTAACCCTCTAAGTAATGCCTAAAGCTTCGTTCTCTCTCTTCCTTGTGCAATCTTGGCACAGAAATGCTCTATTTCTGCTACTTGAGAGAGCCACGTTTTTACGGTTGACGCGGCGGACGCTTTACTTGGTTTTATCATCTGGGTAAACCACTGAGCGTCCCTGGATTCTAACGGGTAGACATGTGCAGACTAAATAAATACAATGTTATTTATTTCTATTAGTCACGCAAGAAGGACGAGGGCAAACATTCGAGGCTCAGGCTGCTGAATCCCTGGATGTACATTCAGATTCTGCTGTTGATATGAAAGGAGCATTTGGATTCGGTCCTGCTCTTTTTGTACAGATGGTTCAGCTAGATCATCTTTTAGGTCAAGCCATTAAAACAGTGCTTTTCAACCTCAGCAACTTTAAGATGGGTGGACTTCCACTCCCAGAATTCCCCAGCCAGCATGGCTGGCTGGGGAATTCTGGGAGTGGAAGTCCACCCATCTTAAAGTTGCTGAGGTTGAAAAACACTGCATTAAAGGAACCCTTTTAACTGTACAAAACCCATAAAGAAGAGCGGTGTTTAGCAGTGCATTTCATTTTCCGCAAAGTGCGTACAACCATTTCTACTGGAGAAGACCACCACCTGAAACGTGCTCGCTAAGCAATAAAATGTTCAAAGCTTCAGTAGGAAAAAGGGATCTCATTACTAGCTTGTTACAGGGGACCCCTCCCTCAGCTGCCTACCTCCTAGAAAATGCCACTGGCTTCTAAGCTTTACAAAATTTTATTTTGAAAAACGTATGGCAAATGGTTGCCAACGTCAGCCCGGATTCACGCGTTAGGCTTCGGGTTGGATCCCCAGCAAGGGCTTCTGAGTGCCCAAGGATAGGAATGGAGCACCTGTCCGCAGCTCTTTAAAGCAACTGCATCTTTTCCTGGAATCAGCGGCTGCCTTCTGCAGCTGCTCCGTGATCCTGGTAAAAGGATCTGTGGCTGTTTTAAGACTTTGCAGGCAGGTCATCACATTCCCACCCCTGCATACTTTGAAGAATCTTTGGGGAATCAAATCTATGCACTGCACAGCTCTAATTGACAACTTGCTCACCACAGCTATTCAGAATTTATACACTGCATTAAGCCATAATATTATTAGTGTCTTTCAGCTTAGGGTGACGTGCTCCACAAGCCCACTGTCAATCTCCCCCAATACAGTTACCATCTGAAATTTAGTCTCAGTTTGTATGAGAGTGAATCACTATCATTTTAATAAACTGATCTTTATATAAAGTGCGCCTGAAATGTTCCATATTTTGCAACAAAAAGGAGCTTCAAAAGAAACGTACAGAGTGTTTCTCATCACAGAAATCAATACAAAAGCGATGGATTTGGAGAATCCCACAATAATTCTAATTGCTAACTCTTTTCATTCTTGGGAAAGTTGCTTAGTTACAGCAGGATATAGTAATTATACCAAAGGAATAACAGAAAAGTAGATTTAGGGAAAGAATTGGAAAAATAGGTTTTTCTGCTTTAAAGTAAGAGGCGGCAAACACAGGCCTTTTGAAGAAGCAGGCGCCTTCCAAATGGCCAATGACTGAATAGACTGAAAGCAAGGCCCGGAGCATTTTCTAATTTATAATCTCCCTCTTTCCTTGGAGTACAGGTAGTCCTCATTTAACGACCACAAATGAGACCGGCAACTTAGTCGTTAAGCAAAGCGGTTGCTAAGTGAAACCGCGACTGTGCTTATGATCTTACTTCAGCTTTCCTCTGCTTTACAGACCTGCGAAGGTCATCAATGAGAGGCCTGGTCGCAAAGTTACTTTTTCATCCTCGTTGTAACCGCGAATGGTTGCCAAACAAAGCAGTCGCTAAACGAGGACCCGTAGAAGCCACCTGATATACTTTAGAAAAGACTACAGCTTTGATTTCTCCTATGAAGAAGCAAAATGTAACAACATGTCTACCTTGTGATATTCTGTAGTTTTTGCTTTCCAAATGATATTTCGTTTGCTTGTTTGCTTCTTGGCATGCATAAGAAAAGGAAAAAAGAGGAGAAGGAAGCCCACCAAAACATAAATCCTACACAGAGCAAGATTCTTATTAAAGCCACATTGCACATTTAATTATTAACATTTGAATCAATTGAGCTAGCAATATAAAAAAAAGATAGAAATTTAAATATAGACAAATAAATAAATAAACACACCCGTAGATGCTGGCCAGAATTCTAAATCACCCTCCCAATGGGATCCACAGTGGTAAAACGTTTGTTCAAACACAGAAAAAGCCAAGAGAATATCCATTTTTGGCAATATTTTTGCAGTCATAAACTGCATAACAACAATTATGTCCTCTTAGCTTCCAAACTTCTGTAAGGAAGCATAAAAACTAATCCATCTTCCTATTCGGTAATTTTGTTAACGAGAGTGCACTAAAAATCATGCATTCAATGTAGGCTGCTCAATAATGTTCTAGGCAACTGATAGAATAGTGTCAGTGTGCTTAAACCACCATGTTCAAGCTGTGGCTTTTGCACATCAAATTATTTAAAAGCTGCATTCTCTCTTAATAGCCCACCATGGACAAAAGTGAGGTGTTCATTTGGGCTGGTGCATAGATTTGGATTGTTTAGAGCATGGAACCATTTGCCAAGTCACAAACTGGATACCCCGGTGGCTATGGCCACTCACAAAACTATTTTGAAGATAAACTGGAGAAGATATTTTGCCCAAGCCCCCATTTCCCCAGGACACTCCCATGCCTGGGCAGGAGGTCACAATTCCAAAGGACTGAGCTGACGTCACACATCATTTCTGTTTTCTAAAGACTCTTATGAGGAAGCACATCAGCATTCTTGGAACTAAAAATGATGCTGGAAATTTTTCAGAGAGCCATCTCCTAACGTATACATTCTTTTAAAATCAAATTATACACACATTTAAGTTAGGTGGGACAAGAACTTGGTAGCCACCAAAACAATCTCTCTGAATGTATGTTGGTTCCATTAGCATCCTACTGGACACCACTGGCTTATTCTGTAATGGTCCTTCCTACACTTTGTTGTAAAGTTGTAAGAAGCCAATAAAGAGAGCTTTGTTGATACTCTATAAAAAAGATTTGTGCACAAAAAGCTTACATCTAAATTTTCTGTTCTAGCTGGAATCTGGGGGGATTTCTTTTTTAAGTTTAAAGAATCTGCCCATATCTTAATAACAAAAATATAGAGATACGTCTGTTGCTAAACGAACTAGGGAAGAATCTACCATCATTTGTCTATTCTCCCATGAATGGGATTCAAACAAAAACCACATAGCTGCAGATGCTTTTTCTGAACTCTGAACTGAGGATGTCCTGGCCAAATAAAGGGAATGCATCAAGCAATTCCCCCGCCCCACTTAATCATGATGTACTTTAAAGAGACCTATAGCTAAGCTGTAAAACAAAGTATCTTAAGGCCATCTGCTAAATACGTTACTATCCCTTGCCACTTTCAACATTCATTAATTAAGCAGTGTGGTAGTAGCCTACTTCTCCCCTTTCTAAACTGTCGTTCTTCAACCCTTGCTCATCCTTAAAAGCATTTCAGGTAGATTAAAAAGTATATTCTTTTCCTTCTCTTAAAACTCAGGAATTTGTTACTCAGGAAACAACATCATCTTCAAGGTTGATTATGTTGATCTCCAGTCCATTTGTGCCTTCGGAAAGCAAAGGTTTTGCAATCATTGATCTTCTCACTGAGGCTGACCCTCATTCTCCCAACCTGGTTCTAGGCTTGAGCTCCAATGAGAGTCAACAGTCGCATAGGATGGCGATAATGAGAACTGTAGCCCAACACATCTGGACAAAATGAAGGCAAGACCATGACTGTAATTTTAGTAAGCCTAAAGATGAATTTTTAGATGGGTTTAAAAATGGGTTTTTAAATTATCCTGGGTAACCCATATCCTGCATCCCATTATAGAAATCATTTAGTCTATACTGTTTAAAAGTCAAGACATGTTCTGTTATCTTGCATCACAATTTAGTATCTTTATGAATAGAGGAAACCACTGGCATATTATATGTTAGCTATGAATTATTAAAATCACTGAAAGGAAATAATTGACATGGTTACCTTCCTATAAAATCTTTTAAGGACACTTACAAACAGCACATTTACACTGATTAGAGAACAGCTTCTTTAAAGTTGGATATCCCTTTATAATTCATGTTACCAATCTATCAACGTTTCTGTAGAAGGGTTCTAGCTTCCCCATGCATAATCATGGTTCCCCAATGCTACATACCCAAATCTATTTTGAATAAGAGAAAGAGAATGGGGTTCGACTGCCTTTTCGTTTGTAGCCTCCTTACAAAAGCAGAGTTCTTATAAAGTAAGCATCTTTTGGACAATTTTCCCTTTGAGTTTGGAAGATCCAAAGGCAGTTTGTGGCGACATAAACCAGTTGCTTCTAAAAGAGCAAGGATGGAACTTGGAGGGTAAGGGACACTCTATTTTTTAAAAAAAGATAACACTTATATTTGTGATGGCTTACACTACCTTCCCAAGTAAATAACTAAGGCTGGACGGGAAGGAATTATTTTGGAGAAATTAATTCAGAGGAATTGTTCTTGCAGAACATTTCCAGAATTTCATTCAACCCCCCCTCCCTTCTTCTACACATCGCTAGCGGAACCGATTTTCAGATGTTTGGGCACCCAAGTGCGATCTGGGGAACACGATTAAATCCAGATAACCTGTTAGCCGAAACTGCGCCCTGCTCTTAACCATGTTTGCGGTGACCGCCGTTCCAGTCGCGCTCTTCCTCGGGCACGAAGCTTTGGGGCGTCCGAGGCGCAGCGCCCCGGCGCCCCCCAGCCCAGACCTCACTCCCGCTCAGCCCTTCGTGAGACGGGCTTTGCTCCAGAGTCTGCCAGGAGTCGCCGGCCGCGCTGCTGACTTCGGAGCGAGTCAGCCCCGTTCGGGCGAAACGAGGCTCTCGGCGGTTCAAGGTGCGCCTGCCGCGCAGCCGCCTCCGCTGCTCTTCGGGGCTTTGGGGCAGATCAGCGGCCGGGCAACCCGTCTGCGGACGTCCGTGCTCGAGGGCGCCTCTGCCTTTCCCTCCGCGCGGAGTTACTCCGAGGCGAGGGGGACCCCAGAGCCGGTTGGGAGCGGTTTCAAGACCGTCCAGCCCCCGGATCCCAGCTCGCATCCGCCTCAGGGCGAGCCTCGCGGCACCCCGGGGACCGCCTCGCCCGCGACCTCAGCCTCGAGGCGTGGCGAGGCATCACCAGCGGCGCACCGGGGGCGCTTCCTGCGGCTGGCCGGACCGTCCCTCCCACCCCGGCGCCGCCGGACAGAAGGGAGCAGCGGAGCCCCCGCGGGCGCGAACGGGCGGGCGCGGGAAGCCCTGGGCACGCGCGCCTCCCCCCGCCCGGCCGAAAGCGCCGCCGAGCCCCCGCAAGCCCGCCGGGGGCTCTCCTGCCGCGAGCGGGCCCCTCCCGGCTACTCACCAGCTCCCCAAGCGCACCGGCAGGAGCAGGAGCAGGAGCAGGAGCAGGAGCCTCGCTCTGCCGCGGGCACTCCACAGAGGCAGCGGGCAGCTGGCACCCGACCGGCGCTCCATGCGCCCTGCGGGGTCTGCCACGACGGGGTGGCGGCGGGGCGGCTGCTGCTGCCGCCGACGCGCGGGGCTCTCGCTCGGCGCCGCCCAACGCCAGCCCCACAGCTGGAGCAGCTGCGGCACTCGAGGGGCGCGCGAGAAGGCGCTCAGCAAACAGGTAGCCGCGGCTTCTGGAGAGGACCGTCTAGGCGCGCCAGACCAATAGCGCCTTGGGTTTTCCATAGATTAGCCGCGCCGCCAATCAAGGCGGCCGAGGGGCGGGGCTTCGGTCGGATCAGAAAGGATCGATGCCCTCCGCCCCCCCCCTCCCCCGGGTCCAACTTGGCGCGTGGTGGCGAGGCCGGAGTTAGACCGGACGGGCGGACGGAGGCGGTGGGGACGCCGCGTTCCGCCCCGCCGTGCGGACCTGAAGCGTGGAGAGGGGAGGGTGCGGACTCCGACCTGTAGCTTCGCCTGCGGATAAGCGAGCGCTGCTTGGCCGTGGTGGAGGAGTGCCCTTCCTCGACCTCAGGGTCCGGAGGAAGAACCGCCATGAGAGTTTCTTCCCTGTACGCAGCCAATTCTGCATTCCGTTGCTGCCGGAATCCTTTGTCTTCTGCCCACCCGCTTCACCACCGCGGACGCAGAGCCCTTCTTTCTCCTTCCTTCGAAGGCTGCAGGGCGGCGTGAAACTCAAGGATTGCGTTTAAAACCCATGTTGTGCTTTTCCGTCCCGGGACACAGCATGGACCCCTGCAAATATGTTGGGACGTTTTAGCTCCTCCCATTTCCGAGTTGGATATTCTGCACAGGGTTAATGCCCCCCAGTTTCCGAATGTGTGTGGTCACAGTTTATGGCCATTCCTCCCCCCCCATGAATTATAACATCGCCCAACTGTTACCCAGCCATCACCACACCGATGCAATGGTAATAGTTGTACATTGCCACAGCGATGGTTGGGTGATGCTGCAAGAAAACCACCAGCTAATCAGCATTTATAATTTCTGGCCAATAGTGAATGCAGAGAACTATTCACCAATTCATGTTTCATGGTGCCAGCAACTGAGGTCCTTGCTGAAGGATACATCCCCCTGCACACTGAAAAAGACAAATGTACTAGCATTTCTCCACATTTCTGCCCTTACCGTTGTCCCAAACGGATTGATTGATTGATTATGTGCCATCAAGTCATTTTCAACTCCTAGAAACCACATAGATAGATTTCTCCATGATGATCTATTCCTAACCTGGACTTTCAGGTCTTCCATGCACCCGTCATCACTGTAATCAAGTCCATCCCCCTGGCTGTGGGTCATCCTCTTCTTCTTTTTCCTTCCACCTCCCCCAGTATTTGAGCCTTCTGCAGAGAGCTGGGTCTTAGTGGCCTTCAAAAGCCCTAATGAGGGTACAGCAGCCATTCTGCATGTAGGCTCCTTTTCCTATTCATCCCTACAATGGGCTCCCAGGAAGTGGGGGGCAAGATGAGCCCAGAATCCCCTCCATTAAAAACTTAAACCCCCTTTTCAAGCACAGGACAGCAATATTTTCTAAGGGACACCCTAGCATTGGGCCTGTGCCTTCATCTGGGAGCCTCTCAACACCTTCTCTTGTGTAAAAATCTGGGAATAAGCTCAAGGTTATGTGCCACTTGGCTTCAAGTGGCCAAGGTTGGGAAATACTGCATTCATGCAAGCATTGACCAAGAGCTACATGTGAGATTTGCAGAGGATGGGGGGGGGGGGAACTATGTTAAGTCATCTCAAGGATGCATCCATAAGCCACAATTTTCCCAGAGTAAAGGAAGTGACACTGTGAAGTCCTATCTCAACAATTACTGAAACATTGCAAAACAAAAAACAGCAGTGTAGAAAAATTAGGGAAAACAGTTACGTTAACATAATCTAGCTTGTTACCTTGCCCTCCTTCAACTTTTACATGTAGTACTTTAGTCAATGTAATAAAAAATGCTTTGAAGGCTGCAAACTGTTCCTGGAAACATATTCAGCTGAGTTCATCTCCTTACTATTGAGGAGGAATGAATAAAAAAAACTGCAAAGTCAAATTCATACCTTGGAATTCAAGAAAGTAGGTTTTAGTACATTTAAAGCAATGACAAATAAGATTCCTCAGCAGGAGAAAAGGAATTCTAAAGTGGGGCAAAGTTACTAAAAAAATAGCAAATATTAAAAGCATCTACAGACTATTCCATTAAGAGAGGTGGGGGGGAGGGAGGGAGGGAAGGAAGGAAGGAAGGAAGGAAGGAAGGAAGGAAGGAAGGAAGGAAGGAAGGAAGGAAGGAAGGAAGGAGAAAAACCCAGTGCATCTGCACAAAAAGCGTGAACATTAAAATGGACACATATAGGAGACAGAGGGGGCAATCACCGAGCGTGAGTAACTATAGGTGGCCCCAATTTGCAGAGATGGATCAGGAAAACTGAAGCTCAGAATAAGTTGAGGTTAGTGAAGATTCTAAGAATAAAAATTGGGGGGGGGGGGAGAGGTAAACCAAAGAAGATAGCAAACAAGTAGTCAATACCCTCAGCCCTCAAAAAGGGCAGTGCTACACATCTCCTATTTTGGTTGAGTCTTCTCCAAGAAGGGGATACATATACATGTTTCCTGGGGCAATAGTGAAGTATTGGTTGAAGCAGCAGGGTTCTAGTTGGAACTTGATAGAAACATAGGGGAATTAATACTTATCTTGAATTTGTTCAGATTTTCAGTCCCAGAAACATTCTGAGACACTGAAGGAACTTCTTGTTGGCTAGCCAAGCCTCTATGCATTACTTCTGAGAACACCTGGAGAATATGTGAAGGCAGGCAGAGGGTACCAAGTGTACATGTTCAGTGGGATACCAGTGGTAATACTACGTGTGAATACTACAGTATCTTGGAATTGCAGTTGAACACTGCTGGATATGAATATATACTGTATCATCAATGTTTGCTGGCCGTAAAAAAGGTAAATGCAACTATAAGATGTATCAAGGGACCTACAGTTTCCAAATTACAAGAAATAATAGTTCTGCACCTCCATTGTTAGTACTTTGTCCAGTTCTGGGCACTGTGTTATAAGAAAGATTCAGACAAACTGAAACAGATTAAGAGAAGTGTAACAAAGAATATCAAGAACCAAATCCTGCAAGAGAGACTGAATAAAATGGATATATTTAGCCTCAAGAAGTGAAAATATTGTGGGGAATATGCCTGCATTCTTCAAATGCCTGAAGAGGTATCCCACAGTGGAAGGTCGCTACCTTCCTCTATCATCCCAAAATGTAAGATGTGGAATAATGTTCTTAAATGAGAGGAAAGCAAGTTCTAGATGAATGTTAGGAAAAATGTTCTAAGAATAAGTAAAAAAGGAATTACAGTAAATAGCCAGGGAGATAATGGATGAGTTCAAGCAGAAACGGGATAGTTATTGGTCAAAGATGGTTTAATTTGCATTCCTACAGTGGGCAGGAAGTTAGACTTGATTGTCTAGGTAGGTTGTACTAAGAGAATGATTGACTCAAAGTCCTCCAGTGGCCTTCAACAACTGAAGGAGGAGTAGAAACTGGGTCTCCCCACTCCCAGGCCAACGCCATAACTCTAACATTACACTGCTAAGGCGTTTCTTGTTATGATATCATTTAAGATAAATCAGCCATCTCAAACTGAAGGCTACTTGATGGAGCTTACTTTTCTTGCAGATACAGCGTATTGCTGTGGAAATATCTAATAAATATTCCCCTACAACATACCTTGATTTTGTTTGAAAATGTTAGATGGCAGCTAATCTACTTTCCTCCTAATGCCCACATCCTCTCCGAGCTATTATCCAATGACGGTTTCGAGGTGTGTAAAACCTGTGTCTCCTTGTTACCCATTGTTCTGGAAGGAAATCAGGGAAGAGCAGTGACTTGAGACAATAGAGGCAGGATAGCAAAAGGCAACAGGTATAGCAAACGTCGTGTCAGTGCGGGATAGTTTCCTGCTGACCCAAGGGTAGATGAATAGCACTTCACCTCTTCAGTGGACATGGCCCTCTGGTTGGTGTCTAATCCAGCCTTTGAAGTTCTATGTTCACGAGTAAGCTTCCTGAGCTTCAGCTGTTGCCACGGGGACTGAAAACATCCAGCAGCCACAGGAGTCCCCAAGCAAAAAAGGTAGAAACGCAGTGCCTGAAACTTTCAGTCGGCAGGATACTTAATGCTTGCATCTAGACATTCTCCCTAGGCCACAGAATTGAGATGTTCCTTGTTGGGGTATGGTCATGTGGAAGCAAGGGTGATTTACGTGGATACGTATAGTGCACTGTGTTGGTGTAAACTACATTTAGCCACGCTTCAGTTTAGTGTTCTTATCTCATGTTTTGCATTTCCTTGGCTTACAATCTCCTACACCTTTCCTAGATTCTACCTAATGTTGTCTAGGATGTATACAAATGAAAAAAGAACACAAATGAAGAGCTCACAAAGTCACAAACTAAGCCTTCAAATGTCAGTGGTCATAGAACAGAATCATTACTAAAACGATTCAAAAAGCCGAATTGGAAAGATTTATCCTGACATCCTTTGCGACGGCAGAGAGAGTGGGGACCAAGTGCCTTCTTCTGCCCAGAAGGCCTTTTCTAACTGGACTGATGAGTGAATGAGCAGATTGATTGTTGTAATCCCAGGTCATAAAACAATATAACATCATCATTCGGATTAGTGGCCTCTGCTACTGAGGGTATTTTTAGAAGAGTCCTGCCTGCACACCTTAGTAGGTGAGCAGATTCAAAGCAAGCCAGGAGAGCGCTCCAATAGTTACTCTACCGTTTTAAAAGTTCAGTCCAACTTGAACTGAAGCTAGAAAACAATGGACCAGCACAGCAGATCTTTCAGTCAGGATGTGATCTGATCTTGGTAGTTTGCTTTATCTGGCAGCTGAACTGCCACATTTTTTATCCCTGGAAATTTCTGGATTTCATTCATTCAGTGAATTTCATTCATTCATATACACACATGCACGCGCGTACACACACACACCACCTTTCCTTTAGAAGGGGCATATAACACTTCCTTGTTTATTTATTATTTATTTATTTACTATTAAATTTTTATGCCACCCATCTCCCCCAGAGGATGACTCTGGGTGGCTTATAATTAAAACCAAGACAATAAAGTAATAAAAACATAAATAGCCCCCGATTAAAACACAAATAACAAGTCTATAAAAGCAATATACAAATCAGGAAGATGGGGGAAGCAGTATCAATCATCCCACGAGCCAACTCCAGCAACGCGAGCCCCCTTCAGGCCCCCAGGCCATTCGGCATAACCATGTTTTTACATCTTTTCGGCAGGCCACACCTCAGGTGGCAAGCTGTTCCATTGGGGGGGGGGGGCACAGCAGAAAAGGCCCTTATAATGTTACATCTCCTGTGAAGCAGGTTAGTCGTAAAGGTAGTGACTAGCACCCCAACCTGTAGGAAAAATTAATGGCTGAGCGAGTATTTGAGTCTTTCCTTGTTCCTAGTCCAGTGTTTTAACCATTATGCTCTACTTCAGTTTCAAGAGTAGGCTCTCTTAGAGCATATTGCAATAAAGGTAATGTAACCAAGGACATGAACCAGTTCAATCAGGTCACAGACAATCACAAAGGTTGCACAAACACACAATATGTTCTTTCTATGACTCCTGGAAGTTCAAGAATAGGACCAGGGCTTGCAAACTATGAACTTAATCTTTCAGAAGGAACATATCCCTTTCCAGCACAGGGGGAGTCCCAAACTTCAGGTGGTTATGAAGTTTGATTATGATTATGTGGTAGAAAAATCTCCCCCAAGGAAAACCAACAGTTGGAGAGGATCCAAATTAAGCAAGCTGTAGTGAACAGCCGGACTCTTGCACTAATGTGGAAAGGGGCAGGCATAGATGCCTAGAGTTCTTGTATAGGAATTCAGCCCAGACCATACACAAACAGTTACTGGAAGCAAAGGATGGTTCTACAACTGATAAGGAAGACTGATGAAGGAGGAATGGTGGATCTCATCTCCCAAGAGACAGTGACTTTGCTTGCTTTCAAACGCAGGAATGTGCTTGGTCATGAATATTCCGCTTGACAGTCTGACCACTCTTCTACTTTGCAGGGAGACGGCAATAAGTGTACAGCTTACAACATCCTTGCGAAAGTCACAGCTTTCAAAGTATGACTAAAAGGGAGGGATCGTTACATAATAAAGATCCAAAGGGTATAATTCTGTTCAAAGAATAGGATGAAGGGCTCCCTTCACTGTATACAAAGTACACCTATGATAATTCTCTAGTTTATATTGCTTGCACCTACAAACACAGGAACTGTTCAACATCCCCAAATCTCTTCCACGATTACAGCATCTCAGTCTTATTGTTTAATCCTATCCACCCTAATTTAGTCTGATGTAGACTTTGAAAGCCACCACCTTCTATATCACCTTTGACAGAAACAGGCTATTTGAGCCAAGCTCCCCTTTGGAAATTCAACAGGCATTCCAGAACGATTCACATTTTCCCATTCTCTTAGACCCAATGAATTTCTTCCTGAAAATTCAAGATCCCCGTCCCACTGGCCAGCATGGAACAGCCTTGACTACATAATAGTCTCTATTAAGTGGCCCCACAGCCGCAACACACTTATGCTTCCAGCTTCTGTGACTTCTTTCAATAATTTTGGAAAGACACATGGGGGTTGCAGTCACCTGACTGCCACAATGCGTTGGTGGGGCTCATATCCAGCAGACGTAGGACTAACATGATGGACCCTCTTGAAGTTTGGTTTTGTGAATTCTAATAAGAACTGAATCCTGAATAGCACTTCCTCGTGCACTGGGTTTCATACTTTCTTAATAAACTGATGTGCTGCTTGGCTGAGTAAATCTTTCAAAATATATTTTAAAATAGGTATTCTGCAACAGCAAGAGAATTAGTTTCCATTTTAATACATATTTAAATATAAATTTCTCTGCATTTTTATATGGAGCAGCACATTATATATCATACTCTAGACAAAAATCTGTTCCATGTGGAGAAAGGGCATTTGAAATAGAGAAATTTGATTTTTTTTTTTTTTGGCCTAAAATTAATTCTTTCTTAAAAGGGACTGAGGGACTGCTTCATGTGGAAGCAGAATCTTTTCAAGATCTTTGTCCACCATCCCACCCCATCCCACCCTTTGAGATTTTGAATGGCTCCAAGAGAAGAGAATATCTGTAACTCAAGGTTGAACCGTGGAGTCCTTGGTGCTCTCTGAGCTTGGCTGTTGGCTTGCAGATGTTTCATGACCCAACTAGGTATTACTCAGGTAATGAAACATCTGCAAGCCAACAACCAAGCTCAGAGAGCACCAAGGACTTCACATCTTAAATAGCATCATTATCTGAAGTAGCTCATTCGGTCCCTTGTGCCATTCCTAAGTGGAAAAGGCACCCTTTGATTTCTAATTCTCACACTAAGTCTCCGGAGCAATACAGAACTTAGTAATTCCCAAGTCTGCTCTAGCAGGGCAAACATCTCAGAAGTCTCAGAGGAAGATGAGCTCACACAAAATGAATCTGAGCATGATTTTTTTTATCTTCTGCTTTCCTTTTCTTCTTTTTTGCAGTGCTGCATGAGACAACTGCCAAAGATAGAATAAAAAGACAGATAATAAACTATTTGAGGGACAGGCATGGAGACCCATTGACTTGAGGAGACAAGGATTGGAGTCTCAGAGAAAAGGGGCCATTTTTAAAATTATGCCACAAAGCTTTTCCTTTGTGGAGGAGTGGGCGTGTGTGTAATCAAATGCAGTTCCCAAATGGAGAACTTACTTTGATGTACCTTTTTCATAAGCACAGCAGACAAAACTTATGTCAGAGTCAGCTCTCAAGTCACAAGGGGGCATATTACAGTTTTCAATTATTTTTTTTAGGGTTAATTAAAAGTGTAGACTTCTCCCACAGCTTCAAAGTACATAAAATCCATGCTGGTGAGGGATACATTTTGGACTACATTCTTTTACATACACATTTAGGATTGAGTACCAATTACACTTCAGTGACTCAAAAGTGCTCCACACCTCACACAACCTCCTCTGCTCTTCATTAAAACAGCCAGACTTTCTTCTAAGCTTCTGCGTTATCCTGAAAAACGGTACAGCTGCTTTAGCAACCAGCTCATTAATACTACTCTTAAAGCAGCCCAATTCTTTTTTTGCTAGCTGGTGCAGATGTCCCCTTTTAATGAAGAGCAAAGAGCCATGGAGCTCCCACTCCTACCACAGCCAAAATAGCTCTTTCAAACCATTTTGGAAGCATGTCTGTTTTACTGCTTTGCATATTAAAGCTTTCATTTGCCTTGCGGAGCAGGGTGGAAGTTTCTACAAGACATGCTTAACTTAAAATGGCAGGAAGGCTCCATCAGCCGATGGCTGTTTGGAAAAGTCAAGCTATGAGGTATTTAGAGGGCTCTGCTGGACCTCTTTGTGAAGCTGCTACGTTGGTAGTATTGACCAGACAACTCTGCTGCTAAAGGATGGTCACCATGTTCATCTGGTGACTGTGTCTAACCCAGTGTCTCCAATGTTGAGTAGAACATATACTTTGGACAGACTGTGTATTCATTGTTGAAATAAAGGGGATTTTCTTCCCTGAGCACACAAATAGGGATACAAGGTCTAAATTGATAGGAACTTGCACCATAGTTTGGCCCCCAAACTCCCCTAAATAGTAGTAGCCATATGAGTTTGTAGGCTTCTATTTTCTCCTCTTTTTCATTGTTGTTTCCTGAGATCCTTTATCAAAACATCCTGCTGAGAGATGCTCTCTATCTTAGGGTATTGAACTTCTACCCTAGAAATTGTTGCTCTTCGGTTGGGTCTCAGATGTCTCTTTGAAGTAAAATGGAATAGAAAAACTACTTTGCTCTGTATTTGCTGGTCCAATGAATTGTTGCATTTGCTGTAGTTGCCCTGCCAGAAATCATGTTAATGAATAACGCAAACAATTGAGGCAGATAATCAATATATCAGGGATGAGATCTTAATTAAATGTTATTTAACTGTAGGCAATAAGAGCTTTATATAATTTCTTGCCTAGCGGAGATATTGACTGTTTCAAAGACTGTGATTTTCCCCTGTATATTTATTCTAATACAAGTGAACAAAGAGATGTTAAATTTCTATCATCTACTGTTGATGCCATCTAAATTAAAGCTGCCTCCTCCTCAAAGGACACTTCAAAATGCCGGTCATTGTTATTGGCGATATTTTAAAAATGTTTTCTTTAAACAATTTTTGCTGTGACTAATGTTCTGCATGTGCCATCGTTTCCTTAAGGCTAGACTGACAGTACAATAACCATTTTTCAAAAAGCCAAACAAATCCAAACAAAATATATCCTGCACTTAATTTACCAGCGTTTCTTAAGATGACTCTTAAAAATGATCTATAAAAATAGCGAAAGCGTACAATTACTAAGATCAGATAAAGACGTCACCAAGGTCCCTCATTCAGCCTCTTCAAGTTAGGGAAATAAAGGAATTGGCCTGTCATGATTCACTATTTTATTTGTGGACACCAAAAGGGGAAGGGGCATTTCGCCAAGTTTCTTCAGGGAGAGGGCTTCTCAGATTGCTCCTCTAGGAACCAGCACACAATTTCCAAATGGTGATTAGTACAACATCTGTCTCTCCTCTTAAGGGGTATGTTTTGTATACGTCTCCTCCTGATGCAAGCGTCCACTTGGCTTGCTGATGTGTGTACTGTATATGCAAACATATTTGCGAACCGCTTTCGTTGAAGTAACATCTTGAACGCTATCTCTTCCATTATACAGTAGAAGTCCTGACCTGGGGACAATGGCTTATGCAGAGGCACCCTGGTTAATAAAAGGAAATAAATGGAAGGAAGAGGATGAGGCAGGCAGTATGAGGAACTCGATAGCCTTGAAGAAATCTCTTGATCTCTAGTAGCCTTATGAGTTGACATGACCACCTTAGTCATAAACTGGTCAGAATTGGTCCTCTTTTATTTGAGCCTTTGAGCCAGTGTTGACTCCTGGTGACTGCCTGGACAAGTCCCTGCAGTTTTCTTTGCAAGATTTCAGAAGTGGTTTGCCATTGCCTCTTTCCCAGGGCTGAGAGAAAGCGACTGGCTCAAGGTCACCTGCCTGGCTTCGTGTCTAAGGTGGGACTAGAACTCAGGGTCTCCTGGTTCCTAGCCTCATGCCTCAACCACTAGACCAAACTGGCTCTCATCTTAGTCATATACTGGTCAGAACTGGTCCTTATTTATAAATAAAAAGAGAATGCCTATTCAGAACGCAGGTGCTATGAATTGTTTAGAAGAGCAATGTCGTATGACATAATGTAATCTTGTTGGCTATTCATGATTAACTATATGAGTATTAGTTAAACAATAGCTATACTGGAAACACATATATTCTATCTTGTTTCTATCCAAGCTCCATTTCTGGAAAAGTGAACAATGGCCTTTTTTTACAAAAAAATTAGGGTGCACCTTGTTAACTCTTTCCATCTTGTTGGGTTGTTTTCACTTGGGGTATTCTTCAACTGTGACTAGCCTATCACATTTGCTAACCGATAACCAAACAGCCATTCACTTTCTCTGTGAAATGTTCTTCTCAGCTCCCTCTATTGCACAAATCCATTAACCTCTCACCTTATTTTTTCCTGGCCAGTCTCTATACTTAAAGGCCTGTAATAATGAACCCCCTCTATGTATCTGATGTATTTTTTTCCTGGTCAAACTAAAGTTATTTAGTCTTGAAGATGCTGCCAGACTCTGTGCCTATTATCTCTTAGAAGTGAGAATTTCTAGTTGGCTTCTGGTTCTAGTTCTACTGACTTTGAATAATAGCTCATTTTTATCCGCTACACATTTTAAATTCCTGCAGAGCTTCATACATTTTGAAATATATTGAAACTTTCAAAAGTCTCCCTGTCACTGCTAGATCCATACTCAGATAATTTGGATTCTATGAAACATAAAGTTCCAGATCAATAAACATAGCCCTTTGTAGAGGAGAAGGGTTGCAGACCAGCTTCAGCACGCAACTATTTTTTCTGGGCATCTATGAAACAGATGGCCGATGTGTTGCCCTCGGGAAATGCTGATCAGGGAAGGGAAAAAATGGTTTAGATTCCATTCCATTCCATCTAAAATACATATCAAAGTGAGTGGTGTCGACCACAAGTTAATAACCTCATGCATAGATTTTAATTGTAAAGCACTCTTTAATCCTGGTTGGTTTAAACCAAACTTCTCCATCACATAAAATAGGAAGCTCTGTTTTACTGTTGCTTTATAATCTTTTCTTAAATTATGGTTTGATTCTGGAAAGTTAACTAAGGTTAAATCAGTATTCTCTGCTTTGAACCTAATGGGGACCTCTGGTTTAAATAGATTAAACCAGTATCAATGAAGCTGAAGGTAACCCTGATGTTCTTTCTTGCTTAATGGTTCATAGACCAAAAATGTTAAACCTGAAAAGGGCTATTATAGCGGAAATAGCATGAACACTGTATGTCTGGTGTACAAATTATTGTTGCAGTTTTTGTAACGGCCGAGCCGTGACTGAAGTAGCCCCCAGACTAAAGCATTATTGTATAAAGTTCTGAAGTTGTAAAACAGAGAATTTCTCTTCATTTTAAGAGTTAAAAGCAATCTCTAGAAACAGCAATGCCATGTTCTGGACCAGTTAAAAAACAGCACTCACCCATCTCCCTTAACTCTCATAACTCAGAATGAAATATCTGTTGGTGATTCATTAGATAGCATTAATCCTTTCTGAATTACAATATATCCTCTTTTGAACGTAATTCTCCAAAATTATCTGTCCTTATTGAAGAAAACTCTTAATGTTTATCAAGACATCCTCATCACAACATCTAGGAAAGGGCGCTACCCTCTATTGTACATTCTGTAATGAGAGAAAGTGAATTATTTGAACATAAGATCCTTTACTCTTAAGTGAAAAGACTTCACTCTTCCAAGTAACAAGACTAAAGTTTTCTTTTTTTCCCCTGAGGAGGCAATGTTTTGTCACTTTGACCGATAATGCAGTTGTTGACAGCCTTGTAGTGGGACAAAATTGTTCACTAAAAAGATGGATCAACTATATTACTTCTAATAGCAGGGAATGAGGAGTATTTTATTTTTATTGATTGATTGATCAAATTTATATAGCCACTCATCTCATAAGAAATTATTCGGGGCAGTGTACAACAATATGTATGATGGGACAGTATGTTACTTGCATTCTACTAAAGCAAGGAGGAGAACCAGTTTGGTATAGCGGTTAAGGCACCAGGCTAGAAACCAGGAGGCTATGAATTCCAGTCCTGCCTTAGGCATGAAGCCAGCTGGGTGACCTTGGGCCATTCACTCTCTCAGCCCTAGGAAGCAAACCACTTCTGAAATCTTGCCAAAAACACTGCAGGAAGATTATCTGGATGGTTCCTTATCCAGCTGATGTCCTGAGCAGAGCCCAGTGAAGGTGCCCCTCCACCCTTCCATTGCTTATCTGACAAGACATTAAGACCCAGCAGGTGCTGAAAACTAAATTCGAGTGTGGCCGTGGAAGAATTGGGGCATGATAGCTAGGGGAGAAAGCTCTGGGGTGCCCCCCTTCCATTGGTGCCCTAATCACAGGCTTATTTTGCTTAATGGTTAATCCAAGGCTGCCAGAAGAGTGGGCAGTTAGGGTTGACAGTTGGCAGTTCTGACTGGCCGGAATGGTTGGCGGGAGGAAGAATAAAAAGAGAGAAGAGGAAAGAAAAAGAATGTAACTTGTATACCTAAAAACAAAAGAGAAACTCCAATTGTCCTTGTGACAATCATTCTGCAAACAAGCATGGTAAAGTTTTGTTGATGTACTTCTCAACAGAAGTATCCTGTACCATACTTACATGTTTCAACGGCTCATAATCAACTGAGAAAAAGAGAAGCAGGACATAATCCCCATTTTTAAAATACAAAAGAACGAGAGCCAGCGTATCAAGAGGTGCACTGATGTGGTAGGAGCTTTGCAAGGATAGAGATTGAAAAGATATGGTGAAGAGGAGTGGTGCGAACTCAACTTAGATGAACTCTTAACTCTTTTTTGTATCATGTGCCTTTAATTTCTTTTGCTTACTGTTATACTACTTTTCTGTACTCTGCATAATGTCCCTTACCTGGAGATGAGCATCGATGCATGTTGTTTTGTGTATGTTACTGCACAACAATTCAACAGAGAAGATAATGTCAATATAATATATTGATGCCAGACCTTGCCTGACCTCTATTGACTGAAATTTCTCCTGTCAGATGATCTAATATACAATATCTCACTTTTAGGCTGGAATCCAAATGCACCTCACCTATAATAAAAGGAGGCAGAAGTCAACAGATAATTATGCTATAATTTCCCTCTAAAAATGGGCTCCGACAGGCTTTTGAAATCAGCAAATGCAGCATAAAGCTTTCTAGGTTTCATGGAATATTTTGGATCAAGTGTTGAAGGACTGGTATTTGGTCGGTGGTGGAACAGCTGGCTCTAAAATCAGCCTGTTCATACACCAAGATGTTTCCAGTACTATTCAGTCTATCAATTGCTCTCATGTTTCACACACACCTTCCTCACAATACAGAGGAGGCTGACAGGGTATCTCTCAGTTACCATTCTTGAAGAAAGGGACTTATTACATTACCCCAATTCTTGGGCATGTGGGCAGTGGCAATACTTAAAATCTGCTCACTAGATCTGTTGAGTTGTGTTTCGTATTAGGCAGAGAGAAGGCACTTATCTGGAGGGTGATTACAGATGACACAGAACATGGCCACAAACACCAAGTTGGAAATCTCACTCTTTCTTGCGGGAATGCCAACCCCTTTTGAAGTGGTTGATTAGTTAATTTTTTCAAGCAACCACTTTGCTTTTACAAAGAATCCCAGACATAACCAAAAGGGATAAAAATCTGACCAGAGAAATGGTTCCATTGCTATAGGACAACCTCCACTTTGTGGTCACTCCTACCATTCAATATAATATTCAGATGCTGGAAGGGAAGTTAACTGTTGAGTAACTCTCTCCTCAACATCCCCCTTAGCTCAGATAATATGGGATATCGTAGTTAAGCAGGAGCATCTAAACAAGCTACTGTTTCAGATTATGATGAAGACTCAACAACTTGGTTAGATAAAACACATTATGACTTTGTAAGATGTATGAATTCAGCCATTGTGTTAATTAATTCTTACATATTGTCCTTTTTAAAAAAGCTTTTCTATTCTCAGAGATCCTTCTGTTCTCAAACAGAACAGAATTTTGCCATAGAAATTAGCCTCCATGTGACCAAAGAACACACATATTTAAGCATAGTTTATTACTTTGAATTTCACTTTAAAAATGGAAAAAGGTTTTTTTTAAAAAAAAAAATTAACCTTTTAAAAACAATTTCTTTAAAAAGTGCCAATTTTCTTATGGGTAAATGGAAAATGTATAAGTTATTTATATTATATTTATTATATTATATTATATTCCTTACACTAAAACCAACATTTGTTTCCATTCTGTCAAGGTTCACAGATCACCTTCTACATCTTTATACATCTCTGAAAGGGCTGTCAAAAGCCCAAATTAGGATCGACCTATCAATGCTGTATCTTCTAATAAAAGATGCAGTGATGATCTGATGAACCTGTGCCTCTGTCTCAAAATCCCAGCCTGTAAGGGACCTTACAAAATGCATTTCTCCTTTATGTTTTTGTTCAGATCGTTGTTCTTTTTTATCCTGTTGTTTATGTGTATTCATTCCCACCCCCCAATTTTCTAGCAAATTAAGGCATTTGGGTCTTTATGATCCCTTATCTCTTTGAAGATAATGATAGGGTTGAAGAATAAACTTTTCACTCTTTTGTGTAGGATCAGTAGATGGCAGACTGGCCATTTCTGGAAGATAGAAGGGGGCTCATTAAAGACCAGTTTCTTCAGAGTAAAGTACTCTGCAGAAAAGTAAAATTTAGCAAGTAACTAAGTTCTAAACCATGTTCAAATTGACTTAGCAAATTAAATTATTCGAGGTACCAGACTTTTACATTAGCACATTCATCTTAATAAGCCTGTGTTCGGCTGGCTTAGCTTTCCAGTCATTCCTGTAACATTACTATTACAGCTTTATAATACCTTTGGGATTTGTATGTTACATCAAATAAAATCCAGTGGTTTTTAATCTGAATCGAGGACAATATGACAAGGGGAGATCATATATACTCTGTGTGTGTGTGTGTGTGTGTGTGTGTGTGTGAGACATAGTGTTTTCTAGGTTTTGAGCTTTCTGTGCAACCATGTTTGAGAAGGAGTCTTTTTATTGTTATTTTTGCAATGGCTTTGGTGGGAATTGAGCAACCCAAAGACTAATTTCCTCTTAGACTCAGCAGAAAATATCCCATAGATGATAAACGGTAAATGGTCATCTGATGCTGGTGCGTGATCTTAAGGAACATAGGAGACTTGTTGGACAATGGCTCATCTGCTTCAGCATCTGTTTCCTACAGTGACCAAGCAGATGCCTTTAAGAAGTCCACCAGCTGGACCATAGATGATTGCTGCTGTGGTTCCTACCAGTTGATATCTAGTGGCGTAATGCCTCAGTTCTGGAGGTTACAAACTAGGAGTCACTGACACGGTGAAAACAGAGAAATCCTTAATAGAAATTCAACAAATGTTATTGATTTCAGAATACCAGGTTCTATCCAATGTCCAGAACACCTTTTATGAATTCTGTCAAGTGAGATGGTGTCTCCTATTCCATCATTCTAATGTTAAGGCTTCTTAATATGCCCTACAGGGTTTCTTTTTCTTTTTGGAATTAAGGCCACTTTGGGGATTAGGATGATCCATGAATGTTTAAAGATAATTTGCAAGGATTCAAAGCTAATTAGTAAAACATCCGGGTTCCAATGTAGTTGTAATCATGAGCAACTAATGAAGCGCAGCAGTCATCGTACATCTGGATTCTGATATATATCAAAACATGTGTATTCAATTACTTCAAGATAGTCGAAAAGACTACCAAGAAGGGGATAATGATATATATCCAGAGAAATATCTACATTTAAACTGGCAATAGGAATTTCTTGTCATATCGTACATGCTAAATTGGTGTGAGAGGAATATATTAGCTTCCATTAGCATTAATATATTCTTCAAAAAGTTTTCCTTTTAAATCATAAATTGACCTGTGATATAGACTAGTCTGAATAGAGGGTAAAACTAGGAAAGCGGTAACCCTGTTGGGTTGCACTCATTGGCTTTCTTCCACTTAATAACATCACATTCTTAAACCCAGAAGAGGGTTCCTAAATGGCATGGGAAGGGCCCCCCCCCCCACTATCTCTTCATTATTCGGGGGGGGGATTTTTGGAAAGCAGCAGAATCTCCCACCCCCCGCATTTCTTCTCTTTGTACTTCTGACAGAATCATAAAGTTGGAAAGGCCATTTAAGCAACTGAATCCCATTCCATGTTCTGGAATCTGAATCTGAGCATCTGTGAAAAACGACTGCGTGGCCTCTGCTGTATAAAACATCTAGTGACAGAGTTCCACCACCTCCACTTTTGAATAACTCTTGCCATTAGGAAACATTTCCTACCCAAGAACTGGAACATAATATTAAACTGTAGTCTCCTCTTCTGCTCTAAGACTTTTACAGGCTAAATAAAGGAATCATACAGAGGGTTCATCTGGTTCAGCATCCTGTTTCAAACGGTGGCCAGAGTTTCAGGGTAACCCTTTTCTGTTGCTCATCCTGTTCTTCCATTCATGTATAGATAGCGACTAATGTATTAGATGTTTCTCCTCTTGCCCACAGAAAAATGAAGATAGAAATGCATGAAGATAGAACACCAGTTTTCTCCTGTAAATTCTCAATATTTTTGCTGCAGTTTTCTAATGGTGGACACAGTCTTTTAGCTGGACTAATGTGTAGTGTGTGGTTGGAGACGACACTCTTAAACCAAAGTAGGAAATTAGCTTGATAATTCAATGCTTTGAGCGATCAACTGGGAATTCTTCTTAGAAGAGTGTAAACACAACCAATTCCTTACTGCTCATTTTCTTGCCTCCTCAAATCTGGGGGTGGGATGTGGCAATTGTATGTAAGGGAATGGTCTATGTGTTATATTGTATGATGGTGGAATGCAGAAGTATGAATAGGTGTGAGAAACTGGTTAGGCGGAGTTCAGCTTTGAGGCGATGTAGACTACATTCGACTGTATGTTGAAAAATAATTTCCACCAATATCGTAACAAGTTAAATTATTAATTGCTTCTACGGTGCAACGAAAGGAGCAGTTACTAAAACTAGCCAGTTCATTAGCATTCATAGACACTGCATTATATCAAATGAGAATAAAACCCTAAAAGGAGGTTAAATGGAAAAGTAGCAGACATGTTTCCCTTCGTTTTTATGCGCAGAGCTTTCCCCATAGCAGTTTCCTTCTTTCTGTTTTCCAAGACACAGAAAGATGAAGAGCAGGTACATCATCAAAGCCAAAACAAAGCAGAATGTAATATATTTAAATTAATTTTTAATAAGTACCAAAAAGATAAGCTTTATTTTGCATGGGGGTTAATAAATATTCTTTAGCAAGCAAAGTGACACATTCAAACATTGGTCCAGTTATTTCTTTTACATTTTCATGAAAGCAATAACTTTTTCCCAAGCTAAACACGGTCACAAATTACAGAATATTATGATCCTTTTGTTTTTGTTTGCATTTATTTTCTCCATGAGTATAGAATATTAAGAAGTGAACTGTCATCCAGAGATTTGTGTTAATGACACTGATGTTTTAAAGTACACAGATACATTTATCATGCAGATTTTTTTTTTTTTCCCTTATTGTGCAAATCTTGAACCGGTGTCTGTAAGAGTGAGAGCAAATTTCCCTATTTAGAAAAGCAAACAGTCCTCCTCCTTTTATTCCTTGTTACTGAACCAAACGAAAACTGTAATGAAAAGTTACAGCTTGGGAAGGCTTCTAATTCTACCACTGTTTCTGAACTCCCAGGCTACGAGGGCATTCGCACAACTTAACTCAGTGTTTCTCAACCTTGGCAGCTTGAAGATGTGTGGACTTCAACTTCCAGAATTCCCCAGCCGGCATGCCGGCTGGGGAATTCTGGGAGTTGAAGTCCACACATCTTCAAGCTGCCAAGGTTGAGAAACATTGACTTAACTGGTTGCCAACTCTATCATTTCCTGAAAAGGTGGCTCTTGTCACTGCTCCACCTAACTGTGACATCCGCTGGGTTACTGCAATGGACTCTAAGTCCGTCTGTTTTTGAAATGTGCTTAGTTATTGTGTCATCTTTGCTCACCTTCCAATTATTTACAAGCCAAATTCAAAGTGCTAGTTTTGATCCTACAACAGCCTGGGTCTCTCATGTTTCTAAAGTCAGATGATATGCAAAAATATATTGGCTCTAAGCCAGGCTTGCATAATTGGCCATCAATGAAAGCAAATATAGTCCACCAGCCATATATGGCTTAATCTCATGGGGACCTCCCTACAACCGCTCCGGCTGCTGGCAAAGACTTGAAGAAATGGTGGCATTGTCAAGCAGCCTGGTTGACCACAACGCATGGCTGGTGAGGTTACATTTGACTTAGTGAGACACACATTGCACAAGCCTGTTGTAAACATTTTAGAGATCATTGGTTTGCCTTAGAGAAGCCACCACTTGCAATCACTTCTCTCTATAAAATAGCATCTTTTTCAAAGAATGCAAGCGAATTAATCTTCAGTGCAATCTCTTCTGTTAAACAGACGTGTCATCAAACTATTTTGTTTCATAAAGGAATTCTACTTTCTATATAGTTCTATGTTCATTATATTTAACTATAGTCTCTTTAGCTTTTTTTTTTTCTCTGTATATACATCTTTTGATGAATAAATATAAAATACTTTGCTGCATTCGGTGCGAAAAGGTAAATACTATAAACAAGTGAGTCCTAGATGCAGTTAACATGATCATCTTACATAGCAGTGCGGAAAACAAAAGATTCCCTCTTTCATTTGCCATGATCATTTCAACAGCAATGACTTAGCGTAACAAAAGTTGTCTTGGCCAAATAGTTTGTGGAAGCTCATATTTTTAACATAATTAACAAAACTTAATTTAGTGCAATTCTGAGCACCTTGAACAGAAATCACATGAGCTCCAGGCCAACCAAACACTTCAACACCAACCAACATGGAGCAATTAAGAAACGATATCACCAAGCTACCGAGCTAGATGTCTACATAAATGAATTGTTTTTGTGGAAAAATGTATAAACCAACTTGCATATTTTAAAAACACATTTATAATACTTTTCAGAAATAATATATCGAGCAATGATGCACAACATTCTCTTGGTGTTCCTGATTTACAACAATAAGAGTTGAGTTAAATTAAGCTCAAGAAAAGCAGCTAGAAATAGGCTTCTTTCAAAGCGGTTTCTTTTAGTTTAACCACAAGAAACTAAACTACTCAGCAGAATAATCACCCTATTTAAACTGAAATGAAAAGAAATTGAAAGGTCATCCCTATACGCATCTTGAAAATACAGGTTCAGAACTGCTTCTGCAGATCATGTGTGATTACTTTTATCTCTGAAAATGAAAACCACAGAGTTATGCAAAGAACTGAGACGTGAAGAGCATAAGCTAGACTTTTTTTTCAGTGCGAGCTGGAATAAAGCATGTTATAAATTGGTAAAAGCGCAAGCCTTGATTTTGTGAAGAAATTGTTCAAGCTGGGGTGTTCTTGTTGTAAAAGCAAGGCCTGGAACATTTAAATACCAGGAGACAGCACAATTCTTTTAAAAAACTTGGCATTAACTAAATCAATGAAATATGAAAACAAGAGACCCGGGCTGGTTCACCAATATATGCTTGTCACTTGATTACTACAACATTGTGAGATTGTTCGTATATGAATGAGCCATTGCACTCGAGACAGAAGGCTAATGTTATTACTTTTTATGGTCATGTCAAGCATGGCGGTTCCCAGGGTATCCTAAAAACTTACGAGGTACCGCATGGCAAGTTTTCTGGCTATGCGTTGATTCCATAGAACGATTCCTCTACTTGGCCCTACGATCACAGCACTGAAGACCTTGAAATGTTACAGAATAGACAGGTTCATAAAAGCCCATCCCTTCTCTCACCCTTTTTAAGATGCCCCTTGATAGAGACGATTCCCACACCTATCCAGGCCCCAAGGACAGAGTGATCAAGTGAATACATCTACATTTGTAAACCAGCCACATGCCTCTCTAATCTGCCAACAAGATTTCCACACTAAGCCTATACATAACTATTCATATTCCATTAATCCAGCTGGATTTACTTTCTGGAAAACAGATTATCTACATATTTCAAAATTCCATTATAAAATAATTTTAGGTGGCTTTAAATTTAATATGCAGACATGTAGGGGGAAAAGATAAAGGAACCGCAGTGCTTAAAGAAGCTGGAATATTATTAATTATAAATCAATACTGTATCACTGGAAGACATGTTGACCAGATCCACAAGCAACTTCCAGAGTGAAATCCCATTTACCTTAATAGGATATCTCGGAAGTAGGTCTGGTTTGCAGCTGTTCTAAGGCGCACGAGAAAAAATGCTGTATATGTTTTAATAAGTAAATTCTCTCATCCTAGGATTTCAATTAACACATATTTTTTCTGACATGCATACATTTATTTTACAAATAAGCTTCCAACAAGTGGTTATTTCACCTTATGTAAAATAAAATGAGAACTTACTTAGCGTCCCTGCTTTATTATTTTATTAAAGTGATTTCCCTTAATTTTTTTTTCTGTATCAAATCATGTCAACAAGGCAATCTGTTCATAACTGCTTTAAAGAGTACGACTGTTAAGTATCTAAAGAATAGAACTTTTAAAAGTCTTACACTAAACTGGGTTTCGATTCTATGTGAGCAGGGAACAATTCATACCTTACACACTCATAAAGCCTCTGAAACTACGTGACTGACCTTAGCACCCACACCTGTTCCAAACACCTGTTTTTCATTCTTGAAGACATATCAGAAGACACCCCTATAAAATGGCTGGGTTGTAACACTGCACCAGGCTATGGATTTTTCCAAGCAAAAACCCTACTAACTACATGATGGCTAAGTGCGACGTGCTTGAGATGGCTAAACGCAATTTGTTTAAGACAGGAACTGGTGAAGTTTTACCCCAGAGGCAAGAAGACAAGTGTAACAGTGTCTTTTGCGGTTCTCACAGAAGAAGCTAACACGGGACTTTCCTCCTATCACAGAGATACTGAAGCAGCCGTCTCCATTGCATCCATAATTGCTGGTTATTCTAACTTGCCGGGTAACAGAAGTGTAAATCCCAGAAATCGAACATATTTCTGGAGGGCACAGGAAAAGTTAATTTTTGGCCTGTTCAAATTTGTCCTGACAGTCTTGGTTCCCACTGAACTAAATGCCGCCACTGAAATTTGTCACCCAAGGTCCCTGCAGGAATAAATTCAAAGGGTTTCAGGACCGCAAGAGCTCCTTTATGGTCGTAATTGGTACCATCCTCCCTACCTGAAATTCACTGAGCTTTTTATTTAAACAACATCGGACAAGACGTTTGACCCAAAATATGAGCAGTGGGGTACTTAGGGGAGAATCTTAACTGAAAATAAGGTAGATGTGTAGTTAGGAGATTCCTTATTTAAGATGAAAAGACTAAATAATGAACCATGAAGAATGATTTAAGTTAAAACATCACCCGAGGCATAAGAAAATATATATTATCTGCCCTCTAAATAAGCTCAGGCACCATTTTTGAAAAGCTTCTGTGCATTCAGATGGGAATAGAGAAACCAATCATTCTTTTCTGTGATGTTCAGGTACAACCTGCATCTCAGACCAATTCAAATTCTACCAGAAAGTGTCCCAGAGACCCTCATACGATATCAACTGTCCCATCCCTACTCTTTCCCCATACAACTTGGCCATATACAGTGCTACCGCCTAATACAGCAGAAACACAGATCCATGCTTTGGGGTCTCCAGGAGATGAGTGTGTCAAAGCAGGCACAACGACATCCATAAGCACATAAAAAGGGGCAGGGCCTCGATTGCGATGCCACAACCCCAATCTTGGCTGTTTTGACCACCTTCCCTGGAGATGCTGCCGAATCCATGGATGTAGCTTACACATGTAAAAAGCATATTACATGAGAAGTAAAACGTCATTACAAACACTCAGACCAAGCAAACAGACGGAGGAAAGGGACAGCAAATGGTAGACCATCTGTGTTGCATGCAAAAAGGCCCCAAGCATTTCTAGAAAGGGAAGCTTCCTGTTTAAAATCCTAGAAAAAAGGAGGCAACTGATGTAGACAATGCCTATCCAGATGGAATAGCCTGACTTACTATACGGCAGCTTTCTCTCTCTCTAGATAATAAATTATCTTGCGAATATACTCAGACTGTGCTACAATCTCTGTCCACTTCAACTGACGTCATGAAATGCATCTTCTCAAAAACTGTTTTCATTTTTGGAGGCTTCAAAATGACAATATGCTCTACATCAACATGTAAATGAAACGTGAAATGTGACTCGTCATTCCTTCTCCTTTGCAATGCCAAAAGCTTGGCCTCACAAACTGTAAAAGGCGCGTGGATTCCCATGGAGTCTAATCTTGTTTCAAGGGCTGTCTGTGTGATATGTGCTATGAGCAGCCTCTGCATCCACCCTGCACCGTGCTTGCATGCCTCCTACGAAGGAATAGATCAAATGCTCGGATTGCAGCACCAATACACTCACACTTTGGATTGCTAGGCCTTAGTTTCAAAAAAGCTGTTAACACTGAATGAGCGGTATGGAGTGAAACACGATGAGAAATTGCTCATTTCAACTAGCACGAATGAATTTAGCTTTTCTCTTTGATCCAGGTTTGAAATGCTGGACCACATACAGGAAAACATCTAGCAAACAAAATGCGCTATGTGTCTAGTAGGGCTGGGCAAAGCATTTGGAGAGATTTCATGCAATGTCTGGCGTGCCAACCCACTGCTGGAGATGTAAAGCTATAAGGTCCCCCTGAAAACTTAATGTGGCCATTTCAGGGGCCTGGCTATGCTATTTGAGCATGTGTGCGCATGCCCAGAAGAACCTTCTGTAAGGCTTATCACCAAAGCAGAGCTGCACCGAATTGTCTTTTTTAGTAGTGCAGTTATTGAAATGTATTTTTTCATGCCCTGCTCCACAGAGGTCACTCAAAAATGGTTTTTAATTATTCCCCTAAAAAAAACAAACCAGAATATTGCAAAAATGGGTAGAACATTCTAAAACTTAATATGAAAAACTAAAGGAAAAGGTAGAGCTTGTGTATGGACCAGCACACCTAGAGTTGGCAAGAATCAGAACAGCAAATAGAAGAAACATACAGGTTTTAACCCTGTATTCTAACAGCCCTACAATAGTGATCCTAGCTATATATCCCAGAGTTGCATTACGTAAAGCTTTTTGGCTGGAAAAAGATAAAGAATGGGCACATTCTACCCCCATCGGTGAAAATGAAACAGTATCATCCTCAGGTCACATAGTGTGCTTATTAATAACCACCTCTTTTTATATATAGCAGTTTGTTCAGAAATGGGGAAAAATGAGGCTACCAATTTTAATCCCCTAAAAACACAGACACTGTTATCTGACTTCCATGTTAGTAGCACAAGGATGGGTGTAACGGAAAACTAGAGAAGGCAAATAGGCTATGTACCGTCCTAAATTCAGGTTGATGACTAACTCTATTTAGCATATATTTAGCATCCCCCAAATGCTAGGCACCGGGGCCATCAACTTCAGTGCAATTGTCCACATCTGCTAGTGAGATCACTAGACTGCAATCTTAGTTCAAAGGCAACACAGTCAGATGGACCTGCAGAACATGGACAGAGCTGTGGGTTGATGTTACCACCACTGCAGCTGTTCTTATCTTTAGAATCAGGATATTATTATACAAACTGGAGAAAACAATTCATTGAGGTTAAACGCAAAGAGCAATTGCATCACTGTTGCATGGGACCGTAATAGAAGTACGTGGGAAGTTCATTGCAAGCCCACCACTATGCATGATTATTTGAAACTAGGTTCCACAAAGCTTAAAAAGGATTTTATCCAGGCAAATATTTTTCAGATTATGCCCTACCTGCTGCCTGAAAAATTTGGAAATTCCAGTCCTGATATATTAATCTAGACAGCACAAAGAGGAATCTACTGCATAATCAGTTGTGTTTAATGTTTCCTCTTCCCTAATTTCTGGGAGGCAAATTTCTGATCTGATATTGTTGGAAGGAAAAAAATCTCTGGCATCATACCAAACTTTAAGAAAATGTTTAGGTTATAAAACACACCCTCCTTATTTAAAGACCTAATCCTGTTCAGTGCTGTGAAGTGTCATCTCCCATGGAACTTAATGGGAGAAGAAAACACAGCGCAGTTTGTGACAGAAGAGCCCTGACTGGTAGCGAACTCTCAAATGTTACGTTCTTGGAAGATCTTGCCACCCGCGATTCATCTCCGGGTCTCGCGTACTGGTGACAGTGAGGAGAAAGTCACAGATGAACCAGGCTGCATTGTTTGTCAGCCACCTCAGTACACTCAGAATGCGCCACAAGCATTAGCGTCGGGGCACCACAGAGAAGGATGTCACTGATAATCAAGGGTGGTTCTTTCCCCTCTCCTACTAAGAGCAGTGAGTTTGCAGGTTCCCAAGAACAACACGGATTGAGACTTGTCCCCAGAACGTAACATTTGAAGAGGAGGATTCAGACCAACGACACGGCCTTTGCCTTAGAATTATGCTGTCGGAGCCCTTTTTCCAAAAACAATAAAATTGAAAAAAAAAAACTTTCTACATTATGGTATTTACAAATGCTTTACATATATACATACTTATACATGTATTTGTACATGGACAGCATAGCACTGAAAAGCCAATTGCTAATTTACAAATAAAACACTTTTTAGATATGTATAACTCTACCGTGAAGAACTTTTTATTGCTCACCTTCAAACCTTATAAAGTATTATCACGCTATTGCACTCATTTCTGAGTTACATAGATCTACATTATATATAAATAGATATGAAAATAAGGATTTTCTATAATAATGTTTGAAATAAAGTGCTATTTTTTTCGGCTACTGTTAATTAAGAAGGGGGAATTCATTAGAGGGGATTAAATACATTATGGGGCAATATGTTTTCATCCTTTACGCTTTCTCCTATTACATGAAATATCTACATTTTAGGGTAATGTTATGTTTAACTTCCTAGAAGCAAGCCCTATTGAATTCAATCAAACTTACTTCTAGTAGAAAGGTATAGGATTGCAATGTAAATACTAGAAGATCTGGTTTATTTCTATGTTACCACCAATAAAATGTATTTGTGACCTTGTTGTTAATACTTGTCATTCAGAGCAAAGACCATAAAATCATATTGAATAAAAGCCAGAAAAATAATTCAATCAATGAAAATATCACTTGGAATTTTTTTACATATGAATTTCCACAGCTTAATTTTAAATTTGCTTTAGAAATATTTATACAGTGTTGTTAAACTTTGCAATATCTAGTTTATGCACTATAGTCAAGTACTGTACAAAACTACAATAAATGACACTAGACAACTACACATTTCTACTATAAAGACACCATCCTACTGGTGTATTTTCTTTTTTTAAAAAGAAGGTCAACTAATAACTGCTAATATGTACGTGAATCAAATACTTCTGATTGACCAAATCTATTGAAAAATTGAAAAAGATACATAATTGTCAGTGACGGTATGGTTTATAAGGGCTTTTGGGACTTAGTAAAAGCTTCAGAATGAAATTAATGGATCGTATTAAATATAATACAAAAATGGTAAATACAGGCTTCAGCATAAGCGTTTAAGTACTGACGAGGCATTAAAGTTTATTTTCTTTCAAAACAAAACAAAAAAATCCACTTCTTAGTAAAATCGTTTTTTTAAAAGCTGTTTTAATTTATGCCAGGAAAAGATAAAGCTGCACTTTACAAAAGCAGCCGTAATAATTAATGATAAATTAACTAATGAAACTAACGTTATGAAACCAACACTGAAATGCACGGTTTCCTATGCTTTGTTCCTGTCCACAAAGAAATAATATGGAGGAAGGCTTTTAAAGTGGAATTCATGGAAACTTTACTTTGGAAAAAATTGCACACAGAAATCTTATATTACCAATACATTTAACTCCCTGAACAATATCTGAAAGTATGTTCTAGATATTTGGCATTTCTTTTGAAAGTTATAAAAATGTAAATTCACAAGGCAGAATTTATACGGAAAATTGTCTTGTGACGGTCTAGTATGTGCAGTTGGCTTCTAGATAAACTCATAAACCTGTATTTAAAAATCTAGAAGGTTGCTTCTCGTGGCGTTATGACAAGCAAATTGCCCATGAGATTATGACCTATTCACAGAGCAAGTTTCCTTCTCTGTCTAGTTTCTGGAGCTTCTTACAGGAATCTAAAATCAAGTGTCAGAAGCTTTTTCATTACTGGAGAGACGAATGGGTTAATGTTACAGCTGCAACACCATGGCTACAAAACATTGCCTTGAACATAAAGACAGACTGCAAGTGTACCGAAAGGAAACGATCGTTTATGCTGATCTGCAAACTGCTTGTTCAAGCACTTGCACGGTGCTAAACTAACGTGATGGTAGCTTTTATGCTTCCACTTGAGCGGGATTTTGCCCAAGAAGATTGCACAAATGGAAGAACATCTTTGGATTTAGTTGCACCTTTCTCATGCAATACTCTAGAGATTTAGAATAGCCTTTCCAAGAGTGAAAGATACCTTCAACATATGGAAGGGAACTGTTGTAACCCACCTTTGGATCCAGTTTTATGCTTATTAGTGAAGTCAGTTTGTACAATTAGTGGCAAATCGTTGTGCACACAGCAATCAACGCAAACTATTCCTAAGGCTGCTCACTTGTAAAATTCGGAAGTATAATAATTGAAAACAAATACTCTCCTAGGTTATATCAAATCATAAAATATAAACTGGCCCTATCTTACTGCTACTACTGTACCCTTAATCCTGAATGGCTTATTTGAAGGATCATATTTACCCAAAAGGAAGACAAACCTGAATTTAAGAGGACCCTCCTCCAAAGGTAGGGTAGGTAGAAAAATATATTATAGACGCACAAAAAATCCAGTTTCTCTTCTTTGTGTACGTGTATCTTCCTCCCTCCCTCTCTCTGTCAGAAACCAACTGCCCCCCCGCAAAAAAGGGCACATACAGGTCAAATTAAAAAAAAAAAACTGAATTAATCCCTACTGATTAAAACCAATTGCCCGTAAAATAAAATACCAAATTTATTTATATGAACCCCCATCTGCATATATCAACCATTCTCAAACATAAACCTTTCTTATATAGAGAAATATGCAAGTACCAGACACACACACAGACACACACATGCAAAGACCCATCTGCATATTCCTCTCTCTCCTTCTGGAAGCAATCAAGAAGAGGGAAAAGGGATAGATGTGTAATGAAGGGAAGGGAAGGGAAGGGAAGGGAAGGACACTGGATGGAAGGGAGGGGAGAGAAAAAGTAATTCTGCAGGAAAGGAAAGGAAGAGAGAGAAGTTCTGTCTGGGTGTTAAATGGTTAAATTTAACCATTTAATGGTTAAATTAAATTTAACCACTTAACCAGGCAAGCAAGCTGTTCCAAGCAAAGGCAAATCTTCATGTCCATGTTCAAAAACATCCCTGCATTTCAGCAGCGATGTCTGAAGCCATCTGCATCTACCGCTGTTCTATTTTCAACAGCCTTTTCTATCTCTAGTAGCAAATGTATCCTTCCGGGAAGAAACTGGTCTTCTCGTTGGGTAAATCTGGTAAATTCCACCCTGTTTAAGCCTCTGCAGGCTTAAAACCTAGGCTTCCAACTGTGACGATTCTGCCCCATTTGGCATAGAAATATCTCTTGCCCATAATAAACTACACATTTCAGGACCAAGACTGCCACAAAATGGGGTTCACGTGAAGCAATCTACAAAAACATTTACAGAGACCTAAAAAAAAGAATACATGGAGGTTGTTTTATTAATCCATATTGCTTCTCTTTGAACTTCTGTGCAATGTTGCCTATCTGAGCTTTTAAATGATGATTCAGAAAAGGTCACTTGATCCAGAACACACGGGGGACAGAAGAGGGAAAACAATTAAAACAGAAGACTGAATTAATATAACTAACCAGGAATCAACAATACACATTTAGTGGTTTAGTTTTGTTGTCTCACAGCTGTTTGCTCTGCATGCTGTCAACATCTTCTGCAATGGGGAACGGATTCAATGATTTCCTTGAATTGTTGAAGGAACCTCCAAGCTCAACCCTTTCGTTGATCAACGGACCACCACAGGATAAGCCAATAATCAGCAACTTCAAAGTTTGCTTAAAATAAACTATTATCCCTGCCATTCCGATGCTTTTATGCATAACTTGCATTCTTAACGACTGCTAACAAGAGAGTACTTAGGCTCACCACACATCTATAATATTTACATGGGCACTGATACTGTAAGAAATTATTAAGATTACTCTTTTTAAAAAAATCCTTCTCTTTTTAAATGATAGCTTCTTTGCATTAAAGTAGAATCAGTTGTCTTATAGAAAAATATCTTAAACTTTAAATTAAAAAAATAGCGTTACTAAATAGTTATGTAGGACCATATATGGTTTGTATGGATATAATTCAGCATAGTCAAATCCAAATTTAGGAGAACTCACGTAGATAGGAGAGCAGAATATATTTGCCATGTGGGCCATCTGCTTACAGATCCCATGGCTAAACTCTGTGCACCTCCTTTGGAGATAAACAAACATGACACCTATATACATCCTGTACATGTTAGTTCACTGATTAGCAGTTATTAGTCGTACTGTACATAGGAAAACAACTCGATCGTAATGATGTTACGTACCCTCAGCATAAAGTTAAGGTTTTAGTGTGATGGAGCAAACCCGTGCAAGACAGGTTCCCTGTTTAGATAGGTGGCCCAGTACACCAAGTTGAACGTGCCGAATAGAACCGGAAAGACTATTCTGGACATTCTGTCAATTTTGCTAACGCTGTTGAAGGTTTTCTTGGCTTCTTGTGGCTTGGCTTCCGGCTTGGCTTTGTGCGGCTCTGTCGTGGCGGTGGCGCTCTTGGAGATGGTTGGGAGAACTGAGTCCTTGGTGATATTTGGTCCATAATTGGCAACCGCCACTGCGTAGGCATTGTTTTTCTTAATGACAGACGCCTTTTCTTTTTTCTGTTAAAAGATAATATATGATTAAGTATCTTATAACTGCTCGAACAATAGACACGTTACTATCTACTTGCTTCAATTCACAGTAATTGTGCCTCAGATTAACCTCACTGACTACGATGCTGCATTGCAGAAAGCTTCTCGGACTTTGGGCTAAGACCAAGGATAGCCCGTGTGTGAATCGACCATGGTAGTATGATTCGACTTCTTCGCTGTGACGGAGCGATGCTGCATTCATGCTGTTGACGAAAGCTGGAAGCTTCTGTAGATGCCTGTGCTTTGATGTGAACCAGCTCTTAGCCAACTGGGCAGAGTATTTTTATTTATTATTTTGTAAAACAAATTATTCTGCAGTATCTAGAGATGGAGAAAGTATCATGGACTTTTGTTCATTCATTCTGCATAGATGTATTATTAGTTGCCAAACTTCAACAAAAGGGGGAGGTTAGAAGATTTGTAATGCCTACTGTAGTCAATGTAACTTGCAGCTTCAGTGATAAGAAATGTACATTCTTCTTATACTGTATTCTTCAATATAAGGATAATACAATACGGAAGTAGCTGGAGTTGCTTTTTCAACTTCCCAGCTCTAGAATTTCCTGATAGTCTCCCAGATACTAACTAGGTCTGGCCCTGCTTGTTTTCCAGAGTCAGCTAAGGTCCTGAAGAGGAATGGCAGAATAAATGCCATCTGTGCTTGCTGCTTGTTATTTTCCCTTGTCACCAGCCCCCATGGTCACTGCAAATGGCTGCATCAGAAAGTCCTCATCCTTGCTTTTTCCTACTCATATCCTTCCCTGGAACCTCTTCTCCCGGAATAACAGCATTTTGGTTCATACCCAAAACCAAACAGGCCTTTTTCACTCTATTTTCAAACTAAAACATCAAAAACGTGTTTTGGGTTCAGATGGATCAATAGAACTGGTTCAATAGAACCAGCTGTTCTGTTTTTTCCCAATTAAAAAACTCTCCTTGATAAATAAAAAGGAATAATAATAATAATAATAATAATAATAATAATAATAATATTATTATTATTGCTGTTGTGCCTTTTTAGGGATTGCGTTTGTATATCTTAAACACAGAATTCCTTTACTGAGATCAAACATCTCTGAAAAAGGAACCCATTTTTTAAAATAAAACTATTGCTTTATTCAAATGAGAATCTGATTAATATTAATACAATTATATAAAAAGATTATATAAATCTATGACAGCTCTTCATTTATCATGCTTATTTTCCTTTCTTTTGCCCTGAAAGATTTAGAGAGCATGTAGCAAATGAGTTTTATAGACTGCTGTTAAGAGCTATGTCTGACCTTCTACATTTGTAATTGCTGGCACAGGAGAGGTGTTGCCCAGGTGAACTGAGGTATGCCCGTAAGCACTTGCATTACCACATTATGGACCTGCTGCATTTTCTTAGTGATCTTCAAGAGCAGCCCATATAGAGTGCTTTGCAACAGTCCAGTTGAGTGAGTGACTGTGTCTAGGGCCTCTTGATCCAGGAAAGGGTACAACTGCTGCAGAAGATGGACCTGTGCAAAGGTCCTCCTGGCCACAGCTGCCTCCTTCTCTTTAAGCAACAGCTATAAATCCAGGAGGATCACCAAATTACTTGCCACTTCCATCTGAGGAAGCTCAACTCTGTCAACAATGAAAGTCTGAAGGTCCTCAGATACGGATGACTCATGAATCCATAGCACTCAGTCTGGCTAGGTTGAACCTGAGTATGTTTCTCCCCATCCAGATCCTTAGAGGCTCCATATGCCAAAACAGGACTCTTAATCAACTAGGGACTGAGATATACAAGTGGGAATCATCTGCATATTGATGATACCTGACTCTTTATATTAGAGTAAAATTATTTATTTTCAACCATTTATCTAAAAACTTTTGTTTCCAAAGCCACGGTACAGGTTAAATATGCAACCGAAATAATACTGCATAAAATTCTTTTAGGGAAGTATCTTTCGTTCCAGTAATTTTCATATAAATAATTGTTGAAGATAATGAAACGTTGTTGAAGGTTTGGGGAGAAATTAAACAAGCATAAATGGGCTATGGTTTAATTTATGGACAGCCTTGGGATAATATTTGTTTCTTCAGGATGAAACAGGTAGAGAAAGGTTCCATATGAGCTGTTTAATTTCTGCTGAAATGCAGACCCAAACTCTCTACTTCTCTTCCTAATCACTCTTGCTTTAATGTACCCTGTCTTCATATTGGTTTAAGGCTTTAATTATTTTTCAGTAATGGAAAACCATCAACACAGATGCTGCTAAATTGATTTCTTCCAAATTGGAAGGAACTTTAAACATGTTTTTGAGCACTCACCTTATCATTGACTACGCTTTTTCCGTCCCACGCCCATCCTCTTTTTGTGAAGTAATTTACAGTGGCAAATTCTATCAAGGCAGAGAATACGAACGCGTAGCAAACCGCAATAAACCAGTCCATGGCGGTGGCATAAGCCACTTTGGGCAGGGAGTTACGAGCACTGATGCTCAGCGTCGTCATTGTGAGCACTGTGGTCACTCCTGTGGGGGAGAAAAAGAAGCAGGCAAAGGAAGAACCTGGTCAAGGCGATGTGAAAGGCATGTGAGAGTACAGCACTGGAGCTAAAGGCAACAGAGGGACATGACGGAGACAAAGGGATGCAGGAATCGCAAATAAGGTGTTGAGTAACAACTACACAGTTACACAACATTTTTGTTTATTATTTTAGAGGTATCTGGACCCAAAAAGTCAAGATGGCGGCTGCAACCGTGCAGTCAGAGCCTCACCTCTTTTTATGGGCATTGCGACACGGATTAAAAGAGGGTGACCTTCAATCACGCGGTTGCCATCTAGACATTTTTACCTCCCCCAGCAGACGCACTTGATGTATTTATTAGGGCTTTCACTATTACATACATTTTCTCTAAGAGTTAGACTCTTCCGTTACTAATGTTATAGCCAGAACTGACTGAGGCGTGAGAAATCCAAGACTTTTGCATGGTGTAAACGGTATAACCTATGAAACAATCATTTGCGTCGCTCTCTGGAAGGTAACGTGTGAATTCCACTTTTAACCTGAAATCATGTTTTTGCTGAGATACGGCTGATAGGTTTCTGCTTGATATGTACAAAAGGAGCTGTGAAATTTAAAAAAAAAGTAGTTAATCTTACTTTTTTTTTTAAGTTTAAGAGGATGGTCTTATGAGAAGCCCATCATCTATATCTGATATTATTTAAATTATTGTTTGTTTATACCCTTTTGAGGTCTACAAATGTACCAAAACAGGATGGTATGCTAATGACACAGCGCAGCCTTAATATGGAAGAAGAACCACATGGCTGGAATCCGAAGATACTTTCTGGACATCCCACTGAAGTTTAAAACCTAGCTGAATGACCTGTGAATTATTGATTTTTTCCCCCCAGTTCTACGTTAACTTTTAAATGTCATATCTTTGCAAACTGCAACCTTGGAGAGAAAAATCAGCAGGGCTTGTTTAAGAAATCTGGAGGCTAATGCAACATGAGGTTTAGAAGATCCCCCTAACATATATTCGGCTCTAGATTAAAATTGCAGATCGATTCTCGCAAAATGAGATGAAAGAAGAGGAGCAGGAGGAAGGATCAATGTGCCTTAAAGGACGCAGGATCATTGACAATTGTTGGAATTAGTCAACAAATCTACCGATTTTTATTTCAGTTTTTGTAATGAATCGTTTTTTTCTTCATCTATGAATGGTTTTTCAGACACATTTTCTAAACTATTTTCTAATTTGCATATAGACAGTACTAGTTTTAATTCATGGGTGTGTTTTAGACACAATTTCTAAGTTAAAATTTCTATTCTTATTTCTACTTCCCATTGCCAATTCAACCACACTGATTATTTAAGAGTCAAATTTGATGTAAGAGCAGCTGACTTTGGACTTTTACTATTCAGGAGAAACAGGGAAGAAGGGCCTGGGGGTGAGAAAAGCTGAGTTCTTCCCACACCTGAAGAAATAAATCACATTATGGCTTAATACAATGGCCTGAATAACCCAACATGCTAAGACAACAATTGAGTTCCCATAACCTTTTGAACAATAAACTACACAACGCTATTTTAGCTTCCCCCTCATGGCACCGTGATTAGGACGCTGGGCTTAGTACTGGGCAGATGCAAGCCCACCGCCAATCATAACATCTCCCTAGGTGACTTCGGGCAATTTCAGTGCAACCTGCTTTACAAGGTTGTTGCTAAGTGAAAAATAAGAGGAGAGAATGCTCTGTGCTCCACACTGAGCTCTTAGAAGACGGATGAGATATAAATCTAGCAAATACATAAAGGGGAAACATATCTGGTTTTTCTACCACCACCTCTTCTCCCCTCCCTTAGATTCCCATGAACTCCACGACTAATGAAATAAGCATCTAAAATCTTCCTCCCCAAGATAAGGGGAGCCAGCGGATTAAGTGACAGGCCTTTCCATGGTAGCCCCCCACAGATATTCATGTGGCCCCTCTATTCCTAACATTCCATAAGCAACTAAATTTGGTATTCCTTCAATAAGACTTCAGCCCTACTCTAGACTAAGGACACCTTCATTAGATATTTTTTTTACTGTATGTTGCTTTGATGCTACAACTTTTGTTTTCACGTCATGGGCTCTTTGGGATTGGGTCAGGTTGCAAATATTGTTAAATAAATGCACAAGATGGACATTTTAGGAAAACATGCTTACATCTCTTGCTTTAAATTTATAATGCCTATATGTTTACTTGAGGGATGATTAGGATTTTTTAAAAAATCCTTTCACTGTGATCTAATTTAGCCATAAAATGAACATTATCAGGTAAATTTATGGAAAGGGTTGAGAAATTAAGCAAGTAAGTTTCTTGATGTAAGGAACTGTCAGCCCTCCCAGGTAAACCAGGCAGGAAACACAACTAAATGAGCTAATTCTACATTATTGTAGGGCTACTGTGAGAGGAAAAATGCGAGTAGCCTAAAACTTATTTTGATATAGATATATGTTGCTTAATCACATTTAATAATAAAAGCAAGGGCTAGCTTGGAGATGACCTGTGGGGCACTGACAGGAAATAATACTTGCAAAACCAGAGCAAACTGTTAAATAAGCAGACTTGTTGATGGGAACAGAGGTGACAGGGACAAAGGGAACAGGAAACTGTGGTGAAATTAGCTCTGGGAACGTTATGACAATCCTAAGAGTCATGATTGTGGTTTGCGGTTTTAAAGGATAAAAAGGATTGCAAGTTGGGGGTCTGCACCCACACGGGTCAGGCTGTCCCAGTGACGGCCTGCTCCTGTCGGTCCGCATTGCAATGTGTATCTAAGTAAGTACCTTGTATGTTATTGATTGCATTTTACTTTCTTGCTGAACTAACTTTCAATAAAGCTCTTAGAAGAACTTGGAACTTTGAGGTGACTTGTTTTATGGTGTGTCTGTCTCCCGTGCTTAATGAGGTTTTTTTCCCTGACACTACATTAACAGAATCTTGCAAGTCTGAAAGCACAAATCTCCCACCCTCCCTATTTACCGCCTGAGTAGTTACGGTGGGTCCTTTCTAAGTTTCTTTTTCTGGCCACTACTCTGTTGTGGACTCCTTCCTCTTTTATCTGATCGTTCCCTAGGCGGGATCAGAGTCTCTTCCAAATAACAGTGCATCAGTATTTAATTTTATTAAATATTGGTTTAATGTTGGGTTTTGTTTTGGTTTATAGTTTCTTTTTATAGAAACGGTATTTGCACTATGCTAATTTAGAATGCGAACCTTCTACGTTATCTGTTCTTCCTCAGGATTGAACATTACCCAAAGACAATTTGCTTGTTGTCTGATCTGTCTTTTTTTCCCCCTACTTTATTGTATTTGAATCACAAAATTACAATGATCTGCCTTTGTTTAAAAAATTAGGAAAGGCCAAGGAAGCAAATGTAATTATACAAAGCAATGACAATAAAAACTGTAGAACTGACATATCTTTAGAAAAAAGGTACCAAAATATGGACAGATAAAAGATAAATCTGAAATATTATAAGCCTATTATATTCTAATACATCATTAGAAGCTTACAGGTTACCTGATTTTCATCTTTGTGCTACTTATTTCTTACATTCTTTGAAAATAAATAATAATAAAAAATTGGGGAAAAAGAAAAAAGTTAGATCTACTACAAATGACTTGCATTGTGCTGAATGTTTAACATTTAGGTAATATTGTGGTATATATCTCTGTATCTTCATTCAGTTTAGGAAATTAACATTTTCTTGACAACTCCCAATTTCAAAAAAGTAAATATCCTTTTCTTGTTGGTAAAACACTGGGAAATTGTGACTGCGAGGTAGACCAGACAGGAAACACTGCCAGATGAGATAATTCTACTTTATGTAAGGTTTCATTAACAGACTCTTGCAAGTCTGAAAGTCCATTTCTCCCCCCACCCCTTTACAGCCCAAGAAACTGGGGGGGGGGGGAGTCCCTTCTGAGCCACTTGCCTCACCCACATTCCTGCTGGGGGCTCAGCTGCCTTTTATCTGACCATTCCCTTGGCTACATCTCTTCTCCCTGTCTCCCAAGGTCATTCCCACATACCATTATAGAACTTCTGATCTTTTTTAGGTACAGTTGTTGTTATCAGATCAGTATGACTCAATCTCCTTGAATGTAGCCAAATTTCATTATACTACTTGTAAAATCAGTTAGGCTCTGATTGTCCATTGATGAACCCATCACCAATTGCAATATTTTTATCAAGTTCTGTTCTTATTTCATTTTTAATTATCATTGTGCTTCTATCTGTAACTCTGGACTGTGACTGTAATTAAAAAAAAAACTTCTTGTTGTTGCATTTAACAGGTTTCCTAACTGTCCAACCTAGCATAATTTCTGATTACTGGGTGTGGTTGAGTATTAAAAAGAGAAATATTTGGTATCTATTCCTAATTTTTTAGAGAAAGCACCTTGCCAAATATAAGTCTAAATGTATTCATCTTTAGACTTAAATTCCCCTACTTCCAGGGAAAGCACTTTTTAAATTCAGATCTGATTTTGAAGCGCTGTTTGTAACATGCCATGGTTAAAGGGGATAATAAGCCTGCTCTTAAAAAAAAAAATAAACCAGAAAAATGCATTAATTGTGCATTAGTTATTAGATCCCTCAAACTGCTATATGCACGAACAACTTAAGTGTGCCTATCAATATAAATGAACATTTTACTTGCAATTTTTGTGTTTCCCTGCTTCCTCCACGCATTCTAATTCATGCATCATAGATCTGAAGAACATATTCTACGCTCACCTGCTTAGCAAACACTGACAAAATTTGCACTAACAGGCAAAATCTATCTTCAGTTCCTGATGAAACAGGTTGTAATATGAACCTGCAACAACACCAGGACTGGCCTCCGAAGTCTAGAATGGCTCCTGGTTAGATTTTTTTGTTCAGGTAGAGAGTTTGATTCTAGACTGCTTTTGCAAACATTTTGAAGCCAATATATGTAGCATGTCTGCATTTGCGTGTGTGTGTGGATGCACGTGCACCTTCGAGTCAGTTTTGGATTCCTGGGGACTGCCTGGACAAGTGGTTTGCCCTTGCCTGCTGCCTAGGGCTGAGAGGGACTGATTGGCCCACGGTCACCCATCTGGCTTTGTGCCTCAGGCAGGACTAGAACTCAGGGTCTCCCAATTTCTAGCCTGGTGCCCTAACCGCTGCACCAAACTGGCTCCAGTGTCTGCATTTACAAGCTTGAAAAAAGGCTGCCATTTAACTGGTTGTTCATTATTTATTTACATGGTTGGGAATGCACGAATAATACATATACTTTAATTTTGGGGGGGGAAAAAATCATATAATTGCGTCCCAGCTCTCTCCTAGTCCCTGAAGGCATAATCAACTGCTTTTCACATGCATCTTCTGTGAACAACATATTCCAGCTTTATCCAATTAGCCGGACTGTAACTTTCTATGCAAAGTAATCTGAAGCAAGGAAAGACAACAAACCATTCGGTTATAATTCACCACGGATGCCTTAGGTCAACCATATTAAACAGATGTCATAAATGAAAACCACTGAAGAATTTGATTATTAAACAGCCTCATTATGCCAAGTCCTTAAGCGTATCTTACTGTTTAAAAGTACATTATGCGTGGAGAATGGAACAGGGAGAAGAAAAAGGAACAGAACTCTGATTTTTTTTTTTTTTTAAAAAACCACTATTGTCTTGGTTTTAAAATAGACACCCTCTTCCCTTTAAATCTAACCAAGATATGTTCTGATACAAAATGCAAGCTTCCTTCTGCATATAATACCGAAGAGAAATAAGACGTTTCTACGAAGAAGCACAAAATGTCAGCATTCCCATTTGCCTCTTGCTCTCTTTGGCACCTACAGTGCTCGGATCGATCTCTGACTCAAGAATTCTTGAAGAGAAGAGATCAGGCAGTCCAAAATTTCTTATAGGAACTTAACACACCTTTATGTTAGAGAAGATATAACACCATTAAAGACCCCGTTAGAATTTAGGTTCCAGAAGAGATGTGGCTGAGAACAGACTACACCTCACATGAGAAGCCGGTCAATGCATCTGCCACTGGTTTAATAAATGTGGCTGAGGGTCTCTGGAATCCCACTCTCCCCTTAGGTGACATAATCTACAGGTGACTGGAATTCCACCAGGAGCTGAGAAAAGCCAGCTGATTCGCTTTACTGGAGCTTTGACGTGGCTCTTCCAGAAGATCGTAAGATACTGTAGGCACCGATAGGGCTCACCACAACGCCCAAGCTATTGCTCTGTGCTTCTGATAAGCCCTGGCCATTTACTGCGACATTCCTAACACTCTACAGGGCTTTGTCAAACCTATCTTGCCTTTGGTTATTTCCAAGCTGGGCAAGGAGTCTACTAGAAGTTCTACTATAGATCTATTTCCTTGATAAATGTGGATGCTCAGATTTTAACATCTGCTTTACTCTGCAGATTACAGTGCACTCATCTCAGGCTGGTTTTATACACCGCTGTCATATTTCTGACAATGCCAGGTTTTTAACTCGATGTTCTTACTTCAACTCAAAATGGACAGGATCTAACAGCTATATCTTCTCTTAACAGTTAAGAAAGCCTTTGGTATATTCTCTTGATGGTTTTTGGAGCAGTTTTTCATTTATTTGGGGTTTTGGCAAAGTTTTATGTTTTGGATTGATATTAAAGTAAATTATGTTTTACTCAGTTCCTAAATCATGGGTAATTACTGATGGCGTGTCTTCTCCTTGGTTAATTTTACACCAAGGTGCACATTAAGGATGCCCTGTTTCCCCTTCTGTTTAAAATCTGGTTTTGAATTCCTTGCTAGTATTATTAGAAATTCCGAAAAGGTTAGAATGCCAATGGAATACAGTGGGGGGCCAGAGTATAAAATGTTATTGTATATTGATGGTTGTTTAAGAACAGAATAAAAATAAAATACATACTCTTATTTCTTTAATACATGGGTGTGGGATCCTGTCTGGTTATTCTATAAACTGGAATAAATCAGACATGATGCCACTTGGTTACAGAAAGAAGCATTACAATTTTCTTCTGTTTGATGTACAGCCTAAAAGAGGAAGAAATGTGAGATTTCTCACCTTTGCTTCAGTATATGAAAGGAGCAGAAATCCTCAGCCTAAGTCACAAATTAACGACCTGCCCCACAAACCCTGCTTTAGCAATACCAGTAAACAAAGGGATTCTTTATAACCTTACCACTCTGGGACTGGGTTCCCATTCTGTCAACCTTCCTTTTCCCTTCCTCCAAGTTTGAACCATAACTCAGAAGAACGGTTTTAAATCCAGACTACATTCAGTATGAGAAGATATTGAGAGTGGGTTAAAGTTCCTCTTGGCAAAGGAGCAGTCTTGTTTAGGATATAGGATGCTCCATGCATAACTGATCCAAATGCTAAAGAGAGCTGGTCGCAAAGACTCTTAACTTTGGGACCAGCGGCTTCTGCAGGGAGGTCAACATCTCCAGGATGGGAGGTGGGACATTGCAGCCCAAGCCCTGTCACTTTTCTACATCAGTTAACACATCCACACCAAAGGGAGAGGGCTTTGATCTCAATGCCGTCCCCACCACCTTGCAGATCTTGTGCCCTCCCGCAACCCATGCTTATGACTTTTATAATATACATCTTCCTTCCATCTCAGCAAAATAATTGGATTTAAATATGATCTTTTTCACATCTTAATTCTCTTTCCAACTTCCTGGAAAATTGTAGAACAGAGTATACCTAAAGCAGCATTAGAGAGAAATGGATACATTCATGACTTTCGATCATACACAAAAGATTATTGAAAGAAAACCATGGAAAACCCCTTAATTGAGATCATACATCCTTCGGTGCTAGTGCACGAAATGTATAAGTTACTACTGACTACATACCAAAAACGGTCCTTGCAGGAACAGATTCTCTGTTCAACCAGAATGACACCTGAGACAAAATGACTGTCATGATGCAGGGAAGATAGGTCTGAATCACAAAATAACCAATTTTCCTCTTCAGATGAAAATGAGCTGTCATCACTGTGTATTCACCTGGGGGGGGGGAAATCAGAACACATTAATAACAATAGAATAATTACACATTCTTCCACAGATAAATCACTTTGAAAAAAAATGTGTTTAACGGAACCAGGCAAATATATCTTAGATGTTACCATCTTTCTAGAACAAAAAATTAAAGATCAAAAAGATTTTATTGGAGCAATAGATACAAATTATACAGTAGATACAAATGATTTGGAAGCTCTTGACCGTGGTTTGCCACGCAGCATGTGAGAGAAGGGAAGGAGAAAAAGAAGGGCGATGCACAGTCTTTTGCTCTTAAATTTTCTTGACACCATAAGTAGTACACAAGCAGTTCAAAAATCAATTTCAACCACCTGACATAAATTTAGACTCTTCACGGGGTGAAATTCTTCCAAATCCATTATTGTATTGTCATAACATGACACAGTTTCTCCTGAGCCCTCTTCTCTATAGTCCATGAGGGCAGGAACAAAGCCAAAGGAAGCAGGTTCAGGATGGACTTCAGAACAAACTTCCTGGCTGTACAAACTGTCAGCCAGCGGAAGAGGTTACCAGGCGGCATGACAAGTTCTCCTTTGCTAGATGTCCACAAGCAGAAGCTTGCTGTCTCCAAAGATACTCCTTGCATTCTGCACATGAGAAAGGCCGCTAAGGTCTCTTCCAATATTATAATTATGTAGTTCTACATTCTAAGTTAAACTGGCAGGGCGACAGGGCTTTGCACACTTCTGAGGAAAAAGGCAGAAAGAAATAAGCCATATCTTGGCTGTTAATACAAAGAAGCACAAGTATCGAAGCAGATTCTTAATCAACAAACAACGTGCAATATTTCTTCTTCATCTTACTAACCTGTACTGGATTTAGCAGTTTCCTGTCCAATTGTTTGGCCTAAGAGATCATACTGGTTCAGCCTTGAACTATCTGAAGCTACTTCTACTGAATTTGATGCATTGAACGTCCACTTGTAGGTTACTTCTGCTGTGGTGTATGCATCTACAAGGGCAAAAAGAGGAAGAGTCATTCAGAAGTAGTTGAGATTATCAAATAATTTGTATCCGTATGAATTAAATATTTAAATCTCCAAATAGCGATAGGGACATTTAAGCAGAAAGTATTTCCCAATGTAAACAGACATGCAAACTGAAAACCAATTCTTTCCAGACCCAAAATTAATGTGTTTCACCTCCTGGATGCCTGCTAAAGTCACTTTAATTTCCTTCTCCTGATGACACTTTTCTATTTTCCGAGCCTGTCCACTGATTTCTTCTCTTCTCTTTTGAAAATACTGTTAACCTGTTCTGTTTCGTCTCCGAAATTTTATAAAACCATTTAAACTAGAAGTCAGGTTTCTGCCATACTAAATATAATCAGTATTTATTTTATTTATTTATTTATTTATTTTATTTATTTATTTATATATTTCAAATTTGTCACAAGACTCATCAGAGCTATTAATATAAAAATGCACATGGTTTATTATCTTAGCTGAATGCTTTAAATCCACAGGGAGGAAAAAATGATTCCATGCTGGCATAGATAAAGCGATAGCAAGATTATAGTTATGCAACGTACTTGATGTATTTATTTAATCTCATGCCCATTCAGATATCAGTACATAGCTAATAATTATTTCGTATTAATCCATTTATAGCTTTGTACCACTAAAAGAATGTAGTTCTTTTCAACAGAAGAAAAATACCAAAATTACACATTAAAGGAGTCTGTTGTTCTTTCTATAACATACATGCTTTTTCTAGCAGAAATTGGGACAAGATGACTCTGTTTCAGCTTCAGTTTGTAATTTTTCAAGGAGACCTATGGAAAAACATTACTGTCCAAAATGTGTATGGATTTTTGGATTCATTTTCATGCAATAGGTACCTTTTTCACACACACGGCAGATTCCTTAATATTTATTAATTTATTAATATTAATAATAGGCGTTGGGTCAGGAAACTGTCACAAAATGTATGGAAGACTCAGCTCTAGGCAAACCGATGCACTCCAATTTGTGGATTTAAAATGCAAACGGTGATCCCCTGTCCCTACTATAAATATATGAATAATAAATCCAGGTGTGTCTTCACACGTACAGGGCAAGATCTTACATTCACAACAGTCATTATTTACATTCCACTTTCACGCGAGATGCAGCCTCAGTCAGTTTGTGTGTAGTTTTATCCTATGAAACTAACTTATTTTACCAATTGTATTAAAACACAGTCAGGCCACTGAAAAATGAGTCATAATTATGCACATATTCTGCATGGGCTGCAACCACCCAAGGAAAGAGAGAGCGGGAGCTTAAAATCTTAAGACAATTACAACTATAACCTGACTTTATTGTAGCAACCCAGAGAAAGCCACAGGGGTAGACATTCTAATTAAGCTGCATTTGTTCTGCACCAGATGTCCTGGTTACATATTCATTTCTGGGCTCAGTATAAAGCTAATAGCATTTTGACCTTAGGCTCCTAAGGCCAACTTATCTGCATAGCTGGCTGGACCCATATACACCACTTGGGCTTGGAGATGGTTTTAAAGATCCTGCTTTCTGGCCTACTGTTAAGTAACACTAGGTTACTTCAGAAGAGAGCTTTTTCAACAAAAGGTTCTTCTTGCTGCCCCTTGGAGAATGGAACGTCACCCTCACCCACAGACGTATACACCCAAAACAACGAAATAAGAACGCTAATTTACAATATTGAAAGAATTATGATTGAAAGAGAAGCTTGTGTGTATAATCATTCTGTTTCTTGTTATACTGAAGGTCAGCATGTATCAAAAATTCCTCAATACATAGAAATGGCGGCTAAGTCCTTATTTAGCAACTATTTGTAGTTACAATGGTGATGAAAAAGTAACTTTGTGACCAATCCTCACATTTATGACCTTCACAGGTCTGTAAAGTAAAGGAAAGCTGAAGTATGATCATAAGCACAGTTGTGGTTTCACTTCGCAACCTCTTTGTTTAATGACCAAATTGCTGGTCCCAGTTGTGGTTGCTAAAGAAGGACTATCTCTAAGGGAAATAGATTTTTTTCTTACTGAAAAGATCTCAGGAATGTAGAATGTTTCATGGAAAGACATATCCATCATAATATTATTTGACATATGTACAATTTGCTCCCATTATTCATAATTCAGAATGATTTTTTAAAAATCCAGTGGTACAACTTCAGAAAATGCAAAAGCAAAGTAACTGAAATGAAACACCCTTATGAAAAAGAATTACCCTGCTGAGTCTAGAAAAATATAAGATTAAGAAGGACATCAGAAAGCAAAATAAATGTAAAGAGCAAATAGAAGGAAAACGATTCGTTCTAACAATACAAACATTGTCAAGGTTTTAGAACAAAACTTATCAAACATCAATGCCTTGAGAAAAGGGTAAGAATATGCATGGTAAGTAACTGCGTATTGTACATCTAACTAAAATTCAAGCTGTAAATTTGATGTGAAGTACCTGAATCAATATTCACTCTATATACAGTAAATTACAGATTCTTTCAGAAGAAACACTGAACTATGGGTTTTCCTAGCTATAGTTTAGAAAAACGATGAGCTTCAAATATATAGTCAAAGATTCTTTATTTGCCAACTTCCCTGGGAGTTTTCAAGTGTTAATCCATATTGTGGCTTAAAATAAACTAGTCAATCACATAAGAACAGTGAAGTGTTTTAAGTATAGATATATCACTGAATTTGCAAACTTCTGTGCCTCAAGAAATGAATGATGATTGCTGTTAATGCAGGTAGTCCCCAGTTTAAGAACGAGTTCCGTTCCCAAGGTCTGTTCTTAAGTCGAATTCGTATGTAAGCCAGAACAGCATGATTGTATAATACTGTATAAGTAGTATTGTGTAATGAACTTGAACCATTCTGTATTTAACTCAAATCATTGTGTATTTAACTTGAATGTTGCTATAATAGGCTCCATTCTTAACTATGGGTCATCTGTAACCTGGGCATCCTTAACCCGGGGACTACCTATATGGCTTACCTTCTGGCAAGGCATTTGTGTGGACTTTGAGGACAAATTCTGAGTGGGTAGAAAATAAGTCTTCTACTGCACCCCTGGATTCAGTACACATGGAGATACGCTGAATATGGTTTCAGACCAGTATAGATGTGAATCTCAAAATACTTGGACAGCATGAATATGCTCTCCTATTAACAACTAAATAAAGTGTAAGGACAGATCTTTTCCTCAGATCCATAGCCCAAATATCCAGGAAACTGTGTCCTGAAATAGAAACGCATAGCCTGAGATTCCAAAGCTATATGCCTTATTAAAAAAGCTTTGGAAACCTCTCCATACAAACAGCAGATTTTAATCTGACAAAAGGGAAAAAATGATCTTAGATCTCTAGGGCTGACTCAGATTAGGAAAGAGACAGTCCTGAAACGTGATGATGAGCAGATGAATGTTTCAAGGTCAGTCTTATGGATTTGGAAAAAGGATGGATGGACCTTCGGTCCTGCTTTCTAAGATAATAAGTGTAAGCACCTCTCACAGATCCCACCTCAATAAATCCACCAATAAATGAGTGCTAGAGTTTTGGCTTATTCAGTTTCCAAATTTCTGTATGTTAAACCCATATTTTCTTTACAGTCAGTCTAATTATTGAGGCTCAATGTGAATCTTTCTCTTTGGGTTTACTCTGCTGCTAGGGACATGACAAATGTTCTGAGAATAACCTAATTAATTATATTTAGTTTAATTGAATGTATACATAAATGAAATAAAATCAAATTTATCCTACCCCATCTCAGCACCAAAACCCTGTATCACCTGGTTTCAACAAAAAGATCCTTATCTCCTCCCTCTGCTTTTTAGCCAACACAGAGTGCTACACTTCCATAAGCCTACTGTCTTCCTTCAAACCTCCAGTCCAGCTTCTAATTCATCCACTTCCATGAAGCAAGATTCAAAACAATGATGGCTTCAGCATTTAATTCTATTTCAACTGCAGTTATTTCCAACTTGCGAAGGAATGGCATTTGACAGGAATGAGCAATATTCTGAAAGCAAGCTCTTAAGTAACAAAAGCAGTATGGGGCATATTTTAAATTGTGCACCTAATAACTAGGACTACATAAGGCTGAAGTAATTACGCCAATGCCAAGATGGTGCATTAATGTCACCAATCAAATATTAGGTAGGTAATGTGTATGGCTATGACTTTCCTGTAAACTTCAGCAAGATTTATATTCTGATCTTCAAGATATATTGATTTGACCTTTACATACACTTTTAAAAGATTCCGAAAGTAAAACAGCTTACAATTATGAAAACATTGTGCTTAGCAGACCACAGATTAGATGAAAGCAACAAACTATTCTTGGAGTTTTTCAAAAGTATCCCTAAAGAATTAAAGAATGCAGAAGTGGAAATCAGATTTCTTCCATGTTAGCAAGCCAAGTCCTAAACTTTGCTGAGCTAAGTATTCCTGCAAGCAAAGTAGTCGGCATAGATGTGTGGTTGGCCTATTCCTCTAACACAAAGCAACAGAGAAGTCCAAGTCTGGCCTAAGAGTTATATACAGTCCTTTCTGTGCCCATCAGAACCCTCTCAGGGGTGGGGTAGGGATATGTAAGTCATTATGGTATTTTGGTGAGCTTGGAAGGGAGGGCAAGGAACCCTAATGGGTTTAATGGGTGGCATAAGCCTTCCAGCTGTTTAAGAAAATTACTCCTTAAAAGTCTTTAAAAAGGTAAGAATCCCTCAAGCTGACCTTTAAAGCCCTTCATGGCATGGGGCCAGGTTACTTGAGGGACCACCTCTCCCCAATTATATCTGCTCGTCACACCAGATCTAGCAGAACAAGCGTGCCACGGTTCCCGTCTGCTAGGGAGCTACACCGGGCAGGTCCTAGGAGGTGGGCCTTCTCTGTCGTGGCACCTGCCTCATGGAACATCCTCCCCCCCCCCCCCAAAGAGAGGCTGGTTCCATCCCTGTTGATTTTCTGGAAGTCCCTCAAAACCTGGCTATGCCATCAGGTCTGGGGGTCCCAGGGGACTGGCGAGGTACTGAGGTGGCTCCATTGTTGTTGATATCTGCTGTCCTCTCTTAGCCTTTAATTGTGATTTAATTTTTTTTTCTGACTAATAATTGCTTTTTTTATGTTAACTGTTTTATAGTTTTATTGTATGCCGCCCAGAGTCACTTTTCTGTGAGATGGGCAGCCATATAAATTTGACTGAGGGATGAATAAATAAATAAATAAATAAGTAAATAAACAAACAAATAAATAAATGTTGAGCTTGACTTCTGCTGACCACATGACTTATCTCACTGTTTGCCATTGCCATCTTCCAGAATTTCTTTCCAGCTTTCTAATCTAGCCTATACTCTCCTATCTAAATACTACCCAGGTCCAACCCCGCTTCACTTTAAGATCAGCCAAGGTCAGTAAACTTAACTGCCTGCTGTAACCTCCAAAGAAGTCCTTCCTTCCATCTACTTTTTAAGACGCTATGCAAGATCTAGAGAGGCCCCTGAGCCAAGGAAGTTTTCTACCTCTGTTTCCTAATCTTTTTCATACCAGTTACCATGCAATGGAAAAGATCATTGCTATTGTCTTTCAACAGAACTGAAAGCTATCCAGGAGGACCAGTTCCTCTCCATTAAACAGCCCTATTTCCTTAAGATAGACTAGAGTTTTTGGAAAGTTATACATTCATCATAAAAAAATAGGTTAATAAAAATCCTGAATCTGCTGTTGGCCATTTCCCACCTAAATTTCCTATGTTGTATGCACAACAGCACAAACTACTTTTTTACAACCCACGTTTCCCCATTGTCTTGACATACATACATTTTCCTAAAATCATATAATTCTTACACTTAAGACTTGCTGAAGATCCATTAGTGACCTCACTTATCTAACACATTTCTATGCAGCCAATAAAATTAATAATGGTTTGTGAACTGGTGTTCGTTTTATGAACTGTGGAGTTTTTTGCATCATCACCCAACAATTCCTTGCTACAAATTGCTAAAATATTATTTCTAATGATCTTCCTTGACCAAACTATGATGGGTTTGATGTTTCGGCATTCACAAACTTACCAAAAGACAAAATATGTTCAGTGGAAGATCTTTTTTATTTGGCTAACACTTCCAATCCACTGGTAAAGGATCATAGATCAATCTACACTGCACCATTTAAGTTCAAAGACTGTAATGAATGTAAAAGCAAATCCCTATGAATGTTGCTGGTAAAACATTCATTTTTATACTTCGTTTCAAGCTTCCAGTGGTGTACATAACTGAACATGAAAATGAATGAATACATCAATGGTTATATTTAAATACCTTTTCAACAATCTTCAGAATAGCTATATTTCACCTACAGACAGTATTCAAATATGTTTAAAGGAATCGGTTTGAACACAGCTTATAGTAGCGTGGATACTATATGGATCCAGATGGATGAAGACTGCAAGGGAAGTGGGGAGTAAAGAGCACTGCATTGTGGTAAGTTCATAATAGTTGTAAGAACAAAAAGTTTACTGCCTTTAGTATTTAAAATTTTCTCCTTTGCTTCTATTTTCAGGGGGAAAAGGCAGAGCTGATTCTTGAAAATCACTCCTAGCGATCACTATGTGTTTTTCCAGCATACTTTGGGTATAGAATTCTTTCTTTCTTTTTTAATCTGCTCAATCGTATCCAAATCTCAGAGACTGCCTGGACAAGTCCCTGCAGTTTTCTTGGCAAGGTTCTTCAGAAGTGATTTGCCATTGCCTCCTTCCTAGGGCTGAGAAAAAGCGACTGGCCCAAGGTCACCCAGCTGGCTTTGTGCCTAGGCGGGACTAGAACTCAGGGTCTCCCGGTTTCTAGTCTGATGCCTTTAACCACTACACCAACCTGTCTCTCTATTGAATTCTTTAGGACACTCCAAAGACATTAAACTGTCCCACAAAGGCATCCTCTTCCGTAGGATCCACCGTTTTCCTCACAATGATGGGGTGCCTGGGGATTTTAGCAAAATTAAATAGGATCTGAGGAGAAATATAGGGAAAATAAAGCAGCGTTTGCCAGGAGAACTACCAACACCATCTCTGCTATTTTTATCACCAGTTCCCCCAAATGGGTGATAAATTAGTGGCACAAACGTGACACCCAAACTGGAATCTATTCATATTTATTCACTGCACGTGGCAAAATGAAAATGGAAACTTGGTTATTTATTTGATTTATGTAGCCCCCCATCTTACAAAATGTTATTCCCCAAAATGCACATACGTTCTATGACTGGATGTATATTGTTAAAATGACTATTAATGCCATGATCACAATTTCTTGCTATTAGTTTAGATCAGTGTTTCTCAACCTCAACAACTTTCAGATGTGTGGACTTCAACTCCCAGAATCCCCCAGCCAGCCATGCTGGCTGGGGATTCTGGGAGTTGAAGTCCACACATCTGAAAGTTGTTGAGGTTGAGAAACACTGGTTTAGATGACCAAAACATTTCTTCTAGACTTGTTTCTATTTTGCTCCTGAAAGGAGAGCATGTTAGCAACCCAGTTCTTCACACACTGCGCATAATCTACTCGCCCCCTTTCTCCCAGGTTGAACACATGAACACTTAAGTAGGTCCTCGTACAGTTTGTTCTGTTTTCTGCAGAATATCTTCTCCAAACACCTCTTCCTCCACTACTGTGGTAATGCCTTGCGGGCCCTTTACTATCTGGGTCTTCCCTGTCTCCTATGCTGGGCCCTACTTTTTCTATACCTACGTATGAAATGAAAGGTATGTCAGTAGAAGCAGGCCTTGTGTGATTGTTGTAGGCTACCCTTTACCTCTAGTAGTATAAAAACACTTTTTCACTATCTTTAGTTTCCTTCAAAGGAGTTTTGGTGGCAAATGTTATAATGGAGCTTCACGAATGGGACACAACGTTTCTCTACTGCTAATGTTAGTTCAGACATGCACCTCAGGCCTACTAATGTACAAGACACTGCTATTCTGCATGTAAAAAAAGCTGCATTTTCCTCTGCATCTGGGGGGAGATACATGGTTTGAGGGGTGGACATCTTTTGATAAGTACGTTCTGCATGCATGGCACATCTACGCATCCCTAAGTATTTGTAATTTGAGCTAGGTTTTCAAAAAGCATGTTCAGTGTTTCTCAACCTTGGGAACTTTAAGATGTGTGGGCTTCAACTCCCAGAATTCCTAGCTGGCTGGGGGATTCTGGGAGTTGAAGTCCACTCGTCTTAAAGTGGACAAGTTTGGACAACACTGCTCTAGAAGAACAGGAGATTCAGGAGGCTGTCCTTGGAAAATTTGAGAGAAAGGTATCCAGTGTCATCCACCACCTTTTGCAATGTGTATCACTCTGGCTTCATTTTGGGTGCAAGCGCTGTGGTTCTAAGAGGGTCTGCTACATTTGTGCCAACTATGACATTTACAAACGATGACACTTTGCTATGGGGAGAATGGGCTGTAGACGGATATTGCTAGCCTTGAGGTGCTTCTCCAGCTGCTGCGTCAGGCGGACTCTAGAAGGTTTAGAAGTCATCTTCTACTTCTAATAGAAGTAGGTGTCAGCACTTAGCAAATGTGTATCAGGGAATCTCAATTTTCTTTTTTTAAGAATGGGGCCCAAAGCTGGTGGACTGGAAAGTGTTCAAGGATACCAGAGACTGAAACCAGTTCTAGGGGGAGGCAGGAGGAAAGGAGCAGTGATTGCACATTGCTCTTTAGTTCCTCCCAGGATAGACAAAGAAGTCCCCTCCCGTTAACGTTTCTAAATGAAGGCACCTCTTCAATGTAAGGTATCTGCTATGTATCCAAAAGCACGCCCAAATTAGAGAAGCAAGGAGGAAAACACTACATGGGTTAGGCTTCTTTTAAATATAAATGTTTGTGATGAACAAGTAATTGTGTTGAATATTTTTAGAAAGGGGGAAAATGTGATTTCCTACACAGTCACGATGATTCAAACAAAACACAGAGAATTCCCTGGATGTTAAATAGAGAAAGCTCAGTTATCTTCAACAGCCAAGTCAATTCTAAAGACCAAAAACGGAGATTCCCGGAGCCTTTGTCTTCCACTCCAAAGAACGATCCCAATCAGTTACAATATCAGCATATTTTCCCTCCAATTCCTTTGAGCTTTTGCTGATGTTTATTTTGGGGGGCTACAACCATGGGTCACTCAACTTCTCTATTTCACTTTTATGCTTTTTTCTTGTGGATCCTGTTTTAGGAATGTCTGGAATGTTCATCACCTGGGCAAGAGCGACCTCAGGCAAGCAGATTAGAACCAGAAAAAAATGGACAGTCGCTCGTCAGCCCAAATTCTGTTTTCTGGTTGAGATGATGGGGGTGTAGTAGCTTTAAAGTATTCTAGAAAGTGTGGGTGTCCATGCGGGGGAGGGGAAGGAGGGGAGACAAAGGGGAGCAGACGATGAAATGTCTGCCATTACATCATGCTGCCAATGCTGTGATTTTCATCCAAATATTTGTGCAACTGCGTGCGTATTGGGTCATCATTCCGGTGTCATCACAGTTTGCTGCCAATGCTGCTGCCCAAGAAGGCGGAGCTTCAGAGCCCAAAGAACAAGACCAGAATATACCAAGAACATTTTCCAGGCTACAATTTATAATGAGGAGTCCACAGTGTAACCCACAACTACTTTGAAAATGTCATCTTCTCATTTGCTGGCCAATCACAAAGTACAGTTCTTCAGTTAAGGTGAGGGCTAGAATGGGCACGATCAGAAGGAAAGTTGACAAGACCAGACTGGCTTGTTACATGAACAATGCAAAGGTGTTGCTTTCTTCTCCCAGCAATAAACACGACTTCTCAGTTTGGTACAAAGCACCGCTGGGATTTGAACCTTCAGCCTGCTATAAATACGTGGGCTGAATCTTGCAGTTTGAAGTAGCTGTTTCCTTCACTATTACTGGCAATAAAATCATGATTTATCAAGAGCTGCATCTGTGAACCTCTCCCTGCACACCTTCAAATTTAAATCTGCGTCTGGGTGAAGCCTAACAATTCAGGTTTCAGAACAAACTGGATGATTTAACACCCCGAATCACTGGTTACTACCTGACTAAAATCTGTAGGTTTTTCAGAGAAAACCTAGTGCTGAAATAAATAAGGAAGCACTCTATTTCTAAAACCTCTGCTTATCAACGTGTGCTCACATTTCACCAGCCTCGTGAAATACTAATCAGTTTCTTTTATGCAACTGAAAAAACAGACGTATTGGCTTATCTTATCCACCACGTTAGAGTTTATTTTTGTATGATACTGAATTTTGGCTCTCACCAGTTGTTAGTGCTTATTTCAGTAAAAGTGGGTGGCAAATCTCAAAACTGCAGTATTTTGTACTTTGAAAAAATATGTCAGAGTTTTCATGTTTTCCTTCCACCAGTGGGATATAAAGCTAGAGAGCGTATGTTAATATGTTTGCCCTACCCAAACCAACTCTAAATCAGCAAAACTACTGACTGACAGTACAATTTTACATGAGATTGTTTAGAAGAATGGCTCATTATATTAAATGAGGCTTATTTTTCAGATTAATGTACACAGGATTGCACTTTAGGAAGTTTTGATGACCTGCTATGGCCTCAGATTTGATGCATCCTTAGAGTTGTGCATAATTACTTTGTAGAGATTTTTACTTACAACTCTATTCACTGATTAACTGATTAAACTTATTAAGAAAAGGAATTTTAATATTAAAAGAAACTTAAGTTTATTTAGCTGAATATAATTTCACATACATATATTCTCCAATATCTTAGATCATTCTGTTTCCATGCTACAACAGGTGTATAGTTATTCTTATCTTAACACAAAGCAACTCTATCAAACTCTTAAAATATCAATATCAATTTAAATCTATCAATTAAATACAGTGCTTTTCATGGAAGGAAACTTGCAATAAAGTTTGTGATGACCCTATCTTCTGAGAAACAAGAATCAAATACTGTATGTTCAAACATTAAAACACTGAATATAGTACAGGTAGTCCTTGAGTTACGACCATTCATTGAGTGACTGTCTGAAGTTATGGGGGCACTGAACGAATGGCACTTACACCCAGTCCCTGAAGTTATGGCCGTTGCAGTGGCCATGTAGTCATGTGATCAAAATTCAGGCGCTTGGCAGGGGTGCTTCAACAACCCCTACTTACCTATCTCCCCCCCCCCATATGTGCCCTTTCAGCCACCCTGCACAGTGGTACTCCTTGGTAGCAGTACTAAGACTGAAGTAGAGGCCCAGGGCCTTCAGCAGTCTCAGCTGGCCACCATCGCCTCTGGGCCTCTACTTCAGCCCCACCCCTGCCGCTGCCAGCAAGGAGTGCCGCCTCAAGCCCTGTGCCATGGCCAGCCACTCCAGCGCCACTGCGCAATTGCAATGGGGAGTGCTGGGATTGCCATCACTAAGCAATGCAGTCACGTGATGCCTCACCTAATGACTGCATTGCTTAGCGATGGAGATTCCAGTCCCAATTACCGTCATAACTCAAGGACTACCTGTATTGCTAAAACTTCTGGGTAAATGCAGTTTACACTAATGCTATTCATTATCTTTCTCCAGCCTTTCTATCCTTGCAAATCATCCCTGTTTCTACCAGCTCCATAAACCAATTCATGCACATGTCTTTTGTTCTTCACAATTCTCACCACTCTTTCTGAGGAGCTCATCTTTCCATCCACATGTTTCTTGGCTTTTCCCTTCATCTCCACATATCCATTTTGCCATCATTTGCAATTTAATCCTCATTAATTCTCTCAATATGACCAAATCATTTTAATTTGTTTCTTTTGAACTAATTTCTCACTTTGGTATTGAATCTACTTTCATTTTGCACCCATTCATTTTCATCTCTATTTTTTCTTCTTTCACCATATACACTTAAATATCTGATTCCCACTACATTCAACATTTATGTTTACCCAGCTGTGGTTTCACCTCACTTTCATATTATAAAGTGGGCAGAAGTAGGTTCTTATACACAGCCATTCATGTTTGTAAACATGTTAGCAAGGTAAACAAATTCATCTGCTTTTTCTAGTTTTTCACCATTGCAACCGTTGATTCCCTACTCTCACAGGCAGTCCACACAGGTGCAATCTGAGCCAAGGCCTTGTCAAATGCCCATTCCAAGCTGAGACAAAGGCCTCAGCCAAACCATGCTTCAGAGTTTCTGGAAAAAAACCAAGTTCCTTCTGAAACTCAGTTGGCTCCATCAGTCATCTGGGGTAGGCTGACCAAATAGGTCCCATCCCTCTTCAGTGAGGGGTGGACACAGAGAACTCCAGCGCCAAGATGGTGTGATCTGTCCATAGCAAAGGACAGACATGAACATCTCCCAGGCCCAGATCACAATGCCACTGCCCCAAGACAAAGACCAGATCTAATGTGTGACATCCACTGGTCACATGTTATGCAATATTTTCCCCTCATCCTCATTTTTGCAGCATTCTCTTCATACATTTTTTTTCATCCAGAGTTTCTTTCACGTCATCACTCCACCAAGCATTTCCATTAGGAAACATCACACGCATTTGTGCCACTGTAACAAAATTCTTTTCACTCTATTTTAAGCAGCATTCATATATTCTTTCCTTATGTACACTTTCCATTCATTATATTGCAAAATTAGTTTTTCAAATAGGACTTGTAGTTTCTCTTCCTGCAATTGCTCTGCTTTCATTCTGTTTACTTTCATCTCTTTCCTTTACTTCCATGTCCATTACCCCACCCTCCCACCTCAAGAACCATTCCTGACCTTAAATTCTTTTATCCTTGGCAGGTTTACATGAAAGAATAGGATGTTCACCCATATAAGGTATGTATCAGGTAGGGGCTGAATTTTTACTCATCCTACTTACAGCTGCCAAATTTCAGTGGGCATGAATGAGCATCCATAGGGAAGTCTTCTAAGTGCATTGGACATTCAGCTTGGACTGTAAGCCTAGAAGGGAAAAGACCAATAAATGGTTATCTTCTGCTGAGATCATGAAAGTCAATTCCTCAAAAATTAATTGGGTCAATCTCAAAGATCAATTATATTAAACTAAATATAAATTTAGCACAGTTTGCTGATTTATGTTATAGACACCTTCAAGGGTCTCTGTCTTATACTGTCATGTCAAAACTTTAGGAATATTGTATTCAAAATTATCAGGAAAGAGCAACTGAATTAGCATATAAATTATAGAACTATGGATTGCCTAATAACAATTAGAATGCCACATGACTACAGAATTCCTAGTGCAGGCAAATATTTTATACTCAGGGAAAACGAACAGCTAATTTAATTTCTGCCATTTCAACCAAATAATTACATGATACAAAATGGAGATAAATGCGCCACAGGGTCATACGCATTGTAATTACCTCAGAATAGCCTCCTCATTGTTATGTCATCATTTGAATTGTTTAATATAGTACAAACGGTTAGGCTGCCCCATTTGTTTCCACTTTAAATGTACAGATGAGAACACACATGAGTACGCAGCAAATATGAATATTGTATAAATCATGGACGTGTCTCTAGGACAAGACATTTGGGCACCAGCACAATCCGAAAGGTGGTTTCCCAAGAGTGGAGTCGACCTGCGATGACAGGCAGGCGTCTCAGCCAATGAAAAGTTCTGAAGGGGAAGTCACTTCGTTATTGTGCACCGTATAAAGTAGCTGCACACACTGGCTGCTTTTTGACTTAGCGGAAAACAGCTGTGAATGCAAAAAAAAGTCCACGCCTAAACATGTAAGACATGTCTGTCTATCTACCTTGAATGTACACTCCTGTTTCCAAGGGGTGCCTGTGAAGGCGTGGCATAGTGTGCCTTATAGTTTTTTATTTGGAACTGTTTTTATGCATTTATTCTTTTTAATTGTTGTACGCCACCCAGAGTCACTTTGTGCGAGATGGGCGGCTATATAAATATGACTGATAAATTGATAAATAAATGCATACATGCGTGACTTTCCGTTGCAGTGTGTACCAGCAAATAGCAACCTTATGAAGAGTGGCATGTCTGTGTCAGCAGGAGGACTGCAGCACTACAATCCTGGGCAGGTGGTGGGAAGACGAGCGCCCTTCTTCTCTGTGCCAGGACCTCTGAGGCACAGCGCAATTACGTTATCACTGGGAACCTTCTTACCGAGGGCAGGTATCCGCTACAGAGCGTGGCGTACGCAAACCAGTTGACACCGAAATCAAAGCAATGTTTCGGACAGTACCAGAAATACAAACGGAAGAGGAAAAGGGGGAAAAGCACCTACCTCATAGTATATAAAAGGGTACCATCGTCCTGGATTCGTAGCAGCTTGTTTGGCATGGTCATGTTATGAGCTACGGACTTCTTCCCATTGTGAAAAAATGTATCTGGAGTCCAGATTTTGCTGGCCATTAAATTATTCAGCCGGAGAATGTTCATGGGACCCTTGAATTTTAGCCTTTCGTCTTTCCATTTTTGGCGGAAGAAAACATCTATTGTGTACTCCTGTAGTGGAAAAATATTTCAACGTAACGGTCAACTAAAAACAGCAAAGGGGACAGGGGGAGCCTTGAAAAGCCATTTTTTTAAAGAAGAAAACCCACCAATAAATAAATAAGTCATGGGTTTCTTGATCGTACCTGAAATTTACACGGGGACTGAATTTATGGTCCTTGGAAAAGCATCTTATTAGGGACGGAGCTAGCGTAAAAGCTTTTTCCCATGTCTTTGGAAAGTAACCTGCTGGTCCCATTAAGATGGTATCTAAGATAGATTTCCAAGATCATAATATGACTCCATTACAGCCCAGAGATCAGATTCCCCCTACACCTTTTATTCTGAGTCAGAGTCTTCCCATCCCTTTCTACCAGCACTACTGCTGAGATCTGCCTGCTTAGAACTCTGCCTGCTAAGTAGTTCCTTCTTTCCATACTAGGTGATCATACTTTCTTCTGGTAGTGGGAGAAATAAGTATGAATGTGTAAGTCAAAATCCTATAGGAAGCTTTCCAAAGACTGTCCGAAGAATCTCCGCAGAGGGCACCCCATTCTCTCAATGCTTTGGAGAGCCTTCGGAAAGCCTCCTTGGAACAACAAAGGTTTCCAAAGCAAACAGATTTATTTTGCAAAGGTGTACTCAACAGGCTTACAAAAAATTCCTTAGCTGTCTTTATATATCAGAATCTAGATTATTTATGGGAGAGTTTCTCCAACACCCAAGTTTTTATATGACATTTATAGGATCATACCTCTTTTTCCAGAGTTATTCAGGTTTTCCTTCCAAATTTCTCCTTCCTCTTAACACTACAAGCGATAAATTATTATTTTTCTGCTGCAGTTTTCCTAAGGCTCTTTTCTTCTTCAAACTCTCCTCTTCAGAAAACTTGTATATTTCTCTTTTAAAACATTTTCTTTCTACCCAAGAGACCCCTCACTTCTCCTCTTCTTTATCAATTAGCTCCGAAGTATTTCTCTTGAATAGCCTCCAGCTGCTTGCCGAATGGAATAAACATGGACTGCAGATGCTTGTGACAATCAACTACTCTGCTGTTATTTTGATTTTTGACAGATTCATTCGTACATCTGTATAGGTTGTCTTAATACTCCCCCTAACCCCTTGATATATTGTGATAAAATTGTGAGTTACTTCAGTTGAGCCTGGCAAGCACTAGCAATAGGACCTCTTAAATGGTAGCTCACCAACTTTAAAATCACCTGGAAAATACAGTATGCGTGACATGTTTTCAGGCCTTTATGTATATTTTACTCTAGTTTGCTTTTGATTAATGTTGATCATTATTAATCTGCTACTATTCATTATATGTCTTATGAATTTAAATTGCTTATGTACAGAGTATTTTTTTTAAAGATTTCACTATATACTTTGCATTATGGAGTAAATTGAAATCCTTTTTCATAAGGTCTTACCCTGAAAAGCAAATTATAAATCTATGCAATACTACCCCCACTAATAATAATTGATCATCTTGAAACCAAAGTATTTAGTTGGGATAGGACTGGAATAAACTGGAACAAGGACCTCAGGGTTTAATGCACGGTAGACTTCCCAGTTACAACATCTTTATAACTCTTAATTATTACTCCACAGGACATTCAACAATGAGGGGACATTTTGGAAACAAACAGCAAGATTTTCTGAATCCAGTTTTCATTGCTCTTATTTTAAGAAAATGCTATATGTTTTTCTGAGAAAATGGCAACAATTGTAATTAGCTACCTAGATTTAATATTACATGTTTCCATTTACCATTGTGGTGATTACCCATTAAGAGTTACAGACTTTGTGGTTTGCTCTTGTGTTTAGGGGATATAGTTTTTTTTATTATTGTTGTTTTTAAATGAACAGTTTTTCCTCTTAGGGTAGTGCCATGATAAATTTACATTACTAGTGCTCCATAGTTCTTTAGGGCATCAGATCACAAGGATAATCTTACCAATTTCATAAATCAGCAAAGGTGCAACCTACTTGATTCTTGCTCTTTACCTTCTTTTGGTTAATGTTCATTATTCTCTATAGCTAAATTCGAAATCACATCTCATATTTTCATCCAAGGAACTTATTTTTTTACTGTGGGCTACTAAAGCAACAATTAAAAATAAATTTCTCACTGGAAGCAAAAGGAAGCAACTGGCTGGTTTCAAAAGACTGGGTGGCAAACTGCATGCCATGAGTGGCAAAGGGCACCAACAAAACCCTGGAAGTCATTCTGTTTTAAAAAGCCAATGGGAGGGCAGTTTTCTGAAGTGGAAAGCAATGGGGAGGAAATAATCCTTCCCCCAACTCCTGTTTAACTTTCTCTAAAAATCCACCACTACCAGTTATAGTTACCTCTGTATATTTCTGAAGTGCTGTTTGCAAGAAAAATAGGTGTTTAGAATTAATTAGACAACCTGTGACCCGTTGGGTCATCGTTTCAGAGATATTTCCTTACCTAAACACAGAAACAGAATGACCAAGGGCAAAAAAGCAGTGGGAGGGTGAGTGACTTGCGACTTGCTGCTGGCTTCCCCATTGACTTTGCTTGTGGGAAGCTGGCAGGAAATATCAGAAATCTTCCTTCCTTCCTTCCTTCCTTCCTTCCTTCCTTCCTTCCTTCCTTCCTTCCTTCCTTCCTTCCTTCCTTCCTTCCTTCCTTCCTTCCTTCCTTCCTTCCTCCCCCCTCCCTCCCCCCTCCCTCCCCATATATAATATAGGCTTGTGCCATTTGCCCTCCCCTCAAACCCACAGGACAGCCCTGGTGAAACCTCCTCCTCCTCCTCCTCCTCCTCCTCCTCCTCCTCAGCTGACTAGCACAACTGCCTGCCACTTTGCTGGGGGGAGGTAGAACAAAGGGGGCCACGGACCATAAGGAAAACTGCACCCCCGTTCCCCATTCTGTGGGTTCCCATGGACCACCAGTGCCCCCCCAGCCAGCCCTACCTCATGAGCAGGCCTCCAAGTCGCTCCCTCATCCTTCCCTCAACACCCACAGCTGTAAAGAGATTTCACATTTCTGCCTCCTTTTCAAAGCAGCCAATCACCACTCGCCTGTCAGGCCTTGCCACCAGCCAATTGGGTGCAGGGGACAGAGGGAGGTGGGAAAGAGGTCAGGAATACACCCATGATGTTCATGTGATCTGGGTTGACCACAGTGGAGCAGCAGCACAGCAGTGCTGAAGCAGCCACAAATTTCCCAAATCTCAATCCCATGGGAGTAATGGGTCCTAGAGTTTGGACACATTCTGTAAATTAGCCCATTTGAGATACCTTGGTTCAAAAATTGTTGCCCTATGAAACATCATTTCACCCAGTTGAAGGTTACAGACATGAGAGTTTTAGTAGTATATAGATGGTGGGGATGAAAACAGTTACAAAACATGGAGGTCCATGGCAGTGTAATATGTAGTTTTCCCCTTAGGAATCTAAATAAATAGAATGATTTCCACTGTAAGTGTGATGGAATGGAATTATGAAGGCCAGACTCAGGGAGAAAAACATTTTCTTTCATCTCCTGAGGTGCGAGGGAGAGATAAGAGGATGAGACTGGCACCTCCCTGAGGAATTCACAATGTTGTGGCTGGCATTGCTTGGGAACTGGGGTTTCAGTCTGGGAAGACTGATGTCAGGCCTAGCCCAAGGAACTCCAAGAGACCATGTAAATTCAGTCCAGCAATGTTTATTAGCTACAACCTCCAGCAAGACTCTTCCCAGACTGAAACCCCAGTTCCCAAGCAATGCCAGCCACAACATTGTGAATTCCTCAGGGAGGTGCCAGTCTCATCCTCTTATCTCCCCCTCTCGCCTCAGGAGATGAAAGAAAATGTTTTTCTCCCTGAGTCTGGCCTTCATAATTCCATTCCATCACAGTAAACATACAATCAATATATTGGATTTCACATCTGTGGGAGAACTCACTGAAGTCATTGGTGGCCCCATTTAATGTATATTCTCAAAAAATGGCACCCATATACCAACTCTGCACATGTTGAAAATGCATTAGTGTACGTGCCAAAGCTGTAAAAAAAGTCATCTCCTGCAGAGCTATTCTATAAATCCCTTACTACAGCCAAAGTCATATACTGTAGTTCAATATACCCCTTATGGCAGCAAAAGACTGCAAGAAACATTTGGGCATTTAAAAATTGCTATGGTGCCACCCAGAGTCTCCTTGGCAAGAGGGGCGGTCATGTAACAGAAAAAAATTAAAAAATAAACGAGGTCAACAGAAATAAAATGGGTAGAGAGAAGATTGCTTAGATGAGGGAGGGAAGGAGGGAGAGAATATAGCTATGCAGCAAATAAGATATTCCACTGTTGGAGTAGATCAATTATACATTTAACTGGGGTCCTTGATTCAAGTGTGTGGCAGTAACAGTACTGGTTCAGAGCAACTCAGTTCGAAAACTAATCATAGTTATGAGTCCAACTGGCCTCCTGAACTGCATGTGCCACTGTTCCATTTTGTCTCTGGTTCATAAAAATTAAAGAAACGCCTATTTTTGATTGACCCTGCTGATAATTGCCTCTCCTTTCTGAAACAAGATATGCTCTGGTTGGCTTGTGAGTAGCAACCGTGTTGGTATTTTCCTAGTGGTGATATTACAAAGCCTGAGTAATCATTCAGATTAAAATTGCATAACTGTATCTTCACTATTTTAATATAAATACACTTCTCATTTAGTTCAGCAAAAAAAATCTTCTTAGGGTCTATGTTTTTTAAAGGTTAGCTTTCATCCTTCCTATGCTGGAGATGTAACAGATTTGAAAGAACTTGTTATCGGAGTGTCCAGTTGTAATTCCTTATTGGTCGGATATTATTACTACGGTGAACATGTTCTTGGAAAGTGATTAAAGAGGGTTAAAGATTGAAGAAGAGTAATTCTTTATATAACAAACATCCTCCAAACCTGGAATATTTCAACCTATGAAGCACCCAGGATATATGGAGTTTGGATTATTGCCCAAAAAAAAAAAAAAAAGTGATTATATACTCATGGAAAAATGCTTGTGTCTCAGACTCCAAAAGTTAGCTTAACAGAATCCGTCAATTCTCACCCTTTGAATTTGCCTTATACCAGATCAGAATCAAAACTGGACAAGATGATTCTATATTGTATGTATTTAATCCATTGTTTAAAAACAGAATAATAATGTAGACACTGAAGAAAGATATTTGAAAATAGTGATAGATAGTTCTCACATAAATTGAGCTTTTTATATATCTATTTAGAATTAGATATATTTTAGGCCAGGGGTCCCCAAATTCTTCAGCTCAGTGACCCCTTCATGAAGTTTCAGATTGTTCATTGACCCCCAAACATTTATTATATGAAAATAATTTAATAAATATTACTAGGACAGTAGTTCTAGGAATAATAATAATAATAATAATAATAATAATAATAATAATAATAATAATAATAATATTAAACAACAACAACCTCTTGGATAGTCCCACTGACCCTTGGGGGTCGATATTGACCACTTTGGGGAAGCTTGTTTTAGGAGGAAGAATTGAATTTTTAGTTTTGCTTGGGGTTTTTTAAGACAGTTTTCGTTTCTTTGTTTTCTAGCTAGGGTCAGCTTTTTAAGTTATGTTTTCTCTATAGTTACATTTTTTTTCTGTCCTTTTTAATTTCCTTCTTCCTCACTACATATTTCTTTTTTAAATATAGTCGGTTAAGTTTCTTTTTCAATCTTTAAGGTTCAATCTTTTCTTCCATAGTAATATAGTTCAGATAGTTATATTGCTATTTCGTTTATTTATATTCTGAACTATTAAATAAGGTTTCTAAAGAAATTTTAATTGCAATGTTTTTAAGGGAAGTCTTTGATATTTTGCACACATTTCTTGCCCTTTCTTCTCCATCTGCACACCCTTCAGGCTATTCTGTGATATCTTTTCCTGACTACGCTTTGTCAGAAATGAAGTCTTTGAGACTGCATTGCTGACAATTTAGCAGAGTAGTTTCTTAAATAAATAAGCTTTTTGAGTTCATCAGTGTTATTAAAAATTATACCAAGTTGCTCAACAAGGGAAAGTACAGTCTGTGCTTGTAAAAGGTGCTACTTAGCCAAAAAACTGAATGAAGGCTTGGCAATAGGATTACATTATTGGCTTATCCCCTGAAGGCATCATTTAATTTTTCATCACTTGCAGGTAGTTTCCTGGGAGCTGTCAGCTTCTACTTAAGAAACTACTCTCCTTGTTGTACTAAAACTGCAAATTGATTAGATATGGATACACTTACTGGTTCTGTAGATAGTGACTCCTTGATTAGCAGATGTCTATTCTTAGTTGCTTTGTTATCTGGGAGCTAAATCCTCTTCTGAATACATTCAATGTCACTTGTCTGGTTTTGCCATGTACCTTGTGCTGTTGGTGCCCTACTCCTATAGGCAGATAGTGTCTTTCTCAAAGAATCACCCCTTGGCCAAATATTATAAACTCCCCCCTGGAAAACACAGCAAAGCTCAACACAGTGAAAGATGAAATGAAATGATTACAAATTGACATCTTAGGAAACAGCAAATTGAGATGGCCTGGAATTGGATGCTTTCAGTCAGAAGGTCACACTATTTAGTACTCAGGACATGAAAAAGAAAGAAGGAACGGCGTTGCTTTTATAGTTAGGAAAGGTATCACAAGAATAGTACTTGGCTACAATGCAATCAACGGTCAAATGATATCAATTAGACTTCGGACAACCCTTTAATATGACAATTTTCCAAGTTTATGCTCCAACCACTGATGCAGAAGAAGAGGAGGTTGATGAGTTTTGGTCAAGTTCAATTTGAAATCAACAGAGCATGCAGGCAAAATGCGCTGCTTGTGATCGCAGACTGGAATGCCAAAGTCACAGATATTGAGGAAAATATAGTTGGATTATATGCCTTAAGAAACAAAAATGAGGGAGAACAATTTATCAATTTCTGGTCCTCCAATGTTTTCTTGATAGCCTTCAAACAACCAAATACATCAAAAATCACCAGATGGAGTGTATAGAAATCAAATTGACTATATTATTGTTCAATTATAGCATCAAAGGCATGGTCAGGTGCTGATGGTAAAACAGATCATGACTGCTCATGTGCAAGGTCCATGTTAAGGTAAAGAAGAAGAAAGCCAGCCAGTTTCCACGATATGACCTTGAACATATACCTACCATTTACAAGGAGAACATAGGAATTGCTTTGAAGTCCTGAATTTCATTGATATAGAACCAGAGGAAGTGTGGAATGAACTTAAAGAAGTCATTGAGGATAAATGTGAAAACAGACAGCCAAAGATAAAGAAACAGAAAAAAACCAATGTTGGAACAAAGCGTGGAAATTCTGAAGAAGAGAAGTCAAAGCTAAGAAAGATAAAAATCTCAGAAAGGAACTTCATAACGAATTTCAGAGAGTTATTAGAAGAGACAAGAAGCAGCATTATACAACATCTGCAAAGACACTGGAGTTGGAAACATTGAAAAACAAGGTCAGTCTTCCAAAAAATCTCTGAAGTCAGAAAGAGGTTCCAACCTCAAATTGGTATGCTAAAGAATGCCAATGGACAGACAGTAAGAAAAAGATCAAAGAAAGATGGAAGGAAACAGTAAAGATGTGACACATTACAAGACATTCCCCACTTCCAAGGTCCTCTAGTACTAGAAGGTGAAGTTAGATCAGCATTCCGGTCCTTACCAAGCTGGGAGGCTACAAAACCTGATGGAATATCCACAGAAATATTGCAAACAACAAAAGAGGAATCAATAAAGGTTCTAATGAAGCTACACCAACAAATCTGGAGACCTAGCGGCAACAGATTGGAAGAGGTCAATCTACATACCTCTTTAAAAAAAAGAGTAGATTTAATGGAGTGTGGAAATTATTGTATAATATCCTTATTGTATAATTTTCCATGCTTGCAAAATAATCATCCCACACAGGTTGGAGACCTACATGGAAAAGGAGATGCCAGGTTTTCAAGCTGGCTTTGGAAAAGGCTGAGGAACACGAGACATTGTTGCTGATGCACCCTGGATAATTGAGAAAGTCAAATAATGCCAAAAAAGTCACTATGTGCTTCATTGATTATAGAAAAACCTTTGATTGTTGATCATGTTAAGCTGTGGAACTGTGCTTAGAAAAATCAGAATTTCAGAACATCTCATTGTCCTCATGTGAAACTTATATACAGGTCAGGAAGCCATAGTACAAACAAAACTGTATACTCTCAACCTATATACTGAATATATATTAAGAGAAAATGGACTGGAAGAAGATGAGTGCGGTTTTAAAATTGGAGGAAGAAACATCAATAGCCTGCGCTACACTGATGACACTACTCTGATAGCCGAAAATGGAAGGAATCTGCAAGCTCTAGTAATAGAAGTCAAGGAGCACAATGAAAACATGGGACTAAAATTCAATATAGATAAGACCAAACTAATGGCAACAGGTACGACAACCAGCCTTAGAATTGACAATGAAAATATTGCAATGGTAATCAGCTTCTGCCTTCTAGGATCAACCACCAACAGTAAAGGAACAAGCATCAAGAAATATGCCTCAGACTAACCCTTGGTAGAGCAGCCATGAAGGCCTTGAAAAAGATATTCAGATGCCTATAATGATGCATCTATGCCTATAAAGATCAGAGTAGTGCAAGCAATGGTATTCCCTGTGATACTCTATGAAAGTAAAAGCTGGATTTTGAAGAAGCAGGGTAGGAAGAGTATTGATGCTTTTCAACTTTGGTGTTGGAGAAGACTCGTGAGGTAGACGGCCAAGAAAACAAACCAATGGATCATCAAACAAATCAACCCAGAGTTCTCATTTGAGGCACAAAGGACCAGGCTCAAATTATCCTATTTTGGACGTATTATGCAAAGACCCAGCTCTCTGGAGAAGGCTCTAATGCTGGGAAAGGTGGAAGGAAAGAGAAGAAAAGGACGACCAGCAGCAAGGTGGATAGACTTAGTTACAGTGGCAATGGGAATCCCATTGGAAGACCTGAAAGACCAGGTTAGGGACAGATTATCATGGGAAAAAAATCTATCTATGTAGTCGCTAAGAGTCGACACCAACTTGATGGCACATAATCAATCAATCAATCAATCAATCATCTTGTTTGGTGGAGTTTATTTAGCCAGGGTTGAGTAGATCAAAAAGAATAACGAAATATTGTGGAGCATCTGACTAGCCCTGGTACCTTTGTATTAGCTTGTTCTGCTTCCCCATGATGTAAGTTTCCAAAATATTAAGACCCAACTTAATTTTTGTTGGACACATTTAGATGTTCTGGCTTTGAAAGTCTAGGAAGAGCACATCAAGGATATTTCTTGGTTTTGCATTTCTCTGTTGGGTATACTATTTATTTTATCCTTAAATTTTGCATTATATAATCTTAGAGAAAAGTGCTACATTTTCTAACTAAAAGTCCTCTTTTATAAAACTGCATTTCCTATTGTCTGATTATTATTACCATGCAAAATTTAGAACTAAATTCTTACATCAGCCCTGCAATTGTTACAAGGGCAAAGGTGAAATAACATGAAGAGGCTCTTCTCTAGTACATCAATGTCTGTATGGTTTTTATTATGATAAATGTTTGGCATGTAATACTGTATTACAGTATTTCATTTGATAAATGAATCTTCATGGATCTACAAATGTCACTATGGACAATTTGCAGAGGATACATGATCTTGTTCTGGCTGAAAGAGAAATGGAGTAGACATCGTTTTCACTTTTTTGCAACAGCATTTATAGCTTCAATTTTTCTGTATCCTACCTGTCTGTGCTATAAGTGGATATGTTTATCATAATAGATTTGAATGCTATTTTTAAGCTTGTTAAAGGTGGCTGCTGTGCTGATACATGGTTCACTTGTACATATAGTCCTCATTTAGTGACCACAATTGGGACTGGCAACTTGGTTGTTAAGCAAAGTGCTTACTTCAGCTTTCCATTACTTTACAGACCTGCAAAGGTCATAAATGTGAGGATTGGTTGTAAAGTTACTTTTTCATCACCGTCGTAACTGCGAACGGTGGCTAAATGAGGCAGTTGCTAAATGAGGACTACCTGTAATACACCAAGCTATGTTCCCTGGCAGAATTGCTTGAGGAGGCATGTTTAACAAGGTACCTTACTGAGTGATACTTCTAGGTTTCAGACATAGAGTTGAATGCAAATGGCTTATGAATTTTTCTACTCTATTTGTGGACAGAAATGTTTTCTAGAATTCTTCCATAGTCATTTTCCTAGTAATGTTTCTTAGTAGGGGTGTGGTTTTTTTTTTTAATCTTTTTTTTTTTTTTGATCTGCATTTGCCTCTGTTTGTACTGCAAATGCCAGCCATTATGGCAGCAACCTACAACGTTGTATATACTTCACCGTAATCCAGACCTTGCATTCCTCTCAAGTTATTTTATTAGGAGAATGAAAGCAAAACTCTCATTAACGGTACTTTCTAAACACAATCGGAACTAGAAGACAAAAGAGGAAATACAAAGGTGAGCAAATTCCTCATCCCATTATGTTTTCTCTCTCCATATGATGTTTTACATATAAACTAGCATATGCATTTATGTGTATAAAAAACTAAAGTTTTATACAATCTGAGAAGTAACCAGAGTACTGTTGACCCCCTATGCATTGTTCTTTTATGCTGGTTGGTCAATGGCTGTAATAAAGGATGGACTGATTTCTCAATCGTGTTCTTGAAATTCTAAAGGCAAAGTCAGAATCTTGATCAATCGTGATCAAAATATGGCATGTATTAACAACAGAATATGCAATCCGTTATAAGAGCCTTCCCTCCATTTCTTTCACCTGTTATAATAACAGGACCTTTCTTTGTTGCAAAGCATTAACAACTATAGAAGTAAATCAAATATGGAAACTTGTTTTCCCACCCAATTATTGTTTCCAGAAATGTCAACAGTAACTTCATAGTGTTTCCTTTTGTTAATATATTGTTTTATCCCGCTTTCCTAAAAATGGCATAACAATATACTGTATGGTAGGACAAGCTGACGTGTAATGCTCTGCCTAGGATCACCATGGGACCTTTGTGAGTGGGGATTTTGCAATCCCCCCCACTAAATGCAGAAGCTAAATAAATCCTGATAACTGCAACAATGATCTTCTTTTTTAAAAAAAATAAAAATAATTTTATATTAAAAATGTAAAGGGAGTGGGGGAAAAATCAAACAGCCCTTTGTCATTCCCTTTTACCTTTATTTTCCCAGCTCGATGGGAAATGAACGTGTTACTTAGATTCCATTTTTAATTTGCTTGTGATGTGAAGGCCCACCTCGAATTCCTTTTTGTCCTCGAATTATGGGTTCTCATAATTTCATGTATGTATTTGCACGTGCCTATTCAGAATGATCCGCTTAAACAAAGATGCTGATATGCAATGAAAAAACACTGAAGTCAACTGTCAATCCTTGGGATTAGTGAACGTTTCCCCCACTTCTGGACAGCCAACTGGTTATCTACAAACAGACCCGCAACTAATGAACGTAGCTGTCCTTTTGAGGCGCGGATTTTCATTTCCGTAAGGGCTCCCGGGAGGGCCATCATGTTGACCAATGCTAAATAGAATTCCGTTATCCATTACTGTGTGTCTGACGTTCTCATTTACACCTAAGCAAAGCAGGTCTACAACATTGCCAAGCGAATTCCCTCCCCACCAATTTAGACTTCAAAAAAATAGGTTTCATGCTAACATGTACTGCAACAGCAAATCAAGGCTCCAGTGCCCAATCAATAGCATAATGTATCTATTAAGTAAATGATAATGCTTTGTGCCCTTGGGTGGGGGGGGGGGCTGAGATATGCTAGAATTGTTTGCCTTTTTTCATTTTTCTGCACCTGAAAAACTTTACATAAGCGCTATAGGCAGCTGCCTAGTTAAAACGCCTTATTAAATTCAGCATAAGCTATTTTAGGGGCAACTTGGGAATTAAACCAGGAATCTGCCATAATGAGAATTACCTGGGCCAATGTGAATGCTAATACTAGTCAAGTGAAATAAATATGCTACTGAGAAGAAAAGATGATCATAATGATGCTAAATCTGTATGAATGTTACTCAAGAAGCCCTCTGACTATATCCAGAGTAAGATTCATCCTTAGCAACTGGTTATGGCATTGAATTGCATTACACATGACACGCATTAAGTTTGGTTGTCTCCATTCCTTGTGTAATCCAGAAACAGCCATGACGTATCGTGATCTCACTGCCTTCTCTCCATTTTTCATATGAGAGAACTGTCTAAAAGCCCTGCTTGTTTTTTCTTACTTCTTCATTTTCCAATAAAGTAATTTATACTTAATAGAACACCAAATAAAATTGAGCAAAAAAAAAGTAACAAAAAGGGTACAAGTTGACAGGGTATCACCCCCACTTTCACCAACGCAGGGACATTACTCAAACTTGTCCCTTTCTGCTAGAAAGAGAAATGATTTGTGATCTGAGAAATGATTTAAAACAAAGAGCAGAAGTTACCGGATGAGAGGATGCAATGAGCTCCCTTCGGCTCCAGATTAAAGCTAGAAATTCCCAGTAAAACAAAAAGCAAGACCAGGTAAAATGGAATCAGAAAGGAACTTCTGACTCAAGGAAATGTCTTGTCAGTATTGCAACTTCTTATTTTGTGGTGCTGGTTGAGATCTTTTACTGTCTCTGATATTTACTGTATCTGGACAAGCTCAGTTATTGTACGTGTAATGCCTTCTGGGGTCTCTGAGCAGCAGATCCATCACACCTTCTGATCTTCTCCTTTATGGGACATCCCTTTCAGGCGCTGATTGTGATTTTAGCAGCACTGTATGTTTGATCTCCTCCACCACCGGTTCTTTATACATGTGGCTACCTAAAGTTAAAAAGGAATTCTTATCTTTTCCTTTTCCTTTTCCTTTTCCTTTTCCTTTTCCTTTTCCTTTTCCTTTTCCTTTTCCTTTTCCTTTTCCTTTTCCTTGCTAAAGTCTGATTTTAATTATACCTTAGGATAATGTTCTAACACGCGAGGCAGGGGAGCTAATTTTCCTAGCCATGTGCACCCAAAGGCCAGAGAGGAAATTTATTTCACTTTAATTATCCTTTTTTCCTGTCTCTTGGCCAGTAGGCCCCTAGCTGCAGGGTCCCTAGCTTCACTTGACAGGTTTAAGGGGCAGGAGACCACCTATCTTCTATTTTCCTGGAAGATAGGTGGTAACAGCAGTAACTATCAAGGACTTACAAGAAGCTGGAAAGGCAAGGCCAGCATGTCTAATTGACCCAGAGGTCTCCAGGTGGAAACCTCTCACCTTCCATCCTAAGTGCTCATCCCTGCCTCTACAATATTTAAAATAAAGTGAGAAAAGGGGGAAAAAGGAAAAAAACAAAAAATCCACAGAGGGAGGATATATAGCAGAGGAAAAAAAATAATTAAAAAATGCTTTTTATGGAAGCAGTTCTTTTAAAAAAACATGATGCTTGAAAGAACCTTCATAAACTCTATAAAGGAAAAGCTTAAAATTGCAGTCAGGATAGAGACCAATCTTCAAATGAAGATTAGTCAGCCTCTTAATAACACACTTGGCAAGTTGTACACCTCAAGTAACAGCCAAGCAGGAGATCAAGCCATATTCAAACCCCAGTAAAAGTAGAGTTTACCTGATCGAAGAGATGCCATTCATTAGGTTCTGGGGCTTCCCTCTCCACTGTCCACAGATTTTTGAGATGGTGCCTGGGCAGCAACCGCTTTGCCCATAGAACCAGTCCATCCATTTGCTCTGTGCCACGCTTTCTTGGTAAAGCTCCCATTTTAGCCCAACCATTAATTAACCAAATTAGTCTGACCTTATCTCAAAGATGTTCGCTAAAACACAGTGTTACTCTACATTTTGTCAGGAACAGCTTATGCAACTATTCGTCTGCTGTCCATTTCTCCATTTATCTGCATCTCAATTGATTATTTGAGCCAACTTGAACTTGCATGGGACTCCCGTGAGAGGAATGTTGTTCTTGTGGACTCTGGGATGCCAACCATCTCAAGCTGCCAGCCTGCAGATTATTTAAAAGGTAGGCCCCAAACTGCCCGCCGTGTTTTCAGCTGTGCCTGACGGACCATGCCACTGTAATTGGATCTGGTGAGTTTGATAGTGGGTCAGACTTGAATTTTGCTCACAGAGCTTGAAAGAGTAATTACGGCTAGAAGTAAATTAGGAAGTGCTACTTTAGTATCTGGACTCATATTCAGCCCTAAACTGATCTGGCTCTCGACACAGTAAAAAAACACTGCAGTGACAGTCCACTGGTATTATTGCACTTCCGTCTTCTGAAGACAATGATGTACCTCTTGTGAGGAACTCCTGTGAAGAACTGCATTTGGGTTTGGTTTTTTTTTTAGTTATAGACCTTGAACTGATAAATTTGCCCACCTGAGGACAAATGTTCCATTTGCAAATGTTGCAAAACCATTTTTAAGCTAAGTTATGTCGCCATTTATTACAATGTTATTAGCGTTGCCAAGAAAATTGGGTGGTTGCGTCCATACAGTCTCCTGGAGAGACCGAGCTTGACTTTTTTATTATTGCTACAGAGCCCAACTATGTTTCTATTTTGAGGCATCAAAATCTAGACATTAATCAAATCCAGACTTTAATCAACCTCTAGATATCAAAATCTTATAACGCATTTCTGCGGCACAGGCCCACTCAATTTTCCTTCAACCGTTCCTCCAAGTTTATTTACAAGTGGTCTCCAATTTATATGGAAAGCTGGTTTGCTTAGAGTAGATTTACATTTTCATGCAAAAAAAATTTGCAATCAGCAATTGACTGGCAAATACCAATAAACCAAAGTTGCTATCGCCTCAAGCATATTCTCAAATCCAGAGCCCACATTCCTAATGCACATTGTAAACTTTGTCAATCTTTTTCATTTCCCATCCTAAAAGTGTTTCTGCCTCTGTCCTTCTCTCTTTCCAATTTCTCTTTTCCTCAACGTTATTACTGCCTCACTGAATCCTAGCTGGGCAGGTTGTAAGAGCAGGAAAAATGAGAGCTACCCGATCTGGGCTGCAAAGATGTGATTGACAAGTAGATGGCAGTAAAGGGATGCATAACGTTTTATCTCTTTGCTGCCATCTAGGGGTCATCCAGAAGTAAGCAGCCCAGATATGGTAACCTCAGGGAAGACGAAAGTAAGCCACTCCGCTCACTTGCCTTACCAACCATCTTTCTGCTCCATTTCCAGGGTCATTTCCTTTCTGTTGTGGCCATGCTGATTAATTTTAACCCTCAGTGCCCAAAACAGAAATCAGATGACCAATCAGGACAATGAAACATTGGTTTTATCATAGCAATACAATCTCGCTAGACCTTATTTTAACTGGTCCTACAATCCAGATCATCTCTCTAACAGCCTTATGCCACAACTGTTCCCTGGCTGCTTGTGACATCAAGAGACAGACTGTGACCCTGTCCACATGCTGTCACTTTCCTTCTCTCTACTTTATGTACTCGCCCTAATTATGCTACAAGAACAATACTCTTTGGGGTATTCATTTCTTAGAAAGTTATCTAAAATGTGTACAGAAGATATGCATTTCAACAACTTATCATGAAATAGAGGTATGTTAATCTTAATTGGAATCATATTCTGAACCTGAGAATATAGCTGAAAGTTCGACAAATATTTGGTCTTATCAATTAGAGTAAACATTGGAAGAAAAACAGAATTCTCACTGCAAATAAGGAAGATTATAGATGGGGTCCCAACTTTTTTGAGTTGATGAGCACCTTCAGAGGTTAAGAGCATCTTATGGGCATTCTCACAAAATGGCTGCCATGATGGCCACAGCCAATGTCAACACATTCATTTACCAGAAAGTAAACTGATGAAGATGCTCTCTATCACTCTAAGTTTCAGGATATTTTCTATGATCTCAATTGATCTTTATCTTCTGAGGAAGGAAACAGAGGGTGGACTTAACAAACAAAGCACTGGACTTCAACCATCCATCGTTATTAGAAATAAGGAAACATCAGAAATAAGATGGATTGGGGTTTTTTGCATTCTCCTGTTCATTTTCTGAAATCCTTAAAAATCAAACTATTTACTTTGCTTCGTAAAATTTAGCACATATGAATTTGAATGTACCTACCACCACTAGGTGCATATTACTTGATGTATGGCTGAGATTTACCAGCTGAAAAAACTAGATAATTTTCAAATACATACTTTTACTTTGGTGAAACAACTTCTGGGTAATGCCATGTGGGACAGTGAGTACGTGCTGACATTTTGCTGGGCATAGTCAGCACATACTCATTATCTCACACAGCATTACTCAGAAGTAATTTCATCAATAAAAAGAAGCTGTGAAAATCTATACTTTGAATCTATACTTTTATATATACTTTTGTTTTTTCTTGAAGAATAATTCTTTAAAAAATCAAGGTGGTCCTGTGGTAATAATTGTCAAAATTCCTCAACAATGTAATGGCAAGTAGAGAAGATGGCAGTGACTTACTTGCATGACATGCTTGTCTTAAAAATAGCAGCTGTAGTTTTCTTACATGTAATTCCAACTGAACATTTTGTTAAAACTACATGTCTTGTGATACAGTTCATACATTACCAGTGCTATGGGACAGAGGAAGAAGAGGAGGAGCAAAGTAGTTTCTTATTGTTTTCCTGCATTATAGTGCGTGAAAAAGGGAGAGAGGAAGTTGGTTGGGATATAGCTTAACATTTATATACAGTACTCTGTGCTGAATTTAGTCCAGTTGACTGCGATGGGTTTTTCAGTTTATACCAAGTGTATATTTGTGTTAGGGTAGCACAATCTCAGAGCAATATGTTTAGAAGGTACTGTATATGCAAATCCTATTTCCAGATTTCTCATCTGCTCCACAGAAAGCCCTTTTGAGTTTAGCGGAACTTATGTCTAGGTAACAGTACATGTTACTGCAGCTGCCTGAAGAAATAATTGAATGTCAAACCCTCTCACGCAAATTTTAAGTTCCCCTGAGTAGCTGGCTGAGTGGAATACAAATGGAAGAGCCAGACAACAAAGTAGTAAACACAGAGTGTGCTTATGAAGGGACGTAACAGGAGAGTTCTGATGCAGACCACTAAAGTGTAATGAGGATGCATTTGGTTCAATATCTGTTGGTCTTTTCCCCTGCTCAGCAGGGGAATTGGTGGAAATATATAAAGCAAGAGTCGTTTTTTTTTAAAAGAAAAAAAAGTATTTTCTGAGACACTGAGAGTGTATCCTTCTTCACAAGCAGACTGATCTTGGAATTGCCCCAATGAGATTTGATGACAACCATTATCAACAGATGCAGTTTCCATTCATGGAATGCCTGATAAGCCTTGGCTAGGATGAAGATGAAAGATTAAGATAATGGACAAATCAATGCCAATCTGTAATGTAAGATGCAGAAGAGATACAGACTTTGTTTGTTATGTACTTGTATGTAAGCTACTGTGGCATTGTCTGATGTTACTTGGATAGTCTGACCATCTTCGAAGGCTCAGAGGACCCTCCAAACTGCATGTTGCCTCAATGCTTCACAGCTGGATCAAGCCCTTTGGATACAGATATGGACACTTTGGGGGGAAAGGACACATGTCAGAGAGAAAGGCACAAAGAAATGCTTTTCATAAAGCTGTATGAAATGAGGACAGATTTCTTGATACAGGGCAAGATGATGTCCTTACCCAGGGAAGTAAAATTCAGTGTCATGACTGTAGAGGGTGACCTGAGAACAGGGGAAGAAAACAACTCGTTATACACCATATGGCCCAGTCGTTTCAAAATGTTGCCGAGTGGCTTTCAGAGTCATGAAAATGATAGGAAGACAGGTCTCCGATAGTATCTGTTGTCATAATGACCTGAATACCCTATGTGGAAGATACGTTGGGAAATATAATTCCTAGGGCAGGAATGCTAAATATGTCAATAACCAACTGCCGCCTAGCATTACGTATGAGAAATGCAAAACAGGCTTTCTGTTAAGCTATGGGAAAGGTGAGAGAAAGAAGGGCCGAGCTTATATAATATTACATATTATGTTATATATTGAGTTTACATAATATAAGAAGGGGCTATGATTTCACTCTGATAAGGGAAAGCAACTGTTGGAATGTCTTAGTGCACAATAAAGAGACTTGACAAGACCCACCATGCTGAGTGTCTGAGAGGTTTCAAGGTAGCTAAGGGTGAGAACCTGATACCAAATCTTCTCATAATTCACCCAGAGACCAAGCCACTGAAAGCCCAGAAGGACTTTGTGGTAAGATATCTTGGCAGAGAAATACACAGCTAGAAGGCAGTTGTCTAGAGAGACAAAATGATACTTTAGTGTGGAGAAACATGATGACAAGTACTTTACCTTTTTATTTTTTTTGGTGCCTTCAAATCAGTGTTGACTCCTGGCAACGGCCTGGACGAGTCCCTGCAATTTTCTCAGCAAGATTTCGGAAGTGGTTTGCCATTGCCTCCTTCCTAGGGCTGAAAGAGAGTGACTGGCCCAAGGCCACCCAGCTGGCTTTGTGCCTAAGGCAGGACTAGAACTCATGGTCTCTCAGTTTCTAGCCTGATGCCTTAACCATTACACCAAACTAGCTCTCTTACCATACATTTAGGGGGAAAAAAACTCTTAGTATCATGGAGAAGCCAAACAGTAAGACAGTAAATTGATCTATCTTCTATTAAGCAAGGGAAGAAGTGATGGTAGGGAATTACAGATGCATGAAGGTATATGTCCTACAAATCTATAAATACCAGCCACATCCCATTCAGCAAGGTGGGAAAGATGGAAGCAATCAGTATTATCCTGAAATAGGAATTTCTCAAAAACCAGTTGAGATGACAAAAGTCCACCACAGATCCTTCTTAGGAATGATAAAATAGTTACGAAAGAAAGTGGGAGTGCAGTCCCCTGTCAATAGTCCCTTTCTGTAGGAGAGACGCCACCTGATGTATCTCTAGAGGGATCTTAGAAGCAACAGGATGGTTTGGTGTGGCATTTGTCCAGAATTCAATATGGTAACACATTTGTAGGTTATGGAAGCTCACATACCTTGAAAACTCAGTATATCTTGAGTGCAGGTCCACTCATGAGGACCATGAAAAACTTGATTCCAAGCGGAGCAGTGATCTGCCCTAGCATAACAAGACAGCATGGATCTCATTGAAATGCTGGAGAAATACATTTTAGAAACAGAATGAGCAAGAGGTGACCAATTATGATCTTGGAAATCTTGAGATAGCATAAGGTCTTGGTTTTAACTACTTCGGTGGACAAAAGGGTGGTCCAGAATAGTAAAAATTAAGGGGAATCTCTCTTGAATCTCCTCTTCCAACACTGACTCCTGTGCTTGAAGAGGAACCAGTAAAGACTGGACAATAGAGTCTATCAACAGTGGAACTGCAGTAGAAGAGTTGGGAAAGGTTACTGTAGAGAAAGTTGATGCTGCTGGAATGGGATACAGGGAGTCACTAAACCGTTTATCCCTCTTCCTTTTTGCCTTGTTTGGAAGTGGGAGGATAGACCTCTTAGAAGTCTTTGAACCTTTAGTGGATGATTTCCTCAGTATCAAAAATAGCATAGCAGAGACTTGAGGACCTTCTGTGGGAGATGGAGAATTTAACTGATCTCTCAAAGAGATGATGGAACTGCCATGGTAAAGGATTTAGATGAAGGTAGGAATACTGCAATAATTTCAGAATTTGTTGCCTTAAAAATTTCTGCTAAAGAATAGCTTGTAAGTTAGAATGATTGCAACACTCTTGGTGTTTCAGAGCGTGGGGCAGCTGCTGAGAAGGTTTACTGTCAGTTTTCCCCCCTTTACTTCACATGCAGGTGAGGACCCTCACCATTCCCTCGTGAAAAGAATGCATGGAATGGCCAAATCTTGCTGGGAGAGGCTGGAAGAACTTGTGATGAACACACTAACACTGGGGTGATCAAGCAGACAGGGGGCTCAATGGGAGCCATGCTGGTTGGGTGGGGGTCAGGGATCCTTCCAAATAATTCTGTAGGCTTTAGAAGGCTTCAAATAGGTCTCTGCATGTGGACCTGACCCACGTGTTAAATCACAAAAACCCCGAAAGACCACTGGCCGAAAGACAAATATCTGAAAGAAATATCTACAACGTATTCTAAATCAGAGGTTATTTCAGTTGCCAAACTTACCATGTCTGTATCTGAAACTGGTCCAAAACTGGTCACGTAGATGTTTGTAAAAACTTCAGTTGTACTGTCTAGAATAAAAAAGAAAAGAAGATAAAACTGTGAGGATATGTGTTTTCTCCTTGGGAGGCTACTGACTTACATTCCGAGAGAAATCCTACAATGTATTTTCGTTAACAAACAGCACTACATTTCCTTTAACGAATAGGGATAATGAATTTTCTTTGTTTCTCCTTTTCAATACAGTTTTGAGTCCCTTGTCACCACTGAGGACCACATTATATAGTAATACATAATTACTATAAGGGAAGAACCGGTTAAATTTCTGTAAAACTTGCAAGGAGTATAATTTGTACAGGTGAAATGAACGGTGAATAGCAAGACCATCTCACCCCTTATTCTACACATCTTAACTCCAAGTGTGAAACTACAGAAAACCTTAAGAGAACAGACAAAAATAGCTTATAAATCAGAAGATTTCATGCAATAGTTTTGGATATCTAACTTCTGAGCTTTCAAAGGATTAGTATAAATTTGTTATCTGGAACAATGGAAATTAAACACTTACTTTTAAAGTCAAGTACAAAGGACTGAAAGGGAGACAAAAGATCATAGGAAAATAAAATGGAGCCCAAGAAACAAAGTAGGCCCTTCAGAAACAAAATTCTTATTGTTTCTTGATTTATTGTTCCACTTTATATGTCTTTCTCATGGTACATCCCCAAATGGCCCATTGTATATTTTCCATATCACAGACACCAAAGGAAATGGTCAAGCCTCTAGAAAACACTGCAATTAATAAAACACGTTATTGTTTTTTGTTATAAACTATTTGGTGGGGAAATCTTATAAAAAATTAATAATTGGAATACTTAGTAATTATCCCAAATCCAGTCTTCTATATCAGGGTTCCTCAACCTTGGCAACTTTAAGACGGGTGGACTTCAACTCCCAGAATTCCCCAGCCAGCCTTGGACGGGTTGAAGTCCACCCGTCTTAAAGTTGCCAAGGTTGAGGAACCCTGTTCTATATTATACATTTAGCTTCCTGACATTATTTTTTTTAAGATGGGCAGTATAAAAATATTTTAAGTAATTTAAATAAATAACCCACCCAACCCCCAACAAATACCATTAAATTTGGTGAGGCTTACTGGACGTGATAGAACTGAACTTCAGCAAAACATCTCCTGGAGAAAAATCTCTCTCTCTGGTGGCACATAGAGTAATTAATCAAAACCAGCAAAACATTAGAATTATTTGGTTTGAGAAAGCTATTTGGGCAGAAGGGAAATAACAAGGTATAATTTGAATTATGTCTTTCTTATATTTCTTTTCATAATGAACTATTCTGCATAAATTGGTATTCACAGCCACACCATAACTTGTTTTTCTTCTTATCTATTGGCATGTTTCATGACGTGTGCCATGGCCCTTTAAAGGATAAGCTGAGAACACAAATGCAGTAACCACCTTTCTGGGTCAGGGCAAAACTCCAACTTATCCAGTTCTCCAACATCAAGTGGATGTATCCCCTAGAAGTTCATAAGGAGGACATGATTATATCATCATTGTCTATGTTTATTCCACTGTTTCTCAACCTCAGCAACTTTAAGATGTGTAAACTTCAATTCCCAGAGTTCCCCAGCCAGCATGGTTGTGCGTGTGTGTGTGGTTATAGCCTGGAGGCTGATGGTCAATTATCGGCTAAAGATCTAATTCCTCTCCACTGGCCTACTGCTCCTTGCATTGACAGAGGGATAATCTTCAAGCTGGAGTGATGTTTTAGCATCTAACCTTACATTTCATAGATGCTCAGCTGGGTTCCTTGTTATCCTGGGCTACAAAAAGCTCAGACGCATATTCTTTCAAAGGATAGATGGTATGGAGTACCAACTGGAGGTAAATAGCATGCCCCATAAAAGCAGAACGTGAGTTTCAAGGCGACCCAATATGTAACATTTGTCACCTTTCCTGGGTTGAGGAAGGACTTGTTTTGGGCATGACACAACGTGTTACCATCTGCACTCCTACTGGGCAAATACTCCAAAGTCACCTTTATCCATATGGAGAGATGGAAACCATTGTCCGTGCCTTGCTGCACTGTGATTTCTACAGAGACGTGAAGAATTATGGTCTTTTACCTCTTTCATGACAGTACCCAGGGCAAACAGATTCTGATTATATCAAGATAAAACACCAGCATTACCAGTACTGTGGCTAAATTCTGTGTTGCTAATCAAAATACACCATGAAATACTGGGCCCCTGATTGTTACACTTTTATATGTTCTAATGTTTTTACTTTTAATTTGGATCATTGGTCATAATAATTAGGATAGTGTGCAGATTTGGTAAAGTCCTTGTAGAATTAAAACCTCAAATGCACAACCAAAACGTACTCAGGATGTGAGCTTTTCTTCACAAGGATATGTGGTCAGTGATCATGAGGTACTCACTGGCCTCATGATCAACGAGTATCTTAACCCTCAGGCCACAAGGGGCAAAGGAACACCAACCGCCTACAGAACCCTAAACAACAGGCCACAACCTTTTGTAGGACAGCACAGGACAGAAAACAAGGAATGAGAGCCAAAAGGAAAAGAGGCCAACAGCACATCACAATAAATGCAGAGCAGACAAGGTCACAGAGCAGCATCAAGGAGCACCCTGCCACAGGATCAGTAGGAGACTGAGTATATCAATTTCATAAAGATGCTAAAATCAAGGCAAGCACATATATGTTTGTATTTATCCATCCAGCCATCCAATTTCTAGGCCACCTAACCCCAGAAATGACTCTGAGGAGCTCCACAAAATTAATCGCACACACAGATATATGCGTGAATACACATACACGCCACAATCACCCTGAAATCACACCCAACCTAAAGGGGCCCACCAGACACCCGAACTCAAGGCCTGAGGGACAAGCCATGTTTCTGCAGCTGGCTTGAAGGCAGGTAAGGTGAGGTCTGAAAGAATCTCTGGGAAGATGCTGCAAGAGAAAAGGCCCACTTCCGGGTTCTGCCAGATACCGCTGCTTAATAAATAATAGTCATGTTCATCAGAAAGTGAATCATAACTCAGGTGATTAGAGCTAGGGGCTTAAAAGACTACCTTCATCCAAGATGAGAACCTGTTGATGAACATTAATGCTTAATCTTATGTTCACTGATAGACAAATCCAAGGGAATAAATCTAATTCTTTCAAAATTCTATGCAAGTAGAAGTTATCCTGACATCACACGGTGATTCTCACAACCATGAATGCTAAGTGAACAAATGGTTTCTTTTCTTATCCTAAATCTGTAATAAACAACGAGAGGACCTTGAGTCTTGAAATTTTGAGAGATTAAAAACTCTTTTTCAGTCAGGACAATAGCCTGCTTCAATTATTTTAATCATCAACTTCAATATTCTTTTTTTTGGGGGGGGGGGGAGGGTGTAGATAGCCCAGTCAAAATGAAGATAAAGAGGAGACAGTTTAAGCATGAGTAATCAGAGTAATCATATCATCTGCACTGAATTTTAACTGAATTTGCTTTAATTAGATTTGCTTTGAGTTGGAGAAACGATGTGCCCTGTTCTGTGACACAGGTGTGTGAGGGTTCGGTGCTTTCCAAGGACTGGCACACACACCACAAACAATCTGTACCCAATGCTTTATTACAGCACACACCTTCCCCAACCACAGACTATTGCTCTCCACCCTTCTAGGACTTGCAAGGTGATGCTGCCATGTCCATAGGTCTTTAATATTCAGTCTTTTGATACTTAGTTGAAGCAAAAGTCTATGAGTCTGTAAAATGGCAGACACCTTTTGCCTCCTTCCAAATGTCCTGGCACTACTTGGGATGAGGTGCTGTCTCAGGGTGGTTGTTCCTCTCCTAGCTGCTCCCGAGCTCCCGGCAGGGCTCCCACCAAGATATGCTGCTCACCATAACTTGTGGTCCTGGCAGTTGAATGGCAGTCCTCGTGCCTGCTTGTAACAGCTCCAGACGTCGCCTCTGCTTCCCTGTCTGCCTGCCATTTGCTTACCGCGTTTCCCCTACACACATCCCTCCCGCTCTGTCTCAGCGTTCGCTTTTCCAAGCGAAGGGCCTGGGCGGGCGAGGCTGCCTCCTGGGCGTCGGCAGGTCCTCGAGAATGCCAGGCATGGCTCGGTTATCACAGGTGGCTCAGATGCTTGTGAGTAAAGGTGGAGTTAATGGATGAGGGAAATGGGGAGAGCAGCGCTTCTGCCTGGCCGCAGCGACTTTTCCCAAGCACAGAGGGCAACCCCAACGTCACTCCCTCAAGAGGTAAAGTCCCTGCCGTGCAGCACAGCCCAGTCGCTACACAGATAGGGTGTTTAGACATGAAACTTTACAGTAACTGTGGTGACATTTTTAAGCATCCTTGAAAGATCAAGAATGAACAATCCTGCTAGAACTGAGGGGGAATTGGATTCAGAGGGTGCCATAGAGATCCCAATACTGCTATTTCTCTCTTGTTCTCCTTTTCCTTCACCTGCCTCTCAATTTATATCTCTATCTGTTTGTGTTTCTGTACATGCCATGTAATAGGGCTATATTAGTTTGAATTTTTTTTTTAGATTTTATTATTATTTAGATTTTTATTAACCTTTTATTATTATTTACGAATCACTCAAGGTGGCGAACATGCCTCATGCTCCTTCCTCCACCTATTTTCCCCACAACAACAACCCTGTGAGGTGGGTTGGGCTGAGAAAGAGGGACTGGCCCAAAGCCACCCGGCCGCTTTCATACCTAAGGCGGGACTAGAACTCGCCGTCTCCTGCTTTCTAGCCTGGGGCCTTTACCACGAGACCAAACTGGCTCTCCACACCATTCTTCTTTGAAATCTTCACGGTAATGGAGCACCAGACAGTATATCAATAGAATGACAGACAGAAAAGATATGTTGTTTGGTGCCTGGAATATTAAAAGTATGCTAAGAAGTATGCAGATGGATAGGAGCACCTATTAACTGTTTCCCTCAAAAAATAAAAACCAGTGTAAAAATGAAACATATTTTAATAATGCCATTATTTTCCCCGACACTTAATATATTTTAATACTCTATTATTATATAATCAGGTAATAGCTTTAAATTTCATGGTAAATATGAACAAATCATTTACAAATCTAAATGAAATAAATGATCTTGCAGATGATGGCATATCCTAATTTAAGCTTCTAGTTTTATCCTATAATACGCTCATGGGTTGGGACTGCAGGATCTGGAGGAACCCCTCTTCCTATATGCTTCCATTTGCACACTAAGATGGAAGTGTGAGGATTGGGTAGCACTGATTTTGTAACAACCCAGGTAAGGTACACCTAGCACGGTCCTTATTATCTGTTTGGTGCCTGTCAAAGACATATTTATTCTCCCAGGCCTTTCAACAGTACATTAATTCTGTTCTGATTGGTAGTTTTTATTGCTGCTGTAACATCCTGCTATTATTTTATTGGTTATTTTACTCCTGTTATTATGTATTTGGTATATATCATATTATATATACCAAATATACCAAAGAGCCAGTTTGGTGCAGTTGTTAAAGCATCAGGCTAGAAACCAGGAGATCGTGACTTCTAGTCCCACCTTAGGCGTGAAGCCACTGGGTGACCGTGGGCCGGTCCCTCTCTCAGCCCTAGGAAGTGTGAGACTAGGCTGAAGCTGCCATAACCTAAAGATGAAGCAGGCAGGTAAGCAGAGAGGACAAAAGCCAGGAATCTTGTCTATGAGATCCCTTGATGAGGGAGGTAGATAAGAAGGAAGCAAGTCTTAAGGAAAAAACAAAGGACCTGAACCAGAAAGAGGAAGTTGGGCCTGAACACATGGAAGCCCTCACCCCAATCCCATCAACTTGTAAATCAACCCAGCAAGGACTTTTGGGGATAGAAGGGGTCCCAAAGCCCGCCCACTCTGTCGTCTGGGTCGTCCCTCTAGCTAGTGCCTGGCAGCCTAGTTGGGAAGGACGTGGGTAAGTGCGTGTGTGTGTATGAGGAAGAGCAAATGTACCTTGCAGCCAGTAAAATTTTGCTGTTACTTTAAATTCACTGGGTCTCCGTGTATTACAAAGAACCTCTTGTGCCTCAGTGTTCAGTTGGAAGTGATTTGTGTGTATCCCTAATTATTTCCCGGCTGTTGACCAGGGCTGTGTGTCTGTCTGCTCCGGCCACACCTATCTGGAAAACCCAGGTAGAAAGCAAGGGGGGCTGACAAGATCCGTGTGCCTCAACAGGCTGTGAGTGTGCGAGTGAGCGGCCATAAGCCGAACCTGGGAGCAGCGTGTGTAACAGAAGCATGCCAAGAAAACTGCAGGGACTAATCCAGGAGTCAAAAACTGACTTGAAGACACAAATATAATTTCATGCAGTGTTTTAATTTATGTTTTTATCCATTGCTTTGACCAACTTTTAATTGTCTGGACTTTACGTTAGACCATTTCCTTTTTTTTTTCCAGTGAGAAGCAAGTGATATATAAATATTTTAAATAAATAAATATTGCATCTATGACTGGAGTGAGATTAATTAAAGAAAGAGTTGCTGAAGGATTCAGTGGATTTTGAAATAGGTGCGTGTATCTTAATGGAGGACAGCTGAGGTCTCTGGATTCCTGCTGCACCACAACTTCCAGTTATCAAAGGACCACCAGCAGCAAGAGTAATAGTAACAGGTATAGGAGAACCAAATAGACTTTACTGAGCATCTGGCCTGAACAAAGTTCTATCTTGAGCGCAGCACTTAGTCTTCAGATGTGGAATTGCTGATCCTGTTTCTGCCCTGAAGATCAGCCGTGCAGAGTGGAAGTGGTATCTAGTCTGAAGGCTGTCACTTCAGGATGTGCCTCTGGGGTGGAAGATACGAGCCTGCTATATGGATTGAACGTGGAGCCATCAATCACAGTCTTGGCCATAGATCTAACTGTACCGGCCACTGGTGGTTGCCTGTAGATGCGTGTATATTCTGCTGGCTGTGACCGCAACTTCCACACAGATGTTCTGTCCTTCAATCTAATACAGCTGCAGCTGTTTCACAACAGGGCTGCACACATCTTTGTTGGAGTGATTCAGCACCCTCATCTTACACTTTGTGGCACCTCCAGCAAAAAAATCTGCACAGGTGCAGATGAGGCTCCCATTGCAACCATGCGGTTGGACACGTAGCACTGAGGAACTGGGCTGCTGCTGCTGCGCCTTGCAGAGTCAAGGTAGGAGTCATAATAATCCATGTGAAACAGCACAGAAATGGCCACAGCGATGCATTAAGTCATCCCTGAAGAAGGTGTACAACTCTACATGGGCAGAGGTGTTCAGCAGCAGCACAGGATCAGCTCAGCAAAACTGTTTCAGAAGTTTATAATATTTGGACTCAAAATGGTCAAGTGTCCTTCAGACCTGATATAGGCCTCTCTCTCTACTTGTCAGCTGCTCCTTAAAGAAACCGTTCCTTTTCTTAGGCATGCTATGGGTAACCATAAAAGCTTAGGAAAAGAGCTATAGCATTTAAGTTAAGGAGGCATTAAGGAAGTAGTGACAGGGTGCCCATTTTTCTGAGCCTGCACAGCTACCCAGAAGGTAGCCACACCATGGATTCAAATATTGCCCAACAGTAAGTTAGTTGTTTGTAGAACACTAACATGCTGGAAGATACACTTTAAGAAATACAGGAGTATAAAGCAAGGAGTGATCTTTTTGTACAACTGCAGATCACTCCATTGCTGCTCAGTTTCTCACAGTTGCAAGCAAACAGCCTCATTAGAAGCAGAGGAGGAAGAAGAAGAGGAGGAGGAGGTTGTAGCAGCTGTATTGTTTCACTTCCAGTCTTGATCAGATCAGCTGGAAGAAAGAAATATATATGGGAAGCCTAGAGGATTGGCTCTTCCTAATTGCCTAATGGTATAAAATGATGTGGCAAGTGGCCCAGCTAGGAACAGAGGAGGCTAGTGGGGAGCAAATTAATACTGCAGTGCACAGAAAGGGAGAAGCAGCACATAGAGAAAAGCTGGAATAAGGCTGTTTATCATGCCAGGATGCTTTTTGGAGGAGCTGAGTGACACTAAAATCATTGTGCAGATCAATGGAGCTAGAGACGCGGCTTCACCACATTAGAGTTCAAAAGCCACCGGAGCTTTCCATCACTCACTTTCACCTCCAATCCAGCCGTGTAAGCAAGTGTTATGAGCCAAAGAAAGTGACATGGTAGAAAGCTTAGTTTAGTAGGGTTGATTTGATGGCACGGTGTGGCCTACAGTGTGCCAATGTGCATGGTTAAATGTTTTAAAAAATTAAATTGAATTACAGCATCTCTGATATATTTAAGAGTTATATGATATGACCAGGAGAGAGCCAATAAATTGGAACCATTAGGACATTATGTTTACATTATGCTTAAAAAAATAAATAATGTCCTGAAATCACCCTGCTAGCAAGCACTTGCATTTCCATCACTAGGTGACTTCAAATGATGACATGCCTACCATAAACTATTCTTCAAAGTTCAAAAACCACCATGGCATCCAGGAGGAAGGATTTTTACATGGGTATGTGCAGCTTACAAACACTACTAACAGAAATGCCCATTCAACTGTCATAGCTGAGGCAATCCAAGTATGCGCCTTCTGAATATAAACTCTGACCAACGCAAATTAAGACTTGACACCCTTGAAATAGTTCAGTTTCATTTCACTGTTGACGAGTATCAGATAGTGACAAGGAACTGGAGTTGAGAATAAGCTAACATGACAGAAATAACGCATGCAGAGGATATAAGAGAAAGAGAAAGAAGATCAAGATATGCTGGTAAACAGCAAAGGGGAAAAGTGCAGACTGCAGATGGAGGTAACATGGATACTGTTTTCTCCTCTACCCCACAACAGGTATCATTTATTGCTCTTCCCTACTCCATGACCATCTAACTAAATAACGTCATAGCATACATTGGATAAGAATAATTTGTTCAAGGAAGTCTACGAGATTTCCCCTGATGGAATCTGCAGATGGTCTCCCACTGAAGACTTGAGAATGGGGGGGGGGGGGGTGCAGACTGTAAGGGAAGAGATGGTTTAGTAGGTCACCTGAGCTGAGGCCATTTAAACTCCATGCATAAAAGTGCAAATGATTTATCAGCCAAGGTTGACCCAAAGCTCTCTTGCCATGAAGAACATCTGTCAGTCTAGCATCAATGTGTATCAATGGATCTATCTGTAGCAGCATCTGCCTTCTAGAACAAGGTTCCCCCGAGATCCGGATGGCCCCCACTCTGCTGTTGTTTAGAAGAGCCGTGAAGACCTGGCTCTTCACCCGGGCCTTTGGCGAGGGAAAGTAAGGCCCCTCACTTCATTGTGCTTGCCATCTTTTATCTTTATTTTATATTTTTTAATGTTTTATTGGTTTCATTGTAATTTCTTTGATGGTTGTGAGCCGCCCAGAGCTGTTGAGAGTCGGGTGGCATACGCATTTAATTTATTATTGTTGGTCATACAGTCAGCCAGCTGTTTAGATTGGATTTAGCATTTTTATCCACCAATCAAGTCCTTCCCAAGGACCTAGGATAGGCAGATGTTGTTGCTTGACGGTATTAAAGATATCATCGCAGGATGTGAGCTGTTCCAAATTTTTGCAATTGACTTTTGCAATTGACTAATGGTGATTTTGTCAATGCCAATGGTCTTCAAGGGGTGCTCCAGATGTTTTGGGATTGCACCCAAGGCACCTATTACTATTGGTACTATCTTTGCTTCCTTTTTCCATAGTCGTTCTACTTCTATTTCCAGATCTTGAATTTTGTGATGACGATGATGATGATTTGCAAAGCTATCCCTTAAAAGAAAATACAGACCTATTCAGACAGACATATCACCTAAATCCTGAAATCTGGAACCAGGAATCAGCAGCAACTCAAATTTTGTGCAAATTTACCCTATAAACAAATCTCCCATAATGAGAATCAAATGCAATTAAATATGAATGACCCTCTTTCATACATATCATAACGTAAGCCTTTCTGAAGTCCAATTTGGTAAAAACATAAGCTCTCTACAACCATTCTAACTGTTCAGAAATGAGGAGAAGAAGACACGGTCCCTGGAGCTGGTAATCATAGAATACATGTAAAGAGCCATTCTTTATAACAAAAATGGTGGGCAGGGGAAGAGAACATAGATAAAGCCCTTCTGCAAATTTTCATTGATAAATTCCTTCAGGAAGGCTAATTCTGTTTTTTGCCATTGAGTAGGAAAATTTTTGGACCAGAATAAGATAGTTTGTTCAGCCACAAAGCCATAATTCAAAACTTGACTAGATTTGGCAGAAGACCCTCAGACATGATTCAGCTAGACAGAAATGTTACTGCAGACCAGAATGAAGCTACTAACACAACTGATTGCCCATAGGCAGAGCAAGGATTTCAGACTTTTATTTTTAAAAATTAATGTATTATTTAAATAATTTATATGACCGCCCATCTCACAACAGTGACTGTAAGCAGCGTACAAAGATCAAAACCCGGTGATTAAAAGAGTAACCCATGGAGCCCCAGGTAAACAACAACTTCCAGTCATAATAAGACATCAACAACAGTAACAGAGCTAGCCTAACCTCTCGGCCTGAACGCCTGGGGAACAGCCAGGTCTTCAGAGCCTTACAAAAGGCCAATAGAGTTGGGGCCATCCAGATCTCTGGGGTGGGGAGGGGACACTGTTCCACAAGGCAGGCGCTGCACAGAGAAGGCAGGACTCCTGGGTCTAACAAGATGACACGGTTTAATAGAGGGGAACCAGAGCATGCCTTCTCTGCTAGATATGGTGGGTCAAGCATAAACAAGGGGAGAAAGGTGGTCCCACCAACAACTTGGCCCTATGCTATGCATGGCTTTATAGGTCATGACCAGGACCTTGAATTGCCCCAGAAGCCTACTGGGAGTCAGTGTAGCTTGAGAACCAGCGGTGTTACATGGGCCCAGCAAGAGTGCCCCCGCTGCTGCATTCTGGACCAGCTGCAGCTTCCAAAGGTTCTTCAAGCACATTACAATAATCCAAATGGGAGGTGACTAAGGCATGAGTCACTGTGACCAAGGCCTATATGGCAGCGCTTAAATTCTCTCTATATATATTGACAAAGATAATAGTTTTCAGTTAATTCAGGAACAGTAGTGGCAAAGCCTGCTATTGTTTGACCTGACTCCTCAAATTTCCTTAGTAAGTAGAAAAGGTGGAGGTAAGAACCATTATGATCAAATGGATCATGGATCTTCTTGCAACAGATATGTCTTTTTTGGAACTTTGAGGTTTCAGTCAATCTTATATTTTCTGTCATTGAGATTCCCCTTTCCCATAACACAAATATTATGCCATTTATTCAGTTCTCATTATTGTATTAAATATCCATCTTAATGGCAAACTTCTTCTCTAAATAGTATCAAGTATTCAGAAGCTAAAACATCACATTTCAAAGCCAACCAAAGCTGAAATTATACCTCACACACAAACCAGAACTACTGAAGCTGTATACATATAGCCCTAGGGTTTTGTAGAAGTCTCCCATACAAATACTAACCATGACTGGCCCTGCTTAGATTTTTTTTTTTTATCAGTTAAATTGGCTAGTTGTTGCCCTTTATCATAATGGCTAAATGCTATTAAAAATCACTATATATATATATATATATATATATATATATATATATTAATTTAAACCTGCAGAACATACAACACAGACACACTGAATTTTGAAAGCTACCCTAGTCTCAACAGTGCTTTAATGGATATGTATAATTTATAAATAATTTATATTTATATTGAAATTATAGTTTTTAAAATAACTTAAAAGCTTCATGGAAATTTAAGATGTATTTCTGAATTTGAATTATACATGTTTTAAAATATGTATACATTTTATACCCCCTAAATCCAATATACTCTACTATTCATCAATATTGTTTCATTGTCTTAACAATGTTTTGCAACCTGGTCAGAGTTATATTAAACTATTTGAAAAGCTCTTTCCATACTAGTGAAATTCTGGCACAATTTTGCTTCCTGGCATTTCATCTGTCTCTACAAAAGATGCCTCTGAAGAGTAAAATATATTGCAGAGTACTTAATAGAACCACAAAGCTGCTATGAATATTTTGAAACCCAAGAGATATACGTACTTTAGATGATTCATTCTTGACAATTGCATCAGGGGTAATTAACATGACTGAAATATATTCACGATATGATTAATATATTTGCTACTGAATTAATATATTTGCTACTATTCTAACACTGGTGCATTGAACAAAATATACTTGAATCTTAGGAGGTAGCATACAAATCTACACAAAACCAAACACACTAAGAAATGCTTAGCACTGAATGATCACAATACACCTACTGAATGTGAATAATGGTGAAAGATAAGTATTGCCTTCACCACTACAAACTAGTTGATTGCTACAACAGCTTGACACACTCCTTGTGTGTATGCCAAGAACCCCAGAGTGCCATCAATCCCTTCATCCTTGTAAAGGAATATGGAGACAATCTTGAAGAAAGTATGCAACAGCTGTAACAAAAATTTCAGCTTAGCCCTGGGAAAGAAGAAGGGGTGAGCATGAAACTCAAGATAACCCCATCTTGATTCTCTTTCACATAAAAGAGGGCAGAAGGAAACCTCTGGCTTTCAAGATTCTGTCATTATACCCTACAACAGTAGAGTTCTAGTAATGCTTGTGGTATCTGTTTCATGACCTGGCCTACCTCAAACTGCTGACAATCCTAGACTGTGCTTCCCTCAACTGAAATTCATAAAATATGCCAGTTTAAGACCTGCTTCTTCAAACAGACCTTCCTCTGCAAGATGGTTTTAATTTCATTTCATTTTCCATATGCCCGTCCTTTTATACTGAGTAGGCTATTTGTAGGACAATTTTAATTTTCCATTTGTATTTTGTATTTTAATCGATTGTAAACCACTTTGAAATATGTATGAGAAGTGGTATACAGATATATAAAAACATCATCATCATCAACCACAACTCATAAAACATAATCCATTCCTCCTCCAACATAGCTACCTGAAAAACTGACTGAGAACACTAGCTTGATTAAAAATGACCAAGGCTACTGTTCTTCCTGAAAGGCTGGATTCCTGAATAAGGAATTTTTGATATGGAAGAATATTTAATGATTCAATTTCATTAATCACCGCTGAATTATTTTTCAAGAAAAAACACTTTCAGTGTAGACAACTAGAAGGAAGAAGTAAAATTGGAACTGTTGTTCAGTTGTTCAGTTGTTCAGTCATGTTCAGTAAATCACTCCCGTAACTTGAAGGAATAACTTGATACAACTTTGATTCAATGCCTACGTTTTTCAGCACATGAAAACTGATGTTGCTGTCACATATACTGTATATTCAGCAGAAGTTACTCTGTGTAGTATATACTGTACAAGCAAAAAGTAGTATATACCATACTTTTTACCCGTAGTTTAAGTTAAAAGCAGCAACATAATTCAGCCATTTATTTGATTTTTCTCCCCACACATTATCAGTGGATTTCTGATTTATATGTAGTGTTTTTATGTCTTTTTGAGATTAGAGACTATTCCATACATTTGAGAAGCTGTACTGCCAACAGCATTGAGACAAATTCAGGATTTGCTCAGGTAGTGAACCCACTGAAGGCAAGGTACAGTTGCTATACTGTAATGAATTGTTAAGAGCACTGATTATATCAAGAAGCAGAACTCAGGTGTTACAAAAAGATGATTAAAAATGGAAAGAGGAAGAGAAAGAAATGAAATGAAATGGTAACCTGATGATCCTTCAGTTGCTAAGATACCCCAAAATAGATAGACTTCAGCCATCCCTTTTCCATGGTGAGCATCTGCCAAACTTGGCCTACGATGAAATTCAAAGAAAAATCCTCTTGTTCCCCCCTTTGGAAGACACTCAAACTTCCTCAGGCCCGTGGACACTGAACTCACAGTTTGCCATGAAACCCGTATCTTTGTTGGCTTTTACTATCCCCTTACATCAGTTCCTTAGGAATATGTAACTAATACAGGGAAAAACAAGCAAGTGCATAAAGTACAGAAAAATTGTATATCTTTCCTGGCAACCCCACCATCCCGTCCCTCCTCAAGAGGGCAACAGTCTTCCATAATATTTTTATTCTACTACAGGTTTATTCTAATTAACCTAAATTGCTACTCCGGCAAAAGGTACTACGTTAACTTGTTACCAATCTTCTTTTTTGATAATAAAATCTAATTTTATTCCAGTCATATTGGGCTGATGGAAATATGGGGGCAGGGTGCCAAGTTGGCTGTTCCAGGGGAAGGGAGATCTCTAATGTACTGGTGATCTCCTTTTCCAATATGGCAACTTCATCTTGGAGATTTGGTGGTCAGACTGTCGAGGCACATGGCCTCAAGTTGTGGCTGGCTAACAGCAGGTCTCTCTGCAACAAGCCCAGGTCCATTCATGATCTCAGTGGGCAAACAAGTGGTGTGCATTACCGAAACCTGTCCGAGTGAGGGTGGGGAAGTTGCTTTCTCAGAGATTTGTTCAGCTGGGTTTCAGCCTTGCACCAGCCTTGACACCTGGCCTTTGAGAGAAATAGATAAGACAGATCTCTGCCTGCTTGAGATTCAGAAGGGTTCCTACAAATCAGGGAAAACACTAGTGAATTTTATAAATAGCCTCACACAGCATAACGTAGCTTCCTATATTGTCTGTCTCCCAAAAGGTTCAAAAGGTTACTTCATTGTTGGCATTCCACCATCTGATAAATACCACATTTCATCTGAAACACTATAGACTTATAGTTTTCATGATATGTAAACAATACAATCCTGTGGTGTTTGTTCAGAATTGTTCTTTTGTGTTCAATGAGATTGTTGAAAATAGAATCCCTGAGACTACAATCCAAAAATTTCTACTGCTACGGAGGATACAAAATAAGATAAGAGATGCAAACTGCCGTGGCAAGTTTAATTCTGTACCCAGGTCATTTTAGCTGAACTGGTTGCTCACACTTGTCTTCTCATAACCATTACTTACAGAATTTCCGGTCATTACAGGTCAACATGAGCAAAACCACAGATCAGGGTCGACAGAATTTCTAGCACTAACAACATCTTCAGAAAAGCTTATCAAAAGGTTCAGTTAGGGCAGTGTTGTCCAGACTTGGCCACTTTAAGATGAGTGGACTTCAACTCCCAGAATTCCCCAGCCAGCATGGCTGGCTGGGGAATTCTGGGAGTTGAAGTCCACTCATCTTAAAGTGGCCAAGTTTGGACAACACTGAGAGAAAAGAAGTTCACTGTTAGGAACCCAGGAACAGCGTATAAGGATTGGATACTGTGTTATCAGTATATCTTAATTCATAAATAGGTACTTAATGTTAGGTCATGGCAATGTTTTGATTATTCTCTTAGAACTGATTTCACTTATTAAAAGTAACACTGGCAATATAAAAATATGAACTGCCCTTCAGTGAAAGATGCAAACGCAATTGTTTCACTAAAGTAACTTTTAAATTTACTAATTAACCTCAGCAGCAAAGATCTGAAGGTGTTGGAATAATTAATAAGCATGAAATGTTTGTCTTTATCTTCAGACTTTCCCCTCCTCAAGTATTCCTTTTACAGGTTCATGTAGACTTTCTACAGCGTACAGTGGGGCAAAAAAGTATTTAGTCAGCCACCAGTTGTGCAAGTTCTCCCACTTAAAAAGATGAGAGAGGCCTGTAATTTTCATCATAGGTATACCTCAACTATGAGAGACAAAATGGGGGGAAAAATCCAGAAAATCACATTGTCTGATTTTTAAAGAATTTAAAATCAGCCTCTCTCATCTTTTTAAGTGGGAGAACTTGCACAATTGGTGGCTGACTAAATACTTTTTTGCCCCACTGTATGTATTTCCTTCAGTCTTTCTTATTTGTAAGTAGAGGAGGGGCCACAAATGGTGTACATTATGCTTTTCTAGAATAACATACAAAAAATGGAGAACTCCTATTCTAATATCAGCCAAGAGTAATAAAAACAAAGATGAATATACATAAATATAGTTGCATATAATCAAGGATTGTTAGTTCAATTTCCTTATCTTGATGGCCTTGATTGTATTGGATGTCAGCTCCCTTTGGCCATGTTGACTAGGCTGATGGAAAAGCTGAAATCTATGCCCAAGGAGGTCCTCAGACCATTTTAGTTGGTGATATGATTGACAGATTAAACAATACGTCTCATGAAAAAGCTGATATTGGTGATTCTCCAATATGATTATTTCCCATCTTTTTTCCACACTATCTGCAGAACTTCAAATATTACCTACAAGAGTTATTTACTGAACTTTGAACTAATTACTCTGCTACAGGAACCCAAGAGAGGCAATTAATGACTGCACATTCTGTAGAAAAATTGTTGTGATGGATCAGAATGCTTCCCTTGTCTCAAAACTCATGATGGGGGTTTTAATTATGAATTTATGACAGCAGTTATTAATTTATTATTTTGAAGAATGAATGGTTTTGTTTTAATTGATAAAGTCTAATGCTTATATTAATTTGTACCCACTGAACATTTCCTGAATTTTTATTAATGAATTGATTTGGTTTATATTGTACTTATAATACAAAATGTCTTACTGAGAGACATTAAAACCATGTTTCACATTTGATACGTTTAAGCAATGAATCTCAAAGCGTGGTCTGCAGAGGTCTACCAACGTATCAACAATCAGCTGGCCATGTCCTCAGCCCCATCTCCTCCAACTGACATCTCAGCCCCTATCTAACAGCATTTGTCACCAATCAGATTTTTTGATGTCATAAAGCTCCAGATTTATGTCTCAAATTATACATTGCTGAAATGGATATAATTACTTTTGAATTAACTGGGGTGAGGTTTACAACACTTAGTTTGAAATAATATTTTAAAATGGAGGGGTGGGAAAGCTTATGCAACTATGATCTTTATCTTATTCACCAAAAAATATGAATTTCCATGGTCTAAATGAAAACACAGCGAAGGAGTTTAATCGGTTATTCCATTTTCTGAATGAACATTTAGTGGTCCAAGATACACAAAATTTGAAAAACACTGATCTAAACCTAAAGTGTGCTTTTGGTTCCTGTATAGCTGGTCTGATCCTGGTTCTTTTTATAATTATGCATAAATGAATGAATATTTCTTTCCCAATAAAGAAACAGGCAATGGAAATCGGAGGGTTTGAAATAAAGACAGTATTTTTACCTGCTGCTATTCTGGCAATAAATAATTAAAGATGTTGCTTTGACCCTTTGCTCCTAAAGCATTTCTAATTCCCTTTTTTAAAAAATGGTGTCAAGCTTTTGTAAGAATCACTCCTACATATTTAAAACCATCTGGATTGATAGAAGCCCAGTAAATTCTTGAGCTGCCTTTGTACTTCTTTATGAATGTTAATTCACGTAGCAGATGACTTATTGAAGTAAATTTAAAAACTTTCCTTAGCATAAAATGTATTTAATTTTAGCTACAACTGAAACATGCCTTGAATCTGGATTCTTGTTGGCAGTTGTATAGTTATAAATACAGCTTGCAAAAGAAATGAATACAAGTAACCACCTGGTTTCAGATGAATAAACTTGAAACATTGCTTTGTAAAACACACACACGCACATACACAAATAGTTTATCAACAACCTCCGAAGATTAATGTCTGCTTCATTTAATGATGAAGGGCTCTCATCAACACTATTTAAGCGCTACGTATATATGGCATAACAAGTTCTTAACAAAGATTCTTTTCAGAGGATTATTTGAATTCTAACAATGAATTTCACTGGAATTTTTTGTGGCACATAATTCCTATTACACCTATTTAAGAAGCCATCCACCCTTTGCAGAATATGGTGGTGTAAACAAATTATTAGATGTTACCATCTTTTGTCCCAATACAAATCCGTCATTGCCTTTGAACAAGCTTGTAAAGAAATTGAGAAAATCACCCAATAACCCTGAAATTGATTTACTATTCCTTAATACTTACAAACTATTGCTATAAAAGCTAGAACTGGGTGGTGTTTTCTTTAGGGAAATGGTAGAGACTACAGATAAAAGAGTGAAGTTTTGATATACTTGGTTGCAGGGGAATATTTATTGCACAAAACTATTTCTTTCCAAACAAAATTGAGGATATCCACTTTCAGCAATGCTATTTTTTCCCTCTGTTACAATGTCCTGTTAGTGTACTGAAGTTTGATTCTGATTTTCTAATGTATTTTTTCTTCAGTTCTTTGAAAGCCAAGTATCTCACTAGGTATATTATTTTCAGGCATTAACACTTCAAAATATGTATTGTATTAGCCACTTAAAACATAAGGAAGGTTACTGAAAAGTTTTCTTCCTTCCATGCTGTCTAGTTTACTCTTGTTTTCAATGTTTACCCAGTACAACATATGGATTTGATGGATTTCTTAATGCATGCCCTCTGCTCAATGATCCAAGTAGCCTGAAGACCTCGCAGACTCTGAGACTTAGAAAATAAATGTGCTAGACCACGGAAATGGGTGTGATGAAATGCAATTGAAATTCCCTCCTCGTATGGGAAGTTCACTCAGCAAAAAGTAGTTACAGCTGAGTCTAATACTGTAAGTAGAAATGTGCAAATCATCTACCTGGAATTATTTGGCAGTTAGCAAGGAGTCTGTCTCTGTAGTAATAAAGATTTCTGCCTTTCATTATTTAATGCATTTGGATACTTTGAATGCATTTAAATATCCTGAAAGACAACTGGTAATAAAACTCCTTTGTTCATCTGACCAATTAGTGAAGGACCGCTTTGCAATGCATCTTTTTACAGAGATGCATATACGAAGGAGAGGCCTATGTTCACCCCAGCTGGAATTAGCATCTGAGTTTACCTGAACAGATGTGATCCATGCCCAAAAAGAGAGAGGGGAGGATAATACTACATTCAGTTAAAGATTCATTTGTCACCTGTTATGACTATGCAGTCTATCTGGATCAAAACCTTCTGATTCATTTGTGAATGCAGAGGTTCAGTCCAATATATTTTCCAAATTTCTGGCAATATTAGAACTGATCACATGAACCATGAACTTGATAATTCTCATGGACAATACCATAGAGACAATCAGCTACTGCACAACAAGATTTCTAAATCATAAAAATATAGTACATGCTTATTCTGGAGTTCACCAATAATCTAAGATTTGGTCTCCTTGACCATGAGAATGCTCTAAGAGAGCAAGAATGCACTAGAATGGCGTATAAAGTCTACACTTTAAGGTCTTAAAAAGATACATATACAGATGTTACATTATGTCATATCCCTCTGTACAAAGTTTTATATGACTTCTACCACCTCTCTTGGAAGGGAGCAATTTCTCTATTTTTACACAGTGCATATCCCATGTGGTATTTTTAGTTATACAGGCAGTCCTCGACTTACAACCACTCATTCAGCGACCATTCAAAATTACAACAGCATTGAACAAGGGGGACTATGACCAATCCGCAAAGTTGCAGCTGTCGCAGCATCCCTGTGGTCACGCTTGGACACCCGGCTTACTATTATGATGTCGCAGCGAGCCGTGGTCATGTGATTGTCATTTGCGACCTTCCCTGCCAGCTTCCCACAAGCAAAGTCAATGGGGAAGCTGGCAGGGAAGGTTGCAAGTCACTCCTGTCACTTGCTCCCACCGCTTTTTCTCTTGAGGAGACCCACTACAGAGTACAAGATCCCAGGCATCTCATATTCTGTAGTACTCCTCCATCTGCTTGCCCTCTGTAGGACATGCTTGCCTGTGGCCCTTGCCAACCCATCCTCACTTCCCAGAATCTACCTGCAGCACCCCCCACCCCTTCATGGCACCCACACACACCCTGTGCTCCTTGCCTGGGACTCCCAGCTCTTCCCACTTAACGATCTCACAGTTCTGGGGTTACAACGGGAACTGGACTGCCGTTCCTAAGCAATGTGGTCATGTTATGTCGCACTTGTAACAGTATGTGGGAAAGGCCTTGGGGGACGGGACAAAGAGATGCTGTGTAGGGAACAGTCAGATAAAAGGCAGCTGAGCCCCCAGCAGGAATGTGGGCAGGGCAAGAGGCTCAGAAGGGCCCTCCCTCGTTTCTTGGGCCATAAAGGAGGCTGCGGGAGAATTGGACTTTCAGACTTGCAAGATTCTGTTAACGTAGCTTTACAATAAAATAGAATTAGCTTATCTGGTTGTGTTTCCTGTCTGGTCTACCTGGTAAGACTGACACACTTTACCACCGCATCGCTTAGCGACTGCAATGCCAGTCCCAATTGCCATTGTAACCTGAGGACTACTCGTATAAACCACCAGGAGGCAGTACATGACTAGTTTTAACCTATATTGGGACTCATCAGATGTACATAGCAGGAATGCAAGGTAGATATTGCTATGCCTTTGTGTTTTTCTCAAGTGGTATTGACAAACAGATTTTCTCTAAATATGGAGGTTGCAAACTGAACTGGTTAATTAGACCCTGATATACTTATTCTGAGAGAGCCAGTTTGGTGTAGCGATTAAGGTACCAGGCTAGAAACCGTGAGTTCTAGTCCTGCCCTAGGCGTGAAGCCAGCTAGATCACTTTGGGCCAGTCTCTCTCTCTCTCTCTCTCTCAGACCTAGGAGGAAGAAGGCCACGGGAAGCTACTTTCACACATCTTGCCAAGAAAACAGCAGGGACTAGTCCAGGCAGTCATCAGGAGTCAACACTGACTCGAAGGTACCAAAAAAAAGCCAAACAAAAAAACCCCACCCACTTACCCTATGAATGTGGCAATTCCTCTACTGACTCAATCACTGGTACTAACTTTCAGATAGGTCTTAGGGTCAGTTTCACAAATCTGCCTTTGAAAAATCCCTGTTGATTTTGAAAAACCTTTCAAGCAGCTGTTTTTAAAATTTCAGATATTAAATACATATATACAAGACACGTTAGCACTTTTCTCATTCCTATCATTGCAGATAAGTAATTGGCTTTATTTAATTCCAGATAATAGCCAGAAAAATCAGTGGCTAAGGTACTACATATATTTTATGCAACTGCTTAGAGACTGTAGAAAAAAGAGTTCAGATGCCAAACATTTCAACAAATTCACATCTAGTACTTAAGATACAGAGCGTTCCAATCTGACATTTTTAGCTGTTTGCTTCAAAATGGGATCACTTCCCATCTGCCAGAAACAGATCTGTGAATGAAGTCAATTAAGCCAAAGAATAAAATACTGTATATTGATACATATATGGAAATACATATATTTGGAGAAGACATTGGATTTGAGGAAAAAATAAACTAGAAAATGTACCAATGCCATCTTTAAAAGAAAAATACTCCAATGCAGTTAACAACATTTTCCCTTTTCCCACTATTATCAATACAGCTAAACCGCAGCCCATCAATTACAGAAAGGGATATTTTCAGCTTGTAACTCTATCACCCTGGAGGAAAGTCTAAGTAATTGAATGGGATTCATGGCTTCATCGCCGTGCACTCGGGCTGCCGCAGTTTCCTCTATATGGAGCTGCTCAGAGGCTACAAGTGGTGCAGAATACAACAACCGGCCCCCATCAGTGGAGGCAGGATAGCATCAATTTGGCATGAGCAAATGGCTGCTGATAGGCTTCAGGGTTCAATTCAGGTTGCTGGTTGACACCGATAAAGCCACTTATGGATCAGGCGTTCAGTCCCCGCAGGACCCTTACTCCTGGTGGAATCTGCATGCCAGAAAGGGATGTGCAGATCCCTCCTCATCCTTTTCTTGAACAAGATATTAAAGGAGTTGGAGTCTATAAGCAGATTTTCTCAATCACTCAGTTGGAGCCCAATGTTAGAAGAGTCCCCTCCTTGCTTTTGTTCCAAAAAGCTGCAGGAACAGTGCTTTTCCAGACCGTTTTTGGAAAGGAAGGGGATAGAACTGGAAGTGATCACTGTATTAATGGGTAAACGATCAGAGATAGTACAGTATTACTGATATGGATTGTGATGAGAGACTCTGTTTTTATGTTGTGGATTCACTTTGGGGGAAGCGGCCCAGAGTTATTTGATGAGGCACACACAAAAATATTAAGGAAAGAATTGTGCTATAAGATATCTATAAGACAACGACAACATAGGAAGGAGAATAATGAACCTTCTAGAATGGTAGGCTACATAGCCAGAAGCTTAAATAGTCACGAAAATCTTTCCAAGCAAAATTATTTCATGCAAATTTGTCCTGTAATGATACATCAATTTTACTTGGTTTCACTGTATGCATTTTTATCTGCATTTGTACCAAAGGCATTTTTCCTACTTGTCTAAGTAAGCTGTCAGCTGAACATGAGAGTTAGAATTCTTTTTCAATGATTAATCCAAATCCTTTAGAAGTGCTATTTTCCCTGTATTTGCCCCACTTCCTAGAATCTCAGCCCAAAAGAAGATCGTTTCTAGGTAGTATTTGTAAGCAATACCCTTTCCATCTCACCACTAAGTTTATTCTACCCAAATGATCCTTTTTACATGTTGTCTTTGTTACAATGCCATATTTGTGGCACTGATGAGCTTTTTAAACAGATGTTGCCTGTGAAAATGTTCATGCTACTTTTACAATAGACCTAGCTAAGAGCATTACTCAGCTGCACGACACCATAGTTCACTAATTATGTTTACATAATAGACTGCATATGTCTACGTTTTAGAAAAAGGGTAAGAATGACATTGTTCAGTTAGGCAGTCTTATAAATGTTCTGAATAAATAAATATGTTTCTTCTCCTTCCTGAAAAATGAATAAGGGTGGTTTATGTGGGGGTTAATATAGTCCACAGAGTTTGAAAAATGTTAACTGGAAAGAAATGTGGAGCAAGCATTTTTAGAGTATGGCTTCTGGAGTATATATACATATACTTACATATGTGGATACACACATACAATTGATTGATTGATTGATTGATTGATTCATTGATTCATTCATTCATTCATTCATTCATTCATTCATTCATTCATTCTTCAGATTTGTCACTGCCCATCTCACTGCAAAGTCGCTCTATGTTGGGGAGATACCTGCAGGAACAGTTTCATCTGGAGCTGGCAACCCTAGGCTGACACGATGGGGACCTGGGCACTACCCAGGATTTTTGTCTGTATACATAATTTTCTGCTATCTATTCTTACTTGGGAGCAGGAAGAGTCTTAAATTCAATGTTATCCTCCTTTAATTTTATTTATTAACAAAGCTAACCAACCTGGTCTCTGACAGACTGTAGAATCTATCAATACTTTTCTGACTTATCTCCTCTTTTAAGCTTTCCGCATGTGTACATTAACTACCACGCACTAGGAAGAAGAGAAAAATCTAATACAACAAGGAGATTTTTTTCCCCAAGGGATTTTAAACTTCTGAGTAAAGGACTACTGGTCCATGGAAGTTCTTGCTACTCACCTCAATTATCACTTCTGACATTTAAAATGAAATTATGAGTTTCCAACCACACCTCAATATAGAGAAGCCAAATTAGAGAGGCTGAATTTTCTTCCACTTCAGCAGAGTATCAACCATCATCCTGTTCAATCAGACACTGAACAGGATTGATATAAAAGAAAGAGGTTCTATCTGAATCAACAGTAAAGAATTTGCAAAACATTAGCTCTGTTGTTGAACTATAATTTTCCTGCAGACTCAGCCAACATGACCAAGGATGAAGAATCTTAGGAGTTCCAACTCAGCACCATTAGGAGGACAACAGATTCTCAACTTCCAACTTAAATTAATCATACTTTCCAAATTACTATATCTCAGAAAATAGACTGTAAATGGGAACACACACAATTATTTTCATATTCCATGACTGACTGTTTCCTATAAACCTTTGGGCCAGCTTTGCTGCAACTATTTTTCTTGCAAGCAACTATATGACAAGCACATACGGTAGTATACACCTAAATCCTTCTTTACAAAAATTGGTATTTTTAGGCTAGGGTTAAGCAGAAGTTTAGCAATGAAGACAGTGTTGTTCATCAGCAGCATTTTTAAAGTCCATCAAGATCCACAATTTCTCTGTGTTGCAATGATGGAGAAGAATCATGAACTGATATGAAAGATGAAAATCAAAGCATGCTAATTAGTGAAGACATCCCATTGTACTGTATTCATATTGATGATTTTGCAATTTATTAGGCAGATCTCCGCAGGACGTTGCACCATTAAGCAAGGCCAAGGTGGTTAGATCATCTGACACTGAACACTTATTCAGATGAATCATTCTTTCGAACTCAGGCTGCTTCCACCTTCGCTTCTCCATTACACAGCTGATTTCTAATGTACAGAAATACATCTTGGAAGCAAATGTGCTAATTCAATTTGTTTAAATTGAAACTTCCTCCACTTTAGCAGATTTGATAATTAAATCCATTATTACTGCTATAGCTCGATTCTATTAAGTTCCTTTGGCTAATATTTGTAATAACTTGCAATTTAGTTTCTAAATCCAGCTAGTTTCTGGGTTTTTTCCTGTGGCAATCTCTGAATCATCACAAGCTATGCAGGACTGGTAAATTGTAGAATAAATAAAATCTGTAATTCATTGTTGTAAACCAGACAACCTGTGTATGGTTTGTTAAATTATACAATAAATCAGTTCATAAAAATGCTGAGGGATGCCTACACTCTGAAAAATTTTACTGACCTCTAAAGATTATGAATGACCACCTTGCCAAGACCTTTTGCTGACAGAACTAAAGAACAAGGTGATGTCCCTGACTAGAAAGATACTTCGATGATCAGATACCATCCCTGAGGGAAGCATGCTAGCAGAAGGAACATAAGGCAGGCCAGGTCTTTGCCACCAGAGACAGCTCTGTCACTCTACCTAATGGTAGAGTGTGAATGTCCATCAAAACAGATTCATTTATCCTGCCTATTCATTGCTATTAATCCAAAGTACTTCTCACCTCTTGATATACATTGCCTTGACCCTTATACCTCATTCAAGGATACCTGTGTGGTGTTATCTCTTTTTGCTCATAGTCTACAGCCCTGAGTTTTTTTGCCCATTTCAACTGTACGGATTCAGATACAATTATCTGGATATCAATCAATGAACTGAAGCTGCATCTTGACAAGTAGAAAGAGACTTGAGTAGGTAATGCTCAGTCTTGGGAATTAGAGAGACGACCTCTCAAAAAGAACTACGCTATCTGAGGAATCCTTTTCAATAAACCAATTGTGATTAGGTCCAGCTTTCACTGGTTTGTCAATTATGATACTATCGGACCTCAGCTATCTACGCTCTAATAATTCTACAAATGGAGGACTACAGTACATTCTGTGTGAAATACTGAGGATGACTAAGAAGCCGTAACTTGTACAGCACAAAGCTGCTAGAGTTTTTAACTGGAGCAGCTATTGCAATCATGTGTGATAGGAGTGTGAGTTATCCTGCCTAATTTAAGATGTTGGTAGGCAGTAAACGTACATCTCTGAGAAATGTAGTTCAGCAGACCTGGCTGCAGACCTGGGCTGCAGTCTTAGAGAAGATCTTGAAGGCCCAATCTGAACAACTCGCTGACTGTTGAGCTTTAGATAACAATTAAACAAAAACTATTCATACAGGCATTTTGGATTTAACCTGGCACTGGAAATTTAATAAAAATTGCAGCAACGGGGTATGCATATGTCAAAATAATCTTGTATTAGGAAAATAAACGTGTATAGAATTTAATTTAACATGGAAACTATTTCTGGATTATAATTCCACAGGAGCTTTTGCAGTTTCCAAAGTCTGGGCTTCTTTTAACATATGGTTTGATATATTTTGTTGGTATATGAGATTTGGTAATATATAACAGAAGAACAGCAGGCTGGAAAGAGAACTCAACCTTTATAAAAATTTTCATTCTGGTCTAAATCATTTTCCAGAATTGTTGGACTTTACAGCATTGCCCTTCAGTATGCAAGAATAATCCATCTGATTATTAGATTTACAACCATTTTTAGAGAATGAATTACCTATTTTAGCAATCATTACATCTTGTACCAGTTACTCTAAATGTAATATTCACTGTAAATTTAATATTTTTCTTCTACCAATAGTCCCACTGTTGTATGTCAATTGTTCTGTTTGAATTTTTCATCCATTTAATCATACAGTCTTTGACTTTTTCAGTTACTGAACTGTATTCAACTGGGCCTTGTACATAAGCCTCAGCAAATGTTCTTAATTTTGCATTATACATTTTTCAAATGCATAACTCTGTAACAAAATAATCTGGGATGATGACAGTTAGGAGGGAAGCTCTGCCACTTGATAAAATCAGAGAGTGGAGGGGGGAAAAAGCTAGGAATTACTTAGATTCTGATTAGATAGAACATTATTAGGATGAATTACAGCAAGTTTATTTAGTTTACTGAATATCTGTTCTGTATCTTTCTCTGTTTTAATCTTCAATCTGTCTTTTTCCTTAAAATAAATATGCTCCATTTTGTATAATAATGAATTTTCTTTCCAAAATTTTATCTTGCAAATCCTTCCAAAACTGACTTTGTAAAATAAAAGGTCCAGGAACTGTCGTATCACAAACACAATAATTTCATACAAAATATATTGTATCATATCTGCTGTCTACTTCCAACTGTCATGTCTACAAGTCTAGGCAGAGACCTGTTATGAGTTCATCCTCATGCATCAAATAACGCTTGCTCAGAAAAGATATTTGCTAAAATAACTCAACAGAATTAGACCTTGTGCAATAGACCTTGTGCAAGTGTAAGCACACCCCTTTTCCACTATTCATTAAGGCAGCCCAACTTTCTGCAGGCAACTTTGTGAACCTATAGAATGATAGTACGTACTGGGTAAAGAGTCCTATTGATCTGAATGGGTCAATGCCTAAAGCATCTTTTGTCATCTTTTTATCAGGTTCAAGCAAAACCCTGAAATTTGAGGATAGTATAGGAGTTCAACCTATCAAACCCACCCTTGCTTAGTCCTTTAAAACTATGCTAATATCACAAATTGGTGGTACATATGAAATGTGTCTGTAGTGAATGTTAGATTTTTTCCCCCTAGGTTGTCCAGCAAGATGGCACCACATGGTCAACTCTGGCTGATCCTGAAAAACTGAGCATGGATGGGAGATCACCAAGAAATATCAGAGCTGCGGAAAGTAAAAGAACAAATGTGAAGTTAAAAAAGAAATATTTGGGGAAAAGGCATCAGCAGACCACTTCAAATTGGTGCTGAGAAAACTATAGGCTGGGTCCATTAAATCACTAATAACTGAGCTTGACTTGAAGAAGACCTGTCCTTTCTAGGTTAAGATGGAAGCTTCTGTTGGAGCACTCCTCCTCCCTGAAGGAGGAGATTTATCTGATTTCTGCTCTTCCTTCTGCCTCTTTTTTATCAACAGCTATACCTGCAATGTTATTTAACCAAAGTATGAGTGACATGAAGTATCATATTATAGTAAAACTTTTTCATTCTATCGGCCCTTTATTGGTTGATCTATGCCTGGGGCTAAAGTGTATCTAATTCTGTGGAACTCGGTTCTACTTAATTCACTCAAGGAAACCACCATACAGAAATTGAAAATATTCTTGAATGAGAACAGAGTCATTAGAAAATTTGTTAGAAGGCGTTTTTCTATCATGTGCTTTTGAATAAAAGTTGTAAAAAGTTTGGCGGGGATGAAATATAAAGCAGAAAAGAAAATCCATGATGTTCAGTGTAAAATCATCTCCTTCCTTTGTTCTCCTAACTCCAAATCATAAAGCACTGATTTGGCTGTGGTCAGTACAAGAAAGAATCCAGCTCACACACCATCAAGTAGTAAGGTTTTCAACCATGCATTTCCTTCACTGACTATACAGGTAGTCCTCGGTCAACAATGGTAATTGGGATGGGAATTTCTGACTCTAAGTGATGTGGCTGTAAAGCACAATGTCACATGACTGCATCACTTAGTGATGGCAATCCCAGCATTCATTGCTAAGTGAGAACCACGCAGGTCATTAAGCGAGGACCACTCATGACAACAATGTGGGGAGAGGTGGGAATCCAGAAGCGCTCGCTTATGCTGCTGAAACTGCGTTCCAGGCAAGCAGGCCAGCGGGTGAGAGCTATGGGAAGGTGGGCCGGCGCTATGGTCTACGGGCGGGCAGGTACCACAGGCGGGTGCTATGGAGTATGGGTGGGTGGGCAGGTGCCACGGACAGGCACTACGGAGTATGGGCAGGTGGACAGGTGCCACAGGAGGGCACTGCAGAGTATGGGAGGGCAGGTGCTATGGAGTATAGGTGAGTTGACAGGTGCCACGGGCCGGTGCTACAGAATACAGGCGGGTGGACGCGGTAATGGAATGTGAGGATGACCTTGGAAGACGGCAGGAGAGATGCTGCCTGGGGAACAATCAGATAAAAGGGGGAGGAGCCCGCAGCTGAATAATGGGAAGAAAAAGAAGCTTAGAACGGATCTGCCCTAACTTATCAGGCTGTAAGAAGACACGGCGGAAGATTTCTGCTTTCAGACTTGCAAGATTCTGTTAATGTAGCCTAACAGTAAAGTAGAAGTAGCTCATTTGGTCATGTTCCTATCTGGTTTCCCTGGGAGGGCTGACAGGTGCTACAGAGTATGGGTGGACCAGCAGATGCCACAGATGGGCACTATGGAGTACGGGTGGGCAAGCAGGAGCTTTGGAGTACGAGATCCCCAAGCCTCCTGGGGGCTCCTTGGGAGAAAAAGCAGTGGGAGCAGAAGCGACTTGCGACTTCCTGGCAGCTTCCCCATGGACTTTGCTTGTGGGAAGCCAGCAAGGAAGATCACAAATGGTGATCATGTGACCATGGGATACTGCAGCCATTATAATTGCAAGCCGGTTGCCAAGCGCCCAAACTGTGATCATGTGACTGCAGGGATGCTGTGATGGCCGCAACTACAAGGCCTGGTCATAAGGCCCCCTCATTCAGTGCCACTGTAACTTTGAACGGTCACTGAATGAGTGGTCGTAACCCGAGGACTACCTATATTTAAAAAAAACATTGCAATTTTTCCCCCTCCTTGGAGAAAAATTGTATACAAATAGAGCAGATAAATAGTATAATTATTTTTTTCAGAAACAGTTTTTTTTGCACTTCTTGACCATGATTAGATTTAAAGATAACCATTCCCTGCTGTTCATGTATTTTGAAGGAATTAAATATCTGTAATTATCTGAGGAATGTTTATAAAATCAGCTGCATTTTGGTGTTCTCTTAGCAAGAAAAGCATAGTCATATGTTTATAATTCCTAGTTTATATAAGAACATTACATTCTCTCAATGGAAGGAATAGATTATATCTCTACTACAACTATCCTGATTTCAAGTGGTGAAACAAACCCTTCTCTGGTGTTTTTTTTTAACTTTACTTTTGTGTGTGTGCACAGGTGTGAGTGTGTGATTGCAACAGGGCTGGTTTGACCTCTGAATACCACTTGGGAGATCATTTTGCAAAAGGAACTGCAATGGCCATCTTTTTTCCTCTCAAAAAGTACCAAAAGTTGCAGTTAGCACCTTGGGTTAAAAGAAACCTGTCCACCGGCATTAAAAAAAAAAAAAAATTGCGCCAGACAGCTCTTGTATGACCCTAACCCGTGTAGATTTTCCAGGAGGTCTCCCTGTGTGTCCTGGAACTTCTGACAGGAAGTTCACCTGGACCCAGAGAGAGGACCTTTTAACTGGCAATTCCCATACTTTGGGCTGCAAAAAACTAGCCAGCCACTACATGGCAACAAAGGTACAAAGAAAACGTCTCAGCCCAACCATGTACAGCAGACTAAGAAACCAATGGCATGTAGATCAGGACTACTCTCATTGTAACAACTACGATAAATCTTGCAAGAATCTTGCAAGTCTGAATGTGCTTCCCCCTCCCTCACTTCGTCTTCATGTAAACTAGGGAGGGCCTTGAGGACGTTTTCTCAAGTTACTTTTTGCCCCGAGTTCAAGCTCCTTTTATCTGGCCACAGCCTTACTAGCGGCTTTTCTTTCTGTTCTTCAAGGTCCTTCCCTCTGTCCTCTACAAAATGCTGCCTCTTGGCTGCCAACCAGTGCTCACGAACCTAGCAGCTTTTTAACAACTTTGGGTGTTTCCCCTATTTTTTTCTGTTCTGTTTCCTTAAATAAGTAAAGGCTGAGTAAATAAATAAGCAACTGCAGAATGTCTTCCTCATGACTCTCCTTTAACATATTACTTTTGAAGAGCTAAAACCTTCCTGTTTAGGAAGGTTTGGGGAGCATTAATGTTTTCATCTCCTGTTGTGATTGCCATTTTGATCTGCTCTACTAACTTCTTTAATTGATTGATTGATTGATTATGTGCTATCAAGTCATTTTCGACTCCTAGCATAGATAGATTTCCTCCATGACAATCTATCCCTAATGGGTTCTTTCAGGTCTCCCAATGGTGTGCTCATCGCCCCTGTAACTGAGAACTTCTTTAATAGCTAATTTGCATTATATGCTGTTGCTTATACTAACGTTGCTTATATTCTGGAGTACGTGCTGCTGTAAAGCATCTTTTTTTTGTTTTTAAGAAAGATGACCCAGAAATATTTTAAATAAACACATGTTTATTTAAATAAATATGTGTTTATTTAGTAGTCAAGACCACTAAGACAGCAGTCAGAACTGAGCAATTCAGAAGACCAGAATAGAGTACCAACAGAGCCACAGACCCCTAAAAATATCACCAGTGGTCTGGAACTCAGCTTCCCCTGATCATGATTCCTGTGGCTGTCAGGCCTAGACAGAGGCATACGTAGGCAATCAATTGCAGTTTTAAGAAACATGACCAAATATCATCTATGTTGAAGCAAATCATTGGCTACAAATTAGCTATGGTTTATCACTACAGCATTATTGGCAACAAGGGTACCCAGAAGATCACCTTTCCTGTTATAAACTGGTATGTTCACTAACATCTGGGGAAACTGTGGATGGCCATCTTGCAGCCACTCTTGGTGGGGGCAACTCTTCTTTGATATTCAAGGGACCCTACTATTACAGTACATCATTTAGGTCCCTTCTTCCTGGTATAATTATAGAAACGGTGTGGTTTTTCTTTTTGTTCTCCCATCAATTTTTAATACAAGTTTTATATTAAGTGCAGGGTTCCTCAACCTTGGCAACTTTAAGAGGGGTGGACTTCAACTCCCAGAATTCTGGGAGTTGAAGTCCACCCCTCTTAAAGTTGCCCAGGTTGAGGAACCCTGTTAAATGTGTTAAACTTACAGGGTTTTTTTTTTTAAAATGCTGTTCTTAAATTTGTTTACATCCCAAACTGCATTTCGGTGGTGAGAAATGTAGCGTTCTGTAGGAAAAATCAGATGCACAAGTACGAGAGAGGCTTGGCAGTGACAGACCCCAGATTAAGTATGAGCCAGCATTTTGCTTCAGCTGCCAAAAATGTTAATGCCATCTTGGACTGCATCCATAGAGGTATAATGTTGAGATCACTGAAAGTAATAATTCTGCTCAAAGTTGCACTGGTCGGACTGCATCTGGAATACAGTGTCCAGTTCTGCTTGCCACGAGACAAGAAGGATGCTGAGGAACTGGAAAGAGCGCAGAGAAGAACAACAAAGATGGCAAAGGGCTTGGAAGCTAAATCCCATGAAGAATGGTTAAAGGAGCGGGCTGTGTTTAGCCTAGAGAAGAGAAGGCTAAGGGGAGAGATGATCGCAGTCCTTAAATATCTGAAAGGTGGTCACAGAGAAGAGGGTGTGGGTTTATTCTCCACAGATCCTAAGGATAGGATAACAACCAACAGGCAGAAGCTTTACAGGAGGTCCAACTCAAAAGGAGGAGGAACTTCCTGACTGTGAGAGCTATAAAGCAGCGGCAGGACTTGCTTCCTGGAGTAGCGGGTGCTCCATCACTACAGATTTTCAAGCAGAAGTGCCATTTGTCTGGGATGGTCATTTCCAGCCCTTTGAGTCTATGCTTCCATATTTTCACCCAAAATGTTAAATACCTCTTTTTAACCAAAAGAGTTTGGGACTTTGCTCTGGATATCTGCAGTATCCATTCTTTAGAGCAGTGCTTCTCAACCTTGGGAACTTTAAGAATGCTGGCTGGGGAATTCTGGGAGTTGAAGTCCAGACTTCTTAAAGTTCCCAAGGTTGAGAAGCACTGTTTTAGAAAAATAGTGATTCATTAAACTGTATGGAGACCATGGCTTGACTTGAAATACAGATTCTGCTGAGATATAACCAAATAATTAAATTGTCTAAGCCCCAAAATAAATACCATCCTATATACCCTAAATAGAGCTTATTCAACTTCCCTGATCCCTTTTTTTTCGGTCTCATCATTCATTCACTTCCCTTCAAAATCTTCATAGTGCGAAGCTATTCTATATCCATCCCAACTGATGGTTTTTCCTTCTCTTGGCAGGGGGGCAGCAGGAACAGGAGCAAAACTAGCATATATTTTGCTTCTTTAAAAACAGAGGCCTTGAATTATGCCAACCTTTTTATTATTAAAGAGTATTCTAGGATCTTAAACATATTGGTGGGCAATGGGACTACATAGAGATACATATCACTTTATTAAATTGAATTTAAATATATTGTTATTGGAATCAGCAACACAAGGGGACACCTGAGGAAAAAATAATATTTTAAAAATGAGTGTTTGAGTTATAGGGTAATTTGTACCATATGGTAAATGGAAAATATTCCTTATTTCTAAATTGTGCTTTCAAAAATCTAATGCTGCGTTCTGGAGGTTCGTTGGTGGAAAACTGCAAATAACCAGTTAGAGAAGGAGGATTAGATTTTTCACATTGAAGCACAGCGATGATGCATTCCTCAGATCAATAAACAGGACCAAACGATGAGTTTTTGTTATTTGAGAAGCTACAATGTAAATAACATATGCTAGAAAGTACAAGAACACCAAATCTAGATATGAGTCAATAACTGAAAGGGCTTCAGAACCTGCTCTAGCATCACAGAATTAAAATGCTCTTTGCACAACAATGAAAAAAAGGAACTCGACTCTGATGCACAAACTTCTGTGCAAGGCCATTTTGGCGTGTCATATGTTATTAGATTTTAATTTAAGTTTAATTTAAGAAAAAATTACTGCTTTGGATCCATTGGACACCTGTGTGGTAGATTAAGCGCACTGTTAGAGAAGTGCTCAGATAGCAACGTTAGGATAATGTTGTTCTTGGAGACTCAGATTCTTGCAGAAGCTTTTGTTCTTCTGAATTATACATCCATCATCTGGAAACTAACAGGAGAACAAAAGTAATAGCTATTGCATGTTCTTATAGTTGAAAAAAATGGTACTATAAGGGTGAAGGACGTGCTGTCTTCCACCAAATTTAGAACTTGTTCACATATATTAGAACTTGCCTTTTCTAATATATGTGAACAAGTATTTTGCTATCAAAAGTTGTATTTGGAGAACTAATTTGGGCACATATACTGATTTATATACTTTCCACTATAAATTAAGCACATAATAACTATGAACAGATATAAATTTAAGTAGTTTAATTCCACACGTAAGACTATTTTTATATAACATATGCATGCATTTTTCTTTCTTTTTATGTGTTTGCAGACAATATTTTTAACAAAATTTTAACAACCATCGATGAAGAACTACAGTGTTTCTTTCAAAATGACTTGGTGCTTTCTCACAAATCAACAGTAGTATCTCTCCTTCCATATACCCACAAATTCATCTAAACTTAAAACATTTTTTACCTTGATACTAATATACACTTTGTAATACATATATTTTACAATGCATTTTTATTCCAGAGTTATTTTATTCTGTGCTGAAGTCCTTTTTTGTCCAAGCAACAATGAAAAAAGATTCCAGCCAAACATGATAATCGCCGATCATGACTGAATAGGAACATAAAATAGGGTTACAGATAATCCTCATTTAGCAATTTGGTTGTTAAGCGAAGCACTTGCTAAATGAAACCTTGACTGTGCTTATGATCTTACTTCAGCTTTCCTTTGCTTTACAGACCTGCAAAGGTCATAAATGCGAGGATTGGTCCTACAGTTACTTTTTCATCACTGTCGTAACTGTGAATGGTCTCTAAATGAGGCAGTTGCTAAACAAGGACTACCTGTATGTACAGTACATGCCTCAGAAAACTTGGAATGATATCCGACAATTAATAGAATATCTAAAAACAAATTATTGACCAAAATCAGAGATGAAATTATTGTACTACCTGCTTATTTCTTCATATTCTTCTTTCATGGTTTATCATTTTACACACAATTTGCATTAAGAGGATCTTGCATCATGCAAGGCGCATGCAGGGAGGTCCCCTGAACTAGGTCCTGGTCAATAATCCTAGCCACGTATTCTCCCTTCCCTTTTTGTGTGTAGACTGTCAGCATTTGTTCCCTTATACAGAATGCCAACGTTGTTGCTGTAGCAGACCTTCCATTTATCTCACAACAATGGAAATATTTGCTCTCTTTCTGCTTTGAGGAAGGTTTTTTTTCTTTTCTTTTCCCAGACTGACTTATCTGCTGAGTGACCCTCCGTATGTTACAGAGGATTCCAGGTCATGAAAATATTCTTCCTCTGTGTAAATAAAGTGCTAGACAGCTCTATTCATCTTCAAGAGGACTAAGATCCTGCCTGTAACAAACAACTATCTGCAAATTAACAGCAGTGGTGGCTAAGATGTCCTTTTAAGCTTTACTCATCATCTCAGTAAGGAACTCCTGATTTGTTCTGAGAACACTGTTTGAAAACTGTTGGAATGGCCGAGGAGAAAGAAGAGAATTGCCTAGGATAAGGTATGCACAAAAGTCAACATTCAGTATTTGTAGCGTATTTCAAAACACAGCACTCAGAGGAAGAACCCATAGAACGTAGCTGACTGTGGTTCCAGGTAATTATTCGTGGTGAGCAGAACAACCCTAACTCCTAGATCTGTTTGCTGATGAAGGTTAGGACAGGGCAGGCAAATGCTTCCGTCAGAGCAAAAGAGCTCTTCTAATGTGGAGGCCATGTCTATCCTTCACACAACTCTATTACTACAACTCAACTGTACTCCTATTCCAACCAGTGGTAGGCCCCAAAACACAATATTTTGCCAAGAGAACAGGGGAGCTTTGAATTCTTTAGAACTAACCAGGACCCTTCTTCTCCCTCAAAGAGCTATAATCTATTAGACGGAGCCCTTCCAATCCCTCTGGCGCTGTTCTCACATGCAGTCACATATCCTTTAAATTATAAACTCAGTAAAAAGCAATGATCATCTAAGGGCTAAGCATTTCACAAAAAAAGTAATTCTCAGTCATCGAAGTGTTAACCAACTGTATAAAAATATATTATCATTCATTTAGTAATTTCTATAGCAAATGTGCCCATGGGATCAGGAAAAGGTAACAAATACAGAGCACGTCTCAAAACAAAATGAGCTATCCCACTCCTGTGCAGGAGCTCCATACAAGAGACGTAGAGGGACAACAGAAGGTAAGACCAACAAAGCAGAGAGTTTAAACCAGGAAGGAATAGCCAAGGAGGCCTCCAGAGGAGGAGACCAAGTTCCATTGCTCTGTCTTTATTCCAGTCCAGGAATAATTGTGAACTCAAGTCTACCTACACCACTGGTTACACATTTCCTGACAAACAATATTCTCACGTGTTATTTTTTATTTATTAATATAGTGAAGGTTTGTGAATCATCATTTATTCGTATTCTGATGCCAGAAATAACCAAAAGAGGGAGAGACGTGTCAGCCTATTACTTCATCTTTAGATCTACACACAGTCATCTGTACAGCAAGGCCTATGTTTAGACTTTTCCCAGGACTCCAATGCAAAGTTTTGATGCAACATACAGAATTCTTTCTCCAACCTACTGACCCTTCACCATTGCAAGATTGCAGTTTTTCCTCTCCTCTCCTAAATTTGTGTTTCTCTTGTTCTAGTGATTGCTATGAAAACTTCACGGGGTTCTGTAAGAGACTACAAGGAGGGAAACGTTCATTCAAATGCAGCCAATTTTCTATCACTAAGCTTTGCCTCTTGACTGGGTTGCTGGGAATTGTTTTCTTTTTTGTTACTGTAACTAACAAGAGTCCACAGCCTGAAAAAGTTTGAAAACCCCTAGGCTAGAGTGTCCTATAAGCATTAGAACAGCAACTTGGGACAACCCAACAATTTTCTGCCATGGTCTAAACACAAGAGCACGTATATGTTGTATTCAGCAATTTGCTATGCAGTCCTCTCTCAAATCTTGGTTAAATTCTGTAGTGCTACAAAGAGCCCAGCTCGGCAACAAGGGTCTCCTTAGTGAAAGGCAGATCAGAGATAAGTAAGTTTAGTTCACTCCAAATCCAACTGCAGAAAGGAAGGGCTTGAGCCCTGGGAAGTTCTGGATGAAAGACAGCATTTCACTAGACTGCATGAGTCATCCCCGACTTCCTTTAATAGTTCTAGCAGAAGTAATCCATGATAACTGTGCTACACATGGCTTCTAGCACTAGTTATACAGAAACAGGTGCTTTTAATTTTCATTAATATTGCCAATATCTTCAGTGATAACTTAATAGTCAAAGTCCTTTCCCTGATAGAATTAAAGTCCCACATCAGGCCCTTGGGACAATTTATATAGGGTTACTCCATTAGACTAGCCTTACATACAGCCCTAAGCCAGTTCCAAGTTAATCAATCAAAATATAAAACAGAAAACATTACCCATCCCAAAACTTCACACCATCAGTACCAAAGAGTGATTTTAAACACTAAAGGTTCAGAAACCACTTTCTTGGACCTAGGATCACAATTTCACCCACAACTTAAAATTCCTACTTGGATTAATAGGGCAACATGAGTAAACAGAATGATTAACCACCGGGATTCTAGCAACATTATAGGATGTTTTGTTTGTTTCAGAATCAAATGATTCATTACCTCCTAATCCGGGTCTGAGACGATTATCATAACCATCCAGAAGTCTGTCTAGAATTCTTGTGAAGATGGTGATGTTATTTTTTGCTTCGTCTTCATTGGGGTCAGCCAGTGCCGATCTAACAGACATTGGGGGAAAAATAGGCTAAGTATGCTCCATATACATTTATTATGATTTGAGTATTTAGTGATCCATAGCTTTTCAGATATGGACCTTCTTGGAACATCACCTTTTAATATATATCGAATGCTAACATACAGCAGTCATTTTCCTGTTTCCAATTTCCTGCTGGTTTCTGCTACAGCGAAGTCCACCCAACATTAAATACTCAGATGATGCATATTTTGCCACTCTGTCTCTCTTTGTAACCATGACCTTGGGTGATCTTGGAAAAGCTAAGCTGGATTGGGTAGGGTTAATACTTGAATGGTAGATCACCAGGAAATCTTCAACTTGTAGACAAGACTGGAATTTAAAGAAACTATACCAGGAGAAGACAGTGACAAACCACTGCCATGTTTCTGTTAAGAAAACTGCACAGGATGCCCATGTGGTCACCAGGAATCAAATTTGACTTGAGGGAGACTTTGTTTTACCTTACGCATCTGGATATAATCCAGGAAGGTACTTCTTTTCTTTGCATGTAACCCAGAACCACTGACACACAGCATCTTTCAAACATATGAAAATGACAACAGAGCCCATGGTGCAACTCCATTCCCCAGGCTCAGGTTTGCCTGAGTCACAACAGCTAGAAAACATGTATGTGAAGTCTGAAACTGGGCGAGGCTTTCAATATTGAAGGTTCACCACTGCCCACCAATCCCACCAGGCATGGGGCCTGGTTATCTGCAGGACCGCCTCTCTCCAATTGTTTCTGCTCTCCCAATACATTCAGGCCAAGTGGGTATGCTCCAGGTCTCCTCAATTGAATGTAGTCATCTTGTAGGACCAAGGAAGCGTGCTTCTCTGTCATTGCCCCTGCCCTCTAGAACTGCATCCCTACAGAGATATGTATGGTGGCCACGCTCCTGGAGTTCTGGAAGTCTTTAAGACCTGGCTCTAGTCCCAGGTGTGGAGTTAGAGATGCGTTTCTCAACCTTGGCAACTTGAAGATGTGTGGACTTCAACTCCCAGAATTCCCCAGCCAGCATGGGCTGGCTGGGGAATTCTGGGAGTTGAAGTCCACACATCTTCAAGTTGCCAAGGTTGAGAAACACTGGGTTAGAGGGTTTGTGGAACCCCTGTTGTGTTTTTATTGTTTTTAATGTATGGTTGCTTTTTAGTCCAGGCTGTTATGTTTTTAATTTATTTTTATTTATTTACTTATTCATACATCACATTTATATAGCTTCCCATCTCACACAAAGCGACTCTGTTTTCATTGCATATTTTGATGCCTAAGTCGCCCAGAGCCTTTTGGAGTGGGTGGCCATAATAAATCGAATAACTAAATACCGATAAATAATTCTAGTGAGGCTCAAGCATAGCTGTTCACAGAATCACTGCCAGGCTTAGCAAACACTTCCCCTCCTTTTCAAAATGTCCTGGAACCAAAGGGAGGCTAAGCAGACTCTTCTTTAAAAACTCTGCATATGCCCTGAGCAGATGGCACTGCCTTCTTTCAAAAAATGTTGCAAGAAAGCTTTGCAAAAAAGTTAATTACATGGCGAGCCTGGAAAAGCTCATCCTTCACTTGAAATAGCCTGGCACATTCAAACCATCCAAAAACAGAGAAGAAAATCAACTGTTTTAAATGTATGTATTTACTAGGGCTGCCTGTGTTTCAGAAACAATTCAACAGAACTGCTTCACACCCTGAGTAGGCAGAGCGGCTCTGTTCGGTAAAGCAACCCATCTTTTTTTAGGCTTCTGCATGAACTTGCAGAAACATCTCTCTCTCTCTCTCTCTCTTTTTTTTAAGACTTGCAAAGAAGCCTTCAAGGAGCTGCGCCGCTTTAAATAATAAATAGCAGAGAAGTGCTACGCTTGAGTGAGGTAGGGAGCCCTTCCTCCCCATCATGTTTCAAGCTCCGATATCTACGTAAAGTGAAAATAAAGATCCTTCAAAGTCAAGGCTGACACTTGTGACTACAATGGGCACACCTATGCGGTTTCCTTGGCAACAGCACAAAAGTGGCTCGGCGTTGTCTTCTTCTGGGATTTGCTCAAAACTCGGTCTGTCTTCCAGACCCAGGGTTTCTGGTGGTCTCCTACCCAAGCGTTAACCAGGCCCCATCCTGCTTAGCCTTTTCAAGATGTGCCAAAGTTAGCTAGACGTTGCCACTTGCTTTTCTGCTCCTAGTTACACAAATATAGGTAGCTGGTAACAAATAACCCCTAAAAGGTTGAAATGATCTTGCTGGCCTTGCAGAACTGGAAAGAAAGTCATTTTTTCCCATAAGAGAAGCTGTGCATGAAGCCCTCCGAAATATTTACAATTCTGATCTTTCTGGTTGCCTATGAAAATGGAGTTGAACAGAACTCTACAACTGTTGCTGTGCGAATGAACTTCTTCAGGGGCAATCAGTCCAAAGATGTTAAATATCAATTACTTTTACTCTGGACCATCTTCATGATCTTCTACAAAGACAGTCTGACTGTGTTCTCTCAGGGACTGTACGGTTCGCAAGACACGGACTAACTCCCCATGTTGAATTGGCCTCCATGTTTGTAATCAATGGGCACAGTCAGGATGACAAAGCAGCAAATGGCAAGAGTTCTGCCCAGCCTTAAAAAAACTGAGCTTGGCATTACTCCTGTTAAAATTCTTGCAACCACCACAACCATTGAAAACAACAATCAGGTTTCAGTGAAAGACACATATTGATTTCCTAAAATAAGAAACATTATATCCACAATGAATTTAAAGAAGCCATGGAAAAGAAAATAACAACAGGAACAACGACAATAAATCTCTTAGCTCCCTCCTTTCTTTTTACTAAAAGGAACAATAAATCCAACATGCTTCTGCTGTTTGGCTAAGACTACTGCTGAAAAGCTAATGCACCTGGCTTGGAAAATACACAACACAGTTTTTGTTATTCCTGTTCTCTTGGGGTAGTTAATTGTCTTGCGCAAATCCTTCCCTTACATTTTGAAAACCTTATTTCTTGCAAAATCTTAACCATCTTTCATACAAATTTCAAATCACAGAATCACGTTCAAATAAGATTAATACTGCTTTACCCTCTCCATGCAATCATGTAAAGCTATTTGCCACAAGTTACCTGAGCCATATTTTAAAGACTACTCTTCATGCTTATATAATATGTAAAAACAAGTATTTGTGGAAGTAGTCAAGGAAGGACTTGCCATAGGCAAATTAGTACTGTACACAAAATGTAATCGCTGTGAGTCTAATTCTGAAAAATGTGCCAACAGGAATTATTTTCTGTCATTCGTGTTGGTTCCTTGACAGCAACGTGACTTACTCACTTGAGTAAAGGTAGGAAGGCCAGGCCAGTATGGCCACATTCATACTGCAGTATCTTTGCTAGTTGGGTAAAACTGAAAACACGTTTTGAGGAAAAAACTCTTTTTCACTCTGGCCACAGAAATACGCAGCCGATTATTTTCACTCTGGCCCCAAATCACATTTTTACAATAAACTTTGCAGTTCTAAAGACTTGAGGAAAACAATTAGCCAGGATGATGCTGCAGTCCAGATTGTGAATCTACAACCAACATGAAGTGGCAAATCACCATTAACTGGAGGCATAACGAGGTCAGGTGACACCTAACTTAATGAACATTTTCAAGGTATGCTCTATGATGCTGTTATTTTAGAACTGCCATTTATTCAGCAGTCAGAAAACTTGATTAATAAATCACATTATTGTTTTATTTTATGGGATTATGGAATTGCATACTATCTCCACCTAGAGGTTTACAGATTAAATGACTCTGTGTTTGGTTATCTTGACCAAAAATACCCTACAACCCAACACTGGTCCGTATACAAAATGTCCCACTACCTTCCCTATTTTGTCTTGTCTCTGGACTTTAGAAAAATCTTACTCTCGGTGTGGACAGGCTTGGGATAATTAAATGGTAGCAGGACTGCAGAAATCATTGCAAAACATCAAAGGATACAGAAACAGAAAAACAACCCCTGAATGAATTTCTGTTTTATTTTAGGATAAACACGACAGATGTCATTTGTCATTTAGAAGGACAAGTCGACAACAAGTTTAGCAACATTTCACCATCCCCACAACTTCTTCCTTTCCTTGACTTGTTCTGCATACAGTTAGAAACCTCCTATTTTAGGAATATGGTTTTTGATCACACATCTCTGTACGTATGCCATTTCCAAGCACCAGCAAACAAGATGTTCCTTAATGGTGTTGATAAAGAACCCAAATTTCCTCTCACCTTGCAGATAAGCATATCAAGAAGAGGAGAACCAGCTGCATCTTGTAGGGCATCTGCTTCCTCTTCAGAGCAGCTGTTTTGCAAAACCTAAAGGCTGAAAAGGAGAGGGTGCTTAGCGTAGATCTGCCTAAGGATGCTTTCAGTCCAACTCAACCATCACCATCACCACCACCAGCAACACCAACCCAAAATCACTTCCAGGGGGACTTTAAATCCTGGGGTCTCCAAAGCACTTTTTCTCCCAGCTAGCAACTTACTACGTTGCCATCCTCCCCGGAGATCATGCTTTGCTCGAACATGCAGTGCATAACTAAAAGTGACATATGGACCGAAGCAACTAATGTTGTTTTCTCTCCACCCTTCTCTGTAAGGTAAAAAGATTCCAGACTTTTCCCTGTGGAGTAAACTAACCCATCACTTAGTCCACCACGGGTTTTATACCTTCCCCCCAATTTTATATATTTTCCAAAATATAAAAGAGGGAGAGAGAGGAAGAGGAGGAAGAGCTCTGCTGACATCCCCGGAATCCAAGGCAGTTCCGTATCGTCCAAATGTTGAACGTGTTTGGCAGCCCTTTGAAGACAATACCTGCCATGGTGATGGAGACGGGAATATGCACTTCACCAATAACAAAGTCACCGCGCAGCGCAAAGTTGCAGAATCTTAAAAAAAAAAGAAGAAGAAGAAGAAAAAAGGCTCTACTCAAAGCAGGAGGCTTCTATCAGCTGGGGGGAGGAAAGGGTCGGTGCCTCCTCTTTGCGCACCAGCACAGCCACGCCGAGACCGGCGGAAGCGGAGGCAAACAACGTCTTTTCCCCTGCTTGTGTACGGATCGGCCCCCAAAGCCCCTCGTTCTCGACTTTTTCCTTGGGTGGAGAGAAGCGGGGGGGGGGGAGTGAGGAGCCTACCTTGGGAGCACCAGGAGGCGCTCAAAGGAGCTTCCAGAGCGAGAGAGGGAGAGGATGAGGATGACAGTAACGAGAATTGTAACGAGGAGGAGGAGGAGGAGGGCTCGGGGAGCCTGAGAAGATCTTCCCTTGCAAGGCTCTGGAGACGGAGGGAAGCTCGAGGACCGGGAAACTTGGCAGGGCGCGGGGGGGCCGAAAGGCGACTGCAGCACGGCCACCGCCACCGCCACCCGCCGCCCCACACCGCCGCCCGGCGAAAAGCAGCGGACCCGGAGCGGGCTCGGCGTGCCCGGGCGCGCGCGAGAGGAGGGGAAGCCCGAGCGCGAGGCGAGCGCCGGCGAGCAGCGTCCGTCCGCGCGCGGGGCTGGGCGCGGGCGAGGAGGCGGGCGGGGAGGAGCGCGCCGGCATCTGCGCACCCGGCCGGCCGGCCGGGCGGGCGGGCGGGCAGCGGCTGCGGCAGGCACGCGCCGCTTGCCCCCGCGGGGGCTCCGGGAGCCGGGCGGGGCGGCGCCGCAGAAGAGCGGAGGAAGAGGCCGCCCGCCCGCCCGGCTTGTGCCCGCTGCCACCCCGGCGACGGCGCGCGCCGCTGCAGCCGGAGCTCCGCAGGGCAGAGGGGGCCCGGCGCCGCCGCCGCCGCGGTGCCTTGCTGGGTCCTAGCGCGGAGCGCCCGGCGCTCTCCCGTCTCCCTTCGCCTAGCAACGGGCAGCGATGCTGCTGCTGCCGCCGCCGCCGCCGCCGCCGCCTCGCGCGGAGGAGGGGGCTTCGGCTCCTTCCCCCCCCCCCATTTCCTGGGCGGTGAGAACACGGGCCGGAGCCGGCGAGCCAGCACTGGCCCTCGCCCCCGTGGCTGCCCCCCTCTCGGTTCCTCAGGTCTGCCTGCGCGTAAAGGCGCAGCGCCGGTCTCCGTTCGGGGAAGCCGCGGCTCCTCCGGGCAGCGGGGAGGGGCCCATCGGCCGCCCCAGGCAGAGCCGAGCCGAGCCGAGCCGGGCGGCGGCGGCAGCTTCAGCGCGAGCCCAAGCGGGGCGCGGGGGCGGCTGGCGGGCTCTCCGCTTCCGCCTCGGGGCTCGCTCCGTGGCCTCCTCGGGTGCCCCCGGAGCATCAGCGCGGACAGGCTGCCGCAGGGCCCGGCGGCCCGCGCCCCCCGCGCCCCGCGAAACGCGCTCCCGAAGTTTGCACGGGAAGGGCCGATCTGGGGGAAGGCGCTGCTGGAACGTCGCTTGCCTGCCCACCTGCCCAGCAGCAGCAGCCCCGCCGGAGGAGGACAGAAGCCGGACCCCGGCTGCTTTCAGCCGTCCACTTGTCGGAGCCCCGGGCGGGCAGAGGCTGCTTCAACGCCCCGCTAGCCGACTCTCCTCCCCTGCTCCTCTGGGGCTGCGCGGTGCTCCGCTGCCTGCTCGCTGGATGCAGCCAGAAGCCCCGGTCCCGCGCGAGCAGGGCTGTAAATTAGCCTGCGATGCGAAATGCAAATGTGCCTTCATGGCTCACGCTTAATGCCCAGAATAATTCACATTTGAAGCCGCCTGTGAGCTCGATAAAATGTATAAAATACCGTTGGAGGAGGGAGGGAGGGAGGGAGGACAAAACCCTGAAAACTCTTTGGCCCTGCTGTGGTTCTCTTCCTTGCCCAAACCACCATACGCTTTCGCGGGGTGAGCAGGCTCGCAGCTCTTCCCCCCCAAAATAATGATAACTTCTTCCGTATCGCATCGTAGCCCCCAGAGAAATGACACTAAGTGCTCATAAATAAAACAGCCATAGTGAATACAAGAACCATATATTTGCATAACCTTTTCGGTTCCTGGTTCCTGATGTAAGCTGTTGGAACATTAAACATGCTTAACTCAGGAGCGAGCAAATTTGGATTCCACAGAAATTAATCCCAGTTAAAATGTGGACTTGTTGGAGATTATCACCAAAGAGGAGCCTCGAAACTGAGATGGGGGGATGGAAGGACTTGGAATTGAAAAAAGGATGTAGACGCTGTGAGCATACAGAAAATGAGGCTGGCCAAAATGGGAAATCCATAGAAAGAACAACAAGGAATGTAATGGAGGTGACATTATTCTACATTCTAGGATCTTATTAGCTAGCCAAAAACAAACAAAAAAGACAACAAATGTCTTCACAAAATCACAGATGGAAATACCAGGTTTAAAAGAGATGATGGAGCAGAAAAAGAGTGTGTTTGGCAAGGTTGGGGAAGAAGGAGGAGGAGGAGGAGGAGGAGGAGGAGGAGGAGGAGGAGGAGGAGGAGGGATGGCGATGAATAAGGTTTATGGACAGGATCAAAGAGATACCAAGGGATCACCTAGCCAGGTAACGAAACTCTGCAAGAAGACAACCAAGCTCAGAGAACCCCAAGGACTCCTCAGATACCAGTGGAAGAGCAGCTGTTTTCACCAGAGACAGGCTGAAGGTAAATACTTGTCCGCTCTGTTCTGAGCATTAGTCGAGTCTGATCTGATGGCACTTAACTAACTAATCTCGCAGCATATGTTTCGCTTCCTAGCTAGATCTCTTTCAGTGTTCTTGAGCTGGAGAAAGAATCTGTAACTTCCATCAGTTTTTAGCAAAGAAAGTTCAAGTCATGATCAAAAGGCAGCAAAAATCTTTCTAGATATAATGAAATGTCCACACTTCATTTCATTTCAGGTCTGATGAGACGTGTCCAGGACCACGTACATGGTATCTAGTTGCTTGGGCCTTTTGACATAATGCTCTCAAGTTCAACATACATGTTAGTGGAAAAATTCCCCAGAAATCCTGCCCTCACATTTCATTTCAACAGATTAAAAAAACAAACAAAATTCAAAACAAAAGTCATGCTTTAAATAAGGGTTATGGTGAAAAGGATAATCCAAAATAATCTGGATTATTTTGTATCTTCAGAATGGTTGGAGTCTACTTACAAATAGCATAATGCAAAGTTTTGAAAAGGGTAAGGATTTTCACAGTTGTCCCAGGCGTGGCCATTGCCTGTCTGCCTTCCAAGGGTTGCCGGTTTCTTGGAGATGCTCCTCTCGTCAAGTTCAGCTTCCTCTTGTGTCAGGATGCTGTTTTATATCATCTCAGCAGGCGACCACATCTGGCCAGTTTTGGCTTATCTCAGACAAACTACGCAGGGTTGGACTTGGATACCACTTGTATGGAATATGTCAGGAAAACAAGATCCATAGGCTAGACTGGGGAGTTGAAACAAACTTTCTGAAATAAGGCAGTGGCAAACCACTTTCCTACTGCTTTCACACTGGAGAAAAAAATTAGGACTACATATTCACTGCTGACAGTTTAACCAATCTCATAGTAAATGGCTTTTAGATGTTCTCTGGGTGAAAAGGTTGGAGGAAATAAATAGATTCACGACTGTCTGCTGTTCATTGTAACCATTTAAACGATTTAAACTTCTAAGGGCTTTGCATTTGTTTACCGCCTCAATCAAGAGGAAGGATGACAATTAACAGACCAGAGAGGAGGCCATTGAAATCCCTAAGTCTTGCCACCCAACATCAGCTATGCACAAAGGAGAAAGCTAAGAATGAGAAGAAGCTGGCACTACGTTATTATTATAATATATACTGTAATTATACATTGTAATCTTTCATTACAACGGTCGTATTCCATTGAGTCACCCAAGGATGCTCTGATTCCTTCACTATGACCCTAAAAGTAGCTTTATGTGTTTCTGGGCAAAATGCGTCAGCATGGTAGAATTTAACAGCCAATGCTGTATCCATGGTAGTATCTCAGGGAAAGTTCTGGAAGTTTTATTTTCTTTCATCCGTTTATGAATTCCCTCCTATCTTATCAAAGGCATATTAGGCATAATGAACTTTCAACACAGTTGAAGGTGTGACTTGTCAAGCAATCAATGGATTTAAAGAAAAATGTTTAAGATACCAACAAAATGCTTAGCACCCACCCACCTGCTGCATGTACAAACTGCAGTTACCTAAAGGGAAAAACATTTCTGAGATGCGCTATTGAATACTGTAACGCTAAAGCAGAATTATTTAGCCCTGTTCATCCCCAGGTATAACCTAATCTAAAACACCGACCAGATTACTAATGGCTGAAAAAAATACTGTTCTCTCTTTTCTTGGCCCCTCAAAATTTACGAGCATCTTCCTCCTGCTCCTGCTCCTCCTCCTCTCTTTTGCCCTTGATTTTAGGAACCGATGTGCGCTGTGCATCAGATTTCTGGAGCGTATTGCAGGAGAGTTTATATTCTTGTCATTCAGAACACAGATTCATAATAGGTTATTTCATAGCAGTGACACCAGCAAAGCTCAGATCTTTTCCAGACATCTCTGTCTCAAGACAAGGGAGAATCTTAATCACCGATTAGCAGCAAATGTATTTATGTGATGCTTCACTGCACTGCTTTCCTAGACCCTGACAAAGTAAAATGATGGACACTTTGTGCAACAGAGCACAGAAAAATGTCCGTAAACTCCATCATGAAGGGGACGGAAAAATATAACAGGCGAACCCAGCCATTTCCCCCCTTCCTATGTTCTTCCTATGAAGCAAAGGGGAGAGAAATCTTACCTAAACATTACTGTTTCTTTTTATACTTGCATACAAAAGGTAGTTCAGGAAACACAATGTTGGTGTAAAATTACAGCATTGAATAATATTAAAAGTTACAAGACCTTTAGGCGTGTTTTTAGAAACAATGAAAAGGGAGATAAAATATGTTGCTTGGTTTCCTAATGGACTGCTATGAGACTTCTTGTCTGTTTTTTTTTTTTTTTTAATCATTTTAACAAATCTTAGTCAAGGACTGTAACTTTCTAGAGGCAAACAGATCTTGCTGAAACAAGACATTTGGTTTTGAGGGTCAAAGGATGTTCTTGCTCAGCATAAATCCCCAGCTGCATTTATATTACATTACTTGGATGAACAGATGGATGATTCAGTTCTTATTTCAGAATTTTCTACAAAATGCTCTGCATATGTAAATTCACCAAAGCTTTTGGTTCCTTCCATCCCACCATATCTTTTCCCAGAAAATGGCACTCATTTTCCTCATGGCACATGTATACTCCAGGAGCCATAGTGGAATAAAACAGATGGCTGTGAGCAAGTCCCCTGAAATTATTACAGAAGGCTGACTGATGGCCAGAATGAGATGCTGACGCTTGGGTGATAAATAGTTGGGAACAGCGTTGGAGCAGAAGATAACCTGAGGAAAATGGCAGTATAGAACAGGTTAATACGTCCCATGTCATGAGCAGCCTACTAAAAAAAAATTAGTATTTCTTTTCTGGAGAATTCTGAGCATGTCGAGAATGCATCAACATTGGTCCCAATACTTCATCCCACTGCTGATTTATTTGAAAGAGCTCACATTTTATTATAGAATACAGTTTGTTCAAATTTTCCCTATTGTCAGCCCTCAGAAAACTGGAGCAAAATTTAATATGTACTGAAACCAGATACATGGAAGGGACGGAGAGATGCATGCATGGGCCCGGGCCTTTGAAACTCACCTTTACCATGTTTTCAGACAGATGCTCTAAATTGTGCTGCTACATGTTGTTATACCATTTACCTTTTCTATTAGTTTTGCAATACTGCCTGTCAATATGCATATTCAGGCAACCATGAAACACGGAAAACAATGGAATAAACATTTGCAGATATGGAGGCAGGGACCAGGGACAGCAGTGAAGGGGGAGTAAGAAAAATCAAAATGGCCGCTTCAGTCACACAGTCATGTCCACCATCTTGAGTCTTTTGACTCCAGAGGTGATTGGGCAGGTGCAGCCAGTGAAAGCCACCCTTCTCTTTGAGCTGTGACAGAACACATCACCATGCACATAGAACAAGACCCAGCCATGTATGTACCTACCTATCTATGTACTTGCTTACCTACCCAGCTATTGGCATAAACATATTGCTCTAAATCAATACACTGTGATGCAGGTTCTCTGGCATGTACTACATCCCATAATATACAAGCCTCTTTTTCAGGCTGACTTTGAGCCAGTTTGAAAGCAGCTCTGGGCTTTTATGATCTTAAGATTTTGGCTATATTGGAGAGCTGAGCTGAATTATTTCTGTTTCAGCTGCATTGTGTTTGAAAAGAATGGCTTGAGGATGGAGGGATCCTGCGCTCTGCAGGTGGCCCATTTTCAGCTCTCCCACATAGGAGCTGCTGGAATGGTTTTGCATCCAACCACACAAATGCACACAATTAGAAGTGAGGAGGCAGATGGGATGCATAGTGCAAGCGTTTCATTTCGTCTTGCTTTATTTTCTATGGACTAGGAGTGAGAAGACAGGTGTTACTTCAAGGATCCGTGACAGCTCAAGGTAGGACTGTGACTTTTGCTCCTCGCTCTCAGCTTTTCAGGGTTGACAAATGGGACAACAGTTGTGGATTTCTTCAGCCTGAGACGAACCACCAAGAAAGAAAGAGCATTATATGCAGAATCAACTGCCTGAGTTGTAGCTAGCCTAGATAGCGCAGACAGAGTGCCAGCTATATCAAAGAATCAGAGAACACATACCTGCAACAAAGAACTGAGACAGGAGTACCTAACAGCCACTCGCACACCCTCAGAATAAAACACAAATTCAACCAGTATAATACAGAAATAAGTGAGCATGCAAATAGTACAATAGCCAAAGAATTTCTGGGAACCTGACACTCAGATGAGGGTGCCCTCAACAGATGAATGGAGCTAAATGTGCAGTGAAGTGCTGATTCACACTACACATGGATCGGTGAGGTAGACCAATCAGAATGCAGCTAACTCTGTTCCCAATCAACGGATACTTTCCAAGAAGCATCCAATCACCAACTAACCCTACATAATCCAAATTCTGCACAGACTGTAAATGCTGCAAGGCAATGCTCACCCCTGAACAGTTGCCCTGCAGAAGTCTTGTTGGAATGCAAGGCGAGACGTTTGCAAAAAACGGGATCGGTTTTTTGCTGATGTCCCTAAGCCCAGAGAACCCCACTAAAAATATGTACAGTACATCTTCAACCTGCTTTTGAGGGACTGGGAAATAGACAATCCACGGAGTTAGGACCACGTTGGATTGAAATGTTATGCAGAACACAGATTAGCAAGGAGTCCAGTCAGATTCATGAGTTCTTACTGGAATGTAACCATTCCCACCCAGCAGCTAGTGGTGATGAGCAACATCTAGTGAGATCAATAAATGATCACATGGAAGGGTATTGGATGGAACCCTACGATGATGCAAAGATTCTTTTAGTGCTCACCTTCTGCAAATTTCACCCTCTGCAAATTTTCAGACTGCGTTAACAATAGGTAGTTTTTTCTTGTATTCCAAGACCCGCGTCTCTGAAATGCTAATAAGTCACAATCATTTATTGAAAGGAAGCAATCCTGGACACAGCGGAGTAAACAGGCATGGAACCAGGAATCCGGGTTGCAGGGCTTAGTATTTGTTTCTATTCCATGGTAGACAAAAATGTGTGAACATTTCCATTTTACAAATGCATCAAAATATTCTGTGTTTAAACTTCTCGTCTAAAATGTACATCAGATAGAATTGGCCTCCGTGATTTGCTTCATTTCACTGTATCATTAGGCACCGTAATTCCACTTTAATTAAAGAAATAAATTACATATTTATTTATTATGCTCATCATACAATCACTTGGGTCTTAACATTCTGAAAGGGTTGGGTTGTAAGCATGTATCTCTGTGGTTATGGGTTTTCTTTTGTGGGGAAGCAACTCAGTATGATACTGTATTGATGCAAAATTTCATCTTTTTCAATATTCACTAAATTTCATCTTTTTCAACATTGACTATATTCCCCTTGGTGCCCAACTTGAAAACTAGTGGCTAGATGCAATAAGCATTCGTGTTCAACATTAGATTGTTCTGTCATTCAAGATATCCTGCTCTGAAAATCCGATAAAGGTTAAGCGTTAAGGGTCACTGGATAATACAGATCACATTTGAAGCACAACCTCTGCTTTTGAGAAGAAACACCATACTCGTAGCTTGAATGAGCAGATATTGCTCCTCCCTGATGAATTAGGATAATTGTTTGGTTGTTTATTTAATTACATATCTGGTTGTCTTCTTTCTGCACCTATGGGGACTGTTCATACAAAGTCCAATACCATAGCCCTTTAGCTTTTCTTCCAGGATTCATTCAGCTCCTATGTATTCCAGTTCTTACTGAAATCCAGTAGATTCTGGAACCTCCAGATGCTTCCTCTGTGTTACATGGCATCTGGAAATTACAGTGGGCTTGCTAATACGTTGTTGTTGTTGTTATTTAATGTGAAGCCAGCGATCTTCAAAGCAAAGCACCAGTATACTACCAGTGAGGTATAACCTTTATTTCTAGTAATGCCGCTAGGTCCCACATTAACCCAAGAGGCATTCTTAGAAATTAAAATGATGGGTGGCTGCAGCCCGGTGCACCCTATTTTTATGAATGGTGACGTCCATGATGGCAATCATTTTGTGAGGGTCCCTGGAACAGGTTCCCAATATTCCAAATGTGCCCACATAGTGGGAACTGCTGTTATGTCCCATGCCAGGCACATGCAGCTTAGTACAAGAGTTGACGTAATTGTGTTTAATGATCATCTCCTCTTTCATGGAGCTCTACAACCGAGGGCAATGATGTAAACAGAACGATGGCTTGAATACAAGTGGAGGAAGAATTGTGCTGAAACGAGTCAACTGAAGTGAGATCTCCTAGTCTCTCATTGATCATTCAGTCCCCACTGCACTTTCACAGTATTGCCCAGCAAAAGTGTGCTGTGTTGTACAGGGCTTATGAAGTTCTGACTCTGGAAAGGAATTGATCCCACCCTTGACCTCTTGCTGTGAAAAATTTGCACGACATTTTGAAAGTAAAATTGCCTACAGCAATAGCGTGACTTGGACTCCATGGTTACTGCAACCCCATGAATAGGGCTAGGCTGAACAGCCCGGGTCAGACAGGTCAAGGGATGAACTGTTGTCTGTGCAGGGTTACAACACTCTGGATGACTGCTCAATGGCAGCAGAGAGGTGTAGAAAACTCACACTTGTTGCTGCCATGGAGCAGTCATCCAGAGTGTCACAGCCCAGATATAATTGCTCTACATTTGTGAGGCCCTTTGAATTGAAACAGACCTCAGAAGTAATGTAGAGTAATGCCCTGCTTGGTGCAGGATCTGCTAAAGCATTTCAGACAAATGGCCACGCAGCCTCAATTTGAAGATCGCCACTGAAGGGTATGTGCCATCTCATGGGGCAATCTATCCCATTGGTTGAAAGTTTTTACCAGCAGGACATTCTTCCTAAAATCTTATCTGAATTTGTTTCCCTGCAGTCTCAATATGTTCTGGGCCCACCCAGCAGTGCAACAGAGAATAAATGCATTCCTTCCTTTCTCTCACAACTTCTGCAGACGAGTATGTAAAAGATTATGAATATCTCGTGAAAGAGGAAGGATACAGTTTCCTGAAAAGAAACAATAATAAAAAAAAAACCCCAAATCTGGCAGAAATCTAGTCTCGTGCCAGATGTCCTGGGCAACTATTGGCCAAGTGCTAATTTCACTTTGAGTGAGTGGGTTCTGATCAGTTCCAGGCACTCTTGTGTGTAACAGAATTTATAACTCCAAGTCAGCTAGGAGAGAAACTGCTTGGATACCTTTGCAGGATATCCTTTGCCTAGGGAAAGGCATATCCATAACTCTCCGGAAAGAAAAGAGAGATTGGGTTTGAACATGGGCCGGATCCAGAAATCCAGAATAAGCTTCCCAGTGATCCCTATGGGAGAGGCAATCGGGCAGCTACTCAGAATGCTGCTGGCTGCCCCATTTAAGCCACCTCCCCCTTCTGATCACATGATCCAAGGCGGAGCTGCTAAATTCCAGAAGCCAGTGGCTGCGCGCTTCCCCAACTTGATTGCATTTAGTTTTTCCTCTTTCTCATGCCAATAATTGCTGTATTTGTTATTATTTGTCTGTAATCTCAGCCTATAACTTTTGCTACTGGACAGATTAAAAAATTAACTTTCAGGTACTCGTGTCCAAAATACTATAAAATCATAACCACTCAAAGGAGTGATGGTGGGAATGGCAGTTTTAGCCCCGGGTCTGCGATTGATTTCAGAGAAGGCCTCTGCGGTCACTAGTTCTGTTCCTCTGCTGGATTAGAATGGAATATTATGGCTTTCGGTGCATAAGGAAGACCAAAGGTACGAAAGGGCACCACAGATGCAACTGCTTAATAAACCTTCCTTCTCGAATCTAGTTCACCGCAGTACTTAAAACGGTGAATCACGCGGATGATAATTCCCAGTCAGGATTTTCTACAAGCCATTTTAAGATATAACATCCTTGTCTCTCTTCAGTTACTCTCAACATTACCTCAGTCCCATGTTAATAAACTAGATTAAATAAAGTTCCAGCATGCAGAATTTTTGGATAAGTACTACGCAGCGTTAATGGTTTATAACAGATACTCTTTGAAATCAATCACAGAGGCAGCACAGGCTATAATGTTCATAATGCTGGAAAGTTCCCTCTATTAATCTATTGTGTCCTTGAGGTCACTGGCATCTTCTGCACTGGAGGAAGAACTTCCTTTGACAGACCTATCCATACAGGTCATAAATTCATTTGCATTACTAAAACTTTAAAATACATTTCAAGCGGGCAGGTTGGTGGAAGAAACGGGGAAGAGAAGTCAATGAAAGACCCCTTCGTGGAGTAGAAAAGACGTCAACGTGGCATAAGCCACCATAGTATGAGCTGCAATAATAGACCACCTTGCTCCTGTCCATTATTCACAGGCCAGTATATAATTGGGGAAAGGAAGTATGGACTGCATTCAAACATATTGTAGTAGTTGCAGTACAAATAATGTCTATTGTTTTGAGGCTTATTTTGACTCATTCTCGGAGTGATGCTGTTTCTCCCCGACATTAAGAACTTAACATCTACTTTTTCAAATCCACTTTTTAAATTTATTTGATAAGTGCTTGATGGCATTTTTGCTCCTCAATTCTCTTTCTTGAGCGGGAGAATAAACGTGCTCAACATGCAGAATGGGAAATAGAGGATTTTACTGAATCAGAACTTTGGTCCTTTTCTGAAGATTCTTCTGAGATGAGCCTGAACAGGAAACTCTATTACAACAGTTTGCAGATGAGTCAAGTTCTACCCTATCTTCATAAATTTATCTATATATTATCAACTGAAACTTTTCTCAGCCAGGCATTGAAAAATGGTGTGGATCCATTCTGTTTTAAAGCAAGAGAATCTCATATAAAGCATGACAGTCTTGAAAGTCTTAAAGGTCTGGAAAGAGATTGGGGAAATTAAATCTATAAATCTCACTGGAACCCTTTGTGGCACTGAATTCTTTTTAAATCTCTTTCAGCAATCGTTAAGAATTGATCCTGAAGGTAATCCATAAGTAGCATTACACTCTGCAAATCCACAGGAGGTCAATTGTAGTATTTCTTGATTATGTTGGCAGGGTTGTAAGCAAACTGGAACGTATTGCCTTATTGGAAATGTCCAATTAGTCAGTGCTTTTGTTTTGAAAAAATGGGGGGGGGGGGAATCACCCCACCGTCTTTCACAATATTGCAACTGGTTTATTGTCCTATTTCCTAAGGCCTATAAATGGGTGCAAGATAAGACGTTGATTCAATTCTTTTCCTTAGTTGCCAGATTTGGTTTTGCAAAACCCTGGAAAATTAAAATGCACCTTTAATTGGATCAGCGTGGGAAAGTGTAATAGCTTAAAAAACAAACAACAGCGCGTAGTTTGCAAAAATCCTACGACAAAGGCTATTCAAACCTGGCTGCCATTTATTCGCTAAATTAGTGTTTCTCCTAACAGACTACTTTCCTCTGAGCAAATAGCAATCTGGATAAAAATGTTGAACGAGGATGTTTAGACTCGGCTTCTCCTTTTTTGGGCTTTTGTTCTTAGATTTCTTTTAAACTCTGTAATTGTCTTGTCTTATTTGGTTTCCTCAGTAACAGAGCGGGGGGAAAAAATGCACCCCCCACCCCCAAATTCCCACACTCTTGGTCTCCAAACTACACGATCAAGCTTTATTAATCATTGCTTCTGGGCACTCCCTTTGGCAATGCCTACTTGAAACTCAGAGCCGACCGAATCAAGGCCAAGGTTGCATAACGTGAGCACAGAAGGTTCTGAAAACAGAGAATATGCTGGGACAGACCAATTAGCCACAGGCATAGATGTACATGTGAATGCAGATATAGACACAGTGGCCATATAAGACAAGCCTTTATGTCAGAAAACCGTCTCTTAGATTTATTTTTCAACAACTCGCTTTTGTCCTTTATTTTGGCCATTTAGCTTCTGCCGTGCGAATGGTACCGCTTAATGCACAGACTTTCCCGTTCGTGTGAAAAATATGAAAATCGAATTGTCTTGTTTAAATGCTGCTTGATTTTAGATATTTTTATTAGGATATGTGTTCTGGTAAAGTTGTTCTTGGGTTTGCTCTTGAGTTTTCCTTGGTAAAGCAAAGTTACAGACATAAACGATGTTTTTATCCTTATGAACCTCTTTCAGATTTGCCCCTTTCCCAGGTTTCTCCTTTACTTTTTCCGAGAAAATACGGTCACCGTAGATATAGATGTGGACACCTGTATAATTAAAGTAAGCAAGGAGAACAGGTGCCATTTCTAGAATATTCGGGATTTCTCTGAGTATGCTGTATATCCAATATAGAACATGACAAAGTTGAAGAACAGAATAATTTATTTTAGCTGTTTTGTTTTTTCCCCCCCTTAAATCACTTTGGAATCTGTTTGGAAAGACGGTTAAAACAAAAATGCAGCTGAGAGATTCATAAAGCACACTTGGATGTAAGCATTGCCTCAAATTCTGGTATATCTCTGAATGTATTTCTCCGTAGCCCATCAGGGAACGATGCCCTTCGTTGGCTGTTTTATTTAAATTACCTTCTCTTTTTCATTTATTTCATGAATGAAATAAATTCCGTCTCCTGTTTCAGATAAATTCACCCCGTTTCTCTGCCTACATATTTCATGGAGAATAAACAGTTGTTTACACAACTCTACTTGCTATAATTACTTTAAATGTCAGCAAATATCATTTAACACTTTGTATGGAAATACAACTGTCTTACATTAGACTGCATTAAACATTATTGAGTTATTCTAGTCTCAGTGCTTTGCTTTTTTCTGTACTAATGTAAATAAAGAGACTATGAGTCCCTTTGTACAAGATTTTAATACGGAAACTCTCCCACTTTATACAATCCATGTCTAAGCATCTGGATTATAAGGAATGCCTTGAATGTGATCACCACTATAAAGCATATCTCTTTATAATCAGAGATTATTCACCACGGTTATCCTAGATGCAAGTTGAATGATGAAAATATCTGGATTAGGTATTTTGTAATGCCTCCTTTGGAAAACAGTGTAAAACAAACCCAAGTGCTGGGTATTAATTATGAACGTGCCATTCCGTTTTGATAAGAAGTCTTCTAAACAATTCGGCCCTTGTGAGCCAGACGGGATCATCCTACTTTTTCATTTCGAGAGATCATTAGCTTTTCAGCTTTGAGAAGAACTGCTACGATTCCAATCTGTGGGCACCTCTGCCAGTAGGATGTAGTTATGCAGTCTATAAAATGTTCCTCTGTTGAGCTATTTAGGAATAATATTGACCTTCAGCTCAATAGGAGGAATCATTTCGCATGAGCTGTGCTTTTGTGATATGAAAAGTGCCCCCACGCGAATGAGTGGGGGGACGTATTTAGGTCACAATTAAGTAGTTTTAACACTGAGCAGCTTGACTCTCCATGCTGCTGGAGGGAGCAGTAATAAAAAGAACAAATAGCCCCTTTGGATCATGCTTTAGACACTTTCTGGTTGGACTGTTATAACGTACTCTACTTGGAGCTGCCCTTGAAAAGTGTTCGGAAGCTGCAGCTGGTCCAGAGTGCAGCAGCACATGCAGCTGGGGCACAACGAGGCACATGCATACACCACCACTGCCACGTGAGCTGCACAGGTTCCCCATAGGCGTCTGGGTGCAATTCAAGATGCCGGTTATCACGTTGGGAGCCCTGCACGGCTCGCAGGACCACCCGGCTCAAGCGGCTTCAGTCCATTCCACCAGATCTAGCGGGACGGGTTCTGGTGCCTTCTGTGAAACAAGGTTGCTTAGTGGGACCCAGGAAGCATGATTGTTGCCCCCGTGCTTGTTCTATGGAACAGCCTTCCCTCTGAGAATCGGACGGCCCTGATTCTGCTGGCCTTCTGGAAGGCGCTGAACACCTGGCTTTTCCCTCTGGTGTTGGAGCCAAGATGTTGGTGTAGTTCAGGATGTGTGTTTATTTTATGCTTTCAGACAGTGTGTAAGGAGCCTCAATTATTTCTTTTTAATCTGGTTATTGCCTATGGCACACACACACGCGCGCACACACACACACACAGAGTGGTTTTATCTATGCTTTGCTAGTTGCCCAGAGTTATTTAGTTATGATGCGCAGCCATATAAACAAATAAACAAACTTCAGAACGATCATATTTTCCCCATAAATGGACCTTATAGATGATGATTTGACCACGTCTTAATTCAGACTTTGGCTTGTAAACCAACAGCTTAAAACTTAACTATGAAACAATATACACATTGCCATTTTCATTTCTGTCATAAAGATAAATGACTTCTGTGGGAAAAAGTAGTATCTTTAGCCCACATGATTTCTTAGGTAATGGCTAACTCTTCCTCAGTCTTCTGTCTCTAATAAAGATCGACCTGTCCTCTATGATTAAGAAATTACTTTATGTCAAAGAAATTATTGCATTCCTCTGTATTCTTGACCCAGGTGAACTCTGAATTCCAAAGTTAGTAGCGCAATGGAGAAGGGTTCAGAAAAGGAACATAGGGTTTCTATTACATTTTTTATAACACACCTTTTCAACAAAGTCTTTCAATAATTTAAGAAGCGTCGCAGGGAAAAATGTATATAAGATGGTTTAAAAAATCTACAGGCCAATGGCTATCAGAGAGGAGTAGCATTAATTACAGTTTATTTCTATAGGGCTCAGGAAAAACAATAGATATTTTATAAATAAAAAAGCTAGATGGTTTTATAAGTAGTTATTTCCCAAATTCATTACATTTACTTGGAAAGTCAAGCAAACAAGAGATCAATATAAAACTGATAAGCAGAGGGATTAAATTAATATTGTTGCTTAGAACAATCTAACACTTTCACATGTTATGTACAAAGCTGAAAGGTTCATACAAGTTGATAAACTCTTGGAAGGCTAAGCTGTAAAGCAAAGGGGGATGAGGAGGAGGAAGAGGAAGAGGAAGAGGATCATCATTAACTCTTGGGTTTTTGTTGCTAGAGAGGACTATAAAGTATAATGTAACATAAATAGATGGAGATCTTTGTTAGATGTCAGATAATCCAAAACTGTTCTTGGCCGGTTTTCTCTTTTCCTATAGGAAATGTTGTCAACAGCAACCCACACTCTTATCTCTATGCCTTTGGACTATGGCCCAAACTGGGGTTGCCTTGAAGGTGACTCAGAAACTACAGCTGGTACAGAATACAGAGGCCAGGCTGCAGGCTTGTAGACCCTGCTCTCATAAGGATAACATCTACTGTACCCTTTGGCTGTTGCACTAATTTCCATTTGGCTCTTGGGGTGATTCAAAGTGCTAGTCATTACTGACAAAGCCCATAAATACTTAGATACATGCAGCTACCTCTCTTCTTCCAGAGAAGGTAAAAGTGGAGGGATCACTATGACTGATACAAGAAAGAGGAGAAATAATAATGGTCATCATCATCAACATCAAAGAGAAGTAAATGCTTGGCTTTGACAGACAAAAAAAATATTCAGGGGCAGATCACAGAGAAAAGGAGTGTGCAGGGCTAGATCAGGCTCAATAAATAACTGTCAAGCTTGTGCTTGAACACCAGGAGCAAGGATAAATTATTTTTTTGTGAGCTCCATAGTAAAACTATTCTTGTAATTCTGTCCTAAAGTTCAGCTGAAATCTGTAACTGAAGCCCATTAGATCTAGTCTTGCCTTCTGGGGATCTCCAGAATAGAAAGGGAGTCATACCAAGATTATGATTTCACTGAATGGATGCCATCTTCATGTAGCAAGTCAACACAAAGTTATTAGAATTATATCTAACTTTAAGTAAACTGCAAAGGACAATAGGAAATGTATATGCTTTCTTTTTAGCTATGAATTCCATTCAAACAGGGTTAGGATCTCTTACATTCACTGATCTGAACCATATCCATTTTCCATCTATATTACCAGCACAAGAACAATTTAGATGGAGAGTAAGGACCTTCTCTGTTTCTGTGTTTCTAAATATTCAACATCAGTATCCATGGCCCTAGTTATTTTCTGTTACTGTCTTTGTAATTATGTTATGCACTTTGATTCTACTAGCCACATTTAAAATATGAGCATTAAGAATAGAAAATACAGCCAATTAATCCAATGACGTTCTCTCTGAATGGAGGACAAAGTAGGGAGACTTCCATGAACTCCAAACTCTCCACTCTTTCCATTAGGATTAGTGTAGCTCCCAGATCTTGTGCATTTATTTATGAAATTGAAAGATGACTTTTCTGTGAGTCAGAGAGGGGGGAGAGACAGAAGATACTGGTAGATCTCGTCTTCTGTCCTTCTTCTGGGACTTGGTGTCAAACCTCCCAACTCAGACTCAGCAAAAGCAAGCCACGACTAAGTGAGAATCTTCAAAATAGGATGAAGACCTTCTGAGTAGTTGATTGTTTCTGATAACATGAAGTAGCCGTTTAATTACCCACCTTTACCTTGATTTAACAGGCATTTTGCCTTGCGCTTTTTAGTCCTGGAGGCAACTGCTCCTGTTGTCACAACCAACGTTTCTGCCCTGCCAAATTCTAGCTCCCCATGTAACTAACCCCCTTGGCAACCAATTGATGAATATGCTTGTGTGTATATGTAAATTGATCCTGATTCACACAATCTCGAAGGGAAAAAATACAATGAAATAAAAAATAGACTCTTCAGGTATATCTGTCCACCTTAATAGGTAGACCAGTCAGGGAACACGACCAGGTGAGCTAATTCTACTTTAGTGTAAAGCTACATGAACAGAATCTTGGAAGTCGGAAAGTACAGTTCTCCCCCCAACATACCTCCCACCCCACTGTCTCCTTTACAGCCCAAGAAACTAGGGAGGGTCTCTTCTGAGCTCCTTGCCCAACCCAGTATCCAGCTGCAGGCTAAGCTCTCTCTTATCTGACCGTTCCCCAGGCAGCGTCTCTTGGCCCAGTCTCCCAAGGTCTTTCCCACATGCCATTACAATATCAGGGGTTCCTAAACTTTTTGCCATCCCACCTCCCTTTAGTGTAACCTTAATGTACAGACCTCCCCTAAAAATCCAAACACCGGAATGGACACAAATGAACAATGAAAATAATTCAATGAAACTGTGGGAAAGGTGGATTTACTGTAACAACGTACAACGAAAAGGTTCTTCACACTTCTGCTGGGGAATTCTTTGAGATGTCATCCACACATCACACCAGGAAAAAATTGGGCCAGCTGTGTCCCAGACTATTTTGTCTTTCTACAATTGGCCCAAATAACTTATAGTTTATTCATCCAAATGAAACCGACCAATCTTTGATTCTAATCTGCCAGTTATGTAGGCAGATTATAAAAATGCAGATAAGGCACAGCCGTTAGCTTAGCAGGTTGCAACTGACACAGGTCTGTTCATCAGAACTGCCATCTTGATGTTAATTCCATTAGAAATGGGAAATGATCAACTAAGGCAAAGGAACAGTTTATGATTAATAATTCTGAATTTTCCTCAATTATTCATGATGGTTTGCAGCCGCTTCCCCTCTGGGTTGGCTGGCTGTTCTGCAGCTTTGTTTTTAAAAAATCTTCATTCACCTTCACTGCATGATCTCAGTTAGGGAAAGACCATGAAGTCGGCCTGATGTCACCACCCTGCATAAACCATTAGTTCATGTGAAAATGCAGCTGGGGGGAAATAAAAGCAATTTTTCAAAAACGACTCAGGCAAACTGACTTTCAGTTCACGTTGGGTATATTATCGGAGACATTGATTTCAGGAGGAAGCTTAATTAAACTTTAAAGCAGCTAGATGTCCGCTGGAGTTTGGCCTGTGTATGTGTGTGTTGCACTCCCATTTAAGAGACTTAAGCTACATCATCAGAGCCGTATTGACCTAGCTCCTTCAGAGCTTCTTACCCCTTCATACCAGATGTGGGATGCTCGGAGTGAAATTAGAGGAAAATAGCAAGCACAGGATGGAAAAAAAACATTTCTCCCAACCAGGGATTTTCCAAATTTGCTACAAATTCCAACGTTTCCCATTCAAAGTAGCTTTTTGCCAGAATCTGGGAGAATGCTACCTGTCTACCTATCTGGTAGGAAGCTAAGGAAAGATGTAGAAATAGGCAAGGCTTATCTGAATGATGGAGAAGCAAATATAGCAAGGGTTTTGCTGAAAATTAAGTTCTTATAAGGGAAAGGCAAGAAAGCACTTTAGTTGAATCTGACTCTGTACAGCAGTGTTTCTCAACCTCAGCAACTTTAAGGTGTGTGGACTCCAACTCCCAGGGCTGGCTGGGGAATTCTGGGAGTTGGAGTCCACACACCTTAAAGTTGCTGAGGTTGAGAAACACTGCATAGAGACACATCTCTGTAATTTTCTCGGGAACAATATGAAAACAAGTCACGTTTGCGTTCCTCCAGGAACATATTCTTGATTCGCCTCTGTTGGTATCATATTCTTGATTGCCAGCCTGCCGCCCTGCCTCGTAGCCTCCCATCTAAATACTAACGAAGCCACAACCCGCTTCGCTTTTCAGGCTGGCCAAAGTCAGCCAACCCACCTGCTGAGACTAAACACAGCATTGACAAAAATCTATCCCCTTATTATTTGATCAAGGCAGCTGAATAGACCCGTCATTTCAAGACGCCAGTAAACCTAGAATTTTCATCAGATCGGGCCACCGGGATGATTTTTTTAATCCCAGACTAGGGTAGTTTATCTCACTCGTTATTTCTCATAACATTCCTCAGAGATAAGCTCAGCCCACTTGGATTACTTTTTCTGCTATTCGTTCTGGATATAGATGGAATATTTCTTTTTTCCTAATAGTTTTTTATATAATTAACTAAATAAATAGGTTTTTTTCCCTAATGGTTTTTTATATCATTAACTAAATTTTTAATATAATAATCATAAAAATAAAAACTAAATAATAATATAATTAACTTCTTTTTTCCTAATAGTTTTTTATATATTTAACTAAATAAATAGGTTTTTTTCCTAATGGTTTTTTATATCATTAACTAAATTTTTAATATAATAATCATAAAAATAAAAACTAAATAATAATATAATTAACTTCTTTTTTTCCTAATAGTTTTTTATATAATTAACTAAATAAATAGGTTTTTTTCCTAATGGTTTTTTATATCATTAACTAAATTTTTAATATAATAATCATAAAAATAAAAACTAAATAATAATATAATTAACTTCTTTTTTCCTAATAGTTTTTTATATATTTAACTAAATAAATAGGTTTTTTTCCCTAATGGTTTTTTATATCATTAACTAAATTTTTAATATAATAATCATAAAAATAAAAACTAAATAATAATATAATTAACTTCTTTTTTTCCTAATAGTTTTTTATATATTTAACTAAATAAATAGGGTTTTTTTCCTAATAGTTTTTTATATCATTAACTAAATTTTTAATATAATAATCATAAAAATAAAAACTAAATAATAATACAATTAACTTCTTTTTTTCCTAATAGTTTTTTATATATTTAACTAAATAAATAGGTTTTTTTCCTAATAGTTTTTTATATCATTAACTAAATACAAAGGAAAAGAAAAAGAATATGCAAAACTATAAAAGAATGGGGGAGGGGAGAAAGCCGGAAGAAATAAACAAAAAGATTCAACTCATGTATTTACAGTCATACATATCTCAATACTTTTTTTAAAAAAATTAATTAAATGCTCTGCTGCTGTTAATAGTGGCTTGCTTGACATTTTCAGATTTATCCAGAAAAGATTTGATTTCTTCCTTAAGAATGCTGAATTTGGTTCAATTCTCAGATTACTCTCTAGGTCTTCCTGTCCCAACCCATGTGGCAGGAAATATTTGACAGAGAAAAGGCAGTTAAGAGGCCAGCTGGCTGAAATCTGTAGGAGAAAAACATCTGCAGATGAACACCTGGCCTCCTGTAGTTTTTTTTTTTTCCAGGAAGCAAACTGAGTGGTTGGTATGTCTTTGCAGCTATTAGAATCATCTACTCACAGAAGATTAGTTTTGTGCACGGTAACAGCAGCAAGATTATTATATGCACAAAAATGGAACAGTGTTGAAATTCCATTGTAAAAATGTCAGAACTAGTGGAAACCACAAAACTGATCTGTCTGGTAAGGGAGAAAACAGCAAGTGCCTTTTTAGAAGACTGGAAACCTTTTATGGACTTTTTGCTAAAAGAAGAAAAAAGTGAAATGGTGATTTATGGATTTAATGATTGAAACATTAAATGAGATGAGAATTAACTAAGGGGTTTCTGGAAGAGTTAAGAGGGAGGGGAGAGAAGAGGTTTGTTAATATCTGTTGAAGAGAAGGTTGGAAGTCATATTTCATAACTTTAGTTTCTTTCTTTTTCTTTTCTTGCACTTCTTACTTTCTTTGGTCTTTCTTTTCATCTTTTTCTTTAGGTTTGTCTTTTACTTTATGTAAAATCCTAAATACAATAGTACAATAAATATAAATTGTAGAAAAAGGGAAATTGAAATAATCTCCTTTGGATTTGCTCTCCTAACTTCTGCTGCTCATTCTGAGTTAGAGAAGAGAGTGAATGAGGCTTCTTTAAAGTAACATGCTATGACTGTATGGTCTACAAGTTCTGTTCCAATGGATATGGAACAAAGGGAGAATGGAAATGGTGAGGAGTGCCATCTGTTCTGTATCATCTTTTCTCTGGAAGCATCTGCAAAATTAACAATTTGTAGAAGCGGACGAGGAAGGTACACATCTCTTGCCAGCATGTTTATTACATGAAAAACAGGAATCATATTTCTACAAACTCTAGTGTGAAAATAGGGATCCACAGATTATTCCTCATAATCTTCATTCATATATTGTTTTATCCTTTGGTATCCACAAGAAGTTGCAATTAAAAGATAATTTAATTTGTCTCATAACATTCACATTGTTGTTGGATCAAGAGGCATCATCTGATCCCAACCAAACTCACATTCAATTAACAATGGAAGCCATCATTTATAATAAGGGCACATTTAATGTCCTCCCTAGGCAATATTGTTTCTACTTGGAAACCTCAGCTGTGAAATGAATCTTGTATTAATTAATCATTTCCATTTAATTACTCTTTCAAAGAACCATACCTTGAACAAACATACCAGAATATTATGCAAATATTTCTGAATAGTTAATCCATTAAGAAATAATTACTATTTTCTTTAGAAATGTTATATTTTAAAAGAGGCAGGATAGTTTCCAGCAACCAAATACATTCACTCTATAAAAAACTTGACTGTTGTTTGGAATTATAATCTAATATATATAGATTCTTTTTAAAAAGAGACAGTCCCAGAGAAGTTGCAGATGTTTTTTATAACTAATATACCTAATAATGTCTTCTCATGCATTCTATCTCTCTATCTCTATCTCGAAAGTATTTATAAACTGCTGTTCTGACCATTATGGAGATTGGTGATGTACAAGTATAGAGGAGTACAGGGTTGCGACAAAATAAAAGTAAAGTTATGACATTATATTATGATAAAACAATTTTACAATCCTTGGGAAATCATCAAAGGCTCAAGTGGATAATGCAGAATTATTGTACATATAAAACTCCATTGAGATGAAGCCAGCTTTATAAATTATTATAGAGAATGGTAGTTGAAAGCACTGGACATATATAAATAGGTCTACTAGATTTAGGATGCAAATCTCCTGACAAGCACTGGATGGCAGTAAAGTATGTTTTCTAAATATCTTTGCTGGCATGTAGATATTTGTAGCCCAGATTTGTAGCCTTAATATAAATCTGCTATCTGCTGAAATCTGGCTGACCTTCACTGGGCTCAGAAGCTAAGCAGAATCAGGACTGGTTAGTACTTGGATGGGAGACCTCCAGAGAATTCTAGGGATGTTGGCTAGGCTAGGAAGTTCAAAGAATCTCAGAAAAAATTACCGTCAAACCACTTCTCCACTGTTGTCAAGAAAACTCCATGGACGATATCCATGAAGTCACCAGTCCTTCAATTTGAAGGAGCCTTTACATAACATAAATAAATCAGATTAGATAAAACTGACAATGGACACTTAAGAATGTGCATGCTGTATTAAATAATTAGCATGTATTTGAGAAAAGACGTATGTTTTAAGAGGTAAGTTGACAAGGAAGTTTCCAGTTTTTTGGAGGCATTGGGTAATTCGCTGTCTCTAATTTAAATTTAAATTTTATATTTAATTTAAATAAAATTTAAATTTCAAATAACAAAGATTGCTGTGAATCAGATGTAAAAATTATTGATCAACAACTATTCAGATTTGCACTACATGGACCTTTAAGTGCTCAAATCCTGAGAAAATCAATTTAAGCTTTGTGCTAAATATTTCCCACACTAGATTTCTGCCAGCTTCCTGGTATTCCATTAATAGATCATCTTCAGCTCCTGACTAAAAATTGCTGAGAAAATGTGATTGGTGACACATATATGTTGGCACACTGGTCTGTGGGTTGAGATAATCCTTTCTGTAAGAGAAATGGCAATGGATATATACAAGACATTCAAGTTAAATTCATTTATAGGATTTGCACCAATGTCTTTTTCCGTGGGTATAAAAATGAGCATATTATCTTTGAAGATGACCAGAGGAATTGCTAAAATTTTGCCTTAAAAACCTGGGCCCATCATGAAGGTTCAACCATGCTACATCTTAAGTCAAGGCTGATGCTGGGGGTTAGTATCCTTGAATATCTGCAGGGCCCATCCTTCAACAACAGTCTATTGCAGACCATTCAAGCTGTGATGCTTCTCCTCTTACAATTCACCCACCCATTGATGGCAGCCTGCCTGTACCAGTGATCTATATAAGATTATTTCCTTTACCTAGAGCAGTGTTGTCCAAACTTGGCCACTTTAAGATGAGTGGACTTCTGGGAGTTGAAGTCCACTCATCTTAAAGTGGCCAAGTTTGGACAACACTGACCTAGAGGAACAATAACTTACTTAGCAATGTATCAGAACTTCTTGAACCCATCCCCAGTGTTAAAAAGTTCTCAGATAACTAGGCTGAGAAAGTTTGAAAGCTATGATCAAAGTGAATGAATCAACAGCTAAGCTCAGAATAAGTCAAAGGAGAAGAAGGAAGCAGGCTGAAAAGGAAACTCTAAGAGTATTCCCAGCCAGAGAAAAGCAGATGGAAACAATGCAAGTAACAAAGAAGGAACCCCTTGCTCCCCATTTTTATTCCTAATGCCCTAGGGTAGCAAAGCATCAGGAGTTCTGGAACTGCAGCTCCAGCTTTCCTGTATGAACGAACATGGAATCATGTCATGCGATCCCTGAACTAGGTGGGATGAAATGGGAGTCCCTGCCAATGTGCTGCGGCTGCGGTGGAAATGCTGCAATGGTGCAGGAGCTGAGCTGATAATCAGTTCACTTTCCAAAGCCCCGTGGCACTGTAGGGACACAGGGCAGCAGTGCTGATTTCAGACAGGGGTAGCCCTTACGTGTATAGCTGTCAGCCCAAAAAGATACACCAGCCTAAGAAGCCAATGCCATATAGGTCAGGACTACTTTTATTGTAACAGCTATAGGAACAGAATCTTGCAAGTCTGAATGTGCTTCCCGCCCCCCTCACTTTATCTATGGGTGAACTAAGGAAAGAGCTTGTCTGATATATTTCTCATGTTATTTTCTTAGCCCAGACTCAAGCTCTAGTTATCTGTCTGTGGCTCTTCCTCCTGTCCTTCAAGGCCTTTCCCTCTGTCCTCAGCAGCAGCTCAGTCCAGTCCTTCAAGTTGGGCAGCTAAATCTATAGGGTGCTATCAAGTGACCTGACAGTGCTACCAGTGTTGTGGGGAGGGCAGTTGCAAAGGATGCCATGAGGGAGGGAATGGGCTGGAAAAGCTAGATCCTGTCAGCCTTGTGAGGTAGTCCAGAGAAGAAGCACACCCAGGAGTACTAGCTCTATCTTTATCGTAAAGTGACAGTAACAGAATCTTGCAAGTCTTAAAGTACCTCTCCCCCACCCCTTGCTTTTACAGTCCCTCGTTTTTAATAGGGAAGGTCCCTTCTGAGATGTTTGCCATGCCCTCATTCCTTCTGGGGGCTCAGCTGCCTCTTATCTGACCATTGCCTTGTCTGTGGCTCTTCCCCCTGTCTCCCAAGATAGATTCCCACATACCATACTCCTTTTCACATCCCCCAGTCATAATGCTTGAAAGATGATCGGAAGTTCTGTCAAGAGCTGTGTCAGAGAACAGAATCCCTTCCTTAAACCCCACTTGCAATTTCCTGGATTGGAGTTACAAGGACGATGCGTGTATTTTAAATATATTCAAGTTAGAATGCTCTGAAAGTGCTTTGCCCTGCATATATAAAACAGTAGAACTGACCTTCCTTTACAGCATATGTTGGTATGAAGGACAACGTAGAGATCACATAAGGCATTTTATAAATTTATTGCACACTGCAAACTATTGGTCATGCTAAACCAAGAAAAAAAAACTTTGAAAATTATAAATCCCTTTAAGTGTGATATTAATTTATGTCTCTGCAGTAGTGCCCACCATTTTATCTGGCAGCAAAATATGTATGTCAAATAGCTCTCCTTTGAAAGAAATTTAGTTTTTTAAAGGCTACAGAGACAGTGAAAAGCTGTGCAGGCTTAGTTTGTGATTCCCTAAGTTCAGGGAAATTCACCGATTGTGTAGTGTTGTAACTCTCTATTTTGCAAGCATAAAATGGGAATTTTATCAAGCCTGTGGTAGTACCCGGTTCACTTTGTCCAAACTTGGAAGCCAAGTGGTTAGTGCTTGAATGGGATTCCGTTAGAGTTATAGGCTAAACTGGGAAGTTGAAAATCATTGCAGAAGACTGCAATGGCAAAGAAGTTACATGGTTGTGCCCACAAAATCACCAGGAGTCAGGCAATTAGCAATGCTTGGGCAACTGTCTAACCCAACACTGCTTTGGTTTTTCTTTCTATCTGGTATATAGTTTCATGAAAATTTAATGTCCTGTATTTTTTCATCAAGATCTATTAGACTTCAGGCTTACTACATTTTAATCTTCCACATAAGACAGAATTACTTAACTGTTTCTGATGCTTTTTGAGGACAGTTATAAACATAATATTGCATTTCTAACTGTCTGCAGTGATCACACGTGAATGTGTGTGTCGTGTCTGTCTGTCTCAATATATATCACATCTAAGTCCTATAAAAGTATCTTAGTCAAATACTGGCAATGGTTTTTAGAAGTTTCCTGTGAATAGGACTTTCATTATGGATTACCTTAAAGCAAAGGTGTAAACATGGATCAAAGAAGCCAGAGAACCTATTTCCCCTTTTCTAATATCAAAGGGAGATGAGATGGATTATTTAGTACTGCCTTCCTATTTTTTCCCCACCACAGCAATCCTGTGAAGTAGGTTGGCTTAAAAGAGAGTGGCCAGCTCAAAGTCATCCAGCAAACGTCCCTGGTTGCGGGTGGACTAGAACCTGGGGTCCCTGCTCCTGGCCCAGCAATGGCTCTTGGGCTGGGTGGAAGCAACTGGCCCAAAGTCCCCCAGGGAGCTTCTGTGACTGAGGGGGGACTAGAACTAGGGTCTCCTCACACCTAGTCCAGTACCTTCACCATTACACTATACTAGTTCTTGGGATGACGGAGATTAACCACCTTAAAGTCACCCAGTGAATTCCTTGATTGAAGACAGACTAGAACCAGGCTTCTGGGGGAAGTATGGTGAACTGAAGATGTCTCCACAAAAGCGGAGCCAACAACTGTGGCAAAGATCAAGGAACTGGTGAGTACACTGGGTATAAATGGACTAAGGGTCCAAATAAATTTGGAATATTGACTTTTACTATAAGATTTTGGAATTAACTATAAAAAATAAATAGCTTCTCATGGGAAACAGACTTATTTTGTCTATCCTGGCTATTGCAAGTCATTACACAGATAAGTTACTTTATGATTTTAGAAACTGGACGCTGGAGGGGACTAAAGATTCTAAGCAGAAGGGAAAAAATACAAGTCTGTTCTTGATGTCAGTTAATACTGAGACTTCCAAAACAACACAAAATGTCATAACACTGGAAACATTAAAGGAAATCTTTGAAGAATGAAGCCAGAAATTAGTAACTACAGATTCAACACTGTCAGTAATGATGTCTGCTTCTATGGAAAGACTATGTCCAAAGGATGTCAATGAGGGAGTGGCAGATGTGGAGAAAATTTTATCTGACAAGACAGAGGAAGTACCAAAAGTGGAACTACAAATGACAGGCTGAGAGAATGATTTGGAAAAGGATGCTTTATTGGATACACAAAAGAAACTTGCTGAAGTTTTAAACATTAAAGGGGAAATAGAAATGACAAACCACGAGGATGACCTGGAAAATGATTTCTTATTGGATTTACAAAAGAGGCTTGTTAAAACCTTGAAGAAATCTATAAGATGGCATAAAGAAGAATTGAAGAGAAATCAAATCCTATGACAGTATTTGATTGAATTAAAGATTAATACTGTTAGAAGTAAAAGCAAGGAATATAAAGTTGGTTTTCACTAAAGAAGAAATAAAATTATTTCTGCTAATGAAGTTTGTCTCAAGACTATGCCATACATTGAAGCAAACAGAACTCAAAGCCCATCATGTTTCTGTATAGTAGAAGCACATTGTCTGCTGAGTGTTTTACCCGTGGAAGACCCTGGTTCTTAGTAACGATTTCAAGTGGACACTGAGAAAAAGTGCGTTGTTGGACCTCCACCTGACACTGTGTGTGTGGAAACCCTGTTTGGAGAAATGCAGTAAGCATAAATGTCATCTCGCTTTGTTATGCCTTCTCTACTTCTTTGTACACACACTGGGATATCTATACTGTGCCACCACTAATTAGATTTGATTTGATAGTATTTTTAACATGTTTAAAAGGTAATTGGAATAATCCACTTTAAAAACATAATCGCTGTGCTAGAACAGATTAAGGTGTTCCAATGAAAGTATCTATTAATTACTCTCCAAGTGACAACAATTAATTTAGTGTCCGGTTTTTGTGGTATAAATCATTATTAAAAATAGTGATTTTGCAATGTGTTCCTTAGCGTACCATGGTTTCAATTTTTAAAAGCTGCTAATGAAAGCTAGTTAAAAATGCCGTCAGTGGGGACTTCCTGTGAGCACCATGGCAAGATGATGTCCTGCTAGTTAGCAGGACAGCGTTTGCAAGGAGAATCATGGCTGGATGATGGATCCAGACCAGCAAAACCTCTCTGGAAGAAGGAGAGACTGTTGAGATTATCCACGTGACTCCAGGCAGCCACTCCTTGTGAGTAGACTGCAGAAACTGCTGTTTTACGGTTGGCTTATGGATGGAGTTGCTGGGAGTCAGGATTTCATCAAGTTCACTCTCGCAAAGCAGCCTTTAACGGACATTAAGCTTGACTGAGCCTCATTTCTCAATCACCTTTTTGGAGGATGATGATGATTTTGGTTTACTGGAGAGATTAAGACTCTCCGGACCGGCAAGGCTTTATTCTATTCATTGGATGAGTTTCCTCCTCCTTAGAGGACGGTGGTGTAAATTTGATTTTAAAAGCTTTGAAAATCTATGATTTTTTTTGGACTATGCAGCAAAAGGGTGCTTAGTGTATGGATTTTGGAAAGTTAACAATGGATTAAGGGGTCAGAGGGATTTGGAATTATAATTTTGAATTAATTAGAAGATATTTTCTCATGGGAAAACAGCGATTGCTTTCTACTGTTTTGGCTTTTTCACGGTAAGGAGGCCTTGAAGGTTGGATACTAGAGGATCTAGAGGATAAAGAATATGGAGCAGATAAAGAATATGGAGCAGAAATCTACACTGCAAGTTTCTGAATATCCCTCTACCAAGCTTCTTGATAGAATGGATCAATTGCTTGACAAAATGGACAGAGCAACTTGTATTGAAGTTATAGAACAAGAGCAAGTTGCGAAGGATGTTTATGAAATTACTTTGAAGGGGGACTTAAATGTAACATAAATGGTTCTGATGGATGTCTTATTCCCTAAAGGAGATATATCAAACCAGGGAACTGATCTGAATAATTTTTTCTTACTGGATATACAAAACAGCTCCGTTAAGGTTTTGAAGGACTTTATTACAAGTGACAAGCAAAAGGATAAACGTTACTTATTGGATATACAAAAGAAATTTGTTAAAGTTTTGAAAGATTTTGCCTTGAGACACAGATGGCCAACAAACTACCTCTGAGACTCTCTTTGAAGGGGTTAAAGAATATTTTTAAAACTCAGGGAAGGAATACAAGGTTGATTTGTTCCATCAGGGCTAAAAGAAGAAAATAGTCATATCTAGTTGCCCTTACTGGACTTTTGCTGACAAAGAACGATTGATGGAGCAGTTGGATTTATTTATTTATTTTACTTAAGAGATGAGCTACGGGGAGAAAAGGGATTGCCTTGTATTTAGAGATGGTGATAAGCGATTAAAATCGTCTTTACTTGCTTGAAGGAAGGGGGAAGTTAGTTCTTTTTTCTTTTTCTTTTTTCTTTCTTTTTTCTACACCCCCTCCCTTTGTGGGTGTGTGGGTGTGTTTCTGTTAGTATTTTTTGTACTTTGTATTGGCTTTTATTCTTCTCATTTATAATTCTTACTTATAAACTTTTGTGTCATTAAGAATCACTTTTTAGGGATAAACAGGACTTTGGACTTTATTTGCAGATTAGAAAAAACTCAAGGAGTTGAAAGGAACCAAGAAGTACCATCTAATACTGAAGTTATGACCCAATCCTTAATTATAAATGAAAAGCATAAGTCCATGTGTGTCTAATTTCACTGAATTCATTACAGCTAATTCCCAAACAAGGGGGAATAAGATTCCATCTTAATCTCTAATAACGCTCAAATATTTGTCATCTGATACCTAAAGTCCATTTCCCCCATTTATGAAAAGGGAACTTCTTGTGTTAATATCTGTACTCTACCTCTAGTCACTTCCAAATACGGCTGCAATAAAGAAAATAGAATGAGAAAACAATCCTATTTTACATTCACAAGTCCCATCTCCTTGCCCAGCTACTGGCTTACCGTAGTAGATCTTTGCCTTCTTATTCTGGATGAGTGACAACATCTTAGAATAAAGTTCTAAGCAAGTACATGTCTCCAGGGAGTACAGAAACATTAGGGTCAAATAAGAGCTCCATTCTCTGACAATTAAGATCCATTCAAGAGCTGCTGTGTCCTTTTAGGTGGGCACTGTGTGGTTAAAATCACTTACATTCACTCTTGAGTTGGAAACTAGCTGGGCAAAATCCAATTTATGTGTCTCGCATTATTACCTGGGAGTTTTTGAGCCTGTGGATCTCAAGGAAATAGTCTCTGTTTCCAGTAGGCTTTATCCTTGCCCTACCTGGCTTGCATAAGTTGCCCAGGACAGAACAAGAAGATGGGTCAGGGTGGAGATGTAGATAAACAGGGCTAGTCCTCAAATTCAAGCAGTTGCTGAACTTCGTTGGAATGGCTTCAAACCTCCTTCAATAAATATTATTTATCTGGAGTTCATTTGTGCCTGTGGCCTGAAGGCTGACAACAAATAGGGAATGCCTGTAGGAAATCCAAAAGGAGAGATTCAAAAGTGACTCTTGGTCTATGGATCAGCTTGCTCTCTGAGCAAAAAATGGCTCTTTCCTTTGTAGCATTTATCAGCTTGTAAATATCCGGCCTTTTTGGAAGGCTGTGGCCCTTCATGTGATGAGGCACCATGGATGTTGTACCAAAGCTGCCTTGATATTATACTGTATATTGTTGTTTTGTTTTCCTGCTATTATTGGCAGTATCACTCACTGTGTGCTGCTTTGAGCTGACTAGATTGACATTGCATAAGTTCACTGTAGGTATGTAAATAAATTGGAGGTCTATTCTGCCAACCTAGATTGCACATCAGAGAGAAGAACCCCTACAGCAGAATAGCTGAGTTCCTCTGTCAGATCACTGTCATGGGCTTGCTTTCTACCATAGCATCTCGCTTGCTCTTCACATATCCCTGCATCTCTATAGGCCGTATAAACATGATTTATAAATAAATAAATAAACACCCCAACAAGCTTTGTACTAACACTCTCTGCTATGCTTTGCTGCTAAGAAACTGGGAAGAGAAGATAGTTGGCCTTCTCATAAGATCTTTAATTTTGCCAACTCCATATCTGCTATGCCTCCTTTCTCCTATGACCATGAAGGGATGGACATGGTGGAGCTGACAAAAGAGATGGAAGAACACCAAGATTAACATTAACATCCGAATTCTGGGAAGGAGGAGTTTGGCAATAGAGGAGATGGTGAACAGCTAAGAGTGCTACAAGGGGTAAAATACCAAATGAAGACTGAACATGGCCTGTTGATCTTAATCCAGAGAATGAGTGATCCTGAAATGGGTTGAGCAGTTTCCTGCACTGGTGAAAGGTCATCTGCTCCTGAGTGGGTGAAGTCCACATAGTGCTCAAGGGTGAGAACCGAACTGTGAGACCTAACATACATTTTGTACTTTTGCATCGGCAGTGTCAACATATCAGTTAGGAAGAGGAACTGTTGGCAGAAGAAAGCAATTTGTGAAGCTAGGGAAGTGAAAGGGCTTGACTGTTCTGATAAAGCTTGGCTGAACATGCTTCTTACTGTCTTTTAAATGAATTTAAAACAGAAAGAACGGAAACAAAAAAAGAAAGCTGTGTGGCCCTGCCTTTTTCAGGAAGTTCCATCAAACTTGGACTTATATGTATCCCATCATATTTATAATGCTTCCTACAAGATAGCTGTACGCGCATCTAATTACCCACACAATTGCAATCATTCCAGTCAAAGGCAATTGCAGTGAACAGAAGACAGCTATACAGAAAAATTAAATGTCTGGAATCATTTTACATATTCCCCACCACACAGATATGAAGTCTCAGCATTCTTATTTCTGTAACTTCATTCCATATGCAAACTGAGCCAATATATACATAATTTCATGTTTCCCCCCTGTCCTCCATCTGTGAGTGGAAACCTGTGCTTTTCTTTCTGTTTCTGGTCTTCACACTGCATGGATGAAGATCTTTTAAACCAGCCTTTAGGGTAAGGCTGGCATGTTATGAAGGAATGTGGGTTTGTCTCAGAAAAGAGGGAGGAGAATGCCTAGCCATTACTGAAAAAAGATCTGAGTCCTGGAAAACAGAAAGGATGAGAAAGAAATGCTGCCTTGATTGAAGTATTCTGCTACAACACCCTAAGTGCATTAAAGTACCTTCCAGGACTTCTGGCTTCTGTTCCAGACCTTGTCTATCTCAAGGGGCTGACATAGGTACACTCAACGTCCCCAGTCCAAATTAGCCCTTCCTATGAGCAGGACTGCCTAAAACATCTTCCTAAACCTCAGCACAGGCTTTTATCTACCTCCAGATTTTGAGCTGAATGAAGTAAAAGTCCACCATGGTTGCCCAGTTAAAAAGGAGGGAAAGAATTTTGGGTTAGGGGAGAATCTTAGGATATAATAAAAGATCAAACTTCTGACATTGTTATAATTAAGCATGCATATTGTTTCATTTTTTTCTTTAGAACATTAATTTCTCCACTCTACCTTAAAAGTTCACAGGGGCTAACAATAACAAAAGACAATAAAACAGCAGGGTTGGGGGGGGGGGGTTCAATCAAATAACTGCTCAAACTATTTGGTCTTGCATGGGTTTCTAACATTTTCTAATACTGTAGTGCAACCCAGGAGAGATTTGGTGGACATGAGACATTTTAAAGGTCACGGGTAGGGTGATAATGGCCTCCAGATGTTTTGGATGTCACCTGGCCTAGCTAGAATAGGTCAGGAAAGGGATTGTAAAATTTGTAATCCAAGACAACTGGTGGACACGACGTTGACTATCCCTGATACAGAGGTTTTGGGAGGCACTTCAAAGAATACAGGGAACAGGGGGAAAGAACATCACACAGCATATAACTTTCAGATATTCTTTATTTTATAATGTATTCACTATGCTAGTAAATGCACTTTCCACTTGATACTAATGATGTTGGAGGCATATTTCACAAGAGCATAGGGAAATTTCACTCTGTACACTGTGGTCTTCCAGAAACACATTAAAGCCAATGGAGATACATAATGGATTTTGGATCAATCAGCAGTAATGGACTTATGCATAATTCAGCTTCTCTGAATTACCCGAGTCTTGGCATATTGTTTAGGAAGGTTGACATTCTACTGATTTTGGTCAGTAACCTTAATCAAGATATTCTGGATGAAAATATACTTTTTTCAGGAACTCAGGAGTAGAACTATGCACATTTGGGATTAATATCTGAAAATTCAGGAGAGCAGTGAGAAGATGATGTAACAGCAAGGGACCACATTTATGAAGCACCACCATATACACTGTGGCAGTAACAGAAGGCAGTATTTAAGGCAAAAATAGCAAAGTTAAAGAGAAAAGGCAGGATACAAACAGAAAGGAGGGCATTTTCGTATGGGCTCGGGATGCAACGTCCAGACTGGCGCCACCCCCCTATAATCCCATAATGCCGTCATCATTGTCATTATGCTACCACTGTCTCAGCCAGGGCTCCCCATAAATCAGAAAACTTCCACTCTGCAAATTGTGACAGTGGACTTTCACAGTGTTTAGGGACTGCCATTTTTCCTAAACTCTGATCCCTGCAAGCACTCTCCTAAACCCTGATCTATGGTTCCTTGGCTCCCTCCTTTCTCTCTCTGTACAACGGCTAAGCCATGATAACTCCCCACCAGATTTCAGTGGAACACAGATTGCAGGTTTATTTTGGGTGGGGTGGTTTTAACCCCAGAAACAACAAGGCAAGGGATGATCGGGGTTAACAGCAAGGAAAGGGGGACAACAGAAGAGGCAGTGTAGCCTAGTGGAAGAAAAGGTCACTCCTGAGGTGTTGGGAAGGAGAAACCAGACGTTAAGGCAGAAGCTTCACATAAAGGAATGCAAAGCATACCTCGCTTCTGGCCTCTCAGGGAGAGAGAGTCCAAATGGAATAATTTAAGAGAACAAGAAATCCTGGGGCAATTCTGTTCTCCAAACAAGTAACTCATCCACATCAAAAGAAGAAAATGGCAAACGGGAATATCTTTTTTTTTTTAAAACCAAGATTTTACATAGGGTTTAAAAACTACAGAAACAAAAGGAAAAGAAGGAAAAGAAAGAAAATATAAAAGAGCAAAAGAAAACGTGAAAAATAACAAAAAGGAAAGAAAAAGAAAGATATCTAAAGAAGCGACTTCTGATCTTCTTTGCAGCAGTTACAGGCGTAGTAATTACCTTCTCCCAAATTACATATTATGGTTCCCTTCTTCCCATAAACACAACTTGCCAATCAATAAATCCTGAAATCACCAGCTCATTTTTATCCATTTTCAGCCAAACGTCCATAAAGGGTTTCTTGTAGTTCCCTCCTTGATCAAGGAGGCCAATTTAGCCACTTCTGCAAACTCAGTCACCTTCGCAATCCCTCCCTCCATTGTGGGTGTTTCTGTCGTCTTCCATCTTTGGGCAGATAATAGCCTCGCCGCAGTTACCAGAGACAGAACCAACCGTCCTGGGCCTTTTCTAGCTGAGTGTCCATAAGTCCTAACAAGAAAAGTTCCCGTTTCATCTGAATGTTAATTTTTAAAACTCTCTGTATCACAATGTGTATTTGTATCCAGCGTCTTTTCGCCTTTTCACAAGTTCATCATGTACAATAAAATGTCCCTTCGTGTTTTTCATATTTCCAGCAGTAATTAGAAGTACCTTTTATTTAGTTTATTTATTTATATCTCACATTTATATAACTGCCCATCTCATAGAAAGCAACTCTGGGAGGCGTATTTATATATCTTTATAATTATACCTTTATACATATTTATATCTGTATTTATACCTTTATTCATCTTAGACAATTTCTCTGGTGTCATATACCAATGGTCATATCATTTTTTAACATGTTCTCTTTAAATTGTAAGACAATGTATATTTCAAAACTTTTAACCACATTTTTTCCCATTGAGCCATTTGAATATTATAATCAATTTTTTGGCCCATACATTGTTTAACTTGCTCTCCTTCCATTTCAAATCTCAACAAAAGTTTATACATTTTAGCAATCACATGTTCATTATTCGTACATGATTCATTTTCAAATTGCAAACTGAAATATCAATGGAGAGAAAGAAATGACAGGAAATTGATCTTCTGATTCCCTAAATGAAAGCAAATGTCTTTTGTAGTTTCCTCCTCCCACTGTACTTTTGGTTCAATATTGAAAGAACGAGAGAAAGCAGGTTATTCCTTTCTGCCTATGTTGTTACTTTTTAAAATCATCCGTCACTTTCCTGCTTCCATATTTGGAGCTTTTAAGAGTTTGCATGTAGCTACAAGTTGCTCTTTCTCTTCTGTATCTCCTTGTTGCTCAGAGGATTTTGAAGTTGTTTGCAGAGAGCACGTTCTGCTTTTGCTTTTGAATTTCAAAATCCATTATTCAGTGTGCCAACTCTGGGAGACAGCTGAGTGAATTTCTTCCTCCTGTCCACAGTGGCCATAAACATTATTTATGGGGATGGGGGGGATCAACATCCAAATCCAGTTATTTTATCATTCTTAGCTGAACCTCTGGATTAGAAATGAAATCTTCCAGGTATCTTGGACTACTGCTCTTAGAATCCTCTACTGATGTCAGCTCTTCGAGGTAGTCCAGACTGGAAACCAAAACCATGAGTATTAACATACCTTTATTGCGGGGTTACAGTAACAGAACCCTGCCAGTGTGAAAGCCCTTCTTCCCTCCCCTGCCTTTACGTTCCAGAGAACCAGCGAGGCTTCCTTCTGAGATACTTTCTTCACCTCCATTCCGTTTGTGGGCTGAGATCTCTCTTGTCTCACCGTTGCCCCGGCTGCACTTCCTTCCTTCTCTCCCAAGGCTCACAGCCCGTTACATCCAGGTGGACATTCTAGAAGTTATACTCAAACCACATTTGGAGGACACCAGATTGGAGAAGGTTGGCTTACACTGCCCTTTTCAAGGTCTTTCTCTGATTCAGCAATTAAATTGGCATCCTACAAAAGGCCCTCTCAATCTGCATTTCCTGCTTCTTGCTTGAATTACTAGCTTTTAATTCGAAAGGTTTGTCAGCATCAGTCAAGATGGGCAGATCAGGCAATATCTGGCCAACCATGAGAAAGTGTTGGTAAGTAGAAAGTGAAGGCAAAGCATAACCATTTGAATCAGGAAGTAACACAGTCTTCCTTCAACCTGTTGGTGTCCATCAGATGTGATGGACTTTGACTTGCTGCTTGGGAATCAAGGCAGTGAAAACTAAGCTCATCAGAAGGATAGGTGTTCATGGAAAGCATGAACATATAAATGACCGTACATCTCATTTTCTTGGAATTCTGTCCCATAGGAAGCCTTCTACACTTTCCATCTTTGGATCCTGCAGATGTTTTCAAAAACATCTTACATTATCAGTTTTTCTCTATCTCTGCCTGAGCTTAAGATGTTTCTCTGCAGCAAGAGACTTGAAGGGAATGACACATTTCTGGTGCCAATATTGTAAATTGTGGTCCTGAAGCAGGATAGGCAAGTCTGTAGCCCCAGAGACCATATCCAGAGTTTTGAGCTTCCTAGAGCTCTTCAGGATTGGCCAGCAGTGTGAATAATAGTGTAATGAACACATCCCCTGCATCCTGACCGAAAGCCCATTTTTCATTTGTTGATAATTTCTGTTTATTTTAATAGGAAACCATTGGAATTGGCTATCAGCTTCAATTCTTTTCATCTCTAGAACAGAATGAATGGTCTTTAGATCTCTTACATCTGTGTCTGACATAAAGGCTGTCCCTTGTTTCAAAAATGTCAAAAACACCCTAAACAAATTCAACAGACAATGTCACTTTGGGAAGAACCCAAATTTACATTTCACAGCAAAATTAATCACACTGAAGCTCAGTATGTGGTGGAATGGGTCGAGGAAAACATTCAACCACCTGTTCTAAGAGAAGAAATCTCAGCTACAAGAAATAGGCCACCATGTATATTGTTGAACATCAGCTCCCATGTTGCTAGACTGCAACTCCCAGCATAAACAAGGGTGAAGGATGCTGGGAGTTGCAGTCTAGCAATATTTAAAAGACAGACATTGCCCATGCTCACTTTACAGTTAATAATATGCACTTATTCCACAACCCTAATTTGATGCTTGCAGTTTTCTCAGGAGATAACAAGACATGTCACTGGTATTTCCTCACTAGTAATTTAAGGAGTCTTAGCATACCATCCAATCATTTATGTGCTTATCCATCAATAGTGGACAGACATTAGCTTTCTAGAATTGTTGGGTATACAAGATGCTGTAAAATGCTAATTAGTAACTGCTCATTTTCTAGAGGGGGCAACAGCTATTTCCTAGTGTTTCGTATATTGTTCCACAAAGCTGTGGGTGGCTGCTCCATTGTTGGCCCTCCTGGCTGAAGGTTCTGGGAGCTGTTGAGGATATCTGCTGCAGAAGACTAGACTAATATGTTGTGGATCTATGGCAAGGATCTCATGTCTTGAAAACAGACATCATTCTGGTGTGCCCATGGCATTTTTTAAAGAGAGTAATATGCAGAAATGGTTTCTCATCAGACTCAGGACGCTGCTGCCATGGCAATTCATGGATTATCCAACTCAGTTGCTTCCACTGCATGTGACCGAAGGAAGATTTTTGGTGTCTGCAAAATGTCAGTGAGCAAATGCTCAAGTAAAAGCTAGGTAGCTTTATTTCCTTCTTATTATTGTTTAACTAGGAGCATCATGTCTGTGGCCAGGTTGTGAACCTGGGTCATTTTGAATGACAGCTTATTCTTTTATTCTCTCCCAGTAATGCAGAATGAAGAATTATACACCTTATAAGTTGCCATGACAACCCAAACAGCAACATCTATTCGGAATGTAGCATTATGTCGTTTGGAGTTTGATACGGATCCTGGGGTGCTGTTTAAGCCAGAGATCTAAAACTGTTCTTGAATCAAATGTTTTATGTCTGTTTTTTAAAAAAAACAATTTCCCAAAATGACCTTCTTATGACATCTAGTAATGGCTTCCTCTCCTGATTTTTTTTTTTGCTTGTCATTTTTAATATTTTGTAATAGGAATATTTGAGGGTCATGAACTTCTCTCTATTAAAAAAAAAAGAGTATATTATCATGTCTCTCTGCTCATTCAAGAGTTACAGATCGCACATGAATATATCAACCTGCCACTGGCGACAATTAGACCCACAAAAAAGTATTGTCTGTATGCTAAGCAAAGTTTCACATCCTGGTTTTTCATTTTGGCAGGCTGGAAAGAACCAGTTAGGAATAGATCATCATGGAGAAGATCTGTCTATGTGGGTGCCAGGAGAAAGACAACTTGACGGCACATAATCAATCAAATCAAAGGTAGCCTTCAGGCAGAAGTGAGTATATGTGCTTTCAGTAAAATAACCTTGGAATCTGGAAGAACCACCAGTGATAAGGAGTATGAACTAGTAGGTAGCCCTGGAACAGAATAATTATTTTTGAACAAGTGGAAGCCAAACCGAGGGAAAACTTAGAAAAAGCACTACGTTCCTGGACAAGCAATGCCTTCCAGAATTTACTGGTCTGATGCCCAGAACCTCTAAGAAGGTTGATTTCAAGGTAAGCAGGAAAACTGATGAGAAATCAGAAATTCTGTGTGGATACAGCAGGAGCATTACACTGATGAAGAAAATGCTCCTTTAGAAAGATCCTAGAAAGGAAGAAGAGGGATTTCGTCAGCAATATCCACCCAGCTAGAATGCAGGGCCTCCCCTTTTATGGCCCAGACCATTTCTGGATGATTCAACTTCTTACCTATAGAGCGAATGGAAGTGATAAGCAATCGTTGATGTGGCAAGTCAAAGGATTTAATCCTTTGTTCTGCATCATTTCTCTTTTGTTATTAATCGAGCATCAAGAAAAGAGTGATTTAAAGGCAATCCCAGGATATAAGAATCTCCTCCCTAAAAAGAAAGCTTTGCAAGCTACGATAACAAAACGTATAAGAAAGAACACCGCTTAATACGATTTATGCATAATCACGTTTTAATTGTGTTTGTACACTGACATGTACGCTGCTGTATTGCTGTTGTAACTCAGAAAAGGTCCTTGCCCCATAGACCTCAAAGTCAAATTCTGTATCAGATGATTAGCTGAGAATTTAAGAGTTGCTGAATTAAACCAGCAAACTGTAGCTCAGAATTGCTCAGTCCTGGACAACTTCAGGAACAATTCATTCCCCGTTGTTTGTCCCCACCAGATGCTAGATTCTAATTAGCTGCCGTGGCTCAACTTTGATTATATCAGTGCTCAGTGAATCTATATTCAGCCTTCTCTGACCTTGGATCACCACATATGTTGGAATCCCATTTTGAGAACTCTTATTATGACCAAAGGACAGGCCGGCTGGGAATGCTAGAGGCTTAAACTCAGGGCATCAGAGAGGATCAGACTGGAATAGACTGGCAAATGATAACAAGAAGTTTATGGGTTAAACCAGTGGCTAAGTCATTACAGAATCAGATTTCACTTTCCTTGTGAAAGCTTTTTTTCTGCGCCAACTGGATGTCCAGCTATACACAGGAGTTCATTGTTGGTGGAGGATGTGAGTTTCAGGATAAAGCACACAATAGGCCATTATCTCTGGGTACTGGAGCTTCTTCTCAGATCACGCCCTCTTCTCAGTGCTTGAGATGCAGAAAGAAATAAGGCTTAATACCTGACAGGAGCATGAGTGATGTAAGGGTAACAGTTTCCACGGAAAGGTACAATTGCCCTTTTAAGAGCACTTGAAATGAAAAAAGCCAGGCCCAGAACATTAGGCAGGCTTCAAAGCAAAATAAAAACTAGCTGGAAGTTCTCGAGAACCAATTGCTCTCAAACGTCATTGAGAAGTAGGAAGTGGTGCTCTGGTGCCAGTTGGTGTTCTGGTGCCTTCTACTGGGTGGACCACGGGAGGGCTTTATGTAATGCCCTTTCCTGAATTATAAAAAAATCATAGGTTAGATGCGACAACAGTTTTCTCTGTAGCCTTTTTCACGCATTCAGCATCTGTAGATGTGAAGTGCACAAAGGTGAGTTGAATAGTGAATTCTGACAAAAGGCTACATTGCAAAGGCTTGTTCTTGGCATCTACATTTAGTGAATGTTAATGTAAACCACTGACTCATGCCTCTTGCTTCCCGCCTCTCTTCTTTCTAATATCATAGCTTCATGTTTCAGCATGTTATATGTCATTTTAAGAAAAACTGTTCCTAATGAACTATAATTCAAATTCAGCTAAAACGATGCATGAATGGAACATTACAGGTCCACCAAAAGAAAGGATTTTTTTAAAATGTCATCCTGTCTCAAGAGACAGTACCTCACACCTCTGTTTCTCTTATGTTTAGTTTCTCTCTCCCAAATATTTAGTTGGTTGCAGAATAATAGGGTTCAGACCTTCAAAAACCAAAGCCCTAGCTTTATAGATAATTTGTGGGACCTTCTGAGATAGAAAATACTTCCAGAACATCTACAGAGCCCTTTTGTTCCAACTCTTCTGTACCCTCAACTTGAGCAAAGCAATCACTTTGAAAATCAATAGTGAGTTGGAAACAAAAAACAAAAAACAGATAAATTCACTCCAAAGGCTTCATCTTACAGACCTCTGCAAATGCTTAGAAGTTTTATAATACACTTCTTGGAATATGTAGTCTCCTTCCAATTATAACGGATCCTTTTAAGGTTTGTCTAACTATATACGAACATTACTGCAAAAAGACAGAAGACGTCTAAACAATATGGAGTCCAAGAAGTATTACAACATGAAAATAAATAATGCTGTTAAAATGATACAAACAGCTATTATAAAACTCATTAAGAATAGTAGCTCTAAAACATTAGATTTTAATAAGCTGAGTCACATGATCACATGATATCAAATGTAGGTTGAAATTCTGGTTCAACCAGCAATGTACCATATGGGTTGTGGCAAAGAGTATCTCGGTCTCCATTATCAATTAATTCACTGAGCATAGCAGTAGTATATATCATAAGGTATAGGGTTATCTATGTATCTAATACAACACTCTATTAAACATCTCATCAGCAAAATTAGTACCCGGAAAGCTGTTCTTGACCTTTTTCATTGGCAAAATCCTTTGCCTCATATCAGAATGAGGCTCTATCAGATCTGTGGAACCATCTATATGTACCTACTATCAATATCCAAACATTAAGCCAAACACTTGGATGAAGCCACCATATGCATGAAAGAATCAGCATGTAAATTGAACAAGACAGTTTCCAATATTACGCTATAAACCGAGATTCCAGGATTGAGTTATGGGCTGCATCTGTAAAAGAAGCCATAAACAAAGGGCCCGCAGCGAGGACGACAATTTGAGTAAGAGAGTGCAAGTTCAAATCCAGTGGTAGAGATGTGCAAAAATTGAATTTGTGCTGAAAATTATTCTAGATTTATTAACCTAGTAACCTGGAAAAAAATGAAAAAAATGCTGAACACATCTTGTGGTAAACAAACGTCTTTCCAAATATATCACTGCTATTGTACAGCAATACGTTTTCTACAGATATTCTTAAATTATTTCAGATATGGTTCATCCAGCTGCTGCATCTGTTTCCGTCACCTCAAGCTCCGTACTTGGCGGGAAGTCCTGCAACTAGCTTTTGGAGCTCTTAGCAGTTTCATCAATAGAGGAACCTGGCTTGCTCGCGCGTGTGAGTCAGCAAAGAAGCAAAAACTACTGCCCTCTAGAGGCGTAGCATGGAACACGCAGGATGCTTGGAATCAGAAAAGTCTCTCTGGAGAAGCTTTGCTTGGTTAGAGCTGTTGGAACAAGTTGCACATGTGCAGTAGGCTGTGGGAGCTGTTGCAATAATTCCAACTCCTTGCAATGATTGCCAAATAATTGCATGGAGAATCACAACTCTTAGACGTGCCAAGATTTTGCTGGGGTTAACACCTCCTATGCCCTGTCCGATGTGCTCTTCCATCTTCTATTTTTTCAAGTTTGGTATTAGTCCTCAGCATCAGTGTAGTCCACTCTTTGAGAGTAGATGCCTCCCCCCCCCCCGGTTTTTTCCCCCCGTTTTCTATATGAACATGCAAGGAAGGGAGAGATAGGTGGTTAACAGTAAAAGAACAAGAGCGACATCCGTATTTGGTCCTTGTCCGTTCATTGCAAGTTCTAAATCCGTCCGCTCCGCCAACTGACTGATGACTCTTGCGCACTAGGGGTTTTTAATAGGCTAATGATTCTCTATTCCTGCTTGAAGGCCTTAGCTCAGTGTTTCTCAAACTTGGCAAATTTAAGATGTGTGGACTTCAACTTCCAGAACTCCCCAGCCAACGTGAGCTGAAATCCACACATCTTAAAGTTGCCAAGTTTGAGAAGCATTGCTTTAGCTCTTTTAACTTCCCTCTCGTTCTCATATTTTATTCCTTCCTTTTGTGCCTTACATCCCTATTTCCTTGGCCATCTCATCGTCCTTGTTCTAACCTTTTGCCTGGCCATCCTTTTAGTGCTCTCTAAAGCTCTTGTGAGCTGTTCCAAGACTAATTTCATGTCTTTGAATTTCCTTTCTTAAATTCCTACTCTGGCCACCTAGTTGATGCAGTGCAGCATCTGGTAGAAGCCCCTAAGACATCATGAACATCAGTTACATAGCAATGTCATGCCACGCATGGGGCCATTCCCACGTTCATCCTCAACCTTTGAACTAGCCCCTTATTGACAAAATGGAAAGACTGATCAATATCATCCTGTGGGAGCAAAGCTTCATGTGTTGTTTAAAAATTGAGGTGTTTTTACATATTAATCCCATTTTGGGGTTTATTGCTGTCGTTGTTGTATGCAAGTGTCAAGGCGTGCTAGGCTAGCAAGTTCAGGAGGAAGAACTCCTTGGATTTCTGTGAAGTTGGACATTGTGACCTCATCTCAAAAGCCTGTCAAAACAATTCTCCAGCTCAACTTATACCTAATGTAATTAAGGCAAAGTTACTTAGTGTTTCTCATGCTTTCCCCCTTCCTTGGGCTGGTCTGTCCTTCTGCAACAGTCCCGTTTCCTTCTCTACTTTCCCAAGGTCTGTTAGACGTTCCAATGCACCAGCTGTTTTTTCTTTTTTAAATTCTTTCTGGGGTGGCTTGTTGTTGTTCTTACTGTATTTGTCTTCTTTTGTATTTCTCCTTTTAATGTATTTTATGTATTATATTTTGTTATAACAATAACAATTTAGAAATGTAGTATAACAGCAGAGCGGTTAAACCCTGGGTATAGTATATAGAATATATAGAGCCAGGCTGGCATAGCAGTTAAGGCACCAGGCTAGAAAATGGGAGCCCATCAGTTCTAGTCCTGCCTGAGGCACGAATCCAGCCGGGTGACTTTGAGCCAGCCTCTCTCTCTCAGCCCTAGGAAGCAGGCAAGGGCAAACCACTTCCAAAATCATGCCAAGAAAACTACAGGGGCTAGTCCAAGCAGTCGCCAGGAGTCAACACGGACTTGAAGGCACCTAAATAAATAAAAATTAAAAAATATATCATTAACGCACACTGAAATAAATCTAAAAATTATGGCAGAGAGGGGGAAGAGGTTTGGATGTGGCATTTTGAAATTATTAAATGCCCTTTTTTCGCTTTTCTTTTTCCTTTTATTAAATCTCCTTTTGATTTGTCTGCCAGGAAGACAGAGAGATGTGGAAAGCAAAGGCAGTTTTCTCTTTTTCATCGTTGTTTTGTTCGCTGTCTTATTAATTTCCTTATTTTCTCGATCTGCACTAAGTTCAGTACTACCCAAGGAAAATATTGGATTAGGCTGAACGATGGATGAGGCTGAAAAGCTGGGGCAACTCACGACTAAGTAGGAAGGAAGAGCAGCGACAGAAAATGTTGGCTCCTCCTTAAACAAGGGTTTACTGTAATCCACATTGACTGACCAGAATTACAGTGTAATGCAGTGTTTCTCAACCTTGGCAACTCTAAGATGTGTGGACTTCAACTCCCAGAATTCCCCAGCCAGCATTATATAAACCTTACTAGTACCTTACTAGTTTAGATCCTACTTCTTAAAGCAACGAACTTGTCACCGTAAATTGCTTATTGCAGGTTTAAACCACTCTCTAAAGGAGGAAGGGGTTTAACTTTAATCATATGCAAAACCCAAGAAATTCAGAGCCAACTTGTAATTCAAAAACGGTAGAGAAAGCTGGTATAAATTGGATTACCGCTGATTAGGGAATTCATAGAAGGAGGAAGCCTTTCTTCACAAGATGTCATCTACAGGATGGAGAAAAGGGGGTGTTCAAGATTTCTGGGCTCTTCTTTTATCCAAAGATCCCTGTTGGCCTTTGAAAGTTTATGAGCAAGGTCCAGATCTCAAACTCCTTTTAGTTTATCACGTATTTGTAGAGGAAACTAAACACTGCATTGTGTTGAATGATTTCAGAAGCATCACCTTTTATGATATTACAGGAATCAATCAAAGGTGCTTGCAGGGAGGCAGGTGACTTGAATCCAATGATCAGATGCTGCAACAAAAGACTGGACGAGTTTTGGTTTGTAACAGGATATGTTCAAGTCATCTGCCTCACACCCAGAAGATGAAAGAACTGCTCACGCCTGTTATTCATGTGAATTGTGTTATCCCACAGAAGACTTTTGACGGATGTCTCTGAATTGCTGTGATGCACAGAATTCCCTTTAATCTGATTATTTCATGACATGCACGATTCAGAAAGTATTAAATTATAAAAGGGCAAAAGGTGACCATTACACCCAAATAAAATTCCTAAAAGGATACTTCTCCAGTTTTTAAATCAATTTTATGTTTGCAAATAACAATAGTTCAATACGCACACTTAATAGATGAAAAAGAATGGATGAACACAGAATCTAAATAAAACTATGAAAATAGTCTGCTGCTCTTACATCTGAAAGAGAGGATGACTTCATTGGTCTATTCATTTTTATTGTACCTTTAACAAAAATAATGGGCATGGTTTTGCTTCCACATAGTAATAAAAAGAGAAGTGGTCTGCTGCTCTAATGGACACAATTATGGGATCACATATATGCATAAATACTCTGCTAGATACCAAGTATTATTAATTGAAAGTTGGAAAATATGGACTAGAATGTCATTCTGAAAATATCTCATTTTATGATGAAAATGTCCGTATTTTTTATCGTGGATTTAGAGTAATGCAGAATGCGGGCAATGATGATAAATTCCTCCTGGAAGATGCACAGAGATCTTCAGCCTCATTCTCTCACAATCATCCCACCACTGCAGCCCCAATGAACAGTAGAGAGTTCTTCATCATTGTCCAGATTGTCCTAGTCCCTCACCTTCCTAATTCAGTGGGTTCATCTTGTCTCAGCTTTACCTTCCACCCTTCCTTTGTGGATCTTTGGGAACTCCACATAGCTTTCCATGTCCCACATTCAATCCTTCTGAGAAAACTGAGGAGGAAGACTGAGCCATAATCATCCAGTTAACTTAATAGGAAAAGGACTCACAGTTGCTAAGAACAAAAGGACTCATTTAATAATATGCAAGCTATTGCGATTAACATTGTGGCCTATCACAATTTAGCATTTGTGACCTGTGGCTCTTCTCCTATATCGTACAAAACAAAATTAATAGGCATTTTCCTTATGCAGTAGATTCATTGATTGAGTGACCACATTTTTATATCTCTGCAAGTTACTGTAGGCAGGGTAACCTCACCATCATTTTATTTATTTTTATATATATTTATAAGATTTATAAAGCCACCCATCTTGTGGCACACAACTCTGGATGGCTAACAGTGATAAAAACACATGCAATAAAAACAATACAAAACAAAAACAAAAAATCAAGAAAAATCAGGTGCCCAATCCATAACTATACCCATTCATCAATTCAATCCCCGGGCTCCAACCTTACTGTCTCAGCACCTGGAGAAAAAGCCTGCTCTTCACAGCTTTACAGGAGCTAAGAGGGTCGGGGCCTGCCAGATCTCAAGGGGAAGGGTGTTCCACAAGGCAGGAACACTGCTATGGAAAAAGCACTCTTCCTAGATCCCACTAGGACCTGGAATGTGCCCTCTTTATCTGGTCTAGTTGAATGGACATTATAACAACAATCCCAGGAAATGTATCTCTTATCCTACCGATAAGTAAATCATTCATTCATTCATTCATTCATTCATTCATTCATTCATTCATTCATACATACGGTATATGAATGAAATCGATGGGTCTATTCAGCTAGTCATCAAGATAACAAAAGCTGGTTCAAAATGAAAAGTTTTGAGTGTTCATCTGAAGACCAGGAATGAGAGGGCTAAGCATATCTCTAAGGAAAAAGCTTGCTGCACGGTGCTGAAGCAACCCTAAAAAATGCCTGCCTTCTGGCCCACGCACCTCTTACTTTTCATAGCCATGGAGCCTTGAGTAGACCCTCTTGAGATAGGTAGAATCATCCTGGACAAGGCAGAATGATTGTCAAGTTATCATCAGCAAGAACTCCACATAAATGCAGATATCTATCTAATGTTTAGTTCAGCACTCAAGTCAAACAACCCTGTACTGTAGAATAGCCTAAATTGCTTACTCTGAAACATAGATGAGAAGGAACATTCATTTATAAAACATCCATATCTCTAGGAGGACAGACAAGCTAAACCACTACCAAGTTAACTTTGAGGTCTTTTTTGTCGTGTTTCTATCCTGCTGCTGTGTGACGCTACCTTTCATTTTATGTTCAGATGTGAGTGCTGAGAATTTGAATCTTCCGTATTAGAGGTTTACGTTGGAATTCAGAGGTTCATTGGGTTATAAACATGATAAACAAGGGAGAGAAAGAATTCAAGAACATGCATCTAGAACCCCTTTACAGCAGTGGCCATAGAAGGCATCTAATGTCTTCTATGTAACAAAGGAATGTATTGTGTGTGTCTGTGTGTGTGTTTCTGCTCTCCCCCTCCACTGCATCTATTTGTGTTTGTAGGTATATGTGCAATGGGAAGCAGAGCTCAGGCCACTTCTGTTCCACCGTGGGTCACATGAGGAAGGGGAAAAAGGGGGTCTTTGAACTGAGCTGTTACCAACGTGCCCATGGGGAGGCACTGGAAGAATCTGGGCAACATTTTCTTTCTCTGCAGCCTCTGGCGGGATCTGACCCATTTTTGGATTTTATTTTTTTTTTTTGCTGACAATATTCTTTATAGACAATATTGAATTGCAATGGGTGGGCCAGAAATTTAGCAATGACATTGGAAATTAAATCACCTGGTCTGTAAATTAATCTGCTTAAACTTCTCTCAAGATCATGGTATCTGCTCCAAGAACAGAAAGAAATTAAACCAAAGGGAGTGTATTCATCAATAATACATTAGCGAAAAGTACGTTAAGTCTATTATAATCATTATATATGAAGTGCTTTGCCAGCAAGTTATGAAGAATAATATTGTCCTTTTCAAGTATGGAGATTCTACGTTAGGCCATTCCAATGGGTGAACTGTGTACTCGGAAGCAGTTCTAAGGGGGGGAGAAATCAGGTAGTTTTAAAAGAACATTTGTGAAGTTCAAAAATTTAAGTCATATAAAAATGGTGTTCTGTTAGCTAACATAACCCAGTATATTCTAGCACCTCTATTAAGACCTCAAAACCTTTGCTGTGAATGACCGAGAATGTAGCTGAATTAGAATCTATCAAAATATTCATTTGAACCTCAAACCCATTTAAAGATCCCATAATTTATCACGTGACAAAATACAGAGACTAAAATATTAAGCTTTGAACAATGTTCTACCTAGACTTATCGTGTAATGACAAGTTATTGTCTTCAAATGAACAGCTGGGGAAGTCCCAAGAAGCTTGGCTATTTATTCCTTTTATATGTACCCCCCCTTTCCCTGGCACACATACACAATGTAATTTTTCTTTTTCTTAAACGAGCAATGGCACCAACAAACCAACAAATGGAATGATTTGAATTAAAGTTACTATATGTTTGTCAGGTTATTTGAAACGTTCCAGGCCCTGTGGACTTTTCCTCACATCCTCCTAACTGTAGGACGAGCATGTCCCAGTAACCATTTTTCTATGCTGCAGACCTCAAGCCATTGCCTTCGTGTCATCCCCAGCCCACGCTGGAGGCAGTTTAAAGTGCTTCCCTTTTTCTCCCCAGATTTTGAATGGACCCCGTGCAGCATCCAGCATCAATGAAATAGTTAGAAGCTGGGATATGCTCAGCTCCTACTGACTACTTGAAGCTGTAGTGAGTATGTTCTCTCACCTCTGGTCACTAGGCCTTGTCCTCTATGGCCTTATGGCTTGGGTCATCTGGCTTCTGCTGTCAGCCCTTCAAGGTAGACTATGAAACCAAAACCATGAATACCAGTACTACCTTTATTCTAAGGTTACAAGAACAGAACCTTGCAAGCCTGAAAGCCCTTCTCCCCTCCCCTGCCTAGGGAGGGTCAACTCTGAGACGCTTTCTCCACCCCCATCCCTGCTTTGGACTCAGATGTCTCTTATCTGACCGTTGTCTAGGCTGCGGCTCTTCCTCCTGTCTTTCAAGTTTATTCCCACAGGCCATTACATCTGCAGAGACATCTGCCCACATAACACCTGACCAACCCTTTCCAAAGTTCTTGTGAGGGGTCTTTGCAGATACCATTTGAAAGAATTCTAGACCTGTGCTTAAAAGTGGAACTAGCAGTCTCTTGAAAGCATTGAAAGTTGAGAACCAGGTTCTGCCAGCTGTGCATTACTGGTTTTATCACAATGAATGCATTGCATATTTTTGTTGCTTCTGCCAACAAGAGGTATTACAGCACTTTTTAAAGTTTTTATTACTTGGAGAAGGAGTGACACCATTTTGTCTGTTTCATGGGCTACTTCTGGATGCTGCTAGCAATGGCTGCTTGCTGTTACCATCACCATTCCCTTGCAATGCTAGTTGCAAATGGAGGTGGCTCATTATCAGTTGCTCCCTCAGGCTTCACCCCACACCCTTATTTCATGGTCCCCAGCACAGAAGACATATACTGTAGAGAAAGAAACACCCCTTGCAAACCATCCTTCGCTCCTATAGTTTGTCAGTCAGGTTATTTTTGAACACGGGTCTAGCGTTCTTTTGAAAAAGCACTAAACTCTTGCCCAAAGTAATCCAACAGAAAGGTCGCATGCCCAGTGGATGAGCACAGCATGAAATGGGAGGGAGCATGCGTCGAGTTTCTCCGCACTAGGGACCTGTTGGTCAGCCACCTTGACAGTGGTTAAGCCCTCTATGCAGAGAATCAACCGCTTATAGAGGGCAGAGGGAATGGCCTTGAAAGACAGGAGGAAGAGCTAAGACCAAGGCAATGGTCAGATAAAAGGGGCCTGAGGCTGGTCAAGAAAGTAACTTGAGAAAACATCTCAGGCAAGCCCCTCTCTCGTTCAAATGAAGATAATGGGAGGGAAGGGGAAGCACATTCGGACATGCAAAATTCTGTTCCTATAGCTGTTACAATCAAAGTAGCCCTGACCTACATGGTCCTGGTTTCTTAGTCTGTCTACCCCGTACAGCTACACCTACATTCCCCAGTCCCATTCCATCATACCTTAAACCATTAGCAGGCGAAGTTCAGTAAGAGGGAAATGAAGGCAGGGAACCCACAGACTGCTTTCCTTTCCTTCTTCCATGTTAAGACAGTAAGAACAGCTCTACTTGCTCGTCTCACTGCTGAGGCAGAACTGAGGCTAGTCTCACTGCCCATTTGGTTAGTCTAATTTATGCCAGCGTAGTCTTCTATCAGCTCGAAGACTGATGGATTGCACTTTAACATAGCAGTCTGTCTATGTAATTACCATATATTACCTACACATTTATACCACTATTATTCAGACATACCTTTCTGACATAATTATTTCCCTACTATTTTGAAAATGGGAGTCGAAAATGAGTTCTTCCCCCAGGAAGAGCAGAAAAGTGATGCTTTAGCAATTATCCACTATGTTTAAGCATAAGAGGCCAGAGCCTTTTTTCAAAGGCTGCCAAATTATGCACATCTGTTAGACAAAATCTTTAATTATCTTTACAGCAAACCACTTGTCACATATTTAATTAAATCTCTGTCACTCCGGTGATATACACTCCAAATCACCCAGCACTCATCTTTACTGTGTAATAAAGGTAGCTGTCTTGATAACGTGTGACTGCATGATTACCAACCAGAAAAAAAGGGGAAATTCTCCATTTCCAGGTACAAGAGGAATGGCTTTCGGGGCAAAGAGTCCGAAATATTCTAATTTTGTGGGTTGCAGGAATGAGGCTGAATGGCAGACTCCTTCGTCCAGAATGAAACTTAGTATGTTTTAATAAAGGGGAGAGTAACAGAAAGTCAGGGAATCTGAGGCTTAAAGCTGGGTTGCTCTTTGCAGGAGATTTCTCCCACTTATTCTCCTCTGCTGGGGTTGAAGTACAACTTTTCTCATAGCCAACCAGCAGGTTTATGGCCATCTGCATGGCACTGGATTAGGGGAAATGACTCAAGGTTTACAATGGATTGTGCATTATGAGGCCTCAGAGGTAGGTCCAGGAGCAGAAGAAGGCAAATAGGCCGTGCCAAATCTCCATTCCAGCTGGAACTGCCCTTCTGTCTCTGCCTGGTCAACAATGGCTCTGTATTGCAGTTTCCAACACATCTTGCTCACGCTTCAGCATCAGGAAGGCCATGGCAGATGTTTGCAGGTAGCCCATGGCCCTGGCTTCATCCTGACTGTTGCAAAGATCCAGACTTTGAAGGGAGTTCAGTAAATCCACGAGCTTTCCTCACAGGAATGAAATCGGATTGATCTGCCTTATGTTTTAATCGCAGACCACAGCACCCTCCAAACCTTCAGTGTCATCAGAGTTGTGTTTTCAGAGGAAGGCTTCTCTACCACATCAAGATCATGGAAAGCCTGTCTTCTGTACTACTAAAAGGCTAATATTCAGATATATCTGAGAAAAATGGATGTACTCATTTAATTGACCTTTGGTAACAACTGGATTTTAAAAAACTGTTTGCCAGGAGAACGAGTTATTTCCAGCAAGCTGACTAGAAGCGCAAGTTTGAAATGTTTTGGAGCATCCTCCGTTTCTCATGTTTTGATTGCATTTTTAATCTGGTTAGTCATTTCAACTTAATTTGAGCAATCTAAAAGCTACATGAAATTAATTAGATACATTTCTGAAGCCTCATCAGAGGCATCAAGAGCAAAATAAAGAGAACTGAGTGATCCATTTTATTATAGTGCCTTAGTTAAAGAACAAAAACTATTTTTCCTAAGAAAAAAAAATCAAAACTGTGGTTTAGAAATCAATTGGGATAGTTTGGAAGGACTGCCAAATATAGAGCAATATCCTTACATTTCTTATTTCTTTCTAGTGCTGCTGCAAATTTAATACTCAGGAAGGTGTTTCCAATTTTATTTAGCTGATTTCATTCACACAAGCACACACACGCATGCATGCATAAAGCAGATTGACTAAATTGGGTCTACAGGACTGATAGAGAAGGATATTGAGGCAATCCATAGATCGGACCAACACCCAAACATAACACAATGCTGATCTATTGTTACAGATACATACATGCGTGAGCATGTATGAAGCATGAACAAAGTTTACTCTTAATTGTCAATCCCTAGTCACTAATTTACTCATACTAATAACACCATACTCTGAATAGCTAGTCCAAAGAGAAGGTGAGGCACAATAGAGAAAATGGGTTTGTTCACAAATTGTCCCATAGTTGTTTCTCCTTTCTTGGGTTGGTTATCTCCAGAACTGAACATCTCGGTTGTCCCTTTTTATACCTTCAGGTACTGGAAGATGTCATGATATTCCAGCTTGTTAACTAAAATATCGTGCTACGCCCATAGTTGCTGTTATTTATAACTGGTTTCCTTTGCTGGCCCATTAGTTAGTCATCTGATTTTCAGAAACTTGGTTTTGATTTAGATGGACTTTTGTTTTTAGGGTTTTCTGCGTAAAATACATCAGGGATGTGTCTTTGCTATCTCATCTATCTTTCTTCCTCATTTCTCACAAGTCTAGGACAAGGATTTTCCGGACTCTTTTCAGTCAGGATTCAGACCTGGCTATAGCATTGAGAATGCACTGACCACACTTTTGAACGACCTCTGGCAGGAACTAGATGGGGTAATACAGCCATCTTAGCCCTCCTTGATCTCATAGTGGCTTTCAATACCATCAGCCATAGTACTCATTCCTTTACTCATCCACTCATTCCTTTACTCACATCTTAAAAATAGCTGCCTCTTGTTTAATATTATAGTTAGCTAGAACAGTGTTTCTCAATCTCAGAAGCTTTAAGATGTGGGGACTTCAAGTCCCAGAATTCCCCAGCCAGCATGCTGGCTGGGGAATTCTGGGACTTGAAGTCCCCACATCTTAAAGCTTCTGAGGTTGAGAAACATTGAGCTAGAGGATTCAGAAAATGCCTGTTAGCCTAGGCAGTCTAAATAAACAACACAAGCAGCATCACAGAGTGTGCACACACATTTTTAACAAGATTGAAGATGTTATTTGGCATATTGGATCCCTGAAATACCCATGAGTCTGCCGAAAGCAATGGACTTAAGAGTAGTGTAACATAGTGTTACAGATTCCTACACGTGGACCTGCTCTTTAGATATGATTGGCCTGTCATCATCATCTGGTGGGATAGGAGCATTCCCTGCCCTTAACATGGCATTTAGCAGGATTAGCCACTTGAGTTTTATTCATGTGATGTTGATGTCCCCAGGAACAGAAATTCCTAAAACTAGAAATTAGGAATGCTAGCAAATCAAAGTCTGATGTAGTCCAGTATCCTGTTTTCCTCACAGTCACCTAGATGCCTTATATGGAACAAATGCAAGCAGAATGCCATATTCTCACTTTAGTTCCTGAACAATTGATATTAAGAGGCTACCAAGATATAATCATAATAACCAGTCAACACTGATAACTTTATCCTCAAATAATTAGCATGTTCCTGTCAGGCCCAGCACAAGAACAGGGAAACAATCCAGCCAAGTTCAGTTCTTTACTGCTTACACCATACAGACAGAATCGTGCCAGAGTAAATCTGTACCATGCTAACCTAATAGATATACTCTGGGAGAATCTAGGGAGTGGCTATCCTGAATCTCTTCCTCTTCCCACGCTCCTGCTCCGGACTGTGTTGCCTCCTGTCTCCCTCCTTTCCCTCCCAGAATGCGCTACCTCCTTCCTGAGAACCTGGATCTCCTGCATTCCATCACAGTTCCCCTTCTAAAGGCACCTACCTTGGCTTGTTCGTAGGAATCCCGGCAACAATTTTCTCTATTTGATTCTGAACCCAGTCTATCCCAATTCACTTTCCAAGTACCATTGTGATTCAGTTATTAGAGTTATTTCTCTCCCATCTTTCAGAGTTCAAATCCTTCCAAAGAAGCTTACTAGTCAAATAAAATACTGTATATTACAAGAAATCATCATAAAACAGTATATAATTAGAACAGGTTATAAAAATCCTTCCCACGGAACAGTTGGTATAAATTGGTTGGGGGGGACAGGGGGGAAAGGAAGGCAAGCATTTATACTTTCCATAAACAAACCAAAAAAAAAAAAAAAACCATTAGATTTGTGTTAAAATGTGGATATACTCAGTTATAAGTATAACTGCACATTCAGAAATAATACAAATTAAAAGAAGTTAAGTAAATACCTTTACCCAATATTTCAAGACCAAGCTCTTCCTCATAGGGTATCTGTAGCAAGCTTTAATTTAAAACAACATACATAAATGTATAGAAGCAATAAACAAATAATGGACCAAATGACAAAGAGATTAAAATGATTAAGGTATATTAGGAAACTATCTTTTAAGAACCATGAAACTAGATAAAGTCAATGGTCCAGCGTTCCTTTAGCTGCTGTGCTGAAACAAATTTCTCTTTTTATATGTCTTCAAGAACGGTTTCCAAAAAGATTTAAGTCCCCTTAATTGTTTTAATAAAGAATTTCAATTATTGTTGTTCAAGTAGCATAACTGCCTTTGTAAATTCAATTCAATACATTATATACTGAATTTATGCCCGCACCCTCACACATGCCTTGAATATATATATCTCTCATTAAAGCTTGGTCTGGTCTGCTTTCAGAATTCCCTGAGGAAATTATTGCACTCTGAAATACTGGCCTGGCATTAAAAAAACAAAACCTGGCACTTGGAAATTTCCTCTCACTTTTTTTTTTCACTTCAATTTCATTTCATTTCTGTCAGCCCTTTGAGGTAGTCCAGTCAGGAAAGCAAAACCATGAACACCAGTACTACCCTTATTGTAAGGTTACAGGAACAGAATCTCGCAAGCCTGAAAGCCCTTCTCCCATCCCCTGCCTTTACATTCCAGAGAACTAGGGAGGGTCAACTCTGAGACGCTTTCTCCACCCCTATTCCTCCTGTGGGCTGAGATCTCTCTCGTCTGACCACTGCCCTGGCTGCGGCTCTTCCTCCTGTCTCCCTAGCTCCACAGCCCATTACAATTTCGTTTCATTTTTTCTTTTCCTTTCCTGGTTTTGGGTTGCAAGAGTTGGAAGCCAACTTCACAGCCCTGCCTAAAGTAGGATTGAGAACCTCTCTGGAGGGGACAGTCCAGCTGGAGAAATTCTAACACTGTCTTTCCTCATGTCGAGCTGGGATGCCAGTTGAACTCAATTTTTTTCTTTCAGATGGATTATTAGGAGCCTCAATTGCATTGTATTGTTTATGTATATTTAATTGTTATGGTGCTTTTGATGATAGATCTTTAAGTTATTGTTTTTACTTTATGTGATTGGCATGTTTATTAGTCACTATGTTGAGGAGAGTGGCCATATAAATCTTTTAAGTTCATTTTTTTAAGAAATGAAATATTCAACCAATATGACTCGAAACTTACCAAGCTTCAAGGGCATCTTTGGGGAGGGGATGAGGGCAGCAAAGGATGTTGTGTGTTGTGATGTCATTGCCCAAATTACATAATTTGCATCACTCATGGCATCACCATCATTTCTATGGACACCTATTCCCAGCTCTTACTGCTAACACAAGACATTTGTTGCAACCAGATCATTTTTTAGGAGGCTCTCTGTACCCTTGAAGAACTCTGTGACTCTCTCAGGACCATCACTGGTGTCTGTTCTGTGATCTGCTCTGAAGAGAAGCAAGGATAGAAGACCTGGGCTGGGTGGGTACAGAAGGATAGGTGCTTCAGTCTACCACACAAATCTGGTTGGGTGGATCAGCCTATTTTACTATTAGTTCGTCCAGATGTTCATAAATCTGTAATTTTAAAAAATCACTTTGAGCATGTATATTTAAATACATACTTCAGGACTTATTTAATATTCCCACAGATCTCCCTTTCCCTCTTTCTCTTTCTCTCCTTCGGTACAGTTCTTGCCCTAAGCACTATGCCTAAATTTCAGAGAAACAGAAAATCCAATTGTTCAGTTAGGGATGATCCACACATTACTTCAACAGGTGGACATCAACAGTCATCACAAGCTGGTCCTCAAGCATTCCAGCTGCAAAGTGTTTCCAATGCCACCTTTCTGCTGCTCCTATTACTAAAATTGACATATATTTAATTCAGAATTGTGCCATCTCACTTTAACTAACTGGGAGCCCAAAAGATTTTTCAAGGGAGGAGGGAGGGAAAGACAAAGAGAGGGGGAGACTAAAAACAGACTTCCTGCACCATGACAGAAACATATTAGATGAGCTATTTCTTGCTAGTATGCTGGTGTCTTTTCACGGTTTTGTAATTATTACTGTTTTTTCTTTGTATTGACTTGTAACTAGTAGCTGAACAATGCCCCAAGTGGAAAATACCCAGGACGTTGTCATGCCACCCAAACTGTTCCCAGCTCATTATGTCGATGTCCTTTCTCCAGTTCAAGTGATGACAAAGAGCAAAGCTGAAACGTTATTTTAAAAGTCACCAGCAGCGAAATACGCCTTCCCCGTTGAGTGTGATTTTCAGCTAATCCGTACAAGGCACCACAAGAGGATCTGACTTTGGGAGATAAAGCAGAGGATGCACATTAATTAACCAGCGTTATCAGCACTGCCCTGCCCTGCCCTTCTCTTACTGCACTCCTTCTTCTTTCCTCTTCCCGCGGAAATGCACAGCCCAACAATAATTCACTTCTTATGTGGCTGATCCATTTCTTCGAAGAAAGGACAGACAATATCAACGGCAGAGTGAAAGGCTTTCACTTTGAAAGCAGACACAAAAGAGATGCCAGTTCTGCCTTTAAGAGGGAGACTTGGAAGAGGAGGAGATCAGATGCAGAATTCAAATGCCTGTTTTAAGAGCTTCTGTTGCAGTTCCTTTTTAAGGCATCATACTGTATCATAATTACAAAAAGGAAGAGATATTTGCACTTGACATACAATGCCTACATTGCATGCAGACTGTTTCATGATGTGCATTTTTACTTAAGATTTTTTGGGGGGGGAGTCCTGACTCGGCCACAGATCATCCTCTGGAGGAGCCCCATGCAACCTAGTGCAGAATGGAAGCTGTGTCTCCTCCTCCTCTGTGCTAATCCACACATTTCTAGTGGAAAGTGGCTCACTTATATTACTCACGTAGTGTGCAAGCAGACCTGTTTGGCAGCATCAGTTCAACAGCATCTCCAGGAAAAACGCCAATGCAGGACAGGAGTTGCCTCAGCTGCTTCCACGCATGCAGATCAACTCAGCCATCAGCAGAATCCCAAATGAAGCTGAACTGAGATTCTTCTCTGTGAGTTTCTGAGACTGGTTGCTTATCTGTTTGTTTTCTAATCACAGCATGTTGAAACAGCCAACAGCCACAATGAATATTTAAAGAGTAAGTGAACGAAACATCTGGAAGTTGCGGAAGCCCATCCTCTATTGTCGTCATTTTGGTAGCTCTGACCTTTTGTGTCATATTCTGTGCAGTTTGAGAAACCTGATAAAAATCATAACTGAATTGGGATTTATAAATCAGCCTGGTAGCATCCATTTTCTTTTGGTGTAGCCATTCCCATTAACTCCATTAGGTGTCTCTACGATGAGAAGAACACATGAATAAAGCATATAGCATTATTCTTTGTCATATGAATGCCACCCTTCTATGCCAGGCTGATTGACCTAGGAAAAGCGTATGTCAATCAAACGACTATTTGCATAGAATCCCTTATTAAACATGCTGTTGGAGCACAACCGAAGAGGTAACAATGCCACAAGGTAAAGCATTTTTGAAAGCATTCTCTGTATCTATAGCAATTGGTATTTGATACAGTTTAGGTCTAAACATGTTTCTTTAATGAAAACCAGCATAAGTCAGTTGCTTTGGGTGGGCTGGTGGTTAACAGTAATTCAGAAAAAAAATAGAGGCAGCAACATCTCAAAATGGCGCTCAAATGATTTATTTTATGACGTAGGTATGTCTCGTGTTGCCTCCCTTAAGGTTAATGCATTTTCATTCCACTTTTGGTTTCCAAAAGCAACCCTCAAAGATCACTTCTGAAGGCTTTTCCTTATCCCTCAGCCACAAGTGGGAAGTTCCATGAGGAACCAGGATTCTTTAAGAATTAGAATCAGCTTTCAAAGAATATGGAACCACTATAAGACAAGGCATTGCCAATGCTCCTCTGTTGAAAAGAGCTTCTTTTATGGCTCAGCTGAATAGTCTGGAGACTCTCCCTGATCCTGATGGCTAAGCGTCTGATTTTTGCTAAGACAAAGCAATAGCGAGCAAGCTTGTCTTGACTTCTCTTGACTTCATGTGACCTGATTTTGACCCAATGTACTTTTTGCATCAACATCATTCAAGCTGAGCAGATTGAGGGAAATAAATCAGATTGAATCAGTCTGCCTGAGAACTTCTGCCTCTGCCCTTGAAGACCCAAAGCCCAAGCATCAATATTTGGGGACAGTCACAGAACACAGCCTCCCTTTTTCAGGCTGTATTCATTTCTTGACATTATGGTGTGATATATTTTCCATGTGGCGCCTGAGAATATAGTGGGACCTAGGGATGGAAAAAACATAGGAACAGCACATTGTGTAAGAGTTAATATATGCTATGGATGGAACGCAACATAAGCTTCAATTTTTGGCAGCTGCCCTGTGTGTTTTGTTACATGTAATTCTGCTCAACCTCTTGAATAACCCAGGCCATTCATTCTGCTTGGCTTTCAATAGGCCACCATTAAAACAAAGACAATACTAATCACGCAGTTCCACAAATGGATGACTGTGCAGCATTTAATGGTGCACTAAAATTATTGTAGCCATCATTAATACATAATATGCCTACTGAACAGGCATGTTTCCTCTATGGAAGTGGGTGCTGAAAACCACGAAGTTGAGCAGCAGCATTACCCCATTTACAGGACATTATTGAGGTCCCCTGTTGATAGCATGGAATGCCACTTCTGCTCCCCCTTTCAACCCGTATTGACCTTTTATATTTTACAAATCCGCAACTTCATTTTTTCTGCCATCTGGAAACCATAGAAACCAGAGCAAATGTACAGACAAGAAGTTCGTCATTTGACTATTTCTTGCTGATCTCCATGGAAACATTTCTGATTTTTTTTTTCTTTTGGAGAAACTAAGACACTTTCAAACCAACTGCATGAACAGAGTTTAACTGGTCTCTGACATCATCATAAAAACTGTAAGCCAAAATAAATAATGCAAGGTATTCCTGGAGTGCATATTCTTTCACAGCTAAGATCTATTCCTATCTGTTTGCTTTGGTATCTATAATTACTCTTCACCTCGTGGTCCTAAATTATTACATGAAGGTTGAGGGAAAGATTTCTATGTTTTGTTCACTTAGTCAACTAAAACTTACTCATAAAAGCAAAACAGTGAGGTAATGTCAGCATGTTTTGATGATCTCCTCTTAGGTAATGGAAATGCAAGGTACTGTATACTCAAGCGCTTTCCCTTCTTGTAAAACTGAAATTTACCACCATGACCATAGAATTCTTTCATGCATTTTCTTAACGTTGTCCCTGTATTGTTCACTATTAATGAGAGAATGAAGACCACAGTGGCATCATGACCCAAACAAGTAAGTAAATAAGGATCTGGGTTTTTTTTTTTTTTTGGGTTTTTTTTAGTATCAGTCCTCTCCCAACCATAATATACAGCGAAGCCTCCTTCAAGTCAGGCTCAGTTCCTAGTGACTTCATGGATATATCCAGGTTGTTCTCTTGGCAGCTTTACTGTAGTGATCTGCCACTGACTTCTTCCAAGATATTGTTTCAATTCCCTTGCCTAGCCAACAGCCCTGGTATTCTCTGGAGCTTCCCATCCAAGTACAGATCAGTCCTGACTCTAACTACTGTCAGCCCTTCGAACTAGGCCCGGCCAGACTCCAAGGGCTACAAGGAGCACTGCAACTCTACTGTTGTGGGAATAACAACAGAAATTTGAAAACCTGGAGAGAGTTTCTTTGTCTCTGCCTCTTATACCTAAGACAATCAAAGTGGGGTAATCTTGAGTTTCTTCCTCACTCTGTCCTCCTTTCAGAGCTAAGCTGATGTTTACTTGAGGCTCTTGAATACCTTCTTCAAGGCCATCTCTGTGCCCCCTCTACAGTTACCGAACCTAGACAAGGTCAACCTGGTGCTGCAACCTACTGAAAGAAAGTCATTGCTATGACCATGTCTTTTATAAGACCGCTAAGGTACACACACTTATTTGCCCTTCCTTCATCTTCAGAGCTATACATCCAAAGGGGTGAAAAACCCTAGTCTCATCCCATTAGTCTTGGTAGTGTTCTGCTGCATGCAGAAGGTACATCACCTGGAGCTCTCTTGCCAAACACTACTTGATATAGCTCACATTTTGCAACTGAACTGTAAAGCAAGCTATCGTGTATAGAAATAGCTCTACCTTCATGCATTTGATATGAGTATCTAAAAAGGGAAGCTGATGGACATAAACCTCATGCGTGTAAGCTTTCAAATACTATAGGATTCGGTTCCAAAATACACAGAAAGTCAACATCTAATGCATGGTTTTGGCAGAGCCGAAGCGTAGCTTCACTGTTGGTTTCTACACATGACCTTCCTCAATATAACTCACACGTAAGTGCGTGCAAAGCTGTGTTTATTCCATTTTCATGCATTCCTATTGCTGCTGTCTTTCTGTGGACAAATTATTTTTGTCACATGAAATATATGGACAGGCAGCCCATTAATTCTGCAGTTTAAGAGAAGGGTTTCAATATTATGTATTCTAATCAAGAAAACACTTCACTGGGCATTGCCATAGCAACAGAGAACATTAGAATTCTTTTTTTACATGTACTTTCCTTGAGAATCACAATTTTAAAAAATTCATAGCAATATTAGCTAAAAACTCATATAATCAAAGGAAGAGATATCCATAATACACTCAAACTAGATAATATTTAAAAATAGTAATTCACGTATGGGGATGGAACTAATGGGCATTTCTTCAAATACAGGAGTTTTGCCTGAGATAGTTATAGAATTTGATTTCACTTTCTTTGTCTTATCTAGTTATTCCACAGTTTCTTTCACTTTAAAATTGCCATCCATCCATCCATCCATCCATCCATCCATCCATCCATCCATCCATCCATGCCTTCATCGCATCAGAGTCCACGTCAGTTTAGTGATACGGGGCATCTTTACTCTACATTTCTTATGCATATGTCTTTTGCTTCACCACATCTGTCCAACTCTGTCTGCGTACCAGGTTCATTCTCAGAATAAAGAATGCCACACTACCAGGCCTGTGATGTCGGCAATTTAGAAAGTACCAAAAAAAAAAATTCCCAAGCATAATGAATAAATAGATCAATATTCTGAGAGATTGGGGCAAGTCTGAGACTGAATGGAAGGCAGAGTAAATGTAAACCATCGGGAGATTGGAGGCAAGTCAGCTGGCATTTCTCTTATAAACAACAACTCAGCACAAGTGGCGACAAACCTGGGAGGAAGTATTTCTAATCATTCAGAGAAATGTTGCCTGCATTGAACTTCTTATAAATGGAGGTTAGAAATTCCTCTTATAGTTTCCAAGAGTCTGCATTTACCAGAGACTAGCATTAAAGATACTTTACTGAAGTCTATGTAATTCTTGCTTCCTTCATCTTGGAGGGCTGGATATTTTCAGACGAATGTGTATGTGTATATGTGTGTATATGTGTGTGTGTGTGTGTGTGTGTGAGAAAGATTCCTCTTCAGTAAGTCAATTAGTCTGAGGGTGGTGATTTGACATGTTTGTGACATGGGAAATATTTTCTATATCTTTGATTAACCATTAATAACCATAATTAATTTTATTAATTATTAATAAAAATTAATAATCCTTGGGTTACAACTTCATTGCCTTTGGTAAAACATTGTTTTCTCATTCCATTCACTGACCATTATATTTGGGAAGATTCACAATCTCATCATTTTAAGTGTCTAGTTAGGCTGATCTTGGACCCACATAAAATCAATTTGAATACTTTTTGGTTTTCTAAGCCTCCAAGGGAAAACAGTTCTACCCTGTTAGCAAACGAGTCTGGATCTAACATCTTTGCCTTTAAATGTATGAACTCTGAAAGAATTCCACTGTGAAATCTCTGCCTCAAATACTGAACGATTAAAAATCATTTTTAATCTAGGGACCACCTCTCATGTTTAAGACGCCACCAACTTTTATGATTGTGAATGGGTGACGCATCAGCTTCTCTACAGGCCTTTGTTCTGAACTCCTATTTTTCTTTTAATTGTTTGCCAGGGTGCCTGGTAGTTCATTAATAAGACACTTCAATCCATTCAATCAAACCCCCTGGTTACTGTTTGGCATTAGTCATCCATTTGCAAATGCTTCTTTCCCTTTCAAGCCACAGTGATTGAAACTTCAAAGCCTATTTTAAAAGCATGGATGAACGTCTCCCATTCTTCCCCAAAGCTTTTCATGCCATAGATTTCTAAGTGAGAAATTCTTTGCCAGTCCTTAACTTTTATACAAAGCGGGGAAAGTGGGCAGAGCATTGTCTTCAATTGCTTGTAAGTCGCTTAGATTCGTGACAAGCGAAGCAGCATCAAAGGCTTTGTATAATCTAAAGAAATACATTTGTTCCAATTCCTTTCCCAGAAGTGGCTGGAGGAGGCCTCTGTAGTTTCTGCAAAACAGAGTAGCATGTTGCATTTGTGAGGGCTTTCTGCTTCCCCCTCATCTGTATCTGTGTGCATCTGTGTGCATGTGTGCACTGGGAAGCACACTCTGGCTCGCTTGACCAAGAATGAGGGGCTTAGAAATGGAGCAACTGCTAACATTCTGAGACGCTGCCCACCTGCCTTTCTTATAGGGTCACACTCAAGGAATTGGAGGGGGGGGTCTTTTCTCTCTACAGCCTCCAGCCTGATCCAGCCCATTTTCAAAGTTGAGTTTATTTTTATCAGCTCTTCCCTCTAGAGCCCCACGCAGCTGGCCACCCAAGAAGCAAGAACATGGATTTCAGAAAGGCATCTTTAATGCATGTTGGAAGTCAAAACATCATCTTGAAAACATAACCCTGAAAACTATAAGAATAAATTCCTGGACAGAATTTTCGTGTGTCTTCGACTCAGTTGACTCCTAGCAACTGCCTGGACTAGTCCCTGCAATTTTCTTGGCAAGATTCAGAAGTGGTTTGCCATTGCCTCCTTCCTAGGGATGAGAGAAAGTGACTGGCTCAAGGTCACCGGCTGGCTTCGTGCCTAAGGTGGGACTAGAATTCACGGTTTCCTGGTTTGTAGCCTGATGCCCTTAACCACTACACCAGACTGGCTTTGGACAGACTTATAGCGAATCTATTATGGCGGAGTCTCTTTGAAAGACTTAGGAGAAAAGTCTTTTCTGCCGTGGCTTCCGCCGTGTGGAACATCATTCCCGCCGAGGTGAGACTGGCCCCAACCCTGTTGGCCTTCCAGAAGGCCCTTCAAACATGGTTCTGTCAACTGGCCTGGGGATCCCACGATAGAGTGGAGCCTGCTAGATGGCAATATGATAGTTATTTCAAATGCACTCTCTTGTATGCTTTTTTCACCATTTTGTTTTTATTTTTTTATTTATATTTGGTTGCATTTTAATGTTTTTTATGTATTTTGGACTGTTTTATGAGGTATACCCACCCAGAATCACTACAGGAGATGGGCAGCTATACAAATGTGATAAGAAAGAAAGAAAGAAAGAAAGAAAGAAAGAAAGAAAGAAAGAAAGAAAGAAAGAAAGAAAGGAAGGAAGGAAGGAAGGAAGGAAGGAAGGAAGGAAGGAAGGAAGGAAGGAAGGAAGGAAGGAAGGAAGGAAGGAAGGAAGGAAGGAAGAAAGGAAGAAAGGAAGAAAGAAAGAAAGAAAGGAAGAAAGAAAAAGGAAGGAAGGAAGGAAGGAAGGAAGGAAGGAAGGAAGGAAGGAAGGAAGGAAGGAAGGAAGGAAGGAAGGAAGGCAGGCAGGCAGGCAGGCAGGCAGGCAGGCAGGCAGGCAGGCAGGCTTCATTCTCCTTGGCTCCACATCTGTACTGCCTCTTCTTATTCTAGAATTCTAGAAGCTATGTTCTCCTTCCTTTTCTACTTTGTTCCATTACAACAGGGTTCAAGACCTTTTTTTAAAATTATTTTTACTTAGGTTTAGCTCCATTTGGTCTTTGAAGAGCAAGATAGGAATAGTATTGATGCTTCTGAACTTTGGTGTTGGAGAGGACCCCTGAAAATGAGAATTTCATGGATAGCCAAGAAAACAGACCGATGGATCATGGAACAAATCAACCCAGAGTTCTCAACCAGGTTCCAATTATCCTACTTCAGACACATTATGCAAAGAACAAGCCTTCTGGAGAAGGCTCCAAGGCTGGGAACAGTGGAAGGAAAGAGAAGAAGAGGACACCCAGCAGCAAGGTGGACAGACTCAGTTACAGTGGCAATGGAGGTACCATTGGAAGAGCTGAAGGACAGGTTAGAGGCAGATCATCATGGAGAAAATTGATCTGTGCAGTCACCAGCAGTCAAGAAGGACTTGATGGCACATAATCAATCAGTCAGTCAATCAATCAATCAGTTTCACTGGCAAAACTTTACAGACCATCTAAGTGCAGTATTTAGAGTGTGTTATCAGGACTGGATATACCTTAATTTCAATTCTTATTCAGTCAGGAAATTTATGGAAGACTGTGGGACCACTCACTATCTCACAGGTTAGCCTACCTTGCAGGACTGTTATGAGGATGAAATGGCCAGAGTTAATGTGGGAAATAAATACAACAAATATATCAGGAAAACACATACATCTTTGTGTGTTACATCAAGATTCTTTCAGGAAAGAGTGGGGATTTAAAATAGCATTGCCAAGGAGAAAAAATATATTCTGCATAATATGTTGAATTATTTGCAAGAGTGTACCCCCAGCATCTATGGTAATCCTCTTTTTTCTGCATACTAGTCACTTATTTTCCCTCTGAAAATTCCAATATAATATTTTAATTAAGGAAAAGAGACCTTATTTTCCCATTCTCCCCCCCCCTCCCCCCGCAAAACCACCAAGCTTTTCGACATTATTTGTTCTGCTCTCTATCCTCATTTAATCTATTCAATTTAGGCTTTTCAAACTATTCTTCTATTTCTTTTCCTTTTGGATGGAGAGACTACAGTAACGGCATACAAAGGAAAGCTTTCTAAATTGCTTTTTTATGGGTTTAAGAAATCGGTGTGCTTTTCTACACATATTTTTGCCTTGTCCTCAATTCAATGAACTAAACTTCTTTGGTCAAATGCTTTAACCAGTGAGACAGAAAAGATTAGCAGAATTTGAGTGATAGAAACCATAAAAGTGTTTTTAAGCAAGCAGAGCTGTAAGAAACAAAAGCAATAAAATATTTATCAAAACCAGTAAACCATGGCTAAAATTAGTACTTTTTCGTCTTAATGTGTGGTCTTCTTTTTTCTTTTTGCATTTTATATAAAAAGGTCTATCCTGCCTGCTTTATTGCAGGAGGATACACGCATCACTATGAAGGGGTCTGCAGATTCTAATTTCAGAGGCTTATAAATTCTGATTGGTTTGGCCTTGTCCATAAACCAGTGAGGACTCTTGCTGGAGGTGGGTATTAGAGACATCTGAAACCTAGATCCCCCTGGAGTGGAACAGATGAGTCCGGATCCATTCTATTCTAATTCTTTGCATCCTATTCTACTACTCTGATTTTCTCAGAAACACTGTGGCATTGACCCCAGAAATAAAAAAGCTTTTATTATTTACCCAGTCTTGACATTATCCATATTTCAACTGGAGAACGCTAAGAGCTGGTTAACACTTCTAGAGAGCATACAGATTTAGGGAGGTAAATTTAACATAAATTCTCATTAAATTATATGGGGAAAGGGAGGGGAGGGAAGGGGAGGGGAGGGGAAAAGCATTTTGGATTTCAATGACACACTCTTAAATCAGAGTGATCCTAAGAATCAAGGCAGTCTATCTTTCACAACATCTTGGAGAAAACCTAATTTTCAGATAACTTTTGCCCTTTTTTCATCTTTTTTGTATCACTTGTTTGATTCTCAAAGACTCCATTAGTTTCTACAAAAATCTTGACGCTTAATACAGACACAACACAAGGATAGAACATACATGAAATCAAAACTCAACAAAGATCTTTTTCCAAAAGATTTATCTGTAATTGGTGGGTTGTTGATATGGCTGAGCTCCGGTTCTTGTGCCTTATCGATGCTAAAAATGTAAAGAATTCTGTGTTGGTTTTGCTTATTTGTTGAGCTTTGGGAGAGGGTTGAGATTAGCTCACACACAGGCAGAAACGCTAACAGTAGCATTCATTACTTAATGCTAATTCACCAATTTTCTAGCTGCTTCCTATTGGAGTTTAACAAGCATTTCCAAAATATGTTAATAAAATCATTAATTTGTCCAGTTTTACTGAAAAGCACATGGCTAGTAGCAGTAAACATAGATTGCCACCCTGCCTGGGGATGAAAAACAGAGAAGGGACTTGTTCCAAGCTCCCTGTCTTCCTAAAGTAAGAATACTCAAAACATTTTGAGACTTGTTTCATTATTACATGGAACACTTAATGAATTTTGAGTTATTTTATTGGAAAGTTTTGGAAACATTGGAGATGTTTTGTTCTTAGCTCAAAACAAAAGGTGTTTTCCACTTCATTGGACCAGATCAAAGCCATGGATTGACTTGATCAATCTGAACTTGAAGGGACCGTTCTTGCATAATACTTTAATCTACATCTACCACCGACCCAGAAGCTTGAGTGACACCCATTCCGTAGTTCTTAAGCCCTGGCCACTGGAGCTTAGGTGTGATTGACAAGAAGTTTCACAACCCTGAGCTCACAGGTAAAAACTTGATGTTTTCATCCCTGAATTAAATAATAGACGATGAATGGTTGAGTGAAAAATAGTAATAGTATAGAGAATAATACAAGGGAAAGAATCAGCAACCATTTGCCGTAGTGAATATTGGACAGACAAGCTGTCACTGAGTTAGAAATAAAACTTAATGATGAAATTGTTAAAATAGAGGTGAATCTCAGAAAGGTTTTCAAAAATGATGGTGTTATATAAACCAGCAGACACTTGTTCTTTAACATACCACTTTGTTGGCTGACTTTTACATGTCTTCCTCCTCTCTCCTCTCCCAGGTCCCTGTATGAAGGTGCTACTTTAAAATATTCTGTGAAAAAAGCAGAGAGTGTTGAGCAACTCAAAAGTAAGTCAACTGAGTACAATGAGATTTACTCCTTGGTAAGTAAGTACAGGATACACACACACACACACAAAATAAAAACTATGGAATTGCTTATGTAATTCAAATAAAATTAAATTATGATCAAAGTCCTTGAGATTTTTAATTGCAGTTACTCTTATGATTCTCACCAGAGAGAAAATATAAAGAAATGCTCTAAAGAGCATTATTCTAACAATAGGTATTCTCCAGAAACAAACTGTTGAAAGATTGCCTTCACATATATGAAAAGCAGATATTTAGTAAGTTTTCCCTCTGGTAAATTGTGGAAAGCTCAATGCTGTTTTCAAAGGAGACTGACTGGGTCTTTATAATAAACTATGGATTTACAAACAATTAATAGGTTGAACAGATACATGCAAGCAATCAGCATGAGATTCCAGAAGTAGGGAAGAGCAATCAACCGTTGGCTTCAGATTTTACTGAAACCTATGAAACTGTTTTTCATTAAGCAAGAGCGTTGAACTTTCTAATTCACTACTGTTTACACTGGACATGCTGTAAGTGTGTTCTTTCAGGCAGTAGGCTGCCTATCCATATCTATCAATCAATCAGTCAATCAATCAAAGTGGGTGAGTCCAGGACTGAAACGATTCTACATGGCAGACAAACATCAGGGCAACTGCATTCAGTCAATGAAAGTTAAGTTGCCCATCCTGTTCTATTGATTCCAGCATATAATCCTCAAGATGATGTACCTCCACCGCTACAGCTGAGATACGAGCGAATGTCTATTTAGGAACATTAGCCTCTCTTTATATGAATTTCAAAAAATAATTCCCAAGAGCGTTCTCTCCAGAATCTGAAGCAGACCAGCCTCATACAAGGCTTGGTAAGGTTTGATTCTAGATAATTCATCTAGCCATAAATATTTAATATTTTATGACAAAATATGAGCAATTTAGGGGTAAAAATAGATTCCCTACTGTTTTTATTAATCCATTCATTTTGCTTTCAAGACTACAAAAAGTGAGGGAAAAATTTGTTTAAACTGGTGGCAACAGATCTTTCTTAAGATGAATGTTGGGTTTCATCCCTAATAGCTCTTCTGTTTTTGTACAACATACACTAGTGTTTCGTATAGTCTCTGGTGAATTTCTTTTTCAAGATAATTGATATCTTGAAACTGATGCAGTTAGAAAAGGATGTTCTCAGTTGGGAAGTTCTGGTTGCCATTGCTGGGAAGGCTATTCATTATGCTTTTGGCATTAAAATGGAAAGCGAAGTTGTATGTTGTAACACGCATACATCTTATCATTCTCTTCTCAGGTGCTTAATCTCTTCTTGATACAAAATTCAAGAAAAATACAAAAACATCCTATTTCCTCTAGGATATGACTTGGATCTGTGCATCTGAATTGGCCCAAAATATCTGAATTGAAGTTTTCTTCATGTCTAGCTCTTCCTGTAGGCTCCCCTACCACTGCTTCTCCACTCTGCCACCGGATAGAAAAAGGCAGGGTAGGGAAAAAAATGTAGCACTAATTCACCACCAATGGGGCAATGGAAATTATGCTGTTCTAGACATCGGGAAGAGAGTGTTACATTTAAAGGCTTCATTCTACCGTAAAGCAGTGTTTCTCAACCGCAGCAACTTTAAGGTGTGTGGACTTCAACTCCCAGAATTCTCCAGCCAGCATGCTGGCTGGGGAATTCTGGGAGTTGAAGTCCACACACCTTAAAGTTGCTGCGGTTGAGAAACACTGCCTTAAATGAAAAGAAAAGAAGACCAAATTATGATGGAGGCAGCCAAGTCCTTCTCACCACTGCTCTTCTTTATTTGCAAGATTTTTGCTTTAATATTTGAGGCAGTTCCAAAAAGTTTTAGCCCACCTATAGTCTGAAGCACTCCATTCTAGTCTGATATGTTGGGACTCTTTCACTTTCATTTTACTGCTTGCATAGATCCAAGTTATGAAAGGGAATTATGAAATTTATATTCTCAAAGCTCTCTTGTTCTTACATATGCAAATTCCACTGTAGCTGTCATGTGCTATTACATGATTCAGTGTAACAGGGCTAAAATTATACACGAATTCAGCTGTTTTGGAAATAAAAATCGGTTCTTGTTCAAATGTGATATTCCTGGTTACATCCCAGGGGTGCAAAAGCGTTTTAGAGCTGAGGACCATCATTGCTCTTTGAGTAGGATCCCAACAGTGTCATCTTTCCCCCCAAACATGGGCTGGGTCAGAATAAAATTTACTTTAAAGTTAATGTAAATTTACATTAAAGTTAATGTAAATTCAATTAAAATTGTATTCATGAAATACAATTAATGTAATAGTCTTCCATGTGGATAATAATTCTCTCTTTTGTCATGTTTTCCTCATTCAGCAATAGTAAAAAAGAGAATTTCGTAGTAACTACTAACTGGTGTCACCAGTTCACTGAGTTTTACTTTCGGATTTGCATTGCAAAAGCTGTAAGTCTGAAAGCAAAGAATGGGTTAATTGCTCTTTTAGTGAAAGAAGATTAATTTGGGCCCTCCTCTGATCTGCAATAATTGTATTGTATAATATAATAATTATGTTGTCATCTGGAAAGTAATTACTGGTGCACACATGTGGGAGCAAATTCTACTGAATTCAATGGACGTTACTTCTGAATAGATATGGATAAGATTTTCTGTAAGAAGCTTAGCATTGCTAACCCAGAAGTGTCTGTTTAAGCCTTTATTATTTGGTCATAACTTATTCATTGGCTCTTATCTGCTCAATACTGAACTTTAGAACTGACAAAAAGAAAAGAAAAAACAACTCCCTTAAGTGAAATTAAAAAAATAAAACACTGATGAAAAGAGAGAAGCTTGAATTATTTCTTTGCATTGGTCTTCCCTATGCAAGGGTTTGTACCGAAACCCGTGACTGATCCTACTTTTTTCTTTATTATGGGATGGTGTAGGAAGAAATCACTCAAAGAGACGTAATAAAATATATATTTTATGTAAAAGAAACTAAATTTCTAGGACAAAAAAAAAAAAAAGACAAGAGTATTCTTAGCTTAACCATTTGCTCAATTTACTGTTTCCACTTACCATCCTCAGAAGTTGCAGAAAAAGCATTGTAATTGTCTTATCTATCTTACAAGCTTAAGGACAGCATCATCCTTTATTGAAAAGATAAATGAGCTAGCCTCATCAACTTTTCCATTGATTGATTACATGTCATCAAGTTGGCATTGATTTTTAGTGATCCCCATTGACTCACCCAAATCTGGGTGAGCAGAAGATAGGTAGGGATCCACTGCAAATGTCTAAGATCTCTTTTGGATAGAACTAGATTGATTGATTGATTGATTGATTCATTCATTCATTCATTCATTCATTCATTCATTACGGGCCATCAAGTCAGTATTGACTCTAAGCTGCCACATGCTGATCGGTCCCTAACCTCGTCCTTCAGCTCTTCCAACAGTATATTCATTGCTACTGTAACTGAGTCCATTCAGCGTCTTGGTGCTGGTCATCCTCTTCTTCTCTTTCCTTCCACCTTTCTCAGCATTACAGCCTTCAATTTATTACCACCTTCTAAACTTAACAGCCAGATCCAAGCCATTAATAAAAGGACACATCCCTTTTGCACAGCTGCTAAAGCTATTCTTCACTAGTACTTCATTTTTTTCTGCTGTTGACTGATGCCAGTGAAGACAGCATGGAATGATAGCTGGAAAGTCGCTCTCTTCTGCTGTCAACTCACAATGCAGTGTTAGATTCTGTGATGAGATCTGATCTGTGCCTTTTGGAAACAAGCATAGGTTGTTTGCCTGCAATGCAGTGGGGCTCCCAACTTAAGCTTTAGGGCTTTTTGCCTATCAGACCTTGCCTCTGCAAGCACGAGGAAGCCGGAAAAAATCTTATAGCCCTTTTTTCCCACTCCCCCACCCTTTGGAATGCTCACCCTGGCACTGGGATAATTAGATTTAAAGTTCACCCATGTGTAAGGTATAAAAATTTGCATCAGTATGCTGTAGATATGAAGGTGCAGCAAAGTAAAGAGAGAGGTGACTATGTTATCTTGCTCCCAATTCCAGGATTTAAAATAAGGTATTACTGCCGTTTGCCCACTCTGCAATTTCTTTTTAATAACACTGTTTTTGAACATGCTGGAAATAGGACTACCCATTTTTTTTAATGACAAGATGCCTACACTTTTAACAGATGAGTGTAAAACAGAAAGTCTGTAGAACAGGATTTGGCAACCTTCACGGTTGCATTAAGACCCTTGTAGGCTTTAAGCAGACTTATCTTCATAGGCACTTGTTGTGGTAATAATCTGGATTCTTAGGATTATAAAGATATTCCCTGAGCCTACGTCGTTCAAAAGATCACAAGGAATTTTCTTTTGTTCAAAAACACATGGTGATATTTTCAGTTCAACCATCCACTTAAATTTATTTATAAAAACTAGGTGAAAGTTTTCTTCCCTAACTTCTCACCAAGGGCATGTGTACCTGGATTGAATCTATTCTGCCTGACAGGTTCTTGCATTCAAGACATGAAATCAAAAAAATTATCTGAATTATTTTTATTCGCAGTGCAGAAAGTCAAATTCAAGTCCAAAATCAAACTCACTTCTGCCACTTATGAATTAAGAGTAATAATACCTTAAATATAATATAATATATTTAAAGGTAGGATGGATGGATGGATGGATGGATGGATGGATGGATGGATGGATGGATGGATGGATGGATGGATAGATCGATAGATAGATAGATCGATCGATCGATAGATCGATCGATCGATCGATCGATCGATAGATAGATAGATAGATAGATAGATAGATAGATAGATAGATAGATAGAAAATCTTACCTTTAAATATATTATATTTAGTGCTTAGGCCCTAGAAAACTTTTGGGGCCTTTAAAAATGTCTTGAGTTAAAAAAAAGACCCTGAAAAATATGAAAAATAGCAGTAAAATCATATGATTTTACTGCTATTTTTCATATTTTTCAGGATTTTTTTTTTAAGGCTACAAAAGTTTTTTTTTTTTGAAGGCCCCAAAAGTTTTTTTTGAAGGCCCCAAAAGTTTTCTAGGGCCTAAGCACTCTGCCTACTGTGCTTATTGGATAATATAGGTGTGAAATTTTGAGAGCTTTTGGGGAGTGCTCATACCAGTTGGCTGCTCTGGAACCAATGCCTATTGAAATACAACTTCAGGGTTGGGGGGCATGGCCAGTACAAAACACCCATTTACTAGAAAGCTACTTCTCTCCCCAGAGAAGGACAGACAAATTTTGACATACAGGTTTGCAGAGTTTTACTTGCTTGCATTGTTCACTTCATTACTGTAAAGAGTAAGGAAGATGATCTTGATGGAGATATGCCTGCTTCATCACCAAAACAACAAGGGATAAAACATATCTTAAGTCCACAATGGCTAGACAACATTTGGAAGTGACTCAGACAGACACCTGCCTAATTCACTGAACTATAAGGAGGAGAGGGAGGTACAACATAATGTGACTTGCAAGATTCTGTTATTACAGGTAGTCCTTATTTAGCGACTACCTCATACAGTGACTGTTGGCAGTTATGACAGTGATGAAAAAGTAACTTTGCGACCAATCCTTGCATTTATGACCTTCACATGTCTGTAAAGCAAAGGAAAGCTGAAGTAAGATCATAAGCACAGTCATGGTTTCACTTAGCAACTGTTTCACTTAATAACTAAGTTGCTGGTCCCAATTGTGGTCGCTAAACGAGGACTACCTGTATAACCAATCTCAATAAAAGTAGCTTTAGTCTTCCTATAGAATTGATTTTTTGGTCTGCTCTACCTAGTGGGGCTAACAGTTGCTGTTCTGACAATGCTCAGCTGCTTACTTTTTAAAATATAAAATATTTTGGATCCAGATGTTTGCATCTTGCTTGCTTTCTGCACACATGATTATCTTATTTTTTAGTAGGGAAATGGGGAGGGACTACTTCACCACATTTTTGGAGGAAAGATTAGAAATGGAGCCACACTTATTTTTTTCACCCCCTAAAACCTTTTTGTTCGGCAAGCATTCTGGTAGCCTGGTTACCATTTTACATCCTCCATAATGCCCTGGACTAGCATAATTTCAAATTGCCTGTAAAGTAGGAACAAATTTAAAAAAAAGGTGGGAGGGAGGTCCACAATCATTTCGGGCTGGTGGACACATTTGGAATTTTGAAACATATTATGGGCGCTCTCACAAAATGGCTGGCACAGATGGGAATCAGAGAAACACATATTACCTATATTCCAGTGGGCCAGATTGACCTCCACTGCCTCTAGTTTCCCAGGCCAGTCTCCACCACCTTGGCTTATAGTTTCCTTCTTTCTGAAAAGATGGAAACGTATCCAGAAAAAGCAATGGGCTACAGCCGCCAACCATTTTATGTTCTACAAATGCCTCTGATGTCTGTGTGGGTTTGTTCTGGTCTCACAGATGACAGCTTGTTATCAGGGCAACGGCTGCACTAAATCCATCAGATTAATCTCTTAGTTGCAAATTCTGTTCAAAAGCAAGCTCCTGAAGAAACAGTGTCTGGAAGAGCAAACGAACAGGGAAGTTCAGAGACAAGATGAAGACAAATACCAGGGGTTCCTTGAGACAGGGTCGTGACAGGTTCAAAGCTATCACTGGAAAAAAAGATGATGCTCTGCTCTGCTCTGCGATTACCAGCTTCCCTTAAAAAACTAATAATAGAGTTTAAACAAATAAAATCAGCTGGGTCAGGGAGTGTCATGAGCACCACAGGAGGTGTCACGGGCCATATTGATGGCCATAGGTGCCATGCTGGACCCCTACATTTCAACAGAAGACAAAACAAAACGTTTTCAAATTTTATCCAATATTTTAACTCTAAACAGGTCTTCAGAATGTGTCCTTCTTGGACACACTTCCACCTACACTATTTTCCTCTCAGTCCAACGCCCATAGATTTTCTTTCACAAATTTCCTTTCCCAGATACACTTTCCTTCCTTTTCAAGAGCAGTATTTTCCTGAGATTCAGGGAACATGTTTTATAAGTAACAGGCAGAAAAATTACCAATGCTACTCTCAGCACAGGTCAATAACTAGGCACAACATCTCATTTTGCAAGCTCAGTTTGAGGTGAGCAGCCAGATAAGGTGGCCTTATCTCGCCATGCATTTGTGAGAAAATAAGAGGATAATGCCATAATGTCTTGTGGCCAGAGTAGTGTTCCAATTTTAGTGCTGTGTATCTCTCACACAAAAAAGAAATGAAATAAACTTCAAGCAGCCTCTTGATTTTTCAGAAAAGGCTCCCTTTTTAAGTACTCATTATTAGATATTTAGAACTTTAAAGACTTTTGATTAATCTTCCTGTGCTGGCATTTTGTGCTTCCCCGAACCATATAAAATTCTTGCACTCTCTGAAACTTGATACCTATAACCTGATGACGATGACTATCTAGCTTTGGGGCTATATATCAATTTTGATTGTTTGTTACAACCCATCTTTTCTCCAGGAGATTAAGGCACCTTTTAGGGGCAATCCCCCTTTGTTTTATTCCTGGAAGTCAAGAGAAATTGGCCCAAATTTATCCAATGAATGTCTATGGCCGAGGATGGACTTGAAAGGAAACTGGGTCTTCACCCTTGCTTCACTTTTTTTGAGTCAGTGAAGGAACTTTTCAAATGATCTGGGCAGATCTATCATACATTCAGTTATAATTTATCTCCCCTCTTCAATTCCTTCTTCTAGGCTTCCCAATATTTTTCTCAGCCAACTTCTCATTCCCAACTTTGTCATATTCCGTCTCAGGTTTGTCTAGTTCATGTGATTTTCTGTTATTCGGCTTACGCTTCTGCCTCCCCTAGCCATCATTTATACTTTCATACATTTATGCTGTTATACGGGGCCATTTTCACTTCTTTCAAGATGCATGCATTACTCACAACAGACCACATGTGACTCATTATATTTCTACCATTTTTGCACCTCTTAAAACGTCTTCACCTGTCTTCCCCTCTTTCGTAAACATTCTACCAAGATACATACATTCATCTACTTTAGTTTCGCACCATTTATGAATAATGTGCAATGATTTCTTCCATTTTCTTTGTCAGATATATACTTTTCATTATAGCATACAATCTAACACTTGCTTAAATCATTCGGTTCTCAGTCAACAGCACAGCAGCTTCATCTGCATATTGTCTTCTTAAAATAAATGCATACGATAGGATGTGTTATCTCATCCCCTATCCTAAATGAGAACATTGAAGGAGACAACAGCTATTGCTCTATCCCTAGCTAAAAGAAAACAAAATATTAACACTAGCAGTTAAAGGCAAATTCACATGTTGCTTCTGTTCTTGCTTAACAGCAACAATATGCATTAAGGATCAGCTCATTTACTCAATCTTGAGATTTAATCGTATACCTGTCCCAACCACTGAAATATCAAAGACAACGAAGTCACCCAGGCCATTTCCAGCACAGATGGAAAAGCTGAATTTTGCATACAGAAGATGAAGAAGTCAACATTCTTCTCCCAAAGCCCCAGCATGACTCTTCCTCTACCATTCATTCCAGCCACATCACCTCCAGTGTGATTCCAACCATCTTTATAGGAAGCAAAGCAGGGTGGCTATTTGTGTACAGAGGAGAGAACAGCTAATGTCCAGAATTAGTGGAATCGATAGCCTTGCCCTCTTTATTCTTAAAACCCGTAAACATTTCTACCAGCTTTTGTGGTGTTAGCCCAGCACCCAGTTACGCAAAATGTAAAAGTAGGATTTGGCCCAACTGTATACACTGGACTGGCTGCCTTTCAGCCCATATTCAGAGTGCCAAGAGCTGAACTCAACTCCCAGTTGCGTTCGCAGGATCAGCATAGAAGTCTAACACCCCATTAGCACAAGAGAAAGGAAAGTTAAACCTTGTAGCCAACCACACCGAAGCAGTGGAGAGAGGAGGAAGAGAATGAAGCCCAAAGGTGCATTAGCCTTGCTACCCCAAAAGGTCTCTGAATGATAAAGAGTCTAATGAAGTGATACAACTCAGGGGCCACCTATTCTTGTCCATTTCAGAGTCTCTCTCACCCTCAGGCTCCTTCCTCAGCATTTTTCATTCATTGCAACACTGCATATTGTCAGCAACAATCCAGAAAGCAGCAGAAAAATCCCTGAACAGAGCTGCAAAATGCCTCAAAAGGTGATCGTCACCTGATTCAATCTGCCGCTCCAAAGTCCCGTGTCTCATTCACAACCCTGCTTTCGGGGGTGATTCCATCAAAGCTCTGACACACCCAAACACTCCATTGATGATTTTGGCAGCCCTTCTCCATATTTAAAACAAACTAGAGATGCCCTCGATGAAATATGAGGGCTAACCGTTAAATAGGGCTAGGTAAGTCTTGCCAGTCCAGTTTTCCTAGACATGCTTTCACCACCATTTCCAACTGTGTCTCAAAGCAATTGGAACATCAGCCTCCAGGAGATCAGACTGGCCCTGACCCTACTGGCCTTCCATAAAGATGTGGCTTTGCCATGGGGCTTAGGGATCTCAATATGCAATGGAGGTTATACAATGGCCGCATTGAGTGTTGACTGGTTTTCATACCTTGGCTGTGGAATATGTTATGTTGTTTTTATATGGTTCTATATGCTTTTTATATGTTTTAAGGTTGTATTTTGTTCTTTCTGTAGTGTTGCAAGCCATGCATTTGAGCTGGGTTGCTATTTCAATCAAAATAATAAATGGAAATAAAGTTTGCGAATGGGCTCTGATTTGTTTATCAGTCTCAGAAGTTCATGCTGTGTAGAGATTCACAAATATTGAATTTCTACTTGGAATACGTTCCTACTTATGCTGCATCTTAAATGGTTACTTGTGCTACGGTTACAAGATCTTTCTGTTGTAAGGCTTGCCAGAATGACTGGTATGTCCCTGTTGGTTACCCTGCCATCTAGAGTCGTTAGGATTCATTTTTCATCTTTGCCCAAGCAAAATTGGCAGAGGAAGAACTGTAGGCATATGGGGAAGAGATCTGCTGTCATCTCACCTAATCCAGTCAGATTAAATCAAAATACCGAAGGGTATCCTCAAAGAAGTGCTTTTTATTCTCTATCACAGCCCCATGAAATCTTTGCAGCTAAAGGAATTCAGATGGTTGGGCATTGCTGAACTGGATCTCCCAAACAGATGGGCACTGCAGTGTTGAAAGCCAAAAGGGGAGGTAGGAGGGTAGCAAAAGCTTGTGCAGGAGGTAGTATTAGCAGCTGGCAGAGAGGGCCTTAACTGTTCCTTTTCTAACGTCAGCTTCTACAAATCTGTTCAGATTGGAAGAGCATCGTGATGAGCCTTCTACCTGTTTCTGTGTTCTGCCTCCTAGATCAGTTGTTCACAAGTTCAGTGGAAACTGTAAATCCTTTTAAAGGCAGAGAGATAAAGTCTAGGCAGCCTGAGAAATTGCCAAAAGCAAACAGTTATTGCGAAATATGTAGTGTTTATGAAAGAAGATTGAACACGCTCACAAGACACTCCTGGCACAGGACCAGAGGCAATGAAGTTACTGCAGCTAGCAAAGGTCGCATCTGTCAATTTTGGTTTCTCTTGGTTTCTCAGCGTTCTGGTCTTCCATTTCCATATTCATTTGAGATTTTTTTTAAATAAAGGTGTGAAAAACATTTTGCAGAGCAGGTGGCAGCTGTGACCAAAAGGGCCTTTGCCATTTGTTTGATGCGCTGATAAGGCCCCTTCCTGGACCAGAAGCCCCTTCTCATGCCTTCATCACTCTCTGTATGGACGTTCTACATGGGCTACCCTTGAAGACCAACCAGAAGCTACAGTTAGTCCAGAATGCGGTGGTCTGGGCAGTTATGGGTGTGCCTCAGTATTCCTATAATACGTCTTCTGCATGAGCTACGCTGGCTACTGGTAAGCTTCCAGGTGCTACTTAAAGTCCTGGATATTATCTATAAAGCCTTTTACTGTATTGCATCAGGTCCGGCTAACTGAGGGATCACCTCTCTCAAATTGTCCCTTCCCATCTTGTAAGATCCAGCAGAGTTGGCATGCTCCAGGTCCCATCCTTGAAGCAATGGCATCTGATTGGATCCAAGAGGCATGCCTCCTCTGTTGCAGCACCTGTCCTCTGGAATGGTATCTCCCGGGAGGTTCCAGCAGTCTCAATCCTGCTATCCTTCAAAAAGCCTAGAAGATCTGGCTTTTACCCTAGGCTCTGGGTTAGGCGGAATATGAGTCCATCTGAATGCAATGGTGTTAATGTGTTGGGGTTACGATGGTTTCCTGGTTATTGCCACCTTTTATCTGCCTTATTGTACTGGATTTTGTTTTTAACTTACATACTACCCAGAGCTGTTGTGAGTTGGCCAGCCTTATAAATTTGATTTATAAACTTATATATGCATGTTGGTGTCCAAATATATGTACCATCAAGTCAGTGGCAACTTGTAACAACCACATTGATTTTTTCCAGGAGGATCTGTTCCTACCTGGTCCTTGAGGTCTTCCATTCTCTGATTTAATGCACTTCATATATTATGCTAACATAATCTTTTTGTTCCTCTTTCCTAGTATGCTTTTTTTTAAAAATTGTGATGCCACATAACAGCCACATAACATGCTACCTGCGGATAAAACATCAACATCTTCTCTGTCTAAAGCAGGATCATCTTGACTGAAGCATCTCTGGGTAGGCATACAGCAAAACAAGATTCATCCTAACCTCTTCATATTCAGGAAAGAGTTTTTGGTCCATGCAAAAAACTGCAGTCAGTTTTCTGCCAGGAAGGAGGAAAGCAAGAATCAATGTGCCAGGGCCAGGAAAAGGAGCTAAGGTTAATATTGTTCCTCGGCCTTTGATTAAAGACGGCAATGCCCCAAGAATCTGGGCGATTCGATTTGGGACACCATCTTTATTTCTTCTCTAAAATTTGTATTGTTTTCATCTTGTTAAAAATTTCTTTAATAAAAATTATTAAAAGAAAATCTGGGTGATTGAAGAAAACAGCGAAGGATCATTTGTTTCTGGGAATCTCTAAGAAACAGGCAACCCAATTTAGCTAGAAATCTACATCAGATTTTATGCTTTATTTGATGCAGGTATTTAAGTGTGATTCATAGCCTCTGGTATCCACTCATAGTCAGTATTTGCAAGTGCTTTGTGCAACCTGGAACCTCTTTAAACTGAAGTTACTTCTAAATTAGAAGCAGATCCATATCATTTTCTGATCCACCCAGAACCTCCCGTATCTGTTTCTTCTGGGGATCCTTTTTCACCCACTCTCTGTGTTTTGAGCATCGCTCAGTTGTTATCTCCTTTGACATTGAATGTTTTGCATGCAACTACTTAAAGGAATAAAACTAAGGCTCATATTATTTTTCCCCTTTTCCTAAATAAAATAATTACATTGATTGCTGGTGAGACAGATCTAACTCCCTAGAGAGACTCATTTCTCCAGAAACATGTCACAGTACAAGCCTAGGAGGAGGCTCTAAATAATTTATTATTTTTATCATATTTTTTTCCTAGCATTTGGTGGTCAGGCATTCAGGGTATGAGATCCCTGTCAGTCTCATGAATTAGCATCGGGGGGGGAATAAAGGCATCCTCTTGGAAGATCAGTGCCAGTAACAGTAACCAGTAACTACTAAGCAGCTACACCAAACTAAGAAGTTGGAGTCCACGTGTATAAACCAAAACATTTTCTGGTAGAGAATGTATGAAACCTCCAACTTTTCCTTCATGGACCCAGCCTTGCTGCTATGGACACAAATCCATAACACAAGTGCACATTTTGAAGCACAGCTGTGTGATTTGGAAACATGACATTTGTTTCAAAATGCAAACTGAACACATTTGTTTCACGTCACTAGTTGGAACAATTGCAGCTTTACACATTGCTAGTCCAACTTCCCTTCTTTACAGCAGAGTTGGGACTTCAGGGGATGGACGTTTTATTGTGACATTGGAGGGCACAATTATTGCCAGATTTTAAAAAGTACATAAAAAACAGGTTTCATTTGAGGAGAAAGCTCTAAACCAGTGTTTTTCAAACTTGGCAACTTTAAGATGTGTGAACTTCAACTTCCAGTGCTGGCTGGGGAATTCTGGGAGCTGAAGTCCATACCTTAAAGTTGCCATGTTTGAAAAACACTGCTCTGAACTCACCCTGAGGCTTATTGCATAGCTGACCTTGTAGAAGCCCTACCACTTGTCCATTCCCTTCCTCCATCTGATCCAAACCCAGATCACACCAACAAGAGTGAAAACAGTTCAAATATTCTTCTAGCCCCACCAGTCCACAAGATGAGGCATGCAACAGGGACATTACTACTAACTGCCATTTCAGATGCCTGAGGTAATATCTCAGATCTAATTCAGGTAATCCAATCTCCTTTTAAATGAAATCAGTGGGGTTTTCTCCATTACAGTTAGATTCTTCTTGTAGATAAACATTCATACACCAGAGCATTCGTTCTCAGAAGTGTGTATTAATTTAATAGCCAATCTGGAAGAACGAACTTCTATAACTCTTTTTTTTCCCCAGCTTCTTGACTTATAACATATTGGGTACTTGCTACCAGTATTTTGCAGACCAAACAAAAGCATTTTATCACATCACTGCAACATCTATGTCCTATCTTGATGTTATTTGTCTTCACTATTCTGTTTACTCCTCCGATTCCTCTTATAGCTACTGTTTTACAAGACATGCACACAATGTGCTACTGAGTAAAGTATGGGCCAATGTTGCAGAATGATAGCTCTTACAGGTGGAGATGGCTTCAAGGTCTGACTATCGGGGGAAGTGGTGAGGAAACCAAAATGATATTTTCACCAGGAAGGACCAGAGTTTAAAAGCCAATTTGAAAAAAGACAAGTTGATGGGAAACCAAGCACACAGTTCTGAACTCACCTCAGGGGAATACAAGAAAAGTTTCAGCAGGAAACTCATGAGGTTCCTTCCCCCGTTTCCCACTCCGTGCAAACAAGGGTACAAACTTGTGAATGAAGACAATTTTCCACAAACATGGAGACACATTCAGTTAATGGACCAGAAAAAGACACAGCAATGAAAGCCTGCATGTTGTTAAATATGCCTATTTTTGCCACCACCATGAGGGCTCACGGGTGAAAGGGTCATCAGCACCCACCCATGTGTTTACTCAATAAAATCCAGTGTCAGTTTCCATCCCTCAACAGCAGAATTCGCCTGCCCTTATTTTCCAAACACAGAAAGGAAGCTCTCAAGGGGTTGATTTCATAAACCTTTGCTCAGAAGTGAGCAGATGAGAAGCCCAGGCGAAACTTGTTTATTTCACATTTACACAACCCTAAGATCCATCAGCTCAAACACCATTTGAGCCTAGAAATTTGTTCTGTAGTACTAGAACTAAGCTCCTCATTCTTTCACACAATGTCTATTCATGGCTACTCCCAAGAGTTGTCTTTTTTTTTTTTGGTTTCAGTCATCCAGATGTTTAGAATTGGCAATTAAGACAATTCTAAGCTGTGGATAACTTCTGCTTTTGAGGATCAACAGTACAGGAACCAGAAGTCGAGAAATACACAGCAGACTAGCACTTGGTAGGACAGCAATGAAGACCTTGGAAAAGATATGCAGATTGCTAAGAGTCAATACTGACTTGATGTCACATAATGAATGAATGAATGAATGAATGAATGAATGAATGAATGAATGAATGAATGAATGAATGAATTCCATCAATACAACTCTTCCCAAAAGAGATCTTAGACATTCTGCTCAGCTAGATTTGGGGCAGGTGGGGGGGATGTAATATATATGGTAGTCCTTCAGGTTCAAAGAAAACACGCTGTTGTGCAGTTCATCTGTGGACACAGAGGTGGCTCTGCAGCCCGTCTGGAAGCGCAGAGTCTAGCACAAGGGGGGCACTGGAAGTCCATTGTTGTAGTAACTGTGGGTGTTATTCTGTGACCTGCTCACAGTTTGCTATCAGTTTTTGGCAGCGCCTGTCTTCAAAGCCGGTGAAGGTTCATAGCACAGGGCTGGCCAGCAGGTTCTGTCAGTAGCCTCAGCTTCTAGTTCCCTTGGCTGGATGTCACCGTGGCGTAGGGTTTCTTTCACAGCGTCTTTGTAGTGCTTGCGTGGTCGACCTCGAGGTCTCTTCCCAGACTCCAGTACACTATAGAGCAACTGGCAAGGCATACCATGGTCGTCCATTCTGATGACGTGTCCCAGGCACTGCATCTGGGCTCTGATAATCAGGGGCTCAATGCTGGTGGACTCTGCATGATCCAAGACCTCCAGGTTGGAGACACGGTCTTGCCAACAAATGCCGAGGATGGAGCAGAGATGTATGGGGAGTATGGGAGATATATGGGGTGCATGGACTATTCAGGGAGGGGTAGCACCACTGGTGGAGGAGCCCACCATGCCCTTTCTAGGGCTGCTTGCTCACCTTTGGTCCCCACCAGGCTCTCAGCTCTTACCTGTGGGGGGCCGTAGTCCTAAAACAAATATCTGGAGGCCTAGTGAGTAAGGAAGTGGACCACAGGAGTTTAGAAGCTGTTAAATCCAATCTCTGAATTTTACATTATTGCCCTTGACTTTCTAATATAAAAGTAATTATCATGGTCCCCTTAGACACAAACTAAAACTCTCCGCAAGCCAGAAAATATCAATTGCTTCTTCAGCCATGATTGCAACTGTAATAAAATGCATTATGTGGTTAAATGCAAAGAGATAATATATCTTCTTTTCCAAAGAAGGATTTCATGGACGTGGCAGTTTGGAGTCAGCGTTCTTCTGAAAAGCCCTACTCGTTAATTACAAACAAACGGACAATCCCCCCACAGCCTATGGAATTACTGCATTCAGGATGCTTAAAAGACAAGGGAATAGGGTCAGGCAAGGGAAGGAGACTTCTAGATGAGACAACTGAGAATGAGAAGATTGCCGCTGAGTGTGAATACCAGCTTAGATGAAAAAAATCAGCTCTCAGGCAAAAAATGAGTCAGCTGAAGTCCTCTTCTAATGCGCCTTCAGAATTAAAAAAATTTAATTCAATTTTTTTTTTAATTTTACATACAAATATTAGTTGGAAGCACTGCAAATAAGAGAGTATGAAATGATTTTTTATTTTTAATTTCTGCTCCCTGTTCCGATTTTTAAATGTAGACAGGGAGCAGAAATATTTCCTGAACATTGAGGAATATTTGCTTTTATATCACGTGGTGTTACCGTTGTTTAACTTATCTGTGGCTGCATCAATGCCATTCTTTTCCTGCTAAACTGCTCGCTCTTCTTCCTAGATCAATGACATGAGTAATGTTGGCTAATCAGGGATCACATACTACGCAGGATAACATCGCAATGCTATATAGCCAGATCTGATGATCCAATGTTGTCACCGGGGACAAAGATAAGGGAATTCTTTGAAAACAAGCACATAAAAACCGCTGATGGGGTATTACTGGCATATCTGAAAATGTTCAACAGTACTGTGGGCTTGCTAAAATTTAAAAGCCTCCTTTTTAGGGAGTGGATAGGTAGAATTAGGTAGGCCGTGAGAATTTTCCGTTGCACATTAAACATAAACATAGTGACCTGCGAGAAAAAGGTAGAATTTCAGCAAAGACCAAATTCACGGAAGGAAGTTGAAGGGCTTCATTCTTCAGACTGTTGGCCATCAGTTATTTAAACAAACCAGCAAACAAACCAGAATTTTTCTTATTTTAGAAACAGACCCTCCATTTTGTATGGCAGTTGTTGTGTCACAAATGGAAAAAAAAAAATTGCTTTGGGGAATAAAGGATGAATAAGCCCTTGGATGGAAAAGTATTACCAGCTCTGACTCTAGAAAGGTCTATTGGGAGGATGAGAAGACGTAAGCAGGCAACACAGAAGGATGGAAGAAAACCAACTGCGAGAGGAAAGAAACATAAAGAAATAAATTTATTACCCAAAGCCTTTGACAGAAATACAGTTTTCTTCTCATGAGCTTGTTCCTGGTGTCCCTTAGAAGTAACAAGTGGGAAAAAAAGAAACACTGGTTTTGTATTAGATCTTCTCTACTAGTTATTATTTGGAAGGGATAGGATGCAACATCAGTAAATATTTTAGGACTTTAGAGCTTGTTATTTCATTTGTCAGTAAAACTGTCCTAAAAACATTTCAATTTAATATTGCAGAGTTTCCGTGAGCCTATCACTTCCTAAAACTTTCAGCGGCAAGGGCGTTATTATTTATCAACATAACGCATAAAGTAATGATCAGTCCTCTTCAACTGTCAGTCTCAGTCCTCAGTCTCAGACGTCTTCAAGCCTCAGTGGATTACAGATCTCCTGCCGCACAAGCATCTCATTCCTCTTCATGGTCAACAAGCACGGAGTCCATTAATTCCTGCCCGTAGATGACTGGCTGTCTTCCATGTTCACAATGTAGCATAATTCCCAGTGAAGATTTTCTTTTCCTTTCTCCTTATTTCAGCCACATGCAAGGGCAGGTAGAAACTGAAGACACTGACTCTCTAAACCCGTTTTTGCAGGCGTGTTGCCCTTTCTGGACTGCAGATTTGCAAATGTTCTCTACAGAAGCGAGATCCTAGGAATGTATCTGTTTGACCTACTGGTAATACTCAAGATTGCTAGGACAAATGAAATTCAGAAATATCCTTCAGTGAGATTGGCACTAGAGGGAGTAATAACTACAATTTTAATATCTTTTCACGTTTCAATATTCTCCCTTCTTCAGCTATGCGCGTTCACACATACACCCCTCATATTGTGCCCATCAAACTAGCTCAAGAAGATTATATTTAAGCAATAACTAAATGCTACTGCTTTAATGTTATTTCTGACAGCTTAATTGCGTGCATAACTCAACCATTTCCAGCACCTTGAAGCACAACCTATAGCTAAGGCAGGAAGCGGATATTTCTAATTCATAAAGATTCCACATTTTTGGAGAGCAATCAGTTAATGAGCTGTATGTTATTGGCATGGATTGTAGATAATTAGGCTGGAGATGCATTGTTTGTTTTGCAGCAGTGGTAAACTGAATGAAACAATTAATGTATGCAGGAAGAGAGAGGTGCTTTGTCCTTTAAAAATATACGTTATTTGAAAAACCATAGAAAGGAAAACCTCAGAGATGCAGGGTTCCTCCAGAGACGATGCAAACCTCTGGATAAGAGATGCTTCAAAGTCAGCTCCCTTGATTAGCTCAAAATCACAAAAGGCAGCAACTGACCTACCCTTGGGACTGTTTGTGTGCACCTTCGAGTCAGATTTTGACTCCTAGCAACTGCCTGGACGAGTCCCTGCAGTTTTCTTGGCAAGGTTTTTCGGAAGAGGGTCACCCTTGCCTGCTTCCTAGGGCTGAGAGAGGGACTGGCCCAAGGTCACCCAGCTGGCTTCGTGCCCAAGGCAGGAACAGAACTCACAATCTCCCGGTTTCTAGCCTGGAGCCTTCACCACCACACCACACTGGCTCTCTTGTGATGCTCTCACATATTATCTGGGAACATTACCACAATATAATACCTGAGAATTCCCCCAGCAGTTTCCCGCATCCCATCACCGCCTTAATCAACAGAGTCAAGCCAACAGCTTTAAGCTGACAAAAGGGCCCAGATTGTTATGCCTGTATCTCCATGGCTTCCTGTTAGGGAAACTTGTGTAGGCAGATTTCAAACTTGATTTTTTTAATTTATCAGAAAAAAAAATTTGTTAGTTTGGATTAGGGTTTTATGGGAGTTATATTAACTTTTAAGATTTACAAGGACCCCAAGGGGGGGGGGGGTTGTTGTTGTTGTTTTTATGCTACGTTTTCAGTTTTAAAAGCCCAACAGTTTTGCAGCAGTACTAGATTCTTAAGGCTTATCACCCAAAATTTCCTGGAGTGAGCCTATGACTGTGCCCTGTTTGGTGATCCCGTGGCCATTCCAGGAAACAGGTCCTGTATGTACCCTGGGGTTTTTAACAGTTAAGGACAGGTCTTTTAACCTTTAGGCAAATTTTAAAAGTAAATGCGGATTTGTTTTTGAAGAAGGAAGAACATTATTAGCTGGATTTTATTCTGGTTAGTATTCATCCCCCCATGGATCCATTGCAGAAACATTCTTAAATTGGCTTGCAGAGAGATCCAGGGTAGAATTCTTTTTAAACCCTACTTCTGGAGAAGAGGTTGCCCACAGAGATCCGGCAGTGCCCGTTGTTGTTGCCAGCCAGGTGGGTCAATGAATTTTTTTTTTTAAACTGTGCTTTAATGGGAGACATTTCCACCTCCTTCCCACATGTGCTTTTCTCACCACAGCAAGGATCCTGAAGGCATGCAAGATTTGCCACAAATGCAAGAGCTTCATGTTTCAATATCATTGCTCGAACTCAACCACTGAGTCTTTTTTACCCAGCATGCCCTCTCCCTCCCCTTGCCTCATCCTGGTCCTTTCTTATTTCCACTTCAAGCTGTCCTATTTTGTTATGAAATGTTGCTGGAAATCCTCTTTTCTCCTCTGTGACAGAAAGTAATTGACATGTCAAGGAAGACAGATGCCACAACCAAGTGCAGGGACAGAAATAATCTCACTGTTACTCCTAAGAGCAGACAGACCCTGCTGAAAAACTAGCACCTTTGAGTCAACAAATTATATTAGACAGAGGCCAGCTCTTGCATTAGCTCGTGGGCTTTCCACCCACGCTTGTCTGGAAGCCACATTTGCTTTGAAAATCTCTCTTCTACTTCCTATCCCTTAATTCTAATGCTCCTCATTCAAGTGAATGGTGTTTTCAGTGTTTTAGCGTTCTCCACATTGAGTTTGTTATTTCCTGCACTTGGCCAACAGCTGAACTGGCTAGAATTCCTGGTCCTTTTAGTTTTTGAACATTTTCAGAAATTTTTCTCCTGGTTTATAATCTCTCCAAGAATCACCAAATCCATCCTTTATGACATTGTTACCTAACCTCAAAATTGGGGCCCACATTTGATACTTTATGAACAGGCTCTCACTCTTTTTTTTAAAAAAAAAACAACTTCCACAACATTACAATTAATGTTTCTTTCAAAAAAACTTGTTTGTGGTATTATATATAAATTTAATAGCAATATAGTTATATAACTATATTAATATTATATGAAAGAACTATATAGTTTAAAAAAGAAAACTAACCTAGAGAGAGAGAGAGAGAGAGAGAGGCTATATGGTGAAAAGAAATAAGATAAAATAAAACTCTTATATTAAATTATCTAGAAACAAAACAAAACAAAAAATAACTCAAAGAAATAAAATTTTAAAATGCACTAAACTGAATTAGGAAGTCAAAACAACAATGTGAAAGACCTAAATGCTTAAATCTAATTTTCTATTCTATTCTATTCTATTCTATTCTATTCTATTCTATTCTATTCTATTCTATTCATTATATTTCTCTCTCTCAAAGCCCCATTGAAGATAGATATCAGACTACTGCATATATATATTTAACTTATTAAATTATATAACTTTCTTCAATTTTTCAATGTCTCATACTTTAAAGATTTCCCTTCTTTTTCTGTCTCTGACTTTTCTGTGCTCTCAACTTACTTCCTTTTATTTCATTACCTACCTATGGGTGAAGATGGGAAAATGCAGCTGCACTTTGGTAAAAACTTAATATCAACAGGGGGCTTCCAGGTGAGAACTGATGGTGGGGTAGATATGCCTGCAAGCAGCTCCGTGAGTGAGGACAAACACTGCAGTGGAACCGTCAGCCAGGAGCCAAGTTCTGGCTGCCAAAATCTCTCTGGAGGAAGAAGAGATTGTTGGGATCACCCATTTGTGCTCTGGAAGAGCTGCTTCTGATGAGAAGACCACAGGAATTGAGTTTCTTCTGGTCGATCGTGAGTTGAGCGGCTTGGAAGCTGAGGGATCTACAGTGCGCCCTTAACTGCTGGGCAGCCTTAATGGACATTTAACCGGCAAAAGCCTCAGCTTCCTAAACACTTTATGACTTCATTACTTTACAACCTAAAGAGATATTCTGAACAGCAATGTAGATCAAAGAGTCTTAGTTAGTGCCTTCTTTCTGAAATTAAGAAGAAAGGGGGAAATGCTATTTTGAAGGATTTTAATTTAAAAGCAAAAAGCGTAACAAGAGTGTGATTCAAGAAAGTTTTAAACAGATAGCGTTTTTATCTTCTCTTTTAAAAGTTTTAATTAAAAATTTATATATATATATATAGAGAGAGAGAGAGAGAGAGAGAGAGAAATTAATATCAACAGGAACAGAAAGACAGCCAATATCATTGATACAGAATGAATCAAAATCTGATCTCTGTAATTGTTCTATACAGACGTCACATTCTGTACCGATTGTATAATGGCAAGTTCACATAGAATTCAATAAAGTAACTTTTTTTAAAAAAGTATAATAATTAACATTTCAGTAGTTACTGCAGTATTTGTATTGAGGATAACAGCTTTTTAGACACATCATCATCACCATCACAGCATTTTGCTTTATAGGTGCTTCTTTCTGTCACATTGGCTATCAAGAAATGACTTATATTCTGAGACATATTGGACTTCAGTTCCTAGAATTCCTAGCCAGCATAGCCATTATCTGTGCTTGTTAGAGATTCTGTGGTTGAAGTCCAGCACATTTGGAGGGCATCAGGCTAAGAAAGATTGAATTACTACACTGTGGATCAACAAAGCCACCAATGCCCTCTTTTCCATCCATGGAGCAGGGGTGGGGAATCAAGACTGACACAAGGGCAGACACAGCCCCGTGACACAAGCCCCAACCCTTTTGAATGGGCACGTACAAAAGGGGTGGGGCCAGCATCATGATATCTCATCCACTAACTTGCCTGTTTTGACCCCTCTTACAGGTGCTGCTGTTCTTTACTCTGTGTGTGTGTTACTTTAAAAAGGGATAACTTAATATTTCCAAAAGGAACCATCCATAAAATATGGCATTACATGAAAGGCTGAGGAGAGAAGCTGCAAAGGTGTGACAAAGAAAGCTTTTTATACGAGTTGCAATGTGGTGATGTGCTTTCTAATTAAGTGGCATAATTCATGACAGATATATCTGGACTCCCTTCAATTACTTAAAACATTGCAGCAGCCCCAGTATATCAGCTGCGTGGCTTTCCCCCTGATGAATTTAATCTGACTCCTTGCTGCAGATAACTAATTAAGCTGAGGCTCCTCAGAAAACAAAAAAACAAAAGATGAATTGGAAGGAAAACCAAAACAGTGCTCAGGAAGAAGAAAATCAGAGCCCACTTGGGTTCATGGAGACAGAGTCTCTAAAAAGCATCTTTTGGCATAAGTGAGGTATATTTAAGTCAGATAAATTAAATTAAGTTCGGTGTAGTGGTGAAGGCACCAGGCTAGAAACCGGGAGACTGGGAGTTCTAGCCCTGCCTTGACCTGGGGCCAGTCCCTCTCTCTCAGCCCTAGGAGGAAGGCAATGGCAAACCACTTCCGAAATCTTGCCAAGAAAACTACAGGGACTTGTCCAGGCAGTCACCTGGAGTCAAGACTGACTCAAAGGCACCAAAATAATAACAACAAGAACAACAACAACAATTCTTTCAATGGCTAAGAGCAGGAAAGTTGAAGAAAGAGACAGAGAGCTAATTCTGGCTGTGCAAGACCAACCCTCAAGAACAAACACATACAAAGCCAGAATCGAGAAGACAGCAACAGACAGCAAATGCCGCTTCTGCAAAGAAGCTGAAGAAACAGTGGACCACCTAGTCAGCTGCTGCAAGAAGATCACACAGACTGACTACCAACAATGGCATGACAAAGCAGCAACAATGGTGCATTGGAATATTTGCAAGAGATACCATTTGCCTGCAAGCAGGAACTGGTGGGACCATAAAACAAAGCCATAGAAAATGAAGAAGTTTAAGTGCTCTGGGACTTCAGAATTCAAACAGACAAGCACCTGCCACGTAACACCCCAAACTTAACAATTGTTGATAAGAAAGACAAAAAAGTCTGGATAGTGGACACTGCAATACCTGGAGACAGCGGGATAGAAGAGAAAGAACTGGAGAAAATCACAAAATATAAAGACCTGCAAATAGAAGTAGAACGAGTGTGGCAAAAGAAAGCAAAGATAGTACTAATAGTTATAGGCGCCTTGGGTGCAACCCCAAAGCGTCTGGAGTACCACTTGAAGACCATCGGCATCGACAAAATCACCATCAGTCAGTTGCAAAAGGCAGCTTTGCTTGGAACAGCTCACATCCTGCGACAATCCCTTTAACACCATCAAGTGACAACATCTGCCTACCCGAGGTCCTTGGGAAGGACTCGATAGGTGGATAAAAATGCCAAATCCAGTCTAAACATCTGGCTGACAGTGCAACCAACAATAATAAATCCAGGTAAATTTAAAAATAAAATGGTGCAAAAATTATACTTCCTTAACTAGGGTATTGATAAGCATACATCGAACAGTGTCCCTGACTCTGCCGGAGGGATAAAAAAAATTGAGGAGATGAAGATGCAGATGATGACAATGATACATTATTGATTATGCTTTAATAATAATCAATTATATTGATTATTTTCTTGTAAGCCTTTTAAAAAAAAAACCTGAAATGCAATTTGTATTATTATTCCACTATTACTGAGAGTGGCCTGATACTACCCCAACTGTTTTGTCTACTACAATTTTTGTTGTCAGTGATAAATTTAATGATTTGGCAGAAAGGCAATGTCTACGTAAAAATATCCAGGGTGGCTCTATAAGTAATTTACATTAGAGCTATGCATGGTTTGGAAATGATTCAGAGAAAGTTATGGGTGCCCATGACGGGGGAGAAGAGGAAAAGGAGCAGATGACAACATTCACATCATATAAATAAAATAAATAAATAAATAAAATATGTCATAGTGGAAATGATGTGATTTGTGGAATTGCACCAGATATGATGCGAGTACTAAGTTATGCCCTTTGCATGATTGTGTCATGACACACATGCTGTCATTTTGATGTCACTGTGGTTTGTTACATCACTGAGAAAAAGTGCTTCTGAAATTATGGGAGCACAGCACCTCTCTGCTACTGAATTACACTGATGTTCAAATTCTAATAATGATTTGCGTCTTTATATACGCAGACTGCATCTTCACCCATTGCTGGTGAAACAGATTTTGGCCTCTTCTGGGCGATGCCAAGTGGCCCACCGTCTTCCTGGTAGCTTGTCAGTTTGAGGCGTCCAGAAATTCCATTTGGGTATAACAGCAAAACAAAACTTGCAGTGAATACATGGTTCCACTTATCAAAATGATATTAGATAGGTTTGTGAAAAGCAAAATAATAATAATTTCTGAGCTTTTGATTTGTGGACATACGGCTGTTTGTTCTTCATTCTTTTCCTAAACAGCCGCATTGCAGTAGGCTTTGAAAAACCTGGGCAAGGAATTGTGTAGCTAATGAGTCTTTCACAACTCTTTACTAGTGTCTCCAAATTAGAGTTGCCAGCATTTTGCATTCGATCTCCAAAAGATTTTCCAGAGCTTGCAGGAGCACAAATAATTGCATTAGTCTGGAGTACTTTAGTGCTGCTGTGTCTTTTCCCCAGGATCATATAATGACTGCCTTCCACAGCTGCTGCACAATCCTGGGAAAGGATGTGGCTACTTTGAGATGTTGCGGACTAATGCTCCATTTGTGCCCCATGTGTTACAAGCCATCTTTTGGCAATTGAATCCAAAATGCTACACAGTTCTACTCCACTCAGTTGTAAACAACTCTGGGTGGCCACATAACCTATTCTATAAAATAAGGTTTAAAAATATAAAAATTGAACTAGTGACAATTCCCAATTCTATGCCAGGGACAATACGCCAACTCAATTCAAGCAGAACACCACGTTCCCAGATTGTGATACTTTCTAACACCTCCGTCCCCAAGATCTACCTGGAAAAAACAGGTTATAATTGCCTTTCTAAAGCTCAGTTAGGTTGGGGCCATATGGATCTCAGGAGAAATGCTGTTCCAAAAGATGAAGGCTGCAATTCTTTTTAGTTTTTGTCCTCCCATTAGCTAGGTGGTAGAAACAAAGATGCTATGTCAGACGTAGAAGAAATGGAGAAAGAATTTGAGATACAAGTTTGGGTAGAGTCACTTGCAAATGCTTATGATTTGTCTTGCAAAAAGGAAAGATAAATAAGACTTTTTAAAAAATGGAAATGGAACAGGAGACCAGGGCTAGACCCTTAGCCATCTGAATACTCAATGGAAGCAGCCCTTCATCCCCTATTCAGTCTGGTATAGAAGCTCATTGTTCCTTGCTCAACAAGGCATGTGGTTGACCACTGCTTTATTAGTTGGCCTTTGGTCTGATCCACTAACTCTCCTTCAGTTTCTAATGGCTGTAATCTTTCTTTTCATCATTTCTGTTACAGGCAAACATTCAACAGGCAAACACTGCTTCTCCATGGAGACAGAAGTTGCATTTTTCTACTTCTTAAAGAATTGCCCGGGAAATAAAAACAGGTGTCCCAACCTTGGTTTCGATCAATCTTCCTTTATTCCTTGGATTGCTGGCAATTATATGCGGAACTGGAGCAGGTGAAATATTCTTGCCATGCGTAAGGACTGAAGCTGGTAAGGCAGGAACTAACACCACTCAAACTAGATAGAACTGTTGTGTAAACACGAAGCAGGTGGATTCCAGTTTCAAGGCTGAGAAAAGAATAACCAGAAGTTGACTGACTCTGAAGCGGGACAATTCATTACTGCAAACCACAGGGTTACTGTAAAGAATTTCATGATGGATTTCTTTTCCATTTCTGCTTCCTCCTCACCATCTACATGGCTCGTGTTTAGTGCTATGTTACATGATTTTTGCTTCTTCTTATTGGCTTGCTTGGTTGCTTACCCTGCTTGACTCCTCACACTTCTCCTGCCTCACCCCAGTTTTAATATCTTCTTCTCAGCTTCAGAATTTTGAGACTTTTTCCCAGAAAGGTAGAATCTGTTTTAATCTTTAATTCCAAAGTCAGATTTGTCATTGTACCTCCTGCTGATTTCATTTTCATTTGTTGGAACACATCGAACCTATGCTCTGTTGAGAACATAATTGTGATTCTTTCTTTCCATCTTTCCTTATTATTCTGTTCTGTTCTGTAATATTTTACTGTTTTTTTCCCCCCCTTTGAACTACTGTAAACTCATTCCAGCACTTCAGTAGTGGCTGGAATGCAGGAAACCTGCAGAATTCAACTTCCTAAGAATCTCAGCCAGGCAATTTCTCTAGAGGTGTATTAGCTGAGAATAAATGCTCCTAAGAGGAACTCTTTAGTTGTTGATATAAAACAAGCAAGTTTTAAACTGTCCACAAAAATGCAAGAAGTCCTTGGTAAGATATACCAATAAGTAGGATATCAGGCAGAGTTCTGAAGAAACCACTTCCAGGCATTGTGCTATAAGAACAATGGGGAAAATGGCTCTACTTTTTCTACAGCTATCAGTCTGGGCTGCAGAATTATGAACCACCACTAGACGGTAGAAAAGAAGTAAAGAAAATTCTAATCTTTTGCTGCCATCCAGAGTTCATGTGGATTTTGCAGCCCGGATCTTTGTAGTCCTTTTGGCAACAAAATGGATGTGGTGTATCGCTGCCTTTTTTCTTGTTTAAAAATTATCTTTATTGAGCATGCTTCAAAAAAAATGAATGTGAGTAAGGAAAAATACAGAATATATACAAAGGTGTAAAGTCATGGTACAGGTAATAAAATACAGATGAATAAACGGTGAATCTAAAGTATCGTAAAGACTGTTAGGTTCCAATGTATCATTAGACACTTATGATATTATAAAATGTATCATAACCACTTTGTAAACAAAACCCAGGACTGTTGAGCTTCAAGCTGAAAATGCTTGGTTAACCCAGTATAAATCACTAACCATAGTTTTACACTGACTGTTACCCTGATGCTGAGAGTCTTATCATCCATCAGATTGAGAGATAGACCCAATATGTAAGAAAATCCAAATTTTGGACGTGGCACAAATCCATATATAATGTTCTAGACCATAAGAACGTAAGATGTGTCCTGCTGTTCTCACAGTGGCCAACCGACTGTACAAGGAAGGCCACCAGTCTCCCAGCAGATGGCCTCCAGAGGCAGTCACACAGCCATCAAGGCTGATAACCCTGGATCCCCCATATATAATCTAAGACTGGTTTCCGGTTAGAAATAAATCCTAGACATTGAAGCATACTTCCCCAATTAAGTCAGCCATTCTTTCAAACAGAAAATCAGACATCCGCTTCCATAGAAAGTATGTAAAATCCTTGCAGCCATTAGTATATACAATGCTAGTTCAGTATATTTTGGAAGGATATACGGCTTAGTACGTTTAAAAAAAAAAATCTCCGGTTCCAATGGAAACCTTTTCTTCCCAAACTCCCCACCCAGCCTACAACCTTAACCTTGCCTCATCCAAGTAATAAGCAGATCTGACTCTACTAAACTTTTTGAGATAGACCAAAGTCTGCCTATCTGGAAAGATCTCTAGTTTTATAAGAAGAATCAGCCATTATATTTCCTTTTACCCCATGTCAGGGAAAAAAACACGTTAAACACGGGAGGCAGACACTCCATAAAACAAGTCACTTCAAAGTTCTAAAAGCTTTATTAAATGTTAGTTCAATAAGCAAGTAAAATTCAACCAATAGCATACAAGGTACTTACTTAGATACACATTGCAATGCCGGTAGACAGCTTGACCAAGTGGGTGCCGACCCCCTCGTTGCAATCCTTTTTATCCTCAAAAACCACAAACATGACTTCTAGGTTTAGCAACTGAACCATAACTTCCTTGGTGCTAATTTTACCATACTTTCCTGTTCTATTCGTCCCTGTCACATCTGTTCCCATCAACAAGTTTGCTTAGTCTTGCATTTTTACTTATTTCCTGTTATCGCCCTACAGGTCACATTTCAGCTAACTTGGCTTTATTAAATGCAATCAAAACTAACATTAAAACATACAAAAGCCTACTAAAATTTTCCTCTCACACCCATGATGCTCAGAAACCATTTTTACTGAATAAATTCAAGAGGAACAATTAGTGTTCACAACTGTGTAACTTACAGGGCTGTGCAGAGATTTCTTGAAGCTTCAGCCGATTCACCTCATCCAACCAGGTCTGTAAATTGAAGAAGGTGCTGGATCCATAGCAGAGAATTGCATTGGGTGGTCCTTACAGGTATTGCAGATTTAAAGGCCTTTCTGCTGCTTTGGGGATTATTACTGTCCGTCTGTTTAACTATCTCTTTATTTTCATGTACGGAGCATGCCAAGGGCAGTTGCAGGTATGAAGGGCTCTCAGCTACTGACATGGATAGCCACCTAATAAATTAAATCTTCCACCTGTTACAGCCTTTCTGAGGTGGGAAAACCAACTTTCCTTGGGCTGCATCATTTTCTCAGCTTCTGTAACATGGCCAGCCACAAACCTTAATTTTGCTTCCTTTTATTGTTACAGTTCTATGCTGGCTCTGCTAGCAGGACTCAGGGTTTAAATTAATCTCAGCAGTCTGAATACAGGCTTCTGGTTGACCAGTCCTGTGCATCCTTGGGTGAAATCTTACTGGTACGTTCTGCATAACTGGGGAAGACTCCAAAATGAATGTGGGCAGGCCAGGCCAGGCCAGGCCAGGCCTTACAAATGCTGGCCAAATTTTTTACTTCTTTGTTTTTAAAAGAGGGGATGGCAATGCTACGAATCCCTCTTTAGGCTAGCCTCTTCCTCTTGACCTGCTGATCTCTGTGATATTGTATCTGCAGTTACTAATCAAGGAGCATAAAGCAGTGTTTCTCAACCTTGGGAACTTTTAAGATGTGTGGACTTCAACTCCCAGAATTTTCCAGCCAGCCATGCTGGCTGGGGAATTCTGGGAGTTGGTCCACACATCTTAAAAGTTCCCAAGGTTGAGAAATACTGGCCTAGAATATTGTCAGGAAGCAACAACCCTGACCCAATGGAGTGCTGATGAAGGGCTCTCTCCAAGGAGACGCCATCCTTGCTAACCTTGGCATCCCAGTATCCCCCGTGGTCACAGTTACAGGCAGCAAGGCACCCACCCCCACAAAGACAAGTAATTATTCTTCAGTCCAGTCCAGAACATCAAGCAAAAGAGAGGTTTTTTTAAGTCTGTATTTTTAAGATGACGGCAGGACACTTTGCTCTGGTTCACACTCATCAGTCCATCTCTTCCAGCCAGCTGGCTACCAAAGCCTGCTCCAACTTGGCCCACTCTCACAACTCTAATAAAGTAGTAGTTTTACTGTCTGGGCCAAACAACCCAGCTCATCAAGGCCTGCCAGCCTGTCAGAAAAGCTGGCATCAGTTTGCAGTACTAGGAGGAGAGGTCTTCTCAGAACATTGCTCAGAACATCAACGAGCAAGAGTTGAGACTGGAGTGAGTCTTGCCCCTGGGGATTCTTCTGCATCACTCCCTTCAAGAGCTTGGCTTTCCAAGGCCCACCTAGTCTGGCATCCAGGAAAAGAGATGGAAGAGTAGAGTCATTAAAATCCTGGCGTGGCGAAATCCTAAACATTAGGGATCAGCTGGCAGGTTATCTGCAAAGGAGGGAACTATGGGCACCCACAGAGTTGGGTGGAGGGAGCAAGTGGTGAAACCTGCATCACAATGTTGCAATACGATTTCTATCATTTATGTACCTGTGTGCAGCATGGCAACACAAGTGTGAAAGCGTGGAGCTTGTGGGGTGATGTCACAATTCCTGTTTTGTTATTTTGAGATCATTACGGCTCGGGATGGACATCTACGGAGGAAAGTGCCATTAGTAAGCAGCATTCGCAAATAGTTTTTGTGACTGGCAGACCAGGTCTTGTCCCTCCTGCAAATGTGGATTGCTAAGCAAGGCTGCACATGTGGTTGGAACATGGCTACCGCCGCGAGGGTTTCATTGACTTCCTCGCTCTCATGCGTGTTAATACGGTCAGAAACTGAGTCCTACCACTGTTGAGGAGTCCTTCCCACAGGGGTCCAAACTTGCCTATCAGTTTGTCCAATTCTCCTGGCATCTCAGAAAAGCCAATGATCAGAGACAGCAAAACATGCCACCTCACCTAAGCCTGCCAACCGTCTACCCGGGAAACCAGTGATAAGGCACATCAAAGCACACCGTCCAACATGAGCAAGTCACTGGTCATCCTTTAGTGTCATGCCAAGCCTGGCACTTCAGAGGAATAAATGGAAATAATTTTCCAAACGGCTCTTAACATATAGTTTTTATTAGAGTTGCTCAGAAGCAGCTCTAGAAACACCAGCTCCAAACAGCTTCCAACAATTCCAGAAACAACTCTGTCTATTGGGGGTCATTAAATAATTTAGGGACTGGTGTGCTGCCCTTTCCTTATTCCTGCTACCTCTTACTCTAAAATATATTTCAAACATTTAGTGGGATAAAACTATTGAAGGAATCCCACTGAAATTTGGCAGGATTAATATCCTTTAAATTATCCAACATCCTTTACATTTTCATTCCACTCTGCTGAATAACAACAACAATTTGCACCCAAAAGCAAAGGTAGTAACAATAGTAATAGGCGCCCTGGGTGCAATCCCAAAACATCTGGAGCATCCCTTGAAGACCATCCGCATTGACAAAATCACCATCAGTCCATTGCAAAAGCCAGCTTTGCTTGGAACAGCTTCCATCCTGCGACGATCCCTTTAACCCCATCAAACAACATCTGCCTATCCCAGGTCCTTGGGAAGGACTCGGTAAGTGGATAAAAATGCCAAATTGAGTCTAAACAACTGGATGGCTGTGTGAACAACAATAATAAGCAGCCTCAAGGGTTTTGAAATTTCTCAGTAACAGCCTACGAACATTTTTTTAAAAAAATAAATAAATAAGCAGCTCGGACTGAATCAATTTTGTCTTGAGTCTCAAACCACAGACTTAAGTCATGACTTCTTTGAATCTCCAAGCACCAGTCTGAAATGAATCAGGGCCAGTGAATAGAGGCCTAAAACTTACATTTCTTTTAGTATCTTTGAACTATGGTGCCCTTGAAAAAGCACTCAGACAGCCAAAATGTGTTGCACAATTGTTGCAAGTTGCTGAGGCCCCTTGAAGCCAATCTTCCTGATTTGTGCGTGTTCTACGTGAATACCTCCCACCCAACATTTGGGTGAGCAGGTCAAGGGAAGACAGCAACACACTCTTGTAGAGTCCTGTAGAACACCCTGTCTAAATCCATCTACCTGGGGGTAAAGATTGAGACTGTCTATTTCATGCTGGAAATTTTTGCAATCTTAGTAGCTAGCAAGGTTGTCAGGCCTAGCCCAAGGAACTCCAGGAGACCATGCAGATTCAGTTCAGCAATGTTTATTAGCTACAACCTCTATCAAGAATCTTCCCAGACTGAAACTCTGTTCCCACAGTAGCTATGAAAACAGAGTGAATTCCTCAGGGAGGTGCCAGCCTCATCCTCTTATCTCTTCCTCATCCCTCTGGAGACGAAAGAGGATGCTTGCCTCCCTGAGTGTGGCCTTCATAATTCCATTCCATCACAGTTGTGGAGTGGGACCATTCCCGGCCGCTTCTGCAATCAAAGCTTCCTGCCCCATCAATTTTGGGGCAGGGGCAGAGGATCAATTTACCAGGTTGAAACAAGCATTAGTTTTGAGAGTCCCACTTCTCAGATACTCACAAGTAACAAGCAAAGAGCCTCCAACCTTTGGGGGGACCTTGGACACATCTGGGATTTTGAAAAATGCCTTGAACATCAACACAAATGAAGTGCTTTGAGGGCCATGGCTTATCACAAAATGAAAATCATCTAGTTTATTTCGTAGATGACTTCTCCCACTCTTCCTCTCCCTCCAAACCCACCTTCCCAACTCCTTGCTATCCTCTCAAGCCCTCCAAATCTACCCTTCTGTACTGGCTGGCTTACAGACAACCAAGCTCTACCTTGCATCTATCCTGACCTCAACTTTTCTTCTCACTGGCTTTAGACAGAGCCCATTCTAGACAACGGAAAGGAAGAGTCCAGAAAGCTCCAGGCCAACACTTTACTGCTTACACATCAATCAATTTAAACCATCATTACTTAAAACAAGCCACACAATTTGGTCAGCGCTCAAGTCTTAAGTTCAGGTACACGGTAGCACTACCTTGGTGATCCAGTGAGTTACAAAGATATACCTGATTAAGATATTTATCTGAAATAATTAACTCTGAAACATGGAAAGAAGGTCAAAGATGGGAGCAGATGCTATTGAAAAGGAAAAGCTGTTTCTGCCTGACTGAACATGAGGATGCTGAGAGCATCTTCTCCACCCCTGGTCTTGATGTGCATTATTTAGAAAGTTCTAAACCTTCCCCTTACCTCACTTCCAACTACTCTTGTTCCCTCTTTCTCTCCTTACCCAGAGCTCTTCTTCCTTTCATCTCTTTCCCATTCTTCCCCTCTTGCTATCTCTGTTGGAAGGAGGCAAAGGGATTATTTTAAGTGTGCACACGGATGAGAATGGTTCTTGTGTATATATGCAGATGGAGGATCTATTAATTTTGGGGCTAACATCCAAAATCTCTAGAGGGCACTAGATTGCCAATCTCTACACACTAGTTGGATTGGACAGTGCCTGTTAATATTTTTTCGTTATGTGCCAGTTCTTATTTTCTAAATTTGTTTTTCCTAGCCATCCCTATTCAGTTCCGCTCCCTGAGTAAATGTTCTAGCAAAGCTTTTTCAGAATCTTTTGTTGTTTTACCTACACGCTACACCTGCACCTCATTGTTCTCTGGCACAATCCCAAAAATAAGCCATAGCATTAGTTGGTTGACATCTATCATTACTGGGCCTCACTTCTTCTTCTTCTTTATACTTCTTAAGTAATTGCTTTGGAATATGTTTGCTCCCAGAATAGCCGTGCTATTCATATTTGTTCCTGAATGTTGTATGCCAATTTAGAAAAAACTATTTTCAGCTCAGATTACTCTGTCACCATGTGTCAACAATGTCAGAATCCCCCTCATATCATAAAGTTCCAGAATGATTCAGTATAAAATAATGGCGAGGAGGAGGAGGAGGAGGAGGATTGAGACATGAAGGGTGGGTGTATTGTGCATAAGACTGAGAACAGTGAGTGTCAGCCCTACAAGGTAGGCCAGGCTAAGAAACTAATGCCATAAAGGTCATGACTACTTTTACTGTAACAGCTATAGTAACAGAATCTTGCAAATCTGAAAGTGCATCCCCCTCCCTCACTTTATCTTCATGTGAACTAGGGAGGGGCTTTTCTGAGACATTTTCTCAAGTTATTTTCTTGGCTGGGCCAATAAAGCCCCCCTTATCTGACCATTGCCTTGGTAGCAGCTCTTCCTCCTGTCCTTCAAGGCCGTTCCCTCTGCCCTCCATAGTGAATGAGTAAGAGAGGTTTTCCGTTTCCTGAGGCGACAATCCTTAGAGCCATGGTCTCACCCGAGACCGGTTCCAGTCCCCACAACCCCAAGACTTTCAACCCAGAACTCTGATACAGACTCCCCAGCATAGCTACCCAGCCCATGTGGATAGTGCTGCCGAGAGGTCCAATATCAGAAAGCAAAAATCTTGCAAGAAAAAGCTGTTTGAGAACCAAGATCTGCTGGGAGTAGATTAGCATGCCTGGATGAACTTGTAGCCAGATCTGACTTAATTAGCACCGGATGAGTAATATGAGAATGAGGCAGGGTAGCTCCTCTCTGCTCAGGAGTAGCTCAGTGATAGAAGTCGTGTTTATCCTTGGTTACCTTTCAGCCTTGAACCATCATTGCCTCATATCTAACCATCATTATGTCATCTTTCCCCACTGGGATCTTGATTAGGACTCACCCCAGTCTATACAATAAGCCTATAACAGCAGGGCTGAGCCTGTAGGGTCAATGGCTGAAGGTTTGAAGCCTCCCTCCAGCTCTGTATGGCTCTGACTCTGCTGTCCTTCAATAGGCCTGTTGGAGAGCAGGATGTCTATTGAAGGACAGCATGGAATCCTATTCCAAAGTGCAGGCGTGGCAAATCTTCTTGACAGCAATACAGGGATGCAGAGAAAGTAAACTCACAACCCTTGAACCACCTCCAACAGATGACACAAGGGCAACTGAGATAAGGAAGGACAATGTTGTAAGAAAGGCATGAAGGATCTGGGTATAAGTTCTATCCTTTTTCTCCTTTTTACCCTCTTCTACACCAGAAGAGCAGAACAGGTTGTAGGAACCCTCTCTGTCACAGAACGGGATGTGGGAGGACACCAGGTCAGATGCCCCCTGGAAGATAGGCAGTGGCAGTAGTAACTACCAAGCAGTTACACCAGTGCAGGAGGAAGGACTAAAGTGTGTGCATCCAATGGATTTTGGAGAGAGAAGGTTTGAAACCTTCAGCCGTTGACCCTACAGGCTCAGCCCTACTGTTATAGGCTTATTGTATAGAATTTAAAAACAACTGTTATATGGTATTTTGCAAGAGACTGGCAAAGTGACCAGGCAGAAATTACTTCATAGCAAATATTGAACTGTGCTGCTCTTGGCTCCCAACAAATTTTATACAGCTGCCCTCCAGCAGCTGGTCCCACCCTGCTTTCCCGACTCAGGAATGAAAGGCCCTGCAGCATTTTGTGAGATGTTCTGTCTCGGTGTAAATCATGGAAGGCAAGAGTGTAACTGATGAATCCTGCACCATGATTTTCTCTCCGTCTCTTTGGCCCCTTTAGTCACAGAAAGGTACACTAAACAAGCACAAGATGTTGTAATAAGAGGATACGTGGCTTCAGGCGATGGAGTGTAATATGTTTCTTGAGGAAAGGCCACACAGGAGCTTCCACTTTTATTAATCGGAGAAGAGGAGCGGGCTTGACTGTAAGGTAGCAGCAAAGTGCTTTGCTCCATGCTGCAAAATACCACATTTCTCTTGGACAAAATGTCTTTTTAATTTTTTTACATGGGGGATCCTGATTATGTTCACAAGAAGAATCACAGAACAGTAGAAGATTGTGCTGAATTTGGATAACTCCTGAGTAGAATATGAGAAATTTGGGTGCATCTGGAATTTGTTCTGAATTTAGATATGAAATTCTTCCAAATTGCCCTGAAACAAATCAGGTATATTTGGAGGCAAATATACAAACAGCATTTTTCTCCCCAAGTTTTGACCCTGGAAATTATAAGGATGGGGACAGAGTAGGAGAGTAAAATAGTGATTTGCAAAGGGTGGGCTACGGATCCTGGAGGGTGGGGACAGGGAAACTGGAATTATGACAAGCAAGAAATAAAACAAGCAAACAGAAACCCTGCTCTTTTGCTGGCACAGATGCTGAGTGAAGGATACTTCATTGCCAGATGTTTTAAGACGGTTCTTCCTTTCTTCCTCCTAGCCTAACCCATATTTCTCTCCCTCCCATCAGACACAATGTGCACGTGGCTATTCTGTGATCCCCATAAGCTGTTCATCAGTGCTGTCACCCCATAGCCGCCGCCACTGCTCTACTGGCGACCCTGCCCTGCTTTCCCAGCCCCTTAGGATGATCTAGCTATTTCAGCATGGCTCTGCACGCAGACCACCTTGCAGAGCCCAGCGTGTGCCCACAGCTCCCTGCAGCTCTTTTCCTTGCTAACTGGGGCTGAGAGATGGCAGGTACGTGCAGAAGTTCAGGAAGCACTGCAGGTCCACCAACACAGACCCTTTTCCCCATGTTGCACCATAGACCCAGACTAGCATTTACCCAAATGGCTGGCAGGGAGAAGGGGCCTTGGTCTTGCCTGTAGCAAGCAGAGCCTGCCGGCCCCTGGCAGCAAAACTGTAATGATATGTGGGAATGACGTTGGGAGACAGGGGGAAGAGCCGCAGCCAGGGCAATGGTTGGCTGAGAGGCAGCTGAGTCCACAGAAGGAACGGGGGCATGGCAAAAGTCTCAGAAGGGACCCTCCCTGGTTTCTTGGGCCATAAAGGTGACAGGGCAGAAATGTACTTTCAGGCTTGCAAGATTCTGTTATTTTAACCGTACAATAAAGTAAGTGTTAGTACTCATGGTTGGTGCTTCTTGTCTGGACCACCTAACAAGGCTGACAAAAACAGAGAGGGGATCGGTATTTCTCTAGCATCCACGCAAAGATGCAAACAAGAAAAAAAGAAGATGAATGTATGTTGGGGGTCAGGGAGAGTTTGTCATACAAATATCTTTCTGGGTTGTCTTTAGATTCATTTGCTTATTCTTTTCCAAACAAGTGGGGAAGGGAAGGGAAGGGAAGGGAAGGGAAGGGAAGGGAAGGGAAGGGAAGGGAAGGGAAGGGAAGGGAAGGGAAGGGAAGGGAAGGGAAGGGAAGGGAAGGGAAGGGAAGGGGGAGATGGTGTCACCATCATCTGAGTAGGTTGCCAGGGGCTTCCTTTCCTAAACATGAAAATAGTGATAATCTTTTGTAGATGGAACAAATAATTACACATATATGTAATTCTATTTTTTCACTTGTAAGCTGTTGTGATGATTAAAATGCAAATTCATCTAAATGCATTATGGTTCCTGAATTCAAAGTAGGATTTTATTGTGGTTTCTTTTAGTCAAAAGATACTAAATGAACAGCTACTGTCATGTGATGGGCTTGTAGTGCTATTGTGGGAGGTATTTGTCACGATGAGGAACAGTAAGAGCGTGCACCAATTATTCCATTGTGCCTTTATGCATAAAACCATGTTTAGACATAGATTTGTTTAAAGGAACTGCACAGCCCCCATTTTCTCATATCCAGTTATTTTCTATTCCTCAGCACAAATTCAGACCAGACATGCTCTAAATCAGATTTCAAAGCCAAACACCAGGAGAAAGGAGGGATGAACGGCATTGTCTAGGGAAACATCTCTGAATGCTGGTAAATAAATGTAAGCAGTAGAAATGTCTGATCAGAATTATGGAAAGATATGCTATAAATATTTAGGAACTTTCTCAGAGACAGAAGCTCAGTAAGGATGGTGCCACACACCATCTGGCCTTATGGGGTTCATCTGCTATCATTCCCCGAGCAGGAGAAGAAGACATTTCTGAGAACAGAAGGGTCATAAGATTCCGTCTTATGCTCTAGATCATTTTCCTTTAACACTTTCCTTAACTGAGAACTTCGCCCTTGCTTATTCCATCAGTCCTTTTAACTCTCTCTCACTGGTATGCTCATTGCCTCTGGAGATCTCCTCAGGGCATGGTAAAAAAAAAAAAAAAAAAACCAAGATGGTAGCCTACAGTGAGCTGTCTTCCCATTGATGTCCCTATGCATGTTATCTAGAGACTACAGCCCAGATCCTCCCTCTAAGGCAGTGTTGTCCAAACTTGGCCACTTTAAGATGAGTGGACTTCAACTCCCAGAATTCCCCAGCCAGCCATGCTGGCTGGGGAATTCTGGGAGTTGAAGTCCACTCATCTTAAAGTGGCCAAGTTTGGACAACACTGCACTAAGGATCCTCAAGTTTGCAGCCATAGTTTCAGGTAGGAAAAAATATTGTGCTAGAAACAGGGATTAGCCACTGTTTCTTCTACCTGCTCAGGCTCTGAATCCAGGGAAAGTCAAAGATGAGCACTGAGAACTTTTTCAACATTTCAGTTCAACTGTTGTAATCCTTCCCAACATTAATTCTTATTTCGTTAGATCTAACCTTTCATCCACAAATCTTTAATTGCACATATAACTTACGAATTAAACAATAGAGGTACTTTTGGGGACTGTAAAAAAAATATAAGATAACTTACAGTGGAAAAAATGGCCTCTGGTTGGTTTACGTATCTTTGCAGGAACAGATTTCCTCATTATTCAATCAACTAAAGCTTTAGTTTATTCGTCTACCAATTAAACTGACAGAGGTTTGAAGCCCTATTCATATGGCAATGATCATTTACACTTTAAGTGTGTAAGGTTCTCTATGTACATGATTTCACCTTCACAACTGTAATCCAATCAAGCTCATGATGATTGTCAATTTATAGCATTATTGGAATCTTAAAAACTATTCAGAAACCGAATTTATTTGATTTATATGGATTTTGAACAAAAAACCATTTATATAGCTCAATTGTTCTCTATTCATTTTCTTACCCTGTAGTTTGAACATTTATGAACCAGATGAAAGTAATTTGCTCTACACCGCAAAGTAAAGGGATTTTGTGCCAAATAGAAATAACTTAATTTTCAGCATAAGCTGAACATTTATTAATAGTTTAATGGGCTTTGGGAATCAGGGGAAATGTAGCCCTGGACTAGATTCTGGAGTAGTGGCAGTGCTTAATTACTTAAAGTGTTGCATTCTTAGTCATCAACTGTGCAAAGCATTCAAGGAGTGTTTTGATTCAAAGATGCTTTGGTGGAACCACACTTTGAAAGCAGATTTGTGAATGGAAGTGTGGGCCTGTTTTGAACAGCAAGTTGGGTTTGGTTGTCTTCCAGAGCACAGGTGACGGGGGAGAAATGTACTTTCAGACTTGCAAGATTCTGTTACTGTAACCTTACAATAAAGTTAGAACTAATACTTCTGGGTGTGCTTCTTGTCTGGACTACCTCATTAAATTCTCTGCCTAAAATTGGGGTTAATTCACTTTCTTGCCTGTCAATTTCCTTAACGTGGCCAGCCACAAACTTTGCTTTCTCTCCCTGCCAACAGAACTGGGAATTCATCTCAGTTCTTGCACTGGGCTTAAGACTAACCAGTCCAATGTGCACTCTTGGGTTAAACGTTACTTTTATTTTCTACACAATGGGGGCAGTTTGAAGTCTCCCAACAGTGAGAAAATGGGTACCAAGCTAACACTAAAAGGTCCTGATCAATACTGCTTCTTAAAATATGGACGAGTTTTTTAAGACTACAAATGCCAGTTATTCTGTGCCAGTCTCTTTCTTTCTCGACTTTCAATCTCCGTGGCATTGTATCTCTCTGTGCCAGCCTCTTTCTGCTTTTACTGTTTAATATCTCAGATCAAATCAGATCTTTATTACAGTCATAGACCAGCATACGTTTAATATCTAATTAGCATATTGTATTACCAACAAACCATAACAAAGATAACAGAGTCCTGGCAGGATTGAGAGGGTTATGTCCAAGGGAGCCAAGCTTTGTTAATCAGTTGTAACACCCATTAGGGGCAATTCGGTGCTCATTTTTACAAGCTTTGCCCAGAAGAAGCCAAGCTTTGCCAGTGTGCATTGCCCCACTGAAGCCAGTGATGGCAGGATCCCAAGAGGAGCCAAACCTACCAGCCAGCTATGCCAACTGTCCTGACCTCCCAGAAAAGCACGTAGAAGGGTAAGAACTTAATTTTCAATGATCTTTTATAGATTCAAGTTGGAACCTTATGTATTGGCTCAGCCAAGTTCTCTGAAGGTTCTTAGAAGACAATTTAAAGTCTGCTTTCCGCTCCTGTCCTCAACCCTGCTTTCTGTACCCTAAAAGAGGTGTGAGGATATTCAGAGTATTGTGGCAAAATCCTACATGGAGCCCAGCTGAAATTTGGCAGAATCTTAAAGAGTGTCTAGCATTCCTGTGCTGGCATCTACAAGAGGGCTGGGGGAGCAAATGACAAAAGTAGCATTGCACTGTTACGATGCAAGCTCTGCCCCTCGTGTTGTGATGTCACACAACTATGGTCATCCCATTTGGTCAGAAAATGAAACAACTTCAGTTGTAGCCTATGAACATTTTCTTTTCAGTCAAAAGTCAGAGTAGCTGGAATTAGATCAATTTATACTCAATTGTGCACTCTTTGAATCATGCATCTCCAATTTGAACTGAATCAAAGCTGATTCACACTGGCTTAGTAATCCATTCCTTGTAGCTCTTCTTCAATTTTCGATCAGTTTATTGGGAACAGCTCAATTTCACTTATCAAGAAGTAACAATTGATACCTTGAGTGTCTATATGCTGGCTGGGGAATTGGGAGTTGAAGTCCACACATCTATAAGCCACCAAGGCTGAGAAACACTGGTCTACAGGATCATTACTGTCCTTGTTTTCCTAGTGTGGGAATTTTTTTTTTCATGGATTATCTTTTCAAGAAGCCTACAAGCATAGTTGTAGTGCATACACCAACTTTATGTTGGCTAGAGTAACCTAGAATTGTACTCAGTCAATCGTTCTGGCTGCCATTGCTGGTTGAGAAATGTTCTGTCTTTCCCTGAGCCAATATCCTGTAGATTTGTTGGCCACCAATTTCCAGGATCCCAGCAGATCTGGAAGGGATTAGCTTAGCAGACAACTCAGAAAAAGATATGATGAACACATGATAAATGCTTATCTGGTAGCCAGAAGAATACCTATCTATCTGCCAATCAGCTATGGTTGAGTCAGTGCCTCCGTCTTTCATAGCCACGTGATAGGAATAAAACCAACAGGTACAGGTTTTATCTACCTAATAATTCAGGGATGACTAAATATTTTCCAGATGGTCCCATCTCTGCTGTTGCTTAGAAGAGCCATGAAGATCTGGCTCTTCACCCAGGCCTTTGGCGAGGGAGAGTAAGACTCCTCACTTCATCACACTTGCCATTGTTTATCTTTTACCTTTATTTTTATTGATTTTATTGTAATTTCTTTGTTGGTTGTAAGCCACCCAGAGTCGTTGACAATCAGGCAGCATGCAAGTTTATATTGTTGTGGTGGTGGTTTGCACAGTCAGACAGATGTTTAGACTGGATTTGGCATTTTTATCCACCTATCAAGTCCTTCCATCATCATCATCATCATCATCATCATCATCATCATCATCATCATTATTTCCCTCAGAACCAGTATTTCCAAATGATTTACACAAATCAGTCATCTCAAAAGTCTCCAGAGCAAAAATGTCTAATTTGTTTCTATCTAGACCTATCCAGACCAATTACTAAAAAAAAAAGTACTGAGTTTTTCTGGGTAAATCAGAAGATTATTTATTGGGATGTTAGTAATATAAAGTAGGGAAGAGGATCCATGATCCTCCAAATATTACTAAAGGACTGTTGGCTGGGGATGATGGGAACTGTACTTCATCAATTTGGGGGGGGGAGTCCATGGATTCTTAACCGTCATTCTAGGCAGATCGGAAGCTCACTTCCATTACAACTAATTGCACTTTTATTCTAAGAACAAACCCTGCTTATTTCAGTGGAGTTACAGCACAGTGACCATGAAAAAGATGGCTGTTTAGGAACCGTTTTGCCCTCAGAAGCTTTTATTTATTTATTCAATAAGTCCCACACAATCTATATCCTGCCAGCATCTTTGTTGCTGTCGCTATTGCATGTTCAGTCTGATTCAGCCAGGTTTCTCCCAAGTCTGTTCCGCTCGTTTCAACGAGACTTCCTTCTAAGCAAGAAGGCCTTGACTTGCGCCCTTCGTAACCATCTGAGAAAATCAGAATCTGGCCTCCTCATTAGTGAACGCCATCCAGAATTTGAAAGGTAGTCAAAGGGGGAAAAATGAAAATAAGTGCTGGCTTATGAGGAAAAATGACTCCCATTATTTCATCATCGCTCTTGCAGAAAACAAATAACTACTATAGAAATAGGGCTGACAGGAAAGAAGAAATTAAGAGAAATGAGGTGTTTGCCAAGACCATTTTAGGGAAAATTGACTCCATTGGATAAAGTAAAGTGATAAAACCTGTTATCATGACTTGAGTTTATTTACAATAAACTGGTTTGCTATCTGTATTGCCAGTTTCTGTCATTCTCCTTTATCTTGCATATACGTCTTTGCTCCCACTGGGTATAAAAACTGCCTTATGGGTAATATGCTATTTGCTGTACAGAAAAAGGAAAGTGAACATCAACTTGCGCTTATGACTGCACTAGGAAGTTTTCAGAATGGCCATTGCCCTCTATGAACAATTCATGTAACAACAACTCTTTCTCTACTTCCTACTCCTGATCTTCTTTGTTGGAGTCCTGTGGAAACCAGCAAACATTCACTTGGAAACAGATGTTCCTCCAGGATCCAGGAAGGAAGGAAGGAAGGAAGGAAGGAAGGAAGGAAGGAAGGAAGGAAGGAAGGAAGGAAGGAAGGAAGGAAGGAAGGAAGGAGATACCAGGGACAGTTGATTTGATGCCAATAATCAATGATGGTAGAAGCTGCTGACCATTATTTGGAGGGTACAAGATTGCCTACCCAGTGTAGAGTATTACTACTTTTCCGTACCAACTCTAAATCAGTGTTTTTCAAACTTGGCAACTTTAAGATGTGTGAACTTTAACTCCCAGAATTCCCTAGCCCGCATCCCCCAACATGCTTAGAAGCAAGCAAACAACATTCTAGAAAATGAAACAAGCATCACAACCAGCACATCTTTGAACACAGTGGCTGCTCTTGGTATACCCAGAAGCTACAGCTGAAGTAGTTATGGGTACCTCTTGGATTACTCATTTAACACCAGTACTTCAAGAGTTGTCAGTGGGCTTCCAGGTGTAGTTCAAGGTGTTGGTATAACTTAAGGACCTGGGTATCTTCAGGACTGCCTGCTCCCAACCGTATCTTCCTATCCACTGAGACAGAGCAGAATGTTACCATCATGGGCCACTTCCGTTGAACCCTTCTGCTCTGGAATAGCATCATCACTGCAGTGTTTTAAGCCTTCTTACGGAGGGAGCTTACCACTGCTTAGAGTTGCTTGTGACTGATGCGGGTTCTAAGCCTGAGTAATTAATCAAACATATAAATAAAACTGCCATTTACACCAGTATTTTTTAATGTAATCATTTAAAATTGGGACATATAACAGAAAAATCCAGGAGATATTTAGCAGATATCGAAGCCTCACAAGGAAAAGGTTAAATCTTGCCTCCATGTGGACCACAGATCAGTTGTGATCACCTGATTTAGAAGTATACTAGTATGGCTCTAAGGAAGGAGGAAGAATGGATTAGTTAACTTATATTAGAAACGAAAAATGCCAAAGTATTCTACAGAAAATTAACAAGATATGTTTGCACATGTACCACTTGGGCAAAATGGTTAACTCAAAGTATCTAAAAACAAGTGAATGAAGAATACCTGGGATGAAACTTTTTAACAACTACAATCATTTAGCTGGCAACTTTCATAATGGATAGGCTGAACTCTTCTGAAGTTACCTGAATAAATCTTGAGCTTCCATGTGGAGTTACAGAGACTTTTAGCTTCTCAGAATAATAGTAGTGATTATAATACTGTAATAATAGTATAAGGCTACAGAGTTTTAAGACTTCAGTGCTTGCTATATCCTCCATTTTCAGATGCAAACATCTTTCCTTCTGGTAGAGAACAAGGAGAGGACTTGGTCATTACTCTAATATTGTCACAGAGTTGGACCTGAAAGGTCCCAAGATGCCAATACAGATTTGTTTTAAGCCAATTGGAGGCTCGAATTCCAGTCAATATCAGGGGAAATAATTATTTCTCCCATTTCATCAGCATCTGTCCTGTTCCATAGAGACACCTGACATGAACCGGCTAAAATAGTAGGACCGCTAATTTAAACAAATGCAGTCATAATTCATAATACAGCATAGGATTTAAAAATGGTAAGACCATCATCTCCCACCTAGATTGTTCATAATATGTGTCTATTTGGGGATAAAACTGCAATAAACTTTCATTATTCAGTAACAGATTGCTTGAATAGCTTTATGTTTCTCCTGCCACTAGAGGACATAATGAACATGGTAATACATGGGATAATTTAACACAGCATCTCCTCTGATGGGAATAATTCAGCTACCCAACCACAATTCTGTTATAAGATATGACTGCTACTAATCAGACGCACACCACAAAAAATACACCCAACTGCATGAAAAATAGCAGCCAAACTATGACATTAAAAAGTGGATTTGCCAAAGCCAATATTATGCAAAAGACGACCAGATGCGTTCATGTGTACTTACGGAAACCACCTGTTCATGTCCAAGCCTGCAATGGAGATTTCAGACTCTGCTTCCACTCAGAAGATCACCATCTTCAGCGCATGTCAGGAAAAAATAATAACAACATTGTCAGACCTGGGTGTTTCTACTGATTTTCATTCCAAGCACTATCACTATTATTCCTCTGAAATCGATGAAATTGATGTCTGGACCATGCCTGCTTTAGGGGCTAAACAATCAAAATTCTGACATATAATATCAGAAATAGAGTGGATCCATGATGACCAGCAGAATACTTTGAGTCCAGTCAGCTCATGGATTCCACCACTTGTTATCGAAGAGATGGAGTTTGTAGAATCCAGTGCACAGGTGACTTGGGCTTCAGCTTTCAACATGACCTGAAATAGCTGCAGTTTTAATAGGTCAAGGACGCTTAGTTTTTCCAAATCTATTTTGTATCCATTTGACACTTCTCTGTTAAACAGGGCAAGCTTTTTCTGATTTTTAGTACAGAGAAGATGAAAAGTAACAAATGCGTGCCAATTTACAATAGGACTGGCAGCGGGCAGTGGAAAAAAGTGTCACAGTAGGAGTGGAAGAAGTATGGAAGGCAGGGGTGTCTACAGATAGGATCAGAAAAATAAGGATGGTGGCCATGATGGTGTGACTGAAGCTCTCCTGGGTGGATCTTTGATTGCAGCATCATTACTGCCATCTCGATTTTTTGCGCCACATCCTGCAGCCAGCTGTGATGGAAAGAATGAGGATGCTGAGTAAGAACTGAGGAAACAGCCGCCGCCATTACGTGATGGTGATAAGGAAAAGGAGTTCAGAAATGCTGACGGCATAGAAATAGACTGTGCATTTTTGCCCCATACTCAAGAGAGCGTAGGGTCTGCCATATAAGTTGGAGTGAAATTAAAGAATCTGAAATAGACAGCAAAAAGCTAGATAAGATTTTGATCTTAGAAAGTTATAAATGGACTAAGAGTCCAGATAAATTTGGAATATTGAAACTTTTACAATAAGATTTCGGAATTAATTATAAAGGACAAACAGCTTATCATGGGAAATAGATCCTGGTTTGTTTTTGGGTTTGTTTGTTTTTTGGAAGACATAGCAGAGATGAGTAATTTCATGATTTAAAAACTGGATAGTAGAGGGGACTAAATATTTTAGGTAGAGGAAAAAATACAAGCCTATAAAATGCAAATGTTATAACAATGAAAATACTGAAGGAGACTTTTGAAGAATGGAGTCAGAAATTAGTAGTTGCAATATCAACAATGTCAGTAATGATGTCTGCTTCTAGGGATAGACTATGTCTAAAAGACGTTAATGAAGGAATGACAGATGTGGAACAATGTTATCTGACAAGATAGAGATGGAATCAAAAGTAGATTTACAACTAACAGGCCAAGAGAATGACTTGGAAAAAGATGCTTCACTGGATCTACAAAAGAAATTGGCTGACGTTTTAAAATTCAAAAGGGAAATACAAATGATAAGCCAAGAAAGTGACCTGGATAGTTGTTTTCCTATTGGATTTACAAAAGAGACTTGTTAAAGCCTTGAAGAACTCTGTGCGATGGAACAAAGAAGAAATGAAGAGAAATCAAATCCTATGACAATATTTGAAGGAACTAAAGATTAAAACTATAAATAGAGATATAAAGTTGGTTTATTTGATCAAGGTTAAAACAAGATACAGTGATACCTCGGGATACGAACGCCTCTGCGTGCGAATTTTTCGGGTTACGACCAGCTCCGGCCCCAAAAATTTACCTTGGTTTGCGAACTCCGCCTCGGGGTACGAACCGGATCGGCGGCCATTTTCCACCGTGACACGTGGTCCATGGCCATTTTCTGCCCGTGCCACGTGGTCCGCGGCCATTTTTCCGCCCATGCCACGTGGTCCGCGGCTGTTTTTCCGGCCCTGCCGCGTGGTCCGCAGCCGTTTTCGCGCCGCGCAGGGCTGTTTTCGCGCCGCACCGCGCCAGGCCGTTTTCGCACCGGGCCGTTTTCGCGCTGCGCCGTGCCGTTTTCACGCCGCACCGTGCCGCACCCGGCCGTTTTCGCGCCGCACCACACCGCGCCCGGCTGCTTTCCCGCCCGACGCGTGGTCCGTGGACGCCAGAACGGATTAACGGTAATTACATTGAACCTTATGGGAAATTGCCTCGGGTTGCGACCAAATTCGGGCGGAGGGCGGAACGGATTAACCGGATTTACATTGAACCCTATGGGGAAATTTGCCTCGGGGTGCGACCAAATTCGGAGGGCGGAACGGATTAACCGGATTTACATTGAACCCTATGGGGAAATTTGCCTCGGGGTGCGACCAAATTCGGAGGGCGGAACGGATTAACCGGATTTACATTGAACCCTATGGGGAAATTTCCTTCGGGTTACGACCAACTCGGGATACGCCCAGAGTCACGGAACGGATTAAGTTCGTATCCCGAGGTACCACTGTATGTTGTTAATTCTGGCAACCTTTTATAGACTTTCTGCTGACAACAGGACTGAAAATATGTTTTATGGATTTGTCTATCGATAAGGGATGAGATATGGGATGAGGAGATAATTTGTAACCTTAGAGGGGATGGAGAGTCACTACATTTGTTTATACTTGTTGTGATGAAGGTTGGAAGTCACTTCACCTATCCTGTGAAGTATTGGTAACGTTTCTTTCCTGGAAGTTGATTTTTTTTTTTTCAGTATCTCAAAAATCAGTATCTGTTAGATCTGTTTGCAAAACAGGAATGTTGGTATCAGCTCTGCAAACAGTTGCAATGTTATATTGTAATCTATTAGAGCAGTGTTCTTCAAACTTGGCAACTTTAAGAAGTGTGGACTTTAAGTCCCAGAATTCCCCAGCCATCGTCAACACTGCAAAAAACAGACCACAGTCCTATATCGCCAGCTGGAAAGCAAACCCTACTGAACTTAGTGGGAATTACCTATGAGTAGCCATGATGTGCTGCAAGACACACTATGCCAACGGGTGTATAAAAATGAATAATTTCAACATGTGTGGGGGAGGGAATTTATGTAGAAATGCACATTTTCAGCCAAAATATTTTTAGAAATGCATATTTTGTGCAAAAGTGCACTTGAAAACGCATGTTTAAATATATATTAAATAATTTTTTTTGTGGGCAGTTTTTTGTGATCACCCCTTCATGTGAAAATGGGAGAAAGGGTCTTATATATAAATTTAAAAAATCTGTTTTGACTTTACTCCAGACTTACCAATCTGCAAGTGGAGGAAGAGAATCTGAGAACTTGATGGTCCCCTTGCCTCTTCAAAACCTTCAATGTAGGAAAAGAAATTCTATTCTTGTAGTAAAGTGGTAGGCAGTTCAGGCAACGGTGTGGGGTGCTGCTCGTAGGACGTGGTTCTTCAAGCATGATTTTCCCATGGTCTCACCCCAAATGCTTTTCTTTCCCTTTCGCATAAATCCGCTCACACGTCTCTGTGATTAGCGACTGAGAGCTGCTATTTAAATCACACAAAGAGTTATTTTTATCCTGAATTGGCAACTTTCAAGGCACTCTAAAATTAGAGATGTTTGTTAGGTGTTTTGTTGGCATCGCAGCAAACAGAACCCAAAAAGACGAGATGCAGAGGAAGATGTGTGCAAACCAGTTCAGGGCCAGCTTGGAGCTCCTGGAAGCGCATCAGGATTCCTCAAGGAAAGGTCTTCCTCCATTACTGGAGAGGCTTGGTCTGCGCAGAGAGGCATATTTTGGGGAGGTTTCTCAGGAACCACCTCTTCTTATCTTGGATGGAATACTGGTCTTCTGGCCCTCTAAGAAGGAACCTCCCCTCAGACGCAACCAGGTAACCTACTGAGGATGTTATGAGCACAACTGCAAGCAAACAGATCTAACAGATACTGATTAAACTTTTGCAGCTGTTTAATCAAAGGATATGGTCAAAAAAGTCAAGATGGCAGCTAGGACAGTATAATCAAAGCCCCACCCCTGAGCACACCTCACTTATATATTCTTCAACTTTAGTTTCTTTCTTTTTCATTTTTCATTTCTTGTACTTTTTTTGTTTTTCTATTGTTTTCTTTCTTTTCTTTTTTCCCCATTTCTCTTTTACCTTATGGAAACAATTCTCAATAAATATGAATTTAAAAAAACAAAGCAAAGCAAAACAATAGAAAAAGAGGAAAAAGGGCAAAATAAGGATATTTTATGTATGACAGACACACACACAGGGTCCTCGTATATGAATATATGAAACCATCTATAGATAGTCTTATTAAAGCAACTCTTTTATAAGTTCCAGATAACAGTAATATCCCACAAACACCATCACACCATCCTATAATATATAAAGGGATGAGAAGCCTTCACATCTGTAAGTTTTGTCCTTCTTGTCCTGCTTTTTCTTTCTTTTCTTCTTTCGCTGTTTTTTGTCTGGTTTTTTGTTTGGTTTTTTGTTACGGTTTACTAATTTAAGACAGGTAACAAGAAAAGAAAAGATATTTTGCATGGTTTAAACCATTATTCTTTTAAAAATATAAATAAATAAAATGGGGAAAATCTCAAGCACTTTCAGAATAAACCATTCTTGCAAGAGTTAGCTGTCTCATGACGTTTCCCTGATTCTTCTCTCTCTTTATCCCCTTTTCTCTCTCTCTCTCTCTCAACAAATAAATGTGATTTTTTTTTTTTAAGTTTAGGCCTTCAGGCACCACATGGCACTATCCTGGTATGACAATGCCCAGAAAGGATCATTTTTGTTTTAAAAACCATTACCTAATTTTTTTTAAAAAATCACAGCAGATCCCACAGGTGCAGGGTTTGCTTTTCGGATCAACGAACGTCATTTCACACGATCGAGCACAGCAACTGGGTCCAACTGGGCCATCTTCATGTCCACGTCAGTTGTGTCTTCCATGTGGGTGTTTGCCATCGGTAGTAAAGTGGTAGGCAGTTCAGGCAACAGTGTGGGGTGCTGCTCGTAGGACGTGGCTATGCCACTGTAGGCATTTTTCCCGCATTTTCTGTTTTGGTGCAACATCCATCTGCTGCCGGACTGTAGTGCTGCTGACATGGTCAAGAAGGGAGACGCCTAACGACCAAGAAAACATGCGCATTTCCATGGCATGTAAAGGGTGCTCTGCACTTTTGGTGGTTGGCCAGCACTCAGAGCCACACAGCGCTACTGAGCGGACCATCATGCTATACGCTTTGGATTTTAGGTGAATTGGCATGCACCTACCGCAGAGCACTCCAGGGATCTCCTTCCACCACAGCCATGTTGCATTCACCCTCGCGTGCACTTCCCCATTAATGCCACTGTTGCTTTGCAGATGGGATGCTAAATAACAGAAGGAGTTTGTCTTCACTAGATCTTTGCCATTGACCTGGATGGTGGGGGTGCTCAGGCTGGTCTCTAATACTCAGTCTTCTTGATATTGAAGCGCAAACCGAATTAGCTAAGATGGTCATTCCATGTCTGGAAACAGCTCTGCAGTTCTTCTCTGGTGGTATCCGCGAGCAGGACATTGTCGGCACAGAGCAAGGCCCAGGAGACACTCCATCTACTCAAAGTATCTACCAATCCATAAGCAGGGGGGAAAAACTGCTGGGACCCGCTGAGCTACCTCCATCACACCTACTTATATAAGAAAGATAATTTTGTGAAGGTTCCAAGCCTGCCTCTGTTCCTGTCCATCCATGTGCTTTGTCTATCACATGCTATAATTTGTTAGTGTTTTAATTTATTACTGGGGATTAATTTATCACTGACATCTGAGAGTGTTTTTGCAAAAAGAATAGAAGCCTGAAATACTTTAAACACACACACACATTTCCTTTGGCAGCTTATAGAACAAAATGTAACCTTAAAATGAGAAACAAATAAATGACAAAATGTAGTGTTAAAAAAAACTCCAGTGGTGCTATAAACAATTCAGTTAACAAAATAAAGTTCAACATTAAGATGATTTACGAAACATTCCAGGAAAAAATTTAGCACTATAATTGTTTGGATATCTGTATATCAAAAGGTGGCATTTTGTACATTTTTGATCAACCAACAAGAGAGAAATGCAAAGAAGCATTTGTTACACTAACCCATTCAGAATCAGTTCCTCTGCTTCCCACACCGATTAGCCCAACAAGCCTTTCCTGCATAATATTTTAGCAGGAAAACAACAGTTTTGAGTTTTGAATAAACAGCCTTTTTTTTTTGCCAGAAGAAACTGTGAGAGTGAAACCCATAAATATATTCTATCAAAACCTCAGTCCTCAATAAAATTTACACTGTTTTTCGTAACAATTGAGAAAAACTCCCAACGACTCCTTGGTGGATAGATGTTGGTTTGCAAGATAGTCTCTAGGCAAGATAGATCTTATGCTAGAAGAGTATAAGCGGGCTTGGAGAAGTGAAGAAGGGTGTGTGAATGAATGAATGAATGAATGAATGAATGAATGAATGAATGAATGAATTGTGAAGGGGATCATATAGAGGTGAAATAAGAATGGGATAACAGGATGAAGAAGACAGAGGAAGTCATGGCTGGATGATCCTCAGAAGCAGAGATATGAGAAGTTTAACAAACAAAAGGCAACATATGAATTAGTGCAGGGTTCCTCAACCTCAGCAACTTTAAGATGGGTGGACTTCAACTCCCAGAATTTGGGGAATTCTGGGAGTTGAAGTCCACCCATCTTAAAGTTGCTGAGGTTGAGGAACCCTGAATTAGTGTATAGACGTGGTGGAAATCAGGATGGTTTGCAAGAATAGAGAGTTGTGTGATATGAACTACATTTAGCTACATTTCCTTTTCTTTTTCTTATACCTTTCAATTTTTTGATTTCATCCTCATTTTCTGTGCTTTGCCTAATGTTGCTTACCCAAGCATTTTATGTATGTTGTATATATCTATGTATGTATGCCATATAAGTAGTAGACAATCATACCTACTGAACGTATGACAATGTATGGATTTTATATTGCCTGCTATATAAATAGTTGATAGCTGCTAGCTATTAGCTACACCAAGTTACTGAATCTGCAGGTCACATCAATCGGTCAGAATGAGATTTGAAATCCATCTTTTCAGTGGTTATGCATGAATCTGTGTTCTGGGTTGGCACAATAGACTGAACCCAGAAAGCAAAAGCTGGGTTTACAGAATGCACCAAGGCACGAAATATGTAGGTAAAACTAAACTTAGGATGTTGTGTGAATGGAGCCGCTAGGATTGTACTTGATCTGGTTAAGTGGGTTATGTGATCATAGCCTATGTGAAGAACACAGTTTGGTAAGAACTGCTAGGAGATGCTTTTGTTTTGATGGAAATGGGTGCTATTTGAAGGACAAGTCTCTGTGCTGTTTGCTCAGTGTCTATGCTTAACACTGCTTGTCAATAGGATTAGTAGCACTCAAAATCTGCCATCTCTTTACAAGGAATCTGTCTCTAAAGCTGTTTTAAAATGTCTGTCTTGTTGGGGAGAATACAACAACATGACTCAAATAAATAAATGCCCTATTTAATGCTCATGATTGGCATGTTAATTTAGAAGAGGGATAGCAGGCCAGGCTCATATTAAGAAGCCATGATTTGTAAATAGATCTGTATTATGAACATTGAGCAAACCCATTCAGATCTTAATAAACTTGAATGTGGTTCAGTCGCACGGGCCACTGTTCTACTGGACTTTTTTCATTTCTAGAAAGGCCAATTTCTAATCCATTAGGCAACCAAATGAATCATATTTGTGACCTCAGCTGTCCCATTTGTTCCTTCACTGGAATGAATTGTACCCATGCAAAATCAAAAATATAAATATTTTTATATTTTAACATTCCACAAGTCCCTCAAGACCTGGCTGTGTGATCAGGCCTGGGGTTCCCGGGGGGCCAGGGAGATTTTATGATGGCTCCCTTATTAATTTTATCCCCTCCTATTTTGTGTGTTTTTACAGTTTTTTATGTGTAATTGTTTTTATGTATTTATTTTTTTTAATTGTTCTACGCTGCCCAGAGTCACCTTGTGTGAGATGGGCAGCTATATAAATATGATTAATAAATAAATTAAATAAATAAATATGGCTTTGGGACTAAATTGCAACTGTTTTCATCTGGTTGCATCTGATGGTTCAAATCTTATCCCTTTTCCATGTATTTCTAATAAAAAGGATTAGAGCAATAGGACTTTGAATTACTATGAATCTCCGTTGAAGCTGTCAATCTACTCACTCAGTAGACCGAAGGATTGTTCACGGAATTTGATCCATATTTGGCTGAATATGGACTTTGATACATATTCAAGACATACAATTAAGACACAATGAGGCTGCCTTTTATCTTCCATAAATCTTCTACTTGAAAGTTTCCTTTGGGAATCATTTTCTGCCTTCCATCTCCATCTTTCATCCCCATTCTGATCTGGTTGGCTGACATTCATGGCAAAATGGCTGCATATCTGAAAAAATATTGCAAAAAAACCCACACTAATCCCTCAGTGATTTTAAGCAAGATGAAAAGAGGTCTAGAGTTAAGGGATCCCTTTTCAAGGACAGACTTTTTCCTTCTTTTAAACCACATTTTTTATGCTCTTAGTTTCTTAGTTCTAAAGGTACCCTAGCAGATGGTAGCACCCGTCTAACTTTGGGGTTAGAAGCTAACCCCCAAGTTAGAAGTTAGAGTTAGATCTGGTTAGGACATGGATAGGAGACTACTGGGGAACATCTGGCTGAAGTCAAGAATGGGAAGTCAAAACATAACCAAGAAGAACATGATCGTACTGTTTTCAAGCCAAGTGCATTATATTATTGTTTCATTGCTTCTGTTTTATTTGCTTGTTATTTATGTCTTTTATATTGCCACTCATTGACTGCAACTGTATTTAATAAATAGATAAAATAAACTTCGTGGGTGTATCTGTGAAGTCACAATAAATTGAGAGAAAGATATCAAAAAAGATTTACAATTTTTTCCTTAGTTCCCAAAGCTGATGAACACTGGGACTGGAATCACAAACATTGCATTTTTGAAGATTACCCTTGAAAAAACAGACCCTGAATTTAAAATGGATCTAGGACATTTTAAAGTTAAGCTAATTCACCAGTAGTTTTCTTTATCATGCCCCTCATCTGTTTTTAAAAAAATGCTGATTCTCAAAAACAGATGCCATTTCTTTACTCCGTTGTTCATGCTCCACCTGCACATGTAGAGTCCCCTTTCCAAGAAGCTGATAATGGAATAGGACAAACCATGATGGGAATATCAAGCCATTAGCTCCCCAGGTAAGCTAGACAGTGGGATGCAATATGATCAGCAAACATTGTGTAACATATCAATATTTAACCATAGTTACATTTGCATGACACAGTTACTCCTGGTCAATTTAACTATATTTGGCTGAATTAATCTAATTTTCTGAGTTCGCACCACACAATGAACCATAAACACAAGTTAGGTTTGCATAACATAAGCCAACAATGGGTTGGCTAACATGTGGTTACAGTTACAGAGGCAATGAGTGCACCATTGGGAGACTTGAAAGTCCAGGTTAGGGACAGATTCTCATGGAGGAAATCTATCAATTTTCACTAGGAGTCAAAAACAACTTGATGGCACATATTCAATCAATTAATCAAAATCTGGTGAGGGTCAGGGTTTCCATCAGGATTAAATAGGCTTTAAGTCTATTTAAATAGACTTTGGAATAAGAAAACCAGCCCTAGGGAAGCATCTCTCTTGGGAATATTTTCTGAACCATAATAGCAGAAAAGAAAAAAGAAATACTGTATTGAGCTGCAGATGAGAAAACTGGAAATTCACAAATGTACCCAACTCTTACTAATTTTAGACATCAATAGAGTTAAACTGGGTGGGCAGCCAATTGGAAAACTGCCTTGGGGATAGAAAATGCCAATTACGGGACATAATGGTAGCTGGGATTTTATTTGATATCATCTGATGGTACAATTGATTTGGATAGAGCAATGCTGAACAATTAATCTGGATAATTTTGGGTGAAAAGTGTATTTTTCATACACTTTCCTTCATATTTATTAAAGCAGGCACTGATTCTATATAGTTTCCTTTTATTATTTTGCACTCAATTTTTAACAGCACATTGTCTTTGGCTTCACAAGCATGACGTATACTGAGGCATACAAATGAAATATGGGAACAGATTCTTGCAGACTAAACTAATTTGCTATTTGGTCTTATTCTATTGTATAATTGAATTGTTCACACTGAAACCAATTTATATAACAATAAGAAACAAATGAGAAATAAAACATATCAACAATTTATGAAGTCCATATTTCTAAACAGTCTTCCAGCTGAGACTCAAAAGGATAAAATGTTCTTGTACCAAATAGAAAGAGAGGTAAGATCTCCATCATCACCATAGTGGATGGAGACTAAGTGTATTTCAATTATCTTGTAGGATCTTTGCAATCACTTTGGCCTTTTGTTAGCTTCAATGTTATTGGTATATAACTGAAAGGAACATGAGCATATATAACCTCCTAAACAAAACTTAAATCTCTACACTACTGAAACTCTCAATGTTTGTTTGTTTGTAACCTTCAATTGGGTGAAACGATGCATTGTAGAGCAACAATTTTTGAATCAACTTACCTCAAATGGGCCAACTTAAGAATGCACCCAAAATCTGGGACCCATTACTCCCGTGGGATTGAAATTTGGCTAAGCTGTGGCTGCTTCAGGGCCACCACACTTTCCAACTACAATTTCCAGAAACCCATAGGTTGCGTGGCACAAGGGAAGATGGGAGGGGCATATCCCTGCCCTCTGTCCCCCCTCCTTCTGGCCCCTGTGCCCAATCAGCTGGTGGCAAGGCCTGACAGGCGAGGATGATCAGCTGCTTTGGAACTAAGGCCAAAATCTGAAATTTCTTAGCAGCAGTAGGTGGTGAGGAAAGGATTAGGGAGCAGTTTGGATACCTGCTGGTGAGGTAGGGCTGGCTGGGGGGCATGTGGTTGATGGCTGAGCCCTCTTCCTCCTTGGAAGGAAGGACCCTTGGGGACATGCCGAGATAGGGAGCACAGTGCAGTTTTCCTCGTGGTCCACCGCTCCCTTTGTTCCCCTTCCCCCCAGCAAAGTGGCAGGCAGTTCTGTGAGTCAGCCAAGGAGGAGGAGGAGTCAGGAGGAGGAGGAGAAGTGATTTTCAATGCTCCCTGCCAGCTTTCCACAAGCAAAATCAATGGGGAAGCTGGCAGGAAATCAGAAGCTGCTCCTGCTCCCACTGTTTTTTTGCCTGCCCGTGGTCATTCTGTTTCTCTGTTTAGGTAAGAAAATAACTCTGAAAGGATGACCCAACGGGTCACAGGTTGTCTAGCATGAAATAGTTTCTGCCCAGGTGGAAGCCACTATAATACAAGCTCTGCAGTTCTGGCAAACAATACTCGTTGGTAGTCCTTCAGGTTCAAAGAAGACACACTGTTGTGCAGTTCATCTGTGGACAATGAGGGTATCACAGAAGTCATCAAGCATCTTCTCTGTGAACTAAATGTCTTCCAAGATGTCTTCGAATGTCTGTAAGGTGTTTGGGTCTAGTGCTCTGTAGATCTCAGCAGGAATGCCATCCTGTCCTGTTGCTGTCAGGATTTTCTTTCTCATGGGAAAGGATTCATCCCGTTATCTTTACAACAATAACAAATAATATTTTGACTACAGAGATCATGTGAAAAACACCTGTTATTGTGTGTTGTGTATTGTGCTCTTTACTGCCACCTATTGGCATGTGTATGCTAGTTACCCAGTGGGGGTGGCATAGAGCTATAATACAAGGGGAGGAAAATGTTCAGTCTCTCTGAGTAGTTGGTAGTTGTTTTAGTGTTAGCCACTATGTAGGTTTTATGGGCTATGTAGTTGTAACAAAGTACCAAGTAGTGTACCTCTTCTCTAAGAGTTTGTAGCTAGAGATTTTGTTAAGCTTGTGTTGCTAATAAGTCTTGGATGCTACATTACATGAGAAGATGTGTTTTTCTTTATATTTTGTATGATATTTGCATTTTATGGAATTTTGCATTTTTATCAATAAACACCAGTTAGTATATATTTTCTGACTGGATTTCTTTGGGAAACAAGAAATGGACATTGCATTGTGTTTGCTGTCATGGCTAATATTTTCCTGGAGTTTTTGCTGCGCTCTGCACAAACAGAAGTGTTTGTGATTATCACTCTGCCCGACAGTTGCTTTATTTGAGTTCATCTGTGAGATCGCTTTCTTGGTCTCATCAGTAGAGCGAGGGAGGCCTAGGGCATCCAAGACTGGCAGCTGAGGAATCTGCTGTAAGACATCATGATCAACTGTGGACGGCCTATTGAGTAGGTTGGAAAACTGTTCAGCCCAGTGGTTTTTCAGTCCTTTCTGGTCTTTGATCAGGCTCCACCCATCAGATGACAGCAGGGGGAGCATCCTGATTTAGAAGGACCATAAACTGACTTTATGGCGCTGAAGAACTCTCTGGTGGGATGCGTGTCTGCACACAGTTCCACCGGCTCAGCCTTTCTCTGCCACCACTCGTCCTGCATTTCTCCCAGTTCCAACTGTACTTTGGGCTGCAGGTGCTTAAACTTGTCTTTCTTTGAGACAGATGATGGATCGTTCTACCAGTCTGCATGGGTCTTGTTCTTGGCCTGGAGGGCCGCTGAAATGGTCTCATGGTTTTCATCAAACCAGTCTTGACGCTTCCAGGTTTTCAGTACCAGTACAGCTGTTGCAGTCTGCATGATATCTTTAAACTGCATCCACTTTTCGGAACAGGTTCCTACAAGCGGTAAATTACTGGAGAGCTTTTCATTAAGTACATCTTGGAAACACTGGACTTGGCCTGGGTCTTGCAGTCTACCGATGCCGAATGACTTTCTGACAGTCCTTGATTGCTTATGATGTAAAAGAGCAGGTTGAGGACCAACTGGACCAGGCAGTGATCTGTCCAACACTCAGCATCTTGCATGACTCGGGTGATGGTGATGTCTTTAAGGTCACACTGACATACTGTGATATACTCAAGTAGGTGCCAGTGTTTGGACCTGGGATGCATCCAGGTAGTTTTGAACTTGTTTGCAAGTCTGAATATCATATTAGTGATGCACAGGTTGTGCTCAGCACATTTGCTCAGAAGCAGCAGGCATTACTATTTAGCTTTCCCACCCCATGTCTCCCACGGACTCCATCCCAGTTGTCATTGTCTGTCCCACCCTAGCGTTGAAGTTATCCAGAATGACTAGTTTGTCACTGGTGGGGGTTGTTCAAATAATCCGGTCCAGGTCCTCGTAGAAATCCTCCTTGTCTTCGTCTGGACTTGTGCAAGTTACAACTCTGCAAACAATGTCAATTCATCCTCTAATCCTATGAATTGATCTAAGGCACAATACATTTTACCCAGGTCCTAGCGGAAAGGATTGTCTTGCTATTTTTAAGTTTGGATTCCCCCATACTGCTAATATAACGTAACAGTCAACCCAGAGCTAATGTGTTACTGAATGTCATTCTTGTGGCAGCTAAGGGACAAGGAATCCCAGGCTTGTCAAAGTAGCACTCGCCCTGATTAGGTCTATCAAATATGCTAAGACGGCCCTTGAAGCAAAACTGGCTACTAAGTAAACATGAAGACAGGCCTTATCTGGAAAATTGAAACTTCATCTTCTGAAGTTTTTAGTATTGGGTTTTAAGTTGAGGTTTCTTGAGGGGAGAATTTCTCCAAAAAAAAAAAAAAAAAAACTTTCCAAAAGAAGGGCATTACATTTCGGAAATGATATTTTAGGAATATATATGGGAAAGCCATGAACTGAGTAGATTGACCATGACAAAACCTTCATCTTTAAAGTATCAGATTTTCCTCCAAATACTCCGTCTGAGTTAAATGCCCCTGTCCAAATCTGCTGCTATTTCTAACAGAAGCTTTTTAAAACTAAGCTGCATCAGGTCTAGGTGTTCCTAACCAAAGAGAAGTTACTGCTTCTGGACACATTGGAACTATCCAGAAAAAAAATGGGCATGGCCAACTTGTTAGGCCTTGCAAGAATCTGCTCAGATTTAGACCAATTAATACTACAAAAGACAGTGCCAAGTTGGTGGCCTAGAAACCAGGAGAAGGTGAGTTCTAGTCCTGCCTGAGGCATGACAGCCGGATGGGTGACTTTGGGCCAGTCCCTCTCTCTCAGCCCAACCCACCTCACAGGTTGTTGTGAGGCAGAAATATTAGGTATATTTGCTGCCTTGAGTTGACATAGATGGATAGATGGATAGATGGATGGATGGATGGATGGATGGATGGATGGATGGATGGATGGATGGATGGATGGATGGATGGATGGATAGATGGATAGATGGATAGATGGATAGATGGATAGATGGATAGATGGATGGATGGATGGATGGATGGATAGAATACAAATATAATAATAATAATGAAAGAAAGGACCCCAAAACCACCAATTAATACGGAAGACTCCCATTTATTCCTAATTACTAATATACTGCCTTCGAACATGATTAATTACTCTTTTCCTGAATGTACCAAACAAGAAATCTCACCAGCTAAATTGTACTTGCCTCATTCTAAACTTCAGACAGCGAAGAACAAAGAGAATAACCCCGTTACGTAGCCTTCTCCAATGAAAAGAGCTGGAATGAAATCCCGTTAATCTCTCCCAGGGTTCAAAGGCATCTGATACAAGCAGAAGCACCTGGACGAACGGTGAAATAAATAGCGTGCTCTCCTGATGCAAGCTCCGCCCCTTTTATGGGTATCATGACATCACATGTGCGCCTATAAAGGGCGGAGCATAAGTCACCATGTTCATGCTGTCATTTTGGATTCTGCTGAACTTTGGGCTGTCTGTATTATTTGCTGGGTTTAGTTCTGCCTTTCTGTGAGTACATGTTTTCCATTAATAGGATTTATTGCTTTCATATCGATCTCGTTTGTTCCCTCGGATCCCTCTGAACATGTTCTTCCAAAGGAACGCAGAGCAATTCTAGTACTGGACACCCCCAAACAGCTTTATTTTTCATTTTAAAAGTTGGGGTTTGACAGTTTACCAGATGCGTAATGCAATGTATACAAGCTGACAGGGCATGGAAGCGAAGCACAGAAAGAGCAAACGCTCTCCCTTGTGAATTCCCTGCAAATATTAAAAGAACCACTGCTTTTTCACCGAGGGTCCTATCTATATGTCTTTTTGCTTTTCTAGCATTAGCCATGATGGGAAGGAATCACGTGTCCCAAACAGAGGACATCTTAATGTGATCATGAATAATGAAGAGGAACATTGCAATTTATCCAAAACACGGGTTCATACTTAGCTTTGTTTAAGACATTTTTGTCTTGCCTTTCATAAACACTTGGAAGCCAGACTCAGAAACAGCCAGCGGGCCGATTAGAAATGCGGGTGAGTGCCGCCTGGGTAATTTTCTTTAGGATCAATACTTTCTCATCCTGATGCCAATTAGGATTCACTATAGATGCCATCCTTGTCTGCTTAATAGATTTGTGGCTACCGAGGCTTTGTTTTGTCTCATCGCAACTTGCATCCTCTTGTGTATGTGTTTAGTGGGGCTACCTCACTGGCCATATAAGTTATTATTCTGTTTCATTTATATTGTCAATTCGTGCTCTCCTTTTTCCTTCTCTGCCATGTATAAGTTAAGTGAGGGGTGAGCAACAAGGAGCTTATGAAAACCTGCCAGGGCTCCCTGTATCATCTGATTTTATTTCCTTAAATTGCCTTCATTAAAAAAAAAAAAAGTAGATAGCAGTAGTCAGGCGACATTTCAAAGCAAGTCTGACATCATCCAGTACTGCATCCAGGTATCAAATAAGCTTTCAAGAACATGACAAAGCTAAGCTGGGATGGAAGAGCTGATTCCGGGGATGGGCAGCAATGTCAACAGAAGAGGCAAGATGGTAGGCCAGGGCTGCCTGCAAGGTACGATCTAAAAAGCCAGCACAACAGCCATGACAGACCTTCAACCGCATCTTCACTGCCACCGTCTTGATTTTGCAACCATACACCCCTGTGGCAGGCACAACAGCCCACGTTGCACATACTATATGTGCAAGGTCAACACCCAAAGAAAAGAGCAGGGCTTGGATCACGCTGCCACATTTATCCACCTGATTCTTTTGACACCCTCCCCCTGCAGACACTGCTGGGATAGAGGGATATAAGGGGTGGGGGTGAAGAGCTTCATCTGGTTTGGCTTTTGGCAAAAATGAGTGTTTGTGACTGAGCCCCTCCTCCAGGGCCACTATTTTGGGAATAAGCAGGAGAGACCTGACAACTGCTCTTAAAGTTCCCAACGTGATCATCAGCCCCAGAAATCGCCTGCTTCTGACTCCTGCCCTAACCCACCATGTATTTCGTCATGCAAAGAGTAATGTGGAGCGAAGGCACAAATGACCATTGGAGCCCACCCTGAATGGGCCTATAGGAAGATCTTCAGCAGCCCAACCAGCAGAACCTTAGATATAGTCTGAATACATGGTGTTCGTACTACTGATTTTTTTTTTTTTTTTTTTTTGGCTCAAAACAATATAAAGTGAGGCGGCTGGAATAAGAATCACAGAAAACACGTTTTTAATACTGTGTAGAAAATGCACATCTGCCGACCGCACTTGCAGATGGAGAATTACGTTAAAGGGTTTAGCTTTCAGCTGATTAATGTACTGAGATGCGACTTGACAATGACGTCGAGATATTTGTAGGCTTCTGTTCCGCTTCCACAGCAGTTTACTATTCATCCTTGCACTGGTGAAGCTCATCCTCTGATCTTTCCCTACACAATACCCCTCTGATGGCTTTCGTGAGTTCCAGAATCTAACATGGTGCTATTACTAGTGCAAAAAGGTGTGGTGGATCACACAAGCACTAAATTGCCAGGAAAATAAGTATGGAGAAAGGACACATAGTGCACCCCTAGAAGGGCCCTAGAAGGACACAAGTTAGAAGTTGTCGGAGAGCTGTGTTAATCTATGGTAGCAAAAAAAAAAAAAAAAATCAGAAGGAACACCTTTTCCAACTAGCACATTTTATTTCTTATAAATAAGCTCACAGAAGTGTATACCTTGGAATAAAATTAGTGTTAGTTGGAAAAGGTGCTATCAGACTCCTTCTGATTTTTTGCTAGTATTTGGGGGCAAGTTGGGGGTATGGCATTCTCTACTGTAGCTCTTGCAGGACAAGACGTAAAAGGAGACACAACAACAAGTCAACATCCTATACGGAAGCCCAACATAATCCAACAGAGCTGGAGTCCCTGGAAATAACAAAAGCTCCCCAAGATGACTAGGAGTCCGCAGTACGTGGCTAGTGGTCTGTATTTTGATTTGGTGGATCTTGAGAAAGGAGACTGGGATAACAGTTTGAGCCTCCAAAGATCGATCGGGTGCCCTTTTCCCAATAAATGATGTATGGTTTCATTCCTGCTATGGGCAATAGCTTGTAAAGGATCGAGAAGATGACCTTGAGGGAAATAGGCAAGAACCGTTATATAAGCAAAAAGGGCTGAAATATTCTGTAAGTCCTAGGAAACAAGCTAGTGTTCAGAAGAGACTCAGAAGGGTTCTCCCTGGTTCACTGGGGTATAAGAGAGAGGGGAGGTAAAGCACAAGCGGGATTGCAAATTTCTGATCCTATAGCCTGGGTGATGAAGTCTAGTTCTGGTCTTCCTGTGGAGTCTATTTCCTGGCCTGGTCTTCCCCAAAGGGCTGGCCTAGCTATGTCCTTCTCTACTACAACCTCTCAGGGGTAGAGGAATTCAGAGGAGACGACCTATTTCCCAACATGGCCAGAAATGACATAGAGAGAAATGTTTTCTGTCAGGGTATTGTAGTATACCCAAAGCCCCATAGTTCCCTGACAGTAAAGAAGCCATTTTCTTCGTGCCTCCCACTTTCTGTCTCCATGACTTTTTCATCAAAGGGAGGGATCTGTGGTGTTGGACAAGAGAATAGTGTGATATAAGATGGCTCTTGAGATCATGGAATAGCAAACAATTTATTGTGAAGAACACAAGGAGATGTTTCATTTAAAAACAAAAGCCATCGTGAAACAAAACATGATTTAAATCATGATTATTTTCCCTTACATTTAATACATCAATTACAAATCTCACTGGGATGCATGAGCCTGAACATAACAGCGCATTTCATCAGCGACTGGAGTAAGATCTGGCATAAATATTCCACCTAATTTGATTTTTGATCTCGGTTGCGATGAGGGTTAAAAATCCACTTGCATGAAAAATATGTTGACGGAAAAGGTAATAGCACTTTCCAATCATTGCCTTTCCAATTAAGACTCATATTCTGCATGAACTTTTATCCAGAAGTTTTCAAGTAATTCTCTTTTTTTTTACTTTGCAAGGGAACCTGTGATCCAAATGAGTGAAAGATGCCTCAGAGCACGTGGGGGCATTAATCTACTGCCGGTCTGCAACTCCTTAAAGCAGCCACGTTTTTCCCAGTCGATGGGATTTAAGCAAAGATACGTTGGCTTGCAAGGTAGTTTCCAGTTTAAATATCCTAGTTTGCATAGAATAGCATGAATATGCATAGGGAAGAAGAGGGCCAAAATACACCAAATCTTAACAGTATTGTCTTTACTGTTAGCAAAGAATGCTACACATAACGTAGCCTACAACTCTTCTATCTTACTAAAATGAGAAAACCTTGGTTGGTCAAAGCCATGATGGGCAACGGAGGTCAATATCTATGAACCCATCTAGTGATAATCAAGCAAGCAGAAATCTGTAACTTGGCAGGTAAGAGGAAAAAATAGTAAAGAGCATAAATGAAGGAGTGGAAATGAAGGGAAGTAAAATAGATACCTTGCCTGTGAGACTAAGACATAATGGGTCTTGTTGAAGGTGGTCTTAACTTGTTGAGTGCAGCTGATGAACTGAAGCAGGAAAGTGAAGGTGTAGATTTAATTATGAATAAAAGGGCTGAAATATATGTCAGAAAGTACTGTCTAGGATATTACAGATGCAAATGAAAGTAGGAATCTGTAAGTTGGCGATAGTTGCATGTGATGGTGAATGGTGTTAATGGAAGAACTAGAGGTGAACTCTGGAAAGGCTTATGCAAAGTTCTGAATTAATGTGATCCGGGGGGAAATTATTCTGCTAGTTGACATGAATGGATGGGTATCCACCAAACAAAAGGATACCGAGAAGATTATTGGCCTATTTGGAGGTTCAAGAATGAACGTGAATGGTGTTTGACGGGGATAATGGAGTGAACATTTTGCAAATTATTTGTAAGTGGCTAAAAACTACAGCAAGGAAATGAATTTGTACCCCATTTCCAAGAAAATGGAAAGAGAATGTTTAAGAGGTAGAAGGGCTGATAGAAAGGAACTAGTAATGTATTGTCTGTTGTGAGGAGTGAATGTTTGTTGAAATGAGTGAAAATGGCTGTGTATAAAAGCACACTTTTATCCACTTTCTTATCTGGAATGGTGTCTAGATTTCAGGACTCTCGCTGAGTTAGCTACATTACAAAGCTAACCATACTCTTGTCGGTGAAAGTAAATCAAGCCACATGACAAATAGTTAAGAACTCTCACAATATATTGTTTTATTGACATCAGCAGCATACATTTGGAATATAATAGGAACAGTTTTGTACAACCTTCCCCTTTGGAGATGAATTTCTTTTTCTTTTTCTTTTTTTCAAAAGACACAGATGCTCATAATACAGTTAAGGTAACAATTAAACTGCACAATACTGAAACAAATTTACAGGTACTTTCACCACTCTAGAGTTTGTGGTTCAGGTCAGGTGACCAACACTGAATGTGCCCATTCAGTTTCCATCATCATCATCATCTTCTTCTTCTTCTTCTTTTAATGTGGCTAATGGACATGATTCATTATAATAACCAATTTTGTTGATTCCATTTCAAAAGGCCCCCAAATGTTTCATTTCAAGAACCGATCCTGCTTACAAATGAGCCAGACCAAAATGGAAAGTGGGCCTGTCCCAACCACACAATTAACTGGGACAGCCAAAGGGGGTTAATGTGTGGGAAGAACATCAGAAAGGGATCAATCGACTCAATCAACTAGCCATCAGGAGGTGAACCCAAAACAGACACAGTCTTGCACAAGGTGAAACCGCTCCATCCAGCCTGCTGTGTTGTGGGAAACCCAGCCAGATGGCCTACCTAGAGCTCCAAAAGGAAGAGCAGGAGAAGAAGAACAGCTGAAAAAGCAAGCTTCTGCCTTACAGATTCATTGCCCAAACTTGGAGCCCCAAATCTCTTAAATGCTGATCGGTTGCAATGACAACTGCTGCCTGGCAGACCAAAGAGAGAAGGGCTAAGAATGCTGTGAAGCCTTGCCAGAAGTAAAGGTCCATGGCATACTGGAGATTTGCTCAAGAACCTTGGCAGGGGTTGTCTCCCTCAACAATGCTGTGGGTGCTGACAAAACGCCCAATAAGGAGATTTGACTGGGTCAGTGCCTGACTGGGTTAAATGAGGGAACAGAGCCAACATGACGGTTTCTCAGCCTATCCTTTCTCGGTTAGAAATATCTCCAACTGCCTTTTATCAGTTTTACTCCCAAGTAAAAGAGCAGCCTTAATTTTCTTTGTACAAACCTATCTTGGAAGGGGTTTATACAAAGGGCTGTAGTAGTTATGCAATTATCTTTCTGCCACTTTCAAGTAGTAGTCTCCAACTGAGATGCTAGTCTGAATTTTAGATTGCCTTGTTTGGACCCCAAGTTCACTTTGCCGTTTCATAAACGACACATCTTTTATTTGTGGATTATATAAAATTAGTATTCAGTGAAGAGCCGCAGTCCATCTTTTTGCCCAGTGAGGAAGAGTTCTAAAAAAAACGGTAAATGCAACTTTCACAATCAGATTTCCTGCCATGCAGTAATTTTCTGCTTCCTACTGATTTCCTAATCTTCCTATTTTTGATGGAGAAATACAATCTTGAGACGTGTTATTAAAATACAGCACACAATAAATCTCATGGATTATAATCTCATTAAAACATGTGACCAAGATTATCACTTACTGAAATGAGCTTTTTCAGCTTTTGGAATTTAAAAGCTGTTTTAGGTATCGGTCTACAAGATGCTGAGGGCCTGTTGATCAAGAGGCAGACTAAAACAATATCTGAGTGGAAAGAATTTGGAGGCCTATTATAGCAGCCTGTCAACCCACCATAATGTATTTCTTTTAACAAAGACGCAATTATGGACCACAGTCATTCTCAGTTAAATTAATCTACAATAATATGCAAATACTTTACTTCAATTCAACAGTTGGGTGGTAGGCCTGTGCAGTGGTTCATATTCCATCTCTAAAAGGTGCTTTGGCCCATGCCCAAACAGAGCATTTGTCCTGAACATTGTAAAACAGCAGCATCTTTTCTTGGGGTTGGGTGTGCAACTCTGGGAAAGAGTGTGGCCTCCTTAAGAAGCTGGAGACAAAAGCTGCCTTCACATTCCCCCATGCGGTGAAGCCCCTTTTGGAGATCAAAGCCAAAGTGCTCGTAGCTCTACTAGCCAAACGTCTGCAGAAGGCCACTAATGACATGCAACAAGATCCCTATAAACTTCTAGTGTGTTGCTGCCCCAAAGGACAGCTTCAAATCTAGATGTCCGAGTCATTCTTGGAAAACCGAACTCTCTCTTCTTTTTGGAGATACAAGAAAAGCTAACTGGCTGACTAGGGGAATGAAGTAAGAAAAGAAATAAAAGAAAGCACATGAAGCATATTACCATATTTTTCCGACTATAAGACGATACTTTTTTCTAAAATCCTTACCCTAAAAATTGAAGGGCGTCTTATTCAAGGAAGTCAGCCGAGGAGAGAACCGCGCAGTGGCAAAACTGCCCATACTTTGTTTCTGCAGAGAGGCTTCCTCCTATTGTTAGCTTCCAATCACGAGTGAAATAGCTTGTCTCCCAAACAGACTTCCTCCAATCACGAGCCTGATGTAACTGACGTCAGCTGATGCTGAACAAACCAATTAGAGGAAGGCTGTTTGCAGAGACAAGCTATCTGCAGTTTTACTCGTGCTTGAATGTAATCAGTTAAGCTAAAGAGCCTGGAAATAGAGCTGCAGAGAGACGGTTTGGACCTCCTCCCACCGAATGTATCAGGTCAATGTTAACTAATTACTAAATAAAAATGTGTTCTGCACTATCTTTAAAATACTGATTTTTTAATTTTGGGCTGGAAAAGTGGGGGTCGTCTTGTACATGGGGGCGTCTTATTGTCGGAAAAATACGGTAATAGCGTTACATATTTCATATGATTTAAGGTTTTAATATGGCTTAAATTAAAAAAAAAACATTAAATATGCCTCTTTGCCTGATTATTCTGAGTCTTAAGCCTAGAACCCAGATACCGAATATTTGTTAAGATGAAAATAGGGACAGTAGAAATATATGAGGTGGAGGACTAAGTTATATTTACACAATATTTGGTGAGGTAGGATTGATGTACCAGATCTGTACACATTGGATGGAAGTGGTGGGACTTAAAGATAACCCAGTGGCTCAGTTTCTGAACACAACTTTGGAAAACGTGCTATGCATCTCTCATATCCAAGAACCCAACCAGCCATAGAGTATGTATGTGTATTTGTGTATAAAATAAATGAAAGTACTTGAGAAGAAAGGATTTATACAAGTGGTACCTCTACTTATGAACGCCCCTACTTACGAAATTTTTGAGATACAACCAGCTCCAGCCCCAAAAATTTACCTCGATGTGCGAACTCCGCCTTGAGGTACGGCCATTTTTCCACCCTGACACGTGGTCTGCGGCCATTTTTCCGCCCCTGACACGTGGTCCGCGGGCGTTTTTCTGCCCCTGACGCATGGTGCGCGGGTGTTTTGCCACCCCGCCGCGTGGCGCGCGGGCGCTTTTCTGCCCCTGACGCGCGGCGCGCGGGCACTTTTCCGCCCCTGACGCATGGTCCGCGGACGCCAGAACGGATTAATGGTAATTACATTGAACCTTATGGGAAAATTTGCTTCGGGATGCGACCAAATTCAGAGGGCAGAACAGATTAACCGTATTTACATTGAACCTTATGGGAAAATTTACCTTGACTTGCGACCAACTCGACTTGCGATCAGAGTCACAGAACGGATTAAGTTCGTAAGTAGAGGTACCACTGTACTTGCCGCAAGTTGATTCGTAAATGTGGCCAATGAAGATGCTATAAACTTTTACATATTACAAATCTGAACTGTCATCTTCCATATCTGGTCACTTGTCCTACAGTAAGTCTTTAATGTTCATTCCTCAGCTCTCTTCCCATCCCAGTGTTTCAACCTCTCTGTCTTTCTTAGATTTCAGATAAAGATATTCTACTTTTAGTTAATATAAGATAACAGACTCTTGAGATGCTAGATAGATTGCCCTACTGCAGGCAAGAGGTGTCATTCTGAATGTGTCCCACATGGGGAGGAACTAGAGCATGCAGGAGAAAATCCTTCCCCAAACAACATATGTCTGTAAGGAAATTAGTTTTCACAAAAAGGTGACCCCTGCACTACCATCTGCAGTCTGAAAGTTGAGCAGTCTGTCTTACCACCTCACGGTTTCTAGCAACCAGGCTTCAGATAGCATGCTTGGGGATGACCTCTGTCAGAGATGTGGGAAGTGCTGCCAGTCAGCATAACTGAGTAACATCACGAGTGGCCGGTTTGAGTCAGATGATAACAGATGAAACCCTTTGCCATTTTCAACTTCCCAGTCTAGCTTACAATTCTGGTATTTTCTATGGGGTATACCACCCAAGTACTAACAAGGCTCAGTTCTACTTACCGTTATTTAAAAGATGCATCAACAAATCAACATTGATTTTGGTCTACTGTATGCAAAGGAAGCTCTGAGCACAGGATAACTCTTTTTCTTCCTTTTTTTTTCATAATATTTTTGTTAGAGTTTTACATAATTAAAATTCATCTAAATTTGAAATATAAATTATCTAAATTTGAAATATAAATTAATTAATTAATTAATTAAAAGCTAATGCATAATTAGGAAAGATAGAGAAAGAGAAAAAGGGGAAAGGAAAAGAAAGACATCTTAAAAAGTGACTCCCCCCTCCCTCCAGACAAGTATAAGCATTTACAGTAACTTAACCCTTCTCTGATATTACAGAAAAAGAAACTCTTTTTCTCATTTCCTCATCCCTAAACAATAATCAAATTATTTTTAAAAATTCACCAGTCTTACCCAGCAAAAGCATTAAGAGTATCAGTAATAATAACCCATATGTTTTAAGCTTAAACAACTAAATCTATTTTACATTTTGACTTATAACTTTCTCTAATAAGTAAAATATTAAAAAATGATACCCATAAGCATAAAAAATATCAATAATAAAAGCCTATACAGTATATTTTAAACTAGTTCCAATAGGTCCCTTTTACATACTAACCTCTAACTTCCTCTAACAAATAGGAAATAAAGGATTCATCCCTACTAAAAAAAAAAAATCTTTACATCATCTTACAGTCCTGGTCAGAAAAAAGATTTCAATAACAACCCAAAATCAATCTCTTTTAGCAATCTCTTCATGGGGAGCCTCTGTAAGGAGTACTTGTCGGCAATCCAGTCATCCCCTTTGTCCGGAGATGGTTCTGAAGAGCCAGATCTCTTGCCAGCTCCTCTAAGCCGCTGTGGTGGTAGGCTCCATGAAAACAGAGCTGTCCTCAATCCACCATTATTCCCCCAGAAATCCAGGATAACTCTTGTCTGCACTTTCCTGGGACTAAGTATACCCAAAGTCACAAGAGGGAAAATTTTAAAAGGGAAAAAAGGCACGTCTGTCACATGTATTTTCTGCCCTGCCAGTAAAAGACCTTGGCTTCCTGGCTTCTCCTTTTCTCCTTCAGAGACCTACTTCCTCCATGCTTTTAAGAAGCAGCCTTAGTCAGTTCATGATTATTCAGTCTTGTCAAACCTAGAGGCTTGAACACATTCATTAGACAGTAGGTCACTTTGTATTTGATGGGGTGTATGCCCATAAACGAGAAAGCCAGTTGGGTTTAGTGGTTAAGGCGTCAGACTAGAAACTGGGAGACCATCATTTCTACTCCTACCTTAGGCACAAACCCAGCTGGATCACTTTGGGCCAGTCACTCATTCTCAGCCCTAGGAAGGAGGCAATGGCAAACTACTTCTGAAAATGTTGGCAAGAAAATTGCAGGGACTTGTCCAGGCAGTCACCAGGAGTCAAGATTGACTCAAAGGCACCAAAAAAAAAAAAAAAAATCCTCATAAACCCAATTGTACAACACAGAAAAATTAATAAAGAAAATCCAGAATCTACCATAATTTTTAAGCTCAGTGTATAATTTCTGTCCTTTCTATCCTCCTTGTTCTCTTTCTTTTTATATACACTGAGAACCTATCATGCCTATCATTTCTTATCTACCTAAAGAAAGGGGGGGGGGGGGGAATGCAACACCACTGTTATAAAACCTATCCTGATTTCCTACCCAATTAGGATGATCAAAGGGAGGTGGTAATTTGCTGAAAATCAAAGGTAAAGCGAAAATAATCCTAACATAATTTTTTAAAAAGAAACTTAGACTGAAGCGGTGTCTGAACTCCATTTATGAAGATGGAGGGGAATTACGCCATTCCCAAGGAAATGTGTTCCACAATTTGGGAACAATTCAACAGAAGGCTCTTTTCTATATGATTGCCAAATGGGCGTCTGAAATGGGGGCTTTTACAAAAGGGCTTTTCCCGCAGATCTTTGTTCTAAATGGATGTATAAGGAGACAGGTGGTTCCTCAGATAACCAGGTCCTTAAGCCATTTTAGACCTTTAGAGGTTAAAACTAAGAAAATAGTGATTCTATATTACACAACAATGGACATATTCAGATAGACACCATCATCACTTGATGATGCACTCGAACTCTGAAAACTATTCTCACAATGGCCGACAATTCTCCTTACCACAGTCATCACGTACTCTGGATGAAGTGACTAGTAGTTAATTCCTCACATCAAAGTGGGAGTGCAAAAATCTAGCGGGTACCTTATCCTGCTCCTTCTCTCACCAGTTTGTTTTCATAGTAAAAAAAAAAAACCTCACGAAATAATAAGCCAATAATCAACAGCAATTACATCCTTCTGCTTTACTAGTGCAAGAATCTGGTGATGCTATGGTGTTTTTGCAGCCGTACAGTAGAGAAGATTGACAAGAATTCCTGCCAATGAGAAAATGTCTCAGCTCCAAGCTCCCATGTTGCCTCTTAGGAAACAGACGTTTTATGATCTGCATTGAGTCCACCGCTATGGAGAGTAAGGAAGATGAACTTGATGGAAATATACAAGAACTGACATCTAAGCAAAAGGGGCTGGAACATGTTTTTTTTATGTCCAGAGCAACGAGATGACATTCAGAAGCAGCTCAGGGAGACACCTCTCTAATTCACTGGAGTACAAGGGAGAGGCTTCTCATGCTCAGTCAGACTTGCAAGATCCTGCTATTATAGCCAGTCTCAATAACAGTAATTTAACCTTCCTGTGGAGACCTGGCCTGGTCTACTTAGTGGGGGCTGACAACCTCAGCCAGAAGTAAGTTGGCTTGACCATTTTATTTGTTTGTCTAATTTGTTACTTACCACAGACGACTCTTGGCAAGTTTTAATAACATCCAATGAGTTAAAATGCCCATGGTATAATGGTAATTAAATAAAGGTAAAATCTGAAAAAATATACATATAGAAAAATACATTTTAAAAAACTATAAAAATAACCAGACCAATGAAGCCACTAAAAAAGTAAATTGCAGTAAACACAATTCCAACACTTTTCTAAATGACTGTTTTGAGTGATTTACAAAATATTCATGAAGTGGGAGTTGATTGTATCTCAGGGAGAAGGTATATGGCAGTGTTGTCCACACTTGGCCACTTTAAGATGAGTGGACTTCAACTCCCAGAATTCCCCAGCCAGCCATGCTGGCTGGGGAATTCTGGGAGTTGAAGTCCACTCATCTTAAAGTGGCCAAGTGTGGACAACACTGGTATATGGCAAAGCAGATGCAGCAACAGAGAAGCAGCATCTGAGAGTTTCTACCCCCTTTGTCTTGCAAAAATGGGATCTCCCTGGACATCTGTATTGGTGGGTGGAGATAGGTTAGAGAAGATGGTCCAGGAGCTACCTCAGAGCCAAACCATGTAGGGATTTCATGGTCAAAACCAGCATTTTGAAGTGTACTTGGAAGCCAATAAGAAGCCAATGCAGGGCCAGGAACACAGATCTAATCTTCTCATGTTGGTGTACAGCCAGCCAGACCACTATATTCTGCACTCGTTGAAGTTTCTGGATGGTTTTCAAAGGCAGTCTCATGAAAAAGGCTCTGTAGTAATCCAAGTGAATGGTGTTGAGGGCATAAGCCACTCTTACGAGGTCCTCACCCTCCAGGTAAGGCTGCGATTGGCACACTAGCTGAAGTGGCAAAGGCCCCGTAGGCCATCACAGGAACTCAGTGCAATCCAGCAGCAGAGTCGAACCCTTACATGAAATTGTCCAACATCCATAAAGCTATTCTACCTTTCCCAAATGATTACATTCATTGGCAGCCTTAAAGTATTAGGGTAAATAAATATAAATATTCTGCCACTACTTGAAGGAAAGAACATTACAAATTTGCAGGCAATCACTGAAGGTTCATGAAAAATAGATAAGCTTTAAATCCAAAATTGTACATTCAGAAAATGTTCATTCTCAGGGCTAAGGATGCAGATGGAGTCAAAGTCTTTATGCAGCTTTAAGACTGATTTTTCAATCTGTCAATTCCTTGTTAGATTCTGTGATGTCCAGCTGTAAGTAGAAATTTGACAAAGAGCTGCTGGGTATTCAATCCTGAAAATGTCACTAGTGTGAGTCAGAACATAAAAGAGCTCCAGGTGGTTGACCTGCAGCATCAGACCATAAATGTTTAGCAAGCACTTTTTAAGAAGTGCTTGAAGTGGGGGCTTTCTTTTTTTCAGAAGAAACAGCTGCGTGGAGCAGAAGCTCTAATCCAGTTGAGGACCACAGTGTCCAGCACAGGGATCCAATCCTTCTTTCTCTGTGCCATTTTCAAAAGCTGTTCACTCATTCCTTGCCCTCTTCCAAAGGTACTGTTTGCAGTACACAGTAGCTTTGGGGAAAATAGCAAGAAAGCTGGATGATGATGATGATGATGATGATGATGATGATGATGATGATTTACATGACAAGATGCAGCACTCTGTTCTTTTCAGCTGCCTCCCCAGAAAGGCATCTGTCTTGCAAACATATGACTCCCGTACTGTGTTTAATTCTTGTTGCATAGGGTGATCTGGGTTTCCAAAGACAGCCAGTATCTTGGATATATATTTTGGTTTATTCTTGGGATGCTCGGAGAGCAGAAATCTCTCCTCCCGTGAAACTTCTGTGGATTCTCAAATCCTGCAAAAGCGGAATAATCTACTGTTCAACAGATGCAAAAATAGAACCTCCCCCTTGTTCCTGCAAAGACAGTTGGGAGGCCAGGCGGAGTAGGAAAGTCTGCATTTCTGGGTGTATAGTCTTCCGTGTTGTTGCCTCGGCGTTCTTGACACAGTGTCAGATCACTGAAAACTGTTGACTTGCGCAGCGAAGGATCTGTACAAGCAGCCCCCCTCTCATACTGCAGTTCCACTCTATGAATCCCTTGCAGTGAACAGAAATCATTCATATTTCTGCATCTCCCCTGTCTGAGGATCTGCACAGAGCCCAAATGGCCCTTAGCTTATCTCCTTCCAAGAAATGAATAACAGAAGTGCATCTTCAGGAAATGCATCCATATCTTTGGCTCCCTGAGCAAAGGTTATATGAGTCAGGCTACAACCACTGCAAAACACTGAAAGTGTTAAAAGCATCCTTGAATGTTCTCTATCACCCTTCACCCACAACGCTTCTGGCTAAACAACTTTTCAGGGATTTGTCGCATTTGCAAAGCCAGGGAGAACAACGAAACAAAGGAAATTAATGGCTGCAACGTCAATTTCTCTATCAGCATCCATTTAACCCTAGATTTAAACCAAGAGAGAGAAGCCAACAGGAAGCACACAGGTTGACCTAAATAATAAAAGCAACACACGCAGTCACTTTTTTTTTTTTTAATTTTCTGAAAATGCAGAAAGTATTGTCAGAGGACAGACTGTGGCAGATTCTAATGCTAACTGGGGCCGTGATGAAGTTCCGCTTCAGGAAATGGGAGTAAAGCTAAATCTTCCTATTTCCCAAGTTCCTTTTCTTAAATTCTCACATAATAAGACTACTAGGAGTCATTGTTGTAGTCACAGCAAGCTAGGTTACCATACGTGAAATGAGGGAACCCAGTTCAGTAGCCCCTCTGAGCAATTCCCACAAATTTCTGCTTCTCCTCCATGCCACTTTTTAAAAATATATATATAAACATACTTACAAACAACAGTCACTTAAAAAGAAACACCTTGTTTACTGTCTGACAATCACAGTTCTGCACTGTCTGTAGAATAAGATCGCTGCTTGCGCTACTCGCTCCCGAAGGCGAGGTAAAAACACAAAACTATTGTTAAAATGCACAACGAAGATGCTGAAAGCAGATCTTTAAGCAGAAGTCTAAAGCAAACAAAAAAGCTGGACCAATGAATGTCAGCCTTAAGATGTTTGATATGACAAGAAGAAACTTAAAAACAAAAAAAGAATTCGACCCAAGGAGGCTGAGATTGCTCAAAGGTACAGCTTCTGCCATCGCCAGAGAAAGCAAACTGCACTTAAGCCCATCGAAGCTGTTGGAAAGAAAACATCCCCATCACGATGGGTCTTCAGGGGCCCCAGAAGGGAAGAGTTTTATTTCATTAACCTTTTACAGTCTAAACCTGATTTGGGCTATTATCCCAACAACACCCACCTTGTTCAGAAGTCCTGCAATCATTCAGAGAAGGGGGCAGAGGCCCAAGAAACTCTAACCACGTGCTCTTCCATACGCGAGCTTACGTTAGGGTCGGATATATGTACGTAGGAGGGGACGGGAACGCGTACGCATCACAGCACCTAACCAGCTTTGGCTACCTCCAAAAGTTAAGGACTTGGTTAGTACTCGGATGGGAGACCATCAGGATATCCCCAGCAGACCACACAGAAAAACAGGCACCCGAACAAGCAAATCCTGTTCTGTTTTCCATGTTTTCAGAGACTGCCTTCCCAGGACTGGTTCTGAGAGTCCCCAAAAGTCTGCTAATTTATACACCTACTTTAAAAAGAAGGAATATGATCCTTTTCAAGGGACTGAGAGCACAATCTGACTTTCAGAGCAAAAGAGACCTTAGCAAATCTTGTTTCCTGACCGGCAGGTTTGCTGTGAAAACCTTTTCCGATGCAAGAATATAAAAAACGTCTGCCGAAGCAAGTGAAATTATATATCACAAAGTAACACAATGGAAAATAATCTTTCAAACAAGTAAGTTGCACTTGTAGGTTTTCCTGGGGAAACCAAACATGTTCAGCTGGCAAAAGATATAGATTTTTTAAAAAGGTATTTCACATCTTAAGAGATCTAAGTTCGGACTGCAGAAACCACCATATAACAATCAAAAAAAGATTCTGCTCCAAGTCAAACAATAGCAACAATCTGCCAACTGCTTTTGAGTAAGCACACAGCTGTTAGGAGACCTTTACGCAATTCCTTGATCAATATAAATTTATTTATTGTAAGATGGCAGGGGTTTGTGTTTTTTTTGGTTTTAAAGAAAGCAAGCCAAGCCTAGCCAGGCTCAAATGGTTTGAAAAGAACCTCAGACACTCTTCCAACTCCCCTCCCAAAGAAGAGGTAGTTTTGGAAGACCCCAAAGGAGCATTCCAATATGGGTTCCTACTTACATCCTGAAGTCATACAGACCCGCTCTCTAATCATCATTGTATTAGGTACACAGGTTTGGAGAAGGAACACATTTATTTGCTCACTCACTCCCTTATTTACTATACGTGTCTGCCACTCATTCCTAGAGGCTCCAGGTGCTAACGATAAACTGATAAACAACAAGCAACGACTTCCCCAGAGGATACTCATGAGTAGGACCGAGAACTCTTGACTTGTCCAGGCCTGGTTATCTGTGGGAAATGGTGCAAGACAGAGATAAAATGCAGAGGCCTTGTAAGGAAGAATGAGAGATCTGGTAAATTAAAAGGGGTGGGGGACCACTTCATATGAACAAACATCGCTTTTGCCACCTACAGCCTGGCATCCAAGTTGGTGCCCAGAGTGCCAATATGCCTGGTACTCGCTTGGCACACACCAGGTTGTCTGCCCCACCTGATGCGCGCCCATCCATCCATCCATCCATCCATCCGAAGCTATCATGTTGCAAAGCACCAGTTTCAAGCATAATCGTTTCTTTCAAACATTCCTATGGATGTTATTGTATTTCCAGTAAGATCGCACATAGACTCTACCAGCGGGTGATTGCAGAAATACATCCATGCGTTCGGAAGAAGAACCCAAAGTATTAGAGAACATCTTGAAAGATTAGAAAATCACAGCGAGCAACCTTCTACTGAAAGCTCGTTTTCTAATTGGTTGGCTCTGCCATTTTGTGAAAGTGCCCATAACATGCTTTCAACATTCCAAAGATGCTCTCCAGCCCAAAACAGTTGGCAACCTCTGCCATACAGTAAACAACTTGTAAGTTTCACTAATATTATGCAAGTTGGCTGGCCATCCATTATGCAGGCCCAGTCATGCACCATCCAAGATATTATGGAGAAAGTGAGCACTGTGTTTTTAGAGAAGTGATTGCCCATAAAAGAAGCTTTAGGTACAGGCTACACATGGGCTCCGGAGTCTTTAAAACACTGCAATGGGACTTTAGAAAGCAACATCATGAAAAATGGTTCTGCTGCTGCTATACATAATCCGCTGGCAACTTGTGACCTTTGCTTCATAAAGGTTCTCCAAAATAAAATGCAAGCAAAATAGTCCAACTGGACATTTCCAAGAATGGAGTTCCTCGAACACAGGGTGGAGGCAGACATCCAGCTCGGACACGTATCTTCCCCCCATGCGCTATTAAACCCTTCATATGGCACAATGATTCAATCAGCCAAGAAGTCCTCATGTGAAAACAAACCTCAGAATAATTGGGCCATCTCAAGGGACTCTCAGTGACCTACAGCCATAGATACTCTTTCATCTGGAAAGAATGGAAACGTATCCTAAACTAGATCACAAATAATCAGAATTTCCTGACTGTGAGAATGACAGCCTTACCAGTTGTAAGTCATATAAGGAGAAGCAGGAGAAGCTTCTTTTAACGATGGTGATTTCAACAAAGTACTGTCAGATTACCTTCTTTGGAGTCTAGACCAGCATTTCTCAACCTTGGCAACTTTAAAATGGGTGGACTTCAACTCCCAGAATTCCCCAGCCAGCAATGCTGGCTGGGGAATTCTGGGAGTTGAAGTCCACCCATTTTAAAGTTGCCAAGGTTGAGAAACGCTGGTCTAGACAGTAAGCAGTTCATCCAAGGAGCAAGGATCCGATTAACACAATAATTCCAGCAAGGACTTTACTTTCACACAAGTTAACTATATATATCCAATCTGTGGTGGCAAAATTCTGCCTTTTTGATACACAGGGGAAATGTGAAGATCAGGCAGTCTGCATCTGTTCACTCTTTCGGTAGCTTCTATTCCTTTCATCAGTATGAGAAATAATGGCCACAGCCGCTAAGCTTGGAAGTCCATCTGGACCACCAACGTATGAAGGTCACTTGGGAACTACTCTTAAAAAAAGAAAAAAGAAAATGAAGATGGCTCATTAAAATTTTCCAGCTCTGACTTTTTGGGGGATCAACCAATTCTACAAAAGTGGTAACTGACATCCTGGTTTTAATTATAATTATAAAAGATATCCATCCAAATGTTTATCTGCTCTTGACATCTTCACATCCATAATTTCAAGGAGGTATTTTCTGCATCTATGTTTCATATATTTTGAAAATTACCTAGAGCAAGAGCTTACGTTTACCCTGACAATCGTTTTGTTCTCTGCCTAAATTAATTGGTTTTGGAAGAAGTTATAATTGTTTCCTTAAACTACACTGACTGTTATTCATTTTACTATGTATTAATAGTATCATTTAATTAATATTAATATCCAATGGACCCACATCTCTTTAAAATTATGGTCAAAATCCTTCTGTTTGTTTTTAGAATCTCTTGAATCCTATTAAGGGGAAGACAGAAATAGCACGACTGTCCCTTCTTTGTCATATGTAAACTCATGTGTGTGTTTGTATACATCACCAGCCCATCATTCAACTTTCGTGTGTGTGTTTGTGTGTATGAAAGTTGAATGATGGGCTGGTGAACTCTTTGAAAAGGAGATGTGTGCATCTACTGTGTTGACCTATGCATAATGCTTCATGCATCACGTGGCTGTCTGCCTTTTGATGCCAGTTTTATTAACACGATAAACACTAGTCTGATTCACATAACAATCTTGTGTTTGCTTGGAAGAATACCTACCAATTGTTTCCTATTCGTGTTTTCTTGGGATTACACTATGATTAGGTCCATGTCTTATGGCAGAATATGAAGAAAGCAGAAGAGAGACAATGTTCAATGGCAATTGGTTGATGAAACCTTAAGCCCAGGGCAGGAATGTCCACAGTGTATGGCCATAAAACGCCAGATGGCATCTGTGATGGTATAACGGGATGTGATGGTGTGATCAAAGTTCCATCTGGTTTCATATGTGTCACACGTGGAAAGCATATAAAAACCAGGTGGAGCTCTGATCGTACCATCGCAGATGCCATCTTGACTTAGCCCTATTTTGCAGACACTCCTAGCCCAGGGTGTGAGAAGCATTAAGGACAGAAGAGATGCAGCGACAGGAGACAGGAGAAGAAACATTTTCCCTGGAAACCAAACACAGCACAGTTGCTTTTCCTATCTTTTCCTTTTTAAGGTAAAAATCAAGAAAATGCTGAATGTCCCCAGGAGTCCAGTAGGGCTAGTCCAAAGACATTTCCTTAGAATTACTAACATTTGGGTCTAGCATGTTTTTGCACCAGTCAGTGTGTTATCATAATGTCTTTGCAGAGACAACCTGACTTCACCGTTGCAGTTTTCCTCTGACATTACTGAATAAGCTCTGTTCTCCACTGGACAAACTGTTGGTGGCTGGAGGCTACCCTGAATTGTGTGTGTGTGTGTGTGTGTGTGTGTGTGTGTACACAGAGGGGGGGAGAGAGAGAGAGAGAGAGTTGCAGTAGACAAGTAATGCTGAACACAGACATGGTAGTGATGAAAAGAGGACAGCTGACTGGGATGGGCTCATGATTTTCTATTTTGTGGGGGAGTAGGAAAGTATTTCTGGAATTCTTTTGTGATTTTAATTTTTTTATTTCCCACTTGGTGGTGACAGTGATCCTGTGACAAACTGTGCAGATGTCATTTGGCAGAAGCTTGTTGGTTATCCACCATCTGGTTGACAGGCTAGAAATGGGCAGCAAGACTCCTGTGTTTTTTTAATGCCTCAAAACAACGGAGCTTCTACCACAGGCTCATTTTATGCTAACCGCATATTATGGATTAGTCCCAGGTCTAGATTACTGCCAGACCACATTTGCATAGAAAACACTATAAATGTTTGCAGATAAAGAATTATAAGAAGCAGGTCCAACACTACACTGGTTAATGTATCAACCGATTTTACATTAAAATGCCCCTAGTTTGCAACAAGGATCTCAACATGTTTCACCATTTTTATATTCAGGCTAAACCACATTAGAAACATAGAAAGATATGCATGGCAAGCAACAGAAGCATCTATTATTTTGGCACTTGCAAACTAAAGACAAAGGGAAATTAGTGATCTTGAATCTAATCTAAGAACATTACTTTCATTCAGTCCTCCCCAGTCTGCTGCCCTCCAGATGTTTTCAACTCCTGTGTGACCTCCTGTGTACAGACTGGGAATGCTGGGAAGGTCATGCAGTTCAACAGAGGGCTGGAGTAGATGTTCCCAAAGTAACTTTCAACTCATATTCTCCGATTCTATGACCTGAGGAGTACTGGGTTGGGGAAGTGTGATTTAAATATTTCAAGGCATATATGAAGGAGTTGAATCATAAGGTTGGAATGTATGTTACAAATCATCTACTCCAAGCCATTGCTTAGCTTCTCTGGCAGATGACCATCCAGACTCTGTTTTAAGACTTTAAGGAAGGAGAACTCATCACATCATGGCATTTTGTACCGCTGGCTGGCAGTTTATTCACTCAGAACGTTCTTAACGTAGTAATGATGTCCTACCTACCCCAGGAGGTTCCCTTCAATAAGAGAAGATCTAGTTTCAGCCTAAGTTAAGCATTTTCACATCTCATGTTTATTTATCAGATATTCTCCAAATACCTAACCTTGACTAGATCATATTCCTCACCTGTTAGCAAAAGATGGTTTGCATAGTTTACCACCTCTTTAAAAACCACCTGTTCATGGACATAATAACCCGTATATTAGTAGATAAAACAACTTAATAAAACATATCTCCCACAACCTTTGTATCATTGTTTTCATCCCTAAAGATTCCCAAATATAAAGTTATTATTTAATTTATAATTACATTTATACCCTTTCTGCTTATACAATCACTTAAGATTCTTTTGCTTCTTCTCAGACACAATTCATATAGAAAATTTATCTAGGTGGTCACTAGGAGTCGAAAAAGACTTGATGGCGTATAATCATCAGACAGACACAATACCTGATGAAAACTGCAATTCTCTGCTTATTTACTGAGAAATAAGCCCAATGACCCTCAGGGGGCTTCCCTTTGAACAGACAGGCATTTGAGATTGTGCTATCCAAATATTTGTTAAAGGAAGGCCTGTACCAACAAAGATCTGGATAAACATCCAAGTAATAGGTACCACAACCCGCATTGGAGCATACAGTGGTGAAGCTAAGTAATGGAAATACAGGTTTCCACTTATCAGTGTATACATTTAGAAAAAACCAGCCCATTTTCTTGCACATCTGTAGGCATCTGCAGTTGATTTACATCCCATCTCTGTTCTTCCCAATGGCCCAATGGAGTTTGTTCATACAAAATGGCCTTTGGAGAGGGCCTGGAAGACACTCTTTATAGCCTCCCTCCCTCCCCAACGTTTGCTGAGTTAAAATAATCTAAGAATATCTGCCCTTCACCATGGGAAAATGAGCACAGAGCTTTTTGTTTAAAAAATCAGCATTAAAAGACTCCTTTTTAAAAAATACTTTTAAAAGAAGAAACTCTGCATCCATACATGTTTAGAATAAACTGCAAGGAAGAAAGGAGCTACTACATAGCAGCAGGACTACATTAGATTTTTTGACTTTTCCATGGTGTCCTTGGATAGATAAACCACCCAGTAGACCATATTAAATGCTCCAAAAGTGACAGGAAACAAAATGCGTGCATATTTGTCTATCTTACTGGTGCCAGAGCTGCAGGCTGATGGAGCAGGAGGAGAACTGAGGCATGGGGACTTTGCGGGCGCTCCCAAAGCATTTGTGGTAGTCTGAATCTGCTCCAGTCTGGATCCAAGTAAATGATGGATGGATGGAGATCCCGTGGTGCCCTGCTGGGCAATATAACCCGTTAAAACTGGGGTGGATGGCGGAGCTGAAGGGGTTGCTCTTGCTGAAGCCAATGTTTCTGATATGCTAATTCGGCTGAACGGGTTTGGGCTTGAAGCTGAAGGCGATCGGGGCATGATGTCCAAAGGCCCCTGAGTTACTGTGGAAGAAGGCATTGAACTGTCTCCTGGGTCAACCCTTTTGGCAGTCTCCGGATCTGGCTGCACCGTGGTGTTCGTTCTTTTCCTCACATTTGAATTTGAGTCTGTACACTGCAGTAGTAAAAGAACAACATCAGTGGTTGTGGAAATCAATATTCACACAGAAGCCAAAAGTAACATTGATAATATTCTTTAACAGCAAAGGAATCAACATAATTTTGATAACTTAGGAATGGTGTTTGGCCGTTAGATGTAAATCTATTGGTTACCACTAAATCTTTTCTTTTTAATTTATATGGGCAAAAAAAAAATGCTGTTCTTTTTTTTTCCAGACCTATTTTATTTTGCTAATTCGTTTATTTCTAAGATGTATATAAGTCACCTTATCACAAATAGAGACATAAAATAAAAAATACAAAATCTATGTAAATCAAGCCACAGTTAAACCAGGAATCCTGTGCTGGAACACTTTGCGGTAATCTCAACAGCAGGGTACTAGGTCACTGTTCACTAAAGATATGTTATCTCCATCCAAGTAGGATCGTAGTTCATATCTAAACTTAGGTTGGCCAAAGGTAAGCTTCTAGCAAAGGGCATTAAATTGTATCTCTAATAAGAAAGATAAATTTCACAGACAGCCAGTTTGATGCAGAGCCTTGAAGAACACGCTGTATACCACCCATCCAAACAGATGAACTATCCTTTAAGAATAATACAGTTTTATCTTGATTGTCTCTAGTTTATTGATCCTTGTCTAGCCCGTTACTATACACCCAGGCTTCGATTAAATGCTTTCACTTCCTTATCTGAATCTGATAAAAAGGCGGCATAAACATGTCTATCAATCATCAGCATATTAATGGCGCTGTACTCTAAATCTTTGCTTGACCTCACTCATGAGTTACGTGTAGCTATTAAACAGTCCAGGGAAAAAGATGGAATCATACAGGATCTCAAAGTACAACTGTCATGAAATTAAATCTCCTCATATCATCTTCTAGAGACATGATCCATGTACGGCAGAACCACTGCAAAGAGAAATCTTCATGTACTGCTCACACAATCTATCCAAAATAATACCATGGGTGAAATTCCAGAACAAAAGTTACAGATCAACCCAGATCCAGCCCAACTTAAGAACCAAAATATATGCCTAAACTACTACTGAAATGGGTATAGAAAATCTATGTTATCCAACAATATTGCTGCCTCCCCTAATCAAATATGTGCTGTGTGTTTGTGCAAATAAGAGAAATGAGAAGGATAGTCAAAATGAAGGCAGTCCGATCCTGTGAAGTGGAGTTGATGAAAGTGAAGATGTAAGTTTAATGATGAATGAAAGATCTAAAATCTTTGTCAGAAAGTATGAATTAGTGTGTTGTAGATACATATGAAAATAGAAATTCTTAAGTTAGTGATAGTTATCTTCATGCTTCAGTGCATGGTAATAATAAAACAATCAGGGATGTGCTATGGGATTATGTGCCATTAAGTCAGTGTCAACTCTTAGCAACCACACAGATAGATCTTTTCCAGGAGGATCTGTTCCCAACCTGATCCTTCAGGTCTTCCAGCACTGCACCAATTGACACTGTAATCGAATCCATCCACCTTGCTGGGGGCAGTCCTCTTCTCTTTCCTTCCAATTTTCTCAGCATTATAGACTTCTCCAGAGAGTTAGGTCTTCACATAATATGTCTGAAGTATGATAATTTGAATCTGATCATTTGTGCCTTGAGTGAGAATTCTGGGTTGATTTGTTCAGTAATCCATTTGTTTGTTTTCTTGGATCTCCATGGTATTCTCAGGAGTCTTCTGCCACACCAAAGTTCAAAAGCATCGATAGTCCTCCTATCCTGCTTCTTCAAAGTCCATCTTTCGCTTCCATAAAGCGTCACAGGGAATTTCACGGCTTGCAGAATTCTGATCTTTGTAGATACAGATGCATCACAACATCGGAATATCTTTTTCAAGACCTTCATGGCTACTTTATCAAGTGCTAGCCTGCAGCTTATTTCTTGACTACCAGTTCCTTCACTGTTCAAAGTTTTATCCTAAAAAGCAGGAACTATCCACTACTTCAAGGTCAGTTCTTTGCCATTTCACTGAAGTGATCATCTGCCTCCAACATCTTCCAATATCAATCCTGCCCAACATAAGTGCCTGCTTGCTTCACTTGGGATGCTCTTCATGCCTTGGGTGAACCTCTTGGGAATGTCAGCCACACTAGGTAGATCAGGCCAGGAAATCAACTCCACCTGAAGACTAAAACGACTTTTATTGAGACTGAGTAAAATAACAGGATCTTGCCAGTCTGATTGTACTGTACCTCTCCCACTTCTTACACCTCAGTGAATTAGAGATGTTTCTGTCTAAGCTGCTTCTGAATATTATCTGTCTGTCATGGACCTAAAGTATGGTCAATGTAAGCAAGTCTAAAAGAATGAATGCCCACACTGATTTTTTTAAAATGTTGGTGCTAGAACTATTTTAATATTTATTTATTTGTATGGCTGTTTATTATATAATTTGTTCAATAAATATTGTTGTCCTGCGGGAGGCTCCTATGCAAAATGCAAAGAGCACACTGGGATCATGAGGAACAGAAATACACACATGCACACACATATGCACACACATGCATATATGTATACATACACAGAAGTTCCTCATGATCCTCCTGTGATATACCTATGATATACCTATGATATACTCCTTTAGATAAATCTCCGATGCGACTATTTTTGGAATAATAGTAGTATTGGCAATTGCACTTCAAAACAAAATGATACAGACAGAATTATGTGAGGAGAGCAAAGAGCACTTCCCAGTACAGAAAGATGCAAACTTGTGGGTAAAAAAGGACTGTGACAGAGATGTTTATACCACGTATATACCATGTTTATAAAAATAAACATGGTATAGAGAAACCAGGCTATTCATAAAGAGTTACAAGTGATGCCCAAAAGATAGCAAAACAAGAGGTGATTTGTTTTGGCATATTTCTTCAATTCACTATTTCTGCTTCTTGCTAATTGCTCTTTTCTCTCTTCATTTTAAGGAGTAAATACATTCTTCTTAGAACGGAGGGAAAGAAAAGCCAGTAACAGCACAATGGCACAGATGACCGACTGTGACTGTGAACACTTCAGTCATACTCCATCACAGGCAACCATGGTGTACTGGTGCGTAATTTATTAAGCCCTAAACAACAGTTATTTATGACCAATGGAGAGTTCATAAAGACGTCCAGGCATTTCAGCACCTTGAACCATTTCAAGGAATATCATGCCCTTTGCTTCCAATTTGGAAGCAAAGGACATGATAAAAAGTACTCTACAATATATTTAAAATATGAAGGCTTAACAAGTAATTAATTCCATTTAGGGGGGAGCCTGGGGGGTTGCCTTCTTAGCAAGATTTGAGAAGTGGTTTGCCATGGCTCTCTTCTTCCTAGGCTGAGAGAGAGGGACTGGCCCAAGGTCATGCGGTTGGCTTTGTGCCTAAGGCAGGACTAGAACTCACAGTCTCCTGGCTTCTAGCCTGGGCCCTTGACCACGACACCAAACTGGCTCCAATTAATTCCACAGGAACTGGAAGTATGCTTTTTAAACAGGCTGTATGAATTTCTATGTACATCTTTTCTTCTAGACTTTGAGATAAGTTGCACGGTCACGTTAAATCAGAAGCCATGTGTACACATGCTGGGTGTCACCAGACTGCGACTCCCACTCTACCAAACCATGCTGAACAGGCCAATCAATGCTGAAGCTGCCCCATCCTGAAAACAAACAGTAAGAAACTGAGTTTTGCTACCTAACATTCTTAATGTTGAAAATAGGGCCGTGCAATGCTTCAGATTCCAGAAAAGGTGCTTCAAAGCATCTTGAGATGAATTTAGCACTTCCTCAAACCAAACCCATCTTTTCCCAAGGTTGCATAGGGTGGCCACACAGTCCTGGGGAAAAATGCAGCTGCTCCAGGAACTTGCGGACAGGTGTTGCGTGGATGTCCTGTGACACACCTTTTCCTGTTCAGATTCAGATTCTGCATTGCCCCAGCTGAAATTTATAAAGGGTGGAAGGTGAGAATGAGGTGAGCCCACAGTCGCTGTTTGACCCCAGTTATTTCTGCCTCCACTTCAGGAGGACAGGCCTACAAGAGTGTTAGAATACAACTTGTGTCGTGGTATTTCTACCCAATATATAATTGTTTACTGAAATAGTGATCATGCAAGTGGATCTCCTCCTCCTCCTCCTCCTCCTCCTCCTCCTCCTCCTCCTCCTCCTCCTCCTCCTCCTCCTTCTAATGGACAGGCAGCTCTTTAATATTCTGCCTTGGAGGAACTGATGCAAGCACATTTCAATCCAAGTGCTTTACTTCTGAAATGGAATCTCAAGCGTTCTGTTTTCCTGGAAAGATTCCTCAGAGGAGGTCTGTCATATAACAGTCAGCTGAAGCTTTGTCCACAGTTTTAAAGAAAAGGAGAAGCACAAGGAAAAGAAGATTGAATTCTTTGGGACAGCGCCTGGCACTTTTTACAGAGAACTACACTGGCAGGCAAAATGGCAAAGTTTCGTCTTCTCTGTCCATCTAAAAGACTCAAACAATATATCGCTTTATCAACCCGGTCACATAAATCTTATCACAGTTGTTTGGCATAAAGGTAGGTTATAAATGTGTAAGTACTGGAATTAATGGCAAGGCCATATCTTTGTAAATGAAAGCACATTAAATTGACCGAATGTAATGCAGTGAAGTATGCTGTTGGCCTAACTGGCTGCAAATTGGGCTCAATATTAGAGCTGTTCAGTTGAATAAAGGCTGTGCAACTCACCTCCTGAAAGAAAACCTTGATTCCAGGAAATTAAAACAGTTCATAATTTCTCTCTCACACACACAAAAAAAACAGCTCAGTGATCCATCTGTGTTCCCAATCCCACCTTGCAACTCACTAAGTTGTGATTGCCCCTGTGATAAAATGCTCCAGAGCCCTTCAACTGCGAACAGGCTTTGCCTGTTACAAACAGCTGCTCTTCAGCGGTGCAAATTTTTGAAAAAGAAAAAAAGAGGGGGGGGTCCTTTGAGTCTATAATCTTCCACTTGAGCCAGAGAAGAAAGTATTTGATTGCTTTGCATGTATTCCTAGTTTATGATTAGCAGACCAATTTTACACTCCACTGAGTCCAATTGCAAATATAATAGGGGCTGGAAACGTGAATCCTAGCAAGTGAGATTTACATGACCAATACACTGACATATTAATCAGAATTACTAAAATGATAAACGTGAGACATATAATTTACCCGCTAACAGAAACAAGAAAACAAGTGAAAAAACAACCATTTACGATACACATACAGACGGTTAGTCTATACTCTTTTAATGTCAGCTTACAGGGGGTAGGCTGTTTTTATAAAAGGGAGCACTGAAACGTGGTCCTACTGCTGATTTGATATGGTATAATCCAGTACAAATATGAGCATAATATCTATTTGCTGAATATGATCCGTCCCTCATTTCTTCTTCCGCAGCAGCCAGCCATGGTTGCCCGTGAATATAATATTTTCCCAAATATCTATAGTAGTTCCCACAAATATCTGTCCTCATGAAGAGACAAGGATAATGCCTTTATAATGTTTATCCTGTCTGTCTTTCTGTCCATCTCTCTCTCTCTCAACTGCAAAGCAGAGTGTGAAATTACAAGCCACAGTTAAGGATAGGAAGTTAGTTGCCCATGTTAAGGATGGAGAGATGTTAAGGTATTTCATCAAATAACGGTAGCCTTGCCTCCAGAACTAATACAGATATAGGTTAAACAGCTGTGGTGTGTTCAAAGAAAGTTTTTACTTTCTTCGTTAACCTTCAGGAAATAACAGTCAACAGCACTGGAGACTTAAGAAAGTGGAAGGACGCCAGAGACAACTGAGAGAAGAGTGTGTGGGAAGGATGGAGCAAGATATGCCTTCTCAGAAGAGATCATCTGTGCACAATGTCAATAATCTTGATTCCAGAGTCCAAACATTATAATATAATCAGCCACATCATCCTTACAAATAAGGCAGCTACAAGTAAAAACTATTATAGAGTGGAGAGAATCATTAGAGAAAAAATTGGAGGGCAAGAAATAATCCCATAATTTCTCAACTAATATGTCCACATCAACTCAGATTAAGAGGCTGTGACTGGTAGAGGACCCGAGATTGAGGAAGACACGTACCACCCATAGGGGTGAGAGGGGAATTTTTTAATATATATAAAAATACTATACACACACACACACACACACACACACACACATATATACTATTCTCTCTCTCTCTCTCTCTCTCTCTCTCTCTCTCTCTTATATATAAAATCTGTCTGTAATAATAAGCAGACTTCTATATTCCTCCTAAAATCTCACTTGAATCATATTGCAATGAATCCAAATAAAATATTGGCTTGGATCAGGGAAAGGGTCTATCACAATAATTAAAATGACAGGCTTCCATTAGCTTCACATTACTTAAGGAGGGTGTCCCCATCTCTGTACACAACAGACAATAAACCAACCCTACGCGAGGAAGTACTGAAGGCATAATGTCAAAGGGGGAAGAAGATGCAGAATAGGAGAAGTTAGAGGAACTTTAGCGAATCCCTAATTCTCTTCTTTGTATTTCTGGACTAGTTTCCTCTAATTTGTATTCTAATAAATTACACCCCCCACCTTTTTTTTCTTTCTTTTTGTATACATTTTTGTAAGAAAATTCTTCTGAGAGAGCTTCATTGTGAACCAGGCTCAGAGCAAAACACTTCCTTTTCTACTACACTCCTGATTTTTATTAGCATGATATTTAGCTCTAATCATGTGCCCTTGAGAAAGCACATTTGAGAAACTGACTCAGCGTCAAGCAAACTATGTTTTGTTATTCAAGCTGTGCATTTCAGATTAAAGGAGTTTGGTTTTTTTCCAAGCCAAAAGTTAGTGGAAATTCAAAACAGCTTGGGATCCAGCCCTGGATTAACCTTTAAGCAAAATAAGCACATGCTTAGGACAACAAGGTGGGGGGGCACCCCAGAGTTTTTTCCCCTATCATACTACCTTAACTTATTTTGTCTTATAATTGTTGGAAGAGTTATTAAAAATAGCTTTCAATAAACTTTTGTATTTGCATTTTCCTCTTATAACAATTTTATTAAAACGTATTGAAAATTTGCATTGTTTCTGTTGCCTTACTTACAAATACAGTAATTAATTTGCTTATATTGCTTACTGCTATGTAGTGTTAAATACTTTTTTTTAAGTTTGTATTTATCATGGTTGTGATCTGGCCTAGAAGGAAACTGCAATTTTAATCTCTTATTTCACCTTCAGCACATACTGAGTCTGAAGGTCTTGTCAGTTCAGCAATGGAAGGGCTGAGGGGCACCATTGTGGGGCATCAGTTGGCCTTAATCCAGCCCTGTTGATATCCAATTATCCTATGGGTTATTGAAACTAAATACTAGGCTGTAACTTCTGCGCAAAATCCAGTGCAAAGGGAAATCTTTGAGTCACTCTGCAGTTTGACACCTCAAGGTGGATGACACAATCCTATTTGTGTGGTAGAATTTAATGTTAAGGTCAGCCTGGATGAACTGAAGTTCCATTTCACAGAATGTCTTCTCGTTCTGTTTTTGAGACCAGTTTAAAAGAGGGCTGTTTCCTCGTGACAATCAAATGAAAATGGAATGCAAACCTAATCCCAATTCCAAACAGCCATTGCATACTATTCTACCTTATCCCCAGTAGCCCTTCACTTAGCTTAAACAGATCCTCCCTATTTCATTGACATACTTTGTGAAGATGCTGTTGTCAAATTGACCCTAAAGGGGATTTTCAGCCTGTTGTTCAACCATTGTTGCTTTGCAGAATAAAATGGGAGAAGCCTACTTTTAGTCATGAAAATTGTGATTCAAGATATAAAAGACACCTTGAATCACACAGTGCATGCAGTTATCATACATTTTGTTTTTACTTAGTATGTTGTAAGAATCCAGCCACTGTTTTAAATAAACTATGAGTTTAGTGGATACTTCAAACTCAGCCAATGATAGTTCACTCAACTGATCTCTATTAAATACTCCATGGTTTAGTATAATGTGTGAATCCAGGATCAGTCTCAAGAACCAAGTTCCCACCAGCCTCTACCCATCTTCCATGATTGCCTGTTGATCACAGATTGAAGTTGTGTGACTTTTTGTGTTGAGTTTCTGCACAGCTTTTCCTTTTAAAAACTACTATTCATGCAGACCTCAAGTCCAAGCATGGAGGTTATCAGGACTCTCACAAGAAATAAAAGACTAATTTTTCCCCCAAATAACATATAAGCCAGTTTGGTGTAGTGGTTAAGGCACCAGGCTAGAAACTGGGAGACTGGGACTTCTAGTCCCACCTTAGGCACAGAGCCAGCTGGGTGACCTTTGGCCAGACACTCTCTCTCAGCCCAAGGAAGAAGGCAATGGCAAACCACTTCTGAAATCTTGCCAAGAAAACTTCAGGGACTAGTCCAGGCAGTCACCAGGAGTCAATGATGACTTGAAGACACACACACACGCAAAATGTATCTTTAAAATGGAAGGTTTGTCTTAGATTAGCTGAGATATTGTAATGGGGGAAGATTTATTGATTTATTTATTTGCTATCTACAGTCTTCTTGGGGAGAGCTGTCTTCAAATTAGGATCCTCTTCCTTTCGAATAAATATAGCATGCTTCTGCTTCTTGTTCTGAGAGAATGGTTTTGAAAGTTGGCTGAGAAACAGATTAAATTATAAACACCGCATCGGCCAAAGAATCCACTGAACTTCAAGACTTGGGCAAACATTAGGTAAACGTATTTCTGCTCCCTCACATGAGCCATATGTAGGGAATTAAATTGGAAGAGACAGTATTTGCAGTTTTAGGAAGCAAGACATGGAGAGTGAGAGATAAACAAGAGCAGCTGGGAGGCTGAAGGCAGGTGCCCCACCATCACCTTGGAAGCTCTGACTTCTGAGGCACCATCTGCCTTGCTTTGATAGAGGCTTGCCAAACAGTGTGCAACTGGTCAACAAGCAGCAGGGGAAACTAAAGCAAACAAGAGGAACAATTCAGCAGTAGCTTCTGTTCTGGTTACAAAAGGATAGATTTCCTGTTCTCTGTCACAGAGGCATTCCCTTTGCATTAATCTCTGGGGATGACAAGCCTATGGAGGTGGGGTCTGAGGCTGAAGCAAGCAGTGGCCGGGTCAGAACTAAAAGTAGGTTGAACCTCCTTTTTTCTCTTTTTTTGACACTCTTTCTCTCTCCTGTTCTTTTTCTGTTCCTGAAATGCTCTTCTCTTTTCTCCCAAGTGGCCAGGAAACAAATCCAGAGCTATTACCAGAAATCTGAGTTAACCACCTTGTAGGTCCATTGCTGTTACAGACTGCTGTAGACTGCAGTGACATCATCTGGGGGGCAACCACTACAAAATAGCAACTACTAAAACCAAAAGAGTAATAGCAAGCAGCCAAGCTACTATTGGCACAAAGCAAAGGCCTGCATGAAGAACGGAATCTTGATCATTCGGCCAGATTACGCTGCTGGAAATGCCAGATGTGTCTCCAAAAGAAGGGCGTTCTGTTGTGCATTCCCAGGCTGCATTCATAATGCTGCAGCCTCCTTGCGGGTCTTAATGCTAGGCACCATCTGAGTTTAAGGACACAGCTTCTCTCAGACATGGGCCTTAGCATAGATTCGAAGGAAATTCCTTCAATCTTGCCTCTGCTGGAGACAGAAAAACATCTTGCAGACAGAACTCGGCTGCTGTAGGTGACAAGGGAAATACCATCTCCCCAACAACTCTGATAAATGGCTGGAATTCCCCCAAGATTTGAGGGTAGGCCCAGAGAAAAGAAACAAAGGACTTTTGTTTTGAAAGGATACTATTTAGGAAAGAATAGGTACCAAGTTTAGCCAGGATATTGGGTTAGAGTTTTGATCTTTATTTGTCAGGGTGGGTTAGTTAAGCATTATTGTCTGTTGTTCCTATCACTCTGAACGAGTAGGCCATTCTGCATAATTTCAGACTGTTTTCCAGAATATTTATTTTTGGGAAATGAAAATTAATTTGTAAGTAGAAATTTTGTTCTAGCCCACTAATTATAACAGATCAGCACTATCTTGTCTGCTGAGAACATGGCATGTATTTTTGCAAATCACATTTCATATAGTATAGCGTATGCTTCGTGTTCTCTTTTTTTAAAATATAGTTTTATTTTCTTTAAAGTTATGAGACTGATTTTTCTCCAAAAGCGTGGAAGGAAGAGCTAAAATTTCTAGCCACACACCTCTATGCTATAGGGCAGAAGGTTGCTATAGAAATTCATGGGAGGGGGATTGTGTACTCTCTCTCTCGTATATTGGCTTAGATGGAAGACATCAGGGTAGCACCCACTGAAAGATAGGTGGTGCCCAGCAGCTACATCTGAGGCTAAATTGGATCGACTCAGCAGAGGATACCTGAAATTCCAGCTTATGCTTGATGGGCCCACCATGCTGCTATAAGTTATTTACCAAAGATGCACAATTGGGCCTTTTTGGTCTCTCCATCTTTAGTTCTGAATGTGGTTGCCCTTCCCAGATAGAACCAGTGCATAATTTGAAAGTCTACCTGGACATTAAGCTCCTGCTCAAGAAGCTGGTAGCATCTGTAGTCATAAAGACCATTGCACAGATTTATCTTGTGGACCAACTGCACCGGGAGCCCTTTCTCATGGTCACTCATTACTTGGACACCTTGCAGGTGGACTAATGCAATGCACTCTATATGGGGCAGCCCTTGAAGATTACTTCAACTTTAGATGGTCCAGAATGCAGCAGCATGGTGAAACCCGTGACTCTCAGCGGATCGCAAGTGGCCGCAAAAAAACAGTTTCTGCTGCTGACTCCCAAAAAACAAAAAAAGCTGTCTGGAATGCAAGAGGGTAATTTCAGGTTCTCTCTTTTTATCCAGAGAGAATTATTGGCAGTCTGAATCCACAGCCAGCTGCCTTTTGACCACAATGTCTCCCAAGGAGCACAGGGCATCAGTTCGCTAGCCTCACCAGAAGTCTAGTCTCCGGGAAGTCAAGTCTCAGTGCTCTGAGCTGTTAATGTAGCCTTTTGAGGACTTAACGTTCATCTAAACCTCATCTTTTTAATCACCTTGGACATTATTTTTTTTTCTTACTGCTTCTTTAAGATAGAAAAACCTTTGGAACCACAAGTTGGGTATTTGCTGGGTGAGTGACTCTTCAATCCATTTAAAAAGAAAGAAACTTAAGTTTTTCCAGCTTTGTAAGATTTTTTTTTCTTTTTTGGCCATATATTACAAAAGGGGGACTATAATGTTGTCTTTGGAAAATGTTTGAGCGCTAAGGATTTGGAAGAAATTGATTTAAAGAAAGACTTTGAAGTTAAGTAAAAAGATCCTCTCATGTGGGAAAAAAAATCATGTTTATACTCTGCCCTGCTAACAAAGCTTTGAAGGTTAATTACTAGAGAGCACCAGATGGCTACTTTAAAGGAAACGTTTTATAAGCTGGCTCAAGAAATGCTTGGACTAACCCCATATTGGAACCAAAAGTTGCTATTGAAGAGAACCAAGTTCCTTGGAATATAAATGAAATGGATTTTAAGGCGGACTTAAAAAGTATAACCTATAAGAAAGAGATGGACATACTGGATTTACAAATGGAATTGGATGATCATTTAAAAATGTAAAAAGGTATACAAATGATGCATCAAAAGAAGGGTGTGGATTACCTCTTTAAATTGGAATATAAGAGACTTATAGGAGTGGCTATGTGGAAACTACCTATGAATTTAGATAAAGATGACAAAGATTTTGAGAGAAGGGACAAGGATAAGAGAAGAAAGCAGATGTTAGAATTTTATCTATGGGATTCAAGGATTGATGGGAGGAAGAAGAAAAAATATGAAACTGGTTTACTTAATGATGGTTAAGTAATGGGTTGTTATTTTTGGTGATGTTTAATGGTTACTTTGACTGGATAACTCTTTTTGGAAATGTCCAGTTGGGTGCAATGGATTAGTTTATAATATCCATGTTACTATTTTGGGTATTCAAATAAGGGATTATTATTTCTGGTAATGTTTAATAGTTTTTATTTTTCTGTAATGTTAAATTGTTAATTGGGATTAATAATGGGTTGTTATCTGTGGTGATTAATTGTTAATTTTTTAATCTTTTTGTAATGTTTAATTGTTAATTGGGATTAGATTTTGATTATTAAGAGAAGGATTAAGGGGATTATGTTTAAATGGAAAGGGGGACTAAATGCTTATGTTGCTAGTAATGTCTCTTAATCTTTACACCTTTTGTTGATTAGAAGGAGACCTGAAGATTTAGAGATGGGTCTATAGAAAATGGGGTGAAGTATGGAATGAAGATGTATTTGGTAGTATTTTAAGAGACAGTGATAAATTGTTAATGTTGTATATAGTTGCTGGGGATGAAGGGGGAAGTTTCTTCTTTTCATTTTTATTTGGGGGGATTTTCTTCTCTCTCTTCTCTGCACGTTCTTATATTATTTTTAATGTGATTTTGTATTAGGTTTTTTGTATTAGTTTTATTTGTTCTGTATAATCTTTAATAAAATTATTGGAAAAAAATTATAACAGAATGTAGCAGCAGCTTGAGCAGTTATGGGGCTGCCAGTGTACACCTTTGTTACACGAGCTGCACTGGTTACTAGTAGGCCTCTGTGTGCAATTCAAGATGTTGGTTATCACCTACAAAGCCATATATGGCAAATGCTCTAATTATCTGAGGGACTGTCTCTTTCATGCAGTTATTACCCATCCTGTAAGATCAGACAGAGACCATCCATTAAGCAATGGCATTCACTGACAGGAGGCGGATCTTCTCTGTCCTCCCCACTCCCCAAGATTGAAATGGCCCTAACCCTGGTCCCCAATATGTGAGCCTTGAAGACCTCACTCTTTCTCCAGAGTTCAGGCGACTCCCTCTCTGAGGGGTTTTACAGGCTTTTCAGTGAATTTTTTTTTTCCACTGGGATCACTATTCTTTTTTGTTCTCTTTGATGTTTGGTATCTTTGATTTTAATTCTGTATGCTGTCCAGAGTCATCAAAAAGGTGACCATCCTTAGAAATACAAATAATAAACCAGGACAGGAGGGAGGGTAAAGCTGGAGTCAGCAGTCTATGGGCCCAAGAGTACAAAGTCCACTTTTGGGTCACCCAGAACCCCTCTCACCATGACTGCTGGATCCTGACATCACAACTTTCTCCCATTTTTAACCAGGGAACAGATGAGAATTGTCTTAAAGGCCTCAAATAGGCCTATACAGCTTTAAAAAGCAAAGACACTTTTCCAAACCAAGCCCCATCTACACAAATGATGTGAGGTCCTGCCACCCTGAACTCTCAGACCCTCAAAAACTGGTCCGTGTAGCCCCTGATGTTCCAAAAGGGGTCCACTTAAGGTAAAGCCGCCCCGCGTGGCAAACTGAGCCTGGCACCCGGCCACCCAGCTGAGCTCTGACCCATCTCTCCAACCATCCTTCATCACGCGTATTACCGTGGAGGTCTCCTCTGTGTGAGTTTCCCTCTGCACAGGTGCTGCTGAACATTCAGGGACAGATTTCACCCCCTTCCTCTTGGCTCTTTCCATCTGGATGTTCGTGAAATAGTTGACAGCTGCAAATTCAATCAGTGCAGAGAACACAAAGGCAAAGCACACCGCGATGAACCAATCCATGGCGGTGGCATAGGAAACTTTAGGCAAGGAGTGCCTGGCGCTGATGCTCAGAGTCGTCATGGTCAACACGGTGGTTATTCCTTGGAAAGAAGAGAAAAATATAATAAACATGGCTGTCGTCTTTATGGAATGAAAAGAACCCAAAAGTCTAACTTACCCCCAAATGTGAGAAAAACGGAATATGAAGTGGGTCAGCTCATATTCTCCTCCATGAAGAGAGCCAAATGCTTCGAGGCATTTCAACAGAGCAAGTGGCAATACAAACGTGACCTTGGCTGATCATGAAAAAGCTAAGCAGGGTCAGGGCTACCTGGAAGGGAGACCACCAGGATTTCCCAGGGCTGTAGGATATACCGAGAAGTTAAGAAAACATTCTTAAAGAAGGCAGTGCCAACCACTTCTGCACTGTTGGCAAGAAAACACACCAACGTGTTCACGTAGTCACCAGGAATTGAACTCAACTTGAAGGAGACTTCGCTTACTTTTCATTAGAAAAGCAAACCTACATTGGAAGATTTTATTTAAAAAAGCATCGAGGCCAATTAATTCCCCATTTAATTGTGGAGAGACAATGAAACACTGGTGTCTCAGGTTATAATGCTTTATACAGTTACCAGGGAGAAATACCAGGGAATTCAATAGAGTTTATTTTTGAACAAATGTGTATCAGTCAGATTGCAGTACAAATGTCCCAGAGATATTCCTGAAGGTGGTAACATCTGCAGCTTAACAGCACAACAGTTATTTTATATTGTTAAGGAGGCTACAATAATGTGCTGATCCAGGGAACACGGCCAACAATCTGTGTAACCCCTAGACCCATTCTGGCTGCTGGTGACCCTCCTATGACTCTCAGTTTTAGTTATGCAATATTTCATGCACATCATGAAAACAACAAAATAGAGGGTGGGAACAACTAAGTTAGGTTTAAAACTTTTATCTTGTGTTAATCCTCCCCAATCCCAACTCCCTTCAAATTTCTGACATCACTGTATCCTTACTATTCTCCCTGTGGCTCTCTGGGACCCGTTTCTTTCCCAGCCATACGATTGTCTGCTCCTGAATTTACCCATTTATTATTTTGATCAATGCCTTTAGAAAATGGCAAAGGTCTATGAGACCCCATGGGAACTAGCACTGAAGGATCAGGACCCACCCAAGATATAATCTCTACCCAACTGTTCTCATTCATTATGAGCAGTAATGTGGTTGTTGACTTCTGGTTGGTTTTACTTTAGTGCGATGTGTTTGTTTCTTCTGGACGTGCATGCTTTATTATTATTTGCTTTTTAACGTGTAAACTGCCCAGATTTAATCAAATGTTAAACATAAATAAATAAAAGTATGTTGACATTAAGTTGCAGTCATTGCATTGATTCAAGGATACTTGATCAGGTGTAGAATGCACCTCTCACTCCAGCTGCAGTCAAGGAGCTACTGAAGGTAAAACTCACTTAAGAGGGTTCTTAAAAAGGATTTTAGAATCATCTAAATGTTATGCTTATGTTGAGATAAATGACAGTGGTTTCACTGCAAAAACTATTTACACCTCCCCCATTTTTTCCCCCAAGCTACAATAAGGACAAATAAACTCAATATTGCTTTAAACTAACGTAAGAGGCTATATATGTTAATAAAGCAGCTGAGGAGACAGCAATATGTGACTGAACATGACGATACAACATTTCTCCTGGCAGTTCAATAATATAGTTCTAATACAGTAATAAAGACCCACCCACTCAAAGAACCTGGACTGAAACTGCAACGTGAATTAGTATGGAGTAAAATCACCTCAGATGAGGCTGCCTGCAATTCTGCATCCATGCACGCATGTCCATCCAGAAAGGGCCCTTGGATTACACATCCACCATTTTATCTGTGGCCATAAAGCATTCAATATGGCGCTTTTTTCCTGACAAAATGGATTTTAGATGAATAATAATATGCAGGGGAGGGGGGAAATATGAGAGCAGGGAGGAAAAAGGAAGCAATTGTAGCAGGAGCTAGACGGATAATGACATGTTCTTGTCCCAGCTCCTCCTCCTTCCCATCTTCTGCCTTCTCTTTCTTGGGTTTCTGGCTAGGGAATTCTAGGAATTGAAGTCTATACATCTTAAAGTTGCCAAGTTTGAAATTCCATTGCTAAGCGAGACATCACATCACTATGACTTGTGATTTTGCTGCTCGCTTCTCCATCGAATCTGCTTGTCAGAAGCCAGCAGTGACGCTCGCAAATGGCAATCACATGACCACAGGATGCTGTGACGTTTGTAAATGCCTACTGGTTGCCAAGTACCTGAATCTCAATCATGTGACCATGGGGACACTGCGACAGTCATAAGTGCAAGGACCAGTCATAAAGTTCCTTTTGCAGTGCCGTCATAACTTCAAACGAATGCTAAACAGGGCAGTCATTAAACAAGGATTATCTGTATTCTTTCCCAAAGCTAGTTAATACACCACATAGTTGTTGTAACCATAACTTACTGAACAAAGTACAATTGGCTGGGTCCAGTTCCTCCTGTGGTTTATTGATGTGTGGGAAATCAATTGAAGTGTCATTAAGCTTTGGCCCAACACAGTCATTTCAAAATGACATCTCTATGCCTATATAATATCTGGCACTTTTACTTTTTACTTTTTGTTTAATCCCTTCCCTAGTGAATAATGAATAAAAGAAAGAAAATCTGTCACACACAAACATAAATTTTGCTTTTTCAAAGAATTCCCTATGCAAGCCACGCATACCAAAATGAGTTTTGGGTTTGCAAACATTTAAGCAGCGATTAATATATCAGTCCAAAACCTGGGCCCTGTTGCTACCTCCTCTTAAATCCCCACCCTCTGTATGAGTCTTCCCCAGTCTTCCCCTTTCCTGATAACTTCTCCACAAACCCATCATCCTCTGCCAGTTGATTGGAGGTAATGAGACTTTCATTTAATGCACTGAGAGGAGGCCTGGTTTGGAAAGGTTACTCGGAGTTAATGTCTGGACAGAGATCTGGATTCTGTTAGAAGCCCAGTTATGTGTTGCCATAGGAACGGAACAGGTAAGAAGTTGCTTCTTGATGCAAGATTTAGAAACCCTAGAAGATTTAGAAACACAGCAAAACTGATCATAAAAAGGGTGAGTCTTCCCCACTCCCTCAACTTCCCAGAAAAAGATTAGGTAATTATGTCTTTATGACTAAAGAACGTGGTACCATTTGACAAAGCAAACCAGGAGCCCAAGCACCTGAGGTTGGTGGCTGCCCCATATTCAGCAGACTCGGCACGGAGCAGTGGATTTTGGTGATCCATTGGAGTGCTTTATCTGTTCCCCTCTTAGGATCAACTTGCATAATTGCAAATATACATAAAACCATAATATGTGTACATGAGACCTCCTTTCCAAGAAAATCCAAGCTGGCATGATGTTTCTTCTTAGAGGACTCTTGACAGAGATCCCAGGGAGAAATCGTGTCTTAAAACCCTTTTCTTGCATAACAGTTTTAGTCTGCACATTCTCACAGCCTCTGTTTTGTCTCTCTGCTCCTCTCCTAAGTCCCTCTCTGCTGAAATGTCTCCTGGGACTTGCAGGGCTATATTACACCTGAGTTTTCCCCAGAACATCACTATCTTAAGAAGTAGGGGAGAAATAAAAGTACAATTAAGCACAAGTTCTTGACCTCGCATGAGTACAGGTAGTCCTCAACTTACAACCATTCATTTAGTGACTGTTCGAAGTTACAAACACACTGGAAAAAGTGACTTACAACCGGTGCCTGAAATAATGGCCGTCGCAGTGCCCCCGCATTCACGTGATCAAAATTCAGGCACTTGGCAGCCTGCAGGAGCATTTAAACTCCCCCCACCTATCTCCCCCCATCTATGCCCTTCCGCCCCCTGCCGCCCTGCGCTCTGCCACCCCAGTTGACCTTGGCTGTCTCTTGCTCCAGTTGCTGATGAGGCATGTCCGGCCTGGCTGCTGGGCTGGGCCGGGCTTTGGCTGCGAAAAAAAGAAAAAGTCAAAAGGATCCCCAGAACTGCAGCACCCCAAAAGGCCCTTAGCAAAAAGCTCTTGGAGCACAGCATGCCAAAACGCCCCTTTGCGCCACACTCCTGGGCTGGGTGGGGTCAAAAGCCCCACCCAGCCCAGGAGCGTGGCGCAAAGGGCGCTTTGGCACACAGCAGCTCAGGGGCTGCTTTTGACTCTTTTTCTTTTCTGGGGGGCAGCCAAACCCCAGCCCATCCTGGCCCAGCAGGCAGGCTGGGCACACCTCACCAGCAGTGGGAGCAAGAAGACAGTGAAGGTCAGCCGGGGCGCCAGAGCCCAGGGCAGCAGGGGTCTTGGCGAGACCAGGGCAGCTGGGGCTGGGCTGGGGCGGCTGCCGCTTCCCAGGGCGTGGCAAGCAGCCCCAGAGCCATGTGGTTCCAGGGATGCTTGCCGCCCCACACGGCAGGGGGCAGGGTGGCCAGAAGAGCAGAGGTGAAGGGGAGATAGGCAGGTGGGGGCAGTTGGAGACAGTCCCTTACCTTACTCAGGCTCAAGGTTGGGAGGAACCAAGCCCGGAACGGCTTGGATCGGGGCGGATACTCGCTTAATGGCCCATGATTCTTGGTTAATGAGGGCAACCAGGACTGCCGGGACTGCGATCACTAAGCGATGCGGTCACACGATGTCTTGCTTTACCTCCGCATCGCTTAGCAATGGATATTCCATTCCCAATTGGGGTCGTAAGTCAAGGACAACCTGTATAATGTTATCTCCCACCCACCACACTGGCCTCTTAAAAAAAAAATTCACGGTTCTCTAGTTTCAAGAGGGGGAGTGAAATACTTCTTTAACCACAGCGGCCATCCCTGTCCTTTTAATTGCTTTATATATGTGTTTTCTGTAGAAAACCTGTCAAGGGCTGGACAGGAGGAACCCTTAAAAGACCTCTTTAAAGGCAAATGGATTCAGAACAGCCGTTCTTCAGGGTCAAACGTAGCCAGACGTTCATGGCCTCCCTTCCGTGAGAGAAATACAGAGGAACAGCCCTGGGAAGAGTGGAATTTTCCAACCTCAGCTCAAGCTTCTTGCTAGAAAATTTCCATAGAAACTGGGGTATTTTTGTAGTGTTTACACCTCTGAGCACAAAGCAGACTCATGAACATGTTTGAAAATGCTTGTTGTTGTCAATGCTTCACTCCAGTTGGGTAAACACCCTGACAATAGGGCATCCGTGGTGCCAACGCAGAACAGCAAGAGGTTAGCAAAGTATTGGAAGCTATCTTGGGTGGCTTTGGGATTTACTTCTGAGCAACACTACTAATGCCTTGTTAAGCTGCTGTGGGAAGCAGGAACATCTGCAGGGGACGCCCAGAAGTCAAGAGCACGGCCAACCAGGCAGCCAAACCCATCCCATTTTATTTGCACGACTCACATAAAATAAGGGGCAGGACTTCAATCACAGCCACCACCTTGACTTTTTTTTTACCTCCCCCCATGGACAACCCTGATGGGAAGGGTAGTCCCAACCTGCATAGCCTTGGTAGTCCTCCCTCATCCCTCAAATGACCGGCATTAAATCAGATGCGTGTGCCTAAATTCTGTCCCATGATCGTGCCTGCTTAAGCTTATTTTCCCCGTATTTTGTTCAAAACAAAACAAAATTCTGCACCAACTGCTTGACACAGGATGAGGAGAGCGGGCCCACACCTTCTGGAAGTAAGTTTCCTGGAATTCAATGGGGCTTACTTCAGAGTAGGCATGCCTGCCCTTGTTATGGGCATTTGCACAGCATACGTGGCTTTGGCTGTGCCGAAGCAAAACCGAATAGAGCCTTGTTTCCCTGTCGCCTCCATCTTATCTGTTTCCAACCGGACCAAAAAGAAAAGGGACAGATATCCAGGCTTGGAGTGTTTAATGCATGTTTATTTCCTTTGAATTTAGAGATTTATATCCTGTCTTTCATCGATGAGCTCAAGGCAACATACACAGCACTCCCAATTCTTCCTGTGGGGTAGTTTGGGCTGAGAGGGATTGACTGGCCCAAGAGAGCCACTGACCTTCGATGGTGGACTGTGGACTTAAGCCTCCTAGGCTTCTGCAGTCCTTGTCCAACCCCTTCCCCGCTACACCATGCCAGCTCTCACTTCTGCAAAATGAAACTGTTGTGTGGATATGTTCAATTATCATATTCATATTCATATTTCTCTTTCCATTAGAATCTTTTTCCCCCCTTCAATTTCTACTTAAGCCTAATCTTTCCCTCCTTTATTAGATTCTTCAAAGGGGACCATTTAATAGGTCTTTCACTCTTGATTAATCCTTCACCACCCTATGATAAAGCTTTGCTTTAGAAAGCCAATCTCTCGGTAGGCTCTGCTGCTTTGTCAGGAATCCAGATTTCCCCCGCAGTCCCTTGTGCCTGGCCCTCACGCGGCTTATCTCCTGGGCTTTGCAGTGTCCACTGTAACACCCTCTTTTAAATTGCATTTGAATGCATTTCACTCTAATATCCTGTCATTGATTTTCCTAATTGCTTTTCCAATTTACTATTTGCAAGGCAGGAGGAGAAAGAAGAGGGTATCTCGTGAAGTTTCTGGTACTAGATTCGAGGCCTGTGAACACACTCCTTATCTTGGTTCAGGGGAGTTGGACTCCTCTTGAGGAAGGCCAAAGCTGAATTTCTGATCAGGGTGACTGCTCCAGTGCAGAAATGCCGAGCTGTTCTCTATTCGTAAGTAACCCCAACTGAATTCAGTGGGAATTTAAAGGAGAAGGGCACATAAGTTTTCTATCAGCCTCAAACTCCTCAGTGACCCTCAACTGTTTGTGCCGGTTGCCATTCCTGGGTTACAGTAAAGATCTGGTCCTGTCCTTGTTTGTTCAAGTCTCTGGGGAGCTACGGGCTACTTTGGGCCTGCCCCAGAAATGAACTTAACATTGCATCACCCCCAAAGCTAAGCAAGGTTAGGCTCTCAGGGAAGGCAACCTTGGGGGACGGGGTTAAAAGGCCACACACCACTTTATTGTGACCTCTTTGGCATCTGCCTGAACCACAGGTATCTCTTTTCCATGCCCCATTCTCACAAAGACCCTCCAGCAAGATTTCACGAGCCAAGAGGGATGGCGTGAGAAGAACTCCAGCCACTGCGCTATTTTCCATCTCAAAATAATGGATCTTCAGGTACAATGGCCGGGACTTCCTTTTATCTTCTTCCTACTGGGAACTGGTGTGGAGGAATTTAAGCAATCTGATTATTAATCAACGTTTTGGCAGAGAGCTCCTGAGAAGAGCAACAGGTTTAAGTATAGCGGCCATTAATTAGCAAGCTTTTAGCATAGCTTTACCTCTGCATTAGCGGCTGGATTTCAGGAGTGTTGCGGCCAAAAACCGGCTCGCTTAAATAAACCAAATCACTCTGAAGATACAACATAAATGTACTAAGCATGCAAAGAACTACAGGGTACCCCGAACTCCCAGCAAAGCCTTGGCGGCTTGCTGAGCAACCTTGAGCAAAAGCTTCTATTGCTTTCGCCCACAACATTACAAAGAGAAAGGCCGACACAGCGTAGATTACAGCAAAAAGTTGGAATATTTTTGATAAACTCATCTGGGTTACCTTCTTATTATTTATTCCTTCCTACTAGGTCAGCATGCTAGCTATACTACCTTGAGATATGACCACTCAAGGTCAGTTCAGCTTACTGGGTATGTTTTATACATATACATTTGGGGGGGGAGGTCATCTTATAGCAGGGTTTCTCAACCTTAGCAACTTTAAGATGTGCGGACTTCAACTCCCAGAATTCCCCAGCCAGCCATGCTGGCTGGGGAATTCTGGGAGTTGAAGTCCGCACATCTTAAAGTTGCTAAGGTTGAGAAACCTTGTGTTATAAGGTTGGTGGTGGATGAAGCTCACGTGTGTGGGGACAAGTACCTTATACCACCACAAGAGGAAGTTGGTCAGACAATTAGAATCAGCGGAAAGAGGTGGTTTCACAAATAACAGGTGTGATGCAGCATAAAGAACCTATTTTAAACATTTTAAAATTTTTTATACTCAATCTCTAACCAATCGCATTTATACCCCTGTAATTCCTGGTTGCTCAATTATAAAGACACCCTACTTCCTCTCTTTCAGCATCTTGCCCTGGAGCGTCACCAAACATACCCACGTGTGCTTGATTGGGCTTTGCAAACCCTTAATAAATTTTAGAGATTGAAATACTCTGTGTCGTCCCGACGGAGTAGGAAAAACGAACCTCAGCTTTTCCCTGCAGGGCCATGTGAGAAGGGAAGGAAAACCTGTAAGTCGAAAATGGGCTAAAGAAATTGAGGAATTTCCTCTCATTGCTTTTTCTCCAACTCTGGTGAAGTGGCAGGTCCCCTCACAGCTAAAACAGGAGCTTGCAGGGATATGACCGTCATCAGTCTGAGAACTAGCCGTGTAATTTGCCACCTGCTATTTTTGGCAAGTCAATCTTTCTATTGTTTTATGTTAGCTTTAGTAGTTATGCTGTGGTCAGCAATTTATTGTTTCTTATTATCACTGGATTATTGGTTAATCTTATTGTTGTTTGGTTTTAATTTCTTATACACCACCCAGAGTCACTCAGAGGTGGGATGGCCATATAAATTGAATGAATGAATGAATGAATGAATGAATGAATGAATGAATGAATGAATGAATGATCTCTATTATTTTTGCACTGATGTCTTACCACGGACATTTTATTGCAACGTACTGTATGTTTCTTCTTGTTGGTCTGTAAAGATTCAGTGGCACACAAATTTAATAGATAGATACATAAAGAAAGAGGCCCCGGTTCTGTGTGCGGGCAGCATTAGGATTTTTCGCCTTTGGGAAGAGCACAAGTTGTTGCTTTTCAAACATACGAAGCCTATTAAATAGCTCACAGTACACTTTTTGTTCATCCTCCCTCTCACAATGGCAGAAATCACCACCGATTTTTGGCAATCATGCTGACAAAACGTGGCAGGGCAGCGGGGTCAGAGAGATCCCTGCAGGCAGCAGAAGAGGAGATAAAGACTTTGCTCTGCCCTGGGGCTACATCTTGGCATGAATGGTGAAGGTAATACATTAATTATCACTGCATTTTTAACACCTGGCGGCAGGAGAAGCAGTAAAATGCTGGCTTGGGTGCCAGATGAGAGGAGATCGTCCAGAACCTTCCCCAGCACCAGCAAACCAACTCTCCAAATATTCCAGACTCTCTTCCTCTATATGTCCCTCCCTCCCATATTTTTATACGTATAAAACTAGTTACACTCCACTGATTATACTGTTCTTGCCAGACCCGAGCTTTTGCCTTACTCTGCAACTGGGTGGAGAACATTTATTCAGTTTCTTAGATTTATAGCCTGCCTTTCCTCCACCATCTCAAGAGAGCATACACAGCACACTCCCTTCCAATAAGTCCATGCAACAACCATGCTGTCAGGAGGGAATATTTTCTCTCCCAGGAACATGAGAAAGAGAGAGGAGTGAAAAAAGCATGCTAGTGTGGACATGGATGTCTACCCATGAGGAATGGGCACTTATGCCTTGATTTCCCCACCCTCCCTTGCCCCACCTGTGCCATGTCCACATGTCCCAGCATCACCCAGCTGAGCTCAACCAGTTTTCACTTGGACTGATCTCAACAAGGTTTTTGTGCACTTCATAGTCAGCACCGGTTAGGGTTTTTTGGGTCACGTTCTAATGTCATATTCTGCTTTGGCAAGGAGCTGGGTTTTCCACATGGAAAACTGGGAACAGTCATGCTTATCCTGCACCTCAATGCTTCTGAAGCACTTCAGAATATGAAGTGTATCTTCATGTAAAGAAAGCTTGGTCCTTTGTCACATGAGGAAAAGGACAATAGGAACAAAACCTACCACTATTTGACTGGGGCACAATATGTCTTCCAGAGGATTCTTCTATTTTCAGATCCTCTCCATCAAAACTCACCTAGTGTAGGTGTTAAAGTTATTTATTCTATTTCTGTAAGCATCACTCTTCCACCAAAGGATTACGGTGAGGTATACAATGGCGTATCATATATAATCTCCACCACCACCACCCACAACTTTTCTTCTCACAACAACCCTTGCAAAGTTTCTTAATGCTTTTTCCATACGAATATTGATTTGAAAAAGAGATGGCACAGCGTGTTTCAGGCACATACAAAGCCAGTGGTGGAGCTTACCAAAAACAGTTCTGGCAGGAACAGATTCTTTATTAATCCAAAACGACACCTGGGAGAGGATCACCGTCATGATGCACGGAATATATGTCTGTATCATAAAATACCCCATTTTCCTTCGGAGATGAAAGTGTACTGTCATGACCACATATTCACCTTAAAAAACAAAGTAAAACAAAAGCAGAAAATCAATACTTTTCACCCCGTATCCCTTGACCAAAGAAACAATATAAAAAGAAAAAAATATATCAGAAAAGAAGATCTCCAGTGATTTCATCTGTAGACATCCTAAAATCACAGGAAGCTAAAGTGAAATAGGTCATATCTTGTACTGCAGCTTTCTGGAAGCCCCAGCTAAATCACTTTTATCTCTGTGAAGGAAATGAGGGATATAGAGTAATCCAGGCATGACAAGCTAAGCCCAAGGAATGGTAACAGATCTTAAAACAAAGAATAAATAAGAACCAAGCAGTACAGTTTGATATCCCTCAGGTCGGCCTTCCACAAGGAGGTGCCCTCCAAATGCTTTGAAATAAAACTCTCTGGCAGGCCCATCTATGCCAGTGGGTAACAGGAAGGAAGAAGGTCTGGACTGTTGAAGGCTTCAGAAAGGCTGCTTGGGGCTTTGTAATTCTCCAGAAAGGCTGCTTGGGGCTTTAGATCTTCTATAGACTGACTTAACATAGATCACAGCAGCATTGCCACCATACCAATATATAGTCATGCAAGCCCTTAAAAGCATCTTTGGACTAAAAGTCGGTTCCCCATATTAGACATGGCAAGGGCTTCCACTGAATTAAAGGGATAAAAGTCAGCACACCAAATTGCTGATAACCAGCGAAAGCTGGGAAAGGTTGTATATTATCCAACTCAGCAATTCCCAACAAAACCTTGGCAATCCCATTTTGAAACATAGGCCTTCAGTAACAGCCTCACAGCACAGAGGCTGTCATTGCCCCAAATATCTTCTCGTTCCATTAGATATTTAAATAGTAATCACTGTATTAACCAATACATTCCAGGGAAAAAAATAAAACTTTTTAAAAATCCCCAAATTTGTGGGAGCTGAAATGGCACAATCCAACTTACATAGTCTAATTTTTGAATGGATTATGTTGCAAGTATTTCCATTCTCATCTACCATAAACACTCAGAGCAAAACACAGATTGTGAATGAAGCAATCACAAACTGGTTCATTTTCCAAATATAGCTGTTCTATCTAAAACAGGAGCAAAACCAGCCAGAAGCACATTTTAATAAAATCTTCATCTCGTTTAAGAACGTGGGAAGTCCCATGAACCAAGTCAGAGCATGTAGCTCGGTATTGTCTACACAGATCTTAGTTCAGTATTGTCTAGATAGATCTAAGCTCAGTATTGTCTAGATAAAACTTAGCTCAGCATTATCTCTCTTGAGAGGCAGCGGCGGTGACATTTCCAATCTTTCCCAGACAAAAATTGAATCATCTAGAACATTCTGCATGCAGGCCTCATACTCTACCATCAATCTTTATCTTCCCTGCAAGCATACCAAACGGACATTTTTATAAACCAAAAGCAGTATTTTTCATCTGTCTTAATAAATAACGCTAGCAGGCAAACAGAGGATTCAGCATGAAATGTAAACGACGTTCTATAGTTATCATTTCCAATGTCCCAAATGGCAAGCATAATGGCAAATGTGTCAAGATACATCAAAATAATCATTGCTGTGATTATCATCACCATCATAAGTCAATAATTATTATTATCATTATAGTAATAATGATCAGAGTCAACATAATGCACGAGAAGAAGGAATAGACAGTGTTTGTATGAAATTTAAAAGTAGAATGTGCTCTTACAAAAATCACTTGACCTTCACAAGACTTAGCCCTGCCAATAAGTGTCACTGATCCTGTAACGTATGAGTCGGCGCTCTCTGGGTCACGGCCTACGAGCATCACCACCATCACTACCCGCAGCCATTTTGCACATCTCGGAACGATCTCAAGTGTCACATCCCCACCCACCGATGCCTCCTCCCAGAAGAAAACAGGAAAGCACAATTGCTGGCTCTCAAAAAGTCCCCCGATCCAAATTCTTCTGTACATGTTTTTATTTTGACTTGTCCACCAAAACAGCTAATTAGATTGTGTGTCCCTGATGTATAATTTGGATCCAACCTTTTTTTTTTTTCCTGCCTGACTGACCAAGCTGTGAGAGTATTGAGCCCCGTGCAACTGAGCGAGTTCAAGGAAGCAAGAACTACACAGATTTCAAATGCAACGCTAATCTGGAAGAAATGCAGAGCCTTGGAAAGTGTAAGCAAAATCTCCCAGCCTCATTTATAGCAAGTGAATAAAGGGGGAATCTTTTGAACACTTTGCAAGGCTTCCGCCCAGATTTCTTCCCACCTGGGCTGAGTTGCCATTTATGAGAGAAGCTGTCTACTGCCTCGCCAACCACCACTTCATATTTTATGTCCTTCCTATTCCTTTCCTGGTCTCCCATAATCTCTCACAAGTAGCTGGATGGATCTAGCTGCTCTTTTCAGCTTCTACATTGCTTCTGTGGTACAGTGTTGACAAATCACTACTATTTGCCATTGTTATCAAGGAAACTTTGACAAGGCTGTTGACAGAGTAAAGGGACCTCCTGAGAAACTGCACGGATCCTGCTCAAACCCGGAGCAAAGTCTGCTGAGTCTGGTTTGCACCAGCACAGAGTCCATACAAGGAACTGCATGGATGGAAGGGCACTGTCTGGTTGATGCCAGAACGTAAGTTGGGGAAGTGCCCGTAGCAGCAAGAACTCCCTGCTAGACAACAAGTATTTCAGGTTCAGTGTCGCAAACGAGAAATGAGATTATTTCACAATAGAGAATAAATGAATCTGTCTAGGTAAGGTACATTTTAAAAAGTGGGATGGTCTCTCACCTCCCTGTAGGCTGTTTTAAGGAGTGATTAAATACACCATAGAAAAGTAAAAAGAGATTCAAAGGCACAGCTGTAAATAATTAAGATTTCTTAAGTGTACCTATGTTTACATGAATTTCCAGGCTTTTCCAAAGATAACATGGCCTACCAAAGCAAAATATTACTGTAACTTACTGGGCAGTTGGCAATCTCTTTTCATATCCATTCCTATCACCTTTGGTAGGAATGAAAAACAAGTTTATTGAACCTTCAGAGAGCCATTGGTGTTTAGCATTTGATATGATAGGAAGCAAGTAGTTCAGCAGTTATCAAGGTGCATTTATGAACAATATAATTTACTTTTTTATTTAATTCTACACAGTTAAAATTTCCCTCTCTGCCCCTAAATCATCAGAGAACTATTCAGTTATCTGTCATACTTCCACCCATCTAAAGAAAAGTTGTAAAGAACCTGAGTCTTCTAGTGAACCATCTTCTATGAAATCATCTTTCCAATATTGGCTGCTATTCAAACTTAATTTTAAATCACGAGGATGCAAATTTAAAGGCACTGGGGTGAGAAGGCTGTTCTTTAACACAGCCTCAAATACTGAACAGAAAATATGCTAAGATCTGGCCAAGATGTTATCCCTTGATAGCTTCTTTGCCATCTCTGAGATGGCCGAGGTGATGAGATTGGCAGCTTTGATAACAGAAAAGACATTGATTAATTTTAATGCTGATTGAAAGCCCCTTTTGGACTTTTTGTGTGAAACAGAAAAAAATGAAATCATGATATATGGATCTGATGATTAGAAATAATAGTAGACAATAGAAAAAAATTAGAGTTATGTTGTAAACTTAGAGTAAGAGCTTAAAGCAAATTAATACTTATATCTGCTGTAAAAGAAATTTGGAAGTCATTTTTCTTTTGTATTTCTTTTTCTTTCCTTTTTTTTCTTTTTCATTCTTTCCTTGTTTTTTCTCTCCTCTACTTTCTATCTTATGAGTTCTTGTTAATTTTTATCTCTTTATCTTAAACTTCTAATAAAGTTATTTTTTAAAAAAAGAAGATAGCTTCTTTGTAGAACGTCTTCCTGAATGATTCCATAAGGGATCGACGACATCTCACTGACTGATCGTTTCCAATACATTATGAAAATATTGCTTCCTCTTGCTATCAATAATGTCATTCAAAAATATGCCAGATACTTCTGCTCCCCCTGCTGCCCAGTTCTGTCATGAGTTACAGGATTTCAGCTGCACCAATAATAGCAAATTTAGTAAGTCTTCATACAACATACCCAACGACCATTAATTAAAAAGAAAGAAACAAAAACACCCACAGACCATCAGTGTTGTCATTTCTCTTGCTGTTGCTATTTTCTAACATTATTTTAAAAACCATCAGGAACAGTAATAGCTGTTGTGCTTAATACATTTGCTCTAGCAGCATTTTCATATGAATTTATTTGGACCATCTGCATCTTTCTGTTGTACGGTAATTCACAACTAATGATCAGCGCCGACAAGCACGTAGCTGTGAAAACGTGTCGCTTGCTACAACCTCCCATGCTCTTAATTGCGTTTTTAACCATCTTCACTTCGCTTCCTGAAGAATGACACAGCAATGAACAACTAGGTTTAGCTAAACCTTACATCAGGATAAACCTCCTAAAGTTTGTTATCTGCTTATGCCTCTCATGTTTCTTGCCAAGCAAAGCAGGACCACCGTAACGCTGAAGAACCCTACCTGTGATGGACTTAATTGTGTCGGTAGATGCTGTGTGTCCAAGCAGATCATATTGAACCAGACTGGAAGACTCTTCGGGGACTTCCACTGAATTCTTTGGCCCTTTTGTCCAGGTGTAGATCATTTCGCTCTTTGGATATGCATCTGAACGAGATATATTTAGAAAAAAATGAATGGACAGGACCTTTGTCTTCAGAACTTATCTCAAAGCCCAGCGAAAGCGTTCCTATTGCTTACAGCCGGCCTCGGCTTTCTTATCTGACAAAGACAAGAGCCTCTGGCTATTCTCTGACCTGTTTCTTACGTTAAGACCAAAAAAGGAGCTTTAATACCATCAGTAAAATGCCACAACGGGGACTTACAGCTTCCAAATTTCAGTGGGCAGGCATGGCCATCCATTGGGAAATCCACCAGCCTCATAGGACACTCAGCACTTATGGTGAGCCTACAGGAACCACATAAAGTTAGTTCTGGCATGGTAGAGTACACCAGCAATTAACAACTCAGGTACAAATATAGAAGAAAAGATAAGGCAGCTACCTCATTGTATAGAGAATGGTGCCATTTCTCATAATTCTAAATAATTTATTTGGGGCTGTCATGTTATGAGACACAGATTTTTTCCCATTCCGGAAGAAAGTATCTGGGGTCCACACTTTGTTAACCATCAGGTTGTTTAATCTCAGAATTTCAATAGGACCATCATATTTTAATCTCTTGTCCACCCATGTCTGACGAAAGAAAACGTCCATCGTGTATTCCTACAGTAATTGGGAAGCAAAACAAATGATGTTATACATATATTTCCCCAAGGATAAATCAGTGACAGGAAACTATAAATTCCCTAAACACATTTCTATCAATTTCACAGAACTATGTACTCCTTAATACTTTAATTTTCCACATTAGTTATATAAATAAACGACCAAACATACTAAATCAATCAAAAATAATTACTGTAATCTAATAGAATGGCAAGAAGCACGCAATTAAACTTGTTCAGGACTGGAAACAAAACGATTAATTCACTAACATATGTTCATGATTTTATGTCCATGCTATTTTTTTTTTTTTTGGGGACAAATGTTTAAAATTTGCACTGGGAATGCCTGCTTATAGCAAACAAAATGGAAGAAATGTTACTGAATTGCAACCAGTAAACACATCACTAGGATAAACAAAAAGCAAAAGAACGAATTTTCCACAAAATGAGAAGTCTTCTGACTTTGCCACCACTTATACACAAGATACACATGGGAGTTTATCAATCTTGCAGAATCATTTCCCCTGGGCCCCCAAGCATCTAGGCCAGTGTTTCTCAACCTTGGCAACTTGAAGATGTGTGGACTTCAACTCCCAGAATTCCCCAGCCAGCAAGCTGGCTGGGGAATTCTGGAAGTTGAAGTCCACACATCTTCAAGTTGCCAAGGTTGAGAAACACTGATCTAGGCATACTGCTCAATAGAAAGGGCTACTGCATTGGGGCATTTGTAAGGGGGCTCAAAAAGTCAAGATGGTGGCCACAGTCACACGATCAAAGCCTTCCCCTTTTTTAAGGTCTGTCAGAAGGGGCTTTGATCACATGGTTCCGGCCACCATTTCTACCTCTACCTGGGGATGCCCCTTCACTCCACATAAGTGTACTCATTGAATCATCTCTTTCATTGAGGAAAGCCCTTCAGAGTCCAACATCGGTTAATTGAAAAAAGTTCAACCAGGCCTTAGTCCCTAGTAAATATGCATAGCACTGAAGCCTCAGAGAAGTAAACCTACGTCAATGAGCACAAACACTTTTCTCCAGCTAATTGATTCAGATCATTTTGTAGACCACAGTCGTGGTTATACAATCACTGCAACTTCCTACAAGGGACAAAACCAAATAAAAACAAAAATGCACAGGGTAGAATTCAATTTCTAAAAATCTCAGCTCATCCTTTATTATTCTTTTAAAACGACTATTGCAAGATGATGTTCACAGGTCTATAAGTAACGCCCGGAGCAGTCAGAAAAGTCAGAGGCGTTTCTGAACTAAATATCAAGGAACTGGGACACACGATCGGTGTCCGGAGAGTTTCTTGCCCTTCCCTGCAGGGACAGTATAAATTACACAAATAAATAAATCAAGTGGGCTCATTTTGCTTCATTATACAGATTATAGCATTCATCGGATCCTGACTGAGCTCTTCAGTCAAGCACCCAAGCCCTACTGTGCCAAATTTTGAAGTTTTACCCTTTTTATGAAAAATATGGAAAGACCAGAATGGAAGCTGTCACGGCTACATGTAATAAAGCCTGAAAGTAAGCTGCCGTTAATCCCTTCTTTTTTGCACGAGTAACAGGAGAGTCCCAAGGCCCTTTACTTAGTCACCCACTCATTACTGGGTTTCAATTTTTTCCTCCTCAAATCTACCAAAATAATAATAATAATAATAATAATAATAATAATAATGATGATGATGATGATGATAATAATAATAATAATAATAATAATACTAATAATGGGATAAAAATGCCAAACCCAGTCTAAACATCTGGCTGACTGTGTGATCAACAATAATAATACATACCATTTCTACATCAGAAACAGGACCAAAACTGGTGACATAGATATCTGTTTTGACTTCAGTAACAGGACCTAAAGTATAAAAAGAAAGTGAGCAGGGAGAATTGAATTGTTTCACATCAAAAACCAGGGAAAATTATGCAGACAAGTAATGCCAAGTCTTACATGAACAATTCCTTGGCCTCGTTTTAGGAAAATGAAACGATAACATATGCCAGCTGTATTTACAGATTCCTGTATCATGTGGACTTTCATATACCTTCATATAATTTCCTTTGTTTATGCCAGTATAATTCATATATGGTTTTGTAATGCACCATTTCCCAATGACGTTGGTAAGAGAATGTATATGCATGAAAATCTAATTCCACACTACTTCAAACAAGGGATGATAAAATGTACCACTCTATTTTTAAAAGATCTCCTTGGGCATATTATTTATTTAACTAAGTTATTCTACCACTCGCTTTATGTTTAAAAACAGAATTCCATTAGCATCTCATTTAGCAGAAACATCTGAAGTTTTTCAAGTATACCATAAAACTTCTGTGGGGAATCTATCTCAGAAATGTTTGTTTCTCTGAGACAAAGATCATCCGCCTTCCCTTTTTGTGAAACGCAAGCATATTACAGGTTAAAACAGGCAAAAACAGCGCCTTAAGCTTACAAAAATAGGGTAACAGAGTTCAGCATTCACTTAATTAAATCACTAATATATTCTTGCATCAAGATTTTACAAAAATAACTGTTCACCAGATAAGGAGCATCCAAAGGACAGGGTGGGAATGGGGAATAAAAAAAAGTCAAGATGCATCAGGTACTCTGCTCATAACAAAAGGGGAATGGGGCCTTGATCAGGCAGTCATGGCCACCACCTTGACTTTTCTACAGATGTCCCTGCACCAGGTCTGGGTGAAGTATATAAATAACAGGAAGAATTCAGCTGTTGCTTTAGGATAAATAATTATTAAGCAGCTAATTAGATCACCCTTTCTCTTAAGAATCTATTTCTTGGGCCTGTCAATGTAGTCATGAAGATCCTAAAATAATGCTCTCTTCTTTTCCAAGTTATAAAATATCCTAACGCCAAACATGTTTACATTCTTTAAATTAATGTAGGTAAAATCAGAGGCTCAAATTCTGAGATCTCTACGCTCTGTTTTCTATCATTCCTTTTTGCAACTTTCTTTCACTTATCTGAAGGTTTACCTAAGAAATGCACAGTGTGTTAGTGACTATAACAAAGTATGGTCCTTCTTGAGTTCATTGGTGTGGTACCACCAGACATAAGACCAAGAAATGCAAGATGTTTTTTGTCATGGTTATTGTCACCTTCTTGACAGAAGCCTTCTATATACCAAATGGTATTGCTCTGGAGATCGTATATATTTGATTCATTAATGTTCATTAACATCCTCTTCCAAATCAGATGTCACTTCCTCTGTAGCAACATAAATTCCAGTTAAAAGCAGAAATTTAAAATAAAATTAAAATAATTATCAATTAGGTTTTAAAAGGTGTAGTCTCCCCAAGTTAAGAGGAAACTCAACTCCATGTCACTATAAGAGAAACCTACAGAAACTGTCGATGATCTTTGGATGATCCCAGGGTGGGGTAATCACATAATAGGAGGGGTTTTCTCTAATAGACTGAACCCAAGCCATTTATAGTTTTAAAGATAATACTAAGCACTTTGCATTTCATCTAGAAATAAACTAGAAGCCTGTGAAATGCCTTCAGCAGATATTTCAGAAACCAACCTAGCTGCCACGCTCTCTACTAATCAAAGTTTCCAGACCAGCCACGATATCCCCTACACAGACCACGTTGCAGTAATCAAGCCTGGAAGTTACCAACACAGGCATCAGAGTCTGAAATCATTGTCTTCGAGGAAGGACACAATCAGCATATCAACCCAAGCTTTCTTGGCCCTTCCATCATTCTGGGACATCAGAGCGACCACTGGATCCAGACATTCCTCTGCATCCAAACTGTGTACCTAGATCCAGAAATTCCCCAGTTATGTACCTGTGTGAGACACTGTAACTTCATCCAGAACAGGGAGATTTAACACCTGTTAGGGAGTGTAACACTTCATAACAAGCATGTCCATCTTGTCTGGATTCAGTTTCCATTTATTCATTCAAACCATTACTGACTGCAGGGAAGGGAGCCACACCCCTGTCTGAAGACAATACAGAGAACTAGATTTAGCCATTCAAATGCTCCTGCTTTCCCCAGCCCCAAATCTCCTGACGTTCTCCCCAGGGACTTCATATAGATATTAAAGTCACTGGAGACAGAATGGAGCCCTGAGGAACACCAATATAATGGCTTCCTGTTCATGGAGCAACTACCTTCAAATGACGCCATCAGAGCACTGTCTCTCACGTGATCTAGAAAGATGACATAGTGCACGGTCCAGCTGAGTCCCAGTCCTTTTCCTGATCCCAGACAAAACCATCTGTTAAGCTAGGCCAACCAGAACAGGCTCAACTTTTGCAGTCTACTCTGAAGCCCATACGAAACGAGTCAGGATAATTTGCTTCCTCCACGATTGCTGGCAGCTGCGAAGTCACCATGTTTTAGAAGGTGAAGTTATTCTTAATAGTAATATTAAGAATATTATACACATATAATACAAAATGTACAGTATATCCTGCTTGTCATCTACAGAACTCAAAATAACTTCCATGCGATGCTTTCAGTTAAGCAGTTTTATAGGGCCAGACTGGCTTAGCTTCAGCACTTTGCTTCTAATTGTAAACTCTCTGGTATTTCTTGTGGTTAAAGAAAGTGAGGTATAGGTTATTACAATTAAAAATAGCCATAAAACTGGAGAATGGGGTAGCAGAGCATTCTCCAAGCCTCATTGCCTAAATGTCCAGAATCCAATTGTTACTATATTAGCAAACCCACTTTTTTCCCCAAAACCTGTTCCAAGTTGTTGGCTTTACTGGACTGTGGCTTAGCAGTTCTGTAACAGCACTCAAGACGCTGGTTCAAAAGATAATTCTTATTTGAACATTTGTGCCTACTTTCTCATAAATATTATTCTCTTAATGCATACGACGAAAGCAATAAGTGATGAGCAAAATGAAATATGCAGGCTTCTGGTTGTTAACAGAACACAAAATAGAAGTGGGTAAAATTATCCCTCTCTAGGCTGTAAATTATGGATAAAAGAACAACTAGGAAGAAAATTAATGTGTACATGCACTTGTACCCACAATGCTTTTCCCTTTGGGGGTAAGCAAAGTTATATAGATCACAGAAAAGTATGAAATACCAAACCAAATAAATTAACACCATGAGATAAAGAATGTAATCTAGTTTATACTAACACCATTGAAAATATCCCTCCACAGTTAGTCCTCGTTTAGTGACTGCCTCGTTTAGCAACTATTTGCAGTTCTCGTTTTTACAACCTTTGCAGGTCTGTAAAGCAAAGGAAAGCTCAAGTAAGATCGTAAAATTGTGATGTTCCACTTACTGACCGCTTTGCTTAACGACCAAGTTGCTGATCCTGATTGTGGTCGCTAAACGAGGACTACCTGTATATATTTCTGACCTTGCAAACCATCCTCACTTCCACCACTTTGATATACTACTGCATACACTGCCTTTTGTTCTATACATTTCCCACCTTTCTCTTTTTTAGGATTTCATTAATTCCATTCTATCATGACTTTTCCAGTTTTCTCTTCCTTCCAACCCACTCACACTTCCCTTGTAGAGGAATGCAGGATTGAAGTTAAGGAAGGAATGCAAGAATCATTCGCAGAACCGTTCAGAGATAACAAAAGAGAATGTGAACAACAATATAGCCAGGGAAAGGAGGGAGCATGAGAAAGAAACTCCAAATAACCCCCCCTGTGTAATGCAGAAGAGGGGCTAGAGGAAAACTCTGGCAGGCTTTCAAGATCCTGTTATTCTACCCTACAGGAGTAGAGTTCTTGCAGCATCTGATTCCTGAGCAGGCCTACTTTGAAGAGCTGGCATTCATCTATGGTCAAGTGTTGTAATTCATTCAGGAGGGAAATCATTTACATACATACTGTAGGTTTCATTTTAAAATATAGCTTAAGATAAACACACATCTACTAACTGGGGAGAAGGTTCCATTAAGGTCAGTCAGGTCTACCTCTGAGTTGTTACTGGAGAGGATTCCATTACCTCTTCAGATAGCAACACAGAGCTGATCTTGACCAATGTTGAGAAGCTAAGCAGGTTCAACCCTAATTAGTAGTTTGATGTGGGGGCGGCAGGACATATCAGAGCTGGAGGGTAGACAGGGAAACTGAAATCCATCCTGGAATAAAACACAGGGAAGTCAGTTCTGTATTGTTGCCGAGAAGACTTGCACAGACACGTCCACAAAGTTATCAAGAATTCAAGGCACTTTTTGTAAAATAGTATTTTACATATTTGGACAATACGTGTGTAAAGACCTACTGAATATTGGATTTGATAACAACTGTTCTTTGCTGGACCTTCTGAAGCTCTCCAACTGTACTCCATACTCTAGCACAGTGTTTCTCAATCTTAGCAATTTTAAGATATGTGGACTTCAACTCCCAGAATTCCCTAACCAGCATGCTGGCTGGGGAATTCTGGGAGCTGAAGTCTACATATCTTAAAGTTGTCAAGGGTGAGAAACACTGCTTTAGCAACTCATTATAGAATCAGTGATGAGCATTGTTAATGATGGCTAAATGGTAGGGGAACATTACACACTGCAGTAGGTACTGTTATGAATGAATCACATTATTTCAATGTGATGAACAATCCAGGGTAAAAATCCAATTATTATCTCAGTCAGAGAAGAACTCAGTATCATAAATAAGAGCCCACTAAGGGTATCTACACCTGTCTCTTTCAATTGGATATGTAGCCTACTTAGATAAGACTCCAAAGTTTTTGTTGATGATGATGATGGTCATGACAGTAACAATATTATGAGTAATATCCCCAATTCAGGATGCTGATCAAGATCAGTACACTTTACTGATAATCTTTTGAAGTACATTTCTTCTTATTTTTAAAGACTTTTGGCAGGTAGAAGCAGCTGGGTAACCCTGACTGGACTGGGAAGCTATGCAGGATCAAGCCTGGTTAGCACTTGGATGGGACACCTACAGGAATTCCATGGCTATGGATTAGATTGGGAATTTGAAAAGGCCTCCTAGAAAAAGGCAATGGGAAATTATTCCTTTATTGTTGCTAAGAAAACAGAATGTATGCATCCATGTAGTCCCCAAGAACTAAGCTCAATTTTAAGGAGACTTTACTTTTATATATGTTTTAAGAACTGGTACTGCCTACTGATATAGAAAACCTTCATTTTGAATCGTATTCCTGCTATGAACTCCATGGCAGCCTTAGGAAAGCTACTTTCCATTAGCCTCAGGATCCCCACTTGCAACTTACAGGTTTTAATCTTAGCTTTATTTACAGAGTTTTAAAATATAATGTTGGAATTCAGCCTTGCATTTTCCAAACAAGGTCACAAAGCTGAATTTGGGGAGAGGGAGGTAGTGACGGTTCAGTTTGACTTTTTTTATTTACTCAAAAATGAGTAAATGTCCCTTTACTCATTTCCAAGATAGCTCTCATAATAGCAATTTAAAATCAGAAACATAAACATGTGCTCTCAAATATACATCCAGGTACAGTGGAGCCACCCTTAACTCCACATTTAGAAAGGCCCAAAGCAAAATGTAATCAGGGATCAGATGCCTTCTTCTAGAACAGTGTTTCTCAACCTCAGCAACTTTCAGAAGCGTAGATTTCAACGTCTACAATTCCCGTGCCAACAGGTTTAAAGTGAAAATTACCGAGGTTGAGAAACGCTGCTCTAGAGAAAGAGAATTCAGTAAAATGGATTGTAGCTCAGAGATGGATTTTTCTACTACACCTTTGAGAATGGCAGGACCTGAAATAGGATGAGATGGATAGTCAAGATCATGGATTAAGAGAATATATGTAGCTTCCTACTTTAGGTAGAATTCCATTATACTTGATGCCTACATTTAGGTTTAATCTGAATTTTTTTTAAAATGTTTAAATCTAGTCATCACTTTGATTAGGTGCCATCAGACTGGTGTTCTCTTAATGACCCCACAGATAGAACATTTCACTTAGCTTATATTTAACAAGATTCAGTAGACGGAAATATTTGGTAGCCTGTGTCTGTGTTTTGAAGCTAGGCAAGGTTAGGCCTGATTAGTTCTGCACTGAAAAATTACTAGAAAATCGCAGAAATATAAACCAGACAGAAGGTCAAAAAATATAAGGCAGTAGCAAATCACCCCTCTGGTGTTGCCAATAAAACTGCATGATTAAATCCATGGAGTAACCAGGAGTCAAATTCAGCTTACAGGAGGCTTTATTTTTATTATATTCAATAATGGAATTAAGCTATTCATTACACACGCACACCATTATAACAGCAAAAGGTTCAGAAGTGCACATAGACATCTATTTGCAGCTTGATTCTAATCTGATATCTGATTCTAATTCTGCCAGCTGTAGGAAAAACAAAGGGCTCATATAGGGCAGGTGCTGAGCTTCTTGAGGGCTGGAAGTCAAACTTCTGTGGCACAGGTTTATTTTGGAATGGTACAAACACAAGCAGGAAAGTGAACACGGACGTGTTTTTACCCACCCAGGGATGAATGCGCCTTTATTGCAGTTACACAATTTCTGCAAAATGGAGGACGACATCTTTAAATGCTTCTGCTTCCCTCTGGGTTTTCTACTAGCTTCCACATTCACGCTGCTTTTTCTCACAATCTCTTTGGCTACTTATGTTTTGCTGTCCATCTGCTTCTCTCCTGGCAAGTTCCTTCTGGGATTATGTCTGCTTGATGGCAAATTCCAGCTCTGCCAGGCTGTTGCTCCTCTGTTCTTTGCTTTATAGTTGCAAGCCTTGTTTTCCCTTTAACCTGACCGCTCATGGTCGCCTCTTATTCTCCTCTTGGGCCCCTGTTGCTCCAATTGCTCCTCGCTATCACATGCCGTCTTTTTCCCCGGACCCTCCTGCAGAAAACTGTAGCCTTCCCACACGTAGCCCAGCACCAGCTCCTGCAACTTTACCCAATATGTTAAAACTTTAATATCATAGAAGACACATAACCCTCTTTTGACAAGCCTTTCCAGTAACACAGCAGTCTGTTTCAGAACAATGGTTTGCAAACTGTGATTCCCTAGGAAAGCCAAGTTTTCTCAGAAATGTTCGGGGATTGCTTTGCATAAATATATCTTAGGTGGGTCACGTCCTCTGATAATTTGTCCATCATTAGCAATTCCTTCCTCTTGCAGGGAAACATATTGCCACAACAGATGCCTACCAAGTCTCCCTCTGAGACATTGTGCTTTGGCTTAGCATGAGCGAGGACCCCAACTGCTGTGACTTTTAGATAGTGATGGTGCAAGACTTAGTGAGATCTCCAAACTCAGCCCACTATGACATTTTCCACAAACCACAGGTAAATGTGTAGCAGGCTTGTGATGAGACTTCCTTGATAAACTAGCACAAGAAAGTTGGAAAGTAACCAGAACATAGACATCTTTCTTACTCCTGACCTAGAAAGGTCATCTATAGAAATTAGAGGGCAATCTGCTTTTCTATTCTTCTTCAATACTCAGCCTACCACCTGAAGATAGCAAGGAAAATGATAACGGGCCAGATTCATGACTGGGACACCTGTCCATGGAGGACAGTGCTAAGGATAGCATCTGATTTTGCAAAGGTGGCCGGCCAAGAGACAGATGGTAATAATTTCTGCCACCATCAACTTGAGGAAGGAATCAACTTGCAAGCAAATACTTCCATACTGTTTTTGCAGTCCCCTGACTCATGCAGTTTGGCAAGCTGGACAGCTGCCTGAAAGAGTGATCAACCTTATTTCATATCTCACATGCTACTCAGAATTTTATTTTCCATGCAAGTCTAGGAGAGTACAAAAATGTATCTATAGATGGAGTTTTACCATGCATTATGTAAACATTATCCTTGATCTGTGAAACCACAGAACCCCACAACCCTTGCATATCAGTTGGCTTATAAAAACAAAAACAAAAAAGAAGCAGGATAATGGAATAGACCAGTGTTTTTCGAACTTGGCAACTTTAAGATGTGTGGACTTCAACTGCTGGCTGGGGAATTCTGGGAGCTGAAATCCAGACTTCTTAAAGTTGCCAAGTTGAAAAACACTAGAATAGACCATATGTCAGTCTACTGCAGAAGCTTCTCCTTACAATATGTTCTGACAATGGCTCATATCAAAGGCTGTATCAGTATTTCACATTATTAATGTTAAGAGAATCCAGAGTTATGTTTCTAAATATTTCTGGAAGTGACACCTACTTCACTGTCTATATATCCATATGAGCTGCAAAATCCATAGATCCGAAGTACAGAAGCAGAACATGGTAGTGAGAATGAATTTAGGAGAAGGCAAGAAGGCCTTCTAAATATCTTCTTTGCCAAGTTTGGAACAGAGTTCCTTTGCTCTTTTACAGGGAGTCCCCAGGTTACAGATGACCCATAGTTAAGAACAGAGCCCAGTGTAGCAAAATTTGAGTTAAATGCACAATGATTTGAGTTAAATACACAATGGTTTGAATTCATTATGCAATACTACTTATACAGAATTATACAATAATACTGTTCCAGCTTACATACAAATATGACTTAAGGACACACCTTGGGGACGGAACTCGTTCTTAAACTGGGGCCTACCTGTCCTTACAAATATCAACCAGCTCGAACCAGGCCCTTTAAAATATACAAAACATTTTAAATATAAATGGGTAGCTTGTTTGTTTATTTATGTTACATTTCTGTTGTTCTGCCAAGCGTACCAGATTCTATAATCACAGTGCATAAAATTTAGAGGTGGATTTAATGTAAAAAAAGATACTAAAAGCCATTTGGTATCATAAACTTGTTTCAGCCACACAAGTTGTTCATCTGTTTTCATGATGCTGGCACTTCTCTCATGGCCACAACATTTCTGTTTAGGCCTCCGGCCAATTATAATTGCAATCGTGTGTTTTGGAAGTTACAATATATGCCATGTAACTTTATGCTGGTCTGCTGAGAAGTAAACCCAGTTCTTTTACTTCCAGATCAGTGAATATAACATGGCACCCTAAGGCAGCCTATACTCTACATATATGTCCAAGTAAAAGCTCTATTCACTATAATGAAATCAACATTATCATTTTAAATATATGTATATCCAAACACATACATTTATCATTAAATGAACAAAGTATTTCACTGTATATTATTTATCTAGATTTTTTTTTCTTTATTAAAAGGGATCAACATGAAGGTCACCTAAACCATGTATGTACCAATTACTCAAAGATCACAGTATATTATTTATTTAGATTGTTTTTGTTTTTGCTTTATCAGCATGCAGGTCAGCCTAAACCATATTTAAGACCACTGGCAATGAAACAGACTGAGTCCATATACTTTTGTCTTAAAGTTACCTCCAAAACCAGTATCTGAGAATACAGATTCATCTTTTTGGGTCAAGATGGTTTTAATGAATCACCTCCCAATTTTATCCCAAACCCTTCACTTGGAGATGACAAAAAACTTTACATATTCTTGCAGCCCTTCCATTTTTTCCTTTTAGAGACCAAAAGTTCAGCTACTGTATGTGGCACCACTTAGCTGATGCTGGTTGACTTCAGAAACCTAAGCAGAAATGACCTGGTTGGTACTTGAATGGGAAACTACTAGGACATTATCAGGAACGTGGACTAAATTGGGAAGTTGAAAAACATCCTGGAAGATCACTTCCATTGCTGAGAAAACTCCACAAGCACCTTAGCTCTACTATACAATGAGAGAACACCAAACTCCAGTGCTAAGTGGACATTAATAAAATATAGTATTGCATTAATTAGGAATGACTTAAAAACTTTCAAATCTCCTTGAAGAGGAGATAAACTTGAAAGCCTATCAAGACCACATCTTCCAATCAGTATTTGTGAGGAACAGCCACCAAATCCAACCTGAGAATACTTCTGTCCATTTATTTTATTATTATTTCTTTATTTATGATTAGATTTGGAGACTCCCTGACTCTCAAAAGACTCGGGGCAACTCACAAGACACGAAGAGATAAAACAAACAATAAAAACACACGTGTGTCCAGAACAGTAAAACAACGAAACCTTCCTGAAACAAACAACAAAGGCTCACGTCCACCCTAACCTCAAGCCTGGGAGCAGAGCCGCATTTTTAATTATTTTCAGAACAGCTGTAGGGTGGGGGCCATATGAATATCTGAGGGAATGCATGACACAACAGAGAAGGCACGCTGTCTAGGTCCTGGTAGATGACACTGTTTGAAGGGTCCGGGAGCTCTTCCACTCTGCTCCATCTGACTGGATCGGTAGAAACTACTGGAGATAGAGGATCCCAGAGATAACCAGGCCCTATGCCATGTAGGGCTTTACAGGGGGTAACTAACAGCTTGAATTGCACCCAGAAGCCAACTGGTAACCAGTGCAGCTCATGCAGCAGGGATGACACATGACACACCCACCAATGCCCATGCCGCTGCATCCTGGACCAGCTGTAGTTTCCAGGTGGTCTTCAAGGGCATCCCCATAATGAGTGCATTGCAGTAATTCAATCAAGAAGTAAATAATGACTCGTAAGTCATGAGTTATAAGTTGAGCAATAAGTCATGAAGAACAAATGATAGTTGTAGAATAGCCATTTGTAGTCATCCCTAACTCTAACATCCAATTTCAAGGGGTTAAAGTGCTTCATACTTCAGCATTACTTTCCTAGACCTGCAAAATAACCCCCCAATTTAAAGTTTTCATATACAGGTAGTCCTTGTTTAGCAACTGCCTTGTTTAGCGACTGTACAGTTACGATGATGATGAAAAATAACCTTATGACCAATCCTTGCATTGATGACCTTTGCAGGTCTGTAAAGCAAAGGAAAGATCATAAGCACAGTTGCGATTTCATTTAGTGACCACTTTGCTTAACGACCAAGTTGCCAGTCCCAATCGTGGTCACTAAACAAGGACTACCTGTAGCTGAAAAATGATTGAAATGAGTGAAGTGAAATTTAAATCCAAATATTTATAACTTCTTTGAAAAGTAAGTTATAAAGAGGACTGAGTCTTTTTATTGTATTATACGCTTTCAAAGTTAACAGAAATGCCACAGAAAAGTTGTTGTATAAAGAGATGTAATAACACTCACCAACTTTGGGTATGAAAAATAGTTGTGTAATTACATTGGTCCCCCTGAAAAAACTTTTATACCTCTTTAAGTACTCAGATTAAAATCAGCTAACTGCAGTTAGTAATAATTTCATGCATGTTTCTTATTATGATAATTCTGGATTTTTAAAATTCTTTCTTTATTGTTAGGGAGATTGTTTTTTAATGGTACAGGCTCTGCTTGGTTGGTATTTGCACAACAACCTTTTTACATGCATGATGTCATTCTGGCATCACTGCGTTTTGCTGCAGATGCTGCTGCTGATACATAACTCAGCTTTGCATGTTTCTTTTCAGTTCCAACCGTGTGTGGTCTGCCTGTATGTAACTTATTTTGCAATGAAGTGAACCCAAAGCACCGGTTTCTACAGAAATCGGTGAATGTGGTTTAGTGCATTCACTGATTTCTGTAGAAACCGACCGTAGAATACGATGGAGCTACGCAGGCAAAAATGCTCATTGTGCTTTGTGGTTTAGTTGTTCTGGGTCAGTATATGGTATAAATCCAATAGTTGTTAGTTAAACCAACTCTGAGTTAACAAATGGCAGCTCAGGCTATGGAAGCCATATACTGTTCTGCATCTGAGCTAAAGAAAACCAGATTTTAGCCAGGCTAATCATATGATCATAGAAGTCAACTGGACATACACACATGTGACCACATCCTTGGCTTAAATAAATGAGTGACACTTCATAATAATGTCAGATTGAAAAGCGGAAGGTGAAAGCACTTCTCTTACACACAGATAACCATTTGATGATTTAATGCTGAGACAAAAAAACTTTCAGGCTCCATCCGTAACTCTAACTCTGCTGGAATCAGGATTTCGCCATCAGGATGAATCTTGCTTTCTTTAGGGGGAAAAAAACTGTTCAGGCTGCGATCGGAGACCTTCACTATCTATAAAATGAAACACTGGTTCCAGTTTTTTCTTCAAAGCAGATGGATTAGTCACCTTCTGGGAAACAGCTGCTGTTGGAGAACAACCCCACCCATTATCCTTTAATCACACTCATATACCAGTTCTTTCTTGACAAATTTACAGTCACTTAAATAACGATCTTAAGGAATGACTGCATCCTAAAAGAGACCCCTGTTCTTTTCTTGCTTTATTTGGCTATGAATAATAGATTTGCAGAATAGCAAGATTCACAACAAACTTACCTAATGGTTGGTTAAAATGGGGGGGGGGGATCTTGTCTTCTTCCTCAGGCAGCAAAATTATGGGGTAAGTCCTAAAGATCACTCTAAGGCCAACTGACCAAGAAGGCTGATGAAGAATTCTAACCTTAGAAGCCAACCCAACAGTGGACTTGATGACTGAGTATGTTTGCAGAAGCCTAACCAAGTACAGTTCATTCAATGAATTATGGTTAAGAAAATGATGATTTAGCATAATGCATCAAACAGACCAAAAAGTAGACATGTGTGTAAGAAATTAGCATCTGAAAAAAAAAAATGGGGGTCGTATTTCTAAGCTAATCCTCAAGCTGGTGACCTCTAGATGTGTTGGAACTACAACTCCCAGAATCCCGAACTAGCCCAACCCTTTAGCTACCATTTCCTCCTGCTACCCTTATCAAACTATGGGCATGGGGTGTTTATAAATTGTTTCTTAAAATTCTGTAGCCTCTTTCTGGGCAGGATCACTGAGGAATCCCTTTCGCCCCATTTCTCCAATGGAATGAGAAGTTCTCCAATAATTTCTCTACGGTGGTAATTTCTTTTGTCACATAATTCCTTTCCTACTTCCAAAGTTTTGTTGCTTTTGTCATGGTCACGGAGAACTCATGGGAACTGAGTTTCATCCTCCATTAGCCCTGGATTTAGCACTATTCCAAACCATTTGAGAGAGTGAACCATGGCTGCTACCAAAAAAACCAAACAACCAAAAACCAAACCCACAACAACCCAGAAAACAAAAAAGGTAGAAAAGGGTTTGTCAGTGTCTAAGGAGCCGTAAAAATAAAAGTCTCAGAACAGTGCATCCTGAGAACTTTCAGCTGAATCTGAGGCATAATGGAGGTTATGGTTTAGTTTCTTTTCTTCATTTTTTAATACATCCATTTTTTAATGTTCTGGTTTAATTAAAAAGAACGTATTCCTTTACGCTCAAGTTTCTCCAGTAAAGAGCTATCAATATTGAATCAGTTGGGAAAACCCAAGATTAAAAGGATCTCAGACTGTCCTAGAGTTTGTGTAAGAACTCTTTCCAAAATGAAACAGAATTAAGAAATTAATCATAGGAATCTGTTGGCAGACGACATGTGCAATAAATCTCATATAATATCCTAAGTCAGAATTCACATTCCTCTAAAAGAGAGGCTTGGGGGGGGGGGAACCCCTACTCATTTAACATTTCCTAATTACTTCCTAGGTAGGTGTCCAGGGGAAGCTACAACGTTGTCACTATTGTCGTGACACCATTGCACAAATGACGTGAATGATGGAATTGGAGTCAGTCATGTCATCCTGTCATAAACCAAATGACAAATAGTATGTAATTTGCTCAATGATATTATGTCACATGGAACATCACTTGCCTTCTGCTCTTATCAAATATTGAGTCTAAATCAATATTGTGATTGAATCCATCTCTATTAAAGGGAGTTGCTCTTTTTAAAATGTATGCTACGTTACTCTTGAAATTAGTCAAAAGGCCAAAAAACAATTCTTGACAATTTGAATGTAGCCCAACTTTAGGACTTTTTCAGACAATATGTTACACTTTCCTGATATCCTGGAAAAGTTGATAAATTAAGAAAAGATTGCATCATTCAAGATGTTCTCTCTTCCCCAACCTGGGAACAATCCAAATTTCATCACAAACTTCACTCTGATCTAACCTAGAAAACAAAATGTTACATGACTATTTCTTGCAATAAAGCAGTCAGACTTAATTTATAACTCGTAAGTGGCACAACCAAGAAAATTTAATATCTTTAAGGTCCATTGTTTTTGACAGGGAAGTTAAACATATGTTTGACTGTCTCGGTCTGAATATTTGGCAGGATGGTTCCAAGTGTAATCAGTGCAAGTTGAAACATGTTATCTGAGATGACAACCACATGTTAGCTACTAGTGCAGTTTTAAGGAGGAAAGAGAAGGACTCGGATCTTGGATCTTACTGGGTACGGGCCCAGGAAAAAATACAGGTGCTTTACAGTGTCCCCAACAGATGTTACAGATGCTTTCATTAACCCATATCATATTTTAGATCTAGGAAGTGTGCCTTTTCTGTTGCAGTGCCTGAATGTCCAATCAAATCTTTATTACTGTCAAAGACCAGCATAAGGAGGGTGGGGTACAGTCAGTTAGAAAGCATAGAAGTTACATCAGAGTCTAAATAATAAAAAGCTAAAAGTTATAGAAAGCATATATCTAAAATGAGGGGTAGGAGCATTAGACGGGTATAGGGGAGCATAAAGGTTAGCACATGGCAGACAATATCTATCAAATTACAGAGCACTCTAGTATGACGAACTAGAAGCTCATTAAGACTAGTTTATGGCACAGGTCATCCCCTGACAACTTTTAATCGCTGCTGTGCAGAATCTGGCAACATTATATGTTGTAGCGGGGTTGGTATCTGAAAGCAGCAGGGAGGTGTAGAATTGTCCTGTGCGCCCTGTGTATTTGTGCAGTGATGGTGAGATGAGGATAGTACGAACGTCTCTGTAATACAGGCCCTGGAGAAGCACATGCTCTGGTGTTTCCGTGTGTCCAGAGTCATGGGGGCCTTGTCTCTCCGGGTAAGGGATCTTCCTGTTTGGCCTTCAAGGACAGCTAGTAAAGGCCCTCCAGTGTTTTGGTACTTTGAGTTTAATTAAGTATGCCATAGAGGAGGCAGAGCACCTGTTGGATTCACTAGCAATAAAGGTTGGGGACCTGGCTAGATTCAGTTGGTGTTCTGTGTCTGCTACGTGCTGTTTAACGAGTGCTTTGGCCTGATCATCTCCCATGTTGAGTAGAAGAGCTGGAGAGAAGCCCAAAGATGAGATTTCAGTTGCCACTGCGTGTTTCTACGTAGACTGAAAATCGTCACTCATAGTTAATGGGGCAAGACCAAGGGGAAAAAAAGAGAGTCTGAGCCAACAGTTGAGTATGGTCACCCGCACTCTAGCCTCCACTTTCATGAGGCCTGTCTCTAGTCTCAGGGTGGCATCAGAGACACATTTTGGGACTTGAAGGGCTGCTCTTAGACATTTGGATTGTACAGACATCTGTATGGCTCCCATCCTGATGACAGTCTCTGAAACTTGATGTTCTCCCAGGCTTTGGGACAAGGTGATGGTTAAGCCCCTGTAGGACATTTGTTTGTTATAGAGAGTTTGTCTTTTGGATGCCTATGATCTGTTTTCTTATTTTTTATTATTCTTGCTTTTTTAAAGTGTAAGGTGCCTGAGATCGTTTGGAGTTGGGCAGTCTCTACGTTGTAATTACATGTTTAAAAAAAATTAAATTTCATTTACAACACTCACAAGCTTTCCAAGTCGTGTTTGCCCTGTGAATCTGGATCACTGCACAGCCTGATGTGTGTGGGGGTCCACGTGCCTCCCTGTGCACGTAGGTGAGTATAGGTACTAACTCTCAGAGTTCTTTCAGGAAAAGGAGCCAAAAAGAAGACCTGTTCAATGAAGCATCCATGTTTACAGAAACAAGATCAAATGATATTTAAGGTTCTATTTTTTCCTCCCAAATGAGTTTACAGTTTTATTTTTATGGTGAACATAAGCTACAAGTCTACTGGTTACTAACACAGTTTGTTCTTATTGTTGTTTTTAAACTGATACTTTAAAAAAACCTGACAGTATCAACTCTGGGAACAGGGGAAGGAAATTATTCCGATACCAACCTCTATTTCCTCTTTCTGCTTAAGACTTGATTTCCTCTGGCTGAGAAGCTGCTTTGAAAATGTCTGCTTTTATGTCTCCTAAATTTAGATACTTTTGAATAGTAGCACTTTCCCCCATCTGAGTAGCTCACTCCTGATGTTTAATTCAGTAGCAGAGATTATATCAGAAGGTAATGGAAATTTGGGGTGCTATTCTCTACTTATCAGGGAGCAAGCTTTACTGAGTACAGAATTGCACTGATGTGATGGTATGTGGGAGGAAGAGCCTCAGCCTAGTCAAAGGTCTGATAAATGAAATCTGAGTCCCAAGGAGGGGTGGGGGTGGAGAAAGCATCTCAGAAGGGACCCTCCCTAGTTTTCGGGAGAGTAAAAGGAAGGGAGGGGAGAGGTACTTTCAGAGTTGTAAGATTCTGTTACTGTAGCCCTACAATAAAGGTAGTATTAGTACTCACGGTTGATGCTTCTTGTTTGGACTACCTCACAGGGCTGACAACCATTAAGCTAACCTATATGATGTTAAGATCTTTGAGCATCTCGTAATTACACTATATGTCCCACATTCTCAGTTGTGGCTTTATGTTACTATTATATTCTTAAAAGTTATTCACACCTTGGGAGCCTTACAGCTGAGAAATACACGATATAAATACCAGAGATAGAAAGAATGAAGTAAAAGCTGAGATTGCCAAGTGAATGAAAATTCTCCCCTGAAAGATATAACACTGATGCAGCGCACAGGAACGTCCACCCAAGTTGGCATTGTCTGCCACAGGCAAACCCTGAGGTAGGGTGGGAGGCAAGGAAGGCGCATGACAAAACAGGTCTTGCAATATTGTGACCCAAACTCTAACCCTAACCCTAACCCTTACATATTTGGATTTAATGTGGAAATGCCGTCAGCTCCCGCACAGTTGGCCAACCCAACAAGTGAGAATCACACAGGTTTTAGAAATACATCATTAATACTAGTCCGGGGTAAAAACGTTATCTTGAGAACTGTAAGAGTAAATTCCCAGCAAGATTTATAGTGAGTTAATTAAGTTGGTAACGGTCCACTCACTTCCCTGTTATGCTATATGGATGTGAGGGATGAACTCGGTTCAAGAGCGAGAGCAAAAAGATTCCCTCCTTTTAACTATGGTGTTGGAGGAAACTGTTTCGTGTTCCTTGCACATCAAAGAGGACCAGCCATTCAGTACTAGAGGAAATCAAGCCCGAATGTTCAGTGGAAGCAAAGATTATGAGACAAAAACTCTGGACACACAATGTGGGCTGATGCCTCTATGGAAAAGACAATAATGTTGGGCAAGGTGGGTGGAAGGAGAAGAAGAAGCCAACACTACGTGAGGTGGCTGGATGGCGTCCTGAAGGCTACAGGAATGCACCTGTAAGAATTGCACAATGCATCAGAAGACGGGACAGCTTGGAGAGCTTTTATCTAGAGGGTCATCAGGAGTTGGCCATGACTGGATAGAACATAACAAGAACAGCTCTTTGAAACATTTCCTTTGCATGGCTCTCACATCGGGACCACGTTGCTCTTTTCCCCTAAACTGCAGGCCTCCTCTGCTTCCTTTCCACAGTCTCTTACAGATGCAGATATGAAAGGGCAGAACTTAGATCTTGAGCTCATGGTGCATGTTTCATTATTTTGTGGAATCGTAGTTAGGAATGGACACCTATGATATCAGCTGCGCATCTCTGATCTGAAGAAAACTTATCCAGAAGCAGGTGTCCGAAGTGAGTGAATCAGCTCCCGCATAAAACGTTCCAGTACCCAGAAACGTGCAGTGCAACTTTAATAATCATCTTATACTCTCGGCGTATCTTGCCTTCCCACTCTTATTTGTTTACTTCGTGCTTTATCGATGAATGATTCACTAGAGGAAAACGGGTTATTTTTATTATGAGGACTTATCAGCCAAAAAAAACCCAAACCAGAGAAGGTAAAATCCTTGATTTGAATGGTTAATATTTTAATGATTAATCAGTTGGTATTACTCTGAATTTTTGTTCCAGAAAACTTATGCACAGCTGCATGGTTAAGAAGATCTTTTCTAGTTTAATTAAAAGGACCTACACTACACATACACACACACACACACACAAAACCAACATGGGGCTAGATATGATCTTCAAAACTGATGGGATACAGTTTAATCTTTTTTTTATAAAGTGTGAAAAGCACCTTTTAGTTTGAGCTACAGAACTCAAAGAGTTCTAATTCTAATCATCTAAGCCCTAACTAGGATTTCATAACCTAAGAAGAGTTGTGTTGGATCAAGCCAAGGCCCATCTTTGCCCAGCATTTTATTTCCTATAGTAGCTAACCAAATGCTTCTGGGGTACTCAAAAGCAGGAGGGAAAGACATACTATTGTACCCTGCAACTGGCAACTGGGGACGTCCTGCCCCCAACCCAGAGCTAAGACTGAGTCTTGAAGACTAATCACTCTTGGCTGACCTGTCCATCATAAATTTATCCAGTCCTTCGGTAAAGCCATCCCAGTTAGTGGCTGTCACCACGTCTTGTGGTAATTAGTTCCACCAATGAAGTATGGGCTATGTAAAGTCATGTTTCGTGTTGTCTTTTCTACATCTCCTTCCAACTGGCTTAATTGGATAACCCCTGATCCTACTGTTTTGAGAGAGAGGGAAATGATTTTAAAGGATTTCCTTTATGAGGCTTTCACGGAATTAACCTTCAATTCTTAATGTGAATATAAATCAAATCACATTCTGTGAACCTTGGTTTTTCAGAGTTCTTAGCTGACAAGTTGTTTCACATATTACATGACAAACATCCCTAGAGTTGCAATCAGTGGGAAGTCACAGGCCTATTCTATAGGTTTTCAGTGATTTTGGAGGGGGGAGGTATATTCATTACATTGCCATCAAAAGTATTCATACCTGTTCTCCTCTGAACATATAACCTCTTTCCTTAAATTCCTACATTACCATCCTCATTATCACATCTGGTATAAACTTCTGGTCCATACCTTCAAATGCTTCTGTGACTTCATCCTCTTTACCTTTTAGCCCTGCGAAGTAGTCCAGACAAGAAGCACAGCCAGGAGTACCAGCTCTATCTTTATCGTAAGGTTGCATTAAGAGAATCGTGCAAGACTGAAAATAGTTGTCCCCTCCTTTCCTTTTACTCTCTGGAAAACTAAGGAGGGTCCTTCTGAAACGCTTCCCACGCCCTCCCTCCTTCTGTGGGCTGAGACCTCTTTTATATGCCGGTTGTCCAGTCTGCGGCTCTCCCTCCTGTCGCCTAAGGTGATTCCCACATACCATTACATTACTTCTCCATTTTTATATTCCAACATACCCAATGTGTGACTTTAACCTAACCTGTACCATCATCATCAACTGTTCAAATGGACCCTGAAATTATTGTGCATTTTTCCTTGCTGTCCCACCTGCCTGGAGTTAATTTCTCAAATTCCTCCACAAGACTGGCTTATTCCTTTCACATGTCTCCTCCAAATTCACCTTTTCTAGCAAAACCTTTGAAACAGCCCCTGATCTCAGTTGTCAAATGTCATATGAGATATAGGTCATCTGAGACCTTCCAAAAGTTTTGGAGCTCAGCCCCCACAAACCCCACTGATCACAGCCAGAGATTATTGTATTTGAAGTACATCAAGAAGTAACCAGCTTGACTACTGCTGGCCTGTTGTAATGAAGACAGAAGATAAATACTTGGGAATATTTGTACCTGAGATGATGGCATTGTCTTCTCTTGCTTAATTTGCTTCCATTTTTACTCAGCTGCTACTGCCTGTTCTTTCCCTTGAATCTGTTTTTAGATTGCAGACTCTGAAATCTGTCCTTTAGAAAGAATTCTGTATGGTGCTACATAAATAAACACTAATTTGATTTTGCCACCAGATACATACATTCAGCCTCTGACACCTCTCAGATTTATTTAACTGTATGAAACAAGCACACAAAGATATACACCCATAATTATGAAGAGAAGCATATGGAATAATAATCATTACCATCCAGAATCCAGTTTTTCCAGCCAGATCCTGTCAGCGTCAGTCCCGCCTAGCAATATCCCAATTTTTCTGAACCTTTGACGGCCCCTGTGGATATTTTCCTACTCATCTGACCTTTGGATAGATGAAGACCTTTTGCCACCCTACACAGTTTCATCTGATCAAACCACAGTAGTTACCTGGACTTGAGCCATCCTTGGCAACCACACCAAGCAACAATTGTGCAGGACAATTCAGAATGTGGGTGGGCCTGGCCTCTTTTATCACGGGCACATCAAACAGGGGGAGGTCAACCTACTCAACAGGCATCCAGCAAAAAAAGCTTATTGTACATTCAGATGACCCAGATTTACACTTCCTATTTCTTGAACATTTCCCTTGGGTATCCTGCATTGAAGCACAGGGAAGCAAACCACATCACCCAGCATCTGAAGTCATGCCAAAGCTAGGCAGGAATTAGTCATCCAAGCAGTCCTGAAACATCTTAAGGGTACCCAAGTGGAGAAAATAGTTCTAAAATCTGTCAATCTTTAAGGAAAAAATATTAGAAGGAGACAAATAATATTTGAATGATTGGGTCAGCAGCACGACTATTATTCCAAGAACTTGGGCTGTGATTATTAAAGAAAATGTGCATGTCTGAAGTGATTAAAAAAAAAAAAACAACCTTCTGCTCACACCTCTCTCTGCCCAACCTAAATTTTAAAACCTGAGTTGCCTACATATCTGATGTTGTCCCCTCTGTGGATGGGACTTCTCTTTCTGACCTCCATATGGGCTGGATTACAACTCACATTCCCAGACTGGCCATTTCCTTGCTAGTGATTTATAGCCATTTGTAAGACAATCCAGCCCTCGTTATGGGGACATAAAGCTTGTCTCATTAATACTACATAGCCGCTGACTGAGCTGTAATTTACAGGTCTGACAGGCACCAGTTTCGGAATCAGAAACTTCCTCACCCCAATGTAATTTCCACTGAAGTCAGCGGGAATCCTTCTCCAGCCCATCTGGAGAATGGATGTTGTTCCTATGCACTTGGACCTAGCAGCAATGGGTGCTTGTTCTCTCTTTGTTTCCCCCAGACACACACATTTTGAAGTATCTTCTGTGGTGCATCACAAAATGCTGTTAAAATTCTATTCATATTTTCCAAACCAATTTATCCCAAGGAACTGCAAGCCCCCTTTCCTTTTAGGCTCCTGAAACAAATGACTGACATCTTTCAATTCTGGTGGCCCTCCGTTCTTCCTGCTAAAGAGGTCTCCCTAACTTAAAAAAGTGCATTCCCTTCTCCAACCAAGAGGCCTCCAGACTACAGTTCCCATAACTCTGAGTTGACCGGAGGATTTGTAGACTTAATCCATCCAGAAGTTATTAGGCTGGAAAAGACAGTCCTGCCTTAATAGAAGCTGGCAAGTCAAAGGCATCACTTAGTGATTCACCATCTAAACATCTAGGATAAGCAAATACATTGGTAAGCATAGAACATACACATTCAAGACAAAAATACACCGAGGACACTAGAAAAGGCAAACTGCATTTGGGGAACCGATTCTCTCTGATGTTTTGATAAGGTTAGCTTTATCCACCCTTCACATTCTTAAGTGGATGAAAAAGAAAGCCCGGCTCTCTCAAATCATCTTGAAACAAGCAGGTGGCACACGGTTTCTTCCCATTAAGTTTACGCCCGTGGTAGATAACAGGATATCTGGAAATTGGCAGCGTAGTTGCCTTTACAGACGAGTCACGTGTCTCAACTAAACACTCAGAGAAAGAAACACATTTTTTCAGGGAACAAGCTTAGACTAAGTCTTCTCACAATGTCAGCTACATAGCTACCCAGAAAGATCTTTTTCTTGGCCTCCTCCTACATCCTGACATATACCCATCTCTAGTGACAAGGAAATGCTCGAACCAACCCCTCAGTGCTTAATCATGAAAGCCGAAGGGCGGTGGAGTGATACTACAGGGTTCTTAGTCTCTCGTGGGTCATAACCCTGAGTCGCATCTCTCCTATCCACGAACCCGGCCTTGGGTTGACTCTGAGCTGGCCACCAAATCAGAACTGTGAATTACAGATGCTGGGGAGTGAGAGTGGCAGAGGAGGAACATCTGCTAGGAAATTGGGAGGAAACCAGGAACGGAGATAGATGGCGAGACGGAGAGAGAGTCTTTCAAGATATTCATGGAGAGCTTGGATGTTACTAAAAAGGGCATGGGGGGGATGCTATACACTTTCTGCTACCCACTGAAAAAGATGGGGTTTCTGAAAATGAACATGGCTGCCAAAAAAGCAGATGCAGGTGCAAGATCTCAAGCCTTGGTTTGTTTATCTATTTTCTCCCTGCTGTCGCTACTGGAGCACCCGAGTGCGCGGGTGTGTTTTTCACCGAGAAGCAACAGCTGCACTTGCTCGACTTGGACAGAATGTCAAGCAAGTGCTGCCCCCAAAGTGGCAGGATCCAGACAGCCCACTCCCAACTTCTCCCAGCTCCCAGCGGACAAGACCCACAGGATGGGCTGTGGGGGGGGGGGGAGGCTGATGGGGCAGACGTGAGCGGAGGAGGGGTCTGGCACGTCAACTGGCATCAATTTTGTCTGGTCCTTGGGAGTCGCTGGCTGTGGTTGGCTCACCAAGGGGGTGTGAGTTGGAAGAGGGAAAAGTTCCTCCCTGGTGTTAAATGTATGGGATCCGGTTGGATGGAGGAAAGCAGCCGCCCAGGTGGCCGGCCTCAGCAGATGTGCTCTCCACAGTAGGTGGGTGTCTCTGGCGTTTCCAGGCACTGGAGGGGCAGGGACGGAGACTGCCAGGAGTTCTGGAGCAAGGAGCTGCCTGCGGGATCTCTAAGACTGTCTCCTTCTCTCCCCCTCTTCCTCCCCTGCCTCGCTTCCCCTACACCCCCACCACCCCCCAGTCACAGCCATCACTTGTGGGGGAGCGGGAGCAAGAGGAGAACGGCTCGACCCCGTGCCTGCCACATCTCAGCAAGGGCTGGAGGGAGAAACGCAAAGGTCGCAATCACTTTGGGTTCTGTTTCCAAAGAGCGTTCCTGAAGGCAAATCCCAACCCCCCCGCCCGCCACCCCCGACAAGACACACAGGCAGACGCATCACCGACAGCGGGGACCGCGCGCAGGAGCCGTACCCCCAAATCCAGGACGCAGCCTGTTGTCATAGCCATCCAGGAGACGGTCCAGGATGCGCGTGAAATTCTCCGGCCACAATTTCTCTTCCTTGCGGAGCTGTCCCGGCAGCGCGGTGAGGCTGGAAGGCGAAGGCACGACCGCGTGAAGCCGGGGCGACACGGGCGACGCGGAGACAGGGAGCGAGGCGAGACCGCCGCCATCGGGGAGGGGGCCAGCTCCCCTGCCCCCCGCCCCGCCCCCGCCCCCGCCCCATCCCGGGCAGCAGGTGCAGGCGCGAGGGACCCGAGAGCGGGGCAGGGCGGGGGGCGGCGGAGAAGCGAAGCGGGCACCGCGCGCTTACCAGGTCGCCCAGCACAGGAGGTGCGCGACGGAGATCGGCAGACCCGCAAGCATAGCGACCGTTGGCTGCCTGGCAGAAACCATCTTCGCTTGCCATACTTTAAGCCTGGTTGCGCGCTCCCCCGTCACGAAGCGCCTTGTCCAGAGAGCAGAGCACCCAGCCGCCGGAGGAGGAGAGGCGGGAGGGAAGAGGGAGAGGACGGAGCCGGCGGGGCGGGGGGAAGGAGGGGAGGGGAGGGGAGGGGAGGGGCGGGGCGGGCGATCCCGCCGCCGGCGCGCACGATCTGCCAGCCGGGCGCCCGCCTGGACCACGCGCCGGCCACACGCCGGCAGGCCAGGCAGAGAGGAGGAGGAGGAGGAGGAAGCAGGGCCCGCTGCTCGAGCGAGCCCCCGCACAGCCCCAGCCTACATCTCGCCGGCTTCCCCCGGAGCCGCAGGCGAGGCACGTTAGCGCCCGAGCGCGCACGCAAGTTCCTCGCCTGCAAGTCGTCTCCTTCCACTCTTGGGGGGACCCCGCGCTTCCAAAGCCCACCTCTTCCTGGGGGGCCCTCCTTCTCTCCTCCCCACTCCCATCACTGCGACTCCTCTCCCCGCCACCCCATTTGTGCCTCGGTTTAAACGTCTTTCTCCGCTTTAGCGAGATCGGGGGTTAAAATCACCTCCTGGACTCCGCTGGGCTGATCGGCAAATTCAGTCTCGACAGAACAGCCAGCCGTTAAAATGCATCTCCGAGCATATGCAGAGTGCCTTGAGGACTAGCCTCCACCTGTACCCCTCCCACGTTAATAAGGGTGGCCGAGGGAAAGGTCCTGCTGTCAGTCACCTCTTCCCCTGCAGCCAAAGGTACAATATAAAGCTAATTAAATCATTCCCGCCATATATGAAATAATAAGGAAAAAGTATTTATTAAATGTGCCTTTAAAGAGCATCTTATTTCCCCCTCGTAGCCGAATAAACCACCAGCACCAACACATTTATCTGGGATCAGGAGGCTTCTTTAAAATTACCAACCAATCCAGAGAACTCCCAATGATCTTTTCCTGAACCAGGAGAAAACAGTCCTTTTACCAGGATCAAGCTCAGCTAGTTAAGGGTAATTTTTGTTTTCAACATAAAAAGAGAGGAATCATTAACTCTCCACAGACTCTCCACAGTCTGGCTTTACATTGGCCCACCTCATTTGTCTCCCCCCCAATGCTCCAGATACTACAGACCTCCTGGAGGGGCCCCACAGGTGACCGGATCTGGCCTGCAAAAGCCCAGGTGACCGCAGATGGCAGCAAAAAGAGAGGGAAGCGTCTGATTCTGCTGCCATCCGTAGTCCAGAGAGGGGAGCCATAGTGACATCCTGTCTTTCATTTCTTCAAAGCCTCTACAGGCCATAATATACCAAGTTGCTGTCGCTACCCCTCCCTGATTGGATTGCAGAGTCTGTGTGTCTCCTGTTCCTTCCCAGGCTGAGATCCTGGTGATGAACTCTTCATTAATCCTGATGGTCGAGGAGAGATTGCCTAGAACAGGGTTCCTCAACCTTGGCGACTTGAAGATGTGTGGACTTCAACTCCCAGAATTCCCCAGCCAGCCCTGCTAGCTGGGGAATTCTGGGAGTTGAAGTCCACACATCTTCAAGTCGCCAAGGTTGAGGAACCCTGGCCTAGAAGATAGTAAAACCAGAGACAAAAATAACTGACAGTCTGCATTATAAGGTAGTTCTGCCCCCCCCCCGGGGACCATGGAAAGCTGCAGAAAGAAAAGGGGTTTCAAATTAGCTGCTCTGTTAAAAACTCTCTCTCATCCCACCAATGCGTGCAATTGGGTTAATTGTCACCGAGCTCTAAACACAGAGATGTCAAAGGCGCAGAGACGGAAGCAATCAGTGGTGCCCTCAGAACGTTGCTCGCCATTATCAAGCCAGATTTCGGTGACCCAAATAATTTGTATTGCAGTTCCTCCGAGGTCTTCGGCAGCTAGTTCTCAAGAGTTTAGAAATATTTATGTTCAGTCAGAGTTTGCTGGATTTCTTCAGGCAGAATTCCATCTGACCCAGCTGGTGAAAAGGCTCCTCCAGTGAGAAGGCCTGTCTGTATTTTACCTGGGGCACTAAAACTAATATACAGAGGTTGAATTTCCATAGCCCGATCCCACACAGGCCCATTCAGAAGCGATACCCACTGAGTTAAATAGGGCTTATTTTCAAATAACCTGTATAACAGTTTTCTGCATTCTGGGGCCTTCTAAACATATTGGTTTACACCAGTCCACCTATCTTAAAGTTGCCAAGTTTGAAAAATGCTGGTTTGTACAATAATCCCTAGAGTGATAGACTTTTAGGTCCAAGATATCTGGAAACCATACTTTAAGATAATGAATCGATAAGACTGCATTCTGAATTGCTAAATTCTTCTATTACTAACCAGTATACATAGAAACTTCATCTACGACTTATAGGTTATTAAATTTCTTTCTACCATGAGATATATTCGATTGCCTTCCATTTCACTGTATACTTGAACGCTTCCAATTTTTCTTTCAGGGCTTCATCTCTGCCTTCTGAGCATCCTTGGGACAGCACACATATAGCTGATGATGCTGTTTCTGAAATTCAGTCCAACCAGTTCTGTTCAGATCTGGATGGCTTCCCTACAGTATTCTTTGTGGATTCTCTGACTGTGCCATGAAAATAAGCATAATTGTATTATTTATTCATGATTGCAAACTAAGACTGCCAGCCTCGTGGGCCACAGAACTGGATATTCAGTTGGTTGGGATCAGCTTCTGGATGAACGAGGGCCAGATTTGGCAATCTGGAGAACGCCGTCTGGCTTGTTGCAGGCTATAAGCAGAGAGGTCTTCTGAGGGTGTTCATTCTGGCAAGAAGAGGTTGGCGGTTCGCTCTGGGAAGGACTGAGGTGAGGAGTTTATTTTATTTATTATTAAACTTGTATGCCGCCCATCTCCCCCAACGGGCGACTCTGGGGGGCTCACGATAACAAAAAAGGAAAAAACACCAATCCCTCCAACAATGGCTAAAATCCATAAATAATTAAAAATAGAAACATGCATTAAAAATATCCTAAAACCCCCCTATAAATTTTAGCCCTAAAATCTTCAAGATGCTGGGGGGGGGTGACCCATCACCCCACCAGCCATCTCCACAGGTGCGAGCCCCCCTCCGGCCCCCAGGCCTTCTGGCAGAGCCAGGATTTAACCCCTTTTCTGAGGGAGGGGGCACCCCGGACCTCGGGAGGCAAGATGTTCCATAGGGCGGGAGCCACAGCAGAAAAGGCCCTGTGCCTAGACCCCACCAATCGAAATTCCTTGACCAGTGGGGTCTGCAACCTGCCCCTTCTGCTGGACCGAGTGGGGCGGGCTGAAATAGCCGGGGTGAGGCGGTTCCTCAGATAACCTGGTCCTGTGCCATGAAGGGCTTTAAAGGTGATGACCAACACCTTGAGTTGGCTGACCATCTGCCACCATCCCCTCCAAGTGGTCCATACTGAGGACTTGCTACAGAGCAGGGGCTCCGAGTGATTTGTATAAGGGGCAGGAGAAGAATCCTGGTTAGCAGCATTCCTCATTCCCATCACATAAAACGAAGCAAACATTTTGCTCTGCTGAATTCCAGATGGCTAGCTCCAGTTCTCTTTCCTGTTGCTTACTCCAACATACTGTCTCTCTCCCATCTAGGATACAAATCAACGACGAAAAAAGAACAGCAATTTTCTGGCTTGCTGTCTGGATTTAGGGCTGACTCCCAGCAGTGTAGTGGTAAATCTGGGAGGGCAGGAGTGCATGACGACAAGGCCTGCAGACCTGCTGCGCAAAGCATGTGTGGGGGCGTGTGGGTGTGGCTGCAGATTTAACACCGAGTCACTTGGCCAGAAGTTCCAATGAAAATAGTGGGGTTTTCTTTGGACCGCACAGGTTTATGCTGGACTTTCACAAAATATCTTGAGACGGCTAAAGCGGATCCTTTCCGTGGCAGTTCGACATTCAAGTAATACTGCAAGGAAGTCAGAGCATTTTAACTGCTGCTATAAAGCAGAAACCCAGTCAAAGAAATGGAGTAAGTGCCCAAGATTGCACTTTCCGCAATCTTGGGCACTTACTCCATTTCTTGGAGGTGCTGTGGATAGGAGTAAAAATACTCAAGCCTCTAGCCCTTTGCTGCCATCTACTGGTTGTCGAGAGTTTTGCTGCTCCGATCTGGTAGGCCTACTCTCTGGTGGTTTGTCAATTCCCATAAAACATGGAAACCTTATTATCACCTCATTGCTAACGACAACCCGTCAATTGTTTCTCTTCTGAAAATGTCTACGATTTGCAGCTGCTTGCTCCTGAAACGAATACAGATCTTCTCCTGCTCGCTGCATTAGAGCACTCTTTTAGAACTTCCTGTTCTATTACCTCTGCTACTGTTTCTGAATAGCGGGTCAGTCACCGTCTCATGCGTCTTGCAATCATTGGAGTGCCCCACCAGTGATGGGGCATTCAGACTGAGATGATACGGTGGGTGTCGTCTCTTCAAGATAGACAGGACTAAGATGCCAGGTTATGAATGCTAATGCTACTTTATTGTAAGGTTATAGTGACAGAATCTTGCAAGTCTGAATGCGCTCCCCCCCTTCCTCCCTTTATCTTCGTGAGAACTAGGGAGGATCATGTCTGAGGCGCTGGCTCAATGACATTTCTGCCCTGGACTCAGAACTTCTTTCATCTCCCCTCCCCTTCATTGCAGCTCTTCCTCCTGTTCCTCAAGGTTATTCCTACTTTCCATTACATCAGGAGACTCAAGTAGGATATAAGAACCCGCAACTGGCTGTTTTCACAATCACACAAAGCCCCACATTGTTTTCCTCATGATTTGTAATAAAAAGTTAGCCAGATATTCTTGCAGCAAAGTTTGTCTGCTTTCTGGTTTGTTTTATCTCCTTTTTCAGCTCCACTTATCTTGAACGTCTATGCATTGGCTAAAGGCTTGGGTGTAATGAAAAGCAAATGAAGAATAACTTACAGATTCTACGTCCTTAATCACACAATAATGTTCCAGCCTTTATTCTTTCATTACAGCCAGCAAAACACAGCCAATGCTCTAAAACGCTAACATTAAATTCTAAAACAGGCTTAACACTGTTAAAAAGAGAAAAAGAAATAACTCCCAATCACCCTCCCTTCACAAGAATGGAAGAATGGTAACTCTCCCCACCTCTGTGTTGCTGTCCTGTATTTCACTTGATTTCCCCATCTGGCACCCTTCACTGAGAAAAACAGCTGCCGGCTACCCATTCTTGCCATAAGGTGACAACAAACTGATTTAAAACGGTGGTTGGCTGTGCTAAAACAACCACTGCTTTAATCACAAATCCCATTCACACGTACTAAGCTAAAACTAAACTGGATCAGGGCCTAGTGCAACGACTGGAGCCAGCCGTTCTGTTCTCACGGAGCTCAGAGGAAGATGGTCAGCTGCTTTGCGTGAGAGTCACACACCTCGTCAGTTCAGCGGTGTCCTCCTTGCACATAAAAAAGCAGGTGGAACTTCAACTGCACCTCCGTGGCCGTCAGTTTGACTTTTTTGACCATACTGTCTGGACAGTCCTGTAGCCGTCCTAGCATCCTCTGGAATTCAGGACTAAGAATGAAAATTTGAAAGCCCTGCTGGACTTCAAGCCATACTATCTGGTACAGGAGATGATAAAGGCCATTGTAATCATAGGCATTATCCCCATTATCCCCAAATGCCTTCTCGAGCATCAAAAATAGATCTGGCAAATCACTTTTCCTTGGGCTGGACCCAGATGCCGTTGGTGTATGAGAAGCAGAAACTTGCTTCTCCTGGGCACTGGTGTCCTGCCAGTGACTGCATCTTGGGCCAGACTGGTCATCCTGTACAGGACTTCGCTGCAGAGAGTTTGCGTGATTGAGACCCTGAGATCGTGGGATCCTGCCGCTGGAAGAGGTCTACATCCAACTCTCCCCACCACACGTGTAGGAAATCAGACATAGAAAGTCGTGGTGTCATGCAACTGAGCATTTTCTATTATTTTTTTCTCTTTTTTCATTAGGATTTTTCAGTGCGGTACAATAAAAATGTACAAAATTAAAAGGTGAATAAGGGGGAAAAGTATATAGAAAATAAAAAAGAACGAAAAGAAAACATAGAATTGTGACTTCGGATCTTCTTTTATCACGTAATTGCCATCTTATTCCTTCCCCTTCCTCTTTGACCCTTTTTAATCCCCAGCAATTGACCATTTTCTAAAAGATGATGAAATGCTTTGAGAAGTCTTCCAGGGCTTTAAAAAGTAGGTATTTTTTAAAATTCTCTTTTGAGACAGGTTGGCTCAGTTAATATTGAATGAAGCTACATTCTTCATCTGCGCCGGTGGTTGAAATCAGCACAGGGCTAAGAATGGATGATTGTAAAGAACAGGGACCAACATTGTTGCATCTTTCAACAGTAATCAATTAAATACAAAACCATGTGGACTTTGGATCCCTAGCTATGCATGAAATTCTCCAAACTGGGGAGAGGTGAGAGGTGTTTCACTAATGTTTGGGGGAGGCTGACATTACCAACAGTTTGAAGGATGACTTCCCTTCCTCCAAATAAATCCCTATCTATCTATCTATCTATCTATCTATCTATCTATCTATCTATCATCAAGAGTGAATGCAGCCCAACTCCCAATAACTCTGTTTAACTTTCCTCTAGATATTAAGTTGGCTCTCCAAGTTAGCTATGGCATTGTTTCAGGCGGGCTTTTCCAGAAATTGCAGTTGATGCAGAATGCAGTAGTCCATTTGTTGGTGGGGATGACCCACCATAGTCAGGTAGCACCACAATTACAAGCCTTGATTGGCTTCCAGTGGGTTTCTGGGTTCAATTCAAAGTGCTGGTTTTAATCTATAAAGTCCCATATGGCTTGGCTCTTAGATACCTTTGAGACCCCCTTCTCCAACAAGAACTGATCTGCCCAGCATGTGCATTCTGGAAGAAGTTGTTTGTGGCTCCTCACTTCTGTGAGATGAAGAAGATAGAGCCCATAAATCATGCTCTGGAGTGATGGCTCCTATCCAGGGAAACAACTTTGCTCTGAAAACCAGATTACCTTCTTATTTTTTTAATTTTCCAAAATGTGGTTAAAGCAGAGGTTTTCCTGAAGGCACTTGGGGAATAACTCAAGTGGATCTGTGGTGGTTTTGCTCTGTTATTTTTATTGTTACCATACTGATGTGCTTTTATAGTGGGTGTTTTAAGTGCTACTTTGTTAACTGACCAATAGATGTTTTTGTTTCTGTGGTTAAATGCTGGGAGCGCTTCAAGAACCCAGTGGTTTAAAAAAAAAAAATCAGAAATCCCCTTCACCAGGATTATACCAGGATTTCAGTATTCACTAAAATTTGATGATGAAGCTGAGATCCCCGATTGGCAATTGTACTTTTTTAGTAGAGTCCATCCTAAACTCTTGGAATGACGTCACATCCCTTTTTTTAAGGACTGGTGCAATTCACGATATTGGTTACTACCATGAATCCCTTCATGGTGGGGGCCTGGTTATTTAAAGGAACATCTGTCTTCCATGGCTTCTGCCCAGCTGGTACTACCAGGCAGAGCCAGCACGCTCCGGGTCCCATCCGTTAAACAGTGTCTCCTGATGGGAGCTAGGAAGCATGACTTCTCTCTCGCTGCACCTGCTCTCCGGAACATCATTCCTTCAAGATACATCTGGTCTCCATCCTGGCCATGTTCAAAAGAGCACTGAAACCCTGTGTCCTTCCCCGGGCCTTGGGTTAGAGGCGATGGTGGGTCCTGCATGTTTGATTGTTTGTTTATAGTTGTTTTGCTTATGGCACTGGTGGGAGGGGGGTGTTGTTTGTTATAACTGTTTAAGAGCCAGTTTGGTCTAGTGGTGAAGGCTCCAGGCTAGAAAGCAGGAGACGGTGAGTTCTAGTCCCGCCTGAGGCAGGAAAGCCAGCTGGACGACTTTGGGCCAGTCCCTCTCTCTCGGCCCACGACGTCAGGCTCGGGTGACAAGCCAGTTGGTCAATTCCTGTCACAACCAGCAGATCAACATTCAGTTGATCCAGAAAAAATGTGGGCCCTGCACCTGCAGGAAAACACTAGGAAGAAAAAAAAGTTGTTTTTACTATATGCTGCCCAGAGCTGATGTAGAGTTGGGTGGCCTTATAAATTCCTAAGCAGAAGTAGAAATAAACTCTGGAGGCCCAAAAGAGTGACACTGATTCTTATGGGCTCTGATGCTGCTCTGCTCTTTGCTTTGCGGTATAACCCCCCTGTGACGCTTTTATTAGTGACACAGTTTAGTCATTTTATTCTCTGTGTTTAGTCTCTTGAGAGGGTCCTTTATAACTCTTCACTGATTTTAAACCACAGGGAGCCAAATCTTGCTGCATTTGGGACCGTCTTTCTGATTCTCTTTCGTGGGGCTTGGACATCTTTCAGCCTTGGGGGTTGTGCTCTTACGCAGATCCATTGGTGGTCCAAGTCCAAGTCTCTGAAGATAGCCTGACCTTCACCTTCATCTTGGATTTCCTTCAGGATCTTCCAAAGGAAGGGCCACATACTATAGGAGAAATTCAGAGCCTGAAGGCTGTTTGCTCTGGACTCTGTTCATGCGAAGGCTCTGAGAAGGAAGCTCTATATGAAAAATGGAAGGATCCAGATGAATGGAAAGATGCCTACAGCCTACATCTTCCTCATTCCTTGCTTGCTCCCAGCAATTCTCACAATGCTTCTCTCGGCTCCCGTAGCCTGCAGCAACACAGGCTCCAGCCAGGCTGCTGGGAGAAGTCTTGGGGAGAACTGTTCAGCACAAAATGTTCCCCTTTGGAGGTATCTAAATTATGATGCAAAGCTGATCATAAATTCCCGTTGCCCTGAGCAACTGTAACAGTCCCTTTGCAGTTTTCACACATTGCTCCAGGGCTGAGGAAAAGTGGCTGGCAGGCAGCTCTGAAGCAGGGAAGCAAACAGATCCGTGAGAGGAGGACCCAAGACAAACGCCACGGGGCCTGTGTCTGATCAAGCGACTAACCAGCAGAAGCAGCTCCAGTCGTTCCACCCTCCACCTGGCTTTTGTCCCCAACATCGAGGACAGCTTGAGGTACGACGTTAAGAACTCATTCATGAACGCAAGCCGCTTCCCCGGGAACAAAAGGGGAGACCATTTTGAGCTGAAACCATCACTTCCACTGCTTGCCCAAGCGGCTTCACCCACCGCTCACGAAAGGTCGCGAGGAGACAAGTCCATCCCCTGCTTCACGGCTGAGCCATTCAACCCCAACTGCAGATCCAACCGGAGACCGGCCATCGGGCTTCACCAACCAGCGAAAGAGTGGGGGATCTGCCTAATATTGAGAAACTGCCGGAAGAAACCTAGATTTGAAATAATAGTCCCAGCCGAGTTTTCTCCCTCGGGACTACTTTTTCATATGCTGTTTTTTTCCTTTCATATAGCAGCTCTTGACTGGCAATCTCTGCCCCCACCCCAGTATGAACTGGTACATTCCAGGAACCATTTTGTCATCTCCTCAGCTGTTCTTGTGAACTGTGTTGGAAGGGTACTACTAACGTAGTAGTGAATCAGAGTAAAATGATTCATGGCAACTTTCTTGGAAGCATACCCCCTGGGGACAGGCAAACGGGCCTGTGCTGTAGAAATTACAACTCATTATTTACCATCTGTGATGATTTCAGTGCCTTAGTACATATCTACTTATCTCTGGATACCAGAGAAAGCTAGAGTTTAAGCAGGAATTTATTCCACTGTAAAATAGCAAGGCATCTCCAACTTTCTATGGAAGCTTTGCCTCGCTTTCAACTTAGTTTAGCCTCAGATAAAATGTTTTGGTAGGGAAATCAGAGGAGGGAGCAACTTGAGGAGGACCAACAATGGCTCAGGGACCTATGTAGATACAATACATAACACGCTGCAGTATACTGGCAAAGGAGTTGTGGGGAAAACAGGAGAAGGGGGGTTGCGTACGCCACCCTGGGCTCCTGAAGGAAAGGTGGGATAGAAATGTAATAAAAGAAACGAAGAAGCTACTCTTAGGCCATTAGATGAGGCTCAACTTCTCAAGATTCATGCCCTGGACATTCCCTTCTGACCACTTGGAAAATTTTGAATGACCCACTTCCGAAGATTGTCTTGTCATGCAACCACGGATGCCTGTTTAAAAGAATCTGAGTCTAGAAGAATCAATCGGCCAGTTTCTCAGAAATTTTATTTCCAAGCCAAAATTCAGACTATTAGACAAATAGACTCACACATATCATTTAAGATACATGCTGTATTTATACACCAAATGCTAAACATACCAGTATGTTCCTCTATGGTTTCATTTTAATAATATACAGTTTGGTCTGGTGGTTAAGGCTCCAGGCTAGTAAGCCGGAGGCGGTGGGTTCTAGTCCTGCCTTAGGCAGGAAAGCCGGCTGGGTGACTTTGGGCCCGTCCCTCTCTCTCGGCCCACAACATCAGGCTCGGGCGACCAGCCAGTCAGTCACTTCCCGTCGCAACCAATGGATCAACATTCAGTTGATCTGAAAAAAGCAGACCCTGCAACTACAGGAAAATGCTAGGAAGGAGGGGAAAAGGCTTTGCTTACTGGCAGCTCATTCAGCAACCATTCGAAGTTACGACGGCGCTGAAAAAGTAGGCTTACAACCACTCCTCAAAGTTGCAGCTGTTGCAGCATCCCCATGGTCACATGATTACAATTTGAGCGCTTGGCAACCGGCACACATTCATGACGGTCGCAGCGTCCCACAGGTGAGGACTACCTGTATTAAAGGACTGAGTTAGCTGTGTGTTCCTGGTCTACGGATCTTTTTCTTCTTCCTTTTTAAAATTTCAATTCATTTTTACCCCTACTGCACGTACTTTTCTCCTTCTTGACTGTTTGTTCATTTCAATCCATCAATCCCTCCATTAAGGACATTTTAATTACACGAGAAGAGTCTCATAACCTTACTCAGATCATTCTTGTGGCTTTTGTGACCGCCGTTGTTCGATGTTTTGTAGTCCAGGCATAATGAAACCTCGAGCATTTGTAAAGGAATCCAGACATCTTACCGCGAATCTGAAGAGGCGGATGGCACGGCCGATTGTATGAGTTGCCAGCCAGTGGAACAGGCGCCACCGGACGTGGTGAGCTCTCCTTCGCTGGAGATCTTCCCACAGAGGCTGCCTCTGCCAGAGATGGTCCGATGGAGACTGCACGGAGCAGGGCGAACTAGAAGGTCTCTAAAGTCCCTTCAAAGTTTGCAGTTCTGTGTATTTGCTTGGCAGAATCAGTAGGCCTGAGCGCCCTTCTCATTCTTCTCTTCTGCCCTGTACGTGTCCCTCCTCGTTATCTCAGTGATTCTGTGTTTGACGATATTTACATACGCCACCTTGTCAGGTAGGCTGGGATGACGGGTGGGGGGCTGGCCTCAGGTTATCCAGAGATCTTCTGAGGCTGGTGGTGGATTTGAACCTGGGTCTCCCCCGTAGCAGTCTAACCTCTCAACCGACCACACTGATCTCAGAGATCCCTACCCCAAGTGAAGCGGCCGCTTAACGTTGTCATCGCATCCTTTTGGCAATGAGCATGTGGAAAATTAAAAGAAATCATAGCAATAGGAATATCTTAGTCTCTTTCCCAGCATTTATCAAGGCGGGCAAGTAAATTGTGTGTTGTATTTCACAGACAACAAATGGCTACCCTAAAGATTTAAGCAAAGCTCTAAAGAGAAGTTCATAGTTATCCATGCATAATTCTGGAGATGGGATCGATAGGCATGTAAATCAACCAGTCACAACATTTCCCACAGTGATATGACTTTCCGTATTTTCCAAATATCGTCTACATCGTTTGGCATCTGTAAATTAAATTCAGGTTTCCTTTTTATCTTTTTTGTTTGGATGACCATTTCATTAAAAAAAATCTTGCATCTGTAGCCACTTTAGAAGTGAGGGAGCTTCAGCGTGTTGCTGTTACATCAGAGATATTCTTAGCTTCGGGTCCTAAAATAACGACTTGAATTTACATTTGAACTCCAGACTAGTGAAAAGAAACCACACTGCGACATTAAGGTATGATCCAATGTTTTATCTCTACCTTTCCTCTCCCCGTGGGTCCAGAATGAAATTTATCTATGTTACAGGGGAGCATTGAGTGAACCCCTTCTAACCCACTGCAATGAACAGGTACAATAAACTAGAACTCCAGTCATTTCTGTGACATTAATAAACAGGGTCAGCCTGTTTATTGAGCAACGTCATGTAAATAATAATTATAACAATGATTATTTTATTCTGCCTTCTTTATAAATAACTCAAGGCAGCGAACATCCCTAATCCTCCTTCCTCCTCTTACTTTCCCCACAACAACAACCTTGCGAGATGAGTTGGGCTGAGAGAGAGGGACTGGCCCAAAGTCACCCAGCGGCTTTCCTGCCCAAGGTGGGACTAGAACTCGCCGTCTCCTGCTTTCTAGCCCAGCCCCTTCACCATTACACCAAACTGGCTCTCGTGGATGTGTGGGACATTGCAGGAGGATGGAGTTGTACAATTTATAGCTTATCCCATGCTACAGTAGTTTCCCATCCTCAGGAGAATGTGACTTCCGCCACCACCCGGAGTCTCTGGGAGTCAGGTGACATATAAATGTATTATTATTATTATTATTATTATTATTGCCAGTCCGAATGACTTTTGGACTGTGCTGGTCTTGTAACGCACTTCCGATCCAGCGTAATCGGGCAGGGTGGGCGTGCTCTGGGTCGCATCAGTTAAGCACTGCCATCTGTGGGGTCCAGGAAGGTGCCTTGTCTGCCATAGACCTGCCCTCTGGAACGAGATGCCCCCACCGCAGAGATCCAGACGGCTCCCACCCGGATGATGTTCAGGAAGCTCTTAAAGAGCTGTTAAATTTCCCAGGCTCTGGGGCTGAGTGAAGGTTGAAACAGTTATAGGTTTTCTTCGGTTATAGGTTGTTTGGGAGGCTGTTCGTGATTCTTTTTTGTTTTGTATTTTATACTTTTCATTGTAAACCACTCAGAGTCATCGGGGGTCAAGTGGCCTATAAATTGTAGGTATGTACAGTATGAATAAATGATAGATAGATAGATAGATAGATAGATAGATAGATAGATAGATAGATAGATAGATAGATAGATAGATAGATACACACACACACACCAGCAGGAACTTGACTGTGTTTAGATGTAACTCATCCATACCACAAACAACAGGATTCAAGTTGCGGAAGGTTACTTCATCAACGTAATCAATGTCCAGCAATGGAACTACGTCTTATTGCCTTTTTTCATACGCTTGTGAAACATACCAGTACAGTACTTATTATATGCACATCTAACTGAGCTACTCCTCTTTGTCGGACCAGAGCCAGAGAGACCCACATTCAAGTCCATTTCAGCTATGGAAATTCCCTGGGTGACTCTGGGCCTCTCTCTCCACCCCACCTACCCCTGGAGGTGGTTGTTGCAAGGAAAGACGGGAGGAGGAAGCACTACGTTTGGACTCCTGGAGGAAAAGCAGGATAGAAACCTAACACACATTTAAAAATGTCAGTACCATACAATTCTCCCAGCAACGGGAGATTTTTCAGATCTCCTGATGTCCTCCCGAAGTTCACCAACATTTATACTGTTGATGATCAAATGGATAATTTTACTGAATGAGCAAATTCTGATGGCTTTTAAGGCTAGAAGACAGTGTCGAGAGAGGCAGGACGTTAGCACAAGCTGCATTTATGTCTGCATATATTCCCCTGTGTCACATTTAAAAGAGTGATATGTTAAAAGTATATTCAAGAGTTGGATGTATAAAAACATCTGGAAAAGGGAAGATTTGCTTCCTTATTAGAGCATTCTTACAGCAAAGCTATAAAAAGAGAATTGGAGCAGATGAAAAAAAATACCATTTACTGAACCAGAGATGTAGGGGTGGGGGGAGTCATTGGGTCTATTGCTTTATTTCAGCTTTCTCCCTTTTATATTTCACAATGTAACCTGTTTGAAAGAAAGAGAAGTAATGATATATTATTTTTTTTAAAAATGCCTGAATTCATTGACTGAGTATCTTTCCCAGTATCTGTGGTTGTTCCTACAGAACTTTGCTTGTTGTCCAAATTAAGCTTAGTTTGGAATGGCACCATTACTCATTCAGAAGAGACAGGAAGTTCAATTCATAACAGAACGGATGCTTTGACAATGGATATAAATATTTAACATACTAGGGAGAAAAAATGTCCATAGCTCCAAATAGGCCATACAGATCAGACTGCTATGCACTTCTGTGAGCCGGAAAAAGATGAGCAACTCAACATTTAGATCTGAACTTGTAAACTGTAACTTCATTTGGCAAACACCTAGTAGTAGTAGTAGTATGTTTAGTTCCCAAAGGACAGGCATCCAGTCTGCTCTTGATTACCATCTGCTGGTTACTGCGAAGAGCAATGTTGGCAAAGACCTCTCCAAAAAGAACTCCATTATGATATCCCAACTGAAAGCAAAACAGCTGTTTAAGCCATGGTGGTCAGCACACAAGAACAGGATACTCCTGGTGGGTCCCTTGGGACTGGTTTACATCTTACATTCAGTCCTTGTTTTTCCTATACCTAATAATTCTAAACCAGGAACAGAACCACCATCCCACCCATCTGGAGCCCAGGTGTGGCTTCCCAAGCCCCTTCAAAACTTACCTTCAGATCGTAATCTTTAACTGTGTAGAAATGGTGTATTATTAAATAACGTATTTAAGGTATTCAATTTAATACAAGGGTTTGTAAATTAAATTAAAGCGTGTTTAGAGCGTCCTAGGCCAAGCATTGCACTCTTTCCCCCTCCCCAAAACAATGATGCTGTCATGATCTGAACCAGGGTTTCCCAAACTGTGAGGTGTACCTTCCTTGGACAGCTGCAGACAGAGTTCAGGGGAGGTGTGAAGAACCTTTTAGCTGTACATTGTTACAATAAATCCACCTGTCCCAAAGTTTCATTGTATTGTTTTCATTCTTCCTTTGTGTTCATTTTGGTGTTTGGATTTTTAAGGGAGCTCTGTACATTAAGGTTATAGGTAGTCCCCAGGTTAAAAACGCCTGGTTTATGGACAACTCATAGTTAAGAACAGGGCCTGTTGCAGCAAAATTCAAGTTAAATGCAGTGATTTGAGTTAAATACACAATGGTTCAAGTTCATTACACAATACTACTTATACAGTATTATACAATAATACTGTTCTGGCTTACATACAAATTCGACTTAAGGACAGACCTTGGGAAAGGAACTAGTTCTTAAACTGGGGACTACCTGACCTTGCTATATCAACCGGCTCAAACCAGGCCCGTTAAAATATACAAAACATTTTAAATATAAATGGGTTGCTTGTTTGTTTATTTATGTTACACTTCTGTTGTTCTGCCAAGCATACTGGATTCTAAAATCACAGTGCATAAAGTTTAAAGGTATAGATGGATTTAATGTAAAAAATATATTAAAAACCATTTGGTATCATAAACTTGTTTCAATCACACAATTTGTTCATCTGCTTTCATGTGACACTGAAGGGAGGTATATGGCAAAATGTTTAGGAAACCCTGAGCTAAACCATTGTAAAAGCAATACCCAAATGCCATGTTGGGATGAGATATGAGATCATTGAAATTGGACATCTGCTGGACTTCTGGAGGATGCATGGCGAACTGAAGACATCTTTGCGAAAGCGAAGTTGACAACCGTGGTAAAGACCAAAGAACCTGTGAGTAGACCAGCTCTTCAGAACCTCTCCAGACAGGAGATCACCTACATGTACTCCAAATAGCTGGTCCTTGCAAGGAGACTGCACAACAGTGGTTTTCCATGGGTCTGAGTGCCAGAAGATGAAGGAATCAGCCATTTCGCTTGCAACTGTGGTAGAACCTTTTAAAGGACACTAAGTTTGTAAACCTCACTTTCTAATCACTTTTGGAAATTGCCTATTAACCATCTTAAAGCTATTAGAGACCTTTGGAGCAACAAGTTTGAAAAGTCACCAGGCAAGTTTAGCTTCAACTCTGAACGAAATAAAAATTCATTACAGCTTAAGAGCTTAAAGAATTTGAAATAAACAGCAAAAAGCTAAATAAGATTTTGATCTAAGAAAGTTACAAATGGATTAAGGGTCCAGTTAAATTTCAAATATGACTTTTACTATAAGATTTTGAAATTAACTATAAAAATAAATAGCTTCTCATGGAAACCAGAGTTATTTTGGTTATCGTGGTTCATAACAAAGATAAGCGACTTTATGATTTTAGAAGCTGGACACTAGAGGGGACTAAAGATTCTAAGTAGAAGGAAAAAAAATACAAGGCTGCTTTTGGTGTTGGTTAGTACTAGGACTTACAAAATAATACAAAACATTATAATGCTGGAAATACTAAAGGAGATCTTTGAAGAATGGAGCCAGAAGTTAGTATCTACAAGTTAATAGTGCCAGTAATGATATCTGATTCTATGGATAGATTATGTCCAAAAGATGTCAATGAGGGAGTGACAGATGTGGAGCAAATTTTATCTGACAAGACAGAGAAAGTACCAAAAGTGGAAGTACAAATGACAGGCCAAGAGAATGGTTTGGAAAAGGATGCTTTATTGGATACACAAAAGAAATGGACTGAAGTTTTTAAAATTAAAGGGGAAATAGAAATGACAAACCACAAGAATGACCTGGAAAATGTTTTCTCATTGGATCTACAAAAGAGGCTTGTAAGCCCTCGAAGAAGTTTGTGCAATGGGATAAAGAAGAATTGAAGAAAAATCAAATCCTATGATAATATTTGAATGAATTAAAGATTAAGACTGTTAGAAGTTAAAGAAAGGAATATAAAGTTGGTTTATTTGATCAAGGTTAAAATAAGACATTTGTTTCCAAAATTCTGGTAACCCTTTATGGACGTTTTGCTGACACCAGGATTGAAAAGTTGATGTTTTGTGGATTTGCTTATAGTTAAAGGATGAGATATGGGATGAAGAGATATCTGTCTGTAACCTTATAGGGGGTGAAGAGTTACTAAATTTGTCTGTACTTGTTGTAATAAAGGTTGGAAGTCACTTCTTTATATATTTATTTTCTATTATTTTATCATGTTCTTTCTCTTTCTTTTTTCTTGCACTTTTTATTCTTTCTTACTATTCTTTTTTCTTTCTTTAGGTTTAGGTGGTATTAGTTTTTACTGTTGGACTCAAAATCATTAATAAAATTATGTGGAGAGAGAGAGAGAGAGAGAGAGAGATTGGACATCTGCTCATTTATAATAATCTTTAAAAAGATGTACTAGCTTCACTTTTGTAAATCTGCAGAAGTGGGATGTATGATCATATTGGAATATTACATAGCTATTGTTGTCAGGCAGTAGCTGGACATACCTTCTCTGGAACAGGACCAAGGTGAAGAACCTGGTGTTCCAGAAACCATGGAACTAGCAGTGAAGATCTTGTGGGAGGGCTTACTGCTCTCCGTCCTGTAACTGTGATGGAATGATTTGATGAAGGCCGTGCTCGGGGAGATAAGCATTCCCTTAGCCCCCAACAGGAGTGTGGGAAGGTTAAGAAGATGAGACTGGCACCACCCTAAGGAAGTGGTGCCAGTCTCATCTTCTTAACCTTCCCACACTCCTGTTGGAGGCTAAGGGAATGCTTATCTCCCCGAGCGCAGCCTTCATCAAACCATTCCATCACAGTTACAGTTAGAGCTGGAGGCAAGATCTCTATAATCCCTGAGAATGCTGGTGGTTACAGGTGGAGAAGTTAGTCAGATAAAGAGTGACCACTAGCAGAAGACTCCTAATGAGAGCTGAAGCAAATCAAGGTTGCTTCACTACAGCTGCAGCTAGGTGAGGAGTTCAGAAGATTTGAAGTTTTAAGGCTGGCTTAAAATTACTGAGACAAGTTTGACAATAGCCTTACTTTTAAGATGCATAGGCTGAATATAGATGACTTGACATTTGGTCTGACTAGAACGATTGCCAGCCTCTTGCAACTCTTATGAACAGATGAGGACCAATTTAAGACTTTATGACTGAATATGATAGTAAGTGGACATGATTTATGACTGCCCTGTTCACTGCCAGAGCCTCGTTAGGCTGCGAAAATGCTGCAGATAAAGTAAGCTTGTAAAATAAGTTCACCTTTAAAACAACAACAACAACAAAACACTTAATACTGATTTCTGAATACAACTAAAGTTCCATTCAGACCAAAAACAAATAAAAAAGGAAAATTAAACAGAGAAGAGAGACTGGAGCAATACATTAAGGCATATTGGCATTGTAAATGGAAAAGATGAACATCCGGAATTATCAAACATGATGCATAAACACTCATACTCTTAAATGACAGATAATACTGAAATCCCCACAAATGCAAATTCATGAGTTTGCTTTCTTTATCATACTATGGAGTGACCAAGAACCGAAGGAAACATATACTGATGCAAATGAATCAACCCCACATTTTGATGAGACAGTCTTGCCTTAGTCCCACCACAGTGCTCCAGATTTGCAAGTCATCGCCAATGGAGAACAAAGGTGGTCTTATATAATGTGATGGATGGATGGATGGATGGATGGATGGATGGATGGATGGATGGATGGATGAATCCTGCACATTGTTTGGTCACTGAAATTTGCAATCTGTAGACAGGGAGATAAGAGGTATGATGGAAGTCAGGCTTTCCTACTGGAAGACAAAGTTAAGGAGACAGAAAGACAATGCCCATTCTTCCCTCCAGTCAAGGTGAGGCTCCAAAAATTCCAGGATTTGCTAAGTAACCATTTCTTTGCATCCTTTTGATGTGCACTGCTAAAGTGACATGAGAACAGTAGAAAAATCTCCTGGGACAGTAGTAGAATTCCCTCTACATGAATTAGGACTTGAAGTATCGGTTCCATGTAACAAAACTGATGGAAAAGAGATCATCTGTCCAAGATACTAGGCTAACACACCACTTTACATGGGTCTAAACCCTGGAGGGCAACACAGCACAATATTTGAACACATTGTTAGACCATGTCTCAAGCAGCAAACTCTAATAAATTTCATGCATTAAAAATATAACTATAAAATGTTAATAATCTGCCAGGACACAATAAAAACCATTAATAATAAACTCAAATTAAACTCATTAATACCCCTAAAACTATAATATATGTTAATAAAATTTATAAGCCCCAGCACTTAAAATGTTTGAAAAACAGATTCAATTATACTTCAAACCATAACAAGGCAAGTAAAAGCTGATGAAATCTGACAGGCCATAGATGGCAACCTAGGTATGGGGTTACTGTCGAGAAGGCCCTTTTTCGTGTATTAATCAGCTTTAATTAATATTAATCAGTATTAATAACCTCTCTCAAAGAAGGGCAAGGGCTTTGCCATCTGGCCTGGGGATCAGAGGGTGGCATGGAGCCCAAAAAATGGCTGTACTGTTTTTGAATATTTGCTCTCCCGGTGACTGTACTATATGGCTTTTAATTGTTTAACTGTTTTTAACAGTTGTATTGTTTGTATGGCTGCTTTATTTTATTTTTATTTTGGTACTGCTTATGTTTTAATTGTAAGCCACCCAGAGTCATGGATGTGAGATTGGGTGCTGTATAAATTGAATAAATAAATAATAAAGAAAGAAGAACTTCCATTCCAGATCTTAAAGTTGGGAACAGATTGGTTTGGGGGAAAGTTGTCCCACCCTTTATTTAACAGACATTCTCTCTCTCTCTCTCTCTCTCTCTCACACACACACACACACACACACACACAGAAAAGGCAATGTATGAGCCACTATATACCCAGAAGGAAATATATATGTTCCAATAGAAGAGAATATATGTAGCTCAGGGTTGAATTATGGAGTCCTTGGTGCTCTCTGAGCTTGGTTGTTTGCTTCAGACATTTCATTATCCAACTAGATAAAATCATCAGTGCCAGTGAGTGTGGGGCTTGCTCCCTATTTATATACTGTACCTGGCCCTGCCAGTGTTTTGAGAGACAATAAAAAAGCTAATACCCTAATCAAGGAACTACCAAGGAGAAAGCCAAACCCCACCAACCCTGGCAGGGCAAGCTACTGTATATAAACAGGGAGCAAACCCCACCCTCCCTTGCCCTGATGATGTTACCTAGTCGGGTAATGAAATGTCTGCAAGCAAACAGCCAAGCTCGGAGAGCACCAAGGACTCCACAATATATATATTAAATTCTACATCCCAAGAACTGACTTCTGTATTACTTATGATACAGTGTAGAAATGAGCTAATCAGGTCATCCAAGGAATTCATCCCAGACGTTGATTGGTCATTTGAATTTCCATCCTTGGAAGCTATTCCCACACATCTGGAAAATCTACATTTGTGTGACTCCACTTTGCCTTCCACGGGTTGACAGAGAGTAAAGGACAGATGAAATTCCGGCTCTGTGAATATCCCCAAGAGTTAAGATTCCAGATACCGTTTGCATAGATGAGTCTGATAACACTTCATGACCACAGTCTTGGTTTTAGTTAATGCTTTATTTAAAACAAAAACGGACTTCTCTTAATCATTCTGCTGGATTTTTAAAAAATAAATGTACTACTGAATTCTCCAACAAAGATCTAGAAGACGGAACGATGGGTTGCCTTTGTCATCTTCATCCTTGTCATTCTGTGATTTATTAACGAATAATTGATACTACTCTAGAAAACTGTTGAAGTTTCAGCTGGCAGAAGAAAGACAATAAACGCAAAACAGGATCCAAACAGATGAACTTTTCTATAGTTTGCTGCATCGTGACGCTCCGTCTGACCCTGAGCTGGGCAGCATTTGGGCTTGGCTTAATAGGAGAGGCAACCGTTCTAGTGCCACCACGAATAGATTAGAAGTAACAAGACCACAGGAGAGTCGCTATCCATAGGTCAACCTTCAAATCCCTTATTCTAGGAAACTTCAAGACATAATAATGTAATCCATGACAGAGGAAATAACTCCACCCCAAAGGGTAAGTTCAGCTGGGTAATCATTTAACGTTGTCCATTTACAATGTGAAAACTAAAAATCGGTCTGCTTACAGTAGAATAGTCACCAAAATTGGGTTTTGATCCTTACAGGAGTGTGATAATAGAGAAGTATGAGACCGTATTCTAAGGAGAACCCCTCAATTAAAGACCTGTTCTCTTTTCCTAGACACGCGTTTAGGTTGTTGCCCAAAACAAGGTCTGTGCTCTAAAGACTTCCACTTTTACTTAAATTGTCACTGAGAGTGTAGATGCACATTAACCAATATTGCAGAAAGAAAGAAAAACTTTAGCAACAAAGCTATTGATGCAGAGGTCAAAGGGTCTCGCTTAGCAATAATTACATGTAATTTAAGTGACATAAACTTGCATTCAACAAGTTCTCATTCCTCTGGCACCTCAGGTTGTCAAATCAAAAGCTCTTCTGCTGAGGCCCATCCAGAAGCCACATTTCCTATAGAATAACTGTATTAACACTGGAAACATAATCAACAATAGAAAGGTCTTGTATTTTGCCTGCCAATCCACAGTGTTGAAGCTTAAAACTGAAATACTACATGTTGAGAGTCAGTCTGCCATGTTACTGGATTCTGTCTGGAGCTTGTATCATGCAATATTTCTTTGGCTCAGATGCATATCTTCTCCAGGAGGCCCTCATTTATGTCAGTTGGAGAAATTTCCCCTGGATTGTGAATAGTTACATGCTTGTAAAGTTGTGAATTTCCCCAACTAACTATGGATTTCAGTCGTTTGATAAACTTGGGTTGTGATCAGGGAGTGATGAAAATGTTTACCCCTGTTGGCCTTCAGTTACCTGTTGGAACTGTGAGATAATAATTGGTGTCATGCCTTACTGAAAATTAACAAAGTTCTGTTCCAGATGAGGCCACTTTGTTTGAATATTTCTCTTAATGATAGTATCGTCTTCCACTGAGTTTTCTTTGTTTACATGAATTTGAACATGTTCTTCTGTACTTACTGGAACCACACCACTATAATCTTCTCTTTGGTTAGTCTGGGGGACTGACATAATAATTTTGTTTTTCTTATCAAATGCTCTAATCAGCGTTGGGACTAAAATATCCTTCTGTGGGAATTCGCTAATTGGTTTGGCCGAGGGCACCGTTGGTTTAAATTAGACTGCTGCAGTACAGATTACTGATAGCAAATATTTCAATTTCTCTAGTTCAGAGATAATTTCTGCTTGAGCTTTCAATAGTCTGGGATTTATAATAATTTATCAGACTCTCCTCCCACTCCTTTTCTGAAACTTTTTTTAATGGATGTCAACTTTCTGTTTGCCAGATGAATAGCTTAGAGACACAGTAGGAGAGGTTGGACTCTCTGTATTTTTATAGACATTATCTGTGTTAATTCCTCTGCCAGGAGTGGGACTATTGTTTATATAAGTTATTATGTGGCACTTTGCAAAAAAGAGTGGGTTTGATTGTCCTTGAAAGCCCATAATGGCATTGTTTGGAATTTAAGAAGAGATCTTTTAATGCTACTTAATATTCAAGGAATTGTGTCAAAATGTTAGAATAATTATCTTAAACCCTTAAAATTGGATAGCTAGGTTACTTCTTCTCAACAAGTGTGATAAATATGGAATCTGAGAAATTTATTTATTTATTTATTAAATTTCTCCCCCGCCCATCTCCCCCCAATGGGGGACTCAAGTTGGTTTAGTAAGCAAATTTGACGTGTGTGGTACTACCTCTGTGCTCAAGGTATGGATCAGTACACATGATGGTTAGACTTTTGGGGACTTCCCATGGTGGGATACTATGGCTTAACTCCTTCCATAATAGAAAATACCACCTTTGTTTTATCTTCTTTCTTGCTTCCCCCATTAACCTACTCTATGGGGAGAACCTCTGACAGCTTCTCCTGATAGCTGTGCATGAACAGTTCGAACACTTTGTTTGTGAAGATCATCTAATTTATTGGAGATTGCTAGCGGTTGGCTAAAGTTATATTACCATCTGGGTCCCTCAGCAATCACTTCTTAGCTACAGTATATATAGTCTGATACCTGCTCTCAGATCTCTCTTTATGTAATTCCTTTAACAGATTTGGAATTTCTTGTAAATGATTCACAATTATCTTCCTTCTCCAGCATTGTAGAATCCAGCAAATCAAGTACTAATGTCCTGATTCCCAAAGCTGCATCTTCCCTCTGACTGAGCTTTTCTTAGTGTCAGTATCAAATATTGCAGATTAATTGACATAGTCAGCAGCTGTGTTTCACTTGGGCTGTGCTTGAGTGATAGTGGCTTGTCAATTTTTGGCTGTTTTGATCAGTTGACAGAAGCTTGTTCTGGACTTGTTCTGGGTGTCTTTATTTATTTTCATTTTTGCTGCCTAGGCTGTTAGACAGGAGAGCTATTTAGAGAAAACTTAAACAGCCCCCTGTAAAACTGTCCTGTCATCCACCTCCTTGCTTAGACAGCCCAAGATATCAGGAAAAACTAGATCGAAAAAATATACAAACGAAACAAGATGGCAAGAGAGAGGAGCCCAGAAAAAGCGCTACCCCGTTGCTATCTTGGTAAAGCTCAAGCTGTTGGAAGGGCCACGTTTCAGGTTCTAAACTGGTATTCCGCTGTGCCAGGAACCCCTGATTGAAGGCAGAGGATTATCCTGCTAATGGGATGTACAAGAACTGCAGGCCTGGTCTGAAAATGAAAAACTAGTCACTGAAGAATAGTTAGGATTCCAAGACCGACTGTAGATCATTGTATAATCCTCTGCCATCTATTACAGTCATATAGAATATCCCCAGAAGCACCCTTTATGCAGCAGTGATTGATTTTAAATCCACCTTTAATTCAGTTCCGAGGCCTAAATATTGGGAAACTTGTCTATTGACTATTGTGTGATTGCAGGAAGCAAACGGCGTCATCACAACGTCTCTCTCAGAATAAGATCAGTCCATCCCTTTGCCACCATCAAGAAGCATAAAACAAGAGTGTGTTTTGGCCCTATTACTGATTAATCTCCACAGTAATGACTTAGTTGAACAATTTGCTAGCTACAGCCACTACCTGCCAGGACAAATAATCTGAGATAAGCACTGCAGGCATTTGACAAATGGAGCATTAATTACCAGCAAGCAGAAGTCTTGGTCTTTCCAAAAACAGGAGCCACAAAAAACATTTGTTGGTCCATTAACAGAGTCAACATTCTACAGGTCCAAAGCCTCATACCTGAGGATTATTTTCCATTGTACGGGGTAGAGTTACTCAGTTTATTCCAGCAGTTTTAAACTTTTAGACAAAAGAGTAACACAAATCTTATGTGGAACTCAATTTGGATCACACCCCAATTTATACCTTCAGGAACTAATCCATGCTAAATTCTTAAAGTCAATATTCAAGTTCTTAATTGTATTTTCAGTGTCATTTTGGCACTCTAGGCTGAATTTTAAAAAGTAGAGGTGAGGATATGGATCACAATTTTTAACTGTTGGCTAAATTAAATGTAATCTCCTTGGGTTTGAGTTCCCTTATATTAATATCGTAGAGTCTCATCAATATTCTTGATGTTTTCTTTTGGAGGTTAGGCTCCTACTGAATGGTTTTTCTCCAGAGGCACTCTTGACCGTAGGGTTAGCGAGTGCCAGACCCATTGTTCAGTTCAGAATAAGGGATATGGATGACCAGCTGGATGTGTCACTGTTTCCCAGTCACTTTAATTTGGATAGACTCAACCGTTCCCTGAAGCCAGCAGATGATCTATTGAATCAATAGAGCATGTCCTGTTAAGCTGTGTATTTAAAAAGTATACTCTGTTTTTGCATCATGCTGATTTTATAGTTTCCCAGCCTTGTGTCATGATCCACTTTTTTTGCTTGCCAGTTTGGATCTAGCGAGGCATATAAAAATGTCCAAATGTGGTGTAGCTGCGTTTAGGATTAGGGAAGAATTGGCATAAGACAGCTTCTTTCTTTTTAAGTGTGTATCAGAGGTAAATTGATTTAGCTTGGGGGTAATTTTATGCTAATTTAAGCCAGCACACATCTACAGTATGTATGTGTGATCAGCTTATTCATCAAAATAAAGGGATTTGTTTTGTATTGCTTTAGAAACTGGTGTTGATTCAGGGAGGGTTGCTTAAACTGGGCAATGTTCTTTTCATGTGGTGGATACCATCTGTTCGGGGTACAGCCTTTCCTGATTGTGATTGTGATTCTGGAGGAGAAGGAGAAGGAGAAGGAGAAGGAGAAGGAGAAGGAGAAGGAGAAGGAGAAGGAGAAGGAGAAGGAGAAGGAGAAGGAGAAGGAGAAGGAGAGGGGACTGTCCTTTTCTACAACTCTTAGCCCTGGATTTCCATGCATTCAGGGTGAGGTTCATTAATAGTTGTAAATCATGTGAGAGTGGTAGCAGTGAGTCTACCTCTGAAAAAAAAATGAAAAAGGGACAGGCGTCAGGGTTGCAAATGCAGAAACCCTCCATTGTCTCACACTTTAATTCTGAAAACAAACATTTAACCAAGTGGTTCTGTTGGCTCATCTGTTATCCAGCTGCTATCCTACCTCTTGCTTTAAAAAAGTTAACTGGCTTAAAAAAAGTCATAAGGAGCAGGAATCACAAATTTGAAGGGTCTGTTAAAACACCAATTAACGCTTCCACACAACTTCCAAACTCTTTAAAACAAGTGTGACATCTTCACCTCTGTTTGAGAGGCCAAGGGAGTTGGGGAAGATTCTCCAAAGAAATGCTGTTCTAGAGAAGGGTGGCAATGACCGGGAACACCTGACTCCATGGTCCCTGCGAATGACACTCTGTAGGGGTCAGGACCAGAGGAAACCTTCTCCTTCAGAAGTTAAGGGATGGACAGATGCCATAGCAGGCAATCCAAAAGATGCACAGGTAGACCTTTAGAGGGTACAACCAGGATGTTGAATTGTACCTGGAAGCAAACTGATAACCAGTGCAGCTCTCAAAGAAGTGGTATTGCATGGGAAAACTGATTGGTGTCTATACCTGTTTGAGCCACTTCAAACTAAACCAGCTAAACCTTTGGGTGGTCTTCAAGGGCAGCCCCATGTAGTGCACATTGCCATAGTCCAAATGAGATTAAGACATGCGTGACAATGATCTCATGATCTTAGGAGTGGCCAGTGCCATGGGCTGTGATCTTAGGTGATCCCAAAACCTGGCTTCTCTTTCTTGCTACTCGTCCAGCAATATCTAACAGAGCCATCTTTTCACAATAATCTTTGCCCAGAAATGCTGCTTTGGCCTGAATATTTGCATGAACTGTCAGCTAAGTGGACTTGGGACTGACTATGCACCTCTTGTTGATAACAAGTTCTATTAAGCTTAGTGGAAGATCCTTCAAATAAACAGGTTTCAGTAAGGATGGAAGTTGTTCTCCACATCTTTTCATATCTTGCTCATTATCACCCTCACCCAAAGGGGAAACATACTTCAATTGCTGGTTTTTGACAAGTTTCGGCGCACTCTCATTAATCAGCTGTGATTCCCTAAGGAGCATCTTCATCTTTAGTGTACCAAGAAAGCCAATAACATGCCGATGCAATTAAGAAGCACCAGGCTGTTAATTTAACGTTGCATAAAGTAATGATATAGCACGGGTCTGAGCAGATCTTCCAATGTGTTCACAATTTCCAGCAAAGCTTTCAGAACCAAAATGCTCTGTCATGGAGCTAAAACAGATTAAAGACGAATTAAGCCGTCTTCAGTAATTGGGCTGTGGTTAATAAATTAGACCCCAGGCTACCATCTCCACATAGAGTTAGAAATGTGACACATAAAGGGGCTGACTCATTCGGACCACCATGCCTAGAAAAACTGCAGGCATTGGATGATGGTGCTAGAAAGACAAAAGCTTTCCCCCCTCCCGCCCCCTCAAATCTTGCAGGACCTGAGAATTAAGGACGCATTAAGTATAAAGCTAAGTCCTGGGTCTCCAGTGTGGCGCAATTATTCAGGCAGTGTGTCTGTGGACGTCTCCTCTGGTGTCCATCAGACTCAGGGCTCCATCACATCTGATGCTTCTAATTAGAAACATAATTGGAAAGCTAGCATGTTGCAAAGCAGTTTTCTTACAGGGCCCCTTTTATTATGGGGGTTTTCATGCCCACACATGAACTTGTCTGCAGAGGGATCTCTGCGCTGTTTTCATGAAACACTGCAGAAGATTCTGGTGATGTTAGCCAGATATGTTGGATCCCACCTCAACTAAGAACAGGCCAGAACATGTGAACATACTTTTTGAAGGAAGGCATGGTAGAGGAGGTAGAGAACATGAGTGTTTGGATTATCATAGGTCAGATTATGGATTACAAATCCAACTCTCTTCTGAGGGGAGATAGGTATGAATATTAAACATAAAATGTTTTGCAAAATGGAAAATGCATCCACCAATTCCTACCGGCCAAAATGAGTTTCCATACCAAAATCAACATTATGACAAAATCTCCAGGACAAGACATTCAATTTTTGCCCTTACCCACTGCAGCAAAGAGTTACCTGAAAAAGCATAGGATATGGCAAAGTGTCAGTGAAGTCAAGTGAAGTGGCCTTCTCAGAGATAAGACTAGCCCTCTCCTTGTTGGCCTTCAGAAGGTTGTTAAAAACTGGGCTTTTCCAGAGAGGGCTCCAATGATGCTTATCTAATGCTCCAACCCTGTTGGCCTTCAGGAAAGTGGTGAAGACCTGGCTCTTCCCCCAGCCACTGGGGCCAGTATGTTCATAGAGCTGGCATAGGGTGGTTGGTGGGTTTTTATCAAGGCCTAAATATGGTTTATTGTTTTAAACGGTTGCTTTATTGTACTGTGCCTTTATTTGGTTCACTGCCCAGAGTTCCTTTTGGTAGATGGTCAGCTATATAAATTTGTCTAATAAATAAATAAATCTTTTATTTCTTATTTTTTAATGTTACGGTATGTGGTTGTCACTTTTATGATTTTCTTTTTTAGTTTGTTTTTGTTTCAATCTTACTGCAGATGTTTTAATCTTTTTCTTTGCATATCTTACATACTGTTAACATTTGTGAGATTGTGACAGGATACAAATTCAATCAATCAATCAAGTCGTAGTAGTTGAAGGGGACTGATAACAGTTGAATGTCTTGCCGCACACAGGGAGAAATGCTTTTTATGGTGTAAAGCCATCACTGGACACAATGTAAAGTAAATCCTCTAAGATGCTTAAAACCAGCTCCCTTTGCATCTTCTAGTCCAGTGTTTCTCAACCGTGGCCACTTGAAGATATGTGGACTTCAACTTCCAGAATTCCCCAGCCAGCATGGCTGGCTGGGGAATTCTGGGAGTTGGTCCCAGAATTGTTGTTCTAGTCATTTTAGATTCTGAAATTCTAAGCCAGCTGCAGGTTGGAGGGAGCCTCAAACCCAAGTGGCTTACAGTGGGCCATGTTGTCCATCCTTAGCCAGGGCAATGAGACCGGGAGCTGCATTTAGCTTCCATTTAAATTTCCCACAATGCAGCACTCCAAGCCATTGCAGAAAATGTAAATGCTTGATAGATTTGCTTGGAGTACCAGGCTGGAGAAAAACAACAGAGGAGCTCAAAGTATATTCAGCTGAGTCCCAGCAGTTTTCCAAGGATGCCCAAGAAGTCAGAGTAGAAATCAGAAAAATGGTGCTTGCCTAATTGATGGATGTGTGGATTAAAACAATTATGTTAAACTTGCACGGTAACTTGGAGCTGTTGAGCATCTTACAAATGCTGGATTTATCATGCGGAACCTGCTCAGATATAGTTCTGTGAAAATATCGTAAGAAGTATTCTGCTGGGAGATACCCTAAGGGGCTGGAATAAACTCTGAATTGTGTATTATGTATTATTAAATAAATCTGTTCCAAGGTAAAGCCTGAAAGCAAAAGACATCAAGCTTTATCTTGTTTTTTGCAGCCAACTCTCCTACATGACTCTATAAATGATTAGCAACTTGTCACTGAGTGCATAAATAAAGCACATTTATCTTGGAGGAGGCATTTGTTTATTTCGTTTTGTTATTTTTTAAAGATATCAGTTTCCCTGTTTCCATAAACTTCTCAAAATGTTTTATAGAGAATTTTGAACACTTTAAGTTAAGTTTTAACTTTTTATAAATCAGACATCACAACAGAATTCCGTCCTTCCCACCCAGGACCAAGAAGTAGGACAGAGTTCTTCTTGGAGAGTGCCCTGTAGTGGGGAAGTAGAATGAAACTGAATGTTTGAATGAATCATACAATCAAAGGGCTGAAAGGTACATCAAGGTCACTTAGTCCAACTTTCGCCAATGCAGGAAATTCACTGGGTGAACTAATGATTGCTAGTGAGCCATTACACGTAGTCCTCGCTTAGCGACCATTCATTCAGCAACTGTTCAAAGTTACGATGGTGCTGAATGAGGGGACTTATGACCAGTCCTCGAAGTTGTGGCCATGACAGCATCCCTGTGGTCATGTGATTGTGATTCGGGTGCTTGGCCGCCAGCATGCAATTATGATGGTCTCAGCATCCCATGGTCACATGATCACCATTTGTGACCTTCACTGCTGGCTCCCAAAAAGCAAAGTCAGTGGGGAAGCCAGCAGGAAGTCACAGGCTGCAGTCACATGACATCAAGCTTAACGACCGCACAAGATTCACTTAACAACCATAACCAGAACTGCTGGAACTGCCTTCGTAAGTTGGCGCGGACATGTGATTTTTCAATTTATGACCAAGTTGGCAACAGAGTTGCCGGCCCCAATTGTGGTCGGTAAGTAAGGACTATCTGTGTTTAACATTTCAGATATATACATCTTACATGGATAAAACTAATGTAGCACAGAAACTAAACTTTTATGACACAGAAACAGAACAAATAAAAAACTGTATGATAAAATGGATGCAACATTTTAAAGAAACAGTCACAACACTATAATGGGAAGAATTGTGGACCAAATCCATAAAATTTACTCCAAGCTACCTAAAAGAAAATCGGCACAAAATGTTTTACAGATGGTATAGAACTCCATCAATAATTTCCAAGATAGATAAATCATACTGTAATAAATGTTGGAAATGCCATGAAACAGAAGGAATGTGTAGTAGACACATAAAAAAAAACCCCAAAGTACTGGAAAGATATACTTAGTACAATGCAGAAAATTTTGGAAATTAAATTTGGAATGAAATCACAACTTTTTCACTAGGTATCATCTCAGAATATATCAACATGAAATATCATAATTTACTGACATACGTGCTCATGGCAGCGGGAATAAATTTTGCCTAACATTGGAAGAAAGATACAATTCTGACGATATCTGATTGGGAACTTAAACTTGGAGAAAATGCAGCAATGGCAAAATTAACAGCATATATTCACAACAGAAGTTTAACTAAATTCAAGCTAGGATGGTTCCCATATATATATAATATATTATGCAGCCTGGCAGTATAAACACAGTATGGCTTCTAAGGGGGACTCAGTGCTCGTAAACACCACAAATTGGTAGAGGCACAAAAAGGGGCAAGTTAACAACCAAACAGCTTTTTTTTAATTTTTTCTTTCTGTTGTTTGTGTTTATTTTCTTTTTGATTCTTTTTTCTTTAATATGCACAAACAATAATGAGTAACAATACAGTGGAGGCCTTCGTATTAAGCTTAAGAGAGAAACCTTTATTATACAACAAATAATTTAATGTATTCTGCAGTTGCTTATTAAATATTGCCACATTTGGTTTAGATGCAAAATTTAAACTGCCTTATGCATATCAACGGTAACATTTCAGAAATCATGGTTAATATCGATATAAACTTCTTTTTTCTATATCTTTAAAGGTTTAAGTTATCTAAACATCAGAGTGTTAATAATCTCCAGTCAACACTGTACAGGATAAATAACACCATACCCAAATAATATAATGTACTAATTGTGTTTTATAGTAATACAATAAAACAATAGAAAGACCAAAAAAGAAAAAAGAAAACTAATTTTTTAATGTTCGGGGCCTTTGGGGTGGGAGGAACAAAGGGAAGTGTTCAAACACAGCATTACTGTGCAAAAGGCACATATTATTAGTATGTTTGTCCTGGAGAGAGAAAACAACTTATTGTAACTTCAACTGAAAACAGGTTTGGGAGGTCAGTTTTAGGAAATTTTAACTTGGCCCACCAATCCATCCTGCTTTACACAGTAAGGGCTTTTCTACAAAGCAATACATTTCATAGCTAATTGGGTATTACAGAAACTACTATGATGTACTCCATACTCGTGACTATATATTGTCTTGAAAACATGCAGTTTATCAGCCTAAAGTCAGGGAAAAGATTTGTAACAGACACTGTATATTGATAATGTTACAATGCATATAACATGATTACGTTGCGTTGTGTATTTTATCTTGTTTTGTCTATAATTGTAACGGGATGTGGGAATGACCCTGGGAGACAGGGCAGCGAGAGGCAGCCAAGGGAACAACGGTCAGAGAAAAGGCAGCTGAGCCCCCAGCAGGAAGGTGGACGGGGCAAGAGGCTCAGAAGGGCCCTCCCTCGTTTCTTGGGCCGTAAAGGGGATGTGGGGAGGAGAGATGTGCTTTCAGATTCTGTTAATATAACCTTACAATGAAGTAGAATTAGCTCACCTGGTCATGTTCCTAGTAAGGCTGCCAGTAATAGAGCCAGTTTGGTCTAGTGGCTAAGGCACCAGGCTAGAAACCACCAGGGAGACCATGAGTTGCAATCCCATCTTAGGCACAAAGCCAGCTGGGTGACCTTGGGCCAGTCACTCTCTCTCAGCCCTAGGAGGAAGGGAATGGCAAGCCATATCTTGTCAAGAAAAGTGCAGGGACTAGTCCAGGCAATCACCAGGAGTCAGAAGCTGACCTGAAGACACACACACATACAAAATGTCTGTAATACACACTGATATCGCTTTCACTCCTCAATCCCACAAAAATCTGTTTTAAGTTTACGGTTGTCTTCAGCCCTGTTAGTCTTGCAGTCCTGAGTACAAGGAACAAAAGCTATTGCCCTGTTCCAAGTCGCTGCAGGAACTACAATAACAAAAATGCCCTTCCCCAGTCTATGCCAAAGGATATAAGGATGTTGGAGACCAAGCAACAGGCCTCTGTTTATAGTGGGAAAGTCCAGTTTGAGAAATCTGAACTCTTCCATTGCTTAAATCCTGGGGACTTGAAGAGAAGGGGCATGCCTGCATTGGCCTGAAGTGGTCAATAGGACCTGGGTAGATCCAACCCAGTAGAGGTGCCCTGGTTTACACCTCTACAGAGTAGACAATGAAAACCATCAGAATGTACGGCAAATGCTTTGGGGCAAGAGGGAAAACATCAACAGTAGAACATCTGAAGGTTACTTAAGGCTGCCTCAGGTACTGGTTGGGATCAGATGAAAGCAATGAACACATTGCAGTAAAAGAGGTCGCCATGTGTGTTTCTCCCACAATTAGACGCCAGGAAGGAAATGCTCCTCATCTCTTGATGCGATTTTACTCTTCATTCTCTCCAGACTGTGCTGATGAGGGTTCTTTGGGGAGACGGCTGCTTCTGCACACTGAGCATGTCATGTATTTTAATCTTGGAAGAGCTGTTGGGGTAGCTTTATACTGAGAAACTAAGCAGAAGCTTTGTGTGTTGCTCTCTTTTGGCATATTTAAGTTGGGGAGAAGAGAGACAGGCAGCGAAATAATTAGAACAAGGAAGGGGGGTAAAGAGGTTTGGTGGCCAAGGTCAAATAGGCAAGGAAGGTAGATGGCCTGAGGAACTTTGGGGTTCTGGCTAAATTGGCAGGTGAAACATTTGATTTTTGGTACATCTTGAGGCGCTTCAGCACTTACAAGAAGCGAGGAAGAAAACTGAAATACAGGGATTTTGGAGTCCTGATAGACATATTCTATAATATTCTAGTTAGCATTTTCTAATCAATATGTGGTGGTGGTAGTGACGATGATGGTGGTGGCGGTGATGATGATGATGCTGGAAAATAAAAAGTGATTTTTCAAACATCGCATGTTTTCATCTCTTCCCCTTGCCATATAGAAAATGATCGTCCAAGAAATCATTGTGCTTCATTTCTTAAGGTAGGACATAAGTTATCCATTAATGTCTATGGTTTCATCAACATGATGTCACACACACACACCGTGGCACCGTCACATGGATCACAACTGGCACCATTTAAAAAATCACACTATGATGGGCGATGATGGTGATGATGTTATGGTACATGATGAGGTCACCTGTCCCCTGTGAACAACCAAGCATTAGCATTCCAGAAGAAGAGGAAAGAACATTTTGAAACTAAGATTGAAGGGACCACATCTACATTTTGTCAGGATTGTATCGATCCCTCAGATAGATAGAAAAACATCTGTTAAATAAATGTGCTGAGAATGCTTGGACACTGTGGAGCCAAACTCGGAGTAAAAACATCTGAATCTCCACCACTTTGAGTTCTGGCCCACCCATCACTGGCCCAGCAACAGATTTCCATGGAGGCACTTTATCACCCCTGCCTATGTGAAAATGCAAATAGTATTACTTATTTCGCTTTTTTCCTTCCGAGCATTTGTGTATGCATTTCAAAGCTACTATTCCCCCTCCTTTTAAATTGAGTTCAACCAAGAATACATGATTTTTGCCTGTCTTCTATAAACTGTGAAAGCCTTTACGATTTGAGGTAGCCATATCTTACTACGCCTACACCTTGGGGTTAAGTGCGTCTGAATCTTTCCCCCTAAAAAATATAAGACGTTAAGGTTAAGCTTCCTAGGGTTCCCAAATGTCTCTTCTCCGACTGTAGTAGATATTTTGCTGCTCAGAAACCAAAGGGCTGGTGAGCTGTAGCTGGAGGGCCTGAGAAAGTTCCAGAACGTTTTCCTCTGTGGAATATGAACGGTCTGAAAAAAAGACAACAATGTTTTCCTTTAGCCAAGAACGTCCCTGCTCTTTCTCTGAAATCACTTGAAGAAAGAAGAACAGATTGTTTCATTCAAGGAGCTATTTTCCTCTTCCAACCCCTGAGAGGGCAATGAGACCTTTCTAAGGTCAACGGAAAGAGCCTCTCTACTTTTCTAGGTAGCACTGTTTAAAATTAGATCTGATACTTTATACTTTTCATATAAATGAAGCCTATAATACCTAAGTAGCCGTTCCAGGAGGGAGCTGTGTTAAGCTTTTGCAGCAAACGCAAAGCAACCCGTAGTTCCTTCAGCACCAATACATTCGTTTTTGTGGATCAAGGAAAGGTGAGAAACAGTGAAAATTCCCAAGAGGGACCTTTAACAAATGTGTTAGGTGTGACACAAAGATTCTGGTATTTAATTGACAATTAACATTTGTAGTGTGATAAGAAACCTGGTTCTGTGTTTAATCCATGAGAAGTGGTTTTAATCGTCTAATGAATCCTAGCTCCGTTATTGGTTAATCTCTTTCCTTGAGGATTGCCAGTTTGAAATAGCAAGAGTGTCCTTGAACATCGGAAGGCTTCCTCCCTGATTTTCGTTCTTGTGCACAGTTCTGGCATGAAGTCAGATTTGCATCCGTTGGTTCTTCCACCTAGCTGGCTTCTCCAATACAAAGCATTGTGGGTTGTTAAACAACACATACTGTATGACTCTGGTGCACACGTGTGCTTGGGACTAAATACAGAGCTTGCTGCAGGTCCTTGGGAGGGACTTTGGTTATCTGCTGATACAGCAAAAAGCTGTGTTCCAATAATGGGATTGAGAACTTAAAGAGAATGGTCCTCTCAGGGCTTTCGTGCCTTGTGCCTGGCTGAATTCCTTAGCGGAGGAGAGGGTAAGGTTTGGCCCCCTCTATGTGTTGGATTGTAGTCCCCATCATCCATGTTGGTTAGGGATGATGGGAGTTGATGTATGACACTGTCAGGAGAGCCACGTTGTCCATCTTTGCTGCAGCGACCAGTTCGGATGCGCGTGGTCTGAACAGTGGTGTCAAGGCTATGAGTCATCTCTTGAAATTAAGAAAATCTAGACTGGCTCAGAAGCTGTCACCTTAAACTAAATGTAGCTCTTTTCAGAGGAAGAGCAGGAAGTAAATAATTAAGTAAATTAGATAAATTATAAACAGAACTATTTTTATAGCCATCTAAGATTTCTAAAGATGCTATTAAATATGAATGTCTTAAACAAATGAATAACAACGTCAAATTCAGATGTTGTCCAATATCAACCAATCTTCCCCACTCACAGAAATTAAAGCACAGTGTTTGCATTCTACTCGGGCTTCTCAACAGCAAATTTATTCTACCCATGTAAGTAAATTACCTCTTAAAAGATGCAAGTCTTCGTTGCAGAAATTAGTGTAAGGGTTTAACTTAAAACTCCCTCTTCTTGACAGAACAACATAAAAGATGCACTCCCTCGGCCCATCATATCTGCAGGAGCAAACAAGGTGCCACAGAGAGACTCAGAAGATGATGGACAATGCCAGTAATTTGTGCCCAGCATCTGGTATTCAACTGTATACTGTCTTCTCTCTGAATTGTGACTGAGGTGTATAAACTCTGTCACCTTGCAGTGCAATGGCTATTCTGCCCTTTCAACTTCTGCTTTGGGAGACCGGGAGGTAAGCAAACACACCAGTGGGGGCAACCTGTGGTCATGGATCATTGGAGTATCTGGTTTCCTGACAAGATTAGTGCACTTCTTATCAATTCCCTCTTCATTAGCATTCCACCCACATTTGGAAGCAGAATGCATTAACCTTTCCAAGGGATACATGGCTCCTCCAAACTCTCAAAAAACATACAGAAGAGTCAAGAATAAGCAGGGAATCCTACCTTGCTAGGTCTGCACATGCTCCATGCCACCAAAGAACCATAACTTTTAAGCTATATACGTCTCCTTCCTTTGCTAGCCACGTCCACTTAGCAGTGTCTTCTCCATTCTATGGACGTGGTCCTTCTTGAAAAAACAAGCACACTCAATCTGTATCTTGTTATGTATCTTCAGAAGGTAGAAGAGTTTCAGGTATGCCAATGCCCACCCAGAGCTCACTTTCCTGGCAAGGAAGTCACAGAAGACTGACTCTTTCCGAGTGAAGTGTTATTTGCACAGCTTTACAGGCTGAATGTAAAATTGAGATACACGGGACTGGTACCCCAACAGATCCCTTCTCATTGGATTCCTAGAGAAGCACAAGGCTCTTTAGGGTTTCTTGTTCAGTTGTTTTGTGTCCCGCTTGACTTCAATCTTGAGTCTTCTTTCTCAAGGAATCCCATAGGTCCCCAATCCCAAAACAGCCTGCCCTTCCAGAAAACACTTTCCCCTCCCAACCCAACTTTTGCTTTTCATCCGTGAAAACATTGACAGTAACTCAGGTACCCCCCATTATCAGAGAGGTGCAGCACATAACTAGTCTGTACCACCTATTTATCCCATGACGTGTTTCATTTTTTATAAATCAGTGTTTTTCAAACTTGGCAACTTTAAGATATGTGGACTTCAACACCCAGAATTCCCCAGGCTTACAGTCCACACATCTTAAAGTTGCCAGGTTTGAAAAACATGGCTGTAAATGAAGCCTGGCTACACATTCAACAAATGCTTGGAAAGGGAGACTTAATATTGTGGCACATGTAAGGAGGAGCACACTGTTGCTGAAGAGAGGTATCCATCAAATGACACCTTCTAATTGTGCCCTGTCTTTTCTATAGAGGCTAAAAAAGACACAGGAGGAGGAACTCGCAAGGTCTGTTCCTTATCTCCTTCTCTGTCTTCAAGTGGCACGACTGAAGGGGATGAGCAAGCAAGAAATAGTAACTGCTCCTGCCTGTTTGGAGGCTCTGCAGGTTGGATTAGACCCATGGTGCAATCTAGAGGAAAATAGGGAGCAAATAGCTTCATCTACCATTTTCCTGGTACAACAGACAAGGCAGATCATGAAAGCAGCACTCCTTTGCTCTCCTGAATTCTCCTCCAGGCTGTATAATGTGTAATGGTGGGGAAGATGTCCCAGGAAGCAAACCAGTGGGATCCCTCCCAAGTGCGTTGGAGGTGGGGTGGGGATTGAAAAAGTCAAGATATAAAAAAGAGGGCTTCAATCATGTCATCACAGACACCATCGTGACCTTTTGGATTCCCTCCTGCAGATCCCCCAATCCCTCCTGTTTTCTTCTCTTCCTGGCGGTATGGATTAGGCCAGCAATGTTAGCTGCCTACTCTTTTCCTTTGTGTTTTCTACTCATGTATGCCTTCATGTCTCTTGAGAGGTGCTGCGAGACAGACTGAGGAGCAGAAGACTGTGGCCACCTGGGACCTCTGCCTGCGTCCTTCTGCACTGGGTGGTAGAAAGCCACGGGAGGGAACAAGCCATGAAGGAATGTCTGCGTCCTGCATTTTCCCAGATGGTGGGATAACTGGCTCAGTTCCACCACCATCACCCCACTCCTCAGAAGAGGACTGCAGGTGAAGTCCATTTCCACATGAAAGATTTGTAGCATCTTACGGCACCACCCAGCTTTTGCGGTGACAAAATAAAGCCTGTCTTTTTCAGCCATACATGCCGCAGTGGTGGCTCGGTGATGGTGGAAGATGCTCTTAATCACCAGGGTGGAAAGGACCAAAATCCTTACAGTATTGCTCTGTTGCCCCCCACCCCACCCCACCCCACCCCGCCCCACCCACAAACACACACACAGTGAGTGAATGCACAAGGTATCTCCTGTTGTTGGTGCAAACCTTCCCAGCTGTTGAACCCAGAGAGGGAGAGCAAGAGAGGGAAGGTGGAGATGATTGCTGAGAGTGCTCAGGGGTCTCTGGGGTACCTGGTGGGAGTCAAGTTGCTTAAGTCCCCTCATCCTTTTCTTTAAAGCAGGGTTCCTCAACCTTGGCAATTTTAAGACGGATGGACTTCAACTTCCAGAATTCCCCAGCTGGAAGTGGAAGTCCACCCATCGTAAAGTTGCCAAGGTTGAGGAACCCTGCTTTACAGGACCAGTTGGAAGAAGAAGTTGTCTTTAGGACTACTTTGCTTGCCTCCTACCTTAGCAGGTGGCAGCCCCTGGCCCATCTTGTCTGGTCCCCAAACTCAAACAGCCTTGGATCTGACCAGTCGTGGGATGGGAGACCACCCACACCAGGGCCAGGGCCCAGCCAGGGAGGAGAAAAGCAGCTTGGCAGAAGCCAGCGCTGGCCTCCGGTCCTGCCTAAGGCGATATAAAGCAGGAGCGGCGGAGTGTCGATTGCGTCACCCAGCCGTAGCTGTGGCGATATAACGCGGGCGGCCGCGCTCTGAGCGGCCAGCCGCGGCCAAGGGCTCCGCGCGGCGCAGCCGGGCTGACTCTCCCCTCGCCAGCCAGCCAGCGAGCGGCCGGCCGGCCGGCCGGCCGGCGGGAGGGAGGGAGCTCTGCCCGGTCGCTGCCCGGCTGCGATGGGCTTCAGGGGGGCGGCCGTCCCCGTCCTCCCCGGCCAGGCCGGGCCGAAGCGCCCCCGGCTCTCCGCGGCCCGCCCTCCGCAGGCCAAGCCCGGCGCTCCGGCGCGGCTGCCCTGACCGGCCCGGCGGCCGAGACGGACCGCGATCGCCGGCTATTGGGACAGCGCCGCGCATGCGCCGCGCTCCTCTCGGCGGCGGCGGCGGCGGCGGCGGCGCCCTGCCTGTGGCTTGAAAGTTGCCTTGCTTGAATCTTGGCGGGCGGGGCGGGGCGGGGAGCGAGCGGGGGAGGGACGGCGGAGAGGCAGCCGCCGCTCGCCCGCAGGAAGGAATGTGGGCAGTCCAGCTCCGAGAGGGCGCGGGGGTCCTCGTCGTCCCGGTGATGATCGCCGTGGTCTCCTACGCCAAGAGGTGAGCGGGGGGTGGGCGCCCGGGCGCCGGGAGGCGCGTGTGTCTGCGTGTCTCTGTGTGTGTGTGTGTGTGTGTGTGGCTCCGTGTGCCGGCGCGCCCGTGTGTGGTGCAGGACGCGTCCCCTTCCCTCCCGCCCCCCCCCGAATCCGATGCCCTCCCGGGAGGCCGGATGAAAGGCTGCGGCGGGGGGCGTCTCGGTCCGCGTCCTGAGCCCCTCTCTCTCTGCCTTGCCCAGCGTGAACGAGCCCAGCAACATGTCCTACGTGAAAGAGACGGTGGACCGCCTGCTCAAAGGATACGACATTCGCCTGAGGCCGGATTTTGGAGGTAATTCTCCCCCGGGTTGTTTACAGCGGGAGGCAACGCGGGGGCGCTGCCTTCGCTCCGGGGGCGGGGGAGGGGCGGGGGGGAGAATGTGAATCAGCTGCCTCCGAAGGAGCTCGCCCCGTCCCAGGAGCAAAGGGAGAGCTCCCTCGGGGCGAGGTCAGGCGCACCACCCGGGCGGTGGGCGACCGGTCGGCAGTGGCTTGCCGGTGCCTCTTCCCGGATTTTTCTTGTTTTTTTTTCCTTTTTTCAATTACTTAATCTAGTTCACAAGCTTGGGATTGCCTTGTGGCCTCCTGTCCACTTACTCGACCAGGCCGGACCCTGCTTAGCTTTGCTAAACCAGCCAAGACTGGCCGGGGGCTGCTGCCTACTGTCCCAAAGAGGCCCTGTTTTTTGTTTCTCCCTCTGTCTTCCTTGCACACTTCAGGCGTGCAAGTTTGGAACCAAACGTGTTGTAGGGAGACTGGCTCTGTTACCAATCGGATGCGTTAGCTGGTGGCTTTCAGGGAAGTCTTAACAAACCCAGCGCTACTCCTTGAGTGCCACATATGGGCACTCTTATGCCCCTCCCTCAAAAAAAGGCTGTAAATGTAGATCCCAATTTCTTTGCTAGCTGGCCGTTCAAAAAAACCCAGTCACAACAAATCTTTTATTTCGGCTTCCAGGTTCTCCTGTTGATGTTGGGATGAGAATAGAGATCGCCAGTATAGACATGGTCTCTGAAGTCAACATGGTGAGTTCCTCTTTGAAAAAGAGAAGGGGCGAGGAAGAGCCCCAGAGCTTTCTGCAGAAGTGCAGACATTTGTCGACTCTAACGCCGAAGGGTCCTGTTTGTTTGGGTGCTGAAGAAATCCACTGTGTGTGTGTGTGTTGAGTGTGTGTGTGCTTGGGATGGGGGAGCGTGGAAGCGAGCCGCCGTCTTCGCCGTGCCTTTTGCGGAATGCAGAAGAGCGCCACCTGCCGACCGCCGCGGCTGGCAGCGGGGCTTCAGCACGTTGGACAGCGACCCGCTCGCACTCGTGTTTTACTCGCCCGCCTTCGGAACCGGCTGCGGGTTGAGCTGTCGCCGTGAACGGCTGGAAACCGTGGCCCGGCGTGACAGGAAGGTGCACCCCCCAGCAAGACTTAGGAGGAAAGAAAGGGGGGGCATGAACCTCATGCGCTTAGATATGCCTGTAACAGCTCTCTGTATTCCTGCCTCTACAGCCATTGCAGCAATCTAGCTTTGCATATCCAGATGAGGTCTGGGACGAGACGGGGAGGTTAAATGTTCGTGTGTGCTTTATTTCAGTTTTCAGGCTGGGTTCGTATGTTTTAGAGAAGTAATTCCTGGCGTTATTCACCAAGAGTCTGAATTGTGGGCTCTGTACTTCGTACAATAAACCTACCGGCTGCCAGACTTGCCCAGCAGCTGCATTGCTGCTGCCTCTTACTGAAGCCTGTTGATCCCGCCCAGCCCCACCTCCTGCATGTCCGTGTTTTGACTGCCTCTTATGCAGATGCAGTAATTGAGGACTGCTTATGCTGAATATCAGTGCTGACCTGAGGACTTCCCCCAAGGAATTAAAAATAACGTCAGGAATTAAGGATGACGTCTTGCACATCCTTATTCAAGATACCAGCCCTTGAGTTGGGTAACCTCTAGCTGAAAAGGATATGCCCCTTGCTGGTTTTGGAAAGTCAGAGTAATGCTTACAGGTAGTCCTCGTTTAGCGACTGACTTATTTAGAGACTGTTTGCAGTTATGAGGGTGATGAAAAAGTAACTTAGCGACCAGTCCTTGCATGTATGATTTTTGCAGGACTGTGAAGCAAAGGAAAGCTGAAGCAAGATCATCAGCACAGTCGCAGTCACATGATTTTTACTTAGTGACCGCTTTGCTTAATGTCCGATCTGCCAGTCCCGATTGTAGTTGCTAAAACATCCCACTGTATTTGATGTTAGATGGGCCTGTGATAGGAAGCCCAAATAGGAACCTGGTGTTGTGTTCCCTCCATTCATTTCAGTTTTCCTCTTTGAGCGAGTATTTATATATATGCTCCTCTGATTCATAGGGCTTGTAATGTCTTATATTTCATTCTTACAGTAAAAGGGATAGAATATAAAAATGATAGAATAAAATATCAAAAGGAATAACAGCAGAAGGTTACTGAAAAAGGGACTAAGGCCATTGCGAGCAAAGGCATATCAGCATAGCCCCACTGGATTCTAACTCATACTGGCTTCCCTTCCAAGGTTTCCTAAAAAATAAGTTTTGATGGCTCTCCTAAAACGCAACAGGGTGAGGGCTAGGCTGATCTCATGCAGTAAAATATTCCAAAGAAGCAGGGTTGCATCGTTCGTTGGCCTGTTTGTTTGCTGTTTTACCTTTATATCCTGCTGCAGTCAAATAGGACTCTTGGTGGTTTAAAGATATATAGGAAACAGCTAGCACCCCACATAAACCTAATTAAACATGTCTAAAATGAATAAACCCACAAAACAATTGAACGTAATAGACCAAAACCATACTCCCTTGTGCTGAATTGAAATATGCCTGTTAAAATCTTGATGGCCAATTCATGCTAGTCTTTTTTTGAACGCTGAGTTCATTCTAGATGATCTTTAGTTTGCATGGCTGCAGATTCAAAAATATGCACACTCTTCCCTTCCATTTTCCTTTTATCCATTCAGACTTCCCATCCTTTCTTTGCTCTAGGTTTCCAAATACCGCATGCAGAAGGATAATGCTGGGACAAGCAGCTTGGCTACACGCTTGCTACCTTTTCAAGAGTTGTTCCTATAGCCCAGCCCTGCGTTGGCCTCTTCTTCACGTGCACAAACATCCAAGTCCTGTGTTGTATTCCCTGCACAACCCTAATGCTACAGCACAGACTTCTTAAATCACAAGCAACCCTGTTATTTCGAAGTAAGATTATCCTTGGGTTCAGGCCTAGGTGCTGGAATCGTTGGCCTAGTTTATTATCTGTGCTGCAGTAACCTCCAGCGTTGTTGCTGAGAGAATGGCTACAGTGGGAATATTTATTTTCCTCAACAGAATTATGATTACCCAAGCCCCATACTTAAAATTTCCAAGGGTGAAAATTATGATGTATTTACAAAGGGCAGGATTGCCAAACTGGACAATCTGTTCTTTCCAACAAAACACTATAAATAATCTTTGGTCTAGTCTGACGTGATGTTGTATTATCTTCCTTGCCTGAGCATGTGTTTGCAAAGTAAATTAATGTAGGCCCTAGCAGAGTTAAAGGCCTTGTTACAAATGGCGCCTACGAATATCTAGACATTTTGAAGTGCTTATTAATCTGACCGGGAGTTGAAGTGTACCCAGAATGTCATTATGTGATTCTTAAGAGCTATGTGGGATTTATGTTCATTGCTTGTCCCAGCAATATTTTGCCTAGATCTTGAGGAGAACATGACTCATAGCATGTCTAACCGACAGTATGCTATACTTTCACATTTCTCCAGACCTTGGTAAGGAGATATCAACATACTTTGTAGTCTCTCATAATAAGCTCGTCCTATGGCAGTTAGATTGGTCTGAACGACCCATAACCCCGCAGCTGCCAGAATTAGCAGACTGGATTTATTGCAGGTGTGTACAAGGTGGCACTTCTGCTAAAGCTGGATTCAGTGTGATATGAGTGAGGCAAAACCAGGGTTTTTTTTTCCTTACTTTCAAGCAGAGTTTTTCTCTCCTTTGCTGTTATATATTCCTGGAGCATTCTGGTATTACTATAAATATACCTGCCTTTGCTACTGGGTACATCTGAAGTGTATATACCGGTCTTTAGTATTTCATACACCTGGCCTCAGAGGTAGAGCTTAAAGATAGTAGATAATACTGGTAGATGTGCAGATCTTCAAGGAAGATTGCCTTGTGTCAGCCTTTTGAGGTAGGCTAGCTCCAGAAGTCGGATTCCAGGAATGCTACTTTATAGTTTACTGCTGCCCCCTCTTATACAAAACAGAATCAAGGTGGGTTTATTTTGAGTTTCTTCCTCAAACTTTCCTCTTTCCTGGAATTGCACTGTAATTTTTCCTCCCTTAGTAGATCATCCATACCCTCATCAAGGTTATCTTCACATTCCTTTAAACCTTGAGACCCAAGAGTGTTTTTAACAGTTCTGACACATTTATAGAATTCCCATCCTGCCTAGTTGTCAAGTATGTGTGTATGGAAGTTGTAGTCCACCCTATCTGAAGGGTACCCAGTTGGGACAGGTTGATTTATATATTGCTGAGAGTGGCCCCTTTTTCTGAAATTGCCCCATCTGTAATGAAATGGCATCGTATCTAGCTTGTATTCCTGCAGCATGTTCTGGATATGTATAACACACAACAAGGGGATACCCCAGTGCAGGAATGAAACAAGTCACACTGGCCTTCCCTAGATGAGTCAATTAGATTTTGCAGCAATAACCAGCCAAACTGCAGTGAAATTGGCAGAAATTGAAACCATCTGGGAGTGGTGGCATGCTAAAATTATGGATGGCAATGTTTAATAGCTGCCATGCTATAACAGTGCTTCAGTGGGGGGAAAAAACACACACACTCAGGAATCCCTTCAGGAAAATCCTTCCTAGACCTCTGATCAGAGAAATAGAAAACGTAGGGATCTGATCCGAAAGGCAAGGATAAAAAAAATGTGTGAGATGACGGACAATAACTTTTCTCTTTGCCACATGCTGATTAAAGAATCTCTCCACTCAGATATGTCTTATTTAATTGGTTATTATGTAGTTCACAACTTGGTAACTGGGCTTTCTAAGAACTGCTATGACCCACAGGTTGGCTAGTCAAGCACTCTGCTGTAATTTATAATGTACCTTCCTAGTAATTGCAAATAATCCACACTGGCTATAAGACTGGCATATTCCACTTTTCTGCTTCTATGAAGATGCAATTTCTTGAGAAGGGTATTACTTTAACACATTTAAGTATCATTTGTGTAAGGAGGTTGAACTTGCCTGCACCAACTAACTGTCTGGACACCAATCCATTCTTCAGTTATATTTCTTCACCACACTCTCCATAAATTCCAGCTATCTGAGTTGCTCTTGCTTTTCATTTCACCCTGGTTAAAATCTACTTGGCCCTCAAGTAACCACACTGTCTGTGCCATTCTTGTCTTTAAGTCCATGGGTTGTTTCACAGCTCCCTCTTTAATTAGCCCACCTTTTTGTTAGTCTCCGATCAGTTCTGGTTTTTTTGGGGGGGGGGTTGTATCTTCTCCTCATCCTTGACTTGTCATGGTCCACACCATCTAACTTAATCCCATTAACACGTATGGCCTTTAGAGTAATCTAAGCAAAAGGGAAGCAATTTCCACAAGTGCTTAGCCTAAAAAGAAAAGAAATGTGGCAGAATGGGAAGGAACGAGAAGAGATGAACATGCTGAAATGTAATTACACGGAGAGATGTGATAGCATGTAATGTTTGCCTGAAATACAAGATGACCATCACAGTCCTTCAGCCTTTCTCTAGCCTAGATGTGAAAAATTTCACTCCTTTTATCTTCCATTTGCCTTCATACCAATGATCCTCCTGATCCTTTTTCTCCACCTCACTTTCCTGTGTGTGTGTGTCTGTGTGTTTGATAGTTGTCTAGCTGTGACAGTAAATTGGAAGGATAACTTTGTTTTTCTCATCCTGTCTGGAGCCTAGCATGCCATTACACAATATCAGTAGTCTTAGGTAAACAACATTACCTAGGCCTACCTGCATCTAGCATAATTGTACAGTTGCTGGAGAAGGGAAGGAAGATGACAGCTTTCTCTCTCTTCCATTTCTCCCAATTGCCACTAGTTCAGCAGGAATTCGGGAAGTGAGTGAAGGGAATTACACCCTCTGGGCAGCTAGAATATTGTACACAGTTTGGATCACTTAGTTTCAAAATTAATATGGTGTAGATGGGGAAGGTCCAGAAAGGGCAACAAAAATTATCTGGAGGCTGAAGCAATTCCACAAAGTGTGAGGCTCTTTAGCTTAGAAAAAAATAAGGGGGGGCAAGATAGAGGTACAAAAAATATAATTCCATAGCTGGTTCTTTTCTTTCATGCCTGGAACTAGGGTCATTCAATAAAGCTGAATGGTGGCTCTGGAATGTTAACTGGAAGCCTTTCTTTGCACAGCTAAGTTTCATTGCTAGACTATGTAGGGATGGCCATCAGTTTGAACTGCTTTAAAAGGAGTTTATACAGACTTATGGAGGATAAGGTTATTAATAGCTACTAGTCATTTGGGCTATATCTTACCTATGGTGCTGGAGAATATAGATAGGAGAGTACGTACTGCACAAGGTCTGGCTTGTGGGTCTTCTCATGCCCTGTGGTTGATCACTGGAGGTGCAAAGTATCAATCAGACAAACCTTTTCTTTGGTCATAATAGCTTTTATGTTTCTCATCATGAGTAGATAGGCAGTTGGAGATTTAGGACCTGCCCTAGATTGAAATATGTGAGGAGTGAGCTGGAGTACTCAGTTGTATTGGCTCTAAATAATGTAAACATTTATCCAATTTGGTGGGACGTAGCTTGATTTATTCTGATCCATTCTAGTTTACTTCATAATTAGGCTTAATTCTGAATTGTTATCCATTCCACTGTATATCACCTGAAACCTTTGTACATCTTGGTTCTCAGCTCTGTTTCTACTTTTAGAGGGCAAATCCATAGAAGTTCTTCTCCATGCGTGGAATTTCCCTTTTTATCCTAGACTTTTGGAATGATATAAGAGTGGTGGTGATGCTATAGTGTTAACATGAGAAAAGCATCAGCATTGCTTAAATACACAGCATTTTCCCTGTCCTCCCAATCTTGGTTTGGCTATGTTTTTCCACTGGTACATTTCCTTGCAAGCCCTTTTCAAAACATAAAGAACATTGCCACTGTAAGAACTGTTCTTTTAAAGGGCATAATGTTTCCCACAAGAGCTGTAAAACCCCCAGGAGTTTTATTCAAGTGAGAATGTATTTGCTGACTTGTAACTGAAATTGGCATGGTAGAAGCAGATGCCAAGGAAACTAATGAGAGCAACAGTGGATTGTGTATAATCTTCTGAAATACATTTTCTTGTATGCATCTAACTGAGTGGGTCTAAAGAGATATCGAAACATACATTAAATTCTTAAGAATACATTTAGAATTAAAAAGGAGGTGATGTTCAAAATGTTCAACACATTGCAACCTTTTTTTTTTTCCTTAAACAGAAGCTAAAATTTGAAAGCCACAAGGAGTTAACTCTTCGTTGGCATTGAATTTGCAAAACAAGCTGATGCCACCAGATAAGCCATGAACAACAGAAAAAGTTCTAATGGTGGTGTTGCCTTTTTTCTTGCCATAGTTAAAAAAGCAGATTCAGTTAAGGAAGAGTTTGTATCCGAATTTCAGATTGCTTGCTGGGAAGAAGGTTAAAAATTCCTTTTCCCTTCCCCAACGTCTGATCCCTTTTGGAGAAAGCAAACTGGATAGATGTTCCATCTGGGAATGGAGATCTGCTTTAAACCCTTAAGGAATCAAGCTCGTTATGGCTGTGAATTAAGAATGCCCTTTTTTCCTGACAGGCCCATCATCTTTAATAGCTACATGATAGGCAGAAATTAAACGCTCTTCAAGACCAAGAGTTATTGTGCCTGTGGCATTGGGGGTATTGCAGACATGTGAGAATTTGTAGTAAATCTTTACTAAGTGTATGCATTTCTTTTTAATGGAGTAGACAGAACTAGCGATGGTGTATCTTTGGATATGGAGAAAGTGAAATTGACTGAGCCCAGCCCTATTACATATCCTAGTCTGGTGTTTAAACTTTGTGTATAGATTAGGGATGCTGTAGGGGTGGATTCTTACACTGGGCAGGGAGTTGATCAATATTTCTCAACCTTGGCAGCTTGAAGATGGGTGGACTTCAACTTCCAGAATTCCCCAGCCAGCTTGCTGGCTGGGGAATTCTGGAAGTTGAAGTCCACCCATCTTCAAGTTGCCAAGGTTGAGAAACCCTGGAGTAGATGACCTCCAACTCCTTCCAACTTTTCCATCCTATGATTCTATGAATCATTAACAATAGACTGCAAATACGGGGCACTTCTGTGCTTTGGAATTGATGTTGTTTTGATCTGTAGGCAGACTTTCCGCCCATAAGGCTTTCAGCACAATACCTCAATCTGTAACACCTGAGGGCATGTCACATCCTGCATACATACTGTTACCTGTTTTTGAGTAGTAGCAAACATAGAGAGTGATATCCTTAGACAACTTTGTAGAGACATTGAGGAATGAGAGTCGAAAACAGTTTTCCTGATCTTTGTACCTGGTAGCACACATATATGGCATGCAGGGGTATCCATGGCAAGTTCTCTTTCTGTATCAGATGTTGAGCTGCTTGTTAACTACTGGATAAAGTGGTGGAGTATCTAACTGGAAACTTCCCCTGTTCTGGTCCACCCTTATAGTAGAAAACCTGAAGAAAATTATGAGGCGATACCCCTTTTGTGGGTGTTCTGCATGCTTTGTTTCAGCAACCTTACTGAGGCTTGCCACATAAACTGGCAGGTAATGTGAGTCCAGTTCTTCATTTATTGAGCCCTCTATTGTTGCATATGAACCCCCCCACACACACACACACAAATCCTTCTGCATGGACATGTTCTGTCTTGTCACACGGAGTAGTTTCTGAATTCAAAGTCAGTCCATGAGAACTGCAGAAGTTAGCATTTCTTGCTTTACCCGTCTATACCTCCAGACTAAGCTATCATGACAGATATGAAATTAGGGCTCCGTTGTTCATGCACCCAGGAACTGATGGGGCATCTTTCGATTCTCCGAAATCATATTTTGGCAGAGCATAAGTTAACAGCAATTTAACTGAATTTCAATATAACAAAGAAGATAACATTTGTTTATCATTAGCAGAGGTTTAACCACAACAGCATTTATTAGACTCTGCCAGAATGCGATGTCTATCAAAATTATCTGCACACAGTTAATTACTTAACAATATTCTTTTTTAAAGTTTTCCTAATCCCCCTACCCCTCTGCTAACCTGGGGAAAGGGAATCCTCTAGGATGAATGTGACATAAAGTGTGTTAATGCATATAGAGGGAGTATCTGATGAAGGGAAGGGGGTTACTTGATATACTAATAAAAGAGGTGGCTTAACAGGAGGAACTTCTATAGGAAAAGTATATAGATTTGATTCTTTGGAATCAGCTTGTACTAGTTTAGAGACAGCTCCTAAATCAACTGTTATATTGGACGATAAATGTACATTTTATTTTATTTATTTTTTAATACAATGCAAATTTATTTCATATGCAAATTTATTTGTAACTGGGAATGTTATTAATGTATATGGGCACTCATCTCACCATAGTGACTCTGGGCAGCTAACAGCATTTAATACAAAAAATGCAAACAACATTAGAAAGTTCAATACCGGTAGTCCCCAGGCTAAGAACATCCGGTTTAAGGATGACCCATAGTTAACGACAGAGCCTATTGTACCAAAATTCAAGTTAAATACACAATGATTCGAGTTAAATACACAATGGTTCGAGTTACTTACACAATACTACTTATACAGTATTATACAATAATACTGTTCTGGTTTCCATACAAATTCGACTTAAGGACACAGCTTGGGAACAGAACTTGTTCTTAAACTGGGGACTCCCTGTGCCCATAGTAGCAACCAAGGTAAAACCAATTTGCCACAGGTCAACAACTTCATGGGCTCCAGCTAACAGTCCACACCCCGTGCCTGGGAACACATCCAGGTCTTCTGTGTTTGTACCATAGGAAAGCAAATAAAAAATAACCATGGGGATAACAGGGAATCAATCAACTACTCAGAGTCAGTTCTGGTTAATACCTGGATGGGAAACCACCAGGGACATCTCAGAGCTGTGGGCTAGACTTGGGAGTAAAAAGAAAAAAAACAGTCCCCATAGCATTCGCCCCTCCATTGTCTTTCCCCAACAATTGTGTGAGGAAGGTGGGGCTGAGAGGTTGCAACTGTCCCGAAGTCATCTAGTGAGCAACCATTGATGATAAATACCAAATATATAAATATATAAATATATATATATATATATATATATATATATATATATATCCTTTCCATGAACAGTTTGGCCCTTGTCACTCGCACACTGTAGAGGATGTGCAGGATATTCTGTTGCACTGTAATTTCTATTTGAATTTGTGTGATGCACTAATTCAGCCCCTCATAAAGAAACTGGGAGCCAAATTGGTCTAGCGGTCAAGGCTCCAGGCTAGAAACCAGGCAACTAGTCCCACCTTAGGCATGAAAGCCGGCTGGGTGACTTTGGGCCAGTCCCTCCCTCTCAGCTCAACTCACCTCACAGGGTTGTTGTTGTGGAGAAAATAGGAGGAGGAAGAAGAATTAGGTTTGTGCGCCACCTTGAGTTATTTATAAAACATAATAAAGGCGGGATTAAAAAATCTAAAAAAAGAAAACAACTTCCAGGGAGAGATGACCACTGATATGTCTCCTATCTTCTAGCACAGGGTTCTTCAACCTTGGCGAGTTGAAGAGGTGTGGACTTCAACTCCCATGCTGGCTGGGGAATTTGAGAGTTGAAGTCCACACCTCTTCAAGTCACCAAGGTTGAAGAACCCTGTTCTAGCAGATCATAAGACCACTATTACCCATAATCTAACCAAATTTTGCCTCGCTGCCATGGGAGTGAGGTAGCAAACATTGGCCAATAAAATTTCTTTGATGCCTTCCAAATTTTATCTTCTCGTTTCCTTTCCTTTCTTTTTTAACTTTTTAAACTTCTTTTAATTGTTATTTTTCTATGATGTACTGGATATAGAACTTTATATGCATGTGTATATATGTATACACACTGGTCAAAGACTGCAAAAAAGTTTATTTACCTACCATCCAGTGAGTCTCCATGGCCAAGGGTAGTCTTGAACCTAGGTCATCCTAGTATTAATCCAGCATCTTAATGACTACGTCACTTTGGCATAAGGCAAGTTGCATTCATCCTGCAGTTTCTCTTGGCTGTATTCCTATACTCCCTATACATCATCTTTCCCAGATCATCAACCATGATAACTGGTACCAAAGAGAGAACACTAGTATGAGGCTGAACTCTGAACCTTAGAGTGATTCAGAGATAACTGGGCATTCAAAATCTTTCAAATTCAAGCTGTTTTGAATTCAAAGGCCAGTTTCAAGCCCGAAACATTTCAAGTGTGATGCACTCTATTTTGAACTTCAAATGCTTTCAAAATAATTTGAAATAATGCCTTTTCTCCTTGGTACAGCTGTTTTGCACTGGAAAATGGCACATTTTGCCCTTGATATAGAGTGTTTCCAGTGCAGAGCAGATCAAACTGGAACTATTTAGCACACCCCTAGAACTGTGGAGCTCTGGAAATAGGACACTTTCAACAATGGCATCCAGGAGAAGCAGTTTGTCTACTCTCTCCCTGAGCCTATGACCTCTGCTGAGATTAATGTACAGCGAGCACAACAGAGCAAGACTCAAAGGGGAGAAAAGTTTTCAAGCTTCCCCATTGTTGTGCCCCAAATACCATAGGGCAGGAGTTCTCCGGCTATTGATTGCAAACCCCCAGGCCAGGGTTTCTCAACCTTATCACCCTTAAGATGCGTGGACTTCAATTCCCAGAATTCCCCAGCTAGCATGCTTAAAGTTGCTGAGACTGAGAAACACTGCCCTAGGCAAGCAATTTAGAGGAAAGTGGGTTTTTTTAAGTTCTGAAGTCGGAGCACTGTTAAAACTTTTTCCGAAGAAGTTGTCTTTGGATATGTACATGTGGGTGAAGTTCAACATTTTTAATCTATTAACTTGAATTTCTAAACTTTCAAAATATTTTTGTCTGGTTGCAAGGCAAGAGCTAAAAGGAATCAATTTAGAGCTGACACTAAAACTCAGACTAGGTCATGAAAATTATGATGGCAGTTACATTTCTTTTAGCAACGGGTATCTTTATTTCTTCCCAACCCTAACATCAGCAAAATAACTTAGCTTTATTCACGAGAGGTGTCAACCATATCCATTTATCATTTATGGGGATTTGGTGTAAGAGCAGGTGAAGAAGGCCCTTTGGTTTAAGGTCTGGTTTTGGTCAATGCTTGGGTAAGAGATCATCTGCAAATACAGGTAGTACTCACTTAATGACCATTCGTTTAGCAGCCGTTTGAAGTTACAACAGTGCTGAACAAAGTGACTTAAAACCAGTCCTCACACCTATAACTGTCACAGCACCCCCACAGTCATGTGATCATGATCCAGGTGTTTGGCAACCAGCTCGCATTTAAGATGGTTGCAGTGTCCTGGTGTCACATGATTGCCAATTGTGACCTTCCCAGCCAGCTTCCAGCAAGCAAAATCAATGGGGAACTGCATGATTCACTTAACAACCATGGTGATTCACTTAGTGACTGCTGCAAAAAAGTCATAAAATCAGGCACAACTCGCTTAACAACTGCCCCGTTTAACAATGAATTTTCTGGTCCCTATTGTGGTCATTAAGCGAGAACTACCTGTATTATTTATGCTACTTTGAGTTTCAGGATGGAAAAAGGTAGGATATAAAGCTATTGATTCAGAAACTAACAAAATCTTTTTAGCTGAGAAATATACTGTGTCAGAAGGAAAGATTGGAGCTGATCAGAAAGGTTGAAGCAAGAAAGACCAGATATTTTAGACTACAACTTCCTGGCTACGGGCCACGTTGACTGATGCTAATGGAAGCTGGAGTCCTCCTTAGACTGCCTAATCCTGCCTAAGAAAGCTGGACTTGGGATTTTCAAAAATGTGACCTTACTCTTCCTTTAAAAATGCTTGTTACCTCTCCATAATCACAATGAATTCATCTCACCTTTTTTTAGTATTCCTGAATCCAAACTCACCCAGTTCTGGGTCCTTCCATTTTAAGTGTATTTTCTGCTTCTTCTAATGTTAGTTTTATTCAGGTGAACTGGCCTTATGCACCACCACTAAAATAAATCATTGATTCACCACATAGAGTACTTGTTCAGTCTTTTTGAATGTTTTCTCTCCACCTTATCTTTGTTCCTCTTTCTGGACACCTTTTTGATGATCTTTGTAAAGGGACAGAGAGCAAACCCCCATGTTGTAGCTGAGCAAATCTTTTCTACATAGGAACTTGCTATTTTTCTGAAAGGAAGATTCTCAGTCATTCTGGTTCAGTTGTTTGTTTCCTAAACATCACATTGAACCCCCACCTCTTGGGAATAGAAAAAAAAGATAGGATTTTTTTTTAATGTAAATAGCCATCACTTAAACAACCAGGATGAGACACCATTAGAACCTGAACCACTTACTGGGTTTCTTCATAACTATTATGAGTCACCAAGTGTTGCCATGGGAACAGCTATCTTACATGACACAGTCTGTCTCAGAAATACAAAAATAACTGCATGGAAAATATTCATTTATGCCCATTGCATTTTCCAGCATTCTCCAGAATCCAGCTTTCCAGAATCAATGTATTCCACCAAAACTTGTGGAACTAATTGTATAGATTGACATAATTTACTAAGTGGGCATTTTAATAAGTGGCACGCTATCTGTTCGCTTTCAACAAGATGGAAAAGAAGAGGAATGGGTTTAAATAAAGACATGAAGTGAGAAGCGTAACGACGTGAGTGCTGTGCAATGGAGAGATGACTCGTTTTGGGGGAAACTCATTTTGAAATTTTGGCTCGGTAATTGAAATGTTCACAAGGTTTTTTAAAAAAGCAAATGAGAAGTGCGTGGAAACCAATGCAGACTGGGACGTGGGGCTTTAAGCTTTAACTCCTTGCAGCTCCAGTCTGAGGAGGCAAAGCACCAGCATCGCAAGAGGAACTCTTACTGGCTCCAGTGAGAAACGGTGGCCAGTTTATTTTGATTTACAGAGTTTAATAGGAGTCATTGACAGCCAAGCTTAACTCCTAAATCCTTTTCTGCATCGTTGCATCTTTTCTGTTTTTTGGTTCCACTGTGAAGTAACAGAATGATAAGAGGGATGGAGAGTGACCTCGTTCAAATCTGACCCTTACGGGCTTTTAAAATGAAATATGGAGTGCTTGATTACAAACCCTGAGGATTAAAATCCATCTCCTTCCGTTAGTAATAGAGGTGACAATAGCAACATTACTACAACTTAGGTCACAAATGTACACTCACTTATCTTTAAAATCTACTGAATATAAGATGACTTCGTACTGCGTTCAGGTAGACCTGCACAGAGTGGTAATGTAAATTAATCTCTAATTGCAGACATAATGTAATTGCAGTCATCCTTTAAAGCAGTGTTGTCCAAACTTGGCCACTTTAAGATGAGTGGATGTCAACTCCCAGAATTCCCCAGCCAGCCATGCTGGCTGGGGAATTCTGGGAGTTGACGTCCACTCATCTTAAAGTGGCCAAGTTTGGACAGCACTGCTTTAAACAGTCTTCTCAAATAGATCAGGAATATTACCCCTACCAGTTGGGATAATACACAAATAGTTTATGCAGTAAACTCCTTTATGGAGAAACAAAATTGTCTAACGGTCTTTCAGAATCCTCCACCTATGTGCAGAGAAATTGGATGAGCAATTTCTTCAAGTTTGTTCAGAGGGAGAAGACATTGTCCCGCAGATTATTAAGGGCAGAACTTCCTCTCAGTAGTGACCGGGACATCCACAAGATCTCACTATTTTGGCCAGAATAACAACAGCAGGGTCATGGTACCATGGCCCAAGTTCCACCCCTTGTGGATGCAATCCCACAACCCCAGAAAAAAAGGGGGTGGGCCTGTGTCCTTGCCATACTGCTTTGGTCAGTCTGACACCAACACCAGCAACACCCTAGCTCCCCCTTCAATGATAAAAGTAATTTTGAAAAAGCATCCTGGAGGAATGTGCTCCTGATGTCTTCTCTTGGGGTTCAGCAGAAGCATGGCAAGCTAAGAAGGCTTTCTCTTTGCCTCACTCTCTTTTTCCCCATCCATGTTGATTTATCTCATTCTGGCCAAAGTTGTATTTTAATTCCAGATACATAAACGTTGGAACTATTTTTATTTTTATCATCATCATCATCCTCCTCCTCCTCCTCCTCCTCCTCCTCCTCCTCCTTCCCGTTCTCCTCCATAGGTTGTCATGCAATTTATATGTACATTACTCCTCCAAATCCCCTATACAGTATGCTTTAAAACTTCAAAAATGTTACCATGAAGGCTTATAAACATTTTAATGTCAAAAAAATGAAATTATTCTAAAATATTCTTGAGGGAATTTTCAAACAAGTTCATATTTCCCATAAAAGAGTCTGTTCCATTGAACTATTTCTTTCACTGCATTTTAGAAACTGACTTCTGAATAAATCCATTTATGATCCAGTTGAAAGAAGTGAAGTAGAAATCAATTCTTTTGTTTAAAAAAACAGGCAACTGTTCCCTGCATTAAACTGATCTATTTTCACTTCTGCAAATAGTCATTGGAAAGAAAACAGAGATGTACGAACTCCAAGAGGGCAGAATCTCTTTACAGTGAGAGTTGTTTCCCAGCTAACAACTTACAACATCTTCTAGAGGTATCGGGCCATTGTTGTGCCAACATAATAGCAATAAAACAGGCTTTATATCACTTCAGTGATGGCTAGGTGATGCTATGAAGCCATTATAAGTCACTGGGGAGGAAACGGCCATATATTATGGCAGAACTGGTATGATAATACGGAACGTTACCAATATGGTTGGCTCTCCTTGTTCAAAAAACAGCCTTCTATAAATCATAAACTGATACAGGGAGTCCCCATTTTTAGAACGAGTTCTGTTCCCAAGGCCTGTCCTTAAGTCAAATTTGTATGCAAGCCAGAACAGTATTATTGTATAATACTGTATAAGGAGTACTGTGTAATGAACTCAAACCATTGTGTATTTAACTCGAATTTTGCTACAGCAGGCTCCGTTCTTAACTATGGGTCGTCTGTAAACTGGGTGTTCTTAACCTGGGGACTACCTGTACTAGCCGAAAAAATGATATTATATTCTATGACCATCAATTTTGACCAAGCTTTGTTAAATGTTAAAGATGAGCATTATTTTTTAAAAAAATTGAATTTTAGATAGTTAGGGTCTTTTTCACCTGTTAGGGCTCTCTCTCTCAACCTATGGCACTGTATCAAGAACTTTAATATCTAGGATTTGAAGAAAAAGATGGAATCAACTAAAGGAATCCATCAACCAAAGGCTGTGTGCTGTTCTAATTGTTTTATTCTGCCCCTTAATTCCAACTTGCAGCAAACTTTCAAACACGTGCTCACCTATTAAAAAAAAGCAAGCTTCAGATTTTCTTTGCTAAGTATTATCCCCTTCCATTAATGTTCTGGGGGTAAAAAAGCTGGTGTTAGTGCATCAGAATGTTACGTGTTAATATTTGTAAACCCAGAACATGATCTGTTAGAATTTCCAATTACAATTTAGAAGTAGCAACCTCAGGGTGGGCATCTCTTGGGGGAAAAGGGGTGGCAAGTGAGAAGTGCATGTTGTGATGTTGTGCTGAAAACCCCACTTCCTTCATACTTGTGCCACAACATCACACCCAATACTGAAGGGGCACAGCTTGCATCATGATGTCATGTTTTGTCATTTTGGGAAAATCTGAGCTGTTGCAGACCCCCTGAGCTATACCATATTTGCAGATCTGACTCGTGCGCTGCAAGAGGAATGAAGGAATCACTTCCATGTGGCTGAATCCAAAACCACTCCAAATTCACTTGCCAAAACCCTCAATGTCCAGGTGGTCTCCCAAAGAGCTTGTCTGATCTGTAGCTCTGTTGTAAAAAAGGATGGTTGGTTTTCAATGAGATAGTAAAGACTATGAAAAACACAGCCTTGTAAGACACTAGCCAGAGATTCCAAGGTGGAGCAGAACTTTTGGAAACAACAATAATTTAGGGATTATTGTACACCATACTATCATTGTTTCACTGGTAGCCCAGGTGGGATTTCAGAAGGATGCTTAATAGGATGTGTAATAAATGACACTCTAAAAACCAGAACGTACCCCAGAGTTTTAGTGGGAGAATTGCATACAGCAATGGAAACAAATAGTTACAGAAGCCTATTTTCATTATATACTGGAAACAGTAATGCTGGAGAAGCCAGATCAATCCCCTCTGAATGAGCTACGTGGATAAATGGTTGGAATAAGGCCACAAAAGTTGATTTTCCTCAACTTTCTATAAGGAGATAAACCCCAAGGGGATATCTGACTAGTGCGATAAGTGTATAAATCAATAGCATGCCAGTATAATTCAGATTAGAGACAAGTGCTGAAGGAAATTTGCCATTTGGGTACTGACACTGGTGAGTAGCAACATTCAGGCTAATGCACTTTGTTACACCAATGCAGTGGTTCCTAAACTGTTTGACCCAATTACTCCTTTTCCCAGCCTCGAATAATGTCATTACCCCACAAAAGATCAGTTCAGCGGCAGCCCCAAACTGGATCCTCGACTCACAAACAAGCAATTACAAATTGCTCCAATACCCCCAGGATATGCCTAAATTACTCTCATCGGGGTAACCCCCAGTTTAAGAATCTCTGCACTAGGACAAGGCAGATTCTCACAGAACCACAGCTGATCTTTTCCAATCCCCAAGAACTTCACAATGGCCTGCGAAGATGAGCCAAGCAACCAACCAGCTTTCCAACGGATCAATATAGGAGTTCTGAATGTAGCCTCCAGATGAGACCCTGCCCACTCTCCTTCTCCCAGCTTCACATTTCCTTCTTTTCTCAGTAGAACCATTTCCTTTGTCAAAAGCTTCAAAGCCACCTCCAAAATCAGGGGTGAGGAAACAGCGGGAAGGAAGAAGAGCCCAGGAGCCGGAAGGCAAGAATTTACAATATCTGTAACTCTGTATTAAAAGGCACAGGCCTTGCCAGAGCCACTAGATACAATGCAGTGGTTAATTAGCACAAACAGCCCCAAAGGGAGAGGCTGTGGGTTATTCCAGCTTTAACCCTTTTATGCACATCAGAGCAGCAGGATAGAGATGGAAGGGGATGAGGTATGCAACAAATATGATTCATTTCAGCATTCAGATTAGTGTCAGCTCTTTTGCACGTTATCCATTTGTTTTTTTCCAAATCATCTTTGCTGGGTACAGGGTCGGCGTCCGAGAGCCTGGTCGCAAACTGAAAGCTTGGATCTGAGGCTTTGCATAGCAAGAATGATGTAGTACGTCAACCTATATTCAAAGAAGGATGTTGACAATTAAGCTCATCGATTAAGGACAATGGCTCCTGTTCAGGGATGTCTGCAGAGTGTGGCCAATGGTGCAGTTGAGGCACCCCCTGTTATTTATGGGTGATGCACAGGTGATACCCATTAAAAAATAGGCAGCGCTTCAATCATACCATTCGGCCACCATCTTGACCTTTTGGCTGCACCGTATGGATCCTACTGCTCTCATCATTGGTTTCTTGGACTGCTATTCTCTCAGGGCTCTGAAACATAACTTCCTTTCTGAAGACAGAGAAAGGGGGTGAAATCGATAAAACAAAAAGGAGGATGTTTTTTTTTTTAAAAAACCTAGTGCTAGTAGTTCAAAAGAAGTTGTATATAACTTTCAAAAGCTGGAAGAGGTCAAGAATTGGTCAAGCTCGCACTAGATGTAGTCTGACAGGCATGAAGCACAATGAATTGAGAAAACAGCCAAACACATCTTTATTTCAGTTAAAACCCAACATAAGAGAACATCAAACTACAGAAATCCAACAACGGCAGGCATTTCAGCAGTAAATGAAATGTAATATTGCTAAGGCAATGGTGTAAAGCGTTCCTTCTCTAAATTCTGTAAGTAAAATTATAGTTCTGCAAAGCTACCTAAGTAATAAAATACAGACTGTAAAGTCTAATAATGTACAATGATTAATAGTAACTCTAAACATTAAATTATATGTCTAAAATGAATAAAAAATTCAGTGTCAGTTTAATGTAGAAGAAATTTTATTACAACCAAAGACCAGCTTAGATAAAAGGCTTGATTTTGCTGCTAAGCAATGATACAAAGAAACCAGTAAAACATTTATTAAAGAATTATTATTATTATTACTATTATTATTATTATTTTTTTTTATCATCCTGAATCAATCCACTGCAGGATGAAGACCTCTTCATTGAAGGTTATGGACTGTAGTCTGCCATAGAGGTCCAGGGTATGTTGGTAGACAGATTTTTTCAGCTTCGTAGTCTAGGGCTGTGAGAGGGTGACTAGTCCAGAGTCACCTAGTGGCCTTCCATGCCTTAACGGAAGACTAGAATTCAGGTTTCCCTTATCCTTATACACTAGACCAGTGGAGAGGATGGATGGATGGATGGATGGATGGATGGATGGATGGATGGATGGATGGATGGATGGATAGATCTCCACATAATGTAATTGTACTGGCATACATGCACATTTGTAAGCTAAAAGTACTCCTAGACAGACAAGATACAAGTTAACTTATGATCAACCAACTGCCCCAGTTATCTCATGTCACACTCTATGTGTTACCCCCTTTTTTGCGACATCAGACTGTAATAGACTCAGACAGCAATACAATTGCTCTAATTGGCCTGGATGATGCAACAGGAAAGGTGTGATATATGTGCTGTGGAATTGTTAACAGAAGGTAAAGTTAAGGTAAGACATGGCTTTCATCTTCTGTGACTCTCAATCTGCAGCAGCAGATATGTTTTGCATAAGGAATGTTTCAAAATCTGCCTTGTAGGATACCTGAAGGAAGCACATCAACTCTTCTTTTAGTAAATGCTTTCAAATGTTTTGGAACCAGCAGGAGGAAAAGAAGCTGGTAGTTCTCCTAGGAGTTATGGCCCTCTCTTCCAGTTGCACGCGTAAATCTTGCTGGTAGGGCTATCCCCAATTTGTAGCCCTCAAGCCACTGTGTTTTGTTCAAAACCCAAGTGCAATAAACATTCTAGGGGGAGTCCAAAGGAGTGAAACTTGAGGTGTGATCTGGATCCATATACAGGAGAAGTTATCAGAAAAAATGCATGAGACCAAATGGGAAGACTTTATTCTTCAGCCAGTGGTTGACTATTGCTAGACAAGCTCTCATTCCATCCTTTGAAGACCAACCTCCAGCCTTAAGATCACATTTGGGATGCACCTAGGCAACTATAAAATTCCTCTCAGGATCAGGAACGTAGTTGGTACTGATTCAAGTGATCTCTAATTGCAACAAGGACCAAGTATGCATTATAAAGAAGCTATGCCATTGGATTTGGCCAAAATCATTTTATGGCAGAGGTACCAACCAGATCCTTTTGTGTGGAAAATTTTCCAGATAGCTGCTTAGCATCTCTGAGCTTCCATCCTGCATGTTCTCTTGGGGCTTTCTTGCTACCAGAGGAATAAAATACACTTCATGATACTTTATATTTTATAAAATAACTCTTGTGCCTATTGATGAGCATGTAGTACAACTTAGGCCTTTTCACAAAGTCCATTACTTTTGTCTTCTAAATATTCATTTGCACGAAATCCTTTCTGCAGAATTTCACAAGAACCCTCAGGGCTGATTTCAATGTGTGACAAAAGCACCGTATCATCAGTTATACGAGAGGATAGGGAAGCTTTGCTCAACCAACGTGAGCAGGTCACCATGTGCTATATCTAGTCTTGTCTAGGGTATTAATATTGATTTATAGTAAAGACAGAAGCTGCAACTGGAATTCCTCCATCCTTCCTAATGTTCTTGTTTCTTCTGTGCAAGTTTTTTGTTTCTTCCCTGGGGAATACATCTAGAGCAGTGTTTCTCAACCTTAGCCATTTTAAGATGGGTGGACTTCAACTCCCAGAATTCCCCATTCTGGGGAATTCTGGGAGTTGAAGTCCACCCATCTTAAAGTGGCCAAGGTTGAGGAACACTGCTCTAGAGGGCTTACTTCCCGCATGGCATGCAATTTTTTCTTCCAATGCCCTTTTCTTAATTTCAAAACAGCACTGTCAGTTTGGAATTCACACAAAGGTTTATCTTATCCTTTCTCCTTTGCATCTTAGCAATTGTACCAGACCACTCCACAGCATTTGGAATCCCTTCATTTAAACCCCACCAATCTATAGCACTTAGCAAAACAATTCTGTGCGGGCCTATCTTCCACCACCCCCATAATCATCACATCCAAGTACCACAGTCAATAGGTACCCTATGAGGCTAGACTGAAACAAAACTTGGAGATTCTGATCTTTAAAATGTCTTTAAATAAAACCATAGATGGTAAGAATTTGGCAAATGTGAAATTAAACACACAGGTCTAAATCAACTCAGCAAATCCCTTTTCTGCAAAGGTTTTCTTTTCTACTTTATGGCCAGTCAAAAACCTCTTTGACTTCTGATGATTCACGTCCCAAGATAGTGACAACTAGAAAGTTAGGATTAGCAGATTTGTGTGTGTGTGTGTGGGTGGGTGGGTGCGCGTGCGTTATTTTTCAAAATGCAAAGTACAAATTATAGACATAACACCAAAATATACTAAAAAAAAAAAAGCCACAATTAAATGAAATCATCCTGAAATGTAAAGAAAAAATAATGGAAACAAGTAAGATAAAAAACCAGACAAACTAAGAAAGGGGAAAAAACATACCTTATATATTAAACTTATCACAGTCACTGGTTTACTAATAAATACCATATAGAATCAATGCAAAATATTATTTTGAAATATCACAAATCTCTTCCAAAGTACTACATATTGCTACGTCCTCTAATGGGTAGAAAATTTTGCCATTTCCAAGACGGATAAGTCACACATTTCCGAAAGCCATTCCTTAACATCTGGAATAACGTCACTTTTCCAGTTTCTCAGTAGAATTGAGAAATGTCTCCCTGCTCAGAAATGGGGCGCACAAGCATAACGGGAAGGAACCAAGAGAGCAAATGCTGCTGTAGGAACAGGAAGTAAATATCCTGGAGTTGATCCCGGGATCTGCACCAGTTTGGAAAATGGTCCTTCCTTGCCTTTTGCCTTTCTGTGTAACGTGTAGTTTGGCTGTCTTCTGTCCAGATCATCAAAACCTATATACTACAGCTGCTTTCGTCCAGTGTGATTTCTCCCCGTGATTTCACTTGCACAGGTCAGGGCAGGTCATTAGAAAGTGGAGGATTTTCCATCTCAGAAAATCCTAGGATTCCGCATGCATTAAATTGAAAAGGGCCTCCTGCCCGCTAATTTAAGTGCAGATGAATCCATTGGGTAACAGTTTTTGAACTCACGATAAATCTGTTCCATCCAGTTCTGAAATTGGTCCACATTTTTTAAAATGTGCTCAGTTTCACTGTGTATTTCTATCTTCATCTTGACATGTGTTTTCTTTCAATAAGAGACATTTTCAGATCTTATTGATTCCTTTTTTGGGCGGGCAGGGAGACCAAGAACTGCACTGGACCATTTGAGAAATGCGATAAAAAGAGGACAGCCGGTTCTGATCTGCACATGCCTTTATTATTTCTTTGTTAAATTTATAACATGTCTTTTCTTCAAGAGTTCAAGGCAGCTTATATGGGGATCTCCATTTAATGCCCACAGCAATTATCATACAAGCAGATTAAGGTGAGAGGGAGTGACTGATCTAAAGTTTCCTAGTGAAGTTCCAGGTAGACCTGATCCTCAGTTTCCCTAATGCCAACCCAACATTTCAACCACTGTATTATACTTGTTAGAGAACTTCAGGAAGTGCAGATCAGCTTACTGCATCCTGAAACTTGCAAAATCAAGTTCCTCAAACATCCTGATCAAATGATTGACCCAAATATGTTCATCACCTGATTACCATAAGGTCCCTTCATTTTGGTTGCAAATACAGTGGTACCTCTAGTGACGAACGCCCCTCCTTATGAATTTTTCAAGATACAGCCAGCTCCGGCCCCAAAAATTTACCTCTACTTGTGAACTCCGCCTCTACTTACGAACCGGATCCGCAGCCATTTTCCCTGCTGCCACGCGGTTGCGGCTTCCTGTGGGCGAGATCGCAGTAGCAAGGAGACGTTCAGTGAGGCTTGTGGTGTGTTTTATGGCGTTTGGAAGGTTTTTGTGGCATTTGGAAGGTTTTTGAGGTTTAAAAATAAAATGCATATGTTTCAGAACTGTTTAGCCATATTTACATTGAACCTTATGGGGAAATTTGCCTCGGGGTGCGACCAAATTTGGAGGGCGGATTAGCCGTATATACATTGAACCTTATGGGGAAATTTGCCTCGTGGTGCGACCAAATTCAGAGGGCGGAACGGATTAATCGTATTTACATTGAATCTTATGGGAAACTTTACCTCGACTTGAGACCAACTCGAGTTGCAACCAGAGTCACGGAACGGATTAAGTTCGTAACTAGAGGTACCACTGTATCTGCATGACCACTAGAGTCAACTAGAAGTAGTTTTCTGTATTTCTTCATTGCCATCTAGTGCATGACCAGTTTTTTTTCTGGCAGCTCAGATATGACAGCCCTAACCAAAGATAATTTCATATTTTCATTTATTACATTTCTATTCCGTCTTTCCTTCAAGCAACCCATGGCGCTGTATAGAACTCCCATGTTCCCGTCAAGACCCTTGCAATTACAGTAGTCTTGTGAGGCAGGTTAGGCTCACTTAGGGCGAGCCAACAGCTTCTATAGCTTAGCAAGGATTATACGCTGCTGCTCTAATTCCCTGCTCTCCAGATCCAGGAAAGGCTGTAGACTTGTAGCCGGGAAGCCCAATCCATGCTGTTGTTCTTCATTTTTGACAGGACGTGTTTGATTTGGGAAATTTAGTTGGCATCGCGTGGCAAGGATCAATTAGCTTTCCCTTCATTTTGCATAGATGGCAAAGTGAAGGGAGTGCCAAGGAAGGAAGAGTGATTTCCAGGTGCCTGGACTCATTAGCTTAGAAGGCGTGAGCTTGAACACCTGCCCGGGAAATAGAGAAACAAAGAAGAGGGGCAAGTTGTAGGAAAAGGCTCAGTGTGAACGTTGGTTCTGACTTTGGCAATGGTGATTTACCTCCTGTGTGACATTCTGAATGATGTGCTTCAGTGGCTTCCCCTGGGAGAAGTGGGAGGGTGATTCCTTTTAAAAGGGCAAGTTTCAAATGGCAAATCAACTTTTAGCTTTGCAAAGTATCTATCTATTGATAGCCCATCGTGGTCATCTAATACATTAAATATATATTTTACAGACTCTGGGGGGAAAAAAAAGTCTCCCAAACCATCCCAAATCAAGCTGTTTATAGGTTTAATGTTACATGAATCATGGCAGGGGGAATCATACCTTCATCCCAGTATTGTGAGTAGCCAGAAGGAAAAGAGAGATAATAGACCAAGGTTGTGTTGAAACATTTATATTTCAAAGTGTGTTTATTTGTTGTTAAAGAAGGATATCCCACCTTTTGTGGAAGAGCTCAAGGCAGCATGCAGCATGCTCTCTCCTCCCATTTTCTCACCAACAACCCTATGAGGTTGGTTGGGCTGAAAGAGAGTGTCTGACCCAAAGTCATCTTTGAAGTTTCTCTGGCTAAGGGTGGACTTGAATCTGGGTCTCCAGGGCCAGTCTGGCATCTTAATTACAGTAGCATAATCCTACTTTCGTTAATTATTTGTTGTCCTATAGGAAGTTGCTTCAGACTCAACAGATGGAAAACCCAGTTTCTCCTTGCAGAACAAAGAGAAAGTTGAATCTGCAAATGTGATTGTGGATGTTGCAGAAACCTACACATCCTGTTGACAGTACAAGCTTAACCGGAGCAATGGATGAGATCATGTTTTGGGGAAATACTGAAAAGGATCACTTAGTTCAGTCAGCTAAGCTCCAAAAGTTAAATTTAATTCAAAACAAGCCCACTCGTGTCTGGGGTTAAACTAACTCCACCAACCCATTCACATTATGGGAACCCCTAATCTTGATTCATTGACCCACTTTGCATTCCTACAAAATGAAAAAGTGAGTCTTTCTAATACAGGATTCATTGCCAAGGCTAGAAACACAAAATGACATCTTATTCCCCAAATCATGAATTTTTTTCTGCAGTTAATGTGTTTGTATTATGTTCTGTTAGAACCTCTACTGAAGGACATGCAATGAGTTAGAGACTGACTGGATGAACTATTTTGTGGGAACAGGGCCATAGCTAGCACCTGTCACACTCCTGAGGCTTTATGGCTTCAAGCCATCATCCAAGTCAGTGTATTTTTTAATGTATTCTAATGACACTGCTGGAGAAAAAATGCTTTTGAGGTGCAGGATAGAAGTAGTTCAGTAAAAATAAAGGCAGCCTTAGACATGGTATTGTGGCAACATAGAGAGATGGGTGGGTCATTCCAGACCGATCAAGATTCTGGAAGTTACTGTGTAAACACTCACTTGGAAGCACCTTCAGAATCAGTGAAAAAAACCATCCATTCACAGGAAGGGAGTTACGTAACAGAAAAGCAAGCCATGTGGCTTTATCTCCAAAGGTTTCCCTTGTTGTACCTTTCACACTTCTTGGTGCACAACAACACCAATCTTTAGGCTGTTTCCTGCAACACAATTAAAAGAGATACTCTGAATTTTGCAAAGAACGTTTTTGGTACTGGCTGTGCCTTTGGGAAGTTTCCTGCAAAATATGTTGGTTGCAAAGGGATGGCTTATGTCACCCATTAGAAGATGCAATGAATGAATTTTCTGAATAATTATTACAGGAAGCATTCAAGAAGTATTAGAAACATGATTGTGTCAATGGGAGGAGGGAGAATTATGCTTTTTCACTGTGGGGTTATAGAAATGCCAGGACTCAAGTTCTCAGTAGTTTCTGCTTTTATTAATTGATTGAGATAAGCTGTTCAGAAAATGTAAAAGGGTGTGTGTCTGGCCTTGGGAAGCGGGGAGGAAACAATGAACCTTTAGGAATAGAAATAGAAAAGACAATTCAGTCAGTCCCGAGAAAATGGAAAGAATGAGAAAGAAACTCAAAATACACCCCCCCCCCAACCCTTGATTTTGTTTGGTATAAGACAGAGCAGAGAGAAACTGGCAGGCTTTCAAGTTTCTGTTATTACACCCGACAGTTATAAAGAGCCATCCTGGAATCCTTGTGGTTTGGTTTCTTGGCCTTGCCTACCTCAAAGGGCTGACCAAGTAAGAGATGAGACAATCAGTGCACCTTGTAGCCCAGGCTCTGCAAACTGGCTAATATTTCCCAGCGTCCTGTATTTCTTAGTTTTCTTTCTCATAAATCATCAAGCAGATCACAGAATCCAAGAGTTGGAAAGGATCTTCGAATGCTCAGCGTAGGATCTATTAGAGCATCTTGGCCAGGGGACCACCATCTAGCCTCTGTTGGAAGACTTCCAAGGAGGAAGTCATCATCATGTGCCAGCCTGTTCTACTGGCTGACAACGTGGACATCCTCCGGACATCTAGCTTGAACCTACTTCCTTGAAGTTTTAATGTATTGGTCGGATAGGAAATCTTCTTTATTGCATCAGCACATATAAAAAAGATATAGACATTCTTGGTGCTGCTTCGGGCATAGCTAGCAACATTTACTACAATAGAAAAGAAGACAAGACATTACGAAGTGGTCAGCTACTAAACAGCTGCATGAGTTGAGCTCTGATGGATTTATTGCACCCATGTGGATTTGGAAAGGAAGCATCATTTGCTAATTTCATCTCCAGTATGGAAATACACACTAATTGGTGGGTTAACTCTCAATCGGCCACAGCCAGCAGGGATGTCCTCTGTTTGTTGTTGTTGTTGTTTAGTCGTTAAGTCGTGTCCGACTCTTCATGACCCCATGAACCATATTGCGCCAGGCCTTCCTGTCCTTCACTGCCTCCCTGAGTTTGCTCAGTTTCATGCTCAGTCCTCTGTTTAGGACATCCATGGTTTTCGAATCAAATCGAAATTGAAATTTTGCCAAATTTCACAACATATCAGCTGTGGACTTATTGTGCTCAGACAGAACTGGAATGAATGCATAATATGAGAGGGAACAGTGACTCATCAACATCCGTTTCTCTTCAGATAACTATAGCAACAATTGCAAATATAATCTGTATGGAAAGGACATGTGCTTGTCAAAATGAGGTTTGGCTTCAGATATATAAATGTCCATTTCTTGCTTTCAAATCACTGGGGCTTCTAACAGAACAGTTTCAAAATAAATGTATGCAGTAGGATCACCACTGAGTAGTTCTCCTGTGGGCTTACAAGATGGAAGCAGAATCTTACCCCATAGCTAGAAGAGCAACCAGAAGAGTGTGCATTTTTCTTTACTATTTCTAAGGAACTGTGACAAATTCCTTTCGTTGTTGTTGTTGTGGCTCATAGTGCTACCTAAAGCAAATTTACTCCATGCTGAGAGATACAGGGGGAAAATTCCTCTCCCATACAATCTGTTTCATACAATATGACACAATTAGTGTGATCTAGGCAGTACCTGAATCATTCAACCACATGGGAGTTAGGAAGGTGAGTTCAGCCACTAGATCAGCGTTTCTCAACCTTGGCAACTTTAAGACGTGTGGACTTCAACTCCCAGAATTCCCCAGCCAGCATATGCTGGCTGGGGAATTCTGGGAGTTGAAGTCCACACATCTTAAAGTTGCCAAGATTGAGAAACCCTGCACTAGATAATGCTCTGCTTTGCTTGCTGGACTTATAACACCAGAGGTGGGATATTTTGTTTCTTTGGGGAGTCTTCCTCCAGAGAGTATGGTTTCTACTTTTCCTCCTCTTTCTATAAAACTGAAAAACAGGCTCCCAAGGAGGCAGAAGAGAGCAGCAATAGTAGCAACAACAACAAAAGGCAGGCCAGCCTAACCATATCCAACGTGGCACTCAGAGGAACTCTCTCCAATCCTTCCTTCTGCTGTGGACTCTGAACACATTCATCAAAATTGGCAGTAATAGATAGCTAGTTTAGTTAGGTTGAGCTCTACCAGATAGCCTGCCTGCCTGCCTGTGGGAAAGGTTGCATTTCTGAGGACACTGTCTCTGTAATCCTGAACTAAGCTAAATTTGACTTCCAGGACTGGCCAACTTCACTTCCCAATGTAATTTGTGCCAGTTTGGATCATGGCTGCTCCTTCCTGCACAGCACTCGCAGCATATTTGGACACCACATGACACTTGTAACCTTTGCAATAGGTGGGTAAGCCGCCATGAAACCTACATGCCCCCCACTCCCATCGGTCTGTGTTTCTGAAGATTGAATCTGAAGCCCTCCATCCCTTGGAGGAGTACCCTCAGTCCAAGGGTTGATGGATTCATCGCCCAAGCCTCTTATGGCAATAGCTCTTCATTTTCCCTGAGAGCGAGGGAGTTGTCCTCTGGAAAGAGGGAAAGAGATCATGTCCCAGGTCTTTTCTACCGACCTATCTAGCTACCGAAGCACCTCCAGTTCATGGACCTTGGTTTCAGGGCTTCTTCCCGAGACCAGAAGCTCGTTGCACTAAGTACAAACAAACAATTTATCCCCAATAGGCAAATTGTCCTAGTTCTGACACTCTGTGCAACAAACTGGAAAACATCTTCTCTTCTGCTGGCTTTCTAACTTATTAACTGTTGCTGGTAGCTTTGTGTTCCTTTTTAGACCGAAAAGATAGCCCTCGTGTTAAACTTGTACAGCATAAAGAGCCCTGGTTTGCTAAAGTCAGCTTGATGTTTAGTGTCTAGAGATGGCTGGTCAGTGTGCTCTTTCTCTGCTGCGCTCCTCACAACATTTTGCCTACTCTGATTCACTCTCTTGTTTTTTCACCTGGTCATGAGCTGCCAACTGCCTCCCTTCCCCCCCCCAAAAAAAGCATTTCTACATGAAATTGACCCTAGGACACTTTGACTCTCATTAAGAGAAAGGCACTGCCCCATCTCTCACACCCACTGATTAGACCAGGGGTTCTCAGCCTCAACAACTTTAAGATGTATGGACTTCAACTCCCAGAATTCTCCAGCCCGCACTAAATTAGATGATATTACAACTGCTATATTTATATGTGAAAGAGACATTCTAGAACACCTCAAGCTATTAAAACTTTAATTAATGTCTAAATATAACAGGATGCCAAATCTCAAAGCAAAGGTGGGTGAGGAGGTTTAAAGCAAAGGAAATATAGGAAGGGGAAGAATGGTGCATTACCCTCACATTCCAGTTTCTGGCATTAATATTAATATTAAAATATTATTAAAAGATGCAGCACTTGAACAGATAAACATGCATACAAACCTGAATTCCTATCATCTTGACCAATCATGCTTTTAGACAGCTTCCATCCTTGTTAATGAAGACTGTTTTAAAGCCCAGCTATAGTGTATGCATGGACAGGCATGTGTATGTAACTCTACATGGGGAAAAGCATGGTAGGGGTATATGTCCCAAATTTTAACTACAGGCCTGAAGCTGTAGAATTTCTTCCCTGGACATCAGATTTTTTATCCTGGAGGTGTAAGAAATTTGAGAGCTCACTGACCCACATGATACGGTCATGTGATGATTTAGTATCTTTTTGGGATAGCGTATCAATATATATTACTAGATTTTATAATATAATTTTATTGAAAATTGTAATAACAATAGTAAAAGACAATGCAAACTAAACTCAGAAAAAGAAAAGAAAGAGAGACTAGAAAGTGCAAAGAAAAAAGGAAGGAAGGAAGGAAGGAAGAAGTAAGAAAAGAAAATAAATATTAAACAAGTGACTTCCGATCTTCATCATGAGTGCAAACAAACTTAGTAATTTTTCATCCCCTATAAAGTTATCTTTATGGTATCTCTTCTTCCCATAACCCATCCCTTATTCATACATAAATCCATAAATCATTAACATTTCAGTCCTGGTATCAGCAAAAAGTCCATAAAGGGTTCCCAGAGCTGTATAGAAACATATCTTGTTTTAACCTTGGTCAAACAAACCAATTTTGTATTCCTTCCTTTTGCTTCTAACAGTCTTGGTTTTTAATTCATTCAGATTTTGTCATAGGATTTAATCTCCACATTTTCTTTTTCCCATCTCAAAGCTTCTTCAAGGCTTTAGCAAACCTCTTCTGTAAATACAGGAAAGAGTCATTATTCAGGTCGTTCCCTTGGCTTATCATTTGTATTTTTGTATATTACCAGATTTATGGGAAAATCTTTAAATGTTAAATATGTTAATGTAATGTTGAATTATATACCAAAGCTTTGGAATTTGACTGTTTATCAGGAATTGTGGTTGTATCAAGCATGGGGGATGGCAATATATATATATATAAAGAAATTGGAAAAGTAATATTATTCCAGAGGTCAAGGAATGGTTGTTCGAAATGTGTGATCTATCTCTTTTGGAAAAGGCAATGTTTTCTACCAACTAAAGGATGCAGCAATATGTGTTGTTATGACAGAGTTTCTATGATATCTTATAATAATATCTTGTACTGTTCATATTATAAAAATGAATTAATTGGTAAACCAGGGACTATTGATAGAATATATGATAGATTTTTTTCCCTTTTCCCTCTTAGTTTGTACTTTTAATTTTTTTAAGTCTCTTTTTTAAGATTAAACATTGTTTTGTTACAAAAAATAAATACATTAATTTCTTTAAAAAGAAATTCCTTCCCTTGTGTTGCAACTTCACAACACATTGCTGTGCAAGTCTATTAAGTTCTGTTGATTTTAAAGGACAATTTTTGTGAGTGAGAACCACTGTCTTGCTAGAAAGCCTTGATGATCTCAGCAGTACTTAAATCTGAGTTAATATCTAAGACTGAGATGCACATTCTTGAGGGTTCTCTTTTCTTTCAAAGTTATAAAACAGAGAAGCCTGCATCATCCTACATTGCACAGAAATCCATTCACCTACAAAGAAGGCAAGTTGATCATCCTTGTATAATTTTCAGCCATCAAACTAGGAAGTTGAAATAATACTGTGTGGCTGAAATGACCAAGCAGGCTTGGCAAATCTCAGAGGGTTCATGACTATACTGTGGGCTGAAGTTGGTCAATGATGGATTATAAAAACAGTCTCCTAACTGTAAATTCATTGTGAAAAAATCAAAGCCTGCTCACAAATAATTCTTTAGTTTACTGAATTAACACAGCATTGATTAGGATTCTCACTCAGTGTTGTTTAGGTATTTGCCATTAATGAGAAACAAACTCCAGTCACATACTCTGTGTGTATGTTTGAAATCAACAGCTAGATGCCTCTGGGTGAAAATTGATACCTTATTCTGAAAGCAGTCACAAAAAGGCCTTCCTTGTGATATAAATCTAGTATTTCACTTGGCATTATGTTACATCCATATGATCAACTTCATTTATGGATCAAGACTTACCTCAGCCCATCCAACTTTTAGATGCCACCTGCTTCCATTCTTACCCTGGGATTCCCTTCTCAAAAACAAAGAGGAATCAGAAACATTGGCCCTGTCCCTTTGGGTGTCTTCACCATATTACTGGATGGTCCTTATGGCCAGGAGACCATAGCATCTTGTGACAGCTGAAGTTGTGATAAATCTTCAGGTAATTTGCTTATTTTTGGCTTCATGTGATGGGTGAGCCCACGTATAGTGGTATGTGTGAACTAGGCCATTATGTTTTGTTCAACAAACCATGCTGAAAACATCCTGCTTTAGTGTGATATGTGAATTAAGACACTGTATTGTAAGCCAAGGACAGGTCTGGCACAGCTTTTTAATCTACTGAAATGGGATTGGAAATTATTTTCCCCCCCTACCAGCACTGTATTCCCTCCAAGGTAATGTATTGTGTTGTTCATACTATTTCTCTTGTCTTTTTTCTCCTTTAAGATAATTAGGACCATTTATTTAGGAAATTAGATCAAGAAACAAAGTATGGTATTGATGTTCGGAAAAGGGAAAGAGTAGGGAGTTCCTTCCTACACTCATAATACACAAATGCACAGACCCACAATTTCCCCACCCAGGCAAGAAAACTTTTTGAAAGCTTGGATCCTTTTTCCAGCATTCAGATTTTCTGCCCGGATGCGAGAACCCCATCTATTGGTAAAATGGTTAGTACCCCATTATTCAGGATAACAGTGAAGAAAATAAGATTTGATACCATAGAGATGACTGAAGTGGTGTCGTCTGGGCAAATGCCAAGAAACATGACGACATCTGCCTTGGTTCCCTCTTATTTTCCCCATCAAATTGGTGTTCCAAGAACCTTTAGGCCACTGGTTCTAGGCTCCATTTTAATATCCCACAATTTATCTTAGCATAGATTTCGGACATTTTGGCATTTAAAACCAAAGTCCCTCCAAACCAAGAATAGGTCCTGATTGCCACCACAAAAGCTTATGCCTTAATAAGCAGTGCCCTGCTGGGTTGGGGCTGATCTAGTCCAGCAGTCTGTTCCCACAGGGGTCAACCAACTCCACAAAGAAGCCTACTAGTCTCACAGCAGGTGGCCTTTGAAGGCAGTCATGCTGCCATCAAGGCTAATAGCCAATGATCCCCATGATTTCCAAGAACTGATCCAACCTTTTTTGAAGCCAGTCAAAGTGGTAGCCAGCACCACATCTTGGGGTAAGTTGGTTAGTCTTGAAGATGCTACCAGACTTTATATCTGTATAAACTCTGCAGGATTACATTAAGGCCTATTGAGGATTAATAATATTTCTGCTGTCATATCATCAAGCTTTTTCTGAAATAGCTTTTGGGCTTCTTATGACCACAACGTATGAACAAGCCATATAAAAAAGACAGATGTTCCAACAAGCCATTTTGCTGATAGTTATGACTGAATCACCCCCTCCCCCCAAAACTGTTATTCAAGCCTAAATTCTGGGCATCCTGCAGAGCCCTCCATGTTACTTCTTCACACTCTGTATCTTCTCCCTGTGTGGTAGACATCTTTGATTGATTTATTAAGAGATGCACTCTGGGATCTGGGCACTTGCTAATTCACACAAAATTTATTCCCTTTGGAATGCATTATTAAAAGAACATGAACATTGCTTCCTAAAATTAGCTTCTTTCCTACTGCATCATAAATTTAGCCTCAATTCTAGAACTGCCCTCCCAAGCCTAGCCAGAAAGAGCGTGAACATATGTATATGTGTGTATATATGTCTGTACATACGTGTGTCTGTGTGTGTCACAGACACACACACACAGTCCTATGAACAGCCCAAGGGATTTCAGATAAATTGATCAATTCAGTGTTTGTGTAACAATTCATTAAGGTGAATACTAACCTTACATTATTGTCCTAACTGTAATTTCAAGGAGAGTGCTCAGAATAATGAGGTCTGACCAGCACAAAATAATGTGGAATTCTAATTTTTCCTTACATGTACATGGAAACTAAGGTAACCCAATCTAAAATTGTAGTAGCCTTTTTACTGTCACAACTTTATTGCTGATTCATTTTCAGCTGGTGATCAGCTGTAAGCCTGAGCTTCTTTGAATATATATGTATATCAACCATGTTTATACCCATTCGATATCTCTGTTTCTTTGGTTGTTTTGCCTAAATACAGAACTGAACCTTTGTTGGATTTCATTTTCCTGGCTCCAGCCCAGTTTTCCATGTCACCAACTCTTTTATCTAAGCAACTCGTAAAACCGTTGGAATATGATGAGTCTGCACCGCAGTCCTATAAGACGCTATTTGAATGCTCTCTCTAGTGAGATGAAGAATCATTCTTTAGCATTCTTTGGTGTGCAGACCAGATGTGAATCCACATGACGGACTATTGGCTAGTCTGCATTATCTACATTGTTGCTAAAACCAAATCACATCCATAGCATTCCTAGATGTCAACCTGTCTGTGTGTGTGTGTGTGTGTCAAGACTAAATATATATAGAAAAACCCAACTACTACTAACCATTTCCTTGAAAGATGGTTAACCTTGTCATCCTGTCTGTCTCTGTTTAGTATTACCTCCTTTTTTATTATGCTCTGTTACAACTTCTGCGTAAACCTTAAAGCGTTATTCCATTTTTAATGGATGCAGATGGGGAAATGTTCCATCGAAATCCTTTTGGAATGTGTCATGGTTTTTAGCCACATTTGTTGCATCCCGTCTATGACAGGTCCATTTCCTCCTATTGATCAAGAATGCTGCTATACTAGAATGGTAGTACACATCTCTAAATATAACCCTGAAGCTTAATTGTTTCAGGTTCACCTAATTCAGATTCTAATGCTGAGAATTCTCATCTCAGCCAAGGTTACTGTTTATTTCTTTCCCCCAAAATATAGTTAAAAAGAAACCTGCACACAGAAATTATTCATAAACTTTGCTACAGTTAAATTAAGGCCTCAGTGTGAGATCTAATTTTGAGTAAGAAAGCAGATATAAGCTAGCTGGGGGTACACTAAATTCCACAAAAGGTTTTCTCTCTTTCCTGTTTTAGGTGCATTCTGAAGCGACTTAACATAATGGTATTTAAATGGGATTGTAGCCAGCACAATTATCAATGGGAGGCAGAGACTATTACTGACAGGATCTTTTCTAATGTACTCTCAACAGCCAATACAAAATCTTCCTACTGACTGCACTGGGATCATCAAATCTCATCTGTAAAAGTGTTGATTATCTAAATTTCATAAGCCATTTGCCAACACTTTGTACTTCTCTCCTAATATTCTGTCACTTCATTCATCCTTTCGAGGTGTTTGCCTACTTACCAGCTGAGCTGTAGGAACGAGCACATATTTGTAATTGTCAGATTGATGTCAGCCTGGTGAGGTCATGCAGACAAGAAGCATACCCAGAAGGACTAGCTCTATCTTTATTGTAAGATTACATTAACAGAATCTTGCAAGTCTGGAAGTATTCCTTCCCCCCTTTCCTTTTACTCTCTGGAAAACTAGGGAGGGTCCCTTCTGAAATGCTTCCCAACCCATCCCCCCTTCTGTGGGCTGATTTTACATGCCGATTGTCCAGTTTGCAGCTCTTCCTCCTGTCTCCCAAGGTCATTCCCACATGCCATTACAGGCTCTTTGCCTTTAAAGAGAGAGTGCCTTCTCCATAGAGAGCTATCAGTATGTAGCTGAAGAAATTGATTTTGGCTAGTCTCAAAAAGCTAAATAGGATTAGATCTGAATGCTGTTAGGATGGGTGACTGGGAAGTAGATTGGAAAGTGGAAACAAAGAAATCCTGAAAGAAGGCAATGGCAAACTACCTCCATACTGATGCCAAGAGGATGTGGCTCCAGGAGGCAAGCTCGTCTTGAAGGAGACTTTGATCTCTGTAAAAGAGGTTATATGGACATTGTATTCCTGATGCCATAGGCTGGACTTCTCTGAAACAGCCCTCTTTTTCAGCCCAACCTTGTTGGGTGATGTTGAAGGGAAAAATTGGAAGCAAGAATGCTATGGAGAAAAGATGGGGTAGAAATCTAACAAATAAATAAACACATGTGGGCATGCACACATACACGAAGGCATCATGGAAGGAAGGATTATCTCGTATTCTTCAGCAGATCAGGCAACCTAAGGCTCCTAAAGCCCCTTTTCTGTCCCTAGAGAATTCTAGCCATGGTTTCTGAATGGTTCCTAATATTTTCAAGCAGGAAACACACAGAAATTGATGTAAGCCCTGGTTTGCAAAGCCCCAAGCTTTCAAACTCTGAGAACTAGGACCTCCCTTGAGAAAATCCTGGTCCCATCCCAGTGGGTGACCCACAGTTGTACTTGGCATCATTGTGCTGTGGCTCTCCCCTTCCACAAAGGATAAGAGTGGTCAGCTATGAAAAGGTTGCCCATATCTGCCCTGGAAATAATATGTATTAAGAGGGATTAAGATTGAGGAAAAGCATGCCTGGCCCCACTTCAGACTCCACCCATGCAAATAGCTTGGGTGATAACCTTCAGGGTATAAACCACTCCCATATACCCTTGTTATTAATCACAAGGCTACTGTTTAATAGGTCATTCATTTCTCCATTTGTACTGTAGAGCATTGAATGGATGGTGGGGAGTACTCCCCAATTTCTCCATGTTTACTGAACTCTGTGGGCCTTTTTCTTGGAGCACATTCACTTGAAAATTCAGGCAATATCTTTCACCTGACCCTTTTGAGATGACATTTTTCTTTAATGATTCAGCCTTCAGGTCACCAGAGCAATTACTTTAATTCCTGGAAAGGAAGTGGCTTTGGAATCACACCACTTGATCTAATCAGCCTCAGAAGATCTTAAAGATGAATTTGCATTTATTCTTCTTGAAAGCAAAACATGAACTCCTACAGTGCCACTGAAAACTTGATTTTTTTCTTTCTTGTTTTAGCACATTTCTGTTTTTCCATCTGATTTGTTCTTTTGAAAACAAGCAGTATTTTTATTGTGAGCTTCCCTCTGTCAATAACTGGTTTATGTAAGACGTCAGCCAGTCAACTGGTAATGATGCTGAATTATTAAGGCTGTGCAGTTCTTCAGAGCTGAAGACAAAAAGCTGCTGCAGAGCACACAGGTGGGCACTTGCATAGCACCTATCTGCAATCTTTTAAAGCAGCTGCATCTTTTCATGGAATTGCAGAGCTGCCCTCCACAGAGAAACGTAATGCTGAGAAAAGGCATATTTTGTTTAAGAAGCTGCAGAGAGTGGTTAGGTTGAGATGAGTCTTCTTGCCTTCAAATCAAAAGCAGTGCAGTAGTCCACTATAATCAGCTGGTGGAGCATTTTGAGAATAAAGTTACTTGCTTCCATTCCAAATTAGATGCCACAATTATTACAGAATCTGTTGACTTTATGGTGGTGCCCTTTGATCAGAATTTGTAAGATTGCTTTTTATTATTGTACAGAGAGAAAGTGTACAAGACATTGATTGAAGTTAGGACAGCTATCTGTTTTCTAGACCTTATCCATCATGGTTGTTAAGCTCTAGGAAGGAGGGTTTAATTGGGTGATTCAGAGAGTAGTCAATGCTTTTTTACCCAAGGGAGCTAGGTTAACTGCCTCGAAGGGCCATGAGATTTTCGGCAGTTGTTGTCCAGTTGCAATATCTTTTCCTTGGACAAGATACTGGAGATAGCCATACAACTGCAAGCACACATGAAAAAAAGTTGATTATCTCCATCCATTTCTGTCTGGCTTCAGGCTTGGATATAGCACTGAAACAATCATACTGGCCCTAATTGATAACCTTTATAGGAGAGAAATATGACTGAGTGGGAGGGTGCTCTTATGCTGATTCTCCTGCATTTCTCCATGACCTTTGACACCCTTGATCATGGGACACTGCTAAACCAGGTCAGTGGGTTGGATACAAAGGTCAGTTTTATGGTGGTTCCATTCCTCTCTGAAGGGCAACCACCAGAGAGTCCCCAAGGCATGAACTGTAGGTTCCCAAAGAGTTCTCTTCGCTCTTCAGTATCTACATGAAGCTATTTCATTTGGAGACAATGTGTTGGATTTTAAGTATGCTAATGACTCTTGGCTATCTCTCCACATCAGTCAAGCGGTGCAAGGGCTTAATAGTTAATCTACCCACTTTTTGTGAGTAGACCCCAAAGCAATAATATGCCCAATGTTGGCCTTGGGGTCTACTCACGTACTGCCTTACCTCTGCACATACAATCTGCTCCTTGTGGGTGCTTATTGTGACTTTATCAATCTGTCTCTCTCAGGCTTCCCACATTAGCAGCCCGTAAGTCAGCCTGACCTGCCGGGATCTCCCTGCTAATTTCAGTTTAAGATACCATGATGATTTCTCTATTAGATTAGTACCTGAGAGACCCTGTATTGGTTTATGGATATCTCTTCCAAGTCTGGTCCCAGAATATTGACACCTTTGGCAGGTTGACTCCTTGTACATATCCTTCATATGTTCTGTTCTCTTAGCATGGTAATGCCCCAATGTTTAAGTTGCACCCCCTCATGTTGAGTAAGCTAGGTACATGAAACTGAAGAATCAGACCAGGTTTCATTCTTTGCTATTTTCTCCTTTCGCTGGTTAAACAATTATAAAATTGAACATTTCAGGTGTGATAAGCAATTATAAACTTTAGCATTCTAATCTAACAGAAGAGAGAAGGGAAAGAGGCATGGGAAAATGTCTCTGAAAATGTTTATAAGGTTCCTTTTTGCATTCTAATGTTGAGTTATCACTATTGGTTGCACTGGGTCCAACCTTCAGAAGCAAAGCAAGGTAGAAGTGGGGCTAGGAAAAGCAGGAACCAATGGGCTGATTCATCCCAGGAGGCCAGGTGTCTTATTCCTCTCCGGTTCTGTGCACATATTTCCTTTTTAAGCTTTTTCTCTTTTTTTGAGTAACACCACCAGATTCAAATCTGTCCTTCTCATTGGTCCTATCCACCACTTCTCTTTTTGTCATCTTCTTTGAAATTTCATACTTCTGTATCTGGACAAACATCTCTCCTAGCAACTGGTTAGGTGGTATCCTATTATGTACCTGCAAAATCTAAGGAAGGAATGTGGGGAAGAGTAAGATCTGTCATGGGCCTTAGGTACTTTTGCAAAATTATGTCAAAGCAAAACAAAGATCAGTGGTTCTGGCACGGTTTCTGTCACTGAATATATCTAGATGGGGGCCAAAAACAGAAGCTGAATCCAGATAAGGTAGAGTTATTGTGGATGGGTAATTTTCAGTCCCAAAATTAGGAAGGTGGCCTGTCTTGAATAAGTTAGCAGTCACTTCGAATGAACAGATGCACATTTTGGAAGGTTCTACTTGATTCCATTTTTCACTAGAGACCAGGTGGTGTCCTCTGTAAGTAAGGGCTATACTCAGCCTCAGTTGGTCTACCAGCTATGACACTACCTAGCCAAGAATAGCTTAGCCCTAATAACTTCATAATTGCATTACTGCAATGCATACTACTTGGTGGTATTGTGAAGAATTCCCAAAACACAGCTCCATGGTTACCAAATGGGGTGGTTAAATGAGATGACACAACTGGTCCTGAAAGCAGTCCACCTGTGAGCTGTTGGACTGATATGAATCTTTAAAGCTGGAGTTAAATGTAATAATTCCTCTATCCCAGTGAACCTCTGGATTACGGGTCTGTAACCAATTCATCCCCAGCCGAATAAGGATATTCAAAGAAGAAGTTAAGTAAAATTATAAAGTATCCTGATGTTTGTTATGGGTGAGGAAGAACAGTATATTCAGCATTCAGAGCAGAATGTAAAAATCTTCTGTGTATGGTCTCTAAGCGCATCACAGGTTCAACTGTTGAGTGGGCCAGGTACTTTTTTGCACAATAATCTTGTCAATAAAGCTGGCTGTACCTCTTGAACCCAGTCAGGAAAAAAGTGCATATTGGACTATTTTGAGAGCATAGAATTACAGGTAGGATAAAATGTGGTCCTTGGAGTCATATGGCTGAGCTTCCATTAATTGCCTGATGGTCCTCTTTCTCAGCACTTGAAAGAGACACTGATTTTGTTTCCAGAGAATTATAGCTTAGATGATTGGGCACTTACCAGCAAATGGCTTTTTATTCCACAAGTATTATTTTATTCCACTTCACAACTGATACATGGCGAGAGGGTTTAGCACAGCAGCCAAGTGCACAGTGCCCCAAATTTCCATAATACAATCAGAGACCAAGTGTGTTTCTGAGGGGTTCCCCCCCGCCCCCCCGTAACTGGCAGCAAAGGTCCGTTTGCACCCAGTTGTATTGGCTCTATTCCAGAAGGGTCTCAGCATTTGGGGGAGAAAGTAGGAAACAGTACCCAAAAGGTATAAAATTTCCTCTCTTTCCCACCTCCAAATTGTCTCAGTTCTTCAAGCCTTCCATCTATCCAGGCAGGGTTGGAATTTGTCCTCTAAGGTGTCCAACGTGCCTTCTCAAAATAGCTCATTCCACAGTTCATTAAATAAGTCTTATTTAAACTGGTCAGTTAAAGCCACTTTGTTCCAGCCCATATCTTTAGAATAAAGTTGAAAATCTGCTAGATACATCTGTACTTTCCGTTTACATTGATGCACTGCAAATTTCACGATTAGCTCCAGCTCTTTTACTAGAATCATCAAAGGCAGTTTCAGCATGAAATTGGCATAATAATCTAAATCATTATTGCCTATGATGAGAATTGCCCATTTGACAGCTCCATCTGTCAGGAGTCCAAGGATAAATCTCACCCAAGAACTTTCCATGGGAAATTCTGCCAGTCTCGGGAAATATAACTTTCACTGAGCGATGAAAGCGTTGAACTTCTCCAGCACTTACTAAAGAATGAACATAGAGAGTGAAGCTGCACAGCTGTAGGAGCAGGAATATCTGGAAGTGCTTTGGCGTCAGTAGGAGCCAACTGCTATGCCTGACCTAACCATGGCGTCATTTAGGTAATTGCTTATGCTAACTGATTAATCTGGACAGCAACCTAGTTCTTATGTAGACTTTTTAAAAAGGCCGCAAAGCCGTATTAAAGGTAATTGAACTAATGAAAATGTTGTAGACTCATAATTGCGTAACAGGAGGGTTGGCTCAAGCTAGGCCAGTAGAACAGTACCAGCTCTGGTCTTACTGCTATTTCTAAAGCAGAATATAATGGAGTTATCGGCTTTTATGATTTAAAAACTATTCTTCTGAGGCAACATAGAACTCCTCCGTATTTGTCCTTTCGGCAATTATATCACACTGCTGACTCATTCAGTTTGCTTTTTATTATTTTGCTAGTATTTTGCTATTTTATTTTATTTTGTTACCTGTTATGATTTTTTTGGTCATTTTTCTATTTAATTATCCCAAGGTATACTATTACCAAGCCTTGTGCAGTTGATTCCCCCCCCCCCGCCCTTACTGAGGAAATTTGCATTTGTTATATTTCATTCTGTTATTTTGATCTTGCTGACCACGAGGGGCCATAGAAATTGAGATAGCTAGGAGAGAATTCCACTCCTTGTTTCTGCCCTGCTTTCCCCTGGTTAGAAGGTGGGTGATCTTGGCTGTCCATTTCAGCATTTTCCTTCATAGAAAAGAGAATAATGCCCTTTTCCCTTTTCTCCTCTGTGAGGACAGAAAGTTTGGAGATGCAAGCTTTTTATCGGAGTATGTATTTTGTTAATAAAAAAGTTTGGTTCTAGACATTAGAAATGGTGCGTTCCCTGTTTCAGAGTACAAATCAGTATAGATCCTGTGTCCCAGAGCGTCAATTTATAGCTTTTCTTTTGACGTTTAGTTTTCATAGCTAAGCCAAAAATAATCTGAATTCCTTTATAAAGAAGCAAACAAACTAAGACAAAGAATTATTTTAATATTTGGATCCAGCCTCCCCCTGACAAAGAAATTTAATGAAATGCAATAACGGAGAAAGAGTCAACTTTTGAGTCAACTGAGTCATAGTTGAGAGTCAGCAAAGGGGTACCAAATTTCTGTTTATGGGGTTATTTATTTATTTATTTATTTATTTATTTATGGGTTTATTTATTTATTTATGGGATGAGCTGTCCTTTGTAAAAAAACAAAGTAACATGGACTTTTTAAAAAAATAACACAGGAGAAAAAGAGCATTATTCCAAAAATCGTGCATCTTTTCTCAAAATTTTGCTCCACCTTTTCACGATGGTCTACTTTTTCTAGAGGTTATTCCACATATTCTTGTTTTGCCCGGGCAGGTCAACCGAAGGCATAAATCTTGCTCTGGATTAAGTTTTGAAGTAGGGCAGGCAACGTCTGATTCAGTCTGAGTCAAAGTCGGCTCTTTCCAAAAATTCTGGTCTGGAACAGAATCTTACGGCGCTGATTACAGTGGTATTATTAATACTGCCATTTCCATAATTCGAATTATATCCTGATAGTATGTTAGTACAATGCATATACCTACTCGCGGATGGGATACAGCTGACGTTGTTGATGTTGGTGTCATGAATGGCCAACCTCCTTTGACAAGACTAAAGCCTCCTTGTCAGATATCTGAATCCACCCCTCAGTCTCAAGCAGAATCATTTGGGTTTCGGCACATATGCAGCAACCCCTCCCTTTCTGCTAGAGAAAGAAAAGCTTTCTCCTTTTAAAACCAAGCAGAGTTGTTGGATAAGAAACTGCAACTGGTGGAATTTAGCATCTGCCCATAGCCTCAGATGTAAGCTAGAATTTGGAGGAAGCAGGATTTTCCAGGTGACAAAACTAGCAGAGATAATATCCGTTTCAGGGTCATCTGTTTTTGGAAGGAATAGGGGTAAGGTAGCTAAGAACTGTACTACGGGCACATACATTCATTTATGGTCTGCTAGCTCCTGCTGTCTTGTTTCCGGTATTTATGTTCACGTAGGAGGAGTAAATGAGTCAAGAAAAAGAAAATGACCAAGAAAGTTGTGGTTGGATGGATGAAGAGATCCTGAAGGCTGGAGGTGTTTAGGAGGTTTAGAAACCAAGAGGCAGCGTGTGACCCAGTGGAAGGAAGGATGGTTTGTAAGGATAGAAAGGTATGGAGAGGAATAGAGAATGGCGGGCTTGCAACTCGCTTTAGCTACATTTTCTTACCTCGTTCCTTTAATTTCTTTGGCATAACAGTTCTCACACCTTGGCGCGCCCTGCATTCTGCAAAAGAGAACATAGTAGGTACGCATGAACCATCCTGCTTTGGCGCACATTTGCTCTGCCTTGAGTGGAAATATCATTCTGCCATTCACCCTTTCCAGTTTAGCTAAAATAATTGTATGGAGCAAATCCGATACCCATCTTACAGGTTTCTCTGATGCAGTTTCCATTTCATGAAACCTCTAACAACAAACACGACTGATTAAAATCAACTCTTTACCAGATCTGTAACTATTGCTTAAAAGTGTATTTTTGGGAGGACAAACCAGAAATGTCATTAGAAAGACCATATGTAGAGGGCGAGGAAGTGTTGAATGGTTAGAGTTTAAAAAAAACTTACTGTGATAATGAAGCAGGACTAGCAATGCAATTCTTTCTAAGTCAGTGTTGTCCAAACTTGGCCACTTTAAGATGAGTGGACTTCAACTCCCAGAATTCCCCAGCCAGCATGGCTGGCTGGGGAATTCTGGGAGTTGAAGTCCACTCATCTTAAAGTGGCCAAGTTTGGACAACACTGTTCTAAGTTCATGGAGTTTATTATTACATACTCAAGACCTGAGATCTTAGCAATGTCTCTTCACAATGAAAAATAAGAAGTTTATGCCACAGTTACGTGTTATGCCCAGACTGTGGTATTAATTTGAGTTTAGGGAATCAAGCCATCTTTGAGCCAATGTTTACAATCCAAGCATGAGGAATCCATAGAGGATCAACAGGTCTAAGTATGTCTCATTGGACCCTGGAGACTCCTATCAACCATTAGCTGATCGGTCAGTAAAGTTTAATTGTTTTTGCAGTACATTGGGCATATCTGGGCACCAAACTTTATCAGACCTGGGGGGAAGTGCTTTCATCTAGCTTATTTCTCACCCCACAAATGTGATGTACTCAAGGCTGTTGTTTCATCAAGATCTCTGAAGGAGGGTGAGAGGAGGGATGGCCTGTCCATTACCAAGAGAATATGGTTTCAACCCTTAAAGACAAAAGCTGGCCCATCCATGTCCTAAGCGAAAGTGTATACTTACTTTAAATCACTTTAGTATGATGATTCCAGTGAAGGAAAGGTAGTCCTGAATCCAAGATGTCTTCCAACTGTTCTGAATCCACTTTAAAATGCACCCAAGATTGGTTCAGGCCCTTTGGGCTATTTTCAGATCTCTTTGGATCTCCAGCTGCTATGAAGACGGCCCTGTTTATATGTTTGTGCATCTAGAACTCAGAGGGAAACACCAACCAACCAGAGTGTGCTATTTTCATTACTAGGGGAGCACAGAGAACTGTCAGCCCAACAATGCTGGCTTGTTGTCACTTTGTCCCATTCCCTAAGGCTGCTTTCTAATCTCACTCTGGTTCCTACCAGGGTCAAGAAAAGAGCTTTCTGGGCCCCAAATTAAACCTCATGCAAGGAGCACACTAGTTGCTCTTAGGAGAAATTGCAGCAGAGTTGGCTTCATGGGGATCTCGTATCTCTTGTCTGCCATCTAGCAGTCACCCTAATCAGTATACAGGTAGTCCTCAGTTAATCTTGGCAATTGGGACCGGAATTTCTGTCGCTAAGCCATGTGGTCATGAAGTGCAATGTCATGCGACCACATCGCTTAGCAACGGCAGTCTCGGCACTTCCCCTTGCCATTGTTAAGCAAGGATCGCCAGTCGTTAAGTGAATCCCAGGTGGGTTGCAAGCAGGCTGGCAGGCAGGTAAGGTGATGTGCCTGGTGCAAGGGAAGCGGAGCTGAGGGGAACTGCTGCCAGGCGGAGGGAGGGGTGCAAGCAACTTACCAGAGTGACTTGCGACCTTCCCTGCTGGCTTCCCCATTGATCTTGCTTGTGGGAAACTGGCAGGGAAGATCTCAAATGGTGATTGTGACCGCGGGACGTTGCAACCATTGTAAATGTGAGCTGGTTGCCAGGCGCCTGGGTCGAGATCACGTGACCACGGGAGTGCTGGGACAGCTGGAACTTTGAGGACCATTCGTAAGTCTCCTTTTTCAGAACTATAACTTCGAATGGTTGCTGAGTGAATGGTCAGTAAGCGAGGACTACCTGTATTGAAGATCAGGCATAGCCTGTGCTCACCACACTATCCCCACCTATCATACCACATTTGCCTAGGTTTCTCTAAGGGGACCTACCAGCTCTGTGCCAAACCATGACCGTGTTTGGTTTTTAAAAGACTGAAGGCCCAGGTGGGGCCCCTGTGCCTGCATGCGCCCACCCAGCCTGTCTCAGCAATATTTGCATCCCTGTCTTGTCCTATGCCCATTATGGAGGTAAGCCTTCAGTGCCTCCAAAACTGCTAACAAGGGTGTGCCAACTGCTCTGCATCCAGGCTTCTTTTCCTGGCCATGACAGCACACTCCTGGGAGGGCATTTCGAGAGATGTGAGGCAGGACAAGCCAAGGATCTTCTCCGATGAGAGCTGAGATACTCTTGCAAAGCAGCATGGCTGCCTTAGCAGGTGCAGGAACATATTGAAGTTGCATGCCTTTGCGCCCTTCCAAAGATGGATGCTCAAGGGGAGGCAAAGAACAAGAGGAGCGTGAGGATGTGTCACACCAATGTGTACATAATGATGGTGTTGCACGCCTGTCACCACGCAGAGACTGCTTTCTACAATTACGACATCCCATGATCAGGCAGGGTCACTGACTTGCTCCACTCCAGGAATTGGATTGCGCCTTTGTGTAGGAGACTCGTTCTTGGCTCATGTCAATAACTTGATTTCTGTGAATATAGTAAAGGGGGGAAATCTAGTACAATTGTTAAGCTGGAAGATCCTATTTATAGAAAAGGTGTAGCCATCAGACAAGCATACTTTTTCCCCACAATACTTATCAACATATCCTTTTAAACTCAATTTAAAATTTAAATATTTTATTTATTAATTTTTTTTGCCAGGAATAGCTTTAAAGCAGAGGCAGAAGTTAATTGTACTTCAGGCTGTGATCTTCTCTGCATTAACTAATTTAATGTATTAACCCATCCATTAATATCTATACCAGTAATAATAGTTGGGAGAGATCTTGTCTACTTCTGTCAAAGTCCTTCCTACTGTCTTTTCATGCAGTTTGACTGTGAATTAAATTTAAATTACCATTATATTCTACTGCAGTGTGGGTTAAATGCAACACATTTACCAACTCATCAGAGGTTCTTGCTTTTCAAAATGTAATTGATTTCTCATTCAATCCTAGGCGCAAATCCCTACTTTACAGTTGCCATTACATTTGGCATGAGAATAAGGATCTGTATTTCACAGTGCTTTTCCCAGGTCTACAGCTGTTGATTAAACTGTGAAAGAATCCCCTTATCTTTCAACAGCTAGAATAAACTGGCACTCTTCCATTGTTCCATTCACAGAACAAAACTGTAACCACCTCCAGTTCATCACTGCATATATATGACCCATGGATATAAAGTAATATTTTAGCTTTTTGTTTAATGAAAACAATATGGTTCCAGTTACACTGTTTTACAAAAGTGCCTGGAAGGGCCATCTAAAATCAGCAAAGCCAGAAGTGTTGCTGTGCACATGACTAAACAATTGTCCTTTGAAATCAAATCTCCTGTTTTAATCTTATGATTTAAAAAAGTATGCTGCCCTATAATTAATACCTCAGCCTAGATCAAAACAGTTAGGTCATTTTCCCCATCAGTCATTCAACCACTGATGTGCCAAAATAACAGTAAAGAAAACCAGCTTTGGGTTATTTCACCAGTGCCTGGGTGAGGTTGTAAATATGTCATAAATCAGCAATGGATTCATGGCTGTGATCTGAACAATATCACTTCTGTCTGAATCATCTTTTCAGTGAATAGCTGGGTTCATCCCACTGGAAAAAAAGACCCATATAAAAAAACAGCACACTAAGCTAGAACTGTGTTACCTTATGTCTGATTTTCTATACGGCATGTCTGATTTAGTTTTTATAGAGAGAAAGATTCATAAGAATACATGACCAGCCCTGCTTAATCATAGCAAAAACCTACTAGTGAGCATCTTATGATCTTTAGTTGCAAAAACACCCATCTAGTTGTATTCAGTAGTCACTGGCATTCAGAGATGGGGTGCCTCTGGAGGTGCATATTGCCACCACGACTAGCCGTTTTTGATAGCTTTCCCCGCCATGAATTTGTCTAATCACCATCTAAGTTGGTGACCATCACTACATCAGCCTCCCAGGAATCTGAAATGTGTTAGATCAGGGTTCCTCAACCTTGGCGACTTGAAGATGTGTGGACTTCAATTCCCAGAATTCCCCAGCCAGCATGGGTGGAGTTGAAGTCCACACATCTTAGAGGCGCCAAGGTTGAGGAACCCTGGGTTAGAGTATTGGCTCATTTGCTGTTTGTGAATATGTAAACTCATTTATTGATGTGTTTATTTTCTTGTGCTTCCATTCTACCCAACCATACAACTTCTCTGAATGGTGGACAATCAAGAAAAATACATTAAAAATAGAACTCTGTAAAACAACATAAAGGCAGTATAAAAACTACACAAAGCCATGCTAAAATCAGCATAGAAAATGAGCAAGCTAAAAATCAGAAGGAGCAGTAATAATGGCAATAAGTACAGAATAAAATCATAAAATAACAAAAAAGCTGAAGATCTAAAACTCCATAAAAATCCTTATAATGCCTGGGGAACAAAATAAAATATCCTCCCATGGCATTGGAAGAGGCCAGTGAAGAGGACATTCTGGAGAGGGTGTTCCACAGATGGAGCATCACCAGTGAAAAGCCTTCGCCCTCGCTGGGTAGAGGATCGGGAGAATGACTTCAGCTAGAGATCTCAAAGGAGATTTTAAGGGTTAAAGGGTTAAAGGCAGCACGGCCCCAGCTCTTAAGGCAACCCCCAACAGATGGGTAGCCAGTGTGGATGGTGAAGCACTGACACAATGGGATGGTATTGGCCAGTCCCTGTTAGCAATGGAAGTGCCCTATTTGGAACCAGTTGAAGGGGCTGGAGCACTTGGAAAGGCAGTGCCAGTATAACGCAGTGCAATAGCCCCAAACAGGAGAATGCCCGGGCACGGATCACTCCTGCAAAGCTATTTCTGCCCAACTAGGAATGTATGTTAGCCAATACATAAGTAGTATATTGGTCAAACTTGGTGACTCCACAAGGGCCACTGTAACCTCCTAGCTGGTGGAATAAAGTTATTATGCTTACATGTTCTTTGTCTCTGACTTTTATTAGAAACCTACTAATACCTAGCGTGTCATTCTAGCATTGTCTTTCACTGATATCTATATAAGCTACAGTTCTATAACTTCCCGGTGGGATTGGAAGTTGTCTTCTGAATACCAGTTGCCGTAGCAACTGATAATAATGGAGGTTATAATAGCCTAGCACAGTTTTGCTGAAGGGCCCTGTCAGATTTTTATGTATTTGGTTTATTCTTAGAAATATGACACACCGTTGTCGGTTTAACATTTGTTGTGTAAGTTACCAGCAGTGGAAATAAGCCATACGTGAGACATAACCATGTTAGAGTTCTTTTTCTTCCTCTCTTTCAAGTATTGGTTGCACCTTTTAAAATGGTGAAGTTAAGCCGCCAAACAAAATATAATGTGAGAAAACTCCAGTAAGGTACTCTAATATACTTTTGGACATTGGCCCAAATTTACTGTTCTTATCCCAAGTCACAACACAAGGAAAGCTGATTTTCAGTCAATGCATGTATCTTTATTTGCCATCTCTAGCCAATAAGAGGCCTTAAAAAGGATTACAAATAAACCTTTCTACAGGGCATGGACCTAATTCAAATCTCTTTTTTTCCTCCTCTGATGTAAGGGCTGAAGCTCCCAGTCTTAAGCCTAAGGAAAGAATGGCCAAGAGTCTGTTGATTCGAAAGGGTGGGAGGAAGATGGTTAAGATTCAAACTCTGGGGCTGAAATATCTTTAAGGCTTGATTTCCATGTTCTGCTGTAGGCAGATCTTCTGCATATAGATGACTTCTTTCTTGTCTGTAACAAAGACATTTTTCTAAGCCATGATGAGTCAGTGACTCTTCTGCTATTGTCATGTCTGGGATCAAGTCAGATACTTGGTTGCTTTCAAAATACATCATGTCCTATGGAGGGGTCCATAAAAGGAGCTTAAGTGCAAAATGAGATTGGTTTTGCCTTCAGGGACCAAGAAGTTTCTGAAACTGTGAGTTGACTTTATCGAATAGGTTTTGTTTCAGAAGAGGGATCCAAAGAGAGTAAAAATCACATAAACTCAGTGACCTTATATAATGGAAAGCAGGGAATCTACTTATACAGGAAGCGATCACTATGGCAAGGAGGATTTTTCTCCTGTTCTCCACTCTCCCGCCCCCACATTATGATACGGAAAACTGTGCTGGCTGAGTCTGGGTCCTGATGAATATGCAGGATCCCTGCACTTTAATGCAATTGGTCCCTCCGCTTACATAGTCAGTGGTTCTGTCAGGGTTGGACCTGGAGGCAAAGGTTCACGGCCTCACTCAGGATAATGAACAATAGTCTCTAACGCTGCAGGGATAGACTACACCATTTGAAAAACCAAGCGGCTAAAGCTACGCGTTGCTTCAGATTCGACTTCAGAATCTGCAGAGGCACAAATACAGCACTTGTCCGTAACTCCGCATCACCTGGGGGATTGTATGGCTGTCCTCTGCAGCTGCTACATGATCCTCAGAAAAGGTATAGCTGCTTTAAAGGGCACTTCCAGACAGGCAGTTTAAGGTGCTTTCTTCCAGTCTGTGAAACAGCATAATAGTATACCAGTACAATTTGCTTTGTTTTGACAGTCAGTTTCTATTCTGCCTTTGTAAGAAGACAGAGAAGTGATGCTTGTCCTGTCTCCCACTCGCTCGCTGTCTCTCCTGTCTCATTTTACCTAGCTCCATTGCTCTAGCTCCTCTCTTGCTTAACTGCCTACTCCATCACTCTTCCCCTACTCCATTACCTGCTCCATCGCCCCTCCTTTGTCTATTCCTTTACCCTTCTGTGCTCTATCACCTGCTCCATCACTATTCCTCTGCTCCATCATGCTTTCCCTATTCTGTTGTCTGCCCCATCATCCATCCCCTATTCCAACATCCACTTCATTGGGGTGGACACTCCCAAGGGGCTGTTGACAAGCATTTGCAGAGAGACTCTTCCATACACCTCTGCTGTACAAGCTTCCTGTGGTTTGGGGCGTTTAACTAGCTATGCAGATAAGGAAACCTTATAATGTTTGACAAGTGCTTCTCATCAGATCACTCCTGTTGCTCAAGCCAAAATGGGCATGGGTGGAAGTTGCTAATGATCAGAGAGAAGTAGGCATGCCCACAGCAAACAAAAACAGGCCAAGGTGTTGCAGACAGGTACAGACAGGTACCTTGTACACTCTAAAATACCTTTCTGGAACCTGAATACCTTTGGAGACTGAAGCACTGCACAGCCCTAGAAGTCACACGTATTGTCCTTTAAGCACCACATATAGAACCATGTTTCATCTCCTTGGATCACTCACATGACTGGATGAATTGAGACTGCAATTAAGAACTTGCAGCAATTCCATAGTTGCATGACATAGTTTTGTGAAAGATGTTACATGGGTATATTGCAAGGCCCAAATTATGATAGCACTTTATGAAGTCCCTGCTCCCACTGGCTACGGGGTTGACATTGCTCAATCTTTAAAGAAAATGATCTATTTCTATTCATAGCTCTGTAGTTATGGAATAATCTCAAAGGGTGACATTCACATTCTTGTAAAGCTATCATGTTAATATTTGAAGACTTTCTTGGGGAGTAAATTTCACTGAACTTAATGGGACTTCCTTCTGCATAGATATTCATAAGACTGTGAATAGAGGTAGTCCCCAGTTTAAGAATGAACTCCGTTCCCAAGGTCTGTCCTTAATTCGAATTTGTATGTAAGCCAGAACGGTATTATTGTATTTTGTATTAGTTGTATTACAATTAATAATTGTATTAATAACAGTAGTATTGTGATTAACTCAAACCATTATGTATTTAACTTAAATCATTGTGTATTTAACTCGAATTTTGCTACAATAGGCTCCATTCTTAATTACAGCTCACCCGTAAACCAGGTGTTCTTAACCCGGGGACTACCTGTATAAAGCTCCCAAATATATACCTTTGGTTATCATAGTTTCAGTACGTACAGATTTTACTTGCCCTTCTAAGTCTGTGTTTTAAACTTTACATACTTGCTTGAAGACTGTGTACAAAAGAACAGTTAATTTATAAAAATTAAAGGGGAAACTCTCCGAATATTCTCTATAATAAAGTGGATAAAATTATGCAAGGAAAACTGAACTCAGAACATGTTCTGTATCATATACATATTTTTCTAAATCTAGAAAACTATTAAATCGGAAGAGGCTAAGCCCAATTCTTGCCCATTGCTAGCTTTTTCTGGTTTCACTTTTCCCAATCTGGTTCTTATAGATACTAGACCACAATCCCTGTTTAGCAGGTCCACGATGGGGAGAGGCTGTCTTGATATTCTGAAGTGCTTTCAAATATTTAACAGGAGAGATATAATCCCAGAAGTGAGAATTTTAGTAATTCAGAAAAAGAATGGAAAATGGTTTCTTTGAGTTTCATGAGACTGAGATTGATTAAGATTCTTCTGTAATAACTTGATTGTTTACTCTGCTCCAGAAGCTCATTGGCTGCCTCACAAGTGTTTATAATTGTTTTGAATCTTTGACACATGATGTGTTTTGCTTCTGGCAACAAGAAGCGTTAAAGCATCCAGTATCCAACAGCAGCTACGTGCATATATTGTGATTCCGTTATTTCTCAAAGCAGATCTTTTGGCTCATACTCAGAGGCCTTCGTGCATCCTGATGCTTCTTTGTTATTTCTTCATCTTTGCTTGTACTCCGTTATGGGGAGAGGAAACATGCTGAGACTTAAGGCTGGGAGCGTTGGTACAGGTGAATACTGATATCCAGGCTAAGCCTGTTATGCCTTAAAAAATTCAATGAATGTGTCAAGCATTATAGAATTAGCTTTCAAGTGTTCAGGGAAATGCATCTGGTAGGAGTTTGATATGAGACAGTCTTGGCATGAAAGCATAAAAGATGGATGGCAGTGCATCAAATATCAAATTAGGGATGAGAGGCAAGCTTAAAATGGCACCTTTATTTAAATTCAAAGAGGGCTACTGATTTTGAACCACATCAGATGAAATCACTGGATTCCAGGTTGTGGAAAACAAGTCAAAGGATTTATTTGTTCATCACTGAAGCATCAGTTTTAAAGAAAATCTATCCATCTTTGGTCTTTTCCTAGATGCCAAAAGTTAATCGAAATGCATTGCTTTTTCTGAATACCTCCTTCTCCAAAACTCACCAAAGTTCTTTAGTTTCATTGTCACACGCTGATTGAAGTCAAGAAAGTATTGGCAGCATCATCAATTAGATTGGATAACTCTAGCTCTGCTGACAGTGCCAGACAGATGCTTCCTCCAGACTCCTTAGCTGCCTTATGACAATTATTTCTTAAATTCATTCAGAAACATACCGTGAAATGCTTAATCTGCCTGATGTGATGCAAGATGAAAAAGTGCATATTGATAAAAGGCAAAAGGTTTTTACAATCTGAAGAGAAACAGAGTATTGGGGCTTCTGGAGGAAGAAATGGCGGACTGAAGGCGGCTCCATGAAAAGGATGACCGCAGCGGAATGAAAAGCCAGCGAGTAGACCGGCCCTTCTCCAGACCAGGAGAGGACTTGCAATCACCCACAAGTGGTCCAGACAGTTCTTCCTCACAAGGAGACTGCAAGATAGTGGTCTCTGACAGGTTTAGAGCTCTGGGAGATGAGGGAATAGCCATCTTGCTCAAACCATGGTCAGCACCTTTGAAAGGACACTTAAGTTTGCTAATCACTTTCAGAAATTGCTTATTAACTGCTTTTCAGCTGTTAGGAACATTTGAATCAACAAGTTTGATAGCACAGGGTGAGTTTCCTTCAATCCTTAGAGAAAGAAAGTTTTAACTACAAGTTTAAGAACTGATGGGGGGGGGAATAAACAGCAAAAGAGTGATTAAAACTTCAATTTTAGAAAGTTACAAATGGACTAAGAGTCCAGATAAATTTGAAATAAGATTAATTATGAATTATGAATAATTAATGAATTAATTAATTATAAAGAATCCTTCCCATGGAAAAATGTTTTGCTTTGAATTAAATAATAATAATAAGATAAGATTTTAAAAATTGGTCACTAGAGGGAACTAAAGATTACTAGTAAAGGAGAAGAACACTTAAACTCGACTTATAATTACAGAATGAAGCAAAATATTTTAATATTGGACATATGGAAAATGGACTCAAGTTATTATGAATAGTGACACAGAGACATCTACCTCTATGAGGAGACTGTGTCTAAAAGATGCTATGGAAGAGGAACAAGTTTTATCTGACAAGATCGAGACTGAGTTGAAAGTAGATTTACAAATGACAGGCTACAAGACATGGAAAAAGATGTTACATTGGACATACAGAAGAAACAGGCTGATGTTTTAATAAGTAAAAGGGACATACAAACAATAAACTAAGAGAGTGACCAGGATAATTTTCCTATATTGGATTTACAAAAGAGGCTTGTTAAAGCTTTGAAGAATCTCATGAGAAGGGACACCAAAAAAAATGAAAAGAAATCAAGTTCTAGGACATTATTTGAATGGACTAAAGATTGTTAGAAGTAAAAGAAGGGGATGAAAAGATGGTTTATTTGATCAAAGTTAAAATAGATGAGTTGGTATTTCCGGTTACCCTTTTGCTGACATCAGGACTGAAAGGGCAATGCTTTATGGATTTGTTTAAAGATAAGAGATGGGATATGGGAAGAAGAGATAAATTGTTATATTTTAAGAGGAGGTGATAAGTTACTAAAATTGTTTATACTTGTGATAAAGGTGGGAAGTCACTTCTTTATATTTTTCTCTCTTTTTTTACTATAGTCTTATTTTTCTTTTCTATTTCTATTTCTATTTCTGTTTCTCTTTTTTCTTTTTTTTTCCCCTTTCTTTTCTGCACCTTCTACTTTCTTTTTATTCTGTATACTGTATAGAATATATATAGTAGTATTATATGCTTTTTAAAAATTTGCATTTGTTTTTACTGTTGTAATTATAATCTTTAATAAAATTATTATTTAAAAAGTGAATATGGCAGAATATGTTTCATAGAATGATTCATTATAAAGCAACCACCTGGTCACCAATATATTTTAAATGAGAGCAAGAGCTTTAATCAATATGAACAGAACTACATATGTTGGAAATCCTAAAGAGTGCAAGGTTATTGAAAGGGTTTCTTTTTCGTCCATAGATGGGAATAAGATCTAGAACAGGATCTTGGCCTGTGGAAAGGATGAAATGATTTTTATTAGTTCCCCCACCAGTTTTGTTTAAGTTATTTGGGGGAACTTAAGAGCCTATGTGCAGAAGTAGAGATTTATTAAAGTTGTCTCTCCACTTCTACTGTTGGAGCTTCCATTAGTGAAAGGATTTAGCCTCCAGACCCCTCATCGTCCTCGTTGCTCTTCTCTGCGCTCTTTCAGGGCCTCGGCGTCTTTTTTGTACTGTGGTGACCAGAACTGGATGCAGGATTCCAAGTGTGGCCTCGCCAGCACGGTGCAGAGCAGTGCTATCCCTGCCCTTGGTCTCGATCCTATCCCTCTGTGGATGCAGCCCGGGACTGTGTCGGCTTTTTGGGCAGCTGCAGCACACGGCTGGCTCACGCTTAAGGGGTGGTCCACCAGGACACCTCGGTCCCCCTCACAGGCACCACTGTGGGGCCAGGCCCTGCCTACCCCGTGCCTGTGCATCTGGCTTTTCCTGCCTGACTCTTCCCTCCACTGAACTGCACCTTGCTGGATAGGACCCAATGCTCAAGTCTGTGAAGATCCTTCTGAATCCTGAATCTCTCTTCTGAAGTGTTAGCAGTTCCCCCCAGCTTTGTGTCAGCTGCAAACTTGATGAGCGCCCCTTCAATCCCCTCATCTAGGTCATTTATGAAGATGTTGAAGAGCATCGGACCCACAACAGAACCCACGACAGGTGCCCCACTGCATAATTCCCTCCACGTAGATGTAGTTCCATTAAGGACCACATAATTTTAATAATTATACATAATAATTATACATAATAAATTATTATATTACATAAATAGTATAGATATTTATATATAATAAAGAATTATACATAATAATTATGCATAATAAACACATTTTCTCTCCACTGAACTGCATCTTGTTGGATGCCATTACTTATACGGGTTTTTATTTATTTGTTTGTTTTTATTTATTTAATTTCTATAGCCGCCCATCTCAGCCCAGTGACTCTGGGCCTTACATATAAAAGTCTGCTCAACTCAGATGGAGACCAAAAGTCCTCACACAGTACACACAAGCGGACCCCTGGCCAGGCAAAACCTTTATCGGAAATAATTTTTGTTTTGCATGTCATGCTACGTAGTACAATGGCAAACCGCAGCTTTCGAAAGTAAGAGTGAAGGTCATGCGATCCTAAAGTAAAACACGAAGGCAAAGGAGGGGCACGACTGAAGACAAGGCACGTTCGTAAAACAGGCTTTTGGACTTCAGGTTGAAAATCACTCATTTATATGTCATCAGTAATTTTTCACAAAATAAATCGTGGGTTTTGATTTTTTTTAAAAACAATGTTGCCAGCGGGTCTCATATAATTTGCATATGATTTATTTTTTGAACAATACCTGCAGAGTCTAAATAACTCTTTTTCCAGCAACTACAGACTTTGGTGGCATTGTATACAACAGATTTCCCCTCTTTTATGCATTTTTAATGAAAGGCAGCCCATTTCTTGTACTTTCTTTCCTTTTTTGGCTTCTAATTGCCATTCCCACTGGGCAAGCTGGCACAGAGCAGATGCAACATCGGGAAGGTGGCAAGACCTGAGGAAGCCCCCATAGCCGCCATATGGCACGAGCATCTCTGCGAGCAATTAGAAAGCTTGTCATGATTGCTTTACAAGCCACCTTTCTGGGGAAGAAGACCCCATATCACTGTAATAAGTGACCTTATCATTTGTAATCTACATTCCACGGGGCTTAGATTTACACTTCATCTTTCTGGACTACTACGCATATCCATGTATGTACATACTGAAGAAGGACGTCTAGATACGCTTTTTTCACTCTTGTGGTAAGATTCCGGCCATGAGTAAGAGCCACTATAACGAGAACCACAATAAAATATTTGAGGATTTGCTGTACATTCTATAGCAATAACCTTTGTAGAAAAAGTATAACAAACACACAGCAGCCCAACTGCAAAAGGGAGATGTGGGAATTCTTTCCTTTGGGGCAAACAATGTTGTGAAAAGTGCAGAGGAGTAAGCAATAATAAGCAAAATAATTTAAACACATAAAATAAAAAGTGGGAGGAATGACCAGTCTAGTTAAAGCATTTGGGTTTGCTTAGACATTTTAAATCAATTATGATTATTCTGTCTATCCACCCATACATACCTATCATGCTATTTCTTTTCAGATTAAGCATCATTATGTATTTAACTATATAAGCTTGATAACTGCATTGACTAACTATATTTAACATATTCTTCAGACTATTACGTTTAAGTATAAACATAGTTTCTTGGTTTTCTTTTGGTGTTTGTAAATGAAAAACTAGACTGCAAATGTTTTCATTCAGGCCCACAGTAATCTAGGTGATTGCAATTCATAGTTTCTGACATACGTTTTAGGCTTTTCGTTGCTCATTTAACCTGTATCTTTGCTTGCCTGCATAATTTGTCAACTCCATTCCATAAGATCAGACTACCTGAAGATAAGCATGGTTTTCAAGTTGGAGGAAGAAACATCAATAATCTGCACTATGTTGATGTCACTACGCCAATAGGTGAAAATGCAAGTGATTTGCAAGCTCTAATAATGAAAATCAAGGAGGACAGTGGAAAAAATGGGACTAAGATTAAATATAAAGACTACACTAATGATAACAGGTACATCAACCAACCTTAGAATAGACAATGAAGGTACTGAATTCATGGAAAGCTTATGCCTTTTGTTGACTATTAATAGTAAAAGAAGCAGCAATCAAGAAATATGCCACAGACTAGCACTTGGTGGGGAAGCAATGAAGGCCTTGAAAAAGATGTTCAGATGCTGCGACACATCTACGTATATCTACAAAGATCAGAATCATGCAGGCAAGGATTTTCCTTGTGATACTGTATAGAAATGAAAGGATAGAAAGAGTATTGACTCTCTGAACTTCAGTGTTATAGAAGACTCCTGAAAATACCATGGATAGCCAAAAAAACAAACAAGTGGAATATAGAATCAATCCATTTCTGGATAAAGTCACACATGATAAGGTCACTCAAGGCACAAATGACCAGGCTCCAATTATCATATTTTGGACACTTTGTGCAAAGTCCTAGCTCCCCTGAGAAGTCCACAAAGCTGGGAAAGGTGAAAGGGAAGAAAAAAGCAGCAAGGTGGATGGACTTGATTGCAGTGGTGTTAGATGCACAGCTGGAGGACCAGAATGACCAATTTGGAGACCGATCATCCTAGAGAAGATCTATCTATGTGCTGCTAAGAGTCAATCCCAGCTTGGTAGTGCATAATCAAAACCATCTGCGGCTGAAACCCAGAGAGATAGAAGCTAGGGCTGTGAAAGCTTTTGAAAAAGCAGGCTTCAGGAAGTGTATGGATGGGAGTGAAATTTCCCTCTTCAAAACTTTGAAATACACACCCGTGTGACAAATATGGGTTGTGACTGAAAGGTAATAAAATAGTCGCTATCTTTAAGTGACTAAAAAGCACCTCCATGTGAGACCTCATCCCATGACATAATTTTTGAAAAAGGATTTCACGGTTGGTGGAAATTTGCCACGTAGTTGGTATCTTTTGGTTGGAGCATTTCAAAACACTAATTCCAGCGTGGGTCACTGCCACAAGGAAGCATTTTTTTCATGTATGTGTGCGTGCTGTGTGTATGACATCCACAATACAACCCCAACCTGCAGGAGATTGATAACATTTAATGTGCTTGGTATCCTTAACTACTTTATCCCATAGGATTCAACAGGGCTTAAGCAAAACAAATTTTCTATGGACTGGGCTGTAATATTTAGGTTGACCTGAAGATGAAGCATGAGGTCAAGCCAATTTTCAAGCCAGTGTGTAACATCGCTGTTAAAGAAGTCAAAATAAGTACATACAGGAAAATGGGCAAAAGCTTAGTTTGGTTTACATCAACAAGGCAATGTAAACAATACATTTTGCCCTTGAATCTTAATAAGTGATGAACATGTCTGGATCAATACCTTTATTAAAATGGGGATGGTTAAGGAATCATATTTTGCCACTAACTTGGTCTTCACTTCCGAATTTTGAAGGGTCAGTGTGGTGTAGTAGCTAAGTGCTGGGCCAGGACTGGGGACACCCAGATTTAAGTCAACCCTCAGCCATGGAAATCGAGTCAATTATTCCCTCTCAACCCAAGCTCCGTCAAAGGGGAGAGACCACTACGAAAGTTGCCTTGAGCTTCTGGAAGAAAGGGAGGATATAAATCCTGTTGTGTTATAATGATTATGAAATCAAATCTTAATAATAGCTATCACCGTAATTGCTGTTACTTTTTTTTACTTTGTTTCCAGGACTATACGCTAACTATGTATTTCCAACAATCCTGGAGGGATAAAAGATTATCGTACTCGGGAATACCTTTGAATCTCACTTTAGATAACAGAGTGGCTGATTACCTCTGGGTTCCAGACACATATTTCCTGAATGACAAGAAATCCTTTGTTCACGGAGTTACAGTGAAAAATCGAATGATCCGGCTACATCCAGATGGAACCGTTCTTTATGGTTTGCGGTAGGTTACGTTTAATTGTATTTTGAAGCTCCTTTTTGGAATGATCTTTTTTCATAAGGTCTGGCCTGCTGGATGAATTTTCAGGCCATCAGTCAACCAATCAATCAATTCTCAACCTGTCCAAGGATTTTTACCAGACGCACATTCTTGCCTAATTGTATCCAGCTTGTGGTTGCTCTGAAACTCATAATCAAGATACGAAAATGTGTTCCTGCACAAAGATCAAGGGGAAATACACGGCGTGCTTATTAGGTGAAAATGGGAACAGACTCACTGGGTGAGTCAGGCTGAAGGTTACAGTCAGCGACATCCATGGGGAATGGAGTGGGGGGATCAAAAAAGGCAAGATGCCAGTCAGAGCCATACAGTCAAGGCCCTGCCCCTTTTGGACCAAGTGTCAATATTGCAAGCATGTAGTGGGGCTTCAATTGTGTGGTCATGTCCACCATCCTGCCTTTTTCTGACCCCACGTCCCCCTGGAACATCACTGACTGCACCCAGCCTTTCAAATCTGCTATTGTTTGGGCAGAGTCACACTGGAAATGATTGAGATCATTTGGGGTAGGATTGAATCGGTAAGTTCTAACAAGTTTTGCTATTGTTATTATTGTTATGTTATCACTCCTCTCAATGCCACTATATTCTATCTACGGCACATATGATTAATAAAACACCATTAACGTCATCATCATTGCTATCACCAAGAACCTACATAAATATAATTATCATAATCACCATTAAGATCATTGCAACCCTGCTTAGCTGATTGATGATCGGAAGGAAAAAACAACCATGAATCAACACTAGTATAATCTCGGGGGTTTTTTCTTTCCTTGTTCTTATCATTTCCATCATTGCAAATCAGTTTAACTCACCGTCAGGATAAATTTTTAAAATAACGCATTCTGTTGCAAAACCAGTTTGCAATGTAACTGGTAAATTAGACTGGGAGACATCCCAAAAATAATCTGAGAAGTTGGAGCAATTCAGATAAATTCATTATTTGTGATTTTGAAATACAGACCTAGGGAAGAGCAGGGTCTGAAGGAGGGAGTCAGACCGATGAAAGCCATGTCACAGTATTGTCACACAGACCCCACCTCTTTTGTAAATGCATTGTGATCAATCAATCCATTTTTATTCGGTCAGAATCACAATGAATTAGGATACAAAAAGAGAAACACGTAAAATTCTAAAATGTCGAAGAAAACTTAGAGGAGATACTACGGCGTACTGTACAAACTATAGAACAGTACTGAGCATTGTGACATCATACATAGGTATGAAAGGGGTGGAGCTTGTGGCATGACACAGCAACACTTGGTTGGTCAGTCCAGCCAAAGCAACAACCGTTTGCTGATACCTGCGGTTCAAATATGGTGATTTGGGGCTATCTGATGACTGAGGGCACAGCTGAAGGCTCGGAAGTAGCTTGGAAGCAGCTGGAGGGTCTGCAAATGCCCTTTAAGCTGCCTGTCCTGCTGTAGGTGGTCGGAGATACTGCTGTTGTTTTTATACAGGATACCAGAAGCAACGGATTGGCTGCCAAGCCAAACCCAACATTTGGGGTTTGGTTCTTTCCATGTTTTCAACAGGAAACACCAATATCATCTTGGAAGATTCTAGGTAGATCAAGAGCTGCCTTTCTAGGAGGGTTTAGAGCAGTGTTTCTCAACCTTGGCGAGTTGAAGATGTGTGGACTTCAACTTCCAGAATTCCCCAGCCAGCCCTGCTGGCTGGGGAATTCTGGGAGTTGAAGTCCACACATCTTCAAGTCGCCAAGGTTGAGAGACACTGGTTTAGAGGCAAACAAATTACTCATACGAAGGAGAAAATCTAACTCAGAAAAATGGAAAGATTACTTATCTGTGTTTTAATGGGGAGTGAGGGAGAGATAAGTAACTCAATGTAGCTGGACTTATTTCTGAATAACCAAGCATAGGGCTAGGCTATATGCATGAAATCCTAACCAGGTTGACTTCCTCTGTAGGATTTACACTTAAGGACCAGCTCCCAGATGCTTAGATTTATGGAAATATATCTCTCTATGGAAGCAAGGCATAACTGTGCACTGAAATCAACGCAAAGCAGAGCGGCGTACAAAGTGGGTTGCACTGCCATTGATTTTGTTCCAGACCACTTAATTCCTTTGGGAGTGATGCAAGCTAAATCCGTCATTAAATCTCCCTGGAGGAATTTTCGGCAGACTTCCAGTGTAGCTAAATAATTTTTGCTAGGGGTGGAGTGTGGCTTTGTATTTAGCTGTGAAAGAGAAAACGAGGCATTTATAAGGAGTGGCTGATAAATTCCAGAATGCGGTTTTCATTTGTGAAACAGACCGTAAAGAAAATGTGTAGTTCTAATTAACTTCCCGGCTACTGCTTCTTCCATCAGATTGACTGCTGAAAAGCAGCCGAGAAGCCACGTCTGCTTCAAGAGAGTTTTGGACCCAGCCAAATGTTCAAGGAAGGGTTTGGCTGTGGCATTTTTATAGCATGCTCTGCTTTGTCAGATAGGAATATCTTCATGGGTTCCACTAACTTAACGCATCATCTTGGGTAGGTAAAACTGTGCAGAAGGATAGCAAGACAGACAGCATTTAACTGCCTTCAAAGTGCACGCATGTTCACATGGGTAGTTCATGCACTTCTATTCTTCACTCACCGATAGTAGAAGGAGGTGCGCTGAGAATGAACTCCTACCCCTAGGGAGTACGTGGGACTGGATCATAACGAGAATGAAGTCTGTTGGGATGGAACAGCTACAGTAGGAAATGCCTATTTCACATCTCTTCTAAGAGATTTCGATGTCTGAGAAAGAAAGAAAAAGGAGTATTTCAAAACATCACTACAGAGAGAATATAGATGTGCCAAGAGTCTTTTTTAACGCTTCAGTTTTGCATTCCAGAAAAAAGAGGTGTAAACAATTCACACAGAGTTGTTTGCCATAGTGAATTCATTCACAAATGAGGGCGGGAGTTTTGCTTATTCAGTTTCCAAGATTCTGTATCCTAAACCCTTTTTTTCCTGGCATTAAACCTGGTTAATTAACGGACTGCTGTTTGGGTGCTTGACATCTCTTCCCAGCCATGACCTTGTGAGGACTTCTTAGAAAACCGATTTCTGTAGCCTTCTCAGCATCCCTCTTCCACCTGCTATATGTGATTAAAATTGCCCTTCCTTGTACGGATGCTTGGGAAGGAACGGACTCTTGTTAGCATTTACCTTTTTTGCCGAATTTGCTTTTTTTTTTTTTTTTGCCTTCTTGACTCTACTGGGTTGCCAAAAATTATTTGCTATCACTTTTCCTAAACAAACAAAAAATCCTATTGTATGGAGGAAAAAGGAGAGAAGGTCTTGTAACAACAGTTGATCTGGCTCTGCTATCCGGCCATCCCTCTATCTGGATTACTACCAAGAACCTGGAAATACAAGAGGAAATATGTCTTTAATCCAGCCTCACAGGTTGATTGTTCTGGGGAAAAACGGGAGACGGGAGCATGATATGCTTTTGCTTTGAGCTCTTGGAACAAAGGCAAGATAGAAATCTAGGAGTTTATTTCTTTATCTGTTTATTTATTTATTACATAGATTTCATAGCACCAGCTCCCAAGACTCTGAGCAGTTTTACAATACTATACATTAAAAACATAAATAAATCAGAAGAAAGCCAAAAGAAAAAAGAAAGGAAAAAAAATAATCATGAGAATCATTTCTTCTCCAGCCAAAGCACAGCAACCAAACCCACATACAGACGTTAAGTGTGATCCCCATAAAATCTCAAATAACAGTAGTGAAAATTATAAGCCTAAGTAAATAAATAAATTCTGATTTTTCATTTGGTGCTGTGCTGGGAGGCAAGGAAATAATGAGGGGAAAACATAGACTGTTGTCTGGTAACAGTACAAGAACTGTCTTTTTTTTCCCTGTCTCTCCACACAGTAGGTCCACAATTTCATTCTTGTTGGTACCTTCTAAAATATCACCAAAGTTGGGCAAGGGAATTTCATGTTCCCTATTCCCCCCCCGCCCCAATTTTTTATTTCTGCCCAGTTCAATATTATACTGGTGGGGAACTAGAATTTGAATGGCCCAAGTTGTTTTCTCCATTGGAGGTCAACAGACAAATCTCCGTTCCTCCTTGGTTGCTTGTAAAGAAGCTAGCTAGACCACCAGTGAGGGTGGGACAGGGTCTCCATTGTATCTTAGGGCAGCAATAGTATTCTAAGCATGCTGGGCTGGGTACATAATGTATACAGCATTGTATGCACCATCTGCAGAAATAGCATCAGAAATGCTAAAGGGCAAAAGGAATTTAAGCTCGCAAGGAAGACTAAAATCAGCACAACATTTATGGCTAGGTCAATAGTAAGAAATAAAAAGGGATGATCTGGACTTCTGCTTTGAGAAGAGGGCAGGAGGATTATGGATGATGGGAAGGGAGAAGAGTTCCTCAATTCCTATTTTGCTTCAGTGTTCCCCCCACAGGGAATCATGTTCCAAAGGAAAGGACTAAAGCAGAACAAATTAGAAGGAAGTAGCAGCCCAAAGTAATCAAAGAGCTAGTTAGGAAATGCCTGGCTGCCGTGAATGTCTTTAAGTCCCCAGGACCAGATCAGTTGCATCCAAGAGTCTAGAAGGAGTCTGCAGATATAATCTCAGAGCCTCTTTCTGTCATCTTTAAGAAATCATGGAGAGCAGACATAGGGCAGAGGACTGGAAAAGGGCGTATTTTGTTCTGTCTTCAAAAAGGAATGTAGATAACTGTGGAGTGGTCAGCTTGATGTCAAGACTGGGCAGAACTATTTATTGAGCACCTGGTGGATGAGCATTTTAAAAAAGAATGCTTTGTTTAGCAGGACCCCATCTAGGCTTATCAAGAGCTTCTCATACCAAACTGTTCAACTCCCTTTGGTTGATAGAGCAACCAACAGATGCGGTGGATCTAATGGACCTCCATTTTAACATAGCATTTGACAAAATCTCACATGAGGAAGTGTTGAATGGCATATTGCAGAGCTCTGCCTGCCCCCTGTATGTTCAACATATTTATAAAAAATGCAGATCAGAGTGAAGGAGAATTTTCTCAAGGAGTATGTTTGAACTGGAGATCAGGACGCAATTACATTGAAGCACAACTTGGTTCATTCACACAATCATAGAGAAGCCCAAAGAGGGTGGAGTTTCAAGCCTTCATTACAGACTTATGCAAATTTATCTTTTATTTGTTGGTCATGGCCCTTAGCTTTGCTGTACGATATGGCATTCATGGTGATTGATAAGGTTAACCTTATTGATTCAGTATGGATATTGAAATGCGTAATAAGGGAGGAGAGCATGAGGTTAATACATCCTTTATAAAAAGGATCTTTTGGATTAAACAAAGGGGTCTAAAAATTGATGTTTCAAGTTGTTATTTTAGCATAGCCACTAGTTAGAAACTTTGAGTTTCAAGTGCTACTTATTAATCCTTTGCAGCCAGGTCTGCATTATTGAAGTTTACACCTTCATTTAGCTTGTTAACACTTGTTACATTCAGTGTACCTGAGAACTTGTCATGCCTGATTGATCTGGCATATTGTTTTATACAAAAATTACGTGTGAGTTAGGGTTCTAAGCTAGACCCTCAAATTTTCTCCTATGAGAGGTTAGAACATACGATTATCACATTTGCAGATGACACAAAAATGAGGGGAGGGGCGGGTAGCAAACACCTTAGAAGACACTATCAGGATTCAGAAGGATCATGACAACCTGGAAGGGTGGACAAAACCCAGCACAATGAACCTTGACAGTGACAGATGCAAAGCCCTTCATCTGGGTAGGAAAAATCAAAGGCATGAATATAGGATGGAAGATTCATACTAGGCAGCTGTGTGAAAAAGGTATCTGCCACCTTGCAACCAGCCCTGGGGGTGGCTAGCACCCCGAAGATATCTTTTCTACCAGCAGTACCTTGGAAGACATTGTTATTTATGTATGTATTTGGTTTTTGTTGTATTTTGATACTATTTTTACTGTATTTTAATTAATATTTATTTTTTGTTTTTATTGTAAACCACCCAGAGTCACTTCCTAGTGAGATGGGCAGTGACCAAATTTGAAATATAAAAAAATATAAAAAAATAAATATCTGGGTCCGAGCAGATCACAAACTGAACATGAGCTAGCAATGCGATGCAGCTGTGAAAAAAGGCAGCGCACTCCCAAGTAGTCTAGCGTCAAAATCAAGAAAACTCTTTTTCAGGGAAAAATGGGTTATGCTGTTCTTAGATATAAGTACATACCAAATAAAAATACTAAAAACACTACTGCTGCTAAATCGTTATTCCACTTTATTCTACGTTGGTCAGACCACATATTATGTCCAGTTCGAGGTAGCGCATTGCAGGGACTGACAATTTATCAAGACTCTGTCAGACTAGAGCATGTCCAAAGGACAGTAATCAAGATGATGAGGGGCCTGCAAGGGAAACATATGAGGAACTGTTAGAGATGCTGGTCGTGCTTAGCCTGGAGAAGAGAAGACTCTAGGAAAACATGCTAGCTGTTTGTCTGCCCAAGAAGATCAGACAGAGTTGGCACGCTTTGGGTCCCATTTATTAAACAGTGCCATCTGGCGGGATCCAGGAAGCGTGCCTTCCCTGTTGACGCATCCCCGCTGAGATCCAGATGGCTCTGACTCTGCTGGCCTTCAGAAAGGCCTTGAAGATCTGCCTGTCTCAGGCGTTGGGCCAGAATGCTGTGCGATCCATCAATATGTATTAACTGTGTGAAGTGAGTTCTGACCCTGGTGCCCCAGGGGCTGTCTCTCTTCTTATGTGCCATGTATCTTTTCTAACTTTTTACTGTTAGTATTTCTTTGGCTGTTTTGAATGTTGTTAGCCACCCAAGGTGGCTTGTAAAGGAGGGCCATATAAATAGAGTAGTTTCACTAGCCGAGACTAAAATAAAGTAAAATAAAATAAAATAAAACCAGAAGGGCTGTAATACAAAAAACAGGGCAGATTTATTAAACGTTGTTCCAGAGAAGACAATGGGCTTAAATTACAAGGATGAAGATTTTAGCTGGACATCAGGAAAAGAATTCTAATGGTAAGAAGAGCTGTTCAACAATGGTACAGCAGGCCTCAGAAGATGATGGAGAGGTCTCTCTGTCACTGGAGGTATCTAAACAAAAGCTGATAGCCGTCCGTCAGGGATGCTGTAGTAATAGATGCCTTCAGTGAAGATGATGGACCAGATGATCTCCCTTTCAATCCTTACCTTCTCTGATTGTATGATTCTATGACAATAACATACTGCCTCTCTCTAGAACATTGTCTAAAGCAATGTTTCTGAACCTCAGCAACTTTAAGATGTTGGACTTCAACTCCCAGAATTCCCCAGCCAGCCATGCTGGCTGGGGAATTCTGGGAGTTGAAGTCCACACGTCTTAAAATTGCTGAGGTTCAGAAACACTGGTCTAAAACAGCAACCATCACACTGTCTAATAGTAGGGGCAACTCCAATCTGAACTGCAGTTTAAAAAGTCCAAACTTTCTAAGAATGGGAAGATGATTGAAAGGGGTTGGAGAAAATGATAGTTCTGAGAAAATTAAGTGGAAAAAATAAATAAAGGGATTGAAGTGTAGGGATTAATATTGGGTGTTATTTATTTCTGCATTCAATATTTTGTTGTTTGATTATCTGAATGTCTTTTTGCTCCTTCGAAGAACATTCAGTACTCGTTGGGCAGTTGAAACTGCCGTAGAACCTTATTTCAAACAACTTTTTCTCACCAAAAAGATTAGCTGAAAAGGAAATCTTGTCTTCTTATCATCGTTAAGCATGATTCATATTTAATATCATTATACATGTACGTTCCCACTTTGTTTATTTTGAGTAGCCAAATGTATTAATCAATATATTTGACTGTTGGCCAACTTCCCAGGAATGTGGGTTTTTAGTTCTTACTATTTTAAAGCTGAACTGAAAAGTGGAGAAACTTAATTGAAAAGTGAATGAACTTTGTCTTAAGAATGAGAAATGTGACTCCTTTCCTTAGAGAAGAATCACATTAGTTATCTGTGCAATTATACTTGTGGATACTATTACTTAATTTTTATAGCTTTTAGACTAGGAATGCTTCCAAATTTTGACCCCTGCACCTGAATTCCCGAGCCATAGAGGAAAATAAAAATTAGGCATAACTTATTCCCACTGAAATCCAGGTTACTTGATTTTACTCAATGTACCTTAGTGATGTCAACAGCATACCAGCTAATTCCATGCAAATTGCAAATCCTTTTTAAGGTACAGCTTTAATTACCACCCATTCATCTTTATTTTAGCAAGACTGCAACAGATTTTTTAAAATTTCAAACAGTGCTTTTAGTCATAAGTTCCAGAGCCACAACCCTCAAGCCACAACATTTGGCCTAGATCTACTCCAGCAAATGGGTCTTCATCAAACTGGGAAATTTGAGAATGCCAAACAGGTTGAAGAAAAGCATTTGCCTTCTGCAAACAACATGATGTTTTCTCTAGGGACCGTATATGCAGTACCTGCTGAGAAAATATAATGCATGTTTGTGTTCTCTTTTTCTAACAACTGCATCTCAAGATACAATTGCTCCTGCTCTTGCCAAGCAGAGGAAGTCTTTGCACCTTTGTTTATCTCAAACCCACAGGGTCAAATCAGATTCAGACTACGTATAACCAAGGACAGCGAAGTAATTCTATTGTCAGCCCAAATAATAGTGGTGTTGTCAGATGCCACATGCTTTCTAAAAATACTCACTGCCCTAAATACTGAAGTAGCCTTAATAGAAATCTCTCTTCCACCTAAGAAGTTACGATTCATTCTACTGGGAATGGCAACAGAGCTGTCCCATTTTCCGAAACTAGCTTATTGTTTTGAGGTATAGGAAATGATTCCATGCAAGCAACTGGAAGGCCATATTGATCTAGTTGTCCCATGCCTGTAAAGGAGTTGGGCGAGCATTTTTGGATTACCTATGGATGACTCCCTTCAAACGCATTGAGTTTGAGATAACACAATATGGACTGAAAATGTGCCACTTAATACTTCAGGCACAACGGATGATGCCTCCTTGGCTCATATGGGAACTAATCCACAGAATGAAAACCGTGATTATAATCCAACCAGAGTTCGGCACACACAGGACCTTTGAAATCAATGAATTTAGACTGTGTCTGATTGAGGCAGCCAGGGTGCCTTCTAGGTTTTGGATGAAAGATGGCACAGAAGAATTTGGAAATACCAGATGCAGATATGTGATAAAAGAGGGAATATGCGTACATTCTGCAATTTTTTTTTAACTTCAGAGCTACTACAGTACTCTAAAGCTAGTAGCAAGATAACTGCAGCAAAATCAAGACCGTGTCCTTGCTTGCACTTAATTATGTCATAAGCACGCTCTGGCAACATCATTCTTTAAATGTGTCTCTGTGACGTTGCCTTTATCTCCTCCCCAGCTCATGAACAAAACAGGTTAACTGGGGTTTGAGGAGTACACACACACACACACTTATTCTGATACCATCCAAAGGCAGCCTGAAGGTGTGTAAAATTTGTTTGCCAGTCATTGCCTTGGAAGGAAATCAGAGGACTAGCGGGGACTGTGAAGAGAGATAATAGAAGCAAAACAGAAATTTATTTCTTTGTTCATTTATTTCAAAGATTTATATAGTTGGTTATGCACCATAATCCTGGGCGGCTTACAAACAATTGGAAACGGGACATCAAATGTCATGCTGGTAGAGTTTTCTGCTGACTCAAGGATGGACCTAAAGCCTTCTAACCTAATACTGGAGAAGGACCCCAAATTCTGCAGCATTTGATTTTTCTGGATAATATCTTCCTAGCCCTGCCCATTCCCATCCTTCAAAGCAATCTGAAGGCAGAGAAGTCACAGGGAGAGGAGTTTGAGCCAGAAAGCCGCAGCGTGAGAGATTGCAGGAAGGCTGAGAAAGGGTGGGAAGGCAGTGTAGAGTCAGTTGGCATCTTATCTCCTAAACAGCAACTTAGTCAAGGTTGGAAAGGAATCTGGGAAGAAGCACTTCCGGTCCTTCCAGGAGGGTCTGCCTTAATTAAGGGTGGGAAATTCCGAGATTCTGTACTTACCCCAGACTAGCAGGAAAGATGCCTTCCTGAAGACTGTGTAGTGGTTTCTTTCTTCATCTTGCCCAGCTCAGTGGGGCTTAACATCCAGGAGGCCCCATTAAAAACATTGAATGGTCTGTAAATCTCCCCATTTTCTCCTGTTCTCTATTGCAAAGGGGAAAAAATGAAATCTTTTAGTGTCCGTTGAGTACATCTGAAAGGCACGAACAATTATAAAACAACACCCCCCAAAGAATCAAACATAGTATGATCCTTCTATGTTGGTTTTGTTTGAAATGTTTCCTTGGGGTAATGGATAAGTTGAAAAGGGAAAGATATGAGGCTATTTATAAAAACATAATGAACTCTCTGCTATAACACTGGAGAAAAGTGGCAGTTTTGCTGCCTAAACCCAGGCCGTCATAAAACTTACGTTAAAAATTGCTAAATGTGTAACTCTTAGATGACTAGAGTTATGACTATTATTATTTGCTTCTAGCAGTTTTCCACAACAGACTAAACTTTAAAAAAAAAAGGCCAAGGTATATTGGATTGATTGATTGCTATCCTCATATTCACCAAGAGAAGCCAGATCATCTCACACACTCACTGCCCAATATTTTATGATTTGGGTTTTCCTTTCCTTAGCTCCCAGAATTCTCCAACCAACACATACATTGCTGAGAATTCTGGGACTTGATGTTTACACATCTAAGAGTTGCCAAGGTTGGAAGTGGTAATTCAGTGTATAAACTGCAAGCAGCATATAGGGGTGATGAAAGTAGGAAATCCATCAACATCTATGAAGTCACTCACTCTGCACCCCTTAACAAGAATCTTACACACATTAAACATTTATTAGTCCTTTTATTGACTGTGCAATTATAATCAGGGCCAACAGTGTAGGCCAAGACTAAGTCTTCCGTTCATTCGTAAAAGAGGAGGGTGAAGGAAGAGAATGATTAAAGCTGTGTTTTCTTCCAGTCTTAGAGAATCTTTACAATGCAGCTTAAGCATCATTATTCAAAAATACGTCTCAATATTGTCACTGGGACATACTCTATAAGAAGAATATTTTGGATTGCAGCCTTACAGGATTTGATACCATTTTTGAATGAAGATCTAAAAAGCTTACTATGGAATAAGGGGAAAAAAGTGTTCACCAGAAGTAAATAATTCCCCCATGGGCAAAAGGTATCCATCTTTAAGGTTTCTTGTGGATCTGTTCCTATCCCAAAAGCCTCAACGCTGCCACACCAAGCTCTGGAGAGGTTGTGACAGCTTCTCAGGTTGAGGTGAGCAAATGCATAGACCTAATAAGTAGTAATAAACAACAGAGAGCAACTTTTTTTTTTTTAAAGAATGACACACTAAAATTAAGCTGTGTTTCATCTCTTTGATGCAAATTTAAAAGGATAGTCCAGGCTTTAAACTTTTTCTCTTGGTACTTTTCTATAATTGCCAGCTCCCATTCTGTCTGGGCTTTAAAAAAACAATTCCCAGAAAATGTGTAGTTGACAGTGCACTAGGTTGGAAAGATTTGCAATAAATTTTCTTCTCATTCCCTGACAACTTTTATTACAGTACCTTGTTTGTAATAAATTTTATATTGTTGTATTTATGGCTCCACTATGGGAAAGATCACTATGCAGAGCTTGCTCCAGTAAGTCTTTAACCCAATATGTTACTGAAATTCAAAGAGAGTAAGATTTTATTTCCACTTGTGCTTTAAGGTAGGAAAGCAAACTAGTTTCACTGAAGCTGGTTTAAGATGTAATTAAAAGAAAAGATTTGTCAACAGACTATAATGAAGGACTATCAAATGCTCTACCACCATCTGGATTTTTTTGATCCCCTTTCTGGATTCCCCTGCCTTCACTTCTAGCAAGGATGAGGGAAAGACAGCATAACAGTGACCAAATTATCCTCCAAAAACCCTAATGACTGACCAATGCAAAATAGGTCCTATTCCAACTTAAAAATAGACACTATAACTGGAAATCGTTCTGTGTGTTGTTCTGGGGCCGCCATGTTGGATAGAACAGTAAGGAAGACCCATTGAATGGCTCCTGAGGGGTGGCGTAGACTTGCTATCTCTAATCATTGGGTTTGGTTGGGTACAGGTAGGGCTGAAACAACAAGAACTTGGCGAGCTTGGCCACTCTCCAATGCTGATGGGTACCAGGTTGGCACATTGGCAAGCATTGGCTTCTTGGCAAGATTGTGCCAGGTGATATGTTGCTGGCAAAACTTAATGTTGATGAGTTAAGAGAGACAGCAGGCTAGCTTAGTGTAATGCAGTGTCACCAAATTACACAAGCGATGCAGAAAGAGATCAGCAAAGAGAGACCAGCACAGGTAGTCTTGCCTATTCCCCCTATTCTTAAAAAACATTAAACATTTAGGCCGCTGCCAATAAGCATTAGCCTGGCATCAATTCACTCTTTGTCAAGAGACTTTAATCTGCTCCAAGTACAGTTGGTTGATTGACTGATTGATACTTGTAACTCGTCCTAGCCACAGAAGACCTGGGCAACCCAATGACATATGAAACAGAGGTTTAACACCAAAAACCATTAAGAGAAACCTTTACCTAACATGAGTAAGTAAAATAACCAACTTTTAAAAATGGCTTGTTTTATTATTCCCAGGATTCTAATTTCTGCTGCTTTAATTGGCTTTTTTTTTTTATAAGCTACGCTGAGCCATGATGAGAATTGGCATTGTTCATATACTCTGAATAAATAAACAGTTCCTTGCTAGCTACTCCAGGAGAGCTTCTGTCCATGTTAAGGAGTCTATCTCACTCTTCCGCCAGCCCTTAGTGTTCCCCATAGATGGAAAAAAATTATGATGCGACGTATTGTGTAGAACAATCTTAGAAAAAGTAGAGAACTGTGAACCCCTCGGTGCTTCACAGATCTGTAAAACTCTTCCTAGCATCCTGATTTAACCTGCTGGATCTAAGTGGAATTCCACCTCAGTTTGCGAATCTACTTCAGTGAAGTGATTTACCAAAACTTGTTGAACTGAGGCCCCCGTTATACAGCCACAGTTTCTAACTCTGCTTTCTGTAGTTGCCTGAGAAAAAGTTCTGTTGCCACCAGACATCATTTTTTCCTGTTGTTATTTCTAAAATGACAAAGTTAAGAAGGAGGAGACATAAATGGTTAGACTCAACAGAGCAGTATTGCTCAACCTTGGCAACTTTAAGATGTGTGAACTTCAATTCCCAGAATTCCCCAGCCAGCATGGCTGGCTGGGGAATTCTGGGAGTTGAAGTTCACACATCTTAAAGTTGTCAAGGTTGAGAAACTCAATAATAGAAGATCGTTCATTTGCTGATCCAAAACACAGTAATTGGGACCAACATAGTCCATTTAGGGCTATACTTTCATGCTATAAGATGGAGGTTATCTACACAGGAGAAAAAGACCATCTGCCTTATATGAGACTTCATTGTCTTATCTTATTGCTGTGGTTAAAGTTATTTCGATTTTACTGAGGACGTTTTAGTGGGCTTCTATATTATAGTAACCCAAGATGAAGTAGAAAGTTTTAGCAGCATCTAGCTTTAATGAAGAAGGAGAAGGAGATAATTATTTTTTCATATGTGCCCAGAGTCATGCAAAATGTTCTCTGAGCTGAATTATATTATTTTTCATTTTATTAATTGTTACCACAAACTAGTAAAATTAGAGTGATTTATTTATTGCCCTTATAAATTCATTACCAGCTTTTCATAGAGAGCTTTATATAGGAAATAAGTTCACTTTTTAGAAAAATCAGCCAATATTTAAGATCAAAACAAATTTGTTTCACACGTGTTTCTGCATAATTTGTGATTCCTAAATCCTGGCTGATTTTCATTGCTTCTTTTCACTGGTAAGACCTGCTGTTTGTGGAAGAAAAGTCAAAGATAGTCTCTTAGGCTATAAATGAAAGGTAGAGCTATCTATAATGACATTCGTCAGAAGCTTGACCTGAAATGGCTTCCTTTCAATTCTGAAAATATTAAAGGTATGTGACCTGGGGATGTAGGCCATGACTCCCACCTCCCTTTGTAGGTGCTCATGATTATGAGCAAATACACACACCAAGTGGGCTTCTACTTGCTCCCCTTGACTAGATTGGGAATTGGGTATAAGTTGCTGTTGTGTGCACAGTCCTCCATCAGGAGCTAGAAGCTACAGACAAACTTTCTCTGGGTATAATCTGTTTGCAGAGTAAGCATTTGATCCTCCCTTCAGAAATTGTCCAGGGGTTACATAAATAGACACATAGAATAAAAGTAATGCTGGGGACAGAACCTACTGTATGTGCAGCCTCGCCAAAAAAGGCAACAATAAAAAGTCAACATAGAAACTAAAACAGATTCAAAGAATTGGGAGGATAAAAAAGTTCTTGCTTAGTGTTGTGATGACCTCAGTGCTTGTCCCTCTTTCTAATTCCATAGTTGGAAAGTGTGGCTTTTGCCACACATGAGCCAATCCATGATGCTACTGGCAGCTATAAAAGAACAATAAGGGAGTCCATGTTTCATACTACAGAGAATGCAACTAATTACTCAGACATGACCACCTGATATTCTATTATGTATTCTCTACTAAGGTTGCACCCTGCTGGGAGAAACAAATTGATGGAAGCAGTTTCAAGGAGCAACAGCAAGTTCCTTGGGGCAATGATTAAGGTGTTGAACTAGGACTGGGGAGGCCCAGGTTCAAGTCCATCTTCAGCCATGGAAGCTCACTGGACAAGCTTTGTCAGGCCAACCTATCTTCTATAGTTCTGGAGGAAAAAACTGCAGGGGAGAGAACTCCTGGAGGAAGCTCCTCCTGAAGGAAAGATGGGTTATAAATTTAACAAATAAAATAAATAGAATATTGGTCATTCTAGCCCAACATTATCTACCTAAAGTAAGCAAACTCTTTTGACAATGAGCTTTTTTTTTCTACTTTTTTTTCCCTAGCAACAATGACCACAAGAGAGAATGATAATAGAATGATCTCAACAGAGAAGGCACAGCTGAGATTTGCAAAGTTTGGGGATGTGGGTAGAACTGTCCCTGGTACAATAAGTCTCCTGGAAACTAAACCCTTAGTTTCTGAAACTAATCCTTAGCTTCTTATCTGAATTTGGCAGGGGATCATTTTACAAAATTTTTGACAGCACAATCTTAGAGATCTCTGAGGCCACAGAAAAGATTCTTGGGAGGTGATAAATTGAACCTCTGGTCTACAAAGTCTGACAGCAGCTCTTCAAGATTTTATGGAATAATTTCTCCAGTCCTACCAGAGATGGACTTTAGAGCTTCTACATGCAAAGCCAGAGATTTGCAGTTGAGCTAAAGCCATCCCTCTCAGAAGAACACCATGGTCCTGGCAAGGGCAACTGCAGCAAGTAGTAAGATCACTACCACAGGCTGCCCGTCGGTTCTAGGAAGGTTGAAAAAAAGACATCAACAGAATTGGTTGTCCATAAGAAACCGCCTTATGCTGAGTCAGACTTTTGATCCATTGACTTTAATATTATCCATTGTAGCCCTTTTCATGGAGATACTAGGGACTAAACCTGATAACCTTTGGATATATAAAACATGCTCTCTACGTCTGAGTTACAACAAAAGATTGCAGAAAATTCATCCTCTCCACCCCAGCAGAAAGCTCACAAATTTGGATTCAGTGGGACTTAAATTCCAATGAAAAACTCACCTCCCTTTCTAGACTTATCTTTGCTGTACTTTCCTTTCTTTTCTCTTTCTTTTCTGTATATTCCATTTATTTAGATTGTCAGCCTAATGGCAGACTCTTATGTCTTTATTTTAATTTCTGTACAGTACCTCCTGTAATTAATATAGCAGGCACTCTATAAGTAAATAATGGAATTGCATTTTTATATTAAATTACGTCTTTGTATTATTAATTTATATCATTAAGTTTCCACATCAAGGGCGTTTACTGTTCCAGTATTACTAACGTTAGTACTTTTCGCTCCTGACCTGTTTATTATTACTGTTCTATTGTTGTTTTGTATTTATGTTGTGACAGCTTGAAACTGAGCATTCTGACTTTGCTCCTGAGTTGTAGAATTTACTCCAAGTCTACCTTTTTTAGTCTTTCAAGACACCCTTAAAAATCCATTCATTTATCACTTTCAGTAGTTTAAAAGGATTTTCCTATGAATCTTTTGTCGGTGTTAATCTCTTGTTTTGTTTTAGTGGATTGAAATGATTTCAGTCTCAACGTGAGTTCTGAGCTACTGAGGGGAGGTGACAGAAGAATGAACTTATTATCAATATTGTTATTATTAGAAAATGAAATTATTATCAGTATTGTTCTTATTCAGTGTCTCACCAAATGCATCACAAATGCCCTGTTTTGCAGACTCTTCTTTGTATTGATTCACTTGGTAAGCTCCCATAAATGGCTACTGTGCTTAGTTGGGCTGAACAGATAACAAATCATAATATTGCAGAGGAAGAGGAGTAAATTTACTTAGCTCACACCTATAGCTGAATGCAGTACAGACATAGAATAAAACAGCAATTCATACTATAACATATTATAATCAGTTGTCAAATCCCAATGTAAAATAAGGGGCCTCTAAACTAGTAGGCCCATAATATAATAATATCAACATATATGCATTTAAATTAACTGTGGATGTGTGAGTCTGTGAATATCTGTGTCCGTGTATATGTATAATAGCTTCATAAGGCTCCGAAGGAAAAAAAGCATTTTTAGCACCTATTTAAGAAAGCTGATTCCAAGTGTAATTTTGGTGGGGGTTGATTCCACAGAACCAGAGCCAGGTGGGAAAAAGCTCTCAACCATGGCTATTCTAGTATGCTGGAGAACCAGTTGACACTAACACAGTAATTGGGTCTACTGCACAGACTCACAAGCCACTAGCAGGTCTTTTGAAACTCTGGGGATGCTCCTGTGCAGAGCATGACGTGACAGCACCAGAGATTTACATGTTATCTTTCACAAATGCCCAATTGCTGTGAAGTTTGGGGGGAAAAAAGATATGGGTGAAAAAAGGTCCAGTATACAGGTACTGTAATACCAACAGCAGCATTCTGGTCAGGAATTGGAGGGCAGAATGAGGTCTCGGATAACCTGGAAACTGGCTGCTGCAATAATCCAAGAATGACACAAGAGACCATGAACCAACTGGTTGGCCGTCTTGGCTGTAAGGAACCAACAGATCCAGCGTAGATTCATTAAACAGAAATTACATATACGAACAGCTTTTCTCTGAAAGGAAGGCTTTCAAGACAGTTTACCATCAATTTGGGCATCCGGGTTCCTCACAACCAGGGAGACCCACAACTGTCAGCTTCAGTATTGAACAAAAACGTGGAACCTAAACGCAAAATATCTGGCCAATTTTTGACCGACTGTTTGACATAAAAATCCTATATTTCTTTTTCTTCCCCTGTCCTTGCTTTTTTTTAGGATTACTACCACAGCTGCCTGTATGATGGATTTACGCAGATATCCTTTGGATGAACAAAACTGCACGCTGGAAATTGAAAGCTGTAAGTTGTCTTACTGTTCCCCACTGATACGTAAAATTACAATTTTACTTGGAAATAGATCACACTGAGAAGAACCGTAGCATGCTCGGACTTCGTTTCCAGCATTACAAAAACAAAAATCCCTGCCAACATTACTGGCATTTTCTCAACTTTAACGAAGTCGTTTATAGCCTCTCTTGCATCATTTGAGGCCTTGTCTAAATGTTATGGTCAAGGTCTTAGTTTTGTCAACCTGCTATTAATTTCTTTAAATCCTTGGAAATATCATGTTGCCTCTTTATCAAACCTATAAATAGCTTTCCCATTATGGTACTATATGTATATAAATTAATTACTCTTCCTGAATCAGTATAACTCTCTATAATCAGTTAGATGTATCTATATAATTGCGACAATATTATTTAACATTATTAGGCTAGCAAGCTTTAATTTGCAGATTGATGTACCAAACCTTGATTAATCTGAGGATACCCATTTTAATAATGAGGGCAAAAGTTTCGAATTGGTTTTATAAGAATATTTTAGTTCTGATTAATGCAATGAAAGTATGAAGGATATTGGTCATGTGAAACAAATGGTCTATATCAAAAAGTCATTTATTTTGAAGCAAATGCATTTAACTATTCGTAGTTGATTAATTTCTTGGAAGAAAGGTGGCTAATTAACTAAAATTAATTTAGTTGATGATCAATCAATTAAAACAATTAGGGCTGTCCGTGAATCTATGGACAATTTTTTCATTAGTATTCGTAGCAAGAAGCCTGCTTGGCAGTTTGTGAGGTAGGAAAGTCAAGAAATAGCAGGAATTCCAAGAAGGTTCTTTAGGGTAGAATAGCAGAATCTTGAAAGTCGACCGAGTTTATCTCTGCCCCTTCTCATACCAAACAAAATCAAGGCAGGACTGAGTTTCTTTCTCACACATTCTTCTGAGTAATCTTTTCTGAACTTCCTTCTTCCTTAATAGTTCATTTGTCTCTTCCGCATTTCCAGGGCCCAGGCCTACATTCCCTCACACTGCCAACGTTGATGGCCAAAGTGGGATTCTGGTCCCTTCTAGGTTGCTGGTCCCACTTCTTTAGCCATAATAATTTGTCACCAAAAGCCTTGGTGACAAATTTGATGGGGAGCAGAGGGCAGCCATCTCATGTCATTTAATCTCTCATTTAAATCAGGAGTTAATATGTACAATCCTGTACATGAACTTGGGCTGTCCAGCAGAGCAGATAGAAGGGGCCAATGTATTTTCCATTTCTGTGCATGTTGCTCTCCAAACTCTGAGAAGAAAGCAATAAATGCTGAAAAAATGCTACATTTTCTTCTTCTTCTTCTTCTTCATCATCATCATCATCATTATTATTGAGATCATATTTAATACGATCAAAGTTCAGTAGTTTATAGATGCAAAACAGAAATATGACATCTGTGGGAATCTGCAAAATCCCAAGCATTAATTATTACATTGATGCCTCATGATATTAATGTGTTATATTCCTGTCTGCATGGATTAATAAGTACATATTACTTTCTGCATTGGAGGCAAGACACACGCTTCTCAATGGCAGTTCCAAGAGAATAACTGCCAAATTTTGCATCCTACGTTATTGTTGCAGGATACAATAATATGGACATGTCCACACCTAACTGGTTTATCATTATCTCTGGAGAGGTTTTTCAACTTCCTTGCCTAACCCAGAGCCTTGATATTTTTGGTGATCTTACCAGGTACAGTTAAAGGTGTTGGTAGAAGGCCAGAGCAAACCATTTCTATATATTTGCCAAAATATATTCAATATTAATGACACAACCCACATAAAGTGAGATGGGTGGTGACTAAATTTGAAATATAAATAAATAAATAAAATTTTAAAATTTTAAAAAAACAGTGGGAGTTTTGATCACACCATCCTGGCTGCCATGCTGACTTTTCTTTACCATCCTTGTAGACATCCCTCATATTGGACAACCTGGAAAGATATATCCAGACAATGGCAAGAGAGAAGAAATGACAAATGGAAGCCATGCTCTGTTCCAGGAAATTTCCTTCAGACTGATTATCTAAAAGTTAGCAGGGATTTTCTGTAGAGAGAGCAGTGAAAAAGTCTTGACATTTGGCTGGCCACTGCGAGAACAAAATGCTAGATGACATAAGCATTTGATATGCTCCAATGACGTTTTCATATGCCTCTAAATAAAATCCCTTTGCTTCCCACTGAGTCTCAGAAATCTTCTAGGCAAAGGGGCAGGCTTGGCACTGAAGTCAGCACCATAACTGGACAATGGTGAGGCGGCATTCCCTCTGGAGATGGGGACATGCCATTTCAAGGCAGTGAGTTCTGCTTTAGAATTGGCACTTATCACTCCCTTTATCTGAAAGGATGTTCTGTGCTTCCTTCAGAGGGGATGTGTGGCTCACCCCATCTACCCACATTTGAGTTTGGAAAGCAGCACTGTTTCCCTTCCATGGTGAATGGAAATTTGTAATTCGTCTGGGTATGTACATCCGTGTTTCTCAATCTTGGCCACTTTAAGATGTGTGGACTTCAACTCTCAGAGTTGCTGGCTGGGGAATTCTGGGAGTTGAAGTCCACACATCTTAAAGTGGCCATGGTTGAGTAACATGGATGGATGGATGGCTGTGTGTGAGTGTGTGTGTATATTCTTTCTTTCTTTCTTTCTTTCTTTCTTTCTTTCTTTCTTTCTTTCTTTCTTTCTATTTATCACTTTTATATAGCTGACCATCTCATGTAGTGACTCTTATAGCTTCCCCTTAACTACCTCCGTGTTTTATTACAAAAGAAGGAATAGAGGTTCACACATAGATGCATAGACACATTGAGAATTTATAGGAGGGGAAGGAGTAGCAATTTATTTTATTTTCAGTTTGTAAAGAGGAGAAGCGGGTGCTTTAGGCACATATACCGTGCAACCTGAAGAAGCAGGACAAGACACTCAGTTGAGGCCAACTTGAAAGGGTCTTAACAAGTACTGATACGCTGATGGCACTGCTTTCCTGACACTTCTCATGTATGCAGGTTCTCAGCATCTTGATGGCCAAATGGTTCTGCAAATATCCAAACAGAATCATAGAGCTGGAAAGGACTTTGATTGATTATGGCTATCAGGTTGGTGTCAACTCTTAGCAACCACATGGATATTTTTCTCCATGACGATCCATCCCTAATCTGGTCCTTCAGGTCTTCCAACAATGAGAAAGGACTTTAGAGGTCATCTAATTCAACCCCTTGCCCTCAACACGAATCCTCAGAGCATTCTAGACAAATGGCTGGCCAACTTTAGCTTGGGTGAGGAAGCCGCCATGGCTCCAGGAGACAGGCTGTTCTACAGCTTAATCAATCTTGGTGTGTTTTAAACTGATTTCCCGGGGAAGCCCTCAGCGTATCTAATTTTACAAAGTGGAATTTAATTTAATTAGTTTTACATCCTGGTTGGTTACTTCCACATGCATGCGTATGGCTGTAATAGCAGGTTGAAGATTTGGAATCACAGCTCATTAGCTGGACTATTATTAGACTACCACAAATAGGTGTTCTTACACACGTGTGATGAAATGCCTGACAGACCTTGGGAATACAGAGGAGACAGCAAGACAATTAAGGGAGGAAACAGGCCCTTCACAGAAAAGACTATTGAGTCCAGAGGAGGGAAAATGCATAAGTTGTGCAGGATAATTATTCTGGTAGGTATTCAAGAGTCTGTTACGTTTGTTAAACATGCGTATGCGGCCACCCGTTTGCCAAAGGGGACCCTGGGAAGTGAACAAGAATAAAAACACGATTGATGGATTGATTAAGTGCCATCAAGCTGTTTTCAGCTCCTAGCAACCACGTAGACAGATTTTTTTCCATAAAAGCGCAACAGTCATTCAAAACCATGAAAGCAAAAAAGGCGATGTTGAGCCCCCAATAAAACTCAATCCATAAACCAAACCCCCCAGGCTAACCTCATTAACACAAGCGGAAACCATCAGGGAGAGGCAGTCTGAAAGTAACCTGGCCCCATCCGTGCAGGATTTTAAAGGTGACAACAGCACCTTGAATTGTATCCAAAAGACTACTAGTAACCAGTGCACCTTGCACAGCAGCACCGTTATATGGGTGAACCAGTGTGACGACTACGGCAGCGCCACTATATCCTGGATCAGCTGCAGCTTTTGAATGCTCTTCAAGCGCAGCGCCAGGTAGACCACATTGCAGTAGTCCAACTGGGAGGTGACTAAGGCATGAGTGACCATGTGCAGTGCTCCCCAGTCTAGGAAAGGGCACAACTGGTGCACAAAATGTATTTGTGCAAAGACTTTCCTGGCCACAGTTGCCACCTGCTCTCTGAACAGGAGTCCAGGAGGACCCCCAGTTTGCACACCAACTCTGGCAGGGGGAGTGTAACCCCAGCCAGAGTTAAAGATGGCAAATGACGAGATATGGGGGGGAGGCATAGAACCCACAACCCCATTACCCTACTAGCAATAAATATCTTTCTAGAAATCCAATTGCTTCTGATTTTGCCAGCCTCACAGATCTTGACAATAAAGCTAGTGACTTATCAAGACAAATGCTTTCAACCTGCCTTGAATGAATGAGGTCTTCATAAATTACTTGTATAGTGATTTACATTGGACAAAGACCTAGGAAACATAAGTTTGAATCCCAGAAACCAACTGTTGTAGGTTGGTATTTCTAAGCCTAGCTTATTTCTTAGAGCGGTTGTAGGGATCAAATGAAGAGGAGGCAACCCTACCAACCGCTCTGAGCTTCTAAGAGGAAAGGCAAATTTAAAATGCAAATCTTAATGGGTAGAAATGCAAAAATGGGACTGGAGTGGGAGTTCTTATCAAACATCATGCTATGTTCAGCCCTCTGAATACCAAACTCTGCGTGCCTAAATAAGCAGGGGGGGGGGTGGTTAATTCATGCTTGTCTTGACCAGCATTCCTCTATATAGAGCTGTTTTAACATTCTTATCATATTTTACTCATACAGTATATTATCAGCCATCATCTATTACTCTAAAATATAGAACATTCATTGCTGAATACTAATTGCCAATGTAAAACACTAAATATCACATTGTGAGCGTTTAGTGGGTGACACTATAAAATTGGCTCCCACATTAAATAAAGAATTGTGGGAGGAATAGAAAATGTCTCATTAAGGTTTTGTTTTTTTTCTTTAAACAGTCTGCTGTTAACATTTTCTCTCTCTGTCTCTGTCTCTCTCTCTCTGAATAAATTGGTATGGTCTTAAATGTATATAACTTTGAAACAGAATTAGGGGCTAGCTTTTAAGGGGCATTACTACAATTCAATGCAAAACATTCCAGCAGGCACCCTGGCTGCATTCAGACAAGATGTTTAGCCAGGATAGTGCATTAGTTCATTTTCTGGATGAACTCAATACATTGATCCAGAACCCACAGGGCTCAATTCACCTAACATACTGGCCTACGAGAGCCTTAACCAAAGTTAACATTAACCCAGCTTAGTCTGTTGTATGAATGCAATGACTAAGTCTTTAAATGGCCTGGTTGCACACATTGTGTGGCCACAGCCTCTTATGTGTAGACTTGTTTTTCCAAAAACCACAAGTAGAAGGAATGTGCCAGACAGACCCTTGCTAGTTGCCTGCATTTATAAGGCTGATCACATCTGAGATCTAGTCTTGGGCTAAAGCTGTCCCCAGGTGCTTCTTCCCCTTTTCTCAAGCATTAATACCATCATCCCTTTCCCCAAAAGGACACTGTTGCTCTAACCCTGGTTTAACCAACTGCCCATGTTCAAAGATAGTATTTGCGTTCAGGGAAAACATGACTCTTACGGACCACTCACATAATCTGCCCCTGAATAACAATTCCTGAACATGGGCATCCATTAGAAACCACAGTGACGTTGTGCGCACCATGATGTCAGGGCACAGATGATACAAACTGTTGCCTGATGGGGTTGGGGTGTATATGGCATCACTTGCTCCCCTGTCTGCGCATACCTGTCTGGCCAAGGAAAATGAGACGGAGCACGTCCCCTAGCACTCCTGGGGCTTTCCTCTGTCACTCTGGCGGGATACGGCGAAGCCTTTTAATAGTTTATCTTTCAAACTATTTATAACAGACTCAGGGCAGGATGTAACAGATTCTGCCCGCCCACCCCCAAGCATTAAAGACATACATAAATTAAAAAGTAGTATATCAAAAGAAAAGAGCCAGTTTGGTGTGGCGGTTGAGGCACCAGGGTAGAAACGGGGAGACCATGAGTTCCAGTCCCACCTTAGGCACGAAGCCAGCTGGGTGACCTTGGGCCAGTCAGTCCCTCTCAGCCCTAAGAAGGAGGCAAGGGCAAACCACTTCCAAAAGATCTTGCTAAGATAGAAGATAGATGATAGATAGTTAGATAGATAGATAGATAGATAGATAGATAGATAGATAGATAGATAGATAGATAGATAGATAGATAGATAGATAGATATCCACCTTTCTCTCTGATGGGAGAGGATTATATTAAATGGGGACTTCCACTGTAAAGGCCTTTTACTTGGGATCATCTCATGAACCTCATGAGGTGGGGGACCTGCAACAGTCCCTCTCTAAATTATGCTATAAATGATTTGGTGGAGTTTTAACACTTTTCAGACATTTTTTCTAACATACCTCAAGTGCTATAGCTCTTTTCCAAGAAATTGAAGGAAACGGTATTGGCTATTGTCCTAGCAGCCGCTGGAAAAGCTGCCCTCTGCCACCATGGGTCATCTAAGGTGAGAATGGACAATGTGGACCTTCAGATACTGTTGGAATGAAACTCCCTCATCTTTTGCCATTGGCCATACTAGGTCTTGCTGATGAGAAATGGAATTAAGGCCACCTGGTGCCAGTTCAGCTAATTTTGATACCAATTCCCATTATCCCTAGCTAACATTGCTGATGGCCAAGGTTTATAGGAATGGTAATCCAAAACATCTGAAGGTCCCAACCTTGTGTATCCCTTTCTGAGGACTACCCAGAGAAGTCCCATCTCCCATGGCAGAAATACAGTATATCTATTGGTTGTTACCAGGGATCATTTGTGGACATCATATCCAATACCTCCTCTTGGTAAACTCACTAAACCCTCCTGGAACTGAACACTGTGCCATCTCTAAAAAATAAGCGCATGTCACAAACTCCAGCACTGTGCAAATATTTATAAGACCCAGCAAAGTCAGCAGCAATTGTTTCTTTCGCTCTGAGTTCCTGACCTCGGGGACGTAATCATTTTCTTAAGCTTTGCTCCTTCTTCTCCTTCGGGCTGGCCTGTGTGTGACTAGCAGTTATGACATTCCTATCAGACATCCTCTGTGCTGGCCAAAACGGGTACAAGAGAATCTCTTATATTCTCCCCTTGACTTCTGATTCCTGCAACTCCATACAGCAAGCAGAGAGATCCCTTAAGTTAATCATATCAGCCCTTCCCTATGGTTGCCATTTCACAGGGCGCAGCGGCAGCATGGCAATCTTTAAAAACATTCAGCGTGAGAAGCTGATTACCATGCAGATCCAGCTATTGTCCAAGGGCTGTTGCAAATCTCTGAAAATGGATGCTGAAAAAATGGAAACATGTTTGATCTAAATTTGTGTATGTGTGTGTGCACGCGTGCACGCCTTGAGGTCAGTGCTAACTCCTAGTGATTGCCTGGACTAGTCCCTGCAGTTTCCTTGGCAAGATTTTTGGAAGTGGTTTGCCATTGCCTTCTTCCCAGGGCTGAGAGGGACTGACTGGCCCAAGGTCACCCAGCTGGATTCATGTCTAAGAAGACTAGAGCTCACAGTGTCCTAATTTCTAGCCTGGTGCCTTCACCACTACAACAACTGGCTCTTTGTTATAAACTACTGGATTTAAATGGCTTGTCTCAGCCGCCGTCACACCTGCTTCTTGTTCAGAAAAAGCTCTATAGTGTTCCTTAATACCCTTCGTTGCTGCCCAGTTACAGTACCTGTAATATCCATGAAATTCTTTCACACTGGGATGAAGACTGTTGAGTGAAGCTGCAGAACAAACTGAATACGATTTCTAAAAAGGACAAAAAAGCTGTATTGCAATGTCACCGTGCAAGCCACAGCCTTTTGCACCTGCATTCTGACATCAGACAGAAGCGCATCAATCACAGGGATTGCCCTGTGATTTCATGAGACACGTTTCCTCTTTGCCCCCTTTGACTACTCTGTGGCCATCAGGGGTGTCCACAGGGTGGGGTCAAGATGGTGGCCATGACTGCATGATCAAAGCCCCGTATCATTTTTATGTATGGCACCTATAAAAAACAATGGGGTAGATCGTGCACTTACGGCCAGCATCTTGACTCCTCTGATGCATCGACCCACGTGGGCATCCCTCACTTGGGCTTTCACAATGTGCACAAGTTCTGAAATCAAAGCAGATCTTCAGGCAAACCCATAATTTGTTTCTAGGACTGTTGACTAGCCAGCCTGCTCTAATAGCTCTTGGCCAATTTTAATCCCGTAAAGTCACCATTAAATTCTGTCATGCAGGCCTTGTGAGTCTTGTCGTTTCGCATATTTGGGGAAAAGGAAGAAAGAAAAGGCTACTTGGAGATAATGGACCCATCTTCGTATTATTTGCCTTTGGGCCAGCCTGTGTATTCGTTGGGTTTCTGCCAATGTGTGAACAGCTGTTGAAGCTCAGGTCTCTGAGCAAAGGATGCTTAAAGATCACTGTCTGCTGGTTAGGTCAGAGAAGCGTTTTATCAATTCATTTCTTGCTCCGATAGAAATTCCATTTTGCATGTTTGCACTTCGCTTTTATTCAAACGCTTAATGAATGCAGTATGTGCCCTCCATTTAAATTCCTTTTAGAACAAGGGATATGATTTCCTTTTAGAATTAATTGCAGGTTAGCATTATTTCCAAACACAGGGAAACGATGTTAAGCCTAATGTTGGCTTCCTAGAAGGAATCAGCAAATCATGGTTTATTAATCTGGTTTGTTTTAAGATTCAGTATAGTTTAGGGTTGAAATGAGATATGAAACAGCTGTTAAGTGAAAATAAAAAGAAATGTTACCCTTCCCAATGACAGTGGAGGAAAAGTGATGAGAAGACCACAAACAAGGTTAGTCTAGGCTTTTTCCTCTAATGCAAAATTATAGGATGGTGGGGATTTTTTTTCTTTTGAAGAAGGCATCACCCACAATGGGAAAAGGCCCATTCTCTGGTAGAGTGCTTACACCTTAAAACATTAGCCTGAATTTTTCCTAGCCTCTCATCTACTGTCAGTTGGTGCTATTGTTAGGAATAGAGAAATAGAGAACGTAATTAAATCAGGACTATTTCAAAATAAAGCAAGACCTAAACATTAACTGTGTTTTCCACCCATTCTGCTTGCCATGTCATATCAGGGTGCCCGGCATCTTTGGATCGCTCGGAATCCAACACCGTGATTTTAAATCAGTTAAAGGTTCTGGTGCAAATTTAAGGTGACCACATCCTACAAATAAGACTGATCTGCCTTCTTAGGGGAAATGCAGAAAGTCACAGTTCAACAGTTAGCCAGATCTTTGGGATTTTCTTGATTCTTTCCCTATTCCCGAAGTTTTACAGTGTCTTGCCTGACGAAATGCTCTGGAGAAGTCAGAGGTTTGCACACCCTTTTGTGTCATTTTTTTTGGTCCTAAAAACATTAACAGTTATCTATGGATTTTAGATTGTCTTCCTCTTGGATCAATGTAACTGTTACTACTTTTGGCAAATTATCTTTAATTTGAGATTCGGGGTTTTTGGTGGTTCCCCCCCCCCCCCATTAGGATCAAGATCACATGGATCCCTTCCGGTTTCAAATATGTGAACATTATGCATCTATGAATATTTCTGGGGTTGCCTTCATTCAGTCAATGTTTGGAAAGACCTGGTGGAATGAATATCTTAATAAGTGATCATGGAAGTACTTGTTTCACTCTACCCTGCCCTGGTGTCTGGTCCTGGACACCACATTCAAAAAGACAGAGACACGAGCAAATTCAGAGTAGGGTTTGCAAAATGGTGAAAGATCTAGAAACCAAGGGCTATGAGGAATGGTTAGAAGATCTAGGTATATTGAGCCCATAGAAGAGAGAGTTGGGGGCAATGTGATAGCAAATATTCAAATATCATCCAGAGAAGGGGATGGATTTATCCTCTGTTGCCCCTGAGGGCAGGACAGAACCAATTGGTTAAAACTACAAGGAAGCAGGTTCAGGCTGGACCCTAGAAAGAATGTCTTGATTCTATGAGCTGTCAGCCAGTGGAATAAACTCTCACATGAAGTCGTGAGCTCTCCTTTGGTAGAGCTTTTGCAGATGGGTGGTCATCTGTCAGAGATGTTCTAGTGCAGTGTTTCTCAACCTTGGCGACTTGAAGATGCGTGGACTTCAACTCCCAGAATTCCTCAGCCAGCATGGCTGGCTGAGCAATTCTGGGAGTTGACGTCCACGCATCTTCAAGTCGCCAAGGTTGAGAAACACTGTTCTAGTGGATCCTGCATTGAGTAGGAGGTTAGACCAGATTATCAATAAGATCACTTCCAACTCTATCATTCTGTATTTCTATGACTAAATATTCCACCCCACTAAAAATTTGCCTTAGGCTTGGATCTATAATCAAATTAAACTAGCTTCTATAAATACCCATTGTGTCAGCCAACCTGTTTTTATCCTTAGATCAAACTCTTTGGGTTTTGTTTTTTTTCCTGTCATTGCTCTTCGTATGGAATGAATTAACATGAAACTCCTTTTCAGGCTGCAGGCTCGAGTAATGTTATAGTCGCATGTGGGATAAGTGAAAAATAGGTATGGAAAATAAGCAAACCAGAAACTTGAACCCGGAGGGATTTCTTGGGGACGCAAAAAAGCCAGCAGTCTGTTGTATTGTAACAGAGAGCTCAGAAGCATCCTGGAAGTTGTGACTGCCCCCTGCAGCAGCTTCATGGACTCAATCACATCCTGCTTCACTGAAAAAATTGTAGCTACAAGTGTGTGTGATATATGAAAAATCTTGTTTTGCAAGCTTTTCTTCTTGCAAGCATCACCAGCTATTAGTGAGTGATAATTCCAAAAGAAAATGTCTTGGTATTATAAAGGGATGGGAGAATTTGCAAATGCTGTTGGTCTCAATCTTGATTTTGTAGCTGCACCATCTCCTTTATCTAAGTCTACCATGTCTCTTCTTTAATTTCTTTAAAGTACAGTTGGATCATGGAATACATGCAGAAGACATGCCATTACAGGGTTGCTTTGCCTCATCTTGGAGAAGAGTTGTGATCCATTCCTTTTATGGGTCAAGTTCGCACATTAGTTCATTGCAATAACAACCTAAGCAAGGTGGTTGAGTTTTGTAGGAGAAGGGTTTTGTTGTGGTATAATTCCAGAGCTTCTTTGCTGACCCTTCTCCTACAAAACCCAACCACCTTGCTTAGGTTGTTATTGCAATGAACTAATGTGTGAACTTGATTCATAAATATTTCAGTACAAAAAAAATTATAAATGTATGGATTTGGTTTACATATCGCCTCACTCCAGAGGCTCTTGGCAATATGCAATTGTTGTTGTTCAGTCGTTCAGTCGTGTCCGACTCTTCGTGACCCCATGAACCATATTGCACCAGGCCTTCCTGTCCTTCACTGCCTCCCTGAATTGGCTCAGTTTCATGCTCATTGCTTCGGTGATGTTACCTAGCCATCTCATCCTCTGCCGTCCTCTTCTCCTTTTGCCTTTAATCTTTCCCAGCATCAGGGTCTTCTCCAAAGAGATCTCTCTTCGCATTAGGTGACCAAAGTATCTGAGCTTGAGCTTCATTATCAATCCTTCCAATGAGCAATCAGGGTTGATTTCCTTTAAGATTGACTGGTTTGACCTCCTAGCAGTCCAGGGGACTCTCAAGAGTCTTCTCCAGCACCACAGTTCAAAGGCGTCAATTCTTCGGCGCTCAGCCTTCCTTATGGTCCAGCTCTCATAGCCATACATTGCTACTGGAGGCAATATGCAAAGTACACCACAAAATGGCAATGCAATAAAATAAAAAATAATAAAAGCTATAAGCAATGACAAACAATAATAGCACAGATCTTTCTCCAGCTGCTTAATCTTTTTTTTGTTTGTTGTTGTTTAGTCATTAAGTCGTGTCCGACTCTTCGTGACCCCATGAACCATATTGCGCCAGGCCTTCCTGTCCTTCACTGCCTCCCTGAGTTTGCTCAGTTTCATGCTCATTGCTTCAGTGATGCTATCTAACCATCTCATCCTCTGCCGTCCTCTTCTCCTTTTGCCTTCAATCTTTCCCAGCATCAGGGTCTTCTCCAAAGAGATCTCTCTTCGCATTAGGTGACCAAAATATCTGAGCTTGAGCTTCATTATCGATCCTTCCAATGAGCAATCAGGGTTGATTTCCTTTAAGATTGACTGGTTTGACCTCCTAGCAGTCCAGGGGACTCTCAAGAGTCTTCTCCAGCACCACAGTTCAAAGGCATCAATTCTTCGGCGCTCGGCCTTTTTTATGGTCCAGCTCTCACAGCCATACATTACTACTGGAAAAACCATAGCTTTGACTATGCGGATCTTTGTCGGCAAGGTGATTTAATTAATTGTAGTTAATGCATTTATTATTTAATAATAACAAATAAAATCTCCAAAGGCCTTCTAAAAAAACCTGGTTCGATCTACTTTCTGAAAGGCCACGAAAGTGGGGGCCATTCTTGCCTTGGGAATAAGCTGTTCCAAAAAGGGAGCAGCCATCAAAAATGCATGCTTTTGTGCCCCTTCCTGACATTAGTCTGGTAAGAGGGGACCTTCAGCAGAGGCTGTCTATTCTCCAGGTCAGAATTTACTTGGTGGAGCTTAGGTGATTCCTAAGAGATCCAGGTCTTGAGCCATATATGTGAAACCTTGATTTAAATCAACCTCCTAAGATAACTGCTGACTTTTGCTCTTCACAGTTTACTTTCCGCCAGGCGATGCTTCATTCCAGAAGAATTACAGAATTTGCTACAAGCAATGATGGCCACCAACTTGGTCAGCTTTAATATGAAATTAAGCAGATTCATGGACAATACTGCTGTCAGTGACTGCTTGGTCCTAAATGCCTATATATTAGCCCAACCTGAGTACTAGTACCAGAATCCAGGGAAGATGAGAAGAAGGATGCTGGTGAACTTGGCTTTCCATGTATGTCTTGGCTGGCCACTGTTGGAAATAGGATGCTAGACTAGAAAGCCATTTCATCTGAGCCAGCTTGGCTCTTCTTAGGTTTTAAAACACTTAACATCATCCATATTATTTTAAAATGTTAGAAGTTACAAGGCTTAAGAATTGCAAGAACGCCCCTTCCTTCCTTCCTTCCTTCCTTCCTTCCTTCCTTCCTTCCTTCCTTCCTTCCTTCCTTCCTTCCTTCCTTCCTTCCCTCCTTTTCAAAAAAATCTCCATGAAAGAGATAATAATGTTCAAGGTCACATTCTAAAGTCAAATAGAGTCAATTTAAATATTTCATGTTAAAGCTGTAAGAGGACAAGACAATGACTGAGGTGTAGTTCCCAGATTTGCTGCAATGTTTTACGGGAAGAATGAACTACTTAATCATTCTCAGGTTGCCATAATGCCTGCATTTATTTATTCAGCTCATCACATTTCCTCCCTATCCTAGCTTAGTAATAGCAAACAAGAATGCTTTTCAGGTCAACAAGGTTTTACAGGGGCCAGAATGCAATTTTTCTTGCTATGTAAACTATGAAGACACGGCCTCATAATGTTTGTTTATCATTATAGTAAGACATTTTCCTATTGAAAGCTTTGCCTCGCAAACATTAGCTTCCAAATAGTAAAGGAAGATGTTCTTTTCCCAAAGAAGGGAAACCCCAAATAAGATCCCAATATTTTGAAAATGTGTGATTGGGCTTCTAAGGTTCTGTGGTATGTAGCACAATTCTATAGGCTTGTACATTTCCTATACATGCTAAACTAGACAGAAGTCCTACAGTAGAATTTACTTCTGATTAGACATTGGTGGAATTATGTCACTAATCTACATTATACCCTGTGCAGTAAAATAAGTCTACTGTGCTAAGTGGAACTTACTTCCAGAGAAATGAACCTAGGGCTGCTGTCTTGCTGAATTCTGCTATTGTGTTGTAATTTATTGATCTGATTCAAATCACTGAACTTTCTAATATTCAGCAGCTCTCTGTTGCATCTGATAGAAGACTGGAGAAACATCTGTAAAATCTTTTAACTTTTGAATCTCTGCTTTTTAAAATGAGAATTTAATATGTACCATAAAAAGGAACATTAATCTAATATGTAGCATTAAATGGAACAAAAGTGGCTTGTTCAAAAAAAAAAAAAAAAGACAGTAATGATGTCAATTTATCATTGTAGGCTGGATTTATTGTTACACAGCTGTGGAATATATACAGTGCTATAATTTGGATTATGTCTCCTAATGTTATGTCTCCTTTGCAATTTTCTTTAGAAAGAAAATTAAACTGTAAAACACTTCGCTGACAAACTTGCTTATCTGTCTCTACCTGCAGATGGATACACGACCGACGATATTGAATTCTACTGGAATGGAGGGGAATCTGCTGTAAGCGGAGTGAATAAAATCGAGCTCCCTCAGTTCTCGATTATCGATTACAAGATGATCTCCAAAAGGGTAGTGTTTGCAACAGGTAAGCACTAAGCTTCAGCAGACGCGCCCTGGAAACGTTAGTAGGAAACAAATGCATTTCTGACATCATGGTTTCATTTTTTTTCCTTTTAAATAGGGGCTTACCCCCGCCTCTCACTGAGTTTCCGACTGAAAAGGAATATTGGCTATTTCATTCTGCAGACCTACATGCCTTCTACTCTGATTACAATTCTGTCATGGGTGTCCTTCTGGATCAACTATGATGCCTCTGCTGCAAGAGTTGCACTGGGTAATTTGCTTCTTGGGCTGGGCTACTGCTGGAGAATGGTTGGGGGTCATTCCCTGTTTGCTCTGCTCCCAGCACCCTCCCAGCCAACCCTCGTATCCAGATCAGAGCAAGCATACGTGCCACACAGTTCAGCCAGCAAAAAATATAGCTTGATGTTTATTTCTTGAATATCAGCCAAGATCAAAACACAGTTAACTTGCAGAAATGTGACAAAAGGCAAGCGAAAGCAGGAGAGAGAGAGACATGAGCAATGGGCAAGGGAAAAAAGGAGTCAATACCAACAATCTAAGAGAGCCAGTCTGGTGTGGCGGTTGAGGCACCAGGCTAGAAACGGGGAGGCCCTGAGTTCTAGTCCCACCTCAGGCACAAAGCCAGCTGGGTGACTTTGGGACAGTCACTCCCCCTCTGCCCTAGGAAGGAGGCAAGGGCAAACAACTTCCAAAATCTTGCTGAGAAAACTGCAGGGACTAGTTCAAGCGGGTGCCAGGAATCAACGCTGACTCGAAGGCACCAAAACAAAAAAATCAAGCATCTACATTATCTGTGTCTATCTGTCAAAAGGCACAGAAGTTTCCAGTGCCTCTGGAGGCAATTTGGAGCGGAGGGGGTAATCAGCATGGCGAATCCCAAAGGGAGGGGCCTTTGGTTGTTCCAGCTTTCAGCCTTTCGTGTATGTCACAGCAGCAGCATAGAGATGGAAAGGAGGGCACCAAGCGATCTGTCCTTTATTCTGCACAAAGGAAACAATTTGATGGATGGGGATGATGTATCCAACATTCCCCTTCTCGTTAGCTCCATGCACTGATTTGTGCATTGTAATTGGCCAGCTCATGCATCATTTCATGCTCTGAGTCCCAATGGTTCATTCTACCCGAGGAAGTGGTCCCAGGGCAGTGGCTTGGTAAATGCATTTACACTAGACCATCTGTTGGGCGATATAAAAGTTTTACCTGCTCCTTCTCTTGCATGTGCCTCATAGAGTGTAGTTTAACATCTGTATATTTCACATTGGATCCAGGCTGCTTTGTGTCTGCAGCCCTGATAGAACCCTGCTGTCCTCAAGTAATGTGGTTGGGACTGATTCTTTTATCTTGAAGTCCAGTAGTCGTTTGTGTGGCCAAACTGATTCACAGAAGATCAAGTGAAGATGGAAGGAGCATACTGAAATTCTGTGCAGAAAGGTATCAACATCCAAGATACCATAGAAGATATTCCCTACATACAGATGCCATGCCATGCAGGCGGTGGTTTTCCCTATGACACTCTATGGAAGCCAACATTGAAGAAACAGGATAGAAAGAGCATTGATGCTTTTGAGTTAGTTGAGTTTAGTGTTGGAAGAGACTCCTGAGGATACCATAGAAAGCCAAGAAAGTAAAGAAATGGGTCATAAAATCAATCCAAAGGCACAAACACCCTGGCTCAAATTATCATATTTTGTATACATTATGTGAAGAACCAGGAAGAAAGAGAAGATGAGGATGACCAGCAGCCAGGTGGATAGACTCGATTACAGCGGCAAATGGTATGCCACTGGAAGACCTGAAGGGCCTGGTTGGGGACAGATCATCATGGAGAAAATCTATCTATGTGGTCACTAAGACTCAACACCAACTTGATGGCACATAATCAAGTAATCAAGTCCTGCAGGCCAGGAAAACATGGTGGGGCAGATTTATCCTGAAAGGCCAGAGATTTTTCAGCACTGATGTATATCTGCCAGAACTATATAGGTTTAACTTACAAACTTCTATACAAAATCTTGACTCATGCATCTCTCTCACTTCCAAAAACTTTCCTAGGAACATGTGTTCCTAGATCAAATATGCACATTCTAACCTGGTGAAACATGGTTGTAGAGAACTTAATATAACTTAAGAACTAGCACACATCCTGCAATGTAACTCCAATAATTAATACCTGCAATGTGTTGCGAAACAATGCCACGGTATGGAGGTAAACACCAACCAACGTGGCACATGGAATATTGTTACAGCACGTGGTATTTAAGCTTCTGCTACCCTTAGAAAGGCACAAGCTTATGGTCTTTCCCAGTGTCCCAAAGTCTCAAAGGTCTCACCCATTCACTGTGGCAAGTCTTGAGGGCTGTAGCTTCCAAATCTGATTGACACAATGGAAAAGATGCTAAAAGATTTAGAGGACTAGATCAATGTAGGAATGGCCCAGAAAGCGCGGTGGGATACGTGTGTGATGAATTCGTTATGATGAGGTATCTTCAGAAGTGAAGAATGTCCTTCTAAAGGTAACCCTTCCCTTCTCTGTAGGAATCACCACTGTGCTGACAATGACCACCATTAGCACTCACCTCAGGGAAACCCTTCCCAAGATCCCGTACGTGAAGGCGATTGACATCTACCTTATGGGCTGCTTTGTGTTTGTGTTCCTCGCCTTACTGGAATACGCATTTGTCAACTACACGTTCTTTGGCAAAGGTCCCCAGCATCAGAAGAAAGCGGCGGAAAAAGCCACCAACGAGAGGAAGAAAGTGGAGATGAATAAAGTTCAGGTAACCAATGCCCCGAAAGTTGATGTAGTTTCCTATTTATCTGGAGAAGCGTTGTTGAAGCAGAAGATCATAACATTCCTAACAAGTTAATTTCTTAGTGAATACATATTACAAATGTAAATGTGCTTTTTAAAGTGTTCTAGTCCTCCTGGTTGGGAAGATAATTGGGAAAAGGTTTTTTGAATTAGACGATATGAAAGGAACGTGCAATATTCAGAATATTCCATAGTTCATCACTTTGGTAATTAGCACAAGACTTTCAGTGGTCAGTGATTTCAGTATCAATATTTATTGTTTATAAATATCTGTCTCTCAAAATTGGCCTAGAAATGTATTTGTGTGCTCCGTACATCCAGATACAGCCCAATGAAAAATGCTTTAAAATTAACGTGGAAAAATTGTTGATCAGTAGGGCTTCTATTGATTATCTGTTTTTGTTGTATTATGGGCCTTGGTGTGCGAGATGACTTGTTTTAGAAACGCAACAAATATCGGAGTAAAGTAAGTAGAGAACTAAGTAAGAACTAATATATGTGCATCCATATGTACTGTATATTAATACAAATGGAAGGTGTAGGTGGTAGGAACGTGATCTCAGAAGCGCCTTTCAGTTATCCATAGATTCCTTTAAATAATCCTTATTCTGCTTTTATCTCTGTTCATCCTTCTTCTTTTTTCCTCCCCAACTAATATAAAGTATCAGCTGTTTGGGATTGGAAAATAGTTCTGAGGTTTGGCTCTGTGGATTCCAAGGACAGAAGCAGTGTGTGCTAGCTGACCCAAATCCTTCATAGAAGAACAGGTTTTCCTAGGTTTTATTTACACATGATACTTCTTGACTGACAGGCCTAAAAATAGGAAGGTGGTTGCTCTTTGAAGAATTAAAGCCATCCTTTGGGGTCATTTGGGTCACTGGAATAACAATTGTCCCATGGTTTCTTGGCCTCAGGGTCATTTAGCAATTAAATTTTTTATTTAGCAATTTTGTCCTCATTTTAGGCCATCTTGCATTGTTGATTTGTAATTCAGAGCCCAGATTGTCTTCTCGGTTAACTCCTACTGATGTGGAATTGGGGAAAGGTAGAATAGGACGAGGACTAGAATAGGCAAAGATACAGATGACCTCTCCTTCCTTCTGTCAGAAGAAATGAGTTCATTGGTTAGCCATCACTATAAGCTCTTCCTCACGGGTAGTAAAAGCTACAAAATGAATAGCCCAATGATTTATGCAATCAGGTGGTTCAAAACAATTTAGAAATTCATTTAAAAATGTAGTGGCCTTGTTCATAATGCTTTAAATTAAAGTAGTAATTCATCCATTCTTGCCTTGTAATAAGCTGCAAGCCCCAAGTGAAGGGATCTCTATGAATCATCAGTTTAAGCCATTAGTGCCTGTGAGTTACCTGCCTTTGCAATGGGGAAGAAATAATAAACGGTATTAATGATCTGTACGCTCCTGTTGCAGGTGACTATATAACAACATTTGGAAGTCTTTAATTTAATGATTCGAATGCTTGGTAATTAACAGTTTGTTGATTTGTTTGCTTGTGTACCATTCCGATTTCTAAGGCCGCCCCAAGCCAATTCTGGGCAGCGTATAATTTTAGCCAGCGTCATACGTAGAAAACAACAGAAACCCAGAAAAAGCATCATGGGGTAGGGAGAAATATGGAACGCCGACAATATGCATCAAATGGGCACACTGCCAGGCTATCCCAGAGCTTGGTGAAAAAGCCAAGTTTTTAAAAAATGTCGAAAGGGCTGCAGGGTCCGAATCTGCAGGAAGATGCTCTTCCAGAAGGCAGGTGCCACGGCAGAGAAGGCGTCCTCCCTGGGTCCATCAGATGACCTCACTGCATGGATGGGACATGAATCACAGCCACCCCGTCAGATCTTACAGGGTGGGCAGAAATAACGGGAGAGGGACAGGCCCTCCGATATCCCGAGGAGTGTGTAAGCATTCTAGCCTCGGGAGACACCCAGATGACCTGTTTTCAGGTAAAAGCATCGCTCTCTGGCTGATGTCCCCCAGCATCAGGCATTGCAGGGTCATGGGAGTCCCACTCAGTTCTCGTGGTCATCCTGACACCTGTTAACTCACCTAACCCTTTTGAAAGGCTTAAGAGTATCTTGTGTGGTTGTGGCTGTGGATTTCAGTCTATTTCTCCCTTCAGGGAATTCCTCCCTAACTGATTTCTCTACCGTAGAATTCCGAGAAACGATCCAGGAGGCACAGTCTGGGCTTGTGGATCGCTGCCAGAGGCGTCCACGGGATCCGTCCCTTTTGCCGAATTGACAAAAGCAGTGTCACATGGTGCGATGCAAGCTCTGTCTCAGTTGCCTGCCACGAGGCATGACCAAAAGAAGGAGAGCGTGCCTTGCATCGGGACGGCACTGCCTTTTCACTTGCCAGCCCATACCCCCAACCCAGCTACCCTGTGGATGCCACTGAGCACATCCCAAACTTACTGGGTGGCATCATTGCCCCACCTCAGCAGAGAACATGTATTCCTCAGTGACAGTGTGTTGCAGGAAACTATCCTCGGCGATGCACATCACAGACTGTCCCTTCTCCTCTTCCTGATTTTTCTCATCAAGCAATAGCTTCTATTCTGGAAATCACCGTGGTAAAAAGTGCTGTGTTACTTTCTTAGACTTTACAGATAGTCCTCGTTTAGTGACTGCCCCATTTAGCGACCCCATTCGCAGTTGCAACGGTGATGAAAAAGTAACTTTACAAGCAGTCCTCGCATTTACGACCTTTGCAGGTCTGTAAAGCAGAGGAAAGCTGAAGAAAGATCATAAGCACAGTCGTTCCACTTAGTGGCTGCTTCACTTAATGACTGAGTTGCCAGTCCCAACTGTGGTCGCTAAACAAGGACTTTCTGTAAAAACAAAGAGAGTTGGCCAGGGGTATCTGCAGTGTGTGTGATGCACTTAAAAAACAGGCGGAACTTTGATCACACCATAGTGGCTGCCAAATTGACTTTTTTTATCACACCCTGCAGAGACCCCTAGATTTGCCCATGGTTGGAGCTGGCCCTGCCATCAGGGAGACTGAGGCAGCCACTTCAGCATCAGTTCTGGGCGTCACAAAAGGGCAGCGTACTGGTAGTTATTTCTGCTTTGTCGTTACTGTATTCTTTCCTCCCAGTGATGGAAAGAGGTTTTGTTCAAGCTGTTGTCTTGCATGTCAGAATAACTAGCCTTGTTGTGTGTGTGTGTGTGTGTGTGTGGCTGTGTGTGTGTGCGTGGCTGTGTGTGTGCCTATGAGGGGGCAGCTTGCTTCTCAGCCTCAGCCAGCAAAATATCACGGTTCTGCCCTGCCTGAAGTCACATCATAGTGTCTGGGCCGAGGGAGCCTGAACCCACCACGCCCTTCTCCATGTCAGCCATCACAGCATCTCTTTCATGGCACATCCTGCTTAGCAATGAATTCTTAGGTGGAAATCTGGCAAGCACAATGAGATTGCTTTGACCTGGGGTCATTTCTTGAAGAAAGAGAGAGAATACAGATGAACCTTACAGACTCCACAGTTTTAACCACTGTCAGGGCAGTTGTACTGAAATGATGGAGATAACTTCTCATATCATAAGGAGGACATGCTCATAATACCTCACCTTCCGGTCACCCGTTGGTATCTGGGACAAGCCACAGGGATATCATTTGCATCATGACATCTCCATGCCAGTGTCTTGAATTATGTGATTTGCATATTTTGTGCTATGATATCAGTGTGCCTGTAACATCACTAGTCCCTACTATGGACACCCATGTGCCCCCCAACGTATCTCTGGCAGCTTCCCTGGATGCTGCGAAGTCAGTGCAAAATAGACAGTAAGGAATGTTGCCATTGCCATTGAAACTGAAATAAAATGACAAGATCTTCAGGGAAACAGACCAAGATTCTATTTCAGCAAACTCTTTCAATATTCCCTGAACAGGTTGGCCCTGGGAAAAATCCAGGCTGGGTCCTGCCTAGAGTAGACCACTTGCAATCTATAGGGCTGAAGTTAGCTTTGATTAATCTGAGCTTCGCTGAAAGCAACGAGACTATTCACAAATAAATAACACAATTTAAAAATTGTTAACAATGCATTCGCTGAAAGGAACGGGCTTTCCTGTCCTTTTGTGGGGGGCGTGCTGTCATTCGCTCTTGGGCGGGCCATGGTTTCAGCTAGCTTGCAGGAATGTAAAGAGCACTAGTGGTGTGGAGGCTCTCTCTAAAGTGTACCCCTCCTTTAGATTGACACCTGTGGGAATATCCTTCTTACTACCTTGGAAATGAGAAATGAAGTCAGCAGCTCCGATGTCCTTGCGAGTTTGAATGATCCAAGAGCCACCATGTACTCCTACGACAGTGCCAGCATCCATTACCGGAGACCAGCTACCATGAAAGACCTCAACAGCAGAAGCACCTTGGACAGACACACGGTCCACCAAAAGGGACGACTACGGAGAAGAGCATCACAGCTCAAAGTCAAGATCCCAGATTTGACTGACGTTAATTCCATAGACAAGTGGTCCAGAATGGTCTTTCCTATCACCTTTATTCTTTTTAATGTCGTCTACTGGCTTTATTACGTGCACTGAGTGATGCTGTGATCCCTCCACCCAGTCATCCCAGACACCATTTCCTCCTCTCTTCACTTTCTGCCAACCTTAAGGAAGGTTCACAGTACAGTGTTCAGCCATTCAGTGGGCTAGGGCGTCCTTTTACTCACATCCCCCAAATTAAACCCTGTTTACTCCAAAAAACGAAAGTATCTCTTTGAATATCTTACCATTCTTTTAGATCTGCTTTCAAAGAGCAATGACGTTGACGACACAAGTGCTTTTCTCCTGTTTTGTTTAAGACTATTTCTGGTAATCTTTCCTTTCCTTTTTTGCTTAACATTTAACACGTGAAATGAAATTCTGTCCAGTTCCACCCTTCTCTAAAAATCGGTGTCTAATGGCATCGCAGTAGTATTTACCAAACAAAGTTCAAACATCTGTCTGCAAAGCAAGACAGATTACAGCTTCAATCCTATGCACATTCACTGAGAAGGAGACCCACCTGCACAACTCTTGAGTAATCACACGTAGGTTTTCAGTGCATGTCTTTGGTTATGAATAAGCGATTGGAACAATATATGATTTTACAGCGCGAAAAAGTACACGGGTATACAAAGACCTACCGACATTGATGGGACAGAATTAGAGCTGCATTGTTAAATAAATCCATCTATTAATTTGTAAATTTCAAACATTTTTATAAATTAAAATGTGCTCCTGCTGATACAGGTGGCATCTATTTTTCAAGCGATTAATGCTTTTAATACACATCTTTAAATATTGGGGATCGTAAGAAATAGCTGAGAAGGAACCTGGTTTCTCTCACACACGGAATAAAAGTTCATCTCTTGGAAAGTGGTACCTGCTGTGATGAATTAATGGATTTCCTTTCAACCAAAAGAATGATTTCCTTCAAAATCATTCCTTTATTCATATGCACATTTACCCTGCTTTAATTAATATTGGATTAGAATTCATACATTCAGTCAATAAGGACAGCTTTAAGTAGCAACAGTACTAGAAAGAATATATAATATGTGTCTTAGTATCTTGGCCAGCAGAAGTCCACAATAGTTGCAAAGCTTTACTGTAATGCAATGTTTCTCAACCTTGGCGACTTGAAGATGTGTGGACTTCAAGTCCCAGAATTCCCCAGCCAGCATGGCTGGCTGGGGAATTCTGGGAGTTGAAGTCCACACATCTTAAAGCTGCCAAGGTTGAGAAATATTGCTGCAATGTACTGATGTAACATAGTACGTCAAGTTTGCTGGAAGAAAAGGATGTTCCCTTCCACTTCCATTAAAGGCTATTTTAAACCTGTATCAGGTTATCACTTTAACCATCATCCATCTATCCCAGGAATCCTGGGAATTATTGTTGGGGGGAAGGAAAGACATTGAGAATTCTTCACGGGTTATTTTTGCCAGATAATAGAAATTTACGTTCCATGGGGAAAGCTACGGCTATGGCAGAAACCTGCTTTAAGGGCCAAGGTGGATGAATCTCTAGCTACATCATTAGTTCTTGTATGTCTTCTATTTAGTAGAGAGCAGCCCTGAGGTGGCCAGACCAGGATCATGCAGCCTTCAAAGCCCCTCTCTGACTATGATTGCTAAAAAAAAAAAAATTGTTGGCACAAATTCCTTTTATTTTGAGATGGGGAAAGGTGAACTCTGACAATAAGCCTTAAAATGGGCTGACCCTTGTTTAAAAAATGGGGGGGGGCTGCCAATTTCCTCCAAACCTGGCTCGATGTGTGATTTGGACCCATCCACTTCATGGCCTTCAGTCCTCGTCCCAAAATATTAAATATTGGTGGCATCTCTTGACCACCAAAGGTTGGCCCACTCCTACGGTAAGCGGTGGGCTGAGAAAAGAGGAACCTTGATATTTTCCTTCTTGTGATTCTAATCCAGATAAATAGCCTTTTAGTCTACAACTGCTGTTTTCAGGAAAGCTGCTGTTAGTATCCAGGGCAGTTTCTTTCTGACACAATTAGCAGATGTGGGGAAAATGATCCAAAGTGAAACCATGATGGAACGTAGATAATAAAAGCCTCCTCCGTCACTCCGCCTTCAGATAACAGCCTCTGCTTTTGAGTTAAGGGGGCAAAGCGTGCCAGAGTCAAGTAATTAATAGCATAGCAGTTATAACCCTTTGATATAAGTATGTCCGTACCTCAGAGTAGAACCGCCAGATCGGGCCTGCAAAGATTAGCATGATCGCTAGATGGCAGAGTTGGCAATCTCCTTGTTGCCATCTACAGGTGGTCTGGATTTTTGCAGCACCAATCAGATAGGCCCAAAAGGCATGAAAGAGGAATGGAGTATCATGAGTAATACAAGGTCCGTTACAAGTATTATCTGATGAGCAGGGCCTGGTCCTGGAAATGTAAGGAGAGACTAAAAAGTTCATTGGTATCACATAGACCTCCTCCCTCCCACCCCAACTTAGATGAGTGAGCAAATTCATGGGGATGTATTTTGATGACATCATCTTACAACGTCCCCAATGAGAGAGGCATTAGAATGGCACAATTTTGTATTGACTGTATCTTAGAGATCATGTTCTTTCATTTTCCTGGGGATAACAAAGCTCCTTTTTAATTTAGTTATACTGGTAATGTGTGTCTACAGACAAAAGCCTTAAGCTATATTCATCATATACCACCAGATTCCTTCCTTCCTTCCTCCTTCTCTCTCTCCCTGCTCCCCCCGGTCAGTGCATCCTTTGAAAATAACTAGGACTGTCCTTTGGACCTCATGTAAACACCACCCTCCTTTGCTATTCATGGAAGCAGTGTCCCTTTTTTTAGACTACCACACAAGTCTAAAAGCAAGAGGGCACCGCTTTAAGAGTCCAATAACCGACAATGGCTGCTTTAAAGAATAGCAGAGAGGCGCTATGCTCAGTGAGGTCCAGAGCACTCCTTTCCGATCATTTCTGAAGACTACGCAGCTCGAATATCATCACTGGATAGACACACACAGACACATGCCGGCTTATGCGTGTACGCAGGGAGCGATCCGTTACGCTCGTGAGTAGTAGATTTTGTGATTTTCAGAAAAAAGTAACACTGCTTATCTAGTGACAACATTCTGCGAAATCTCGCGTGTGCCCTTGCTGCTCTTGTACATGGAAATTGCTTTTCAGGCAATGCACGGTGCCCTCTGAACCTTCTTCCCACAGTGTGTCTGAGCCACTGAAGCTTCGGGGAACAGAAAATGCCCATGTTCCGTCACTGCTAGACAAGAATGCCTATAATGTGACTCGCCTTCCCTTGCCACACATTTTCCTGACCTCACAATCTTCTAACAGAAACTGATCAACAGTCTCACCTTGCCAATTCTGTCTCCTTTGTCCTTGTTCTGTTTCCACATTCTTTTTTTTTTCTCCTTAATTAGAAAAATGGGTTAAAAGCAGCTGGAGTGGTTCCGTTACAGATGCTAAACCAGGGCCTCTCTGGAAGTTGAGCTTTCTGGAGAATTAATGGAACAGAAATATTTGTTCATGTATATATTAAAAAAAGCAAAAACTTGATATAACATGAAACAACCCAAATGTATACATTATTAGTGAAGTATAATTTCCTGTAAGTTGTAGCGACAATCTGGTTTCTTGTTAAATAGTTTGGTGGCAAACTTCCCCATAACTCAAATCCCTGCCCTTCTTGTTTAAGGAGGGAGCTCACATGCACAAATAAAGGTATATCGCATCTAACTTTTCCTGTGCAATGCGGGGTGATCATAACTGATCCCATGTGAGAGGGTGGGCGTAGCAGCAGCGTGAACCATCTCGTCAAGATTCAGTTTACACTTTTGATAATGTCACCTAGCAATTAGACCACATCCGTTACACTCGGTGAGTTTAGTGCCCCAAAGTGCCCTTAATGTGAAAGCTTGTCTTTATTATATCACTGAAAACTCAGGACACAGAACCAATACAAAATTTTGACTCAGCCTGTAAGTATATAGCATATACAGAACGGGAAATAGAAACGTTAGCATATAATTATTTGCTGAAAAATTGCCTTCAAAGCATCTGTTGCAAAACATGATAGGACACAGTAGAACTAGTGTACACACATGGGTTTTCATTTGTCTGTTTGTTGCCTTTGAGTCATTGTTGACTCCTGGCAACTGTTGGACCAGTCCCTGCGGTGTCCTTGGCAAGATTTCAGAAGTGGTTTGCCATTGCCTCCTTCCTAGGGCAGAGAGGGAGTGACTGGCCCAAGGTCACCCAGATGGCTTTGGGCCCAAGGCGGGACTAGAACTCACGGTCTCCCGATTTCTAGCCTGGTGCCTTAACCCTACACCAAACTGGCTCTCTTTCTTTCTTAGAACGGCTCCCAGTAAGCAATGGTCAGCCCAGAAAAGGAGCAATTAGGTTGCTGATTCTCATTTAGGCCACCCCATTCCTAGGTGTGCTATAGTGGAATTGTTGACTGAAGTGAGTCCAGAAAGTTCATGTGAAATAAAACTTTCCATTCCCAACTATCTTAGGCTGCAGTTCCTTGCCAACACAGTTTGCAATGAACAATATTCAAACCCTGTTAGATTTGCTACTTAATTTAAGGAATTAGACTAGGAGTTAAAGCTATCTAGAGCAGTGTTTGTCAGCCTCAGCAACTTCAAGGTGTGTGGCCTTCAATTCCCAGAATTCCCCAGCATGGCTGGCTGGGGAATTCTGGGAGTTGAAGGCCACACACCTTGAAGTTGCTGAGGCTGACAAACACTGCTCTAGAAGGTATGAATAACACAGAGACATTGATAATGTTAATTCGTGCAGGAAAAAAATCTGTAGAGTTAAAAAGCAAAGAAGGGAGCAATTACAGTAGAGAGTGTATTAGTACAGAGACTTTAACCACTTCCCTGACATTTATTTAACATATTTTAAGCAGCACGGTTAATTGTAATCCTAAAGATATGGGGCATGTGTGTGCGTGCAAGCTCTGTTTTCCTCTGCTCAGAAAACAGGCAATATGAAAAGGGGATCATCAAATGTCAGCCCAACTTTCTCTTCTAAATCAAATCTTATTTTCATAGGTTACCATAATCCTAAATTCACTTACTTAAGTGAAAGTAAGCTCTGCTGAATAGAGAAGAAAGTATTTCTGAAGGAACCCACTCAAGTTCCGTGCTTCTATGAGCCGGATCTACGATAGATCTAGATAAATCTAGATAGATCTACGATAGATCTAGATAAATCTACGAGCCGGATCTATCCCAAAGGAAGCCGGACTTCCGTTGGCTATTAAAAACAATTTAGCTACACGAAAGGCATGTATTAATAAAATAAAGTTTAGAATTTAATGGAATAAAGTTTAGAATTGAATGGAAATGACACAAAGGCATTTCCCAGTGGCCCAACTCAAGAGGGTGACACAACAACAGCCAAGTAACTTGCCATTTCTCCTGCTTTTATGTGTAGCAACACTGTATGTTTAGGCTTTTAAAACTTACTCATGTCTGAATGTGGATTTAGTGCTACATATTCTGTGGTAGGTCCAGAGATGTTATCCTACCTGGAATCTGATTCATGTGGCATTGAATATACAACCTTTCACTGTTACTGCTCATACAACATTCACACGTCGAGGTTCTGCACCTCAGGAGTACACAATGATCACAGATGACTGTACGCACACAACACAACATACATACAGCATTGAGCATATAGAACAGTAATAAGGCTTTTGGGATCTCGGTAGAGTTGTCCCTTGATACAAAAAAAAAAATTTGTAGTTCCTAATTGTGGGTGGGTAGTATAGTTGGACTAGGGCTAATTGTCATCCACCTCTTAAAAGATGTGATCTCCATCAAAAGTTGCCAGCTTTTGTGTAATTGAGGCTCTAATCACACTAGCACATTTCATTCAGAATACAACACAGCAGGGTTTCCTACTGTGTTATATCTACCCAAGGGAATGGGTGAAAAGTGCAAAAAAAAAAATTGTTCTTAAGAAGCAAAATGAGTAATGAATATGACCACCTTGTGTTCTACTTGTCTCCCAGAGCATTTGTTCGCTTGGATGATCCTCCTAAAAATGATGAATGTCCATATATAATACTTTTTTTCCATAAAATCTGTTATTAAAAAGAGAGAGAGAGAGAGAAAGCTTCAGTTTAGCTAACGCAATGTAGCCATTAGCCAATAAGCTATCTATCTTGATTTGGAGTTCTCAGGACAATTCAAAGAAAAGCTGATAAAAAAAGGGGACCTTTTGGACAGGATTGACTGAAATAGATATCTCGTATGGCAGGGTTCCTCAACCTTGGCAACTTGAAGATGTGTGGACTTCAACTCCCAAGCTGGCTGGGGAATTCTGGGAATTGAAGTCCACACATCTTCAAGTCGCCACGGTTGAGGAACCCTGTCGTATGGGACCTAATCTTCATAAAGCCTTTATTCCTATTCATTTGCTCTTCAGATGCCATCTTACAATCCCCCGCTGGTTTTTCCAACCTAAATGTCTCAGGGCATTTGAAGTTCCACTGGTAGCAGTATCTTCCTTCTTTATTGTTGAAGTGTTATCCTAATCTCCTTACAGCTAAAGAAGTACCCAAAGTGCAGAGAATTTTTTTGAAGGTGAACTAAGGTTTATTTAAAAGAATTTGCTCACGCTGTGCCTATGCCTTCGCTCTTGAGAGTGGTACTGAAATCCATGAAATACGAATCCATGTTTGTTACAAAAGTGCCTTGTTCAAATAAGCCTTGACTGAATTCCCTTTTGATTGAGCCAAACTTTTTATAGAGAAGTGTGTCCCCTCTCACTGTTCTATCAAACTGTATGTGTAAATACTTAATATTATGATTAGGTAAAAAATTAATTCACTGCCATGTGCTGTCAGCATGGGAAGTATACGCAAATAACAGGATATATTTGGGGTGATGGTTAGGACATAGCTCAGTAAGAAACTGAGTCACGATCAGCTTTCTTGACATTCATAAAAATTGGTCCCAAATTTCAGTTCAAGTCTCTTTTTTAAAGTCTAATTTCCAAAAATATTTTAGAAGAACCTTAAACGCACATCCATAGGATAGCTCTAATGGGCAATTGTCCTATGTGCACTTCACAAAAATCTGTCCTAAATCTTTCTTTAATGAGATATACTCTTAGACGGCACCTATATCCAAATGCTGGTCTATTTTCTGCCAGTACGATTCCTGAAACTGATCATCATCAAAAACTGACCCCAGCCATTTGTTGTCCCAGCTCATTAAACCAGGGTGTGCTTGTCAAAGCCTAGTAAGTGAGTTGGCATTAAGCAGAAACTAATGGAACAAATAGCTCTATGTTCATTCACCATTTACCTCTGGCCCTTGGAAATCTGGATAAAATATCACCTGTCAAGCTGAAGAGATCAATCGGAACTAATGGCTTGCCTCATAAGAATATTATTGCATGACAATGAGATGCCTTTCTACCTCCATCACTCTTCTTTGTCACCTCTGAAGAGCTAATGCCACCCTAAGATTAAAAGCAAAGTGGCACCAACATTTAAATGAGTCCATCAATGTGCATGATGGATATGACCATGGAGAAGTTCTACCCATTACCGCAGCCTCAGTTAATTATTTATTTAACCAAGCAGATGTGTCTTTCAGTCAGATGGGCTCTGGCTGCAGGTAATGTAACACTGTCAGAACATGGCCATGATGCCTAACAACCTCGGGTGTGGACTTAGCGGGGAACAAAAGTCACCCGTGTCCATCCACCACCTTTTGACAATAAGGCAGCCTGCTCGGCTCCTCCTCTGTGTCCATGGCCTGTAGAATATTGAGGTTCCCAAACAGTGTGAAGGTGCTCCTGAAGTATAGGCACTGGAGTCAGAGGGGTGAGCAAAGGGGCAGGTAGCGAAACGTGCTGTGATGTCATGACACACATTTCAGCCTTTTCACATCTTTGTGGTTTGTATGGGATGCCTGTTCCCTGAAGCTGGGGAAAAAAATCATTAGAAGCTTTTTGGATGGACACAGAAGAATATGAACTTCTGAATGAAAAGACATTGAAAGTCCTATTGCGGTTTTTTTTCAACATCAATACAATACAATACAATACAATACAATACAATACAATACAATACAAATACTTTAATGACCAAGTATAAAATATACACAAGGAATTTGTCTTCAGTGACGAACAGCAAGATCAACAGTGCGTTTGGATAGCAACAAAAATTAATAAACTTCACTTTGTGAAAGTAGACATCCAGCACTTACTACCCCAAAACCAAATATCAAAGTAGACAAAATGTTATGTTGAGATTTTCTTTAATAAATCTCAGTCTAGCAGTTGATGATCTGCAAACTTATACTTCCTCATCTGACCTACCTAGAATATCCTGTGATTTTATCTGAATGTACTCCCCCCCAATATGAAATCACGCAAATGAATATATTTTAGCATGTAATTTTACAAGGAGGATAATTCTGCAATGCTAACAAATGTAGATCAGAAATCTGTTGTATGAACCATTGGGTCATTTACCTAATATAAACCCAACAGATTGTCACTACTTAAAGTCTGTATAATATTGCTTAATGGTTGCTGTAATGCGGTATTTCCATGTTTGAAATTACTCTTCTGTTGAATAAAAAAAGAACAAGATATGATGAATATGTGGAAGTCCAGCTCAGTGAGATGACTAAATCACCATATTAACTTGAGATCCATCAAGGCTATACTGGCTGGAAGCAAAACTAGAATTTATCATAACTCCTGGTGGATTATTATATGCCTCTATGGGAACTGTAATCAGCTTGCTAGATGACAAGTTATGCAAACCTACTGAAATGTCTTTATTTATTTGGCATTATTTGTATACCACTGACTCCACATAGATTCTCAGCAAATAAAAAAAATAGACATACAGTTCAAAAGCCATTAAAATCAATAACACAAAATCCATCTGCCTCTCCAGCCTCCCAATTAAGCAGTCCCTCATTTATAAAAGTCCTCAGTAATTCTCCATTAAAAATTACTCATAAATTCCTCTGCCAGGTACCAAGATTTAATTAAGCTGTCAGCACCTCCTCCCTAAATATGTAGCTATCCTTGTGACCACCTCATAGGGCGAGGATTTTAATACAATTCTGTTTGCTTCTCTCGGTGTATTACCACTGGTGCCTTCAGGTGCCAGTGAATTAACCTGGTGGGCTGATCCTATACAGAACTTCCCCAGAAACATGGAAGAAAAAAAACTGAAACTTTTTATAATCACTTTATCTATTGTATAAAAGTTTTCTATTGCCATTGACTTGAACAACCGCTTATTATGACGACGGGTAAGCAAAAGCAACATATCTAAACTCTACAGGTTTTATCCACAAGAAGATTGAAACGATGCCCAATATAAATTTTAGTTAAATTGTATGGTTATTGTTATTGCTAGCCACTGAGAGTCTTGAGAGAATCTAATAAGAGCATAGAGATCTAATAACTGGTGGACGGGTCAGTTGTCCACTGGTGTTTAGGATGGCATCTTCTCTCAAAGAACAGTAGTCAGTAGCAAGCTCATGTTGCCCAATATGATGGTCCAAATCTATGGTTCATTGCTTGAAACCTATCACAAAACCTTTAAGAGCTATTTTCCTCAAGAGAGTGTCACAATGACGGTTAAATTGCCATTGTCCAAGATGATATGGAAATCTAAATCTTCTGCTAGCCTGTTGAAAGCTATGGTATTTCTGACTTTTTCCAAAAGAGAAGACCACGGCTCTCTACAGGTGGGTCTGCAACCAACTGAGATGTCATCGAAAGGACAAAACATGCGTTGCGATGTGCTGCGGTATCATGCAACGTCATGAGACAAACTCTGCCCCTGTGCCACACGGTGATGCAAGCAGAGAACAGGCAGAGTTGTGGTTGGGAATCACGCTTTGTGCTTCATCGTTTGCCCCCCCCACCCCCCGTTCACGGATACCTGGGGTTCAGAAAGCAATTTGATGCAAAGATGAGGGCTCAGCTAAGTCTTAAGAACTGGCTCTTCCCCCAAGCCCTGGGACAAGGCGAGTTGGAGATGGAAGATAGTGGGGTTGGCTGCACTGAAGGGGATGGTCCTGGTGCCAGGTGTTGGTTTCTGCTTTCATCGTTTTGTTGCTGTTGTCGTTTTATGACGTTTGGTTTTATATAGCTGTTGTGAGCCGCCAGAGTTGTGGTTTTAAGATGGGCAGCCATTCAAGTCTTTTAAATAAATAAATAAATAAATAAATAAATAAATAAATAAATAAGCTGTGGGAGGAATTCTGCTTCTCATACAGTACTCTAGAAGTGATCTTCAAGTATATCTTGTGTCCAGGTAGCAACCGTGGCAAAAACTGCTTCCACATTCCATAAATTTACCAACTTCTATTCTTCCTGAACCCACTGGGCCTAGCAATAGTTAGATAAGCCTTGGTTATTCCATGATTACACCTTAAAACAGTTTAGCTCCTGGCAGTTTGTTTTGGTTTGACCCTTTCTGGGTACAACAATCTGTAGGGACAGTTGTTTTAAAGATGCTCCTCCCCACCCCCACTTCAGAGCAGCAGCAACTGCAGGGAGAGTCAAAAACGGCAACATGGTGGTTGCAGCTGTGCAATCAAAGCCCCGCCCTTCTGTTGCACACGCGCACACGTAAAGGGCGGAGCTTCAGTTCTGCTGCTTCAGCGCCTCACTCAGCGGATATCTGGAGCTCCCAAATACAGGGATTTTGCAAGTTTTTTCGAATTCTCTTCAGCAGCATATGGTAACGCTTTGACTGTGAATTTTGTTTTAATTGTGTTTTTTTTAATTTTATTTCTGCTTGTTTAATTTGGTTGCTTTTAACTTATTTTGTATTTTTTTGTTGTTAACTACATTGCCTGTCCTGCTGGCACAGAAAGGTGGGTCATAAATGAAATTAATTAATCTATCAGTGGCTCCATTAGGACTATCACTGTGTCTCGCCCTAAGCAAATATTTTTCACTTAATCAAAAGAAGTTTCTAATGCAATTCCACAATTACAACATCTCCCTTATACATGTAAAGAAATCCCTTTTGTTCCTGGCTCACACCAATCTCATGTACAAAATCTTCAAGACATGTTTTAATGAACCCATCCATCTTGAAATGCTAAATAATTTTTTCACGAAAACTTAAGAACACAAATACAGACTTTCAGTTCTGTTATTGCTTGGAGATAAGATCAAAATGTTTTTGAACCATTCTTTTGACATGGTTTGGAATAGCTTTTACACAACTGTAATTTATGGGAACCAGTTGCTGAAGGGATCACCTTAAATGTTTGTTTTCCCAACTGAAAGGAAAGATTTCTAGGAAATATGAAAATAAACAGAATGCCAAGGAGGAGAAATAGACTTATTTTTTATGATTAACTTTTCTACTTTGTATAAATAAATGCTGCATTTTCCAATTCAAATTCCTGATCTGTTAGAGCAATGTGAATTTCTGTACATGCTTTTTACACATTCAAACCTGAGTGTTTGTTCTGTGTTTTGTGTAACAGTTTGTGTACTATATTTGTTAGGGTAGTTCTCTATTGTTTATAAATGCATGGTTGAGGTGAGTGTTGCACATATGTAAAAAAGAAAAGAAAAAAAAGCCCACTTAATGTAGCATCAGTGTTGTTTGCTGTCAACACCAATGTTTAGATGTTTTTCCAAACTGTTCTCTTGGTCTAGACTGTACATTTTATATGTTTCAAAACTCTGTAAAGCCCATGATACTGTGATTATTTGCATATGCTGATTCAACTGATCTATTACTGTATGGGAGCAAAGGCCCAGTCAACATGAGGAAGCCAGTGCAAGGCCATTACTCCTGCTCATTTCACATCATTGGGGCCAATTTCAGCTGGGAACAGGGTGCCGTTGATCACTTTAAAAGTCCAGCTGGAAAAAGAAAGCAAAGTATGTCAAGGGCGCTTGTTGCCATTTTCTTTAAAATGCCAACAGTTACAGGAGCACATCCTTCCTTGTGTTTAATCAAGGATGGTAATGTTTCTGAGCTTCAAACATTTCTGCCTCTATGCGTGCAAATCTCCGTGAGTCGGCTTCTCCCGGGATCATCCGTGAGTGAAACATCTCATCCCCCTTGTTTTCCCGAGGAGGTGCTTCTTCACACCCAACGTCCTTCCGTAAGTGGCACTCAGAACTGTGCAGCCTTAAATCACGTAAAACGCTCTTTAGGTGACCAATCTGAGCTAGAGATTATAGCAAGGACTCCCCTGAGCAACGAAAGGATTACGGCATTAAATAAAATTGTGAGAAGTGCTTCATCACAAAGCTTCTAATGTCCATAGCTAAATTGGGTAAGTACTCAAATGCCCCAAAATATAAAAGTACATATCTACAAACTGACCTGAATAGAAGTTGCAGCCCTAGATGGAAATAACCTCACTGCTCTTCCTGAATCGCCTATTTGTAGGTAAACCTGAACGCTCTCTGAGCATTAATAGATTTTGAGAGTTGTTGGAAGTGAGGGGTTTACTCCTCTGTTTAATCCACAACTTTATTCCCCACCTTTTTTCCTATCCGTGTTCTAAATACCAGATTACCGTTAATGAATCATTTGGGCTTTTCCAAACAGTCTTGTAACTAAAACAAGACCTTTGTAAAGATACTCATTTGTATTTTACATGACTAGGGTTTTGTAAATAAGCAAATTGAAACTTAAGGTGATAGACTGCACACACCCGTTTACTGCGTTAGTGCAATATCTTTCCTCAGGGTACATTTAGCCTAGATTATCCTCTCAACAACCCCATGAGAGAAGCCAGGTTGATTAATAGTAACTGTCTCTAGACCACCCTAGTGTGCTTTGTGTCCAGTTGCAGATTTGAGCCCAGGCCTCACCAGTACTCAGTCCTACCTTTGAGAAATGACAAAGTGCATAACATTTGGAAGGTGACAAGAACCCCTGGTTGGTGGACATTCAGCTTCTGCTTAAAGTATTTGAGGGTCACTTTTCTGATCCAACTAGCTGCATCAGAGGAGCCCCCTCTTTTATTCCCATTTGGGCCTTTTCTATATCATTGTAAGTTATCTTTTTTCCAGCGACACAGAAACATTCTTTTAAATATTTCATCGTCCTCATCACTTAGAAACCTCAGTATTCCTAGTCCCACCATTTCTCTCTCCACATCGATTCTGTTCTTGCTTTTTCATACGGTTTGATTTTACGTTTCTGTATTCTAAGAAACAATGCCGAATCAAAGCATAATGAGAACAATGTTCATTACTGCGATATGAAAACAGCTATTGGCCTTCTGTTTCTTATGCTGTATTTCTTTCTACTTTCCTGTTAAATGCTGCAGCAGCTAGGAGGTAAAAAAAAAAAAAACCACAAAGATAAATTACAAGAGAGTAGCATTATCTACCTTTTACCATTAAGCCATTTTTCATAGCTTCTGAAAGTGTAATAAATGTAAATTTAGTTGATGTATTCCTAGTAACCAAATAAACATTTTTAAAATAGCTTTCAATTGTAGTGACTTACTTTCTACACACCAAAGAAGGGGGACTTCAACATTTGTTATAAATCTAAATATACAGAATATATTATGTCTAAATTGCTTGCCTCCCTTTATTTTTTTCATAATTGGTTTACGGCAACTCTCACAGAAAAGGCTTTTACACCAATTCTTGCTTTGTCACATTTCAGCGTTATGGATAATTTTTGCTGTTCAAAAGCACTCTTCGACATACTGGCACTTAAATACTAATGGCGCATTATAAGTTAATATGCAGCTGTCTTCACAATTACATGCTAAAAACTGTTCACGCTTTTATATGTTGGGGCTACACCACCCTTTTCTGACTGCGTAAAATATAAGAGGCATTTCACAAATGTATAATTCTAGTCCCCAAAACAAACAAGCATAAATAAAAATAGCTTACTGAAGGTAGGGAACTTGCTGTATATTCAGACTTGTTTGACCACCAAGGAGATCCAAACTTAAACTTGAGCAATTACATGACCACAACATCAAAAGATTGCATTATGTTGGCTTGATGCAAGAGTGGAGACGATTCATAACTCAGGGTTGGATTGCTGGGTTCTTGGTATTATCTCTCAATATTTCATTATCTTCTTCAGTAATATCGTCAGTTAAGCCAAGTGGGGAAGGTGAGGTTTGATGTTTGTTGATGTACAACAGCTTACCCAACCAGCTGGGCAATTTTTCCTATTTGTTTTCATTCATCTAGTGTTGGTTCCTTCTTATGTGGGAGTTGCTTAAAAGGTGTGTAACAATCATGGTCAAATATGGTCATTTCCATCACCTGCCTTACGATGAGAGGTTATGTGTATGTGGGGACCTAGCCATAGAAGACATTGCCCAAGTTTTGTTTGACTATAAACTTTATGACTCACTCAGGCTTAATTATTTGTCCTCTCTGTTGGAAAGAAGTCCATTGGGACTCCAAACACAGATTATCCTATTTTCTTTCGGGCACAAATATCTTTATTGTGAGTAGGACTGCCAGGTTTGTGGACAAGGCAGCTCATTTGAGAGCCCGATATATAGAACAGATTGGAGTATCATGTAGGGGGGACGATCTCACATGAATCTGGCTTATGATATTAGCGATATATTATTATATTATTTTATAGTAGTATTATATTTAGTACTATCCCATTTTATTATTATAACATTTTATTGTATCATGGATTTTGTGTATTAGTTATTTGTTTTTCCTTTGCTGATGTTTCTTGTTCTTGTTGATATGGTTGTAAGACTAATCAATAAAGTTGAAAGAAAGGTGTGTAACACGAGTGATTAGATTGACAGACCTTGCAGTTAGTTTCTGTGATGGAATGGAATTATGAAGGCCAAGCTCAGGGAGATAAACATTTTCTTAGCTCACCAGAACCGCGTGGGAGGAACAAGAGGATGAGACCGACACCTCCCTGAGGAATTCACACTGTTGTGGCTGGAGGACTTTGGGAACTGGGGTTAGAGTCTGGGAAGATTGATGTCAGGCCTAGCCCAAGGAACTCCAAAAGACCATGCCAATTCAGTCCAGCTATGTTTATTAGCTACAACCTCTAGCAAAAATCTTCCCAGACTGAAATCCCAGCTCCCAAAGCCCTCCAGCCACAACAGTGTGAATTCCTCAGGGAGGTGCCGGTCTCATCCTCTTGTTCCTCCCACGCGGTTCTGGTGAGCTAAGAAAATGTTTATCTCCCTGAGCTTGGCCTTCATAATTCCATTCCATCACAGTTTCATAGAAAAAGGTCTGTTTATATGGCTCTGCACCCATAAAAACCATTTTCTTTATGGGCTTCTGGTGGTGGGCATGGTGGTTTGAGCATCTTTGAGATCATGGGGACAGCATCTCAGCTGTTTAGCGCTTTAACTTCCTCCGCACAAAGGAGGAAGCTTGAAATCATCCTATTTGATCTCCGGATGGCCATTCCTCATGAGTAAATCGCAACAGCGGAGCGTTTTGCGAGAGGTTCACAAGTGGAGCATCTGGGAGGCGAGGATTACATCTCCATTCGTGGCTGAGGTGCAGCCTGTAAAAGGACGCTGGAACCGACTGACCACCATTTCTAACCACTTTTGGATTATATCTATTCTTCAGTTTAAGAGAGACTTCTTTTTACAGCAGATAAGTATTTCTCTTGGTATTTTTCTCATTTCGGGGGTGGGGGGACTATAAATTTTGGGAAGATCAGGAAATTTAAAGTAATGAAATTTTTGAAATCTTTGCAAAAAGCGGGATAATTAAAGGAGTATAAGAAAGTTAACAATGGAAAAAGGGGAAGATTTTAACTAAAAATTATAGACCAATATCATTACTGAATAGTGGCTATAAATTATTTACAATGATTTTGGCAAATAGACTGAAAAGGGTTTTAAAAGATTTTATTCATGAAGGCCAATGTGGATTTTTACTTAAAAGACAACTAAAAGACAATGTTAGAACAGTATTGGACATTTTAGAAAATTTTGAACAGCATAATGAAAAACAAATTGCATTTTTTTTTTTTTTTTTGGACACAGAGAAAGCTTTTGACAACCTTAATTGGCCTTTTTTGTTTAAAGTTCTAGAAGATATGGATTTTGGCAAGAACTTTATAAAATGAGTTAAATCAATATACACACTACAGAAAGCACAAATGATTGTCAGTGGAAATTTAACAAACGCGTGAGATACAAACAAGAACAAAACAAGGATGTCCATTATCCCCACTTTTGTTTATCTTGGTTTTGGAAGTTTTGAACAGAGACATAAGACAAGATGAGGGGATAACAAGTGTAAAAATTTAAAAAGAGACATATAAATTGCGAGCTTTTGCAGATGATCTGGTGCTGGTGTTGGAAGAGCTATTGAAAGGGATAGAACTATGAATGAGCAAATTTAAAAGGTTTGGTGCACTAGCTGGTTTTAAGATTAATAAACAAAAGACAAAGATGATAACAAAAAATATGAAGACACAAGATCAAATGGAATTGATGAACAAAACAGGTTTCAAGTTTGAGAAAAAGGTAAAATACTTGGGTAATAATTTGACAAATATGGATTGCATGTTGCTTAATTATGTTAAGACATGGAATGAAGTTTAAAAAGACATGTTAAGATGGGAGAAACTACAACTGTCATTGCTGGAGAGAATTTCTGTGATAAAAATGAATGTTTTGCCTAGGATGTTATTTTTGTTTCAGACAATACCGATTGTGACTATTGATTTAGCATTTAAGCAATCGCAGAAGGGAATATCTAAATTTGTCTGGCAAGGCAAAAGATCATGAGTTAAATACAAGATGTTGCAAGATGCCAAAGAAAAAGGAGGTTTAGCTTTACCTGATTTGAAATTGTATTTTCCAGCTTGCTGTTTAGTCTGGATGAAAGAGTGGATGACACTGAGAAACAGAAAGCTATTGCACTAGAAGGACATGATTTGAGATTTGGATGGCATGGCTATTTATGGTACGACAAAGCTAAGGTTCACGTAGACTTCAAAAATCATTTATTAGACATGCCATTTTGAGAATTTGGAATAGATATAAATCTAGATTGTGTCCGAAAATATCTTTATGGCTATCACCACAAGAAGCATATCATAGGAGAAATTAATTAATTAATTAATTAATTAATTAAAGAAAGTAATTAAGCAGAAATGGTCAACTTATGGTGACATTTTAGATTTCTACCAGGGTGAATTTAAAATGAAATCAAGAGAAGATTTGACATCAGAAGGATGTATGCCTCAATGGTTTTCACATGTACAATTAGTAGAAAGATTTAAAGTTGATAAAAAGACATATGGTTTTGAACATGATAAAACTGTATCTGAAATTGAGTTATGTATTAACAATGAACATCTTATTGTTAAAATGTATAAACCTTTGTTGAGATTTGAAACAGATGAACGAGTTAAAGACTATATGATTAAATGGGCTAAAGCTTTTGGATACAAATGGAACTATGGGAAAATATGTGGAAGAAAGGGTTGAAATTTACATTATGTTATAATTTTAAAGATATTTTTCATAAAATGATGTATTGATGGTATCTGTCACTGGAAAGGTTGTTAAAAATGTATAAAGGGACTTCAGATATATATTGGAAATGTGAACAAGGAAGGACTATCATCTTTGTTGGATATGTAATAAAGCTAAAAAATTTTTGACTCAGATACATAAATTAATTCAGAAAATTTTGAAGATGAATATACAATCAAAACCACAGACGTTTCTTTTGGGGCTGATGGATAAACAATTGGAAAAATCTGACAGACCTTCGTTTTTATATATGATAACTGCAGTGAGGCTTTTATATGCTCGAAGGTGGAAAGACTCAATATTACTTATGATGGAAGAATGGATGGTAAAGTTGTTTGTGCTGGCTGAGATGGCAAAATTGACAGCTTTGATTAGAGAAAAGTCATTGGATAATTTTAATGTTATTTGGAATCCCCTTTTGGACTTTTTGCAGGAAACAGAAAAAAATGAAATTATAATATATGGATTTGATAACTAGTAAAATTAATAGATTATAGAAAAAATGGATGTTAAGTTGAAATCTTGGAGTAAGAGTTTAATGTATGTTTCACTTATTTCTGCTGTAAAGGAAGTCGAAAATCGTTCTTTTATTTATATTTCTGCTTTTCTGTTTCTGCATTTCGCTTTCTTTCTTTCTCTTTTCTATTCTTATTAGTCCTTGTTCGTTTTTACCTGGGTTTTTTTTTAATTTAATAAAGTTATTATAAAAAAAAATTCTTTAGTAAAGTACTAGCCCAGATCATTACTGTTCACAGAAAGAGTTTAAAATTATTTAGGGTCTTCCTTTTTTCTAATTCCACTTGTGGTTCCAGTTCTTGTTTTTCCTGCAACTCCATTTCAACTCTCTTATATTTTGAATATACTGTATTGTTAATTCTCAATACAAAGAGCATGCATCTAGCTACCATAAAAGGCTAGAGAAATCGTAGTATCACCAAAGACAGGCCTAGAAAGCGAAACCGTGATTGCTATTGTCCAACACCCAGCTTTTCAGAACCTCCTCCAACCATCTTCAAATGCTTAGTCAAGTCAGGCCCTGGACAAACTGATTTTAGTAATTACGATAACAGATGGATTTGTTCTTCACTAGCCTAGCAAAAAGACAAAACATCTCCATGTAAAACAAGAGACAAATTGTTTGAAAGTCTTCATTTAAGTAGTTTATTTATAGACTTATACAAACATATACTGCATTTTGCTTTCAGGAGGGAAAAGTATGTGAACATTTACATTTCTACAAGTAGAATTATGTAAGCTTGGATTTAATAATAGCAAGGGCTGTTATGTGGGCTTGGATTTTGTAATAATTGTTTTGTTGCTACTCTGTAATTCAAACTTAAAGTATCTCATAACCAAAAGAACACATCTAAATTTGATCTACCCAGAAATAGAATAATAAATCTTGAGTTGGCTGAATGGTCTAATCAGATAGGGCTAAGATACAACACTGTATCAATTCTGTCATATACTCAATATCTTATGTTCCATTCATTTCAGATAACCCAGCTATAAAAATATTTACTGATTTCTCCCACATTACTCTAATGTCAAAAGTCTACTTGACATGGATGGGAGTGCTCCTAATGCCACCTTCAATCTGATATACTTAATTAAGTGGGCATGCTCCTTTGTATTTGAGGAAAGAGCTCAGTTTGGACTAGAAAACATTGCAATTGAGAAACAAGTATTTTGCTTTTAAGTATGACAATCACATGGTAATCCTAATATGTGACTTTTTAAAATAAATCCCAAGCAAATTGGAAAAGGAAATTTCACACTAAATAATTTGACACAACTTCTGCTAATGTAAGATGATGTCCAGTGAATTTTCAGCACCTTCAGTTCTTCAGAATTTCAGTTCTTCAAAACTTTTCAGACATAGTGTAACAATCCAAGAAAGCTTTGTTCCACTGCACATTTCTGCAACTTAGCCTAAATGTACTTAATTAATGTTGGTCTGAAGCAGATTAGCAGTAAGATTCTTGGTAAGCTTGCAATTCTCATCTTCTTTTATGTGCTGACCTTAGTCTCTCAGAAAAACATTTCCTTTTGTATTTTAGAATAAATGTCCTGTTTTTCATCACTGGGAGGCTCTGAGGTTGCTTGGAATCATTTCAGCTGTAAAACAACCTTCAAGGAATCAAAAAGGTAGAAACCATTAAATGACAACAGCTTATTCAAATATTCCATAATATTTTAAACTTTACTGTGTACACATTACTGCCCTTATATCTTCTCAACCAAGCCAGACCATGAAAATCCCAACAGTTTCCATACAGTTATGGGACTGGCTAACAATCTTCTCCCATAAGAAAAAGGGTAAACTTTCATTTGCCTAATGAAACAAAAGTATCTCTTGAACATCCCCAAAGATCAAATAAGAGTAAAAATGGGACAGCCACATGAGCAGAAAAGTAATTTCAATCAAAATTAGAATTGTCACCCAGTTGTAGGTGAAACAAGCATCCTGTATCTGCTGGTAGGTTGGACCTTTCATGCTGCCAAGATACTCTTCTTTAGAATCAGGAAAACCCAATTCCATTGGTCTTTGGTACCCTACACTATGGCAGAATATAGAGCACAGGTTGGACTTCCTTATAAACAGAAAACAATTTTTTAAAAAAATCTTCTACTATATTTTCTACTATATCTTATCCAAAGTCTATCCCAGCAAAGATACAGTACTCATTGGGCAACAGGGCTGTGGAAATAGGAGCCACCGGCAACATGTCTGGGCGTGCACTGACACATTCACAGGGTTGGGCACCATCTTTGAAGCAGCTCTTCTGGGTCATCTGGAAGATGGAGCAGTTTTCATGATTCAAGAAAGGATGCTGTGCTTGTGCAATGTGCGGTGTGCAATGTGCTTTGGAAAGCACTCCTGAATGCCCTGCACAGCCCAGCTGTACAATGGTATCTGCAAAAAGGCAGGCAAAAAGTTTGCAATTACAAGCATCCCTAGATTCGCCAGAGGAACCAATCTGGCCATTCCATGTTTTAAGCAAGACGACGCACCTTGTTTGCCGCTTCCAGTGAACTTATTAGAGTCTGTAACTCTTCTTTATTCATTTCAACAGAGACCAACTTGACGTCACCACTGTTAGACAGATCCAGATCAAGGTTTAAAAGTGGCATCTGGAGCATGGACAACTTATCGCTGGAAAGCGCAAGCTGTATAGGGAAGCAGAACAAAACGCAATTAAGACCAGCTTTTTATCAGAATTCATGGAAGAAAACACTTGGCAATACTTTTCTTCTTTTTAACTTTATACCATGATAGCTGAAAGGAACAGAGGCTGTGTGTAAATGGGAACCCTCATTTGCACTCAGAAAGAAAACATGAAATTTGGAACAGCTCCTCTTTTTTCTGAGTTTAAGTATGTTGTGCCGATGCCTCCTGTATCCTTCAGTACCAACCTCAGCTGTAGATCATATTCCAAGCAGAATCAAAGCGTGAATCAGTGTGAACTGCCTTTAATTCTAGTCATAAATGAGGAACATAATACTGGAGATATAACTAAGTCTAAGGGAAAGGGGAAATTACTAGCTTTTCAAGAGGCTATATATAATTCCGAGTGGTTTTTCAATTCTGCAAAATACAGATTTCCACTAAGTTTTTTTAAAAATGAAATTTATATACAAGCTTCTAGAAAGAGTACAGGTAATGCTACCACCATTAAGCAACTAAAAACACATAACGGCAATTATTCTTCTGAACAAATGATTACTTTGCAGCCAGATGTTCTGCAAACTACTGGTTGTACTGTTCTCCTCAGGGTTGACAAAGCTACTATCACAGGACTCATCCTTTTCTATCATTTTTTAGATTTCTTCCTTAAACAAACAAGGAAATGCTAGTCCGCAAGCCATATAAATTCAGGGAAAATCAGAAGTGCTGGCGTGCGTTTATTAGAAAAACAACGACCTACTAACTACTACACTGCTAGAGGGTGAGACGGTCCTACACCAGATCACACTTACAGGACAAATCTCAGAGGAGATTTCACATATGGAATCTTAGGAACATGTTGCAGGTGCATTCACAAAATGGCTGTCCATTTGGACATGGCCGGTTACAAAATATTCATTTTCCTGAAAGCTCAATGTTAAGGCCATCCTTTCTAGCCACCTGTGACACTCCCTATTATTTTGGGGGGCTTGCCTGAAAAGGTGGGTACAATTTCAAACAAAGCTGCAATCTAAGAATGCCAGCTGAACCTTTATGGGGCATAGGGATGTTCCTGAAAATCAAGATGATGCTAGATTTCCTATTTATCTTTTAGCTGAAAGAATTTTTAAAAGGCCTCCCAAGGAAGACATTCACAGGCATAACAACCATGCTCAATATATTAAATAGATCATTCCTGCACTGCCCAGTACAGTACAGTCTTTCCTCAACATGCCCCTTTCCGGATGGGTTGGAACGGCAGGTTGGGAATTATTCCAGGTGAGCACATCTGGATTGTTTTCAGTTGAACAAGGTTTTCCTCCTATGTACCTTCAGATGAAACAGATTCTTATAGGTGATATTTCATTTCACTTTGTTACTAGCAGAGGATATATTTGCATCATACAGTATTACATATTCACGTGTTCCAATTTACCAAATTTCATCAAGAAGCTATAAGCTATTTTTGTTATTATCACTGTTATTTTTAGCACATCGAATTTTATGGTCACATTTTTCTGCACCTCCGCCACCAGAAACTGTACTACTTCCTTCTCCTCGTTTTTCTTTCCAGACCAGGTTCATGGTGACAAACAGCTGTTGCAGCTGTTCCTCAAATGCAAAATCTTCTCTTTCCTTTTGCACTCTGGATACCCAGGTAAAATTAAAAGTACCCATGGATGGCCTATGTGGTACCTTTGTACATTTTGTGATATTATTTATGAAAACAAAAGTAAATTAGTATGCTATAATAATGGACATGCTACATATCCCCTTTTTTCCCCATAGTCCAATGTATCCGAACTTAAATACCGTATTAGGGGAAAAAGAAATCAACACAGCATCTAATCCACCCTAACATCCACCTACAGAGATATTACGTATCACGGCTCATAATTTTTATTTCTGAATAAAGACGCATCGGGTTGTGCATCTAAAATTTCTTTGAAGGAAAAGTTAAAAATATGCACCTTAACACATCTTACTTTTAAGGCAAAAAGAAGACACTGAAATATAAAACACTTTACTATGTCCAAAAAGCAATGTATATTCAGTAGTCAGAACAGAGTAAAGCCAATTGCAATTTTCAGGCAGAAATCCTTTATCACCCACACAGAAGTAAGAACCATTAGACTTGATGGACTTTCTTTTTGAATAGCTACATAAAATTGCCCAGTTTCACTACTCACTGTAACTATTAATGTGACTAATTCATTTTATCAGATAATGCATATTTACTTGCTGAAGTTTGCTGGTCTATGACCGTAATAAAGATTTGATTTGATTACTTGCTGAAAAACATTCACAGAAAGATACAGCAGTGATTGCTTTTCATCACTAGCTGCCAAGCACAATAAGACTTAATAGCCACGCGTATCTGAGCTTCAAAAATCCAAACCACCACCAGATGATTGCAGAGAATTAAAGTATAACGTATCTTTCTGTCACCGTTTAGTGGTCATCTGGATTTTTGCAGCCCAGATATGGTAACTTTAGACTTCAGAAAGGGTTGCTTGTCTGAAAAGCAGGATTATTGTCCCAATACAGAGCAGCCGTTACTTACCTTGCTAATTAATATTTTTACATCTGATTTTACCTAGTTAATATATATGCAGTGGAAAATATTTACCAACAACTGTTCATTTTTATGAAGGCCCAGTGCTTGTCTACTCCTCTGAATATTCAACCTTCTTTGATATCTCTCTGCTTTCTTCTATTTGTCTTCCACTGATACCTACATTGTAAGCCTTAGCCAGATTGTGTAAAGAATTTCAGTTAGCTGATGCAAATGGGTCAGTAATAATAAATGTCACTTTTCCTGAATCCCTGCTGTGGAATTCAGGAACTCCCTTCCCCAAATCCCATCTGGCAGGGTTTCTATTGCATTCAGACCCTGCACAGTGAGTTATTCAGCCACCTACTGAACTGCACCAATGTGAAACGTTCAGTCTCATGCCACATCCTGACCGGCATGCAACGTGATTTCCACGCTTGGCCTTCAGACTTAGAAGGAGGCGTAGAAGTTCCCAAGTTAAACGAAAAGCACTTCAGCTATATAATTTGGGGATGGAGAAAGGATCTTTCTTTTGCTGAACTCTGCTTCGGAAGCTTTTACATGACAATCCTCAGCTGATCTCCCATCTTCTCTGCTCTCAGACTCTTGGATTCCTTAAACATTATACAGACGAGAACGGAAATGCGAGTCTCACCTTTAGCTGCCAGTCAAAATTCAGGAGCTGCGTAGAGCAAATGGCATTTGTTTTTTCAATCAGGGCATGCCTGATGTCGGGTCTCCTGCCTTTCAAGCAAGTCAGCACTGCTCTCTGAGTGTCGGAATTTAACTCGGTCAATGGTGAAACAGCCTACAAAGACGAGACAGTAATTAGCTGTAAAAGAGCAAAGATCAAATGGGCACCGCTGTAATCCAATAAAACTAAACTACTCTGGTGCAGTTGGGAAACACTCACGCACCACCTTTGCCTGGAACTGCTCTCACCGCTCGAAGGAGCAGGCAGCTGACCTGCTGCAAATATTCATGTGTTCTACGTGAGATCTCGCACTGCGCTCTTGCTTTCGCTTAGTCCCGTTCTTCAAAGCTGTCACTCAGAGGGTCCCAAAAGAGGGGAGCGTCACCCCAAGGATTTCAACTGTAGAAAATTAACGACGTGCGTCGCTCTCCCCACCAAAAGGCACGGGCCCAGAGTTGCTTCAGCTCGATTATTATCAAGCCCCTGCAACATTCCCAGGTCATTTATAGCGATGGTGAGATAATATGGGCTTACGGTTTAACAATAGAAAGACAAACGCTACCCACTTGCTGCTTTCTTGTTTTTGTTCTTAAATCCTTGAAAGGTTTATATTTATATGTTTATTCCTTATGCATCTATCTGCTTTCCTCCAGGAACAGCACTGGGGTCATTTAACTGCTATTTTTCCAGAGAGACTAGACAAGAAGGGAATTCTTAGCTAAAAGATTCCTTCGCTTTAAAACAAATGAAGAGCAAACTCATCTCAGAAGCCCATATAATCTACTGAAATGAATGAAGGGGAAAAAATCAGCCGCTTTTAAACATAGGCAGGTGGATCTCCAAGCAGGTCTTGCACTGAACCCCCATCTCCAAAGACAAGAACTCCAGCCAACTAAGTTCTCCTCCACATACAAAGCTTTGCTTATAACGTTCCTAATAAGTTTTTTCTATTAAATAATTTTGACCTAACCAGCAGAATTAAGTCTCCCTTTTTAAAGCCACAGGCATTTATACCTCTTCATCAGAAAGATCTTTTCCAACTGTTCTCCTGAAGTATGATGCAGTTTGTTCTAGAACCTCCATCCATTCTGTCAAATTCCAAATAGTGCTGTAGTCTGGATAGCGAGGGAAGGCATGGCCACACAGCCCATCAATGACTTTGTGAAGGAACTGGAAGAAATTAAAAACAAGACTTGACATGATTTCTTAACTGTCATGACTCAGTGGAAGTAATGCATGAGTCACTCTTCTTTTTGTTTCCGTTCATAATAATTCCACAACAATCATAATCATAAGCAACAATAGCAAATTTATTTTATTGTTCAGTGTTGGATGACTTTTAAATCAACAAGATAGCCACTCCTGAGCCTGTAATAAAATAATTAATTAAAAATAAAGACAGGCTCCTCTAGAGCTTCTAACTGTGTTTTCTTTTCCAGAAAGGCAAGGCAATTTTGCTCAGGTTAGCAAATCCCAATCAAAGCTTCCCTGAATAAAAAAAGTGATCTGTAACCTTTGGAGATCATCTGTTCTGTACATGCACAAGTCCATATGCTGGGTGCATCTCTTTCTAGCCCTTCCATATGTAAGAGTGAACCCAAATATACAGAAGACAAAGCAAGAAAGATGCTACTCCACTTTTAATGAACCATTCAGTATTAGGAAAATGTCTGGAAAATCCTATTTATTGCCCCCAAGAGGAGGCAATAATGGAAGGGCAAAAAGTGACCCATGCAAAAATATTATATTATTAATAATAATCATATTGATATAGCCACCCATCTCATGTAAAGTGCCTCTGGGCGGCGTAGAATTCAAAAGAACAAATACATAAAAAAGAATTACAAGTAAAAATAACTATAAAAGCACACACAAAAAAATATGGCAGTCAGTTTCCAGTGGTAATCAGAGTTACAACAAAATAATTAGTACCAATCTTTAAAGCCTCATCCAGGGCAGCCCCCAATCAATGTCCTAAATCAGTATCAAATTCGGTAAGCTGTGCAGGCCCCACCACGAACATGTTTATCATCAACCACCTCCTTGGCCCATCCCGTGGAATAAAACGCCGTTGGAGCAGGTCGGCCCCCTCACAAGAGTTTACGGCCTTCCTCGTTACCCGGATCTTTTACACGTTCTGTGCACAAGCTTGTTAACCACCAAGAGATACCGGAAAGGGCGGCACATAAGAGCTGGTGGGCAGCTCTACACGTTTGATAGAAAGATATAAATAAAACATTAGCTTTCCTTCCAAATGTATTTTTTGTTATGCCAAGCAACTGAGGGCTAGGAAGGAAAGACTGGAAAGAACAGAATAAGAGTCATTAATGATACAGAGATGGAAGGGGCCACGTAAGCCACGAAGAACTCAGAAAAAATGGCTATTTCTTTTTTGTTGTTGTTGTTATTATTAGCTTTTGTTCTTATTATTACACCCTGAGCTTGGCTACTATTAACCTCAGTCAGCAATCTCACGGATGGATACGTTGCATGAACTGTGCATGTCCACAATTGAGCGTGTTGGGCAAAACCAGAGTTTGGGTCCATCCCGTAACCAGCACCCGCGTGTTGTGTGAACGGCCCTTGTGCCCAGGAGCGCTGCTGCAAAGGCAAAAGTGGGGCAGGCCAACCGCACCCCTCCAAAAGGCCAGGGGGATCCAGATGCCAGCCTGTAAAGCAGGGGATGCTCCTACCCAGGGCTGCAGACCCAGGTTGACCTTCCAGGGAGAGACCAGGTATGGCGTCCTACCGCGCATGTGCAGGGCAGCTCGCCCGCGCGAACTGCTCTGCGCATGTGCGGCTAGTTCCGAGCGTGCCGCGCCCGGAGCGAGGGGAGAGGTCCCAGAGGGGGCGTGCGGGGAGGGCAGGCGCTGCGGCGATCCGGGTCCTGGCCGGGCACGCCCCTCACCTCACCCCACCCCACCCCACCCCACCCCCGCTCACCTTCGCCGCCTCGGCCGCCGGCAATTTCTCCAAGAGCTTCATCCTCCCCGCGCCCGCGCAGGCGCAGGCGTCCCGGCGGCGGCGGCCTCGCGCGACATTTCCGCCTCGCGCCACATCCGGAGAGAGCGGCTTCCCTCCCCCTCCCTTTCTGTTTGAAAAGGGCGCCCCGCGCACGCGTCTCCTCTGCGGACGGTGGCTGCGCGGTGCCGGAACGTGCTTCTTGCGCTTCTTTCCCGGAGCGGCGGGGGGGTCACGCTGCGCGCGGTGGGGCCGGCCCTAAAGCAAACGGGGCCCGCGAGTTTGGAAGCGCGAAGTGCTGCCGGGGGACGGACCGGCCGCGGAAGCGAGGCGGATGCCAGCGCGAGGGGCCCGGGCGGCGCCTCGTTTGGCGGCGGTTGCGAAGGGCACGCGGCGCCTCGAGAGCCTTTTGCTTCTCTCCGCCGTGCCGCGGAAGGGCCGCGGCGCCGGAAGGCCCAAGCCGGGGCCGAGCGCTCGAGGGCGCCCCCGGCTGAGGAGGCTCCGGAGCGGGCTTGGTGCGGACGACGAGAGGCCGGGCGCGACTGCGGGCAATAAGGCAGCGTCAGAAAAGAGCTCGCTCGCGCGCGCGCACGTCTCCGGCCTCCCTGGGTACGGGAATGATCGCAGTTGTGCGGGAAGCGGAGGGCAGAGGAGCCGGGCCCGCGTTAAGGACGACCCGTGGCTAAGCACGGGGAGCAAAACCCGAGTTAAATACACAAGCGTTGAGTTCGCGCGCAACTCGGCTTACGGTTGTGGCTTGCGTGCAGATCCGTTGGGGACGGAACTGGTCCTGAAGCGGGGCTGCCGGTCGTAATTGCGCGACGCCTTTGAGTTTTGGAACAAAAAGCGCAGGAGGAAGCGCTTCGTTGCGGGAAGAACCAGAAATCCTCAGTGAAGAGTCCCCATCGTGAGCATAATAGCTATCGCCACAGAGTAGCCCATGATACCCACTTGCATCTTACTTAGCGGTAATGAGGCCTAAGCCAATGTAAATGAGTGCTTACGACTAATACATAGAAACAGCCCCCGCCTGCAGACTTGGAATCCAGCGTAAGATCTTCATTGGGAGAATAAAGCTGCTCCTTAGCGCCGCTGAAGCTCCGTTTTCCTACGCCTCAAGCGCTGCACTAGTCTGTGCGCCGGTATTTTCCAGTCCACTTTCAAAAGCAATTGATGGAACGACCCTTCGGCTATCCCGACCGGAGCCCACTTAGGGCTCTAAATCATCATCCGCCTCCCATTCAGTCGGGGGTGAACGAGCTACGGCTGAAGGCGGCGTGATACGAAAGGGCTTCCTGTGTGCCGGGCAACTTTCTGTCCAGGCATGTCGGGACACTGCTCTATATTTGTTCCCAGGTGCTCTTTAAAGGTAGTCTCAGGTAGTGTGCATTCAAATCCAGCCGATCTGAAGTGTGACAGGCGTAGTTCGAAAAAATCTGCATCTACTCAGGTCGGGAAAAGACAAGGCCTTTTATTTATTTATTTTGTTTGTTTGTTCGTTCAGCGTATTTCTGCAGACTCACTGGTTAGCATTAAGCATTAATGAAAGCATTAAGAGCTTAAACACCTATGAGGAGCCACGCAGAATCAGACTGAGGGGTTGCGTAGTTCAGGTTTCTGCCTGAGAACAAACTCGGCCGCCGCCTTGCATCTGCCCTCCTCAGCAACTGGCACGGGAAAGAATGCTGTCTTCTTTACTGGGAATAAAATTAGAATAGTTATAATAATAGATGGGCATAACTATAAGTGGCCCTGCATCAGCGTAATTTTCGCGTAAAGTTGCACTGGTTCTTGGCTGGCTGGGGACTTCTGGGGGTTGAAGTCCACCTCTCTTAAAGTTGCGGAGGTCGAGAGCCGCTGCTCTAGGACGCATGGCCGGAAAGCCGCCTGAGGGGCAGAAGAGCCCAGCCGGCTCCTGCCAGTTGTTAGGACCCTGAAGACAACCGGGGGGTGCCCCCAGGGCCGAGATCCGAGGACGGCCAGCAAAGAGTCTGGTCGGAAATGCTGAACTCCACTGAACACCGTATCCCTGGTCCAAAGTTTCTCGGCAGTTTCGCTGAGCTGGGTGCAAAGGAAGCAACCGGAAAGCAGCGAGGAGGCGGGCGGGGGCGCGCGGGGTGCTTTGAGAGGAGGAGCGCGAAGGCGTCCGGTGGGCGAGGCCGGCCGGGGCGCGCTGCTCCAGGTGAGCGCCACCTGTCCTTCCCGCCCCTTTCCCCAAGCGGCGCAGGTGAGCGGCTCGCGGCCGCAGCTGCGGGCCGGCGGCGCCTGCCTTGGGCTGGGGCTGGGGCTGGGGCTGGGGCTGGGGCGGGAGCGGAGCCGGAGCCGGAGCCGGAGCCGGAGCCGGAGCCGGAGCCGTTCGTCCTCGGGCGAGCCGTGCCGGAGGACCGAGTCCGCGAGACGACCGTAAGAGGAAGGTTTGAGCTGATTCGCTTTCTGCCCTCCGCTTTGGCGTCCTCCAGCGTAGCGCTGGCTCCTCCGGAACATCTGGCAGACGGTCGGTCGGTCGGAAGTCTTACAAATGAATAGAAAGTTAGATCTGCCTGTTTTTTTTTTCCCCTTTGCAATCTTATACAAATCTGCTGCTAAGTTTAAGGAGTTTGCAGGAGTTGCACCCACTTCCGAGTATGTATATTAGATGCATTCACCCAAAATCTATTATTTATCTATCCTTCTGTCTATAGATTTATCGAATCTATTACTCATCAGTCTCTTGATACTTGACGTTAAACAGAAATTCTTCAACCAAGGGGTCTCTGAAGCTCCTCTAGGATGAACTGATTTTTTTCTGTTTTTATTTGGGGCAAAAAGTGAGCTTTTTTTTTTTCAGACAAATTCTGTATCCATTTTGTTGTGTGTCTGTGTGTTTGAGGACCAAAATGAATCCTCTTTGCTTTATACCTTAGACCTGCTCAACTTTGCTGAACTGGAATATCTGGGTTCATGAAAATAAAAAGGCGGTTGCGTGTGATCTTTGGAAATCTGGGAATATGGCAAACTGCATAATTTTATAGTTCCAGTTCTTCCTCTGTGTTCCAGTTAAGGTTGGCCAGTTGGAAACTACAAAATCTGCTACAAATTAAGTCCAGTAGCCTAACCCTGGAAGCCATGTCAGAAGATGTAGGTTCTGTATTCCATGATGGTCCTGCAGTGTAGGCTTGCTCATTTCTGGTACAAAGTGTCATGTGAACCCAACCAATCATAGCTGACTCAACACACCACCCTTACATCTTTCTTTAAAGATGAAAAAGCAGAATATTCATTTAAAAAATTAAATTAAATGTTTGAATCCTCTGGCTTTGATTGTATTAAACATCCTGTGTGTGGTGTTTATCCCCTGACTCTTCCTTAAATCAATAATTATAATTAACTGTGGGTAGGATGAATTAGAAAGGAATCAGAGCAAGGGACTCAGACACTGAAGTGCCCAACGTCTATTTGATAATACCAGCTATTGCTTTAATATTCTTAGGTCCTCATAGAACTATGAATTCTTGTACTTTCATTTTTTTTCCCAAATAATCAATTTGCAACTGTGACATTTAGAGGGCGTTACTGTCATAATATTGGTTCAGTCTGCTTTCATGGTCTGTTGGCTACAGTCTTATAAAGTCTCTGAATTTTATATGACGAAAGATAGGATGAGAAAATGGGCAGAGAATGGCAAACATAAGTCATAATGACAAGAGCGAGAGTTCTCAAAAACATCGTGGAATTCTTGAATGAGTAACATTAATGAATGCTACTGTTTGAATAGCATTCAAATAATCTTTCCATCCACAAGAGGTCCAGGATCATGTTTTGCTCTTTGTGGGGCTACCTTTGAAGACAACCTGGAAGCACTATGAGGTGTGGTGCTGCCTTATTTGAGGCACTGCCTCCTTCAACATGGTGCTTCCCATCCTGTAGGGTCATCAGGAGAAGGGCTGCTTAGGGTCTCAACCTACCGTGAGGTGAGGGGAGCTTGGACCTGGGGCAGGCTTTCCCCACACTGGGCCTGATGCTTGGCAGATCTGGGCTGTGAAGGTATGCGTGTTCCCTTTGTTGTTGGACTTCTATAAACCCATCAAGCCCATTTTATTTAGGCAGGCTTCTGGAGGGTGATGGTAACTCGGGTGGTCTTTTGGATAGTTGGTTTAGTTTGCTGTTGGTTCCAGCAGTGTCTTGGGGGTGTGGGTCAGAAGAGGCAAGATGGCGGTCACATTGTTAGGTTAAGGTCTAACAATGCACCTCTTCTGTGTCCTAACTCGGAGTGATTAGTGAGGACCAGGGTATTCTGTGGGTAAGTCACGCAGCAGACAATGTGCTTCTGGACAGAAGTTTACTGTGTTGAAACCTGATGGGCTTTGAGTTCTACTTGCTTCAACTGTGAGATGATTAATATTCATACAGAGGAAAAGTCATGAGACAAAATTCATGAAAGAACGGAAATAATTCTTCTGTAGTGAAAATTTGACAATAGGAATCCTAAGTATCCCATAAGAAATCATAAGTAAAATGAAGATGCAATGCACAATGTAGCAATTAGCAATCTTTGATACCACATACCCAATTTATAAAATCTAAGCCTTCCGTTTCAGATTAATTCCATACCAGTATATACATAGCCTTACCCACTTTAGAGCACAGCTGGAGAGGAGAAGCTGAGAAGGATGTTATATTCTGTGTTGGCCTCTCTCCTATCTGGTGTCCATCACAAATGTCCTATCTGTGTTGGATGGGGGTTTATTGTCAGGGCACTCCCTGCAAAGTGTATGCAGAGATAACTGTGAAAAACAGTTGCCTCCATGTTTGCCGCCATGTACACAACTTATAGGGGATCTGCTGGAAAAGTGTTTCAGGATTTCACTCCTGGACTGAGCTTTGTTAACAAAGTCAACTCCATAAAGGCTTCTGCCAAACTGTCCCGTAAGGAAGACACCACGCTGGGCTTGTGTCTCTGTTAGGGTACTGCCCATAAATGGAGACTCTGCAGATTGGGATCAATGCAGAAAAACTGTTCTAACACACAAGAATGGGTGGTACGACAAGAAAATGGCTGATGAGCTGAGTATGATCTTGTGACAGCAGCATCACAATCTAGGTCCTGCCCGCTCTTTGATCGTGGTGATGTGGTCTTGCTTGTTTCAGTTCCCAGTCCCCGTGGACTCCACTGGTTGGCTTATCGTATAAATAAAAACAGAATATAAAGCAGCCAACGGAGATTGGGGCAGAATACACATATCTGTAATAAACAAATAAACCATAAAATTAAAGTAGATGAAATTGGATGTTGTACCTGATTAAACAATTTCATATATTTCAAGGGAATATGGTGATTCTATTTTCCCACCCCACCTCACCTCACCCCCAGTAGCATTCTACTGACACTGTTGTTGTTAGTATTGAATAATCTTTGTGGACTAGGCCTCAGTTAATTATATTAGAAAATTAAATTTTGTTTTTTCAAGGACAATAAAATGAATATCTTGGGACAGGAACTGCTCATAAACTCCGTCTACTTCTTGGTAAAAGCTCCAGTAAAGAATATACATCAAGTAATTTTGTAATTTTTTATCAGATGATAAATCAGGAGTAGAACCCAGAACTCCACTTTTTTTTTTTTTGGTTTTTAATGCCATTTTTTAAATTGCACCATTAGACACTGGTAGTGCAATTATAATATTCTGTAGTGATCAGACACAATGAATCTGTTTTGTGTCAGAAATTTTTGCTTTGCACCGGAGTATGTTTTTGCAGCAGTTAAAGTACTGTAAAGTCATATTTTACTCCCATGGAAATGTTCCCAAGGAATAATAAATTCAGATTATTTTTTATGATCTGATAGAGTTTATTAAGGGAGTAATTAGGTATGTAAATGATTCAATATAGAACGTTCCAGTGTTGCAATTTTAATATTACAGCGCATTCAAGATTTTAAAAGACGATTTCCAGTATAAACAAAGCAATTGATCCTAAATGTCCTCTTTTTATTAAAAACTCTGCTCTCCATACAGTCAAAAAGGCTATTAGTTCAAGCAGTCACTTAGCAGAATTAAGGTGGTGGATCATTGCTCTTTCTTTATCTTGCTAACAAAATATTTGTGCTATTACAAGTTTCTAAGACTGCATCAGGGCAGAGACAGAAGTGCCAATCAGCTAATTTCCCCCTTATTGCAAGTGAATGAAACAGTCTCTCTATTTACTGACATTAACTGAAAAATGTTAATTTGGCCTGTTTTCAGGAGAAGCGTCTCCTGCGAACGGGCTTGGGGACTCACCCTTTGCCCTGTGTCCTGTTACAGCAAGGGTCCTTGCCGGGCAGAGGGGCAGCCCCATAATTTTTTCCAGTGGTGGGCCTTTTCCATTAATGAAGGGAGCTGCTCCATAGTCATTTATTGGCAACTAAATTATCTTCTGCTTAAATCAGTTGAAGTGGGTTAGGTTGATTTGGAGCAAAGGAGGGTTTCCTCCCATTCAGGTAAATGGAGCTGTTTTCTCCAGTCAAGGGGTGCCCTCAAGGTATGGTCAGGAAAATCAGGGGGGCAGCCTCAGTGGGGCAAATGAAGCTCCAACTGTTGGCCCCTATGTGGCCCTGCCCCTTGGTTTGCCACCCCTGTATAAGCCCCTTTGGCGTCTCTATCCAGAGGCTCTGCCGTCTGTTTTCTGCCGAGTTCCTTTTGTAACTGTCTCTGCCGGCATCCTTCTCTGAAAGAGAAGCACCAAGAAGAAGAAGGAAGTGGGACCCCTCCCAAATCGTTACTGCACAACTGCGGGAATCGATTGGTGAGTCGCCACCCCGCAAATGCGCACCCCAAACTTTTGAAAGTTGCCCATTACACCTGCAAGCCCAAAAGGCTGTCTTTCTCTGCTCTGTGAAATATGAAACATTTCCATGAAATCCCTACTCTGAACCTACTGTTACTTTTTGTCTCCTAGAAAAGGATTTATGTCTTCCATAAAGGCCTCCTGGGAATAGAATATATCCATTTTAATGCTGCTTGCCGATTTTCTCCTGCAATAGATACTTGCTTTTTCCCTCCCTCAGCGGATTCCACTTCTTAGTTAGCTAACTCAGCTAGCTGACTAGTTTCTTGGTTACCAATATAAGATGACTTGTCTTCTACGTTTCTGGCTTTTTGTAAGATTTTTCACCTATTGGAAGAAACTGAGAATTCTCAGCTAGGAGGAAATAGTCTGAAGGACAAAGATTAGGCATCTCTGAGGTTTATTCTACAGAATTTATCCTTTTCCAGAAATGGGGGGGGGGGGGAGTATTTGCAACTGGGAGGACACGTTGCAACCTGTAGAACAGAGGAGAGCCGTCTCGTGGCTACACAATTCTCCGTCTAACTCTTCTAGAATGTTAAAAACAATGGGCTCTAGTTGCTGGCTCTGAAGATTCTCCAAGCTTGAAACCCCGGCTAGTTTTGTGCCACGTGCAAGCTTTTTCAGCCACAATGGCTAAGGGGCTGCTAAGCGTTGTATGAAAATAATGATATTGGCAGTAGATCCAAAACAAGTAAGAGCCTGTATTTTTAACATTTTGCCTGCTTTCTTGAGCTACTGTTAGTGAAGTCTTTTCTGTGTGATGAGATGCGGGCAAAGCCATACCCTGGGCAAGGTGTAGGATTCTTTGACGGTTCTAGTCCAAGATAGTGGTCTTTGAGTAGAAACACGTTAGCCTGTTATCAACTGGTTAGAAAAAGATTGCCCACCTTCGTAACGTGCTTGCGGGGCTCAATATGTTTAACAGACTGGCTGCATCTCCTTCAATTGCTTTTCATTCTCTACTTACAGATGTTTTGTGAAACGCCTGCAGCTGCTGCTGCAAGAGAAAAAAAAGGACTAACCCTATGTATTTATTCACTGTAAGGCTTGCCATTGGCACGGTAATTTTCCTGGGGGTAATTTTCAGTTCCCTTTGCACCCAGCACCCTCCCAGTTAGACCCTCGATTCAGATCAGAGCAAGCACACACCCCACTCAGTTCAGCTAGCGGTCCAAGATATTGACCTCTCTCTTTCTTATAGAGTTCACATTCAAATAATATATGTGCTAATGTCCTCTATCTTTGGGGTCCCACAAATACAAGTACGTTTGTCATAAGGAACTTGATTAAACCTTCCATATTTAACCACTGTGTCCAGCAGCTCAGATCTCACTTGAACAACTACCCCCCTAAGATGCTTGGACATTTCTGTGTTTAAATATGTGGCCACTTGGAAGGTGTGTTTATAGTGGACTGTTCATTTTAATGTGCCATTGATCTCAGAATGGGGGGGGGGTAGAAGTTAGGGTTGGGATATAATTGTTTATTCATTTAAAGAATGTAGAGATCATCTCATTCTGGGCAGTTTAAACTTTAAAAAGCAAGAACAGATGATATGCAGCCTGAAAGAAAAAAAACATACTTAATAAACAAAGAAAAATCTTACAGGGATACACCAACCATCCTACCTCAAAGCCAGGTAGAATAGCCAAGTTTTCATTACCTTTGGGACATCATCAGGGTGGGAGCCAGATGGGTCTCCGAGGGGAGGCACTTCCAGAACGCAGACACCGTGACACAGAAGGCCTCTTCCGGCTCTTAGAGTTAGCCAGCTCTTTGATGTTGGCTAATAAAGAGGTACATTCTTCTAGTCTGAAGTTGAATTCTGGTTGGTCTGTGCATATTTAATTAGGAAATAATTTTTTAAAGCACGTTAAGAGGATTTATATGAGGATATAACATTAGGCAACTTTGGGGGCACATCTGACTTTTTAAAGACTTTCCAAAGACAAACACTCGTGAGATGCAGGTAGTCATGATGGTAAGTTGGAAGTTCATCACAATGGTGATGAAAAGTTGGAAGTGCTTTCCCTCCATAGTTCCCAAAGAGAGGAGGACAGAGGGACTAACAGGGGGTACAGTGATAGGGACAGAGAGTGAGGCAAGCAGAGGAATAGACCCATATACACAAAGTGGGAGAGACAATGTGACAAGGGCGATGAGAGAAGGCAGCAGATCAACCAACTTGACAAGTGAATCTAATGGACTTCAGCTAGGAAGAAAAGACTTCTCCAACCCAAAATGAATTTGCCGGTGATTTAGGCCAAAGGCTAATGTTTGCAAGAGGGGGATAAGGGCCAGAATGTGTGCTGCAATGCAAACCCTGCCCCTTACACCCCCGTGTGCAACATCACAACGCAAGTAGGAAAGGGCAGAGCTGGTGTCATGTCATCACAAGACACATTTCCTTGTTATTGTGGCTCGGAATGGATACCAACAGGGAGAGAAAGGTTTTGCACCCAGTGAAAGCCTATGGAAAAAATGAATCTGTAGACGTTCATTCAGAAAAACATACCACCTACAAAAAAATCAGTTGATTGGGGGAGGGAGGACACCTGAAGCAATCCTTGACATGGAATATCCATCTCCGTCTTTCCAGCCAATTTTTGGCATGGGAGCCTTTCCCTTAAATCAGTGTTGTCCAAACCTGGCCACTTTAAGATGAGTGGACTTCAACTCCCAGAATTCCCCAGCCAGCATGGCTGGCTGGGGAATTCTGGGAGTTGAAGTCCACTCATCTTAAAGTGGCCAAGTTTGGACAACACTGCCTTAAATGTAAAATGAATGGAGATTTTGGGTTCATGTGGAAATTGCCTGGAAGATTCCAGTCTTGGAAGTGCACACACACACCAATAATGTTCGCTTAAACCGCTCTGGTTATGAAGGACAACCCTAACTATTATCTTGAATGCTAGCTTTGTGTCTTGCTAAGAGAAGGCGGGGCTTAAATATGGCTGCAACCGTGTATACGTGCGCCAGCATTTTTTCATTGTTTCCTGTTGCCGGAGCAATTTTTCATTGGAAATCTATGCTTTCGATTTGCGAAAGGGGGTGCGGGAATCCTTTGGTAAATAACTCAATTTTGCCTGAATTATTACATCTTGGCTAGGAAATGAAACTTTGGTAGATTAATTAAGCAAAGGGAATTGTAGTTGTACCTTTCACCAAGAATGACATGCTTCTTTGTAACTGACGGATTACAATTGAGATAGACATCTGTGACTGATATGTTTTTCTAGAGTGCCTTCAAAGGTAGCTATGAAGTAAAATCCATCATCATCAGAGTTTCATGGTGTGGTCCAAATGTTCTTACCTAGATATTATTATCATACATAGACTTATGCTTTGTACATTTCATAAATATGCCTTCCAGTACACGTTTCAATCTGAATCGTAAACGGTGAATATGTCCGCATCACTAAGTAACTACTTTTCTGCACCATCTCTTGCCCTGAGTTCAGGGGCGATGTGTGTGTCTAAAAAAAAGTCAGCTGCGACCAAGTGATCCAAACCCCACCTCTTTTTTGGTTTGAAAAGGGAGAGCTTTCGCTGCAGTCACAGTCCCCATCTTGGTGTTTTTGACCTTCCCTCTGGACACGCCTGTGGTCAGTATGCCCAAAATTACAAAGAAGGAGAGATTCACACGCTTAGGCATGCACTACCTAAGAAAATGTATCTTGGTCACTACTCCCAGAGAAAAGGAAAAAAATAAAATGGAAAAGCCAACTTTGGGGAAGATAAGCATGTGTTACTTAGACAGAAACGTTGTCATACGGTCTCAGTGTTGGGGGGAAAGCAATATAGGTGAATGTTGAATTCTGAGTAGATGAATTCTGATAATCGATTTTGAACTCTACTGTAAAAATTGTCATTCTATAATGCTTCAGCCTGGGTTACATGAAATACCTGCAGTGCACATCTTAAGAAAATACAATCATTGCTAAAGAGCATTTCATTCCAAACAAACTATTTCAGCAAATCATTTTTTCAAGGTTCTCTAAAATTCTCAGTGCCTCTTTTGAAAAATACAGGTGGAAAAACAGAGTCGAGATTATAGTCCTTCATATACTGTATCTTGTGTTTAAATTGTATGTAAAACTCCTTTGAGAAAAGTACACCATTCTTCTTTGCTTCAGACAACAATGATGTTAATCTTTCTGTATTGCCTTCAAGGATGGGTAGGAATAGCCTCTTGTTGGGATAGGCTCTGAGCTCTAAGATTGTGCATTAATTATTTTAGAGGCTGCGCCCTGCATTTTTGCTATGAGCTGGAGCTGAGCCGCCCTGCCTTGCAAGCAAGATCCTGCATTAGTTGAGCAGCAACCTTGTTCCTCCTTAATTGCTTTTGCAAAACTTCATACAGTGCTGGCTTCTGCTTCCATTCTCAGTGCTTCCGAAGGCAGTATAATTAGGCACCAAGATGTCTGTTCCACCTCTTAGCAAATAGGGGCGGTGTACGAAAGCCCAGGTACAACAGCGAAGTGGTTGAACTGAATCTTGCCCCATGGTGGTTATGCTGAGTTGGAAACAATGAGTGTGAAGTTTGGCCCTCCCTCAAAGCAAAGCAAACTGGTTACCCCAAGAAGCTAATGCCAACGTCCTGTGGGAAGAAAAAGTAATCTGCATGATTGTGGCTTATTTGTATCTCCTACACTGACTTTCTGTCCCATTGCTCATGTTGAAATAATATGAATAATACACACTTTCCAGTGATCTGGGACAGTGGAACCAGTACTCAGTTCCATGGCATGAATGGCGCCGTCTTGTCTTTTGCCACCAGCAGCAGAAGGTCTCTGCTCTTCCCCTTCCTTTCCAGCTCTTGGGCTTTTCCTGGTGTCCATTTTTCCATACTGTTTTTTTCTTTGAAAGCTAGGGCTTATTCTGAACAGCTGAACCAAGGGTGAGGATTCATTTTCACAGTCCCTAACCAGAAGCTGTACCTGAGCTTGCACAGGTAAACAAGGCACCATGCTCATTGTGGGTTTGGTCCTACGAAAGCGTCAAGATCGCTTACAGTTGGCGTCTCTTGAGTGTGGGGAGAATAAGATCTCAGTTAACAAGAGCTTGCTTTTTTTTTGTCTCTAGCAGGATCCCTAGGCACAGTGGTATCAAGTTTCTCAACAGCAGCTCTTGCTTAACGCTGATTCATGGATTTGCATGACCAGCTATGAGCTTGCGTGGTTTTTCGTTTCAAAGCACTCACCAGCTCAGCTTCACAGCTTCTATCATACGAAAATAGCTAGGCTATGATATGCCTTTATCATGCTATCATGCTTTTTATCACGCTATGATATCACAGCAGATATCATGCTATCTGCAGGTACCTACAAAGATGGGGTGTCCTATGCTGTGCCTATGACTTTCGTGAAATGTGCAGGCATCACAGCAGTTACGGAATGGAACATATCATATTATCTGCTTATGTGGGATAAAGTAGAGAGGATATGTTTTTGTGCTGCAATAGAGGAGATATACTATGGTTTTAAATCAGAAGAAATCTGGGTAAATCAGTGGAATGGCACTGATCAGTGTTTCTCAATCTCAGCAGCTTTAAGATGTGTGGCCTTCAGCTCCCAGAATTCCCCAGCAACCATGCTGACTGGGGAATTCTGGGAGTTGAAGTCCACACAGCTTAAAGTTGCTGAGCTTGAGAAACACTGGCATAGATCAACCAGGACCTTTCATCTGCATATAATGTCCCTTTCTAGGTGTTATCACTGCTTTCCTTTCCTTCACGGCTCACCACAGTAACATCTTCTCCTTCTCCTACCAAGGTTGAATTAGTGGGCACAGTCCAGTCCATGCGTGGATCCAGAGAGCAGACTGACTCTCCACTGAAGGCAAAGGAAAGACCACCACCACCATCTCAGAGGTAGGTAAACAAGAGTCGTGACTGTAGACACTCTGGTGCAGAATTCTGGAATTGGAACAGACCACCAGTCCAATCTGCTGTCCTCTTCCACGCTTCACAGAGAATGTTCCACAAGCATCTCTTCCACCCTGTGGGAAGGCAATGGTTTTCTGTTCACAAACAGGGCCCCTTGCAGGTCCTGTAGAGAAGCACAATGCTAAATTGTCCATGCTGTTGAGATAAAGTGCTTGGCTATAATAGAGCACAGCAGCTCCATGGGGAGGGTTAGTTGATAGCATTCACAAACCAGCTTCTCCCAGGTTGTTCCAACTTCAATTACAAAATAGAAAACTAAATCCTTCCCCTTCTGGTGGAAGACAAGGAGGAAAAGAATAATGCCTGGGGTGCCAGCCCTTCTGCCATTCCTCCTCACTGTTGAAAGAAGCAGCTGTGCTGTGTAATTAGCATTTTAGCTTGGCAGATTGACCCAGTAGTCTTCCACTGGTGAGTGGTATCCTCAAGTCCAAAACAGAATCAGAATCTGCTGAAAATTCTCTTGGGTGAGGACTTGGATATTTTTTCAACATGAGCAGTGCTGGTAAAAAATCCACCTTACAGCTGTACTTATAAATGAAGATACCCAGTTCTTTTGTTAGATAAGACATTATTAAACACACACACACACACACAAGTTGTTGTGGAAGAAAAGAAGCTGATTTGATGGTGAAGCAGAGGGGGCCAAAGGAGGACAAAAGGTGAACGTGAAGTTACACCAAAGCAGTGGTGTATATATGTTGTGTATGTGTGTACACGTGTCATGACATCACACACTTGTACAGTGGGGGTAGAGCTTATGATGCAATGCTCATTCATCGTTTTGACAGAAGCACTGAATCTTGTGGCTTGCGTCATCAGTCTCTTATGATGGAAGTTGATAGGAGATTCTAGACATTCAGTTTAGATCAGATGCTCCGTCAGTTTCGTATTCCATACTATACTCGGCCGAGGTGAACAACAATGGTTGTTTCTTCCATTTAGAAAATGCATGTAAAATTCAGTTATGGCTAAGGGCTAATAGAAAATTTTCTTACAAGATCATTTTTAGCTTGCTGTTACACTGAACAAAGGCAACAGAAGCTATTATGGGAAAGCTTGAAACTGTTCTGAAATGAATTCCCCCCCAAAAGCTCTTTGTTGTTATAGTATAATAATAGTAATCTGAACCAACTGTTTCTAGTTGTTTTGAACAGTTAATTTCTGAATTTAGCAATTGATGTTACCAATGGAGGCAAGTATGTGTAGCTCAGGGTCTTTTGGTTTGTAGCACAAGAAGAAAAAACGGATCATCTACAACATACAGTGTAAGGACTGTAACAAACACTATGTAGGACAGACAGGCAGAAGGCTGGCAGAGCGCATCCATGAGCACCAACTAGCAGTCAGAAGACACGATGAAAACTCCTTAATCCGACAACACATGGACAGACTGAACCATAGTTTTAACTGGGAAACTCTCAGCATTTTAGACCAAGAGAATTCTTGGAAGCTTGGTATTCAGACAAGGCAGCAATTAACAGACACACAGAGATAAACAGCATCTACATACTATTCAGAAGAGACAAAAGACCGGAAGATCGCCTCACCAGCAATCATAAGCAGAGATTACCACCAGGTACACAAGCAAGCAGTAAACAATACCCTACTACCAAAGGGAAAAAATAAAATAAAACAAAACAAAGCCCCCGCCCCCACCAGCACTGGCAAGGCAAGCCACTGTATATAAACAGAGAGCAAACCCCATCCCATTCTAGCACTGAAGATGTTACCTAGCCAGGTAATGAAACGTTTGCAAAGCTCAGAGAACCCCAAGGACTCCACAGTTGATGTTAGTTTGTTTCCCTACATTTAATCATTGGATGTTTTCAGTAAAAAAAAAAAGGGGGGGGCAACTTGAAATGGATCCTTTCTTGTCATGGGTTTGCAACAACTGCTCATCTAAATTTATCCTGTAACTTTTTCTTGCAGAGGACTCCCCCACCCCACCCCGATTTGCTGGATCCTTCTGAGAACATGGCAGAGCGGTGGTGGGGAGCACGACATTGTTGGCGGTGGCTGAAATCTGCCATGTGCAGGCAGAACAGCATCAGGCCTGGAGCTCCAAGTTGTGACACACTGCTGCCCCCTGAAAAGCCTAAGAAACACAGGGTAGTAATACCTTGGCCAACGCATTTTAAAGAAGAATATAAAAAAGTATCCAACCTTTATAGGAACAACAATATACGGACTACAAAATACCGTTTTTGGTCCTTCATACCTAGGAATCTCTTTGAACAGTTTCACAGGTTATTCATTTATTTACTTATTTATTAGAGTTATATACTGTTAGTGTATCAAGGACCAACTTCACCATAATACTGTAATTGTACAGTTGTATGAAATTGTATAGTATTAAGGTTGTGTAACACTTTGTATTCAAAGGGAAGCACATGATTTGGAGCCCACATCAGTGTGCACTCAGCACCTGTGAGCAATATCTTAAACGTGAGCAATATCTTAAATGTGTTTTTTCCCAGGATTGTATGGTAGCTACATAGAGCAGCTACTGAGTTCAGGAAAAGATGCAGCTGCTTTAAAGAGTCGCTGACAGGTACTTCACAGTTTCCCTTTCAAAACTAAAGTACTGCATAGTTCAATTGATTATATAACCATCTTCTGGTTATATTCCAGAAGAAAACATGTTAATCCCAGTCAGGGGTCACCAATCTCCAGGAAGAGTCTGCAGATTCCATCAGATTTTAAAAATTGCTGAAGTCTCATGAACAAGAAATCTCAAGAGATTTGGAGCAAGACAGTGCAATCTTGCATAATTTGGGAAATGGGATTGCTAAAGGTTTGTGAGCTTTGGTGTCTCACAAGATTTCTGATATTTGAAATATTTGTGCTATCCCAGAAATTCACTCGAAAGCGCCCACAAATGTTGTTGACCTGTGACTTAGGCGCTTATGTACAAAACTGTATATTTGAACTATAGTTTTAAACAGAATAAAGTCAAAAAGAGAAAACAATCTGGATACTTGAGAATACCCAGATTGTCTAGACAGACTGTAGTTTGTGAAATATATAATGTTTTGATTCGTCTGGATAGATTTTCTGATCATGGTAATGTCACAAAATATTTTCAATGTTTAGCTCTGTAGGTTATGTGCAATGCTCTAATATATACACACATTGTTTGTTAAATTAACCTTTTTATATAAACACAGTCTTATGTGACTTCCATGGATCTTACTGTTAATTGAGTGTAGAAATGTAATCCTACCGTTTAGCCCACTCTTTTAAACAAAAATGTAAAATTAGTTGCCATTTGCCTAAGTGAGAAATATGTAGCTTTAAAGGTTGTTTACATACTAATACCCATGTTTTGTGTGTGTGTGTGTGTGTGTGTGTGTGTTTTGTTTTATTTCAGAGCTGCCAATTTGTATTTCTTATTTATAGTTCTGCTTAACTGGGTTCCAGTGGTGGAAGCCTTTAGAAAAGAAATCACAATGATTCCACTCTGTGTGGTTCTCACCATTATTGCAGTGAAAGATGGCTTGGAGGATTACACAAAGTACAAATTAGATAAAAAGATAAACAACTTAGTCACCAGTGCATATTCCAGGTAAGGAACAGCCTTTCCAGGGTGTGTGCCAAATGCAACATAGTAACATTTCCATTTAACAGATCCCCATTTAACAGACTTTGGATACAATGCAGAACTCCCTTTCAAATAAGGGACAAATCTAAAATAATCCAGATGAGACAGTTAAATATATATTATTTTTACCTTAACTTTACAACATGTGCAGCGATTTATGCCATTTGTTTAATGACACCCTTATGCAAATAACAACATTCTTATGCAGTTGACATACATTGATGCAAATGATGTCCTCTGGGATTTAATGGACATCCAGGAATAACATATAGCCTCCCCCACTTTAGTCCGCTAAATTGAGGTTTTATTGTAGTTAAGTTTGCTTCTCTGTTGGATAACCAGATAATTCCTGGAACCAACCAACATGTCTCTACCCAAATGTCTGACAGTTTTTTGTCCCTTCAATTTGTGTTTTTGTGGGAAAATGTCAGCTTCAGGGTTTCCTGGAAATTAAAATTTAGATTTCCCTTCCCCTGCTACCCTCTTAAGTCTCCCCCAATCAGTGTTAGGTTGGTTTAGGAGCATTCTCCAAATGCCCTACCAAATTATTATGCATCCTCCAAGTGCCCTGCCGAATGAAATTAGATGGGTGTTTGCTGGATTTCCAGTTACAAGCATGTTATAACTTATTTCTTTTTAAGAACTGGGCAAAATAATGATTTCTCCTCCCAAGAAATGTTATACTATGTTGAAAGAGTGGTTTCACACCCACAGCTTGCCATCATGTTAGATCAGTAGTTGCTCCCTTAATAAAACCTTAAGGCATTTGTTGGGTTATTTTTCACAACAGTGTTTTATTCTTTTTGGTGTTTTCTGATTTTGGCTCCTACCTTATTCACAGCTATGTTAACCTTTTCTTCAGGTACGCTGTCCTCACACAGGATTTTTGCTCATTTTGAGGTCCCACACAGCCATATAGTTTCTTGTGGCTGCCCTTGATCTGTCCTTAACATAAGAAACAAAACTGCTTTTTAGTGCCTTGTGAACCACAATCTGGATAAGGCCTCTATCTAGCACACAGGAATGGGCCATCGATTCAAAGCTAACCTTGGAAGAAAAATGGTCTTTATTGTGTATTTTCAATCTTGCTTAACATTCATAAGGTTCCTCAAACATGATTTGTTCAGGTTGTTCCCATGCTTGAATTTATCAATGCTAACTATTTCACGGCGGTTGTGAGAGTTTGTAGTTAGTCCTTGACCTTGATTGGAGATGACACACTGTGTGAGTTAGTAGACTCTGTTCTCTCATTCACCTTTTGATTTAGTACCAAGGTTCCACCTTAAACACAACCCTTTTTGATTCTACTCCATTTAGATCAGTGTTTCTCAACCTTGGCAATTTTATGATGGGTGGACTTCAACTCCCAGAATTCCCCAGCCAGCCATGCTGGCTGGGGAATTCTGGGAGTTGAAGTCCACCCATCATAAAGTTGCCAAGGTTTACCTCTGTTACTTTTCTCATCCTAGATCCCCTGTCTCCATTAAAGATAAACCCTTCACCATCTTTTTAACTGTCTTTTTACCCCTGCCTTCCAAATCGGATTTTCTGCAGCCAGCTCCTTTCTCAACAGGAGCAATTATGTTGTACCTTCCACTGTATGTTCATACAAGAACATCATATTCAGCTGTGAAATTCTATTTCAAAAACCTTGTAATCTGTTAAAATTTTAGATAAATGCAATCTTTACAGAATAATGCTTTTTATTATTCTTGAGTTGATGCTGTGCTGGCTTTATTATGCATTCATTTCATTTTAAATTGTTTTTACTCCTGTGTAATATACCTAACGTTTCAAGGCCCAGTAGGAAAAATGAATACCTATATAAAATAATTCAACATAAAAATACCCTCCACATTTCCCTTCCCTTCTCGGTTTTTCTTTTATTCCTTGTGTTTGTTGCACGTTAAAACCACAGCTGCCTCTTGAGAAGTAAATTTACATGTGCAGTATTGATTGCATGTAAATTGAATTCAAAATATTTTTTAGATTAAACTCTGAATTGGATTGTGAACTCATTATATCTTTTTTAGGATATATGCAATGTTTAAAAGGTGCAATTACAGTTTAATGCTATTATTTAAGGATATAAGAGGTAGTCCTGATGGATGTTAATACAGCTTCCACTGTGCTTTGTACTTATAGTGCTATATTAATTTTGCACATTGATTTTTAAGTCCTCTTAGAAAACCACGGATAACATTCTGGAAAAGGAAGTATAGCTGATTTGTATTTAATATTTTAGATGGTGAAATTCTCTCTGTTGTTCTCTACTTTTAGTTCCTTTACATACTTTAAAGTGAAGGAACACATTGCCCCAAAAGAAAGCATATATGTTACTTGTCCTCAGTGATTCTTCCTTTTAACCCTTCTACATTTACTATTGTGTACTTGTTACGCTGGGTTTTTACCTCTTGTTGGATGCCCAGAATCATGGTGATGAGATGGGGGGCCATATAAATTGAAATCAATGAGAATAAATTCATTGGAAATCTTCTGTAGCTGAGGCTATAAGACTGATTCCTGATTTTGTCTCGCTTCCTTAGAACTAATGGAATAGCCTTGGAACAAAGAACACCTACAGAGGGAAGGGGGATGTGTTGCAGGCGTGTATCTAGAGTGAAAAATGTATTTGCTATAAACCCAAAGCAAACACATTCTGTTTGGACGTTCTGCTGCACCCTTCTGAAAGAGTTGCATTTGGCAGAACTGATATCTGGGCAATTTGTTTATTCTGGGTTTCAATCAAAATAAAACCCAGAGTAACTTTATGGGGTGAAAAGGGCAAGACTAGTGTGTCTTGCCCCATACTCCCATCCTGCTCCACATGGTTTCTGTGCCTGCCTGTGTGCTGATTTTCCCAACACCTTCCTTTCCCTGCTTCTTTTTAGCTACCACCAATGTCCTTGACTTCTAATGCAGCACACGCCCCTTTTCTTGAACTTCCTTTCCCTACCCCAAGGACATCAGCAATATTGGCTAAGGTGAGATAAGGAAAGAAAGGAGTCAGGAAGGTGGGAAGAGAGGCAGACTGGCTAGATATGCTACACTTGAAGCCAAGGATATTGGTTTTGAGCGTCAAATGCAGCATATCTCGACAGTCTTTCCCTAGCACCTTCCAGCACCTTCCTTCCAATGTTTTTTGCTTTTTCCTGCTCGCACCCCTCACCTGAAAACTTTTACTTGGGACCCATTCCATGCCTGAAATTAATATCCAGGTCCAGTTGAAATGTGCATGTTCTGGTCCTGATGTATGTCCCCTGGGCCTGGCTGTTCCATGCAAAGTAGGATTTGTGCATAGAATGGTTTGCAAGTATCTGGTTGAGTATCTCTGCTTAACATATATAGGTGAGTAGAAATCTTACTATAAGATGGTGGGGCAGATACCCATTCAAAGCGCATATACAACGTAAAGCTAATTTCCCCAAAGAGATGGTACCTTATATCTGAATGTCTAGGAGTTAGCCTTGTAGATTTGGACACATTATATGAAGACCTAGCTCCCTAGAGAAGGCTGTAATGCTATGAAAGGTGGAAGGAAAGAGAAGAAGAGGACGACCAGCAGCGAGGTGGATGGACTCAGTTACAGTGGTGATGGGTGCACTATTGGGAGACCTGAAAGACCAGGTTAGGGATAGATTACCATGGAGAAAATCTATGTGGTCGCTAGGAGCCAAAAATGACTTAATGGCACATAATCAAAAAAGTGTTTTAGAATGGTAGTTGACTGCTTCTACATTGCTCCTTTTCGGGGGTCTGGAGGTAACCACCAAGAGTCGCTCTGTAGTGAGATGGGCAGTGACAAATTTGAAATATAAATAAATAAATAAAATAAACCAAGGCACCAGAACTTGAGACTGCTGCTGGAGAATGTCCCTAAACAGTTCCTGTTGGTGAGAGATTTATAAATTTGTAGCCCATCTGGATGATGTCCCTTACCTGCAGAGCAAAATATTGTGAAAAAGTAAGAGTTCCTTTCTTAGGCACTACACAACATACAAACATCCGTTGAGAACAAACGTGTTCTCTGTAATTAATGTAGAAGGCTGAATTTCTACAGACATTTAAGGCAGTGTTTCTCAGCCTTGGCAATTCTAAGATGTGTGGATTTCAACTCGCAGAATTCCCCACCCAGCATGCTGACTAGGGAATTCTGGGGGGTGAAGTCCATACTTCTTAGAGTTGCCAAGGTTGAGAAACACTGATTTAAGGAATGAAAACTGCATTCTGATGCAGTCATCTGACATACGGTAGAAAGCTGAACAGATAATAAGCTGGTTGCAGGAGGAGTCTGAAACCATCCTGCCTTTCTGCTGAGTTTCTCCTGGGAGCAGAAGTGGAAGAATTTAAAACAATGGCATAATCACTTATAATTTTCCACCTTTTGTTTATAATTGTATTTACCCTTTTAGATGTTCTCCTTCCCCTTGTTTTTCAGAAGAGAGAAGGACTATGTAGATAAGTTTTGGAAGGATGTTACTGTGGGTGATTTTATCCGACTGTCATGTAATGAAGAAATTCCTGCTGACATGATACTGATATATTCTACTGATGGAGATGGAATCTGCCATATTGAGACTTCAAGCCTCGATGGAGAGACCAATCTGAAACAGAAGCAGGTGGTGAAGGGCTTTGCGGAACAGGTATCAGTTGTGTTGAGAAAACACTTAGAGGTTTTCTCCTCTCCTGAACTGGAAATGTCTAGAAGCTTCAATGTTCTTATCAGCATCAGCAAGGACCCTTACTTTTGTTCATTCTGACTCCAAAATATTCCCTACCTATTCCTAGTTGGAGGACACTTCACATAAACAAAGGCATATAGACACACAAGAAACTCCCTTTTGCCTCCTGGAGTATCATTCTAGAGCACTGTTTCTCAATCTTGACAACTCTAAGATGTGTGGACTTCAACTCCCAGAATTCCCTAGCCAGCCATGGTGGCAGGAGAATTCTGGGAGTTGAAGTCCACACATCTTAAAGTTCCTAAGCTTGAGAAACACTGTTCTAGAGTGCCTCAGATCTCGTTCAATGTTGACATTTATTTTTATTTTCTATTTATTCCTGAAATCTCTATGCCGCTCCTCTCCAAACAGCTCTGAGCAGCATCCAGCAATAAGGGTGGCAAGCAACAGAACAAACAGAAAACAATATAAACCATAAAGGCGTCATCCAATAGGGCAGACTCAAATTTAACATTCCCCCAAATGCTTAACCTCCTACATAGAGAATAGGGTGTTCAGCTTATCCAAAGCTCTTCCACTGATATTTTCAGAATGGAAATCTCTTGGACAATGAACACAGAACTCATTGTAAATGAGAAAAGGGGAGCCTTATGGTTATGACTCCACCATGGCATCTTAGTGAGTGCTTACCTGATAACCAGAGGTAGCAGGTGAGACCAGCTAATTATATCATCATACTGCATGCGATTCTACCACAAACTACTTTTCCTTAGTTATCTGGTCAGTGGAATAATTAAACGGTAAAATCTCTCTTTTTTGCTTTTTTTTTTAATTGTGTAAACTTTGGCAGATTATTTAAACAGAAATGACACAAGAGTAAAAATGTCAGTTTTGTCATCGCTGCATATTTTTCAATTTTGTTGTGCCTGATCTTGTTTCATTGGCAAAGTTTCACTTTTCCAGTGTGGCACCAAATTTGTTCTTGCAACAAGAGTAAAATCTTCTGGCTGAAAAAGAAAAAAAACCTTCCCCCCTTATTTGTCATTTGTTTTTCTCTTCTTCATAAAAATCACTGGAATCATTATGTATACGGCATATAATATATTGCATAGGAATTACCGATCGTATTAAATTCCATAAACTAGCAAGGCCAGTAATTGTTACTCAGAGAAACGTAAGGCTTTACCAGCTGTTACTGAAGGAATAGAAATATTGTGTCATCAAATTATGGTTCTTTTCTCAATCCATGAAGAGACGTGCTTGAAAATGTTTAAGAACTGGTTTCCTGAGTGAGGTTCCATGGGGAAGTAGACATCCTTGAAGGAGCGGGAACAACATTGCAACAGAGATATGTGACCGGACAGCAAATTCTGGTTGGCGGAGTCTCTCTGGACAAGGAGACAGTGTGAGATCACCCACCTGCGCTCCAGGCAGCTGCTTCTTGTGAAGAAACTGCAGGAATGTGGTTCTTGTGGTCAACTTGTGAGTCAAATGGCTGGGAGCTGAGGGATTTCAATTGTGCTCACAACCACAATGCAGCTTGTAACGGACATGAGGTTCACAAAAGCCTCACTTTCTTAATCACCATCAGATGTAATCATTTACAGTTACAAAGAGGTCTTCCGATTGGCAGGATAAGAGAAAACCACTTGCTGAGTCAACATTCTCTCTGGATTAAAGAAGGAGGGGGGAAAAGGTTTTAAAGGATTTTAAATTACTAGCAAAAAGCTTAACAAGGATTGGATGTGAGAAAGTTTAAATGGATAAAGGGGACAGTAATTTTGAAAGATTAATTTTGGCGAAAGTGCTTTTGAAAACATTGGAACTGAATAGACAAGCGGGCTGGACTTTCATGGGAATGTTGTTTGTTTCATATTAAAGACCGCAGACAGTTGGCGGATTTTACAAATCAAAGAAGATCAAGGTAACATGAGACAGACTGTATGACTGCAGCTACGGAGTGCCAAATGAGACTAAAGTATTAAGGATACAGAAAGGCAAAACGGGGGGGGGGGGGAAGGTTGGGCGGAAGCCTGCCTTCTACTTGTTCCCTCACAACTGAGGCACTTCCACTTTGGGACGGCAATGTTAGAATGGCAGCCACCAGAAGAGCGGCAAAGGCGGGAGAAGGGAGGGGAGGATCGTGAGGGCAGCCTGCGGAAAGGGGGTCGCCCCCGAGGCGCTGCAGAAGACGTTTGGGGAACCGGGCAAGCAGGTGTCTGAATCAGCTGATGCCAACCTGGCAGCTTTTGAAGGGAGGACGGAAGAAGGGCTCGTGAGGAGGAAAGAGGGAACGAAAGAAGAAGTTAAGGAGGTTGACGAATCGGTAGGACAAGTGACTGGAGATGTAAAACAAATGAAGGACAAAGGGGAAATTTTGGAAAGTAAGGCAGAGGTTATAAATACATTGGAAAAAGTTTTAGATAACCTGACGTTGCTAGAATTGAGAAAGAAAGAATTCCACTTGAGATTCAGAGGGATTCCAGAGGATTTGGGTGACGATATTAGAGAAAGGATTACTAAAGCCTTATCAAATTTTTTGGAATGGGATGAAGAGGATACAGATGCAGAAATAAATAAGGATAAATACCAGATTTGTGAAACTAGGAAATGTTCCAAAAGAGATCCTTACGCACTTTGTCAAGAAGTCGAGAGACCAAGTTCTGCACCAGCATTTTCATACTAGACTAAAGATGAATGATACAGGCGTAATTGTGCTTAAAGAAATCCCGATTACAATGCTGCATAAGAGAAAAGAGTACTTCTTTCTGACTGATAGATGCAAACAGAAAAAGATTCCATTTCAGTGGGACAAACTGGAAGGAGTGGTTTTTACTTTCAAACAGCAGAGGTTTCGACTGAATTCTGTGCAGAAAGTGAGAGAATTCTTGGAAAAATTCAAAGAAGAAATGAAGGAAACATAAATGGATGTGACAGTGACAGATGAGCCTACACAAAAGCCTCAACAGGTTCCTGTAACAGGAAAGTGAAAGGGACATTACTGAATTAGTTGCTACAGGTATTGACTTTTCTAAATTTTTGGCCTGACTATGGATTACAAATGCTTAACATGGAATATAAATGGAGCAAATGCTTCTCAAAAAAAAAGGAAAAAAATCAATATTTGAAAAAAATTAATTTTTTTTTCTTTGCTTACAAGAAACACATATTAGAAAAAAGGATGTAAAATATTTGACTTACAAAACTTTGGGTGAAGAATTTATTTCAACAGAACAAAAAAAGAAATGGAGTTGTTTTATATATAAATCCCCAACTACAACCAAAACTTATACTGACTGATGAACATGGTTAGTTATGTTGGGTGGAAGTTAATTTGCATGGGGTTAAGACTCTGATATTGGGAATCTATGCCCCAATGAGGATAAAGTAATGTTCTATAAAGGACTTATGGACAGACTAATTTGAGTTTTTCTTATGAAAATTGGTATTTAATGGGGGAGTGGAATAGAGTGGTCTCCCCACAAGTAGACAAAACTTGTGAGTAAAATATTGAAACCACACAAGGTAAATTACCAAAAGTTTTTTTTTTTAATTTGATGGACAATTTAGAGCTTGTTGATGTATGGAGACACTAAAATGGCAATTCAAGAGAATATATTTATTTTTCTGAAAGACATAGATTTTTTTCAAGAATAGATATTATTTGGATTTCGAAGAATTTGGCTACTAAGGTTCATAAAGTAAAAATACCACCAAAGACTTTTTCAGATCATAATCAAGTGAGTTTGGTTTTTACATGCAAACCCAGTTCTTTCAGATGGAGGTTAAATGAAATGCTGTTACAGAAAGAAGCAATAGTGGAGGACTGTAAAAAGAAATTAAAAGAGTTTTTTTGAAAATAATCTTAAAAAAAGTACGGATGTAAGAATGGCTTGGGACACAAGCAAAGCTTTCATGGGATATTTTATACAACATAATAGTTAACTTAAAAATAAGAGGCAAGAGAAAACATAAGAATTTGGGTTTTTTTAAGTCAATATAGCTTTGTTTTCATTCCTGGGGCTGACAGTGAGCATTAAAGTCAGACATATTGAGGCCCAGTGTCTTCTCTGAGGATGTAGATTTAGCAAGACGTGGGGATGTACACCAGGTTCTTCGTGTTAGCTAGTGTGGATAGAAGATTCATTATTCCTAGAAGTTACGACATTCTGCACCTGCACTTTGTTTTTGATTTCTTCTTCCGCTTCTTGACTTTTGCAGGTCAACGAAGTTAATCCGGAAGACATTATATGCAGAATAGAATGTGAGAGTCCTAACAACGACCTTAACTCCTTCCGGGGCTTCATGTAAGCAGTTCTAAATATGCTCTTATGCTGCTACTTCCCTTTGAGAAAAATGTAGGGCGCTCCTTTTTTAAGCAGGGCTAGTTAGCTCTTTTCTTATCTAGGAGAAGACATTTTGTATGGTCAACCACCTGAAAATCTCAGTTAAAAAATACTAAAAAACAATCAAACCAATCAATGGCTGGTGTGGTCTTCCGAGCTGTGTGGCCGTGTTCTGGAAGTTCTAAACTTCCAGAACACGGCCACACAGCCCGGAAGACCCACACCAGCCATCGTATTCCAGCCGTGAAAGCCTTCAACAAATCAAACCAATCTTTTTTTTTTTTAAGCATTCTTTCTGAGAATTTTTCTGTTAATGACCAAAGACAACAATATTCCACCGAAGGGCCAGATGTTCACAAGTGATCGGTTTGCTCTCTAAGTTATTCTTTTGGAATCTTGCCCATAAGAGTTGCAGTGAATTTTGAATAACTATGGAAAACTAGCCCTAGCATGGATTGGTAGCTAAAGCACACTATGGAGGAATGCCCTACACCATAAGAATTACTATTAGATTTCCATATGTTACAGTGAGAATACAGAACAGGAACGAGTGGGCCTAAATAAGGACAACTTGCTGATGCGAGGATGTACTGTCAGAAACACAGAAACTGTTGTCGGCATTGTGGTGTACGCAGGTGGGTGCCATGGCTGGATTGTGGAGGGGTGAACACTCTGAGAAAGAGGTGTCTGCGCATTCATTGGGAAATTAGGAAATACAAACATTCACATTCAGGAAATACAGCTCCAGAACTCTTAGCAATTAAATAGAAAGGATGATACCCTGTGAAAACTCTTATTGAGCCCAATGAGGTATGGAAGCAAAGTTCTGTACATTGCAAGTCTATTGGTATCTTGGTCCATGCTACTGGTCCAACATCTTAAGTAATGTTTCATTCATTCAGTCATTCAGTCATTCATTCATTCATGGAAAAGTCCATACTTCCCTTCAGTTCCGAAATCCAAAGGCACTTTATTAGCAACATAATAAAAATAAAAATTGGGTATGTATAGTATGTCATCCCTGACTAAACATCCTGAATAAGATCACACGAATTCTGACACATGGTTTAGTAGTGCAGACTGGAATGGGATTTATTTGTCATGCACTGAATCCAAAGTGGAATCCTTTTGAATCTTCATAAGTCTCCTAAAGGACTTATGGAGACCAGAAACCCAACTAGTGTGTTTACAAAAGTGGATCTTCTGTATCTTACAAGATGTCTTTGGTGCTGTCCCTAATGTCTTTCGGGTTCTAGGGAGAAAACTTTTCACTTCCCAAGACTTTTAACACCTAATAGATTTTTTAAAACAATTATTCAAGAAAAACCTGCTTTGTCTCAGATGCCTTCACAATCTGACTCAGTGCTCTTAGGTATTACAGGGTAATTATAGCATCCGATGGCCATTGCCAAGGTGATCAAAAGTCTGTCCTCAATCCTGTAATATCAGTTCAACAATGATTGAATGAAGCTAGAAGGAAGTAGGCATCACTAGTGAAGAAATGAGTTTGGCCTGGATCTGAATCTCCTTTCAAAAGTTCCAAACGTTCTTTTGCTCAAGAGCCTCTATGACTGGCTTGCTTTTAGTGAAGAGCTAGGCAGATGGAGAGCCGTGGGGCTAGCCACGATCCAGAAATAGTCCCACCAGGTTCAGGTTAGATGTTGTCCCAGTGCGTAGTAGTCACTTTTTCTGGTTTGCATTGTCATGATGTCTGTTGTGCATTATCTGTTCTATCTTACAGAGCTGACACTGATGCCATGATTTATCTAAATTGTAGGCCTCAGGATTCTCCCTTCCTGATACATTTATTTGTTAGATATCTAGCTCTCTTTTTCTGCAAGAGCTTAAAGCTGTTTACGTGTGAATTTCCCTTCATTTTATCTCTAAAACAAGAACCCTGTGAGGTTGAAGGAAGCTGGTCTGGGAGATCATGGTTGGTCCAACATCATCCAATGAGCTTCCAGGGCTCAGTGCAGACTTGAAACCCGGTCTCTCCATTCCCACTCCAGCACTTTAATCAATGTTTCATGTTGGCTATCCTTTCTAAATTATATGACCATTTTTATCCAGTAAGTGTTAAAACAAGTTCACATGATTTAGGAAATATTATGTAAGCATTGCACAAGTGGTGTACAGCTCTCCTCCTCTTAATGTTTTACCTGGCATGGAAGCATCCAATATGGGTTTTTTGTGTTTAAAGGTCACGAAACAAAAGCGATGTTAAACACAACAGGCGCTCGCTACAAGCGAAGTAAGCTGGAGAAGAGAATGAATGGGGATATCCTCTGGTGTGTGCTGCTTCTAATTGTGATGTGCTTTACAGGGGCGATAGGTAAGTTAAAGAGAAAGAGCCAGTCAACAAAATTGGGTGTTTTCTCTTTCTGTTTTTAATTAACACAAACTATAGGCTGTCTTTTGTTGACTTAGTTTTGGACATCCCCAAATCCCGATCCTCTGCAGCAAGAGGATTGTCCTGGAGCTATCAACTCAGCCGGAACCAGATGGCTCATTTAAGTTTTCACATTCCCCTATAAAATCACTGCCTTTGCTGAGCCACTTTTTGTTCAGATGCATGCTAGATTGTCCACGTTGGCTCTCCCAGCATGCCGATGACTTTCCCAAAGTCCCAGCAGCTTAGCTTCTCTTTGCTAATTTTCTCACCAACATGCCTTTAATCTTTAGCAACCTTTAAATGTTCCAAGTGTTTAAGACCAAGCTTTGAGACTGTGACCACAAAATATCTGTGACCACAAGACACCCCAAGCTTAATTTGGCAGGTCTCAATCTAGTACAGGAAGTCCTTGCTTAGCGATCACAATTGGGACCGGCAACTCCATTGGTAAGTGCTGTGGACGCTAAGCAGAAAATCACGTGACTGTGATGGAAACATCGCATGACTGCGACTTGCGATTTGTTAAACTTGATTTGTTCACTTATTTCCCCTTTAACATGTACTGTATATTAACATGTATATTCATATTCACACACACACACACACATATTTATATTTATATATACCAAGTAACAACACTATGGAGATTTTAACATCAAGTAATTTAGCTTAAGACCAAAACCTTTACTATAAACCAGCTACCTTGATATATGCTGTTCTTTCATTTTTTCATTTCATTTCCAATGCTATATATTTAACTTTGAATAAAAAGTCAAATCATATCACTTGCAACATTAATATCCAAAACTGTAATTAATATTGATAGGATAGCCATTTTTATCTATATTTAATACTCTAAGGCACCAAAATAATAGAATATTAAAAATCTAAGTATATTATACAAATATCATTGTACTGAAATAACATATTGTATTAAAACTGAGAAGATGGAGCATTAAAAAAAAGATTTTAACCTATGAATGTCTATAAAAGATATTGCTTTATGTAATTGTATTAGTATAGACTGCTAATATTGGTCTCTTTCTGTTGCTTCTATATAAATTGACTAACATTATCCAGAGACTGTTTCTGACTGTGTGAAAAGGCTTTGAAAATATTTCAGGCTAATATCACTGTATGTTCCTAAGAGTGTGTGTGGAAGACCTGCTGAGCTCAGTGACTTTTTTCCCCAAAGAAATACAAAGAAATACAAAAGTAATAATCAGATTACTGATTACTTTTGAAAAGTGCATAAAACCAGATTAGTTTAGAACTTTGCTGTCTATGGTAAGCCAATATCTCCACTTCAAAGAGCAATAAATAGTATTTATTGTTTAATATTTAATTTTTCCAAATCTTTCTTCCTTTTCTTTCTTTAAAGGGCATGGACTCTGGCTAAGTGCCCACACAGTTCCACCCCTATACACAAGTGGGAAACAGCCACCTGCAGGACTGGGAGGTTTTTTAATGTTTTGGACGATGATAATTTTATTGCAGGTAATTTCACAGCTTGTTCCATCTCTCTTTTTTCATTTATGTCCCTGTGATCCTGAAGTTCCTTGCACTGGGCGGAAGCGACCCAGGCCGTTTTTCTCGTAGCTGTGAGCAAGATCTGGCTATACAAAGAAGCCATCTTTAATCTGCCTTTTTTGTTTTTTGGCTCACAGGTCTTGATCCCAATTTCTCTTTACGTTTCCATTGAATTTGTCAAACTGGGGCACATCTTTTTGATCAAACATGACATCGATTTGTACGATGAGACTTCCGACAGAAAGATTCAGTGTGGATCGCTGAATATTGCGGAAGATCTGGGTCAGATTGAATACATTTTCTCGGACAAGACTGGAACCCTCACGGAGAATAAAATGGTGTTTCGGAGGTGCAGCATTGCAGGATTGGAGTATGGCCATGAAGAACATGGTATGACCGAGGCAGTACAATAATTGGTTCCTTTTGGTAAGGTAGTAAGAAATGAAACTAAGGTAGGAGCTTCACCCTAGATGTAGCAGAGAAGACACTAAGCTTCTAAAGCAGTGTTTCTCAACCTCAGCAATTTTGAGATGCATGGACTTCAACTTCCAGAATTCCCCAGCCAGCATGCTGGCCAGGGGAATTCTGGGAGTTGAAGTCCATGCATCTTAAAGTTGCTGAGGTTGAAAAACACTGTTCTAAAGCTTCAGTTTCCGTAGTTCCCTAGCCAGTGCAGGCAAGGGTTCAAGTCCAACTCTTCTGATGAGTATTAAAATGAGAAAGGTTGAAGTAGTTTATTTTACTGTCTTCAGTATATTGTTGTTGTGAACCTCTTTCAGGGAAATATATTATTGTTGTGTAATTCCTGCCTGGACAACTAAGTGGGACAAAAGCATTTTAATTAAATAGTCAACACTCGGTAGTTCAGGCTGCTAACAGTCTGTAACAAATATTATGACTATGTTTGTTCTTTCTGAACATGTAGGCAATGTATAAATTGTGTACATCAATGCACTTCATCTGCCCCAATGTTCACAAATTGGCCCTTGTTCACAAATTATAGTTCCTGTAGCACAGTGTTTCTCAACTACATCCATCACACCTTGGCAACTTTAAGATGTGTGGACTTCAGCTCCAGCATTCCCCAGCCAGCATGGGGATAAAGACATATTGTGCCAGTGTCATCTTCACTGACTGTCAGTCCTTTCATGGTCCCAATTAGTGCTAGTACTAATCTATAAAGCCTTAAAACAGCTTGAAGTCAAGCTATCTGAACCAACATCTCCTCCCGTATCTAACAAACAGGACCCTAACATGTTCAGCTGAGGTCCTTCTTTGCATGCTTGTGATCAGTGAGGAAAGGTTCCCCATCTATGGAAGTCTTCCCAGAAGGCTTTGCCTGGCAATATCTACATTATCTTCTTTCTGGCACCACATGAAGACCTTTTTATTTTTCCAAGCATTTACTGTTTGAGGACTTTTGTATTCCATCTATAAATTGTGACTTTGTGCTATGGCTGCTGTACTGTCCTTTGTGAAAGGTTTTGTACTGTTTTAAAGCTTTTGCTTTTTGTATGTTTCAATTGATTGTTCTTCACTTAGAGAAACTCCATAATTTGGTGCTATAAAAATAGAATATCAATTATGGACAATTCATGCAACTATTTTTCTTTGGGTGTGTTCCCTCCACCTCTAGCAAAGAGGCTAGAAACATATCAAGATTATGAAACAGACGAAGATGACGGAGCCTTCTTCTCCTCCCATTGTTCACTGAAACATCCATCCAGAGCGAAGTTCTTTGGCCGCAAATCAAGTGGATTCCTGAGTTCCCGGGTTTTTCACAGTACCAGCACCATGGGACTTGGTGGTTGGAGACAACTAGCTTTCAGTAGCCCTCTTGTAAGTGTTCCCAAATCAACCAATCTTGCTCAAGAATCCAGCAGAGTTACCAACATGTTTGCTCCTACAGATCCCTGTTATTTACACCCTAAAAAAGAGGAAAAGGCATCCGACTTGGTAACAATTATAGCAGTTATTTGCCTAACCTTCCAAAGCAGTTCTGATCTGCTGCTGGTGACCACCAGAGTGAATGTCTAATTAGTCCATCTGCCATGCTACAACAATAGGATCTGAAAGCAGAGCTTCAGCTTTCATTTGTTGTGTTACAAAAATGTCCATTTATCAAAGTAAGCCAAAAATTCTGTCTTTCTAAGAACAAGCAAGGGTCTAGGACGGTGTTTTTCAAACTTGGCAACTTTAAGATGCGTGGACTTCAGTTCCCAGAATTCTCCAGCCAGCACACTGAAGGCCACACATCTTAAAGTTGCCAAGTTTGAAAAAAACAGCTCTAGAAGATGTTCCTTTCTCGTTTCCACTCGGCCCCTGCTGCCAGTAGCCAAAGCTAAGCGAAAATGGATAGCTGACTCCACAATTTGTTTAGTATCATGTACGCACTAGAAATTCTTTTTAGAAGGACAAAGTCATCGGCCAAGGACAAATCCTGATTATTTCTGGCTTATCAGAAAAAGAGTGAACTAGAGCTCTGATTTAGCTTGATTTGTTTAGCATTGTGTCCATTGAGAGAAGGAAACAGGCAGGAGTGATGAAGCAGTGAATATCAGCTTCCTTGTTTATTCCCAGTCGGCCGCTATTCTTGGCAATTCTAGCCAAACGTGATATAAAATGCAATTTTCCATGCTTTGGAAATATAGACTTTCCAGAGATTCAGCTGCATCCCTGCTACTTTTAGAAAATACTTTAAAAAAAAAAATCAGCACACCACTGAAGTGGAAAAACCTTACCTTCACTCTTTTTTTTAATCTTGCCAACAGGAGACTGATGTTGTGCCAGACATGCGACTTGTAAAGAAGGTTAATCATATCTCATTCAAGGCATATTCGTACACGGAAAATCTCAGATCGATCCCAGAAATAGTGTACATCACTGAATTCTTCATTGCCCTGGCAATCTGCAACACTGTTGTCGTTTCAACACCTGACCAACCACGACTTAAGGTGAGTATGGGGAACAGAGGATCCAAGATGTCAAATATCATTGACCAACCTCTCTTCAGAATATTATTAGCTGTTAGAGGTCCCCTATGGTTTTTTTTGCAGTGAGGGAATTCAAGCAATTGTTTATCATGAGATGTCTCCTTCAATAGTTGATTGTATTTGCTTGGTGGAAGAAATTACTGGAAGAAGTCGCTGCTTTGATGGAACTGTGTAGTCCAAGAAGTCTATACTTAATGGGCAACCAATTAGACAGGAAGTAAAAATTGACAAAGCTATTTCCCATTTTCTTGCGACCTTTTTACATAGATCACATCAGAATGATAAGAGGATTCTTTTTTTTTATAAAACAAACTAATTTTCCAGGTTTGAAGACCTCTATATGCTGGTTTATAAAAGAAGACTGTAGATCAGTGCTTTTCAAACTTGAAGTCCACACATCTTAAAGTTGCCAAGGTTGAGAAACACTGATGTAGATGGTACAAATCTCACTGTGATTATAAAAGAGTACAAACCTGAGCATTTTTTGTGCCCTGGTGACATAAAATAAACTTATTTCTCTACCACTTTTACATTTTTATAAGTAAGCTGTGATAGTGTATGGCAGAATCTTCAGCGGCCACTGAAAAATAAAACCGCTGTATGAAGACTTTGGCTGAGCTTCTGAGATAATGTGGTGTGAAATATCACCAGTACATGGTACCAACAGGACCCAGTTTTATTTCTCTCTGTCATCTGAGTCAGATGACACTGTCCTAAATTTGTCACTAAACTACTAATGGACTAGATAAAAGCAAATAAACTGAAGCTGAATTTGGACAAGACATTACATATGGATATATCTTAGGTGTGGACTGCAGAATGTAACCTACTTTGCTTGGACTGGCCCCCCTTGGAAAGAGCAAAGATATTGATGGGGGCGATAATTGGATTGAGCATGCCACCAGGCTCTTGGTAGCACCAACAGTCTTTGCCAACTTCAGCTGGTGCCTTGTGATGCTTGGTTTCCAGTTGTTGTAATGTGCCATTCAAGGTCTGCTCTCAGATACCATCCAGAAGCATCCATTAATGTAGAACCCACTGCTACCGTTCTATGTTACGATGTGGCACCTGATTACAGCAATTCTGAAAAAGTTGCCAGAGATATTAATATATTTAAAGCTCAATCCAAGAAGCTAGTATTTCCTTTAAACTCTAAACCATTGTTCCCCAACCATGGCAACTTCTAGCAACATGGACTTCAAATCTTGCAGTGGACTTCTGTACCTTCAGGATACGTTACGTTTATTAAATGTGGTTCATTGTTTTAGCTTCCAGTTAAAATCTATTATATTGTTTTCTATCATTATATTTTTTTATTCATTTCAGTCGTATCTTTTACATACCACTAATATCGAAAGGATCAAATGAAGTGTAGAAACTTTTTTCAAATAAATAAATAAATAAATAAATAAATAATATGAAAACCCTGTTTTATTACCACAGAATAGGTACACTGGGGTTTTGCTCTAACCAAATTACTGGACAGGGAATCCCTTTCAGGCTATTTTAAGAGTATATGATTATTTTAGAAAAAGAAAAAAGGTTGGAATTTGTTTACAAAGAAGGTCATTCTACTGAGTTAACCTTACTTTGCTGAAATCTTACTTACAGCTCTGCCTCCTTATTGCAGTGAAGTATGCATGTTTAGTCCTTATGCATGCTTATGTCTGGCTCTTATTTTTCCTGTTATTTCTTCTCCTTTACTGCCAGGCTGTGGACTTCCAAAGGATGTGACTTGTGCCTGTTATCCTTCACTAACACTTTAGCAACTTTAAGATTTTACTTCTAAGAAGATCTTTAAACTTTATTTCCCTCAAGACCATAGAGCAGGCTGCGTCCTTCAGCCTGGTGCTTTTCAGTCATCATCTTCAGCCAGCAGCGGCCATGCTGGAGAAAGCTAGCCAAGGCTAAATAGGACACCTCTGAGTTTTTGATTATACCCTGTGTTGAACCATATTGATTGTGGCATGGAATCTTGCCAGTCTCTTCTGTGGAAGAGTGTAACCTTTTTGAATGTTTATCGATCATTCCTTGTTTTACAGAGAAGATGGTCTTCCATGGTCAGAATGCCTGCTTTAAACCTGGGCGAATTTAAAAATATATTCCAAAGGCTGTCGTCAATCCGCAGAATGAGCCCGCAAAGCTCAGGTTCATCTGGAGGACATTTTGAGAGCCCCAAAAGAGCAGGAAGATTGTCTGTTCATGTGAAGTTTCCATCTTCTTTACCAGTACAGTTATCTGACTCTCTGGAAATGCAAGGTTTGTCCCCTGGCCAAAAAATGCCAGATACTTTAAGTGCACCTGATGATCGTAGAGAAGAATTGTTGTGTGAATCACTAAACGCCACTGAGATATGCTACGAGGCAGAGAGCCCTGATGAAGCAGCCTTAGTTCATGCTGCCAGAGCTTACCAGTGCACCTTGAAGGCTCGAAGTCCTGAGCAAGTGCAGATTGACTTTGGTCCTCTGGGAACCTTGACCTTTCAGCTGCTGCACATCTTGCCTTTCGACTCCATCCGGAAACGAATGTCGGTGGTGGTGAAACACCCAATTTTAAACAAAGTTGTAGTGTACACAAAAGGGGCAGATGCTGCCATAATGAATTTGCTGGACATGGAATTAACAGGTAGGGTAATGCTGCCAAAGACTTCTGTCCTCAATTTTTTTTTAATTATTCCTATCAAACAAATGTTGTGTAGAATGTGAGAAATGGTGATTTATGTAATAAATTGCAATAATGATCCATTTAAATAGTTATTAACATTTACCTAACAACAAAAGAACGGACCAGTTTTCCCAGTGGGGGGAATGGGAACCTTTTGATTCTGTTAGATCTTTCAAATGCCTTTGATACCATCAATCTTTATAACATTCTGGATAGTCTTCAAGAGTTGAGAATGGGAGTCACTGCTTGCAGTATTTTGTTTCCTTCCTTTGCTGGTAGCTCCAACAAGTCTAGGGGGAAAGGTTGAGCCTTAGGGCTCTCTATGGGGTACCACAGGATTCAACACTGTCTCCCCTTCTATTTAACATCTGCATGAAGCCTCTGGAAGAGGTCATTCATCAGCACAAGGTCAGGTATCATCAGTATGCCGATGGTACCCAGCAATACATCTTAACTTTTAGCCAAAGAGAAGGTGAGGTTTCATTTGGCTGGTGTGGGTCTTCCGGGCTGTGTGGCCGTGTTCTGGAAGTTTTGTTTCCTAACGTTTCGCCAGCATCTGTGACCGGCATCTTCAGAGTGCAGGAGCACAGACAGGAGCAGTTCTCTCTGTGCCCAGGGTGATGTGACCCTTTTTGTGGGTATTTATAGAGATCTGAAGGGGGGGATTGGGGGGTGTGGTGCGGGGGTTGGGGGGATTGGGGGGTTGGGTTAACGAGTGGCTGCTTGTTTTGGTGTCAAAATATGTGTGTATCTTCCTGGGGATTAGGAAACCCTGCCTAATCCCCAGGAAGATACACACATATTTTGACACCAAAACAACCAGCCACTCGTTAACCCAACCCCCCCAACCCCCCAACCCCACCCAACACCCCCCACCCCCTAACCCCACCACCACACACCCCCAATCCCCCCCTTCAGATCTCTATAAATACCCACAAAAGGGTCACATCATCCTGGGCACAGAGAGAACTGCTCCTGTCTGTGCTCCTGCACTCTGAAGATGCCGGTCACAGGTGCTGGCGAAACATTAGGAAACAAAACTTCAAGACCACGGCCACACAGCCCGGAAGACCCACACCAGCCATCGTATGCCGGCCGTGAAAGCCTTCAACAATACATTGAGATTTCATTTATTTACTAATCCAATTTACGTGGTCATCCATCTATCCAAGAAACTTTGAAGGGCAAACAAAAACAAAGAATTACATTAAAAACAAAAACCAACTAAAACCACATTGTTTTAGTAAAAACACAAATCGTTAGACACATGCGCCTATACTGGAGCTCCCAAGTTAAAGTCCCACCCCCAATGCCTGGGGGAAGATCCAGGTCTTCACAGCTTTGCAAAAGGCCAACATAGTTGGGGTAGTCCATATTTCAGTGGGGAGCTGCTCCCAGGGAAGGTACCATAACAGAGAAGCACACTTCAGGGACCTGCTAGATATCATTGTTTTAGCGAATTGCCCAGAGCATGCCCATTCTGCCAGATCTGGTAGGGTGGGCAGAAACCACTGTCCTGCAAGTAACCTGGCCCCATGCTATATAGAACTTTAAAGGTGACAACCATCATCTTTAATTGCACTTGGAAGCCAGTGCAGCTCATGCAGCAGAAGTGTCACATGGGCATACCACAGTGTTCCCAAACTGCATGTGCCTCTGCATTCTGGACCAGCTGAAGCTTCTAGATGTTCTTCAGCGATATCTCCATATAGAACATGTTGCAGTAATCTGACTGGAAGGTACTAAGGTGTGAAACACTATGACCAGTGCCTCCCAACCCAGGAATGTGTGCAATTGGCACACAAGAATTATCTGTACAAAAACTCTCCTGGCCACAAGCAAGGGACCATGAGTCCATGAGAGCCCCAGATTGCACACCGACTCTGGGGGAGTGTAACCCCATTCAGGGTTAACAATGGAAAGTCACTGGACCCGGGGGCCCTAAAACTCACAGCCATCCCATCTTGTCAGGGTTGAGCTGAAGCCAGTTCTTCCCCGTCCCCTACAGCCTCCAGGCACCGGGCAAACACCTTGGCAGCATCCAATGGCTAGCCCATTCAAACTCCAGCCTGTTAAGATCTAGAAGAGAAAGCCACCTCCAGATCCTACTTAAGGGAGCGTTGTCATCAAAACCTACAAGGATTGGCCTTGTGTATTGCAGTCCCCCTCCTTTGACTGGGCATTCCCAGATATCAGATTGCTAGGATTCCACAAGGCTACTAAGAACTAGATCTTGTGGAGGGTTGGGGGCAAATAAGGTGATTTTTAGTTTCTTTGGAGATGTAGTGCTGTGGAATACTCTACTCATGGTACTTTTGCATTTACTGCATATTAAGTTTTCATCTGATCACTGTAATTCTGGTTAACTAGAATCACTTGTGATTGGACTGACATACACGGTAAGCCTCGGTAAATAAATATAATTAATTAATAATTTTTCTAAGTCCTAGTGTTCATTTAAAGTGTTTTAAACATTTTAATGATTTTCCATAGTTACTAAAAGCAAATAGAGAGAGAGGGAGAGCTTTCTCTCTTAGAGCTGTCATCTTCCCACATTATGTCTCTATTGACACTTCTAGAGGTTGGGGGAGGGTCATAGTGTGAGTTGCGCAACTCTTGCAAAGACCTGATGCCCTGCTAGATTGATATTCCTTAATTAGGAAACATTACAAGTGGCATTATTATACGGTGTGATGCATGTGTTTATATTCTGCTTATAACTATAAGGATTTGAAATATTTATTTAGTTGACTCTGAAGGCCTATCTCTGGGCTGAAATAATAGTTTTTATTAAAGTTGAATACCATTTTTACTTCTTTTCTACACCTGTCTCAACAGCTTTTCTACATACTGGACTTTTTTTCTTAGGCGGTAGTATGCAGTATAAATGCTTTCAAGAAAACTCTCTTTTCTTTGAAGTTGAAAATGTCATTTTTCTCTTCAGATTGAATCCAGAGATTCATGAATGGAAAAATTATACGAAGGTTTCACACACACACACACTCACACACTCACACACTTCAACTTACTTTATTTGATAAAAGAGAATTGACATTTGATGTCTGTCTTCTGTTAACAAAGGTGATCCTTAATTTCTTGTACATGGTTCTGAGATACTTCTTAGCAAAATTCATTACGCAGCTTCTTGTGCATCAGAAGATTTGCTAGTCCAAGGGGTTGCAGAATCTGAGACACAAGGGCCTGCGAAGTATCTCCAAGACTCATGTTTGAGCTAAGGCAGCATCCTATTCACTCATGACCCACAATTTATAAAACAGCCACACTGCTGGAATTGTTTCTGCTAGTTTATCCAACCCATCTGTTACAAAGATCTTCTTAAGAAAATGCTCATCTTGATTTATAAACTTGACTTACATATTGAGTATCCTCTGTACCTATCTTTTTATTTTTTTTTTTAATTCAGGCAATAAAAAAATAGGGATGCAAAAGAATGCAGTAAAGGCAAAAACTCAGAAGCATTTAAATGATTATGCTACAAAAGGACTGCGCACTCTTTGTATATCTATGAAGGTAATGTTGCAAAATGATTAAGTCTAGAGAATTGACGGAACTTTTTTTTTAATTTCTGAAATGAAAAGTTGACTTTACATTTTTCCTAATTTAGGAAACAGCAGCCAGGGAATAATCAGGCATCCAAGGTTACGAGTGTTGTGTAGTCCACAACTGAAAATAATGCAGATAGTATAGGTTCTTCCTATACAAAGTAGAATCAAGCAGAGCTGTCTTGAACTGAAGTGGATGCATAATCAAGCATATAAGGACTTCCACTTGAAAGTGGAGCTCTTAGGAAATATCATTTTATCGTATCAGAAATATAGGCAATCTTTGGAAGAGACCATTGGTATTTTATAGGCAGCATTAGTTTACCTTTAGGATTTTTACTTTTAGGCTTTCAGTGGGTGGCAATGGAGGATAACCAATTACTACCTGATTTTGTTTTTGGTTGCCCTGACTGCTATACTGTATATCATATAGCAAGTGCTGTATTATATCAGTAAAAGCTCGATGCTAAGAACCAAAAATAAGTATTTATTCTGTTTAGAAATTTGGTGTAATATTTGAAGCATCCTATCTCAGTTGGAACTTCAATTAGTACCTCCTTTGTAACACACAGGGCTGCTGCTTTATACAAAGAATCCTATTCTGAATTATTATCTTCATTTCTCTCTAATACTGAAGGTGGAGGAGGAAAGCAGGGGAGTGTCATTCCAGTTGGAATGTATGTGCTGCTGAAGCAAAGGGAGGGAAATAGAGGTGTTATATTTATCGGTTTGCAAAGGAAATGGGATCACCCCAAAACAGTGTGTGTTGGTATGATCAAAACGCTCTACAAAATGCAGTATTCTATTGATTCTGCCAGTGAGACTTTATGCTCAATGCTTTCTGTCACCTTTGGGAGGCTGAAGATAGTTAAGCTGGGAAATATTATGGCTGTCAGCTGACAGAGAGAGAAAGGACTATCAAAGGTGGAGAGAATTTGCTTACAGTGCCCCAGATATATTTAATAGAGCTGGGTGGATGTACACTATGGATTCAAAATGTCTCCTCCCCACACTGTGCAGTAGTGTTTCAGGATGGACGAAAAATTGAAGATGTGTCTCCTCTTTCCCATTCCCAAGAACATCCCTTTTGTCCCTCAGAAATACACCCAGGAGACCACTTTAGTTCAAGCCCTAAGGCAGGTTGTAGCTTTGGGGCCCTACTTGACCGTGGCCCCATTTCAGTTCTAGTAGAGCAGAAAGTAGGCAAGAAAGAGCAAAGGGCATTATCTCACTCACTTTTGACCCTAGCCTGTCCAGAACTTCCTCCAGTTAATAGACAATTCCTCCCAAGAGACATTAAAATTGGAGTTGAGCGACGGTTGCTTAGGACTCCTTATGCCTGGGACAGAGGATTGGACAAACACATGTTGTGAGTTGGCAACCTTATATAGGAATGGGGACGGAAGGAAGGAAGGAAGGAAGGAAGGAAGGAAGGAAGGAAGGAAGGAAGGAAGGAAGGAAGGAAGGAAGGAAGGAAGTCTTTGTCTTTCCCATTTTTCACAAGCCCCCACTAAGCAATCAGTGTAAAACAGTGTTTTCAAACTTGGCAACTTTAAGATGTGTGGACTTCAACTCCCAATGCTAGCTGGGGAATTCTGGGAGTTGAAGTCCTCACATCCTAAAGTTGCCAAGTTTGAAAAAAAACTGGTGTACAGGTAGTCCTTGTTGAATGACCACTTGCTCAGTGACCATTCGAAGTTACAATGGCACTTAATGAGGGGAACTTACAATGGGTCCTCATAATTGCGGCCATTGCAGCATCCCCACGGTCACGTGATCATGATTCGAGCACTTGCCAACTCGCTCACAATTACAACATTGCACCATCCCACGGTCACATGGTTCCCATTTGCAACATACACTGCCAGCTCCCGACAAGTAAAGTCAGTGGGGAAGCCAGCAGAAGGTCGCAAATGGCGACCACATAACTTCCTCGCTTAACGACCCACAAGGATTTGCTTAACAATGGCAACCAGGAAGTGCCGGAACTGCTATCACTAAGTGACATGGTCACATGATGCCACATTTTACGACTGCATCGCTTAGCGATGGAGTTGCCAGTCCCAATTACCACTGTTAAGCAAGGACTACCTGTAAAGTGTTTAATTTTGTGAAAGCAGTCCTTGACTCCAATCGTTTAGCTCTGTGTAGGACTGTGAGAGGATGGGAAAGGAAAAAGCAGGGGTGTCTGTGGGGAAGGGACCAACAAAGTCAAGGTGACGATTGCAACCGTGTGGTTGAAGCCCCCCTCATGCGTGTAAAAAAGGGGTGGAGCTTCAATCGTATGGTTCTGGCTGCCATCTTGATGTTTTTGAACCCCTGCAGGTGCCCTTGGGAAAAAGTATTCCTTTTCTTCTTTTCTCCTTGCAACTGTCTTCTCATCTCCCTGAGGACCTCTGGTCTCCTGTTCTTGGCCTGCTAAGGCCTGAGCAGAGGAACTCCCTCCTACATTGCAACTTTTTGCTCTGCTATCTTCTTGGCGATGCTCCTTTGGAGCCAGGGGGCAGAAGATGACTTTTACCAATATTCAGATTTGGAAATGCCAAATACCATGAATTCTGACCATCTACAAACAGCCAGTACTTTTTAAAAGCGAGTGTAATTCAGTATTGTAGGCTTATTTATTTAGCCTATTTACATGTACACATTTACAGTATACGTTCTCACAGCAAAGCCAGCTTTCCCATGAATAAGAGGAAATCATTTGTGATGTTAAGTGTTTCCACAATATTATTTTGAGGGATGTGTATTTGGGGGGGGCCGTTCAGGTGCTGAGCGATGAGGAATATGAAGAGTGGCTGAAAGGACAATATGCGGCCGAAAGCAGCATCGAATGCCGAGAGCAGCTGCTCCTGGAGTCAGCGGAGAGGCTTGAGGACAAACTAACCCTGCTTGGTGAGTTGGGAAGAAAACTGTGATGCTAAACCCTTAAAAATGCAGAAGCAGTCCTAATTAGCATCTGTGTGCAAAATGTTTTGTTTTGAAATGTTTTGAGCTCCAAATTTCCTGAAACCTCCTCTTCTGAATGCAAAATTGACTGTTTGGAGTATTCGTGAAGTGTTTGGAAGCAGAAGCCTCTCTGTTTTGAGCTAGAAAGACAGAACGTGCAAACACATTAAGCTTTGCCCTTGTAACGGAACATTTTCTGAAATTTCACACTAAACGTATTTTGAAAGAAAACGTTTTGCATATCCTTAGTTGCAAAGCTCATCCAAAAAAATTGGATATGATTTAATGGAGCTTATTCTATTATAGCAAGAGTGTTGTTTAAAAACAAAACTTGACAGTAATTATCTCGCTCCAAAAAATGTAAGCAGGAGGGGATGACAGGTTTAGTACTTGGGTGGGAAATAATCGGGGCCATAAGTTAGACTGAGAAGTTGAAAGAACATCCCTGAAGAAGATGGATGAATCAGAATTCAGTACTTTGGCCAAGAAAACTACATGGACCTGTTTACAAAATCATCAGGAATTGAACTTCAGAGTCTTCATCTTTACCCTTTAACTTAACTGTAACTTAATGGTAACCTGCATCTGTGAACTGTAGATTAAGATTTGACCACTCATGATACTGCATTGGTACAATTGCCCCACTTCAACACAGAGCTCCATCAAATAGGCAGGATGCAACGTGTGTGTGCCTGAAGGAGGAGTTTAGTTCTGACTAGCGTTCTGGACCTCATCTGACTTCATAAGACACGAGAGAAGCCAGACGGAAAAGACAATGTACTGCATGTGAGGAACTAAACGTATTTCCTGAGAAGGCAGGAAGGGTGGTTCGGCCGAGCACTTCACCAACTGGAACACCGTGATCTCAGTGTCGCTTCATTTTCGACTGCACATGATCTGGGTGTGGTCTAAACCACGAAAGTGGTAGGAGTGGCCAGAAAGACTGGAAGAGTTCTTCCCTCTGTGGTCTACCCCTTGGATTATACCCCACGCTGGCTTTGGAAGTGCAGGAATAAAACTAGGCGGTCCATTGAGATGCGGGGAAGCCTTCTGATCCATGGGGCACCCCGGTGTCTCCAGCTCGTCTTCTTCCATTTTAGATCATTATGTCGAATTGAGGAAAGGAACCCAATTGCTGGTGAATCCTTTAGGTGACTGACCCTTCCGATTAGGTGGTGATATTCCCTCCAATGCTTGGAAGCCAAAGAAAAGTGCACAGATATGTGCGTATTCTTTTTATTTTTGAATTTATTTGATTTGTATTGCCACCCGTCTCGCCTGTTTGTTTCCAGCAGGCATCATAAGTAGGCTTCAAAGAAACTTGCTTCTCCACTTTATCCCCCTCATCTGTCACCAGAAAGGGCGAAACTCAATTATAGATGTACAGCTTAGATACCTTTAGTATCCAGAGCTACAGCAGCAGCTAAACCCCAATATTCTCCTTGTAGCGTGGCAATTATTCTGCAGTGCAGATTTTCAGCTAACTTATATATTATGACCAGCTGCTGTCTCGTACCAGGCATTTTTGCAGCCAGCTGAAATCATTTGAATCATGAGTTTAATCATTAATTCTTGCATTTAATTAGGTAGTTTATGTCTTGTCCAGCTGGCAAATGCCTTTGGTGTGGTCTACAAGCATAAAACACAAAAGACACAAGAACGATAAAAGGCAAAGCAATTATAAAAGTCTATATAAATCTTTTAAAAAAAAATGCTGGACAATTGCCTGCTGGAAGGAAAGGTTCTAGTTTGGCGGGAGTCATAACAGCTGATAATCTCTGTAAGGAAGGCATGTTATAGATAGAGGCCTATCATGGAAAAGATTCTTTTTCCTGGTTCAGGATAAGATTTATTTATTTGTTCATTAAATTAATTTATTTTATTTATTGAATTCATTTATATAGCCGCCCATCTCACCACAGGCGACTCTGGGCAGCTATATAAGTTGATTTAATAAATAAAATCAAAATGAAATGAAATGAAATAAGATTCTTTTCTAGAAGCACCACCCCGTTAAGATGTGATCTTAACAATTGGCAGAAATAGGTGAGAAATGGATTCCTTCAAGCTGGACAGTCAAAAGCCATTGAGAGACTATTTGGACCTAAACCTTGACTGGCAACTTGTGTAGTTGGCCTATCCCTGAAGTGATATGTTCAAAAGGGCCATTTCTGTTGAGGAATGTCATTGCCACTCAACACTAGCTGATGTCTTCAAAGATAGTTCCATGTGTACTACATATGGCAATAACCCTATCCAGGCCATTTCTCCCCCCATAGGATGGTAGCTAGCATATTAGCCAAAGCTGGACCGGGCACTCTGCGTCACTGATAGCCCTTGGACTTCAAAGGACAGGCTGGATCTTTCAGGACCACCAAGTTACGAACCTAGGTGGGGAAGTGCCACTACATTTTAGAGCAGGTAGATGAACCCAACTTTTAATAAAACTTCTCTATGTTCTGGGCTGATTCTCTTTATTCAGCCTTTTACCAAATTCAAGCATTATCTCAGGACAAGCATCGCCTTACCTGAATTTGATGAAAAGGGAGAGGGCTGGATTCAGATCCAGACACATTTCACTTAACCCCCTCTAGCACTTCAACACCTCTCCCGCTGTTTTTAGTGCTAAGATCAAAGGGACAAAATGAAGCCTTAAATAATTCACAGTAGGACTTCCTTATAGAGCAGGGTTCCTCAACCTCAGCAACTTTAAGATGGGTGGACTTCAACTCCCACAATTGGCTGGGGAATTGTGGGAGTTGAAGTCCACCCATCTTAAAGTTGCTGAGGTTGAGGAACCCTGATAGAGGAAGGAGGAGAGGTTCTGTAGCACTGACCTTTGGAACTGGCTGTCCAAACAGGAATAGCATCCGCGTATCCCAAAAGGGATACCGCATTAGATGATTATGAGAACCACCGAAAACCCTAGGAAAACCAGTAAAGATGATTTCCCCGCCACCTTTCCTTCAATAGAGGTCATCCTCCGAAGCAGCAAAAATGGTGCCTCCTCCAAAACAAGGACAAACTGAACTGGATCCAGAACATCCAGAAGAGCTTGGATTTGACAACCATCACCCACCCAGACCTCTTACCCAGACAGTTTGCACTGTGCAGCATCTTCCTCTCTTAAAGAAGGATGCCTGGTTTCCTTCTATCTATCTCTATACAGTCTAAATATGCTGTCATCAGCCAGGAGGAGCAAGTGGCTGGACAGATAGGTCCAAACGATGCCCAGATGCTTTCACTTCAACAAAGCTCACTCAGTAAAACCAAATAGGGTTATGCACTGGATTTTGAGCAATGCTAACAACCTCCACAGTAAACAAGCAATTGGAGTTCTGTCAGGTCTTCCTCAAAGTGGACCATCAGCTTCCATGGACCATCTGAAAAATGTCTGCAAAACAATGTGGAGATGGAAGGGCGGTAGCAATTTTTTTTCTTCTTTCCTATCTTCACTACAGAGTAACTCAATAGTGAACTAGTGTCTGCTCAGATTTAGCACAGCCCTTTTCCACCCCTCATATCTATGCTGGTGCTATATCAAAAGTCCACAGGGGCACAATTGAGAAGAGATAGTTTATCCCACCCAGTTCATGATAATGTATATTACTGTATGTCAGCTTGCTCATCCATAATCAGATCATGAACAATCAAGACCTTAATATGAACTAACCTGGCATAGATTAGGAAAAGCAGCTCACCCCAGAGCAACCACGAGTGTCTTTTCCTTGTTGCCTAAGATCAGATAGGATCAAATAAGATCAAATAGCACAGGGCAGGCTATTAGCAGAACTACCTGTCTGTCTCCAATTTTTCTGCTCACCCCACCAGAGATAATGAGGAGGGCGTGCTCCAGGTCCCCGCCATTAAGCAATGTCATCTTGCTAGACCCAGGAGTCATGTTTTCTTTGCTGCAGTGCTTCCTTATGGAACCACATCCCTCCAAAGATCTGAATGGCCCCGGCCCCGCGTTAAAGGCCCGCCTGTTCCTCCAAGCATTTGGGCCAGGAGGTTGAGTGAACTCTGCTGATCGATTAGTTTTTATTGTCCTTTTCTCTATTGTAGTTGATATATGATTTGTGCAACCTTGGATATTTGTTATCCGGATTGTTTATTTTTATTGTTGGTTTTTAATCATCGTATATCGCCCAGAGTCATTGCTACAAGATGGGCAGCCATATAAATAGTCTAAATGAATAAGTGAATGGAGCAGATGGAGGAAACATAAAGCAGATGTAAATCACCACATTACAGCATTAAAATCATTCTTACTGATAAGAGATACAGAAACATATTGTAATAGTGCAGGGAAACCATGTAGATGGTGACAGTCTTGATAAAAGAAGTTGGGTCAAAATCAAAATCTGCAGAGAAAACAGAATAAGCCAAGGACTGCCTCATGAATGAGCTATTCACAGGACCAGGATAAAAGGCTGCCTTGAAGGCCTTTTGTAATAATTAAGAAATGGATCTCCACCCATCTGTTTTCTAGACTGATCGAGAACTTTCAGTAGCAGGGATACTGGGTCCAGTTTAGGAATCCTATCTGGTTCTCAAATCTCATCATGTTTTCTTAGGAGAAAAGGAACATTTCTCATCTTTATGTTTATTTGTTCCAGCCTGCTGCATACTTTCTATATTTATTTGCATTTCTTTTTAAAAAATCTATTCTTTGACATAATGAACCTAGCTTTTGTCATAGGCGCCAGTGGAATTGAAGACCGATTGCAAGAAGGTGTTCCAGAAACCATAGAGGCACTTCGAAAAGCAGGGATTAACATTTGGATGCTAACAGGAGACAAACGTGAGACGGCCATCAATATTGCCTACTCCTGCAAATTACTGGATGTGTCGGACAGACTTTTCACACTCGAAGTCGACAGTCTGGTGCGTTTGCAACTCTTGTGGTTCCCCATGGAGGAACTTTTTTCCCTAAAAACGTTATATCTTTGTAGGATGGCAGGGATGAGGGACATGGTCTTCCAGGTGCTTCAGAAACTAATTTACACTAGAAATCTTTTAGCATTTGTCTTCATTGTTACTGCTTCATTTCTTCTTGTGTAAAGCACCCCCATCAGGCTGTTCAGGTATGGCAGTAGTGCTAGGGATTGGAGATCTGTTATAGTTCAATTTTATTCAATACCCTGTATTTAGCTAAGAGTGTTACATGGAAACATCTAATTCAAATCTCAGAGAAGCTGTTAATTCAGATTATTGCCCATAGAGTATATTCTCAGTAGCCAAGGTGCAATTTTGGAGACCGTGGGTTCTAGTCCTGCCTTAGGCACGAAGCCGGCTAGGTGACCTTGGGCCAATCCCTCTCTCTCAGCCCTAGGAAGCAGGTGATGGCAAACCACTTCTGAAAAACCTTGCCAAGAAAACTGCAAGGACTTGTCCAGGCAGTCACCAGAGTCAACACTTTGTGCCTGAAGCAGGACTAGAACTCATAATCTCTGGTTTCTAGCCTGGTGCCTTAACCACTACACCAAACTAACTCTCTATCACTCTTATATCCTTCACTAATTCTCTCAGTGTTTTGTCATAAACCAAAAAAAAAAAAAATCAGTCATGGTTTTATTTCCTTCCTTTTTCATGTATCCAGGGTTAGAGTTATGCTTAAACCATGTATTTGGAAAGAGCTTTCCCTAAGAAGATACTCAAGAAATCATCAGCATTCATTCTTGGGTATCCAGATGGCCCCTGGCTCTCATTCAAAGAGAGACTGGCTGTGTTTAGAGAGTCCATAAGAGATTACATCTGACTCACAGGGCACTCAAATTTGAGTCCCTTGGTTAGCCTATAGACTCTTTAATCCATGATAACATCCTTCCTCTTTCTCTAATGTTGCAGGTGCACAACATAGCTTTTTTTCCCCATTTCATTTGTTAATTCAGGTTCTCTACTGGTACTCCTCTTACATTCTAAGTTTCAATCTTCCAGAAGCCTTGGTCATCATCAGATGGACATGCAAATATTGACCTTTGCTGCCCATTATAGCTTTGGTCAATCAAGGTTGTCAAATAGCCCATTTAATATTAGAGTAGGCTACCAGCCTTAGTTGTGCCTGTGCCACTGCAGAATTCCCTGTTAACAGTAAGGGCATTACTGATCAGTTGGGGCACATTTTGGCCAATGGGTTGCAAATACATCCAGGATTGCTGCAAGATTACTCATTGCAAGCCACAACCTTGCAATTCACTGTGCAAACTACAACCTATACATTAGAGGCTATCTTGTAGGCCAACTTATTGTTGCCTGCATCCTACTAATAAGGAAGTATTTGCAGCATATAGATAACTTGGAATAGAAAATTTAGCCCAGCATGTCATTTGCTTCTCTATCTTGCTTTAAAAAAAATGTTAAAACTTGATAAAAGTTACTAAAACTTTCACGAGTTGGATCTGAAATGCTAGTAGCCATACCAAGATGACAGTTGACAGTTTAGCCTTAGGAATTAGAATACATGGAAGTTTTATGAGTTGCTAGAATTATTCCATGAAACAGCATTACATGCAGCATTCAAGATAATTCATTTACTTACAATTTCTTAGGAAGAAAATTAGCATCTAAAAACAGATATGATTATTTTATTGGTTAAAATATAGGAATTTATTCCTCAGATGATTTATTTGAGAAGTGATGACTTGGTAGAGAAGCACAATAAAGAGATCGCTGCAGTGTCTCTTGGCAATTTTTGAATCAAAGTTTTATGTCATTTACCCTTTGCCAAAAATGTGGGCCTAGTTTGTCACATTTTTCAGTACAAACTGATGGAAATCAGTGGTCCTATATATTACTAGCATTGTTTTATAGATTCCATCCATGAAGCTTGTATTAATAGACTTGCAGAAAGTTCTATGATCTTCCACCAATCCCAAGTATTTCGGCAGATCTGGAGAAAGAAAGAGCAGGGCACACACGCACAGAGACATCTCTAACTGGAAAAAAAGGTGTTTCAAAACAAATCAAAACTTTGCCAATACTCTGCAGCCCTAAGTTTCCTGTCCCAAGTCATGATGAGGCCAAGTTCTTGCACCCACCCACTTCCTCTCTTCCTCCTCTTTCGGCCATAAAGGAAGACAGGGAACTTCCAGTTCTGTTTCATCTGAATCTTAGCTTGTCATGTCTTTTCAATGGAATAAACTGTGGTTAATCTTGACTGTGGTTTATTCACAGCAAACCAGCTTCACTTCTCAGAGCCAGTCAGTTCCCATTAAATAAGCAGAAATGTAATGTAAGATTTAATAGCATTGCATTTCAGATGACTAAAAACAGAAGCAAAACTTTTAAAACTTGTCAAGGAAATCTGGAAGCTCGAGGCTCCCAATGGCTTCTTCCTATCATGAGAACCTGTGATGCTGTCAGTGGAACTGGCTTTTCCTATTACAAGATCATAAATCTTTGGTAGAACATTGTTCTTCATTGTTACTGAATTGTCACATCATTCAGAAGAAAGAACTCACGCGGTTTATATTATCCATGTCACACTATAACATGCGTGCGAGGGTGATTTTAAAAGTAAAGCGAGCTGTAATTGGAGTTACACTTACAAGTGACTGAACTGAGATAAAACTATTAACTCACCCATTTCCTTTCCAGGAGGCCTGTGCAAGCATGGTAAAAAACATTTTAGAAGAGATCAATAGAATGATTCATACTAAGAAAAGGAGGAACCCCTCAGGAACAGAGATGTCCACCAGCAGCTTTGCCTTAATTATAAATGGGCCGACGTTAGAATTTGCCCTACACAAAAAAGTACAAAGAGCGTTCATGCAACTCGCGGCACGGGTCCGGGCGGTCATCTGCTGCAGAGCAACACCCCTGCAGAAAAGCAAAATGGTGAAACACGTGCAGACGGAGCTGCAAGTCATGACTTTGGCAATTGGTGAGTTGCATCTCCTGCCAGGGAGGTGTGTGAAGTCTATTTGAACTGCTGTCTCTTGGAGACTGGGAACCAATCTTTTCTGCTTACAGTACTCCATAGGACTCTACGTATTTCAGGGGTGCAGTTCCAGGAGCCCAACAGGCCATCCTGCAACGCGGGTAAAAGGGCTGGGGGTTCAAGTGCACAGCTAGGAGACCCCTGCTCCACAACATGGTACCAGCGAATGCAAAGGGGCCCCTGACCCAATTTAGTGCCCACCAAGCTTATTTAAAAATGGCTTGGAATCAAGCAGGCTGCGAAGCCAAAACCAACTTTCCTGCATGACCTTTACCTCTAGCCATGCCTCTCAGGCCCATGAAGACCCCTGAAGACGTTCCATTTTGGAGAGCATCCATAACATGCTCTCAACATCCAAAATGTTTAGTGCCTAGAAAGGTTGGATATCCGTGATGAAATGTAATTAGCTGAATATCATGGCATTTCCCAGTCGAACAGATGATGGCACCAACATTATGGAATATCCTGCCTCGGGATCTTAGACTGTACCCCGTAAAGCAGGTCTCCTGGAAAGCAGCTAAGAGCGTCTTGGTGGTTGATCTTCAGGATGATGGAAGTTGTTGCTTGAATTGTTTTGACAGGAGTTTTTCACGCATGGTTTGATATTTGTCCTGCATTATGTTTTTCTTGTGGATGCTTTTCATATTTAATGTTTGAATTATTATAGCAGTTTCTATTTATGATTTATTGCTGATTGGGTTTGTTTGATGACTGGTACAACTACATATTGCAACTACTGTGAGAAGATTGGATTGGGCGGCATGTAAATTTAATAAATTTATATGCCGCCAAATCAATAAGCCGGTGGCATATAAATTAATATAAATTTAATAAATAAATCATAGGTGTTTTTACCTAGACAGCAAGAACGTCTGTCTGCCAGATGTATCTTATCAAGTATGGAGTTACTCTTTCCATTGGACAACCTCCATATATATTACAGTGAATGGAGGATTCTTTGGGAAAAGATCAAGGGTCAGATGCGAAGTCCTTATTTAAATACACAATTCATACTAAGCATAGCATTCAGAAGCTTCCATTTTAAATAACCACAGTTTCACCAACTGTGGCTAGTTTTTATCAAGTCAGTTTTATAAACCATGTCTTAATGTGGGCTTGTTTCAAACAGACCAACGCTTAACACTAACTACAGTTTGTCAGCCAAGATTATCTAATACGCATAGAGAACAAGAGAAAAAAAAATGAATGAAAGCTTCTGAACTTACCCTTCCAACAACTTGTTCCTGTCCAGATAAACTAACACTTATTGTAACTTCCTTTGACTGACTAATTTCATATACGTTTAATTAATAAATAAATAAAATATTTGGAATCCCCGCAGTAGGAGTTGTGGATAAGTCACACTTTCTTTCTCCAAGCTGTCAGAATAATAGGCAAAGAAATGAAGGGTTGGCGTGCTGATTTCTACATTTCCATAACCCAAAGTTACACAGAAAGGACAACGAAGCATAATTCTCATAATTTGTCAGATGGATTCTCCATATGTGCAGTTCAAGTACTTCCTCCTAGCTTTCTCACAAGATAGTTATTTGTACAAACAAGAGAGAGACCTTGATCGTGTCACACTTTCCACATTTGAAGACAGCGTATCTGCTGTCTGGACAGACATATTTTATCAGTCCGGTACAAACTGCTTTTAGAGAACTACGGAATGCAACTGTTGAAGTGTGGTTAGGCTGATGGGTGCTTGGACACACATCCGTCTTCCTTGAGGGAAAGTCTGGTTCGTGATCACTGGTTGTGCTGGCCTGGAATTGTCACCAGTCCCACCTGAAGGTGCCAGGGGGTGGGAGACTGTGCTCCTGTGTCTATTGTGAGCTATAAAGTTACAGCTTTTTAAAAAAGCAACATAAAATACTTTGAAATGATCAAGCTGCTCTGATTGAAAGCCAAATTACATGTGAAGTTAAATAACCTCTTTAAATTTAACATGCAATTTAAAAAACCAATCGCAAATGGCACCCTTGGAGCAGGGAATGGGAGGGGAGAAAGACTGGGAATGGGAGATTTATTCTCCGTGTACATAGTAGCTTCAGTGGGAAGATTTACCTCCAGGAAAAGGTTAAATCACCACCGTAATTACCAGCTGTCATTGATGCTCTTTGCAGTTGTAATGCATATGTGCGCTTAATAACACATTTAGTTGGCTGTCGATCATACAATATACGTATTTATTTTATCAAGTGGGCGTAAGATGTTGTCGGTTGTATGGCACTTTCATTGCAAGGCTGTTCTTTTTTCTGCTTTGAAGGTGATGGGGCCAATGATGTTAGCATGATTCAAGTTGCTAACATTGGAATTGGAATCTCTGGGCAAGAAGGCATGCAGGTAGGACGTGCTGACGGACCCATTAAGGAAAGCAGCGTTGCCTATACCTTAGTTCTCTAACAAGCACTCGTTGAGGTCTGTCAGCTTTATAATACATTGTCAGTGGGAACAAAAGCTCAGTTATGAAAACATTGGAGCATATAGCCTGGGTCAAAAGATTTCATCTTCGGAAAAGGTAAAGACTGTTAAAAGGTTGTACCCTTGTAGAGATTGTAATGGTCTTGTAATTAGCTAATCCATACTTCTGCAGTATACGTCATGTTCCAGTTTAACTGTGTTTCTAAGAGCAAACCTTGGTATCAGAGTTTACCAATGGATGAACAAATCCATTCACAGACTATCTTCAAAGCAGTACAAGTAGTTATTCTGTGATTCTTAAACGAGAATCCAGTGAGGCTGTGTTAGTACCCCACCAGTCATCTCCTCAGCTCATCTCCTCAATAATATAAAGTATGCACTGATAACTCAGTTCAGGAATTGTGACACATCAATAATTGGTGACACATCAAGTGTATCATGGTAGGAAATCAGAATGACAGAGCGATGAACTGGCACTTAACTGATCATTAAATAATGGCGTAGTTGATTATAATCAAGAACTGGTATAGATAAGATTAGGGCAATTGTTTGAGAAGAAGGAAATTAAAGACATGAGATGAGAAGGGAATAAGCCAAGGTAACTTACACTAACAGCATTCGCTACATCTCTCCATCCCTTTTTATCCTCGCAAACCACCCTTGTTTCCACCACACCCATTTGCCCCTTCGTGTGTTGCATTTTCTTCTTTAAACTTCTCATCGTGGGAAGGGGGCCACTAACTCTTACAGGCTTCGTTTCAGAAGCCTATGCCTTCATTTCCCTGCATGCATTCATCAACTATACAATTTGTTTTCATTTATTAGTTAATGTTTTTTACCATATCCCCTTCTTATACTCCAAGTTGCAATCATCCATATGCCACAGTCATTACCAGGTGGTTCCATCCCTCTGCTGCCTATCGTGGTGTTGGTCATTTGAGGCTTTTACGTAACACATTTTAGTAAGATAGAGAAGGTTTAGTCTATGTTACCAGCTTAAGCTGTACCCATACTACATGTCGCATTACCTATTAACGCTAAGGCCACGACTGATCTTTTGAGGCACGTTTCGGGCAATATGACACCAAGGCAATCAAATCCCAATTTTGTCTCAAACATGCTCACACACTTCTGTGCAAGTTAGGGTCCTTAACCTAGAGGCAACTTTGGAAAGCAACATACTGTTACCCACACCCCACAGCTAGGGAATGTGTGCAGAGAATTGACACACCTGATATTAATGCTAGTTCTCACACTGTTGGTGAGAAACAACGAATAGAAAATCTGGCACTTACAGAACCAAAGGACAGGTGGAGACAAAAGCAGGAGTCAAATAATCCATCAAGAAGATCAGGGAGGAACATCAAACAGGGCTACTATACAGTAGTTGCTGAAGAATGTTAGCAATGGCTTCCTGCTTTCTTCAAGAAATATTACTATTGTGAAGCTCTTGGATTTCTTGTGAGCTTGCTCAGGTGGTTCATCCCTGCCTGGTTGGTGAAGCCTGACGTATAATAGAAAGGAATACACAAGACCAGGACTGTTAGACAAAGAACCCTAAATGGAGCTTTCCCGAGCCCAGCAATGCAGCTGACTTTGGTGGAGGTGGCAAGGTCCACCTCACCTCAGTCTTTGGCAATCCACTTGATTATTCTATTATTTCTTTGATGACTGTTTGCAGGCTGTGTTAGCAAGCGACTTTGCAATTTCTCAATTCCGGCACCTCAAGAAGCTGCTGTTTGTTCATGGTCACTGGTGTTACACCCGACTGGCTGACATGATCCTCTACTTTTTTTACAAGAACGTGGTACGTAGCTACCAGTAACTGCATCCTGGATTTCAGAGGAGGGAAGAATGGTTTCAATACATGGAAAAGGGGACAGTGTTAATAGATTCTGAAGTCAGATGCTGGCAAGGGAAATGGAGCCAGCCCATCTGTCTTGGGTTAGATGTTACTGTGTCAATAGCATTTACAATCAATTAAATATGACCTCTTCCAAAAAGCAATCTGTCAGTATTAAGCAGAGATTGTGACAAGTTGGCTCCAAGATCAAAACTGGGAAATTATCAAAGGGATTTGGGAGGAGGGGGGTTGTTCTTTTGTTTTTTGTAGTTTCTACCCAGGGATATGTGATTGAAATAGACTAGCCTTGTTGAACTGTGGCTGTTTTATTTCTACCCTGAGCAGTGAGGACTTCATTCTGATATGAACCCTACCTTTGGAGTGCTAACAAAATGGAGAGATGATTGTCTGGTTACAAAACTCACATTTGTTGTCCTCACACTAACATTAAGTTGGATTATTAACTTCCAGAGGTCCCTTAGGGTTAACATTAATTCTACTCTTGCCCTCAGTGCTGTTTCCAGAGCTTTGAGGGGTGCAGAGCAGCTGAGAACAATGACTATAGAAGACACATGCTGATTTCTGTGAAGCATGTGTCTTCAGTCCATTTGACTGCTTCCCATCATCCCCACTCCCTGAACTCTATTGTAGATTCCCACAATGCGTTGTCCTTTTTCATCATTGCAGGCGTACGTAAATCTCCTGTTCTGGTATCAGTTCTATTGTGGGTTTTCGGGAACTCCCATGATTGATTACTGGAGTCTGATTTTCTTCAACCTTCTCTTCACATCAGTACCACCGGTCATATATGGTGTTTTAGACAAAGATGTCTCTGCAGAAACTCTCATGAACAACCCAGAACTTTACAAAGCAAGTCAGAAAAATGAGGTATTTTTTGGCTTGGCTGAAGTGTTTGAAGACTGAAGTGATTTATCGGTTCTCGGTTGCACATTCCTTGCTACTTGAACCAGAATTTTATGACATGTTTCTTTTTAATCTTCTGAAGATGTGGAGATGAAGGATGTTCCTTGCTAGGTTTCCAGCCAATGAACAGAAGTGGCCTTAGGAGAAGAGTGTAGTTTTTTCCATGACATACTAGTGGGGTCAGTCTTATTATTGCTGGTTGCCACATTGGCCGCTCTTGCTTATTTTTGTTTTCTGTACCATTTAAGTAACATGCCAGAAACATGGATTCATTGTATTCCGTGTCCTAATCTGACATGGTATAAAAGTCAGACTGAACTTTAGAAGGCCGTCAAGCTAGACCAGCAAAAATAATAGGGTGTGAAATCTGAGGTGAAATTATTTGATGATGCATCAGCTTTAGAGGAGTGTGTCAGTCTTTCTAACATCGATCCTGTATTGTCCAAGCACTGGTGGACTAGTCTTCAGAACCGGATCTCACAATAAGTCCGCAATGTGCAATTTATGAAAATTACTGTTAGCTTACCTCCTTTAAAGTTTGTTTTTACCTTGCCTTTTTATTAAACCAGTTTCAAGGATGAATTCAAGAAAAATCAGGCTCTGTTGACTGAAATTTTACTTTCGAGGTTTGCAGCTAATATTATGCCTTTTGAAATATATGCCAGCAAATATTGGTGGAATAACAAATTAACTGGCTTTGCATTCCTGCCAGGGAGCCTGTGCAGCGAATTAGTGCTCGTCTTCACTAGAGAAGGGAATCTTGGCCTGCTAAGCAGTGCCTCTGGAAGTTCACTAAGGGGATTAGGTTAGGACTCGGGTTTAGTTTGAGAGTTGGGCTTAGGCTTAGACATCTAAGACATCTTAGGTTTAGGTTTAGACGTCTGAACTTGCAGATGACTCATAATTCAAATCGGCAAAACTGACCTGCCTGTTGTCTTTATTTCCTCTGCAGCCCTATGTGGGTGTAGCCTTTGCAATGAACTTGGTGGATGCATTTTACCAAAGCCTGGTTTGCTTTTTTATCTGCTACTTTGTAAGTGTTAGAAGACTGGCTACTTGATCATTGTCTCTGTTGTTTTAGCTTTGTTTTTAAAAATAATGCACGCTCATTTTACATGATTATTTGCGTTAAATTAAACTTCCTCACCGTTCAAAATAATCATCATTAGGAAGTTATGCATCAAAATGCCACCTAGAAGTCTAACATTACTTTATGTTGTTATTGCAGTTTGCTGTATGTAATTCATTGAAAACAAATTCTTATATATATAAATATAAATATAAATAATGGTTCCTTTCCAGACATTCCGAGGTTCCGATGTAGATGTCTATTCTTTTGGGAACCCTATGAATACTACCATGTTCTTTATAATATTGCTACATCTTCTGATTGAAAGTAAAAATGTGGTGAGTATATTATACATTCACTTTAACATTCAGTTCACAAGATCATCCTGAACAGGGTCAAATTCCATTTAGCACCTCAACAGTTGCATTTGTACATAGTAATAAACCCAAATTTGTTCACCCTTGGCTTCTGATATTAATCTGTCAGCTAAAATAGGACGGAGAACCTTAAATATTATTTTAAAGTGCCCATCCAGGATCAGAAAGCATAATTTCTTCTTGTCCTATGGATCTTGTTTTTTGGGATCAAAATTCCAGAATCCACAGTTCAGCTGTCATGTGAAAACTGATTTAATTCATGGTCGTGGGGAAAACAGGGTGGGAACAGATGCAATTTTTCAAGATTACCAGGATTCCTGAGAACAACTTATCCTTTGGGATTACGCCAAGCCAGAACAACCATTAGAGAAAAGGTTCTTGATGCTGAATATCGGAAGGAGCTCGGCCACATTTTAGCACACTTTAGAAATCGTACGAAGTATTCTAGATGGGAATTGGACAGGTATCTAAGGACCCCCCTTCTTCTGTCCCACAAGAGCCTTTTTCAGAGCTAGCCTTGACCTGCTCCCCATTCCGTGCTTAATGGGAGATTTACTAAAGTCGTCCTGTGTCAACAGACTTGTTCCTACTGCACGGGCCATTGAAACTTCTCTACACGTGCTGCCCTAGAGCCCCTATTATCAAGACAGTCACAAAACTCTCTCTCACACACACACATACACCGTTGTCACACTATATAGGTCAAAACAAAAGCCAGCTTGTGGGTTTTCTCCTGTCCCCCTGGAAACCATTCCATCTATCCATAGAATAGAGCTAAATTTGATGTGGCAGCCATCGAAATTGGCAAACAGCCAGTATTCCTGTCCTGTCCTTTACTATTGTTATTATTAGTCCCACTGACAGGGTTTTAAGTTGATTTAATTAAGCTTTTAATTAAAACTGCCCTAACGCTGTAATAATTCTCTCCTTCTCCGTTGATAGACTCAAAATATTAGTTTTGGCTGTGAGTTTTAGGCTTAGCCTTAAGAATAATCTGTTTTATTATACCATACTATATTATATTACATCCAAGTGTTAAGACCTCACATGGATTTGTTATTTTCCACTTTGTACATGTTCTTTATAGCTTGCCCCAATATCTTACTGTTTTTGCTTGACTTGTTATTGTTTATGCTGGTCATTGACCAAAATAAAGGTAATCATTTCTGCTTGAACACAGGCATACACACATGGGGAAGTATTATGTTATAAACAATGACATTTCCAAAATCAAATCTGTTTTCAGCCGTTAATGTGGTAGATCACATTCTTAACATGGAAGTAATGGCATGCGCCATGTGAAACAGACACATTTTATCATTTACTGCATTTAATTTTATCATTGACCGTATTTCCAGAAGGATATTAACCGGTTAGAGAGATTTCAGAGTAGGGCAATGAAGATGATACAGGGTCTTAAGGACACACCATACTGTATGAGGATAGGCTGAAGGAAGTTGGGATGTTCAGTCTGAAGAAAAGAAGACTTAGGACACATGATAGCCATGTTCATGTACATAAATGGGAGCTACACGGAAGATGGTACCTGCTTTCCATTGCCACAGAAAGTAGAACTAGAATAGCAGATATGCATTGCAGCTCCTAGATTTCATTTATATATCAGGAAAAAATTCCTGATGATAAGATCTGCACAAAAGCAGAACAGTCTACCTAACGTACTCTCTCCACAAACTAGGTTCCCTGACAAACGTGCCGTCTAACATTCTGAGAATTGCAGCGTTAATACATCTGGAGGCACCAAGTTGGAGAATTTGAACCTAATGTCTTAACAGCTATACAAAATAAAGGAACAAAAGGCTGAGGTCATCTTGAGTGTGCCTGACAGATGTGTTTCCTTACGTGGATTCTGTAAAGAATACTAAATACTTGCCCTGAGTAGCAAGCAAACTTACAGTAATCCTCTGACTTGGACTTACCCAGAATCTCTGCTTTCCTCTACCTGGATAGGTCCTTCTGGCTGGGTAACTTTATACGGAAAAAAAAAATGCAGCCTAGAGAAAGGACAGAGTTGATCTGAAACCTGAAGGGTGGAAAACTGGTTGGATTAAGAAACTTAAAAATGTAGGTGGGTCACCCACTGCCCTTGGCTGCAAACGTTGCAGCTCCTACAGCATCAGACAGCCCTGGGGACTCTTCCCGCCAGCGGGCATCGGATTGTTGACTCCCCATGGCCATCGATTATTAGAAAACAACAGGCAGGTACCCCAGGAACATTGCTGCACTTCTTATTTAGCTTAGCTTAGTCTCTGCATAAGGAGTGATCTTGATCCATCAGCAGCTACTTTGACTTTTCTCAGGAACATGTTCCCAGGCCAGTAAACATTGCTCAAGAGAAAGGGAAGGAAAGATGTTTTCATCATTGGGGTCCAGTACAAGAAAGGGGAGAACATTAAACAGAAATAGTTAAGGAGGTGCTCAGTGCAATAGCCTGACGTGGGCATTATGGCAATTTTGCTTCTGGAGACTTCATAGTTCTTAGACATTCCTCCATTGCGTGAAGGTTCCTGCTTCCATAAGTATCAAACAGGCCTGTAAGGTTGGTAAGCCACCTAGCTATTCTAAAGTCTCCGTCGAAATACAATATTTGTTTTCTGACAACGCTTAAAATATTACTTTCACGGAAATAAAATTCCCTTTCATGGTATTTAGTCTCAGTTCTCCTTCATTTGAAGACAAATTCAAGTAATGGAGAGACACAGGATGGGATAAAAACTGTCTCATATGACATCTTATTAGGAGGAATTGTCCCCACAGCCTTTGTTTATGGCAGTGTTGTCCAAACTTGGCCACTTTAAGATGAGTGGACTTCAACTCCCAGAATTCCCCAGCCAGCCATGGCTGGCTGGGGAATTCTGGGAGTTGAAGTCCACTCATCTTAAAGTGGCCAAGTTTGGACAACACTGGTTTATGGGATTAATCCCAGCCAAACTCAGCCTGTACCCTTTCAGAAATGGACGCAGATCTGATCTCACAACATTTCTATTTCTGCTTTTGATTTGTTTCAGAATATTATACACTTCTCTGTTTTTGCTGGTAGCATCTTCCTGTATTTCTTCGTTCTCGGGCTTTTGGGAGCTTTCTGTGTCCTCTGCAACCCACCAGCCAATCCATATTGGATTATTCAGAGACAATTAGTAAACCCAATGTTTTATCTCGTCTGCATGATCTCAATTACGCTGGCTCTGCTTCCAAGGTAATTTATTGGTTTAATCTACCTAAATCTGTGACCCATCTGTCTTGCTTTTTCTCACACTAGTCCTCATCTAGTAGGATGAACAAAAAGTTATTTTCAAAGTTCTTCCCAGGGAAATTGCCATGGGCGGAACATGGAGCTCTTGCATTTATTTAGTGATGGGTTGGCCAAAGAGTATATGGAATGCCCTGTTCTTTTTTATATGATCATCCTCCAGCAGTCTGCAGCCTCCCCGTCTTTCCCGAATTCAGTTGAGCCCCAGAGGGAACTCCTCCCAAGGGGAAAATAAATGTGGGCTACCAGGGAAACGTCAGAACAGGAAAACGTGTAACACAAAACAGTATCATTCATAGGGCAGGGCTTCCATTACATGGTCGTAGCCACTATCTTGATGCTTTTGACCCCTGGTATCTCTCTGTCTTCTTCTTTCCCAATTCCAAATAGCCCTGTTGCACAGATTTCAAGTGCCCAAAGTATATTTAACCCCATCCCTTCCAGCTTGTTTGAATATCTCCTTTCATTTTAGGTACTTGTTCAGGGTAATCCAAACCACAGTATTTCCAAGTCCATTAATACAAGCCAGGATTCTTGAACAACAGAGCCGTGTGCGATAGAAGAGTTGGCAGCGAACAGAAATCTCAGCAGCTTTATGGGGGGTGCAATCAGAATTCATCCATCAGGAAACACATACCAAGTCTGCATCTTCAGACTTCTGCTGTCTCAGCAAAAGAATAACCCTGAGGATTGAGGAGTCTTGCCGTTGCACTTGTCATTCCAGGGAAGGTCTGAACCAAGAGCATGCGCTCAATTATGGTGTGCAGGTTGACACATCTGGAAGTAGCAACTGCCTGAATTGGGAGAACATTTTGATTAAGCAAGTCAAAGGAACTCTGTTTTGATGTATCTGCAGCTAGACAGTCTTTAAGGAGGAGGCTTGACATTTACTTCTGATGAGATACTTGATATTTTTATAATCAGTAAGACATTGGAATTCTACATACGATAAATCAAAAAGTTTTAACATAACCGGCCAAAAATGACGTGTTACTTATGGAGTTCAAATGGTGGTATATTCAAATTGTTAAATACTTAAAATAATTTATTAAAGGTACAAGCAGGCATTGTACTTTGTTAAAATTAAAAAGAAGAAAAAATGGTCTCTTGCACCATGATGGGGAAATCCTATGAGAATTCATTTAATTTATGCTTATTAATATATAAAAAAACATTTAGGCCTGTGCCATACCCAGACACGTGTGGTGTGCTGAAGGGTGGCTTGATTCTTCCTCCTGTGATTGTAATGGATTATTCTCTTCTGGAACAATGTTAGAGTACCTTATTCAGACAAGGTTTGCAAACAACCATACAGAACAATTGGCTCCATTGCTTTCATTAGAAGCGGTCTTTATCATTCTTCATGGAACCAAGATTCATAGACCTTTGTCACGTTTTGAGTCATTTATTTAGGGAATACGCTTGCAGAAGATTTTGGGGGGATACAGTACATATCCACATAAATACAGCATTTTGTCTCTGCGATCATAAAAATACTGCCAGTGTTGTTAATTTTCTTTACGATAATAGGGTTAACTTTTTAAAAAAGATACTGTACGCTGTGCCTATTCTGGTATGTCTCTCCTTTCTCTGTTCCTAAATAGATTGATCCTTGTATTTTATTTATTTGACTTACGTGCTGCCTGACTCCAAACCAACTCTGGGGGCCTCACAGCATAAAAACAAAATAACAAATATACAATCAAAATAACCCAAAACATGAAACAAAATAGTGAATCCAATGTCTACCCACTTAGAAACAAACCTGGCTGGAGTCTACTCATTTAAAAGCAGACTTCACTAAACTCAACCAGCAGCTATTTAGAATGGGGAACTGCGTGAATCTACTGATCCAGGACTCTTAAAATTTTTGTATGGGGCTATATGGAAAATATTCAGTATTGCCCAAACCAGTCTCTCTGTCTCCCTCTTTCATTGCTGTTGTCCTATATTAACAAAGCCATTTCTAACCAAGGTTACCAACCACGTCCCCTCCTGGCTATTCGGCCCCTCCTACACATTATGTTTTATATTTTAATGATGGTCTTCAAGTCTACCTACCAGCCACCATCTCCAGTCCCACTGGATGCGCCATTTTTACAAAGACGTTGGATAATGACCTAAGATTATTTCCCAGCCTATGTGCTAAGGATCACTTCACTTACTACATTATTACGGAGGATGCAGCTCTGTAGAGGAATTAATATTGTCATCATAAGCGTCCAGTAGGAAGTGCAGGGATGTTCTGATGTCATTTGTGCGATGGTGTCATGATACATGTGATCCCCTTGCCCCACAATTGCCTGCTACTGAGAAGTACCACGGGAAGGTGGTGGTGACCTTCCACCCTTGAAAGAATGTTGAAAGGGTTGTGTAGCCACATGGTCTAACCACATCCCTGGCCATTCATATCCAAAACATTGGCATGTCTTGACAGCATGGGAAAGGGCACATCATGAGTACCGAAGTATATTCAATAGCAGGCAAAGGTTTCTATGATTTCCTAATAACAAGACACGGATGCCTGGGTTTGGGTCCAACTCCTCAATAGTATTTCCAACAACAAGGCAATTGCAATCTTATTTATTAAACATAACCTGAGATGCCCACTACGCATAAAATTCTTTTCTACTATCCTCATTTTAAAATCAAAAGAAACGACGTTTCACCCATTACTTTCACAAAAAGAACACTGGCTTATATATAAAATAAAATTCATTTCCTAAATGCAGCAGAATCTTGCATTCCTCCTGATTTACTGCAATCCCCTTATTTTGGAATTTTGAACAGCGCAAGAAGGATTTTCTAGAACGCATTAAAAAGAGAGGAGAAAGAGGACATCATGAGCAACATGATGCATTGTTTAAAGGGGAGACCATTTAGGGAACCCTAAACAGTCCAGAACCTGAAAAAAATCTGTCCACAGCTTCCCCACAGCTTCATTTTTAATCCTGTGTTAGCCCGATTTGAAGAAAGAAGAAGCCATGGAAAGGCTTTTAATATTCTGTCGTGTGAGTTTTCAATGCGTCAGAGAAAGAAAATACTGGGTTAGAACGTTCGTGGAACAGAGGTCTGTGTTTTCTTATGTTTTTCCCATTTTCAAACAGCTTGACCCCATTTCCATCTCCTAACCGTGGAATTTTGCACGTGTGGCCATGCATACCAAAGAACTTTAAAAACAAAAGAAGAAAGACAGCCCTCCGATGTGATGTGAAAAGGCAAGTGGTTTGAACTAATGAAATTAGCTGCGAATGGCAGAGAGAGAGAGAGAGAGAAACCTTGGATAAATCTGAGAATACTGATGGTTCAAAATGGGGTTCCATTCGCGTCCGTGCCAGCACAGGAAAAGCCAGATTAATCAAAGAATGCTACCCCCCGAAAATGGACTGGACTATCGCTCTGGCCCAGCCTGTCCATCTTCCTTGCGCAGGCTTTCGCAACCGGGGTCTGCAGTGCAGCACCGCCACCTACCGACCAATAAATAGGTTGCTATTACACCTCAAAGCTCTCGAGAAGATTGGAACAGATTGTCTTTGGGAAAGAGCCCTGAATCTTCTGCACGGGCTGTTAAAATATAAATTAGATCCATTTGAACAGAATTGCTATTCTATCATGTATCTATATATGACAAGAATTGTTCAATGGATGGGGCATATTTTTTGCTGGCCTGAGAAGATAGGGAGATGGGGGGAGGAGGAGGAGGAGGAATTGTTGTTAAAATTGTGTATGACTTCCAAATACAAACTGATAAACTTTTATCCTAGAATAAGCCAGACATGATGGTAGTTACAAACAAGTATGGATAACTCACATTGCGATAACTAGAGGCAGGTCAGTGAGAAGGAACTAGAAAAAATAGGGAAATGTAAAGACTTTCAAATAGAGATTGAGCAGACATGGAAGAAGAAAACTATAGTGGTTCCGACAGTGGTTAGCGTGCTTGGTGCACGCTTTCCAATGATCTGGAAAACCACTTGGGCACAATAGAATGGACAGAATCTCAACTCATCAGATGCAAAAACATGTTGCAGTTCCTGGAACAGCACTTATATCACAATGACATCTGGAAAGAGCCTTGGGAAGGATCAAATAGTCAAAAGAATCAAGTCCAGTCAGAAGTACAGTATCTGCTGGACTGTATGTAAATAATAATAATAACAATAACAACAACACTTGAAGTCCTTCAGCATTGACAAAATCACCATCAGTCCGTTGCAAAAGGTAGCTTTGCTTGGAACAGCTCACATCCTGCGACGATCCCTTTAATGCCGTCAAGCAGCAACATCTGCCTACCCCAGGTCCTTGGGAAGGACTCGATAGGTGGATAAAAATGCCAAATCCAATCTAAACATCTGGCTGACTGTGCAACCAACAATAATAATATAAAAGGAGTCTCATTTGTTGGCATTGCATTGGTTACATAGGCTTCTGTCACTTGTGGCATCAACAGTATTGACGCACCAACCTTGTCAAAGAAAGATTTTTACCATCTGCAGAATCATTGGATCCTGTCTACACAAAGTTACATCTAGCTAGTATTTGGATGTGATATGTGTACACTTACCCAAGCTGTGTGAATGAGCCCATCCCTAGTATATGATAATATTTACAATATTACATTGATCAAGGTTTGTTCTTCCATTTTTCCTACTGTGGAGTTTGAAGGTTTAAAAATCTGCAAAGGTGGATTTTCTCAACTAAGATGTTGATTCCCCCCCCCCCCCTTTAAAGTCATGCTACTCTGGTAGTACTAGAAATGTACATATACAAAATTAAGGAAGCTATGAAGACCCAAGATACCCTTGGGTGTTATAATTCAGTTTGGTGTGACCCCATGGAAGAGAGCAGAAGACAGATAACAAGACAAGAATGCATCAGGCAAAGGGTAGAGTAAAATGGGCTCATCTTATAATAAGAATAATGAAGGAATGAAGATCAGGGATATCAGCAAGATTTGGGTGATTCCTGTTAACATAGAGTTGGGTTTTTTTTCCCTGTCTAGGTAATGTGATGAATTATTCATGATTGATCATGTATCTTCTATATAATCCTTTGCAAATCTTTATTTGGGGCTCTTGGTCTGTTTGGCTGAGGTCTTAGTGATCCCTGTTCTAGGGTTTGTTTAATTTTTAAAAAATTGTTTCAAATCTCCATTGCTTGGGTTCATATTTTAGCAGATCGCTTTTTCTGTAACACTACACTCTTAACCTTGCTATTGTTTCAGCACCATAAGCAGTGCCAGAGTTGTCTTGCTGGAATTTTTTTTATCATTGTCCGAGAATAAGACCAAGAAGTGTGTTGAATGTGGTTGTCTTTTCTCCCCACTGTGCAACAGAAGTTGGTAGAAGCAACCCCCATTCATTTGTGAACTGAGCTGAGCAAGAAAATGGTGTCTACAAAAGATATTGGCAATTTTAAAACCGGAGTGTTCTACAGTGAAATATCAATTGTACCCTTGGGTTCTCTATCAAAAGGGAGGGTTTTTTTCCTGAACCCCTAAACTGTTATAATCACAAGAAGCAACCAAAGTGATTGGTTCATTTTTGAGGGAATTGTGTTTCAAAGCATTGTATATTGGCAACTGCAAAGGATTTGTTATTTTATAAAAGCTTTACCATTAATTGTATCATTTTAAATGTTCTTTTTCTTTTGGTAAACATCTAAAATATCTTGGATGGTATGGGCAGCATAAAATAAATTACAGCATGCCTGATATTATTATAGTAAATAATACAGGTAATTACTGAAAGCTTTGCTAATACTGCAAATTACAATTAATATTACAAACTGCAATTTAATCGCTGCTTTGGATGAGTCCTGAAATAGCTGATTATTTTCCCTTTCCAGTTCTAGAATAGACTTAGAGTGTTACAGCATTATTTCAAAGATGTTCAATGAAAGCCAAAATAAAGTTAGAATAAGCAGGAGTTTATGCATAGCCTTTTGCACCATTACAGAAGAAAATCAAGGCCATTGATTGTGCTGCTGCGAAAGCAATACAGGGAATCAGTGCCACATATTTGAAAAACAAATAGAAATGTATTTTCTTTTTATGCATCTGGGTGCCTGGCTCACTGAAATTACACCAACTGAATAAAGAGTATTTGCTTATTTAAAAAGAAGACGTTTGCTACCAAATAGGATAACGGCTGTAGCCACAATACTTCTCTTGAATTAATGTTGTCACCTCGCTGCCTATCGAACGTCTTCATTGGACACCCCCATCACCAGTTCTGGGGCAGGAGAACCACCCATAGCCAAGCGTAGCTGCAGGACGCCCTTTGGGTCCTGGAAAAACGTCCTGATTCCCCAACAAACAGGAGCAGAACCTCTGAGTGGCAATACTGACTCGCAAGTTCCTAGATATCTCTTTCTACCCATTCAACCCATAATTCACAGTTCAAAAAAAAAAAAATCCCCAAAGCAGACTGTTAGCTGCCAATATATATGTCTTAGAAAAAGAAATTGCAATGTTAGTGGAAAAACCTGAGCAATAGAGAGAAATAGTAGCAGGTGGCCTTTTGTTACCATAGAAGAAGCCTCTGAGATATCAAGTACGCCATTCCTAATCGTTCTCTTGGTCATGAATTGCAATGTATGTGTAGGTGCAGTGAGTTGGAGACCTTTTGCATTATCTTCTCAAGTACTGCCCTTGAAACTCTAGAGATCTGAGTGGTCACCGATCAGGTTACCTTACCAAGATTATTATTAAATTAGTATTACATTTAGCTCTTCAGTGACATAAAGACTATTTGATCCAACTGTACTAGCTATTCTTAATTTAACATCTGTATTATTTATTTATACTGATTCTTACTTCTAAACAGTATGCTTTATATTGCTATGGTAATATGCTTGTTCTGCACTGATTCCACAGTGTGGGAGGGAGACCGAGCATAGGGGAGAGAATGAGAAATAACTGATTTAAACAATACGGCTGTATCCGAACAGATGTCCAACTTGGTTGCGCCGAAACATCCCATTCTGTTAAAATGGGGGAACGCAGGGGTCCAGCACATGAAAATCAGATGGACTGGGAGACAGGGCACCATGGCCTTTTTAGAAGTGCTGATTGGTTGTTAGTAAGGTTTTTCTCCTCTTTTCTTTATGTTTTAGAAAAAATAGTACTTCTGAGAAGCCTTAATTTTGTATCTGAAACATATCATATAACATTAGAAAGTGGTTGATTCTTATGAATGAAAGGTGACAGGTGGGGTGCAGAACTGCTAAAGACACAAGGCAGAAATAACGATAAAATGTTCGATTGTTACTCAGAAGCACCTTTGGCACCAAGAGATTTACACATTCTTTGATCCTGCCCTATTGCTTATTGCTTTCCAGCCTGCAAAACTGACAATTCGTCCAATGTCTTCAGCATCTTCAACATCTTCATTGTTTCGGTGCCCTTAGACATTGCTTTTGGTCAGTTAGTGCAGCATTTCTAGCCTGAAGAATCAGCGAATCAAAAACGTGTGCAGGTAGATCTCTCTTTCAATCCACTCAATAAAGTGAGACACATTACTATAAACCCCAGGACCCAAAACTTTGGAGAAGCAGACAGAGCCCCAAGAAGTCAAACCAAACAACGTCCAGCGTCCAGCAGGCTGCTCACACACAAGCGGTCCTCCGCTGTCACCCTGTAAAATATGGACATTATTTTACAGTTTAAGACAACTGATCTTAGATTAGAATTTGATCACAGTGGTAACAGTAATGGTTCCTGGATGGATCTTATAAACTAAAAGAAATGGGGCATTTGTCACTGAAAGAAAACTGGTTTTTGGCTGTGCCCTGAGATACGTATATCTTGGCCCATAGATAACTCTGGGCTGTCACAGCAGCAGCAGTATGGTCTACTAGTGACTGCTTTGGAAGAATTAGGTTGGATTTCTATAAGGGGGTCCCTCATATAAATCAACGCTGCAAACACATCTGGAGTATTGCGTGCAGTTCTTGTTGCTGTTCCTCCAAACGGATATAGTGGAGCTAGAGAAGGTTCAGAGGAGGGCAACTAAGATGATCCAGGGGCTGGAGCAACTTCCCTAGGAGGAAAGGTTGTGATGCTTGGGGCTTTTTAGTCCAGGAAGGAGGAGAACAAGAGGCGACATGATCAAAGTGTACAAAATTATGCATGGCATGGATAAAGGAGAAGCTCTTTTCCCTTTCCCAGAAATACTAGAGCCAGAGGTGATCCAATGAAATTGAATCCTGGAAGAATCAGGACAGAAAAACTTTGTTTTTTAACATAACACATAATTAAACTTTGAAATGCACTACTACGAGAGGTGGCGCTGGCTAACAGCATGGCTGGCTTCTAAAAAGGATTGGACCGATTCATGGAAATCCTGGGGATCAAGAGCTGTTTGCCTTGACGGCAGCGTGGCTGCTCCTTTAGTCCACCCGCGGGGAGACTGGTGGGCTTCCTCGTGCAGTCGGTTGGCCACTGTGAGAACAGACTGCTGGACTAGGTCGGCCAGGGGTCTGATCCAGCAGGGCACGGCTTATGTGCTTATGACCACATTCTGAATAATGGCAGCTTCCAGATCAGATACAAGAATAACCACATGTCAAATCACATGTATTTAACTACAGTCAATGACAAGCAAGGAGAACGATCTCATAAAGAGCGCGTTACTGTAATCTACTATGTAATCAACATTACTACAACAGTAGCCAGGCTGTTCTGGTCCATGAAAGGGCATAACTGATATACCAGTCAAAGCCAGAGTTCATAAGAGACACCCCACCCACCCAGGTCACATGGGCCACCCTGGTAACAACTCTAGAACCCACCCACAAACTACATCTCTGTTGTTTTTGAAGAAAAATCTATTTAGAACAGGCAGATCCTGCATCTGGGAACCACCCACCCATCTTAGAACTCAGTCTCATGTTACTGGCCTTCAATAACCCTGCCACCATGTTCAGATATGCACAGCATGCAAATTTTCCATTCAATCAGCATGGATGGGTGCAGATTCCTGTTCAAGATTCAACTTTTTTTCTGAAACAACAGAGTATTTAATTCAAAAGTCTCAACGGGTAATAATACCTAGCCAACCTTGGTTGGTTTCAAAAACTAAGACAGTTTGGACCTGATTACTGGTAGATGGGTGACTGCATGGGAATTCCTGCCTTTACTTGGAAATTAAAATAATATCCCATAAGAAGGAAGTAGCAAACCATTTCTATAACACTGCCAAAAACACTGTGGAAGTGGTCAACAGGAGAGGAGCTTAACCTGATGTTTTCCCACTGTACTAGTTAACACAGTTCTTCTGGGAGAGTCCAATTCTGACCTCACATGACTTCAAAAGCATTACTATTATATTTTACTTGAATGATTTATTCTCTTTATACATTTATTCTCTGAAATTTGTGATGCACTTTCTTCAATCACAACATACTCAGAAAAGGCACGTATTAGGGAGGAATTTGTGCAAAAAAGTATATCTTAGGAAAAGTTGCATGGGAAAATTTTCATGCCAACATCTAAAAAATCCTGAAACTTAAGCAAAAACTGGATGGAACAAACTTGTGATTAGACAAAAACCTGAAAAACCTAGTTTACCCCTAACTCCAAGTCAAAGGTAGAAAAGGTACCATACCATGAGAGAAAGCATGCTACATGTTAACGTGCTTGGATTCGAACATCCCAAATTTAAGAGTTCATTTCATTCAGTAGAAAGCTTCTGGCCCTTTTCTAACATATCCACTGCCGCTAGGCATTTGCATCCCTTCAGCAACGAATATTTATTTTATAAATTTAAAATGATTTTAGATCCCCTTTAAACGTTGGACCATTTTGAGATGACCTTATAAATAAAGTACAGCAGGTTCAAATTACTCATAATTATCTGGCATTCTAAACATTTTGCCTGCCCAAAGTGTGGCCTTTGGGTTTCTCCTTGTGAACTGTCTTACCATGCAAGAATCCACAGTACCAGACTCGTAGCCTGCACACAACATCCTGACCGTGATGGTCTTCATGTCAAAGTAGGACTGACATTGGTCCAAAGAAATAATCCGCACTTCTCCTTCCTGCAGTTTGAAGGGCACTAAGCAGAAGGAAAAGACGCAAGTGTGGTCAGAATCTACATCTGCGTAAATGTCAAAGCTTCATCCTCTGTCTGTGCACTGATGTCACTTGCGTGTTTAAAGAGGTGGTGTTTCATCGCATGGCTGCACCCACCATCTCAGCCTTCTGTTCCATTCCTGCCCCTGGTGCACATTCCCATGGATTCATATTTGGATTTTTTTTACGGCCTAGTTTTGAACAGTGAATAACCTATGTTCTGATATTCTGTTTAGCACCACAGAACATCTTTCATTTGTGTCTGAAATGGGGGGCTTCCAATTAGAGCAAAAGAACCGACTGGGCCTGGCAAAGCAGGAACAGATTCGCGTGAGAACTTGGACCCGTGATGCTTACTTTTGTTGCCCATATGTCCCCAGCCGGTGATGTAGCAATAAGTGTTTGGCTTGAGTGGCTGCTGCCCGGTGGGAAGGCAAACTGGCCGGACGTAGCTCGTCTCGTTGATGTCTTCGCTGAGTTCCACAATGCTGATATCGTAGTCCACCACTGCACGGTTGTAACGAGGATGCAGAATAATCGCTTTCACCAGGCGGCTTTGCATGAAGACCGAAGGATGATCCAGATTGTTGATGCCAAAAACTACTTTCCACACCTTGGGATTTTCTCTCCTTGTGAAAAGGAAAGACGTAAGATACACAGTGAGGGTTCTGCATGTATCTTCCATAAGAAATAATTTATACCCCAATCTCCTGCTGTGTGTGCACCAACTACATGAATCAAAAGATGAAAGCAGGGCTTTTATTTGGATAACATACTGAAAGAAGGTGGAAATTATTGCAGTTTCTATTTTATGTAGAAATGTACTTTTTGATGATACTCTAGATATACCAACCACTTCAGAAGTAACAGTGATTTAGATCCACTGCCTGCCAGTAGTTAGTCACTAACTAAACCTGGCTCCAATTCAATGTAAGCAAAGGATCATATGCTCCCATCTTTCCACCAGGCAGAAACAGGGGTGTCAGCAAAGGGAGGATCAAAATTTGTAAGATGGCGGTCACAGTGTTATGGTCAAACTCCCACCTCTTTTGTACATGTATCAACAGCACATCCACCATCTTGCAAATGTTGACCCTCCCAGTGTATGCCCCTGGGAAATAACCGAAGTGGCTGTCTCAATTAAATGAAAAGAAATGATAGCAGACCTGGACCATAAAAAGTCCAGGAGACCACTAGGTCGAATTGTTGTAGGGATTTCTGTAGCCCAGAGAGGGTAGCTCTAAAATCACAGAATAGAACTTTTCAAACTTTTTCAGGCCACGGAACCAGGAACTGCTAATGTCATGGAAAATAGGGTGTTCAAGTGAACTTTTCATTTTTCCCCTTTGTCTCACACGCAACTCCATCAAGTTCTTACAGAACCTGAAGGTTCCACGGAACACAGCTGGAAAAACCCTGACATTGAATATTTGCTAATTGGTAGGTGGTAGGGAGTTTTTCTACAGAATTTGTAATATGGTTATACTGAAATAAAAACATGAATGGATTGCTTGCCTACTGTAAGGTGAACTGGCTTACAACTATAGGATTCTAGATTTTTTCCTCCCCTGGACATAGCCAACTTCCATCATAGCAGGTATGCAAGCAACTTTGCAGGAAAAAAGACAACCAGTATGGTTATGGGGCCATGGGGAAAACCACAACTGCAGTTTTTCCATTCATTTCAACATGTATATACTGTATGTACCTGTTTAAAATAGATATCTAATCTCTTCTTCTTCAGAAAAAAAAAAGCACAACGCGATATAACATTATTAATTTAACCTGCAGTTGTCTGAAGTACAATCTGGCAGATGGATATTTTCCTTTTCAGAAATTAAGCTATTTAATTATGCTCCTAAAGAGGAGAAAAAAGAGGGCTGACACAGCCGCAGAAGGGAAAGCAAGCATGCATTTGCTGATGGAGTTTGGAAAGGGTAAAGGAGGTGGCTGTCCTCTCCTCTTTCCCAGGACATCTGCAGTGTGTGTGTGTGTGTGTGTGTGGGTCAAAAAAGTCAAGCTGGTGACTGCTCGTGTGATTGAAACCCGTCCCGTTCTACATGTGTCACACATGTGACCCCTGCCTCTTCCACTTCTAAAGGAACAAGGAGGCCAGAAGAAGCGGTCCCAAGGGAAGGACATCATAGAGGGACATGATGTTTGTAACTCAGCTGTAGTTATGGCTCCTGGATGTTTCCATGCTCAAAGGTTTAATCATGTGGACCAGCTTAGGATTCTCTCTCCAACTACAATTCCCATCCTGCTTCTGAAGCATTCTGAGCACCACTCACCCTTCAAAGCAGTGGGCCACTGTTAAGACCCATTTCTTTGCTATCAGAACACAGCCACAGATATGCCCGCTGGGCTCACTCTGGAGTGAGCACTGCCACGGCCAACGTCCTGAGCGACTGGTCCTGCCACCGAGGATCCTCTTGCTCATGCGAGCTGCAGGGCGACGGCCACAGTCTATTAAGAAACAGATCACCTAGTAAGTACCAGAAGAGTCCCTGCGTTTTCTGGAAAGCTTTATCACCTACTCCAGAATAATCTCAAAAAGAGATTACGCTACCTGGAGACAGAGTAGAAGCTACGATGCTATTGAGCTCCAGTTATTATAACAACACAAGAAAACTCCTGATTAGATAAAAGGCCAAGCCTAAATTATGGGGTAATATTGTGGGCATCCTTGCTGCACTGAGCAGGGGGCTGGAGCAGATGACCTCGAAGATCCCTTCCACCTCTATGGCCCTGTGAGCCTATGTAACCTTGTGGGCAAGGTGCTTCAGAACCTCAATGAATTTGGTGGCCATCGCTATAATATTCTGGCAAGCGGGAGCAACCCTATACGGAACCTCTCCATTTATTTCCATAAGTAAAAGGTTCTTTGCTTCCTAGAAGGCCCACCCAACAGAGTTCTGAGGTTTGCAGAACTACAAACAGCAATAAATAAAATTCCAAGCAAAGAAAAAGAAATCGAATCCAAAATATGAAAAAAAGAAAAATGACGGAAGGGGGGAATGGAATGGAGGATGACTGTAAAAAACAAACACAGTCAATGTTGTAGAAGGTTCTTCCCTTTAAATTCTGCTTCTGGGCTTCTGGGAGGCCTAGGTTTTCCATTCCAGAAAGCAAAATGCTGCCCTAGGTGAAGATCAAGCAAGGTTCCACTTCTATCCTCACAAGAGTTCCTTTCAGACTCTCAAGAATTAGTGGACAATTTGGAAGTATCTAATTTACTCCTTTGTGGATGAGTTATGAACTTACCTTCTCTGGCACAGAGAAGAGAAACCGCATTCTTGCTTTCACATGGTAACCTAGATGTAGAAACAACAGCTTTATGAGGCTCAGTTTCATCAGCATAATATAGAAGCACAGGAATCATATATCTCCTGAAAAACCTCTACCCATCTCATTAAAATATATGCTTGAAAACTGGAAGACACTTGATTTTTAGATGTTTTGAATGAAGCAATATTTTGATGCTTCGTTTATTTCTCTCAACAACCCTCTGGACTGGCAATTAGATGTATCAGCTCAAAACCAAAGGTGAATGGGGTTTTTTTTAGTATAAGTGGGGTGTAATCAAAGCCCTGCCGATTTATACATGGACCACCTACGCAGGGGTAGGGTTTCCATGCAATTGGAAATGCACACCGAAAACATGCAGATCAAAATGAGGGGTCTCAGGTCTGAAAGGGTATTAAGTAATTTGAGTAGACAAGACTATTTATATGCAACTTCCCAGTTCACGTAGTTAGGAGATCTGCGATCTCCTCTCATGTATAATGGGCTGAAGGAATAACCTTGAGGAACGGGAGGAAGAGCCACTACCAAGACAATGATCAGATAAAAGAAACGTGAGTCTGGGGCAGAAATGTAATTTGAGAAAGTGCCTCAGACATTGACCCTCCCTAGTTCTCATGAAGATAAAGGGAGGGAGGGGGAACCGTATTCAGACTTGCAAGATTCTGTTACTTTAACCTTACAATAAAAGTAGTACTAACATTCATAACTTTGTTTTCCTAGTCTGGTCTACCTCGAAGGTTTGACATCATGCTACCTTCAGACTGCTGGGTTACAATATTCTCTTCACCTATAGAGTCACCTTGTGTGAGATATATAAATATGATAAATAAACGAATAAGTAAGTAAGTAAATAAATAACACTATGTTAGCTATTTCTTACCCTGTTACGAAAAGAGCATGTAACGTGGACATATTTTTGCTCTCCCAGTCAGGAGGTAGATTCAACCATTTTTTGTGTTGTGGAAGCTCATACGCTGGAACAAGATCTGTCACAACTGGTCCCCTGAAAGAAAGCACATTCAGGACAGTCCGGGGGTTTATTTATATCAGAACCCGAGGCACGTGAAAAGGGGTGGGGCTTCCACTGGGCAGTCACAGACACCATATTAACTTTTTGGACCCTCCCTTGGGGTGCCACCACAAGAAGGCGGATAAAGTGCTTTTAAACATTACACTCCTCGTGGCCCAAAGCAGCAGAAGGCCTTTCCTGTGCCATCCACGCAGGCAAAAGGCTTCTAAATCACCTTTTAAATGGGCAATTATTGAATTATATCCTCATTCCGCGTATGCTCTGGGGATTCTGCCGGTATTGGTAGTGTTTTACTATATTACTACTGAGAATAATCCAGAAGGAATGAGAATGTGAAACAGAAAGAGCAAGTGCATACTCTTGGGTCCCAAAGGGGAGATTTTTCTACTTACAGTACATCTGTCTAACACATTACTGCTTGGTTATAACACAGATAATCACATTCAGTGTTTTTTCCTCTCTGTGGATTTTCTTCTTCCTGGCTATTTTTCCTTAGCCGTTTTGTAGCTGTCAATCTGCTTCCCATTGATTTGAACAATGAGATGTATCATGAGTATCAGAGTGGGAGGTTAAGCTGATCAAAGAAGCCATTGAAAGAAAAGACCATCTCAGACTGCACTGAAGTCAGATGTTTCTTCAGAAACACCCAAAAGTAAATAATTGGAAATGGCAGCTCCAAGATCTGATTGCTGTTCCCTGATGTAACCGAAACTTTCCTTCTGCATTCCAGTTTTTTGGTTACAAAGCTATTCACGCAAGCCACTTAAAGGCAATTCCTGGACTCCGATGGCCATCGGATACCAAAATTTTATTATCCTGTTCAGATCTGCTCTGTATAACGAATTCACCTTGGGATAGGGTGTCCAAAAATGTCAAGATGGTGGCCAAGACTGGGTGATCGAAGCCCGACCCCTTTTTAAAACGCAGCACGCATTAAACAAAGAATCAGAGCTTCAATTGCACAGTGGAAGCTCCCATCTTGCCTTTTTTGAGCACCCCCCACACAGACACACGTGCGCCCCTAGTTGTACAGTGAAATGTCAGACATGCTTACTTGAAATAAGATCTACTGGGTTGAGTCTTGGATCAGTGTGCAGCAGATTGTACCCCAGGACCCAGCAGCCACAGCCCATTGTGCATACATACCACCCTTTCTTAAAAAATCCTGCATTTCAATCTTCATTGAAAACAAAAACAAAAAAACATTGAATAGAAAAAAAATAACAAGTTTGGAGGAAGAAGCTACTAATTACGAGGGAAAATGACAAGCCCAGTCTATGAATTATGAGCGCTACTGCTGTGGGTAGGATACAGGCTACAAATGTGAAACATCTAATGCATATCCACAGATTATACCCACAACACAGCTGACCCGATCTGCTATCTCCCTTTGCCCTCTATTTTCCATAGATTTTGTTCACAAATTCAAGGATGGATCACCAAGGCTTTGCTCGCTTCATTTCTTCAGATCTAGCCACTGAATGTATGACTTGTCTCCATTGTAAGTTGGAGACGATACAGCTAGAGTATTAGATTTAAGAAGTCCTATTCGTTGCAAGGCTTCCTCTGATACTGCATTTGCCGGGTGATGAATGTTCCCACTTCAACCAAGGGCCAATACTGGGCAAACCAATGATGGGAGATCAAGGTACGTACAGGTGAAATAACTCTAATCAGTATTTTTGATACAGTTTTTATAACTTTAGCATTACTGATGACAGAATAGGCCTTTTTCTGTTGGTGCTCTGTATACAGAAGCAGAAAAATGGGATTTTTTTTTTTTTTAATCAATGATCCTTTTTCGGGGGGGTCTACATTTCTATGTGCATATATACATAATGTTTAAACTTTTAAACTTTATTACTTGCCTCTGTGAATTTTTCCCTAAGATGTTTAAATGGGAATGCTTGTTTGAGTGAATGTTTCTCCACCATTTGAGACATGAAACGAAAGAGAGGAATTACTTTCTACTTGGAGGTCAGAAGCAACTATTCTCTCAAAGTGTAATTATTTTATTATTTCTTTATTAAGCTTGTCATATTGCTGCCTACTGATTTAGCAGAGCATCCATTCACCTAATATGAAAAATCTGCTGTACCTACTTTTGCCTGAATGTATATTAATATGCAAAATAACTATACGTGGGAATGGAAATAAATGTGTGGGAAAATTAAATTAATACAATTTTCTTGATAAATAAAATAAGGATTCCTTGCTTTACTGAATATACTTTTCTGAGTATTTCATTCTCCATTCCTCCCAAGCATCATGAAAGTCAATACAGACTTTAAAATCGAAGGGTTTTTTGCATGAAAGAACAGTGGACATTTCATCTTCAAATGCCATCTTTATTCACCATCATTATAACGTTGTTATTATGTTGGAACAAAACTATGAAGGCTTATCTCTCATTCAATCAGACTTAACACTAGTACCAATAATCAGGAAATCTCACCAGAAACATCACTTGGCCATGAAATTTAATCATGGATTTTGAAAAGGCCTAACCCTTCCTTCAAATTACCCCAATACAAATTTTTACTCCAAAAAATTATCCTTAAGGTTCCAAACATAACATAAGTCAGAAACAACCACTAACTGGAAAAACTCGCTCAAATAGTGTACTTGCCATTAAATCAAACCACAGAGCTCAATTAAACCTAACCCAAACTTCTACTAAATCAAATAGATACTTTTATCCCTACAAATTATGCACTCAAGCATTTTCCATATAAAATAACTATCACTACTCATAAAAATCTTCCCAAGGGCCAACCCTGCCATTTTATCTGATTAGAGAATTCAGGAAAGTCTGTTAACACTAATTTTTTCCTAATCCAAATATAAATATTTTCCCCCAAAATTTATCAGTCAGGCAACCCCCTCATAATGTAACTGTAAAACTGCCACTAACCAAAAAATGAGAACTAAAATGTAACCTTACCTTTAAATCTGACCACAAAACTCATGGAAGGGGAACCCTAACCCCAACTTCACCCTCATTCCAACCAGAGTCCACTGGAGTTGGGTGGCTAATAAATTCAAATAAATAAATAAATAAATAAATAAATAAATAAATAAATAAATAAATAAATTCTACTAATTTTTCCCCCCTTAAAACTTACTTGGTCACGCTGCCTACTCCTAACATAGCTGTAAGGCTGCCACTAGCTGTAGAAACTCACCCAAAAGTTAACCATGGCATTCAACTGAATCACAGTGTCCAAGAAAGCCCAGTTGTAACTCTTAACATCACATTAAATCAACATTAAATTAATAACCCTAAATGTTACCTTTGAAGACAATCTCCACATAATTCAAAGAGCATTACTTCTGATTGATGCTCTTTGATGCTAACCCCAACTTCACATGAATTTAATAGGAATTTTTATATTTATTTTTTTTCCAGGCAGGACATATCTTCATAAAAAACATGAAGGCTGTCAGTACCCATAGAAACTCACTGGAAAGGTAGCCCTGCCATTCAGCCTGCCCATAAAACTCAAGGATGCCTATGCCTAATCCAAGCTTCAGACTAACTCCAAGAGAAACATGTACCCATAAAATCTACTCGGCCCCCGGCAGTCCCCGCTAGGGCTAGTATTAACTATTCACCAAAAAGCTAACTTTGCCATTCATTTTAACCATGGAAATCAAGAAAACCTAACCCTACCTCTAACGTCACTCTAATTCCAATAGTAATTTTTAACCCTAAAAGTGCTTTTGAAGGCAATCTCACCTAACACAACCCGAAGATCACCGTCCTGTCTAAAAACTTCCCAAAGGATTAAGCCATTAATCTGTCCTAAGGACTCACTGAAGCATAACCTTACAATAACTTCAAACTGACCTCAGTACAATTCTTAAAAGTTGCCCTCAAAGGCAATCCTCCCATGACATAACTTAAAGACCATATATTACACTCAGGAACCTCACTGAGCAAATGGCATCATACATGTACTGAAACAAAGGGAAAAATACGAATTTTTCACAGAAAATAAACTACTTTGATTGACTAGGGCAGTGTTTCTCAGCCTTGGCAACTTTAAGACAGATGGACTTCAACTCCCAGGATTCCCCAGTCAGCATGCCAAGTTGCCAAGGTTGAGAAACACTGGACTAGGGTATTGATAGTGTACCACATGTAGTAACAAATATCAGAAGGTTCTAATTGTGTTAAATTACCAAGATGTAGAAAGCCAAATGATCCCAAGTCTGCAGATTAAGAAAACATCACAGATTCAACAAATTGTCCAAAACTTATAGTCGCACTCAAGGCTATGATTTATCAGTGTTACAAACTACTGACCTTACCCGAAACCCATCTGTCTGCATGCCAAGTGGCTTAAATTTTCTTCCCATTCATCAGCGCATATGTAATAATTGGTAGCTGACCTATATACGGTCAGGAACATCAAGGAGCTGCTGTTTTTAGACAGGGACACTGTGAAAAGAAAAAAAAATGAAAATTTAATACCCCCAGGTAGAAGATTAATCACTTGATTTCTCATGACATGGAAGATTTGCAAATTAATGTGCGATCATTAAAAAAAGCACTGTGAGTGAATACAGACAATTTCATCATGCAGTGATGCAGCTTAATATACCAAATGCAAGCAGATAACCAAACTTTTATGCTATGACTGCCAGTGCTTTGTGGAAAATTGCTTTTAGTACAAGTAAAGAAAATGTTCTCCACTTGCTAAGTCTGATGGAATATCACCCCAAAGAAATGCAAAAGTGATAATGTTTTAGGAGAATCTGCTCACCAGGCATGAACATAAGATGCATGCTTTATTGCTAGGTCACTTTCTCAGGTAAGGTCACCTTATATATTTCATAGAGGTAATGCAGTTGAGCTCAGGATAAGATTTCATCCAAGTTTTGAAAACGTCTATGGGGTATTACTAAAGGCAGGTCAAAATATTAAGTATTTGCCCCTGTGGTCACCAGACATCACCTAACTAGCTGCCTTCATTCCCAGAAAGCCTTAATGAGGCAGTTAAATAACAGTGTGACACACTTCCAGGGGATAGGGACTCAGAAGATCCAATAATTCAGTAGCCAGTAATGGCTTTCTCCCGAAGTCATGTCATTCCCAAAATAAACCATCAGACGGACAGCTATCTTGTATTCAAGAGAAGAACCATCACAGGCTTTATGAAGAAAAGGATGCTGTTGGCTTCAGCAATGTTCTATAATTGCAGCATTGTTGGCTGGCCAAGAAAAGAAATATGGTGCATGATATGGTTACTTAGTTTGTATATTGATAGTTGGGGTGTTATTTTGTTTCTTCTCTGAGAACATGAGCATTTGCAGGGGAAGCAAGGGGGAAATAGTGACACAACATATATTACAACTTCATCACACGAATGCCACAACTTATAGACTTGCTTCAGACATCAGTACACAAGTACATCACTGCGACATTTACATGATGATGTCGCCTTGTGCATGTAATCACTGTGGTTTCCTGTAGGAACTGCTGCCTGAGAACTTTATTCCAAGCGTTTATTTTAGTGGTATATATTAAAGCCTTTCCTGAACATGTGTCGAGAAGGGAACATATTTATGTCCTTCTGCTTACCCAGCCTGTCCATCTAGAGACAGATCCCTTTATAGCCATGAGGCATTCACAGGATGTTTTCCTAAAGCAGAGATGGGCAAATCTCTCAGGTTACAGGCCACGCTTTGCTCTCCAATCTGTCCCAGTTACATCTCCAGAAACGATAAGCCATATTATTTTCTAGGGGAAGCGGGTTAAACGGGAGAATGGGAATGGGACGTCTTCACAGGCAACCCCCATTTCCATATCCATCCTATAAAAAAACTTTCCCCAAAACTGTGCCACCAAAATTCAATGTGAATTGGCCTGGATTTTGGCACTGTAATTTCAGATAGTTTGGAGGTGCTTGCTAAAAGGATTCCATAGGACTGATTAGCCTCCTACTTTCATTCCTATTTTTATTCCCATCTGTTTTGAAAGAACAAATAATAATGCCATTAAAAATGTGAATTTTGGAGGCAAAATCTCAGGATGCCAAGGACACAAATGGGTTCTTATGGGACTACCTACCCTACAGTCACGTTTGCCAGTGTTAGCTTTCTTTTTATGAAAGCAGAAAGAAACAGTGACCCACCAACCAGACTTGCATCTTGGTTGTCAGAGAGAGTCATTTACTTTAAACATGGTTGATCCATTTCCCCTAGGTTTGTTCCTCCTCTGCAATCCTCACATTAGCATCTCGGTTATGGTGCAAGTCTTAGAACCTACCACAGCTCCATTCATCTGATTTGTCAGCACAATCTGCTCGCCCATCACACCACCATTTACGGGGTACACAGTCATGGTTTGCACATGCAATTTCATCCTCCTTGCAAAACGCTGCCATGAAAAATGCAAATTGGGAGAAAACAGTCTTTAGAAATGTAAAGCTTTAAATCCTCTAGGAAACACTAGTCCTTTACTGAATTGGGAATAGTAGTTGTGCCTGAGTACAGTCATCAAAGATTAAGACTGCTGATTTTTATTACCTGGAGGTAAACTCTGAAGTTGCTTCACATGATCAGGAATAAAAATCTCTGAAAGTCTGGAACTTCTTAATTCTGTAATATTTCTGTAAACTCATTCAATAATGCTGGTAACCACACAATGAATACACCTTTGGTGATTAAAACCATCTTGGTTTTTCATTTCCAGGAGGTTAGAAAAACAGGTTTTCTAAGCCCAGGTCAGCCAATCAAGCATCGTAGATTGCACACAAAGTATTTTGAAAACAACTCAGCTTTGTATCTCATGTGAGCAGTGCAGATGCTTGGAAAGAAGCAAGATTGCTTTAATGAACAGCCATGAGAGTTACGACGCTCGACGCTCGTACAAGGTCCACAGCATTTCTTCCAAATTAGTTTGGAAGAGTGCTTTGCTTTAACAGCCACCTTTGCACGTCTGAAGAAACCAAATTAACTACTTAGTGCAATTTTATCTTGATCTGACGACATTCAAGAGAGTCAGAAAGGAAATACACCATTTCATTACTGCATAAACAAAAGATACATTTCAGAAAAATAGTCATGAAAAAACTGAATATTCCAGATTATGTAAATTTATCAGTCTTGAAGCCTTTGTATAGTGAAATCTCTACAGAACCAAATTCTCTCAGGAGTTCTAATGAGTAACGGTTCTTTATTCACCGTTTATTATCAGTGTGGAAAGCGCCCCTATGGAGCCACACACAGCGATGATGGATAAAGTCAGCCCCCAACCGAGTGATGATTAACCAGATTGCCTTCTAGGCCTTGTCATGGAATTAATTTAATAAACCACAATAAATGCAAATATATGAACTAATAATACTTGAAGTGGAATATAGAACTAAAGGGAAGAAACAAAAACCAAAGCCAAAATAAAACAGAAATAGAAATTCAGAACATTTTCTTCTAAAATAAACCACAAAAAATGTAAATTCAAAATCTCTGCAGTTACAGAAATGCTTGCATGGATCCCCGTACCTTTTCTACTTTTCACCCTTGCTCAGAAAGTTCAGATTGGAAAAGCTGAAGAACATATTTTAGCCCAGTTATAAAAGAGGTAGGGCATAATTTATTTTGATCTATTCATTCTGTGGCCAGTGAATAGACAAAGTACGCAAAGTTCACAAAGAATGACAAGAACAGAAAGCCTGTCAAAAGTAATTGATATTCAGACAAAAGCACTAGATGAAAGGGAATCGCAGGACAGAGGTAAAAGGAGGGGAGGAGGCAGAGAGCAAAAAGAGAGAAAAGGGGCAAAATAAAAACACAGTGACATCCAGACAAAATGTTATTATGAAGATAGAAATTTAAAAAGTCAAAGGCAGAGGACTGTCTAGTATCAAAGGGGAAATGGCGTAAAATTAAAATCATGTTGCTAAGAAAGGACATGTTGTGTCCTTGGCTCCCTCCGAAGAATGCAATGCAGGCATTACATTTTGAGCTACTTACAGCAGTTTGTTTCATCCACATTGTCAAGGCAGTCTGGAAAACCATCACATATCATGGCATGTTGAATACACAGTTTGTCTGATGGGCATTCCCAAAGCCCTCTTTCTTTGCAACCTGGAGATCAGAAATTAACGTGACCAATCATTCGTTGTCATGGCAGGTAAGAAGAAGAGCTACTGGAATTGAAATGCAGGAATACACACACATAGGTGGAACTTTGCTCGACATTTTTTGACTCAAAATGTGCTTTTGATTTGATATCCAGAGATGGGAAATGGAGGAAATTGGAGCAATCCTCCACAGATGGGCAGATGTTGTTGCCCATTCCATCACATCTGTCTGAAAATTCTAGAACCAGCTGTTTCAAGCAACCCCTTTCCAGAAAGAAGACAGGGGTGCATTCTAGCTCCTCCTTATGTTAGTCAAGTCTCTCTGATTCAACCATTTATCCTCCAACTTTGTCGGTAGACCACAACCCATTTTGTTGGGCTGGTCAATTAAGCAGCTTTTTTCAGGTGAAGTGACATTACCACTTCTTTAATGCCTTGAGGAACCATCTTGAAACTACAAGATAGGGCTGCTTTAGACAAATTTATTTATTTATTTATTTATTTATTTATTTATAGTATTTATAATATCTTTTAAAAATCATCAATTTGCCCCAGCTGAATGTTGATAACGGGTTAGATCCAGACTTAAATTATACTTAGAACAAATCCAATGAAATCAGTAAGGTTGAAAGTAAATGTGACTAAATTCAGATCCAACCTATAATAGATGCTAAATATATTGTCTGAAACCTTAAAATTAAACCCCTATCTATAACATATAATCCATTCACATTTCAAATACTGACAACCAAAATAATTTTTATGTCATTTTCCCCCCTTCCCCCAAAATCATTACCATGGATTTTTTGGGTGAACTCTGGGCATAGTCTAACAAACACTTTCAATTATTTTAATAGGAAAGCTCTATTTTTAAATAATCTATACTTTCTATTTCTTTTTAACATTCTCATTTTTAAAGTGTTTCCCACTAAAATGAATAGGATCTGATTCTATGCTAACGAACACTTTAAAAATGAGGATGTTAAAAAGGAAAAGGAAGTGTAGATGATTGAAAAACTTGAGGCAATAGATAAGACGGTAACAAGGCATGCAGTAAAATGGAGAAGTGTCAATTGGCAGTGATATCCTAAGACAGATCCGTTCAGTAAACACAGCCTGTCTCCTCCAATTGTTTTTAGCCAGTCAGACTGCTCTTATTATAAATTTGGTATGAATTCTTGCATAACTATGTCAGTCTCTTGACATTAAATTCTTACTTCATCATATGAAAGAAATTAAGGCTCAGGGCACATCTATGAAATATTTATCTTTTGGAAGAGTTTCTGCTTTTCTCTTAAAGCAAGCTCACTTCAGCATTGAGATGAAAGAACGACCTGAGTTCTTAAGCAGACCACTTGTAAGTTTTTAAAAAAGCATTTTAATGATATATACCATGCCCTTTGGGTTCATTGTGCTATAAACTTGTTGTACAGAAGTTAAAAACTTAAAACTAGATTCATCTGTAACTTTTTAAAAAATCCACATTTTAAACAAGCAATATGAAGAAAGGCTTTCACTTCTGTGTGATCTGTAGAACGTCAAAAAGTCTGAATTTCACAAATGTTTGGTTCCAGGTGGAATCAATTACGGTAAATAAACCTAGGCTGAAGAACACGGTAACTTCTCCATGAAAAGTAACAATATAATCCATTAGTAATTCCTTCAAGTAAATCCACAGAATAGCATAAGGGGAGGGTACTCCAAAGAACGTGTTGTATTATGTCCTTTTCCCAAGAAGTCAATATTGTTGGAGATACCATCGTGCGTTTCCACACCTGAGCATCAGGGCCAATGGTGAGAGAGAGATGAAGGGAAGGGCCTTCGTATTTGTTTGTTTTATTTATATTTATAAATCAAATTTATATGCTGCCCATCTCGCTATCAGGGACTCTAGGTGACTCACAAATAGGACGACGAATCGTACATGGCGTCTGCGTCTGTTTCTGCCTCGCCCGTTATTAATTAAAAGTGCCCCTGTGTTCAACAGACAAGGGAACGCCCTACCTTTCTCTCCCTCCAGCGCTTCCCTGCCTTTGACATAAAAATGAGGCTTTCCTCTCCTCACACGTTTCTTCCTAAATCTAGCTTTTACTTCAAATACAATGAACATCTATTGGCATTCGCTGACAGCTGGGTAAGCATCCAATTATATCATGGACCTTTTTCTCCAGTGGGACGATCTGCTACTTCGTTATCCGGTATTCTTTCAGCCCTCTGGTTATGTTTAGCAACGTATCCTCTAACAAGGGCTCCTGCTGATTTTACATCTCCAACAGGTACAAATGGATAGTAATTGTAATGTCCACCGGTATTTTAATAGTATAATTTATTCATTGTAATGTCCACCGGTAGAAAATTGATGTCAGTGTTAGGATTTAATGTCAAGGTTGGTGACCATTAGAAAGCAGACTACATAATAAAGGGATTGGGGTAGAATATAAAACATACCGTATGACAACAAGACCTGAGCTTCTTCAGGACTTCAAATTTTCAATCAGAAAGTGGAGAGACAATGTGAGCGTCAGATACTTTTGTATTCCCAAAGTGGGAATGCAACATGGAAGATTTAAGCAGAGGCTGTATGTGGTTGCAGCCTTCCTAGTTTTACACCAACCTCCATTATGGGCTCCTTCAGAAGTCAAAAACTGAGAGACTTGAGAGAATTGAGGAGCTGGTCTAACTATATCCCTACAAAAACTGGAAGGAAAAATTTGGGGAGACTTGCAAATACTTGTCCTTCCTTAATCTGGTCTCCAACTGTGTGATCACTGTGGCAATAATGTGGCACAACAATAGATGAATGAAGCTAGAAGATGCTTGAAAACTTCTCTCTGGGAAGTGGCCAGAGAGAAATGACCGATTAATTGAGGTGCAAGGCATGGGCCTCTCTCTTTCTGAAATATAGTAAAACTGAAACTTCTTGCAAAAATGTACTTGTAACGTATTTGAGCTACTACAGAAGAGAACACAATGAGCTGCACTGTTAGAGTTTCAAACTATATTTCTTTTTTCATTTATTTCACTCTTCATTGAATGGAAGAATATACTGGACTGAATATACTTGCTTAAAAACACATTGATCGAGCCCAAACTTTTCTTATAGTTTCACTTCCATATTCCTTACATTTAAGACTTTTGAAGGCCAAATTTAGAATTGAGTAGAGACACAGATTCTTATCTGAGTTTGGTATATAATGGGTAAGATGGTATTGGTCTCCAGGCACTCTCCTTCCCCACCATGGGCAAGATTTCCTTTGGTGTGGTGGGACAAAACTTCACTGGATAACACATATCCCTCTCAGTGTAATCTGCTTGAAAAGGATTAGGAATCTCTGTGCATGTACCCTACCTTAAGGTCTTGGGAAAGATAAATTCAGAAAGATAAAATGTGGTCTTTCTCCATGACATGACATCTAGGAATTTTAAAACCTCTTTTCCCAGATCAACTTAAACCAGTGTTTCTGCACCTTGGCAACTTGAAGATGTGTGGACTTCAACCCCCAGAATTCCCCAACCAGACATGACTGGCTGGGGAATTCTGGGAGTTGAAGTCCACACATCTTCAAGCTGCCAAGGTGAAGAAACACTGAACTAAACTTTCAGTTCATAAACAGAAGTCCCTAATATAGCAAGGAAAAATATTGCAGCGTAAGTCAATCATCACAGATGGTTCTGGTCCACAATTGCTTTGTTGTAAGTCTTGCTTCATTCATTTACCACAGTTCTCTTCATCACTATCATCTTCACAATCTGCCAGCCCATCGCATCTTCTGGAGGCCAAGATACATCTTCCCGAACGACATTTGAAGTGGCTGGGAGAGCACTCTGCCAGGAAAATTACAAAAGGCAATCATTTAAAACTCCTTCTGGGCTCAAAGATGTGTGCAAGCTATCAAAGAAAAAGGAAGCAGAGGGTAACATCCTTCAAACCAGTTTACTTCTGAAATGAGAGATAAGTGCACCCAGTAACTTGAATACTGAGAGTTTTCAATCTTGCCGCTCTCACAGTATATAGATATAACCATTTATCACTTTATTAATTTAAGAAGTACTTTTCTTTTAAAGTACTAACTGCTCCAGGGATGGTGACATTACTGGAAGGAGCAACAGCTCAGTAGGACATTCTGCTAGCATCTGCTGCAAAGTTGTTAGAATGGACTTTTTTTTAGAGCTCAGATCTGGAATGCTTAGCTATCTAAAGTACAGGATATACAACCTGTGACACAGCACAAAGATGGCCTCAGGGCAGCTAAAAATAAGTACATATAAAAACCCACAAGCGAATCTCAAAAATAAACTATTTATAATCATGTTAAACATTAAACATTGTATCTTAAAGTTGAAAGCTACATTACTGTAAGAATAGGAGCAAGAAAACAATTATTTTAAACCTTCCCAGATACCTTCCATAATTAAAGGGTTGTACTGTTTTATTTTAATACGGGAGTAAGCTAACCCAACAGACATAGTGTAGTTGGAATTACAAAAAATCCCTTAAAGCATTTTTTCTGATTCTAAAAACCATCTTGAGCACCTGGAGTTGCGCTTCCTTAAAGGTTTTTATTGTATGTGGGACTGGGAGAAATTGGTAGACTGCATCTGTTCAGGGCAATGAATTAATGAATGAATGAGGACATCCCCAGTTAGCTGTCCTAGTTCGACCATATACTTCTCAGCATTGTTGCCTTAAAGGATAAATGGCATGAATATTGGTCTTCAGTAAGAGGTTTGGGGCACCATTTCGCAAAACAAAGAGACAAACCATGCAATTCCACTCAAACCCAACCCAACCCAACTCACCTCAACTCAACTCAACTGTAGAAGAACAAATATTCCATAACATTCTAGTATAGCTTCATTTTATTTAGTGAAACTTTCAGTCTGTGAAGAGAGGAACTTACTTGCGCCTAAATTATCATGGTAATTATTATACTTAATGATATTAACAATGCCATTTTTTCTCTTTGACAAATGGATAAGCATTATTTGAATGCACTAATCCTATGTTCTCCAGCTACTCTGTCTTCTGTTGTAATTACCATTTACCATAAGTGCATTTTCCAATTAGGCAAATTTCATTTTATTCTCTTACTTTATTTCTCTGACTGGAGAAAAAAGTTTAAACACCAGGTAATCATTGTCCTCCTACAAGTTGAAATATTCAATATTTAGTTTAAAAGTTGAGAAATATAAATAACCTTCTACATTGTCATCAGGCACCAGACAGGTTTGGTTGTCTGAATTTTCTTCTGGGAACTGAGCACAATCAGTATCTTCTGGCCACTGTAAACCCACAATTCCAAGAACAGACTCACAACGTTCCTTGGATTGCTCACAAAGAGTCCTGAGAAGGTTAAGAGGAATGAAGAGATGGGGAGAAAGAAGAAAGAAAAAGAGATTGGGAAACAGATAAATAACTTACATACCCACAAATACACACATACACATAGCAAGCCCCACCACAACTGGAAGACATATGGTAAAAAATATATATAATAACATACACAAACACATGCATGTATGCTATGATACAGATAGTCCTTGGTTTATGATGGCAATTGGGATCGGAATCGTCACTTAGCGATGCGGTCACAAAGTGTGATGTCACATGACCGCATCACTTAGTTACAGCACTTCCAGCAGTCCCAGTTGCCTTCGTTAAGTGAGGACCACGTGGCTCATTAAGTAAGGACCTCCCAAGACCGCGACTTCCAACTTCCTGCCGGCTTCCCTGTTGACTTTGCTTGTGGGAAGCCAGCAGGGAATGTCAGAAATCGCAATCACTTGACCGCGGCTCTCTGCGATGTGCCAAGTACCTGGATCACAATCATATGACCGTGGGGCTGCTGCAAAGGCCAAAACTCTGAGGACCGGTTATAAGTCCCCCTCATTCAGTGCCATTGTAATTTTGGAGGGTCGCTGAACAAATGGATATAACCCAAGGACTAGCTATATATTTGATTCAATTATTCAGTAACTGAATTATTCAGTATATACATATGATTCAATAATTCAGTAACTCAGTCCTAAGATTTCTTGAAATGATGCATAATTGTTTGAAACAGGACAGAACAAACTCTATGCTTTAGATCAGAAATGAAAAACCTAACCCAGCTCAAGGCCAGACCAATTCCATACACACATATAGGTAGATGCAGAAACACACCCTAAGACCAGATGGAATCAGCCATTATTCCATTCCACTAAACCTTGTCCTCAAGACAGTCTTTCCTGATGCTAAAAAAAAACCAAAAAAGCAGTTCTTTCAGTCTCCATCTGCAAAGAGAAAAGCAGCCCTTTCTCCTTGTCAAAGCAAACATTCTCCCAGCGTCTTCAAACCACTCCAGTTCTCCAAGCTGAAGAAGGAAAGAAACAACTGCATGAAGAAATGACTGATTTTCCTCATCTGTATTTATTTATATATTTTATAGCGCTGCACTCCCTAAAGACTGAAGGCATTTTGCAGTACTCAGTAAAATAACAACATAACCAATAATGCATCATTAGACATTATTCTTGGCCGCCTCCAGCTGACAATGATCTTACCAATTAAAAACAGGTTGGAACAACTATGTTCTCACAAATATCAGCAGGGAGGACATCACAAACCTCTGAATGAAGACATTTGCCTCCGCCTGACTCCAAACTCTCCCACTAGGGAGAATCCTCAGCCTCCCTGCACAGGATGCCCAGGCCAGATGGTAATGCCACTCGAAGCACGACTCTGCCACGCAGCAATATGGCTGGCACACAGCAGGATCCCTTGTCTGTTCTTGCAGCCCAGCCTCACATACAGGCACTCATAGCCAACTACCTGTTCTTAAAGCTTACCACCACTGGCTTAAGACTCCAAACCCAGGTTCCAAGGAAGCAACATTATTGCCCTCTCCAAACCAGGTTTTAGTGATACAAGGAATGCAGTCCTTTACGCGAAAAGAGGCATGGAATTATCACTCCGTCCCTTTCTCTGTGGACAGGGAGACTGGATTTGACTTGATTCAGAGACCTGGATGTCCAGAAGGCCAGATATGGCAGCTTAACAGACTACATCCAGACTATGATCTGGAGCTTCCTCCCAGTGTCATCACAGATTTGGAGAGGCGCATATAGAGTTTATTATCTAGAATCCTCAAATGGGTAGTTCCATATATTTTGCTTCTGCTCTAGTTCAGAACCATTCTATATTTTCCACAACAGTACAGAGTTGTGCTCTCCCACCTGAAGGAGTAAAACAAATCCTGAACCAACACCTCCAGACTAACAAGGCCTCTGAACTCAAGTAAGCCTCCTTAATAGCTTGCTTAATTATTGGCAGATGCTGGCTCATGAGCCATCTTAAATCAGCACTTGTTGGAAACTAGGAAGTAACTGACCACAAACACTGACTCGTGCCAACCTCCATTTTATTAACTGGGTATTCTCGCTATTGGCAAAAAATCTAACCTACGTTATCAAAAATAAGATGATTGGCATTTGACATCATTACTGGTGAGCGTCTATTATACAGTCACCCTCCTCAAGCGGGCACAGTCTTGTGATCTGTCCCCAGTGCTGTTCAGATAAACTTGGCTCAAGCAAATCGTGCGGTCTCCACCCAGCAGTTGGGTCATGGGGGATTTTCCCCTTCCCACTCTCACGAGTGGCAGAATAAAATATGCATCTGTTTAAATCACAGTGCAGCATTTTATGAGTCTATGAAAATATATGTATACCAATGAGAAGGGGGGGGAGTTTAATCCAATTTTTACGTTTTCAGCCCTTTCCACTTTCTTTTTAATTTCTTCACTTGGAAGTCTTTCCACAGTCATAATTATTTTTATGATTCTTTCTCTGATCGCCCATTATAATTATTTTAGATGGAATAGAAACCAGATCCAATTCCTACCGTCGTCTTTAGCGGCTCTCAAACATTCTAATGTTCCCCCTCCTCAGACTGCAATCATACATGACAAAACACACCTCTGAAACGTTCAGCATCGTGATGTCCTACAGATTAATCGGAAATCATTTGCCCATTCTAAAACAGTTATTTTCTTTTTAATTTTTTTTTTTATTATTATACCTGTGACCAGCCTAAATGCTGGCAGTTTGTTCTTCCACAAAGCAGAAATTCAGCGCCGTGCAGTATTAACTAATCAGTGTCATCTGACCTAGAGGAGAATTGAATACCAAGTCTCCATTCATTCACAGTGCTCACTTCCACATTACACAGCATTTTAGTCTAACCTGACTTGCAATATTGTTGTGAAGGTTAGAACAAAAGTCACATACATTTTGCCACAGCTCTGAAACGATAGGACATGTTAGAAAAATAAATGAATGGTAACAAGTTACGTATGCATTACTCTTCATCCAAAGACTGCTAGGAGTTGTATATAACAATCCTGTGTTATCATCTAGGGTTCTGTGCTCTGCGCTGAAACAAAGAAGTGTTTTGGACCGCTGTAAAGGCTGTTTGTTATGGAGTAACAGATAAAAGTACTCTTCAGCGAATATGAGATCAGAGGAAAACAAAACATAAAATGCACAGATTGTGATGTTCTTGTTTAAATCTGTATACAGTAATCACAGTAGTCACGGACAGATCAGTAGTAATGCCAGTAACACAGAAATCCATTATCTTGATCTAAGCCACACATTTTCTTTAAAAACAGTAATTCCCTGTTCTAGCATTCTTGACACCGTGGCAAAACTCCTGTGATAAGATGAAAATGGCAAAGGGAGGAAATGGGCATATCCTGCTCCCTTTTCCTTCACACGCACACACAGACACCACACACACAATGTGTACAAAAGCAGAGAAAGTCCAACGTGCTTCCTGTAGCTCACAGGTCTCTATGAGCATCAGTCTGTATAAAACATTTGGCCCGCATACAGCCGAGCCACTTTCAATTTCCAGGAAATTGCTTGTCTTCTAAAAACATCAGTCATAAGAGAACTTTCTCAAAAGGTAAAGATGAAGAAGTTCCCAAACTTTTGAAATCTTAAGGGGGAAAACCTCATTATTTTTGAGGGAGGCACCTCCACGCTCCTAATTTGGAGACGTTCACAACCCACCCCTCTCTAATAAATATAATTCTTCCATTACATTTACATACCAAATCTACAATTAATTATTAGTGTTTAATCATGGCTTACCTTTACGTAAAAGTATATAAAATATCTTGCATATTTGCTTGGCCTATTCAGAAAATTTCAGAATTACAGTACTTACAGCTCAAAGAAAGAAGGGTCAGTATTGGAAATATCTAGCCACTTTGTCTTCTGTGCCCTCTTCAGTTTTTCCAAGCATCGGGTTTTTCTCCAATGACTCTGGCTTTCGCATTATGTCTTCAAAATATTTAAGGTTTTGCTTGAATTCACTTTGGAGTACGTCAGAGTTCATATCATCCAATACTGAATTCTTTGTTCTTGTAGTCCAACATATTCTCAACAACTTTCTTTAGCATCACTATTCAAGGGCATTGATTTTTCTTCAGTCTTTCTGATGGTCCAGCTTTCATGCAACTGGGGAACCAAGGCCTTGACGATGGGAGTCTTTTTATCAGTGTAACGTCTCCGCGCTTTGATATTTTTTTCCTAGATTGCATAGTCTGACTCCAGGATAGCATTTGTTTCTTTATTTCTTGGCTACAATCATAATTCCTGTGAATTTTTGAGCTTAGGGAGATTATCTGTTACTACTTCAATTTCTTCTCTGCTTTTTTAAGTTTATTGGCTTTGCCCATTCACGTAGTATTCGTTGTTTTTTTTTAATACTGAGTTTTTGTACTCTCTTCTTTCACCTTCAGCAACAGATCCCTTAAGTCTTCCTTCCAGCTATCAAAATAGTATTATTAATATTTTATATGGTCTGATGATGCTAAGTTAAATCTACAGGCCTGCTTGGAGTGCACAGACTGGAATGTTTTTGAAGCTGCCTCTGCAGATCTGGATGAGTATACTGATGCTGTGACTTCGTACATTAGCTTTTGTGAGGGCATATGTGTGCCCACCAAAAACATATGTATATATAATAACAAGCCGTGGTTCACAGCAAAACTTAAACAGCTGCGTCATGACAAGGAGGAGGCCCATAGGAATGGGGACAGGATTATGTATAATTGGACTAGAAATGTACTCACGAGGGAGATTAAGGCGGCAAAGAGAAACTACCCAGTAAAGCTGAAAAGTCAGTTTTCAGCAAATGATCCTGCGACTGTGTGGAAAAGCCTGAAGAACATCATCGGCTACAACAACCCACCACTCCTGATTGAAGAGAGTCATCAACTGGCAGACGATCTCAACAGGTTTTATTGCAGGTTTGAGAATGAACAACCGTTATCTGCTGCTGCCAATTGTATCTCAGATACACCATCAGCATTAAATTTCTCTACACCTGTCCCCAATCCCCTGGGTCCCTTACCTCTGATGGTCCTAGAGAAAGAAGTGCGAGGTCTGTTTCAAAAGCAAAAGATCGGAAAAGCTCCAGGTCCAGACGGTGTGACCACCTCGTGTCTGAAAGTTTGTGCAGAACAACTGCCCCCCGTTTTCACGCATATTTTTAATAAATCGCTGGAGACGGGTTATGTCCCTTCTTGTTTTAAGACCTCTCCAATCATCCCAGTTCCTAAGAAATCCCCCATTAGTGAGCTGAATGACTACAGACCAGTTGCACTGACATCTGTGGTCATGAAGACCTTTGAGAGGTTAGTGTTGGCTCACTTGAAAGCCGTCACGGATCCCCTGTTAGACCCACTGCAGTTTGCTTACCGTGGAAACAGGTCAGTGGAGGATGCTGTTAATATGGCCTCGCACTATATTCTGCAACACCTTGAATTTCCGGGGTCTTACGCACGAGTTCTTTTTGTGGACTTCAGCTCAGCATTTAATACTATTGTGCCAGAAATTCTTTACAACAAACTGATCCAGCTTACTGTGCCTGACCATACCTGTAGGTGGATAATCAGTTTTCTAACAGGTAGGAAACAACACGTGAGGTTAGGCAAAATGACATCCGGTACCTGGTTAATCAGTACTGGTACCCCTCAGGGATGTGAGCTCTCCCCATTGCTTTTCTCCCTTTATACCAATGACTGCATTTCAAAAGACTCTTCTGTTAAAATCTTGAAATATGTGGATGATACAACTGTCATTGGTCTAATTCGAAATGGAAATGAGTCAGCATATAGACGGAAGGTTCAACAGCTGGTCTTGTGGTGTGGTTGTAATAACTTGAAACTGAACACACTTAAAACTGTGGAGATGATTGTGGACTTTAGGAAGAATCCTTCTAATACTCCTCCCCTTACCATACTCAACAGCCCAGTATCAGTGGTAGAGTCCTTCAAGTTCCTGGGTTCTATACTTTCCCAAGACCTGAAATGGACGTTTAACATCACAGCCATCATTAAAAAGGCACAGCAAAGGATGTTTTTTCTGCGGCAACTTAGGAAGTTTAAATTATCCCAGGAGCTCTTGGTACAGTTTTACAGGGGAATCATTGAGTCTGTTATCTGCTCCTCTATAATGTCTGGTTTGATTCTGCAACCAAACAGGACAGATTCAGACTTCAATGGATAGTTAAGTCTGCAGAAAGGATAATTGCAACCCGTCTGCCTTCTATAGAAGAACTGTATACTGTGAGGGTCAAAAGGAGGGCAGAGAGGATATCTGCAGACTCTTCTCATCCTGGATATAATCTGTTCCAACTTCTTCCTTCAGGACGGCGCTACAGAGCTCCATATGTTAAAACATCTAGACATCGGAATCGTTTTTTCCCTTGTGCCATTGCTCTGTTAAACACTGTATGATTTGATATGTACTGGACAGTGGCTTCTTCTTTGGAAAAGTTATTTTATTGGGCAGTGTTATTGTTACTGTTTATTAATTTTTTTGTTGCTATCCAAACGCACCGTTGATCTTGCTGTTCATCACCGAAGACAAATTCCTTGTGTATATTTTATACTTGGTCATTATTTGTATTTGTATTGTATTAATTCCAATTTCTATTTCTTCTCACACAGCATTTCCCATACTAATTCCACATATAAATAATAAATAATGGTGCTGTCTACAACCTGGGCACGCTTCTTTCTCAATTTTAAGTAATCAATTGCTCCATATTCCATTTTAACTATTGATTCCTAGTGATCGTACATATTCTTCAGTACGCAGATGAAGTAGCCTCATACACTCCCCTTATGAAGAGCTATCCAGAATTTACTGTGATCTAGCAATAATAAACATCTTCCTAGAATTCCCTTACCTTTTCCATTATCCATCAGTTGTTAGCAAGGTGATCTCAGATGTCACTGCCTCTTCTAAATCCAGCGTGTACATCTGGCAGTTCTTGTTCCATGTGTTACTGAAGTCCGGATTGCAACAACTTACTCTCCTAGTATCGCATGAGATAAGTGCAGCAACTGTTTGGTACGTTGACAATCCGGTACACCAAAAAAAAAATACTCTGAGTTTTTTTCAGGCCCCCCCCCCCCGCTTTCCATACCTTCTTACAAACTCAATATCACTTTAACGGCACCAATTTAAAATAGCTGTGTTGGTATTTCATCAATTTCTGTAGTTTTGTTGGTAGCAGTATTTTATTTTCCAAAATGTTTGGTTCTAGTTCAGCCATTTTTGTTCGTATCATTGTTTTTGCCATCTTTTGGGAACATTCTTCTGCACATTCACGCCATTTCTTCTTTCTATCTTCTTCCTCTAGTTAATCTTTGCCTTGTCTTTCATTGTACTCATCTCTGCATCAAAGTTTCCCTTGATTTATGTAATTATCTTAAGTAAATTGCTTGCCCCTTCCTTCTGAATGTGATCCTCAATTTCCTTGCATTTCCTATCTAAATAAACAACACACTCATTCTAAAACATGCTCCGGAGAGAGCTTGTGGATGAGTTCTGACAGTTCTTTATTCCACAAAACCTTTGATCTGCTTTAAGTTCTTGTTCATCATCAGTTGCATTCTGCCTCCCCACAAGAAAAAGATGAAGGTTTGGTTGTTTCCTCTTACACAGTCCCAAAAGTAATATTGGCATCAGTGGGGCAGAATGGCACAGACCTCATAACGGCATCATACAAATGGCCAGACATGCCCGTGCTGAAATGCTGAAAATGTTGAAAGTAAGGAAATATGTACTGAAAGCCAAAGAAATCAAGACAAGTGCTACAAAGGCAGAACCAGAAAGAACACAAGAATTGTCTTGCTGGATCAGGATCATGTTACCTGCATGGCGGGATACGTTGATTTGTTTGAAGATCACATTTTGGCACCAAGATGGTACAGGCAAAAAACATCAAGTATTTATAGCAGTTAGTCTGAACCAAGGCTGGGAAAAGAGAGGACTCCCAGCTAATGGAGGCTTCCTTCTGCGTCTGATGGCCAAAGTAGTTAGGGTAATGAGTATAATTGTAAGGCAGGTTCATGCATAATTCCAGGGTAATACGTTCACATTGACCTGGGCAGAATAAAACAGAAATCAATTTAAAAATACAGAAACAATTACTCTAGACGTATATGTTAGTTATAAAAATCATCGTTTACCCAAGAAATTGCCAGAAAAACAGACGGATGCATTATGGTATACCTTTTCCTAATCTCAATAAAGAATACAGGTAGTCCTCTCTTAACAACCATTCCTTCAGCAACCATTCAAAGTTATTGCGGCACTACATAAATAGCACTTACACCTGGTTCCCGAAGTTATGGCCACTGCAGCACCCCTGCAGACATGTGATCAAAATTTGGGTGCTTGACAATTTTCCCACACTTATCACTGCAGGGGCATTTCAACTTTCTTTACAATATTGAATGAATTCACTATTATTAAGGGTGTGAATTCATTCTTATCCAAACAGCTTGTCCCAATTACCAAAGTCACCATGCCACTTCAAAGACCACCTATTAAAATTAAAATGGCATCTGCCAACAATAGTAATTAGCATAAAAATGAACAAGTGACCATTTGCTACCTTGTAACCTGTTGCTGTATGGTGAAAATGCAGTAGTCAGGCTGTTGACCAGTGCAATGTACAGGGATCATATGATGCCTATGCTGAATGATCTGGCCTGGCTACCAATTTATGGCAATAATGTTGACCTTTAAAACCTAAGCAATTTAGGATCTGATTATCCGTGGGATTATCTATCTTGTATGAATCTGTTCAGTTTCTTAGACGAGCTGGAAAGGTCCTTCTGAAGACGCCCCTCCTGTCAGAAGCTCAAGTGTCAAATATGAGGCTCCCAGATTATGGAATGCACTCCTAAGGATATGCTTTTTGGCTCTTCCAACATGGGGAAAGAGGGTCAAAACACATCTCTTTTGCCAAGCTCTTAATTGCAATTTATTTTAATCACTGGTTTTAATTTTTATTTAATTGTATGAATTTTGTTTTGCTTTATACTTTCTATTTTATTGTTGCAAGCTCCCTTAGACTGTTTGTATAAATGGAAAGACAGGGTACAAATTCAATACTAAATAAATAAATTTATCCCTATAGTATAGGTAGATCTCACTTACCGACTGCCCTGTTTAGTGACCATTCAAAGTTACAATAATGCTGAAAAAGTAACTTTATGGCCAGTCCTGACATTTACATCCTTCGCAGCACCCTGCAGTCACATGATTGTCATTTGCGTTCTTCATAGCCAGCTTCCATCAAGCAAAGTCAATGTAAAGCCAGCGTAAAATCACATGTCGCAGTCATGTGATGTCTCACTTAGCAACCAAATGGGAAGTGATATCATAAGTCTGTCAAGGTCACATGATGTTTCGCTTAATAACTGTGTCGCTTAAGGACAGAGTTGCTGGTCCCAACTGTGGTCATTAAGTGAGGGCTACTTGTAATTTCATCCAAAATCTGATTAATCCTTCTGAGGCAGTCATTTCACTGTTCTCCTAAGGACAGGTGTTTGCCTCTGCCTTTTACAGGTTCTGATCTCCTGTTGAAAACCTATTCTGAGTTGCAGTAACCATCTGGCTGCTTCATCAGTCTGTTGATATTTTTTGTCTGTTGCTTGTTTGTTGTTTAGGTAAACTTTTAAATATAGGGCCTACTGCTTCTCTACCTAATTTTATTTATGTGCCATTAAGAATTTAATTTTCAATTTAAAGAATTATTCCGCCATTTCAGACATATGTTCTCAGTTTGTCTTTGAAATGTCCTTCTAAGGAACCAAACAATATGAAAACTGTTTGTTAAAATCATACCATAATATGAAGCAACCCTAAACTACGTTGTCAGCCAACAGAAGATTTATATAAATTTGGCAACATTAATGACACATATGCAAACAATCCTCATTTCAGAAGCAAACTTCTAAGATCAGTCTTGAACATATGTCACAAGTAGGTCAACATCACCGAAGACATGGATAGGAAATAATGAAATTATTTTTGTCTGGAAGCAACTATGATGATAATTCTTCCCTCCCTTGTCATTTCTAGAACATTCAAAAGTATTTCATGACATGGTATAGCACAATAATATAACAGGATAGTGCATGGCTACATATTTTATAGTAATTTTATTAAATATTACAAATACAACAATAAAAACTAATACAAACTAAAAAAATAAAAGAATAAAAAATAGAAGGTGCAGAAAAGAAAAAAGAGCAAGAAAAATAGAAAAGAAAGAAAAAATGAGAATATAGTAAAGAAAAAGAAATGAAATATATAAAGAAGTGGCTTCTCCCTTCATCACTAGTATAAACAATTTTAGTAACTTATCACCTTCTTTTAAAATACAACAAATGATCTCTTCTTCCCATATCCCATCTCTTATCTATAAGCAAATCCATAAAGCCTCATTTCAATCCTGACGTCAGAGAAAGTCCATTAAGGGTTACCAGAGATAACAACATACCTATTTTAACCTTGATCAAATAAACCAACTTTAAATTCCTTCCTTTTACGTCTAACAACCTTGATCTTTAGTCCCTTCAAATACAGTGGTGCTTCTACTTACGAACGCCCCTACTTACGAATTTTTCGAGATACGACCAGCTCTGGGCCCAAAAATTTACCTCTACTTACGAACTCGCCTCTACTTACGAACCGGATCCGCGGCCATTTTCCCTGCTGCCACGCGGTCGTGGCTTCCTGTGGGCAAGATCGCGGTAGCAAGGAGATGTGCGGTGAGGCTTGTGGTGTGTTTTGTGGCGTTTGGAAGGTTTTTGTGGCGTTTGGAAGGTTTTTGAGGTTTAAAAATAAAATGCATATGTTTCAGAACTGTTTAGCTGTATTTACATTGAATCTTATGGGGGAAATTTACCTCGGGGTGCGATCAGATTCGGAGGGCGGAACGGATTAACCGGATTTACATTGAACCTTATGGGAAACTTTACCTCAACTTGAGACCAACTCGAGTTGCAACCAGAGTCACGGAACGGATTAAGTTTGTAACTAGAGGTACCACTGTAATATCCTAGATTCTAGAACTTGATTTCTTTTCATTTTTTCTTTGTCCCTTCTCACAAAATTCTTCAAAGCTTTCACAAGACTCTTTTGTAAATCCAACATAGAAAAATTACCCATGTTACTCTCTTGCTTTGTTATTTGTATATCCCTTTTAATTATTAAGACATCAGCCAGTTTCTTTATTTTTTATTATTTTTTATTTATTTTTTAAATTAATTAAATTAAATTAAAGTTGTTTCACAAATGAAAACTTAGATGAATTTTAAAACAGACTCTTTTAAAAAAACCTACAACTTATGAGGATGAAATAATGCATAAGATTCTTGAGAAGGACAATTACTTCTCTTTATTTTTTCTTATTCTGTCTTTTCTAATTCTCCTAAAAGATTGCAGTTCTTCCAGCTACTTTTCTCCTATCAAATGACCAACAGTTAAGGTTTTCTTCTCATAACTGGAATACGTGGGTTATTTTTCATCACTGATTCCCTAGCTTTCAGAATAATAAAAAATTTGAAGAGACAATTCAACACATCTGAAAGAAACACTATTAGAAATAGCCTATATGTTGCCAACATATTACTATTAACCATGGAACAACTGCTATGTAACACAAATATGAATCATCTCTGATGCTTCAGAATTTCTTCAAAATCAAATTTGTGGAAAAAGAGACCTATATGCAAGTGGTTTGCTACTATAATGAGATTTTTTTAATTAACAAAAAATGTTATTTGACCCCAGAAATTTACCCCAAACAAGTTTATAGTTAAAATCAAATTCACATGCTCTTTCTATTCTTCACCTAGAGGAAATAACACCTGGAGCTGAAGTTACATTCTACTTCTTTGTGGAAACTTTTTTTTCATTGTCACCTTCTCATTTTAGTGAAAGAAAGAAAAAAGAAATAGAAAACTGCACCAACAGCCTCCTCTCCATTCAACCTTGACGACTCAATAAACACATCCTAGTTATGAAAGACTGCTTGCTTTTCTCCCCCTTAGAGTTCTCTGTGCATTCAACAGACAGGATCTTTGCCTATGCTAAATATCTTTCAGAAAATTTCCCACTGAGTTTTTAGGCAGAAAAAGACCCTTCTCCACTCCAGTGTGCACACTCACAGAGGCTTCTCCAGCCATTTCTTCAGACCGCTTTCAGTAGGGAGCTGGACCTTGTCCTTGTCACGTTTCAATGTCAGTAAAAGATATCCAAAAACATCCATTTTGTTTGCTACAACACAAAGTTTCAAATAGGAACATAGATTTCTACCTTTTATGGTTCAGATCATGAGTTTAGTATTGTCTGTATCAGCATTGCCAACCAGCATGCCCTGTAAACGTATGGACCAACTTCCAGAGTTTGCAGCAATAGTCCTGCTGGCTTGGGAATTCTGGGAGTTGCCCCACACTTCCAGAGGATGCCCAAATCAGGGGAAACTGATTTATATTGATGAGCAAGATACATTTCACACAGAAGTCTTCCTCAGAGACTTACAAAGACGCCAAACCCGTCTAGAATTTTCTCTGTCTTTGAGCAGTGAACTTTCCTGCCCCCCACCCTGTACAGGGACCATCACTACGGAAACTGCAAAGAAAAATGGGCATGTATCTAAACATATTGTGTATTAACGTCACTTTCTTGCCTGAACCATGTACATTTAAACCAAAAAGAGTGCAGATTCCCAGAACAGCTTTCACATCTGATTGTTCATTCTTTCACAATGTATTTTGAAAAACTGTAAAACAAGGAAAGCCCAGTTGGAAGAAGAAAGGACAGGAAGCATGTGAGAATAAAAACTTGGAAAAGATGGACACAAACAACGTGTCTTTTTAGTTGGGGTAACATATGACTCTTTGCTTCTTGTGTGATCAAATCAAAACACTTTCATTAGTGTGATTGTATGACTATCAATCCAAAACTAACTAAACAAATGTATTTCTTTTGAAGTGCACTATTGTCAGTAATAGAACAAAGAAGCTATTAAAGATGTTGTTTATTGGACTTGCCTATAGTTAGGAATTTGGGGGGGGCTCTTTCTCGACTTGCTGGCATCTGGGCTGGAAAAGACGCTGTGTACTGGATTTCCTTGCAGTTAAAAGGTGAGATACAGAATGATGAATTTTATTTCTTAACACATGTGATTGTTTTAGGGCTCTGTTTGGACTTTTGCTGGCACCTGGGTTGGAAAAGACGTTTATTGGACCTGCCTGTAGTTAAGAGTTGAGTTATGGGATGAAGGGTTTTATATTTGTTGACTTAAGTAAGTTAACAAGAAATAGTGAAACTGTTTATACTTTTTGTGATGAGGGTGGGAAGTTGCTGTCTTGGGGTTTTTTTTCCTTTTCTTTTCTCTTTTTATTTGTTCTTTTTTACTTTCTTGCACCTTTTATTCCCTCTTTCTATTTTTTTTAGTTTGTATTATCTTTTATTATTGTAGTTAAAACTTTTAATAAAAATAGTATTAAAAAAAGAAACATAGAAGCTGTTGAAAGCGTACAGAAGAGGCAACAATTCAAAAACCAATATGCTACTCACTGCAGTTTGCTTGGCTGTTATTCATGTCACAGAGAGGAGAATGGCCACAGGAATCAGGACAGGAGGTTGAATTACATTTCTGATCTTCTTCATGACATAGTGTTTGACCTAGAACAACGACAACAAAATCTTATCTTCATTCATGAATTAAACAATAAGAATCCAAGAGTCATCTGGCTTCCAAAATTCTGTTCACTTGTCACAATCCAGAGTGTTCAGGAAGGAGAAAAATAAATTTATCACCTGAGCGCTACCGAGTGTGGAGAAAAACTATGCCTTTTCTCATTTCCTGGCTATGACTGCTTCTAATAAGTTATTGTAGATACCAACAGAAAACTTCACATATACTAGGTTCTCTTTTTTCCTCCTTCTGTAAAATTTATTATTCTCCTGCAGATACCTACATCCCAAGTAGATATATTCTTCCTCCTTCTTTGGAAGTACTGAAGGAGGAAAAGGACCATGGGCAACAACAGTAATTTTGTAGAAACTTCAACAATACAATGTGATGACTATCAATATATATCCTCCTTTCCTAAAAGAAGGAAATTATCACAACAGGATTCTTGCCTTTCATTTTAAATAAATTCACAGATCATTATTATGCAGATAGTAATTAAAATGTATTACTGAAGGCCACTGCCAGTTGCAACAGGGTTCCTGAATTTACCTGAATGGGAGCTACCGACAGAAATTGACAACAAATGGTAGAAAAATCTTGCAATACTATAGTCCTTCAGATTCTAATATGAGCATCTATCATTAGAGTAGAAATACAGGATTACGCTAGTTTTCTACCCAACTTATAGCCTAGGTGTTTCTTTGGCTTGGTTGCTAGAAGATATCTTGGAGGAAGATGTCCACTGCCCCAAAGCTAATGTTTTGATGGGGTTTCAACAAGCATGCTACGCTAAAGTATCCTAACCGATTGTAGTACAACATTCTACGTCTTCCGTGGAACCCATTAATATCTGGCCCAATGTATGTGTCAAAGCATACCCTTGACTAGTATTTGTCACTTAGGAGGGCAGTTGTCTCTGGACAAAGGGATTTGGAAGAATTCCAGTGTCATGGACAGAATATAGTAAGATTTCAGTTTGTTAGAAGTAAGGATCCATTAAACTGGATCATCCTCCAAGACTCTTTTTAAATGATCTGGGCAGTTGAGACCTCGCAATTTTGTCATGATTTATGGGACTACTGGATGGTAACTTGAGCTGGGCAGCTGAGATGTTTCCCCCTAAATGTCAACTCTCAGAGATCATTTGGGGGGGGGGGGAAATGTCTCAAACGTCAATCAATAAAAGACTCCTCTTTTTTATAAGAGCAGAACTTTTATTCCTACCATAACTATGTTACGCCTTGTCCATTTATTCAAACATGGGTGTATCCTTACACATTTCATTTGCCCAAATGTATACCCACAAGTAACACTTAGCACTTCTATTTCAGCTCAGCTTTGGGCTGAAAATTATTAGTTGAGTCTTTTATTCTATGAGAATTCTTCAGTGTTGATAAATTCAATGCATGAAATCTAGAAGTAATTTTCTGAAAAAGGAAACAGCACACAGAGCATTTGTCATCTCAGGATATACTATAGCAATAATACAAATGAGATACCTTTCAAAGATTGGATTGCAGGAAAATGTACGTTTTGTAGTGTTTCAAAAAAATGTGAACAATGAAGGCAAAAAAAAATGTTCTGCAATTGTTATACAGTGAAAAATGTCCCTGAAAGACAGTTGTGGTTTCTGCCATCCCACCCCCACCTCCCACCTCCAAGAATGGCCAACAAAATGTTCCAGAAGAACATTTGTTAAAGTCCAGTAGGTCCAACTATATATGAATGTGGGAAGTGGTGCCTGTTGAGTCCTGCAAATACAGTCTTTGTTTTTGCCCAGGGCTCTCATAAATGAGCCTCATCTGAGCCTGGCAACGATGAAGGCAGAAGGTGGTACAGAAGGTGGTTCACTTCCTTCTTCAGATAAGATTAGGAAACTGCTTTCCCAGTGCTCGGAGAACAGCTTTCCCTCCCCCCCGCCCCCAACACATTTTGATCCCCTTTATTCCAGAAGAGCACGAGATACAAACCCTTCTGGGTCCACTGGGTAGACTTAAAAATTCACTACCGTATAGCTAGATTTAACTTATTTCACCGCTTCCTAGGAGGAAAAGGTAAAACAGGGTTGAGGAGTTCTTGGAAGAAAAGTTGCAAATGTGATAAATACATTTTAAGAACTTTGTAATTATTATTTCCTTGCTGGCCAGAAAACAGCAATCTTGTTAAGGATTATTGAGAGGACAAGGTTAATCTCCTCTCCCCAGTTAGAGTATCAGGACTGCTGTTTTTCTTCTCCCAATAATAGTGGAGAAAGAGTGGTTTGGAGAAGATCTGGAGAAGGATCGGGGTAGAAGAGAGGTTTTACACTCTGTAACAAGTACCCTGTATATAATTAAAATGCACATCGTAACCCACAGCTATGGAACTGTTTCAGCTGCTTTTCATCTGAACAGGCTTTTGAATATGGATTTAGAGAAATATGTCAAAGCAATCTGTTCGCATAATTCTACTTGCAAGCGGAAACTTCACATATAATCATCTCCCCATGTCCTATGGGGGGGGGGGGTTGCTTCTCTTTTCCCTATAAAGCTAGCATGGATTTCCGCTAATCACCCCACAGCCTAAGTAGAATTCTGATAAACACATGTCTTTGGACAGCTTCGCAGATGAAATACGGCAGTTCTGTTACCTACCCCTTAATTGCATTTCCTTCAGAGCCATATGAAAAAAATTATTTTCATTTATAAATCACACATATGACATGCCCCAAGTACTACCTTATGGTTTCTACGCATGATTCCACATATGCTTTCTTTCCCATTTCTGAAGCTATTTCATCTATTTAGCTCAGTGTTTTTCAAACTTGGCAACTTTAAGATGTGTGGACTTCACCTCTCAAAATTCTGGGAGTTGAAGTCCACACACCTTAAAGTTGCCAAGTTTGAAAAACATTGATTTAGCTAATGTTTTTAATTTACATTTCAGTCCATCTCCCTCTTTTTTTTATGTATTTAGGATGGTTAAGTATTATACATCTAGAAAGGAGCCTGTCTCCAAGACCCATCATTTAAAACAGGCAAAGTGACCCATCTGTGAAAATATATCTGGATTACAATAAATGTTGGCCACGCAGCGGGTGACCTACATGTCTGAGCACTGAATACAACAGACATTTGTTATCATACTGTATGATTGTCCCTCCTGTTTCATGTTTGGGGTTATTAGCCACAGAAGGTGAGAACAGTCTAGTTTGGACCGAAGCATTTAGACAGGGTAAATAATAAGGCTTATAAGCTTGGATAATTATAAAAAGACTCTTAAAGCAGCAGCGTCTTTTTTTCAGGGTTGCTTGGAAACCTGCAAAAGTCAGGCTGTTTAAGTAAGTAAGTAAGAGGTGATGTTATTGATTATATATGTGGTTGCTAGACATTGCATTACACTCTTGGCTATGAGTCCTGAACGTGGTGATCTCTTGGTGTTCCTTTGATTTGTGGGTATATTTGTCCATCAGACTGCAAGTAGGTTGATGAGGTCCATGATTCTGGGTATTTCGATCTTAGTGTATTTGGCTAGGTTGGGTGTGTAGTATTGCTGCTATGGATCTATGGACGTAAATAGTGCTGTGACATCGAATGAGACCATAATTTCATCTTCTTCTATTTTTTAAGTCTTTGATTTTCTGGAGGCAAGGTAGTGGGGAGTTGATAGAATATTCGCTCTGTGTGCGACATGGCAACACTACTACACAACACACCCGACCTAGCCAAATACACTACGATCGAGCAACCCTGGACTACATATATTCTCTTCTATTGGAACTTTGCTCAACACTGGAAGAAGAATAAAATCCTGATGATACCTGAAGGAGACCTTAAACTCGGAGGATACGCAGCAATGGCAAAACTAACAATATATATAGACAATAAAAGTTTAACTAAATTTAAGCAAGCATGGTTCCCATACAGACAACACATCATGCAGCTTGGTAAATATAACCACCTACAGTTTGGCTTTTAAGGGGGTCTGAATGCTAATAAATATTGCAAATTAGTAAATGCATTCAAAGGGTTGAGACAGAAATCAATATTTTTTTTCTTTTCTTTTTTTTAAAGTATTATTATTATTATTATTATTATTATTATTATTATTATTCTTTTGTGTTTTTAGGTATTTTAACTTTTAAATACTTTAACTTTTGTTAAACTTGCTTTGCCTATTTTTTATTTCCTTTTATCAATATATAAACATATGCAGTATATACATACACACTAATTAACAATACAATGAAGATCTTAATATTAAGTAATTAGTTCAAGACTGAAATTATTATCACATAACTAATATTTTGATGTGAATTGCAGTGGTTCTTTCTTTTTATCTTATATTCAGCTTTGGATGGAAAGTTAAATAATCTTATATTTGTAATACTGACATCCCAAATGGCAATTGATACTGATAGAACGTTTACTTTCCTTTTTATTTTCAATACTTTAAGCTTTTTAAATAATAGAATGTTAATAACTTTTTATCATATTATATAAACATTAATGCATGGAAATCTGCATTGAAATAATACAATGCATCTTGATTTACAACATTACAATAAAAGGAAAAAGGGGAGGAGGGAAGTGGCAAGACAGATTTTCTCTTAAAAATCCCATCTGTGCATCTATAGCCAAGAAGGAACAAAATCAGAACAACGGTGCATAGCAAAATGGCGACTGCTGTGCAGAAATATTGTAGGACTCCAAACCCATGTGAAATTCTCACAGTGGATTGTGCTTCAAGCTGTGAACACTGGGGTATTTGTCAAATGAACAGCCTGAGCTACCATCCTCAAAATAACCCACAGAACAAAAGAAACATTTATTTTTCCAAAGGAAGATCTTAGATCTTTTCTCCAGCAAGTTAAGTAGGGAGTGACATACGGTATGCCCTTACTTCCACCGCAGTTTTCTTCATCACTTCCATCCTTGCAGTCGTCGTCTCCATCACACTGGAAAGCACCAGGAACACACTGTCCATTTCTGCATTCCACCAGTCCCTGGCTATGGCATGCTGGAAACAAGAAGGGGTTCTGATCATTTTGCAGAGTCTCCGTTTCTTATAAAGTACAATGAGTTACTTCATTCACATTTGGATAGCCTACAAATACAAAATAGGATAAAAATAGGCTATTTCTGTTACACTGTTAAAATAATGAGGAAATGAGCAAAGAACCCATTTGGTGCAGTAGTTAAGCACCAGGCCAGAAGCCAGGGGACCATGAGTTCTAGTCCTGCCTTAGGCACAAAGCCAACTGGGTGAGCTTGGGCCAGTCACTCTCTCTCGGCCCTGGGAAGAAGGCAATGGCAAACCACTTCCGAAATACTGCCAAGAAAACTGCAGGGTCTTGTCCGGGCAGTTGCCAGGAGCCAACATTGACTCAAAGGCACACACACAAGCAAAGTATAATTGCAGAATCCCAGGGTTGGAAGGGACCCCATATAGTAATTTCATACTAATAATTTATCAACATAGCACTTTAAATATAAACTTTATATTGAAATGGATAGTTGAGTTGGATTATGCTGAATAGGATACTTCAAATAAGATTCACAAGGAAATCCACCAGATATGAAGATATTGCACTTAAAAAGACAGCTGCCAACGCATGTAATATCAGATAACTTACAACAATTGACTTCATCTGACTTGTCTAGGCAGTCAGGATCTCCATCACAGATCCAGTCCGTTGTTATGCATCTCCCATCTCCACACTGATGCTGAGTAACTGGATTACAATCTTTAACAGATAATATTGATAGAAAAAAGAAAGAGAACACAGACAATATTTCTTCATTACTGAGTACATAACTGGCTAGCAGGCTATTGACTTAACTCAAGAAATTCTCTTTCTTTTTTGTCAATGTCGATGTAAGTGTAATAATTAAGAACATGCCATGGCAACTTTGACCAGAATTCAAAGGCCTGTTTTAGCTATATCTGATAGGATTTTTAGCTTATATTCCAGACCCAACAGAATATTAAAATGCCTGTCCCAACCTCAAAACGTCTTATTTACAAAACTGATTTCTCTAAAATTATTATTTTTAAAAGGTAATGGTGCTGGAAGATCTGTTCCTTGAAAAACATAGTGCTTGAATCCCATACAGTCTGCAATACAGATTACCCATTATCAGCTGTTGTGGCATCTTTAAAAGCAAGAAGTGCCCAGCCTGCGCCATTCAACAAAGTTGCTATTCCCTGGAAACACACACACACACACACAATACAAGTACTCATACTATTCTTGTTCTTTCTCCTTTACAAGTAACAGCAGCTTGGATCACAACTGCACCAGGAAAAAGCACATGGAATTACGGGGAAGCGTTATCTTTCCATGGCCCTGACCTGAACCAAATTGGTTGGATCTCCAAACATAACAGGAAGAAAAAGGGTTTGGGAGATCCAGTTGTGAGTACTGTACCTATAATCCTGACAGGGGACTCAATTAAGCTTCTCGCGGGTATTTCTCAACCTTGGCAACTTTAAGATGTCTGGCTGGGGAATTCTAGGAGTTGAAGTCCAGACGTCGTAAAGTTGCCAAGGTTGAGAAACGCTGCTGTAGATTATCTTAAGAGATACAGGATATGAAGACTTACAATAGTTTTCCCTATCACTGCATTTTCCATGTTAGAAAGAGTTACCTCTGTCTTGCAAATGTTTATGGTACGAAGTCTAGCAGGATAAAAGATGGCTGTATCTTTATCTCTTTGGGAAACAATACATATTATTGAATAGTGAAAGCAGGAAAAGCTCTTGATCCTGATGGGTTGTTGTTGTTGTTCCTCCATTGCTGGACGTTTATGATGAGGATATTTTGAATAAAGTTTTTCCAATTTCTTTTAATGAGGCATATATAAGTGATTTTCAATGCTGGTAAATAGTCTGTGCAAGTTATTGCTCATTTCCAGGTCAAAGGCTGGCACCAAAATGTAGACAGTGACCCTGGGATGTAGGTTACAAACAATCTTTGCTTATCCATCCTGCCGAATACATTTTCATAAAAGGGCCACAAGCCTTACATGATATTAAATTATTAATTGAGTGTTTAGATAAACATTCAGAAAATCTGAAATCAACAATGGTAGTTTGGTTGGTTGTAGTAAAGGCCCTTGATTCGATCCAATGGAAAATTCTGGAACAAGTTCTAGCCAAATAAGGATTTGTTTTAATTAATTGGACTAAAATATGGTATCCTTCAGACAGGGTTATTACAAATGGGATTATAACCTATCGAGATACTTTGTGGAAATCATCAATCCTTCATCTTCCCTTCTGTCTAATTTGATATTGGTCTCATTGGCCTGTCAACAAGCAACTGAAGGACATTCTAAATATAAGAGATTAATGCAATCTATTATTATATGCAGGTGATATGTTTCACTGATAACTATGAATGTCCTGTACCAACCTTTATTGATATAATACATCAGTCTGATAAATGATTGTATTAAGTACATAACATAATTGGAGTAAGCCTTATAAACCTCTTACAGGTTGTAGAGCATCTACATAAACTTGTAAAAATAGAGTTTTACTTGGTGCTTGAATTATTTTACATATCTTGGAATAGTAATCCTGAGGGGAAAAAAATCTTTCTTTGTATCCCAAGGGAAAAATATACTCCTTGATTCCAAAGAAACAATTCCTGGGGAGATGATATGGTAGGAAGAGACAACTCAGGTTTGGTTCCATGGACAGCAGCAATATGGAAATGAAAACATGGAAAGTGAAACATGGAAAGCACCAGTCGATGTTGGTGGGACCAGAACAAGAGGACCTGAAGAATCCACAGAGATGAAGACGGTGCCTGTCAGGCAGAGTCCGGGATCACTGAGCTGAGGACACCTTCGGGATCGTACGTCTAGTAACTGGGGCTCAAGCCTGCTGAAACTGGGCTTGAGTCTGCTCTCAGGAATCCTGAGTAAGTGAGAACAAGACTGCACGCCAAAAGGACCTGCCCCGTCCCCGAGACACAAAGTGGCTCTCAGGTGAACAAGACGACCTCAGTGCGCTTCCTTAGTCCTAGGCCGCCAATGCAGGCAGTGCCACCAGTTACTTTCCTCTAAGCAGATGCTACACCTAACACGTTTTCTGAAAGGGAAGCTTCAGGCTGCTAGAATATTTAGTTATAGAATAAATAGAACTCGCCCTGAGAGGAATGCAAAGGAAAGAAGTGGACAAAGGCAAGAAAGGAGGCAGGAAGAAGCCAAGAGAACACTGCTCCAGATGTTCCTACTGCAGCAGAAGAAAACGAATGACGGGAAAGGATGGGAGATTCCTCTTTCAATATGTATAATGGGTGTCATTGTTTCTTGATATGGTCAACTGATTAAGCTATGCGATACAGTGAGTATCAAGGTGGGACCTGGCTGCCAAACACTTACTGTAGCTCTAGAAAGGTACAAAGGATCCTCGACCCAGGCCTGAGTAATGTGCTGAGAACTTGAAGGACAAGCTGAAGCCTTTGGATCTGTATGATCTTCTACGTCTGTGCTAGTACGGTACTTGGCTTCGGTCTGCTCCAGAACTGAATCTGGAAACAGGGGCTGTGATTTTAGAATGAGCATAACTTTCTGTGGTACTGCCTATTATCTAAGGGTGCCTGTACCCCACTCTTTTGGGATCAGATATTAATCCACTCCCTCTAAGCTTTTAAACTGCAGTGGAACCTCGGGTTATGAACTTAATTCATTCCGTGACTCTGGTCGCAACCCAAATTGGTCGCAACCCGAAGGAAATTTCCCCATAAGGTTCAATGTAATTACCGTTAATCCGTTCTGGCGTGGAGGACAGGGAGGCGGCTATTGCTTGGAGGGAGAGTCCCTCTCCCTACGACCACGTGTCAGGGGCGGGGAAATGGCCGTGGACATGTCAGGGGCGGGGAAATGGCTGTGGACCACGTGTCAGGGGTGGAAAAATGGCCGCGGACCACGTGTCAGGGGCGGAAAAATGGCTGCGGACCACGTGTCAGGGGTGGAAAAATGGCCGCGGACCATGTGTCAGGGGCAGAAAATGGCCGCAGACCTCATGTCAGGGGCGGAAAAATGGCCGCAGACCATGTGTCAGGGGCAGAAAAATGGCCGCGGACCACGTGTCAGGGGCGGAAAATGGCCGCGGACCGTGTCACGGGAGGGAAAATGGCCGCGTATCCTGCTCGTACCCCGAGGCGGAGTTTGCAAACCAAGGTAAATTTTTGCAGCCGGAGCTGTTCGTAACCCGAAAAGTTCGTTAACAGAGGCATTCATAACCCAAGGTACCACTGTATATCATATTTTTCATTTACCACAATTCTGCTCGTCACTAAGATCACCGCAGTCGTCGTAACCGTCACAAACGAAGGTATAATTGAGGCATCTCCCCGTGTGGCAGCGGAATATGTCTTCACTGCAATCTGCAAAACAGAAATATTTTTTAAAAAGCTTAGATTGTTTGAACTAAGGTAGTCCTTTCCCCCAAGCGAAATATTAACGAATTTCTGCTATTTTACAAAGTAATTATCAGATAACTTTTTAAATTAACACTAGTTTCATTCTTTCACCAGCATAACACGCAGATAAAGATTGAAATTGCAATAAAACTAACCTCAACCCCTACTACCATTTTCCACAGGGAAGCTACAAACGTAGCTGCAGCTATCATAACCATTTCTTTTGAAGGAAGAAGTTAGGTTGGTTCTGTGGTTCTTGCAGTAAGAATTACGTCTCTAACCATAAACAGGACAATTTCAAGTCATGAATGCTAATACTACTTTTATGGTAAGGTTACAATTGTGGAATCTTGCAAGTCTGAACGTGCTCCCCACCCCACCCCATTTTATCTTTGTGAGAACTAGGGAGGGTCTCGTCTAAGATGTTTCCTCAGGTTACACTTCCGGCCTGGACTGAGATTTCTTTTATCTGACCACCGTCTTGGTAATGGCTCTTCCTCCTCTTCCTTCTTCTGCCCTCTACATCGGATCACGTGCAAGGGAAAACAGCTATGAAATCTATACACTTCCATCAACCGGTGATCCCAATTCTCATTCAGCTCTTGTAATGGTATATGGGAATGGCCTTGGGAGACAGGAGGAAGAGCTGCAGACTAGACAACTGTCATGCAAAAGGTATCTCAGCCCACAAAAGGAAAAGGAGCATGGGAAGCGTCTCAGAAGGGCCCTCCCTATTTTTCTAGAAAATAAAAGTAAAGGAGAAGAGAGGAGAGATGCTTTCAGACTTGCAGGATTCTGTTACTGAAACCTTACAAAAAATGTAATGTTAATACTCATGGTTTATGCTTGTCTGGACTGCCTTAAAGGACTGCCATCTCTATTCTGGCTTCAAAGATTTAATATGAGTCACACACACAAGCTTATTTTCATAACGGTAAGAGCTAAATTTTAAAGAAAGAAAGTCATGTTAAGGGATCTGAGGATAGAAAGTGGGAGCAGTTCTGATTATTTTAATGGTATATGAACCAGCCCTCTGCCTAATAGTTTTCTTTTTGTTGAATGCTACTGGATTGTTCTATAAAAATCTAAATAGTCGGCGGTTGGTTAATTATCCTTATGAATAAAGTTAGCTGAATTTGCCTTGATTTGGATTCCAATATTGTGGGAGGACCCTGTGCTTTGCAATCACATTGTCTTGGAGAAAGGAGGTAATTAATGCATTCTTCCAAGCAAGGCAAGATTCTGCTCCTGCTTTCAGGAGGCAGTTACAAAACCATTACTAGAGATACCTTCTCTTTGTGCAGAAGACTAGGAATTGAAACTGGCTGGTTTCCAATACACCATTTCTGACAATGGTAATCAAGAAGGGGGTAACCTAACCATTCCAGACATATCTGGAAGATTATCTCAGTGTAATTCAGTCAGGCCCCATTTAAGAAGCCCTGCTCAAGACTTCAGCATTTTGTTTCTGACAGGGGCCAACAGTCACAAAGCACTCAAGACAGGCTCCTCCTCCCTCGTTCCTCTACCATTAATACTTGGAAGCAGGCTGCCCCTATCTTCCAGGCAAATGAGTCTTCCAGACTAATGACTCAAGAGACTTATCCTCAATAAATTGTTCCAGTTCCCTTCCAAAGCCATCCAAGTTGGTGTCACTACCATCTCTTGTGGTAATGAATTCCACAGATTACGTGCTGTGTGAAGCTATGCTTTCTTTAATCTTAAATCTCTTTCAGTTCAATCAATCAATTACTTTATTACAGTCAATTAGACCAGTATAATATTAAAAAGAAGGGAAGGACATGAAATATGTCCAATCCAAATAAGGGATTGTATATCCGAGGTATACTAGCCAAGGTACTTGTCAATTATAGTTAAAAAATCATTTACAATAATTTGTGCACCTGGCTTCAATCGTCCTAAAATTAGACATTATAAACCATTAAAATTAAAAGTTAATATCGGTTTTTAAATACATAAATATAGAACACAGAATGCTTATATCAATTGTTCACAATAATACGTCAACTCTTAAGGGCTGCTGCACAAAATCTTGCTACCTGCACTGTAACATTACTCCACTCATCTTTAAGGAGGATTTGAAGGTATTCAGTGTCTGGTCTGCCAGGATATCTGCTGATCGTTGGAGAAATAAATTTTGTTCGTATTTCTCTATAAAATGGACACCATAAGAGGACATGCCCAGTGGTTTCCACTTCCCCAGAACCACATGGGCACAGCCTTTTAGCCAGTGGGACTCCCTTATATTTACCATCCAGCACAGCTGAAGGGAGTACATGACATCGGGCGAGTGAAAAGGCGCTCCGGTAGTTCACTACTTCTAGCTGCCTGAGATATCTGGTGGCAGCTACAGTATATCTAGTGGATTCTGGGGCCATATACGATGGAACTTTTTCTAGGTCAGCTTGCCTAAATCTCTTTCCAATCAGCTTCACTGGATAACCTCAGATTTTGAGAGAAGAAGGAAAAATTTCTCTGTGTGCATTTTCTCCACACATGCATTACAGGGTGTCCCAAGTTTAAGAACGAGTTCCGTTCCCAAGGTCTGTCCTTGAGTCAAATTCGTATGTATGCAGGAACAGTACTATTGTATAATACTGTATAAGTAGTATTGTGTAATGAACTCGAATCACTGTGTGTTTAACTCAGATCATTGTGTATTTGACTCGATTGCTACAATAGGCTCCATTCTTAACTATGGGTCATCCATAAACCAGGCGTTCTTAACCCGGGGATTGCCTGTATTCTATCGAGCTTAAACATGTCTCCTTCAGTTGCCAGGTTAAAGAATCTTTTCTTGCGGGGTTTGATCCCACTCATCACTTTGGTTGCCCTGTGCTGTATTTTTTCCAGCTCTATCATAAACTTTTTCAAATATGGCAATCAGAACCATATGCATTATTCTAGACGTGGATTTGCCATAGATGTATATCAGGGCACTGAAATGCTGACAGTAATGCCTAGCATGGAATGTATCAAAGAACATCTTCACTGAGCTATCCACCAGGTCCTCAAGTACTTCAATCGTTCCAACTGCTTTCCACACACATAATTCAAAGTGATGATTTTGACTTCCAGACTACTGTAGGTTCAAACTCAGACTACTTGAGAATCCATATCTTCATATGAACCTGCAAGGATGCTAAAGTCAGCCGGAGAGGCCTTTTTGAAGTTGGCCTTGATTTCAGTAGTTCATTTGTTGCGCACATGCGAGACGCCCTTCTCCAGCTTTATTCCCGCACTATGGGACACATTCACAGACTCCACTTTTATGAAAGAAATCAATCTTTTTGTCTTTAGCCAGTCTTTCTAAGTTGGGTTGACAATTATTTTAATTACTCTTCCAATATTATTAGCTGAATTTTAAACTGTTTGTGTTGGTATATGGGTTTGCGGGGGAGGGGCATTATATGTCAACTTCTTAATCGCCTTAACCAGGGAAACTGAGGATAACAATAACAGTAACAATAACAATCCAACTGGTCAGGCATGAATGACACAATAGGATTTATTGCAGCATTTTATTGTAAAGACTTGAGAATTACTTTGGAGAGGGAAAAAAACTTTATATGACTTGATATTTTTTACATAAGCTGAACTTTTCTTTGTCTATGATAATTTGCTGTTTGCAATGAAGTGACTCGGGATAACAAATTGGGAAAAGTAACTTGGTTACCTCAACCAGGCATGAGGGTTGAAAGACAGGCCAGAGCCCATGGAATGGTTGTGTTGACGGTTCAGTTGTTGTTGGTTTTTTGTTGTTGTTGTTGTTTTTGCATTAGCTGCCAGTTGCGTATTTATTGGGGTGTTCTTTTGTGAAACGATAATTCAGATATTTAAAAACTGCATCTGCATTTTGCAGAAATTTTAGCTAAGGAAATGATGTTTATAAAAAAGAAGAATGAAAAAGCATATTCTGTAAGAATATTCAGTGGGCAGATTCAACCAAACTGAACAGTTCGAGAAGTCTAAAATAGGCATATATAAATTTTTATACAGATACAGTGGGTGACATTTGTTTCCAAGTCATTCTAATAACTGTGATGCTGTTCTTTCCATTAGTATATTGTCTGATGCATTTAGGAACCTACTGCAATGTATTTCGTCACTCCAGTCGTCACAGTCATTAAAGCCATTGCACTGCAGAGTCCTTGGGATGCAAATCCCAGTTCTGCACAAGAAGCTCTCGTCTTCTTCACAAAGCACTGAAAAATGAAAAACAAGGAACAGGGTAATATTTTTTCTTAGACTGAAATCCAAAACTACAAACCAACATGCCTTTAGCAGAACATTAGATAACCTCAAGCTCCAGCTGCTAGTGAGTCCAGACTGTGAAGTCCTTGGTGCTCTCTGAGCTTGGTTGTTTGATTGCAGACGTTTCATGACCCAACTAGGTAACATCATCAGTGCTCAGACTGAGCATTAGGAGTCTAGACTGCCAATGATCCAGTCAAAATTATATCCCATTTACTATGATAAGGAAGACTATAGAGTAACATTGAATAATAGCTGATAGAAGCTGCCATCACATCCCAGTAATGCCCTACTCTGAATATTTCAGTCTTCTGGGACATTTGAAAGTGGAATAGTGAATTGGATGAAGGCCAGTGGCATTTAATGAATAGGCAACGTGGCACCTGTGCTAGAGAAAGTTTTATATAAACCCCACTGGGTGGACCAGACCAGGAATCAACTCCACAGAAAGGCTAAAGCTACTTTTCAGAGCTATAATAACAGAATATTGCAAGTCTGACTGTGCTTTACCTCCTCCCCATTCTTACACTCATGTGAATCTGGGAGGTGTCTGTCTGAGCTTCTTCCACATCTTTTCGGTTCGTTGTAGATTAAGTATGTTTTTCCCCGCTCACTTTGGTAACAGAATTCACGTATCTCCATCAAGGTCATCTTCCTTACTCTTTCTTACATTATACTCCTGAAGAAAGCTCAGACATGCGTTTAGGAGCGGTCCTGGATCTATTACTGTCACCAAAAATGGAGCTAACGTCGATGGTTAGGACTACTTTGTATCAGTTTCAGCCAATATACCCAGTGCAGCCACATCCAGATGGGGATAAGGGGTGAATAGTTGGCGTCAGTTATGGTACTCTCTCAGTTGGATTACTCTAACATAATACACAACGGTCTAGTCCAGGCAGTCGCCAAAAGTCAACACTGACTCGAAGGCACCCCCAAAACCCCCTACAATGGTCTGCCTTTGAAAACTGCTCAAAACCTTCACTAGTCCAAACGAGAGCAGACGGATTACTAACTAGGACTCATTATTGATGTTGTCTACTGCAATAGTTTTCACCATTACCGGACAAAGTGTTGGTATTGACCATTAATTATGCTCTAAAGGTCTACATGTACACATATACTTTCACAAGCAGGAATCTTAGAGCCAAACTAGGCAGTATATTAAAAGTATTACCTGAAGCGATATGCTTGTTATTTCATTGATAACTGAAAAAGCACACTGTCACATAGTCAGAGCAAACTGCCTGACACCACAGCAGTCCATTTCCAAAAATGTCCTATTTAAGGGACCGCCTGTCTCCCGTAGCATCTGCCCATCCTAACAGAATTGGCTTGCTTCAGGGCCCACCAATTAAGCAATGACATTTAGTGGGAACCAGGAAGCGGGTCTTCTCTGTCATTGCACCTGCTCTTTGGAACAGTGCCCCACCTTGCCCGCCTTCAAATGTTTTTAAAAATCCGGCTCATCCCCTGGGACTTGGGTCAAGATGGTTGGGCAGGCCCCTCAAAGCTGGAGGGGGACATGGAAGGGTGGTTTTGTCCCTTGGATGGCTGTTGTTTTATGGATATTGTTCAATTGTTCCGTAATTTTTGTTGTTATTCAACTGTTGTGAAGCCACCCAAAGTTGCTTGCAGTTGGACAACATAGAAGTTTAATAAGTAAACAAACAAAAAGATGGAAACTCTCCCCCCTACCCAAAAGACAGTAGCTTCCAGCTCATTACACTGCCTGGGCAGGACATAGAGGACAAGAATTTGAACCCAGATTTCAGTGTAAATAGGAACTGTGTTTGATACACAGTTGTTGCTGGTTGTTGTTGTAGTTTAACAGCATCATTAATTTTTCTACAATAAACCTACTTATATCCTTGAACAACCATTTATCTGCTTCCAGTCTAGCTTGCTGAGACTAATTATCCTGGTGCAATATAGTGCTCTATGAGAGGATTAATCCTTTCTTCCCCACCACAGATATTTAGTCATCTCCAGAGTTCCACCTCTAGCTCTGCCACCAACTAATTTCAGGCAGATGGCCAGCTCAATTACTGTGCCACGTGTGAGGGTTATCCTCAAGCAAAAAGACTCATCTAGGGCCTAACCTGTTATATTTGTAGCTCCAGCAAATATATGCATACTGTCCTATGTGTTTTAAATTTTAGTAGGTATAAAAATAGACTTTTTAATAAAAACTATATGTTTTTACATGCCTGTAATATTGGGATGGCAGATATAATACATTTTATTTACATTTTCTCTTTTCCCCTATGCTTATTATTATATTTTATTGTTTATTACTACTTTTAGCACACATACTGAAATATAAATATAAATATATAACATCAAACCATATTATAGACAGGTCAGATCCGTTGCTGCAGAATAGGACTTCTGAAATCAAAGCTGCTCACCTATTGAAGTAGAGTGCCACGGAATACTGTTTCTCTACAGATTTGCACATCTGAGTCAATCCTTTCCACCTTAAACAGATTATTTCAATTCAGAGAGAAAACAGAAAAAGGAAAAGGAAATGGGCTGATTGAAGGATGATGATATCATCTAGATACTCGGCAAGCTTTAGTAATGAGCCATGTACATAACTTCTGCAAAGTACAAAGATTAATCTGGAAGAAACATGGATCATCAAGTTTTGATGCTGTTTTGAATAAAACCATTAACAGGAAACCAATTAGATTAAGGTTACAGCGCAAGGCAAGATGTATTGGAGAAAACACACAAGTGTTTCCTATAAGATCCCTGTGGTTCAGTCTGATTCAAGGAGACAGAGGCTGCTTTTTTCTATCACATTTAATTTTAAAATAAATCTTCTAAATTGTTATAACTGAAATCTGCTCATACGAATAATATAGCGTGGTGGTTACATTATGCTATGCCTCTCAACACTAATTTCTAAAGAAAAACAAAGAAAGAGTACTGCTGGGTTAGTGTCTCGCTTGTAGGATTCTTGAAGGCATCTGCTGGCCATCACAGAACTGAACGCTGGACAAGATTCATAGAGCAATAAATACTGGAAATGCCATAACAAAAAAGGAACATTTTACCATTCGTGGTGGTCATGCAAAAAGACTCAAAAGTATCGGAAAGAAAGACACCAAAGCATCCAGAAAATTCTGAAAGTAAAATTTGAATTGGAGCCACAAATATTTTTTATTAGGCATGATCCCAGAGTATACTAATGAAAAGCATCACAACTTATTAAGATATATGCCGACAGCGGCAAGAATTAATCAGACCCAACATCGGAAAGGAGAGATCTTGCTGAGAGTACAAGATTGAAAGACCAGCATTGGAGAATATGGAGCAATGGAAACATCGACTGTAACAGAAGTCTAACCAGATTCCAGCAAGAACAGCTCCCTTATACATGACATATCACACAGCAAGGCAAGAGACTTAGAATATGGTTTCTGAAGAAAAAGAGAAACTGTTCTAAAAATAGTTTAAACAGAAATTAGTAATAATTGCAGAAGTTTAAAGCATAATATAAAAATATTTAAGTAGCAGCAGTTGGGGGGGAAGAAAAGAAAGATGAAAAAAGAACAAAAGAGGGGCTGCTTGAATGTTTTTTTCTTACAGAATCATTTTTTTTCTGTTTTCTAAATTTATTTTTTTTAATCATTATATTAAATCCCACCTTCGAATTCCCACTTCAGCCCTCACCTCAGTGTAAAGCTTCAGCAGCAACAACAACCACAACCACAACCACAACAACAACAACAATAATAATAATAATAATAATATTTTTTTTAAAAAGATAAATAACAACAGAGATGAGTTAGGGATGATACTTCTATGCATATAATTACATGTATAATCATAAGACTGGTTTGATGAAAACCATGAGACCATTTCAGCGGCCCTCCAGGCCAAGAACAAGACCCATGCAGACTGGTAGAACGATCCATCATCTGTCTCAAAGAAAGACAAGTTTAAGCACCTGCAGCCCAAAGTACAGTTGGAACTGCGAGAAATGCAGGATGAGTGGTGGCAGAGAAAGGCTGAGCCGGTGGAACTGTGTGCAGACACGCATCCCACCAGAGAGTTCTTCAGCGCCATAAAGTCAGTTTATGGTCCTTCTAAATCAGGATGCTCCCCCCTGCTGTCATCTGATGGGTTGAGCCTGATCAAAGACCAGAAAGGACTGAAAAACCACTGGGCTGAACAGTTTTCCAACCTACTCAATAGGCCGTCCACAGTTGATCATGATGTCTTACAGCAGATTCCTCAGCTGCCAGTCTTGGATGCCCTAGGCCTCCCTCGCTCTACTGATGAGACCAAGAAAGCGATCTCACAGATGAACTCAAATAAAGCAACTGGACAGGATGGCATTCCTGCTGAGATCTACAGAGCACTAGACCCAAACACCTTTCAGGCATTCGAAGACATCTTGGAAGACATTTAGTTCACAGAGAAGATGCTTGATGACTTCTGCGATGCCCTCATTGTGGCTCTCTACAAAAATAAGGGAAGAAAATCAGACTCTGGAAGCTACAGGGGAATCTCACTGCTGTCCATCGCAGGCAAGATCTTTGCCTGCATTCTCCCGAGCAGACTTGTCATTGTCTCGGAAAGGAACCTCCCAGAGGCGCAGTGTGGCTTTTGGCCAGAACGGAATACAACAGACATGATATCTGCCATGAGACAAGTCCAGGAGAAGTGCATCGAGCAGAACAAGCCTCTTTACTCTGTCTTCACTGACCTGACAAAGGCATTTCACACTGTAAACAAACAGGGAGGCTCTCTGGGTCATCCTGAGATGTTATGAATGCCTGAGAAAATTCGTGAAGTTGATTCAGCTACTCCATGATGGAATGACAGGACAGGTTCTTTACAACGGTGATACATCAGCTGCATTTGCCATTTGCAATGGAGTAAAGCAGGGTTGTGTGCTAGCCCCAGTCCTGTTCAATCTGTTCTTCACTTCATGTTGTCATGTGCTGTCCAGGGTCTGAAGGAGGGAGTGTACATCAGGTGCCGATTGGACGACTCTCTCTTTGACTTTTGCTGCTTGAACACACGGACGAAGTGCCTCCATACAGTCATCCAAGGAACCCTCTTTGCTGATGACTGCACACTCCTGGTGCCCAAAGACAGTGATCTACAGTTGACACTGAACAAATTCTCAGAGGCTGCTATGCACTTTGGCCTGACTATCAACTTGAACAAGATACCAGCCAGTGCCAAATACCAACCCTGTAAAACCAAAAATCACTGTTGACAACACCCAGCTGACAAATGTAAACAGCTTCAAATACTTGGGAAGCATCATCTTGAGCAATGAGTCTTTGGACAAAGAAATTGACTCCAGGATCAGCAAGGCCAGCCAGGCACTGGGGCATCTGTGTTCTAGAGTGCTCAATCAACACATCTGTATCTCCACAAAGCTGAAAGTCTAGAGAGCTGGGGTTATCCCTTCGCTCCTATGTGGATGTGAGTCCTGGACCCTGCACCAAAGGCACATCAAACAACTGGAGAAATTTCACATGCGCGCTCTCCGCTCCATCCTCGGCATTTGTTGGCAAGACCGTGTCTCCAACCTGGAGGCCTTGGATCATGCGGAATCCACCAGCATTGAGCCCCTGATTATCAGAGCCCAGATGCAGTGCCTGGGACACGTCATCAGAATGGACGACCATGGTATGCCTTGCCAGTTGCTCTATAGCGTACTGGAGTCTGGGAAGAGACCTCGAGGTCGACCACGCAAGCACTACAAAGACGCTGTGAAAGAAACCCTACACCACGGTGACATCCAGCCAAGGGAACTAGAAGCTGCGGCTGCTGACAGAACCCGCTGGCGAGCCCTGTGCTATGAACCTCCACCGGCTTTGAAGACAGGCGCTGCCAAAAACTGATAGCAAACCGTGAGCGGTGTCACAGAATAACACCCACAGTTGCTACAACAATGGGCTTCCAGTGCCCCCCTTGTGCTAGACTCTGCGCTTCCAGACTGGGGCTGCAGAGCCACCTCCGTGTCCACAGATGAACTGCACAACAGCGTGTTTTCTTCGAACCTGAAGGACTACCATATAAATTCTTTGCCTCCCTTTGCTTTACTTTTCCTGTTGTTTTTTACTTAATTCATAAAATTTAAAATATATTTTTAAAATGCTGGACAAGATTAAGTTGTTATTTAATTCAGCTAGGCACTTCTAACATTCTTACGACTTTTTTTTTCCTATGTCCAGTGTCATTTTGAGCTCCCATCCAATGACTCCTGAATCCCAAGATCACAGCTGGGCCTCAACCTTCAAGGGGGATTCAAATTTAACTATTAAACCATTAAAAATATTTTTTTAAACTCCATTTTTTTAAAAGTTTCATTTTTAAAAAATAACTGACTACGGACCTCCGTAGCAGGAAGTTGTCTGAGCCCCTTTCAATCACTGAGATTCTATTCCTTCAACTGGTTAATCCAGCAAAAAAGCTCTCTTTGGATATTGGCAAAGGAGTCAGCTGCTCTGTGAATGAGGCGTCACTCCTGGAGACCCAACTTCCATTTTTACCCCAGAAGACAGATACTCTCTTAGAAGCTAAGGTGCAAAACACAACATGTAGTCACTATTCTACCAGTCTGGGAAGGAAGGCCTATTCTTGCTTTTCAGAACTTTTACCAATAAGCAAATTGTTCCAATTAGTAAATTTTATTAAGAAAAAGGTTATGGTGATAGCGTAAGAATTCCAACAAGTAGTTTTGTTTTCAGCTGGGAGTCTTGTAGATAGACAATTCAAAACCATTCGCTTCTAGTTTTCTTTCTCCCACCTTTCATGAAAGAGGCAGGAAGCCGACCTCCTCTGAGAAGTGAGGCCAGCCTGCACAGGCTCACACGTGCCATTTGTAGTTATAAACCAATATTAAACAAACATGGCTTAGGATACTAAGAGGATCCATTCAGTAATCCACTTGGCCTGCCTTCAGGACAGATATTTCTCTGCTGATTATTTACTTCTGAGGAAATAAAGCAAGCCCCTTTGAATTTAACATCACTGAATGTAACTGTTCAATAATTTTAGAAACCTGTTATTTTAAGCTTAACACGAACTTGAATGGAACTCAGCCCTTGCTGTGGCAATTGGAAAAGCATGACCCTGCGCTATCTTCTCGGTTTTCTGAGTAGCCGACGTTTCAAAGATTGGAATACAGCAGCATTAATTTGGCCTAAATCATATCCTGAGGTCAGAGGCAACGATGGTAATTTGAGGCACGCCAGTGATGCTGCGGATAACTAATGAAAAAGATTCCAGAGCTGTTTTTTTCCTCATTAATCACGTTTTAAAGACCGTGTCTAAGTTTGATTGCCTAAAAGAATGCACGACACAAAGGATGCAGAGGGAGGATATGAAGAAAAGTATGTGAATAGTTTTTTTTAATTTCTAGGGAGGTGACACAGGAATGTCATTTCGGTACTGTTTTTCTGAGTAAGTAAGCGAGGTCAGACAGAGCAAGCAGGAAGAATGATTGATGAATGCCGATTTCACTCCTATGCATACTGACAACTCACCTGAAATATTTACACGAAACCAGGACAGCTGATTTTTTAAAATTAAATTAATTTAATTTAATTTAATTTAATTTATTTTATTCATTCCTCACATTTATACAGCCACCCCTCTCACAGAATGTGACTCTGGGCAGCGTACAATAAAAGTAAGCCATAAAACAAACATTAAAACACCCCACAATTAAAAAAAAATTGACTATTATTAAAAAGACTAGAAAAGAGCATCTTCGCTGTTAATATAGCCACCTCAAAAAATCACCATTTCTGTGAGATTCCCAAGCCTCAGGGGCTCCGATGTGCATATGGCAGCTGATCCCTGTCAAAGTCTGTTACATTTATGGGTTGTTTCTTAACAAAATTCCCTGAGCAGTTTGTAACTAGCGGATGGGAGTAAATGAATGTAACATATGTTGGTGAATGTTTATGATGGGAGTAATATTAGGATGGGGTGAGAGATGCTCGAAGAAGGGGCAGGGCATCCATGGGGGGGGTCAACAATGTCAAAATGGCAGGTGCAAATTTGGCCTTTTGACGCCATTGACCTCCCATGGATGCCCCTGGAAGGGGAGTATACACAGATATTAATATTTATAATATGTGGGTGTGTGAATGTGAGCAGAGTGCAGCTCTAGACCTCTCCATTTCTGAATCTGTCCACCAGCTGCTAGTATTTCTACCTTCCTGATAAAGGAAAACAGAACAGACCCATCCTTGAACTAAATGGACAAAGGTTTTCTGATTCAGTGAAAGGCGTTTTTATTTACTTTCATTAATTTATAGCATGCTCCTTTTAAGACAAGAACAAGGATAGAGTTTATTGAATGTTTTATTATATCTTCTTCTAAAACACATGACATTATCCTCTAAGAGCATCAACTCTAAAAGCTAGCAAGACATCCGTGAAAAAGAGATTTTTATCTCCCAACGATACAAAATGCAGCCTCTCAAATGTTTCAAACGAGGCTTCAGACTTCTAAAATGGCTTCAGTGTCATGCAAGGACAGAGACTTTAATATGAACAAATAGGTTCCCTTAGACCCAAAAGCTCTATTCTAGTGATTTTGAATCATTCCATTTATTTTATTGAGGTCAATTTGTCAAAAATGCATTGATTGAACCACAAAATATTTACATATCCACCCACCTTTAAAATCCAGTTCATATATAACACAAAAGGACTGTGCCAACCGCAATCTCACGGAAGCCAGGATTTTGTGTGCGTACATGTTTTGGCTGAGCTCATGCAACATATCAATCATATTCAGCTATGGTTTTGCTTACCTGTGGTTTACTGAATAAATCACAATTTACTGTGGCTCAGTCATGATAACCACAATGGCACTGTGCTGATCTAATATCAGACCATTATGGCTTACCACAGTAAGTGAATCAAGTCATAATGGTATTGTGGTTGGTTTAGGCTGTACAACAGATGAACCCAGCCATTCTGTAAATAGTGTTTTATGTTTTAGCATGAAGCACGGACCCAGCCTATTAAGTCTGTTCCATCTTCAAGTCAAACTCAATTCATGAAAACTTCCATGACATTTGTTTGGCATTATGTGAAAATGATTTGCCACTGCTTTTTTCCTGAACGTCTTTTTAACTCCCCACTCTTTCTTCCAGCCCTGGATTTCCCCCATCCAAGATCTACCTAGCACATGCCTGTTTAGCTTCTGAGATGCCCCAGATCTCAAGGACTACCAATCGTGCTTTTGATGTCCCAGATTTAACCTTATGTGAATGTCAGTACTCAATTCAAACCTCCAAGCCATGATAAATGATATGTGTCTGGCATTTATTTTCAACTAAGAGTTAGATTTATCTCAGTCTGTATCTGTAACAAATTAAAATGACTAAGTTTTGTGCATCTCTTACTTGACTTTTCATAACACTCAACAGCAGTTCACAAATAACTGCTTTGTGAATAATTGCATATTTCTTTCTAGTAGCCTGCAAAACATTTCCCAACTGCTTTTCTCCCCTGAAAAAATACTTAATTCCCCATAAGTACATGTCGCATCACAGTTCTACTCTGGCTAAAAGCACACTTTAAAAGAAAAGTGAAAACTTACATCCTTTCCATTTTTCTCCTTGTGGGGAGAAGCAGACCTTGGTGGCATTGCTGTTTTTAGTTTTGTTATGGAACTGGGAACAGGCAAGGAATTCTGGCCAAGAAGAATTGACCATTGCAAGGACTGGTTCACATCCTTTCTTTGCAGCCTCACAAAATGATCTACAAGGCAGAAGTCCATGACTACAAAGGAAAAGAAAATAAAAGATTATTGCTCTTTTGTTACATGCATTTATTTTAACTTTTAAAAAATGGCAGAAATATATCATTTTCTAGATCAAAGTTCCTCAACCTTGGCAACTTTAAGATGTGTGGAGTTCAACTCCCAGAATTCCCCAGCCATACATCTTCACATTGTCAAAGTTGAGATGAAAATTATTTCCTTCCTTCCTTTATATGCCACCTCACTCACCTACATAATTCTAGGCAGCTCACATATTAATATTAAAAAAAACAGCAAATAAAGGCAAGAAAGCAAAACCTGAGTATAGACTGCACACCAGGGAAGGAAAACAAAATCCCCATTTATCTTAGAGATAAACCATATTTACGTACCATTCAAAAGAGACAATAAAAAAACCTAAGAAGGAAACAAAAAGACCAGAACGCATCCTCTCCAGCAGCCAACACCCAGATAAGCAGGGATTGACACCAGACAAACAATCAAGCAGAAAGCAATGCCCTAATCGAGGAATTGCCAAGGAGAAAACCACACGCCCACCAACACTGGCAAGGCAAGCTACTGTATACAAACAGGGAGCAAAACCCACACTTAGTCACACTGACTATGTTACCTAGCTGGGTAATGAAACATCCTCAAGCAAACATCCAGGCCCAGAGAGCACCAAGGGCTCCACAATTCAACCCTGAGCTACAGATATTCTCTTCTATTGGATTTCTTTTAATGTTATGATGACTCCTTTTCATACTTCTGCTCAAAATGCAAGTCCAGACCTTGTGATCTGCTTTCTGCTTCGTTCCTCAGGGTTATGTTAAACTGAATTACAGTATCAAAGGGCTTCCTGCCAACATTCTTAGTAGGTGTCTTTCAGTAGGTATAATGGTATGTGGGAAAGACCTTGGGAGACGGAGCGAAGAGATGCTGCTTAGGGAACAGTCAGATAAGAGAGAGCAAAGCCCACAGAAAGAATTGTATTTTCAGACTTGCAGGATTCTGTTAATGTAGCTTTACAATAAAGTAGAATTAGCTTATCTGGTTGTGTTTCCTGTTTGGTCTACCTGGTAAGGCTGACATCAATGTTGCAAGTGTGAAAATACAATTCTCCTTTACAGCCTGAAAAACCAGCCAATTCTCCTTTACAGCCTGAAAAACTAGGGAGAGTCCCTTCTGAGCCTCTTGCCCCACCCACTATCCAGCTGCAGGCTAAGCTCTCTCTTATCTGACCGTTCCCCGGGCAGCGTCTCTTGGCCCAGTCTCCCAAGGTCTTTCCCACATACCATTACGGTAGTTGTCATGTACTACTGACACAGGAAACATGATTTAAACATAAAAATCGAAGTATTAACTAAAAAAACCTACCTATAAAGAATTGTAACTTTTAAACTCTATAATGGGAAGACAAAACACAATACTTAGAAAGATTCAATACATTATCTTGGCTTTCCCCAGCTGTGTTCTGTGTTGTTGACAGTTGCAGGAGAGAATCCACATTCACAAGATGTCTTGTAACTGTGTACTCTTGTGGCAAACGTTACAAGCCAGACGAAGACTGTTCCCTACCTAGAAGGTATTTCCTATGGCACAATCGTAGTAGGGCTTTGTTGACAGCACAAGTCTTCTCACCTTCAGAGAACAGCCAATCGCTTTGCTTCCCAGGAAATACCAGTATCCAGTTACAGACAAAGGGAAGAGGAAGGAATCGAGCTGTGCTATCAAATATTGCGGTGAATGTAGCTTGCACACCAGACAGCAGACGGCAGATTCATAGCTTTTGTAATGTGACCTTTTAATGGCCAGAAAGATGGCAAAAGATGGCACAGGGTGTCTCTCTCACACACCAAGGTCAAGACGGGAACCAGGTGAGGCACCTGTGGAAGACAGTTGGGGATAGCAAGAGCTGTTGCACTGCTACCCCAAAGCAGCCGGAGGGACCGGTGTGTGAAGACCTGGAGGGCCTCTGGAAGGAGAGGTTTGGCATCTCCCACCTTTCACCCTCGACTCAGAAATTTGGTACAAGTATAGATAAATTTAGACTGATATTTGAAGGATGCTAAGATATAAAGATTCAAAAGCAACAGAAAGAAGTTAAGCCATAGCACATCTAAAACAATTATGAAGCTAGCCAATTCATTCCTGACTTTAAAAAACCTACATATTTAAGAATAGGCACTTATAATATCTTAAAGGGGTAGCCATGAGAATTGATATGTATTATACTCAGATGAATAGTTTCCTAGCTTAAAAAATATTATTTTTGAAAAATTAAATAAAAGAGAAATATATCACTAGCTGTCTTACTCAACTTGCCCCAAAGTTTTATTTTCTACGTCCTCCCTAGAGATACATATTGGCAAATACCAAATAACTCTAAGTTCCATTACTATCCAAAAATAAAGTTCACTCATAAACAGGAATTTTGTTTTCTACATGATTTGATCTGAAGGTGTTACTGGCTCAGATAACAAGGCTTGAATTGGCAAGCAGGCAAGACTGCATGGAGTTGAATTAAAATAGCTTTCAACTCTTGTCTGTGAGAGAAGCTATAAATCCCCCCTTTTTTTTTTCCATCCAGCCCAGACCTTTTAGATGATGCCAATTTCAAAACAAAACCATTCATCACTTTACAAAATTGTACTGAGAGTTACAATATTAAAATATTAGAACTCTCATTATAAATTACAAACTGCCATTAAAACATGAACACACAAAAAGTATGTTCATGCCAATAATATTGTGCTAGATAATATGACAAATCATGTCCGGTTAAGATTCATTGGTCACCTTTAATACTGGCAGAATCTCAGCCACATTTGCTATGGATGGCAGCCAGCACTTCCTTTTTTCATTACTGTTATTATTTTGCTTTGGTGTTTGAAAATAAAAATAAAAATCTGTGGTCTCCCAAGCAAGGTCAGAAATAGTTCCACACTCCCTTGCTGTTCCTGTTTCGCCCTCTGCACATCTAAGTGGGGAAGTGGGGGAAACAGAGCCAAGAAGTAGAGATGTCATGATTTAAGCAACCCACGATGTCTTCGGTGACGTCAGTATTCACACTGGTATTGTAGAAGATGGGCCAAGTTGGTCCTTCATGGTCTCCAAAGAACCATGGTGTTGTCTCATTTATTCAGTGCATTGATCTATAAAGCACTCCCTCAATTAAGCCTCAAAGGATGGAATACTCTGGATAAAGGTGGCATTTTAGTGATCTTTCTATTATGGTCAGACCATATCTTGGTGACATTGAGTGTCATAGAAAGTATTCTCCCCTCTCCCTGGGGGGATAGAGCAACCCATGAGATTATCTGCCCTCAGGGATTTAAGGAATCCAATGGAATCCCAGAGGGATTTTCCATTAGTTAGAGCTGATGATTACAAGTTCTTGATCTTATTGTGGAATGTTAAGATTTGAGATACTATCAGTACATTCATTCCTCTTGAATTCTGTCAAATCCAGGTTCCTTCCTGGTTTTTGAGAGCTACACGTCTTAAATACTAGTTACATTTATCTCCCTCACCCAAATTTTCTTTTTTTGAATTCTTTTTTTAGCTTTTTAAAACTAACTTATCCAATGAAGCATTGCTGAATGTGAAAAGCTATTGCATACTATTTTGTAGGGATGCACAAACCCACTGCTCCATAAATGGAACATTCCAGAAAAGTCCAGAACATTTTGTTCCCATATTAGACCATGCCATTCTGGCCATTCCAGGAGTGAACTGGTTGTCCAATGGAAGTTAATCCTCTGAACTGGAAGCAGTTAATGGTTTTCCAACAAAAAAAAGGCCAGTTAGGGGGCCAACCACCCCTGGAACACTCCAGTTTGATTTTGGCTGAGCTCTAGAAGGCTGCTGAACCTCCTTCAGACCTGCTGGATTGGGATGGTCCGGAGGATGAATGGACACATAGGTCTTACACATACTGCCAGGCTTTTCCAAGTTAGCAGTGATTTTTAATAACATTTAACTATTTCTGTTTTGTGGTGGTTTTTAATCACTGTGAGTACCTGTAGAATGAAGGATGGGATATAAATCATCAGAATTAAAAATAAAAATGTTGAATAAATAAAACTATTGCCTCAGAAAGATTACTGAAACATAAAAGACAGCATTTTTCTATTTATTTGTTGTACTAAGTATTGCAACTGTAAGAAAATCTATGTGGATCACTTGTTTTACAACTACACTCAGTGTGGGAAAGTATAGAGTGAAGCTATGTTAAATGTGAAATGAGGTGAATTTTTTAATTTGCTAGATTTATATTCTACCTTTCCTCCAAGAGCTCACAGCAGTTTACATGGGAATCTCCATTTTGTCCCCTGTGTGGTAAGGGGCACTGGGAGATAGTGACCAACCTAAAGTCACTAAGTGACTTTCCGTGGCTAAGGTGGACCTGAACATGGGTCTCCCCTGTCCTGGTTAATTACTGTACTACACTGGCCAGTGTTTAAGCATGCACATTTGTACAATTATGCATTTATGTTGTCTCAGTTCAGCTGTGGTTGTGAAGAAGGCCAGGATGATGAGGAAGGTAATCTGACAACATCTGAGGACTCATCTGTTGTTCACTCTCCTCTAAATGAAAATGAGCACGTAAGGCAGGGGTTCCTAACCTTTTTGCCATCACGCCTCCCTTTAGTGTACAGGCATCCCCCAGTTTAAGAACAAGTTCCATTCCCAAGGTCTGTCCTTAAGTTGAATTTGTATGTAAACCAGAACAGTATTACTGTATAATACCGTGTAAGTAGTATTGTGTAATTAACTCAAACCAAAACCTGAATTTTGCTACAATAGGCTTTGTTCTTAACTCTGGGTCGTCCATAAACTGGGTGTTCTTAACCCGGGGACTACCTGTAATTTTAATGTACGCACCTCCTCTAAAAATCCAAACACCAAAATGAACACAAATGAACAATGAAAACAATACAATGAAACTTTGGGAAAGGTGGAGTTATTATAACGATGTGCAACTAAAAGGTTCTTCACACACACACCTGAACTCTGTCTGCACCTCCCCAAGGGGGTACATCTCGCAGTTTGGGAAACCCTGGCGTAAGGGGAAAAACTCACTGACTTAGTTAAAGTATAATAAATGGATGTATCAGTTATACAAACGACTTAAACTGTACTGTATTTAGACCAATGAAACATTGGCATTTTTAATGGCACTACCTCAGGATATGGAATAATATTACACAGTTAGATCTTTGTATTCCAACAGTCTTAAAATAGCAAGATAAGTAAACAAAATCAGCTGTCAGAGTCCTGTGTTGCTTAGTTTTTGCCAATTCCCAATGGAACAAAGGTTGTGGTTGTTGTTTTAATTTCTTGTCAGGAGATCATTCCCACAAAAATGAAAAAAATAATTTATTCCATCTTGTTGCTTGCTGTCTATTTTGGCTTCAAGCTCCAGAGAAAAGGATGGCATAGAATCTGTCCAAGATTTCATGCTGGGAGGATTGTACAATCTGATATAGGAGAATTCTATATAACTCCACTGCCTTGGTAAGGTAAGTACCCTGGTATTGTTTAGACTTACCAGGCCTTTGCAAGAGGATGGGAATAAATTCTTTTGCAGGACGCTATGGAATATGAATACTTCCCAAGCAATTTACAGTAGTCTTTCTGTGATCTGGATAGCAATTTTATTGAAACTCTCCAGAATGGGGGAAATGGCCTGGAAACGTGATCCAGTCACTTTTGAGTGCCTTCTGCTGGGCAGAAGAGCCAAATAAGCCCCCAGTTTTCCAAGGAGTTAGTAGCAATGACACAGGGGTGACAACATGAGATTGGTAAACATCTCAGAGCAAATCTTGCCTCAGCTGTCTTGAATCCACTTGAAGATCTATGCAGTAATGGAAGTGTTCTCTCTCCTACTATGACACCTATACAAAGCCAACCCACAGAAGTTTGGGGGGATGTCAACTACCCTTTGACCCACAAAAAAAAAAAGAGTAAACTATTTGATAGGCTATTATGATTTATTTGCATAATACTTTGCACATAAAATGCTTATGTGCCAACCTGGATGCAGTGCATGAAACAGATCTGAACTGATATAATTTTGGCCTTTATTTGTCTGGATTTTTTTTTTCTAATGATTTTTTTCTTATTTGAACAGCACAAGGATGTGAATAGGATACTTTGAGAAATGCTTGTTTTGCTCTTCCTCATTAATAAAAGGAGACAGGAGTTGTCACACTGAATGGATAAGAAGAGTAGTGAATGAGATTTCTCTAGACTCCGTAGAAGCAATCATTAATAAAGAAGACTTCCCTGAACTTCAGCATATTCTATAATGTCTGGCTAGTCTCCAGCGCTGCATTCCTGGAAAAAGTCATTGCTGGAATGGGTCTCAGCTCCTAGAGGTTCCGGATCAGACAGAACATTTCACTCTTGCTTCAGGTCTTATTAAAGAAAGGAGACTGCTTTGGTCATCTCGGTGGACAATCAGTGCCAAATATTAGATGGGGGGAGGGTATGTAGTTGTTATTTTTGAAGCCTTCTTCCAGTCTTCACTACTATCAACCACGGTACCCTCCTGATTCACCAGTTGGGGATGGGTCTTCCATAGTTTTATAGTGGTTCTAGCTCTTTCTTGAAGGAGGTGGTGCTAAGGGAGTACAGTCTGATATTATGGCTGCCAGTTTATGCTGCCCCCAACAGCTCAGTCTTATCCCCTGTACTATTCAAACACATGTACGACACAATCCTGCTTACGTTAACTGGAGTATTTGATGCCAATATGCTGATACCCAATTGTCTATTTCTTTACCATTTAAATGGGGGTGTTCCGCTGAACTCAGCCTGGAATCTGAATGTCCAGGTTTTGACTACAGAGTGAAATTTCTGAGCTAAAATTAATGTGCCAACTGCACCCAATTTCTAAAACTCACCGTTCTAGGCAAGGTAATATATGCCTTGGCTAGTTCTACCTTTGAAAAATACTTAGAAACTTCCATGGCTCCAGAACTAACTCCACTGACTACCAATATTTGAAATACAAGTCAACATGCTTTTATAACTTTAACAACTCTGCACAACATAACATATGCTTCCTGAAAGATTAAATGGTCCTTTACACATCTACTTAGGTATTCAGATATTCAGCAGACAACCTTCTCTCGATCGTGCTAGTGATCAGAGGAACATCTTGTTGAGTACACAAGAACTTTCTTTGTACTTGCTCTCAGATTTTGGAATTCTCTGCCAAGAAAGATCAACTTCACTTGGCAGACCAAAATATTTTTATTTAGGAAGAACTTTAACATGTAAATGCATTTTCCTGAAGTTGGGCATGGTATGTTTTTAATTATGTCCTACTTTTTTAATTACCTGCCTTAATTGTCATCTGTTGGCAAGAAAGTGGAAAATAAATGAACAAGTAAAATAACATTTCATATGGAGTATAGTCTATAGCTTGCAACACTATTCATATAACGTGAAGACATCTGCTGAATGTATTTCGGTTTCTGCCTCCTGTCTATAATACAAATGAGTTTGGATTCTACTAGTCTCCACTGCTGGGTTGCTGGGTGACTTAGTCCTTAGTTCCTCCCACACATTCTAAAGAATATCTATATTGTCATCTGTTAGCTGAAGCCATGTGACCGAACATTTGATATCCTTTTTGTGTAGATGCCTGTCTGTTAGAATTAAAAAGAAAAATAACTACCAACGTTTTACACATAAAAAGCTCAGGAGAAGAAAAGGGTTGTGGGAAATATTTAAGACAGTTCTGTGTTGTAACTCTAGTATTCTGGATTCCTGAAAATAGTTGGAAGTCGCTGAGAAGTAGCAGGTTAAAAGGTATTGAAATATCAAAGGAATCAAAGGTTAAACATCAAGACCTACCTATGGTGGGAATTGCTATGTAGCTATCAAAAAATGATTCTTTGGGTATGGAAAAATAATCGAGCTTATATTCTGTAATGTAGGCTGACATACATTTCTTTAAGGAAAGATTTCTCTCCGATCAACAGTATTATCAACTCTCAGGACTGATGCAGAGAGGTATCGGGTGGAGACTAGGCTGGAAGATGAGCGCAAGCTTTCAACCTCAGTGTTGGAATAATAAATAGAAAGTAAGTATCTCCCCTAATGGCTTTTCAGAAGGAGAAAGACTGGTGTCTTTCAGTCAAACGTGCTTGCTCAGATTCGATAAGTGGGTTCAATTCTATACAGAGAGCAATTCTTACTCAACTCCATAAGTGGGCAAATCTGACAACCTGGAGGTATCTCATAGATAGGGTAGTTGCTATTATCCGATTCAAGGCGATCTTCTCGTGGCTAGGTTTTGTTCTACTATTTGTAAAATACGCCACACCTTGACCACACCAGGTTTATAATTATTGGCTTGTACCAGGCCTTATATTTGCTGTTTCAGAGTTTGGGGTTCTTTTGGTTTCTGAGCTGATCTATGCCTGTAATAAAACGTCTTGTCTTGTCTCATGCATAGGGGAGGGCATAGAATATGTCCACGCAGACTGTGAAGGGTAGAAGGGAAAGGAGGAATTCCAGGGGTAATAGAAATTAACAGCAAATAGGAAATGGGGCAAAGGCCCAGAGAGGGCAATATTTGAGAAAAAGATATGCTATGCTATGATGATGGCATTGTTGGGAAGAAGCCAGAGCTGAAATAAATGGAATGATCATTATGGACTTGTGCACGTGGATGTGCTCAAAAGCTACGGTGCAAAATTCTGGAACAATCATCTCAGATATTGCTTTGCTGTTATTAGCAACACTTCCAAGCCGGAACTGATGAGGAGCCAGTATGCACGGAGCCCACGTCTGGAGGATTGGAATACACAGAATTATTTACCTATAGTACCTATTCCCAGAAAGCAACTTAAAAGCAGGGTAAACTCATTGGGGGCAGGGGGTAAATTTCTTTCCAGCAAGAAGTTTGCTTTTATTTAGGTTTCAGCCTACGGACGCAGCCTCCACTGTTTGGATGGGTTCCTTACTCCAAAGATATGTCATCATTAGATTTTGGAATGCTACCCTATGTTGGGGCACATTGAGACCTTCACATGTGGAAAATGAAGGTATCAGAAATAAAAAAGCTTTTTCCCTTCATGTGAGTTTAGTGCATGTAGTCATAATTCATATTTGTTCTTTCCAATTTGAGGTGACAATGCAAAATAGTTATTGACTACCAATCAGTAGTGCATTCCAGCATTATCTTGACTGGCTGGGAAGTCCTGTGCAATGCAGAGGAGTCCAGTACAATGGTATTCCCCAACCAAATTGCTGGGGATGATGGGAGCTGTAGTCCAATAATCTAGAAGGCATCCGGTTCTGGACAGATCCTCTAGAACATGCTTTCAGCTCATATGGGAAAGAACTGGAAAGATGGTGTGCTTCACCATGAGCAGTTGATGGAAGAGGGGAAAGAGAAGGTTTCTTAGGGGTGGGCAGCCTGGTGGGAAATGCCACACTCAGAGCTGTGGAAGGGGAAGCATGGAGAGATGGGACAATGCACACCACGCTTGCTCTACTTGCCCCATTTGGATTTTGTTTTGTCCAAAATATTCTGGATGTTGTTTCTGCCAGAACAGTACAGCAGAATTTCTGGAACACAATGGTTTGGTCTGGATTTGAAACCAAAGCATTTTTTCAGTTTTGTACTCACACCTGCTACACATCATTATGTGTGATGTACAAAGCTTGAAGAATAACTAATTCAGCTTTGAAACACACTGGCTGCTGGAATTGGCTTCCTCCAATTTTATCATGCCTGCTGGATTAATGAAATTATTGGTTGAAACTACCTTGGGTAGATTTATTCTTTCAATAGGCCTTTCTGGTGACTGACACTGCCAAGAAAGAGACAACCTGTCCAACCCTTTGTCTATGAGGGACTTCAGGAGCTCCCTTCTTTTTTCGCGCTGTGATAGGACCAGAACAAGGATTTTACTATAACAATGGAAGAAAAGAGAACTTTTGACCAAGCTTTCCTGCTTCTAATTTGGGACAATAAAATGCATGGAAACTTGTGCATAATAGCTTTCAATAAAATAAGTTCAGATTTCTAATTCCAGCTAGATGGGAAATCTCCAGAGAATATCAGGACTGTAGACTACTATCTCAAAAAACTTTCCAGAAGATGGCCATCTGAATGGTTGCTTCATGTGTCCATGAAGTCCATCAAGCCTGACATAGGAAAATTTACCTTATTTTCTCAAGGAACACATCAGTAATAACATAATAAACCTTTAAAGAATTAAATAACTAAATTACTCATGTTCGTGATGAATGCGTTTTGACTGTTGTCAATACATGTATGCTAATTGATTCTTGACAATTATAGTTAGAAGCAGTCATTTATTTCTACAGACTCCCATATCTGTAACTTAGTTCTCCATTTCACATACAGAACCTCCTTGTCAGCAGCCCTTATCACTCAACCTTCTATCTTGTTACTACTCTTTATCTGACACATACCCTAACTCCCAGGCACTTCAAGAAGCTTTTAATAACCTTATTCATGATGTGGTTCTCACTTGTCACTTCAGCACCATTTCCTGATAACTTTAAATCATGGGTCTGATATTTCACAGGAATGAGTGGTGTGAGTCTCCTTTATTTTAAAACATTATGTTTCTATTATTTTATATCTAATTTCTGAAATAAAACAGTAATCCTCTGATTAAATGCATAAATTCCAATAAAGTGAATGGAACTTAATTCTGAACAGACATGAATAGGCTTGTTATATGTTGGTAGTTATTACAGGTAGTCCTCAATTTACAACCACAACTGGGACCAGAACTTCTGTCGCTAAGTGATGTGGTCGTTAAGTAAGTCACGCCCAATTTTACAACTTTTTTTACCACAGTTGTTAAGCAAATCACACAGTTGTTATGTGAATCTGGCTTCTCCCATTGACTTTGCTTGTTGGAAACCCCCTGGGAAGGTTGCAAATGGTGATCACATGACCCCAGGACACTGAAACTGTCATAAATACATGCTGGCTGCTAAGCACCCTAATTCTGATCACGTGACTGTGGGGACGCTATGATGGTCATAAGTCATAACCATGTTAATGGTTAGGAATTTTGGAAGTTGATCCCAAGACATCTACAGAGCATCATGCTGGGGAAACTTGGTAATGTCTATGATGATCAGAAAGTCCACGGTTTTGCTTCATTGCTTTATTTCAGTTTGAAATGCTTCTAACATAATTTTCTAAATGCTAAAAACAATAATAAATATAAGTATTAATACATGTAAGACTTTAAAAAGTATTTTTTCATTTGTTCTGGAAGGCATAAAACACAAAATATCAAAACCATGAAATGAAAGAATGGGTTTAAGTTATATGTAATAAACTTTGTCTAACACTGAATACTATTAATCATTGTTAACTATTCTCATACTGAATATTATACTCAAATAACAGGTAACCCGTAAACTCAAATCAGACATAAAATATTTATCTAGTTTTTTTTAAAGTTACAAAATAGCCCAACTTTTGCATAGGAGACTTTCAAGAAAAAATTTCAGGCCAAATTTGCTTAATCTCCAAAGTTTCATTTTCTACCTCACATTCTTGTATCTGAACAGTGCACTCCATACATGTCTTTAAACAATGAAATGCATTAAAAATAGACTGCTATATTTACAAAAGAATGGGCCTTGTCTGGCCAGTGAGGAAAGATGAACTTGGCTGATTTCTGTACTGGGGCATACAGATTGTGAAGGAAGGGATGGCAGAATGACTCCAGCCTTTCTTTTGCTCCATTCCTTCAATCTTAAAAAAAAATGTTTTAAAGCCCTGATAGGAGCCGCAGGGGAGGAAGGGAAGAGGGGAAGAGGTGCTGCTGTGAAGGGCTACACCAGCTCTTCCTCGGCTGTCACTCCAAAGTTAGCTGTTGCTTCAATCAGGAGCAGCCCCCTCTCCCTCCTCTGCTCCATCAGCGAAGAGATGCTTCGTGGTGACTATGGAGGTGAGGTGAGACCCTTGTGGGCTTGAACTCTTTGCTGCTGTGGCAGGAAGACACCCGTGTGTGACTCTCCTCCCTTTCCCCTACTTTCTCCCACCTGCTCTCAATTTTCACAGCCGGGGAGGTGGAATCTTGGGGCCCAAAGAATTTTAGTCCTGTTATTTCTTTTTTTATAAATGCATATGTTCAATGACTGATGACTGACCCACCCACATCAGTGAGACCGAAAAACAAAAATTGCTATCATGGACAAGAGCTGGTGTCCTGGTAGCATATCATCCCAAGACAGGGAATCAAGAAGACAAGGATGACTTTTTAAAAATCCAGCCTCCGCATGACAAGCGTGCAATAATCCCAGACTATGTACCGGGGAAGTTAGCTCTAGTCAATTCAGTAGGGCAACTTTGGATGGTATCCAAATGAATCCAATATTGTAATTAACATCTCTGTGCAATCACTGGGATTACCCAGCGGGCATTCCATCAAGTAATCATATAAAAATGAGTCATTGCATGAAAATATTATTTGTGAATCAGTGCTAATTATGTTGCAAATGAGCAAGTATTTTTCACTTTTGGAATACATAACTTCATGTTCTGCTAACAGACACAAGCCAACTGCTGCAACGTTTGCATTTCATCACAGTGTCGGATGTTCTTAACATGAGGATGGCCGAACTATTCAGAAAGGCAGAAGGGAACTATAGCGTTCTGAACTGCCCACTATCTATTCCATGGCTAATACACTGGCTTGTTCAAAATAATGCATGGCATATACTCCCAGAATTTCTTGACATATAAATCCTCACTGGATGATAGAAGGAGAGCAGACAAGGAGACCAGACTATGAGGAACCAGACCCTGGTATCAAGGATGAGACGGAATCATGCCTTGCTGTTGCTAATTTTGCAATAGCAGACTGTGTACTGATGAGGAGTTTTGACTGGCCCACAAGAGCCAACTGATGCTACTGGATTAAAAGCCAAACAGGTGAGAGGTGGAGAAATGAGGTTGCATGGAAAAGCCCCTTAGGAGAGATGATCTACTCAGGAGTAGGCTGTTTTCATCAGCTCATCTGGCTCTTGCCACTGGAGCTGCACTAGAACATCTTCCGTAACAGCCCAATTTCCTGTACTTCCCTGACTTGACTGCAAGAAGCCTTGTCTCTTTGCTTGGGCCCCATAGTGCATTAGGCTCGGACACTGTACTTCAAAACTTGGACCACACTAGGACAAAGACAGAAATCGCCTCTCAATTCTACTATGCGCACTTGTATGTATTTTTATTTTGAATTCTTTTGCTAAAATTTGTGGGCCAAGAAATCATGTGATCAGAACTAATGTTGTAAGAATGTGAACTTTCTGGAGCGTAGCTATTAAAGGTGCAAGAATACCATCTTCAGCTAGACAACAGCTAATTCAAATAGAAAAATTCATCTACACTGAAGCATTTGTGGAAGACAACAGTTGGTTTCAATAGCCCTTTCCAAAATGTTATATTATTCATTCTGTCATTATATTAAATGGGGATTAGAAACATCTGTGCCAAAATCACAACCCATAATCTCTAATAAGATTATTCACCAAGCTTGCTTTATTCAAGGTAGTATAATACTACAGTTAGGCTCTTCCTAAAGAAACATGCTATATAATACTGCTTGCAGCTATTTTTTTCCTGGCAATCTTCTCTTGTAAACAGGCTTAGCTGTGAGTTTCATCCAGGATTGTAAAGCTTAGCACCATACTGCATTGCCATGATTAGGTATGCATCAATCTGCTGTAACCACCCTTAATCACCAATGTGGGCTCCCGAATACCTGTTGACGCCATCGCTGATGCACTCAGGAAGAGCAAGGCTACATCCGAACAGCATAATGTGTTGATAGCAGCCGAGGCGGTTGAGATAGCCAAAGAACTTGAGAAATTTTTCCATTTCAATGCTTCTGACAATGGCGAGAACCGATGTTAGAGTGGTCAGGTTATAGGGCAGCATTTCACACTGGCTGTAGCTGATGTTTATGCACAAACCTGTGAAATGAGAACATACTTGTGATAGATACTAAAAGCAGGATTCTACTAAAAGCCAAAAGTCATAGGCTAGTTCAAAACATATGAAGCTGCTATCTTAATGGCTAAATTATTTTATTATGAATATCTGATACTGCCCTTACAAAGGCGGTTCACAACAGTTGAAATAGAAAAAACTTTAAAAGTCAATAAAATAATTAGAACATGCAAACAACGTAGCAATCGTGTAACTGAAAGGACGAAATAAAAAAGTTTTTCTCTAAAAGCTAAGAAAGTTTTAGCCAACTGTGATTCTGGACCGTATATTCTGCAATTTGGAGTGATGCAGAAGAAAGGCCTTTCTCCTACATCCAAGTGGGTCTCTGTAGGCAATGACACCCTCAGGAAAGTAGCTGGATCACTGATTTGGCTTTGCAGTTTTTGAAGGTACTATGATGTTGATCATGTCATTTCCAGTCCCTCCCTTACAGATTTACACCATGCAATATTATTTTTCACTATGGTTGCCACCTGAATTGATCTTTCTCTTGAACTGTCCACTACAATCTTCATTCATCTTTCCTACACAGTCACAGGGGCTAAGACACATTCAGTGTGTAGATCAAATTAAGACTAATGTGCATGATCAGCTGGTAATTTCTGCCCACTCACCCAGTCTGGAAAGGTCCTTTTCAGAATTATCACAGTTTTCCTGACTCCTTTGCACTCTTAATAATTTGTTACTCACCCCAATTTCAGATTACACATGAAATAATATCAATGTCTAATACAGATCCTTTGGTCTTATAAAGCATAAGCACAAATACTGTATAATGAGATGCACGTAACATGGTAGAAGAAAACATGACACCTTCTAAGACTTAGGTTCCCTGTGGTAATTAAGTATACTCGAGCACGCAAGCACCCAGGGATGTGGTGGACTGGGGACCTAGTTCCATACGCAGATCCACCACCTACAACACTCCAGTTCTTTCCCCAAGACCCGGGGACAGCTTCCTCAGTAAGTTCTACCACAAGCCCACTTTATTTCAGAGGAGCCCTTCTCTGTGCCAGTTCACTCTTGAGTAAAACAGAAATCCTATTCTGCCTTTGCTCAGTAGCTTAGCCACGCACAGAGAGTAGGCTAAAGTTAAAGCCCTTTCGGCATGGAAGTGTCAATTCAGTGTCAAAAAGGGGGGTTTTATTATGTATATCAAGATTACAGAAGTGGTCAGGTATTGAAAGACAAAGAGAGGGGGAAAAAATTCAAAAATAACAATAGATTCTGCCAGGCCCATCTCAGGGAATGTTCTTCCAGCCAGGAATACACACACACACACACACACACACCCAAACACAATAAAACAACAGACCACAAATCTCAGATCTTTCCATACAAAACAAAATTATGGTTCTAATTTGCTTCTAGTTCCTACATTGCAATGCATTATTTATCTCTCCCGTTCCCAATTGCAGGGAACTTTGAGCCAGCCAAGAAAAGGCTGCCGTGTTCCTCCCATGAAAGACCAGGCACAAGAAAGTTAAAAACGGAGCTTGGTCTTCCTGTCCTTTTAAAAACTCACCCCACTGATTCTAAGCCCACCATGTTCGTTTATTTCCTCCAGCTATCTGTATGCCATCCACTCCCTGGACTCTAGGCAGATTGTAGAGCTAAGAACACACTAATACAATCCATATAATAAAATCAAAATAAGGACGTTTTCCTCTGCTGATGTCAACTATTGAGAACCTCCAATTTGAAGGCCCTGAAAAATAGCACTTCTTGCATGACAATAGGATTGGGGCCATCCTGACCTCAGGAGCAGGGGCAGAACTTGCAACAGGGAGAGTGCTGCTGCTGTTGAAGCTATCTTCCAGGCCATCCTCTCCTTGATTTCTTGGGACTGAGTATCTATAGCACACCCAACGACAGTGTTTCTCAACCTTAGCAACCTTAAGATGTCTGGACTTCAACGGCCCACTCCCAGAATTCCCCAGCCAGGCATCTTAAAGTTGCTGAGGTTGAGAAACACTGCCCTACAGCCTGGAGTTAAGCAAATCTTTATTTGCATAAACATTTCAGTTAGTTTGTTAAAAGCAAGAACATTACTATCTTTTATAACTATGTCAAGTGAATAAATATGCCGCATGTCAAGGAGGTCCTCGACGTCTTATTTGAGGTACAGAATAAAGTACTGCTTTACATACTACAAATCTGCATGTTTGTTATTGCTATGTTGCCATTAGTATTCATTAATAAGGGAGAAGATATCTAATGTACTTCTAGCAATAATATTGGAAATGAGTCCTTATAGACCCAGGCAAACATTAAGGTAATAAAACTCAACAGCTATAACTTCAATTTCTAAAGGTAACAGCCTTAATTCTGATTCCATAAATATATGAGTGATGGCGTCATACCCAATATATGCTATCACATCTGTTTATGTATTGTTTTAATGTCATAGTGTTACTTAAGAAATATATTTTGCAATGTGTTTTTTTTTTTATTTTGATTGCCCAGAATATAGCTTCAGACAAGTAGATTGTTATTGTCAAGTAGGAATTTTAGTTTTACCTTTTTCACTCAGTCAGTAAACAAATTAGACAAATTGTGTCCATTCACATTTGAATCACTGCACTGAATATATTTCTACCAGATGTCTATCTTGTTGGAAGAAAGAAAATCTTCAAACACAAAATGTTCTTGCATGAAAAACAAAATCTACAGAAGGAAACTGTTTGACATTGCTCAGTGTGAGGTTGTCACGGTCGTAACTCAATTTAATCAAACCAATATTCACCGTAGAGGTTCAAATGCAAAACTGGGTAATCTTTCCCCTAGGTCCTCTTTGATCCCAGTTGGAGCAAGAGGAAATAGAAAATGATGATATTCCAAAAGAAAAATTAGTGTCATGAATTCTATTATTTTGTTTAATTTTCTGCCAAAAGATGATGCTTATTATTCTCAAAATAGCTTGGCCTTTCACCCAAGAATAATCATTTGCTACAAATGCAGTGTTTATGGACCATCCTGAATACCTATAGTAGTCTTAGTAGCTACTCTTCTGAATGGTTTGTCACTTGTAAGCAATGTTTAGTTCTATGATCTCCCAGTTGTCCCAAGTAACTTCAGACTTCTATCTGGTCCATGATTTCTAGCCAAGTGATCCATAAGTATTTGTTGACCTTAGATTTTATTTATTTGTTTGTTTGTTTGTTTGTTTATTTATTTATTGCAGATTGCTAAAGTTTAAAATAAATTGTTGAGTAACATAACATATCTCATCTATGCTTAGAGTCTCTGCTAAGTGCTATTTACTTATTGCAGGACTAGAACAGTCAGTGTAGCTAACTGACTAATTATAAATGTACATTAGCAGGTGTAATGACCATCATTATCACATTACATTGACTGAAATGAAATTTGTATGAGCGTTTGCTTTATCACTGTAGCTATTACCTGCGCAATTCAGTGCAAACTCATATACAGACTGGGAAGTCCCACTGTATTCAGTGAGGCTAATCCCTTGAGGTTTGGACTCCTACCTCACCTGACTGTTAAAGGTAGCAGGGAGGAGACTGAGAGATGGATCCAGGCTTGGTCATCACCTCCTTGAGGGGAAGGGAGGTTCTAGCCGCACAGAAAGGGGCTCTGGTCTGCCCACTCCTCAAGAAGCATCTTTAAATCCATCGTCACTCTCATGGAAGAATGGTACCAGAACCTGGATGAAGGGAGCATGACCACCCTTCTCCTGCACACTTATTCTGCATCCTCTGCTTCTTGAGCCTTGAGCACCAATCCCTGCTTTTCTTCCTTCACCTTAGATAAATCCTTTATTTTACATTTCCGTGTTACCAAAGGAATTACAACACTGCAAACACAGGGCTATCCTATACACATAACAGACATCTTGAAGTAATACAGAGAGCTGCTTCAAAAGGTTATGGAAAATTCTCATTAATTGTCTCTGTTTTCTTTCACTCCCTCCGATTTTGCTGCTTTCTCCTATTAGAGAAAGGAGCTCTGCAGGGAGAAAGAACTGGGGAGAAGAGTTAAGAAAGAAATTTATTCTTGTACTCAACAATGCCTATATGTGTGTGTGTGTGTGTGTGTGGGTATACACATACACACACACACATACACACACATACACGCACTCAATTTTGTGCCATTATGAATAAAGCATTGGAAATATTTTTAAAAGGTCTGTAACTTTGTATAGTGGTAAGAAGTCATAGCTAATTGATATGTGCTGTTTAACTGTCCTTGCATGTAACTCAACGGAATGACAAGCAAGTTATACATGAAACTGAAATAACACATGTGAGAATCGGCAGGCATTACCCAAAATATCTGTAAGAATTATTTGCCACAATGAGTTTCCAGTCAGATATGAACTTCTGTAGGTGAACTTTCTGTGATGATCAAATGTTTTAAGCCATGGCTTGTTGAAGAAGCCAGAAGAGGCTGGGCTCACATACTGCAGTAAGTCACAAACTAAGGTACACAAACCACAATAGCCTACTTTGTGAAACGTGTTAAGCCCAAATCCAAACATATTGCCTTATGGCTTGAATTAGAACCACATGTTAACTCACTCTACATCTTAAAAATGAAAGTAGTGTTAGATAAAAAGAGCTTTGTGGCCTGGGTGTCCTTATGTTTTGTTTCTCAGTCAACCAAACTAGTTGCACAGCAAATGCACTTTTATTAGAGGTTTCAAGCTATTTGCCATGTTATGCAACGCCCAAATCTCATTATGAAACTGAACACTTATGAGCAAGTTCAACATTTCGTTACTCATTAGAGAAATCTGTAGCCCTTCAGAGCAATGCAGCCCATCTCCTGTACTCTTTCTCAATTAACAGTATGTGTGTCCTTCATATAATGGATCAATTAAACCTCTGTTGAGATATATGCACAGTATCAAGTCACCAAGAAACAAACATCTGAATTTATGCGGACGGTGATCAAGTGGAACCAGATGATTACAGTATAGAAGAGGAAATAAGAGCGTCACCTCAACAAAGCAAGCATGAGGAAGTAGTAAGTAAGCAATAAAACAAGCATTAAAATTTACACTCTGTGAAAAACCCCAAATAAGTTCAGTAAAAGCCAGACCTAAGCCTCTTTACTGCAGGGTTTCTACTTGGACAGCAGAGCTCCTTTTTTCACCCTGTCTGCTTCAGTTATTTACAACACTATAAAATTTGGTGCATCAATTCCGCAGTTCCTTCTTTTTCTGCTTTGTTTGGCAAAATGTCTGCGTCTGTGGGTGGGTAATGTTGAACTGTACTAAGAAATACCATACAAAGAAATCAAAATGACAAGGACATTCTCTTTAATGATGAATATTTCCCAAAGTAAAATAAAGTACTGTTTTATTCAATTTACAGTGATATTTTTGACTCTTTCAGAGCTGTTCTCAAAATCCATTTCTGAATTTAAACACCACTAGTGTGAAAACATGTCCCAGTCTTATATCAAAGTAAAGGATGCAGGCTACCAAAAGAAAAGGGCTACTTCAAATGTACTTACCTATGCTAAAATTCAGTTTAAAGCAATATGGCTTGCTTCAATTAGAGTTAAGTGAGACTAATTATTTTGGGATTGGAGCTATTAATTTCAGCATGGCTGACTTGCTGCCAACGAAGCAACACTCTTGAATAAGCAGACAGTTTTAAGAAGTGAAAGCAGCTGAATGCTTCATGCTCAACTTGCTTAATGTATTTTAACACGCTTAATGGGACCTGCTAAGTGACGGCATACCTCTGCTGTTGACTTTTCCAAAAATAAACACCTTCGTCTGCTGCTGCCCTGGTTGGGATCTGTAATCGCTCACCTTTGCTTGTATAAACAAGTTTGCAGTAACCAGTTAGGCATCTGACTGCCAGGGGCTCAATATTAATAAGTAGCTTTTGTCAAAGCCTAACCCAAATGAGCAAAGAGATGCTATGGAAACCACCTTTGTTAAGTGACAGTACCTGTACGTCTAAGAATCTCTCCAATCATCACACCACTTTCTTGTGTCCTAATGACGAATGCATATTAACATAAACTTACCTTTTTTCAAGCCCACATCTTGCACGGCAGATGGTTTGGTAGGTGTCACCGTAGGGACAGAAGACGTCTTGCCTATGACTTTGACGGATGGGTTGGTGGACCACAGCTCTTCTGCTGCCTCCTCTGATTTCACTGCTGGAGTCTGAGGGACAACCTGAGAGGTTCCCCTAAGTATACTAACATTCGTGTGCATCTGGTTGACATGAGGAGATGCGTTTGTTGTCCAAGCGGGTAGCTCCATTTTATTGTCCGTTGAAGGAACCACAACTGGATCACTTTTACTCATGTTAGGAAAAAGACTGTCAGTGCCAATTAAGTCACTTCCATTTGAATGAACAGACTTTTTCCCCAACGTACCTGCATTGGAGAAAAATAATAAAACCTATTATTAACCTTCCTGGCAAATAGAAGGGGTAGAAATGGAAGCAGTAACAGACTTCATTTATTTGGGCTCCAAGAACGCCGCAGACGGAGACTGCAGCCATGAAATTAAAAGACGCTTGCTCCTTGGGAGAAAAGCTATGGCAAACCTAGATAGCATATTAAAAAGCAGAGACGTCACCTTGCTGACAAAGATCCGCATAGTCAAAGCTATGGTTTTTCCAGTAGTAATGTATGGCTGTGAGAGCTGGACCATAAAAAAGGCCGAGCGCCGAAGAATTGATGCCTTTGAACTGTGGTGCTGGAGAAGACTCTTGAGAGTCCCCTGGACTGCTAGGAGGTCAAACCAGTCAATCTTAAAGGAAATCAACCCTGATTGCTCATTGGAAGGATCGATAATGAAGCTCCGGCTCAGATATTTTGGTCACCTAATGCGAAGAGAGATCTCTTTGGAAAAGACCCTGATGCTGGGAAAGATTGAAGGCAAAAGGAGAAGAGGACGGCAGAGGATGAGATGGTTAGATAGCATCACTGAAGCAATGAGCATGAAACTGAGCCAACTCAGGGAGGCAGTGAAGGACAGGAAGGCCTGGCGCGATATGGCTCATGGGGTCACGAAGAGTCGGACACGACTTAACGACTGAACAACAACAACATTATTAACCTATATTAACTTCCAGGAAACGTTCCACACACAACCTGTTATGCAAAAAAAGGCAGTTGAAAAACGTGGCATATTGGAAGGGTAAGATATTGTTTTACTTTCTTTTGATTTTAATTCTAGCCATCATGACAACTGGTTACCAATAGTTTTCCATCCATTATTTAATTTCCTGGTCTTCACCTAGCCAGTTGTACCTTTAAAAATCCACTTTATAACTCCATAATGGGTTCCACAGAACACAGTCCACATTGTATGATTGTATTATTGTCCAACTTACAGATACACACACACACGCACACATACATACAGTTAAATTGATTTAAGAGTACAGTACACACAACATACCGTACAATCTTTTCTACGGTATGTTGTGGGTTCAAATGCTTCCATCAGGTTTAGTAACGTTCTATGTTTGTCCCCCACCATCTTCTCGCTTGAGGAAGGAATTTCATAGACGTTTCTGATACTACATCTTTATAGAAGCTTTTTCACAGACCAACATTTATTTTACCATCCTTGAGGATTTCAGAACTGCAGTCTCTCACCAACTGATCCATGGTTATTCACTCACTGTCAAAACTGAATGCTTTATTCCTAAAGTCCTGGCAATCTGCTACTTTTTATTTATGTATTTTTTTACTGAATATTCTCCATATTTATGTTAAATATTTATTTTAAAATGCATGCATGTTGCTCTGCATAACATAATTTAGTGTGTCTGTGTGTAAACCTGTGTGTGTAAGAATGTCTTTATATAATGTGTCTTTATATAATGTATTTACCATGATAATACATTAAAATATTAATTTAAATATTTAAATTTATTAATTTAACATTCCTTGGTGTAGAGGCGGACATTGATGAGCCCAAGAACGGACCCCAACTGAATATTGAATTATATTTTTATCTCTGTATCTTACAATGTGACAAATAAATAAAAATATCATAGCAAGTGGCAGCAAGTAGCACATCTTGGCTATCTTGAAAAAGTTAACCATGGTTGGAACTGGTTAGTACTTGCATGGATAACCACCAGAAATCCCAGGACTGTAGTGTAGACAGGGAAGTTTTAAAAAAACAAAAACTTTATGGAAGAAGGCAAACTGCATTGTTCCTAAGGAAACTATACGGATGTGTGTCTTTTAGTCACTAAAAGTCAAGTTCAATTTGAGGGAGACTTTATTTCTATCTCCAGTAGAATTGCATGCGCTTAAATATATACCTTATAGACAGAAGCAAATAATTACAGCTTAGAAAGCAAAGACAGAAAGCCAGAGACCTAAAAAGCTACAACTGCTGAGGCGTTGCCATCACGTAGCTGCCAAAATATATATCCACTGTCAGAGAAACAGAAGACCACTTTACCTTCAAGTATGACTTAAAGAGGATAGATATTAAAAACATGCAGAATATTCTGGCTATAAATTAGTGGGTGTCTTTGGGTAATTCATTTACCCATAGTTAACCTAACTCCATTAATCTAATCTAATCATCATCATCATCCAGTTTTCCGGGTTTATATAACACAGTAGGCCAAAATCTGCAATTCGTTAGGTTTACAAAAGTGGCCAATATGCTATGTACCAAAATCAAATACCTATTGCATTTGAAAGCAAAGCTTCCATAGATAATTTTTAGCAGTTTGCCACTTTTAGAGGATTCATATTTTATTTCAGATATAAAGATCTCTGCGTTTTAAGGAGCGCAGGTGATTATGTAAACTAACCAGAAACAAGCGAAATAGAACCTGAATACTTAGAATTATTATTACCTGAGAAATGTGTAAAGACAGATTATTTTCACAGTCACATTTACCGATAGTATTATCCACATCAAAGAATGAATTCCCTTCTTCAATGAGCAAAAGGGACTATTCTAAAATGCCAGAGCTCTCTGGTCCCCGTGTGACATTTCTTTCTTTCTACACCAGCTCCTGTGTATAACAGATACTCTTCCTATTCTCCATAGCCGTTCATTAATTCATTCATCTCCGGGGGTGTCTGCAAGGTATGGTTAAAAAAAAGTCCAGATGACCGCCACAGCGGTGCAGCTGAAGCTCTGCCCATTTTCTATGTGCCTCTATGTGAATCGGCAGGATGGCCATCACTACAAGACCTTTTCTTCATGAGTACTTCCAATCCCATCTCATTCACCAAATAAATATATCAAAAAGTTGGTCATCAGAAAATTGAACGGCCAACATAGACAAATATTACGCAGACTCATAACTGTTCAAGAAGTGAAAAAGGCAATAAAACAAATTAAATCAGGAAAAGCACCAGGTCCAGATGTGCTGATAGCTCAATATTACAAAGAACTAGAGGATCTGGTAGAGCCGTTGACAACACAATGAATGAAACTGAAGAAACAAGGGCAATACCATCAACGTGGGAAGAGGCATACATAACCCTGATTATAAAGAAGCAACCACAGTCATACATTCCCTGCTGAATGTAGATCAATACATTTTTACAACCGTATTAGATGATCAGTTGAAGAAATGTGTCCCAGATGTAATACGCATTGATCAAACAGGCTACATTCCAAACAACGTTGCCTTTCGTTTGTCCCTTGCCTTCTTGCCAATTCCTCCATATTATGCTGCAAAAATATCCGTTAAGGAGGAAAGAATAGCCATCTAGTGCCTTCAGACTGCGAGCACCAACAGCCAACAAGGTGCAAGCATCCAAATCAGTACAGGAAAACTGATGAGCAAAAGGCAGGTTGGCTCAAGGCGAGTGGATATTTCAGCTCCATACGCTTCTAGTAATTTAAGACTTTCATCAGTTCCTCCCGTTTCTCAGCAGCCTGGAGGAGGCTGACTTAATAATGGAAACAGTCTTCAACAGCAGCTATCCGCTGAAGAAAAAGCAGTGCCTCCAAACGATTTCCCAGTTGGCCTTTAAGTATTCCTGGGAGCCTTGGGCAATGCTCAGCCTGCAGTGAAAACTCAGAAACAGATTCTGATTCATTTCTGCACCTCTCCCAAGAGCGTTGCGATTGGAAGTAAAACGGAAGCTAGAGCTGTCAGCCACAAAATCATACTTGATTATTTCTTCATTCTCTCATGTCCTCCTACTATGGGCTTGGGAAAATATATCCTTTTTTTCAGACACAGTGAATACATCACACTAAGCCACAAATCATGGTTTATAAGCTTATCTTTGGCCCAGGCTTTGGAATTTATCCAGTGTGTATCGCTCATAGATATCAGCGGCTAGAACTCTTCTCCCCCGTGTGCTAGCATTTCATAAGCAAGGCATTTATGATATGTTAAAATGAAACAATTCCAGTAAAGCTTTAATTCATGCAGATTGCATCTTCATGCAGTCTTCCTTCCAGAGAATGTAACTCCATACAGAGTTCATTCTCCCTGACGATCAAGACGGAAAATAATATCTCAGGGATGTTTTCTTACACTGTATAAAAACAACGGTGTCATCATTTTGTACCACCAGATTATTGATGAAGCTCAATCTGTTTCTCTTTCGCCTTTGCTCACCCTTCCTTATACTCACCCGCAAATGAAAGGAGAATCACGACCAAAAGGATAAGACTACAAATGCATGGAATTAATATTAGCAGCGAGAGCCTGAAGTACTTTGCAGAGGCCAGTTTCTGAGAACAGCCATCCTCCATTTTATCTTCATCTGTTCCAGGAACCTGAAACACAGACGGAGATTTATAGTTCTATATGTACCCTATAACAGAAAACTGCCACTGAATCAAAACATTTTTTTCTAGCAGAAATGGCTGAGCCCGTAGGGTGAAAGGCTGGGGCTCTCAAACACTCTCTCCCAGAAGCCACTGAATCTTTATGCCCTGGTTCCGCCTTGGCATAGCAGCTTGGTAGTTCCCATTGCCACTACCAATCCCCCAAGAGGTGCCTCACTTGGCATCCATCTCCTACCTCCAGTGGAGGAGGGTCAGCCCTACAAGATAGACCAGACTAAGAAACCAACGCCATATAGAACAAGATTACTCGCTATTACTAAAATAGCTACAATAACAGAATCTTACAAGTCGGAGTGTGCTTCCCCTTCCCTCCCTTTATCTTCATGTGAACTAGGGAGCGGCTTCTCCGAAATGTTTTCTCAAGTTATTGTCTTGGCCCAGGCACAAGCCCCTCTTATCTGACCATTGCCTTGTTCGTAGCTCTTCCTCCTGTCCTTCAAGGCCGTTTCCTCTGCCCTCTACAAGGAGAGAGATCAGGTTCTAAAAACCTGCGCTGCTTTTCTGGCCCTCGAAAGGGAACAGTGGGCTAAAAATGAAAGAACTGCTATAATACAACCTCCTTGAGAGGCGTGCAACTAGAGGTCCCATCCCTTCCTTGGAAGATCAATCTCGCATGAGATAAAATCAACTCTTACTTTAAAAAATGGAAAAGACTGGATAGATGGAACCTGCTTTACTCTAAAAGAAATACACAGAAATACATGCAATGTTCCAAGCAAGCCACAAGATGTTGCTGACAGATGTCAGAAGAAAGACTCCTTCTTCTGAAATTATATTTCAGCTCACAAAAAGTGAATAAAGAGAAAAATAACGGCAGAATAAAATGGCTGAGCTTACACAGAATTCCCTGCTTGTACAGAAATATGAGAACAAGAAGCAATAAAGATTAAGTAGCACCGTGCAGAGAGATAAATCAAGAGTCTGGCAAGAATTTTACCCATCTCTACCGAGACGACGTTCCAAAGCAGAATTTCCTCTGCTTGGTCTTCTCTAGATTCTTAGAAAGTCCAAACTTTAACCAGAGGCTGTTTTGGGGTGGTGATTAAAACTCCTTTGTTCCCAAAGCTTCTTCCTTCATTCCTTCCTAAGTTCTGCTCAATTTTTAAAGGCTTCAGATTTTGAATAGGTAAATCTGTCTTTTGTGTAATGATAGAGGGCACCCTAGAAATGCATATAGAGATTGAGACTCTGGCTGGCACAAACAATCCATTCAATGTTTTTTCCAAATATAGTAGATAAATCTGGCATTTACTAAGATTTAGAAGCATTTAATACACAAAACATACTCCCTGTTTAAAAAAAAACTGTTTCCCCCAGGGCATATAGTACCATGTCTATAAGATAATTCAAATATTATAATTGTTAATCCCATATTGCAAGTTTCACTGAATGCAACTTGGAAGTCAACCTTTCCAAGCAATTATTCAGATTCTTGGTAAGGTTTGCTTTAGCAATATATTAAATATACTACATATACCTTAAAAGAGGTTAACTTAGCACTACACTAGTAAATATATATATATATAAAAAAGACATTTTCTGGCTGCTAAATCAATACATTGTCTAAAACCTATGGAACTTCTCTTAGCCAGACAAAATATTTAACTATTTCGTAGGAGTCAGCAAAAAGGATTCCAGCCGTGAACTAATAAATAAAGTAGGTCTCTTTCACCCTCACTGTTTCTTCTTGATTACCTTCCCCTCCTTACTACTATCTGTTGGTCCAGGAGACATCTGTCAACATGGGAACTTCTTCCCATCATCTCTCTATCCTGTCCTCACCCACGAAGAATTAAGCATGCACAATTTGATTAACATTTAACCCTTCCATATAGGAGAGTCATCTAATTTTAAATACATCTGTTTTAAATCTGTATTCAAGCTTGCTTAGTTATTCATTTATTTTAAAAATTGGATAAGCTGCCTCCTCACAGTTTGTGACTCTGGGCAGTGTACAACAATAAAATCAAGATCCAAAAAAGAAAAACAAAAATAAGTACCATACAAACCCAGCAGAAGAAAACAAATAAAGAAAAAAAAAACCCAACAATATATAAGCCACATGTAACCAAGGCTGGTGATAATATCACATTTTCACATCAAAAACAGACTCAGTTATTATTCTGGCTTAATACACAAGAGAAGAGCCCATATTTTATAGTTCTATGGGAGGCCAAAAGGGTTGTTGGCATCTATTAAATCATCCTGAAATAATTTGACAAGAACGTGCTTTATAAAATGATAATAGAAAAAACATTTCAACCAGTTCATTAATTCTGTCCAGAACTCAGCTCAGCTAATATTTAAAGAGGCAGAAAGCATAAACAATTAAACCAAAAAGAAGATTGTAAGTGGGCTCATACATTATGCTAAGCTATGGTTCGTTAAACCTTGGATTATTCAGTAATCCACAAATTAGTTAAGTTTATAACCACATTAAGATTGATGTATGTCTATACAGTCTATGTACACATAGTTGCAGCGGTCACAGCGTCCCCGTGGCTGCATGATCGCAATTCGGGCATTTGGCAATTGGCTCACAGTTATGACATCGCAGCGTCCCGTGGTCACATGATTGCCATTTGCAACCTTCACTGCTGGCTTCTGACAAGCAAAGTCAATGGGGAAGCCAACAGGAGGTCACAAATGGTGATCACGTGATCACAGGACATCGCGACTGCATGGAATTTGCCCAACAACAGCAACTGGGACTGTTGACTCTGTTGATGGAGTTGCCAGTCCCAATTACCGTTGTTAAGCAAGGACTACCTGTAGTGATATGTATGATGTGTGGAATGAAGAACTAGAATATCCAATTCTGGAAAATCAATAGGTCCAAATTTTAAGAAATATAAAATATACCTATTATGACTTAAGAAAGAAGTTAATTCATCAGAACATTTTGCTTTGCTTTGATTGGACTCATTAAAGCATGTTTTAAAAGTCTGGTAATCAGATTTCTTGGGTTGGCATTCTAAGAAACCTGAATGCTCTGTGACTCACATGATTCGACTGTGTCCACCTTCCTTTTGGTTTCAAGTTGTAATATATGTTGCTTTAGCCTCGGAGCTAAAAATATAGTAATAAAAGATGCAAATGTGATGCTGAATTATAGTCCCAAAAATTTATGAAGATTTGTCACTCAGTGGAGCCTGGGGGTCAGCAAAAAGACTTATTTTATGTTAATTGAAAGAAATCTATACTCCTAAATTATACAATAGATTCAAGGTATGTGTAATCAATTTTTGAAATATCTTTATATTCTAAAAGTGAGAAAATAGCACAATGTGATCTGCTTGGTATAGATGTAAATAACATGATTTATATTAATACCATATGAATCCTTTTTTCATTAGATTTCCCCCTTTAATTTATTGTAATTAATGCATGTAGGGTTTTTTACTGTATTTTAACCAATTTTGGGGTGAGGTTGATACGCCCAATTCTATAAGTATACAGAGAAATAAAGGAAGTAGCACACAGAGAAACAAATTAACAACTTGGTGCAGAACCCTTGTTAAACATTTTTACCTAATCCTACAGAAGTAGAAGACTCTTCAAACATCTCATCAGTTTCCTGGAGATTCTGGCCATTTATCGGGGGAGATACTAGTGCACCCCACTGGTTTCCCAGCCCTCATCCAGCAGCTCCTGCCTTGCCCTAAAAAGACTCTGAACTGTCCTATCTCTAGTAAAGAGCGCGCTGGGGGCATCTGTGTCTATAGGGCAAAAAGAGCATCTTTCCTACGAGAAGATATAGATTCTAACTCTAAGACAGGGAGATGTGTATTTTGTGAATGAGCTTGAGCTGTGAATGTCAGAATTTGCAGCCTCTTATTCACAACATCTCTGAAAATGATTCTAGTTACTCCTGGAACAACAGGAGGCACCCCTGGCTGGCTTGACATCCACGTGAAGAAACAATCCACCACAACACAAACATTTGGACATTGACTTGTCCCCTTGTGATCATCTACATTAAGTCCAGAATTTGAGAAACAAGGTCCAGCATAAACTGGACCTTGCAACTCACAGCTTGATTGCACAAATCCTTTCACTCTATCCCTTCAGCTTGCATCTCTGCAACTTCAGATGTCCCTGCAGCGGCCAAGGCTGGAATTAGAGTTATGTTCGGATTCCCCAAATTGTGCCTTCTTAATATGGCTGATTGGCAGTCCTGGATGATCTATTTCCTTGTTTCCTAATCTGCACGAGAAACCTTGCAAGAGGATGCCAAATGGCAGAACCGAGAACTAAATGCATCCATGTTAATTTTATCCCGCTGGCAGACGTGGAAAAAGCACGTGCTGCTCAAAACCCATGTTCTGAAGAGGCTTGAAATATTTTGTCCGCACTTTCTTCCCTTGGGTTTTTATCAGTGTCCTGTGTCAGCAAAGGCTTCAAAATCCAGTGTATTTCTTCTTCCCCTGCAAAATGAAGGAGCATGTCTTGCGTCTTTTTGGAACTGTCTTCTCCCATCACCACAAGAAGTTTTCCAGTCTTTTCGCTCAGTATTCCCAACGTGCACCAACAGCAGAAAAACAAGTTGTGAACTGAGAATTGAGCAGCAGGAACTTAAGTCATGATGAAAACTATACACAGCAGTCAGAACACTATTACTAAACTTCTTGTGAGATATTGCAGGCCTGTCTCCTCTTCAAAATGTATGTGTGTGAGAGAAAGAGAGAGAGGAGGAGGAAGGAAAGGCCTAAATTTGAAATTCAGGAGTGCAATCCACACAAAGAATTGTGCGCTCATTGTGGCCAAGGTAGCGTTTTGGTTAAACTAAAATATATTTATTAAATCTCTCACAGAACTCTCTGCAAGTTGACTGCAATTCTGTTACATTCTCACCACTCTACCACTGTTTTCCAAGTCCAAGTCAGCAAGGGAGAAGCTTAAACCTGGCTTGGATCCTATGAGCATAGACCTTTACAACGTCAAATATTGCTAATGTTAACAGAAGCAGTAGCTGAAACTCTGAAAATTAAATCCACAACAGGATGTGAAAATTGAATGGGCATCAGCTCTTGGAAGGAAAAAGAGGAATATTGTTGTCAAGGCATTTATGCACGAAGAGGAAAAGATACTTAAAAGCTAAGTCTTCGTGCTTGCTAAAGGTCTATTACAAAACAGAATTATTATATAATTGTACAGTGATATAACTTCCTTACAAACTATTCCTAACATAGAACATTCTTCCCATTTTTCATCTCCACTCCATCTCTGTTATTCTTCTTGTGTCTATTTTTAGATTCTAGGAATCTCAATTTCCTTATTATTTTCTCAGGTGCCATATAGGTGCATGGTTTGTGGAAAGAAAAAGGTAAGAAAATATATGTTTACTTGAGTTTAAGCCTTTTGAACAATTCTATAAAATCTTCTATTATGGGAATAGCATAAAATGCAAGAACAATTTTGTTTAATGGAACATTTCTCCGCTCTTATTGCGTCCTCAGAATGTCGCCCTGCAGCCCTGTTTAGGGTCACCCAGGCCCTCCTGGGAAAAGGGGGGGCAGAGGACTATTTGCAGGGTCGTGCAGAGGAATTTGCTGAACACCTGATGGACAAAATCACTCAGATCCATTCTCAGTTGGAAGCCAAGCGTGGAGCAGGTCCGGGGGAGCTGCCCAGGGAGCGTTCTTGCCCAGTTATCTGGGAACGGTTTGATCCTGTTGGCCCTGAGGAAGTGGATGGGGTCCTTGGGCTGTTAGTGCAGTTATCTGTATTCTAGATCCTTGTCCCTCCTGGTTAGTTAAAGCCACCAAGGAGGTGACTTTAGGGTGGGTTCTGGTGGTGGTCAATTCATCCTTGCAGGAGGGGGTGTTCCCAAAGCCTTTTAAGGAGGCTTGGGTCTGCCCCCTCCTCAGGAAACCATCGCTAGATTCCCACCCTTCTGGACAATTTTTGTCCAGTCTCCCATCTCCCCTTTCTAGGAAAGGTAGTGGAAAAGCTTCAGAGGATCCTGGAGGAAACGGATTATCTGGACCCCTATCAGTCAGGGTTCAGGCCCGGTTATGGGACAGAAACAGCATTGGTCGCACTACTGGCGAGAGCGGGATGGGGGGAGTGCATCCATCCTTGCTCTTCTTGACCTCTCGGCAGCTTTCAATACCATCAGCCATGGTATCCTTTTGGGTCGGCTGCAGGAGTTGGGGCTGGGTGGAACAATGTTGTGCTGGTTCACCTCCTTCCTCCAAGGCCGGTCCCAATCGGTGGTGATGGGGGGCGAGAGGTCCCATCCCCAGCCCCTCTTCTGTGCAGTGCCGCAGGGCTCAGTGCTTTCACCGCTCCTATTTAACATCTACATGAAACCGCTGGGTGATTTCATCCGGCACCATGGGGTGAGGTATCATCAGGATGCTGATGATACCCAACTATACATCTCCATCCCAGGTGCCTTAAGTGATGCTGTGACTACCCTTTCGCGGTGCCTGGAGGCTGTGGGGGCCTGGATGGGGGACAACAGGCTTCAGCTGAACCCTGGCAAGACGGAGTGGCTGTGGGTGCGGGGAGCCTCAAGATCTAGGAGTTTGTCATCTTTGGTTCTTGACGGGGTCGCACTACCCCAGACAGACCCAGTGCATAATCTGGGGGTCCTCCTGGACTCACGACTCCTGCTCGAAGAGCAGGTGGCAGTCGTGGCTAGGAGGGCCTTTGCACGACTTCATGTTGTGTGACAGTTATGCCCCTTCCTGGATCAGGAGGACCTCCGCACGGTCACTCATGCCCTGGTCACCTCCGGGTTGGACTACTGTAATGCGCTCTACATGGGGCTACCCTTGAAGAGTATCTGGAAGCTACAGCCGGTGCAGAATGCGGCAGCACGGACAGTTCTCAATGCCCCTAGGAGGGCACGTATAACACCGCTGTTGCGCGAGCTGCATTGGTTACCAGTTTGTTTCCAGGTCCAATTCAAGGTGTTGGTCATCACCTTTAAAGCCCTTCATGGCACAGGACCAGGTTATCTGAGGAACCGAATCGCCCCGGTCACTTCAGCCCGTCCCACTCGGTCCAGCAGAAGGGGCAGGTTGCAGACCCCACCAGTCAAGGAATTTCGATTGGTGGGGTCTAGGCAGAGAGCTTTTTCTGCTGCAGCTCCCGCCCTATGGAACATCCTGCCTCCTGAGATCCGGTGTGCCCCCTCCCTCTTGGCCTTCAGGAAAGGGATCAAATCCTGGCTCTGCCAGAAGGCCTGGGGGCCGGAGGGGGGCCTGCACCTGTGGAGATGGCTGGTGGGGTGATGGGTTTTTCCCCCCCCCCCCCCCGCATCTTGCAGGTTTTTAGGGCTAAAAATTATAGGAGGTTTTAGGGCATTTTTAATATATGTTTTTTAATTATTTATAAATTTTATCCATGGTTGGAGGGACTTGTGTTTTTTCTTTTTTATTATTGTGAGCTGCCCAGAGTCGCCCATTGGGGGAGATGGGCAGCATACAAGTTTGACAATAAATAAATGAACAGTGCTTTCTATAACAGCATACTCAAAACTAACAGGAGCTGACTTTGTCTCAAGTCTAAAACTAACCAGCATGTTTCTTTATTACCTATTGAGGGATAACAATATATGTATTATAATCACCCATGTACGACTCTCAGAGTTGGCTGACTGGATTGGCTCACAAGCTCTGTGCCATGACTACTGCTGAACAAACAAATAAATCAGTGATGAAGGAAATCAAGCTTAAGCTTTCTTTAGGAGCTCAAACAACAAGAGTGTGGCTTTCATATTTTTGATACATCACATGAAGGGAAAGACCACTAGGGAAATGTATCATGCTTGGCAAGGCTTCCAGAAGGCCAACAGGGTTGGGATCGGCCTCATCTTGGGGGGAACGATGTTCCACGGGGCGGAGGCCACGGCAGAAAACACTCTCCTCCTCACTCCTGACTGACTAAACTCCCTGGCCGATGGGACTCGCGACGTGCCTCTCCTGCTGACCTGATGGGACAGGTAGGTGTAACCAGGGAGAGGCAGTCCCTCAGATATCCCGGTCTCATATCAGGTAGGGCTTTAAAGGTTATCACCAGCACTTTGAATTGGGCCCGGAAGCAAACTGGCAACCAATGCAGCTCGCGCAGCAGAGGTGCAACGTGTGCAGATCTTGGAGCACACATAACTGCCCGCGCCACTGCATTTTGCACCAGCTGAAGCTTCCAGATAACTTCAAGAGCAGCTCCATGTAGAGCACATTGTGGTAGTCCATTCAGGAGGTGATGAGGGCGTGAGTAATACTGATACAATAACGACAGCCACGGCATCAATTAACTGCCTGGCTGAAGACCAAACACAATTCAGGACAACAGTCCACAGGGTAGCCATGAGTTGACATAGACTTAACACAATTAACAACAGCAGCCTAAAAACAAACCTTTTAATCTTTTATTCCAAATTCATGATCATATTAGTTTCTCTCAATTTTAAGACTCTTCTTTGCAATTATAACCTAGAGCCAGTCCGTCCTTCCTTCCTTCCTTCCTTCCTTCCTTCCTTCCTTCCTTCCTTCCTTCCTTCCCTCCTTCCTTCTCCTCTCTTCCCTTCCCTTCCCTTCCCTCCATCCCTCCCTCCCTGTATCTCCTTCCATCTTCCTTCCTTCCTTCCCTCCCCTTCCTCCCTTCCTTCCTTCCTCCCTCTGTCTCTCTCCCTCCATCTTCCTACCTTCTTTCCTCTCTATCACCCTCCTTCCTTCCTTCCTTCCCTCCTTCCTTCCTTATCTCACTTTTCTGCTCAGATGAATATCCAATGAATCTAATATGAAATAAGTACAAAATGGTTTTAAAAATAATATTAATACTAAAATCAATTAACAATTTTAAAAGCTGAGATGTATCTCTGCAAGTTTTCTTAATGCCGAGAGTGACAGCAAATTGTATCTTCAGAACGGTGGCCCTGCCTCTGACCATCCGAGTGACTGCTTCACTTCATTTTACTCAGTAAGAGTGGCTTGTGCACAGAAGCCACCATTAAGGAGGCAGAACAGCCAGTCAAGGCCAATCAGCCCTGCCTAAACCTCTGTGGGAGTGGAGTGATGTGTCCTATAAGGCACTTCGCTGTGGCAAGGCAGAGCTAGTGTGGTGTCACCCAGGATTCAGAAGGTTCTGGTTTAAGTTCACTAACCCGTAGAAACTCACTGGGCGACTTTGAGCCAATCGCTCTCTGTCAGCCCAGCCTATCTTGCAGGATTATGGAGATAAACTGAAGGGACATCCCAAAGTAAGCCACCTTTTATTCCTGGAGAAAAGGCAGGATTTAAAACTAGGGAATAAAATAATAGTCAATAAAAGGTAGCCCCTTCTACTAATCAATACAGCCAGCAAGAGAGGTGGCCCAAGTTCTGAATCCTGATTTAACAGGATAACCACAAGAGACTCTCCTCTCTTAACCTACTCATCTGCTCCTCAGGAATTACAAACTTTCTAGACCCCTTCCTCATAGCCAGAGAAGTTGACAATCTGCCAAGAATACGGGTAGCAGTACTGTAAACCTAGAAGAGACAGTATTCACATTTTAAATCTTCATGATCAAGCTATAAATCATTAAATTAGATCTACCCAGTAGATCTCATTCTCCAGGGCAGGGATTCCGGCAAATCCTTCGATACACACTCATTCCAAAAGGGCCAATATACAGCTTTGATAGAGAAGGATTATTATTTTACCAGGACAACTCTTCTTATGCTGATTGATCTCCAGTGGGTGCTTTAGTCTAAATAGGTGCCTAAATTAGAATCCATTCACATCTGCTATTTCAATCCTGGTGGTATGGAATTCCTTTGCAAATATGCTGCTGGAGTCATGCCAACAAGGGAACTACATATCAAGGGTCCCATGAGCAGAAAGAGTCTTTGGTATGTGGTTTCCTTTTGGTTCGACTCCAACAAAGCATTTGAAGGGAAATCCCACCGCACAGTACTTTCTACAGCACAACACTTATGTATCTAAAATGAGTTTTTGTGCCCTATGAAAATAAGAGCAATCCATTGTTTCTGAGAATTCCTTAATCCTTCACTTAGAATTCCCGGGTTTTCAGTGATTAATAGCAGTAAAAACCTTAATTCTTATGATACCTAAACTGGTTAAAAGCATCTATAATTAAACCAATTTGTCTTTGAATGATAATGCAAGAATTGTGCTATAAAGTCCAACTAACTATATTCAATGATATTGCACTATTGCTTTATTTGTATTTATATTTTGCTCAAAACCTGAAATAAGCGTATTTTATATGTGACTTTATAATTTCAAACCAATAACCATTGTTAGACACTGGAATTTAGTTAGGCAGTGAATAAGTGCAGCTAACTTGGGTAACCCCATCTTATTTTCAGGAACAAGGAAGGGAAGAGTTCAGAAGTTCAAAAGTTGTCACGCCGAAATGGGAGATGCCTAAGAGTCAGTCCTATGGTGGTGACAGAACTCGATATGGCCTTTTCAGGATGGTTTCAGATTAGCCCCCTTCACATCTTCCAAAGCTACGTTCAGGCACATAAGCAAGTTCTGCAGCACCCGTAGAGTTTGTAGGTGGACAAAACCTCAGGTTGAAGAGGTCGCGATGATCTGATGTTCAGCTTTTCCTGGTAAAAGTCTTGTAAATGGGCTTGCCTGGAATGGATCTTTTCAGCCCATTGCTAACCTGCTAATAATAAAAATAAGACTACGGAGCTCTTAGATGTTAGGGTTAGACTTCCTGTTATAGGAGCCAGGTAAGTCATTCCCCCGGGTTAATCCTGTTTAAAATATTGGAGGGAAGCTTCAGGAGGCGCTGATTGGGGCACAAAGTGGACCCTGAAGGCCCTCCTCATTCCTGCTCTGACCTGAAACACAATGCAAAAGAGGAGGAGATGCCTGATCCTGGAACTAGGGTCCTCTTCCAACTGCTCTCTGTGTGCGTGGCCCAGCCCTCCTGGTAGAAAGCTGTCCAATCAGAGAAGCTTCAACCAAAGGTGGGTCCAAAGGGGAGACAACTCTCTTCCACTGAGCTTAATGTGATTAGGGCTTAATGTGAACGTTCCTTTGGCTGATGTACATTTTCTATTGCCTGATCATTTGCCATGGGACTTTTCTGGCCAGCCAAGGCAGCTTGATCCTCCCTGTAATTGAGAAAGTTCAAGTGAGGAAATCATGGACTGGGATGTGGGATCTGCAGATTCTTGCTAGCTAGACTCAGGCTTCAGGCACAAGAGAAGCAACAGAAAAACCTGAATAGACTAGCATAAATTAATTAGCAGTGATTAAGATCACCCATGAACGTCTGTGTTCAAGTGATTTCATGCAATTATATATTTATTATTTCCTCTGGGAGGACCTGGCCCCATCTGGCCCTAAAAAGGCACCCCCACTACATAAGAAGAGAGAGGATGTAAAAAGTCAGCCGCATTGTTTTGAGGCTTAAAATGTAGCCGCAAACCCCATCCCATTCTAGCACTGAAGATGTTACCTAGCCAGGTAATGAAACATTTGCAAGAAAAGAACCAAGCTCAGAGAACCCCAAGGACTCCGTAGCTACTCGTTTACTTTTTCTTCACATGCTTCAGCAACAGACATCCAGCCTTTCAAGCTTTTTCAATGCGGAGAAGTGGGAAGCTCCAGCCACCAAATTTCTATTTGTTGTACAGTTGCTATGGCACACGTCTCCGTGGATTCTTTTTAATGGTGGTTCTCCTAATGGTTCTTGTAGAAATCTGCCCTGCCGGTGAAACAGCCCTTTGCTCACAGATGACCTTTGATACTTCCCTCAAGTGAAGCCAAGCTGCGTGATAACGCTCCCCATTCTTTTTGCAGATGTTAAACAGAAGCAGGGAAATCATGTCCCTCTGGAATCAGTCGTGAAACCCTGCAGCCGCGTGGCTTTGCTCCATCCCAAAATTGACTTGGAGCCTCAAATGGCCTGAAGGAGACAAGGTGAGTGTCAACCTCAGCAGCAGTGGCCATCTACTATGGTGGGGAGAAGACGTCCTGTTGTCAATCCTGTGCTGGATTCTTCCCCAGGGTCCCTGGGGTTTTATTTTTATAGTGGTATTTTTTGCCTCAGACTTTCCATTGCTCAGGGAAGCACGGAGTCCCGCGAATCTAACATAGCTCGGCTAGTGCTATTTATAACTCCAGGATTGGGGAGGTGGGGGGCTGCCTTTCTGGCTGCTTTAGGCTTCCCCGGGCTTTTGTCGGGAGAGGAAAAAGGATACCATCAACAACATGAGGCTGGTAGCTCCCAAGGTATTTTAATTTCAGCTGACATCTGTGAGGAAATCTCCATATTTTTTTTCACAACCTCCTAAATGGCAGTCTTTGTCACCCACTAAGCTTCAGTGGCTTTCTGTTTGGCCTTCAGTGCCAACCTTCTTCTAAACATTGCATCTCCCTGTGAAGCTGCTGTATATAATATTGGTGTGCTGCGTGCATCCTATTTAAAGCTTCATACCTAAATATAAGCAAGGGAAATCAGGATGTGATTCCTAAATGGAACCAAATCCAAACACATGTTTGAAGCTTGGGTGCTTTTGCAGAACACAACAAGAAAACTAACAGCATCTACCGATTTCCACAGGATCGTGAATTTCAGAATTACAAAGACAGGATCTTTAATTCACAGTACTTTAACTTGATTAACCATATCTTGCTAAAGTCAGGGAGAGCAAATTACTTTCCTTTCTCTTTCTTTAAAAGGACATACTTTATTAATTATGTCACATATTTGTGGGAGATTTTATGCTCAATGGATTTCATATGCTAGCAGATATAAATCAATTTCCCCATTACTAATGATTCTTCTCTGCAATTCTGTAATCTCCTTCAGGGAAGTATTATTCACATTCTCTCCTTGAGGTGATGGTCTATAGAAGACACCAATCACAATTTTGTTTTTATATCTTTTCTATTTATTTTGACCTAGATGCTCTTCACTGGACTGTTATGTTTATTCTCTTGCTATGCTTGGAGAAGCATACTCTGTTTAGAGAACCATAAATCTTCTGTTTTTTATAGACAATAAATATTCCTACTCTGTTTATAATAGCAAAGGCATGTGGAAAAATCATTGAACATATTTTAAATGTTTTAATTCCCCTACACATCAGAAAACACACTGATGTGTTTAAATGAATAAAGATGCCTCCTGTTTCCTTAGACTTTTATTAAGAGCCATGCAAAAATGCAGCTACTCTAAGAGAAAGTTAGGTGAGGACAGCAAGGCATTGATGTTTTTTTACTTAAAAGCTGCTGGGGTTGCATAGCTCACCTGGGCCCCAGCAGGTGGCAGCATGAAGCCAATCTTGCAAAAATAAGATGGGTCAAACCTGGTTAGTACTTGGATGAGAGACTACCTGGAAATGCCAGAGCTGTAAAACAAATTGGGAAGTTGAAAAATATCTCCGAAGAAGGCAACAGCAAACCACTTCTGTATTATTTCAAGAAAACTACCAGGCAGCATCTGGAATCCCAGGGAAACTTCACCTTAAAACGCCATGAGTCCATGCTATGGGAAAACATGGAAGTGGAAGCTAAATGAAGAAATGCAGACCAGAAATGATGCATGTTTTCAGATCAGACCCACAGCTCTTTCCCGGCTAGCAGGGCGTCGTACATCAGCACAGGAATGGTGGGATGAAGCTGTGCCAGTAATGAGAACAGGCTTTTTATCGTAGCAGATGCTCGACATGGCATCGAATCATTAGCGACTGAGGAAATGGCTTCAGATTGGTAACTCTGCACCCCTTTACAACTCCAGGTAGAAGTTTACAGCTTCTTTCTAACTTCGGATATCCCAGCAAATACTCTGGTGTTTTTTGTTTTTTTTAATTGAACAGAGATTGGATGAGCAACTGGGTGACAATGATCGTGCGCAAATCCTGCCCCCCGCCTCGTCCCCGGCGGCGCCACATTCTGCTGCTGCTGCTGCTGCTGCTGCCTTATTCATTCTTTTGCAGGTGTCTTCAGGAAACGCTAAATTCTGTTTTCAGCTGCAGCGCAGAAGCAAAAGCGGGCCGGGCCGGGCCGGAGGGGAGAATCGTTAGCCGCTCCGCATCATGCAGGCGCCACAGAACCGGAGTCCGCGGTCGCGGCCGCTCTCCCTTAAGGCCGGGTCCGCAGTTGACTCCGCAGGGGGACCTCAGAGGAAAGAGCAGGCAGGTGGGGCCGGGCGACGCGGCGGGCGAGAAAAGGGCACAGCAGAAGCAGGGACCGGCTTTTTGTCTTGGCCGCGAACAGAGAAGCTGGAGCCGCGCAGCGAAACACCCGCGAGCGCGCCTGGAACCCGCCCGTAGTTCGCGCCTTCCCTCCGCCTTCGCTGGAAGGAGCCGAGTCGCCCCCGGGCAGCCGGGACCTGGCGCGGGCCCCGCAGCTGCCGCGACTTCTCTTGCCTTCTAGCGCCTCGTTTTCAACTCGGGGGCTCCGCAAGAACTTAAAGGGGTGGATGCGAGAAGAGAGCGGGGCGAAAGGAAAGGAAAATCAGTCGAGCACAGCCGAGTTCCTATCCCTGGAAGCTCCCCCCTTGGTGTTTCCTCTTTCTTTTCTTTTCTTTTCCTTTCCCTTTTTCTTTTTAATTAACAGGTTACCCGGCCTGAAGGTTTTCGAGACTCCCGCTCCAGCCTAGGCGCCAGCAGCGGGACAGGACGAAACGCGTCCCTCTTTCTCGCCCGCTTCGCCCTGTCCTCCTCCTCCTCCTCCTCCTCGAGGGGCAGATCCTGCCTTCTTCCAGGAAAGCTGCGAGCGCGCTGGGCTCGCAGGTCCCAAACCACGCGGGGACTGCGGCTGGGCTTGAATTGTGCCTCCCCGTCCTGGCCCACACGCTCGCAACCGGCTTGCGCTGGATCCCAGCCGGCTTACGAACCTCCAGGAGACGCTGGGCAGGACGCGGCGGCGGCGGCGGAGGCGGCCGGTCGCGAGCCTTCTCCCAGCCGGATCCCAAGGGCGGGAATTCAGCACCGAGGGCCACGCAGGCTTGTTTGCGTCCACAATCCGGTTGGCAAAAAAGCTGCCCCGAATCAGTTCGTCCACACCTGAGAAATGGACGAAGCTACGAACTCGGTCTCCCCGGACCGCAGCAGGTTCCCCCGGGTTATGGAAGTGGCCACTTTCCTGGGTTAACACAGCCGTGCGTGTCATAAAAGGCGCCCAGTGGGCTCGGTTGGCCCAGGACGCTCACCCAAGGTTAAGGGAGCTAATGCGCCAGTTCCGCTAACCATGATTAACCCATGGTCAGCCTTAACCATGATTTGGGGCATGCACCAATCGAATGGGCTGGGTTCCCAAACACACGGAACCCGAAGCGAAGCGAAGCAGGCGGGTTGAGTTCCCGCAATAACTGGCACAATTTGGGCACGTTTTAGCCCACCGGGTTATGCCAGCCCGCGGGTTTAGTTTATGCTTTCGAGTTCCTCGAGATCTCAGGATATCTGCTTAATTCGGTAAAGCCAGGCACCGGTGAACCTGTTACCGATACATTCAGTAAAGTTTAGCCCACAAGCTTTCTCTGCGCTCCTGGCCCGGAGCAAATTGGGTGTGTGGTGGTGGGGGGGGGGTTTGTCCGGAGACACCCGCAGGAGCTACTCGGGCGACGGACGGCGCGACCCGCAGCCCCGAAGTCGGCGAAGGTTGAAAGGGTCGGGCGGCGGTTACGGACGGGCCGCGCAGGCGTTTTACTCCTGCGCTTCGCGCAGCTTTGCCGGCCCCTCCACCCAACCCGGGCTGCCGCGTTCAGGTTCCAGCGCAGCCTTTCGCCGGCTTCACTCGCCCTCGAGCTCGCCTTTCCAACGCCCGCTCTCCCGGAACCAGAAAGCGCAGCCCAGCTCCGCGTCTACTTCTCAACCACCGTCGTTCGGTGCCCAGAAAAAGCGGACTCGCGTCGGGCGTCTGAAAACGAGACCTGCGAGCCTGGCGCCCGCCTGCCAAGGCCACGTCTCCCCCAAACCATCACCCGGCATGAGCTCCCCAGAACAACGCCCGCCTGCTCGGTGACCCGCAGCCGAGCCGCGTTCCCTCGGCGCGCTCGCCCCCGGCCCAGCCCGTCGCGCCCTGGCCGCCGTGCGCCGGGAAGGCCGAAGGAGAGGCAGCCCTCCGCGCGCCCGGCGCAACCCCCGGAAGGCGCCGTCGCGGGGAGCCGGGAGAGCTGCCTCCGCGGCGGAGCAGCTGCCTGGCCCTTACCCGCTCCGTGGGGCGGACGTGCCGGCAGCGGTCTTCCTCCGGAGGGAGCCGGTCCGGAGCCGACATGCTCCGCCCGTGCGCCTTCTTCGCCCCCTTCCCTGGCTGTGGCTTTCGGACTCCTCGCGCGGCCACGGCGGCGAAAGCCACCCCCCCCCCGCCCGCGGCAGGCAGGCAGGCAGGCGGCTCCCGAGTGGGGGTGGCTCGCGGATGCGGACGTTCAGCGATCCACCCCCAGCCCGCCGGGTCCCCGACGGAGAGTCCGCGTGAGACCCGCGCCGCAGCCCCCCTTGCCGGCCGGGCGCGCGGAGGAGGAGGGCGGAATCGGGCCCACCTTCGCCCCCCGCCCCGAATTGAGGCAGCGAGGGAGACGCTGCCCCCGGACAGGCTTAAAGGGGGCGCGGTCTGTGTCGGAGCCCGCTCGCCCCTTCCCTCTCGTTAAGGAAGGGCGACCTGCCGAGGGCTTCAGCAAACTTCCCTTTCTTTTATCACTCACTCACACACACACACACACAGACACACACACACCCCGCGCAACACGGCATGCGCCTCCTTACCTCGCCTCGATAAAACTAGACGGAGAAGAGCCAGGTTAAGCCAGCTGGCTAGCGGCAGAACCGAAGGGAAGCCCTCGAAGAGTTACATAAAATCCACATTTGTCCTGTTCAGGATACACCACGCTTCAGAATCTCTCAAGCAGAGTCTCTTAGAGGAAGTGCTGTAGAGTGTCCTCCAGAAGGCCAAATGTTCACTAAAAGCACTTATTCCTCCCTTTGCTAGTAATGGTAAAGCCATGATACGCAGTTCCTCCCCCCTTCCTCCCCCCCCCCACCACCAAAGTGTTGTGTAACTCCACAGTGTGGATTTCTACCAATCTTGAGTGCTACGTATACAGGGCAATGGAGCCTCCTCTCCTGTTCTTTTCGGATTAGCTGCGATTGCACCAGGCATGGGCTACAAGCCAGCATTTTAGGCTGGTGTTTGTGGAAAGCCTGCTTGTATATCAAGATTATGGTTCAAAGCATCATGCAAACCAAGAAAAGTAGGTTAACTGAATAAACTGTGGTTCGCTTACCCATGCTTAAACTCGTTGGACGAAAGCTACTCTAAATAATAGGCTTGTATGATGGATGTTTTAGCCATTCTGCTCTGTGAATCATAATTTATGTCTCAGCGTATTCCGTAAACCCAGATCCCCTCTGAATAATTCTCCAGCCAATATTGCCCATTCCCTCTTATTTCCCACACACATCCCTTACAGCTACTAAATTCAGCAAAACAGATTGCGCCCTTGTTTAAAACACACAGAGACACACGCTCAAGCCTCTGGCCTCTTTGGGCTCAAGGCTCCCCTAAATCCTTGTCCGAGGGGAAAGCCCATTGTCCTCATCTTTTTGTGGAAACAAACTGGCGCAATGCTCAGCTGTCTACTGAGCTGAAAACATCCAATCCCGCTTGGGGACAATGCTTTCCTGGTTAGGAACCTCCCAGGTAGGCATCACTCTTGAGCTTTCACACATGGACAACTTCCTAGAAGTATAAAACGCTGGATGAGAAACTTCCAGGAAGCAGCACACACATACAGCTTCTTGGAAGTAGAGTGCATTGGATGAGAAACACAAGCAAAGGGCCTCGAGGCGCAAGGCCGCCCTCCCAGAGAACCAGAACAATACCCTGATCGGTACTTTGAAAGCCGTCAAAAGGAATTAGTAGAGACTAATCAGAAATGCCTCACGGTGTCACATCTGTCATGGACTTGTTCCAAATCACAGCTGGACACCTGCATGCAGCATGGCGCACGTTTCATCTGCTATGCCTGGTGCTATCATAGACTTACAGTGGTGCATTTATATCTGCATAAATATGACCTAAAACGTGATTATGTTCTGTACACAAGACCTAGAACTAGAAAAAGAGAACTCAGTTAAGCAGATGAGTGAGAAACATTATACTTGATTTATTTATTCAGGAAAATTAATGTTTTTACTCATGTTTTAGGTCATATTTATGCAGGAATTTTGAAAATTCAATTTTAAGCACCACTGTATCTCTCAAACTTATCTCTTTTAAACAAGCCAATATAAAAATATAGTCTTTTTAGTGCTGCTAATTTCCAGGAGTTATCTAGTACGTCTATAACCCTAGAGTTTCCACCTATCTTCCTCCTAACACCTTTAATTGTATACTTGGGATTCTATAATCAAGATAGATCAATAAAAACTAAGACTTGGAGAAATCTCAGATGCTATAGAGCAAGAGACTTAGAATAATAGAACACCACAGAGTAAAGAAGAAATTGACTTACAAATAGGTTGCCAAGTATCTTGACCAACATGCCTCCAACTCAAATTCTTATTGAATAAGGAGGGTATAAAGAAGGCAGCCTCTTGGTGTTTAACCACTTTTGAGAAATTAATAGTTACCCTTCCCAACCTAAAGGAAGAGGTGACTTTCTGGTATAGAACTCCAATTAGAATCACAGAGATATCTCATAGATATTCATCAAAATTTTGAAGAGACTATAATCAGAAGGGAACATTTTTTTCATATGTGGGGACTTGCAAAAAGGTGGTGTCTTTCTTGAAGAAAATATTAGAAGAACTCAGAATAATAACTAGGCAAAAAGTAGAATGTGTTCTAGAATTGGGATTATTACCTATTTTCAAGAAAGATAACTCCTAAACAAAAAGGAACTTATTGATTTTATTTCTAGGAATAAAAATATAATAATTACTTAAAAGTGGAAATTCTTGGATAATTTATCATTGGACAGTCAGTGCACTACGTTATGGTCAATTGCCCTTCTTGAAAAAATTACTGATAAAATTCAAATATTAAATTCACAGAGGGATGAACCACATTTTTATCAGATCTGGAAAGATTATGCATACAGTATTATGTTAATACTAGTAATAGGTCTAATTTTGACAAATCTAGTGATAAACAGGAATTGTGGCCGATTTTTGCAATATACCATCCTTAGATGTTGTCTCATATTGTTTCCTTGTCATTTTACAGAATGTTAAAAGTGAAAAAATAAAATTTAAAAATATTGCTGAAAGCTGAAACTGGTCTGAAAACTGTTCAATTGTTGGAGGACATTAGAATGACAGAAGCATAAGCAGAGGACAAAGAAATACTATAACAGAGGTGCTTTATGAATTCTTTGCATCCATCTAATCTGCAGAGATTATAGGGCAGACAACTATGCTTTAGCTTTTGGGTTTGTTTTTACTTTTCCCAGGAAGGAAAATTGGAAGAATTGAGGCAAACCAGATAACTAGAGAGAAGGGTTTATTGATACACTGAAATTAAGCCAAAGGCCTAATCCAGGTTAGATCCACCTGAGGTTCTCAGATGTGAAATCACTGATCAACAAAAATATGCCAGTTCTCCCTAAATATCAGCATTTTCCCTGAGAATTGGAAAATAATCAACCAATATAACCCGTGTTTCTAGAAGACAATCAAGAGAACGTACAAAAACAAATCAACCCAAACCAGTCTAGCTAGTTATTTGGAATACACCAGTGAAAAGTAATGAGAAAATAATAAAGCATACAATGCATGAAACTTGTGGAAAAATAACATGGCTCCTTGAACAGGTAAATCGTCTCTCACTAACCTCCTGCAGAGATGGCTGGTCTTCTTTCTCTGAATAGGGTTACACTCTCTCAGAAGCAGCAGGAGGCATGCAGTCTGCATTCATTCGGTTTGGTTTAACAGTTTGAGGCAATAGCCAAGAGCACTTTATTGGCTTCAGCTGGTTCATCAACTGGGTCCTTCTCTGGAAGAAAATGACCTAGAAGTGTGGTTGTGTCTACTGGTAACATCCAGGATTAACCAATGTGACGTGCTGTGCTGTGGCTGCTTTATGTCTGACCTGGAAACGGTCGATAGACAGTTCAGTAGCCAGGCTGGGTTCTAGAAGAACAGGGGCCACATTACGCCTTTGCTAAAAGCATTGCCAACTTGTTTCCAGATGAAATACAACCCACTGTTGTATTTACCTTGAAAGTGTACTGCTTGAACCAGTCCTCTGAGAAAAGGCCTCTTTCGATATGACTCCCCATCTTTGAAATCATCTTAGGTGGTTCTTCCTAGAGTTGCCAGTAGCTTGTCTTACAGCTTTAAACTTGGGGTTTCTTTCTTAAAAGAGATCTTAATTGTTGATGGTATATTATACTCAATAACCAGCCTTTTAAAATGTTCTTTCCACAGCCACAATAGATTTTAGTTCCACATCTGCACTCACTTTTATGGAAATGGAAAATTAAAGATTTGAGCTTTAGAAACCAGACCTTTAACAAATAGTAAGCAATCCTAAAACGATTTTATTTTGAAATGATGGAAATGGTTCACACTGAACATTTAATTCTACTTTTAAATTCATCAGCTCCTGTTCTAGAAAACAAAGTAGCCATAGTGAACTCTTATTTAACACCAGGATTATTTTATAAATAGCTTTACTCAGATTTGGAGAGCTTACCTTTCTTGTACAGTCTGTTAGTTGCAAACTCATGTTTTTCCAAAATCCTTCTGTGGCCCAGCTTTCAATTCTTTGTAACGCTTTACTCTTCAACTGCTACAACGTCAGACTGCACAAATTGTTCTTTCAGTGTTCATGATTTTATGCCTCAATTATCATAGGTGCATCTGAGTTTCTCCTGCATACCTTTTATACCGCACAAATGCTTTTTCTAAGGGCACAGACATATAAATGAAGGGGGACCTGTCCCCCTCAAAAAGTGACCATATATTCTCCTAAGAGAGTACATGCTGATAAAATCTGTCCCTGGACGCGGCCTGCTGGAGTGTGTGCTATACTCAGCCTTGAAAAATAACCCAGTATTGTTAAGAGCCTTCTCCTAGCAGGCAGTTTTTGTTTTAAGGGAAATGTGGTGGTGGGGTTTAAAGCCAACCGAAGGGCAATGCAATTTATGAAAGACCAGAAGAGGTTCTAGTATAAAATTAAGGTTGCACATTTCCCTTTCGGTTTCATCCAGAATGGGACTTTCCTTTCTCTGAGCAACCAAGTGTACAACTATTCAGAAATTAGCATATTTTCATCTTCTGTAATTTATGGTGAAGATGCTAGAGTTTGTTCTTTCTTACCTAGAGAGTCTAGAGGTGAGCTGCAAGCTAGATTAAGCAGTATTCCATACATATTTTATAAATTTCCTACCTTCCTTTCCAAAATAAAATTCAAAATGCCACTCAGATTTCACCTAGCCCGGATTGAGCATCCTTTTATTTTCCTTTCCAATCTCTGATTGTTCTAAGACTGTTTTAGGACCTGAACAGCTTTTTGGATGTCCACTCCTGACAGTTTTAGGCAGCAGATATACCCACTGGAAAAAAGGGGGTAGACCTAGTATAGCAATAAGCGAAGGTCTGGCCTATCTTGGTACACCTGGCTGTTGCTCAGCTTACTCAATCGCCAGAACTACTAGGAAAGACCCATCCTCTGATACTTTCATTTCTACCTACCCAAGAACTTTTGTACAAGTTAAAATTCAAGAAATGCAAAAACTGTATTAGCAGATGCAGGAAAGAGGACGATCGAACAGAGTAACAGTAAAGTATGTTCCAAAAATGGTGTCCATCTTCAATATCCATTTCCCCCATCCCCACTCTTAAACACTTACCAATTTCCACTTCTGGTTTGTCAGAATGCTTCCCAAAGCTTCCAAGGGAATGGCAGAGCTGTAGCTCAGACAGAGTTTTTGCTCTGTATGCAGAAAATTCCCGATCTAATCCCTGGCTTCTCCAAATCAAGGCCGAGAAAGACTTTAGTCTGAGTTCTTGGCAGGCGGTGCTGATGCCACTCTGTATTACATTCCCACGGCTACGTTCTGTTGCCCACTGCGGAGCCTTCAGAACTAGTAAATTATGTTCCCTTTCTTTAGTCGTATCAAATAATTGCATATAATTTTGACACTTTCTATACTTGTATCCACTCCTTTTAGTTTCCTTCAGCTGAATGTCCAAAACATTAATCTCTTCTAGATAACATACATGATGTACTCACGTGCTGGAGAAACAAATGCTTTAATGGGAGTGCTGAAATAGCTAAACTTCCAGCCATATGCCAAGAAATGTCACCAATGATCAGTTCAGGACAACACTGAACTACTGCAACACGTAACACCCAAATATAAAATTTAGTCTATTACTGGTTTTCACAGAATTATCTGTCAACACAGATTTTATGATAGTAAGATAATAAAAAGAAGACTAACATACATAAGAATGAAATGTACTAATCTACACAGGACGGAGACCTGTGGCTTCCAGACGTTCATGATCTTCAATTCCCAACAGGCTCTCCAACATGAATAATGAAAAGGGCTGCTGGAAGCTGTAGTTCAATAAAATCTAGAAGACAACAAGCTTTCCACTCGTAACCTTGAATAACAGTCATGTAGCTATGAAGAAAATTACAGAGCTGATTTTCTAAAATATAAAACTGCAGGAAGGGGGTCTTTTCAAAATAATTCATTTCATTTTTTTTAAAACAAGTTAAAAGCTACAAGAGTGTGCAGTCTTCACTTCCCCAAATAAATTACAGTATTTGCAGACCATTTTTCTGATAAGTAATCTGAAGGTTATATGCATACATACACATATATACCCATTACTAGGCCTAGATACTGTGTAATGTTGGTCATCTCATCTAATCCATAGCATTGATATTTGAAAATATTACCTCTCAAAGCTTCTTGAAACATCTCTACTAGTTTTTACTTAGGTTGCTTTGTCCAAGATTTAGCCAATTTTAAATGAACACTATTTTATAGGAAACTAATAATCAGTAATACTTAATTGACTAGTTTATGAAGCAAGGCAGCCAAATAAACTTGTACTCACTTCACTGTGATAGCACTCTCTGTGAATTAGTTCAGAATTCTGAAGAACGATCAAACATCTGAAAGGTTTGAAGGAGGGCCGATAACGTGTTAATGTAAACATGTATCAGGTTAGTTGAACATTTGAACAATTTTTTTAATGTTCACTTAGAAGGCACGATTTTAAGAGGGTTTTTTTTTTACATATTAACACACCTGAATCAGATAAGCCCTTTGTATGTTTGAGCACGCACATATTGATAAAATGAGTGCTACTTTATACACAAAACAGATACAGATAATAATTTATTTAAAGTACATTTTCTTTATGAAAACTATTTTTCAGAGGGCCAGAGATATTAGCCTTAAATACTATGATTTGGAAGTCCTTTCAGCTGAAGACAGCTATATGTAAAGAAAAAGCCATTTACATTGACTATTGTGCAAACCACCATTGAAAGGTGTCTAATGTGGAAAGAGCTGCTATTTGATTATATTAATCAGCAAAAATGGATCTTAGAGCACAGAACGTTTAAGGTAGACTTTAAAAAATAACAAACAACTTCTGACACAGTATAATTAGGATCGCTGTGCAGCTTCAGGTTTTCTTTTAAGAAGCTATATTAATCTAATTAAATGAAAAATTTAAATCTTAAATTCCATTTAGACAGCAGCTTGATCCACAATCTGTTGGGTGAATTATCTGCATTTCGTATCAAGTGCTTTAAACCAAACGCCTGCAGGACTATGCAGGTGTACTGAAGCAACTTGAACATACAATGTTTAAATCACTAAGAGGTCATTAGGACAACTAAGCACAGGCAGCACTCACAGATAACCTGAAATAAAGTAATGCCAGAGAAACAGTACGTGATGACTCTTACACAGACGCTCTAAAGAACTTGGCATAATTGCTTAGGACTGACAGCACGGCATGATCATCACAACATATTTTAAAGTGATTTTGAGGTAAAAACTGAGATGGGTTTTGTTTTTCTCCAACAAACAGGGAAATTACTAAAAACCACCCACAACCATTAATTTTCAATATAGAACACAGAAGATTTTAGCAATTCTTTACACAGAAGCGTGCTGAAGTGTACTGAAGTAATTAAGACTTCAATTATTGTATGCTAGGAACCAGGCAATCATTAAGACAACAATGCCACATACTGGCAGCAAAATCACATTCTTATATTTTTGCCATAAAGGTTGTTCAACTTCAATATCATCCTTTCTCCTCTTATTTTTCCGACGTCCTTTCAATCTATTCTCAAAAGCCTCCAATTCTGCCTGGAGATGAGGAAAGAAAAGATGAAAATAAATGTTAAAACAATTTTTAACAATGAAACTTACCAATTTTTTCCCACTTGTTTCTCAAAATTGCATATTGTATGATACATTGACTTTATGTAAATGGAGTAATGCTAAGACCTGGCTCTGGTGATGCTCATTAAGGAAGCGGGGGGGGGCGGCTAGTCCAACCCTTCTCGAGAACATTAGACTGGGAAGAGCTCCTCTATGACATGGCGTATGACAGAACACACACACTTTGTCCCTACCCATATACTGCAGCTGGAAATTCACTGGCAGTGAAACAAAATGTCTTGAGTATTCAGGTTCTTCATAGTCTTGGAATGAGCAACAGATATTTGCAAATTCCAGTAATTACAGCCTTCGTATTAAAAAAAAAATACGGTTGTGTGCTCATGGATATTAATGTGAGAAGATACATGTAATGAACTCATAAATATTTCTTCAGAGCACAGTCATTTTCAGGGAGGAGCTTCAATTCTAGAGGCAGTAGCCCCTTATTAAGAAGGATGTTATAACCTTGGCACCAGCCTATACTTGAAGAGCCATCTTCATATGGTGTATATAAAGTATATGGTGTATTTACATGGGATGTGCATTGGATGTTTAATATTGCTGCAATGAGCAGCTTGAAGGGCAAGGAAAAAAACAGAAGCTGTGATATAGTATATCATAGTGTTATGGTTGATATACATTTCATACTTTCATTAAATAAATGAAAACTTGAGAACAAGAATTCCTGAAAATTGCATTCTCAAAACCTATACATGAAGATTTTAATCAAACAAGAGTGAAGATGTTAGAGGAAAGGATATTTCTAGATGTAAGGCACTACAGTTTTAAAGACATAACTATGCAATAATATTTGGCCAACACAACACATGGGCATTGCTCTTTTTCCACGATCACATATGCAGTACAAGTGATATTTGGCACAATTATAAATAATGCTCTTATGACAGATGAAGATCCTCTTTGTCATGCATAAAGAAAGGAACATTTGGAAGAATGGAAACTGCCAAAAGTAACCACATTTGTTATATAGCAGTTTTGAGAGCTGATTATCAAACCATATTTGAACACATTGGTCCAACTGCCCATATAAGCCAAAATTCTTCCAAATTCTGGCTTATCGTGATTGTTCAGTGGGCATGAGTAACTAATATTCAATCATTCCATTCGTCTGTTCCTGCCAGCAAGAGCAGCTAAACAAATTAGGGAGCCTGATGTGTATTTTGTTCAGTATTATCTCTCAGCAGGATCTCTGACTAATTATTCCCAAATAAGCATGTAAAGACAAACCTTGGCATCAGAGACTACCTTATCAGGAAGGCAACAAAATAGAGGTCCCAGGTGGAAACAGCTCATACAAAACATGAAACAAACTAGATTGGCAACTGAGTAAGGGTGTACCACTGATTGTTTAAATACAATAAACCCATGGACTGAAGTTGGCTTGTTTAGAATTTCACAAGTTTACATTAATCTGAAATGTCTAGTTCAGAGCAAGAGCATATTAAAAGTTTCTCCTATGCAATGGAAATAAAGTTGGAGTGTTTACCTGTTGTCTTCGTTTTTCCTCTTCAATGGCAGCCCTAGCCTCTGCTTCCTTAATCTGTGTAAATACAATATAAAACTTACTGCTTTTTGCAAAAATACTTCTGGCTTATTTACGTAAACTATAACATACCTTCATACAACCCAATATTAGAAAATGGCAGTATTTTCAGCAGCTCTCTAACGTACAGGCAGAGGACTTTCTAAGCCATGCTACCCAACTTGTCTGTCTTCATAAGAACAGTAAAACTGATTTATTTATTTATTTATTTATTTATTTATTTATTTTATTTATTTTTCAAATTTATATATGCCGCCCATCTCATTGTACAAGTGACTCTAGGCAGCATTACAAGTAAGAAACTATAAAATCTTATAAAAAATATACAAGTTAAAAACTAAAGAAGGTTAAAATTAAAACTAAAAGTTAAAACTACAGTACAAACTGAAAAGGCAGAGAGAGCATCCTCAAGTCCCCATGCAAGTTGGCAGACCTAGTCTTGATGCCCTTTCGGAAGGCCAGAGGCATGGGGGCCAATCTCCCTTCAGGGGGCAGGATGTTCCAGAGGGTGGGAGCCACAGCAGAAAAGGTTCTCCGCCTGGACCCCGCCAGTCGGAACTCTCTGGGCAACAGGGTCCGTAGCACGCCCTTCCTGCTGGACCAGGTGGGACAGGTCGATGTAATGGGGATGAGATGGTTCCTCAGGTAACCTGGGCCCATGCCATGAAGGGCTTTAAAGGTCATAACCAAGACCCTGAATTGGACCCGGGAGCAGTCTGGCACCCAATGCAGCTCACGCAGCAGAGGTGTTACATGCGCAGTCCTAGAGGTGCCCATAACTGCCCACATTGCCACATTCTGCACCAGCTGCAGCTTCCGAACACTTTTCAAGAGTAGCCCATGTAGAGCACATTACAATAGTCCATAAGGGAGATGACCAGGGCATGAGTGACTATGAGAAAAAAATCTTGATTTAATGGTCAAACTGGGGGGAGGGAGTGTGTGCTATTCCTGATTATCCATTTAACTGGAGAATACATCACCCATAGTGGCATCATCACACAAACAACACAAATTGCATCATTTGCCATCATTTTATATCACTTGCATAATGACATCAGTACACAAATTAGTTTAAATAAAGTAAACATGTTGGGGGAACAAATTAGGAAACCAGCATTGTGCCATTGTGACAAAAGGTTTGTCTCACTGCCTCTTCTGTACGTGCTTCATGACACTGCAGGCATGTTCAAAGCAGAGGAGCTTGCATTTCAACAGCATGTTTTCATTGTTTTGACAAAAGGGATGGATTCTGTGGACAGCTCTGCCCACATCCTTTCTGCATGTGATATAAATATACTCTTTACAGGAATAGGGGAAGACCACCTGCTCAGGTTTTGAGGACTGTATCTGGAGCTCAGGAAATGACCCAACCTGGTCGAGGTTGGTCCAGCTTAGCTGCTGAACCAGAAACAGCTTTAGAAACCCAGAGGTCTGAACTCCTGTTAGCTAACACGGGAAAAAACCCACCTGCCTGCCTTCCTACCTACTATCTATCTTCTATCTCTATCTCAGGCAAAATAGGCAAAACTTAGTTTAATAAGGGAAAAAATGCCAACCTTTAATCCAGGCAATGCAGAATGTTCCAGCCTCACCCACATATGTGAGATGGTCCCACTGAGTCTGCATCACCCCCTTCCCAATGTGACTCTCAGGGCCCCTGAAACCCTGAAGTGTGGCCCTCATTCACCAAACATTTGCCTGTCTCTGCTTTAAATTCTGATTTTGTTAGAAGCCATGCTTTTTTCCCTGACAGGTAAAATGTGGTCACATTTCCTTCAAACACAATTCCACAATTTGTGTGGAATATCAATGATAGATTTCAGACCAATTGGCTGAAAGTGGGTTGTGCAAAGAGACTGTGTGTCATGAGCGTGATAGTGATGATGATGATGATGATGATGATGATGGTGATGGTGATGATGATGATGATGATGATGATGATGATGATGATGATAAAGAGTCATGTCTCTTTCCTGAAGGCAGTAAGGCTGATTGTCAGGGGCAGGTGGGATGCAAGAAATAAATTCACTGGTCTTTTCCTAAAATGAATCAGTCAAGTCTATAAACAGCCAACATCGTTCACAAATATTGTAGGCAACTGCTAGGAATGATGGACTGGGATTCCTGATGTAGACAAACAGCAGAACTAAGGATGTGTCCCTCAAAGTCTCCCCACTGCTCTCACATGCTGCAATTGAGACAAATGACAGAGATCTGATCACAGAATTGAGGGCAAATGTATTTGTTTCTGTATCTAGTACTCCCACTTGTCCTGTTCCCAGACTGGGTGTTTTACATCAATAACTACATCCTTCCTTTCTTTTTTTGGCACAGGTTGCTGCGCTGCCATCTGGCGTGCAACATGCCAGGGCTCAGAAGTGACAAACTGGGAATGCAGCTTCGTGCCCTCAATGAGTAAATTAAAATCTGTTTCAAATTACTCCATTGAACTTTGGAAGTCAAGCTTTTTCTAATGTGCAGCTTGCTTGCTCTTCCTTCCTTCCTTCCTTCCTTCCTTCCTTCCTTCCTTCCTTCCTTCCTTCCTTCCTTCCTTCCTTCCTTCCTTCCTTTCTTTCTCTTTTTCTTTCTTTCTTTCCTTTGCCTATCATAATGCAAATGCTCTTTCCTTTCAGAAATGTCTATTCATTAAATATAGCCATTAAGAAAGCTCTAACTTGGCTTAAGTTCACCCTATTATTGATATGCTGCCCAGTAAAATTCCCGCAAAGCAGAGCAGAGTTGAGCTGACACAAGGTCCTGCCAGAAGCAGGGTGATTACTATTCAGAGTTTTCTAGGCCTTAACCGAATATGTGTATTTTTCATTCGCTTAGAATTATAATTTCTGCATACCCAGGTGGATTTCACTAATACCAGTATTCTTACACTAGGGTTTTTTCCAGTATATCTTTAGTTTCCATTAGAAATAAAAAATGAAATGGTAGAGAGGCCTGATTCATGCATACATGCTTGTCACCTGTTTGCTGTAAGTGTAATGAGTTAATAAGTCATGAGCACTATGCCCTGAACCAGTGTTTTTCAACCTTAGCAACTCTTAAGATGTGTGGACTTCAACTCCCAGAATTCCCCAGCCAACCATCTGGGAGGAATTCTGGGAGCTGAAGTCCACACATCTTAGAGTTGCCCAGGTTGAGAAACACTGCCCTGAACTATTGCTCTGCATCATCCTCTTATCACTGAAATTACACACACAGAATGATTCAGGTACATACTCAGTTCTCAAGTGATAACAATATAGCTAAACACATGCATAAACTAACTGCCAGAGTTTTGAAACTAGAACAGATACACTCAATAAATTATTACACTGGAAATATAATAGATCAGACAGTGCAGAATAGCAAGTAAGAGTGACCAGCGTGTTTCCCAGTAAATGAACATGTACCTCCCCTATAAAAGACTCAAGAAGCACCCCAGTTTAAAAGACATTATAGAAAAACTAAAGGACTGAGAACGAGTTAAAATTATTGTAACCTAATATGTGTCATGGCACATAGCATTAAAGAGCAAGACAATGAAATATGGATTATACCAAGGCAGATCCCTATTTAATCTAATCCTGTATTGTTCTTCTGGATCGGTACCAGTAGTCCCCAGTTTAAGAACAAGTTCCATTCCCAAGGTCTGTCCTTAAGTCGATTTGTATGTAAGCCGGAACAGCATTATTGTATAATAGTGTATTAAACAGTATTGTATAATGAACTTGAACCATTCTGTATTTAACTCCAGTCATTGTGTATTTAACTTGAATTTTGCTACAGTAGGCTCTGTTCTTAACTATGGGTTGTCCTTAAACCGGACGTTTTTAACCTGGGGACTATCTGTATTTGGCTCAGCTGGGTTTCAGACAAAGGTTTTTCAATCCCACCAGAAGACCTTCTGCTTTATTCACACCACATACAAATAAACTAAATTTAATATGCAGTTGCTGTTTAATTGGCCTTGGAAAGTAATCCTGCACTCATTTTCCCCACTCAAAATAGCAACAATACATTATAAGGACAAAGGGCAAATTACCTCAGAAGCTTTCTGTTTCATTTCTTTGCATACCGCGTCACATTCTAAGAAAAACTGGCCTTCACGAACTTTATTGCACAAAAGTTCCTAGAAGCAAAATTCAAATGAAAAATAAAATCCTTACTTTCCCCCCTAAAATTCTGAGTATTATGTTACGTGCTACAAACAGAGAATGTTCAAAACAATCTAACAGTTTTATTCTCCCAATGAACGAAGTACAAGTTGCTCTGAGTTACTTGATTAAATATAAATTGGAGGGAGGGAGGGAGGGAGGGAGGGAGGAGTATCCTACTGCATTCATCTGCTGGCTGGCTGGATGTCACCATCCCCCTTCTTCTTTGTACCTCCCACATCCTTCCGAACTCTGCTAGCAAGTGGGGAGATTTGCGGAGGAGCAGAGGGTGGAATAAAGGGATCTGACGATCCACCCACCCAATGCTAGATCATCAGAAGGTGCACTTATATTATAAGATACGTGTGTGACAAATTCTTTCATAAGGAGAACCCATGCATGGGACAAATAACTAATGAACATGTAGGGCAGGGCTTAAGGGGAAAAACAACAGACGTCTCCCAGGCATTAAAGGACCCAACCAGCGTTCTTCTTACGAGAAGAGGAGAATGGCAACCAACGTTAGTCCAGAATGGTTTGTAGCTCACACCAAAAAGTCACACATAGGAGTGTCTGCAGGATGTGATAAAAGTAGCCAGGAGAGTGGCTGCAACAGTGCGATCAAAGCTCTGCTTGTTTTGTGTGCAACGTTAATGTTTTTCAAAGTTAATTGAGGTGGACAGATCAATACTGTAAGTCTAATTCTCCTTCAGAAATTATCTATTACAATTATTTGCCGTACCAATGGCTGAAAAATCTATCTGCCAGTTTCTATCTTGCTATATTTTAGTCTCAAAATAAGTTTTAATTCTGAAATGTACTTTCTACTGTTATTCATATCATGATAATGCAGATGCCAAAATGGTCATCACTGCTGTTAGATTAAATTTAATTACTACATCCATCCATTTTATATTATCTTGCTTGTGTTTTATTTGTTTATTGTATTATTTTTTAAATTTTGCTGCATTTTATATTGTACTGAATATATTGTTACGTTGTTCACTACCTGGCAATGTTCTGGCAAATAGTCAACATATACATTACACCAAGAAACACATATAACACAATCCTACATTTCACCAGGTACTGAACATCCGTTTTCATTCATGTCACTTAGTAATAAATGAAATTAAGTTAAGCATCACTGGCATTTAATTGGATTGTTTTAGATGGGCATTCAAGTCACATTAAGAGCCTATAGGTCAGAAAACGAGTATAAATAAAAAACAGTTTCCCAAAATGAATTCCTCATCACTCATTTCTTAATTTGATATTCAATAAATATTCAAAATATTTATTATTCAAACTATTCAATAAATATTTTCCCCTAGGAAAAATACCTCTGCGCCATGTTGACTATTCTCATAATAATAGTAATAAAAATACCCAGCCGAATTCACACATACTGATGTTCCCCAATTAACAAAGGCTGAAATGGGAATAAATAACAAAATGTGACTTTCCTTTCTCCTCCGTGCACACTGGACATCAAAGGAGACACCAGTTTGTTAGATCAGTTTCCCATGATGCCCAAAAGTCTCCTCCTATTTGTGTACACACTGGGAAAAACAGTACATTTGAATTTGTCTCTGCTCTGTGACTTGTAAGACCAGGAATACTGTACCTCAGGAAGGCTTCCCAAGCCAGCCTGTAATTAACCCCATCCGTTAACAGCATGGTTAAAAAATATTGGCTTTCTTTTTCTGCATTGTTTTAGTAGCTTACCAATTTTTATTTTTACAGATAAACCTGTTGGTGTGGCAGCTTCTTAAGCAGGCATCTACATGGTAGACTTTTCACAAGTAAGGGCACAGTAATTTAAAGATTACTGCTCCAGGCCAAAGACCCAGGGGGGTTCTAATGGGTCGCTGTTCTACATAAGATGGGTTCATGGATCACTAGGTAACCTGGGGTCAGTTAGTCTCTCAGCCATACCTCCTTCACTTGGCTGCTATGTGAAAGAAAAATGGAGAAGGATCACTATGTATAGAATCTGAATCTCCTGAAAAACCACAAAATAAACATACACCTGTAAATAAATAAATACATGTCAAAGAAGGCTGCATTTTCACTTGACTGTTTCTGAAGAGCAAAGATTTTGCTTGCCTTTTCTCACGCAAAAACACTGGAATTATACAGGACATTGATTTATAACCCAGGCATCTGCTTGACTCTCAGAAGTGGGCTGCCTGGCCAATTTCAGAGTATCCTATTGGCATAATTAGTAGCATTCAAGGAAAAAAAATCACAATTCTTTTGTGGGTAACTGGACAGATATTCCAGTTGATCTCTGTCACTAAGTGGAATTTAACCTACTGCTGTTCTTCTTCTATCTGGCCAGCATGTCATCACCAGTCTAAAATATTCAAATCCAGCCGTATCCAACCGATTAAATGGGAAAATTACTCATACTTAAATTCAGTTCCACATTAACTATGCCATAAATATCGTAGGGCTTAAAGACTGACTTTCTAGCGTCACTATTTCAAGAGCATCCACAATATGTTATCTAAGTCTTGAACTAAGCAGCCAAAAACATACAAAGAAGAGCTTGAAGGAAGGAGTTTTGGAAATTCTCTCTAATCAAGGATGACAAGAAAAAAGAAAAAAAAAAAAAGCACACATAAGATTAAAAAAATAATAATAAGACCCATCTTGTAAGTTGCACTTAAATGTGTATGCCACTCAGAGTCACTGGGAGTTGAGTGGCATATACATTTAATTTATTATTATTATTATTATTATTATTATTATTATTATTATCCCAGACCTAAAAATATAGCACTAAACCCCAGTTAAATTATACAATATATAATTATTTCCTACATTTATGCTTTTATTTTTTTCAATATACTGTAGTCTTATTATAGATTATAGTGAAATTTAACAAAGAAAATGAAATATGATACAGTAAAAATATTCATATTAGTGATTATAATGAACTAATTTTTTTAAAAAAAGGAAAAGCAGTATAGTATAAATGTACAACTAGCTTGGTCTTTTAACATATTATTACATCTAGATAATACAGAAACATATTATAAAGACATTTTGAAAATCTAGATTTATTTTAAATTTAAGCAACTGTCCCTTTATAGAATAGAGACAAGTGAAAATGCATGGCTTCAGGAAAAAAAAAGCCATAAAAGGCAAAATTACTTGTTCATTATATTGCTTATTTCAAGTGTAATGATGACACCACAGCTGTGTTGAGGCTTGCAGAATGTCTGCTGTAAAATACATTAGAATTCACACGTTTAACCATCATTCTTGGTCCATTTTTATGTAATCAATTATGACCTCCTGGTTATTAGTCAGGAATACACATTTCCTCTTTTTATTCTGGATTAATCATTCTTGAGCTAAACTATATTAGGTATTTCCCAGCAGAATGCTGAACTCCAAATTTAACACAATTAATTGCAGAGGATTCCACAATAACCACACTCAAGGCAATTCCTCTCATTCTGGACAGAATTTTTACCAACCAGTTGTATCTGCACCACCACAACTCTTCAGAATTTACAGAAGAATCATTTGAGAGTTGCTACATAAATGTAACATTGTAAATTAATTTTGGTACAATCAAAATCCCTTAGAAATATCTTCAAAGTTATTCAGAGTAATTCACAAGACAATAAAGCTCCCTCCAGTGGAAAGGGCCACTGGACCATCTATGCCTCCCTAGAGGGGTATTCTTAAGAAGCCAACTTTATAGTATTAGACCAGCTGGATGCCTGAATCAAATTATGGTGCCTAAAGTAGAAGAGCTTTATGATTCAATGTGCTTCCGCAGCTGTTCTGAAAAGGCAATTTAAAAAAATCTCATATGCAGCCCATCTTTGCCTACGTGGATTTGAAACCACCAAATCTACGGGTCACTTTTTTATACTGTACTTTTTAATAGGACATTCACACTCATTTCATACGCGCGCACACACACACACACACACTATTTAATCAGGTTTTCTGGCCACTTAGACTTGTTCTATTTACATATTTATTCTTGACCACAATAATATAATATTCTTAAATGCCTGTACAATCCATCAAATTATCTCTTAACAATATTATTTTTACTGCCAGTGTGTTTTGTGTATGATTGTTTTATTCTGAGTTATAGTTTACAGACATCTGTTATCCTTTTTATGTGTGTGGTTATTATTGGTAACAACACACACAATAATATAAGGTATGTAATTATCTTATTATTGCTTTGTTTCTAAGACATCCCAGAAGAAGTATTATATGGGCAACATACGTAAATGGCTTAAATACAGTTTAATCAAATAGTGAATAAAGGATGAGCTGATTTATCCTTGTGGAACAAGAGTTCCCTGTGTGACCCCCTAAAATTGCTCCAGAAAGCCCCCCAGTGGTAAATCACTTTTCACCTATACATGGGATACAATAACCTTGTTTATAATTCAGTTTACCACGTAAATATGGCTTACCTTTTTGAGTCTCTTACAAGGACAACGGACCTTAACCTTCTGATTGCAATTCTGACAACACTCCCCTGGATGACATATCTCTTTACATCGATGACCACAAGATAGCTGTAACGTCAGAAAGAAATATATGGGTCTGACGTGAAACACAAACGCTTAGTTTTGCTTACTTGCATTTGTTGTTTATACACTTAAATTCCTTGTACTCTGAGCCAATGATGCAAAGAAATTTTCCGTCCGATTCATTTTAAGGCAGAACCATTTCCGCGCCAATACAAAGAAAACAGTGTGGGTGCACCCACCCATGTGGTCACCAGAAGCTAAACAGTACTTGGGAGTTTACCATTCAGATCAACCCGCGGCTCTTTTATTCTTCCCCATCTGCTTTTAGAACTAAAGCAGCATCACTGGGTGCATTTGTCAGTGGATATACATGGTCTAGGTCGCTTTTAAGATCTGCCATGGCACCACTTATCAATTTTCAGTACTCCATTCTTGCCATAAATAGTTCTAAATGCTTTTCCTTATAGGGTTACCTCTCTGGGGCACTGGTTTTTGCATGAACACAGTTCTTCTTTTTCTTGTAGGTCAGCATTAGTGATTTTTCTAAAAAAATATAGATCAGTGATCATTTTTTAAAAAGATAAAATAACCAGGAAGTCAAGTTACTAGTAGATTTTGAGAGATATCAGCAAACAGATCTATTCTGAACTGAGAAAACAAAGGATAACGTGAGACTGAGTTTGAACAATTAAACACAGATCACGTGATACATTTAATTGTACCTCATGATACTGTATATTAGAATAAAATAAGAGGTTCTACCATGACAAGGCAACACCTGAAATACCCAGTGAATCTCAGATGTGTTTGGTAAAAATGCTGTTGATTTAAACTAGCCTGATAATTACAGACAGGATAAACTGGCCATTAACCCAGTATGCCCAGAAATAACAGTCCTAGTTTTAACCTTTAAACCCTTCACATCAGGCCTTCTATGTCTAATATGAAGCATAAGCAGCAAGCAAAAGGAAGTCAAAAAGACAGATGAGCCAGCCAGTATGAGATGCTAGTGCAGTAAAATGGCAGACCCTTCTACTTCATTAGTATCTCCCAGCATGTCAAGTTGTTTGACCAAGACTGAAATAAAATCCTGAAAAACCGGTACCTCCATCTAGTGTTCTAACCACCTTTAAAACCACCTCTGAGTCTGTTTAGGGTGGGGTTGGGGGATAAGCCCTGCCTGGCAGTTCCAAACAGACCTATGTGTGCCCAATTTGTTTGTAAACCTCCATCATCATCATCATCATCATCTAATACAGCCACCCACTCCAGTGGACTCTGGGCAGCCTACAAAATACAATATTAGTTTAAAACAATTAAAACTTAAAAAACAAAACAAAGCAGTCCAGACTAAACACAGCCATTAAAACATCCCATGGGTTCAGTTGCCTCCCACCAGAAGCTTCTTGCTCTATTTATTCAGAAAGAGAAGGGAACTGGGGGGAAAACCCTCATCCCAGCATAGCAGTGCAGAAACCAAATAATAATAGTTTAATTACTAAAAGTTGAAACAAAAAAAATTATTTAATTACATACATGCATTCAATGTACAGGCTTGTCAGTTTGCAGTGACATTTTATTCGGATCATTTGAGCACACGGTGAACATGCTCCAGGATGACAGGGCAGAGTGCATGCATGAGAACATCCAGGTGGTCGTGGCTTGGAACATGCTTCTTCACACTGAGAACATTCTGGACCTGCCTAGTAAAGCAGCAAAATGTGAGATTAATCATTTATTTGCTTTTTGGACAATCCATTAATTTAAATTTAAGTAAAGGCCCTTGGCTTGGTCAAGTGACAGACTCTTAATATCCTGGCTTGCAACCTAAAAATATGTATACAGAAGCCATGTGGATATTTGGTCTTCTGGCACCTCCTCCCTGAGAGTCACTCCTAAAGAAGGGTTGGTAAGGGAGCCTCCCATCTAGCCTCAATGAATCTGTAGTTTGATGAAGATGCTACTAAGCATGCTGAGTAGCCAAAGAATGTGGCACATCAGTTTCCTGCTTGCTTTTTTCCACATTAAGCTCTCTCCCTGGTTTGAACTGCCTCAAAGGGTGGGAAGTGAGAGGGGCAAAGCATGCTGAAAGGAGCGCTGCTTTCAGGAGGAGATAACTTCTTTTATCTTTTAGTTGCATGTCCCATTTTTTAAATTCACAACTAAATAGAGCTAGTCTGCATTCAAAAATTTCACAGAGATAATTAGACTAAGAGCTGGCAAACACGGGAGGCAAAGCGAAGAACGGTTAATGGCACAAATGTTAATCCCAGAAAGGTTAAAGGAAGGAATCGGTTCTGTGATTCTGACTATGGCATCTAAGCGCAAAGCCAGCGCACCTGCACTGCTTTTTTATCCCATAAGATACTGAGCAAAGATTGATTTGAGTCAGGAAGTTGCCACTGTTTAAACATATTGAACGAAAGAAGTCCCAACACAAAACCGCTACTTGCAATGTCTTCTGCTTTACGCTATAGCATTAGGAGCCATTAATAACTGCCATGAATGAGAATACATTATTTTTAATACATTTGCTTTTTATTTATTACAATGTATTTATTTATTTTCCACTTCCAGGGAAGAAATGGTGAATTGAATACAGCTCTGCTAAAAGTGGAGCCAACAACCACAGTAGAATGAAGAGCTGGCGAGTAGGCCAGCTCTTCATAATTCCTCTCCGGACAAGGAGAGGGCTTGAGATTGCCCACAAGGACTCCAGACAGTTGCCCTTGCGATCTCTGGCAGGTTTAGAGCTCTGGGAGACAAGGGAATAGCCATCTTGCTCAGACCATGGTCGGCGCCTTCAAAAGCACACTGGGTTCACATGCTTCATTTTCTAATCACTTTCAGAACTTGCTTGTTAATTGCTTTTCAGCTATTAGGAACCTTTGGATCAACAAGTCTGAAAACACTGGGTGAGTTTCCTGAAATCCTTCTTAGCAAAAGAAGTTTTAAATATAAATCTTCTTGTGATAGAAGGCTTGAGCCCAGGGGATTCCCAGCTTCAAGGTTACAGGGAGGGGGAGTGATATTCCAAGTATCTCCTCAGCCCCCAGCTGGACTGTGTGAAAGTAAAGGGGATGAGACTGGCCCCTCCCTAAGAGCTTAGTGGTTATGGTTGCTTTCGTTGAGGAATTAGAGTTAGTCTGGCAAGATTCTGTCCTTTAGGTGCTAGCAAATAAAAAAGCTGAACTGCTTTCCAGACTGTCTCATGTGATTCTTGGGCTGAACCTGACACTTCTTTTTTTTAAAAAAAAATTGGAATAAACAGCAAAAGGGTGATTAGAACTTTGATTTTGGAAAGTTACAAATGGGCTAAGGGTCCAGATGGATTTAAAATAAGATTTTGGAATTAATCATAAGAATCCTTCCTGTGGGAAAATGCTTTTGCTGTGAATTCTTTTTAAAAAAACATAATGGGGTGGGACTTTGAAGGTTGGGCACTAGAGGGCAGTAGAAGGATCTAAAGATTACAATTAAAGGAGAAGAACACTTAAATTTGACTTGCTAATACAGAATGGAGCAAAATACTTTTGGACATATTGGACATATTGAAGGATATTTTTGAACAATGGATCCAGAAGTTCAAAATCCAGAATTTTGTCTGCCTCTATAGATAGACTGTTTAAAAGATGTTATGGAAGAGGAACAATTTTTACTGGACAAGACTGAGACTGATCTGAAAGTAGATTTAAAAATGATAGGCTACAAGAATGGTATGGAAAAGGTGCTACCCTGGACATACAAAAGAAATAGGCTGATGTCTTAATAATTAAAAGGGATATACAAATAACAAACCAAGAGAGTGACCAGGATAATTTTCCTATATTGGATTTACAAAAGAGGCTTGTTAAAGCTTTGAAGAATTTAGTGAGAAGGGACAAAGAAAAAATGAAATCAAGCTCTAGGACATTATTTGAAGGAACTAAAGATCAAGACTGTTAAAAGTAAAAGGAAGGAATATAAAGTTGGTATATTTGATCAAAGATAAAATAGATATGTTGTTATCTCTGGTAACCCTTAACAGACTGTTGCTGATGAGGTCTGAAATGATGAGGCTTTAAGGACTTGTTTATAGATAAGAGATGGGATATGGAAAGAAAAAATCATTTGTTGTATTTTAAGAGAAGGTGATAAGTTATTAAAATTGTTTATACTTGTGGTGATGAAGGGGGAAGTCAATTCTTTATATATTTCTTTTTCTTTACTGTATTCTTATTTTTTCTTTTCTATTTTTTCTGCACCTTCTATTTTTTCTTTTTATTATTTTCTCTTTTTTTACTTTTATTAGTTTTTATTGTTGTAGGTGTAATTTTTAATAAAACTGCTATTTAAAAAACAATGTATTCATTTGAATTATTTATATCCCATTGTTTAGATTAACAATCCTTTCAAAGCATCTTACAAACGACATAAGCATTGGTAATTAAAAATATGGAATTATTTCAAAACCAACAGACATTTAGTATCCTTCCCATGGGGCAGTAGATGCTGAAGGCAATGGTGGAGATGAGAAGGCCTTCTAATGGCCTATAGGAGAAGAGAGAATCTAGCATCGCTGGCAGTTGTTACCAGCTTTTATTAATTACTTTATTTATTTATTTATTTATTTATTTATTTATTAAACAAACTTAGATTTTCACCTCTCTCTATATGAACTCTTGATTTTTGCACTTGCAAGGTTTTCTGAATTATTCAGGACAGCAAACTGTTCTGCAAAATGTTAAAAAAAGGAACTGACTGCAGTAATTATATACTTTTACACCTTTCCCATAATGGATCATCTTAAGGTTAAAGGTCTTTTTTTGTATCCACTGTAACTAGGTTTAAAACAGATTGTTTAATTACCATCTTCTAGACTTTTCATTTAACTGTCTAGGAAGCAAGTACCATTTCCCAAACTCAACAGAGAACAGCAGCTATTTAGAGGCCTATATATATATATAAAAAAGTGGACATTCCACTTGCTTTCATTCATAAGTAGGTTTGCCAAATTTCTGGCCTTTTCTTCCCAGTTAGCCTTCTCCAATACCAGCTTTGACACTAAGCTGGGAGGCTGGAGTAAATAATGCTTCACCTGGTGCAGAAGAGACATCAGATCTAGTATCCGATGAGTTTGCTAGGGACAACATGTTATCTCTGAAGTGTTCAAACTGAAGAGGTTCTGTGAAGATCAGAACCCAAGTTCAGAAGATGAGAGGTCAGGAAAACCTCTGAAGAATGGCTATAAATGTCAGGCCAATCTTCTACAGCAGTTATAAGGATTTTTCCTAAAGCTAAACTACTACAGATTAGTAAAAATACTAGTAATGGTCTAAAGGCAGAAACATATTGTGGGCCAAGGCCTTAAAGAGGGTAAAGTTTTTTTTAATAATAAAAGCCAGAAATGTTTAGAGTTTAGTTTAGTTTAGACAGCACAATGGAAGAATGAAGAGAAAGCAGTCATTAGCCAGAACAGAATTGCTGGAGCAAAATCTAAATATTGTTATGAGGGTCGGCAATTACCAAATTATGCTCCACTCTCATCTGCAAATCTACATCTTCATCACCATTATCATCTAGTAGCAGAATATTTGGAAGAATTCAGTAAAATGAACCTTCATGAGCACAAGCAAGCCATAGATTTCCATTCAGCATACACACAGACAGGGGTACAGTTAAGTAGATTTGGATTTTACGATCCTATTTAAATTGCTGCATAGAGCTCTGCCATTCTTAAACACCGCCCTGTCTGATGGCACCACCATACAACAAGCAAGAATAAATAACAGTTATTACTTATCAGAGCAGACGTTATTCCAGTTTATTACTATTAGAAAAAAAATACAGCTGCGCAACACACATAACCCCCTGCTTATAACTTAATGCACCCATTAAAAAGGCTCTCGCCCCATCATGAAACCAACTGTCTTTGCCACTGAAAAGGTTACTTACCTTTTGCGTGTCATTGTTGGTATCTGTTTCAGTAACTGTGTGGCATTCTTCCAGGCAAGTATGATTCTGACAGTCGAGCAACCTTCCACAGACTTTCGTACAGGAATAAGGTCCTGCACTATGACATGGCAATGGGCTTATCTGAAAGATTGAAATAACTGCTTGAGGGCCACTGCAGACAGCCTTCAACATTTCATTAGTTCCACAAGCTTTCATATAACACAAACTAACACACAAAATTTAATCCTCCTTATTTAGGACAAGTTGCTTCAATCACAGATTCTAAGCAGCTTACAACAGTAAAACAACAATAACAACAACAACAACAACACCGCCACCACCATCATCACTAGCACTGACAAAAATCACCATCAGTCCATTGCAAAAGGCAGCTTTGCTTGGAACAGCTCACATCCTGAGACGATCCCTTTAATGCCATCAAGCAACAACATCTGCCTACCCCAGGTCCTTGGGAAGGACTCGGTAGGTGGATAAAAATGCCAAATCCAGTGTAAACATCTAGCTGACTGTGCGACCAACCATAATTCTATTAAATGTATATGCCACGCTGCTCCCAGCAACTCTAGTAGAAGGCCACCGCTAAATATGGTACCATACATTCCATGCAACAGTATCCAAAGATAAATAATTCTACTTTTGATAAGGATGTTACCATAGCTATCAATAAACCAGGCAAACTATTTAGAACCACTTCACTGCAGACACAGAGCAGTGTATCTTTATTATGAGACAGACTGGGTTTTTAGCAGTCCACCGTTCATTTTCTGAAAATTCTATTGCTCATAAATAAATCTTTCACCTGAGCTTTTGGAAAGAATACAAAATTATGAGTTATTGTACAAAATCCTTAGGATTTTGAAAGAATAAAAAATAGATGTTGCCAATGAATATTATCAAAGGCTTTCACTATGGCTAATGAAATAATTATAAGCAGTTTCATCCTGGTGCTGTTTGAAATACGCTATTAATCTCTGGTTATCAGCTCCTTTCCTTTGACAATTAAATCATTTTTAAGCAAGATGTATTGAATTTGCTATTTCCTTCTGAAGTTGGCCAGCAAGAATCCCAGGTACTTATTTAACGTCTACATTCATTAATGAAATAGGATTGTGATCATCATCTAGTTTTGGAAGTTTAGTAATATAAAAATCATTAAAATAAGCTGGCATAATATTAGATTCAAACTCTTTTTTATAAAAGTCTAAAATTGTAAATACGTATTGTGTATTATTCTGTTGAGAATTTTAATTTCTCATGTAATCAGTGAAGTATTTAATTTCTTAATTAATAGGTTCAAAAAATAACACAAGAGGGGGAACAAAAGGAACCAGCTTAATTTCTATTTAATCCTTGTCCTTTTTGTAAACTTTTGAGTAAAATTCTTTAAATCTTCTATTTGTATCTCTGCATTAAATATGTGTTACAATTAAGAATCACTGGAATAAAGCTACCTACTTGCTTTATTGTCTTTATGTGGTCTCCTAAGTCCTAATAGGTCTGAGATAGGCATCTTAGTGCAAAATCTACTTTTACAGAGAACAATATATTCAGTTCAGTCTTAGCACTTCACAACTCCTTGTAAAGATCTGGGAAAGTGATTAAATTTCAGAATTCTGATAACAACAATCAATAAAAGGTACATATGTTTAATCCTACAAGGGGCAGGCAGCTGGATTCTGATCAGTTCTATTTCCAGTTGAAAACCCTCAGCAGGTCAAATATTTTGTGCATACCTTGAACTTTCTTTTTCCATATCTTGAGCTATGCTAAATTTTTAATGTTATTCTTGTGTGATTATGCTTCCAAATGTGTAATTTCGGTTTGTAACTTTTACCTTTCTCTGAAGGTGTTATTACGATCTTAGAAGCTGTCTACCATCAAATTGAGAAATACTGTTTTTTAACTTATCAGACCTGGCTGTAATAAAATCATCTGCTACATGAAGTAGGATTTATTAAATCTTTCATCCCTTTAACTTGCCAGTGATGGCATTGTTTGGTTCTTTCTTTAAGATATGACATTACAGTTTAAGTTCCATTGAATGGTGACCATAATAGCATAGCCTCCATTACCACTAGACCACAGGCCTGTGCTTTTTCCTCCACGTGAAGCTATCCAGACAGCCGGTAAAATTATTTTTGAATTAGATCAGCAAAAATAAAGATTAACTACCTGCTTATCAGCTCTAAGGAGTTGGCATGTCTCTGGAGGAACAGAAATCACAGGACAATCAGAACAGAGAGTTGCATCTGACTATGAAGCTACTTTGGCCAGAGCAAAATCTTTAAAGAAACACAGTGGGCATGGTATGACCAAATATTATTTCCAGTTACAAAGTCAACTGGAATCCCATGTATGATGGGCATGGGGTGCTTCAGTACCCTGTATGTTTTTGCTCAGAAGTAACCTCATTAAGTTCAGTGGAACTTCTAAGGAAGTCGGGATCTTATTTGGGTCATCCTAACATCTGAATGACAAAGCCCCTCATGCAGGATGCTAAACTCCCTCAATGAAGCCAAGAGGGCCAAGCAGGAGAAAGAAAAGAAACAGACAACAAACCAAGAGGAGGCTTATTAACAAACCAAGAGGAGGCTTACAAAGACCGCAGGTAAGAGGATTATGCTAGAGACTAAATGCTGATCTGAGAAAGAAGAAGGAAAAAAAGAAGGAAAGGGCAAAGTACAATGGAGAAGTATAAATTCCAGTAGCACCAGATGGCCTGTTCAGAATATCAGCCAATAACAGAGGCTAGTCTATTAACATTTAAACATGCCCAAATCAGCTGTGCTTTATTGTGAATACAGTATACATAATTTGGATTTCAGATTAGAATTTCACCTGGAATGTTCATATTTTTATTTTCCTATCAATACAAATAAATAATGCTATTACTTCCAGTGTTTCATGAAGTTCCCTCCCTCATAGCATTTGGAAGACAATTTTACTTTGTCGAGTTTTCGGTTCTAGTTAAATGTTAATTGATGTTCATCTTCTGGAAGGGATGATTTATTATTGTTGTTTTAAAAAAAGTTATTGTATTGTAAACAGACCAGCTACAACAACAGTAAAATAATCCTCTCCACTGGCCACAAAATATAATACGATTTTTAGAATAGATTGACAAAGAATTGTATGGAGGGAATGTCTGACCTCTCCATAATTTCTAAAATGCACTGAAATACATGTTGAAAGATTTCGTTCAAAATCGTTAAGTGATGCTGTTTCATCTTCTGACATTCTGAATGGACGTTCTTGTAGAATATGCTCTATTCCGCTGCACTTGTGCGTAATTTTTACTACAGAGAAAGGCTGCGGTGTAACAGTTTTCTTCTGGGACATATCCCACTCCCAACTCTTATTGTCCATCTCCACTCAGATCCATCCAAAAAAAAATGAGCCCAAAAGTTTTGTCTTGATCCTTCCAGACATCACATCATCACCAAATAGCAGCCTGCTGGAAAGCTGAGAAACAAGAGTTCCAATCCACACTGCTGAAACAGCCCATGCTTGTTCTAAATTAGCAATCTATGCCAGATGTTCCAGTTCATTATTAACAGTATCATTTTTCCAGATCTTAGCAGCCTGAATACAGGCAGTTGTTAAGGTATTTCCTGCTAACGAACACACATTTTTCTTGGTATTATTATTTCAGGTCTACCTAAAAGAAGGACCAAATAATCAAACAGCAATGTATATTCTGCACTCGCTTCAATTACATTGGAATACATTAACCCGAAATTCCCTAAATTTAGCAACACTGATTACATTAGCCTCAGTAGTTTACATTCCTGCCAGTCTACATATGTTTTCTATAATACACATACATCAGAATGAGACGTCTTGTGCAATCGGTAAGAAGCACAGCACCAAAAGCACAACATTTTGTAGTAATTCTCTTCAGATCTCCCTATCATTTTATTATCCCTTGTCGTTTTGCAATAAGAAATTATACTCAGATGACTGGCTGTCTACAGCCTTACAGAATCTAGTTCACCAAGGTAGTCCTTTTTTATTGGAGGAGATTGCTCATTATTTTACTATGAAAATTCAAGACCTGGTGAATGTAAGTTGTCCTAGTGATCTGCAGGCATTCAGCTCAATATTCCCGTCTTTTTCATTTTGTGCAATGTCTGAGGAAATGGTCTTCAAGACAATATTGTCAGGCCAATATACTTTCTGTCATTTGATCCTTTTGCTACTTACTTTTCTGGTCACAATGTGCTTTTAGATAGAAAAGTGGAGTCGGTCACATAAAAAAGCAAAAGAAATACTAGCACAAGCAATTAAACGGTGTAAAGCTTTCAACTATGAACATCCAACAACATCCCTTTCCATGCCTGAAAGAATAACCTGCAAGGAATGCTTTGAAGTTCTACTATCTTCTGCTTAACTGACTCTTAAAAATAATTATTTCTGCTAAAAACAAATACTTTCAGGAATCAAAAGCATCAACATAATTTATGGAATGACAGTAAGAGAGAATGAGGTGAACAAGAAAAATTAGCAGAAAAATGAACCATTACAATCTAATATACTACTTCCTCCTTTGGTATAAAATTATATGCTTCTTTTTGGGGGGAAGGAAGGAAGGAGGGAGGGAAATAATTTCCCCTTGAAAGTGAAAACAACTAAGTAGAAAATCCTTGCAAGCCGAGTAAAATGAAACAAAGCCAAACAGAAGATAATGCAAATACAGCAATAAAACAAACACATTTCTTTTAAAATACATGCTACACTCTAACATTTGGGTTTACCAAATAATGCAGATAAATGTTTAGGTTTGTAAGAAATATTTGTACTAAATACTTGCATCTTGGCCCAGAAAAATGGTAGCTATGCCTGCAGATTAGCTCAAACTATAAAATGATATTTCAGAGTGATAATCCAACATTACTGAGGGATAGTAACTTCATACTGAACAAATGCAACCAAGGCTTAAAGCATATCTATTTTGTACAAATACAATACAGGGCAAAAAATAAGGAAAAGGACCCACAAGGGTGAAGGGATAAATACCTATGCAGAATTATGGTTTTTAAAGCACATCTTAAATTCAGGGTGAGAAAGACTCATTTGAAGGCCAAGTGGTAAAGCAGGGTTCCTCAACCTTGGCAACTTTAAGACGGGTGGACTTCAACTTCCCTTGCTGGCTGGGGAATCCTGGGAGTTGAAGTCCACCCGTCTTAAAGTTGCCAAGGTTGAGGAACCCTGTGGTAAAGAATGCTATATAGAAAAGCTCTCTTGTTTAGTAATATAGTAATGATGTGCCATATTGACCCCCCCCAAAAAATGTAACATATACACAGGGGGATAAAGTGCAAGAAAACTATTTCAAAATGGAACACCAAAATTTAAACATTATAAAAGAAATGATGAATAGAGAAAATAAAGGTGCACCTACTAAATGAAACAAAGTAGGACAAAACTAAAGGAAGAAGTCCAGAAATGAGAAGACTAATGAAAAGCATTATTACTATCAAAAATACGTTTCAAGGTTAGAAGGAGAGACAGGCAAGGAAGATATTAAGCACCACAATCAGGAAGTCAACAGAAGACAAAGATCACATATTTTAGAAAACAAACATAATGGATCCAAGAAGTTAAAGCCAGAATTTAAAAATACTGAATGTGCATATGCTGACTTAAGAATTATTTGGCCCTTACAAAGATTTAGCCAGAAACATAAATCCCAAGATCAGAACTTAAAAAAAATGCTGTCTGAATATCATGTGTGTGTGTCTATCCAGAATATGTTTTATATACATTTCTTATGCAAATCTAATACGTTAATGTTGAGATAATGTTACGTCAAACATAGCCATATATTTAATATCAAACATTTTCAAATATTTTATGAAGGGCTTTGTTTGCTGAAGTCTGGGCTAAAAATGAAAGGCTATATTCTGTGCCGTGAAATGTAAACCAGATTGTATAAGCAAGCAGTGTGGCCTATGTGGCTAAAATAAAGGAGAGTCATTTTTCTCTTGTAATATGAACAATTCCTTTAGAAAAATACATGTTTAAAGGGGGTATTTTGAAATTTTCAGTTATCAAAATGCCTTATGTTGGCAATACATTACAGGTAGTCCCTGTCTTACAACCACAATTGGGACCGGAATTTCCATCTCTAAGCGACGCAATCATAAAGCAAGACATCATCGCTTAGCAACCACATCCCAGCAGTCCTGATTGCTGTTGTTAACCAAGAATCGCGGGTCGTTAATCATGAGTACCCACCACAAGCCGTTCCGGGCTTGGTTCCTCCCAACCTTGAGCTTCAGTAAGGTAAGGGACTGTCTCCAGCTCCCCCCACCCGCCTATCTCCTTCCCCATCTCTGCCCTTCTGGCCACCCTGCACCCTGTCTTGCGGGGCAGTAAACAGCCCCAGAATTGTGCAGCTCTAGGGATGCCTGCCATGCCCTGGGAAGCCGCAGCCATCCCGGCCCAGTCCCAGCTGCAGTTGCCCTCGCTGCCCTGCACCCCGAGACCCCTGCCACCCTGCGCTCCACCACACCAGTTGACCTTCACCTTCTTGCTTCCGCTGCTAATGAGGCATGCCTGGAGCTGGGCTAAGCTTTTGCTTCATGCTGCAAAAAAAAAAAGGCTAAAGGCAGCTCCTGAAGCACAGCGCACCAAAATGCCTCTCGGCACCGCACAAAGCCAAAAGCCCAGCCCAGGAGCGTGGCGCAAATGGGCATTTTGGCATGCAGCGGCTCAGGGGCTGCTTTTAGCTTTTTGGGGGGGGGGCAGCCAAAGCCCAGCCTGGCCTGGCCCAGCAGCTAGGCCGGGCACACCTTGTCAGCAGTGGGAGCAAGAAGATGGCAAAGGTAAGATTGTCGGTGGAGTGCAGGGTGGCAAAAGGGGGGAGATAGGTGGGTTGGGGGAGTTGAAATGACCCTGGGATCGTATGTGCGGGTGGGTTGCCAAGCACCCAAATTTTGATCACGTGACCATGAGGATACTACAACAGCTGTAACTTTGGGCACTGGTCATAAGTCACTTTTTTCAACGAGTTCGTAACTTTGAACGGTCACTGAATGAATGATCGTAAGTCAAGGACTACCTTATGTTATTGCTGTGGAAAATGTGGGTTTTTTCCCTACTCGATTAATGTTAAAAGCAGAACAGCAGAGCATTATTTCAGGTAGCAGCTATGATATGGCCATTTCATTACTGACCTCTAATCCATTAATTTAAATTGGTATTTTTTTTCAATTCCAAAAAACCAGAAAATGAACACATTACAAACTGCCATCCTCTAAGGCAAGTTATTTACTTCAACTAAAAATTAACTGAAGCTATTTACAAACATTAGAATTTGATATTACAATCGCTCTAAGCTATGAATTATCATAACTGTACAATTTTTAAAAATGTTGAAACATAAGTTAGAGCTACATCTAATGTCATACATGCAAATTTCCCTTTGCTCTCTTCTTCTGTGAACCCTCAAATTCATCCCAAGACTGTTTCAAAAAGCCCCCCCCCAACCCCATCAGCTTTAAGTCTATGTCAAGAAGCAGAGGTATCCTTTCTATTTGCATCTGCTGTCCTATCAGTGGAAAGAAATAACTGAAAAAACTTGTGGCTTGAGTCACCATAATTAAATTAATTTAGTTTTAGCTTAGGGGGGAAAGAATCATGGCTTCAAAAACACAATTGAAGAGTCTGCACAAGAGGCTAAGCCAAAACACAACCCTTATGTATTATAACTGCTAGGATTCGTAATAAAGTCACATGGAATCTCAATTAATTGTTCGGATAAATACTACTTAGTTGATTAACTAAACAGTCTTAGGTTTAATGACTCAAGGTAGATATAATCACTTGCTTTGTCCATACCATAATATAACAGAAGGAGATGGAAAAAATGATTCCACTGTTCATTATTAAAAGCAGAATAGAAAATATATTAATCTTAATTGTAACAATATGCTATAGTACAAAATTATATTCTTAATACCATCTCAAAATAGGAACACAGTGCAAATACAAACCAGCACAACTGACACATCCTTGTAATAGTATTTGTGTTTGCACTGAATTGGTTTTCTGTTTGGAACAGGAGTGGAAACATTCACAACTGGTATCCAACCTGTGCAAGCTGAAGAGGTAGCATCCATTTACCATCTCATTCAGTTGCATGTATACATCTAGATACAGATCTAACAAATAATCACACAAGTAACAGATTCAGAACAATTTTTTCAATGAACAAGAGGAAAGAAGAACAGCCAGAAAACCTCTGTCAAGCATATTGCAAGGGGACTGAAAATGGTTCTGCTCTGACAATCGGTCTAAGAAAGTCGCATTCATTGCATCTTTCATATAATCACTATTATTTCAGAATTCACTTTCTTTTGCACCATATCTTTTTTTTGGGGGTGGGGGAATAATCTTGCAACTCAAAAGTCTTGTCTATAATGACCCAGAATGGCTTACAACTCTTCCAGCATACAAATGCTATTTTTAAATTATGCTACTTCAAAGTCGCCAATCAATTACTCTGACAGTTCTGTCTAAGCATTCATTTCAAAATATGGAACATTTTGTAGATTATATATTTATTTATCAAATTTCTAAACTGCCCAACTCCAAAACAACTCTGGGCAGAATGAATAAAGAACAAGAGGATAATACTTCACTTCAAGCCTAAACTTAAGTCAGTAAGAAGAAAAGCATGATTTTAAAAGATACAAAACAGAAAAGAAGCAGCACCAAGACCATACTGCATTTCTAGAATCATTTCATAAAGGACTGGGAGAAAACAATTTTCTAAATTAGATCAAATAGTAACCACAGTGAATTTCCATGGCACATCATTATCCATCATATCCATCATGGTATCAAACCTTACATGTTATGTACAGTACCTATAAATGATACCTAAGTTCTTATCATTCTCATCTCATCTTCCCAAACTGCTTGTAATCAAATCAGACACTCCTTCTAATAGTAAATTCTGTTTGAAGGCACAGATAGTCCTTGTTTAGCAACTGACTTGTTTAGCGACCTTTTGCAGTTATAATAGCAATGAAAAAGTCACTTTACGACCAATCCTTGCATTTACGACCTTCACAGGCCAGTAAAGCAAAGGAAAGTTGAAGTAAGATCACAAGCACAGTTGCGGTTTCACTTAATGACCGCTTCACTTAACCACCGAGTTGCCAGTCCCCATTGTGGACACTAAACAAGGACTACTTGTACAGTAGATGGATTATGGCCAAAATTGGGTTATCCAAAAATTAAAAAGGATTAAAATGCTTGTGGAAACCCACCTGTGTTCAGAAACAATTTTTAAAACCTCTTTAAGAAGTCTAACAGGGAAAGGAAACTAATGTCCCATAGGACAGGGGAAAAAATGGCACACCCAACTTAGAAGGATATATTATATTTGGCAGCAGTTTATTTATTCTGTTTATTATGTCAACTGGGACTCAAATCATATTTATAAATTCTAGTTCTCATAGGTTCTCCCAATCCGTTGTTTCTTTAAAAAAGTGTACTAGGTATTTATAGTAAAACTGAACTTCCCTCTAAACATACCCATCAAAGTTAACTTCAGTTGTTCAGATGCAATTGTAAGAGATCAATTCAACCCCTTATAAACCTCAAGCCATTTTAATGATGGAATATTCTTGTTATTTGTACATATTTTTCAGGCGTCATTCTGATGTAACACCTACTATAAATTAGCAACTATAAAACAAAACATTTTTCTTAATATATTTGGCTATCATATTTATTGTTCTAAGAACTTCATTTCTTTCCTGTGCAGAAAAATCATATACCCAATTGATATTTTTCTGTCTTGGAAAACTGTGTAATTCAACACAGTGTGCGTGCTGATTTCCATTCACACTACACAATGCTAAGGGACCCTCCCCATCTTCCCCCCAGGACCTCTTCTATAATGTTTAACTTAAGACACATACTTCACGCAACTGGAGAGCTCTCAAATGCTACTTTGGTCATCATACTTGCCTAAGCAACATTTAATATCCATTTTCAAAATATCATTTGCAGATGCTCTTAAAACAGCCACAAAATGTATCATGCCAGCAGTATCAGCTGCACAAGAAAAGCCATTTAAGATGAAAAAAAACAAAACAATAAAGCTCTATAAAACAAAAACTAACCTAAAGCTTGCTATTAAACATTAACAAAACACTATTTTACCCACATTCCACATTGTTTGAAATGTAATGTCAAAAGTTCAAAGTTTAATCAAATTAGGAGCCCATTTTACAAATGCTTTAGAACAATTTTGCATTACTCTGCTAATGGAAATGCTAGCTTCCAAATGAAAAACTGTGTGTGGGTTGCAAACAAGCAAAACATTTCAGTTGCAAATAAATTTCATGTCAAATCAATCAAATGCTAAAGCTTAGTTTTGAGACTCTAATTAAAACCAAGTTATGCATGGCTCAGTTTTATTCCAAAGAATGACAGCTATAATGACTTACCTCGTGTTTTCCAAAGCATTGCCTGCAAAGAGAGAATAAACAAGCTCAATCTATTTAAATATGATTCTATTTCATTAATATGAATTATTCCTTTGGAAACCCCTTATAGCGACCCCTCGGATGGGCCGACTTGTTTGTCTTTATGTATGAGCAACAAGAGAGAGTCTGGACTCCCAACTTGGAAAGCCTGCTTCAATTAGCCCATTTTATTAATTGGGGCTTGCTCTTATAGGAAGAAAATGTAGTATGTTCTGGGAATAAAAACTGTTGTAATATCTGCCAAAGGAAGATATGGCAGGAGGCTGTAATTGGCCATTATCGGATAAGGAGAATATGCCACCTGTTGGCCTTCCTTTCTTTCAGGCTGCAGTCTAACCAAGGAAGTCTACACGACACAGATGGTACACTCGCCAATCTAAATGTCCTGCCTTTGCACGCCAGGCAGTTGCTGGTAAAATCTACTGGCATCTGAGCCCACATACAAGCAGAGCATTCTGTTCGATTGGAGCAGGAATCTGAATGCACAGGAGCTCCCTGTAACTCCGCTGTCACAGACAGATCGCTCTCGGATTATTAGTTTTAGATTGGTAGCTCCTATAAACTCCTGCAGGGGTGGAAGAGTTGAGTAAGCTGAAACTAAAACCAGAGAAGATGGAAGTGCTGTTGGTAAGAGAAAACTGGATTTTATATACTTTAGCTGATTCAATTTGGTCTTCAGGAATAGGTCCTCCTTTAACTAAAACACAAATAAGTTGCAATTCTATGTGTTTCTATGTAGTGAAAATAGCAAAACAAAAAAGGATCATGCCATTCAGAACAACTCACGTTGGAATAGGGACTTGGCATGGAGGACAAGGCAATGCTGTCTGAATAAAAGCAGGCTCAGTGGACTGTTCCCAGGGGCCTGCAGGCTGATGCTGTAAGAAAAAGAAATCAACAGATAAACCCGACAAAGCTCAGCTTTATTGATTTAATTGAATTTACACAACAGTTAAGTTCAAAGCAGGCTGTGATGATTAATCACAAGTGCATTATTCTACAAGTCACGGCTGCCAATTCCATATGGACACATCCATGCTACTTCAGTAACCTGAGGTAGGTTTTCACCTCTCCTCCCACAGTTACTCATTTCAGACTATTTCAAAGTAAGTGATCACCTGCTGCTTGAGTAAATACAACATCCATCAAAGTCCTAAGATTCATTATATCCTACAGTTTAAGTCTAGCCAGCACCAACACATCCCCTACCAAGTGAAAACACGTCTTGGCTACCTATCAGAAATTACACAATTTGGGCAAAGACAACAACAAACCTTTTAATTTCTATGTTAAGCAAACCCGTAACATCTATCCTTAAGCTTTTTTTTAGCTGTTAAACTCTCTTTCCTTAGAAGAGCAGAAGACTTTTTTTTTACATTACAGGCTTCTGTCTTACCAAGCCAGTTTGCTTCACAAGTGCTTCATCATGGCAAGAAGCAGGGCATAAGTGACCACACTTTTCTAAATCTTTCTTGCAGATCTGGCGGCAAGGAGGGCAAGGGCCAAAATGGCAATGGTGTTTCTCTCGAATAGGATGATGGCAAGTAGGCGGCTGCCTAGAACAAGAAGAATTAGAAATCACTGCAACGGCTGATTTATCATTATAGTCATTTGGTATTATGCATATTAACGGTTACAACCTGTAGAGCCCTAAGTCGTTTGAAACCAGCCTGAGTGAACATTCCTTATTGGAGCCTTGTCAAGCGTTCTTCAATCACATGCTGTGTCTCACCTATGCATTTAGTGAATTCACTCATTCATTCATACCATCTGTAAAGTGCCATATTTCAATCAAAGCTAAAAATGAGATATATATAATATTAAAACATCCATGGGAAATTGTAATTAAGAAATGAACACTAACAAATGAAAACAATTCATAATATACCAAATCAGCCTCAAAATCCACCCCAAACTTTCAATCCTAGATGGGATCCTCTAATCCCCAAATCCTAATGATCACTCAAAGGTTCTCGAAATGAAGCCCATTTACTAAGAGTAGGAAAATATAGTATTTAAACAGGTAGATGGCCAACTGGAATTATTTTCCTCCCTACTGCTGCTGCTGCTGCTGCTGCTGCTGCTGCTGCTATTATTATTATTATTATTATTATTATTATTATTATTATTATTATTATTATTATTATTTCTTACAAAATAAATAAAACAACCTCAATATCAAAATAATTGATCACACAGAAGTAAGAGTAATAAACACCTTTGGGTCATCATATTTTTAAAAGGATATTAAGGCTGTAGAGACTGTAGAAAAGGACAGCTTGAATGATCAAGTGGCTAGAACATCCATTACGAGTGAAGTCATATGAAGAATGAAGAAGAAATGGTGAGTAAAATGGAAGATATGATAGAGTTTCATAAAATTATTCATGGTAAGGAGGAAGCAATCACACGTAATTTATCCTCTCTCATAATATTACTGGACAATCCAGTGAAGCCAAGGGTGGAGAGACTTGTTCATATGGAGTAAAACTATGGAATTTGCTATTAGAAATGACAACTTAATTCATGGAAGATAAGGCTACAGTTTTGGAGGGGGCGGGCTCTGAGTCAGTGTTTGACCCCTGAAATCTTGCCAAGAAAACTGCAGAGACCAGTCCAGGCAATCACAAGGAGTCAAAATGGACTCAAAGGCACCAAAAAAAAAAAAAAAAAAGGACAGCAAAGTAAAGCTTTGTGATTATTAGCTGCAGTACAATTAATTAAAAATTGAAAATAAAAGTTCCCAACCTTTGTAAGTTCATAAAGATGCACCTGAGGTTTTTATACTCTCTACTGTACAAGTTTAATTTAAAAAATTATAAATAAAATCAATAAATACTAACCTGCAGAGTTCTTTGCATCTGGGGGCTTTGGTGGTACGTTCTCTCCCACAAGGTACTTTGAGAACAGTTTTGCCACAACTGCACTTCACATCCACAGTTTCTGGGCATGGATAGCAGCTGCCTAAAATTAATACACACATTATAAATAACCAGTTTTGAAAAAAGACAATTAACAAACTTTGGAAAGCCATTGGCAACAATCATGCCACATCGCTCATGACCAAAGCAACTAAGACTACAGTTAGATCACACAATCAAGGTTTCCAGTACCATACGAGGCCTTCGTTCAGAGTTTTAAATCACAGGTATCTATTACATATTTACAATGCATCTCAATCAATAATTATTCATGAATAAGTAGTTGTCCATTAGTACACTTATACTAATAGCCATCTCCCTATGGCTATAATTTCTGAAAGTTCAGAAGAGGACCCAAAAGATTCGTGACTTCTATATGGAGCCTCTTTTCAATAGCAGGTAGCTGGAAAGCAACTGTTTCTCTGATTTGCCCAAAAGCTTAATATTTGTACCTCTAAAGTTTCCTCAAACAAATCTGAAGCACTCTTACAGAATAAAAAATGGGCTGTATGTGCATGTCTGATATAATGAAAAATAATAACATGAAAAGCTCATATGGTTATTCCTATGTAATTTTCATCAACATGAGGAAGGCCAAACAAGCTGTTGCACATTGTCTATAATTTTTTTCATGAAAACCATTTTATTATCTAATATCAATCCATTAAAAATAAGAAATAACTTAAATAATATTAGCGTTTGTGGGGATTTTTTACTAATGTTTATGCTTTAAGATATTTCATTGTTATGGTATCATTTCTGACCCAGCCCTATCAAGCAAGCAAGCCAATTAACAAGGAACCTAAATTAGAGTGAGAAGTTTTGACCTACCGTATATACTTACAGATGAGCCAGAATTTTCGATTCCGAAATACACCCCAAAATTTGGATTTGGCTTATCTGCAGACCAGAGCTGATTTTTTAAAAACCCATCACAGCCTTAAAATCGTGCAGTTTTATAAATGATGATGTAACAGTTTGCAGTTTCCTGCCTGTTCAAGAATCTACTTATCTGCGGATGATGCATTTTTCATGGTATTTTGGTTGAAATTTCAAGGGTTGGCTTATCCACAGTTATATATGGTAAATGTTTTCCATAACAAAGCAGGCAAAGACCCAGATGCCACTTAGTTTGAAAGGTTAGAAGCAGGATTTCCTGCTCATTCTTACCTCTGTGGCAGACCGAAGGACACTTGTGATTCCGACATCCTAATGTTCGACCACAGACTTGGTCACATGGTGGACAATTTCCAGGACAACACTGTATCAAATATATAAGTTCTTAAATATAGGGATTGCAGTGAAGGACAGGAAGGCCTGGCGCGATAGGGTTCATGGGGTAACGAAGAGTCGGACACGACTTAACGACTGAACAACAACAAAATATGAAATTGCAGGTCTATCCAGATTTCCCTGAGTAAATGCTATTATGTACAGGAGGACTTAGTTCTAAGCAAGCATACATAAGATTGTTCTTATAAAACCCTGAAGGGTGTAGATTATCTAGAGCCGTTTCCATTTGGGTTCAAGCCTGAGTAACAGGCAGATTCCGCACTGGAAACCAATAGGTTTCCAAGTGCAGTTCAAAGTACTAGTTCTGACTTATAAATCCTTCTATGGCTTGGTACCAATGCATCCGCAGGGTCACCTGCTCCAACCAGAGAGGACCTGTCCAAGATGATCTTCCTGGGAAAAACTACTGGAGGTCCCCCATTTTTATGATGTTAGGGGGGCTGTGGCCAGAACACACTGTCTGCACCTATTCTCCTAGAAGTTACAGTGGCCTTCTAGAAATCAGCTAGAACTGTACTTATTTAGAGGGGCTTTGGGACTGAATTTCACTGCTTAGGATTTTGTATTAATATACAGTATATTTTAGATTTATATTGTTATTACCCATATACCCTGTGTTGTAATAGGTTGAGTTGGGGGTTTTACCATATACAGGTAGTCCTCAACTTGCGACCACATTGGGACTGGAACTTCCATCGCTAAGCAATGCGGTTGTTAGGTGAAACATCACGTGACTGCACTGCTTAGTGATGGCAGTTCCCGTAGTCCCAGTTGCAGTCGTTAGGCCAGGACAGTGAGCTGCTTCAGAAAGCCTTTGAAAGGATTCTGAGGTCTTCCAAGGTGTGCCCTATTCTCGCAATGCTTTGGAAGACCTCAGAATCTTTCCAAAGGCTTTCTGAAGCAGTGCAGGAACGAGGCTTGCAATCTGAAGAATGACATGCGTGATTTGGAGAATGGCACGAATGGCCTTGGAAAGAAAGACTGGCGCGACCAACAGCTGCTTCACATAAGGGAGGCCGAGCGTGCCTCGTCAGCAGCGGGAGGAAAACAGTGACGGTCACTTGGGTGCAGCAGGGCTTGTGGAACGCAGGGCGGCTAGGGCTTTGTGCTATGGCACTGGGGTGGCTGGCCTTGGCGTGCGGCTTGAGGCAGCACTCCTCAGCAGCGGTGCCGGCTGCATTGGGACTGAAGTAGAGGCCTGGGGGCAGTGGCAGCCAGCTGCTGAAGGCCCCAAGCCTCTAATTCAGCCTAAGTGTTACCGCTGCCACCAAGGAATGCCACTGTGCAGGGCACCCAAAAGGGCAGACATGGGGGGAAGATAGATGGGTGGGAGGAACTAAAGTGCCCTTGCGGTCATAGGTGCAGGTGGGCTGCCCAGCACCCAAATTTTGATCATGTGACCGTGGGGGCGCTCCAATGGCCATAATTTTGGATGCCAGTCATGAGTTCCTTTGTTCGGCACCGTTGTAACTACGAAGGAATAGTCATAAGTTGAGGACCACCTCTATGTTTTATTTCGTATATTTTATTGTTTTAAGCTGTCAGGAGTCTAGGAAGAGTCAATGGCACTCAAATTTACTAAATAAAAAATTGGAAATAAAAGTTCCTTACAAGGACATCTTTGGGAAAATAACTAATAGTATTTTACTGCTGTTATCATTATAATCAGATTAAATCTTATTTACTTACTGAATCATTTTAAAAGATGATTTTTGTATGACTTCCTATTTATATTGAATCTTCATAAATGGAGCAGCATATAAGAAAAGTAATCTGCTGTAATGCTGCTTTATGATTTTATTGTATAGTATCAGTGGAATACACTGGAGTTTTTGCTGTTGTTATTCACTGTCCTAGTGTCTTTGGGTGAAAGATGAAATACTTTTAGTAAATACAGTTACCATCAAGGACAAATGAATGCTCCTTTGAGGCATTACATTCAAAAATCCTTTATAACATTGCACTGTATTTAGCAATCTGGAGATTATACAAGCATACAAAGCATATCTACTGATTGAAATACCCTGTTGACAAGATGTTAGTAGGCAACATCTCAAAGTGCTGGTGTTGTACACATGTTGAATACAAAACCTGGGAAGGCCACAATACAAACTGAGCTTTACTTATTTTATTTAAACCATCTCAACAAGTGACTCTGGGCAGTGACCAGTATTAAAAATAAAAATTTTAAAAATTACATTACAAATATGTAATGATTATCATTATAATATGACAGGCAGATATGATCTCGCTCTATGCACTCTATATATTCAAGCAAAAGCTAACGGAGTCCATATCCCAAAGATGCAAAGCTCTGACTTGGCGGCATTTCCATTTGAGTGATGAGAGCCTGGCTACATTCCCCAAATGGTCTTGAGGCATAAAATGTTCGTATTAAAATACTGTCAGCTTTTATATTAAATATTAATTTAATTATTTGATTTCTTCTTCCATAACAGCTCATACACTGGTCTGTCTCTCATCTTGAGCAAAGAAGTTCCCTTTGTTGTTTCCCTCCCCAGCAAACTGCTTGGAAATTTCTCATTTCTGCATTGTAAATGCAGATAGGAAGCCCATCATTCCGCAAGAGGAGATCCCTTGCTGGATGAAAAACTCCTATAAAAGAATGTTCCAAAGGAGAACTCTGGATCTAAGCTATTTTTTACAAAGTAATTTTTGAAGTGCACAACCCCCTAACTTTATTAAAAAATAAATAAATAACATAAGCAAACTCTAAGGAGAAAACTAGGTATTATGTTAAATGCACCCAAGTATTTAACCTGCTGTTTCTGTCAAAGACAAATAGGATTGCTTGGGAAGACTGAGAATTATTGGCAAAGTAGCAGACATGATGATAAATTTTATCCTTGCCTCCCTGTATGGTCTTTTGGAAACCACACACACCTCTCTGAAAATATGATTTTAGGCATGAAGAATTTGTGTCCCCCAAATCCTCTCAATCTGGATTAGCATAAACAATGACTAGGGGTGAAAAGATGTAGGAATTACCTGAAAGGCCACTGGTTCCAATTTAAGTGCTAAAAATCACCCCATCCCCAGTGAGCACCATTGAAAAACCCACACTTTCTATACAAAGGGGCTCTAACTCTGGAACTACATTTAGTCTATGCAGTTGGAGCTACAGTTAACGGACCACAATAAGGACCAGAAAATTGGTTAAGCAGGGTGGTCGTTAAGTGAGTCACGTGACCAGACCCAATTTTATGACCATTTTTATGATGGTCATTAAGTGAATCACATGGTTAAATAAATCCAGTTTCCCCAATGGACTTTTTTGCCAGAATTCACTTAACGACCATGTGATTTGCTTAACGACCTCAGTGATTCGCTTAACAACTGTTGTAAAACAAGTTGCAAATTGCAATCACATGGCCAGAGGAGGAGGATGCAACAGTTTGCGACAGTCTTAAGTGCAAGTACAGGTCATAAAGCACTTTTTCCAAGGCATCCAAGGTAACTTCAAACTGTTGTTAAACAAACAGTCATTAAGCAAGGATCACCTGTACTCTATTTCTTACTATTGTGTGTGCCTAACATTAAAAATAATCTGTGATTATTTTTTATAGAGCATCCTTTTATTTTTTTATATTATATTATATTATATTATATTATATTATATTATATTATATTATATTATATTATATTATATTAATATATATACAGTGGTACCTCGGGTCACGAACGCTTCTGTTCACGACCAATTCGGGTCACGAACAGCTCCGTTCACAAAATTTTGCCTCCGTTCGCGAACGCCGGATCAGGTGACGAACAGGGTCCGCGGCCATTTTCCCTCCCGTGACACGTGGTTGTGGCTTCCTGTAGGGAGGGGGACTCTCCCTCCAAGCAATAACCGCCTCCCCACCTGCCTTCCTGTCCTCCACGCCAGAAGTCGCGTCGAGCAAGGTTAGCGTTCTCTCTCTTCATACTGTACTTTGTGTCATACTTTTGTGGTTTAAAAAAAAAAATACATATGGTTCAGAACGGATTAACCATAATTACATTGAACCTTATGGGAAAATTTGATTCGAATCTCAACCAAAATCGGTTGGCAACCAAATTCGGAGGGGTCAGAACGGATTAACCGTATTTACATTGAACCTTATGGGAAAATTTGATTCGGGTCGCGACCAGAGTTGCGGAACGAATTAAGTTCGTGAACCGAGGTACCACTGTATATATATAAATATCACAGCTCTTTTTATACCAACCGTATTTTTGGTTTCACTGTGATGAAACTACCATTTTAGGTAGTCATGTTTTGTATGCCAACTTAAGTATCTTGACTCAGTTCCTACTTGATCTTCTTTCTACCTAGACACATCTCCAGCACATATAGAAAAAGGGAACAGCAAGATAATAAAGCTCTGCAAAACTTACTCTAGGTGAGCGTGCCCCCTCCAAAAGCAGGCTTTAAAAAGCAGTAAGGGGATAGGCAAAATTCCCCGCCATCCTTCCAGAAACCCCTCAAAACTTGGCTATGCCAACCAGCTTGGGGGTTTCAAGGAAACGGTGACCTGCTGAGGTGGCTGTACTCTTCATAACATTCAATGCTCTTGCCTAGCCTTTTTTAAATAATAATATCAATATTTTTAATGGTATTCTGTTTTAATATTGTTATTTCATGGCCTTATTGTACACCACCCATATTTTGTGAGATGGGCAGTCATATGATTTGTAAACAAACAGACAAATCAATAAAATTACCATTAGCAAAAGTATGTTAACAAAGGTTAACAAATAAAATGTTATGATTTTATTTGGAATATCTATTTTCTACTCCATAGCCTTAGCACGTTCACCACTGCAGGTATATTCAACCCTGACAAAGCCTGAGGCAAGAAGTGGCCCCTTATAGCTTTTCTACAGCTGTCTTTTACACTTCCGTAAACATCTGGGTTCTCCCAGACCTGCTGATTTTCCCTCTTCTATGGTGCAGATTGGAGCACATAAAGTGCAGCGCTTGGAGAATGAAGATCAATATTGCATATTGCACATTGCACCTTTCCAAAGACAAGTAGAAAAAAACAAAACCAAACAGAGGACTCAAGGGAGATAGGGACTGATGTTAAAGAGAGAATATACATGCAATGTAGCAGCAGGTAAGTTTCCAGCATTTTCTATTTTTCCCCTAAATCAGTGTTTTTCAAACCTGGCAACTTTTAAGAGGTGTGGACTTCAACTGCCAGAACTCCCTAGCAAGCATGCTGGCTAGGGAATTCTGGCAGTTGAAGTCCACCTGTCTTAAAGTTGCCAAGCTTGAAAAACACTGCCTTAAATTGTATTATCTGCCAGCTAGATTTGATACAAAGCAAGCACATATTCCTAGCATGCGTTCCTCCTCCTCCTTTCCCCCTTCTTTGGATAACTCCTGTCTTAGCAGTGAAGTATTATTTTCCTTTTGGACTCTTCATAATCTTGTTCAATAAAAGTCATTGTATTGTCGAAGGCTTTCACGGCCGGCATACGATGGCTGGTGTGGGTCTTCCGGGCTGTGTGGCCGTGTTCTGGAAGTTTTGTTTCCTAACGTTTCGCCAGCACCTGTGACCGGCATCTTCAGAGTGCAGGAGCAGTTCTCTCTGTGCCCAGGGTGAAGTGACCCTTCTGTGGGTATTTATAGAGATCTGGGGGGGTGGGGGGGTTGGGTTACTGAGTGGCTGCTTGCTTTGGTGTCAGCATCTGTGTGTATCTTCCTGGGGATTAGGCAGGGTTTTTTCTTCTACTGAATTGTTAACGAGGGGCTGCTGGGGGTGATTAGCAAGTTCATTGTGTGAACTGTTCACATGTCCTGGTGGTTGAGCTGAGTTCGTTGACCTTTTGCAGGCTGTATTTTTCAGGACTGGTAGCCAGGTTTTGTTGATTTTTAGACTCTCCTCTTTTTTATTGTTTCAAAACACAGAGATACTGGACAACACCAACAGCCACTATACCAGGCTATACCGGGAAGCCATTGAGATTCACAAACACCAGCACAGTTTCAATAAAAAAGAGGAGAGTCTAAAAATCAACAAAACCTGGCTACCAGTCCTGAAAAATACAGCCTGCAAAAGGTCAACGAACTCAGCTCAACCACCAGGACATGTGAACAGTTCACACAATGAACTTGCTAATCACCCCCAGCAGCCCCTCGTTAACAATTCAGTAGAAGAAAAAACCCTGCCTAATCCCCAGGAAGATACACACAGATGCTGACACCAAAGCAAGCAGCCACTCAGTAACCCAACCCCACCCACACACCCCCATCCCCCCTCCCCCCCCAGATCTCTATAAATACCCACAAAAGGGTCACATCACCCTGGGCACAGAGAGAACTGCTCCTGTCTGTGCTCCTGCACTCTGAAGATGCCGGTCACAGGTGCTGGTGAAACGTTAGGAAACAAAACTTCCAGAACACGGCCACACAGCCCGGAAGACCCACACCAGCCAAAAGTCATTGTCTTCAAATTCTGCATGTCCTTTGCAGAGGAGATACCATTATTCCTTGAATAAGATTATTCCTAACAAAAAAAAAAAATCTTCGAATGAAAATGCAGTTTTAAAAAATGTAAATTTTACATACAAGATTATTTCACGTACCAGGAAGGATGAAAGCTGCTGTGTCTTTTTTTCCGTGTATTTATGCATTTAATGAGGTGGTTTCATAGATCCAAAAGAAATGTAGATACCAAATTTCCAATTTAGCTAAAATACAGCACTCATCTGCAATGCTTACCTTTCTCTTGCACTGGTGTTTCTGACAATCACGTATTTTTGCACATTTTGTTTCACAGAGGTATGGCTTATGGCAGGGCATCTGCTTCATATGCTTTCCACAACGACATTGCTTTTCAACTTCCTGTTAAGGTACAGATGGAAAGACACTAAAGCTGGCATACATTATGTATGTCAAAATCAAGTTACTTACCTGATAATAAACTGGATGATCTATAAATAGAAGCCTTTAGAGAAAAAAGGAGCAGATTAAAAGCACAACTGAAAAAAACTAAATCTACATAGATAATTAAATCATAACATGTTGTGATAAGGGATCCTCCAAAATTATTTCACTGATTTTTTTTTAATTGAAATTTATTGGCCACCCAACTCGAGTGGACTCTGGGTGGCATACAAAATTAAAAAAACACAAAAACAGCAAGAAACATTAAATTAACAGCAGCCCAGACTACAATACTCTACTAACAAAACCCACGAAACAAAGCAGGGGCCATTAAACAATGACAAACGTCAGCACCAGGCCTGGGACCAGAGCCAGCTTTGCAAGGCTTTCCAGACCCCCAGGAGAAAGGGCACCATCCTTATCTCTGGAGGGGCTGCTGTTCCAGAGGGTGGGAGCCGCAACAGAGAAGGCCCACTTTCTAGGTCCCACAAGATGGCAGTATTTAATAGAGGGGACCAGGAGTGCACCCACTCTGCTGAACACACTGGGTGGGCAGAAATGGTTGGAGATAAGCAGTCTCTCAGATATCCAGGGCCTCTGCCACACAGGGCTTCACAGGTAACAACCAGCAACTTAAATTGCACTAGGAAGCTGACTGGCAACTAACACATCTCGTGTAGCAGTGGTGATGCAGGGGCATACCGAGAGGTGCCCATTACTGCTTGCGCCACTGCATTTTGAACCAGCTACAGCTTCTGGGTGGTCTTCAAGGGCAGCCCCATGTAGAGTACATTGCAATAATCCAAGTGTGAGGTGACCAGGGCATGAGTGACTGTCTGAAGGGCCTCCTGATTGAGGAAAGGGCTCAACTGGCGCACAAGATGATCCTGTGCAAAGGCCCTCCTGGCTGCAGCTGCTACCTGCTCTTCAAGCAGTAGCTGCAAGTCCAGAAGGACCCCCAAGTTGTGCACCAGTCTTGACTGGAGAAGTGCAATCCCATCCAAGACCAAGGATGGTGACATCCCCAACCTAGGGGGTCCAAAGAGCCATAGCCAGTCAGTCTTGTTACCCTATCCAGACCCGAACAGCCTCCAGACACTGGGTCAAGACACTGACAGCTTCACATGTGCCATTCAGGATTGAGATGTAGAGCTGGGTATCATCAGCATACTGATGATACCATGCCCTGAACTGGCGGATGACCTCACCCAGTGGTTTCATGTTTCACGTAGATGTTGAACAGGAGAGGGGAGAGCATCAAGCCTTGAAGTACCCCATACATGATGTAGCTTATACAAAGGCACAGAAATAATCAGGATTGCAACAACAGTTCAGATTCCCAGAAAAGTAAGAAATTAATTCAGCTACCTACTTGGAACAAACATTTATTTCTAATAGATACAGAAGTTATGTTTTTCAGCCATTTACAAGGATTTCAGAAGAACTAAGATTTGGTTATGTATTCCTGAGATCAAAAAGATGGACACACATGAATAATGTTGGCTGGAGAGCTGTTAACATGTAATGGCATGTAAAGTGACAAATTTACAATGTGTAGACACAAACTGAAATTTAGGATGGACTATTGCTAGCCTGTAAACTGTTTTCATTGATATTCTGGATTTAATCTAATAAGGAAGTTCAGCTTTTCTGTACATTGGAAATGGATGCACTTGTGTTTGAATCCATTGTGAGTTTATAATTCATGATCTAGTTAATTATGCTCCATAAATAATTATTTCTGAAATAAGTGGGTGATCTGTTAATGCCTTTTTTCTCTCCACATTCTCTTAACTTTCTTCCCCATCTTCCTTTAATGGAGGCACCCAGTTAATTATTGATTTACGTCAATATAGCACTTCTCAACCACCTCACCTTTGAAATAACCTCCCAGTTACCTATTTGTGATTTTTCAATAGAATTATTTCTTGGAAAAGCAAGTACAGGTAGTCCTTGCTATCCAACCACAATAGGCACTGGAATTTAGGTCACTAAGTGCTTTGGTCATTAAGCGAATTGGAGTTGATTTTACAATCTTTTTATGACGGCAGTTAAACCAATCACCATGGCCATTAAGTGAATCACGTGATCATTAAGCGAATCCAGCTTCTGCAATGGACTTTTTTGCTGGAATTCACTTAACGACCACGTGATTTGCTTAATGACATGGTGATTCACTTAACAACCATTGTAAAAAAGGTCACAAATCATAATCACGTGACTGTGGGGGTTGTAAAGCAGTTTTCTGAAGGCCGTTGTAAATCTGGACCGTCGTTAAACAAATGGTTGTTAAGCGTGGACTACCTGTAGCTTGCTAGGATCCTTTTTTCCTGATTGTGATCCAGTTATTCACACACTGTTCCTGTGTCATTCAATATGAATGTTACTATTTGGATCAGCTTCATTTAAATATGCTCCTACACATTTCCCCAAGCCATTTTTCACAGTAACAGAATAACTACAAGTGCGTTATCTTGGTTTTGAACAAAAGAAACCAGAAACTACAAGATGCGGAAGACCGCTTGACTGAAGTTTTTGGACTCAATGAGATAAGGGGCTAGGAAAAGGAAAAAGAATTTAGTGCCTCAGGAAAATACACTGAAACAGAATATTCAGAAGGCCTGAAACAATGCTCGACTATTCAAAAGGACATAAACTGAAAGAAAAATGCTAACCTGTCTACAAATTTCGCAAGCACCTCGATGGCAGCGCTGTGAACATCTATGAATCTCACATTCGAGAACTTTGTCACAACTATCTCCACAGGTAGGCACATCTTCAGTACACGGCAAAGAAAATTCTAAAATAAAAGTCAAATTGAAACTATACAAATTGCTGCCATTTAATATACAAATGAAAATGCAAGGTTATATTTTCAAGTAATTTCACATTTATCTAAAAAATGTATTGCTTCAAAACATGGAGTTAAATTGAAAATCTTAATTTTTACAACTATGATCAAATGTAACTGAATCTAAGCGGAAGTGTTGGACATAATTTACAGCAACTTTTCAATAACCCAGTATTTTGTAGACTTTTAACTGCTGCAATTTTTCTCTATTTAGCTTGTTCTTTATGCAATTTGAATTACAACTGTTTTAGGAAAATTGTATTAATTAAATGACTTAATGGTGAATAAAAAGATGGCAGAGAAGGAAACACTTACTTGATTTTCCACACGGACAAGACCTTTTCCCAGACCTGGGACATTCTCCACAGAAACCACTGTGACAAATCTGTTCACAGACATGATAGCCACAAGACAAGGTTCTGCCACAAACCTTTTGAGAAAATACACATAGCAATTTCAGATAAGGAACTTAGAAACTTCTCAAACATAATTCAACGAAATACAAGAAAAAGCAAGTTCTCCAAATAAGTTAATACATAAACAACTAAAATACAGAAATAAATTATTTAAAGCTCCATAGCATGATCTGATCTTCTACTAATGTTCTAGACCATAGCTTCTATAAACCCCAGTCAGTATAAACAATTCTCCAGTAGGAAATTGATGGGTTCCAAAATATCTGAAGGAACCTGTCCTATATCATGGAATAAAAAACAGACGGGAAAGCTCTAGTTCTCAAGATGTGTTGTTGGATAACATCTCCCAATATCACCAATCATTGGCCTTTATAGCTAGGGCTAATGGAACAGGAGTCCAATGACGTTTAGAGGCTTACCCACTCCTCACCCCTGGATTAAAGTTTTCCTAGAGTTATATCCTTTGTTTCTAGCTGAATAAAGTTTGGGGATTTATTCTTTTGATCACTTCATGTTTCAAACACAGGCCAACTGAATTTGACTCTTTCAGTACAGAAACTGTCTACAATTGATACTATACCTAGGAAAATTCTCATCGCTATAATGGCTGAAGAAGGAAAGGTCTGCAGATGGGAGATAATTTCAAATTCACTGCACATATGTGTCTGCAAGCCGCACTGCAATTGTTATACTGAGTTCCTGCACATCTGAACTGGGGCAAAGGTTTTTTTTCCTACTTCAATCTTAAAATCCTTGTTGGTAATGGTAATCCACATTTTTTCCCGGACAATGAAGTATGGGAGTTAAGTAGTTATAATACGTAATATTATTGTAAACAAATCTGTTATTTATACAGAAACTTACCTCATCACATTGCCATAAAGGACTTGCACACTGCCTTTCTGCTATTTGTTTACCACAGACACAACTTTGTTTACTGACTCTTGGACATGGTTGGCAATCTCCTAAAAGTAAGATGGAGCTAATGATTAGAAAACAGCATGGAAAGAGAACATTTTAAATATTTGCCCATTGATGAGATAGGGGAGAGGGAAAAACTCCTTAATAGAGATTTTATTTATTTATTTATTTGATTTGTAAGCCACAAAATCTATTCAGAACCCAAAGAAACAAGAGAACTGCAATGTAATATAACGGGGAATTATGCAAACAAAGTCTTTGAACAGTACAATTTGCACCTGGATGACAAGGATTTCCACAGTTGTGCTGCCCACATGGCAATTTTCGTCCACAGGGGAGTTGACACGACCATTCTTTCATACTGCATCTCCGTGGCACCGGCTTAGCCTTTTTGCAGTAGCAAGTTATTGTGACCATCTTTGGGCAAGGTGGACAAGGGCCTAGAGAGCCAAAGACAACATCAAGAAATTCATATATTAATACAATTGAAACCTCAATAATGGGCCAAAATTCCAGTGTACACGAACACTGGAAATAACAGACAAGTCTACTAGTCCAGATGAGGCAATTTTACATCATGACATCATTTGCAGTATGAGATCACCCACAAATAACATCGCTTACAAATAATGTAAATAGCCACGACTGATGTTATTTGCAATTTAACATCAAATGCTCCATGCACCACCACCCCTGGCTAACTTGAGCTGCCTAGACGCTGCTTTATAAATCACCAGAACAGACAAAAGAAATCCGCAGCAGGCCAAAAGATTCATTATAACTCACCCTAGCCTGCATAATTGTTACAGATGAATTCTTTCATTTTTTATCCTCATGTATTACCTTGGTCTCAATATCATTTTGTCGCATATATGACATAAAATTTATTTTTATTTTTATTTATATATCAAATTTGTCACTGCCCTTCTCATTGAAACAACTCTGGGCAGTTTACAGATCAATTAAAATCAATTAAAATTACAATATACAGTAATCTTAAATAAATAGAAAATAAACAGATCCAAGGATAGATGAATGGTCCTCAAGTGACTATAATCTCAAAACTCTCACTTACTGATCACTTTTCATGTTACCTGCTGCAAAAGGCATACAATCCTGATAGCTTACAAACAACTGCCATAATATTACGTACCTGGGTGACAAAGTAACAGGCACCTGTGTCCACAAGGAGGTTTGAAATCTCTCTCACAGACCTGGCCACAAGAATGTGGAACCAGCCAGGGGTCCAGAGGGGGATCCTCAGTCTTCCCACAATAGCAGTAGTATCGAGTGGGAATCTCAGATCGCTTGTATTCAAACCTGCATTTTGGACTGAAAAGGGAAAAATTAATGCCACACTCAGTAACACTTGGTTCCCACTGAATCTGCTCTAATGGGCCCATTTGAAAGATGATGTGACAGGGAGAAGGAGGGGAATGGATTCTGTTGATAATTGCCATTCTATAAACGGATGGACATCACTAAACACATTTATTTTTGGTTCTCCTAAAATAAATTACAGAGGCCTTTCTATGTTCCATTCCCTTTAATGATTAGTTCAATTTGTATTAAAAAACACACACATCAGAAACAGAATCCATTTATGCATTTTAAACAGTGGAAAAGAATTCCCACTGAACATTTATGTGTGGTTTTGGATGTGCATACCTGCACACCCAGGACCTAACTTCTATCTATTTTCTCAGGTTTATAAAACTGTTGCCTCTATATTTTTTATAAGGAAAGAAAAAAAAAGTGGCCATGGAAGCACATTCTTGAAAATCTTTTTAATGTTTACCTTGCAGCTCTGTTATATGCAAGTATAACAATTCTTTTCCACTGTTTAAAATGCATAAATGGATTCTGTTTCTGATGTGTGTGTTTTTTAATACAAATTGAACTAATCATTAAAGGGAATGGAACATAGAAAGGCCTCTGAAAAGTTATATCTATGATGAACAGAACTGAAATGGGTGGAGAACTAATTGGGATTACAAAGCACCCTTTTGCACATACAGACTTAATAGAAGTTTACAAAATAAACTTCGGTGCACAAAGGCTGTAGGTAAAAAAGTTCAAGTTCATATGCAGAAGAAGATGCAAGAGGGCAGCATAGCAACAAGGGTGGCAACGAAGAGAATATCAGCCTTTCTGTTCCTAGATACTGTTTTGCATTGTTGTATTTGTCACATCCAGCAAGTTTGAAGCCATACAGTCTGAAGTTCACTTACCAAAGGCTTTCCATGATGGATGTGAAGCAGTATATGATGGATATAAGCAGTAAACTAAATTCAGGTCAACACTAGCTAACAAAGAAACTCACAGATTACGGTCGTGCCAAATATAAGCATTTTCAAGTTCCAACAATTTTGAATGGAAAGCTAAGAATGTGCACAACTTTGGCTGAATTGGAGTCCTGGTGAAAATATTGCAGGGGTGATATTCTTAACTTACACAATATTCAAGTTGCATTAGTTTAGCTAAGCATACTTCAAAGTGAAGTAAATTTTATCAGTCGCGGGGGGTTACACTGAAGGTAAAATTACAGCATATACAAAACAAGCTTCTGGCTACACCTGCTCTTCTTTTCAAAGCTATTGCTCAATTTTTTTTCCAGTACGTAAACCAGCTTTCAGAACAAAATCTTCAAAGCCTACCATGGCCACGGATAATCCTTTTTTCCAAACTCATCATCTGTCAAAGGAGAAGATACTAAGAAAAGGCTATCCTTCGCCCACTTCTGTATGCATGGCATGTGAAATATGCAGAAACATCCAGAACAACTCCAGACCTTGAAGAAAGACAAGGATATGTCAGAAGCTCTTCTTACTAATGTGTTGATCTGGCAAATACAATTTAATTCTTAAAAACAAAAGAAAATAAGAAAAGATTGTGCCTATGTCTGATGTGAAATTCCTGGTTGTTTCACTGCCTAGGGCAACCACTAAATTAACTTTGTTTATCTTCACCTTTTGACAACATAGCATTTCGTGGCTAGAGATGTCTTAGCCATAAATTAATAACAAGTATAGCTTTATTTTTTCCCAAAAGTTTCTATCTCTACTTGTGTTTAACAAGGTATTTTAATACAAAGCAAAATGCACCCATATTCCGTAAGTACTTAAAATAACAAATTTCAGATACAAATGACATACTGTAGTATTTATAAAAGCTTTCCTTAAAATTTTTATGATCCTATTGGTAAAGAATTTGGCCAGCCTCCAACAGGAATCATAACTATAAGACTGTCGTGGACAAAACCGAGCCATATACCAATATGATAAACCGTAAAGTCTCCCTTAGGTTGACTCAACTCACATTGACTTCATGGACACATTCAAGTTGTTTCTTGGCAATACAAAATTCATTTGCCATTGGCTTCTTACAGGATGTTTTTTCAACTCTCCTGTCTAATGTCCAGACTGGTGATCTTCCATCTAAATCCATCTAATTTGTAGCCTTAACTTTTTCAAGGTCAGCCTATGTCAGGCTAGACTAAGCTTCATAAAATACAAAGGCAGCAGTCAAAGCTTGACAATAGCACCAAGCGCTGAGATAGATTTATGCATCTTGCAGAGACAGGTCAGAGGTTTTAAAAAGGATCATTTTACTTTTGGAATAGGTAAATTCAAACATAGCAATATTCTGAAATACTGAAAATTCCCCCAAATAATTATAACAGACATGGACAGGTTGAATGTGGGGACACAAAATGACAAATGGTTGTTATAAAGAAATCTATTCGCTCAGGTTGATACATCCAACCACAACAGAAATGGGAAAAGAGAGACTTTTGTGTCATTTTCTAAATACACTGACTGGAGATTCCAAAGGCAGAATCACAAATAAGCATCTTGATATGCTGTCTGTTTCAGGAAGCCAAGGATATTTCAAGAGAGTAGTAAATACGGATTGGGGAAAAGATAATGCAGCAATATGCACAGACTTACTGCTTGATTTCTCTTAATTGAAGCAATGCAAATCAGACACGTCAGCGCCCCAGACTGAAAGGCATCGTTCATATACTGCTTTGTGCGCTCCAACTCACTTGCATCTCCATCTGTGAATAGAAAAAGATTATTTATGACAAAACTTTTATTACGTTGGAGGATCAAGGCAGAGGGGTAATCAAGACCTTCTTTTAGAGTTCCGTGTTAGTCATTTCCAGGGTATACCGTATGGTAGTTGCCTCTGCCTCTAAGGGGTGGGAGCTGAAGAATGACAAAATCACCTGTGTTCTTTTCAAGCTTCTATCACACTGAGTGTTAAATATTTATTTCTCCTACATTTTAATCAATTCTGTAGAATTACTACATTGATTACTAGCCAATGCTAAGAGAAGCGGGGCTCATGCTGCTGCCAAATTCTTTTGTTCAGTTACAAAGATTTGTAAGGAGATGTCTCAGTTAACGCCTTTATTTTCTCTAACACGGAGGTATGAGAACATTGTTCTCTATCTTCAACTCATCAGTCCTATGAAGTAGAATATGATCTTAGCTTCATCTAAGTCCTAAAAAAATTCTGAGTAAATGAGCAACACACAAAACAATGCACTGCATTATGTCTTTATTGAGCTAACATTCACTGTCTTCGTTAGTAAAAGGATGCGAAGCTTTAGATTTAGCAGCACTAGCAAATCCTTTAACAGCAGTGATTTAAGCCAAATGTCTGCCTGATCCATTATGCCCATCCACTTGTATTTTTGTCCAGTCCTCTTTACAGAACTGTTCAATTCATTAATATTTCAAGGTTGTTTTGCATGGCCTATTTGTTTCAAGTCATGCCACATTTCAGTTGGGTCAAGATCAGCTCTTTGTCTCAGCCATTCCAAAATGTGAAATTTCTTCTGCTCCAGCCATTCTATTATAGAGTTACTTGTGTGTTTAGGATCATTCTCATGGTGCAGATTCATTTAAGCTTCACTTCATGGACATTCCCTCATAGAATTTGCTGGTATAATCTGGAAATCACTGTTCCCTAAATGAAAAAGAGCTATCCATGTCCAAAGGCTGGAAAGCAGCCCCAAACCATGATATTCCAACCACCATGCTACATGGTCGGGATGAGGGTCTTTTGCTGAAATGGAGTGTTTTGTTCTAATAGCCATCTGGATTATCCAGGTGATATCTGGCAAACTTGAGAGGGATGGCAATGTATTATTCTGGACAGCAGTGGTTGCTTCCCTCACATCATTTCATGAATACAACTTTTATTCAATGTTTTCATAATGTCAGAATCATGAACACTGACATCTAACATTGCAAGAGTGGCCTGCAGATCCTTTGCCTTTATCTTGGGGTTGTTTGAAGCCTCTCTGTAAACTGTGAGCCTTGCTTTGGGGGGAAATTTTCTTTGACAATCACTCCTAGGAAAAGTAATGATACCACTGCATATTTTCTGCCTGACTGTAAAATGACAAAGGCCGTTTTTTTTTGCAAAGATTTTGTAGCCTTTTGTGTCTCGTGTATTGATAACCCTTTTCCTGAAGTCTACAGACATCTCTTTTGAGTGATCACGATACACTTCCCTAAGCCTTTGCGCTGAAGAGCAAATTTCAATCTCATTGACAGGAGCAGCAGCCTCAACTTAGCATCTTAAGGGAGCAGATTATCCCAAGATTTCACATACTTTTTCCAAAACAGACAGCAAAGGTTGACTCAATATGTTTAGCATTCTATGCTGTATGAACACAAGCAGTAGCTTTCCAGAATAAATCTAGAAAGGTAAGATTCTATCACAAAAGGAAATCAATATCCAAGCAACATTTCTAGTGCAACGGTAAGTTGTTCCTTAAAGTGAAAGCTGAGAAGCCAATATAGAAAAATTACCAGTCTGATTAGTATATTTTGTAAATGTTTTGGCCAATATTTGTCCATGCTTTCCTTCAATTTCTTCATCATCATCATCACCATCATCATCATCATCTTCAGATGAGGAGCTAAACTGATTTTCAATAAGTCTCTTAACTGCAGCTTGATTAGCCTTCTTAATTTCATCAAATTTTTTCTGTGATGCAAGCTCTGTTAAAAGAAAAACATAAAACTACACATCAGGAGAACCTAAAACAGTAATTAGGGTCATACAGTACAAGAACAATGATTTGTTCAGCTACACTGCTGCATGAATTACAGTGGCAATGCACATAAGTACACTAAGTCCAAACCAAACAACTGACGTAATGGCTTAGCATGGAATCTGAATCCAGACACTATTTTTTCAACATTAAGGCCAATGAACTAAAATACCATTTAGATATTTATCTACATAAAGATCGGAAACTTTAAAAAGAGCTTTTGATAAGAGCTTTTCTCCATATACAGTAATCTCAATTATCTTCAAGCATGCACGGCCAGGAAGATTAAGACTACTCTCTTCTCGGGGTTAGGTTTCCTGATTTCTTACTGCACGTCACTAACAACGCTCAAAATTCTAAAATCGGTCGTCTCTTCAGTAAGGAAGACAGGTGTGAAATCAAGCGTGAAGGGAGCACAGTCAGTCAGTCAGTCAGTCAATAGCTTGAGTCCAGAATTTTAACTAAGCGCAATATAGAAAGACACGGAACTTTCTTTTTCAAGAAGGGCTAATCTGGAGCACAAAGAAACGGGGACAGTTTTCCTCAGCCTCCTGGCTTTCCTCTCCTATTCGGGAGGGGAAAAACCAGGAATCATGGCTTGTCCGTCACAGGAATCCAACTACAGAGAAGCTTCTGCAGCCTTTAAGCGACGCGAAACTGGAACTGCTGATTTGCGCCAGCTGTTCTCTGTCGCCGTTTCAATGGGGGTTTTCTCTTTCTTTAGGGGCTCCTCGGGCACCCAATCTCAGTTCCGCTGGTGCTCCTAGTTAGCCCACGAACGTGTCGGGGCCCGAGCGCCTTTCCTCACAGGAAAGGAGCCGAGGGGCAGGGCGCGGGCCTGGGGCTTCGGCCGTCGGAAACCGCTCCCCGCGGTCGCTTTGCCGAGCGCCGCCGCCGCCCTCGCCCTCGCCCTCGCCGGGCCTGAAGGCAGCGTGGGCAGCTGGGCGAACGCCCCAGAAAACCGCGAGTCGCGGGACCGCGTGGTCACGAGGCCTCCGGCTGCCTAACCGAGCCGCAGGGAAGCGCTTCGGGCAGCTGGCGGCGCGCGCGGCGGCGGGAACGGCCCGCGCTGAGGGAGCCTCTTCACAAGAAGTACTTTTTCGGAAATGGCGCTCTCCGCGCCGCGGTGAAGATAAAACGGGGGGACGCGAAGGGAGCCTCCGGCGGCGCAGCGGCTCCTGGCCGCGCAGGGAGAGGCGGCGAACCGAACCGAACCGCCGGCCCGGCCCGGCCCGGCCCAGGAAGCTCAACGGAACGGAGTCCCGGGAGCATCCCGAGCTCCCCGGAGGACGGAAACCACGGAGAGAGCGGCGACGCGCGGCCGGTAAAGGGCAGCCGCGTCCCGCGTGCCCGGGCGGCGCTCCTTCCACGGGCGGCCCGCCTCGCCGAGCCGAGGGCGCCGGGCGAGGAGCGGCGGCGGCGGCGGCGGCGGCTCCGGGAGGGGGAGGGGGACTCACCGTGGGCGCCCCCCGCGCCCGCTGCTCTCGCCCTCGCCCGGCCGCCGGCTGCGTTCCCCGGGAGGACCGCGCCGGCCGCGGCCCGGCCCCTGCCCCTCCCGCGGCCGCCCTGGCGCCAGGCGGCGGCCTCCATCCTCTCGCTCAGGCGAGGCCGGGCCCCCGCGGCCGCTCTTCGCCGGCCCGGGCTCGGAGGGGCGACGCAGCGCTCGTCCCCCGCTCCCGGCGGCCCGAACTACGACTCCCGGCATCCCCCGCGCAGGAAGCCCGCGGGAGCGCGCCGGAAGCAGGCGGGGCCCGCCCGTGGGCGGGGCCTTCCGGGTCGCAGCGGCCGGAGCCGCCGGAAGCAGGTGGGGCGCGCTGAGGCGCGAGTGCGGCCCAGCTTCTGCGGCGGCCGTCGGCTTCTGCTCCGGTCTTTCTTTTCTCTCGCAGCCGGGCGGCCCCCGGGTCGGTTCCGGTGCAGAAGTCAGTCAGCGCGACTGCGGACGAGGAGAAGCGCCCGCGCGTCCTCGCCCCCGCCGCCGGGCTGGCTCTGGCCCTCGAGTCGTCCTCGGCCCGCTGTTCCCCGTAGGCCCGGATCCGCGCGTCGGGCGGCTGCAGCGGGGCCGGCCGATCCGCGGCTCGCGCCCGCCTTTGCGCGACGCCTTGAGCCGCGTCTCCGGGCCCCGACGGTTGCTAGTGAGGGGGGGAGTAATTGGAAAGCACAGTTCTCCCTCACAAAAAAAAAATTACGCAGGAGGTGCCTGGGGGAGTAACGGGGGGGAGGAGTGGGGAGAAAGGGCTGAGCGGAGGCTCCGGCCACGCATTTCTTAAGCGGTCGCCCAAAAAGGACGCATCCAGATCGCCTCCCTGTTCGGCCCGCGATGGCGGCTCTTCGGCGAATCTGGCCCGTTCTTGGCGCGCCGGTTGCTGCTTCGGGGCCGCACCGCCGGATAAGCGGCTTCGCTGCGGCCAGTCTGCAAGTCGGCGTCGCGCCGCGTTGGTTTCGTTTCGTGCTGGCGGACTCCCGGTGCCGCCTGGCCGGTCCCTGGCGGGTCCTCGGCAGCGTTTTCCGGAGTGTCCGGCCATGGCCCCCTTCCCGGGGCTGAGAGGGGCGGACTGGCCCCGGTTGCCCAGCTGGAGCCTGTGCCTGAGGCGGGAGTGGAAACAACGGCCTCCCGGCTTCTGGTCTGGCGCCTTCGCCACGACGCCCAACTGGCTCTCCTCGGTGCGGTACAAACCTGGGCGGTTCAGGCGACATGGTTCAGTTAACCCCAGGCACGGAGGCTATACAAAGGAGCTGAAATGGATGTCGCTTGTCTTAGCCACTGTCCCGCGCGGTTGCCTTGTCTGTCTGTCTGTCCTCCCACTCCGGTCGTCTAATTCAGACGGCAAAGCCATCGATACGTGATGCAACGTGTGTGCGAATCAGCCTGACCCTGGTTTAGGGCTGGGAGGGGGCGACTGGCCCAGGGTCACCCAGCGGGCCCCCAAGCCTAAGTGAGGATTAGAACCTCAACCGCTACGCCACACTGGCTCCCAAACAGTAAGATCAATGGTTTGGTTTTGAATCCTGCTTTTTCAGGTTTCATTTTCCTGCACACTCGCCCATGTCCCTTTAGTTTGAAAACCAGCCAAAAGTTTGATTCTTTCTTGACGACCTAAACACAAAATGCCAATATATTGTTTTTAAAAAGTGGTCATGGTTGCAGTAGCGCTTTCTGTATGTGGATGAAATATCAGTTATGGAAAAACACCAAAGAATCACTTGGCGCTTTTAAAAACTAACACATTTATTATGGCATAAGCTTTTGTACATAAACAATTTATTGATTTGTCTTCCAATTATATCATCAAACAATAAAAATACCCACAAAGAAATGAAATACAATTTAAAAGGTAATCAGTATCAATATGGGTCAAATCATTTCATCGCCCATACAATCAGCTCCAATCTCTGCTAGGTGATCGTTCCTTTTCTGCATTATTCTAGGCAGGCAATTCTAACGACCAACAAGCTGGTTCCCTGCAGTTACTGGGACAATTTAACCTTTTTCTCCAAAAAGTTCTTAAGTTTTATGTGGGATTCTAACCGATCAGCCCTTTCTACAGCATATAATTGACATTCAAGTAACACATGGGCAATATTTTCAATGGTATTTGTACTACATACGTCCAACTTTTCCACAACTCTATAAAACCTCTCAAACTTAACCACAGATTTGAGTTGTTCAAAGAATGCCCTGGTAAAAACTCATCTACCGTATGGTGTTGGGGCATACAGACTGTTAAATACTGTTCAGTACACAATAGAAGTTTGTATGTAGGCAGCCATTTCAAGGACTTAGCACACAATCATTTTCTTAAGATTTGGGCCTGCTTGTACAGCACTAGGAATTGTTTTGAAATTCCATGTTGTAAGGTGATTTTCGTGTTTTGGGAAGCCCAAGTATGTTCAAATGGGTGACAGGACTGTTGTCTGTTTTCACTGGATGGATCTTCAACCAATAGTTACATACGTCAATTATAAGATGGCTTTATATGGTAAATATTCCCAGCTTGGCCCAGGATACATTTCAATTATGAGGAGTGAATTTGTTCCAATATAGGAACATTCATAAAACCCTATAATTCTGCTCCTTGTTAAAATCTGAACTGTTTTTGCACTATAGACTTTAAAAATAGTGTTTAAAGTTCCTGGATAGCTATAATTGACAAGGTGGGTTAGAGAATTAGAACTAGCTATAGCCTTTAATGAGCTCTGCTTAAAATGTGGAATTCAAGAACCTGATTCTAAAAGACCACACGCACGTACGGGTAACTTGATCTATTGCTTCTCCATCTGACCTCCACTCATATCTAGCATTGTTATTATGTCTCATTAAGATCCAGGGAGCTAAGTTCACAATAAGAACTAACTTGGCGCAGCAATCTTCTTATCCCCAATTGGGAGTAAGATAACAAAACCATGTCATTAGCATAAAGTAAGTTGTTTACACATCTGTGTCTGACTCTGGGTACACTGTGTGTACATCAGTTGACTGGAGCTGTCTTGGGATATCACTCGAGTATAAGTTATACAAGATAGGAGTCAAAGTACACCCCAGTCTAACCCTACTAAAGTGCTCGTTTTCTCAAAGCACCATTCACTCCTGTCCATACACTTATGCAAGAGTTTGTATATAAAGTCTTGGTGAACTAGAGAAATCTGGTCCCCATATCCAAAACCATGTTTCCTGCAAGGTGCATCTCTATGAATTGAGTCAAAATCTGTGCTAAGGTCTGTAAAAGTTGTTAACAATTGGCTCCCTTTTACTGCATATTTTCCAATAAGATGAATAAAAAGTATTTTTTTAAATTTATTTATATATCACAGTTATATAAAGTAAAACAATTAGCAGTGTTAGAATGACCAGTCCTAAAGCCTGATTGCTCTGCAGGAATGAAGGCTTTTCTACTATCCAGTCCTCAATCTTAAGCAAAAGATATCTAGCATACAATTTTTGCCATGATGTCAATGAGGCTCATTGTTCTATAATTTGAAGGACTATCAACTTTTTTGTAAATAGGCATTGTGATTGAAAGCTCCCTACTTACTAGAATACGGCAGGTATTGCTTATATGTGTAAGTAAACCTGCTAAGGGTGGCGCCCACCATCCAACATGGTTTTTGTACAGTTCTGGCAAAAAAAGATCTTCTCCTTATGCAATTTGTGTCTGAATGAGACGTTTAATCTCCTGTACAGACCCTGGAGGCCAACTGGGTGAAATATTACAAGCAACAGCAGCTAATTATGAAATGCCACCGCCTCATTATCATTTGAACCCATAAATTATTGGCTATAAAATTCCTCTCACCCAGAAGTTGACATAGAACTTTTATTTATTTATTACATTTATATGCTGCCCATCTCCCCCAGAGGGTGACTCACCCCTCCCTTGTTACACCTCACTGAGTGCCAAAAGACAATTGGGTTAGGACTTTTTGCAGATAGTTCTAGATCAGACCAGACTAAGGCCAAACATTTGGGGGGGGGGGTTTACACCCAATTACTTTCTTATAATCTTGCCCAAGTACTAACATTTTGGCACAATTGTGATTGGAGAACTAATTCTTTGCAAGTCCTATAGCTATGCTTAATCTCTTCCTCCTTATGCAACATTAGACATCAAACCAATAGAGTCCCTCTAACTGGCTCCCGCTGGGGGGTATCTTTTCTATTAGGCATTTTCCTAATCTAGGTCCCAGATTTTCAAATGCAGAAAAAGCCATTTCTACTTCTGTTCTGGCAATATCACCATGCCCACTAGGGACATACTGTAATTTGCTTGGAGTTCATATAATTATTCAGAGCATTGGTGTCCACTCTGTACCACTTTATCCTTTTTTTCTGATATACCTCTGAACGGAACAAATCCCATTTATCAAGTGTGATATGATGTCTGAACATTCATAGAAATTAACAGTGATTGTTTGATGGTCACTCTCCTCTCTTATGCCTACCTGAATATCAGAAAAGATGGTGGCATTATTACCTAAAACACAGACTGCATGTACTTGAAGATATTAACAGGAGAGCTCAGGGTTGAACTGTGGAGTCCTTGGTGCTCTCTGAGCTTGGTTGTTTGATTGCAGACGTTTCATTACCAAACTAGGTAACATCATCAGTGCGAGTGAGTGTGGGGTTTGCTCTCTGTTTTTATACAGCAGCCTGCCCTGCCAGTGTTGGTGGGGGTGTGGTTTTCTCCTTGGTAGTTCCTTGATTAGGGTATTGTTTTCTGCTTGACTGTTTGCCTAGTGTTAATCCCTACTTATCTGGGATAAGGTATTTCCACTTACACTATCTACTTAGAGTTTTCTGGATAGTTACCGCTAACCAAGTTGTTTTATGACTAATGAATTTAACATGATCAGATAGTTTAACAATCTTCAACAATTGTAAAAACAAAATGGCTACTGAGTAGCCTGGAAAAATTATTTCTTTCTAGGTGCGTTATACAGAAAAAATTTAGAATATAATGTACTAATCCTTCATTAATTCCTCTTAATGTACACATAAAAGTTGATCCATTGGAGATACAGATTTATAGAACCACAAAACATGATGACATTGTTCAAAATCATATCTTTCCTAGAGACAAAACTTAAGTTCTTAAACGTGTCTGTTGAACATGGCTCGTTTTAAAAAAAATACTGCCCAGAAAAAACTGGGTGTTGTGAACAGTTTCCCAAGTCTAATGGAATGTCTAACGTAATTCTGTCCATCATTCATTAATTTATCCTCACGTTTGAATATCCGAAACGTTTTTTCAATCCCTATTGACTAGTGGTTCTCTGCGATTCTTCTAAGTCTGAAAAATCACACTCTAGGGATGGTTTCACGATGGTCTCAACTCGACTTAACCTCATTTTCAGTTTCTGCTGTGCAGCACTATATTCAGCCAAAAGTTTAGCAAATCTTGTTTGTAAATTATCTAGCATTCCTTCTACTTGGCTAACTTTTTGCTCAAGATTTTCAGTGTCTCTTTTCAAGTTTGCTTGTTCTAAATCCAGTAATCCATCTTTCATGAGGATTTGCTTTCCCTTCTCTTCCAACAAAGTCTTTGCATCTGGGTATTCTGTTAAAGCTTCCATTAGGTCATCTTTATGCAGACAAAACAAATCCGAATAACCAATGCTTCTAATATTAGCTGTCCTCCTATTTCCAGCTTTGCTACCTTTAATGTTAAGGATGCTAATCTCTCCAAAATAGCTGCCATCACTAAGAACCACAAACTGAGTTATTCCATCATCAGCTACTACAGCAAGTTTTCCTTCTTTGATAATGTACATTTCTCGCCCAATATCACCTTTCCGGCAGATATAATCTCCAGGACTATATACCTGAGGTTGTAGTTTCAGGACTAGCTCAACTAACAGACCAGCTTCACAATCTGAAAAAATCTGGACTTTTTTTAACGTCTCCAAATGAACATTAATAGCAATTTCTGCTCGTAATTTATCTGGAAGAAATTTCAAGACTTCTCTTTCATCTACGGCCTTTTTATTTGTCCATAAGTAATCAAACCACTTGATAACCCGTTTTTCTAAATCTTTGCTTACATTACGAAACTGCATGTACTGCTTGATAGCATCAATCTTTGCTTGAAACTCCTCCCTGGCAGCATTCATATTAGAGATCATAGAGCCAATATTACCAACGATAGTAGCAAAAATCAGCACACCAACCAAGAAGTCAACAACAACAAACCAGTATTCAATATCTTGCACAGGAGGAGGTGTTTCGCCAATAGTCGTCAAGGTCAGCGTTGACCAGTAAAGACTATACACATATTTTCTAGCAAGCCTGCCAAACTCAGGATGAGAAATGTTGGGATAGACCCATGTGTCGGTACCAAAGCCAATCGCTTTTGAGAGTGAGAAATACATACAAGCATTCCAGTGGATAATAATTACAATGTACATGACAAGATTAGAGATTCTGAAGATATTTGGGTTACTTGTTCTTGTTTCTGTTTGCTGAAAGAATTCAAACATACGTGATATTCTAAGTAATCTGTTTATTCTTATTTCTGGATAATTCAGTCCTAATGTGAGGTAAAGTAGATCAGTTGGCATGATGGACAGCACATCTAATTTGAATTGTGATGTTTCCTTGTATCGTTCCTTAAGCTTAGATTTTTCTTTCACCATCAGCCCTTGCTCCAAGTAACCTGAAGCAAAATGTAAACAATTCTTTGATACAAATCTGTTTGTTTCCACCCGTGACAAAAGCGATTACTAAGCCATTATCCATAACTGTCTAGTAGATACGGTACCTCTATCATCCTTGCAAGTGGTGAGAATTTTTAACATTTCTAGTTCACATTTAAAATTAAAATCTGAAGAACCAAATCAACATTTAGAAATTCATCACCTTTTTTCTCCAACAATATTTTGTTAATGCAGTGAGCTTCCATGAAACTTTATCTAGCTTAAAATTCTGAATTAACTTCTTAATGTTATTACTCATAATATCAAATCATGCAGAAACATTGCTAAGTGCTTTTATATTTTTATGCAGCTCATACAATTTTCCCGTGATATCCACACCAAGAAACTGTGGAGGATTTGGCTTTGGTTTGTGATAATCAGTAACAGCTAAAGTACTGTGTGAGGGTATTTGGAAGACCACCTGTTTCCAGATATTAAGATAATCATCCCCAGAAATTAAAAAAATGGGGATCTGAAATGAGGCTTTTTGGGGGGAAAGGGGGATTCTGGACCTAGCTAGCATTAAAAATTCTGTCACGAAATGCATCCCAAACTGTTCCACGTTAAAAATAAGTGCATTCAAAAAATTATCTTGCAATACACGTATAAGGCATATTGAAAGATAGGTAAAAATATCTCAGCATAAGTGCTATTGAACTCTGATGGTTGCTTCTGGTTCCATTCAGAGACACTGCACAGAAGAGGACAAAACCTTGCAATGGCAGCCGCAAATATGCAGCTGAATCTGGAAGAAGCGGGGTGGGTCTTTGACTGCATGGTTGTGACCTCCAACTTGACTTTTTGGACCCCCTGTGGACCCCCTGTTTCCATTTCTAAAACACACAGATGCTCTTCAGCAGTCAAAATGCTAGTTCAATTAAATGTGCAAGCAATAGCTTGGATGAGAATTATTTAAAAACCAGTGTCGAGTATGAATACTATTGAAAAAAAGAGAGAGAAAGGTTAGCCTATTCCTCATGCTCAGTTTTCCTGTACATAGTGGCAAAATAACAGCAAAGGTTGAAGAAGGTTCAAGATAGGAAGAGAAAGGTGCTTAGAAAAGTGTAGGGCCACACAGGTAACACCTGCTGGTAACTCCTTAAAGCAGCTTTTTCTTTTCCAGCTTCTCACCGTCAGGTGCGGTGTGCGTGCACGCTGAAGCATCTTATCCCCTTCCCAGCTGATGTGTAGCCCAACTCTCCAGAGCCTTGTTGTTACCTCCCTATTGCTCAGAGAATGGTCTCAGAACCATGTTCCCTTCTGTTCTCCTTCCACTACATCATTGCTGTTGCTTTTTTAGGAAAAATCTTCACATAAGAAAGCCTTGTAGAAGCAGATATAAAAACTAGTCAGAGAAGTCGAGCCTGTAAGCAATATGAACTTGTTATGTGTGGTTGGGGAAGGCGGCTAGGGAACGCTGGTCCTGCTCCCACAAAAATGCAGAAAAAATTGAGCCCCATTACCTCTTGAATTCATGTCTGAATTGCCACATATGTCACATGGAAGAAATTGCCTTGAATGGCTAGTAAAATAATGTGGCTTGATATAATTAGCAGAGGAGAGGACAATAACGTTTCATTGATTGATTGATCATGTGCCATCAAGTTGTTGTCAGCTCTTAGCAACCACATGAGATACATTTTCTCCATGAAACAGCTCATTACAAAAACTAATTTTACAAACGTTTCTGACTAGATGTGAGAAGTGGGCAGAATAATAGCTCCCCCCAGTTCTTCTATCTTATGAAGCTGGACCATATTTAATAAAGTCAATTTCAAGATTTCAAGGACAGGTTTATCACAATATAATTTCTTACTATTTTTGATTTCCAAAATCTATACCAATATTCAAGTGCGCAACACTTACCTGTCCTGGTCCGCACAAACATGTCAGCCATATAAATAAAATCTGAAGAATAGTCCAAAATGAACCACATTTCTAAATTGTTATTATTAAGTTCATCAAAACAGGCTCTGAGTAAGAAAAAAAAATGAAACCAGAATTTAAAATTAAGCATCAAGTATCATAATCATCAACAACAGCTGTTCGTTTCAATGGGACTAAGGAGTGACCGCATGGCATTTTAAGAACACATTTTGGGGAAGAGGTGTGACTGACAGAACTTTAATGGGCCACAAATTTGATTCTGTAGGGTAGTCATTCTATTTTATCTGTTAAAGAAAATGAAGATTTGCATATCCCTGCAAATTTCTCCTGTTTTGCAGAAAACCTAGTCATAGCAATCCATTGATAAACAAGTTCAGATCTATTGTAGCAGAAAAGGAAGAATAGTGTTAGTCTATGTTGACAGTACCTTTTCCAACTAACAAATTTTAGTAAAGGCATAAGCTTTCATCAGCTGCAGCTCACTTCATCAGACACAGAGTGGCTAGGTGATGTAGGGTTTAAATTTGGGTGAGGTGGGGAAGGAAGGAGAAAACAGATTGATTGTGCAAATACGGGTTACATGTGAAAGAGATTACAAGTACCTTATCCGTTAAGAACTGTAATGTGCGAAAAACCCATTGTGTTTATTGAGACCTTCTGAGATTGCCTGAAACCTTTTGATGTACATGAGTTGTTTTGGAAAAGCAGGATGTTAACAGCACTCTCAAGTGAAAAATTGTCAAACTCACATACATCAAAAGACTTAGCACATCTTGTAAACCCAAAGCAGGTACAACTTAGGATTTATGAAAACCAGTACTTGACATTGGGGCTTATTGTAGATTTCAATTACTATATCCACAAGCCCACTTCAGCTTCAGATGATATTCCAAGCTTTGGATAAATCTCTAACCAGGGGAAGAAGGAGCCACTCCTTTTCTAATTAACCTTCCCTGAAACTTGGGATGTTGTGTCATTGTGCAAATCAGCTATCTCCTAGGGTTAAATCAACTGCACATTCAAACCTATAATATACAGATGTTCAGACTCACATTTCACATTTGAAGGTTCAGCAAATGATAATTTATAAAACATTTCTGGAATCTTTGAACAGTTTGCATGTATTTTATGGGTAGCCATCAGAACAGCTTGGTGAAACAAGTGAGTATCTTTATTCCCATATTGCAGATTGGAGAAGGAGGTATTACATTCTAGAGATGCTTTTGCTGAGACCTTCATTGTTCACAGATGTTTCTTAAACCACAACCCTGGACAATCAATGCTTCCTCAATGAACCTAACTGGACTGACTGACTTGTGGGAACATATTTTCAGTTTATTAAATTTGTCTGCTGCCCAACTCCCAACAACTCTGGGCGGCTTACAAGTAAAACGTTTTTTAAAAATACAATAAGAATCAAAAAGAAAGATCAAGAAAGAAAGAAGTTCTTCCTGTTTAAAGCAACTAATTGCTTTGATGAATACCAATTATGGCAGTTGAAGCTCAACACAGTTGGGTGATGTCAAGTCAGGAAGCTGGGTTTAAGACACAGCAACATTTCTAATATGGCTCAGTGTTCTGTACTATTACAATACCTAGCAATGATCATTGTCCAATTGTACATGACAGGCAATGTGATGCAGAACAGCCAGTTGTAATAAAGGTTTCCAGAGGGATCAATGACAAATATTTCTTTCTTCGCCCTACAGAGTAAGCAAAAGGAAAGATGATCTTACTCATACGAAATGACTGCTCAAGCTGAAACAGAACTGATTTCACTGAATTGACTCTTGGAAATCAGTGGAACTTAACTGTAGATGAATCACACTCGAAGTGTTGCCAAATGAAAGTAAACAGTTGTTTGGTTTGGATACTAGGACACAAGTAGTTGTCTACAATATAACAGTACATAATTCAGGGTAAAGGCAGATTGTCCTCACTCAAAGCCCCAAAGCTGGTGATGTCAAGAGATGGGAACTGCCCTGCCCTTTCCCAAGTCCTGCCCCTTCCAATGTCCATCATGTCATGTTCCAAGGAGAAGGCTCAAAGGCACCAGCAGACTGAGGCATGGAGGACACTGGAGAACCTTCTGCTTTCCCAGATGAGGCTCTGCCGGGCCACTCCTCCGCCCACATTGCCTTCCCAACCAATGTGTGTGCAAAGCAGCATGACAGATCACCCCAGCCAGGGCAACTCATGAGTAGGCAGCAAGCTCCACCAGGACCTACCAGCAGGCTGTCTCCTTATCCGCAACGCCAGCTGTGCAAAAAAGGCTATAGCTGCATATGTCCACCTGGGAGGGGATTTAAATAATGCTGCCACTGTGATTCAGCTGCTGGAAACAGCTTCAACATCTGGTTTCATGCTCCATGTCTCTGATTCCTGTTATGCTCTTGACCTCTGCTTGTTCCTGATGGTGACTCCAGTTCACCCCTTGGCATCACAAGACTACGCTATGCTTTCTGACCTGAGATTGCTCGACCTAGCTCACACCTTTCTTTCGGGTCTCAGCAAACTCAGTGTGCAAACACACGCCCCACCTTTTCCTTCCAGGTAACTCCATTCCTGCTCCTTCTCCTTGCACGCTTCCTATGCACCATCCTCATGCCTTGCTGTTTGTGGGCCACCCCTGGCTCCTCAGAAAGCCCTTTACACACAGACAATACCACAGCCTGCCAAGGGTTCTGGCATCCAGCCGCACTCCTGAAGCCGGACCACGAAAGAGCGTTCCTTCAAAGAAGGGTGGATGCAAATGCTCTGCTTTGAGCTGCTTCAAGTGAGACTCGTGTTGACTTCACATGCCCCATGCTTTCCTGGTGGGGAAGGCCAGAGCCTATGAGCTGCTAGCAGCACAGGGAAAGGAGGCGGCTTTTGGAGAGGGAGAAGCATACACGGGGCCCGTGGGCAAGACGCTCGTTATCCCTCTATTTTAGTCTTGCCTTGGGTTAAGGAAAAGAGCTCACGCAAATGTTACCCTCTGAAGAACATTCAGAGGCTTAGCTCAGCGGTTCTCCCCAGGGGCCCTTGGATATTGCAAGGGGGCCCCAGGTGAAAAACATGGAATGGGGGGCCAGGACACAGCTGAGGGGACCACAGAAAAGTAAAGCATATTACACTGCAAATACCGGCTTGTTGACACTAGAAAAGAAGATAGTCTGTACAGGTAGTCATCAAGTTACAACGGCAACTGGGACCAGAATTTCTGTCGCTAAGGAGTGCGGTCATAAAGTCAATGTCATGTGACTGCATCGCTTAGCAATGGCAATCCCAGCACTCCCTGTTGCTGCTGTTAACTGAATCCCACCGGTCGTTAGCTGAGGACCCTCCCCATTCCAAGCCATCCCCAGCTTGGTCCCTCCCAGCCCCAAGCCTCAGTTCTTCCAAGGTAAGGGGCTGCTTCCCCCTCAACTCCCCCCACCCGCCTGTCTCCACCTGATCTCTGCCCTTTTGGCCCCCTGCACCCCGCAGCCCCTGCTGCCGCTCCCGACCGAGCACGCCCAGCCTGGCCCTTCGCGAGGCAGCTGCTGGCCACACAAGGCCTTCTTCCCCAGGTCTCGCAAAGAAACCGACCTCAGGAAGAAAGCCTCACCTGGCCAGCAGCTGCCTCACAAAGGGCCAGGCCGAGCACGCCTGGTCGGCAGCAGGAGCAAGGAGGCGGCAGAGGGCAGCAGGGGCTGCGGAGAGGCCGAAAGGGCAGAGATCGGGAGGGGATAGGTGAGTGGGGGGAGTTGAAGTGCCCCTGCAGTCGTCAGTGCAGGGGGGCTGCCAAGTGCCTGAATTTTGATCACATAACCACGGGGGTGGTGCAATGGCGGCAACTTTGGGGGCTAGGCAGAAGTACCATTCGTTCAGCGCTGCTGTAACTTCAAATGGTTGTAAGTCAAAGACTACCTGTATCTGGTAACGGGAACTGGGCAGGAGGGCCACAGGCGGAAAACGGTTGAGAAACACTGGTTTAGCCGTAGTACGGTTCTAGGAAAAACAGATCCTGTGACAACCTGCCTACGTAGCATTCCTAAATTGCTAATTGTTATTATCCGTTATTATCCCTATAGTAGGGCCCCAGATGTAATAGTATGTAGGAATGACCTGGGGAGACAGGGAGGAAGAGTGGCAGCCTAGACAACCGTCATGGCAAAAGGTATCTCAGTCCAAGAAGGAGTGGGGGGCGTGGGAACTGTTTCAGAAGGGACCCTCCCTAGTCTTCTGGAGAGAGAAAGGAACGGAGGGGAGGAATGCTGTCAGTCTTGCAAGATTCTGTGAAAGTGACCTTACAATAAAGACAGATTTAGTAGTCCTGGTTGTGCTTCTTGTCTGGACTGCCTCGCAGGGCTAACATATGAACAAAAGGATCTTGTCTGCAAACTGACTTGGGCAGTGATTTGTTTTAACAGATCATTCTGTGTAGAAATTTAAAAGCACTTACTCCTCTTTATTATTTTTCTTCTCGGGTTTACTTTTATTTTTCTTCTCGTCCTTATCTTCCTTGTCCACTATGTTATTTTCCTTTGCATCCCCAGTTTTACTGAAACAAAAAAATCACGGCTGTCAAAAATAGCACCCTCACCATAAAAAATGCAACCGTATAAGTTAGTTTTATTCTGTCTTAGTTTGCCATATATAGGTTCCACAGTTCTGAATACTATGGTTCATTTTCACTACTCACTATTGGGAATCGTATGTTTTAATTTTGAATGTATTTCAAATTGATCTATGACCTTAATAAATTAAACTAACTAATTACAATCTCATGAAGTATCTTTCTTTCTTTCTTTGCAGTACCTTACACCATCTTTTCACCTTCTGAATACCTAAGAAATTACTCTGTAATCAATTAGACATATAATTGCTGTTGCCGTAGATCGTCATTGCAATAGTCTGATAAACCTGCTGGCTGGGGAATTCTGGGAGTTGCAGTCCACACATCTTAAAGTTGCTAAGGTTGAGAGACAGCACCCTACACAATCTGGAACTCTTCTTTATCAAGGTCCTGAATCGCATGAAAAATCGTACTTGAGTTCAAGCAAATTTTGTTCTTTCAGACTTCTAGCTGAGCATGCGAGGGCTAGGAAGAGAAAGGATCAGGGCAACGCTTGTGCCCCACTTTGCACCTACTTCCAACCCCTTTATGGATTCAGCTGATTACGCTGGAATATACTTTATGTCAAATGCATACTGCTGAAGCACAGTCCAACCAAATAGTGGATATGATTCTCACAGAATTAAGGAATGATAGCCAATTGTCAGGCCCAGCCCAAGAGCAGCGATGAAGCAGTCCGGTCGAGCCCAGTGCCTTTATCTGCTTACGCCTTGGAGACAGAACCTGGCCAGACTCAACCTATACGAGAGCAGCGGGTGGATCTGCCCTGGGAGGTTCTGGGGAGGGGCAGCCCTGGACCTCCTTCGGCTGTGCTGCCTCTTGCCTCCTCCCCCCTCCTGGAATGCGCCCCTCCCCCCTATAGCCTTGACCTCCCCCATCACCCTCCTCCGCGTAGGTAGCTTCCATCACACCAATACCCCATAATTGTAACATTACACTAAGCCATAATGTGATGTGTTGGTTTTGGGTCAGTACATTATGGTTGATTTAATAAACCATGACTTAGAGCTTAATAAACCCATTGAATTGAGGATTCCAGCCATAAGCTTCTCTGGCTCTAATTGGAGATTTCAAGATGTATTCAACTTGTGTGGATCGTACTCTACATAAATAAGTAGTAGGAAATTACACCTTTCATTGCCCAGTGTTTGTTAATTAGATCAGCAATATAACGAAGGAAGCCAAGGAATTAACAGGCTCGAATTATCCTATTTCAGACACATTGTGTGAAGACCCAGCTCTCTGGAAAAGGCTCTAATGCTGAGAAAGGTGGAAGGAAGGAGAAGAAGAGGACAACCAGCAGCAAAGGTGGATAGACTCAGTTACAGTGGCGAAGGGGGCACCATTGGAAGAGCTGAAGGACCAGGTGAGGGACAGATCGTCGTGGAGAAAAGCTATCTGTGTGGCTGCTAAGAGTCGACAATGACTTTATGGCATATAACCCCTCAATCAAGGAATTAAGAACTGGGACGTTAACCCAAACTCAGATCCTCAGCAAAAAAATAGAATTCATTCATTCACGCACACCTCTTACCTGCTTTCACCATCCTCCACATTTTCTATACTCTCCTTTTTATCTTGGCTGGCTGAATTGTGAGGATCTGGATCTGAGTGTTGGGTTTCGTTCTCCCCCATCCTCGCAGTTGTAATGATAATTGGTTACCTGAGAGTGAGAGAGAGAAAAATATATTCAAAATGGACCAACGTTTTGTAACAATGCTTTGGTTTATAACGGCATATGAAAAAGTCCATCTTATCTCCGGCATGCCCAGCAGCTTAACCAAAGTTTTATTATTTATATATTTGCTTATTCACTCATACCACTGGCTACTAAGGTCTCTCAGTGGTTTACCTTAAAGAAAAAAGAAAAAAATCAAAATTAAAACCTGAGCATCAAAAACTATTTAAAACAACAGTTTGAAACAATAGTTGAAAGCCTGCTTCAAAAAGGCGCGTTGTTGAGCTTTTAAAAAGTCAAAGAAGAGACTAGAGCCCTCAACTCAACAAGGAGTGCACACCATAGAACTGGGGCGTCTACAAAGAAACACTGACCCCCAAGTTACCAGACATCAACCCAGCAACAACTGTAGGGAAATTCCCTAAGATGAATCCATGGGGAGGAAGGTCTTGTAGAAAGAGGTGTTATCTCAAGTAACCTGGATCCAAGCTTTAAAGGTAATAATCAGGATTTTGTACATGTGTTTGCTTTTAGCGCAGGGGCAATGTGGTTTGTTTATTTCATTTATTTAAAAGACTTATCTGGCCATCCATCTTGTAAAACACAACTCTGGACAGCTCGCAACCATCATGAAACCAGGAACAAGACAACCAGGCACCTGGGCTACCACCTCCAGTCCGTCAATCCATGCAGTGCTCGGATTCCAACCTTACCCTATTCCAGCGCCTGGGGAAAAGCCCTTTACAGCAGATGTGTGGACTACAACTTCCCATGCTGGCTGGGGAATTCTGGGAGTTGAAGTCCACACATCTCCAAGTCGCCAAGGTTGAGGAATCCTGCTTTACAGCTTTCTGGAAGGCTAAAAGGGTGGGGGCCTACCGGATCCCAGGGGGAAGGGTATTTGAAAGGGCAGGGGCTGCTACAGAAAAGGCACACTCCCTAGATCCCACTAGATGGCAACACTTCAAGGGATAGGAGCTGCAGTCCAATTCTTTGCAATCTCTTTGTGTTCTTCCAGAAGTTGGCTTGATTGTTGATCTACTATCTTAGTCCAAAGATCTAGAGTCCGTTGGAGTTGGGTGGCTATAATAAATTTGAATAAATAATAATAATCTAGTACCTTTGGACTAGATACAAAGGCATACATATACATACAGCATGCTACAATAATCAAACCCAGAAATTACAGCAAATGCACCCCAGTTTTAAGATGATTTTATTCCAGGAGGAATGCAATTACGTATCAACAGAACCTGATGGCACTCTTAACCATTACCTCAATCTGGGAAACCAGAAAGTGATCCAGATCTACAAACTAACTATCTGTTCCCTTCTGGGAGAAGGCAACTCCATTCAGAGCAATAAGAATTGAGATGGGTGAAAAAGTGAATCTAAGACTGAATCCCAACAGTTACTGTTGGTTCCACAGTGTTCTGCCTATCACTCTGGACAAGTCAAGAAAAAGCTGGTGTTCAGCCTGGGGGCTCTCCTAGACTGGAACAGCAGGGAGAAGCTGAGACCATGACAGATTTTGGCCAACTTGGGCAGGTCCACCAGCTATGCCCTTTCCTGGACCAGGGGGCTCTCGAAGACAGTGATTCATACCTTTGTCATCTCAAAACCACGGAAGGCCATTCAGAAGCTGTAGCTGGCACAGAATGCAGCTGCCCATCTGTTGACCAGTGTTAGATCATTTAATAAAATAGCATCTATTTGGTGGGAACTGCAGTGAGGTCAGCATCTTCCAGGTCCAATTCAAAGTGCTGGATTACGCTATATATGGTTCAGGTAGATTCTACCCATCCTAACAGAGAAGAAATACTCTGGATTCCTATCCTGCAAGACATCAGGGCAGTTGAGAACTGGAAAACAACATTGTCAGCAGCAGCCCCCTTTCCTTACAACAGCACGCCCCCTGAAAGTAGTTCAGCCCCACCTTTTCAGTGTTTAGGAAACTGGCGAAGGCAGCTCTCTTTCGGAGAGCATTTGGATAAGAAAGTTTTAATCAGGCAGCAACCAGTATATATTTTTTATCTTATTTATTCTGATGGTTTTAGGGTTTTTTTTACTGTAAGCTGCCTAGAGTTGTTTGAATAGGTGGCATGTAAATGTCGGCAATTAATCAAGCATTCAAGAGGATTTCTGTGCTGCCTGGATACATTCAGGGGAACTTCCCCATTACCTGAAGATGATGATGTTGATGATTTATTAAACCTGCACACCACCCAACTCTCAACGGCTTTGCGCAGCTCACAACAAACAAATTTCAATAAAACCAATAAAAGTTAAAGATGGCAAGCGTGAAGAAAAGAGGGGTCTCACTGTCCCTCGCCAAAGGCCTGGGTGAAGATGTTATAAAGCAGTGTTGTCCAAACTTGGCCACTTTAAGATGAGTGGACTTCAGCTCCCAGAATTCCCCAGCCAGCCTTGCTGGCTGGGGAATTCTGGGAGCTGAAGTCCACTCATCTTAAAGTGGCCAAGTTTGGACAACACTGTTATAAAGAAACTGATTTGCGCATCATCCTGACAGCACCAGTCCTAAATCTCCCGATTCCCTTCAGTAGTTTCATAGAGAGATCAAAATCACTGGAGACAACATGGAGCCCTGAGGGACTCTACATAATACCTCTCACTTTCAGCAAGGGCCACCAAGCAAAACCATCTGAAAACTGCCTGGGTGGTGTGAATGGCAACATTGCAAAGCAGTGCCTGTCAAGCAGTGCTGAAGTCTATCAAGGTCAGTAATATCAAAAGCTACTGAGAGGTTGAGAAGAACCAAAACTTACATTCCATGTTTGCCCCCAAAGGTCACCAACGGTCCAACCAAGGCAGTGTCAACATTCTGAAGCCAGTTTGAAACAAGTCAGGATACTCCTTCAGAAGTGCTTGCAACGGAGAACTATCACTCTCTTAATCACCTTATCCAACCATGGAAGGGCAAAGAGGGCCCTACAGTTGCCCACCTCTAAAGAATCCAACGCAGGTTGCTTTACCAGTGGCCTGCTAATTGCCTCTTGGAAACAAATGGTGGTGAGTGGGTAGGCAAACTCCCACTCTCACATTCCCTGATACTCAAGCCAGCAGTTAACCAGCCACTAGATTTGGATCCGTATTCAGTCATCTCAAATACGGAATCTCCATCTTCATGAAAGAGAGAGAGAGATGCTCCTTTTATTACACAGACAGGCAGATTACCCAATCCCTTCTCTTTTTGCAAAGGAAAAAAAAAGCTTATTTTTTAATATCAATGCAGAAGTTGCTGGGCAAAGGACAGGAAACGAGTGGGATTCAGCATCTACCCAAATCTGCGGCTTAATTTACAAGAAGGAAAAGGATTTTTTTTAGAAAATAAGCAGCCTACTCAAGCATTCCCAAGTGTCACAAATTACACGTGCATATTATCCGCATATAAAATGGCCACTCTTTTGGATTTGCAGAAACAAACGTTCATAACCTATATCCAACCTTGGTTTCAACTTCCAGTTCTGCAAATCCAAAGGAGCGATTGTTTCAAGTTCAGGTTGACATAAGCCTATAATTCCGTGGAGGAACCATAAACAACAGGGAGTAGGATGATTGTAACAACACAGGCCTTCTAACCCTACTTCGTAGTTTAGTTAAAAAGTCTAGCATTAAAACGAAGCCAACCTGATACAAGTCAGCACAAACGTGATCTGGCAAATAAAAATCACATCCAATTGATTTTCATGGGAGCCATGAACATTTCTCCCAATGAAAGCAATGGTGTTTAAGAAACAATTCTGAACCCACTTATGCAGGGGTAACTTAACTCAGTAGGATGCCTCTGACTAGATATACACAGGGCTGCACTATAAATAAGGCTAAATGTTCGACGGAGCAGTATGTATTAAGAAAGAAAGTATTGTAGATGGGGATCAACTAAATGCGAATACATTTCCACCTCACCAATTTCTTTAATAACGTTGGGTTTGTATTTCATTCCACATCATGGGGATTATTAGGCAGCCAGCCTGAACACCTACGCTAGGGAATAATCCCCATAAACACAGTGGGAATATAAACAAACAACAATTTAAATGCATTTGCATTTAGCTGGATTATGGCAAAAGTGACGCTGATCTGCTGCTTCCAGCATTGTCGTGTATCTAAGAATAAACAGAATTCTTACAGTTCAGACTCCGTATTCGCCTGGCATTCCTAATGACTACAGTAAGAATATATTTTTGCACAATACATTAAAAAGGCATACTTCCCTTCTTTTTGTTATCTATCATGTCCACATCTTTCTTCCAGGACAGTTAGCAACCTTACGCAATCACACACTTCAACATGGTCCTTCGTCCCTTCCATGGACCGTTATCAACTTCCATCTTTTAGTAGCAGTCTGAATTTTCAGCAAAACTAAATGAAGTAAGCCGTAAATACCCACCTCATTTCTTTCGTTCCATGCACTGCAACAAATCCCAAGTGATAATGAAATTTTCAATCTTCCGTTAAAGAATAAATCTATATAATAAAGTAACCCGGGGGAAAATAAATGAGCTGTAACATAGAAAGGGTTCCAGTGTTGCTGTTGGCGATCCAACGGAATTACGCTGTAGCATGTGCTCACTTTGGAAATGTAATCTGCCGTTCTTGGTAATGAAAGAAATCCTTTAAGTCTCCACAGTACAGCAGCCACATACATAACGGGAATTTGGGATCAAATAAGGCACAATAAAATAAACAAATAATAAATAAATACATACTGAGGTCCGGGTTCAGAATGTCCTTCAAACCCAGATTGTGGCTGACATATGTGGGTGACACTCACTGATTTTCAGGAGGGACAGATAAAGTTCTACCTTTCTCTGAAATCTTACTGTGCTTTAAATACTGGAGAATCTAAGATTCATCTACTCCTCTTTTTTCCCCCTTTTACAGAGAAAAATACTGCTTGTTGCTATTTCAGGCAGTGGCTTAGCTCCCCACTATGCTGGTGCAGCAATCCCAAGGAAGGGAAAAACGGGAAAATACCCCAAGTAATAATAAAAAGAATTAAGCTGAATTTCAGCACGATAAAGCAACACTGAAAGTCCCCTGAAAATTTACATTCTTCTGCTCTATTCTCAAATTTCCGCAAGGAGGAATAATTGATGTTTCAAATCGTAACTCCCATATGATTTATTTACACGCTGTGTTTTCATTATTCCTTCTCAGACCAGCATTACCAGCAAAGTATGTCCATCTGTCCATATATGCATTATACACATCTGTGTATAATAAGCTTCTGGGGAATTTTTTTTCCTCTAATTATTTGCACTTTGAAATCTTGGATGGTTTGGAGAACAGCAGCCGTGCTGGATTATTTTTAATAGGCCATCTTTCATCTTGTCTTTTGCTTAGTCAAGTATTTTCTAATCCCTTTCAATCCCATTAAGGCTATCGTTATTGCAAAGACTTCTAAACCTTCTCAGGGAAAATCTGGATAGTTCTGACAGTTTTATTCTGTACATTCTGGAGGCCTGGAGAGTTTCAAACATCGCATTAAAATAAATTTGTTTTAAACATGGTTAAGCTACAGTGGCCTGCTTCATACAATCCACTGGGCCACCACCACGGGCGATTTCACGTGCCGCGCCGCGCCTTAGTGCGATGGGTGAACTAGGCCACAGAGCAGGACACAGAGTGGCACCCGGGGGATTGACCGTGTGGCGTTTCAGACTTCGAGGCTTCCGATCACCAAAGGGTCCGGAATAATCAAGCATCTACAGAGGTATCCGGAGGGTTCGGTCAAAAAAATCAAGATGGCGCTCCCAACCGCGTAGTTGAAGCTCTGCCTGGAAGCATCTAGGAAACCAGTAATGGACAGTTCATTATCTAAGTCTTCCGACAAATAATTTCTCAACGTGATATCAAACCTGGCATCACTGACTACATGGAAAACCTTAGCTATAGAACTGGTTGTGCAATTTCTAAATGCCTATTCCCTAGAATTTAACACACGCAGCAAGAAGCATTTTTTTCTAATTCACGTCTGTTTCTGCAAAAGCACGAACCTAAACACGAGCACGGTGCAGGGCGCAGCCTGTCACTGAACGCACTGCACCTGTTGACTTGTACTTGGAGTTACTGGGAGTGTCTGGGTTCACACGCTGCATGTGGTTTATCTGGTTTTGGATTAGCTTGGGGTGTAACAAGGTACGGGGAGGGGGATGTGCTGTTTAAGCCTCTGAGAACTGAAAGGACATAGGTAGGAAGGAAGAGATTAGAAGCGCACTGCATGTTCTTCACACTTGCTGGGTTCACACGACCCTCTAGGCCAGTGTTGTCCAAACTTGGTCACTTTAAGACGTGTGGACTTCAACTCCCAGAATTCCCCAGCCAGCATGCTTTAAGACGTGTGGACTTCAACTCCCAGAATTCCCCAGCCAGCATGGCTGGCTGGGGAATTCTGGGAGTTGAAGTCCACTCATCTTAAAGTGGCCAAGTTTGGACAACACTGCTCTAGGCTAAAATATGACTGGTTAGTTTATGATGTAGGAAAACAGAGAAGTTTGTGTAGTTGGTATAGCCTGGTACATAACACAGTAGGGTGCTTAGTTCATTTTTTCTAATATGCATGCTTCTCTTACCGTGACTTCATCTGAATCCGAGCATGGAGTGCTTCACGCCTACCTTGTAATCAATAATTTGAGCCTCTTTGTTCTTGTAAAGTCAATATAGTTTGTATCTGGCAGTGGGAGGGGGTCTTTCATCCTGGGAGCATTGCTAACGTGTCCTTTATGTGACGGATCAGGCTCTGCAGACCCTTACTAATAAACTGTTTGGAGACTGAGTACTGGGTTAGTGGTCTACTGAGTAGACCAGTGTTTCTTAACCTCGGCAACTTTAAGATGTGTGGACTTCAACTCCCAGGATTCCCCAGCCAGCCATAAAGTTGCCGAGGTTGAGAAACAGCGGAGTAGACCAATGATCCAGGATGAACCTTGCTGTAAAAGCAGAAGAGAAGAGAGAGGGATCTGTGGTCCTCATGAGTTTTCTCTCCTGCAATGACTAGGAATGCATCTACGACACTTAGCTCTGTGTTGTGGTGCATACTCAAAGAATTGGGTTCACAACCGCTGAGCGTTTTGCCGGTAGGACTCTGCAGTGCTTCAAACTCAGTTCCAAACAGCTGCTTCAAAGCCCCCTGGGATGTCTGCAAGCCTTGAAAGCAGCCGTATCATGTTGATCACGTGAAGGCAGCCCTGAGAGGCTTTCAAGAACTGCAGGCTACGTTTGCACTCTGAAGCATCTTTTCTTCCAAAGGTTGCCCAAAGTTTTAAAGCTAGCCCTGTGTAGCACCGGACCGGACCTTCTCTTTATCCTAAGGCCCCTGCCCCGGGCTGCCTGCACCCGCCTGAAACCACGCGCACTTTGTTGTAGGCCTCCCTTGTCTTCCTTAAACTCAGCAACCTGAAAATGAAATGGTAGTCGTGATCGGATTTCAAAAATCAAAATATATCTAAGCCATTGTTTCTGGCTTATATAAACCACTGTCTCCCAGGAAAGGTGGAACTGTGACCTAAATTCAGTGCAAAGGCCTATTTCCTGGTTTAACAGCCACTAAGATTATGGTTTAACCCAGCACATCTGAATAGTATCATCAAACAACAAGGCAACACTGCTAAAACATTTTCCCTTCCGAGGTCACCCAGGCAACAGTTATTTAAGGCTTTAAGAACTGGGGGTCTGAACGCAGCATTTCTGTTGAGCTACATACAGATCAGGCATTCTCCGTCTAAGGGAGGCCTCCGATTACTCTGCCTAAAGATGAAGGGGAAGGACAAGCACTGTGCAGCTGATATCAGGGACATCACATATAACGAACAGATAAGCAAAAGAGATGCATTTTTTCTAACGGCACTGACAGCAGGGATATTTTCAAGTGCAGTGATGCCTGGGTTTCCTAAAATCTGACCAGTCGATATGACTGATAGGTAGATCAGCTACTTACCTGCCTGCCTGCCTGCCTAAAATCTGCCCCGCGCTACTCAGCCGGGTCTGCGTTCCCGACGGCTGCTGATGCAGAGTTGCGGCTCCCACTCCCGTCCCAGATGTTCCCCCACGGAGCGCATTTTGGACTCAAATGTTTTTAAGGATGTGTAGTGGGGGGGGGGATTGGCAGACCCCCTCCCCCGCCAAGCTGGTGGGCCTAAAGCGCAAAGCCCAGACTGGGGGTGGCTGGAATCTGGGCGTCTTTATCGTCTGAACTGTTCCCGTCAGGAGCGGGAGGGGAGCCCGGGTTCCTCCCATCCCTCGCCCGCGCCCGCCCCCAAAGTTTCCCAGAGAAGGCGAGGAGGGCGAAGGGCGGCACCGCCGTGCCCGGCCGGAGAGACCGAGCGCGCGGGCAGCAAGGGGCCGGCCGGCCGGCAGCGGAACGGCCGGAGAAGCAGCGAGAAAGGAGACCCACCTTCGGCCCAGGGCTCGGCCGCGGGGCCGTTTCTGCCGCCGGGAGCGCGTTCTCCGCGGTGCGTCACAACGGAGCGAGCCGCACCGAAGCCGGCTGGCTGGCTCCGCGGCTCCCCCGGCCCGCGCGCCTCCCGCCCCGCGGCTGGGATTGGCGCGGCGCGGCGCGGCGCGGCGGAGCGGGAGGGCGGAGGGCGCTGCCGGCGCTGGCCGTCGGAAGCCGGGCGCGGGCTGCGCTTTCCCCGCGGGCATCGTCGGCCCCGGCGGCGCCTCCGGGTGGCACGCCGCGGGCGGTCCGAGCGCCGCGGGGAGGAGATGGTGCTGCTGCCGCAGACGTGCCGGGAAGGTCAGTGGCGGCTCCTCCCGCCGCGCGGACCTCGCCCCTCGCCCCTCGCCCGCGTCCCTGCGAAGCCGGGCGGGCCGGCGGGCCCGTGGGGGTTACCGCGTTGCGCCCGGCCAAAAACTCGGTCCCCGAATCTGGGGGAGAAGTGTCTTTGCGAAGTGGCTTTTCCGCCCCCCCCCCCCCGACAGCCAGGAGCAGGAGTAAGTCAGGCCGAGCGGAAAGCGCCGATTAAGGGTGGGGGGGGGGGTCCGAGTCTTTTTATGGGGTACGGAAACAAAGGACGCGCGCGTGCCGTATGCGGGATGCGTCAGAAATCAAAACGCAAAAGACATGGCTTACACGTGAGCGTCCAGCAATGGAAAACACTGATCCTAGTTAGCATTCCACAAGTGGCAAGTTTAGGGGCTGCGTCGCCCCCTTTCCCGGCCCAGTTTGTATCTTTCTTAAAACTGGCACATTTGAAAGGAAGTCCGGTTACTATGACTCAACCTCCAGATAAGTCCACCTGGATGACTGAGAACCTTCATCAACACCTGTATTCAAGGACCTCTGGAATATGCTCCCTCTTATTTAGTGCCTCCCATGTGAAAAAGAGAAGTGGCTTTGGCGGAAAAGATGGTTCCCCGAACTTCACAAGGAAGCCCAGAGGCCTTGCTCAAATGCTGATATCCCCTTTATTAAAACGCTAATAAGGAAGCCTAAACTTCCAGGTAACAGTTTCTCCATTTGGTTCTCAAGCTGCTCTATTCACAGTTTGCTGAACCACTTTTATATTTAGGAAGCAAGCGAGCAGTTGACGTCTGAAATGGCACGGGACCTACGGGGCCTACTCTGTGTGGCAGAGCAGATTCGCAGAGGCAGCACGGTGTGGCAGGCAAAGATAAAGGAGGCTGCATGATAAACGTCCCACCCAGCCTGATCCAGCAGCCAGGAAGCGAGCCGATCCCACGTGGATTGGTTGTTCCTGAAAACGTGCCCTGTCCCTAGCGATGGAGGCAACTGTTCTGGATAGCATCTGCTGTTCTGTAATTAAGTCTTCATGAAACATGCAACCGCTCTCTTTAATGCTCATACAGACTCTCCCCATGTTCTCCCCATCCAAGGCCAGCCTATTTTGCGGTGTGCGTAGCTCTTTGCTGAAATCCTCTCTACCAAATAAGGGGCTTGTCAAGTGCATAATGTGAGTTACCCACCAACCAGTGCTTAGGGGCACAGGAAGAGAGGATGCCCCTTACCACCATGGGGGGAATTGGCAAGGGGCAAATCCACGAAGTTTATTTTGCAGGCTAGCATTTTCGACCGCATGAAGCTTGAACTGAGCAAGAATATTGCTCTCCCAGCCTATCCACCAACACCCCGTTTGCTGCATGAGAGCTGCAAAAGAACCAAAAGTCCAACAGAAACCAGGGTTGCGTGAAAGTCCACAAAGATTAAAAAAAAAGTTCATCAAGCAAGTTTCCAAGAGTCTGACAGAGTCATCAACGGTCTGTTTTCTTCCCGTGAAAGTCAGTGGTTTGGGTGGTCAGCCAAATCTGGAGTGGACCCTCCCAGGTTGGACTGAGGGTTTTGCGATGGAACCTTCCAGCCAAAACGGAGGGATGGGGTTACTCGGAGGAACTGTGGTGCCCACCGCCTCCTTCCAGAGCCCTCTGTGCTGCTTCTGTAAGGACAGAAACCGTGTGGCAGTTAGTTCATCCCCCCCACCCAACCCTGGGTGCACTGAGATGGCAGAGAGGCCCCCCTTTGGGAGTCCCTGGCCTAGAAGAAGCTCCTGGAAGTTTCCACGTAGGCTCCAGGAGCAAGCCAGTCTACAATAGCTTGGGTAGCACAATGTCCTTTCACACGTAGTTGCTGAGCCAGAAGATGAAGAAGGGCGTGTGGGGCAACCAGTCGCCCATTAGGAGCCGTCCAGAAGGAACCGTTCCTAGAAGTATCATGGAGATGTTGCAAACAGCAGTCCCAGCATCTGAAGGGAACTTCTCACGAGGGGACTTGAAACACAGGTGCAAAGACGGAAAGACACAAGGTTGTCAAGCAGCCTGATCAGCAAAGCGATGGCCTTTAGTAATAAAAGAAGCATGTCCAAAAGTGAGACGGCCAGGTCTGCATGAGCAATTTGGCAGCCTGAGGTGGTGAAGAATCCTCCCAGCTTCCATCAGACACCTGTAGTGTGGCAAACACCAAAAGCATGCTTAGAGTCAGTGAAGGTATTAACAGTTTTGTCTCTGGCAAGACAATAAGCTTGAATTAAGGCACTAAGTCCAGCTGCTGGAGCCCCCAAGGAAGGTGGCAAGGGTTAATCTGCCCAGCAGATTAAAAAAAAAAAAAAAAAAAGTTGCAGCCCCTGTTAAATGGACTCCATCAACCACAGAGGAAAATCCATCCCAAAAGAGTTCAAAACCAGGATTTTGGAGGGGCACGTTGGTAAGATCTGAGCGAGGTTTCTCTACCAGGTTCATGGTCTGCAAGCAGTCATGCCAGTCACTTCCTTCATCTGTAGTCTCAAGAAGCAGAGTTGCAGGTTTCAAAGTTGTCCACCGCTTCAAAGTCACGTTTGGAGTAGCTAGAAGCTGTGCTTCGTAGGCGGCTGAGCACTGATGTGTAAAGGCTTGAGTCTGACATTCGAGGAGAACGGCAGCAACCTCATGAGGAACAAAAACTGCCAACGAGAATCCGGTAACCAAGTCTTTTGATAACTGAACAAGGAGGACAGTAAAAGTGGAAGCTCTCAGGCATCCTACTGCACCCCAAGCAACAGGGCCCAGCTGTACAGCATGGTGGGCTACAGTCCCTCTTTAGTAGCCAGAGTCACAAAAAGTTCAGTTAGCTTTGCAGACGCTGGCGCCCAAGGCTTGCAGGACCCTCGAGTTCCAAGAAAGGCTCTCAGCGAGAGCTTGGTAGGAGGCAGCGGCAACTGAGGAACTCTGGCAGGGAAAAGTTCTCTTGTGCCCAGGTGTGTAATCTAGTCCAGGCAAGTGACTTTAGGCCAGTGTTGTCCAAACTTGGCCAGTTTAAGATGAGTGGACTTCAGCTCCCAGAATTCCCCAGCCAGCATGGCTGGCTGGGGAATTCTGGGAGTTGAAGTCCACTCATCTTAAAGTGGCCAAGTTTGGACAACACTGCTTTAGGCAAACAAAACTCTAGCTTGGCTGATGAAGCTTTGTGACCCCATTCTGTGAAACTCAGGTCTTTGGATCTCCACGGTAGGCTTCAGCAGGTTTTAAAAATATAACATAGGACCAACCCCAGAGTGGTTCTGGGACACGCGCAAGCTGAGGAGGTAATCAAAAAGGCTCTACCAGCAACGTAAACAGAGAAGCTCACAGATACTCCTGATGGTGAGGAAACATTTAGCCCATCTAGAGTACAGTGGATGGTGGCTCTCTGCTTACAAACTTCAGACAAAAGAAGGGCGTGCTTTAAAAACCATGGACCAATAGTTGTTGCTCATGCACAGATTTCTTCAACATCAAATCCATTTCCCCCCCATTTCCATTATCCTTCCCAATCCCTGCAGTTCCAAATCAGCCTTCCCCGGGTGCACGGCCAACGAAGAACAAGAAGCTCTGTATCAAACCGGCAGCTGCAATCTTTTCCCTCAATTTGTAATGTAACATAAGGCTCACCTCTTATCAGAATGTTCAATAGGCAAAATTGCAGCTTCGTTGACCATCTCCTTCCCATACAGGTAGTCCTCAACTTACGTGACCACGGGTGTGCTGGGACATCCATAATTCTGAGGACCAGCCATAACCACCATTCGTTCAGCGCCATCGTCACTTCAAATGATCACTGAACAAATGGTCAGTGGACTACCTGTGTGCTCACCTGGTACAGTGTTAACAAGAAACTGCTGCATTGGAGGAGCTGCCAGTGGAGAAGTGACATTCTGGTAGTCTTCTTTAAAAAAAAAAAAAAAGGGGGCCCTGAAAAGAACTATAGACCCTAGAAACAAAGTCGTAATTCAACAAAAATCAATTTTTTAGTCTCAAAAATGCAAGGATAAGGCAGTCTCAATCTTATACGGTTTACACTCTGCACATGAAGAGATGCTCAGTGAAATCTTGGTACAAACTCAAAGGATTGCATTTGACGTGTGTAAAAGTATTGCAAACATCCTGAAAAGAGGGCTTTTCTGTGGAAGCATTGTATTCCCCTTCTGTCCTCCTCCTCCTCCTCCTCCTGTTGACCTTCAGTAAATGTAAGACACGGGCAAGAGGCAGGTTGAAGTGGGGGGCAACTGCTCTACAGGTTACTAGGACGGGACTTGCTTACGTCATGGCGTCGGAAAGTGTGTCATGCATCATTTATCGCAGGGCAATTTAAAACAACTATTCTCTTCTACCTTATAATAATTGTTATTCGTTAAATGTATTTAATAAGCAAGTATTCCCAACTGATCGTTGCTTTTTTATCTTGTCCGGGAGATACTAGTAAGGAAATCCCAGGGGAGCGGTGGTACAGTTGCCATTGCTGATTTAAATAAGTGCGTAACCCTCTTCGTTGACCCTTGTCAGAATCTGAGAGCTCTTCCATCAGTCCGTTAAGATGCAGCGCAGGAAAATTGTCTAATCTGAAATAATGGCCATTGTTACTCTACAAAACAATCACTTGAAGTAGACAAAAGCCTTAAATGTAAAGTGATGGCCGTAAAAAGCAGCCAGGACTCTGAATCCACCATCCTGGATGCCATCTTGACTTTTCTGACCATGCCCTGAGGACATCCTTGCCCATACTTAAATCTTTTCAGCAATGTTGCTGTAGTTTCTGAACTCTACCTAACAAGCGAAATGCATTCATGAAGAAGTAATTATAAGCTGTACATATATAGTCCACCTTCACACATCATGCAAAGGTGTGGTTCGACTGAGTGTGGGTGGACTCCATTGCATTAAGCCATATGACATAGTCAGGCAGTGTGAGGCGTGAGTTATTCGATTGAAAAAAACCACCTGTCCATCTTAAATCCACGCTGTGTGCCGGCTCTTGTTCGGATGGAAATGAGGGACAGACAGCAGGGCGAATTGCAAAATGCAATTCTTTTGCCTCGCGAAAGAAACTCTGCAGCAAATAGGTTGCCACAGTGAGCCAGCAGTCCAGAAGTTTCATCCTCCTCCTTCCTCTCCGCTTCCTTTCTCCCTGCTGTTAAACGTGGGTCATCGGTTATAATAATTGGCGTTTAATTACATTGGCATGCATATTTGCATAGGGTCTTTCACTCCAGTGATTCATAGCTAGAGAGGCGCACGCTGCAATCAGCTGGATACTTTGGGGTCCTTGCTGGCAAGTAATTCTTGCCTTTGAGTTAAACTTGTTTGCTATGATACTTGTCCCTCCTGACAAGTCCACTCCTGATGAAGCTCTTAATTTTCTTTTCTACATTACAAGGAATTATTCTTAGCGGGAATCTGCAAATCGATGCATACGTCTTGGTCCTTCTGTGTCTGGGTGGGAGATGGAAGGGAGGTTGAGGAAGGCAGGAACTTAATTTATATTGCATGCTAGTTGCTAAAATTATTTCAGTTTTGCCTGAGGGGTGGGAATCAGGGTAGGGTTATCCGTATACCTCAAGAGCCAGTGTGGTGTGGTGGTGAAGGCCCCAGGCTAGAAACTGGGAGACCCTGAGTTCCAGTCCCACCTTGGACACAAAGCCAGCTGGGTGACCTCGGGGCAATCGCTCTCTCTCAGCCCTCGGAAGGAGGCAAACCGCTTCTGAAAAGCCTTGGCAGGAAAACTGCAGGGACTAGTCCAGGCAGTCTCTGAGAATCGCACACGACTGAACAGATAGGGGGGAAAAAATCAGTGTACTTAAAGCACTGTTGGCATTGATGCATTGAAAATTAGCTGAAAAGCTGGATCACAGCTCATAAAAAGTAACATGAGTTTAGGGAAAGAGTAAAAACAAGTGTAACGGTCTGTTAAAGATTTCTTAAAAGTGCAGCACTGTCCTGTGCAAGGGAAATTGAGAGACGTCAACCTAGGGGCAGGTGTGTCTGCGTAATTCCTCCCCCCCTGCTTCTCCGACCTTGATCGGATGTTTCCACACCCAGAAACAGACCCATGTTCACAATCTGCCTTTTGCGCGGTTTACACACATTTGAAGCCTGCATTTACATTCCCAACTGCTACATTCATGGAATGTCCTAGTTTGCCCGTGAGCAGTTTAAACTAAAGAGCCGCTGTTAAAAAGCCATCCTGATTTGTAGTGCTGCCTTAGTCGTGCTCACAACATTCATAAACTGAATCACCTTGCACCCTCCGCTGTTAATTACCGCATGGCTGATGTGCTAAAATACCAGCTTCCTTTTCTTTCAGTTATGAAATGTTGACTTCAGGGTTAGAAGTTGTATATTCTAGGAGGACCCGCCAACCCTGCCCAGAATTGCTATCCCCCAAGAGTTAGCAAATTACATTTTGTTAAATAGACAGTGTAAAATACAAAGCTTAAAACCAAGCAGCACAGAAGAAAGAATCAATAAGGAATCAGTGGATCTAAGCTCAGGTTTTAGAAAGTTAAATACTAAGTACATTGCAGAGAAAGGAAAAGGTAAGACATGTGGGGCTACGGAACCTCGATTCCTCAACATTATTCTGAAGCCCTAGAGCAGCGTTGTCCAAACTTGGCCGCTTTAAGATGAGTGGACTTCAGCTCCCAGAATTCCCCAGCCAGGGCTGGCTGGGGAATTCTGGGAGCTGAAGCCAACTCATCTTAAAGCGGCCAAGTTTGGACAGCACTGCCCTAGAGATAGCGTAGCTCTTTGTTCATATGCTAGTTGATCCAGTAGAGCCACTTCACAGATATCGTACCAGAGAAGAACAGAGAACTTGGTTCCCTTTTCCCATAGTCATGGATAAGAATTTTTAGATGTGTACTGAGTACATGTAGCCCTTGCTTAATGATGGTTCGTTTAACAATAGTTCAAAGTTACAACGGTCTATGAAAAAGTGCTTCACAACCTGTACTCACACGACCATCACAAACCATTGTACCACCCCTGTGGTCATGTGATCATGATTTGTGACTTTTTTACAATGGTCATTAAGCGAATCACGTGGTCATTACATGAATTCTGGCAAAAAACATCCATTGGAGAAGGTGGATTCACAACATGATTTGCTTAGTGACTGTGGTGATTCAGTTAACAACCATTGTAAAAATGGTTATAAAATCAGGTCCAGTTATCTGGTGACTCACTTAATGACCCCCCCACTTAATGACCAAATTTCCACTCCCTGTTGTGGTCGTTAAGTAAGGATACAAGCATTTTTCCAGCATGGATGGGCAAGTTCTCGGCTGCATAATACTATTTGGCTGCCCAATGCTGTTGCCCTCTTGGGCAGCACTTTTAAAGAAACTTGCTCTACTGTTCAGATCCAAATCTGCCTTCATCAGCTCTTCTGCCTCCCTGTTCCGATGGTGTTTCCTGTAGCAGGTGACTTCACCACTTTTCAGCCAAGCCCAACCAGTGGCTTGAGACCTTGGGAACCTGGTCTCCAGTTAGTGGAGAATCAAACCACATTGTTCAAGATGGTCCTGATTGTAATTGGACAATGTTGTCTGTACTTTCCAAGAAGACGCTTCCAAGTCAGATACAGACTAAACCATTTGATATACTACCTTCTTATTATTCCTCCCAGGCCAATTTGTGCTTCCCCAAATTCAAGGTGGTCTCATTGGGTAGTTCTTATAAGAACAATACTGGAGACTTCTATTTCTTCCCCAGTGTTTAGGTCAAGTGAGCAGCTAGGAAGTAGACAGGCATTTCCTAAACTATCCACCCTATTACCAAAATAGGGAAATTTGCAATACTGCAGCATTAGTCCTTATTATTTCAATATTTTGGTGACTTAAACATGATTGCTGTCAGGGAGGCACATCTTGGCAATTTTAAACTTGGACCTGTTTCTTTTGTCTATCCAAACTTATAAGTGGGGGGAAAAAACTTTATTTTACTTACCTCCATCCTCCCCTCTTACATCAAGGGAGTTGAGGTGTAGCACAACTACAGAAAGATATTTGAATTAATGTTGGTCATTGAGCAAGATCTTGTTTTCTTCCATCAAGTGCCCAGCTGGTGATATGGGATAGTTTTTTGCTCCTTTGGTGTGCTTTTCTGCCTTAGGCACTGCAGCTTTGGAGGGCAGCTGTACATCTTCCCAATGTCATAGTAAGTGAGCTGATCTGGTGGAAGGGAGTCTTCCCTCTTAACCCTGTGAATCAGCCTTGCAGAGTACTTTCTAACATACATGGATCAGATGCTCAGATCACTGTTTTCTGTTCTTCTAGGTGAAGTGTTTCCTTTGGCTTGCCCCAACTCTCAGCATGCGTGGTGCCAGATCCTCAACGTATCAGAGCTAAAAGCTTCTTTCTTTGCCTATTCGGGGAGGTACCCCAATGAAACAATGCTGAATGTTTCCACCCCCCAAGGAAACCTCTACAGCTTATACGTAGGTGTGGCGTTGGCCATCGGCTCCAGTATCTTTGCGGGTTCCAGCTTTATACTGAAAAAGAAGGGCCTGTTGCAAATGGCTGCAAAAGGTTTCACGAGAGCTGGTAAAAAAAAAATTGCTACTTTCAAAGATCCTTTTTTAACATTTGGAATCAGGCCCCAAGGCATAGATTGGCTATCTTCAATGTGCATTTAATATTTAGTCATTTAGTCATATGCAGGTTATACTATTGTGGAAAGCACAGGGCAACACCTTCACAAAATCTGAGCCATTCTGTTTTCTTTGTTTTGTTTTTTAAGTGCTTTCTTCTATCATCCTGTAGGTGGTCTAAGAAGAGTTGTTTGGGCCTTTTGACCATAAATAAATTGATGATGATGATGATGATGATGATGATGATGGGTTATTGTAAAAATTACATTCACAGTGGTTTGATTTTTCATGTTGTTTCAAGACCAAAAAGTGGTATTGAAACAACATAATTAAGCAAAACAAATTTAATTACTCTTCTTTAAGTAAGATTCATGACTTTGTTCCTATATAACCCACACGCATAATATGGTTTGTTTGATGTTTTATGCGATATGCTTCTTAAACCAAGATTTCTTCCTTTGGATGGCTTTATATACCATGTTCGGCCAGAAAAAAGCAAACTTTGTCGAGTTCACTCACAAGGCTAAATCGGTTTTAAGACTATTGTGTATTGAACAAGAGAAATCTCTAATGCTGAGAAAGGCAGAAAGAAGGAAAGAAAGGGGGATGGCGAGCAGCAAGGTGGTTGGGCTTGATTACGGTGGCAGTGGGTGCACCATTGGAGGACCAGGTTGGGAACAGATCATCCTGGAGAAAGTCTGCACTCAATCAATCAATCAATCAATCAATCAATCAATCAATCAATCAAATGTTGAACAAACTACAGTGGCCTGTGTTGTATCTGATGGTTGTACATTGGTTTTGAGCCAATGTGACTCCATTCACATATCATATTAAGACACAAGCAAACCACATTATGTTATATGTCAACCAGGCCAATATTCCTACTATCCTTAGGTCAAAGAGCTTAGCAAGACTTCAATTCATTTTTTTATTCCATTTTTCTGTATGATGTTGTGACTGGACCCCCTTTGAACTAAGCTGTAGTTTGATTGACAAAGGTGATTTTTAACATCTTTTCTTGAAATAAAACACTGAGACAAAAACCCTTTAAAAATTACTATACTCACATACATTCATGTACATATCAAGGACAAAAATTAAAGAAAAAAATATTGAGAATACTCATAAAGCCCCCACTCTGCTGTATTAGAAGAGCCATGAAGACCTGGTTCTTCACCCCAGCCTTTGGCAAGGGACAGGGAGACCCCTCACTTCATCCCACTTGCCATCTTTTTATCTTTCATGTTTTATTGCTTTTATTGTGATTTCTTTGTTTGATCATTGTTAGCTGCCCAGAGTTGTTGAGAGTTGGGTGGCATACGAGTTTAATAAATTATAAACTTGTATTAATTATAAATTAATAATAATTAAATAAATAATTATTACCTAAACAGAACTGGCTGCCATAGGTGTCCACAGGGCGTGTATAAGTGATGCAATATACATCTTATCATCATACGGAGGCCACAAACTATAATTCATATCATTTGCATGACAGCGTCATGATATATGTGATGTCAATGTGGCTTGTACCCAGCTTCTAGGCAGGTTGGATTCACACAACGTGCTAAGCCATAGTATAGTTTGTTTCATTTTGGCTTAGTATGAGTTCGTGCAACAATTTATGACGTGTGGATTGTCCAAAGCTGGGCAGATTTATGGAGTACATACATGCGTATATATTTTTTAATAGAATTCCAACATCCATCAGCCTGATTTGCAGTCCAGTATGTTTTGAGTACCAGAAAAGGGGAATCTTTTGAGACAAACATTTATTCCAGGTTATCTTGCCTCCTCTAGTAAAATGTATGATAGTTGTTACTGCTGCTGAGTCAAGCACCCTTGCCAATTCCCTAGAGGACTGTCTGTAGATCCAGATGCATCTTCTGAATCTCCTCCACTCATCTTCGATTGGAGGAAGAACCTTGAATGGCTGCAATGCCTTCCTACACAATTCTGAAGGGATGTGAGCCCCAGTTAGGCAAGGATGTTTCAATTTACTTTGATGGCATAAGAAAAGCATAAATAATCCTATCAAAAGTGTTTTCTGGCGAGCCAATTTCTACAAAAACATTACAATAGGTTCTGTCTTAATCAAGGATAGCTCTGCGTGTTCTCCTCCTAACTCCCAGTTGGTAGAAAACTCTTTATCAGAACCTCACAATACACATTTAGCAGTTTTCATTTTAAAAAGATTGAAGAGCAGTCAAATACTAATATATTCATTTGTATAGAAAGGACAGTAACTTTCCGGCAGTTCTCTGGCAATTATAAGTGGATTCAGTAGCTTCATAAGAGTTAAAAATAGAGAGCTATGTCAATTGATTAGGACGTACCAAGTGCTTTTGAGAAAATTATTAACTGGATGGAAAGATCTTTTTTTCCCCCTCTAGCTTTTGCAGGTGACTCTTAATTAATCCAGACAGAAGATCCAGGTCTAACAGACTACTACCGGTCTTATTGTTGAGTACATATATTCATTATAGATAAACGTAAATAGGATGCAAGTTAATTTCAGGAAAAAGGTTGAAAAAACTATGTTCTGAAAGAAATGGCCAAGGAGTAACTCTTTGTGTCATTTACCTGTTTTGATTTTAATAGTAAATGTAAACAGAAATGAAGTCTCAATATTGTTTATTTCATGGCCCCTGATTAAAATGCATGTATTGTCTGTCAAATGACAACGGTTAAAAGTTATAAAACCATTTCCGCTAATCCTTTATCGGATCTTTCCAATACAGAAAATATTGGGGGAAATACAAGGACGTGACTGGATTAGATCATTTGTACTAGATAAAGTACTCTTAGATTATTTAAGAGAGTTTATTACAAAGTCAGGGACAGAGATATTAATTTTACTAGTAGCAGGAAAATAAATCAGACAACCTCCTGTGTGGTGGGGAGAGGGTTAAATCCATGGTCCTGATGTCTTGGCTTAAAAACTGTGGGGTGTTCTATAATCTCAGGCTTTCATGTAAGAAATAAAGATGGAAATAAATTGGAGTGTAATCCCATATTTTTCATTTCAGTGGGGATTTATTCCCAGCAAAACAGCTATAGAGTTGTGGCCTTAGCTCCAGTAATAATTTATAGTGTCTTTCCTAATGCATTAAAATGGCAGGTGCTTATAATATGTCTTTGCATACTTTTACTGCTGGTTTTGTTTTGCTATCTGGTAACATTTAAAAATCCCAAAGAGGAACAAAACTAGTATTAGCATTAGACAGCGGTCAAGTCAAGTAAGGGGGACGCTGCCAACATAATCGGCCTGCAGGTATAATGGAATAAGGATGGCACCGAAAAGCTCTCCTTTTATGAACAAATATTAGAAAAAGGGTGATTATGGCATTTGAATAGAAGCCGAGCTGCAGGTTTTTCCCTCTGAAAATGTTTTTGTGCTCGTTTTTCTTCCCCAGGAGAGGGGGGCTACTCTTACCTCAAAGAATGGCTGTGGTGGGCAGGTTTGCTTTCAAGTAAGTATTAAAGCTTCAAAACCTTTGATTTTATTGGGATGTAGTTATTTTTGCACACTTCTTGCTAAAAGAAACTGGAGTATTTGTTACTGGTTAGTCATTCTCTGGCCCCATGTTACTGCCATATGAATGGAAGGGAGGTCCATTTCCATTACTTTCCAGGAATCCTTGCTGTGGTTAGGGTGGTAATGGGGGTGTCTTTATGCTCAGTTAAACTCCAGATTTAGACTACGGCAGACCAATGCTTAAGTCTATGAAAAACCCTTCTCCAATGTTAAAAAAACCTCATTCTGGAAGTTCAACCTGCAGCTAACAAGCTGCAACCAAGACAAAGATGCAAGGGAAGAGCTGCGGTCAAGGGGCTTGTCTCTTCTGCCCTCCGGATGCGATGGCTTTGTGTGATGGAGAGGGTTCCTTAAATAACACACTGGCTTAGGAACGAAGAGTCGGCTTTCACAGATAGTTGTTGAAAGATGGCTGCTCCTTGAGCCGAATATCCACACGTCATGTTTGCCACCCAAAATATTGGTGATTTTCTAGCAGCAGTCACAATCTTTGGGGATGTCATCTTACTGTCTACAAGAAAATGGGTTACGTCTCTTGCCTGGTACTCAAGATTTCCAGTTTATTTGGAGATTACCTATTTTAATTACATAGCTAAACCATTCCATTGGATTATTTGGAGGCCTCAGATCCTACAGCCCTTAAAAGCCAGGTAGACTGTCGTGTGCCTAGCTGAATAGCTTTCACTCCCTTTTCCCCCAATCCTATTCTTTTGTTTTGTTTAAATTTTCTCGTCGTTTGGGAGAGGGAGAAATAATTTAGGTCAGAAACAAATCAGAGATAGAGAATTAGGAATAGGTATATGCCAACCCTCCAAAACATCTCCTACCCAGCTTCTACAGTTTGTGGCGTTCTTGATAGCAAGCCAGCTTCAGTAGGTGGTGGGGAGGTCGAAGGGTGAAAACATCATGTTAATTTTTTTCCCTCCCTCTCTGAAGCTGAAATCTCCCAACTTGGACAAATGGCACTGTTCCTGGGAGGTTGCGTAGGGCAATCTGTTTCCGATTTGAATCTTTTTGTACAGTGTGTGACTCGGCTTCAGTAGTCGAACATAAGGCAGATAAAAAGGTTTAAATGCTTTCTCAAGGGAGTGCTGAAATGTTGTAGAATATTGTCGATGTTGTGGTTGGTACTCATGAAATGCCATCCTCTTCCTCTGACTTTTAATTAGGATTCTTTAGAAACAAGTTGCTTCAGAGTGTATCTATATATATATTAGCGCTGATGGTTTCCAAAAGTTTTTTGTGTCTTGCACGGGCAGGCAGAAATCATTGATAGAATTCCAAAAAGATACTCGTATTTTTGGAAAATTCACATGTCTCGAGTAACTCTAGTTTGCTGTTGTTTTTGGCAGTGGGAATAGGAGAAGCTGCTAACTTTGCCGCATATGCCTTTGCCCCTGCGACTTTGGTCACCCCGTTGGGTGCACTAAGTGTCCTTATAAGGTTAGTAATGTTACCTTGCCCACTGAGTCATCTACAGTAGCGCATTACTGTTCGACCTGTGGCTTAGTCGGATTGTGAATACATTGCAGGCTCTTATGCTCCTATTTTAGTTATATTATGATAGAAAGTCTATACTGTCTTTCTAAAGCAGAGTTTCTCAGCCTTGGCAGCTTTAAGATGTGTGGACTTCAACTCCCAGAATTCCCCAGCCAGCAGGGCTGGCTGGGGAATTCTGGGAGTTGAAGGCCACACATCTTAAAGTGGCCAAGGTTGAGAAACACTGTTCTAAAGTGTCCAAAGTCACAACAGACCTACCTGCAGACCTGTTAGAATTCGGCAGCATAAAGTGCTTTGGACGATGCACAGATGCACAGCACGGCCCACAACTTCTGTTTCTGCAAAAATACATGCTCTTCCTAATAATGTGGTTCTTTTAGCATACATGGCATTAAACTGCAGACCTGGCCCTGAGAACTACATTAGCCAGATACTGCGACCAAGTAGTAGATTTGTAAAGACAGATGCATATCGACACATAACTTACAGCTATTTGGCTGCTTACTGGCCAACAGGTCATTAGACCCCGTCAAAAGACCCCGTGCAGCTCTTTTTCTAATGTGTCCAAATGACAGGATAGCAATAGGAAAGCTTGGCAGAGTTACTAATAAGCCGCTCGTGCCATGATGTGTCTAAGGCAAGTTGATTACAAAGTAAGTCACATCTGGAAGCAACTCTACTCTCCTTCCGTCTTTTTAAGATGGAAGGAACATACATGTTTCTACTAGTCCATCAGGGTACCTTGTGTATACTCTTGTCAGAGATCTGAAGCTAATCAGATCTTTCTGTATATGAACAGGGAGGAACTTCTATTGCACATCCTTTCTTTTTCCATACTTCTCTGTTTGGCATGCCTTATTTCACTCTCACTGTATCTCACGTTGCTTTTCATGAGGACCGTAGGCAGACCTATTTCCTTCATTGACAATAATATCCTTAATCTGGAAAAGTTGCCCATTTATAATACTCTCTTTGGTTCTTATTCATTCTAGCTATTCTGAACTTCAGTTTTTAGATTTGTTACGTACTTACATTTTGCTTAATTTTTCCTTTTTTAAAAATTTCAAACAGCGCAATCTTGTCTTCCTATTTCTTGGATGAAAAGCTCAATGTTCATGGAAAGCTGGGCTGTGTGTTAAGCATTCTGGGTTCCACAGTGATGGTGATTCATGCTCCTGAAGAGGAACAAGTCACATCATTGGATGAAATGGAAATAAAACTAAAAGATCCAGGTATGTCTGCTAGAGAGCTATCATAGAATGAATCCCTACTGTGCAAGTGTTTGTCATGAACATATTTAGATTTATTTATTTTATTTATTTATTTTTCAAATTTGTATGCCGCCCATCTCCCCCAATGGGTGACTCTGGGCGGCTCACAATAATAATAAAAAAACATTTAGCCTAGAATCTATTTATCCTGAAAACAGATTTGGGATTGTGCATGTTCTTCTATATTTACAATGTTACATCTGAATTGGAGATACTGAATGGAACCTAAATAGGCTAACACAGTAGGAGGAAGGATTCTGCTTCCAAACTACTTGCAGGCTGTAGGCAACTGAAACATAGTGAGAATCAGACAACAGAATTTCCAGCATGGAATATGACTATGCTACTTTCTCTGCATCAGTGCTTCTCAGTCTCAAAAGCTTTAGGATCTGTGGACTTGTGGAGCTGAAGTCCACGGATCTTGAAGTTGCTGAGGTTGAGAACACTGGCATAGATAAGCCAGTGCTTACATTCAAACATTTTCTACTTTATCTTGATTTTTAAAAATTTTATCCAGAGCTGGAAGAGGAACCTATGTTCATCAGTTTTCTTCCTAACGCTTCTCCTATGTTTTTAAAGGGTCTCCTGTTCCTTTGGAGCAGATGTCCAGGAATTGCAGTAAAAATTAGTGTCAATCCTTGCAAAAAGAGGAAGTATTTCATAAGTGGATCTCTATTTATGGAACACTGGATCAAATGCACTTGGTCAAATAAACTGTGTTTTGACATCTTTGTGATTATCTAAATCATAACATGTAGTTATTTCCCTTTCCTTTAGTATTCATCGCATTTGCTGCTGTTGTAATTGTGACCTCACTGGTACTCATTTTTGTGGTCGTTCCACGGTTTGGACAGACGAATATATTGGTCTACATCTCCATCTGTTCACTGATCGGTGCTTTTTCGGTCTCTTCTGTCAAGGGCCTGGGTATTGCTATCAAAGACATGCTTTATCAGAAGCCAGTCTTCCGAAATCCACTGCTTTATGTTTTAGCAGTAGTTCTGGTGCTGGCTGTTAGTACTCAGATCAACTACCTCAACAAATCACTGGATGTGTTTAATACATCTCTAGTGACTCCCATTTATTACGTGTGCTTCACAACCACCGTGGTGATCTGCTCCGTTATCCTCTTCAAAGAATGGAATAGCATGGAACTTGGTGATATCATTGGGACCTTGAGTGGATTCTTCACCATAATTATTGGCATTTTCTTTCTTCACGCTTTTAAAAATATCAGCATTACCTGGAACCAATTGGCGACTTCTGTTAAAAGAGACCCAGTCTTGCCTTTGCATGGTTATGAGGCTCATCATACTTTATTAGAAAACATGGAAGCTCCAGCTTTGATACGTGAGGAGGATAATACTCTGTTCAGCGGAGGAAATGAACAACAGTATGTCCACCACTAAGTCTTCCCTCACTGCTTAAACAGCCAATCAGAGCAAACATCATCTTCACCATCCCAGGACAGAACTTGGAGGCACAGAACGTCAACATGTCATTTGCTTATGGGTTAGAAAAGGAAATTACATAATGCTGATATTTCTGTATTTCCCATCTTGGACAGCGTGCAGAAGTCACTGATAGCCATAATGCTCTTTGTGTGATGGCTGTTGTTGCTAATGAACTGAATTATATACATCATATATTTTCTAAATAGCATTTTATGGCTTCAGTTTTGAAAACAAGACTTTTGCTGAGGGCTAAGTGAAGATATTTTGGATGTGAAAAAGCAGGACTTTTCTGAAGGTGGGCATATTGGTAAAGTGGAAGTTTTAGTTTATTCTGGTTTTCCAAATAGGAAATATCCATAAACAACCCCTTCTCTTTTAGGTTTAACTTCCAGCAACAGAGTTTAAACTCTAGCAAAGTACATTAATTGAAAACAGGATCTTTCTATGCCTGACAGCACTGAGTTAGATCCAGACTAAGAAACCCTTACAGTAATCTCACTGAAGTCTGGGAGTTAAATTGGTGTACACTAAACATTTCTGGAAAGCCTTTAAGTTTCATTTCCCTCATCGATTGCTTCCACACTGGAAAACAGATCTGGTAAGTTTAGTGGCTGTATAATTATAGTTTTTTCCAGATAAGAATTTGTTTGAAGGATCTGTTAAATTTTTGGAATCATTTTCCTGTCTGCACCCAACAGGGAAGGATGGAAGATAACTGAAATGTGCATTAGTCATCAGCCTTTAACAATCACTCTGTTAGATAATTGGAGCAGAATTTCCTAATGCTTCATGCATGATCTCCAGTAGACTGATTTTAAAGCATTCAAGAATATGCTATCGTAAAGCATTTACATATGTAGATTTTTATAAAATATGTACATATATAGTCATTTTTATGAAAAAGATTCTACTAATATAAGCTCTTAAGCTCTTAATATAAGCTTAGTTTTACTAGAAAAATCTACCATATATGTCTTTTAAATGAGTCAATTGTTCAGGATGATAGATGGGGATTTTAAAACACACACGTATATATTCACAAATGTTAAAGTCTCTTCCCTTTTACATGCAATTTTAAATATACTGTATTTTAATATACTGTTGTGATTTAAAAAAAAAAAATTCCACGAGTACCCTCTTTGCTATTTTGTGAACAGGAAAGGGACTTTAGTCATATGACAATTTTGGAACTAAAATTATCTGTACCCAAAAATTCGGTTTTGAAATAGAATTTGATCTGTAAACGCAGGTTTGGCTGTGTGTAGATTTTTGGCCCTCTCTTCAATATTAACACCTCAATTCTAAAACTGCTTAAGAAAGAAAAAGTAGTGCAGCTTTTTGGATTTGAAGAACACAAATCATATATTTGGACTACAGTAATGGAGTAAGTGTGAGCTTGGATAATACACTCTTTTAGCTCTGATTTTTTTATTTCTTTGGTTTATCAAGATTTGGTATTTGTTCTGTGATAAAAAAAAACACCCTGATCACTTAAGGAAATCCTGATTTTTAATCATTTTAATGGTCACATATTGTGTGGTTCATCTGAGAAGCACGAGCAATGTCTGTGTAGTCTTCAGTGCCATTCAGGGGGAAAATGCTTTTATGCATCTGTATAAAGTATGCCTTATCCATTTCAAAAATATTTAACTTTCTAAATGGAGGATCTTTGAAGCGTTGATGTAATACTGACAAAAATGAATAAAAATTGTTTTGATAAAATGTGTTCCCAACTGACATTGGGCCAGTTTTTATATTTCGTATTATCCTACTAAATCTGGAGAACCCTCCTTTGGAAAAAATTGATACAGGTGACCTAGGCATAAAGATTCATACAGAGCAATGTTTCTCAACCTTGGCAACTTTAAGCTGCGTGGACTTCAACTCCCAGAATTCCCCAGCCAGCCATGCTGGCTGGGGAATTCTGGGAGTTGAAGTCCACGCAGCTTAAAGTTGCCAAGGTTGAGAAACACTTAAGATTTATATGAAGAAAATATATATTTAGAGAACCCACCCCGACATGTGAATTGATTTCTATTGACTTTTACTATTAGGCCAGAAGATAGTTTCCCTTCCTTCTTCTGTATGAAGCTCCTAGATTTTAGCTATTTCTGGGAAGATTTATCTCAATTACCTTCTTTTAAAGACACCAGCAAAACACAGGGCAAATCTTCTCCACAGTAGTACCATTCCTGGAGGCAAAGACCACACGTCCTGCAATTTTGCAGAAACTCTTTATGCAACATGGTACATGGATAGAGTATTTCTCTTTCAAGAATATATTCTAGTCCTTAGGTTTAAAAATGTGGGGCAAATGCTTACCGAAACGTTAACTACTAGATGTAGCTAAGTAACAGTTGGGGATGGTGTGTAATATCCTTTAGCAGTTACGCCTAGCACTAACGTTTTTTCAAATGCAATTAACTTGAATTTTCTGCAAGTGGCACCGGTGTTCCTTAGCAGTAGAACCTGGATTGGCTGGGTGAAATATCTACACATGAGTAAGATTACGTAAAATCTTCCCTAGACAGAACTGTAAAATCACCTCTGTGTTAATTGAAGGGTTTCGGTGTAAAGCAAAAATATCCATTTTCATTTGGGGATCTGCCCGCAATATATCTAAGGTGGTATGGATGCTTGTGAAGCAGTGTGTGACACAAGAAATTAAATCCCCAGGAAACTTCAGGTTGAACTCTGGGAATGTCACAATTTATGACACAGTGAATAGTTTAGGATCAACCTTAATAATGAGTACAAAGGCTTCGTTCTGCCCCGCACACACACACACCTCCGAAAATGAAAATCAGTGGTTCAATCCTTTATCACAACTTCATACTTATTATATGAAGTGTCTTTATTAAGACTCATTTTGCTATACATTATTTCCCTAGCAGGACTGTGGAGCACACTTTGCAGTTGGTGAAGTCAAAATAGCAGTCTGATCAAAAACACTCCCATGTACAATAAAGTTGAGAGCATGTTCTGGTTTTGCTATAAGGCTCAATGCCAAACTGTGCAACATACAATAAAAAATTCAATATGTTGTGCTTTTAAATAGTTTAGGACAGACTAAATTCTCATTTCATATGAAAACCTATGTGCAGTGTATATTTACAGTACGTAGATGGTATTATAATACATTTATTATGAATGATGTGTTTTAAACTCCTCATATGTTTGTGTCCTTCCTGACAATCTGTCTCAGGTCTGGGAGGGTCTTTCAGCAGCTTCTAGTCAAGGAGACGTTTATGGTATTTCTGTACTATTCTTCTTTGTCCCTATTTTCCTGACAAGCCACTGAGGTCATTAGGTTGAAAGACAAGTAGGTGGCTCACAGCCTCTGTCCTCCACGTGCTGTCCACCTGTCACACCTCTAGTGTGCACCAGCAGCCTTGACCAACCCAGTGTTCACCAACCTCTGTGCTGGCTGGAAACGAGATGTGGCCAAACACATCTGAGGGCTCAACACTGGACAAGGCTATATACAAGAATCACTTTAAATGTTGCTCTTTCATGTCAACAGCTGACTTATAAAAGGCTTCTGCTGACTTTAGTTTATGTTCTACAGTAGTTTTATCCTGCTACAAATGGACATTTTCCCCCTCAGCAAACCCACGTTGGGGTCCGCTTGATAACAGTGTTGTTTCAATAACCAAACAGACTATGGATGTCTTGATGAAGCTTCTTCTCCTGGGGACAAGGGAACAATATGCACAATTGCCTTGTCCTCCTGTGGTCCTCCAACAGCATCCAGGACTGCGCCTCTGGGAAGAACCCAGCAGCATCTCTGAAATGGTATCTCTTCGCTGTGAATTCTTGGACTTCTGCCAGCCCTTGTCAGAAGGAAGAATCTTCAGCTATAGCATCAATCATATGCAGGAGATCCTGGAACGTGGGGCGTTCTTCTGGTTTCTAGAAATTGAAAAGTTTTAAAGAGGCTCTAATAATTGATAATTCTTTTTCTTTTATGATACGGCAGATCAACCTGAAAGGGTATTTTTCTTCATAAACTTAGCTGACTGCTTAAACAAGTCACAAGTACTGGAAGAAGCCATTTAAAACAAAGTTTTGATGACTAAAAACCAAAAGTTAATATATTACTGCATAGGTTGTGGGGATGACAGTCCACTTCATCCAACCCATGAAACGGACAATGATCCCCAACATTTTACACAATTATAAATTTGTTAGTCTTTAAGATACCATGAGTTCCTTGCTGTCTTGCTGCAAAAGCCTAACTGTCATACTTTGGGAATACATTTCCATAAAGCATTCTGGTGGCAAAGAGGTCCGAAGAACTAAGCAAGATGAATCATTTTTCATTCAGCGTTGCTTGAACCTAATCTTCTGACATTCACCTCTGAAGTATAGGTGTCATAAGTACACGGCAGTTTTACTAACAGTGAGAGAAAATTTCGCGTTGTTAGTATTTCGTTTCTGCATTCACTTGACCCAAATACTTCTACCTAATGCCTTTCTTGCAGATAGAACTAACATAGTAAGATCACCTCTTGGCACTGTAAGACTTTATTACCAGTTGCTAACATTTTTCTGACTTACAAAATTGCTAATTGTTATGATTAAAAACCGTCCAATTTCCACTCTTAAGTCTACTTGATTTCTCTTTTCAGACTGCATTCTCTTTACTAGCCCTGAATAGCAGATACGGGGCAAAGGCATGGGGTGAGGGATACTATTCATACGCCCACAAAAACGGGAGGAACAGACAGCGCTATTGCATTGATACATACTCTGGCAGTTTTCATTCAGTGGATTGGCAGGGTGCGAAGAATGGTAGTGCCTACACTGGGCCGCTGTTCATTCCATAATACAGTAATAAGGCTAAAGCAAGTGACGCACAACAGAACTGATGCAACTGAAACGCAGCGCAGCATACCTCATGCCAGCACATCTTCATCACATCATAAACATTCTTAGAAGCTAACTTGGGCCGAAATAGACGGTGTCCTTGAGTAATCATAGTCACTACTTCATAGTTTGTGTTTGTCTCAAAGGGCATTTTCCCTTCTGTAAACACTTCCCACATGAGAACGCCTGCAAAATCAGAGAGATGAGTCAAAGTTCTGAACTGAGACATTAAAGATTTATTCTCCAGAATGGCAAGTACAAATATGTTAATAGAAAATCAATCCTAATCAACTAAATAATTACCTCGCCTAAGATTATTTAGTCTATCAGCAATGGAATGATTAGACTAATTCATATGAAAGAGGTCTGAAAAGTAGAACTAGGCATTAGGGCTGTTCAGAAGAGGTGCTTCATACTCCTCCGCTATTAATTAAAGCAGCTACATCTTTTTTCACACTTCTGCAGCCTAAAACAAAAGTAGCTGCTGTTTTAAAGAATCGCTTTAATGAGTTGACTCCTTAAAGGAATTCTCTTAAGCTGTAACAAAACAGTTGTCTTATTAAAGCAATTCTCAAACTGGCAGCATTATTTTTCAGACTACAAAAGATGCAGCTGCTTTGATGAATAGCAAAGAAAGTATGTGTTCGCAGAAGGTATGCAGCAATACTTCTTCTGAATTATTCTTGAAGTGTACACAGCCCTACTAGGCACAGCACACTAAATAACATTACAGCAAAATCTGAGGTCCTGTTACACACACCATCTTTGTGTGTGTGTGTGTGTGTGTGTAATGCCAATATTTCAAAATCAGTAAACCATTACAGCACAAGGTTATATAGTTACAGATCTCCATGAAAAAAAGTGATTAACATTATATAAAATTATATTAAAACTAATGTACGTCAAAACAATCAGAACAGCTAACCAGAAATGTGCATTGCAATGTATTTTATTTGCACTATTTGCTAAATAATCAAGATAAATCTATTTCCTTAAAAGTTGCAAAATTTTGCTACATAATGTGTAAGCTTCGCCCGCAAATGGTTGCTAATAGTTATTGATGAAAGGGGTAATACTGTTGTCTGTTTTATTGTATGTATTTTATTGGTCAATGACTGACATAAATATGATGATGATGTATTTTGAAACCACTAGAATGAAACAAGGCACAAGTTAAAAACAGATTTCAGCAACTGAAACTCCTGAATGTTAAGTTTTAAGTTCTAATTTTCATTATGAAAACTGATGTTTGGAAGCCATGAAACCTGGATTTGATCCAAGAGTCCCGCTTTTTATTTCATCTAGAGCTATTTATTATGTGTCATTAACATTAAGCAATATTTAATTTTTTGTTTCATCCCATCTTAAATAAAATTAATGCTTTGACAGATTGTTTGAGGAGGCTGACAATTATTTGAAAAAGCAATCTTCCTATATTTGCTAAAAAAAAAAAGTTTACACAATCTTACCAAAAGACCAGACATCAGACTTGCTGCTGAATCGGCTATAATTGAAAACTTCAGGGGGGCACCACTTCACAGGAAATTTAGCACCGGAAGAGCTGGTGTACTGATCATCAAGAACATACCTAGAAGGAGAAAAAAAATCCTCCTGAAATGAATACAAGAAACTGACCATACATATTCATGTCGGCACCTAACAGAGATGGGTAAATTTCACAAATATTTAAAAGGACTAAGGACAGACCTTTCACACAGACTGACTTTGGATAAGTTGTAGACCGACCATCATAAATTGGATCTTTTCCAATTGGCAGCCAGAATATTATTAAACCCCTTCTGAATCTCCCTCTGAATTAGATGAATTAAATTTGGTTAAGTGAGTTACACATTACTGGGGTCTGTTGTAAGTTAAAAACATGGCCACCACCCTACCACCTTGGAATGTACAAATGTAAATTTAAAATATGCCTAGGTAAAAGCTATATAATTGACTAATACCTGGTCATTCCAAAGTCAGACACTTTCACCACTCCTGACTCATTCACTAAGCAGTTTCTAGCAGCCTAGAGAAAGAAAGAAAGGAAAAACAGTCATTTGGATATTGACTGCATGTCATGGATGTAGTTTGTCTTCTGCTTAATTTCTGACAATTACACAAGTGTAGAGGTGGATCTAGTCCAGTGTTTCTCAACCTTGGCAACTTGAAGATGTGTGGGCTTCAACTTCCAGAATTCCCCAGCCAGCATGCATAAAGGGACACGAATCCCACCTTGCAGTGTTTTTGGTCAAAACATTTCAGAAAATTGTAAAAAATCAGAAATGTGGCACATTCCCTAGACCTCATGCTTTATGCATGCCTCAAATGTACACGTGCATCACTGCCCGCCTTACCAAATCTCTGTGAATAAAGCTATTTCTCTCCAAGTATTCCATCCCTTCCGAGACATCCTGACACATTGTCAGCAGGCTGTCTTTCGTGAAGTGTCCACGTCTTTGGCGAAGGTAATTTAGAAGGCAGCCGCGCTCCATGAACTCCGTCACTATATAGATCGGCCTCTGCTGAGTACAGACACCATACAGCTGGACTAACTTCGGATGGGTCAACTTCCTGAAAGCAGTTTAAAGAAAGAAAAAATAAAACAGGGAAACAACAGAGAAATATAAACAGAAATAGAGACATAATTGTGTTCATGAAGCTAACTTTACTTAGAAAACATAACATGTTCGGAAGGAAGAAAATGAGAAACAACTTATGCAATCTTTATTTCATATGCTTAAAAATACAATAAGAAGTTCAGAGGAGGTAAAGCTGTAGAAGCCAGAGTAAAATAACAAATAGTAAAAAAGCACCAGTCAAATAACGCCTTATGACTGTAGGTCTGCAGAGCATCTAAGATGGTGGCAGACGGCATTGAGCAATGACGATTTAGGAAGCCAATTCCAAACACAGGCACAGGCTTCAGCACAGAAAAATGTGACTGTTAACACTCCACAAATAAAATTATATCCTAAGATGTAATGTTTTGCAAGATTACATGTCTGAAATAAATATAGTAGACAGCTGGGGTTCTATCAATCCATCCTAATAAGAATTTACTTTTCTTTCTTCCATACACTGAAATTGTTTTCAGCTAGAGAGTTTCCTGGTTTCTGATTCTCTGACATTTAAGGTGAAACCACGTGCCACAAACCCTATTACAATTTCAGACCTTGCTCCTGTGAGACACTGTTTTATATGTTAGGCATTAAACATGGCAATCAACTGGTTCATGAATGCATCTTTGCTGGAAGACATTAAGCAGCTGGAACAAAAAAATGGCAGTGGGTTTTTGTATTAATAGGGATTTGATTACATCATTGTCTTTAGTATGGGATACCGTTAAGTATTTCTTTAGCAATATGTTGCTAATAATTTTAGTATCATTAAGCTCATCCTTCTCCTGACCAATATACAGCTTTGGTTTCTGCAAAATATGAACTTACAAGTTTGTTACCTCCAAAACAGATTTTTTTTACAGTGCACCAGCCAACAAAATAAGGAAAGGAGAGAAGTATTATAAGCTTTTGATTTTCTGACTCAGACAGCTGATCTAAAGTTTTCAAAACCAAGGGAGACAGAGCAGAGTATCTCAAGATCTTCAGGAGAAGACATTTCTTAAGAAGCTTTGCAGCCAGACTCTTTAATGCTTTGAAAATAATAACCGGCACCTTTGCCAGTTGCTTACATCATCACTTTAGCTTCTTCTATGAAGTCCTCTTCATACATGGCACCTTCTCGGATGGCTTTGATGGCTACTTTGTACTGGGCTCTCCACTTGCCGAGTCGCACTACTCCAAAGAGACCACTGCCCAGTTCTCGCATGAAGGTGAGCTCTGCAGGATTGATTTCCCACTTCTCTACAAAAAAAAAAGGAAGATAAAACCAAAGGACAGATAACTTGAGGATAAACCCCCAAGAGAAGCTGGAAGACAATTCTTATGGTCAGTATTTTTTTCCACAAGGGTCTTGTTGTCATTATTTCATCCTTTTTTTAAGCCAGAGAACTTCTGAAGATTCAAACCAGAGTAATCATGAAGATTCCCAGTGTTTATTCTCAAGGTTGCCTTACAAAATGCTGCCTCTGGGCCTCTTTCCAAGAAATACCTCTTTTGTCACTCAGCGGAAATGACTCGAGCATACTGTTGGAAGGGACTTGGACCCAGTCAGTTGGCTCATCTTGCCTGCCTAGTCCTCCAAGAAAAAGGACCAGAGAGAAACAATGACTGACTGAAAAAGCAAACTTCTCCATCATCAAATTCTCTCAAGACTTGGCAGCACTCAACATGCTTCTCAACAACTGATTGTCTGCAGGGACCAAAGCACACTGCTTTGGTGGCTTCCTGGCACTGGGGACTAATAATATTGTGAGACCCTGCCAACGCTTTCCTATGTAAGAAGGAAAGATAATTTCTGGGGGAAAGTGGGTAGGGACAATGGATTTTGACCCAGTTAGTATGACTGCGTGCAGACAGAACAATTAGTAAGGTGGTTAATGGATGACTGGACAGAGCATCTTATGGGACAGACCAGGGGCAGTGCATTCCCAGGCACCTGTTGCTTTTTATTTTTCAAAAATGTCTAAAAACTAATTTCTAATACAGGCAAATCTTACACAAGCAATCTTAGAATATAGGTTTGCAATCCAATTGGCCATCCTAAAGCAACACTCTCTCATTCTTCTCACCCAAAATAGATATGAATCCATATTTTGTCTGCAGAACGTTACTGAATTCTGACAGCTCTCTTTTGCTGTTTCTCATACACTAGGAAGCTTTGTCTCAGAAATCCGCCCCTTCTAATTTAAACAGGCTGGGTAATTTAAACACAGCGGCTATGGTTATGATGAACGTTGCTTGTCCCTGCATTCAATTTTATTTTTCAGTGCAAATATACACATATATTCAGATACCAAGACAGGACCAGGAAAAAGCTTATGAGATCTTTTGGGCTCCCTATCTGTGTCTATGCTTTTAATAACTGCATCATCTGATGAGCATCTGCCTTTTCTTTCATAAAGAACATCTGTACAAATTTGTAATTTGGATCACAGAGGTATGGAAGGTCACGATAGAATGTTATGTCTACACCCCTGGAGTTATTTACTCCAGAAGAAAAATGACCATTAATGCTAAGGACTACTTTTCCCCCCAGGAAAATAGCAACCACGGGCTTGGGACATGTGTTAATGCCAACTTGCTTAATTTAGTGCCCCCCGAGCATGTTCAGATTCCAAAGACAAGAACTCCCAGCCACCACGGCATTCCGGAATGTATGCCCTCAAAGCATAGGGGTCCACAGGAGGTTGCTGCTTTCATCAGATTGACAAAAGTCCCCCCAACTCGGCTTCACTGCTCCAAAGTATCAGGAAGATGCCAGATTGAGTCATGTCAGCTCTTTTATTCAGGAGGGGAGGGGAGGGAAAGAGGATATACTAGCTAATTGCATAACTAACATGGTTTGTACTGTTTGCAAAGTATAGGCTTACAGAACTGAGAAGACTTTCTGCAATATGGATATCAATTAACCCAATAGAAAGGAGAGAAATAAATACATTTTAGTTCTTTGTTAATCTATAAAATCAGTCATATATTTTCATACAGAAACAAAAATGTACCATAGCTGAATCCAGCAGTAGTTGGTGAGGGTTTCACTTTTGGAGACACTGGGTATCGTAGCCTCGTCACAAGGCCTAAAATTCACAGAAAATTCACATGGTGAATAAGTTACATTAGAAATTAAGAAAGGTGAACAATGCTTTCTGGTGTTTAAATGCTAATTACTATATTTTATTTTCTTACAGCATCATTTGTATATAATTCAAAATAACTTTAAGCACACCAAGCATTTTCTTGATAGTTTTCAGGAAAGTTTCAGTATAAGAATTTATAGTATCAGCTTCTTAAAAATTAGAATTATTCTATTGTTTAAAAACATGCAAAATGTAGGATGCATTAAATAGTTTTCTATAAAGATTTGGAACTTCTAAGTGACAGAGGTAGGAGTAAGGATTTATTTGAACAGTTTATTTTCTTGTATCACATTAAAACCATTAAACTTTTCCAAAAGACCCAAATAAAGGTCTCCTGAAATTTAATGTTTTGGAGTTAAATACAAATTAAAGGATAGAAAACTCAAGCTCATTTACCTGCAGCATTGTGTTTATGATAGTCGATTAACTCTGGAATGGAGTCAAACAGATGTTTTTCTGCCAAATAATATTGCTTTTGTGCTGTCATTGTTTCTTTTATATGGTAGTGTCTTACGCCAGATAGCCCTTCTCTAAAAAACACAAACAGTGTAGAAATTAAAAAGTTTTCACTGATGCGGAATAAACTTTTGCTGTATCTTACTAACAAAATATTTCATTTAATTTTTGGAGTCCTATGGTACTCAATGTGGGCCTATTTAGGAACATATTTTGCCCTTCAATGGTCTTAACTACAAGAAATCTTGGGCGAACTCAGCTGCTGCTTAGCATCTGTAGCAGCTTTTAATGGTAAAAATGAATTTCAGGAACAGTCTAGTGTTTCATTTTGGAAACGTGCATGTCCCTCACTACATCCAAATCAACTCAGAAACATGTTCCATTAATTCACCGGGACATAGTTAAGAGTCCAAAGTCTTCAATGCTAGCAAGATTTCTGAAACAAGGAACAAAGAGGATCAAAGCAAGATTCCATCGTAGTATTTGCTACCTACGTTATGTGGCAGGTAGATCTCTAAGATTTCTGAGAACTAGGTCCATTGTTCTATTTGATTCTTCTCTTACAGATGCTTTTTTAAGGACAGTAAAGATGAGAACAGTAAGGAATATATAGATTATTTCCAGATAAACATATTGGATGAGAGGTTCTACTGGAAAAGCCTGCTCATTATAAGTTGGAAGAACCAATGCCATAACTTTAATATCTAGATACTAAGATATTAACCACTTCGTTGACTCAGCATTTGCAGAATATCTTACCATGCATTAAAAACCAGAAGGAATCTGGTAGCACTCTATCTGACTAGCAAATTTAACTAAAAGGCATAAGCTTTTGTGAGCTGCAGTTTACTTCATCAGATGCACTTCATCAGATGCTGTAAAAAGCTTATGTTTTTAATAAAATGTGTTAATTGGAAAGGAAAAGGTTCTACCAGAGACCTCCTGATTTTTTTGCTAACATAAACTAGCAAGGCTCTCCTTGTCAGAATCTGCACAAGCTAGAAACTTTGACTGCTGTTAACTTAGCTTAGCAATGCATAAAAAGGGGTTAATGGGTAAAAATGTTAATTGCAGGCCGCTTGCTTGCTCCTGCCATTGAAGTTAGGAGAAGGGGGAACAAGATACCAGGTGCTGCTGTTATCTCTACAGAAGCGCCTACAAGGTCAAGTAACTGTGAGAGCCGGAGCAAGGTGCGAAGAATTTCAAGCGGGAAAAGAAAGGAGAAGGGGGGAAGATGGGCTTAAAAAGGGAAGGTTTTGCTTGGTAGAATTAGACTCAACAAACTATAGCTGCTGTGCATTTCTCCCAATAAAGAAATCTTTGATGGAACTGTTTAGACTCCAGAGGATTTACTGAACTTTGGGAATGAGTGTGCAGACTCTGACACTCCTCCTACAATGTTTTCCACGTATTATTCACCCATCTTAATCTGGATTTATTAAAAATAGACAAGCATTGTCTATATGGAGTCCTTGGGGTTCTCTGAGCTTGGTTGTTTTCTTGCAAATGTTTCATAACCCGGCTAGGTAACATCTTCAGTGCTAGCATATTCTCTTCTATTGGTAAGCATTGCATATTTTACAATTATTAATTGATATTCTGGATACAGCTCAAGATAGACTGGATTCTGCTGTATTAATATTTTTGGATGCCCTAACTGAAAATAAGCAAATCTCATATATTCAGAAATACATGCAATATGGAGTTACACCATTTCGGAAGCCAACAAAATGCTAATAGAGCTTTATATATGAACATTAATACTAGCAGCATAATTGCAGCTATATGGCTAAAAAAGAAAGGAATTTTTGGAAACTGAAAGTTGAATGAGTATGCATATGTGTATGAAAAAATTCATTCATACCCAGTTTATTTATATTTGGTCCTGATTGCTGAAAATTTGGGAGATTAAGTTTATCAAATTTAGTCTAATACTGCAAACAGTAACATCAATGTCAGGCAGTACTTTATTTAGTTTAGTTGATCCAATTTGCTGTTTCAATAAATGGATCTCATCTTATAGCCTCAACACAGTAGTAGAACATTTATTTTTTAAAAGATTAGGTCTCTGTAAGCATATAAGCATTTTTTAAAATGTGCAAGGGAGAACTGGCTGTCATCAGTGGGTTCAGTGACTTACCCTCCAAATTTTGCATAAAGCGATACTGTATATAAACCTGGTTGACTGGAGTCCCTCACCATAAACCCCCCTTCTTTATCCTAAAATCCAAGAAAAAGAAATGAAATCTTTATTATGTATCAAACTACTGTTGCATGATCTGCAAGATTCACAATTCACTTATGAAACTTACATAGCATTTCAATTGCAAGATACTCCAGGCATGCTAAGCCTGGGCTGACAAGGTGCTTCCCGAAACAAAATTGCTAGCATGAACACAGCACCTCTCTTGGAAGCATTAGAACAGTCTCGAAGTTAAAAAATTAAAGTGAAATTTGGAACTAAAGCATTCTTTGAAAGATTCATGCAACGTCTTTGAATGCTGTTCCTGGTTGTCTGATTGTGGCTGGCAACATTCCTGTTGTGACGGTCAACGACATGGCTGTCACACACCTGCAGGGACATTCAAGGATCTCTCTCAAAGCACCTGTGTAAGTCTTCCAAAAGACATGACTGTTTTAATGCTCCAAAAAGAGGAGTTTTGGTCACGCTATTATACTTCGCAAAGCTCCTCTTCCAAATGCTTTGCATGGCCCTAATGAACACTGAGCGTTTGACACCCGTTGAAGCATTATTCTAAAAACAATTTTGTGTTGGATTTTAGTTAGATGCATCACAATCATGGTAAGCCCACCTCATTTCTGAGTAGTTGCTCTGCCTGACTTCTGTTCAGATTTCTACAGTACCACCTAAAGAGAAGAGGAAACCAGTACAATTTTAGGATGTTACATATTAATGCTACCTTTGCATGTGTGTGCACATTTACTAGGTCTTCAGGTTTGAAGGTAAGACATGTTTTTCAAAGCACAAAAGGCAGCACTTGTCTGCATTTCCTTAAACCAAACACATCTCTTCCCATGAGGCAGCTGCAGAAGATGACTGCACTATCTCAGGAAAAAGGGTGGCTGCTTTAAGGAGTTATGGGCAGGTACAACATTCATGCTTTGCATGCTCCAGAGCACCTTTTTGCATTCAAGTTAGAACATTCTATGGCCCCAATATTTATATCCTTATATATAAACCCATGATTCCCATGAACTGGTCCAACCCTTTTTGGAAGCCAGCCAAGCTGGTAGCAAGCACATCTCATGGTAGCGAATTCCAAAGTTGAATTATGTGTTTCATTAAAAAAAAAAAACTTTTTGTTTGTCCTGATTCTTCCAGGATTCAATTTTATTGAATGACCTCTGGTTCTAGTATTTTTGGGAAGGGGAAACTAGCTTCTCCTTGTCCACTTTATCTTTGTACACCTCAATCATGTTCCTCTCTTGTGCCTCAATTCACTTCAATTTTCAATAAAAACAGTCAATAAAACCGCTTATGATAAAACCAAATTGTAAGAGTACATGAAGTAAAACAAAATTCATTTTAATAAGGCAGTTCAAAAGGCAACTTGCTGCTGAATCTGAATGGGAGAACTTATTCTTGGCTATTACATGGTCCTTGAGAGAACCTGGCTGGTATGTGAAGAATAATGGATTCTACCGTCTTCTGCAGCATCATATGGAGTTCCGGAGTTGGTCAGGAATGACTCTTAAGCATCAGATTTCTCCTTCTGGAGATGCAGCGTCTTAATGCAATATTATCACATACTTGATTCAGCTAGCTATTTTCCATGAAGCATTCAAAATACATAAAATCATATTTGATATGTAAATATTTACTTACTCATACTGCTCCAGACTATTGGACTTCTTCCCTGTTACATAATTGCTTGGAATATATCCTTTGTTTCTAGAGCGATAAAAATAAACAATATACTAAAAATGCATTATAAAAATATATTAGTAGTAAGGCTATATTTGATAAGCAATATTTGAATTCCATATCTAAACCGTCTAGGACGTAAAATCAATGTACAAAAAATATACTAACAGATTTCTTCCAATAATTAGCTGAAAAATAATTCAAACAAAGGTACTGATTTAAGGAAATTAAATTTAAATTAAATTAAATTTAAGGAAATTAAATTTAAGGAAATTAAATTTAAGGAAATTAAATTTAAGGAAATTAAATTTAAGGAAATTAAAATGATTTGAGGAAAGGGAAACAGAAATAGAACCAGCCATTTTTCAGGAAGAAGTCATGCTGGCAAGGCCCCAGGTATTGATACCATCCCTGCAGAATTGTTGTGGCCTGTAGCACCCACAATCACCACAAACACATGGCCACAGGATTGGAAACGATCAGTGTTCGTTCCATTGCCAAAAAAGGGCGACTCCAAGGACTGCTCCAGTTACCACACAACAGCCCTCGTCCCTCATGCTAGTAAGATGCTCCTTAAGATTGTACATCTGGCACCATTGAAAAGGAATTACCAGATGTTCAAGCTGGCTTCAGAAGGGGCCGTGGCACTCATGACCATATTGCAAATCTATGCTGGATCATGGAAAAATCTCAAGAATATCAAAAGAACATCTACATCTGCTTTATCGACTACAAGAAAGGCTTCACTTGTGTCATTCATGACAAGCTGTGGAGAGCCCTAGAAGACCTGGGGATGCCAACACACCTGATCAAGTTGGTGCTCACTGTACACAAATCAGGAAGCCACTGTGTGAACACCATATGGAGGCACTGATTGGTTCAAGACAGAGCAAGGAGTGCAGCAAAGTGGCCTTCTTTCACCTTTCTTATTCAGCCTGTATGCTGAAGTGATCATGAGGAAGCTGGAACTTGAAGAATCAACCATTGGAGGAAAGATTGGAGGAAAGAACATCAGCAATCTTTGATATGCTGATGACACAACTCTCCTCTCAGAAACTAAAGAAGGCCTGAAACATCTGATCAAAAGGATTTAAGAAGAAAGCGAGAAATTTGGCCTCACTTGAACATGAAAAAGACCAAGCTCATGACCACTGCAAGGAATGGAAATGTCAAAACAGCAACTGATAGTGAAGAGATGGAATACATGCAAGAATTCACTTTTCTAGGATCGCAGATTGATCAAAGCGGTGAATGCAGTCCAGAAATAAAGCATCGAATCGCGCTAGGCCGCACAGCAATGATGAGCGTGACTTGAATATGGAAAAGCAAGGACATCAGCCTGGCAACTCAATGCAGATTAGTCCGCACTACTGTGTTTCCCATAGCTACCTACAGGTGCAAAAGTTGGACCATGAAAAAACTAGACAGGAGGAAAGTTGACTCATTCAAACTATGATGTTGGAGAAGGCTCCTGCGCATTCTTTGGACAGCAAAGGTGACAAACAAGTGAGTTCTGGAGCATATAAAACCAGACATATCACTGGAAGGCAAAATCACAACATTCTGCCTTATTTATTTCGGCCCTGTCATGTGATCGAACTCCCTGGAAAAGGCAGTTATGCTCGGAATGGTCAGCGGTCAAAGGAAACGAGGCTGCCAAAAAACATGGTGGCTTGACACCATCAAAGCCAACACCAACCAGAGCATAAAACAATTGAAAGAAGATTTTATACACACACACACGTATACATACATACATACATACAAACATATGTACATATATATGTACATAGGTGTAGGTGATTGTGTGTGTGTGTGTGTGTGTGTTTGTGTTGAGCAGGGAGGAAACTGTTACTGAAAAAGCTTAGTCTCTTCTGCCTGCAAAGGTGATGAATCTTTCAGTGGCTAATCTTAAAGCCTGGAATGGTTCAGATACTTATAGGAAGGTCTTTGAAAAAGCCAGCCTCAGTTCAAACCAGTCTAGCATTCCTTGACCTTCTCCATGGAGATGAGCAAATAGCTTTACCATCACATCTTTATCCTATTTAGATTAAACTCAGCTGTTTGCTCACCTCTGTCAAAAACCTGTTCAGAATTTCTATTTTAATTTTGTTAAAATATACTATAGAGGCATGAAAATCACAACAAAATATTAGCAAAGACTATCATAATATAATACGTAAATTATTTTTGCCTATAGTAAAAAATTAAACTGGATGACTGTATTCCTTACCCATATTTATCTTTTGCTTTCCACCAATGAACGTCATTTTTTTCAATTACGGTGTATTCTTGACCTCTTTCTAATCTCAAATCATGAGGTTCCGTGGGCTCAAAATCATACATGGCTATTACTACTTCTTCTTCTTCTTCCTCCTCTTCTTCTAGAGGAACAGGAGGTGGGGGCCTTCTCTGAAACTTAAAAAGTTATAACTATTATTAATCGAAATATTCTAATAATTCTAATTACTAGTGATAATTATCTGGGATTTTGAGGCTTCTATTTCCCAACTGGTTATTCTCAATGAAGCAGAATAAAATACTTTACACAAAATTATACCCTAGGAAGGCAGTTAAAATGGACACAAGCAACTGTACAGGAACATCTGAATTGTCCTATTTGCTGTTTCATGAGTAAAACGAACAATGAATAAACTTTAACAATAATTTGTGCACAGATATATTTCAAAAATTAAAAATGAGCGTGTGTTTATGATGAAGGAAGCTGCTAATTAACTGAGGATGTGAATTAATCCTGAATCTAGAACTCTCCATTTTACTACAAATACAGGGTTCTGGAAAACATACAGATGTTACTTGAACAGAAAACAAAGAGAAAAGCTAACTAGTGTTGCAAGAAAAAGTTATCTTACCAAGTCCGTTTCTGAGCCGGGAGTAAAGACACTGACGAATTGCATGAAGTTAGGAGATTTATTCTTCACCCAAGTGCAGAAGCAATGACAGCAGGCAGTTAGGTGGGCGGCCGCGCTGGGCCCCCTCCCCACAGTACCTTATATACCTTCTGTTACATTCAAACCCACGTTAAGATGTCATGACTTTCTGATCCAATCAAAGCCAGTTACCTTGGTCCATACTCCTCCCCTTACCCAGGACCCCTTTCTCTGATGCCGAATAAGGTTCTTCCTTTCTGTATGTAAACTAATTTCTATCACCTTGAGTGTTAACAGCCATATGTAAACATACACCCCTGAGAAACAAGGTCAGGACCGCTTATCTTTCTTTGTGAGGGGTCATCTGAACAAGAAGAGACTATCAGGTCAAGACAGTTTATCTGCTTACATGAGTTGCTGCCTTTCCAGTCAGGAAGAGGCAAACCATGTCAGCAATTAACACATCCTTGAGATTTTGAAAAGTGTTAAAGGTCTCATCCTCAAGAATGCAACCTTTTGATAATCTAAAGTACAGTCAACCATACATACAGGAAAGGGAATATTGGCATTTTGATAGGCCTGCTTTTACTTCATATTATACAATATATAAAGATAAATGTTTAAACATCTAAATGTCTTAATATATAAAAATGTCTACATGCCCCAACCTTCTAACACTAGTTTTAATCATCGTTATCTCTCTAACACTAGGAAAGTTATTTATTTATGAATCCCTCCATGATATGTGCTACTACCACACAGACATACCCCCAAAAATGTGTGCAAAACAATCAAATCTCCCCTTCTCCAAAATATTCTGAAGACTCCCTGGGACAAAAATATCCAAATGTATTGACTGGAATTTAGTAGGCTCATATTGTTGGAAAAGGCAAGTCTGCAAACTTCATTCAAACCTGTTATGTGTGTATGCATATACAGACGCCTGCATGTTATCTGTATCAGCAATTTAAAAGTCACATGGTACAAAAAACCCCTGAATTTCTTTGACTGCAATTTGGTAGCCTTCACCCTGTAAGAATGGATTATAACAGCTACAAATTTCATTCATTTTTGGGGGGAAAAATGGGGGGGGGGAGGGTTGATATCCTCATCAGAGTCAATGAGGCCATACAAAATATTTGTATTTTATGAGCTGAAGGCACTAATCATAAATCTTGCATTTAGTACGGCCTATCCCTGACTGATACTTGCTGGCACAGCTCTGTCAGTAGCACGTGCCTGTGAGTTCTGCTGACGACTGCTAGCATCGCGGTTAGAGGCTTGTCCCTCTCAAGGTGCGCAATTATCAGGGTGGAACTACATTACTGCTAGTTCCCAAACCTGTTTTTGTGGAGCTAACGTGAATGAACGAGAAAAGGCAAGCAAGTGGGTGGGATGCAGGAATCTACCTGCACAGGCAAATTCACTCTCTGTGAAGTTTAATTCCCAATCTGGAAGTCTGGAGGAGAATGGTGGAGAATTGGCTAGAAACTGATTAGGGAGTAGAAACTGCAGGGAGCAACTAATGTGTAGGGAAAGAACTTAGTATTTTCCCCGCTGGGGTGATTCCAAATTAAGTAGTTTGGTACAGCAAAGAAATGTCATAGAATACTATCAGAGAACTAAATATTTAATTCAGGCTTTTGAAAAAATGATGACTAGATGCCCAAAGAATGAACAGATCAATGGAAGCAAATCTCTTAAAGTCATTTCTGTTCTTTTGCAAAATCACCTCAATTAGCACACACAGACAGGCTCAAACAAGTCGGTCTTCCTTAAAATCTCCCAGTTTATGAAGATGAAAGGAAGTTAAAACATAAGCCTCTCTTCCGTATCTATTCCATATCTATCCATCCATCCAATTTGTGCCTGCCATAGTCAACAAGACTCTCTGCGATTCACAACCCCATACAATGAAACATCCACAGTAAATACCTAAAACCAGTCAATCAAAACAAGAAATAACAATTAAAACATCGGTCTCTCAATAATTCATAGGCATCATCTCAGTCACCATTAGCCTTTGGAAACAATTCAATTTTTAGCAGTGTATGGAAGAGGTATTATGCAGGGGACATGTCTGATATCCACAGGCAGCCCATCTCCCAACGTGGGTGCAACGAGAGATAAACAGTGCCCTCTGCCTCAGCCTCTCCCCGCCATGCGCTGTGATTGGAGGGGACCACCAGCACACTCAGAATGTATGAATTCCAATCTCGTGACTTATGCATGACTTATGTAATTTCCCACAGATTGTGACGGTAATAATTACTAATCTAACTTAGATACATAAGAAATTGGTAGAACAAATTATCTCTACAACAATAGTTAAAAGTTCCATTTTGCACAAGAATACTTTTTGTCTTCTAAACTGAAGACAAATTCAACCCATTGAATTTAGATTTGGACATATACTCCACAATTTTATCAGAATTTTGTCCTAATTACAGTACTCTAGTCCTAAACTATGTAATTTTTAACAATTCTAGTTCAGTGCACTGAATTTTATTCTTACCTTATGTTTTTCTGTCGTTGATGAAGGTGAAGTCATCATTCCTTAAAAAAGCAAGAGAAAATAAAACTCTATACATTTGCATACATCCATTAAAAGTTTAATGAATATTAGAAAATGTCATTCACTGTACTGTACAGTTGTTTTCTTTTTCTGCTAGTAACTTCTACGTTTCTGTTAGTATTATAACATTGCCTATATTATAGGTTTTACTATTATCCTAAAACTAATACCCTGGAAAATATTTTAAGACAGAAAATAATGAAATTGAATGAACTCCCCAAAGCAACATGATGTCATATGAACAGTTTGTACATTTTGGTGTTACTCCTTATTATCAACATTCATTCAATCATCATTCTGTTGTGCTACTGAAGTGTAAATGGATGCACACGCGTGAAGAAAGAACACTTAAAAGACATTAAAGGTGAGATTCTGACACAATTAGCTAACCCTAACCCTGGCTGAGCAGCTGTTCTTGAGCTACACAGTGTGCAAATCTTCCACAATTTTGTTACCAGATCATTTTTACTAATCCATTTTCAAACAAACATAAAATAATGTAAAATAAAATAAAAACGAACAAAAACAGAAGGAAAGAAAAACATCACAGGGGAAAATACATAAAAAGAATAAACAAAAAAACTGTAATTACAACTATATCCCAAATTCACCTGATCTTGTCAGTCTTTTAAAAAAAAACAACTCTGAATTTTCAATGTTGACCAAGCCTGTCCAAGAATTTTTTCCTTAATAAAAAGGAAAAAGGAGGACAACATAATGTGACGTTTTCTGATTAACTGAATATATAATTTTCTCAAAAACTGCTAAGTCACCACAGTGGTTAAACATTAAGTTAATTTGGCAGCGGTGCTGCGTGGCACCCTAATCAAACTATCTGGTAAGTCCCGTAGCAGCAAACATAGTAAATTGTTAGTAAAGTGTGTAAAGATAAAAACAGGTGCATTTATGAAAATACAGACAGACCGTAAGGTAACAAGGCATTTACCATTTTCAAAGAGATTATACTTTTCACAGCCAGGTGCTAGTTTTTCAGTTTGCCGACAACACTGATAAATTCCATCCGTCCAGAATTTAGGATGATACTTAATCATTATATTATTATTATTCTTTATTTCTAAAAAAAAAAAAAAAGATGAGTTGAAAAGAGCCAATATTTTAAATTATGATGACCCATTTAATTGCATGTTTTAATGTGGTAAATATTTGAGCCAGAGGAAGCTCACGCAGTAGCTCAGCTTGCAACAATCCAAAATATTATCAGTAACGACCGCAATACATCGAGATTATTTACATCTTAACATTAAGAACCAAGAAACTTAAAAGTGTCAACGAAGAGAGATGTCATTCACAAATTAACCATAGTTAATAATTTCATTTAGATAGAGTTGAAGAGTTTTGAACGTCGGGCTAAGTACTGATTTGATTGTAAACTTTTAATTTATTTTGCTGCTTAGCTGATTCAAGAGATACTCCGTGATGGGAGGTATCACAATTCCATTCCTAGTAGAAAGTGGCCCTCACTAAGAATAGGCACTGATCTGATCTTATGTAAGAATGTAAGTATCATATGTCCTACTAAATTTTGGAAATTCAGTAACATAGCCCCATTACAGACTGTTTATCCTTCAGAGATGAGTATGTTGCATGGATCCCTTAGTGCAGTGTGGTCCAAACTTGGCCACTTTAAGATGAGTGGATTTCAACTCCCAGAATTCCCCAGCCAGCCATGCTGGCTGGGGAATTCTGGGAGTTGAAGTCCATTCATCTTAAAGTGGCCAGGTTTGGACCACACTGCCTTAGTGGTTACGTCTCTGCTGTATAAACTATACAAGAGCATTTACTAAGCAGATTCTGGTGGATGCTCCGTGGACCCTGCAGTTCTCCCCCAGCAAACCCTATTCCCTCAAATTTAAAAAATAAACCAAGCCCACAAACTTTAGTACAGAAGTCTCTATATGGAAAACAAGCCTTCACAGACAACCTGGGGTCAGATCACAGTGCAAAGGAGGTTGGCAGACAAGAAACAGTTAAGCAGCTTGTTCTCCTCCGCAATTAACACATTAATACATGAACAATAACCAGCAAGTGGGTGTATCAAGAACAGTGTCTGTTGGCACAGTATTTAGATTTATGCCTGGGGTTTTGAGAAAAGAGGAAATTACTGTGACTAAACTGACCATTTAAAGGAACCCTCTTGAGAAAGACTTCCTTTCCAGTCCAACCATATTTGCATCTATTTTTTTGGCTGAAGAAATCATAGAGAAGACTTCTATGGCCCAGGAACTAACAGGCTTACACTTATATTCTGAGAGAGACCAGGTGGCCAAACAGTCTTTTCCATTACTTAGAGTCATCCTGGGCTCTTCAAAAAGAAGTATCTTCTGGAATAACGATATGGCCATAAACATTTGGGGGGGCTTTAAAAATGTTTTTTAAAAAGGTAGGAAGGACCTTAGTTATAAAGTAAATGTGGTCCCCAGCTGACAGCATTACAGATTTTTCAGGGGAACAATGACCATTTGTATTCCAGCCAGCATTCATTGCTGCTATGACCAGAGAAATGCCCACCAACCTTTCCCACATCAGAATTTGTGGCAATTTTTTTTTTTTAATCCCTTCTGGCGATCCTTTCCTTGTTTCTCCTCCCAAAGCATAACTTTTTCATCCAAAGCAATAAGGAAATGATAATAATAGCAATGATATCACCATCAATCAATTGCAAAAGGCAGCTTTGCTTGGAACAGCTTACGTCCTGCGACGATCCCTTTAACGCCCTCAAGCAACAACATCTGCCTACCCCAGGTCCTTGGGAAGGACTTGATAGGTGGACAAAAATGCCAAATTCAGTCTAAACATCTGGCTGACTGTGCGACCAACCATAGTAATATTTATATGCTGCCCAACTCCCAACAACTCTAGGCAGTTGCAAATAAAAACGTTAAAAACAAGGGAAAAGAAATCCCGACAATGACAAAAATGAAGAGGCAAGGAATTGTTTTCTGCTTAAAAAAACTAAACTAACAAATGAATAGGCAAATGTAGGAAAATGCTTTGTCCGTTAAGCATTCCTCAGAGTCTTCGCTTAGAGATGTATGTTTTCAAGAGCTGCAATTACCTTCTTTCAGATTTCTTACCCACTGATCCCTGCTATAGGCAGTGGGAGCAAAAATATAAAGTGTGCTATTATCGTACACAACCTGGAAGAAAGAAAAAAAAATCTATTACTATCACACAGGTATTGCCTCTACAGCTATTATAATTCAATTATTATAATGAATTATTCCTCAATAATTGCTAAATTAATACATGAAATAAGCAATGAACTTCAATACAAATGAAATGCCGTCTAGAAAAAAGGGTCTCTCAGTGAGTGGTTTGTCTGCCTGCCAGAGAATTATATTCAGGTTTTCATAATTAATAATGCCCTCTTTCTAAAAATCAGGTCCATGATGAAGAGTGCTCCTAGATGCAACTCTGTCACTGGGTGCCACAGCTTAAAAGGCAGCACAGAGTATACTTCATCAGTTCCTGTATTTCCTCCTCAACAGAAGAGAGCTTGGGGATGGTTTCACATGTTCAGGAAAATCCAAGCTAAGGCTGCCTCTGTCTTCCCAACTTGGTACCACCAGAAATGAGAGGAATGCAACTCCCAGAAGTCCAAGCCCACATGGGAATTGTAGAGCCAGCGCATCTAGGGAAGACCATGGACTCCGGCAAAGGGTTTTAGGGGGAGTTGACTGTGAAAACTGCCCAGGATGATTAGTTAATCTAAAAGGCTCATTGTAGCCTGTTTACCAGAACCAATTGGTGACACATCTCCCCATGGCTTAAGAGTAGTTCATTGGTTCATACACCACTTCAGATCCAAATCCAAAATGTTTACAGTTTCCTTCAAAGAGTACCTGAACTTTCATTTTTACATGAAACTGTCCATTGTTAGGAGAATCTTCAGCTGCCCTATTTTGGATATCTTCTCCATAACTAAGGAGAGATGCATGGTGACTGCATCTTCCCTTGCACCACGCAATCTACGGTTTTCTGGGAAGTGTAACTGGAAGGCGTGGTGGTGCTGAAGCGGCCACAACTTTGCCAAATTTCAATCCCACGGGAGTAAGGGGTCCTGGATTTTGGACACATTCTTTAAGTTAGCCCATTTGAGGTACGTTGATTCAAAAATTGTTGCCCTATGATGCACCATTTCACCCAACTGAAGGTTACAGACAAACACTGAGAGTTTTAGTAGTATATAGGTTTTTTTTTAATGTTGTTAGCTTCCTTGAATTTACAGGTCAGAAAGATGGGTTTTACAAGTGTACAAATTTTTACTGTCTGTGTATACCTTTTTTTGTAGCTTTTTGAGAGCTACTTTGTGAATATATGTTGAAGGATAAAGAATGGAAAGCTAAGAAATACATAAACTTTTAAATAAAACCAACATCTACCTTCAAAGTTTAGAATGTAAGAAAAATCACAAATCACGGGCACCAAACCAGCTAGGTGACTTTGGGCTTTGTGCCAATCCTTCTCTCTCAGCCCTAGGAAAATGGCCATGACTTGTCCAGGCGCTCACAAGGGTCTGCTTCTTGTCTTACTAAGTTTATCAAATTTGTATACTCTCACTTGTATATATACACCTTGCCTCAGCAAATCACAACACCTGGCTCACTTAGTCTGCGTTTGGAAGCAATGCAAGATTCAGTCTGGTTAGGAATTGGATGCAAGACTATATGGGGCTACCAAGGCTGTAGGCTAGACTGAGAAGTGGAAAAACGTCTCTAAAGAAGACAGTGAAAAACATGTTATCAATGAAAAACACGTTATGAAAATTGCATGATTGAACTCAACTCAAAGTAGACTTTACTTTAATCTAAATATACACTATTTCTTAGAGACCTCAACTGACAGTCAAAGCAAGAGAGTATTATCAACAGCTGTAACTGGAAAGAGAAAGTCCTAACACATTTCAGAAGCATTAAGGTGAACATTTGGAACTCTTCGTGCAGTTTTAGTTCATACCAATTAATAAAAATAAAGGGGGGAAAAAAGAGGGGAAAAGATTAGCTTGGAAATAGGAGAGAGGAAAAGCATAAGAAAGTAATCGGATCTGCCCACAGGACATAACAGCAATGTCTGGTTTAGAGATCTTCCAAATAAAACCATGTGTGTGCTCACTGAAAGGAAATGTGTGTATTTGCTCTTCTTTAAAGTGGTCTAGCTTGGCTAATGGCTGGAAATGTAGTTGTAATCCAAACCTCTCTGGGGTATATCAGGTTAGGGGCGGCAGGTCCAGAATGTCTGCTAGGCAAACATCTACATGTTTGTTGAAATCCAACAAACCAGACTTCACAGCTTACCTGAAAGGGATATTTATTTTGACAGGGTATAACAATATCATCATTCTTCACAGTCTCAACACATTTGATTTTGGAAATGTCAACTGATCCTTTTCTGTACTTTTTCTGCAATGGGACAAAGATGGAATCATTTTTTTAAAAATTAGGAATTTCAGACAATTTGCAGAGTTAGAAGATATCGCAGAATGCACTCCTACACGTAGAATATGCCAGAAGAGGGCACAATTGTTCCAGTGACGCCGGAGAACCATAGGGTCTTTCTTGGAAATGGTCCCAGAGATTTTTTTTTTTTTAATCCACACTCAATCGTTACCGATTCTGCGGCGACTGCCTGGACGAGTCCCTGCAGTTTTCAAGGCAAGGTGTTTCGGAAGTGGTTTGCCAGAGCCTCCTTCCTAGAGCAGAGCCCAGCCGGCGAGCGCAGGAGGTGGGGTTTCCATTGCTTCGCGCCTTTTTCGGGCGTGCGCGGCTTCCGCGCTACCGGCAACTTTTTTCCTCCCACCAGGGTGAGAGTCCCCATTTATCTACTCATGTATGTTTTCGAGCTGCTGGGTTGACAGGAGCTGGGGAGGAGCTCGCTCTGTTGCGCGGAGCTGGGCTCGAACCGCTGAAGTGTCGACCATTTCTGGCCGGCAACTTTCAGCGTCATTAAGCCGCTGCGCCACCGCGTCCCTGGTCCCAGAGATGCAGAGATTTAAATTTTACTACTGTATAAAAGTACCTTCTCTGCTGCACAACTCTGGTACGCAAATGTCCACCGTTTTTTTAGAAAAGGAGTTACCCAGCTATGTCTTTTATTCATATCCAACAGAATTTTCAAGTGGCTCAATTTCTAGGGAGAGAAATGTTAGCTGTTTCCTTCCAAAGACCCTCTCTCTGTCCCTTTATCACGGCAATTAGAAGTGCCTAAAAGCCTTATAACATCAAAGAGGTTGTGTTATTTAAGCTTAGTTGTTGTGTAAGGGCTACTTTTCAGGCAGGGGCTGCTGCATAACTCCTTCCTTCTCTTGCCTGAAGAGAAGCCAGCACAGCCATTTGAAAAATTTTGGAAAAATACCTACTACTGGCACCAGTGGACTTTATTAGCTTACTTGCCATACACACTGTCTGTGTATGGCAAGGACATTTTTAAGGGGTGCAATATGTGTAGGATGGGGGTATCAGCTGCAATATTCCCCAATGCGCCATCATTAATTCTAGGTGGAAAATCCTCTTTGTTGCCTCTTTCTGTCCTTGTTCCCACAGTCCCTTTGTGCGCAATATACTTTTTGAGATGTGTTCACCATAAATGAACACTGCATTCTGCGTATGACTACACCACCAATCTGTATTCTGAGAACTGTATTTAAATTCCTTTCCTTATAATCCCCAACAGGAAACTTCCCTTGTTCGCAGCAGCCACCTTCCGGGTCAACAGTTTCATTTAGCTTCCTTTAGGGCCGCTTGCTTCTGGTTCAGACCTCAACAGCATATTTGTGAAATTATTTCTTTGCTCCAGTTTTTACAGTTCTGACCCGAAATCATATCTGCCTTTTACAGGCATATCTTCTTCACTGGGGGAGATCCTTTGGGAACTTTTCTTAATCTGTTTTTGTATTGGCTACCCTGAAACATTTGGTGTCATCCCCAAACTTGGATGTCACGGTGCTTACTCCTCCTCCTATATTATTTCTGGTTACGCTTAAAAAAGCATCGATCCTGCTACAATTTTTCCTGCGACCACAATATTTACATCCCCCAGCACGAGACCTATTCTTAGACTCTTACGCTCTGCTTTGAACCAGTCACCAATCCATAAAACAATCTGAAGGACCAAGGAGAACAAACCCCTTAGTAATGTCGCAGATAGAGAAGCAAAAGCTGTGTATTGCGTGTTCATGCTTTACTGCCCAGCATCAGGAAGAATGCCAGGATGTTATTCATCTAGATAAGGTTAAAAATATGCATGAAAAACAGTCTGCATTTCCTGAAATTAAAGGGATAACAACCCTTTTTATTGTGCACATAATAGAGCTCTCGGACTTTATTAGAGAATACCAAAGAAAAAACTTTGCATTTTAACACGGGTTTCAGATTCTTTAATCCTAGATTTTAACCTCAAGCCATTTCGGAGCTTTCTCTTATGAAATGCCCCACTTGTAAAGACTACGGGAACACTTATGTGATTATGCCCTGCCCTTTCTCTCTTTCATACGAACATACATAGGGACAGTAAAGGCTTCTCCTTTTAATTAGCACCGTTCTGTGATTAGTGACGCTCAGGTTCCATATTTTTATGCAAATTGTTCCATGTAGATTTGTCCACTGAGACAAAAACCGACTTTCTTGAGAAGCTCCAAATGAATTCCAGAGCATTATACTGAAAAACATATATGCATACATACACAGACACCAATGATGTTATTCCATTTGAGAAAAGCAATATTATGAGCAACCCAGAACAAGCAAAAGACAGTAAAGGCATGAAATCAGAGAAACCAAAAGGAAATGCAGCTAGATCTAATTTATGTTAACACCATTCGCTATTCCTCCCCATATCTTTCGGTCCTTTTAAACCACCCCTTCTTCCACCGTGTCTGTTATGCCGATTCATACATTAATTTTTGCTCTTTAACCCTCTCCCCTCTTTCTTTGAAAGTCTCCATCAATTCTGGCCAACCACAGCTTTCTCAGCCTTCCCTCTTACTCACCATCCCTGTGAATGTCTGAGCCTAAGAAGATAAAATCTATTATAGTTTCAGCTTCTTCTCCACCTATCTTCTGGCATTGCCTGTTGACATAATCTTAGGGTTTTCGTTTTTAAAAATACCGAGCCGCAGACCAGCTTCTGCTCTTTCTTCTCTCCCCTGCAAATGACATTCCTTAAGACTCCTCACTTCCAGCCATCAAAGCTGTTACTATCAGCATCATTAAGGCTGTTGATCTCTCTTCCATCCTTTTTAGTTCCAATTTCTCCTAGTTCAGCATTTCTCATCCTATATTCAACATATAAATTCAATTAATAAGGCAACAGGGTACAACCCTGGCACTCCTTTCCCAAGTATTAAACCTTTAGTTGTTCCATATTCCATCCTAAACATTACTTCCAGACCACGATATTCTTCAATCATGAATTCATATGGCCTGGTACGCCAAAGTTTTTATGGATTATCCACATTTGCTCTGGTCTAAAGCCTTTGTATAATCCATTTTTTTTTTCCAACTGTGTTCTGCAAAACCTTAGGGCTTGATGAAAAATGGATGGTGCTCTGTGAGAGACTAAAAGCAAAACAAAAAAAAGAGACTTCACTTTTCACTTCACTTGAACACAGCCAATTTTGTATCACCAGAGCTTTGCCTCTTGATCAGAGGCTCTGAGAATTTTTTTTTAAACACGAAGGTTCTGCAGCCTGAAAAAGTTTGAAAACCCCAGGTTTTCAATAAAGCGAAAATGGACTTTTCGCTTTTTGAACTACCTTGCCTTTCCCATTACTAAAACAGAACTCATTAAAAAAAAAATCACCATTCTCATTCATTCTTGGGTCTCCAAATGGCCTAATTACTTTTTTCTGTATTTTCTCATCTCATTTCCACTAACGTAAGATTTTCCTCCTAGATCACATTCATTTCAAATGTTGCACACTTTTCTCTAGCGGTCATCTCTGGTTCTCCCATTATCCCCATTCCCTGCAACCTAACACAGAACTATCATCAGCCAGTGACGTCCTACTTCTTATGCATCGTAACTGCCATCAATTCATACTTCCTGACATATATGTTTGCCTTTTCATTCATAATACATTTTCACTTCTATATATGTATTCATCAGCTCTACCCCACAAGATCAAACCATCTTAGTCCAGAACTTATTGCGTCCTTCCCATTTCTCCTTTTCTCAGAAACACACAGTACGTGTTTTTCTTTCTTTCATTTCATTCAATAATTTATGCTCTTTTACCTCTCTCGTGTTCCAAGTTGCAATTTTCCATATGCCATGATGGTCACCAGATGGGCTGCCAGATATTGACTTCCATCACATATCACAATATTAGTCAATCGGGGCTTTCACATAATGCTTTTTATTAAGATAGGTAAAGTGTAAACCAGGTTATCAGCCTTACTCATACTTGTGCCATATACAGTATTCGCTGCTAACAGTAAGGATAGTAGAAGTCATTTTTGATACATTTCGGCCATTACGTCACAAGTGGAACCAAAACCTACTTTTGCCTCAAGCATGCTTATGTTATTCTATGCAAGCTGGAATCTCTCATCCACATTTTGCAAGCCAACATACTGTTGCCACGTGCCACTTATTAATAGGGACGTGCGGTGTGGTGACAAAAGCTAAAACACTCTACTGACCAAAACATAGGCGTTTTTATTGAGGAACTTTGCAAAACACATAAAACATGTCTTGTTCATGTTATGCTACCCAAAATGTAGCATGACTACATTTTGGGTAGCATAACATGTTTTCTAAAAATACATTTTGCGTCATTTTCATGAATATATTTGTATAAAACATTTTCCTGAATATACTTTTTGTCAGTCCTTCCAGTAGGCCAGGTCTGGAAACAGACACCATGTGGACTACTGAAGCTCTACTTTTTGCTCAAGGGCACAATAACCGGATCTGGAAAGCCTGCCAAAGTTTCCCCTGCCCCCTCGTCTACCATATAGAATCATGGCAGGGCCATTTTGAGCCTCTTTCTCACACTCCCACCTTTCACAGGGCTGAGATGTCATTTCCTGTCCCTCTTATCTGCTAACAGTTCTTGCATTCCTTTGCCACCGTATTTCTGCCTTCCTCTACATTATTATACTATAATGTGTACTGCATTACAAAATTCAAAACGTTGAATTATTTTCATTTGTGTATTGGTTTCAGAAGGTGAAAATGGGTAAGTCTGAACTCAAATGTCTTCCTTATACCTATTACAGGTAGACTTCAGGTTACGTCCATCCGTTCAGCAACTGTTCAAAGTTAAAACAGTGCTGAAAAAATGGACTTACGACCAGTCCTCGAAGTTCGGGCCATTGCAGCACCCCTGCAGTCATGTGATCAAAATTCAGGCTGGTCCGCATTTATGATCACTCTCCTCCCAAACAGCCACTGCGCCTCCCCCTCATATTGCTCATATTTTCTACCTTGCCAGGGCTGAGCAATCATTTCCCGTCTCCCACCTCTTTCTCAAGGCCAGACACAATTTCTCTACAGAAGACATTTGATAGCAATTGTCCCTCCTACAGCGACAGGCTGCTGTTTCTTCCACATCATCTTGAACATTAAAGCGAGCCGTTAGTTCTGATTAGCAGCAATCTGATAAGATCACTCATAAAGTTCCTGTCCTGCCTAGGAATTCTGGAAGTTTTTATCCCAGCACCAGGGGGTAGAAAGTTGGTCAAGAACAACCTTCAATTCCCAATCTGATGAAGTGAACTGGAGCTCATGAAAGCTTATACCTCATAATAAAATGTCTTAGTCTGAGAAGCAGCTATCAGAGTCCTTTCACTTACAGAAATTTAAAAAGGAGGGCCGTGGGAACAATTCAGGGGCATATCAGAAAGCACTCCTTCAAAACCACTGATAGTATATACAGACATGTTTGGACCGTGAGGAGACCCCCAAAGCACTCACACTGAGCTTCAAGGCAATGTAGTCCTTCAATGCTTTCAATGCTGGGTCCAGAAATAACTTTTATGTGCCACTGAAACACTTTTCCAAGTACTGTGCACAGCCCTAGTCAAAGCTGGAGGCAGCAATCTTATCTAGGAACTCACAATTAACGTGTCCACTACTGGTCCTGTTCTAACGATACCACTTCTGACTGGCTCCTGAGAAATCACTGAGGACACCCTAAAAGCCAACCAAAAGAACCTAGATTTTTAAAAAAATTAATTTGGATGTAAATATTAAGTGTTTCATTTCTAAGCATCTTGCATAACTTTACATCTGAATAGTGACATGAATAGTTAAACCTACAGCAATAATTCTCAAAAATAAATGAATGACCTTCTCCCTAACACATTAGCTAATGTGCTTGCATGACTGTCTAAATTATTATTCAGTTACAATTTAAAGCTGTTTGCTTCAGATTTTTTTCCAAAATGTATTAATATAGGATAAAAGAACCCACCCCTTTAGAGACTTTGTGGTTTAGTGTGTTATTATAACCCACTCTCTGAGCCAATGGTACTTTAGTCCTGCAATAAATTCAATGCAGTAAAGTTACTTGGTTCATAGGAAACTTATCTATCAGTCTAGACATCAATATGGATTTAAACCCTGCCTTTAAAAATCCATAAAGAAACTACAAACTCTTTAAAAAAAAAATTTTAAAGTGGGGGAAAGCATCTTTTGAAGAGTAATTCCCCCTGCATCTTGCACTGACCGTCCAACACAGGTCATATTTGCCTTGGCCTACGCCTAGACAAAAAAAAAAAATGGATTTTTTTTTCACAGGGGACTGACTTATTAAAGACTGGATTCTTTGCTTGTTTCCTCCTGTTTCTAAACATAAGTGGAAGTAACCAATTCTGCTTTTGGCAAAGCTCAGTCCAAGGAACATTTTTATTACTGGAGTTTATTTCAAAACATATTATAATCAACCAAGTCTCTCTGAGCATCGTTGCACATTCCTTCATACTAACTAACTATAATTAGGCTAGACTTGGGAGAACAATTATATACACTTCCAGGGTCCTTATATTCTCAAAATATCTAAATGGTACAAAAGAAAAATCATGGCAACATGAAACTTGTACTGATAGCTCTCCAATAGATGTTTCCTTCCTTCATAAAAAGCAACAGGTCTTATAACCGAAATGTGTTCTCTTTTTTAGCCACTCACAGCTAGGACTTTATTGTTATTGTTTCCATTGTTTCCTAGCTTTGGATCAGTATTACTTGCTAACCATGCACACCAGTATAAGTGCTTCCAAAGTCTTACAATGAAGGGGTTTTGTAATCCTTTCCACTCACTCTTTTTCTTTTGATGTTTTGTAGGTGTCAAAAATGGTCTCTGCTTCTCCATGATATTGCATAGACTTACAGGCCTATTACTTTAAACAGTGCGTGCCATATTTCAATAGTTTAGTGGTCCTGATGGGAGGTTTATCTGGACACAGAATGATTGTCGTGGTGGGCTTTGCCAGCTGGAAGATAACAATCTAGTGAGGTTGTCAGAGAAGATGGCAGCATCTAATTGCACTTGGCTGAACTTGAAAAAGCTAAGTAGGGTTGTAGAATCATAGGGTGGAAAGAACTGGGGAGGTCTTCTTGTTCAACCACCCACCCAGGCCAGGAACCCTCAGACCATTCCAGCAAAAGGTTGTCCAACCGTCATTTGAAAACCTCCAGTGATGGAGCACCCACAGTTCCAGAAGGAAAGCTGTTCCACTGCCATTTTTTAGTAGTGGGGAGGAATGACTTTGAGTCATTCTTGATTTCTGGAGACTGCCTGGACAAGTCCCTGCAGTTTTCTTGGCAATGTTTTTGGAAGTGGTTTGCCATGGCCATCTTCCTAGGGCTGACAGAGAGGGACTGGCCAAGATCACCCAACTGGCTTTGTGCCTAAGACAGGACTAGAACTCATGTTCTCCCCATTCTAGCCTATTGCCTTTAACTATTACAGCTACTGTACATGATTAGTATTTGGAAGGGAGACCATGAGAAAATCCTAAGGCTGTAGGCTATACTAGAAAGTTAAAAAAAAATCCAGGAGAAAGACAATGGTAACCACTTACATATTGGTGCCAAAATAATCCCAGCATGGACAAATGCATAAAGTTGAGCTCAGTTCAGATGAGACTTTTCAAACTAGTGAGATTCCTTTCCAAGCTTTTTAGTTCCCAGGAAATTCTCTACTGTACACCACTAGATTGCACACGCTGTTTTCCTAGCCAACAGACGTAGCACAGGACCCTACAGGTGTCCTTGGGAAAAAAAATAACTCGGGCATCTGGAATCTTCTTTATAGCAGGAGCCTAGCAGGTGGTGGCACGTTTATACCTGTGAGCATCAGAGTGAATCCGCCGGGCTTAGCCCCATGGATCACTCTGTCGATGTCTACTGGTCTTCTACAGCCTTAGCTCTTGGGGTGGGGGTGGGAGAGAAGCGGAAGTCGATATGCCAAGGCCAGTGAGCTGAACTCATCAATATCAATCATTCCGGGAAATTCTGATTGTTCTATATTTTGGTTATATGCTGATTTGCTTCTTTCAATATTTTAAAATCATAAATAGCTTTAAGCACCTAGGACATACTTTTTAAGCTATGCAACATGTCTCTAAGTCAGAACATGCTGTCAGGGATGTTAAATTTCTGCCCTGTTCAACGCCTCCCCCCCCCCCCGCCGTTTTGCTCTTTGAACTTGACCATTGGCCTGGTTCAGACCAGATGCCTCCCTGAACTCCCGATTCCAATCTTGTTACTACTTGGGATGCTAACTCCCAGTGCACAGGACGAGATTTTAATTTGTCACCGGCTTCACTTCAGCACAATCCTGGAATGCAATCATGCAAGATGAATTCCACAGCAATTGCTCAGCGCATAAATATTACAGGCAGAGGCCCTCTCCCTAACGTTTAACAAAATGATTTTTTTCCTCCAACGAGTTCTAATTTTTCTTATAATAATAGGATATTTTCTGATCCTCCGACACTTCCACCCAAACAACCAGAGCATTGTTTCTAATTAAAAAGATTTTGTATATGAGGAGGAAAACAATAACCCACAATGAAGCAAGTTAACACAGCAACCACTGCGTATCAATAGACACTTCTTCCAAAATGACAGATGGAGCCAACTGAATGAAAAAAGACTTTCCATGCACCTTGCATATACCACAAAAGAGATCCAACTTCAATTATAAAAAAAATAATTTTCTGCTGTAAACAGAGAGAGCAACATAAGTGGCCCACAGAAGCAAATTCCCTAACCCAGTGTTGTCCACACTTGGCCACTTTAAGATGAGTGGACTTCAACTCCCAGAATTACCCAGCCAGCATGACTGGCTGGGGAATTCTGGGAGTTGAAGTCCACTCATCTTAAAGTGGCCAAGTGTGGACAACACTGCCCTAACCAGTCATTTTCTTTAGTTTTCAGGTTTCCTTTAATGAACTGAAAAGAGGCATTGTACTCACACACTTCTTCCATATCATTTTGGAAGTACACACAGCTGTACTAAATAAGGCACCAAGGAGTAGACTGATACTTCAGCAACCAGGCAAAAGCACTGTTCAGGCAGGCTGTGTTAGGGATTTTGGAGCAGGCACTGTGTGTTTTTTCTCCATTCTCCTGTTCTTGGACTGAATTTAGAGCCAGTTTTGGCACGTTCTTATGCTTGTGTAGGACTTCCATACCTGACCTATAAAAATCCAGATCTGCGCTAGATGGCAACAGAAAGTTAGAATTTTCTCCGTCTCCTTCCGGCCATCTGGTGGATGTCTGGATTTTCATGGGGGTCTAGTTAGGGTTGCCCTCTGCTTATATGGCCTTTCTCAGAAATAGGGATGACCCTACTTTTGAGTCATTTTGAGCATTCTGATGTTTCCATCAAGTCAGGATTTTGCAAAACTGTCCTACAGCAGCTCCTGTGCTTCAGACAGAGTAAGAAGCTCCTCAGACTTGGGGAGAATAAGGATTAACTCCTGAGAATCTGTACGTGGCAGGGTTCCTGAAAGCAGTCAATAATGTATATCACATTATAAGAGGAACTATGTATATGAAATGTCAGCAAAAGCCCACTCAGTCACAACTACTAGTTCCTTTTAAATAAGGGATGATTCAAAGATTTATGAAGTACACAGACATACCCACCCAAAAGGCAACAGCAAAAATACATAACTGAAATCCAGTTTCCTACCTCTGCACGACCTTCATAATATGCTAACATGGATTTTGTAAGCACAAAAAGCCTCTCTTTGTAATTTAAAGGAGATGTCCTTTTCTTTTGTTGAGACCTTTTAATCAGAATCTCTTCTAGGATAGCATTCATATTCATTTCAACCCCTTCCTCGATCTTTCTCCGGCCATTGAAGATCCAAATCTGTAAAAGAAGAAGCAGCAGCAGCCCTGTGAGATCCTATTTTTCAGCGATACGAATGCACAGTGAGAAACAGAAAGCAATTATCAGCACTCTTTCACCACTTCTGGTGGAAGGCAGAAATCTACAGAAGTTAAATATTAGACAGAAAGGTCCGGGCTTTGCTGAGCTGAGGGCTGCAATAACCTTACATCTCTAATTGGAGCCCAGTACTCAACTGATATGAGGAACAACAATTTTCATATATTTCACGCTTGAAGATGAAATTGATATTAGGCAATATAGAACACAGGTCTATTTATTTATTTAGAAGTTTTATATGGCCACCTAATTAACATACGAAGTCTGGATGGCTAACAGCAAGCCACAAAAGCAGTATAGTAAAACCTCTATAAGCCGAACAGAAAACATAATTAAAATTAAACATACTGTAGTATAATAACCAAGGCACCGTATAACAAACTCACCAATACAAAGTATACCTCTATTAGGCTCAGTTGTCTCCCAGCCCAATACCCGGGGGGAAAGCCAGATCTTCACAGCCTCCTGGAAGGCCGAGAGGATCGTGGCCTCTGGATCTCGAGGGGATGTTGCTCCACAGGGGTCAGCTTTCCCAGGAAGGACAGGAAACATGACTAGATGAGCTAATTCTACTTTATTGTAAGGCTACATTAACAGAATCTTGCAAGTCTGAAGGTACAAATCTCCCACCGTCTCCCTTACAGCGTGGGCAGCTAGTGAGGGTCCCTTCTGAGCCTCTTTCTCCTCCCATTACGCAGCTGTGGGCTATGCCCTCTCTTATCCAATCATTCCCTATGCTGCATCTCTTTGCCTGTCTTTTAAGGTCTTTCTCACGTATCATTACAACAGGGTAGGCGCTGCGACAGAGAAGACATCGCTCCTCAGTCCCACAAGATGGCATTGTTCAATGGAGAAGACCTGGAGCACATCCTCCCTGTTGGATCTGGTGTGACAGGCAGAAACCGTCCCCAATCACTCTAGGCTGGTGGACACATTTGAAATTTTCAGAGCATGCTACAGGCACATTCCCAAAATGACAGCCACTAAGGGCATAATCCCAAAGTACCCAAATATCATTGTTACTTATCAGTAAACAAAACCCTGGGCTGAAGCCGCTTGTTTTATTTTCTGAGAATACCCATCAGATCTTTTATCTAACAACGTGGAATTCAAAGACAGGGTTGGTTCACAGACTGATAAAGATGCAGGAAAGCATTAGATAAACAGCTTGCTACAAGTTCTTCCGTTATCAGTGAAGAGACCTACTTCCTCCCTGGATTATAGTAAGGTTGTTAGAAAGAAAATCAAAATGTTTGCCCTGTAATGTATATAGGGGTATGTTGGTACTAAATGGGAAAGAGTTCAGTTGTTGGAATTATTGTAACTCCAAGCACCACCTAAATAAGCTGTGTGTTAAAACCGTATTCACAGAAAACAAAAGAGTGTCCCAATCTGTTCCATCACAGTAGAGAATGGAAGAGCTCAGATAGGCAGGACCCGGTTAGCACTTGGATGGGCAGCCACAAGTACACCAGAAAACCAAAAGAAACCTCAGAAGACGACAATGGCAAACCACTTCTGCACTGTTGTCAAGGCCAACCTCACTAGCAAACTCAAGAACATAAGAACGAACTGAAAATTGTAAAACGTTCCCAGGCAGACGTGTGACAAGCTCACGTCTCTCACCTCCGGGCTGCCCCTCCTTCAACCCAATGACCTCCTCCTCTCCCTGGTTCCCACAGTCTCTCATAATTGTTACCACCACCCTGCACAGACAGTCAGTCATCAGGAGCCCTTGAAAAACTTATTTTTTTAGAAATGGCAACGAACACCTGCAAGCTGGCTGTCGGAAGGGTCGTGAAAGGGTTAAAGCAGCGACGCGTCTTAACTTGTTTTCGTGTAGTGGCTGGGACTCTGCTTTATATGAGGGGCAACCCAGGGTAGCCTCTTCTCTTTGCAATCTGTAGTGACTCAGTCTATTCCAGTGTTTCTCAACCTTGGCAACTTTGAGATGAGTGGGCTTCAACTCCCTGAACTCCCCAGCCAGCATGGCTGGCTGGGGAGTTCTGGGAGTTGAAGCCCACTCATCTCAAAGTTGCCAAGGTTGAGAAACACTGGTCTGTTCGATCACTTCACCATAGTCCAAGTAGTGAGGAGGAGCTGTCTCATTATTATGTGCAGAAACACATCCATCTTGCTTGCCAATTAAAGGTGTTGCTTTCAGAAACTACATTCTTTAGGGGAGAAGCTACTAGAGGGCAACCATCTTTCCTGCTGGTTATCAGTTTGTTGCTCACCTTTTGAAAATAAAGAGCTTTCATAAGGGGAGAGTTTTGTTTTTAACCAGGTAGGATAAGGAGCAGCTCAAAGTTTCACCTGCAGGCTTCAGCGACAACCTATTCAACCATGCCAGCAGCTGTAATCATGTGGGCAATGCAAAACAGAGAATGCAGCCAGCAGCAGTTTGTAGAAATTACTTAAGTGCTACCAGCTGCAGCCTTTGCATCCCTTGCTCAATCTTTGGGGGGGGGGGGGAACGCTCAAGGTGACTTCCTAAAAACTAGGGCCTTTAGAGTTAAATTAACTGTTGCTTGCAACTGCTTTCAGCCTATGCTGATTTACTCCTGTACCTTAAATAGAATTGCAAGGAAGTATTGTCAAGCTTTCCCCCTGTATATTTACAAGGATGCTGTCCAAGACAGTCTTCTAAGCAGACACCACAAGCACAGATGCAATTCAGCGTTTACAGGAATTGTTGTTGACATTAAGTTGTTCTTTTTAAATGTAATTTTGATCACCGCGTTGTATATACTCAACTCCGGAACTGAATGGAGTTCACATTCTTCCACCAAAAAAAACACCATTCTGAGGAACCTAAGTTTTCTTCATTTCAGTAATATAATTGAGGGGAGGAGAGTCAAAACTGGGAGTCAAAACTGCTTGCTGATCTTCTGCAAATCATGGAGAGATCTACCAGTACTTTCAGACCTAACTACTGTCCAAGCCCAAGCAAATGAATCAGTGACTTGGCCAAGAATAGCAAACGTTACATGGAATTAAGGCTACTCTTAGCCCCAACTTTCATTCCAGCTTTGTTACTTGCCAGAACTGGACTTTTAATTTCTCAGAAAGTAATCCATCCTGTGCAGCCCAATTTACCTCAAAAGTCTTAAGTTAATACTGTAGTGCTTCGTTGTAGGTTTGTCCTGAAAATCTCCTGGCCTAGCAGCCATACTCCTTCAAATCGTCCAACAGAAACAGTGGTTGTTGGTGTTTCACAATGTGATCCCTCCCAAATTTCTATGCTCCTCAGCTTCACCAACCCTTGTTTAGCCAGTCTGACGAGTTGAGACACCGAGGCTTTGCAACCACCACACAGGTCTGAGGGAGTTTTAAATATTCAGCTGTTCTGCCTACAAGGTTGTTTCTGCTTCTCAATTTTCAGAAAATTACTATTACTCCTTAGGCGGCTGGGGGAAAAAAAGAAGAAAGTAGGAAAAATTATTATTTACTTAATTCAATTTAGGCGCCACCCAACTCCAAACTGACTCTGGGTGGCTCACAATATAATACACCATGCAACACAATACAAAACAAGATCAGACCAGTCACCCTATACAAAAACACAGACAAAAAACTCATCCAACAAGGGACTCCACCCATCTCAACCCGAAACTTGGGAGAAGAACCAAGGTCTTCAAGGCCTTATGGAATACGAGAGACCAGAAATGAAGACGTTACTGTACTCCTTTGGAATAAATGTCGTCACAGCATTCCACACAATGCTGAGTGCACGTGGCTGTCAGAATCCCCGCAACCAATCACTTGCCCTGCTAGTTCGCTTGCTTCGTTTCTGCCATTGCAGTAGAGAGGGAGGAAGGGAGAGAAGGTTGGAATGTTAACCGTTAGGCAGGGATGGGCCATTATCTGGCTCTCAGGAATGCCCAAGGTCGTACCAATGTGGGAACCTGGGAACATCTTTGACATGCACAAGAGAAATTCAAAGACAGAAGGGGGGGTGAAATGGGAGTGAGGTAAAAGTAAGTTTTGGCGTGCGTGGGACTCAGTTCCAGCTATGCTTCTAGAGCTGTTCACTACTTTCCAATAAATGAACTTTCCTTTGAACCTGCATTGGTTTCACTGAGAGTTGCTTTCGTTGGGAACTGAGTACCGCGGTTCTTACATAGGGTTCCGATCCCATACAGGCCATAATTGCATTCAGCATGAAATTTGAAATATAACAATATAACGACAGGGCATCAAAATCATATATAATATGTTGTCATTTGAGTCTCAATGTGACTATCAAAATTAGATTATTCCTAAACCTGAAATATCAGGTGCCTATAGTTCCAAATAAGTTGAGTAAAGAAGTCTGAAAACAGGATCTTGTTATATTTCTCATTCAAAATTGACAATAATGAGAACTGCCAGCATTTCATTTAGAAAGGAAGTTGAGAGAGACGTTGAAGAAGCACTTGATACTGTTCAATAATTCTCATAATATTGTAGTGTTTGAAAAAGGCAACATGGAATACACCCCATAAAACCATAAAGCTCTCCTTTCATATCCAACCGAATATTTCAGATTGGGAGAAAACAAACTTGGCAGCCACAGACTTAATTATGTTTACTGAATGCAAGCAAGCAACCCATATTTACAAGTATGATACATATCATTTCTCAAGATGAGATAGAAACTAGTCTACACTACCTTTGTCAACCTAACCTAAAAGTGCATTGGGAATTTAAAGATATCTATAGATCTCCAATCTGCTTTTTAAAATATGGTCTCAGGACTCTATTTTCCATATGGGGAAACCATAACACTGGGAAGCTGAGTAATTCGAGCTGTCATAGGATGACTCAGTGGCAAAATTAATCTTGACTCTCAAAATCAGATCCTTTGCCTCCAACTCATAACACTAGGCAGTGGAGAAATGCCTGAAACTCCTGATATTCTTGCTTGTGAACAGAAAATAAATCATGTAACAAACACTAAGGATGGTTGCGTTCCATCCAATTCAGTGTTTAAAAAACAGTCCTTTTAAGTAATCACAATTGATATGCATCATAGGCAGGTCTGATTATTTGAAATCAAGAGGGTTCAGACAATAGTCAACGATTAGGGGACCTGGAACAACTGTGGTACAAAAAGAAATGCCATCCAACTTCTCTCTACCACTAATATAGAGGTTAGGGGGGGAAAATCACCTCTGCAGCAGAAGAACATCACTAGAGGCCTATTTAAGAAAGAATGGCTGACATGCTTCCAGCAATTTCCTTTCTCTTTTTAAAACTGTTCTTGCAGTACCACCAAGGTGTTACACGCTCTTTGATTAGATTCACTTTTTTAGATGGTAGCCAAGAGGGATGGATCTGAATTTCCTTCTGCAGACCGGTTACCTTCCCTCCGTGGCAGGGATCCCAATCCAGAAGCAGCTACAGGGAAAAGGGCCGATCAAGGAGAATTGCCTTCAATCCTTGGGAGTGTCCGATAAGCAAACTTCCACGGAGAGAACCAGGTCATTGTAATCTAGACTAGTTTATATTCATGCTTTTATTCAGGAAACACTGATCAAAATCTGAAACTAAGTCTTATCTCTTTATACCAGTAAGAAAAATAACATATATATATAGTATACTACTCTCAGTCCTACAGAAGACAACGTTCCTTTTTCTTAAGAACATGTCAAATATAAAACTTCCCTTGACAATGAACCGAACAAAAATGTCTGCACTGAAAACATCTCTTTCTGAGGAACAGGAATAAGATATGTTTATCTGCAAACATAAAACTGTTGAAGGAAGCCATAAAAAAAATGACAAGCCAAGGGAAGAACAGGCAGCATGACTAATGTAATAGGCAAATATGGATTAATTCTCTAATTCTGCCAATTTTATAAGGAACAATTTTGCTAATTTCTTCCCCCTGATAGGTTAGAAACGTTCTCGTGCAGAGTATAATTCCTGCAATGATCAGCAGTCAAATGAATAAAAAATAGCGACAGCAGCTTTTGGGGACACAAATGACCATCAATACTGTATAGCAGCCGAAGAGATTAGGATACTTAACTATTGTTCAGTTTGTGCAAAAACAATGTTTTTATTATGTAGCAACAGGCAAGTATAAATCAAAATAATTTCTGATTTCAAAAGCATTGAACAAGATCAGTTAGTGGAAATTACACAAATAAAATGTTCGTATTTGGGTAATAAAAATTAGGCTAAATTCTGTAACTTCATAGTGAAAAAAATGTGCTAATTATCTATTGCCTCCAGTTTAAGAAGTACATTAAATATATTCTCCACAATTATTCTGTAGCAATAACAACCCAACCCACATTTCTAGTATGACTGCCATATGAAATGGAAAGTGGAAAAAATGCTTCTATGAAAAAAGACTGAATTCAAATGAGGTATCAAAAAAGATATTACAGCAGATCCATCTGCTTCTGACAAAGAGAAACATTCTGAGTCTCTCCCTTGTCTTGCCTATGCAATTTCTTTTTAAGAATTAAAATAAGATAAATAACAATGTTGAGATCTTCCTGGTTCTGAACCTCAAACTTTATCCTGACACAGCTTTGTTCAGCACACAAACAGAATAACTGACTTTATTTTATTTTTTTTACAAAGGAATATGCAATACTTGTAAGCACAAACATTGTATTTAAACAAGAAGTATTTATTGAGGGAGATACAAAAATGCACTATAAAATTTGGTATAAATCCATAGCAGGGTAAATCCATCAATGTGCTGAATGATTGTACCATTCTGTTGGATTGTAACTTAAGAATGGACTGATTTGATGTTAAAAAATATTTTTAATGTAAGGAATACCTGCTGAGCCATTTAAAAAATCCAATCTGAGCAACAGCTATTAGTAAGATCCCCAGCTTGCTTTGAAGAATCAATCAAGTTACTCAACTTCAAATTCAGAAGTAAGTTGATCAAACCCTTCTCATTTGGTTCTAAAGACTGAGCTTCACCCATGGCATTTGAAGGCATCAGAGGGCCTGGTGATCTTCCCTTGCTGCCCACCAGGATTTCTGCTCTATGGGGTTTAAATAGATTTCATTTATTTTAAAAGAAACTTTATTTCTAAGGATTTCTCTGGGATTAAGCCCCAAAGACCTTCTGGTCAACAGGTTTTCTGAGACTGTCCATACCAATTAAGTAAGCCATTTGTAAGATTGCCCATAAAGCGTTCTTGAAATTCCAAATGTATTCCTGGGATCAAAATATTGGGGATCCCTCCTTTAACACTGCCTCTGTTTTTACGAGATACATTTAGATGACATGTAAACCTATGTGCATTTTTCTGCAAAGGGCTCCAATGATTCAGGTGACTTCACTTCTAATTAAGCACATGCTGGATTGCACTACTGTTCTGGATCTCAGGAAAATTGGCGTCATGTTGTTGATTTTGGTTCCTTCAGCAACCCATTAGTGTTAAAATCTTCTGTAGCAGAAAATAGCAGTCCTTCTGAGAGTGAAATGTTTACAGGCTACAAAAACAAAGTACTTCCCTTCCCAAACGAGTGTACTCCAGAAGTGTTGGCTGGAAGTTATGAGGTGTTGACCCTAAAACTTCTAGAGGCATAGACAACCGTCACAAGCCATGATGGCATCAAAATGACCCATGCCTCATTGCACCGTTTTGCAAATTACACAATTACATAATTTGCATGAGTTGCATCATGACATCTGTCAAAGTACATAAATCTTATCATTTGTGTGATATCACGATGCACGTCGTCATCATCATCATCATCCCCCCCCCGCCCCCGCCACGCAGGACATTATTTATGGAAAGCTATTGTTCTATAACTGATACACAGAAAGTAAAGAAGATTTTTTAAAAAGGTTTATGACCCTCTATCTACTGAAGCGGCATTGTATTGAGAGATTTTTCAAAAGTTTGAATCTTTTCCCAGGAAATACTTAGGAGCAGTTAATTATCTTAAACATGTAGAAACCCTCGAAGTAATTATTCCCAAATTCAATGTTCTTAGAGTTTCTGGCAATCAACGGAAGTTAGTTTATTAAGCCCTACTGGACTAAAATTTGGTGGCCTATAACTGGCTTAATGAACAGACCTAAGTCCTAAATTGATCAAGACAAAAATTGTTAATGCACAAATGAATATATGCCAGCTGTAAGTATTTCAGTCAGGTCCTGACTGAACCAGCCGCTGCCAGTGTGCAAAATGAAACAGCCAGCCAACGTTGGGTCCCATGAGCAACTTTCATACATACCCAAGTAACAAGCCAATTAGCAGCCTTGCATCTACAAGGTACAGCTTGTTAGCACTTCCTGCCTCTGCAAAAATTTCCTGATGCTTAAATGAGATCTTTTCCGTATTCCACTCACTCGAGTTTGGCTAAAGTCTTGACTGGTGTGTTGTCAGGAATAAGGCTTAAAGTGTACAATACCCAGATCGTGCTTTGCTGTGCTCACTCCCAGGAATTGAGATCTGAATACACCTGACAGATTTGGACTGGTACCTATTCCTACGTGGCACACCCAGAGACATCGAATTACTTGCCAGACGTGGCAAGCAAGTGCTGAGAAAGATTCTAGCATATCTAGAAAACCCCGAATAAGGGAGGACCACTCTTGTCCATTGCATATATTATTATCCTGTAGGAAGCGGTGGTGATGTTGGTTAAAAAAAAGGTGATGAATGTAAATTTCAAGTTCCTAAGGATTTCAGATTACCTTTTTCAAAAGGGGAATAAATTTTAGATATATATGATTTAAATGATGGGTTCAACAAGATGTCTCATGAATAGCAGCTTCCATGTTCTGTGTCATTTCTGGCCCTTTACCACAGCAAACTTAGAATAAATTTTGCAAAAATAAAGCTTATCATTTGAACTATAATTCTGTATGCTACAGAATTCATCTCAACACTTCCTTCCCATTGCTTTCAGTAGGAGGAGAGCATTTGAAAAAACAGGAAGTGGACACAAGATAGAAATGTAGCTCTCTGCCTCTGCTCTGGTTGAGCTAAAATAAGCAGGGTCTGGACTACAAAAACCGTTTTGATGCATTTTCTGAATAATAGGTATTTTCCTTTACTGGATGAATAGTGATTCCTTGAACTTCAGCAGCTGACAATTAAGAAAAGTAGTTTAGCTATCTAGGTTGGACTGTTCTTCTCAAAACAGTTGTAATATATACAGCAAATAGTTTAACTAGTAGTTTAATTATTTTTAATTAATGGCCATCACTGGCTGTTTGGTCAAGTTCTCCACAAAGAGGTAGCTGCTGCTATTACCAGGTTATTTTTCTGTAGTTCCACTTAAAAAGTATCTCCCAAATATAGGTCCCATTCCTACATAATATGAGAACTGAATTTTGATATGAAAATAAACAGAATGTTTATTCCTCTCCACAAAAGGAAACTTTAAGGGAAACAAAGGTCATGTTAACTGAAAGTGAACTCTTTTCTTTTCTTAGAAATTACCTCCATTTCATAACTGAAGTTATAAATGCAACTGTTAGGCATAAAGGAAAAGCCTACTTAACATTATCAGTTGCCTGCTTATAACATTAAGTGGTAATTTATATCTCAGGATGCTCTGAACCATTATAGCTGGAGATTTCTGTTTCATTTCATAAAATGCTTTCCTATAGGATAAATTCTAACAATTAGCTACCACTTCAACAGGTGACCATGCCTGCCTGGCTGACTTTGGGCTCAGAAGCTAAGCAGGATCAAGGATGGTTAAGACTTGGATGGGACAACTCAGGAATTCTGAGGCTGGAGGCCAGACTAGAAAATTGAGAAACTTCCTTGAAAAAGGTTGAAAACTGCCCAGATCTCAACTTACTTTTATCTTTTATCATCAAGTACATAACAATAAGCTATAGGGAAATAAAATTAAATATATGCATGGCTGAGCACTAATAAACCTAAATGGGCATTTTCTTGGTTTAGTTTAGTTTTTAACTTTTTTATTACGAACGGCCCGAGAGCTTCAGCTGTTGGGAGGCTTAAAATTTTTAATAAGTAAAATACCGGATCGAAATAATGTGCTTCAAGATGGAGAGTGTACACTGTAACCCTTCCTACATATTATAGAGTTATTCCAACTTTTCTTCCTTAACAGATTTACTCTGCAAAGAAAAACAATGGCAGAAATGGAAGAAGGAAGAAGAGAGGCAAAGTTGCCTTGGCCCCTTTTATAATCCTGCTGACTGACTACATAGGAGAAGCCTCACCTGGAAACACCTCCAGGGACACTTCAACGCTAATACCTGAAAACTGGCTGGATATTCTGTCTGGAACTAATGAGCGTTTGACACAGAATATAGCCGTGCACTGCATGCACTGCTAACTTTTTACATGGACATCAGAATGAATGGGGTTCTCCATTCTTCCAGGCTGGAAGGCAAAATTACCATTCGGAAGAAGTATTATGCCTGTCTTCCTAAAAGGTTGCCAGGATTGGTACAGTTAGTCACAAAAGGTGGAAACTGTGATGAACGTAACCACTGGCTTAAACGGAAGACGGAGAACCTCAGAATATAACGCCCCTCTTTCAAATTTGCAATTTTCTGTTCTAACCTCTACCCCCACCCTCTTAGCAATGCAAAGCAAAACAGGAAAACTAAAAGATGACCATGTACACCCAAATCCTAAATGTATAGGCAAGTTAAGATCTGAACTCTACATCCAAATGTACCCACCATTTTATGTCAAATTCAGACTCATTCTTTCAGTGTTCGCCCCCTTCCCCTCTGCCCCCCATCCCCAGCCTGAGGTCACCTCATCCAGTCCATCATTTCTCTTGCTTTTAGGATCATGCTCCCTAAACTTTCCCTGAGGTTATCTCCTGGTGAGTTTAGACCTCCTTACAGCCTGACCTGTCACCTGGCCATAGAGTTCAAACCGGCTAATTGTGATTCATAGTGAAAATGAAACCTTCCAACCTCGCTCTTTGAGGCCACGCTGAAAGAGAAGGTGGAAAGTAGACTGAGTGGGTGTGTTCGGCCATCACTCGTGTCCCTGCAGTGTTAAAGCAGGGCGGGAAACCTATGGCTCCAGGGTCACTTATGGTTTCCAGTCCTATGCTTTACCACCCAAGAACCCTCTCCAAAATGCAGCAGCATGAATACTGAGAATCAGCAGCAGAATTTCCTACTATTTTACAATAAGAAATGCATTAAAACTGTGATGTAATCTCCTAAAATACGTTGTACGTATTTAGTAACATGTATGAAGTGTAGATTGATGGATTTACTTCTATAATTTACAAAAAGTCCCCAACTTCACGTCCAAAAAACTGGAAAAAAAAGAAGCAACTAACCAGACCAAAGGCAGAGGAAACCAAATCACCTTTCGTTTCTTTGGTTTAAAATAAGGATTGGATCACCTGATTTTGTCTTCAGAATCTAGAACTGCTTCAGTGCCAAATAAGATTCAGAGCAGCTGTTAAAAAAAAAGCTTGTCTATACATACATACAGTGCCCCCTAATCCCCCGTCATTTCTCTGTTTGTATGGGGCGGCTGAGCATGTGCACTTTGGAGCAAACTGAATGCAGCAACCACCTACACAAAGTCTTGTAATCCTTTGTAAGACATTCAATTAGTCTGTATAGAGGAAGTGGCTATAGCAGGGACAAAATCGCGCGTAAGTTGTTTCAAGGCACGGTGCGCCGTACGCCAGTGTGGTGTAGTGGTTAAGATGCTGGACCGGCTCTGGAGAGACCCGGGTTGAAGGTCACCATCAGCCACAGATACTCACTTGGTGACTTTGGACCCTCAACACAAGCTATTTCAAATTCAGGAAAGAGTGTTAAGGACACTACCTGAGCTCAGGTAGAATAAAAGTAATGAAGGAAAATCTACCAGATCCTACTTTTTATTTTAATTAATTAATTAATTAATTTTTATTTTATTTTTAATATGCTTGGAAGAAGGAACAAGAACAAAATGTAACAGCACTGAGTAATAAATGTCAGCATTCAATCATAGGTTATATATTACAGTCAATTTATCAAGAGAAATTACTATTAGAATAACTGACATAATCTTCCCAGATGCAATAGAAATATGATTCATCCCTTTGAGAAGCCAGTATTTGAATTTTATCAGTCACTTTTTCCATAAGAGCAATTGTCCATTCTTTTGCATGCCAATTATTCAATTATAAGTTATCCAGAAATGACCAGTTTGGAGCAATTCTCAATTTTGTAGCCAAAGGAAGACTACAATAAGCTCCCTTTTGTTTAATTTAGAGTCATCTCCCTTAAAAATAATGCAATAATCCCAACTCTAGAACATATTCTACTTTTTGTTTAGTTATTATTCTAACTCATTCATCAATATTTTGATGAATAACTGTGGGCTATTTGTGCTAGTCTAGTTGTAGTTAAAGGCCAGTGATGTAATATCTCCCACCGCTCCTCTTGTACGGAAGCTGATAGAAAATCACCTGATTTTCAAAGTGTTTGTCCCTTGGTCTCGTCCAGCTGTTCTCCTAAATCTGTATCCTACAAGCTACATGCATTTATACACACCTTGATCATTTGTTTCTAGTGGCTCTGACTTGGGTGAGCATTTATAACAACCAAAACTTAAAAGCTGACTATGATGCTTGGACTCAGGATCTTGATTTGCTGCTCCTAAGCAAATTAGGATTTGCAAATTAAGAGAACGTTGGTTTATTATCTTAGCCTGTAGTGGAAAAAAAAATAGTACAGAGTATTTTTTATTTCTAATTAACTTTTCAGCTTAGATAAGCAGAAATAAAGGTACTATGTGTGACATGCAGCTATTTCACTAAGAATGAGGATGCATCAGTTTGTCTCCCTTCTTCTGTGAAAGGGGCCACCGGGTGTTTCCAAAAGGCAGACTGATTGACTGGGCATTTGTTGATATGATTTATATGGCCAACAGTGACTCTGAGCAGCATATAAAATTAAAACAACACTTAGATTAGATATATACGCAAGGTACATCACAATATAATGGAATAAGTTGAAATTAACATAGTAGTCACGACAACTGGTGCATAATCCAACTAGTTGGGATCAAATGAGTAATTTCACCATGAACGTATTAGGAACAATAAATGAAATCTCAAGAAATGCCATTGTCTGGACGCTGAACAAGGTATAAGAAAACTTATGATAATTTTTAAGAACGTCTACCACCAAATCCAGGAGGAAGTGCGGATTTCTGTGGCGCTAGTTGAAATATAGCAATTCATCTTCCTAAAAGTCAGACAGACCCAGATCTTCAGGGCTGCAACAGACTCATCTTTCTTTCCATCTCATTGTCACAATTCACCCAAAAAAAAAAAGACGATATCGCATGACCAGAAAAGGTTCTGAAGCCCTCCCTGCCTCTATTCCCACACCGTATCTTCTTACGGTTCTCTGTTCTGGGCATTTTTTCCCATTTCTGTATCATTTATACAAGGAAGGGCAAAATGCTGAAATAACAGACAAAGGCGATGAAGGGAAGTGTCTGAGTGACTATAAGAGAGCTATGGGGCACAGCCACACATCCCCTAACTTCAGACCGAAGATGCCTCACTAAGCATTCTTCAAGGACCTCCTCTTTCAGACTGCTAAAGAAACGGTGGACCGGGATCTTTTCGAAGGTCTCTTTAGCTGGTCCTCCTGCACTGCTTTCTCTGGCAATCTTAAAGTGGCATTGGTTCTTTTATGTGACCGGCTGGTCAGACTCATGTGGAAACAAATGCCCGGCAGTCAAGGTGCATGTTATGGTCTCCTCTAAGTCTGAAGAGACGGACTTTGGTCCATCAGCCCAGAGAGAGATGGCAGGCAATCAGTCAGCCGAGGCAGCTTCCAGGGTCAGTGAACCTCAGCAGGTGGGAATCAAGTCAGAGAATGAGGGGGCCGATCCAGATCCAAGAACTCACCAGGAACTACGACATGCAGAGCAGAGGGGGCCAGCTTGTCTCCTCAAGAAGAGAAGGTGGCAAGTCCCTAATAAAACCATGCCAGTGACTGGGCCTATGTAACAGTCTCTTTCTCCATTTTTTGGAAATGATATTTCCATCTTTGGCCTTTGGCTTCTGCACAATGAACCTCCGGCAACGCCTCTGAACTGGACGCTAGGGATCCCTGGACGTCTCTGTTTCCACATCAGTTCATTCTCTTCATCAGCGTGCTTTGACTTAAAGGCATAGCGCATATATCTCCTGGCTCTTGATGTGCAACCTTTCAGACCAAGCATGATCTCTGCCACTCATATCCCCCAGTTTATAACTCCACCATTAAGCCACTTGTGAACTTGTTACTTAAAGGCTCTTAATGCAGGACGGTGCTGCAATCAGGGAATTTTTTCCAGACAGATTTGACAGGCAGGTCACACCAGGATCACTAGACCAGTACTCAACTTTAAAGGTTCTGGTAGGTGGCTAAACCCACCACTCTGGCCACCAGGATTTGCCTCCTTCCCCAGCCAGAGCCACCCACGTTGGGGGAGTAACGGATGGCTGCTTTTCTGCCAGCATGGAAGTCCACCAACTGCTGCACCTCACTTGCCCGAAGTAATCTGTCAGGAGAGGACCACTTGCTGGCCTCACGGCCAAGGCAGAGTGGCGACCGGCTACGCAGGCAAAGCAGATTGCGCCGTCACCCAAACCAAAGGAAAGCACATCAGGCTGTCTGTCCGAACGTGCCCTTATGGGTCGGATGCCGCTCAGTCCTCCCACAGAAAAGAACGGCCAGAGCCCTGGGGAGGAACCACCAAGAACCGCGACCGTTGCCTCCAGCAAATGTTCCTCCACCAACAAGCTCTACCAGTCACATCCCACAGGCAATACCCATCATATCCACTTTGGCCAAACTTCTGTCACTTAAAAGTAGAGAAAAAACAGCAGAAATACAAAGTAATTGCGTGGGGCAGAACAGAAAACTGCACCCAGCCATCTGCACCGAGCCCCCTTCGCCTACCTTCCTCCTGCTCCTCTTCCTCCTCCATTGGTGTCTGAGCCAGCCCAGCATGAGGGATGCGCAAGCGGATAAGTAATTCTGCACTCACTGCCAAAAGCTATTTGAAATGAGGGTCCTTCTCTAGAAAACAGGGCTTGTGCAATGACGCTTCTGGCCCATAGAGCCATCCAATACGTTGTACGAAGGTTAGAAGACCAAACCTCAGGGGAGCTGAGGCCAAGATGAACAGCAATCAGAAACAAGGCATGTGTGAGGGGGATAAATAACTTTTGAGGAAGAGGGGGAAAACCACTTGTATACCATGTGACTGTGAGAAAGAGGAAACAGCATGTGGTAGGCAGAGGAAACATGAAGATGGACATCAGCGGTTTAGCAGTCTAGTAGCCCAAATGAAAATTGTATGTGATGGCTCAGCATATAAATATCCATGTGCTTCTTAAAATGAACATAAAAAAGATTTTGTATCAGCTGTAACAGCAGCCCTAGAAAACAGTCAAACAGAATAATTTCAACCATTATCTCTACTCTACTTGCTTTGATGGATCTACATGCCGAAGGAGGAAGAAATAGCAAGAAATAAACGTCTACTGAATGCTGACTGTGCTATAATAAACTAAGGAGATCTGAGGAGGTGACAGGATATTGTCTGAGATGCCATTAGAAGAATAACGCCGCAGAGCTATGACCACCTTCTCTGATTCTGTCAAGAGAGGGAGTAAATCAGAAGACAAACCAGAAATGGCTCTTTCATGGGGTAGGAAATGAGGGAATGACCATTTCCCTCTTGCCCTGGCCTCGGTCTAGATGTCTAGTTGTGGTCTGTGGCAGAAATGCCTCTCCGTAACCGGCACATCCGCGCCAGCCCTTTCTGAAGAGCGCAGCAGATCTGATCTAGGACCACTGCAAGTACTTTCCACGGGATTGCTTATAAGGAGTCCTTGCTAATTTACGTGGGGTAGAGAATAGCCAAGTTTATAACAAGGGGTATGCAAATCCCATATTGAAAACAACAGACCAACCTGCAATGGCTACCCACTGTGGGACCCAGTTCAGAGTTGCTAAGCGTTCTTGAGATCAGAGTATCTGAAGATCCCCCTTCTCCCAGGTGAGCCTGCTCACCCACCAAGATCGTCACCTGAGGCCCCCGTGTGCCTCCCAGGGTCAAAGAGCCTTCAGCTGGGAGCACAGAGACGCCCCGATGTTCCCCAACTTTCTTCGGAGGGAACGCCACCTCCCTTTTCGATAACTTACAGTCATATGCCCAACCTCCTCGCTTAGGAAGCCTTATCAAATCTGCATGACTTAAGCTCCTGAAATTAAACCTGCTGCACCAAACCATCTCGGATCTTAGAGGATGCTACTTGTTTTCGTAAGTGCCTTTTTCATTTTGCCACTTTTCTTTATTTTGACTTTACTTGTGTTCAGTTTATTATTGCTAGCCAAGACATTTTGAAAGGAAAAATAGAATACAATTTTCAACTTCTAAAAAATAAAAATTGGGAAGGGGGCAGGAAGGGAAGAAGGAATGCCTCTCAGAAATTTAAATTATGGAAAAGCCAAAGAAGCACAAGGAAGTAGAAGAGTCAGGCAATGGAAGGTAGCTCTCTTGCTTAGAAACAGAGGCATTCTCATGTTGAGTGGAAATAAATCACCAGCTCGTTATTCTGAGTAGGTTATGCTTATAGAACGCTTTTTATAAACGAGAGAACAAAGATAACAGCAAGATTGAAGCAGATATTGCAAACTGATCGTTTACTATTATTTTAAAAGTTCAAACGCTTAAACTCATTTCTAAACATGAATATATAAAAGTCTGTAAAAAGAAGGTCTGCACTAAGTCAACATCTGAAAACACTGTTTTCAGTTATTACTGCACTGTACTTTGAATATCTACAAAAATAACTTAGTCTTGTGCCTGTCCATGTATTAATAACTCCACTGGTAGCATTTTGATTTCTATCACTTGCAAATTTTCTTATCTCTGCACTGTTGGCAGCTATGTGGAGAAAAATCAGTACACCACATGGCAAGTAACTGAGAAGAAGAAAAGCAACCCCCCCCAAAAAAAAATAAAGGGAAAAAGGGGCCACGTTCTTGGCCTATAACATTTTTTCAAAACAGATCCCCAAAAGGTGAAGTTTCTACAAACCACTCAATTAAACCAACAGGAAATGTAAGCAAGACAAACGGAAGTATTTCTTCACATGGAACGTAATTAATATATCACACTTCCATTACACAGGATAACCACTATGATGTGCCATTCAACATAAACAAGCTTAATTCGTGAGCCTAAAATATGGGCTGAACAAGGAACACATCTAGGATCTCCAGGCTGGATACTGCCAGCTACTAGCAGCAATGGCCAGAGAATGCCTTTGGGTGGCATTGACCGATTCACCAGGACACTTGGCACTGTTGTTTTCAGAAGCTGCGCTGGCCCTGGGACGCTCTGACATCCAAACGGATTATTCCTGGGGGAATGACAGCCATCCCTGATTTAAAACAAATGTAACCGCTTCATAACAGGTGGAATATCACTTAACGAGGCAACTGAACCAAGCGTCCGACAAAATCTTTGGACTGACCTTCCTTCCCTCCTTCCCTCCACCAAGGCTCTGATTCAAAAAGCGTGTGCCGTTCTGGATGTCATTTGATTTTGCTCATTAATTCCACAGCCATGGCAAATAACACAGAAGGCCAAATGGAAACATGCAGAGTCTTGAAACACAATTCCCAAGAGTTCAGCAGAAACCCCCAACGCCACTTTCTGAAAGTGACCATCTTATACTGCTATTTATAACAATGGAACCACTGCGAAACAGTATTTACAATGCTCAACTAAAGCAGCCTGTCCTAGGAGTAGACAATCTCTTTACAACCAGGAGTCACCTTCAAGGAAGAGGGTTTGCAGTTGGTGTAATGCCAACATAATGTCACACAATGGATGAGGCCAATTTCTTCTACCACAGCATTTCTCAACCTTGGTAACTTCAAGAGATATGGACTTCAACTCGCAGAATTCCCCAGCCAGCATGCTGGCTGGGGAATGGCAGTTGAAGTCCGTACAACGTAAAATTATCAAGGCTGAGAAACGCTGTTCTAGAGTGTTGGCTTTTGGAGGATGTCTCAGTGAAGCATTATTAGGTATGCCAAATCTATCTGAATGTTTCCAGCATTTACTTCTTCAATTTCCTTCAGAAAACTGGCGAGGAAACGTACCACCAAGTTTATGTGATTTGCTACTGAATTTAAGTAGCATAATGTTTGTGGCCATAAAAAAAGTTTAAGGAATCATATACACCCCTCTCCTAGAAAGTACATTATTTAGATCCAATGGAAGAAATCATTAAACACAATGCATTACACCGTTGCAAACGGTTGCGTACAAAACCCGCCATCTACTTTCATTCATCTGCAAGGCCGGCTGTAGCTGCAGGACAAACAGCGTTCAAGCAGATCTTAGTTGTTTGTACTGTTCGTACCTGTTTCCATAGATATTTTTATATTTCTTGAGCTTGTTTTTGCTCTTTACGATGCTGGATTGTCCTAATTTGGTTCACAAAAATGGATCAGGACTGAAAATTAATTAATGGAAAAGTACAAACAGCAACTTCAGTCCTGGACAATAATGAGGAGGTTCTAAGTGTCGTTACTTACTTTTACAGGAGCTTATTATTATTACATCTGCTATGCCAGTTAGAACTTTGGTCTCACATAAGCAAACCCAAAAGCAAAGTGTGAACAGGAAATACAACAATGACTGTCTAAAATTGGATTTCACTGGGCTGGAGGTCCATTCCCCAACTCCCACGCAGTCCTTTGAGGTATTATGTTCTGAAACTTTGTCAAATAGGTCAAATGCCATGAAGCTAAAGAGTTATTATTATAAGGGATGAAATGTATACAATAATTCAAGTGGAAAATAAATAATTTTGGCTGAATTTTTTGGTACAAAATTTAATTTAAAAAGCCCTTAAAATAAGAAGGATAAGAAAGTACACATAAATGTTAACTATAATCATTATCTTATACACTGAAAATGTAAACTCTGGTTCTCTTGAAGATAAAAGTGTATGTGCTTAAGTGAGCGGTCCTTGCATTTTCTGAATGTTTATTTAGAAATCCATGATAGCAGAAAAGTTAAGAAATGCTGCCTTAAGCATATAGGACTTATGCCTCACAGGAAATAATTACTAAAGGTAAACGGTAGATGATGCTCTTCCTTTTCCTTCAGGGGAAGCCAGAAGACCAGAGTAGTACTCCACTAGGACAGCGTTGCTAGCTGGGGAATTCTGGGAGCTGAAGTCCATACCTCTTAAAAGTTGCTGAGACTGAGAAACACTGCTCTAGGAACAACTTGTTGAGAGGAAAATTGGCAAACTCTCCTTGTACACGAATATAATATCTGCATTCTGCACGTGGTCATCGGATTCTCTACATCCTATTCTAGAAATTATATGAAAGACATATATGGAAACTATATGGTTTTTGATGGAACCGAATTGTAAAAGTTGGTCCGTTTCCAGCACACAAAATTGGACCAAGAAGGGCAGCTAAAGCCCCTCAACTGAAATGCCACGTCCTTCCCACATCTCTAAAGAGTCCTCCAACAGTGCTTGTTATGTCATTTCCTACTTATGCTTTTGAGTTGTTTTTAAGGGCATCGGTTAAGTCAAATCTCGATTAACATTGTAAGTTCCTCTCCATCAAAGAAAACGGGGACCATATTAAAACCACAGCTATCAAAGTACTTTTAGGTGTCACCACAACCAAGTTCTCAAGTAGCAGGATGACTCCTAAACGTTCAGCCTGTTTAGTCAGGAGGGTTATATCCCCATCAGTCACAGGAAAACCTACCCAGAAGACTTAGCCCTATAACCATCACGTCTAGTTTGCTCCTCCTGCTGTTGTCTTTCCTATGGTCAGAAGTCAAGGATTGCACTTCATGGCTCATGAGCTTCCTGCAGCCCCTGATTCACTTTTTATAGCTTCCAGACCCCCAAGATCATGACGAAATTCAGTGGCAAGCTGTAGCATGGATTCACACCAATTTGGGGTCAGAAATAAAAAGAGAGAGAGAGAAACTGAATTAAGTTCAGATATACTTAAAACAGTAGAAAGAAATGTTTAAGTCTCTTCCAGCAACACTATGTCACCTGTGGCCTCTGGAGCTGAACTTTTTTTAAGCATGACTTCTCTCCCCAAGATGAAAAAAAAAATACCATTATATATAAGTTGCCATGTTAAAATAAAACCTAAGGCAGAATCTTACATGAAAATAGTCAAATGTGTGTAGAATCTCCAAAATTACTAGGTTTATTAGCATTCATTACTGACACATTTTCCAGCAATCCAAAGGTGTGATATACACATAAAAAGGAAGAACTGTGAAAATTACCAAAAATATATGAGGTTGAAACTTCAATACTTCCTATTGCTTAAATGTCAAACTTTTTTTTTTCAATTAACAGTGACTTGTTTCACCAGCTATCATGAAAACTGCTGTGATGAAAATGTTCTATCTGTACTTATGGTTTTGTTATTCAGGTATATTGTTTTTTAAACTTTCCAACCCAATGGAATGTTAGAAAGGAAAGGCTCCTTCCATCTGTCTGTCTGTCCATCAGCAGGATAACTCTCCAAAAACTGAACAAGGGGGACCAGATTTGGGGCAGGGAGAGAAGTCAGCAAAAAAAAAAGATTAAAATTGAGTTAAAAAATGGGCCGAAGGCAGCCAGGAAAACATTTCAGGGGGAAAAGATCCCCCAATGCACCTTGATGGGAAAGGTGTTAGGGCAGCCCATTGGAACGCCGCCATTTTGCCACTCTGTGTCTCCTCCCTCCTGATCGCATGACCCAGAATAAAGCATAGGCAGCCCACCCCGGGCATCCCAATTCACACACAGACAGAAACACGGGTGCCCAGGCTATATGACTTGATTGCACAGAGGAAAATATAAGCGTTCTCCAGAAGCCATGCTCTGCACAACTCCCCTCTCTTGTTGAAATCACAATCTCTCTACGTTGGGCCGCACACCTTATTCAACTTTTATGGGAAAACAGGGGTGTTGAGTCTGCATTCACTGCGGCTTACTTGCCGTGACATTAAACGAGGCAGGAGGCCTTACAATGCCTCATGGTGGGGATGGCGTGGAGGGCGTCCCACCTGGGTCTCTTCCTCGTCTGCGGCATTAGAGCCCGTCTGGGACTCTCTCGCGGAATCCGGGGCACAAACGTGGAAGCAGGTGGGTACATCTGAGGTGGACTTCATAATTAGTGGCTGTAAAGAAAACCTACACCAGCTTGGCGCTCTTGAGGTATGACGGAGTTCAGTTTCCAGGCATTTAACAAATTGCCTGCAGAATCTAAGAATTTCCACCAGGCAACCAAACTAGTCCCAGTAAAAAAATGACCTGCTGTAGTCATTTTCCGGGATTTATCTGCAAGGCTACGTTGTGATGGATTCCCAGGGGCGAAGTCTGAAGGATAAAGGAATCTAAAGTGGGTTAAGGGACAGTGTCCACAAGGCACCACATCTTATCTACCACTTGACCTCCATCAATGAAAGAACCTGCTCTCTGGACAATGGGAATGAACTTGGATCCAGGAAGAGGTCTGCATACAGCAGTGTTGTCCAAACTTGGCCACTTTAAGATGAGTGGACTTCAACTCCCAGAATTCCCCAGCCAGCATGGCTGGCTGGGGAATTCTGGGAGTTGAAGTCCACTCATCTTAAAGTGGCCAAGTTTGGACAACACTGGCATACAGGCACTGCTTCGTATCTCTAAAAATTTCATAGTTGGGTATCTCTAAGAACTTCATATAATAGAGATAGAGGACAGGTTCCATTTTTCCAAGTGGGATGCTAAGGCAGAAAATGAAGCAGCGTTTCTCAAAATTCTCCCTCCTCATTAAAATATTATGAGTTATATACTGTACCTGGCATTCTTAGTGTCTTTAATGTCAGCCCCTAGATAGCCACCCACAGATCAGACATTTGGGTTATGTATCCTACTGCCATCGTTTTTATTTATTTATTTATTTATTTAGTCATATTTATATGGCCACCCATCTCACAGGCAAGTGACTCTGGGCAGCATACGACCAAGCTAAAAACAATATATACAAACAAATATTAATACTGTTATTCTTAATTTAAAAGCTTAAAATTATAAAAGGCACAAAACTAAAAAAATAAAAAATATATATACTGGGCGAAGAACAGGTGTTAATTACACTGGAGCCATCTCAATATTTCGCCAATCCCCTGGGATCCCCAGGCCTGATGACCCAACCAGGCCTTGAGAGACTTCCGGAAAGTTGAAAGGGATGAGGCCAGCCTCTCTTCGGGGGGAAGAATATTCCATAAAGCGGGAGCCACAGCAGAAAAGGCCGGTCACCTAGGACACGCCAAGTCAAGCTTTCTAGCCAACGGGACCCACAGCATGCCCTCTCTCTGCTAGATCTGGTGGGACAGGCAGATGTAATAACCCAGTCCCATGCTATGTTAATCATAGCTTACTAAATAAACCACAGCTGGTAGGGGTTACCCCAATGCACTAAAAAAAGAAATCATATTTTTAACTTTGTGTTATACGTAGACACGCCAGTCTATGGGGTATGTATTCTCGCCTCAGTTCCTTACCTTTAATAAAAACGGAACCGTAATGACCTACCTCATCAGCATTACTTCAGCTGTCTGTATGGATGGATGGATTTTCCACAGTTGCCTTGATAGGTTTTTTATTCTGGTTATTATTATATTATTTTGTTATTATTTTGTATTGGTGCTTTAACTGTTAGCCAACCAGAGTTGTACTTGTAAGGTGGGTGGCCATAATAATCAGTTAAATAAATAAAATAAATAAATCACAACCCAGCTGGTCTATGTTTGGCAAACACTGTCCATATCTACCCAGAAAACTGGGCTGGATAAATCACAGTTAAATAAATCGTGGGTGAGCATGACATACAAACACGGCCTCCGATGGCCAACAAGATGAAGAACATAAACTGGGGGTCACCATTAAGAAGCTGTCTGGTTCCTGCAGGGGGTTAACTGACCTTCCAGTTTTCAGTCTAAACGCCTGAGTAGGGCGTCTGTTATTACGGAATATCTTTGCTGGCTATTTCAGCAGGGCAAGGGCTGAGATTTTGGATTCACCATCGTTCTCAATGGTCCTAAACTTGCAATTTAGGCTACGTGGTCAGCAAGTGCTAGCTCACTCACAGTAATATTGAAATCATCGTGTTTCTTTTAATCAGAGAAGAGAATCACCAACGTGGCTATAATATTTGCCTGGACATGAATTGAAAATGTGTGGGAGGTCCTTAACCAGTTGAACTTCCATCATAAGGCAATTAAATTCAAGCTGAGCTTTACAAAAATGTTGAGCAACTCTGTGGATAAAAGTAACAAGGACCTTAACAAGAGCTAAAGAAAGCCATTTCATACACACCAATTACCTATTTTTAGAAAAGAAAATTCTGGTATTTGTCTTCCCTAAAATCTAGCTGTTGGAAAAGTCTTTCAGGACAGTTTTTAGCGTTTGCCCGCTCTTAAGCTGTGAAATATTGATTCCTTAAGTCATTCAAATATCAGTTTTGGAAGTCGTTGAATGAAGGAAGATGTTTATCCTAGTGCAAATGCGCATAAATATGGTTCTGCCTTGAAATAAAGTAGCTCACCCTGGCAAAACACGCTATTCCCTTTCCGAGTTGCTTAAAAAAGCCGTGTGAAATCGTTATTTCTCCCCAGGGACAGGGAGCGGATACTGAACATTGGTCTTCCCAGTTCCAGCCCAGCATCTGGACGCGGTCGGCCGCCTCGAGGGCAGCTGCCCTCGGCCCAGGCCTCCGGGCCGCTGAGGAAGCCGCCCGAGCCAGCCGCTGCACCGCGCTGCTCTGGCGCAGTTCTGGTCTGGACGCGCACCTCGGTTGGCACCTCCTGGCTCAGGGACCCAGAGCTCTCGCTTGTAACTTCCAGGTCCCGCAGCCGGAGACCCCGAGCTGGCCACCACGTCGCCTCTCCCGCCCAGGCAGCCTATTCAGCCACGGGGTGATCCGGAGGGCTCTTCCCCGGGCGGATGCCACTCGAAGCCTCCGCGGCTCGGAGCCGCAAGACCGACTCCCCCGCCAGGCAGAGCCGCCGCCGCCGCCGCCCGGCAGGCGCAGCGGGTGCAGCGGAGGGCCGAGCCGCGGGCAGCCCGGGCGCCGGGGCAGCCCACCTGCGCCGCCGGGGCCAGCGCGCCCGCAGACGCGCCCTGTCCTCGGCGGCCTCCGGCCCCCGGAGGGGCTCGCCGGAACGGAGCCGCCGCGTCCTCCTACCTGGCTGGGCGCAGCGGGACCTGCTGGCGGCGCGGAGGGCACGCAGCTGCTCCGCGGGGGGACCCGGCCGCCGCCGCCGCCGCCGCCGCCTTCTCCGTGCCCTGCGCGGCGGGAAGGCGCTGGCAGCCTCGCCCTCCCCGGGCAGCGCCTTCCGCAGGAGCTGTTTTCGGCGCGGCGCGGGGCGGGGCGGGGCGGGGGCAGCTGCGCCTCGCCGCAGCCGGAGGAGGAAGCGAGCGCTGCGGAACTTCGGCTCGCGCGCACCCCCCCCGCGCCGCCCAGGCAGCCTCCACCTGCCGCGCCCCGCCCGCCCCGCAGGGAGGAGGGGGAGGAGGCGCCGCGGCAGAGGGGCAGGGGCAGCCCGGGAGGCGGCGCCGAGCGGAGCGGGCGGCGCATTCGGGGAGGGGGCGCGGCGAGGGGCGGCGGGGCGAGCGAGCGCCCCGCCGCGAGCGGGCAGGAGGGCGACGGAGACGCGAGCTCCGCGCCAGCTGCGGGACCGGGGCGCCGGCGCTGCCGGCTGCGGGGGCGCTGGCCGAGCCCGCCGCCCTTCTGCAGAAGGCGGTCGCGCAAGGCAGCCGCGGCCGGGGTCTCCCGCTCCTTCCGGGCTCCCGCTCGCCTCTCCCGTCCAGCCAGCGCCGCCCGGAGTTCTCCCGGGCAGCCGCGAGGCGCGCTCCGCTCCGCTCCGCTCCGCTCCCCTCCGCGGGGGCCCAGAGGCGCCAGCGGCGGGCGGGGGGGCCTTGCTGGCACCCAAAGCCCGATGCGAAGGGGGCGGGGTCCCCACGGCGACCTGCCGAAACGGACGGGCGAAATACGTTTCATTGCTACACCCTCCCCTTTAGTTATTTATTAACCAGATGTGTCTGCTGCCTCTGGGTAGCTCACAACTAAAACAAGAACACACTATCCAGTTTAAAACAATATAACAATAACAACAACAACAACAACAATAATAATACGGTAGTACTGAATAAGGTACATTATTTTTACATCACGTACACCATATGGGGACACGTCCTGGTGTTCTGATACGCAGACGTGGGTTTCGTACCAGACGTCTGTGGCGCGACAAGAAGGGGATCGCTCTGTTAACAGCTGACAATAGGAGGAACCTGCGCAAAGGAAGTGCCCCCCCCAGCCAGGCAGCGCGCATTGTTCCTGCTCAGAAGCCTGCAAGGGAAAGTGGCAACGTTCGTTCCTCTGCAAAAAAACGAGAGCGAACACAGCCATCCTCACCCTGTCCCAAAGGGTGAGGGATTATTGTTGTTTTTGCCGTTTTGGCATAGCCTGGTGAGATGCATACAATCACAGGAATACAATGCTTTTGTCTTCCCTGGGCCGCCAAACAATAGATCCTGTTCATAAATCCTAATGAACAGAACGTCAACTGCTGTTTCTCGCATCTGCGTTATTATTCCACTGTTCAGAGCCAGGATATTCCTTAAGATCAGCGTTGTGCCCCGCATCTCTCTGGATAAAGGATGTCCACTTATGGAGACCACCTGGAAGTCTCAACTGGTCCAGAGTGTAGTGGCACGAGCAGTAACGGGCATGCCTTGGTATGCCCATTTAACGCCCCTGCTCTGTGAGCTACACTGGTTGCCAGTTTGCTCCCGGGTGCAATTCAAGGCTCTGGCTGTTGCCCATAAAATCCTACATGACAGAGGGCCTGGTTACCTGAGGGACCACCTGTCTCCCATAACATCTGCCCAGCAGATTCAGTCCTGCAGGGTTGGCACGTTCTGGGTTTCTTCAGTTAAATAATGGCATTTGTTGGGATCCCAGAAGCAGGACTTCTCTGCATCAGCGTCCGTTCTCTGGAACGAGGTTCCCCTGAGATCCAGGTGGCCCTTATTCTGCTGCTGGTTAGAAGAGCCGCGAAGACCCGGCTCTTCACCCAGGCCTTTGGTGAGGGAAACTGAGACCCCTCTTGCCATCCTTCCTCTGTATCTTTTTTGTTTTACTGATTTTATGGTGATTTGTCTGATTGTTGTGAACTGCCCAGAGTTGCTGAGAGTTGGGTGGCATACAAGTTTAATAAATTATTAGAATTAGTATTATATCACTGTTATCTGTTGTTGCTTGCAGGATTCCAATACAGTATCCACACAATTTCTTCTGGTTAAGTCAGACTGGAGAGCAGGAACACACTTTGATATCTGATTGGGTTTTGCACAGGCCAGGTGGGAACCCCATGGAAACTCACTCTGAACGTTCCTCCTCATTTCGCCTGTAAGAGCCAAGAGTGGGCAGTTGCTGTTCTGAGAAGTTTTAGAATCCTTCTAATACATGGATTTAAAATGCAATGACTAAAAGTGGTATATTTATTTCTTGCCCAGTCCTAACACCAATTAGATGATTTTCTTTTGTCACCCAAGTCATTGAAAAGTTTGAGAACCGCCAAGTTAAATGTATATTGGGCAAAAATGGGTGGCTATGTCCACGCTACACACTTAATTTGTTAGCAAATTAGACTGTTTCTGGTTTGCACAGTACCTTGAACCATAAGCTAATCAAAATGCCTGGGATCACAAAACCCACCAAAGCACTGCAAATAAATTAATACCCCATTACTTGCAGGCCTGTTTACTTACATAAATAACACAGGAACTATTCCAGTAGGGTGGGAAGTTGCAATGGTTGTCCCTATACATAAAAAGGGAGACAGATCTGATCCTCAAAATTATAGGCCAATAAGTCTCATTGGAATTGTAGCAAAAATGTATGCTAAATACCTCTTGGGCAAAATAGAGGATTGGGTAATCAGGACAAACCTCCTTGTAGAGGAACAAACTGGTTTTAGACCAGATCGCTCTACATTAGATAATTGTTTCACCTTATACCATCTTATTACAAAACAACTGGCTAGAGGCAATAAACTGTTCACTGCATTTATAGATCTAACCGCAGCTTTTGACTCCATAAATAGAAATATCTTATGGAAGAAACTGATTAACTTAAATATGGAGCCCAGACTCTTATTCCTGGTAAAGGCCCTTTATTCAAATACCCATCTAAAAGTTAGAACTGGCGTAAATGGCTCTCTAACCAAGAGCATTCCCACTCATAGAGGTGTTAGGCAGGGTTGCATCCTAGCTCCAATGCTTTTTAATCTTTACATAAATGATATGCCAGGATTCCTATGTACCTCAGACACACGCAGGCTAAAAATTCATGGTACCTTTGTAAATGTGCTTTTATATCCAGATGATATGGTTTTAATGGCACATTCTCAAATAGGTCTGAGACGACTCTTGAAAAAGCTAAATAATTACTGTGTTTCTAACTCTCTAACTATAAATAAATTCAAATCTGAAGTGATGGTTTTTAGTAAAAAGAGAGTGAAATACAACTGGCAGATAAAGGGGGAGCCAATAGAACAGGTGAATTCTTTTACCTATCTGGGAGTGGTTTTTACTGATACTGGAGCCTGGGAACACCACTTCCGAAGGACAGCAGGGAGGGTTGAGGTCCATGCCAAAAGTTTATTAAAACTGTATAATTATAAATATCCTGGCACGCTGCCCCCTATACTGAAAGTTTTCAGAGCAAAAATAGTCCCAATGCTGACTTATGGAGCGGAAGTGTGGGGCCTTGCAAAACCGGCCGCTCTTGATCACGTCCAGACACGTTTTTAAGGAACATATTGGGAGGAGATAAGAATACATCAGCCCCCGCGATCAGAGCGGAAACAGGTACCCATTCTATACAGAACCAGTCAGTAATAAAGGTCTTTTCTTATTGGCAGAGAGTCCAGTTAATGGATTATGACAGGCTTCCCAAATTATGCCTGATGGAACAAGCAAGTATGGACCTCTCCATATCTTGGTTAAAACACTTTACTAAAGTTATTTCACAATACGGGCTTTCTACACAACAGGTACTCACTAATTCTTCACAGGCAAAGGATATTTTTAAACAGCGAGCCCTGGATATCAGTGCCCAATTGGACATGGAGGAATTGGCCAAAAATGGGTCATTAAAATGGTTGGCGAAGAACAAAATTACCTTTAATTCCAAAAAATATCTATCGATGAGTCTAAATCAAAACCTGAGAAGGGCCTACACTAGAGCTAGGTTCGAATTACTGGACTCCATGGTCAAATATGGTCGTTTCCATCGCGTGCCTTATGATGAGAGGCTATGTCTCTGTGGGGACCCAGCTATAGAAGACATTGGCCATGTTTTGTTCGACTGCAAACTTTATGACTCACTTAGGCTTAATCATCTGTCTTCTCTGTTGAAAAGAACACTCCATTGGGACTCCAAATACAGATTATCCTATTTTCTCTCAGGCACAAATATCTTTATTGTGAGTAGGACTGCCAAGTTTGTGGACAAGGCAGCTCAGTTGAGAGCCCGATATAGAGAACAGATTGGAGTATCATGTAGGGGGGACGGTCTCACATGAATCTGGCTTATGATATTAGTGATACATACTGTAACGATTTTATAGTAGTATTAAACTCAGTACTATCTCATTTTACTATTATATATTTTAATCTATTATGGATTTGTATATTAGATATTTGTTTTGCTTTTGCTGATGTTTCTCCTCCTGGTTGATATGGTTGCAAGACTAATCAATAAAACTGATTGATTGATTGATTGATTGATTGATTGATTGAAATTAATAGATAAGCAACCCGGCCGAAAACTGATCAAACCTGGTGTGCTGCATGAATGCTGCTGCTAGTGCCGTGGACCTGATTCAGCTTGTTATGGGAACACAGCCGGTACATCAGTGGACAAGTCACGCTTGTCAGGCTCGGTCCCAGAGCAGCGATGAAGCAGTCCGGTCGAGCCCAGTGCCCTTATCTGCTTACGCCTTGGAGACAGAACCTGGCCAGACTCAACCTATACGAGAGCAGCGGGTGGATCTGCCCTGGGAGGTTCTGGGGAGGGGCAGCCCTGGACCTCCTTCGGCTGTGCTGCCTCTTGCCTCCTCCCCCCTCCTGGAATGCGCCCCTCCCCCCTATAGCCTTGACCTCCCCCATCACCCTCCTCCGCGTAGGTAGCTTCCATCACACGCTAGGGCAAAGTTGGAACACTTATTTTTCCCACCTTAAGCCTCTTCTCTCCACCTCTCTGAGCAGAGCAATTACGGAGAGCATTAATGACCCTGGTTGACTCCTATCGATACAGATATTCCTGTGTTTCATAACTGAAAGAAGTTGCAAGTTACAACACAACCTTTAGCAACAGATAACCTAAGGCACATTAACCTGTAAATCATGCCTAATTCTTGTTAAATAGTTAAGCAAAAATATATTTGCTCGGCTCCAATTCCATCAGCCGGTAATCAACATTTGACACAGTTACGATAGGAACCGATATCTCACACTACTTAAGACTTAGAACAACTAATAGTTTAGCTTATGTCTGGAAACCGCCTAGAAGCCAATGCTTTTTTTTTAATGCTGACATAATAAGGTATTTTCCATTTTGTCAAGTTAAGAATTGGCCAAGTTCCGAACCAGTCTTTGTAAGTAGCCGGTTTTTACATATTTATTTACATCAGACTGTGAGACCCAAAGGGATAGGCAGCCCGCATAGAACATTTCACAATAATGAACCTTGGATGTCGTCTGCACGTGAATGTTGATGGTGAGATTATACTTCATGAGAAGAATATACATATTCATTATGAATGCTATATTATATTTTATATTATGAATATTAACTTCAACTTTATTACTGCCTTTGTTTTACAAAAATTACATCCTAATTCTGGAATTAAGCTGGTTACTTTGAAATCCCATTTCACTTAACATATTTACTTGGGCAATGCGATTGCATATTTCAGAGAATATAATATACAGTGTGCATTCTTTATTGATTTATTTATTACATATTTATTTTACATCCAGTCATTTCAATCTGAAGTTACTTGGGAAGACCACAAAGCGAATTAAACCATTCTAAAAATTCTGGAATGAAGAGGAAGAGGAGGAGGGAAAAAACAATAGTATAGGAAACATTCAAATGCATAAAATCCAATTCCAGCTACCAGTTAGGATTATAGAACGCCTAGGAGAAAAGGCATTTTGGGGGCAGAACCAGGTATCCACAGGGTATTGTCAAGACGGTGGCTGTAATGGTGCGACTGAAACTCTAATGCGTGCCAGGTGTTCCTCTCTGAGGAGGGCATTCTTAACGCAGAGCCTCAGCCAGGAAGGTCTTGCCTCTTTGCAATGGCATGTGGGAATGACCTTGGGAGGCAGGCGGGAGAGCTGCAGACTGGACCACGGGCAGGCAAAAGGTATCTCAGCCCACAGCGGGGGGGGGGGGCGTAAGAAACATTTTAGAAGGGACCCTCCCTAGTTTTCCAGAGAGTAAAAGGAACGGAGGGGAGGAATGCTTTTAGTCTTGCAAGGTTCTGTTAATGTAACCTTGCAAAAAAGACAGAGTTAGTACTCCTGGTTGTGCCTCTTGTCTAGACTACCTCAAAGGGCTCACACCCCTGTAGCCATTCTCCTCTCCTCACTTGACGAGGGCACCGGTGGAGGGCCAGCAAATATTCCAGTGGGTCCTAATGGAGGAAGCATTTCTTGACTCCAGCCCCAAGTTACTTAAGGCTTTAAAACAACAGACCCCGTGTAGAACTGGACTTAGAAACAGTCTGGCATTAGGTGCAGCCGAAGTACTGGCATGATATGATCTTACTGGCCAGCCTGGTAGTAGCCTCGCAGTTCTGTTTTGGGCTGACTAAAGTTGCTGAACCATCTTCAAAAGTGTCCCAGAAACAATGTGTTGCAGTCATGGGAGAGCTGATGTATAACAGATGCCAGTCTATTGCTGCCCAGTAAGGATCACAGCTGGTAGAGTCCAGATTGGTCTTTGGAAAAACACAAAGAGAATTCATTACTCTCCGGAGTAAGAGCGTTACACTGCCTGCCAATCTGTTTCCTGCTTAAATACAAAAGATTAGTTATTATCTTGAAAGACCAGACTATTTGAGAGAACGCTTGTTTTGAGATCATCTGCGGAGGTCCAAGTACGGTTGCCGTGGACAGCCATGTCCACTTGTCATGTGGACAGCCGAGTCTTCTCTGTGGCGGCGGCAGCTTTTTGGAGTGAACTCCCTGCTGAGTGGAGGGGCTGAACCCTTCGCAACTTTCACAAAGGCCCTACAAAAACACTTTTAAGCAAGATTTTAATTCTTGACACAATGTTTGTATTTATTGCTTTTAATCACTCTGCTTTTTAGTTTTACAGGATATTCCACTGTAAATACAGAAAGACCTCAGTCATTGTTGAAATGTAAAGTTAATTCATAAAATAACTAAATGTGTTACCAACAGAAGCGAATATGTGTAGCTCAGGGTTGAACTGTGGAGTCCTTGGGGTTCTCTGAGCTTGGCTGTTTTCTTGCAAATGTTCCATTACCCGGCTAGGTCACGTCTTCAGTGCTAGAAGGGAGTGGGGTTTTCTCACTGTTTATATACAGTAGATTGCCCTGTCACTGTTGGTGGGGATGGGGGTCCCCCCCCCGCCCCATGGTTCCTTGATTAGGGTATTGTTTGCTGCTCGATTGTCTGTCTGGTGATAATCCTGGTGTTAATCTCTGCTTATCTGGGTGTTGATTGCTGGTGAGGAGGTGTTCTGGTCTTTTTGTTTCCTTTTTATTCTCTCTTTTGAATAGTGTGTAGATGCTGTTTATCTCTACACCTGTTGATGGCTGCCTTGTCTGAATACCGAGCTTCCAGGAATTCCCTCGCATTTTTGGATTTAGCTTGGCCTAAGATGCTGAGAGTTTCCCAGTTGAAACTATGGTTATGTCTGTCCATGTGTTGTGAGATTATGGAGTTTCCATCGCGTCTTCTGTCTGCTAGTTGGTGCTCGTGGATGTGCTCTCCTAGTCTTCTGCCTGTCTGTCCTACATAGTGGCTGTCACAGTCCTTACACTGTATGTCGTAGATGACTCCTGTTTTTCCTTCTTGGGCTATTGGGTCTTTTGGTTTGCTTAAGATGTTTTGCAGGGCTTCAGTTGGTTTGTGTGCTACGGAGATGCCGTGTGGTTATGATAGTCTATTGGTAGTTTCTGAGACGTTTCTGATGCATGGCAGTGCGATCCTTTTCATAGCTTGTGTCGGTTGTGCTGTAGTGGGTTGAGTGGCCAGGCACTTTCTGATAAAGTTGCGTGGGTATCCATTTTGTTGGAAGATGTCGTATAGGTGGTCTGTTTCCTTTTTCTGCTGTTCTGGGTTGCTGCAGTGTGATTGCGCTCATTTGAATAATGTTCTTACGCAGCTCCTCTTGTGGGAGGCTGGGTTGTTGCTTTGGTAATGGAGTACTTGGTTAGTGTGGGTTGTCTTCCAATAGACTTGGGTTTCTAATTTGCTGTTGTTTCCTCTGCTGATAGGATATCCAGGAAGGGTAGCGTGTTGCTGTTTTCTTCCTCTCTGGTGAATTTTATTCTTGAAGATGTTGTTGATGGTTTCATATGTCTTCTCTAGTTTTTCCTTTTTTATTATAATAAAGGTATCATCTACATATTGGATCCATACTTTAGGCTGTATGTGTGGGAGTGCTATAGTTTCTAGGCGTTGCGTTAAAATCTCTGCTGAGTCCTGAGAGTGGTGATCCCGTGGGTGTGCCTCTGATTTGTTGGTATATTTGTCCATCAAAGTGAAAATAGGGAGTGAGGCATACTTTGGGGAATATAATATACAATTTATTGATTTATTTTTATTGATTTATTGATTATATATAAATAGTGTTATATGAACTTTCCTACTGAAAATACAAGACCCTACAGTCAAAACTAAGCACATGTGAGATTTATATGGATCCTTTGCTATTGCAGAGTCTGAATCCCAATCATATTCGGTGAATGGAGCTACTCAGGGTTTGCATTTCCTTTACAGGAGGGTGCTGAATTCCTAATGCTGGCTGGGGAATTCTGGGAACCGAAGTTCACACATCTTAAAGTTGCCAAGGTTGAGAAACACTGACACAGATGCAATGCAAGGGCACCCATGCTCCACAGTTGTGCAAAACCTGAGCTCACACTATTGTATTTTAGTATAATATCTCTATTAATTTGAAGAGATTACGTTCATGAATCAACTTAAAATTTTTATATTTCCAGATTTTATAACTGAAAATCAATACTGTTTTATACTGCAGTTAAACAGGTATAGTCCGCTATATAAACAGTCAGGTACTGGACACAGTCTGCCCTCTAGTGATTATAGTGAGATATTCCTGGGGCAATTTAACTGCAGTTGTGTGTTCACACACTACAGTACATTGTTTTAACGGTTGTTTCTGCTGATACAGTTCTTGGAGTTCACCCATCATATTAAGCCATCAACTGTGATATATAATCCACAGTTATAAAGTTTGCATAGCAGAGGCAACATTCAAAAGTTTGATAAAATACAGCTTTGTTTTTGTTTGAAATAAAGATAGGAAAAAAGTTAGGTCAAGTGATGCTTATTTATGTTTACTGTTACCACAAGGCAGGGGAAGCATGCATAGCTTGGCTTCTGGAATTTCTTCCAAACTTTTAACCAGCAGCCGCCCAAAGTATTGCTTACATTTAGGTGCCACCTGGTTCTGGTGATAATACCAACCCGTGCAGGTCTCCCTGGGAGAAGGGTGCTGGGGATGCCATAGGATTTACTATGCATTATCCAGTATTATAAGCCCTTGCCCACCTACCTCTCCTGGAGGGAAGCATTGGGGAGTTTTCTTCTAGATTTTTTTCCTCCACAGCCCCCAACCAGATTCAACCCATCTCTGCGTCATTCCTTTTGCTGCAGGCTCAAATTATCCTGCTTTGGACATATTATGCAAAGACCTGGCTTTCTGGAGGAAGCTCTGATGCTGAGAAAGGCGGAAGGAAAGAAAAGAGGACAGCCAGCAAGGTGGATGGGCTCAGCTACAGTGGCGGTGAGTGCACCGTTGCAAGACCTGAAAGACCAGGTTAGGGATAGACTGCCTTGCAGACAATCTATCCGGTCGCTAGGAGTCAAAAATGACTTGATAGCATATAATCAATCAAGTCAATCAATCAATCATTCTTTTGCTGGCTTTTCCACCACCAGATTTACTCCTATTCCAGTCAAACGGAAACACAATAACTGAAAAGAGAGTTATTGTGCTGACACTTCTGACAGAGTCCCAACCCCCTTTAATTTTTTTCCAACATTTCCTGTAGTTGGGGAAAAAAAAAACATGGCTGAATTCAAGCAACATGCTTTTAGATTGACTGACTGACTGATTGATTGATGCCTGCTATCAAATTGGTGTTGACTCTTAGTGACCGCATAGAGAGACTTTCTCCAGGGCGAGAAAGTCTGTCCCCAACCTGGCCCTTCAGGTCTTCAAGCACCATGCTTACTCATGGTTAATTAAGCCATGATTTATGGAGTGAAGCCAATTGTCTAGGTTTACACATCATGCTGAATCACAAAACAGCCATCACATTTTATTCTAGTGTAGTATGCAAGCCCAGTTAGGTCGTTTTAAACTTTGGATGTAGTATGTAACTTAAAAAGTTTCTGCTTAGGACAGTGTTTCTCAAAGTGTGGTCCGAGGACCCTGGGATTCGCAAAATCAAAATTATTTGCCAGCCTATGTTGAAAAATAATACAAGTTTAAAATCCCATCAAACCAGCATGAGAAGCAGTAGTGGCAGCGAACGCATCCGTTTTAATTTTTAATACGGTAAATATTGATAAATATAACCCATGCAAACAGGAGTTATTTTGGGGCCCTCCATAATTTTTAAAAGTGGGAAAGGGTCCTGAGAGGAAAACAGTTTAAGAAACACTGCCTTAGGATATCGTGGAAGTTTCTGGCTTTACTGGCTAATCTCTTTTGCTCAGTCCAAACTGGAAGAAAACATTTTGAGCTCAGGTCAAGGTGATGCGTTTCATTCTACTGAGTGCGCCAAAGTTCTGTAACTGGTTTCTGCCTATTCAAGCATCTGTCTGCCTAGAACGACAAATCAGTTAAACAACACAGGAGAAAGTAGATTTCGTGGTTTATAAGGTTACACTTTTGTTCCTGGACATTCTTTTCAAGCAGGCTGTCAAAATGTGATGCAAAAATGCGCCCTGGGCATGTGGCATTACATATGTGTTGCCTAGAGAGGGAACATTTTCGGAAATGTTGAAATAACAGAAAAGGTTACTTTTTTCCAGGTGTCAGGTGGGTTTCACATGTTGAAAAAGTCAAAAATGACATGCGCTTTACGTTTTTAGCATACTTTTATAAAGTCATTTTTTTTACTTTATAAAACGTAACTTGATTTGCTTGTAATTGGATGTTTGGTACATACAACTGAAAAGTATAGTTATTGGGGCAATAATTATATGTTTTATTGAATGTACTGTACATCGAAAATGTTTTGATTTTTATTTCAAATGCAGCTAGAAGTCATTGAACTCTGAAAAATGTAGCACTTCTTCGTTTTTGCCTGTTTGGGCAGCTTTAATTTGAGCTCAGAACAAAACCTTTTTCTTCCCTTAGCCTTCATCCGGCCCTTTATTGCTTCCAACAGGCCCATCTCAGCTTCTTTTGTCTCTGGAGATGATAAGAAACAGCATAAGTAGCACTCATTCCCCAAGCAGTAGATCAGTGTTTCTCACACTTGGCAACTTTAAGATGGGTGGACTTCAACTCCCAGAATTCTCCAGCCATATTGGCTGGGGAGTCCTGGGAGTTGAAGTCCACATATTTGTTTGAGAAACACTGATGTAGATGTTTAACAGCATAGTTAATAAACGGTGTGTCTTGCACGCCACCTCTATTTCTAAAACAGTATTTTTGAGTATTAGTGTATCTCACCTACCGTATTTTTTCACGGAATATCAGGTATCACGTTCATGGAAAGTGGCGAAAAGTGTGCACTTGGCCTGCAATATTGAAATAGCCAGGGAGGTCCCGTATCCAGGAAACCACATATCTGCATGATATACTACAAAATCTACCAGAACTTTAAATAAACATTACATTTGCCACAACATCTTGGAATAACTGTTTGAATACTTTCTACAAGCAGATTATTTTCAAATTCCTTACTCTTAAAAAAGCATGATGTGCTGCAGTGATATGGCTACCAATGAGAGAGTAGTTTAAGTCCCTGGGCAACATCTATATGCTGGTTATTTCATATGCTGCAACAGCTGATTTGGATAATGGGGTGATTTCAAGCATTATAATGCTTTCAGAAAACCAGAAAGGACTCTTTATATTTTAATGTGTCTACCAGTTCAGAGTAAATGGCATTAAATAATTTACCCATTACATGATGCTAGGCTACTCTAGTTGCTGGAAAATCAGACATCAAATATAAATGCACAGGAGGTAAAATGCCTATACTTACATTTTCAAAAGTGCTTCCCACGCAGATCTTAATAACTGACCAATTCATCACTGATTCCAGAGATTCCAAGCAGCAGCAAGGCCCGGATGCCTGTTCTTATCCTTAACGACGGGAGCTCAGCCTGTCGTAAGTATGGATCTGATGAGTCATACGCAAGGGCGTATTTTTGGAAGAGCTGGGCGGAAAGCGAATTGTGACGAGGGCAGTGGCGCAAGAGGGAAGGGAGATAATGGTTAAGATGAATAGCAAAATTCAAAGGCCCAGCCTTAAATATATTCAGCATTAAATTGTAAAAAGCACCAATAGCATGTTGCTCTTAACTTACAGGCAACCTAAGAAGGCAGGCTATACTGCTCAATAAGGACCCAAAAATATAAAAAGGAATGTTTAAGAGAGGGCAGAAAGTTAAGCACAAGCAGTGATCAATAGCCTGGTTTAAAAGAAAAAATAGTGGCAATGTTTGTTTGGAATGGATGCTTAAGAACAATATCTGGATTTTTTTTTTCTCCAGCAATATTTGAAGGAGGATACCTTACAAACTTGTCCTGTTGTCTGTATCTGAGTGTTCATACCTGGCCAAGAGATAACATTTTTAGCCCTACCCTTGCACAACTCAGTCCCTAGAAGACCTTCATGTATTTTTCCCAGACGTCGCTTCTTGACCTTTCGGGGACTATCGTTCTCTCATTTTTGATAAGTAAACGTTAATTGGTACTCGGCTCCTCTCTAAAATTGCACTAAATTGTTACATTATCTGGAACTTTCTTTGCTGAGGCCACCCTGCTAAAAGCAATCTCTTTAATTAATAATTCTAAAACCTTACCATTTAATGTAGCATGTTTAAATTATTTCAGTTTTCTCTCACACATAGGTAAATAAGACAACATCATGTGCACTGCAACATCAGAATAGGCCAAACATAATTCATCACACTCCTCGGTTCTACGGACATCAACGGTGCGCTCTAATGTTAAATCATTTATTCTTAATGGTTTCTCTCTCACCCTTTCAGATCTGCTTCCACACGCTACAAAATCCATCATTAAAGAGACACTTGCCCAAAGTCACAAGAGTGTGCTGAAAGCGTTAACTCTGTTCCGTGGGCATCGACACTTCTGTTGCCCCCTTGTGAAAAAATAGGCCTCTGTGACATCTAAATGGCGCCTGAACAGGGACTGTTTGTGCATTAAGATGGCACTTGTGTACACAGACGGCGGCTGTGTGAGAGGAAGGAGGTGCCTGCCAAGCTAATGAACCCAAACAGGACAGTCACCAGAAGTTTGCCAAGGCATGTGGTAATTTTATGGGGGCGGTGAGGAGGAAGATCAAATGCAAAGCACGCAGGAGACGGCAGATGCCGTGTGTGCCATATAACCGGAGGAGAGGCAAGGATGGGAGAGCGTCCTAAGTGATTTTCAGGAGGAGTCTGAGCAGGAGCGAAGGGCATAGGAAGGGGAACCAGAAAGCCGGGGAGAACTTTCAGCTGCTCGTACAGAAGCTGGAGGGAGGCAGACCGGTTGGAACGGGAGGAAGGATCCGAGGACGAGGGTGTCTGCAGCCCACCGCTGTGCCTGTGAAATCACGCGGGGTGGGGGTGAAGGAGGCTCCACAGGATTATCTAACTACGTTTGAGCGGGTGGCTAGAAGACAGCGCTGGCCAGAAGGAGCTGGATGGCTAGATCGGCTCTGCGTTTGGCTGGGAGAGCCCTTCGGGTGTTCAGACAATCGCCAGGAGCTCAAGCAGGCGATGGCAGTGCTGTGAAGGAGGCCGTTGTCCAACACTACCAGAGGGCTCCTTGGACTTCTGGGCCAACGTTCAGGGACCACACGTCCTATGCAAGGCAAGGCTTTCATGAATCATGGGCTATCCCGGAGAAGGAAGCTGTTGATGGGCTACACGTGGATGCCCCGGGCAGAGCTGTGTACAACCTATCACAGCTGGCAGTGCGACAGCAGTTCACGCAGATCCTTGCCAGACCACTTGTTTCTGGGTGCTGGGGAGGAGGCAGCAGGACTCGCCGAGGGCTTTGCAGCAGCCCCAGAAGCAGAGAAGCCTGCCAGAGGAGTAGCAGCTGATGACCAGAAGGAAGGAGAAGGTTGGGGGAAAGCAACCCCCTCCTCCCCAAAAGAAGAGCCGGTGTTTCCTCCTAACAAAGGGGTGCCTAAGGGAGACAAAGGAACCTTAAGCAAGGCAACTCTCATTAAATGTTTCAAATGTGGGAAGTCTGGTCATGGAAGCAAGATGTGCCCTAAGAAAGAGGCACATACAGCCAGTTACAGGTAGTCCTTGCTTAATGACCATTCATTCAGCAACCACTCAAAGTTATGACGGTGCTGAACAAAGGGTACTTACGCCTGGTGCGTGAAGTTATGACCATTGCAGTGCCTCCATGGTCATGTGATCAAAATTTGGGCACTTGGCAGTCTGCCACATTTACGACCACAGGGTCCACTTCAACTTCTCCCAACCCACCTATCCCCCCCCCCTTCGGCTGCCCTGCGCTCCGCTACTCCCTCACCCTGCATTCTGCCACCCCCTTCCACCCCGCAGCCCTGCACTCCACTGCCCCCGACGTCCCTAGCTGACCTTCTTCCTCCAGCTGCTGACGAGGCATGCCTGGCCCGGCCCTTTGCGAGGCAGCTGCTGGCCGTTCAAGGTGAAGATCATCCAGGGGCAGCAGGGGTGGCGGAGCACAGGGCCGCTTGTGCGCCCTCCTGCCCCTGGCAGCAGCCACTCCAGCCTGGCTGTGCTCATGCTGGGCCACAGGCGCTACAGTACTTCCCCGCTCACCAGACTGCTTGCAAGCCACCCAGGACTCACAACTTCCATTGGCTTTGCTTGTTGGAAGCCAGCAAGAAGTCCCGAGGAAATCCTCACTTAATGACCCACGGTTCTTGCTTAACAGCAGCAACAGGGACTGCCAGGATCGCTGTCGCTAAGTGATGCGGTCATGTGACATTGTGCTTTACAACTGCATCACTTACCGATGGAATTTCCAGTCCCAACTGCCGTTGTTAACCGAGCACTGCCTGTATACGAGGCCTCAGGGAACCGCATAGTCCCTGTCCGTGGTCCCAGTCAGGACCAAAACACCGTGCTGCGGGCTCTAGTTGGCACAGGGAGTCACGTGTGCCTAATCCAAGAGTCTTTGGTGGGGAAGGTGTCCCAAAAGGGAAGGAAATAATCCAAGCCGTGGTTGGGGACACGAGGAAGATCCCCCTTATAGAGCAGCAGCTGTGGGTGGAGGGCCTGAAAACTGCTGCGATGCTGGGGGTGCTGAAGGGTCTTCCACAGGATGTGGTGTTGGGGGTGGACATGCCCATCACCAGGAGGCTGCGTGGCATGCCCGCAGCCTCTCCAAGCAGCTCAGCTGAGCCCCCACCCACCCACCCACCCACCTTCAGGCACGACATTTGTGACAACCAGGCTGATGAGAAACAGCCACAAACGTCACAGCCAAAGGAAGATGAATTTCCCTGTGATGAAGATTGGCAGGCAGACATAGGTCTTCTGCAAAGGGCAGATCCGTCTTCACAAGGCTGCTGGAAGGAAGTGCTGCCTAGTGGTGCTGTCTGCAAAGATAAACCCTCCTTGTGGAAAAAGGAGGAGTGCCAGTGAGGTCCAGAAGGGACCCAAACACTTGGGAAGTGAGAGGGCAGGTAATTGTGCCAGAGAAGTGCAGAGCTGAGCTACTGAACGTGGCCCACGAAAGCCCCCGGGCAGGCCACCTGGCATCAGAGAAAGCCTTGGCACGTAGAAAGGCCAGGTTCTATTGGGCCAGGTTGACCAGGGCGTGCTGAGGCCTTGCCAGTCTTGTCCTGAATGTCAGAAACTCAGGCCTAGGGCAGGGCAGGATATAGCCCCTATCTACCCACTCCTTTTCCAGATGTGGGACAGACATCTTGGGACCCTTACCTAAGGCCAGTAGCTGGAGAGGAAAAAGAGTTTTCTATCCAGATCATGGGACCAGGACTCCCACCATGTGCCAAGGCTAACACTAACGCTGGCAGAGAACCAGTTGTTCTTATGCCAGACATAGGAGCATAGGTCCAGCAGGCTTTTCCCCAAAGCAAGGGGGTATGTGGCATGTGGTTTTTGGTGGCCTGGCATGGCTGGAGCTGTGCCAGCGTGAGTCAGCAGATGGAAAGAGAAAGGGGAGAAGCGGGTCAACTTTAGCCTTGAAGGGCAGCTGTGCTGTCCTCAGCTGACCGGCTGCCAGCCAGGGTTAGTGCAGGGAGACCTGGAGACAGCAGTCCCGTCAGTCCAGCCTGGGGGAGAGATGGGGGGACTGGGGGGGCACCCACCTCCTCAGTGGCTGGGGGACGTGCTGCCAGCCTAGCCTCAAAATTGGAGAGAGGGAGAGAAGGCCGTGAACGGAGTGGCTGGGAGAAAGGCTGGCGAGAGAAGCGAAGCGTGCAGAGCAGTTCCCGGTTCCTGGATGGGAAGGGAGAAGAAAGGCCAAGGGGGCTCCTGGAGGAAGGACACAGAGGGACGAGAGCGCCACCCCAGACCCACGAATGGGAAGGAGGGGCCCGGGTGGCTGCAGGCGGCAGCTTCGCCCAAGACCCCAGCAGGGAAGGAGCGGACCGGCTGTGGTGGAGAAGGACCGATCTCTGGGAAGGACTGGGCGGAAGGCCCCAAGAGCGGTTCTTCCCCCAACGGAGAAGCAGTCGGTGGTGTTCGGCTGAGCGGCTCCAGGGGAAAGGCAAGCCACGCTGAGCGCACCGTGTCAGTTCCAGCCTGTGGCTTCCTTTTCACACCCTCTCTCTTGCCCCGCCTAGAGACTGGGGAGGAAGCAGAGGGCAGCTGGAGGCGACGGTCTCTGGGAGGCAGACTTCGGAGGAGGCCCGACGCCAGGTGAGCCCCAGGGCTGCGTGGTCCAGGCTTACTGTAAGGAACGCCGCTGTATATAGCAAACAGCCTAGAAAGCCTCCACAGTCTCCGTTGCCATCCTTGCCAAAGCACAATATCCCTCCGGTTCAAAAAAGAGCCCCCACCTGTGACAGCCCCTCCCGTGGAGCCTTCTCCGTTGGTGCACAGGAGGGCTCACATTTCTCCAGCAGCACCCGCAGATTCTCTCTTCGGGTCGGGACGCATCATGTGCTGCGGCTGCCTCCTCCCCACCCGCGGAGAAGCACGTCTGCCTGTGGCGTCTCGTTCTTGGACTGGACCCCCTCACCACACAACGAGCTCAGACCTGTGTGTCCATCTTCTCCAATTTCTGCTGCATTTCCAACCGAACTTATTTTATCTGGAGGCCCAAAACTTCTGAGTTGTCTCCTAACACCTTCTTATATTTGTTGCCAGAGCAAACATAGAAAAGAAAAAGAAAAAGAAACTCTGTACAAAAACAGATTTTAGTTGTACTTTGCGGGTTATATCAGCAGTTGAGAGTTGCCCACGTGCCCACAGCTTTTATTACTCATTGCGCTCTACTCACAAGTAACACAGTCCCCTATAATGCAACTCATAACAGGGTGCGAGTGGCCTCCCCTCGTGAGAACCCCCACACCCCAGGTCCTTGGCTTTTACCTCTCCCTGAACCGGCTAGCTCCCTGAGTGTCCTGACAGCCTCCCTCGCTGTTCAGAGTCACGGAGAGGGGAGCCTCACCCCCCTCGGCCAGCACCTCTTTCTTCCCAAGCGCACGGGGGAAAGGGAAGGGTATGCTGGTGTGTGTCCAATCAACACTCCTCAGGGAAGGAATCTAGCTTGGCCAAGGATTAGTGAAGCAGGCTTGTAACTTTAACTGAGAAAAAGCTTACTTCCATCAAGGTCATCCTCCTTATTCTCCACAGACATGGTCAGGTTAGAGAGGGTTCAGAGGAGGACCACAAAGGTGATACGGAGACTTGATATGACAAAAAGGGAGAGGCTAAAGGAGCTTGGGATGTTCACTGTGGAGAGAAGAAGATGCAGAGAAGATGGCCAAAAACTATTTTCCATTGCCATAGCAACTAGGACCAGAAATAATACATTTGTCACTTGCAACTGCTTAGATTTTGTTTAAATGTAAGGAAAAACTTCCCATACAACAGCAGAACAACCTACCTATGGAGATTGTGGATTTTCCAACTCTAGAAGTCTTCAAGAAGAAACCAGGCAGCCACTGTACTTCTCCTGGATGGCTGAATTGGTTTCCCTAAACACTGCAGAGAGGTGGACCAGGTAACCCTTACGGTCCATTCCAGCTCTGCCATGCCGGGATTCTACAATTCTTCCCTTTTTGGAGGATGGATGTGATGTTGCTCTCCTCCCACCCTTGGGACCTCTGCAGTCTCCCAGGAATTCTCAAAGAGTATCAAGAGTGGGTCTGTGATCAGCTCTGCTAGTTCCGTCAGTACCCTAGAAGGTAATCTTTCTGGCCCTGGAGACCTGAATTCCCTTAAATTACATAGTTAAATTCTCTCTTATCCTTTCCTTGATCAGCCAGGGATCCATTTCCCTTCTGAGAAAAGACACGCTAAATAGGAGTTACAAAGTTCTACCTTCTCACCATCTCTCATTCCCAATTCATCAGTTTTTCCTTAGAACAGACCTATACAGGTAGCCCTCGCTGGCCAGCCATTCGTTCAGCAACCATTCAAAGTTACAACGGTGCTGAACAAGGAGACCCCTCCATTCCCCTGAGCAAGCAGGCCACTGCCACCACCACGACAGGGTGGCTCTCGGGTTACTCAGTCTCCAGGTGGCTCTCGGGTTACTCAGTCTCCAGGCCGAGCGTCTTCCCCGGTTTTCCAGGGCATGGGGATCCTGCTCAGGTGGCTGGGGATCCTCTCTAAAGGAGTGACCTGTTAGTGGCTCCTGGGTCCTTCTGGCACTGGCTGCCCAGATCCTCTGGCTTCTGTGGGTCACATTCTTCTGTGGGTTTCAGTGGACAGCTGTTGCAAACCCCAGCAAGGGTGACGGAACCAGGCCCCCGATGGGTCAGCGGCTTCCTGAATCTCCTTGGGCAGCCTCCGGCCTGGCCTTTCAGCGACAGCGTTGCAGTCCTGGCTGGCCGCTGGGATGAGGCTGCTTTAAGACCCTCCTCTACCGCTCCCCTTCTCGGAGGCGCTCCGGAGCCTGGGCCAGCCGCTGCAACGCACTCAGGCGCTTTTCGTGCACGCGATCGTGGAGGCTTTGGCAGGACTGCGCCTTTCACAGGGTTGCCCGCTGCGCGTGATTCGTCAGGAACGGGGCAGCGCCCTCCACGGGGCGGCCTCTCGCCTCCCGTCGGCTGCCTGGAGCGCCCAGGATCGCATCGCGGGGGCTTTGGCGAGCCTTTGCAGCTCCGCCCTGACCCTGTTTCGTTCTTGTTTTGCGCCCACCGGAGCTTTTCTGCTGCTTATTTCCAGCTCGCTGGGGGCCGACGGGGAGTCCAGCCCTCGCCTCTTCCAGCCCGACCCTTCGTGTTCGCGCCGGGCAGAGCGCGCCTCGCCCCCTCCTCGTGCTGAGCTGCTCTGCTTCTACCCCGCCCCGGCCCCGCCCTCGCCCTCGCCCTCGGGCTGCCCGGGTGGGCCGGGCCGGCGCCGCGGCAGGGGGAGGGGCCGGGAGGCAGGAGGGGCGGGGCGCGGGCGAGCCGGAGGCAGGCGACCCCCGGCTGGGCTTTCCCCGGCGAGGGAGACGCGCACGCCGCGTGCGTGGGGTGGGGCGGGGCGGGGGCGCGGCAGCAGCCGCCGCCCCCTCCAGCTCCTCCGCGGCGCCCCGGAGAGTGGCCCCGAGGGGCTCCTCCCCTCCCCCGTTTTCCCGGAAAGGTCCGAGCTTGCTGCCCCACCGGGAGGAGCGGCCCGGGGCTTCCGCCTGTCCGGGCGATGGCCCCGACCGGCAGCGTCCGCTTCCCCCGCGCGGCCCCCTCGGCGAGCCCGGCCCGGGGCTGGGCCCGCGTGGCACTCGCCGCCAGCCCGGGAGCGGCCCCTCGCCGGGGTTCTGTGCGCCGGTCCGCTCGCCCTCGCCGGGGCCGCCCGGAGGGGTTCCGGCCCTTTGAGCTGCCCGTCCCGGGGACCGGTAGGCGAGCCCGCGGGGGTTCCCGTTGCGGGGCTGCGGCCGCCCTCCCTGCCCGGGCGGGCCAGGTCCGCGCGGCTCCCGCGGCAGATCCGAGCGGTGAGTCTTCCGCGGGTGGCAGCGGGGCCCGGGGGCGCCTCAAGCCGCCCCAGTCCGACTGCGGACTCGGCGACCCTTTCCCCGCGGGAGCGACGCTCGGCGGCTGCCAGCCGACTCCGTCTTTTCCCCGGAGGGGCGGCCGGCGAGGGGCGGCCTTCCGCTCGGCCGGAGAAGGAGGGGGCAGAGGCCGGCCTGGCCCCAAGGCTGGCCGCCGGCCTCGTGCCTCTCCATCCGCGGGCCCGGGTAAAAGCCCCGCTCCAGGCTGGCCGCGCCGCGCCGGGCCGGGCGAACGGCCGATGCCCTGCGCCGAGAGGGCTCCCGCCGGGCGCGAGGGAGAGGCTGCCGGCGCCCTCTTGCCAGCAGGGGGCGGCAGAGCCCCTCCGGCCGTCGGGGCTCAGCTCGCGGGGCTGCCCGGGCCCCGGCGCGGTGTCCTCGCGGGCTGCCTTTGCGGGAGAGCGGCGGATTCCGGCCGCGCGCTTGGCTGCCCTGCAGCCGCTCGGCGGAAAAGCGGCCCTCCCGCTTCCACGCGGGCCCCGGGGGCCCCCGGGCGAAGCCCGCGGGAAGCGCCCTGAAAGCAGCCGGGGGCCCGGGGCGAAGCGCCGGCGCCCCCGTCCCTTTCCCGGGCCAGGCAGGGAGGAGCCGCCTCCGTTCTTAGAGGGCCGGGGGGGCGGCCCACGCTGATTGCGAGGCCGCCGCGTCCGCACCGGCCCAGACAGTCCGAGGGTCTCCGTCCCTTTGCTGCTGGGGAGCGGGCCAGCGCCGGCCCTGGTGGGCCCCTGCTTCTGGCCAGCCCCGCCTGAAGAGAGCTTGGCAAGTCCGAAGCCGGCCCAGCGGCGCTTCTCGGGAGGTGCTCGTGCGAGGCGGTGGGGCGGGTCGCCGGGGGGGGGGCGCTGTGTGCCTGCGTCTCCCAAGAGGCCGGGGGGGCGCGGTGAGGAGGTCGCGCGTCCCCCCGTCCCCGGAGGACCTCCGCGGCAGCCAGAAACGGCGAGGGGAGACCCGAAGGGGCCGTCCTGAGGTCCTCCGCCGCAGTCCGCGGGGCAGCGCCCGGGCGCGCTCGCCTGTCCTCCTCCTCCTCCTCCTCCTCCTCCGCGCCTGCCGCTGTCCGCCGGAGCCCAGCCCGCAGGGCGGCCGCCACCGCCGGGCCTGCTGGTGAGAGCAGCAATAAGACCTCGCGCTCAGAAGGTGAGATTTGTAAGTGTGAATCGTGTAAAGCTGCAGGTGGCATAAAAGAGGAGCGTTAGAGGTAAGGGGGGGGGCGTCAGGGACGCCGGGAACGGGAGGCTTGACCGAGAGGCAACCTCCGCTGAATTAGCATAGCAAAACGCACGCCCCAAAGGTGGGAATTTTAGAAAACATGGAACATGCTGAGCTTATTATGGGATGTTCATATGTACCATGGAATCAGGTGCGTCTGCGCAACACTGTAATCCATTATACCTATTTTCTTATCTCAAGGTAACCAATTATGTTTATTCCCTTCTTTTTCAACAAGTATAAAAACAGATGTAAAAGTTTGCTTGGGGCTCCTCTCCCTTGAGCAAGACGGAGTCCTTTTTCTTGAGGCGCTTCAATAAAAGGAGGAACAGCCAATTCTCGTCTTCGGGGTCTTATTGGGCAGAACCCGGGGAAGGGGTTCCGCACTTTGCGGCAGGCGCTGGTGTGGCCCTGGTCTGGGGCTGAGACCCCCGCCCGGCAGTGGCCCCGGAGGGCGCAGCACCAAGCTGCGGGCCCTGAGCCTGGGATCCTGGCCCCCGCTGCGCCCGGCACCTGGGGACAAGCGCAAGACCACCGAGCCTGGAGTGTCAGTGCTGGACAGTGGCCAGCTCCCGCCACCCCCCCCCCCGGCCATTGCTTTCACACCAGCCAGACCATCTTCTCTTTACTGTTAAGTCAGACGGTGCGCTGTTTTAAGTCATAAAGCGGAGCACGCCATGGCCGGGGTCCTCAAAGAAAGCTTACGAGAAGCCAGAGCGCCCTGCTGGGAGCAGCTCACAGCCCGGGCAGAGGTCAAAAGGTCAAGAGGGTGGGCACCCCAGGCAAGGCCCTGCCCCTTTTTAGGGTGTCACAACATGTGCAAAAGGAGGGAGGGCTTCACTCCCACGGATGTGGCTGCTGTCCAGAATTTGTGGACCTCCCCCGCAAAGGATGCGAAGTGTGCAGGGCAGGGCAGGACGCCTCCCGAGTTGTGGGTGCCATCCCAGCCCCCCTTCCCCCCACAGTTCTAGGCCGGGGCCCAGGCTGCCTCTGCTGGCTCCTCGGAGGGGCCAGGACCCCCAAGGCGGCAAGCGCATCTCCTGAGGGGTCCCACCTGCAAAAGGGGCGCCAGCCACGCTGGCGGGCTCTCCCTGGGGCTGGCGGGACCGCCCCTTCAGACAAGGGATGCTCTGGAGATGGGGTGGGGCTTCCTCCGCCCAGCCCCCTCCCCAGGGTCCTCCTTCAGCCGGGCGGCTCGTCTGCGGACTCACTGCTCCCGGATGCAGGGACCGGTCTCATCCGGGTTGGTCCAAGAGCCGCCTCCCTTCCCTTCCCTTCCCTTCCCCTCCCCGTGTTTGCCTGCTTCCAATCGTTATCTTTGACTTTGGGGCCCTTCCGATAAAGAGCCGGACCCATTGCTCAGCCAGCACGACTGGGGGTGGGGGGGCGAGGAAGCACTTCAGGTTCAGCGACAGCACGTAGTAGTGGCTTTGTGAATGAATCCACTGTTTCTTTCTTATAAAGAAAACCCGAGGGAGGAAGATACATTCAGGAAAATCAGGGTGTTTCTTAGTTAATTGTAGTTCTGGCTCCTCTTTGTTTACCTGACCTCAGCTGACCTTGAAAGAGCCAAGTGAGGCTGGACCTGAATGAGAGACCACCAGGAGATCCCCGGGCTGCATGCCAGCCTGACAGGTTGCAAAACCACCCTGGAAGAAGGCAAGGAAAACGCCCTGAAGGAACCCAGCTCAGCTCGAAGGAGACCAGCCTGTGAAACGAGGGGAAGGCCCCGCGCTGGGGTGGGGGGGCGATCCACTGCGTCCCAGAAGAAACTGCTGCAAACCCCCCACTTGGGGGCATTCGGGCCACGGCCTCTCCCCGGCACTGCCGATACTGTGGAACGAGCTGCCGTGGAGGTCAGGCCAGCCCCCTTTGCTCTTGAAGACCGAGCTGTTTCGGGGCGCCTTGCTCCGCTGTGATGTCTTCTTGGTATTACTGCAACGCTGTTGGGTTTCTGTTTTTTGCTGCTGGACATCTTTTCCATTGCCTGTTTCTGTGTAAGCTGCTGGGACTCGTTTGATACGTTTAATAAATAAGTAAACCAGCCTTTTGGCAGAATGGCCATTTCATGGATAAAAGTCGGGGGGGGGCACTTGAGAGGGAAGGGGTGCCTCGTGCACAATGTGGGCTCGTGCACGGTGCTCAGAGGGAGCACAGCAGCAGTGGGCTGGATTTAGTCCCTTCCTGGAAGACGGCCCTCGTCCTTCCCCGAGGAGACGGCCTCTGCTGGCCTCAGCTCGCTCCGCTTAGAAGGGATGAAGCGCTTTGTTTTCTTAAAGTGGCACCACGAATACTTTAGAGATGGAGAAACAGCAAAATAAACACAGCGTGTTTGCACACTCGTTTCAGAGACCGTGAAGGTAGAGCCCTGGCCTCAGCGGAGGTCTGCGTTCGCACCTGCGCTTCATGGCTGCTCTGCTGCGAGAAGGGCACCCCGAGGACCAGTCAGGCTACTGAGTGAGAAGAAGGGGTGCCCTCCTGCCTGGGTCACCTCACCCAACACGTGGCGACCCCAACTGCCTGTGGATGGGGCTGACTTTCTGGTCCTTGCGAGGACTTGCTCTTGTTGCGGAAAAGACTCGTGCTGTTGGAACAGTGTTTCAGGAAACAAACTCTACAAATATTAATTATGATTAATGTCCACACTTTCTGAATGCGTGTAAATAAATAGAAAAGTGGAACTCCTTGGGAGAGATGGGAGCTCCAAACAATCTCTTTTTGGTCAAAAAACCTGCTGCCAAAATGTATGAAATTCAAAAAGAAAAACCAGTGTTTCCAGCTGGACTCATTAGCACGTTCATAGGGAGAAGTCAGTCCTGTTTAAACAAGCCGCAGAAATGGTTTGATTTTGCTGAAAATCTTTGCTCACCAACTTCAGAAAGTCATTAAGATGCTAAGAAATTGATTTGGGAAGTTACCATCTTGGACTAGTGGGAAGAGTGGTTGTAAGAAGACCTCAAGGAAGATAATTGATGCATAACTACAAGAAAGCCACCCCAGGGGAACAGAATCGTATCGCCTCTGCCCACCAAGGCCTGAGGGTGAGAGAGTTCAGTTCTGCAGTTAATGGCAGCAATTTCCAACCGCATCCTCTGCATTAACATTTCTGGATCAAGACGTCAACGTTAAAAAAAAATACTGTTCCAAGTAATTTCTTCTTTTTTTTTAAAGATAAGCAGCTACCATTTACTGACAGGTGAACGTTGGTGTCTAGCATTGCTCTCAAAGTGCTAGTGCAGTTCTGGGTCTGAGATGGGCTCACGTTCAGCTGAAGGCCACGTTGCTAACGTGAGATGTCGGCAAAGGCGGTTGTGCTACGGGGGAGGCTTGGGCGGAGCCAAGAGATCCCCCGTGCAACTAGAAAGGAGGGCGCACAAAGAGCTGTGGAGCAATAATTCATTTAGTTTAAAGAATACTCAAACACCCTTCTCCACTTCTACGATAAATGGGTACGCTGCCTTTTTTCCCCAAGGACCTCTCATAGAACTGATGTTGCTGTAGAACGGAATAAAAAACTGGTCCATTTTTCTTAATGAATCCAACCTTAAGGGTACTAAGATAACTGCCAGCCGCTCACGTGTTCCTTAACAGTGAGATATCTTTGGGAACTACCGTAGTTCCTCGAAGTACTGTAGGGTTTACTCCATCTACGCTTGCTTAGCTGGACAGTTTCTAAATGTAAAGGTTCATAAACTGATAAAATTTAGTTTCCTTTGAGTTATAGCTGGCTGCAGTCAAGTAAACAAATAACCAAATTAATGTTGGAAATATTCATTACAGTTTGAATATCTCATTATTTATTTCAATATATTAACTCATTTATAAACTCAAATTTTAATTTTAGGACATTAAAATGTCTGTAAGAAGTCAACTGTCTGCTTGTACAGCTTCTTGTCTCAGATCCAGGTAGGAAAAGTCCAAAAGACAGGTCCATATGACTGGGGGCTTGGCCACCTGCTCTTGAGACTCATGCCCCTAGAGCTGCCGGAGGGTGTCGTGAGGGTGGGTTCCACGAGTGGTCAGTTCCTCCTTGGGTGAGGGGATTGTTCCTCCCCCTCTTAAGGAGGTGTCGGTTCATCTCCTCCAGAAACCATTGCTGGATCCCACCACACTGGACAATTTTTGTCCAGTATCTAATGTCCCCTTTTTGGCAAAAGTGGTTGCACAGCAGCTTCAGAGGACCTTGGATGAAGCAGATTATCTGGGCCCCTTTCAGCCAGGATTCAGGCCTGGGTATGGGATGGAAATGGCATTGGTCACGCTTTTAGATGATCTCTGGTGAGAGCGGGACAGGGGTGGTTCGTCCATCCTTGCTCTACTTGACCTCTCAGCAGCCTTCAGTACCATCAACCATGGTATCCTTCTGGACTGGCACTGAATTGTGCTGGTTCTCCTCCTTTCTCCAGGGTCAATACCCAAGTCAGTGTTGTTTGGAGGGGGAGAGATCCCGCCCTCGGACCCTACTTTGTGGGGTGCAGCAGGGTTTGGTGCTCTCTCCACTCCTATTTAACACCTACATGAAGCTACTGGGTGAGATAATCCATCACCACGGGATGAGGTACCATCAGTGCAATTATATATCTCCACCCTGGCGAATTAAGCCATGCTGTTGATGTCCTGCCTCAGTGCCTTGAGGCTGTGCGGGCCTGGATGGGGAACAACAGGCTTCAGCTGAACCCTGGCAAGACTGAGCAGCTCTGGGTTTTAGGGCTGTCTGGTTCTGGGTTTGGTACTGATTGGGTTTGCACTGCTCCAGACAAACCCAGTGCATAATCTGGGGGTCCTCCTGGACTTGCGACTCCTGCTGAAGGAGCAAGTGGCAGTCACAGCCAGGAGGGCCTTTGCACAGGCCTTTGCTTCGTGTTGTGCGCCAGTTGCACCCATTCCTGGATCAGGAGGCTCTGCTCATGGTCACTCATGCCCTGGTCACCTCCCAGATGAACTACTGTAATTCATTGTACCTGGGGCTGCCCTTGAAGAGTATTTGGAAGCTTCAGCTGGTACAAACTCTGGTGGCGCAGGCAGTTATGTGTGCCCCTAGAATGGCACACGTTACATCTCTGCTCTGTGAGCTGCATTGGTTGCCAGTTTGCTTCTGGGTGCAATTCAAGGTGCTAGTTTTGACTCTGAAAGCCCTTCACGGCATAGGGCTGGGTTATTTGAGGGACCGCCTCTTCCCAGTTACGTCTGCTCATCTCATCAGGTCTGGCAGAAAGAGTATGTTGCAGGTCCTGTCTGTTAAGGAGTTACATCTGTCAGGACCTAGGAGATGGCCTTGTCTGCCATGGCGCCCATCCGGTGAAACATAATTTCCCCCGAGGTGAGACTGTCCCCACCCTTGATATCCTTCTGCAACTCCCTGAAAACGTGGTTGGGGATCTCAAGGAAATGGTGCGAACTAATCAGGTGCCAACATTGCCTGCAACATCGAATGCTCTCTCTTAGCCTTTTAATAATAATATTGATGTTTTTAAGTGTGGAATGTTTTTTAATATTGTTCATTTTATGGGGGGGGGTTGTGTGTCACCCAGAGCCACATTTGTGCGATGGATCGCTACATAAATGTGATGAATGAATGAATGAATGAATGAATGAATGAATGAATGAATGAATGAATGAATCCGTGATGTCTGAGCAGACAAAAGAGATGAGTCGGACACAGATGAATAGAGGAATCTTGGCGAAGTCAAGACTACTGAGTTCTGAAGCCTGAAGGAACTGAGACTTGGATAGCTCCACGTGGATCCTGCAAGATGAAATTTCTCCCAAACAGAACAGTAGAAAATGATTTAATCTGAAGGCCAACTGAGGCCTTTTGTGGGTAGCCATGACCCATTATGGGGCCAGCTCTACCTGCTCTGAAGAAGCTCTCTGGATGGCTTAAGGACCTACACTTGATATTGCTGCCTCAGACTTCTGCAAGGCCGGGTGATCATGTTTCGGCTGGATGATGATGATGATGATGATGATGATGATGATGATGATGATGATGATGATGATGATGATGATGATGATGATAACAATGCAATGACAATGACCTCAGGCTGAGAGGACCTGAAGATGGACCAGGTGTCCTTTGGTCTGAACCTCACTGCCCCAAGGACTGTTGTAGGGTATAATAACAGAGCCTCGGAAGCCTGCCAGCACCTCTTCCTGCCCCCCTTATACCAAGCAGAGCCAAGGCAGGCTATTCTGAGTCTCTTTCTCAGGCCTTTCCCAGCCCTGGGTCGCCTTTGATTTTCCATCAGCAGCCCCTGCTACGTCTCTCCTCTCCTCTCCTCTCCTCTCCTCTCCTCTCCAGAAATGCATTCAGAATCAACGTATTCCCGCTTATCCAGCCGTATTCCAGGCGGACTGTTCTCCAAACGCCTTGGCTGTTGTCACTGTCTGACCGAGAAAGGCTTCCAGTATTTACCTGAGCAGGGCCTGTACAGGGATCTCTCTTTGGGTCCCTTCATTCACAGGGTTCCAGATTCTGACAAGCCAGCTGTTTACTGTCATTTGGGAATTACGGTGTGGTATTTGCTTTATTTAAGCAATCTCTGCAAGTGAAGACGAATCCATACTCCAGCAGTGGGCAGCCTAAGGCCACCCGGCTTGAGTCCCTGCCCAATGCGTGCTGACCAGGTTCCAGATGTAAACTTTTCCAGGGAAGCAGATAGAGGTCATCTCCAGCCACCCCCGTAAAATCGTAAAGATCAGCTTCAAACAGGATCCGGCATTGGGCCTTCCCCTCGGGCAGGGTCCAGCCTAGCGAAAGAATGGCGATGGCCTTCCACCCAGGGACAGGTCCTTCCCCAGGGCTCCTGCGGGTAGGGGGCCCTGCGGGTGAGAGGTGGGGGGCAGCCGTGCATGCTCATTGGAGGAAAGTAGGGAGAAGCAGCTCTCCCCCTGGGCAATATGCCGCTGGGCGCCTGTTCATCCTGTTTTTCCTGACTTCCAGCCTCTCCCTGCCTCTGGTCCTCCGGCCTTCATCTCACGCCCCAGGCCAGCTTCCTCACCTGGTCCTACTCCAGGTTCCTGTACTGGAAACCCTCGGTTGAAGGCCTGCTTTTCACGAGCCTGCTGAAGCGGCCAGAGGATTCCCCTTTCTAGCACTTCGGCCCCAGATGGGTCTGGAAGCCCAGAAGCAGCCAGCCCGCCGTTGCTGGCCCCGGGCCGGGGCTTTGCTGGGTGGGCTCTCCAGCTGCTTCGTAGGCCACGGTGCTTTTCCTCCGGCTGCCGTGAGGCTCTGGGGACAGGCCCACCAATCCTCCCTCAGGACCAGCAGGGCTTCTGGGCCTTGGTTTGGCCAACGTGCTGCTGAGCCCAGCCTGAAGGAACGGTCCACCACTGCATGGTTATTCAGCCTGTTGCCCGGTTGCCCATGCGGGATGGATGTTTGCCCAGCCCTGCGCTATCCAATCCACGTGATGCTCTTTCTTCTCCCATCGACAAGAATGGAAAAGGCATCGCTCAGGAGCGTTTTCCTCTGAATCCAGTTCCCTCCGTTGCCAAATCAATGCCCCGCATCTCAATGGAGAGAGATGCTCCAGAAAGATGTGATGGTTGACATTCAACGGCCATGGAAAGGCTGAAGAAAACCAGATGGACGTCTCTTCTGGCCCCGAGAGGAGCGATCATGAGGACAGTCTGGATGTTGAGGGAGGTGATTATGAAAATCATGAGACTTGTGCTTTGAATCCAGATTTCTGCACTGTAGCAGCACTAGTAATAGCCAGATTAATGGTTGCTCTGACTCATCTTCTGCAAAAAAACTCCCCCACTTCTCACCATAAAGGTCGGTGTCTAAACACACTTCCCTTCCCCGTTTTCACAAGAATAAATGAGAACTAATTGGCAGCTCCCCTCCCCTGCCCCGTGTTTCAGTGCTCAATGTGATGGCGAATATCTGTGGCCTTCCAGATTGCACTTTGGTTCTCTTACTCCGTCCAGGCTTCCCCCTCCCCTCAAAAGACGGCGGCCCGTGGCCATTTCTGCAGCACATTGAGACGTCTCACACTCGTAGCCCCTGGCAACAGTCATGCTGTCAGCGCTGGGGTCATCGTGCATGGGCCCTGGCTACACCTTTGCCCTAAAAACCGCTTGCTTGGCCTCAGTTTTGCTCCACTGCCTCCATCCCCTCCTCTTAATTCAGATCCCCCCTCCCTGATTTGTTATTTGGTCAAATATACTTGTTTCTCTCCTATTCCGTCACCTTCCGGTTCCTGTTTTTTTCATGCTAAAGTCATGCTGGATGTGCAATTAGTTGTTGCAATAACAGATTTGGAAAATGTGGTTCCACGTGGCTTACTGATTTCTCAGTAATTTCCTAGGAATTTATAAGTTCTGGCTCCGAGGTTCCCTGTTACTCCCACTCTGTGTATTCTGCTTTTTTTCTTAGAGATGAAATATTTCCTCTGTTGACCTAGGAATGACTTAGGACTTAGGAATCTATTGCATTGTCTAATAACAAGCCAGACGCTTTGTGGCTGGAGCTGAATCCCCTTGCTTTCAACTGTATTCTGTGGGGTTGACTGCAGACGCCCCCCCGCCCGGCGTCCCCTACGGCCCCAGGGCGTTCTTTCCTCCCTCTCGGGAAGCGGGATTAAGCCAGCTTGGACTCCCCGCGTGCCCTTATCTGTTCAGGCCACTCCTAGCTCGGGTCAGATATGTGCCCAAAATGCCCGGGGTGTGTACTTTGCATTAGAAATTTCCTCCTTGTGGTTTTACAGGGTACACGTTGTAGCTTCACCCATTACAGGAATACGCTCTGAAACGGTGGAGTCATGGGGGAGGCCCCAGCGGAGGGCCTGGCGTAAGAGAGCCGGGGGTCCCGCGTGTCTCAGGGCTCCCAGAAGGAGGCACAGCCCTCGCAGGCCCGCCTTTCTTCGGAAGCCTGGCTAAGAAGGAGCGGATATGCAAACGGTTCTCGGTTTCGGGGCAGCTGTATTTTTAGCACCGCGGAGGCTCGGTTCCAGGAAAGCAGGAAGCCAGAGGCGGGGAGGCTAGAAAGGCAGCCTCGGAGGATGCTGGCGAGGGGGTAGGCCAGCTATGCAGCTGGGCCAGCACACCCAGTTCTCTCCCTGCAGAGGAGCCGGGGAGGAACTGGAGCTGGAAACTGCCCCACGTGAAAAAGTCCCACTGGGGCGGTGCCATCTTGACCTTTTGGGCCTCTCCGTGCAGAAGGGGAGGAGGCAGGCAGGCATGGCGCCATCCATGCTTGGCGTGTCCTTCGGCCACGGTTCTTCCCGTGGGCCCAGAGGGGGAGCCGCACAAGAGAAGCTCTTTCGGGAGCCCGGCCACCCTGCCCGCCTGCTGCCCCTCCTCCTCCAGCCGCTTGCCCTTTCCTTAGTGGCCGTCCGTTCCCCTGGCTGCCCTGGGCTATCGGCTGGAGGGGAGACAGCACCCTACAGCCTTCCACCCGTAGCCTGTGCAACTCCCGCTGCTCCTGCGTGATTCCTCTGCATAGCTCTTTTCCAGCCAAGCGATGGGCTGTGGGTCAAACTGCTTGCGGGCAGGTGCCCGGGCTCAGTTTGAGGCGCTGGCTGCCAGCCGGGTCGCCACAAGCAGGCGTGCAGTTGTGCACTACTCAAAGGTGCCGTGGCATGCAGGGCGCCAAGTGATGGGAAGGGCAGCAGCCCAGTGCCGCGTTGCATGGCACCAGGTTGGAGGAAGAAGCCCACCCGGCTGCTACTTTGCGCCTCTGGGCGTGCCCTCTAGCAGGGAGGACGAAGCCCTGGGAAGCCGCTGCTGCCACCTGACGTGACTGGTGCTTTTGCACAAAGGCGCCTTACGGGCCAGCGGCGGCCCTGGCTGCCGTGTTGGGCCGTGCCCAGGACAGCCCAGGGACAGATCAGGCACCGCCTTGCCCCTCTGGGCCTCTGGGATTTGCAGGGCTCGTGGGGTGGGGGCTCGAAGGCTGGCCCCCTCTGTGGCAGCCCCACTTTACAGTCTCTCCAGCGTGCTTCTGTGCCAAGAGCCAGGTGGGTGGCTTTCTTCTCCCGGCTCCCCTGGGCTCCTCGTGAGCCCGCCAGGGGTGGGGGTGGGTTCTGTGCTTTGCCCCGTTACTTTGGGTATTGCTCCTCCGGCACTGGGGCAGATCACAGCCGTAAGGAGAGAGAGCAGTGGGTGGCGTTGCGGCCTGCTGCAGGTAGCTCCTGGGGACAGCTCCCAGCCCAGCCCCCTCCTCAGTATCTGTCAGGAAGCGCAGGACAGGATAGAGAGCGGGGGGGGGGCAATATGGGAAGAAAGGCTCATCGCAGCCACCCAGCTCCTTGCCTGGTTTGAGGCTTTGGGGGGGCCGTGGGCCATGGGGTGTCCGCAGGGTATGGTCAGAACAGTCAGAATGATGGAGGAATCAAAGCTCTGCCTGGTTTTTAGGGGTGGAGCTTTGATTGCACTGTTGTGGCTGCCATCTTGCCTTTTTTGACCACACCCTGCAGACCCCTCCGTGGGCCTGATGTCCAGGTCTGGAGGCCTCCTGCTGTCTTCCTTTTCTGCATCCGCTACACAACCGAGAAGGAAGGAGGGCCCCCTGGGCATCCCTGTGGGATGCCCTGCACGCCTGGCCGGGCAGAGAGGCAGAGCGCCGACAGGCGTGGGCAGGGCCCCCAGCCCCAGCGTGCTCCTGGTCCGTGCGAGGTCCAGCCAGGCTGCTGCAGACCTGCGTCCCTCGTTCCCGCCCACTGCTGGCCTGTGTTCCCTGCTGACCCTGGCAGGAACCGGACAGGCCGGGGGCCGCCTCCGCAGCACGTGCACGGCGGGCCCGGTTTGGGCGGAGAAGCTGGGGAGCTGGTGCAAAGGGCTGGGCCACGGCGGCCCCCAAGTTCTCATCTGTGCCAGGTGGATGGGGGAATGGCAAGGGGGCTGGTGCCAGCGAAGTGGAGGAAGCGGGATGCAATGGGCCCCTCTCTACCCACTTGCCGCGTGGCCCCGAGGAAGGGCAGCGGATCGTAAGGCTGCTGGGCAGGAAGAGCAAGGCAGACAGCGGGGAATGCCGGCCGGAGGGCTGCGGTTCCTTCCTCTCGGGCAGCCTTTGGACTCACAGGCACGGTACTTTTCCATTCCACACTCCTCCGTCTGCAAATCGTGCAGAGCGCAGGGGGGGAGTGGAGGTGGCACTCCCGGCCGGCTCCAGCGCGGGTCACGGTGCTGCTGCCGCCCTTCGGCGCTCTTTGAGAGGCAGGGGTTCAAGACCCTCAGAGGACACCCACCTCCGGACCAGAGGGGGCCTTCTCTGGGTCCCCAGTGCCGGGGCGATCTGGTGCAGGGGGATAAGAGGAAGGGCCCTCGGTGGCCCCACCAAAATTGTGGAACTCCCTAACTTAGGAGGACCCTTCCCCAGTGCTCGTTTGCTTACTTAGAAAGGCAGCGCAATGCACGTTTTATCTGACGCTTTATGTCTGCACTTGCTTTTCCTTCTTGGCAAAGTCAGGCAGAGGAGAGAGCCACGAACGCCACTGCAGTTCTCAGCAGGCCTCCCCATCGACTAGGCTGGCAAGGGCTTCTGGGAGCTGTAGTTCAGCCACATCCCTTTTCCCACCCCCTCCATGCTAGAAAGCAATTAATTCCGTTGTGTATCTTTCCCCTCTTCAGGATCAGCGCCTATGGAATATTCTTCTAAAAATATCCTTTCCGCTTTGAACGGAAAAGAAAAAAGGACAGGTCAAGGAGAGTCAAGAGACGGCACAAATCTTGAAATTGGAAACCTGTTTTTTGTGCTGGATTTTTACAGAGCTGCCTGATCAGGTATGCAGACTTCACTGTACGTGCTCAGAGGAATGGCGTGTCCAGGGGAAGAAGTCGGCAAGAATCAGGAGCCGTGTGCTCTGGAATCCCTGGACGGAGCAGAAGCGTCGCCCTGTCCAGCAGATCTCCCCGGTGATGGTTGCTGGCCATCCAGAGCAAAGTTGCTCAACCTCGGCACCTTGAAGATGGGTGGGCTTCAGCTCCCAGAATTCCCCAACCAGCCACGCCGGGGAGTTGGTCCACACTTCTGGGAGCTGAAGCCCACCCATCTTCAAGTTGCCGAGGTTGAGAAACACTGATCCAAAAGGACCCCTTGTTGGCTGATGACTGGAGGACGCGGCAGTTACTTAGGGTTGGCCTTTAGACCATCCAGATCCCATTGAACGATAAGGAGGGAAATCCCAGTTGATTAATTCCTCCATTGCAAATACATCTGTGCAGCGAGGAAGGAAAAACGGCGGAGGAACGTGTCAGCTGAGCACTTTCCTGAAACGAAACGCTGTGGGATGCAAACGGGGAGCAAACTGGGCTCCCGGTCTCTGCCTCCCCGGTTAGGAGCAAAGCCGAAACTCTTGAGGCTCCGAGCAGTCGCCGGCAGCCCCCCGAGGCCAGGCGCTTCCCAGGAGGGTCAGCCGCTCTGCCTCTCCCTCTGACTCAGCCCAAGACTCTGCTCTGGCCGCCCGAGTTTTGCATCTGAAAGATTAACCTTCAGCTTCAAAGTGGCGTTATTCATTTGTTAACCATATCAGATGGTCTGAGCTGGCAACTAATATAAAATATGAAGTACCGTGGCTTGCTATCGTAGCACACCCCAGTGTTAAAGTCAGCCTCCTGCTCGATCCAAACCAGATCCGGCTCCTTTCCAAAGTGCTGACTCAGGCCCAACACGCTTTTGGAACTTGATACTCGCCCCACACGCACACACACCTTGGTGTAAAATTTTCACACCACCCGGACTGGAAAATCCCCAAACACCTTTCTTGTAGATCAGTGTTTCTCAATCTCAGCAACTTTAAGATGGGTGGCTTCAACTCCCAGAGATGGCTGGCTGGGAAATTCTGGGAGTTGAACCCACCCATCTTAAAGTTGCTGAGGTTGAGAAACACTGTTATAGACAATGAAAAGGCAGCATGCAATCGGTCCACTGGTCTGAGTCGGGGGGTTCCCTCCGAAGGGGAGTGGGATTTGAACTGCAAGTTGCTTCTTTCTCACCATCGGGCTGGGCAAGGCGAGGTGGGAGGCAGAAGCTCCCTTCTTGGGCAATATCCAGAGACATCTATTCCTGTCGCAGAAGGGATGCTCTCGCTCTCGCGGCCCTTCGGGAAAGGCTCGCGGTCCTGGAGAGGATGAGGCGGCCTCGAGAGCTCCTCCTCTAGACACGGGAGGCTCCAGCCTCTTCAGCTCAGGGAGCCAGAGGAGTTTGCCGCAAACAGTCTTCCCGCCCGGATTCGCTGGCTCAAGTGCTTTTTGTCGGCCAGTTTGCTTGTTTCCAGACCTACACGTCGTCGTCTCCCTGCAGCCGTGAAAGCCCGGGGGCAGTCCAGTTTCCCACTGCTAACAAAAGCATTTCAGAGAGATCTCCAGGGCTCCAAGCAGAAGAAGCATGGGGAGCTTCGTAACTTCTCCATGGCTTCTGTTCCCTTCCATTTTCTTGTATCCCTGGGAGCCGGGGGACTGGATGTCCCCCCTCTGATCTGAAGCAGGAGGGGCACGGGCATCCTGGCGCTGGCCAGCTGCTGGTTAAGCAAGGCACAGCAGCCCCCTTGTTCTGCAGGGGCGGAAACAGAAGAGTGGCCTGCCCTGTGGAAGGAGCCGTCGGAGGAGCATCGCTCCACCTTGCTTCAGCATCCAGAGCTCCTGGGCGTGCACAGAAGCCCCTGTTATCTAGTGGAGCGAAGCGAAGCAGCAGCTCTACTCGATCGCTTGGGAGCGAAGCACTTCTTTGCAAGTAACATCGCTAGGATTACGTTTCCGGTCCTTCGTTGGTTACCGTGTGCAGCAGTGAAAACTACGTTAAAAGTACGTGTTGTCTGTGCAGTTTGGAAACAGGAAGCCGTCGATGAGGCTGCCCAGGGAAAGCTGATTCATACATATACTATTCATTGTTAGGTTTGTGCCCGGCTTTTCCTACCGGAATTCCACCGTCTATCCGTGGCCGCTCCTTCCCGCTGTCCCCCGTAACAACCGGCCTGCGAGGAAGAGGAGCTGCCGGGGACGGCCAGCCCAGTCCCCAGAAAGCTTCCGCAGAGGGGAAGCTGGGCTCCCCTCGCCTCCAGCCCGGCCCTTTGGCCATGCCGCTCACAGTCACAGAGCTGCCCCTCTGCCCCATGGCGCACCAAGCCCCCTTGCCTGAAGCTGAGCGCCGGGGGCTGAGTGTGGAGGTGCCACAACTCATCGGGCAGAGCTGAGGCGGGCAGACCCAAAAGGGGGCACGCTTCTGCCACCGACTCGCACCCACCTTTTACCGGCTGGAGAGAAGAAAACAGGCTGAAAGCATGCGCAGCGTATTCAGGCTTTTTAGTCTCAAAAGAAACGAGGCGCGGCGTGGCCTGACACCTCCCGTGGCTCACTTGTGACGAGGCCAAACCAGGCCCGTCGGCCACCCCAGCCATCTCAGCTAACCGCTGGGCTGCCAGCAACGTCTGCAAGCAGACCTGTAATGGATGACAATGGCATTAAGGCCACGTTTTTAGGAGCTCTGCCTGCCTGAGGGGCTGGTATGCCCGAGCCCTGCGCCCCCGACTTTGAATGCACGGAGGAAGGGCCTGGCGCTGCCGCCGGGCCAGCAAAGCCTCATGAACGTTGCCAGGAAGCTGCAGGCTCAGGGCTTCAAGTTCTGCTGAGGACACCAGGACAGAAGGCAGGAAATCACAGCTTTGGGGGAAAGAAACAAGGGTCCATCAGCAAGTACCGATATGTGAAGCTGTCTGCCCCCGCCCCGTTTTTGCATGTCTTTTCAGAGGAGATTTGCAGGTCTCCTGCCATCCGCGGACTTCCCCGGCAGCGGACGGAGTCCCAGCTGAGGGGCTGCTCCGGGGCGTCTCTTGGCCACCCTCCCAGCACAGCAGGCTTTGCCTCGCTGGCGACCCCCGGGGTGGAACTCATACGCCCACGCGGGGGCCGTGGATCACGCAAAGCACAGCCCCACACCAGAAGGGGGGAAACACCTTAAGAAAAGTGCAGCAAAGAAAAGAGGTCTGTCTTGTTCTCGCAGTGGTTCCCTGAGGTGGCAAGATCTGCAAAGGATAAAGTTGCGCTTAAACTCTCTTTAAACCCTGCTTAACTGGATGGTTGTTGGAGCCGCAACACTCGTGGAGGCAGACAGTGCAGATGGGGATGTCCACAATGTGTGGTCAAAAGAATCCAGGTGATGGCCATGAGGGTGTGATCGAAGCTCCACCTGCTTTTACGTGCAACACATTTAAAAAAGGGCGGGGGCTTCCATCCCGCTGTCACAGCCATCATTTTGACTTTTTTGACCACGCCCTACAGACTCCCAGGGAAGAGCATCTTAAGAGCTGCTGCTCCGCATGTCGACCAACCAACCGACTCTGTGATTCCCTGAGCAGAGAAACGAGTGGGCAGGTCCATGACCTGAGAACCGTCACTGATCTTCTTCATACGTGGGATGACCAAGACTGTTTTCCACTTTCAATAATGCACAGATGCCACGTAGAGGTGATTTATTTGTACTGCCGGTGATGGCTCCCCCTCCTCCGTATCTCCTGAAAATGTCAGTACTTGGGAGGTTTCCCCACCTACGATCAGCAGAATATGGGAGGGGAGGGGAGGGGAGGGGAGGCATGGCAGAACTTGTCCCATGAGACTTTTGGAAAGCCGGAATTGAATTCCCACAGACCGCCCTGTGTCTTCTGAATCGGCTTTCCTGCCAGGTCCCCCTGCCTCTCTCCGAGCCTGACCAGGCCACATCCCACCCTTGGGGCTTGCACCCCCATCTCGATGCCCCTGAGCTCAGGGCACAGAGCGGCAGCCGGAGGGCTTGGTCGGAGGCAGAGATCCAGACTCCCTGTCTGAAAAGCAACCACCGTCAGGAATTGGTCTTTGGCAGCCCACAACACCTTCGCACAAGATCCGACCTGAACATCAGCATGGGAGGCCACACCGCGAGAGGAGCCTTCCAGCTTGCATGGCCGCCCATCTCACAGCAACTCTGGGTGGCACACAAGCAAACTGTCAACGCTCATTGGCAAAGAAGCCATATCAGAACCGACGGGTGACCGAAGATGCCAAGACCAGCTTGCGGAAGACAAAGGGCAAACGCTTGCCCTGAAGTTCGGGGCTGGAATGCTGGCCGGGCCTTTATGCTGGTTCTCTTTTAACTGGTTACCAGTTTAAACTATTCGGGTGTGCTGTAAACAGTGCCTAAAATTGAAATGATCTTAGAATATCTGTTATTGAAAAGTTTGCCAAGCAAGGTTCATTTTTAGGATGCCCCCAAGGAAGGTGGGCTGTGAGAGCTGGACCATAAGGAAGGCCGAGCGCCGAAGAATTGATGCCTTTGAACTGTGGTGCTGGAGAAGACTCTTGAGAGTCCCCTGGACTGCTAGGAGGTCAAAGTAGTCAATCCTAAAGGAAATCAACCCTGATTGTGCATTGGAAGGATCGATAATGAAGCTCAAGCTCAGATACTTTGGTCACCTAATGCGAAGAGAGATCTCTTTGGAGAAGACCCTGATGCTGGGAAAGATTGAAGGCAAAAGGAGAAGAGGACGGCAGAGGATGAGATGGTTAGATAGCATCACTGAAGCAATGAGCATGAAACTGAGCAAACTCAGGGAGGCAGTGAAGGACAGGAAGGCCTGGCGCGATGTGGTTCATGGGGTCACGAAGAGTCGGACATGACTGAACAACTGAACAACAACAACAACAACAAGGAAGGTGAACCCTTGAAGGAACCTTTGCACGTGTTAATTCAAAATGACAACTTCATAAAAATGGGTTAAGAATTCAGTTCAGCACCACCCTTTCCTGGACACCCTGCCTCACGCTTCCTGTGGAGTTCTCACTATCTCTTCCACTTCCTCCAGCGGTTTCCTGACATCGCTCTGGCCTCCCGCCAAGTCCTTTAGGTAACCTGTTTCCTCTGCTTCACCGGACATGCCCTTCCTTTCTTCCTTCTGTCTCCCACTGCATTATACCTTTTGGAAGAGGAAGACAGTAGGAATGTGCAGGTGATGCGCAGTGTGGCTCTCTGTCTGGGCAGAAAGCAAGGTTAGAGCTGGCAGAGCAGGAGGGGGTTGGCGCGTCCCCTGGATCTTCGAGCCCTGCCCGAGGCAAAATGGTAACAGGAACTTCTCTGGGGCAAAGGAGGTGGAGTCCAGGTCCTGCAAGAGGCTGGAGCAGCCCTGGCCCTTGTCAGAAGGGCATCACCCAGGGCCAGATGGGGAGAGGACTGGATTTGTGGCCCAGCAGGTGCTGAGAAGGGCTGGACCGGCTGACGACCAAATGCTTGCAACTGAGCGCTTTGCTCCCCGCCATCTGGGTGGCCTTTGGGCCCTGTCGGACCTCCTTGCAGGCTCAGGCCATGCGGATTACAGCTGCTTGGACTGCCCCGTCTGCACCTCCCCCCCTTCCGCTTCTTCCCCGTAGATGCAGCTGGAGAGGCTGCTCGCCTGCAGCTCTATGGCAGCGGGTGGATGCTCTCCTCTTTCTCGGACCCACACGCCCCTGCGAATGTGTGAGACGGCATGCAGCGCCTGGCCTCCTGGAATGCCCCAGCCGCCTTCTTCCCCTTTGCCTTCCGCCGCTATCATTGGCACCTCCCAACCCGCCTGCTGATCTCGTTCTGCATGTCTTTGCAGGATGGACAAGTAAACAGGCAGAGAGGGGCAGGGGAGGCAAATCCTTATGGAAGAAGCAGCAGGAAAGCGGGGGGGGGGAGGGGGGCGCAGGGGAGGGATTAATGGGCAGTGAGGAAAGGCAGGGAGGGCGCTGAAGTGGAAAAGAGGAGAGGGGACTGGGTGTGTGTGTGGAACAACCGCTCTGTCTCCCTCCCTGGTCTCAGTGCCCGTTTGCACTTTTTCACACTTTATTTTGGAAGGTTGTTTTGCGCATCCGTGCGCTTGCCAGGTAGAATCCTGTACGTGGCATTTCTTCCCTGAAGAAGACATGCTCCCGATCTGTTTCAGCATGGTTATTTCTGACCATTTTGTAGTCAGTGGGGATGGGGGAGGCAACTGAGCTTCAGGTGAAATCCAGAGAGCCATCCTATGGCCCTAACGCAGAACTTCCATTCTTTGGCCTCACGTCTATCAAACAAGGCAGGAGTAAACTTGGCTGGTCCCTGGCTGGTTTTCACCTGGACACCACACACAATAGCATCACACACCAGTGGAGCTCAATGACGGGTTCCAGGACCTTCCTGATCCAGGATCTTCTTGGTCCACACCCACATGAACAAACTTGGTGGTGGAAGGCACCGTGAAGAAACTCAAGAGCCACCCTGAGAAAGAAGGGTGTCTCATGGGGTGGGTGATTCCCTGCTGATTCCTGGTTACTGAAAGTATTCAAACCCACCAGCGACTCTCCTTTCCTTTTGATCTGCATGAGGACAGATCACACAGCCAGAAGAGACTCTCCGGACACTGTGAGGCCTTGAGCTGTGGGGTGAAGGAACTGAGAGCTCTGATTGTTTTCCACCAGTCCTTCCAGTTGAGGGTCACCTCAGGATTCTGGAAGTTCACACCTGACTAAGCGGATGGTGTCAGCAAGAAGAGCTTGGAATCTGTGACGAGGACGAAGAATTCCTGGGAAAGAAGGTTACGTGCTTTTGATGAAGAAGGGGAATGAACGGAGTGTTAAGCTGGTGCCTTTCAGCCTCATCAGGAGGGTGTTAAACAAGAACAAAAGAGGGAGGGTGGTAGCAGGAGCGGTAGATTGGCTGGCAATGCCCCTTGCCTATGGCACATGGTAGCTGGACTCAGAGTAGCAGCTTTGGATGTTTTCATGTTGGTTAGCCCCTCAGAGTTGCACGTAGTGAGACGAGCAGCCATAGGAACCCTTTTAAATAATAAAGAGAAGTCCAGAACGGAGGTCTGGAGCCAAGAAAGCAGAGAACAAAAGGAGGAGCAGGAGGTCAGGGTGGGCACTTGGAGTTTCATGGGAAACTACACAGAGGTAGTAGGTGGTGCCTCTCAGGTGTTTCTCTGCCAATGCACAGAGTACAGGAAATAGAACTAGGATCCACGTCAGGAAGACTAGTAGGCATACAATAGGCATCACTGAAACTTGGTGGGCTTATATTTGTTCTTGGCACGTAGTGCTGGAAAGGTAGAGCTTACTCAAAAGGAATGGGTCCAACAGAAAGGGTGGGGTGTTGCACCATATATAAAGAAAAAGAAATACTTGCACAGAATTTTAGAAATTGGAACATGGACTTCCTGCTGAAAGTATTTGGGTAAGGGGAAAAGAGAGAGAGAGAGAGAAGTGAAAGTAACACCACTGTGGGAGTTCATTATGCTCCATCTGTGCAGGTGCGCAGAAGATGCCAGTGAGGACTTTCTGCATCAGATGCTAGTCTATCAAAGGGACATGAAGTAATTATCATCGATTTATTGTTTTATCGGCTTGTTGTATGCTGCCCAGAGTCACTTTTTGTGAGATGGGTGGCCATATAAATTTGATTCATAAATGAATAAAATAATGCAGGATTTCAAATATCCCGATATTGCTGAGAATCTACCTCTGCCAGGAGTCACAATCCAACAAATTCTTGTCCTTCATTTGTGTCCAAAGGTGGAAGAAAGAATGGGGGGATCTGCTATCCTGGTTCTCATCCTTATCGATGAAAAGGAATGTGGGCGACAGCCTTGTAGGAAATATATTGTGTTATCCTTGAATTTGTGATATCTGTGAGATTCGGACCTGCATACTGGACTTCAGAAGAGCAGATTTTGATGGACATCAAAAGAAGATAGGTCGGATGCAATGAAAAGAAATCTTGAAGGAAAAAGTACTGTGGAAGAATGGGAAATCCTACAAAACATGATGTGAGGATACAGTTGCAAATGATCCCCAAAAGAAATCCCCAGCAAGTGATAGTGCCCCACTCTGCTACCCTGACTGGACCATGCCTGGAATCCTGTGTCCAATTTTGGTTGCCACAATAGAAAAAGGATGCTGAGGAACTGAAACAAGTGCTGAGAACAGCCACAAAGATCTTGCAGGTTAATTTGAAGAATGGTAAAAAGAATGGTCTGTTTAGCCTAACTAAGAAGAGACATGCTAGCGGTCTTCTAATATTTAAAGAGTTGTCACAGGAAAGAGATGTGATGGCTGCAGGTAGGGTAAGAACCAATAAGTAGAAGCTTAACAGAGAGAGATCCAAATTTGAAAGGAGGAGGAATCTCCTGGCTGTGAGAGCTCCTAAGCAATGGAACAGCCTCCTGAAGTCATGGGCCCTCCCTCACTGGAAACTTTCAAGAAAAGATTGGACAACCGTTTGTCTGGGATGGTCTGAGGATTCCTACGGGGTTTTGATTAAAGGGCTTCCAATATCCCCTTCAATCCCATGATTCTATGATTCCAGAGAAAAATACAACCTTGCAGCTGATTCGCTCCCTTACTTCGGGGTCAATTCCAGTCGGTGATGATGGGGAAGGAGAGGTCCCACCCTCGGACCCTACTATGTGGGGTGCCGCAGGAGTCAGGGCTCTCCCCCTCCCTTTTAACACCTACATGAGGCCGCTGGGTGAGCTCGTCCATCGCCATGGGGTGAGGCATCATCAGTATGTTGATGATACCCAATTAGACATCTCTGCCCCTGGCGAATTAAGCAATGCCATGAACATCTTATCTCGGTGCCTGGAGGCTGTGTGGGTCTAGATGGGCAAGGCTGAATGGGTCTGGGTTTGGGGGCCTTCCGGTTCTAGGACTATGCCATTGCTGATGCTGGATGGGGTGGCACTGCCCCAGACAGACCAGGTGTGCAATCTGGGGGTCCTCCTAGACTCACAACTCCTAATCAAAGAGCAGGTGGCACTCATGGCTAGGAGGGCTTTTGCACGGTTTCCGGTTGTGTGCTAGTTGCCCCCATTCCTGGATCGGGAGGCTCCGCTCAGAGTCATGCATGTCCTAGTCACCTACAGATTGGACTATTCTAATGTGCTCCACGTGTGGCGGCCCTTGAAAAGTACCCAGAAGCTTCAACTGGTGCAGAATGCGGTGGCGCAGGCCGTTACGTGTGCTCCAAAAACTGCGCATGTCGCACGTGTGCTCCACGAGCTGCCTTGGCTTCCAGTTTGTTACCGGGTCCAAATCAAGGTGCTGGTTTTGGCCTCTAGAGCCCTTCATGGCATGGGGCCGGGTTACCTGAGGGACCGCCTCTCCCCAATTACGTCTGTCCGTCCCATCGGGTCTGGCAGAGACGGCATGCTGCGGATACCATTTGCCATTTGGTGGGTCCTCTGCCATGGCGCCCACCTTATGGAATATTCCCCCCCCCCCCACCACCATTAGGCTAACTCCATCCCTTCTGGTGTTTCGGAAGTCCCTCAAGACCTGGCTAGGTGTCCAGGCCTGGGGTCCCAGGGAACCGGATACACGTCTGGATGGCTCCACCATTGAGGTGGATGTACTCACCCTCTCTCTGCATGGGGTTGGTATATATTTTAGTCTTAATTAATCTCTGTTTTTAACGTTGGCTTTTTAATATTTTTAAATGCTTGTTTTTATATATGTATTGTTTTTTATTTAATTATTGTACGCTGCCCAGGATCACTTCTGTGAGGTGGGCAGCTATATAAATTTGTTTAATATACAAAATAAATAAAAAAAATAATGTGGAAACAAGCTTGAGCCACCCCAGTCTGGTTTCTCTAAGAAATGTGATACCACAATTTGTCTGAAGCTCTAAAATGCTTCAGACAAATCGCAGAGCCAACGTCTGTCTGGCTCAGAATGACACAGGTCTTTTTATGTGGGCAGAATTCAGTGCTTTGCTGGCATCCGAAGACAACAGAGTGACTGAAGGTGCTGAGCATGGTGCAATCTGCCATGCCCAGCAAGGGTCTGACGATTCCTTCAGTTCAACATTTCTGCTCCCAATTTCATTTTGCAACTCAGTGAAATGCGAATAACCAGAAGAATAATGACATTCACAAGAGCATCTGTGTTTTCACAGGCATAAATAGCTGCCAAATTCAACCTATGACTGTAACAGGGAACCCAGATCGCTTGTGGTATCCCTTTCAGAAGCTGTGCTTGGACACCCTCTGGCGCTCCGCTCATCAACACAATCCCACGCTAGTTTCTCTGGCCAGACCCCCGAGCCAGCGACACTCACTGAAAGCCACACAGGTGAAAACCAACAAATTGTTCACATAAATTGCCTCTTTAGCAAAAGGGCCTTAGACGTTTGTTCATTCCTGCTATATTTACCCTTGGCTTCATCAGCAGTTAATTAGAAACACAACCGGCTTCTCTCACTTCTTGGGAAATCAACTATAGAACAACTTCAGTTTTTAGTTGAACAAGAATAACCTTTTGTGTACAGGCAAACAAAAGCCTTTCTGCCTGAGTAGCCCCGTCAGGTCTATTTTTTTCTGTTTGAGCATCACATTTTTGGGCTAAAATTGAGCCTTCTTTGCCTTTTGCGTCTGTGATTCTCTCAAGCCGCTACAGACGTTGCGGACGGCGTTTCTGTCGTGCAGCTTCAGGCCTGAATCATTCTCAGCCGTTTTTTTCCCAGCCGCTCCAACGCTTGTAGGTAGACCCGTGTTCACCACCACTTGCATCCTTTCCAGTGAAATAGCAACAAGGGAAGCCAGGCGCAGCATTTTCCAGCATGCTGTCGTCCGTCCCGGAGCGCCAGGTGCACCAGCCGTGACCAAAATGTCACCGCGATCTGCCGAATGTTGTTGAGGGAAAATATTAGCACTGGCTTTATAGGGTCTTCTTGTTTAGACTGTGCAACGTCACTTGGCCCAGGAAACACGTTCACACGATGCACCCGTGGCGGCTGAATGTCAGACTCCTAATATCAGCTTCACTTTCAGAGGAACCTCCCTGGGTGTCCATCACCTCACCACTTTTGTGAGGTGTTCTTGGCTCGACTGATGAAATATTGGTCTAGTGTTCCTGACAACTGAAGTTTTGCTTAGAAAGCATCAGAGGGCAGAAATAGGCAGAACACCTTTATTAACAATATTTTATTTATTTACTTATTTATTTATTTATTTATTTATATTTATTTATTTATTTATTAACAATATTTTCAGAGAAGGAAAACCACCTAGATTTTTTAATCTAAATTATGGTTTTCATATGATATGGGCTTTTTAACTTTCCACTTTATCCTTGGGCATTCACTGTCACTTCAATTTTTCTATGGAATACCATTAACCAAATGAAAAAAAAAAAATTATGGGTGCAACAGTTAGAAGGTAATTACATGACCTGTCTGATGTAATGGAAATGATTGAGATCCATTTTTAGCAATAGTTCTATCGCATTTCCTGCATTTAAAATCTCCAAGGCACGTCTGGAGGATGTTGAGTATAGTTTTGACCCTCACACAATAAGCTACTTTCCAGGGAAATCCCAGTTGGAAAATACACTTTCCCACCCAAGTTATGAGCAAGCAGGGATATTCATACTTCGACTCAGCTTATCATTAATCATTTTTAAGTGAGTTATTGCAAGAGGAATTTGGATTGCCCAAAACTGAAAAAGGCAGTATATTCAATTGGACATCAACTGAACTTGCAATTTGGTCCTGAGGCATTTGCAGCACCAAAATCTTCTGAATTATTGTCAGTCTAATTAAACTTTGTTTTAATGGAGGGAGGGAGTGGCCATTTTTCAAGAATGTCCATTGAATCAGAGCACTTCATCTTCGTCAAACCACTGAGAAGCTGGCAAGACGGTGCGGTCTAAGGTTCTGGGCAAAACAAATCATTTGGGGAGCCTCATTGGTACATCTCCTGCCGTACGATCAGTCTACTCTACGGAAACAAACCCACCAGGATCTGATGCAGTGTGGACGGTCAATACCAGCCCTGCTTGCTTTAGGCCTAGAAAAAACCTGTTTCTTTAAGCAGAGGGTCTGGGATATTTGGCCGGGTGGAGCAAAACTTTCCCATCTCTCGTATAGACAAATTGCTCTTCCCTACCCCCCACCCAACACTCCTCAATTATTTCTGCAAGATTCTGTACACCCTACATAGAAGGCTCTTCTCCCTCGCCCACACAGATGCCCTCCCTACCAGGGTGACAACTGGTCAATATGCCAACCTTCCGTATGAAGATTGCGTAGGTGTTTGCTCGAGTAGGCGTTGAGTGTTTCACCCATCCTTTTGAAGTGCCCAGTACACTCACCCGGGCGATCAGAGCTAACACCCCTGCTCTTGAGTTGGATAAACTCCACAGATGAGGAGACTGAGTTTTTCTTATTAAATGACCAACACCCAGCTGTTCTCAAGGCAGCAGCAATTTTTTAATTTATAGCCTTAGCTTATAGAAACCGTTTGTTGCCTTCTATGAAATGTTAACTTTATAAGGTTTCTTCCTTTTATATATGTATGTACTATATATAGTTACCTATACATATATTAATGGTGTGCTGTGTTTTTTAAATTCCATGACTTGGTCTTAGTCAATAACTGACCATTTAATAACATTTATTAGTTGAAAAAGATGTTACTGCTGACTTTTTGCCATAATAGCCTAACATGGTTCTTCTCCTACATTGCCAGCTACTGGGATGTTGGCTTGTTCAGGAATCAGTTCCACTTACCTACACTTAATGCAGAAAGTTGCATATGGAAAATACTGGGTTGCAGATATTGTCCAGGCCATGAGGTTCTTCAAGGCGCCCCCCCCCCCAATATTCCTAACTTTGGAAAGAGAAAACGCCCATCCGTCATTAGCAGCAGACAAAGGAAACAAGAGACCCCCACCCCACCCCACCCCACCCCACCCCGACTCAGACAGCCTCTGTGTCAACCGAATCCTCTCCACAGCCATGCAGGGACTCCACCTGAGCAAGGTTTGCTGATGGGGAGGGAAGGGCTAACCCTCCCCTTCCAGGGCTGCCAAAGATCACTCAGATATCCCTAGAATTAATTATTCTTCACAATTCACAATTCAGTTATGATCTACATTTAATGTATTTCTACTGCTTTGGTTCCATCTTTCTGCCCCTCGGGATGCAGAAGCCACCAAAGTAGTTAAAAAGGGAAGGTGGTTTTGGGGTAACGTGACATGGCATAAAAAGGGAGGCCTCCAGCAGGCAAGTGGTGAGTGGAGAGAGGAAACCCAGTCGCCCTGAGCCCACTGGAGGCTTTGAGGAAGGGGAGCAGGTGAATCTGGGCAGCCTGGGGGGCCGGGAAAATTGGGGCAGGAATGTCAACCCTCCCTGGCTGTGCAAAGCCCACAAGGAACCTAAAGGTGGGACTGGGATCCAGAGGCGATGCTGGCTTGGGAATCGAACAGAGCCTGGATACAGACCCAGCCAGGATAACTCTGCTCGAGGCCCTGCTGGCCTTCAGGCATGCACCAAATCCAGCAGATGGAAAAGAGAGAAACGTAGTCTACATCTACTTTATTCAAGTTGGGATCTAGATTTTGGAATAAAATGGGGATATGCCATATTTCTTTCTCTGCCACCTGCTGCCATTCAGAAAATACTGTGAACCAAAGAAAAAAATCTGGTGTTTGAAAGACACTCCTACACGCTGGATGGGCACGCAAGGGCAGATACGTTTCTGACAGAATTAAGACAGAGCGCGCCGCCGTTAAGACTGTGAAACTGGGGACTCAGAAGGCCGGAGGCTACACAACAAAACTGTTCAGGGTCACCGATAGCAGACTGAAGGAAAAACTTCTGGAAATGCAAGCTCACATTCAGCCAGGCCATGGTTTCCTGCAGGCCAAAACCGTGAGCTCAGCTACAAGCCTTCTGGAGGGACCTGCTGGACTTTCCTCTCCACGCTGGGGTGAGGGAAACCTCCTGCTGAGGCCTCCGCCAACCTGGCAGGACGAGCTGCCAGTAATTCCAAGGTTCCAGATGCACGAGGTGCAGGCAAATGCACCAGTCTAGAACATGTCTAACTTAGGGTGTTACATGTGTGGTTTTTGTGGCTCAGCAACAGAATGGCATGAAGACATCAGAACTGGAGACCATCTTCCAGCTGGACCATCTGCTGGGCATGCATCGCACCAGAGAGTGCTGCTCTGTTTGGGGGCTGGGGAAGGCCACCAAGACCCTGCCAGTTACCTCCGGCAGGCCACCGTGAAGTTACAAGGAGAGGTGCCCATCAGGCATCTTCTTCCACCACAGATCTTAGCTCGCCACACCCAGTGACAAGGAGCCACTGTCGCTGCCCCGGGTTTCTTCTTTGGATACTAGGCCTAATTACCATGGCAACATTGATCAGGAAAGTTTTGTGTGTGGTGGTGATGCCGAGCCGAGCCGTTTCCACGGCGAAGCAACAAGGCGGCCTGCAGGACCGCGACGGGAGGGTGCTCTTGCCAGGCGGCACGTCTCCCTCGTAAGCAGCCCGCGCAGAGTCCAGGAAGCGCCGCGAGTGGGTAACGCTGTTCTTGGCGGCTGCCGCGGCTCTGCCACTTCTGCTTCCAGGGAGGAAGACGCCCCGCCAGCCCCACGGACGGCAGCAGCGTTAAAACACACACACACACACACACACACACAACGGGGGGGGTGACGCGTGGCCAGCCGCAGGCATCCGCTCCCGCAACCCTGGGGAGGCGGCGCAGGGCTGCATCCAGGCAGCCGCGATGAAGGCGCTCGCCCGGCCCTGACCCCGAGGGCTGCGCGGGATTTTGCGGGGCCAGCCCCGCTTCCGCCCTCCCGGCTCCCTGCAGGCCGGGGGACTCTGCGGCCGGGCACAGCCGCCCCGCAGCCCGCTTCTCCTCCCGGCCTCCGGGCGCAGGCCCCTCGGGGAGGGTCCCGAGAGTTGCGGGCGTTGTCCGGGGCCGCGGGAGGAAGGGCGGGGGCGCGGGGGCGCGGGTCCCCCCCGTCCAGCTGCGAAGGGCTCGCGGACTGGGCGCTCCCCGCCCCTCGGCTGGCCTCGTCCTCCGAACTGCCGCGGCCGCTGGAAGGAGCGGGCGGCTGCGGGGCGGGGACGCCACCCCTCGTCAGCGCCGGCGAGCGCAGCCGCGCCCCACCCGTCGGGCCCTGGGCGGGGGCTCGTCTCGCCGCCCCCGCCCTGAGCACGGGCAGAAGCTTTAAAGGCGCCAGCGCCCGCCGCAGCGCAGCAGCAGCAGCAGCAGCAGCAGCGCCTCCGCATCTGCCGCAGACCGACGGACGGACGGACGGACGGACGGCGACGGTCCCGCGCCATGGCCGAGAACAAGGTCAGAGCGGGGGGGCTTCGCTCGCGGGGCTGGCGGAAGAGCGCGGCGCGGGCCTTGGGGCGCCCGGCTCGGCGGGGACAGCGGCGGGGTCCGGCGAGGATGCGGGGTCACCGAGGACGCCGCGGCGAGCGCTCTCCGGGCGACCGGGCAGCTGAGACGGGGCAGCGGCAGAAGCGGCGAGACGCGCCGCCCGCCGCGGGGCAGAGCGGGGGGCTGCGGAATCCCCGCGTGGAGAGCCGCGGCGGCGGCGGCGGCGGCGGCGGCGGGCGACGCGTCTCCGGCCGCGTTGCGTGGAAAGGCCGGCGAGGAAGGGGAAGGAAAAAGGGAAAGGGAAAGGGAAAGGGCAGCCGCCCGGGCTGCGTCCGGCGGCCTCGCCCGGGGCGTTTGCCGGGGTCCCTTCAGAGGAGAGCCGACGGTGTGTTGCGGGGGGCGGCGTGACCTGTGTGGAAAGCCGCCCGGCTGGGGCTCTGGAAGATGCCGGGAGCGGGGGGGCTCGGTGCAGGGCCGCTCCCGAGCCGAGGTCTTCGCGAAGAGCCGGGCAGGTCATCCGCAGGCCGGGGGAGAACAAGCCCCCAGCCCCGGGGGGGGCTGCAAGATCGCCCAGCCCCCTCGCCCGCACGTGCCAGCCCCCGCAGAGGGCGAAGAAGGGGGATGCGAAGGGCTCCCGCGCAGATTGGCCGTCTCCCCCCCCCCCGCCGCTTGTGCTTCCTGATGCTGCAAAGGGCGCTGCCAGGCAACAGTCCCCTCCCTCGGTCGGGGGGGGCGGATAGCAGGTTTCGGCACGAGGGTTTTGCTAGCAAATGGCTTCCAGCGCGAAAGAGCAGCAGCAGGAGGGTGGGAAGGGAGCATCGGCCGCTGCTCTCCAGCCCGGAGACAAAAAGTCGCGCGCTTCGTGGAAAGAGGTTAGGCAGCTGGAAGCCCGGGCTGCCGCCTCGCCTCGCAGCTCTAGCTGGGCTGCAAAGCAGTCCAGGCCTCCGCTCGGCCAGGGGGCCACCTCTGACTCCCAGCCTGGGTTCTGCGTCTGCAGGGCGGATGGCAAAACTGCACTTTCCCATTTCATTGCAATTTTGTTAAGTCCTTCAGACACTGATTTTTGTGGCTGTGCAAGGCGAGAGGAGCTACCGGAATCCTCCTGATTTTTTGCACCCTTCACCACTAGCCTTGGGTCACATACGCACCTGCCCTTGAGCTGTTGGGTGACTTTCACTGTATTTAAGGGTATTTAAGAGTGACAGCTGAGAGGGGTGCTAAGAAGCCTTCACTGAAAATTTGTTGGAGAATTCAGCAAGAAAGCAGCTGAATCCCTTCCCAAGCAGCTTCTCCTTTCAAATAGCCTCCTCTGTACTGCAACCACCACAATCTATTTACACAAATGTGTACAACAGCAGGATTTCTACCACTACTATCTCTGGCCGCTTTCTGATATCTTTTAGCTTTACAAAAATTAAAAAGCAAACCCGGCTTGTTAGCCAGTAAAAATGCAAACAAAAATAGAGGGAGTTTCTATCAAGAACTCCCTAATTTTGGGGTGCAAGATGACAGCTGCCTATTGCAGAAACCCAATTTGAATTTCTTTTCACTGGTAGCCAGAAATGTGGAGCTCTTGCCTCCAGGGCAGCCTCTGATGGCATCATGTCTTGGCCTTGGAGGAAGGTCTCCACGTGGCCCGAAGGGCTGGGGGGCACAGGAGTCAATCGAGAAGCGCAGGAGATGATCGGATCCACCGTAGACAGTAACTGAATGATTTCCCACCTGCCCTTTTATTTTACTTGTTGCTGTGGAAACATCGACTCTTGGGCGGATAAGGCTTTGGGGAGCACATCTGGTGGTGAAGGAGTGACTTGAAAAGAGGTTTGGGAGGAGACTCTGTAAGTGGTTTTGTCTTAGGATTTAGTCGTCGGGTGTTATCGTACAACCTAGGAGATGGATCGGCCGCCGAGCTTTTGTGTATCCACCGATGCAGAGAGTGGAGTTGGTCTGAGCCTCTGAGCCAGCCTCAGAATAAGATGCAGTGTAAAATCTGCGTGGAGTGGTGTGTGGGGAGCCCGTTTGGTGTCCTGGTGAAGGCCCCAGGCTAGAAACTGGGAGGCCGTGAGTTCTAATCCTGCTTTAGGCACAGAGCCAGCTGGGTGACCTTGGGCCAGTCCCTCCCTCTCAGCCCCAGGAAGGAGGCAAGGGCAAACTCCTTCTGAAATCTTGCCAAGAAAACTGCAGGGACTGTCCAGGCAGTCGCCAGGAGTCAACACTGGCTCAAAGGCAGCCCCCAAATGGGCTTTGCCTTCTTAAAGAATGTGAATGGACAGCTGTGTTGGTTGTTCGCCTTTGGGGAGAATGTGAACAAATTAGCCAACGGACCGTATTTCTTTTCAGCAGAAGATAACGTGGCCCCTCCTCTGCACTGTATCTGTGGCAGTGATCGGATCCCTCCAGTTTGGGTACAATACAGGCGTCATCAATGCTCCTGAGAAGGTAAGATGGCGGGCCGGGCCTGGGGGACTTCCCAGTGATTTTCTGCTCCCAGAGAATTTGCTTGGCCTCGTGCAACAGCAAAGATGGGGAGAAATCAGGCAGACATGGTGGACTCCGCAGACAGAGAGGAAAGTCGTGTAGTTGGTCAGTCCCCCATTTATGGGTATGAGTATCTCAAGGAACTTGCTTCAGGACGTTTAGTTTTGTGAGACAGTGAGCTTCAGGGAGAGTTCATCACTGCCATTTTGTGTTTTGGAAAAGGGGCTGGGTAGAGCCCCTTGTTCCAGTAGCAATGTATGGCTGTGAGAGCTGGACCATAAAGAAGGCTGAGCGCCGAAGAATTGATGCCTTTGAACTGTGGTGCTGGAGAAGACTCTTGAGAGTCCCCTGGACTGCTAGGAGGTCAAACCAGTCAATCTTAAAGGAAATCAACCCTGATTGCTCATTGGAAGGATTGATAATGAAGCTCAAGCTCAGATACTTTGGTCACCTAATGCGAAGAGAGATCTCTTTGGAAAAGGCCCTGATGCTGGGAAAGATTGAAGGCAAAAGGAGAAGAGGATGGCAGAGGATGAGATGGCTAGATAACATCACCGAAGCAATGAGCATGAAACTGAGCCAATTCAGGGAGGCAGTGAAGGACAGGAAGGCCTGGCGCAATATGGTTCATGGGGTCACGAAGAGTCGGACACGACTTAACGACTAAACAACAACAAGAGCCCCTTGTGCCAGCCAAACCCCAGGCTTTCACCCACTTTCAGTAAGCAGAACGGAGCCTCCTCTCCTGGGGAAATCGCCTCAGAGCGAGAATGCTGCCTTTCCCCCATCCGTGGGGGTTTGGAAGCAGAGATGGAGAAGTGCCTCTCAGATGGGGACAGCGGGGATGGCGATGGGGGCGGCTTTGGAAGTCCAGGCAGACTCAACTTCTCAGCAGAGGGGCGAGCCAAGCGCCCGGCCACATCAGCCCGAGCCGTTGCCCGGTGGGATTGCTGAGTGGCTGATCTCACTGAGGGGAGACTGCTTTGCCTGAAGTTGCCGGGCAGTTCTCGCAGCTGTTCCCCCCCAACATCTATGGTGGTAGCCCTTTGGGTGCTCAGCCCAGAAAGGGCCGGGGCAGAAACCGAGGAGGCCTTGAGACGAGGAGAAAGGGCAACGCGCCACCCCGCCTCCAGATGGTCTCCGGCATTATTCCCTTTCTGCATCTTGGGGTTTCAGCACTTGAAATGCACCCCTCCTGTATCTGTGTCTCCTACCATTTCCTCTTTCCGTCCCAGTGATGCCTCCCCACATCTCGTGGTGGTGCCAGAGCAGGGAGGTGCCTCTGCAGAGAGCCAGGGCCGTCGGGGGGAGAGCCACCCTTGGGGGCTCCGGGGGGCTCCTGGGCCAGTTGGGGTTGCTTAGCTGGCCACCCCCACAGAGCAACTGGGGGACAGAATGTGGGGGCCTCTGCGCTGAATGGGGGGAACGGACAGGGGCCCCTTCAGGTTTCATCCGGAGTTGCGTGGCCTTATTGACGACCTGCGTATTTCCGTGAGGACTGCCACCTTCCCCTCCGGAGAACTTTGCCAAATCGTGACATTTTTGCACCACTTGCATGAGTGTTTGTGCATTTTTAATTAGGGCCACTATAGCTCCGTTTTTTAAAAGTAAACCACTTCATTTATGCAGGATCTAAAATTAAGGAGCTGGCTTCGGAAGGGTCACCATGGTTGGTGGGGTTTGGGATCCCCCAAAAGGAGATGCATCAGCAGTGTGAGTGCTGAGATTAAATTGATCTCATGGGACTCCTAGTCTTTGGAAAGATGTCCTGTTAGCCCTGTGAGGTAGTCCAGACAAGAAGCACGACCAGGAGCATTAGCTCTGTCTTTACTGGAAGGTCGCATTAACAGAATCTGGCAAGGCTTGAGAGTATTCTCCCCGCTTCTCCTTTTACTCCAGCAAACTAGGGAGGGTCCCCTCTGGAACGTCTCCCACGCCCTCCCCCTTCTGTGGGCTGAGACCTCTTTCAGACGCTGTTGTCCGTCTGCGGCTCTCCCTCCCGTCTCCCAAGGACATCCCCATGTACCGTCCCACTTCCACTTCTCCAGCCACGTGCTGTCCAGCTGGGCTGGACTCTCAGAATCGCCAGGCAGCGCCCAGCTTTGGGTCACGGCTGGAGAGAACTGGCTGGAGAGAACTAGCGTTGCTCCTGGAGGGTCCCTGGAGGTAGATTTGGAAGTGGGGAGGGAGGGAATGACAGGAGCAGGAGAGGGACTGCTGAGTCACAGAACAGCGGAGGGAGCAAGGGCAAGGTGAAGGAGAATTCACAGGGCAGAAGCAAACGTGCTGAACCCCTCTGGCTTCTCCTGCTTCCCAGCATCCGTGGCTATCATCTTTTCCATGCTCTGGTCAAAATATGGGAAGGAAAATGACTCAGGGAATTTCAAAATAATTTGTCTCTGAATTACGCCACTTGACGAAGATGACTAGGATGGAGGAAATGCGTGGGTGGCACCCCTCTTGAGAGTGGCTCATGTACCACATCCTCCCGTCTACAGGAAAGGCAGAAGAACGGCTAGACGGGCCGGGCTCAGGCTGGTCTCCTGCTGCCCTCTGGTGCCAGCACAGAGGATGCCTTTCCTGGCTGCCCCCTCAGCTCGGACACGGGCACTGCCACCCTGAAAGGGCTAACTGGACTCAGATGTGCTTGGGATTCCTGCAAAGAGCTGCGGGAAGCGACCTAGCTGTAGAAGAGGGATTTCCTCATTTTAATGCGCTGTAGCCCATAAAGAGGCCCTTTTTATGAGGAAAGTGCTGTATACCCGTTAGTGATTGAATACCGCTGTTACGTTTAAAGAGAGTTATGAATGATAAAATGTACCTCTTTAAATCTACCAACCTGTACATACACCCATGTTTCATGGAATAACCCTGGATGGTATGAGATAAGCATTTGATGTTCATCTGATATCAGATGAAAGTACAGGCAGACTTTTAACACAAGTCCATAAGCCGTTTTTCATTACGATTGAGAATGTACCAACTGATGCTAACATTGAAGTTATGCTGCCAGAATCTAGTTAAGAAATGTCCTGATTTTTCACATCTTGGGTGCTTTTACTGTTGTCTTCTGCTTGCGCACATTCATTTAATTCTGGGAACATCTAGAATCTGATTACCCTTTCTTTGATACCTGTTCTCCTCCAAAAATCATCCTTTTGGGGTTTTCTCTCAAAACTACAGAAAGTGTGACTTGGATTGAACAAGACGGCCCTTATATAATGATGTCGGTATTTTTTGTTCGGTTTGGGTAGAATGAGATGCCATTAATATAATGGAAGGTAATAAGATTTTCTTCAAGATTAATGTATGAGGAGTGTAAAGAGCTTCTTGTAAAGGCTATTTTACCAGATATTTTGAGATAGACATAACTTGATCCCAGTAAGAAACAGAGCCACCCTGGAAGACTTTTATGGGGTCCCCCTAACCAACTTTTTTAGACTGAAGAAGCTGCTTGGACAGGTAGCGAGAAGTCTCCGACCGAAAAGAAGAGGAGTCCAGTTGCCGTGGCTCGACCTCCAGACGATTCCACCCGGATGACTGAGAATCTTCATCAGCACATCCCCAGCATATTGTTTCAGTCCAAGTCATAGAGGACACTGTGTTGGCAAGGAACACTTCTGCTCAGCTCAAGTAGATCCAGATCTACAGTTGGATGGATGCAACTTCTGTTTTTATTTTTGTTTTGTTTTGTCACGTAGCCTCTCGGGAGCATTTTAAGTGACAAGTATTGAGATGTAATATTGTCACGCAGTCATAGCCATGTCTACTTGAAAGCCTGCTCCGCTGCACCATTGGGGCTGCCCCCTTAACCTGTCATGTGGAAAAGGGAAACGTCCATAGGCCTTCAGGAAGGCTTTGCTAGTCAAGAGCAAAGTTAGCGAATTCCTCTTTGCTACGTTGGCTGTAGCTGCTGAGGACCACCAGAGTACCTAAGGGCAAAGGGGCTCTGCCTTCTTGGCTCACCCAGGCTGCCACCACTCGCCCCGGATGTCACGCTGCTCTTTGGTGGAGGAGTATTGTGAACTTCAGAAAAGGGGGAGTGAGGATGACAAGCAGCCAAACACCCCCGGGAAGCTTGTGTGAACACAACCACAGGCCTAATAACGAAGAGTTTCCAGCAGATGCCCCTTGGCTTGGTGTAAGGGTTCTTCTGCAGGGTATGGTCACGTAGCAGGTTGATCAGATCTGTTGGGTGTCTGCGTTGATCATGTGAACTTGTAATACCTCCAATATTGTCCTGGTTGTTTTCCTCTTCTCTGGCCATCCTGATTATTTTACCGCACTCTTTCTTGACTTTCCCACGTTTTGTTATCTTCTCCTAATTCAAAAACTCTGGGTTTCCTTTTCTGTCCTTGCAGATTATCAGGGGCTTTTTCAATGACACATGGATAAGCCGGACGGGACACCCCATCTCAGATAATCTCCTGACCACACTATGGTCCCTTTCGGTTTCCATCTTCTCAGTTGGAGGGATGATCGGCTCTTTCTCAGTTGGATTATTTGTCAACCGATTTGGCAGGTCAGTGAGGAATGCCAGCTTTCTAAAGCATAGGAAGGGCATGAGAGAAAATGGGTGAGGGGTTCCTGTCTGAAAGGGGCATTGAGATTAAGCTGGTTGTTGAGCCCTGCCAGGGAAATGCCTGTGGTGAAGACCCCCAAAGGGCCCTCTCAAGAGATGGAAGAAGGCCATTATTTCAGGCGGCATGTTGGGGTCTTACTACAGGCACCGATGCCAAGGAGAGACGCGAGTCCAGCAAGGTGGGCTTCTGTGGACGCCTCCTTGCAATGACTGGCAAAGAATCGCTATCCCAGAGGTTAAGGAGGGTGGGGCGAAGCCCTGGGAGGTTGCAGCCTCCTGCATCCGTCTGTTGTGCTCGAGCCACAGAGCGCTCACCCTCTCCTGTCGGATCTTTTCTAACGCTCCTTTCAATTCTCTCTCTCTCTCTCTCTCTCGGACCTTTTTTCCCTGTGCAGGCGGAATTCAATGCTGCTGGTGAACGTTCTGGCCATTGTGGGTGGCGTCTTGATGGGCTTGTCCAGGCTGGCCAACGCGGTGGAGATGATGATTATTGGGCGCTTCGTCATTGGTGTCTTCTGTGGCCTCTGCACTGGCTTTGTGCCCATGTATATCAGTGAAGTCTCCCCTACTGCCTTGCGTGGGGCTTTTGGCACCCTGCACCAGCTGGGCATTGTGGTGGGCATCCTGGTGGCCCAGGTAAGTGAGGCATTGTCCCAGAGTGGTTACTCAGTCTTTGAGGGGGAGAGAGTCCTGGGCTGGTCCACGAAAGGTGGCCTGGCCTTTTGGCTCTCTGGGGAGGAGATTCTCCACCCGCAGGCAGGGACCGGTGCTCCATAAACTGCTGTGGGAGTTGTTCCGCTGAGCAGTAGAGGGTTCCTCAACTGAATTGACGCCATGGGACCTGGGGGGAGGGTGTAGCCGTGGTCCTGTGGAGACTGCTCTGGCATGCTGCTGTCTGCGGAAGGCCGGGGATCTCTGAAGAGAAGCAGCGGCCCTAAGGAAGTTACGGTTCTCCAGACGTTAAGAGGAAGCCGTGCCTAGATGACTTCCTTCCTCCCCAAAGTTCAGTTTTGGGGAACGGTGCCTGACGCTCGTGTTTCTCTTTGCTTGCCCCCAATTAGATCTTTGGTCTGAATGTCATCATGGGCACCGAAACGCTCTGGCCGCTCTTGCTGGGATTCACCGTGGTCCCAGCCCTCCTGCAGTGCGTGGCCCTCCCCTTTTGCCCCAAGAGCCCCCGCTTCCTGCTGATCAACAAGATGGAGGAAGAGAAGGCTGTCGCAGGTATTCATTCTGCAGCCGCGTGGTAGAGCTGCACGGTGGCATCTGTACTTCAGCAAACGAGCTTACCAGGGAGGTACTAACCCAAAAAGCAATTTAGCAGTAAGTTAAAGATCACTAAAAATGAAGATTCTGACAAAATGACGCCTACTAGGAGGAGCATTTCCCGAAGGAGCAAGCAGGCTTCAACACCCTCGGTTGTATTTTCTTTCTTGTTGAGAGAAGGACAACGGAATATTCATATACTTCACTGCTGTTCCAGCGTACAGGTGGATCAGGTGGATCACGGCAGGAAGTTTCCCTGTTGTTTCCAAATGTGGATCTCCATCTTTCCTCGCTCCCCTGTCCTCAGGCAGCGGGCGCAATTCTTCGTTTGTTCTGTAGCTCTGGCATTTTGTGCAACGCGGAGGCCGCGTAGGTGGAGAAGCCCCCCCCCCCGTCCCACCCAGGGAAGATCAAATGCTTGCCATTAGTCACCTCCAGTGTTAGCGAACGGGGCTTCTGTTGAGTCTTTCTACTTATGCACTTACCCGAGCAGGATGAGTAGCTAGGAAGAGATGACTTTTTTTCTACAAATACGTTTGGCGTAGAGCTGATTGGAGCCCTCCAAAGCGATGGCGCCCTACGTCTAACTCAGCCCCTCGGGCTCTCCCCACAGTGCTCCAGAAGCTGCGCGGCGTCCAGGATGTGTCCAGCGACATCCAGGAGATGAAGGAGGAGAGCGCCAAGATGTCCCAGGAGAAGAAAGTGACCATCCTAGAACTCTTCCGCTCCCCCAACTACCGCCAGCCCATCATCATCGCCATCGCCTTGCAACTCTCGCAGCAGCTCTCAGGCATCAACGCGGTAGGTCCTGAGGGCCGGTCTCCGGGCCCCTCAGGGGTCTCATGACGGGACGGGGGGAAGCAGGTGTCTGTGGCGGGGGGCCGGACAAGCTCCCCGAGAAGGGGAGGGGAGCTGGGTCAGAGCGAAGGCAGGAGGGTGCTGAGGACAGTGGGGACCCCAAAAGGCCGGGGAGGCTGTTGCGACCGTGAGGTTGAAGCCCTGCCCCCCTGCTGCACGGATCACGTGTGTGACACGTAAAAAGGGGCAGGGATTCAGCTGCGCAGCCGCAGCTGCCATCTTGACTTTTTTGACCTTGTGAACGCTTTGTGGTTTTTGTCTTAAAGAAGTAGCGCTCTCAAAGCGGCAGTGGGGTGTGAGAGGGCCCCCCTCACTCCCCTGTCCTCCTGGGGCTGCCCTTTCTGCAGCAACCCTGAACTGTCACTGAATGCTCTGCAGCCGCCCGGGGCGAAGGCAGCAGCGTGACGCGCCGTGTCTCTCGGCCGCAAGCGTTTCTCATGCCAGTCGAGCCCCCGTTAAAGGCCCAGAGGCAGCCCACCTCTCCTGGGCCCCCTTCTCCCCCGTGCACGTCTGGCTCATTTATTACTTTTTCTCCCACTTTTCCCCACAAAAACTGGGGAACATCCCCACTTTCCACCTCCTGTTTTGCTCCAAACAATCCTGGAGGTCGATGGGCGTGACGGGGCGGCTGTGTGAAAACACAGACACAGATTGTCCTGCTTTAAGGCCGCTGCAACACGCAGCTTCGTGAGGGTCGAGTTATCTTCCGTTACTCTTCGATGCCTGCCTATTTTTTGAAAACAGAGCAGAATTCTGGTCTTTTCCCCAAATCCTGGCCTTGGAGGAGGGCAGGGCTTTGCCCGCTTGCAGTCGGGTCTCTGCTGCCCTGCCTTCCCCATCCTCGAGTCCCGCGGGGGTCCTCCATCAAGGGCAGGGCACTGTCTGCGTGTGCCCCCTCCCCACTGGGAGCACAGGGCTGCTCCTCCTCTGGCAGCATCCCCAGAACAGGGAAGGGGGCTGGCGAGGTGGGGTGGGGTCTTCGCCTCCTGAGGCAGGTGGTATCTCCTGCCAGTGATGCTCAAAGCGGGCATGGTTTTCTTCCCTGTTCCAAGCCCCGCTTTAAACTCTTGGTCTTCTTCCAGGTATTTTATTATTCCACTGAGATTTTCAGAGATGCCGGAGTGGAGGAACCGGTTTATGCCACCATTGGGGCCGGCGTGGTCAATACCGTCTTTACTGTGGTGTCGGTAGGTAGTAAAAGATGATAGGGTTGCCATGTGTTTGGGGGCTGCGGCGGGAGGACTTGGCAGCCTGGAGGGGTTGTGCTCCCTTCGCGTGAGAAGAGGAGATGGTCCCCTGGAGCCAGAGGGTCCCCCTGCTCCTGGGCCCCCCTCACTGAGCCACACCAACTTAAAGTCAAGGGCTGCAAACTTAACTGCCCTAAAACTTTAGATAGGAGATGATCCTCCTCCTCCTCCTCCTCCTCCTCCTCCTCCTCCTCCTCCTCCTCCTCCTCGGCCTGGATTACATCTGCCTTTATCATGAATGGGTCCTTGTTCTAGTGTGTGATCTTCTTTTACAAGGGCTGCAACTTACTTTGGTGATTAAATGCTGCGGCACCTTCTCTGTGGTGACAATTAAATGGCCAGGAGAGAGGCGGGGGAAGGAATTTTGATCAGTTAGGAGGTGGATTCCCAGCGGGTGTCATCTAGGATGCTCTGAAATGCAAAAAAGGAACGGACTTAAGGAGGGATATTGTAAGCTCTCGTGTCTGCTAAGGCCCGTTGAATGCATTTGTGTTTGTTGCCTCTAAACCAGGTCACTCACGTGGTGGCTGAATTGGGCCTTTGTGTGTTGAGAGGGGATTCCACAGGGTACAGTAAAAGAAAGTCAAGGATGGTGGTCACAATAGTGGGATCAAATTGCACATTTCATGGAGACTTTTTATACCGTTCCCTGGCCGCCGGGTCTCCTCAGACAGGTGGGTTGCCGTAAAGCAAAGGGATCTTGCTGCCACAGCAACCGCGTGTGTCTCTTCTTCCCATTGTGCAGCTCTTCCTTGTGGAGCGGGCAGGACGTCGGACCCTCCATTTAATCGGCTTAGGAGGCATGGCAGGCTGCGCAACCATCATGACCATCGCCTTGGCGCTAAAGGTAAGTGGCCAGCATTTCTGCTAGTGGCCCCACTGGGGTCTCTGAACTGAGATGAATTATGCATATGAACAAACAGAATGAAAATTTCACCCCTGGAGCTGGGTATCTTAGAGTCGTGGGGTCACGAAGAGTCGGACACGACTTAACAGCTGAACAACAACAACAACACAGTCACTCACATGCATAAAACCACCAATTTGTAATAAAGTTTCCTTGCAGTCGCTAGCTAACGAATAAGATAATCGAGGCCACTTTGCAGAGCTGCCTCTGATAAGATAAGAGATAAGAGATACCTCTCCCTGTGGTTCATACGAGAACCACACTGTCTGTCTCCCAAGTGGTTTAGGAATTCAGAAGTTAAAATCAGTGTCATGAATTAAGAGGGGAATTGTCTGAGGACAAATAAGATACGCTCTTCTGTCTTTGGTCATTTAGCTGTGGCATTTTGTACTGACTTAAGTTTCTGAACTGTGTTCAGGATAGCCCCGCGCATGATGCGTTAAAGGGACTCTAGTAGGATGTTTCAAAAGCTGCATGCGTGTTGTGTCCAAGAAAGGCACAGCAGCAAGTGTGTGTGCATTTGAAATCCTTGCCCTTTGAAATCATTATGGACTCCAGAGATTTGATTAATGTTGCTGTATCCTCAGACCAGCTGTACCCTCAGAATCTTGTTAGTCGGGCAAGAAGATCAGGGGAGATACAATGATAGTTCCCAAAAAGATAACCACGAATGCTCGTCACAAATAGTGGTCTTATCAGGACTGAGTTTTGACTTACTAAATATCTTGCAGTCCATACTGATCTGAGGGCTAGCACTATCGTAGTTCTTGGGGGTCAGGGGGAAAGTTAGCAAGCTTCTTCCCTTTTCTCTCAGGGTCTTTGTCCCTGGTGGGCACAATCACCACAGAAGGGCCACAGTATAAAGTACAACATTTGCATAGGTCTATGAATATAATTCTCCCTTTAGTACATTTCTCAATTCCAGCACAACTAGTTAGAGTACACGTCACTGATCAAGACGATTTTTCCAGCCATTGTAAGCAGAGATGTTAACTTAGTAATCAGATAGTTACCAAAATTTGTCTTGTAGTTCCTTGTTACCAGAAAGATTTTCCAGTAGTAGGCCAAAAGCAGCAACTAAAATAGCAAGGTACATAGTAGAGAAGCCCTTGCACACTTCACCCACATGCACGCAGCGTACACACTGAGCTCCTCCTGGACTCTGGCCAGCTGGTTTTCATCGGCCTTGTCATGGAATCTTGTTACAAGTTTAGAAAACAATCTGGGGAAGGCTTTAGCTGTTCGTGGGCAGTTCTCGATCGGGTGGTTCATGTCCCAGGTCCTTTGATCTATCAGCTGTACCTCGATCTTCTCCTGGTCTTTGGCACTTCGTTGTTTTGGTCCACCCTGGCACGCCATCGCCCTTCCCTGCACCCGTGCAGTCGGATGGACGGTACGAACGTCCTTAGCATGTGAAGGTCATCGTGTAGTTTGTTAAACTCTGTGTGCCACTTATGCGGTTGTGCTCATCCATCAGGATCACTAGAAAAGGTTATCTGCTGCGCAAGCCTGCAAAGAGGCTACGTTCCTTTCAAACGTGGGTCCCCTCTGGTTCAGCCTGCCCTTGGTTCCCGTGTGAGCAAAGTGCCTTCCCAACAATGGCTTAATTTAATTTAGTAGAAAGAGAAATAAAGAGTTGCCAACATTCTGTTAATTGTGGACTCCAGATCCTGACAATTCCTCTTAGTTATTTCATGTAGACATTGAAGTTGATGGGAAAGACAACTGTTTTGGAAAGATAGAAAGGGCAAGATATTTCTCCACCGGTAGTTCTCCAGTTTTAGCCATCTGTTTAACTAAAATATTTTGCTTGTAAAACAAGACCAGAAATAAGAATGAACTGGGTGTTGCTAATCAGTGCTATTCAAGGAAATCTGGAGTTGTACAGTCTCTGCTTTTTTGGACCATCTTACCCAAGAAAGGTTCCTGGCTGATCAATTCCCAGTTGAGCTGATGGTAAAAGTTTGGGATCAGTCAGTGCTACCTTGGGATAATACACAGTAAAGGCTAACTCTACATCTCTGTTTTTGCAGAACACAGTGGCTTGGATGAGCTACATCAGCATCATTGGTACTTTTGCCTTTGTGGCTTTCTTTGAAATTGGGCCTGGCCCAATCCCGTGGTTCATTGTGTCGGAACTCTTCAGCCAGGGTCCTCGTCCCGCAGCTGTGGCTGTGGCTGGTTTCTCCAACTGGGCATCCAACTTCTTGGTGGGCATGCTCTTCCTCCCTGCAGAGGTAAGAGTTCTGTTTTGGACCTTCTTTGTTGGCTTGGTGTGAACACAGTGCGGTCTGCTCCTTTCCCCTGGAGCTAGCAGTCTAAAATGTCTCCACAGATAGGAAAGAGGAGGAGGAAAGAGCACGGACTGGAAGGGAGTCCGGAAGCGCAGGAAAGCAAATGCCCTTTACATCCATTTTTGCTATTGTTAGGATGGTTGTTGGGAGGGAGAACCTGAAGGGTATAGTTCACTGCAGTTCGTCACTCAGTTAAACTCCTCAGTGGAAGAGGAGTTGGATAAATATCAACTTGGACGAAGTTCTTGCTTCTCCTCCTCATGAAGAATCAAACCATGGAGGGCCCCTACCCTTGCACATCCTGCTCCTGGAATGACCTTTGGCGACCTTGAGAATGAGGTGCTTCTCATTATGGACATGGCATGCTCCTCTCAGACGCAGTCTGGCCGTGTCATGGTGTATGGTAGAGGTGATGTTTGAGTGTGGTAAGAAGAAAATGGGCTCTTGAATAAAGGACACATCTGGGCCCTGACTACGTCTGAACTTTTAGGTGCACTGCCTTAGAGCAAAGATAACTCTTCCCCCTTATCTTCCTTGCAGCGCATATTCCGGTCTTTTGTTTTCCTGATCTTCGTTGCCTTCCTTATCTTCTTCTTCTTCTTCACCTTCTTCAAAGTCCCTGAGACAAAAGGCAGGACTTTTGAAGACATCTCCAGTGGCTTTGAAAGGCAAACGGTGAATGGTGTTACTTCAGCAACTGGCGGAAAGAGCTCAATGGTGGAATTAACTAGCGTTCAGCCTACGAAAGATGCCAGCGTTTAATACCCCAACCCTTGCTCGTCTCTGAAAGGCACCTTCCCTGTGTAACCGTTGCTGTTTTTTCGTGTTCCTGTGACTTTCTGGTCTTTGCCACGCCTTCTGTGCTGCACTAGGACAAGCGAAAGGCGGCTGTCTTTCCTGCCTCGCTCCTTCCTGCCACGGACCTCTGGGGGACCGAGGCATGGCTCCGAGCCCCTTGAACCACTACGGGGAGGCTAAACCGCTTACGTGGTTGATCCCCCTTAGCTTTGAGACCAGTTCCTTGTCTGCCAAGGAGTCGACCGCTACGTCCTCCTGATGTTTTATCATGTTTTCTACAGGGTGGCAAAAAGAGAGTGCAAAACACTGGAATTTACTTTAAAGCAAGGGAAAGAGACACCTTGCTCAATGTCATCAAATGGGGGTTTTCTTCTGTGTTTGGGAAATTAAGATCAGAACTGCCTTTTATTTACTAGGCTTAATTTATTCCTGTGACACTTTGCTTGGAAATATTTATTTTTATGCAACACTCCTCTCCTCTGTACATAGGGAATAGAAATAAGTGCAAGACAGTCATTTTAAGAAAGGGTGATGCAGTGACTGTAGGTTAGTTATCGCGATGGGCAGCGGGATGCCAAAGAGAACCAGGGCAGAGGATGCCTCTCTCGAGCTGAGAGCGCGCAAGGGGAGGCTCCTGTGCGACTCAGGATATTCAACTCGTATGCTGGATGCCTGCCATAAGGACGATTTGAACATTGGGATGTTAAAGGCACCAGCGATGGAAATGTCAGCAGAGCGCTGAAGCCTTGCCAGTCTGGTTGAAACCTGCTGGGTGGAGGGGAAGGAGCCTTGGGGTTTGCACCCCCTTCCATGACACCTTCCTTCTCCCTGACGCTGATGCAAGGGGAGGGATCTGGATTCTCTGCCCAGAGAGACTTGTCTGTGGCATCGAGGAGGCTCCCGGATGGTCTCTGAGAGAATGGCAGAGGCTGTGGCTCGGGTGCCTTCTGGGGCTGCAAGTGGGCAGCCACCATCATCGTTCCCACCTGCAGGTTTCGGACTGCAGTGGTCTTTGCAAACACAACTGAATTCCCAATGGGCGCAAAGAGGTTTGAGCAGAATGCAGGGGCAGGACCCCATTTTGGCGCCAGCCCCATTTGGGCACCAACTGGGAGGAGCGGGAAGGTGGCCGTGCTGATCCTGGTCTTCTCCGTGGTCCCCCTGCATTCAGTTTCTCCCTAAAGTGGGTGAACTTTCCCATTTAAATGGCATGTTGAAAAGGGTGGAATTTTGATGGTGCAGTTGCGGCTGCCATCTTGACTTTTTTGACTCCTCGGACATCCCTGGTGTAATCATTTGTCTTTTAAAGAAGCCTGTATAGGGTATTTTAATTCCCCAGATGCTTTTGAACTATTGCTTTTGGTGACTGATTTAATTTGCTCCTTTTTAATACATTACATGAAAAACTTCAGATATTATTTACTAAAGTATATTTTTGCAATCATTTATTATTAGATGAAAGCAAGGGGGAAACTCTGAAGAATAGGCAGGTAAGATGAGGGAGCTTAGAAATAGGGACCAAATAAAGAAGTAAACCTCTAGTTTTTCCTGAGGTGGTATGATCTATTTATTTATTGGAAAGAATGTAAATAGTTGAAGTCTAGCTCTACTGTATATATTTATATAATGCAAAGAGAGTTTGCTCAGTGTTCTTTATATTGCCAGTGTCTAAGTCTTGGGGTAGTGGAAGAAATGGGAATTTCTGGGTGGCATACGCCTGCCGGGGAGATCCAAGCTGGGCTGAGGCAGGCGTCCAGAATCTCCTGCCCTTCAGCCGGCAGCCGGCCAGCCCTGGCCTGGCCGAGGAGCCTCCACCGGGGCCGGGGCCAACAACAGTCCCGCGCCCCCCCCCCCCTCCTCCTCCGCTGACTCTCTAGGACTGGCCGGCTACAAGCGTGAGGTTAAGACTGGAACGCAGACAAGGGATACCCCGCAAAAATTGTGATCTTCCTGGATGTGTTTGTGTGCGGTTTGATTGGGAGGGCTGCTGGAAAAAGGGCAGGACGGGGCGGGGGGCACGGTTACGAGAGGGAGGCTCGGCCGCTTGTCGAAACCGACCCTCGGCCCTCAACAGTCTGTACCTCATATCCATCCCGCTCTGTTCTTTGAATAATTTTTTTAAAAATCCTTGTTTGGCCCATTGACTTCCTCTCGTCCAACAGGCTCTCCAGCCTTTCTGTGTGAGTGCAAAGTATTCCATATTTGACTTATGTATGTAAGCTCTTGGCTTCTTGTGTGGTGAATATTTCCAAGGAATTTATAAATGTTATTGTGAATGTGTCATTTTTTAATAAAATAAAATAAAGCTTTTGGCTGGAAACAGACCTCTGTATTGATCCAAATTTTAATTTTCTTCCTCTCTCCCACATTTCTAACAAAAGTGTTTTCTGGAAGTGCCATGTCTTTTCGTTGCTGCTTAAACCTGTCCAAGTTAATACGGTCCCACTGATCCTGAGGGCCTTCCCCAGAGCCGCCCCCCCCCCCGCAGCCCTCTTCTTTTCCTGTCATTTACACCCCAGAGCTCGACAACAGCACCATCCTCCTTCTGGCCTTTGCTATTCAGTTGCCTGAGCAGCCGCAACAGGCGGGATGAAGGTGAGAAAACAGGAGAATGAAAATGAGGCCACTCATTTTGAGGAAAATGGGGCTGGGGGTACTTGGCTTCCTAACGGCCAGCCATTGCCAACACAGCTTGTCCAGGGCCAGGCTGCCTGCCCAATGCATGCCAGTCAATACCTATGAAAAGGTGCAAATCCAGGTGAATCACAGAGGTGGTCTTCCTGTGGGAGAAGGAAAGTCTGAAGCCCCTTGGTTTTCATTCTGGTTCCTAGCAAAGACCTTCCATTTCTCTGGAGCTTCAGCTTTGAAAAATCAGGTGAAAAAGGAACTCTGTTGATTATGGTAAAATCTATACTAAGGAGGGATTTGATGGATTTTGGTGACCCCCAAGCCCTGAGATCAAATGAGAACGATTCTTGCAAACAGACCATCGCTGGTCTCATCCAACCAGGATCCGTGTTCCTCCACGGTGGTGCCACCTCGTTTCCGATCTCATATTTCCAGTGCTCTTGTGGCCTTTCCCCCCCTAAACTGACCTGTTAGACAGTTTATCTTGTGAGAAAGACCAGGATGGGCATCCCTGACGCTTCTCCCTCAACTTCCGAGAGTCTGTTAGCGGTCAGGTAGCTGCATCACCAAGCCGCCCCTTTGCACAGAAATCTCTCTTTGAAATTGCATTCTCTGCTTAGAACAATCTCTCCACAAATGGCAGAACTGCATGTGCTTTTTAGAAAAGAAAGCTTTGAAAGAAAGAGAGCTAAAAAAAATTCCTGTGTCTCTGGTATTTGGCATGTGTTGCCTCCCCAGAATGCCTTCCTTCATCCGGCTGAGAAGCAAGGAAACACATTCATTGGGTTTTTCCCTCCCGCAAAGCCCGCCGGAGAAAAGAGCAGTGGGTGGATGGGCGTTCGGATCTCCCTCTGGACCGGGGCAGAATTGGACTGGCTGCTTCCCAGTCCCCCCTACAGCATCCATACCCCCAGTTGAGAACCACTGATCTGCAGTGCAACGTAGCACACGGCCAGATTCACATACTAGGCTGGGTCCTTTCCAACAGATGCTATCTTTTCTTATCTTTCAACTGCTGTGCTCCAATCGTGCGAATCATCCCGCCGAGTCTCCGTTACATGCATGCAATTACATCTGCCTTCCTGAGTTCAATCTCATTTTGCTTAATCAGCGGTACTCTGAGCATTAGTGCAACGTTTGTTCAGATTTTTCACTGGGTATTTCAATAGGAGACCAATATTCCCGCCTAATTCTGCAATGAACAACTTTTATTTGAGGGGGTTCCTCCGGGGCCTTACCTCCAGCATCCGGGGGATGCAGCGGAGAGCCTTATGCTCTGGCCAAGCACATTTTACCAGGCCTTGAGGGGCAAGCCTTAGTTAGCAGTCCACCTCAGGCACAGCTCAGACCATGGTCACGGAAACCGAATCTCTCCCATCAACACAACTTACTTAGCCCGTCGCTGATTTCCCTTCCATTGTCTCCGTGGACTGGAAGGAGGGATGAGGACACCCCCTGAACCACAATTCTTGAGCTTCTTTCCTAGTTCTCCAAAGTCCGTGACGTTGTGCATCTGGCCGTCCCCCATAAGAATTCCTGGGTAAGGGAATAATCGTCAGGGGATGTGGTAAGTCTCGGAAGCCGTTCTGCCACATCCCTGGTTCAGTCAGCACACTTCTTAAATCAGCACACGTTTGTTTCAATTCTCCGTCACGCTGGGCCTCCAGTCCCCAAGACGCTCCTCTTCGTCTTCTTGGGGGGCACAGCTGCAGCCCGGCAGCCCTTAAAGGATCGTCCTGGGACTGACCTGCATTTTTCAATTAACCCCTGGAAGAGAGGCTGCTCAAACAAGCTATCTCTTCCTATTTACTCTGGCAAGTTGTGAGATAACAAACTTCCAGCTCTAGCCCCAATCCAGTAATTATTTCCCCCGCTTTTGTCTCAGCAGGTGCCCAGTGCCTGCTGGATACTTAATCCTCATTAATATCTAACCTTCCTTTGTTGATCCTAAACTAAACAATGAGTTGCTCCATCTCCCTTGTTGTTCTCTTTCTTTGCTATCCATCAAATCGACAGATTGGCGGCCACAGGAATCCACCATCCCACCCCCTATTCCGCAGGGTCTCTGTTGATTCTCTTGAGGCTCGGTGCTCTTTCTTCATCGAGGGCCTGCCTAGAGGTTGTCCCTGGGTGCCAGCAGCCCCACGCTTCCTGCTTTGGGCCGCCACACACACCCAGGGGGCTCTCCTAATTGTCTTCCTCAAGGAGCGGTGCCGCCTTTGCCATCTCCTCTTGCAGCAGCCGCTCTCATCAGTGGCCACTCACTGCTCTCCTCCTCCAACTTTTTCTTCGCGGAGTGCTGCAAACTTGCAGTTGCTGCAAATATATATCAGGGGATCTTCTGGAAGGAATGCAAGCATTGCAGACGATGAGTGCTGATGCTCATCAGCTCATCTTCATTTTCACTTCTCAGGATTCTCCCAGGAGAAGCTTTGATTTCTTCTTGCTTCCTTCTCAATAAAAACTACTTAACTTGGTAGAAGGACACTGTGCGTGTCTGGATTAGTTGCAGTCCCTTTTCAATCTCCAATACAGTTCAGTCAACAGAATTATCTGTAGGATTATTCCAGGTCTTGCCCACCTCTGTTGCCAACCCAGACCTAAATCAAGTTATTTAAGATAACTTTGTGCTATTTTGCCTTAGCTGTGTTAAAACCAGACAAAGGAACAATCTCTCAGGGCATCCCTACATATTACTACCCAATACAGAAATTTATCTCTACTGTTAATCGTAATTTTTTTGATCTGTTCTATCTCCAGAGAGGGAAATTTAGGGGAGCTGGCGTGGGACGGTGGTTCAGATGTTCAACCAGGAGCAGGAAGACCCAGGGTCTCGTCCTTCCTGAGACACAGTGAGTGAGTTGGTCTTCCTCTCTCCCAGGACTGGGAAGTCAAAACGCATCTATCACCAGTTACAGCCCAGAACTCTCATCCTGCAGTGGATTGATTCAGGATCATCATCATCATCATCATCATCATCATCGTCATCGTCATCGTCAAAAAAGTCAAGATGGTACAATCAAAGCTCTTCCTGTTTTTTATATCTGTCGCACGGGGGAAGCTTCAATTGCATTATTGTGGCCACCATCTGACTTTTCTGACCACACCTAGCAGACTCCCCTGTTAATAACATTAATAAATAATAATATTTATATATCTAAAGTACTCTTTCTTCCAAAGGAAGTCCTGAGAAGCATACAAAAATAGCCTACCCAAATACACACAAACCAACAATAAGTCCTCCATGGGATTTGACCCCATGCAAGTGTGTGGGCTCACCTGTCTCGTCAGGAGTAAATCCTCCCACCTAAGTTCAAGAGGACTTACCCCCCCCCCCCGATAAGCCTTTATAGGTAGGGTTCACACAGCATGCTAAACCAGGTCAACAGAAGATCTGCTGATCTGCATTTGCATAACTTGCCAAGCTTGTGAGGGGCTTAACATATATTGAGGAGAATATCTGGAAGGAACCCAGAAAACGGATGTGACAGCAGCCACAGGACTGCAGCCTAAATAATGTCTTAAAAGCCTGAAATACTTTAGTGCTCTAACCCTCCTGATCCTGGCAGGTTCAGGTTTGCGCGCAAGCCCTGAAACTACCATAAGTTCCTTGCGCAGGAAGGAGATTCGAGACCAACTATTCCACGAGGCTAATGCGGTTCTTTCGACTAAAGGTGTGGCTACTTTTCCTGCTCAAACCATCCATGGAGGCGAGGGGAGCACAACCCAGATAACGTTCAGTTACGAAACAAGACTTTTAATGGGGATGCTAACATGTGCATCAAATCAGGTAACTTACACATTCTTTGTATCAGTGTGAAATGGTGGAGAAAAATAGAAGGACACAGCCAGAATTGCACAGCCAGATGACTTTTCCATACTAGAATGCACTATTTTTGTAAATACAGAATTTCTATATAATCCCCAAGATTTAAATTTAGGAGAATTTTGTTCCACAGATGTAAATATTTCACATATTTTAAATAAAGTACATCTAAGATGAACTGTATTTTGGCAATTTGAACACATTTACATTACTGTCTAGGTATACTAAAAAATAAAAGTTCTGATAGCTATTTTTCATTTGCTACAGTACTTTACACCTGAAATACTGGTTGGCATGTGAGAAAATCAGACTTCAAAATATTACATTGTGGGTTTGCTCTTACTGTGTTTCTAAAAAGACGTCGCGCACGATCGTGGGCAAGACTGAGTGTTTCACATGCTTTTCTTTGACCTCTTTCCTACTGGCTTAATTCTTTTCTTTTCTTTTTTTTTTTTGCTCACGGGGAAGTCCCCTCCCCTTCCATCAACTTTGGTTCTGTATAGGTTTTGCTCAGAAGTCCAAAAATGTAGAAGCCAAATTGTAGCCGAGTATTTTGGTTCGGTCAAAATGACAGTTATTTCCTTCCTATCTGAAATTACTGGCTTTGTTTTTTCTTTTTCTTTTGCTTTTGCAACAAGCAACAAATAAAGCAATAACTGAAAGCAAGATTGGTTATATCCTTTAAAGATCTGGCAAGTATGGAGAGATTTAGCTGACCTCTCTTTGGGTCTATTTTTCTGCCCGAATACAGTGAAGCTTGATGAGGTCAACAGCAGCTGCACACAGTAAGTGGAAGGAAGGATGGAGTTGGCTTACATCAAGCACGTGTCCCCTGGTCTCGAGGAGGCTAGAAAAGCAAGGCCTTTTTCTTTAGCTCGTTGCGTTTCCAAAGGGCAAGTCGTTCAAACTGCTCAATGCTCATTTTGAAGACTTCCTGAAACTCTGCAGGGGACAGGTGGCGCTGGAAAACAGAGAAGAGTCATCGTAAGTGCTTTCTTAAAAAAGCAAATTCTGTGTTACACAGCACGCCAGAAACAAATAGATTAAGACATGGGCCAAATTCACAACTTCTGTTTACAGAGCAAGCGCAGCATTTTCAGTTAAAGAAGTCTTTCTTGGGCCAGATTGCATTAGAAGGGTCCCCGTGAGCTCAGAGAGGAAGCCACGTGCACAAATGGGCCGTTCTGTGGTGGAAGGAAGGAAGGAAGGAAGGAAGGAAGGAAGGAAGGAAGGAAGGAAGGAAGGAAGGAAGGAAGGAAGGAAGGAAGGAAGGAAGGAAGGAAGGAGGGAAGGAAGGAAGGAAGGAAGGGGGAGAGCGAAACTCCTCGGCTCACGGACGTGAATACAGGCACTTGGAAGGTTTTGCAACTCTTCTGAACGTGCCTCTGGAAAAATCCATTTCTACCACATCCATATGAAAGCAAACGCCTTAGGCAATTTGGGGATCCCTCACTGACCATAATGCAGCCACTCTCTCTCTCATACACACACTTATCCACGTCCTGTCACAAAGCACAAATAACGTGGATCCCTGTCCCACCCCAGAGGCAGAGAAGGGATACCCTCCTGCACAGCGTCAGCTGCCCATTCTTTCTCAAGGGAACTCTATGGTGGATGCCCAAAAGGATTCAGCAAAAATTAGCATTGTGGCTGTTGGCCCTCTGCTGAGTGACCAAACTTCTGAGCATCGCTGTCCTCTCTGAAATGGACGTTGCTGTCCCTCACTTAGAAAATAAGCTTGTCCTTGCTGCGTGTGTCCACAGTCAACCACACAATGTCTCTTTCCAACTGCTGCCCCACTCCCAAACAGAAAGAGGCACACCACACTAGGCATCAAGGCTGGTGAAGAGGAAAGCCCCTAAGTAGACTATTGGGGGGGGGGAATAATTCACAATCAAGACAAAGTGTCACCACTTTTCTACATTCAAAACCAGATCAAAACAAGGATGGGCTCCAAGACCCTGTGCAGAGGAGAAGCCAATTGCGACTGGCAGGGCAGAGAGTTCCAGATCTTGGATGCTCTAAAAGGCCTCAGATATGTCCAAGTGGCGCTTCTGGTGGTGTGAGACTAGGCTGAAGCTGCCATAACCTAAAGATGAAGCAGGCAGGTAAGCAGAGAGGACAAAAGCCAGGAATCTTGTCTATGAGATCCCTTGATGAGGGAGGTAGATAAGAAGGAAGCAAGTCTTAAGGAAAAAACAAAGGACCTGAACCAGAAAGAGGAAGTTGGGCCTGAACACATGGAAGCCCTCACCCCAATCCCATCAACTTGTAAATCAACCCAGCAAGGACTTTTGGGGATAAAAGGGGCCCCAAAGCCCACCCACTCTGTCGTCTTGGTCATCTGAGTCATCCAGACTTGGTGGCTTCCCGTCCCTCTAGCTAGTGCCTGGCAGCCGAGTTGGGAAGGACGTGGGTAAGTGTGTGTGTATATGAGAAAGAGCAAATGTACCTTGCAACCAGTAAAGTTTTCCTGTTACTTTAAATGTCTCCGTGTATTACAAAGAACCTCTTGTGCCTCAGTGTTCAGTTGGAAGTGATTTGTGTGTATCCCCAATTATTTCCCGGCTGTTGACCAGGGCTGTGTGTCTGTTTGCTCCAGCCGCACCTCTCTGGAAAACCCAGGTAGAAAGCAAGGGGGGCTGACAAGATCCATGTGCCTCAGCAGGCTGTGTGTGTGTGAGGGAGTGACCATAAGCCGAACCTGGGAGCAGCATGTGTAACAGTGGGACCTCAAGTGGGGCTCCTTCAAAAAGTCCTTTGAACATTTTGTTTCCAAACCATGCAGGAAGCATTTTTGTTTTCAGAGCTTAGGACCACACCAGACTTGAAGTTGCGCTGAACAAGAATGTCCAATGATGCAGATGCAGATTTTGGGGAGCATCACAGTAGGTCAGAGGGCAGTTTTTCTCCACACCACGAAGCTCTTCTTTCCAATGGAAAGAAACTCTTACATCAGCATCACTGGATATAGACAAGCTATATGTGTTAGTTTTAATTTTGTACAGAATTTGTCAATCCCATTCCAGGAGTTTCGTCGCAAAATGGATTGACTTTTTATGCTTAATCCAGTGGGATTAAACTGAACCTCCAACTGAATATTTCTGTGTGGATTTCACATGCGAGAGCCTTGACTCTTGAGTCTGCCTCTTCGTCCTTATTCCTGCAGCCTCTGCTCAAAGCACTTTGTTTCAGGAATGCAAGATGTTCATCTCGCATAGCTGAGCATCAGCCAGCCACCTGAGCACATGGCTTCTCTGCTCACGTTTCTCTCTTCCTGGTCCCTTCCTACTGGAGAAGACCATCGCCAATCTTCTGCCACCCCCCACCCCCCGCTCACTCTTAAAAAGACCCTGAGGAACCTACTAGGCATGTAGCACATGTTGCTCCTCACCATACAGGTGCAACTGCAAAACCCACACCTTTTGTGATGTGCTTGTGGCTGGAATAGAAACAATGAAATTTGGTGTTGGTTGATTTCACAAAGCTCAGCAATACGTCTCGACTCTCCAGAAACTTTATCCCACATTCAAAAGTAACTAACAGCAGAAGAGTCAGACTTGACACAGCTAAAATGCCTTTGATGAAACCATATAGGGCCACCATGAGAAGCTTCCTTTGCACTTTAGCATACAAGATCCTGAAATATTTGTCTGTCTCCTGCAGGTTTCTAGGATACTTGGGGCCATGTGATCTATAGAAGCACCACAGCATCACAGGATGACTTCTCAGTCATGAGTAGTATTCGTGGGAGTGGTTTGCCTCTAGTTATATGGTTTATGCATAATGACAGATCTTATGAATATATCACCCTATTTCACTAGTATTGTAGAATCAGAGAATAATACAAGTTGGAGCAAACCACAGCGGCCCAGCGAAGGTTTCTCCTGCCAACCTCACAATGTTGAAACCTAAGAGGTGAGGGGATCCTTGTTCATCTCATATGGGCTCCGTTTGGGTTGAATTTCTGTATGTTTGTTAATACAATGTTACACTGTTCAACAGAGTTCAAGATGTGAATGCATTCTTGAATTATGTACCAAACATTTCAATTACATGGACCACCAGTTTCAGCCTTACTGGGACTCATCAGACCTGAGTAGCCAGGTGTTATTCTAGAGGATTCAAGCCAGGAGCTGAACTCATGGACCTTCGGGTGACTATCTACAAAGCCACAGCCTTGGGAGCTATCTGGGTGCTGGTGCTCAGTGGTGTGCAGGAAGGAATGACTAGAAGCGTGATTAGAATGGTATCTACCGTCCACCTCCCCATAAGCTCTCAGAGCAGAGAGAAAGAGATGTCCCATTAGGCCGTGCCCCCATGCACGGGGTTCCACACGACTGCATGCACCGTTCTGAGAGCACCACAATTTGGGACGCGTCACTGTATTACCAACGACGGATTTGCAGAGCGGGGGGAGAGGGCAGCTAAAAAGATTGCTCTTAAATCTTGGATATATGTTCTCTTTCTCTTTATGAGCTGCCTCTCTTGACGTAGCAAAAAGATTGATCAACATTATTTCCTGTGGTCAACGTTTGATGTTTTCAAAAATTGTGCTGAATGGTTTTTAGACATAGTGTGTTTTTGTTGTTTTCTTTTTTCTTTCTCTATTTCTCTTCTTTTTTCGTTTTGCAACAAATAGATCGATAAATAACAGAGCAAAAGAGACATATGGCTACATCCCTTACAGAATTTAATATTGCAAATGTTTACAGAAATTTTTGTTAAGCTTGCAGGTTAATCTCATTCATCTATTGCAAGGCCAACTCTTTATTCTGCTGTTTTCTTACAGGAATTCTGCTTGGGTTTGTGTGTGTGTGTGTGTGACTTAAATTTATAAAGCACAGAGTTTAATAATCACTGGAATTTTAATCATTTAGTCACTTTTCAGAGTTCTCCAAATTAACGAAAAGTTGGCAAATAATAATGAACCCCAATGTACTGAAATCAAGAATGTTACCATCCATGCAATTGTACAGCATTTGAAATCACACTATTATTAATACTTAGAAGCACAGATTGTCGAGATCCAGTCCTAGTGCCATTGTAAAAAGGCCTCTAGTGGTGGGATTTGTTAGGCAATTCATGACTTAAAATGATGATTAAACGGGGGAAACAAAGGATAGGGCACCAGAAAGTTCAGTAATCTCTTCTAGGCTTTAAACCAGATCCAGATTCTCATATCACATAGAACACTCTTTTCTAACCTGGTACTTTAAATCTTCCTAGCCAGTGTGAAAAAAAGAAAAGAAAACATATGAATCCAACCAATTTTGAAACTTACACGAGACGGGTTTCTTGTGGTTCGTGTTTGCTCACTGCAATTAATTTCCAGAGTAACAATATCTTTTCTTACCTCCAGTCTGGTTCTGTCCACGTCCTTTGGTAGTTTTACTCGAACTCTGTTGGTGACGATAAGGCTTTCATACGGATAGACCTGTGAGAAAAGAAAAAGGTATGACTCCTAGAAAAATGTAGCCCTTGTGGCCATTTTTAGAGAGAGATACATACTTGTAGTAATACTTGCTCAGTTTTTACACCGGGTAAAGAAGAAGAAAGGAGTGAACCTTTTGGAAGAAAAGGCTGAATTTCAACACGCTTTGGATGTTCTTCACAGCTTTTCTTACCTTGTATTCTGTAAAAGACAAAGACAATAAGAATGAAAATAAATTAGGGCAGATTCAATCAGAGCTTAATAGAATGTGGCTCTTTCTGGAATCTCCCTTCTTCCTGTGGATGAGCATGGATGGCCTTCCAGCTTCACCACAACTGCGCAGAGCAGTGCCACCAGGAGAGGCACGTTTGGCATCACGTGAGGGACAGAGGACTGTCCGTGTTGGTCTGGTGGCAGGACAGCTGCTGCAAGCCCCCTCGGGTGGCTCTGCCTGGGACAGAGCGAGGGCTAGCCCTGCACTGGGCAGGGAGGCCATCGCCCCATGGCAGGGCGGTGCTTCGGGGCAAGCCGGGCAGGTGCACATGGCCCTCCCACCCCTCTCCACTGGCCTGGTGTCCTCAGGTGGATCCCCGGGATTAGCAAGGACCAGGGGCCAGCGGTTCCCTTTTCGCCCCAAGTGGCAGGGCTAAAGAAAAGCTTTACAGGGAGAGGCTGAGAACCGAGAAAGCGCAGTGAGGAACGCGGCTGAAAAGTTCAGGCTGGGGAAGGGGAACGGGGCACTTCGGGGTGGCGCAGCAGCGGAGGCGCCGCGGAGACCCTCTGAAGCAACTCCAGGGTGGGGGGCAGGTGCGGGGCTCCAGAGCGGGGCTGATTCCCACGATGGAAGGGGAGGAAGAGCCTGCTTGGGGACAAGCCCAAGAGCCAATCCGAAGCAAGAAGGCTGGCCTGGACCGACCCTTCGTGCAAGCCCATTACGGTTCGGATCCGTCCAGTGCAGCCGGAGCAGCCTGAGTTTGCTCTGACTGTGGTTCACGAAGCCCAATTTATGGACTGCGGCATAAATTCAGTTAGGAAAAGCCCCGCTGCCCCCAGCCCTGCCCGCCCGTCCCCCCATGGGATGGCTGTGTGGACCGAGGGACACGACGTACCTCTCTTTCCCCAAGCAGCGTCCTGGTCATCTGGGGCCGCATCTGCAGCCTGCAACAGGAAGAAAGATTTGGTGGAGTAAAGAATTACGTAGAATTCTGTCCCTACACAAATGCACACAGCTCCTTCATCACTGCTGGCATGACAAGGTCATTATGTCAAGCCTGTTTTGGGGCGAAACATACTACAAAGCTGATTAAGACAGAAATCGTTTCTCTCATTGCGAGGCTTTCCTTCATTGCCCTGGGCTTCCTGGCAGTCCTTCCTGCGTTTCGGTTTATTAATTAAATACAGTGTATGTCAGCATGCTGGAAAGGTTTCTGGGGATGGCCTGGTCCTAAAAGGAGGTTTAAAATTATTTTAAACAAATTCATTATTTAAGAGGCAATTCAGCAAAATGCAGTCTTCTTGTGTCTTCCAAGACGGAAGAATTGTTAAGAGGGCTTCCTGTTCAACTACACTTGAGCCATATGATCTTTCTGAACGTGCCCCTGTGTGATCTTTATCAGTCTGTGTTCTTCTGGCTTGTTCCCTTTGGATTGTCCCCCTAACCCCCTGGATTCACTCCTTAGCTCTCAGTTGGTCTGTAACTTCACGCTGCTATCCGTGGCCCGAGCCTTGAGGAATCTGATGAAAAACCAGAGCGGAGGGTCACTGCATCACAAGGTCACCCCATGGAGCACCGAGCAAGGAGAGCCAATGTCCAAAATGTTCCAGACGTACTCAAGAACAGAGCCCCATCTCCAGCCCAGCAGCCTATCCAGAAGAGTAAGATGGAAAATGACACTGGAAGTGTGAAGAGGTCCAAAGGAACAGTCTTCCTTTTGCCTACCAGAACCTTCTTGAAATCAGCATTACTCCTCCCTTCTTTAAAAGTGGTAAGATTATGAATCTTACAATTTCTGATCTTAGTATTTCCTCCCTAAATACCAACACTGTTGAAACATCTATTCTAAAACCCTTCTAGGAATAGATACTGAGCTATCTGGTTGACATCGAAGATCTTTCTGGAGACATGGGCCACCTCAAGTTAGAGTTGTGGGTTTTCTGGAAAATGTTCCTATCCAAAAGGAGAACCAATCAAATTAGCATATTCATCTCAGTGTCCACCGTCTGCAGGAACATCTGGACTACATTATCTGACGTGAAAACGTTAGCCTATTTTATGAGGTCTGAACATTCAAAGAAACTAAAAGCTTTGATATGTGGAGGACAACATTTCTAATGAAATGTAGGAAGCTATGTTGGGATAGTAGGCAAGAAGACAATACACAACTTGAATGTCTCTTTAGTTTCTCAATGCTTTTATAACTATCGCCTGAAAAGCAAAAACTGCCAAACCTGCCTGAAGCGGAAAACTTTGACCCTGAAGCAGTTCAGATCTCTGCTTTAAGTTCAGCTGCTCCGCAAGTGCTTCCCCAAACTGCGGACAGGGCCTCCAGGTAATACCTGCAAGTTCCTTAGGTAGCTTGACTGCAATCAGCCCATTATCCTGAGCTGCCATCCATTCCTGGCTGTTTTTGGTGGGACTTAATTTCTTTTATAGGAGAAGATGGAGGCAGTTACGCAATAAATGAAATTGTGTTTAATGGTTAGTGCAATGTTGACTCGTTAAAAAAACCTCTTTGTGATGGTTAATGAAGTCAAAATAATAATAATAATAATAATAATAATAATAATAATAATAATCCTTTTAATCTTTAATATTTCTTTAACATTTTATAATATTTAATATAATTAATATAATTTAATGTTCAATAATTTAATATTTCTTTTTGTATTTATTATTTCTAATAATTATTATTATTATTCTTTCCAATGGTGCATTGAACAGTCCAGGAAGACCTTGAGTGGCTGTTAAACTGCTTTTGAAGAGGCCCCATCACCCTTTCCTGTGGGTCAGGTGATGCCATGGGGGCCAAATCCAAGACCCATCCCAATTTCACCATCACGGGGAGGGGCATTCCCAAGGGCCAGGCATGTCCCGGGTGGCTTTTCCCAAGACAGCCCTCGAGTCCTTCTCCCAGTCAGGAGATCTCCCAGATGGTCAAAGCAAGCTGTGCCTGCAACTGCTCCAAACACTGTTGAAAACGTATGGGGAGAGAGAATGTGGGGTAGCCGTGGAAGTTGTTTCAGGGGAGGAGTCAGGACCCCCAAAGGCCACTGATAATGGCAGCCAACATTCCCAATGTTCACAAAGGGGCATGCAAGAAGAGGCCCGGGGCTAAGAGCAGGGACTCACTCGATTGTTAATCTAAATCTGGCATTGTGTAGATATGTTTTTACATCTACCTACGTGCTGTAACCCATTCTTTCCGTAATCGGGAAGAGAAGCTGATTTGGAATATGGAAATCCTATAAAAGACACAGAAGAGAAGAGAGTTTTTCGTTAAATGGCTTATATTTTATAGGTATAAGTTACAAATGAGCAGCTTATTCTCAGGTATGGAAATTACAGAAAATGAATAGACCTCAGATCAAAACACCAGAACTAAGGCAGAATGTGTCACATGCACTCTAACATCATTTGAGGTTGTGTTGCTTGTTATTTTGTGGTGACAACATCCTAATATAATCAACTAGCCAATGATTGAAATTCCACCCATTAACCTGATTCTACAACTGAAACTGAATTCCAGATTTCTTGAAAAATTACACTGAAAATGGATAACAGCCACAAAATAACTTCATGTTATTTCGTAAGCCCATTCGGCATATACAAATAACTGGTGCCGCTCCAGGTCCTCTAGACCAGCCTTTCTCAACCGGATTTCTGCTGAGAGGTTGTGACTGGAAAAAAATAAACTTTTTTTAACTTTGCACACTGTGCAATGCTATCTGTAGAGATCATGTTTCTTATGCAGGGGCTCCCTGAGACCCAACATTTATTTCAAGGGTTCCTCCAGGGCAAAAAGCTTAAGAAGGGCTACTCTAGAGCAGCGTTTCTCAACCTCAGCGACCTCAAGATGTGTGAACTTCAACTCCCAGAATTTCCAGGGGTTGAAGTCCACATATCTTGAAGTTGCTGAGGTTGAGAAACGCTGCTCTAGATAAGTTCTCCAAGCCCAGAGCTATAATGTGGGTCACCCCCTTGACACTCATCCTGGGCTACTACACCAATGTGGAGGAAATTTTGGTAGATCTACGTTCTGTTGTTTTACAGGGGAGTCCTCATATCTAAATTGTGGTTTTGATAGGAACGGCTAAACCCTCATCTCTGGAACGAGCTGAACTCAGCTGCCTGCCTTGCCATAAGGGCCATCCAATAATAATAATAATAATAACAATAATAATAATAATAATAATAATAATATCATCATCATCATCATCATCATCCAAATAATCCAAATAAATAAAAAAAGATTAAAAATCCAAATAACGTTATATTCATTCCCACTACAACTCTCAGAAAAACAAAAAATGCCAGGAGCCCAAATAACTACACAATGTTACACGGCAGCATGGCCGCGTCCTAATATTTGTAGCTCTTGCCAAGGTCGTAGGGATGGCTTGGCAGAAACAGCCCCCCCAGAGAGCCTTAACCAGCCCACCGGCCCTTGTCCGACGGCCACAGCACTGACGGCCTCTCTAGGCGGGCCTTCCAAGCAGGCCTCGCTAAACATCCATAGCTCTTCCTCCAGCCCACCGGTGGGCCAGGTTCTGAGATGGCCTCCAACCCCAGGGTGACGGGCATTCCACTCTTTAACTGTTATTAATCTTAAGGCAGTAACAAAAATTATCATCAACTCTTTCTTTTGCCATTCTAGTTTCATATTTCCAAAATTTAACAATAATGCAATTTTTGGACTTATTTGCAAATTAATAGATAATATTTCATTAATCTCAGCAAATACCGTTTCCCATTTTTTTTATCTTTTCACATTCCCACCATAAATGCAAATAAGTCCCAATTTCTTTTTTACACCTCCAACAATTTTTTAAACTATTTCTGTTATAATAGCTTAAAGTTACTGGAGTCATATACCATTTCCAAACTGTCTTATAACAGCTCTCTTTAATTCTAACAGACATATTTTTCATAATTCTGTGTGTCCAAATCTTTGACCATTCCTCTTCTGTAATATTGATACCTAAATCACTCTCCCAATTAAATTTCATTCCTTGTTGTGCTTGATTACCTTCTATCAATATTTTATATATTTTACCTATTAACCCTTTTGTTACTTTGTCTGTATCATTTCATCGGCATTATTAATTCCCCAAATTTTGTTAATTGTCTGCATTTCCCAATTTGTTTTACCCAGTTCTTAGTCCATACCTCCAATTGCAGTACATTATACCAAGATATTTTACTTTGTTCAAATATTTCCTTTATATCATCTCTACAAGAAACTTTACTTAACCAATCTTTCAATCTTAATACTCCAGCTCGCTCCATATCTTTTATTAGTCCTGCCTTAAGATTCTCTGGAATTTTTTCTAAATCTACAATTCGAGTCAGTGGTGATATTCCTGGCCTAAATATTTTTCTTATCTTTATGCCAAATCTGTAAGATAACATTATTTACTGGGTTTTTTATTTCTATGAAACATTTTTTGTTTTGTGTAAAAAGAAAAGCAACCCTTGTCCCTTATCTTCCCTAGAAACTCCATTTCTCCCCAAATCAATTTTTCTAATCCATACATCATATTAGGGACATATCTCATTGATTAGCTATATAATATTTATGAATATTGGGAATACCTAATCCTCTTTCTTTCTGGGATGCATACCATCACTTTTTATTTATTCTTGATTTTTTATCTCCATTACAAAAATTGTTTATAATATTTTGCCATTGTTTTAACTCCTCCATTGTTAATTTTATTGGTAGCATCCAAAATAAAAAATTAATTTTAGGTAAAATCTTCGTTTTGCATAACACTACTCTCCCAAACCATGACAGTTTCAATTTTTTATCTCCAAGTATATCTTCTTTTATTTCTTCTTTCAACTTATCAAAATTCAATGTTTTTAAACCCTGTAAATTTTTAGCTGTATTTATTCCCAAATATTTAAAACTCTCTGTAACTTTAATCTTATGTTTCTTTTTAATTCCTTCTATTTCCCCTCTACTATTACTGATTAACATCATCTCAGACTTGTTCCAATTTATCTTCAAACCTGTTGCTTCTCCAAAATCTTCCAAACGCTTCTGAATGTTACTAAGAGCTTTCAAGGGTTCTACTATAGTTAACAAGGTATCATCTGCAAACAAACTAATCTTTACTTTTTCTCCTTGTCCTCTTCCTTCCCCATCTCAGCATCTCATCTCCCTCGTCCTCTGGAAAGCAAAGGCAGGGGAGGGGAGAAGCGCTTTCAGACGCGCAAGGTTCCGTTACGGTTAGCCTTGCAATGAAGGCAGCACCAACAGAGGAGAACATGTCTAGCTCTGGGTTGAACTGTGCAGTCTTCGGGGTTCTCTGAGCTTGGTTGCTTTCTTGCAAATGTTCCATTGCCCGGTTACTCCATTACCAAAGCAACAACCCAGCCTCCCACAAGAGGAGCTGCGTAAGAACATTATTCAAACGAGCGCAAACACACTGCAGCAACCCAGAACAGCAGAAAAAGGAAACAGACCACCTATACGACATCTTCCAACAAAATGGATACCCACGCAACTTTATCAGAAAGTGCCTGTCCACTCAACCCACTACAGCACAACCGACACAAGCTATGAAAAGGATAACACTGCCATACTCAGAAACGTCTCAGAAACTACCAGTAGACTATCATAACCACACGGCATCTCCGTAGCACACAAACCAACTGAAGCCCTGCAAAACATCTTAAGCACACCAAAAGACCCAGTAGCCCAAGAAGGAAAAACAGGAGTCATCTACAGCACACAGTGTAAGGACTGTAACAGTTGCTATGTAGGACAGACAGGCAGAAGGCTGGCAGAGCGCATCCACGAGCACCAACTAGCAGACAGAAAACTCAATGAAAACTCCTTAATCTCACAACACGTGGACAGACATAACCATAGTTTCAACTGGGAAACTCTCAGCATCTTAGACCAAGCTAAATCCAAAAATGCAAGAAAATTCTTGGAAGCCTGGTATTCAGACAAGGCAGCCATCAAGAGGCACACAGAGATAAACAGCATCTACACACTATTCAAAAGAAAAGAAAGAAAAAAAGAAAAGAAAAGAAACCAAAGACCAGGACATCTCCTCGCCAGCAATCATCACCCAGATAAGCAGAGATTAACACCAGGATTATCACCAGACAGACAATCAAGCAGTAAACGATACCCTAACCAAGGAACTACCAGAGGGGTGGGGGAAAAAACCCACCAGCACAGGCAGGGCAAGCCACTGTACATAAACAGAGAGCAAACCCCACTCCCTGCTGGCACTGAAGGTGTTACTTAGCCGGGTAATGAAACGTTTGCAAGAAAACAGTTTTTTTCCTTCTTACTCATGGTCACTCATGCCCTGGTCACCTCCCAGTTGGATTACTGCAATGCGTTCTACAGGGGGTTGCCCTTGAAGAGTATCTGGAAACTTCAGCTGGTGCACAATGCAGCGGCACGAGCAGTTACTGTATGTGTATTTCTAGTAGCACAAACGTTACCCCTCTGCTTTGCGAGCTGCATTGGTTACCAGTTTGTTTCTGGGTCCAATTCAAAGTGCTGGTGTTGACCTTTAAAGCCCTTCATGGCATGGGGCTGGACTATCTGAGGGACCGCCTCTCCCCGATTTCATCTGCCTGTTCTACCAGATCCAGCAGAGCGGGCACGTTGCGGGTTCCACCGCCTAGGGAGCTACATCTGGCGGGCCCTGGGTGGCGGGCCTTTTCTGCTGCAGCACCTGCACTGTGGACTCTCCTCCCCCTGCACCGAGGTTGGCCTCATCGTTGTTGAGCTTCTGGAGGCCCCTTAAGACTTGGTTATGCCAGCAGGCCTGGGGACCCCAGGGGACAGGGGCATTAGTGAGAGCGCCCCCTTGTTTTTAACTTCCTTTTATTCTCAGTTTCATTTTGCTTTATATACTTTTAACGTATTTTACTGTTTTTAGCTTTGTTGTATGCCACAACAACAGAGTTGCCTGTGGTGAGATGGGCGGCTATATAAATTGATTTAATAAGTAAATAAATAATAGATAAAACAACCAAGCTCAGAGAACCCCAAGGGCTCCACAATAAAGGTCGCGGTTTTGGTGTCCTGGTCTGGACTGCCCTGAAGGGCTGGCGGTCTCAAACCGCTTGGCCAGGCCTGGCAGCAGCCGGTACTTACGCAGGTAGCTGCAGTTTGTGCTGCTCTGCAGCCGCTGAAGCTGTCGGTCTGTCCCAGGACTTTGCGGCAGTGACTGGGTGTCCAAATCAGGAGAGTCAGTTCTAACATCCACGTCCCCTTTCAAAGCCAGCCAGCTAGACTTCAACTATGGGAAACAATTTCCAAGATTAAACATCTTACGCTCCTCAGCAGATCCACAGGGGTGGGGTCTCTTTATGCGAATCAGGAAAAAGTGCATTTCCCTTCTAGCTTTCAAATGATTTCGACCAAGGGGGTAATCAATTCCTAGTGATTAGAAAGGCTGAGGACAGTTGCTGCTTCCCAATCCCAGATGCCCCGAGGGCTGCAATGTCCTTCCCCGTTTCAGGAAGGGCCACGGGGGCCTGTTGGGGGACTCAGTCAATCCTCTTTCGCTTACAGAGAAGAGCTCCCTTCTCACTTAGGCTTGGCAGGGAGCTAGCAAAAGCAAGGAACCTCACAGGGACCTGCAGGAGGACAGAGGACAACCCAAGTTGTACTGTCGTCACACGCACATCATGACACAAATATGTATCACAGAATTTGCATGATGTTGTCATGACACATGTGTCCTCATTTTGACCCCATTGTGGCTTGCAAAGGACAGCTATGATGGACTTAGTCCCTTGCACAGAGTGTTGGGGTGTCAAAGTGGGGCAGGACCCGGATCAAGATTAGCAAAGGAAACGGCTGAGCACTGGAGAGGAAAGACAAAGCCCAAGATTCCTAGAAAAGACTGCGCTAAAGAATCAGTCTGAGAAAAATCACTACAGCTTTCCTGACTGACACATCGCATTATGGTTCTGGTTGGTCTGTTTTTGGTTTAGCTTGATCCCTCTATTATGACTTAGTGAACTGGAAATTGTAACGGGATCTAGGAGCACCCAGCTGAGTGAATAATACACTGATATAATTATGTGCCACAAACGTGGATTAACATTCTGTTTAATCCTTACTCAAACACTCATGTATTTTGATATAAGAAAAAAATTACAATGAACTTGTATGGATGGTCAGCATGGAGTTCATCATCACCCTGGCCAGATGGCCATCCTGACTAGTTGGCCATTATCATCCTGACAGGAGGGCCATCATCTAAACAGGACCAGGACCAGGACCAGGACCAGGACCGGGACCGGGACCTGGACCTGGACCTGGACCTGGACCTGGACCAGGACCAGGACCAGGACCAGGACCAGGACCAGGACCAGGACCAGGGAAGTCTAACCCAGGACCTTGCTAGAGTTAACTCAATCCAGAAGCATCCAATATAAAAGCCTGTGCATGAGGGAAGTCAACGTTTTCAAGGGCCTTGATTCCAGGTTTTGACTTTCTGGAAACCACAACCTTTATGTGGATGTTTTGCTGTCCTCTGAATCTTGTTACTGACATGAAACTGACTGCTTTTGCACACCATAGGAAGCTGAGACCTGAATGGAATGGGCAGCTGAGTCAGGAAATTACCAGCTGGCTTGGCTCAGAAAAATGCAAGACCTTAAGGTAAGCCATCATGCAGCACATTATGGACCCCACCATGGAGAAGCAGAGACCTTAAGAACATATGCCAGTTTAACTCATGACCTTCAGACCTTCTTACTTAGGACTAATCCCAACTTCTTACAGAACAATCTTCCATCTAAAAGGTGGTTTGACCACAAACATATTAGGGCTAAAAAGACACAACACAGATGAATCACAAACCAAGCAGCTTTATTTTATCCTGTGAACCCAGAAAATGGAGTTGGCTCCATAAATCATGATTAAGTTAATAACAGATCTGTTATAAGAACAAAAGCTTTGGCTTGACTTCCAGGCTGGATTTTCACCTTTATTGGTCTATTTGCTTTGCAGAAAGTGCTCACTGCTGGTTTCCAACCCTAGACTCCATAAGCAGGTCTGTAGCCTTGCTGTTGGGAACTGGGACAGGACGACTACCCTGTAATGTGACTTGGACGCTCTTCTTGGATATCAGTCAGGTAAGTATGTAAATGAGAGCCAGTTTGATACAGCGGTTAAAGGCAGGGCAAGAAACTGGGAGACCATGAATTCTAGTCCTGCCTCAGGCCCGAAGCCTAAGGGGGACTTGGAGCCAGTTGCTCTCCCTCAACCCAGGGCAAGCCACTCCTGAAACTGGTGTGAAGAAAACTGGAGCGACTTGTCCATGAAGTTGCTAAGAGTCAAGATTGCTTGAAGGCATCAAAAACAACTACAACAACCCGCCTGCATCTTGTCTATGTCTAACACATTTTCATAATCAGTTTGATAGTTATAAGGATCAAACATCACATTTTAGCTGGAGACACATTTTTGGAATCTCTTATCCAGAGTGACTTCAGTTTCATCTGTTATCATCAAATGTTAGTGTCTTACAGCCCTTTGGAGACTTGACAAATGTATTGCCACGTAAGGTTTCATGGATCCTTATCTACTTTATCATGCGTATGAAGTTTTCCCCCAAAAGATTTTTTAATGACTGAGAGTTATCACAGGGGTGAAGAAGGAAGGGGAGGTTTGGCAAGTTGGCTTATTTTTATTCAAGTGTTGAACACAACCACAATTAAACATATATACCATTGTTTTAAAGCAGTACTGTACTGTGAAACAGTGATCTTATGCCACGGAAAATCATCATTGGATGTTATTGAAATTTACCTTCTTGCTGTCTTGATCAGAACTCCCATCACCATCTGATTTTCTTGATGCTAAACAATAAAAAAAAATCCCAAGGTAAAAAAAAAAGTATGATTTTAAACATCTCTCTCCCCCAATATATAGGAAATGGCAAAAAGAGGGTAATGGAATTCAGGAGGAACTTTGGGGTATGCTGGTGAAACCAACATTGAGAACAACATGCTTGTTTCCTTGAAGGGGAGGCACATGGTTCGGAGTTGGCCCTAAGGAGAAATGTGAGGATAAAGCTCAACTTATTTCTGAGCCACAGACAAGTCTACTTTCTCTGCAGCTTCAGTTCTTGCCCTTCTCCCAGGCCCAGCATCTTTTTTCTTTTCATTTACCAAATCAAAGTGACAGAACTGGAACAGCTGCCTCCTAAAGCTCTTAGTTCTTAAGCCAGGTAAGTCACTGCAACTGCAGAACGTGAAGTTCTTCCTTCCCACTCCCAAAGAAAACAAACTTCAGGCCTGATTTTGGGCCAGTCTTGGTCTTGACTGCCTTGATGGATGGCCTTATGCAGGAGGGAGACAGAAGGAGTACAACTCTGCTGAGTTGACTTGATTTCTCATCATTGCTTTATAGCACCAGCTCTGGTTGCATGTTGGGGATTGAATTTCAAAGCGATTCACTCGGCTCTTGCTAGCAGGGGCTGTTTACTACACCTCTGAACAGGGTACCATTGTCACAGGGAGTGATCATGAAGAGTGTGGGGGTGAAGCATTGGTACAGCGATGACACTCCACTCCATTGCTCCATAACTCCTAGATTAAAATAGGCTGCACATACCCTGAACCAATGTCTGGATGCACTGCTGGGTTGGACGAGGGACAATAAACCGAGCTGGTCTTTTGACAAAGAGACACTCTGGGGAGTAAATGCTCCTGGGGATGGGAACTGGTGAGTTTGTGCTTCAGAAGGGAGAGATTTGGGGGAGGTCACAGAATTGTCACTAGATGTTCAAGTCATCTTGTGGCCAGGAATCCATATTACTATTGATAATTACCACATAGCCACAGTGTCATGTCCTAGACATTCTAATCTGCACATTGGAAATCTCCTGTTTGATTTCTGAAATGCACTTCGTCGCACTTGGCTGGAAGATACAGTCTGCACGTGGCTGGATTGGGAGCAGAGTGCTGAACTGATCAGGCACACAGTGTGTCTGGAGAGAAACCCTGAGTGGTGATGAAATTCCACGACAGCAGTTAACAACAAGAGTTCCTAAAAAGCTTATATGGTTGAATCATATGGTCAGTTCTTAAGCACTATAAAACAGACATGGCTTACTTGTTCTCTAGGTTAAACAGAAGAAAATAAACTTTCATCTCAAATGAAATGGTCTCTCCCTCCAATTTCAGCTTGACAGGCAGTATCTGTCCTGGGAGCTCAAAGGCATTTTGATCAAGAAACTGAAACAGGAGGAGGATAACAAGCCAGCAAGGTCATCTGAGGACCATCCAGACCCTTTCACCTCTCTGCAGACAAAACATTCATGGTTTCGCCATATCAAGCAGACCGCGGAGGTGTACAATCCAATGGTGCTCACTTTTTTTCATTTAAAAAAATGGATGCACCATCTTGTGCAAGCCAAATGCCTTTGATGAGATGTTTTCTCGCTTGTACAAACACCCTTACACACAAACATACAGAGACACGCTCCAAAGGCTGCACTCTTTTTGAAGAAGTGAGCTTTATCTACTTGCCTAGGCTTCTTCTTCAGAACACATTTATTTACATAAAATATCTGTTTTCCTGAACAAGACAGCTGAAAGGCATGGTGGAGCTGACCTTCCAGACATTAGTCTTGGTACCTGCTGTAGTTCCTGTCCTAGCATCCCTCGGGAAGTTGAAGACAGACCACCAGCCTGCTGTAAATGCTGTCCTTTCACTAGTAAGTATGAAGAAGAAGTCATTATGTCAGCAGGACTGCTCCTACGCATAACTTCCAGAGGTGCCCAAGAAATACTGGCCAGGATCAGGGGCGCCCGCAGGGCATGGCAAATAAATAAATAAATAAATAAATAAATAAATAAATAAATAAATAAATAAATAAATAAAGGTGGCAGCCTCAATGGTGCGATTAAGATCCATGGAGCTTGGATGGCACCACTGCGGTGGCCATATTTGCTTTTCTGAGCATACCTCGTGGGCACCCCAATATGGGTTCCTGGCAAGAGCTCACTGAAGACCCTGGGACGATCCACTTTCAGAAAATCTGTTACCTCTGCAGAGCAACTCTCTCAAACGTTTCTTTTTACTGATAGCCTGTTCTGCCTTTGAAAGTACACCAGAAATCTGATTTGAGGTATCTTACCGAAAGCATCTACAACATGCAAGTACAAACATGCCTTAAAGTTTTCCCCCTCCCAAGATGAGACATTAAATGTTCTTTTTTCAAAAGTCATTTTCAAAAGATTGATTTGCTTTTCTGCAAAATCTAACAATAGCTTTGAATGCTTTCAATAACCTTTCTGTGACTAGAAAGGTGCTGCGCTATTTCAACCATAGGGGAACTCCACATTAATCTCCTGGAAATAAATGTTTTAACAAATTATATAAATCAAGAAAGGTCCTGCACCAGCCCAAATACCAAGATTTTATGGGTGCTGTGGTCTGAAACCTCGATGAAAACATTTTATTTTGCTAACAATACCTCACTATTCAGAATAAAATAATTTGCCTCCTGAGTTATTTTATTTTTGTGCCAACAGTATGAGCAAAAGCTTTAACGTTTAACACCTCTCTCCTGGATGCCTGATGGGCTGACAAGGGGTCCTTCAAAACCTTCTACGTCATAATCTAAGAGAGAGAAAGAGGAATCTTTTCTGGCAGAACCATCCTGTAATTTCTATTCAAAACTCCAAGAGCAGGATGGAGAAACTGCAGCCTCGTCCTTTGAGGAATCCCCAACTCATGTGAAACATTTATTCATGTCACACAAAACTGAATCTAAGTTCTACTGGAAGCAAGTGTCAAAAAAGAAAGCAGTGGATTTGAGATCCTGATTTAAATGCCTGTTCATCTTTCTGTCCTTATTGAAAAGACACGGGGATCCCCCTCATTTTCTACCCCCCACAGCCCCCACCGTGACACGGGGCCTGCGCGCTCACCTGTCCGAATTCCACTGAGAGGGCGCTGCAGGGTCTTCGACTTGAGGTGCTGGTGCTCTTGCTGTCTTCACCCAGCTGACTGTTCCTAGCTGCTCCAATCGGGGAACACTACAGGACTTTGCTATTTGCTTGTTTTTTTATTTATTCCTGAGAGCTGTTAACACCTGAAAATTCATCTCTTCATCTCTGGTCAAAGTTACCAGTTCCAAAAAGATTCTGCCCTATAACTCTTACAATGTTTGATCTACAGAAATGAGGGAAGGCAAGCTTGTCCACCAGCATGAAAGAACTGGAAGACTTGCCCTAACCTTCCTGGCCGGGACTCTATAGCCTGAAACCATGACTCGGATCAGAGTGACGGCCCCACCCCACTGAGTTACAGCATTTGGGATTATTTGGGGGGACAGGGTGAACCCAGCCAAGTGCACTTGACTTAACCACAAACAATGACTTGAGATGACCAGACAGCGTGGTATCCGCGCTCTCATCATCTACCGCGGTCACTGGCCCCTAGATTGGTCAAGCCTGAAGGAAGCCCTGGGGCCCTGCTTCTCCTTTTTGCCCAACAGGCGCTGGCCTCGTACCCCCTGTGGCCACCAGAAGGCCTTACTTCTGGCTCCAACCCAACACTCCACTTCCAGCAGTCTCATGAAGTCACACTAGCCTGTTGCAGAAGTTAACGGAGAAGAAAGTTCACACGATGGAGGGAAGCCCTTTGGCATCAGGCAGTGTCCTTGGCCTGCACTCACTGAGCCCCCTTATTGCCGTGTTTTGATGCAGCTATTTCTCTGGCCACAATGATCTGAAAAAGGACAACCTTGCTGACCTGACACTTTCTTTTTCACCCTGTTTCAGGTGCTTCCACTGTCCTGTCAGTAACACTTTGTTCTTCTGCATGTGTGATATGTGATTTCTCACACCAGTTATATTTTGGGGGAACATTTTCAAGCAACAAAGGGCATCATGTTGTGCAGTAGAGAACAGATGAGTTAACTTACGCTTTGTGGCAAAACTAGCGTTCTTCATTCAGCACTAAGGATGCTCCTACCCCACCACAGCTTCCCCCCACAAGTCCTGGGAAACACTGCAAGAGCAACTGCTGGTGTCTCCACCACAGCCAACCTCAAAGGTTGAAAGCTCCCAGGGCCTCCTCCCGTCAGCCAGCCGCAGAGGGCAAAACGCAGCACCCCAATAGCTCGCGGGCTCTCACACCCGAGGGAGAATGACTGAGAGGGTGCCAGGACACACACACCCCTTCACAATGCCATACTCCTGCTGAAAGACCAGTGAAACGGTGCTCACGGTGGAAACATCTTGTTCTCCCACAGACCGGAGGGGAAAGCCTCCTGTCCTCAAGTGCATGGAGCTTTGGCACTGTAGGCTGAAGTGAGACCCCCTTGGCTTCTGCTGTGCCACAGCCGAACCAGAAACCAATTTGCTCAGCTGTGCGGGGCACAGGACCGCAAAGGCAGGGCACTGATCCTCGTGGCAGTGCCTGAACTGCACTCAAGTGCCAAGCTGCCTTGTGAAGGCTTCTGCTTTAATGGACTCTAGAAAAGAAGGGATGGAGATACAAGCCTACCGTCTGGATGAATTCCCACACAAACATGCAGCTCTAGGCACCCCAGAAGGGAGAGGCCGCAGGAAGCTTTTATCAAGGGGCCCTTGCACAAAAGTAAACTCTCCTCCGGACACACTTCCCGGAAAGCAGAACACCAAGGTGGAGGCAGACGGTACGGGGCCTGCAAAACTCCAGAGGACTACTGGAGGTAGAAAAAATGCTCCAGTGGCCGTTTGATGTTTTGCAGCCCAGATCTGGTGCGGCTGTGCCACCTGACCCGTGAGAACGAAGCAGCAGCCCGCATGCGGAGGGAGGGAGGGAGGGGAGGGAAATGGACCTGCTTGCACACGATGCGGCTAAGCAAAGCGGACTGTACCATGCTGTCTGTAGATAGGGGGTTTCCTATAGATGTTATCTTTTATTCCAGTGTCTGAAGAAAAGGAAAGAAAAACAGGAAAAAACAAGCAATGGAAACAGGATTTCTCTGTTTTGAAGGCCTCCAACCCCACCGCCCACACCGCTTGAGCAAGGTCAATAACCTGGACTCTGCGTTTTGCTTTGGGATCAATATCAGTTTTTTTTCTAACAGAAGGACCAACTTTCTTGTGAGTCCTTCATCTTTCATTCATAGAGCAAAAAGTTGGGATCCAAGCCAATGTTTCTTTACAAACATTTATATTAAAGCAGCTTGCTAAGTATGGATCTCTCCGATTAATCACAGTGTCTTTTACCATGAAAACCAGTTTTTAAAACTGTGCTTGGCTCCTAAAACTTCCCTCATTCCTAGAAGAACTAAGTTCAAACTGGCTGTTGGAAATCTCTTTTTTCCTTTTCTTTCTTTAAAAGTTGCCAGATTACTGAAATCTCAATTACGGGTCAAGCTATGACTGATGAGAGACGAATTCTACGATGAGCTCCCCTGCCACCCCCCCGACCGCCACTTTCTGTTTCTGCTTCTTTCTTGCTTCAAAGCGATGAGAACGGGGTCTTTAGTTGGGCCCACGGGACTCAGCCGTTCTTTCGCAGCATCCCCCTCTCACTCCCCGTGACCAGAGATGCTAAGCAGGGGGAAAAGACAGCGATGAAATTCCCATCCATGGCCACAGACAGCTTGGGACATTTGTGATTTCGACTGGGGAACTTACAAGCTCCAGGCCCAATCTGTTCTGACCCCCTGCTAGCAAAGGAACAGATGCTGGAGAATTTTTCCTACAGCTCTTGCGCCTCCTCCTAGAAACGCCTTGCACCAAGGAGTGGTTATTGAACAGATGATGCCACTGATTCTACTATTTTAAAAAACTATTTCGGATCTTTCAATATACATATTTTTGTTCATTCCCCTTCACGCTACTAAATAGTATAAGTATAATAAACCTGTAAAACATTGTCGATGGTGCCAAGGGAAGATTGAAACTAAGCAATGAATCCTACCTGGAATATGAAAATGTTTGGGTGCCTGCTGATAGAGAGATGACGCAGATTTGCTGTCTGAACACAGGGATAAACTTGGGGTGCTCCGGCCACTTTCACTGCCTCCAAAGGGAAGAGCACAAAAATGAAAAAGAAAAGGAAAGAAAAAGAAAAAGCATATAAAACAAAAAATGGCAAGCAAAGTAGATAAAATTCAATGGGGAAAAAAGCTTCTTTCAAACAACTTGTTAATCCAACAAATATTTAAAATAGTTTAGGAATCCTGTTTCAGCACTGGCTTCGATTCTGTGGGCATCGTGGCCAAAAAGCTTGAATCTATCTCAGAATTACGTCTTACAGAAAGATTTAAAATAAGGTGCCAGCGTCCACATCATTTGCTAATTTCAGCTGTTTCCTGCCCCAAAACATCAATCTGAAACACTGCGTGAAAGTAGAAAGGAAATTCAGCGTATCCATTCATACGACTTCTAAAGGGGCCTGATTCAGACGCCCGAGATGCCTGGCCCAAGACCCACCAACCATCCAACCAGCAGCAGCTCTCCACGGGGTGCCAGTTCCGGGACTCTTCTCAGCAGAGCCGCCCGAGCCCCTTTCCCCAGCCAGCTGGGGCTCTTCTCCTTTTCTGCAGACCTCTCCCCCAAGAGCTGGCCCAGGTCTTTCTACGGGAGGGGCGTCTTCCTTGCTTCTGCCCAACAAGGCACCTGTTGGAGAGGGGGCCAGTCTAGGTCAGGACCACAGCAGGCAGGTCGGGGCTTCGCTCCCTCCCTCGCCGGGGCCGCATTGGGATGGCCGGCAGAACAGTGGAGGGAAGCAGCGCCGGACGAAGGCGCCAGGCGGTGACCCTGCCCTAGAAGCAGCCGCTGGGGCGGTCTGGGACAGCTCGTGGAACGGAGTAAAACCGGGGACAACCAGTCAGCGGGATTTCTCTCCAAGCCCAGCCCGATTCTTTAGACTTAGTTTGCTGCCGAGCAGGCAAGTACTGTAGACCTGGGTGTCCACAGCCATTTTGTGAAAGTGCCCAAGAGGTCTCCCCAAATTCCAAGTATATCCACAGGTCCCATTCCAGCAGCAGCGTCTTAGTGAAAAGATGCTGAATTAGATTAGGGTTAAATCGATGGTTGATGCTGGGTTTTACGATATAGCACATTGGTTCTTAGACTAGGCTTATCCTGGGGGTAATGGAGCGATCTGCAGTCGCTTGCTTGTGAGTCAAGGATCCAGTCTGGGACTGATGCTGCTGAGGTAGAGCATGTCATGTGGAAGATTGTCTGGGTTTTTCTGTTGGGGTCATGACATTATTCAGGACTGGCAAAAGGGGCAGTTGGGTCGGGCAGCTTAAGAACCACTGATCTAGGAGCTGCTCGGAGCTGCATTCAAATGCCCTTGCTGGTGCTTCTCAAATGGGGCTGGAAAGCCCTTCATCTGAGACGGTTTCATGGATTCCTGCCACGACCAGGAGCTGCTCTGGATGGCTTCAGATCCTTGCAACAAATACAATCTACATGCTGTTTTTCCCTTTGAATTCTCTGGATTAAGTAAAGGAACTTTTTCTCCCCAATATATCATAATCTAACCTTTATATATTTTAGTGATAAGATCATGATGTATTGTATCTCCTTCTCTGTATGACCGACTTAATTGATTTCTTGCAATAACATAAGAGAGGACTGAATAACAGCAACACCCCAGATGTGTTTGTCTACAGAGTGGCAATCTCATTCCTATCACATTTTGCTGCAGAACTATAGTTAATGTGAGAAATCCAGCTCACACAAAAAAAGTTGTTATGAAATGAAATACATTTAATTTCAGATTCAGATTAGGAAGGCTGGGAGAGATACCTCGTTGGGTTGATAACAACTGTTTTGGGTTCTCCCTTTTTATTGTACTCCACAACAATTAATGAAGATGTTGGATTATCAAGTCATGGACTTACTGCGCCATCGCCAAAACAGCATGTTGTGGAATCCGCTACTAATCATGACTTCTTCTTGTTTTACCACGGACATTTGAAATGAGCCCACCCTTCTGGGATATGAATGTGCTTCACCCCTGATCACCTTTTCCCCAGGAAAAGTCTGGAGCTGAGAAGCCACCACGCATCTGAGCACTCTGCAGCCCGTCCCAAAGCCCCATCCCAGCTACTGAGCCGGGGAGCTTCAAGCTGCAAGTTCTGCTGGCCCGAGTGGGCCTTTCCATGCATCCTGCCACAGTGCTAAGCTGCATGACTGAACACAACCACTCCAATGGGACAAGCAATGCCCTAAGGAACATCTCCTAGTCCTTTCTGAACGGTGGCTTAAAAGGGACCACAGGGTCCACAAAGGCCTCACTTGCTTGTCGCAGGAAACGAGCCGGAGGGACTCGGAAGAGTCTGCAGGATACGGAGCAGCGTGGTTCTCCTCTTTGAAATAACTTATTTTTTGTAAGAAGTGAGTAAACTGCAATTAATTGTCAGGGCATGTTTGTCCTCTGCAATTTCACTGCTGTCAGCAACCCAAGGAGCCAACCACATGCGAATAGATGAATCAGGGTGAGGAAGTGGTAGATGCAGGGATGGCAAGGCCAATGAACAGCGTTGGCATAAACTAGTTGCAGCTATGTTTCTTTTCTTTCTCTGATCCAGTGCCTGTTATCCACTCCATGCCTGCACGCCGGTAACACTGCTGCTGACCCTGAATGGAAACAGTGTAGTGGGTACTCATGGATGTGTGCATGTATATGGACACATGCACGTATACATATCCACTACACTGTTTCCACGTCTACGTGTCCATTAGCAGTAAGCAGGTGCATCGAAAGAGGCACACGCAAGGAACAGATGATGGGGAAGGGCACGTGTGTGCGCATCAATGGAGTGTGCGTGAGAAAGGAGCAGAGGGTAACTGTCATCTTGGGAAGATCTCTCAGCAGGAGAAAGTCTTTGGCTTATTGGATTGCAAGGGATCACGCAAATAGCTTCTGGGACTTGCTTCGGTTCTGGGATCCCAGATTCCTCATGTGGCTTTGCTCTTTTAAAGGTAGAGCGTGTTGTGTGGGAGATTACACACCCAGCTTGAGGGCGCCTCGTGCATTCAGCTCTGGGAAAAAGACTGTGCCCTCATCCAGGGTTTCAAAATATGTACCCAAATCCCTTCCACTGTGTTTAGATCATGGACACTGAAATTTGTCTTTCAAGTTATTTGCTCTCTAAACAAAGTGAGGAACCACAGTTCTGCCCACAGCAACCACAGGAGTATAGAGCTTTTTCAAAGGAGCTCCCCCCCACCCCCCCCACCAAACAGGGATCTCTTTGAGAAGATGGCCTAACTTTGACTTTCCAACTCTGGAACTCTGAGGACGTGCCACCACTGGCTGTTTTGAGTAGAAATCCTGCAACCTGAAGTCTGACCATTTGGAGGGCACCCAAATCCAGAAGGTGTGCAAGAGAATGGGAAGCAGCACATCACACATCAAAAACAGGCAGAATGTTGTCCACACTTGTGGTAGCTGCCCTCTTGACTCTTTTGATCATAACCTGCAGACACCTTGAGCACATCAGAAACGCTCATCTTCAATCAAGAGAAAATAATTATCATTCTAGGTCCAGGGAACTATCAGCCTATCTTCAGTTAGATTAGTTACATGCTCCACACACATCAGGAAGTTTATCCACTTTACCAGGGATCCCTAAAAGGAGCTACATTTCATCCAGGAAATACTTACTTTGCTATTTTTGTTACTGTTCTCCAACCTTCCTTTGCATTATTAAAACTGGCACTCCTTGGAAGTTAACATATCTCATTAAATGGACTTAGATTTTAAGTCATGCTGGTACTGAGAGAGGAAAAGGCATTCTCACGAAAAAAAATGTTCGAGAGATCCCACTGGTCCTTCCCAGAGTCTGCAGCATGTACACATCGGGGGCTGCATAACACTGCAGATCCAAAGGCACACAGGCACTCTGGAGTGCACAGGAGAGGTCCAAGCAAAGGAGGCAGCTGCTTTAAAAAGTTGCAAACAGGTGCCAGAGGAGGGTCTCTCTGGGGACCAAAGCACCTGTTTCAATCTGAAGCATGGTAGGACCCTTACGTACCCATTCTCCATGCTTTTGTGAAATACTGTAAGCAACCCTCCCATCTAATATCAGGCCCAGCCCAGGAGATCCGCTGCAACTGAAACAGCATCTGGGATGCCACACCGATGGACTGAAAAAGATCTCTGCATCATCAATGTTCTAGCAGGTTTTCCAAAAACCCATACAAATTCTGGGTACATAGCTGATCCTGCAATCACTCTTTACTTCCATGAGCTTCACCCCTTGGATTTATCAAAATACTGAAAAAACACGTTTGAAATAATGCAGTATCATTTACAAAGCTAAAAAAGTTTGCCTTCCGTAATCATTTCATTCCCACGGAGGGACTGGGCTAGAATCCATACTGAGAAAGCACTCACAAATGTTAGGAGAAAAAATATTCCATGCAGGCACATGCAGGCACAACATGAAGCACACCCCTGGAGATGTCTACAGGCACCACATCACAGGCGGCATTCTTGGGCCTTACCTTTGAAGAAAGGGATGTAATGATGTCTGAATGCAGAGGTAAGGCTTGGGTGGTTGGGCAGGGACTGGCAGCTACTGGTACCAGGAGTCTCGGTACCAGCTGGGGGGCAACAAACAGTTAAGTGAAAACAAACTCACTCACTTACTTGCTAGAAAGTTCTCACAACAATACCTTGCAATTCATGAAAAAAAAAAAAGCCCTACTACAAATGCAAAATTTGTTTGCCTTGGGTCTGATTAGCAGCTTTGACAATTCCCACCACCCCAATCAGATCTCCACACTGGCAATTCTGGCAGCAGGCAGTGGCACAAATAGGCCCAAGGTTTCTCTCTCAGGCCAAGGACCCCCAGAGCTTCTGCCCAGAAGAGGATGGCCCGGCTCTGAGACCCCCAGCTTTTCCCCCTGGCTAGGCAGACAGAGCAAAAGTGGCTTGGCTCGCTAAAGTTTACTTCTTCATCCATTCTTTCTTTTCAACTTGTTTTCTTGGAAGACCAGCTGGGCAAAATTAACCACATAACTGGATATCAAGTGTCCCACCAGGAGTGCTGGCCAGGTGAAGTTTGTTTAATCCTGTGTATGTCTGAATCTGTTTGGGACTACGCCTACCACCCACCCACCCCCGTGTTCCCCTGACAGGTTAATACCCTCTTTGATCCAGCTAGGCATAGGATGGGAATAGAGCCAAGGGTGGCTAGGAAACCCTCTTCCTGGTCATCCCCGAGGAAGCCCTTCTGCTCTCAATCACGGAACGAAGTCCTATTCATTTCAGTAGGACTCATGCCCCAGAGAAAAGGGTTGGTCTATGTTCTCCCATCTGTTTCCCAGTCTGGCCACAGTCCACCTGCTTCCTGGCAGGCTGCTCCAAGCTGGAGAAAGGATTCCCCAAGGTGGGATCCTTCTCCTGCCCAGTCCAGGGGTCACCATTATATCAGCTCTGTTCTGCTAAGGGTGAACTGAAAGCTCTTGGAAAGACTGAGAATGAGCCCTCCTGAGGATGTTACTACTGCAGTTAATGTGGTACTTACTTGCACAACTTGTCACTAGCAAGCCAAATACAGCCACTGTCCAAATATTTTTATCTACCAGGTACCCAGAAGGTTTGTCTTTGGAGTGGGAGGAGGAACCAGTTTGGTCTAATGGCTAGAAACCAGGAGACCGTGAGTCCTTAGGCATGAAAACCGGCTGGGTGATTCTGGGCCAGTCACTCTCTCTCAGCCCAACCCACCTCACAGGGTTGCTGTTGTAGGAAAATAGGAGGAGGAAGGAGTATTGGATATGTTTGCTGCCTTGAGCTATTTATAAAAATAATAAAGGCGGGGTAAAAAAATCCAAAAAGACTTACATTGCTGGTGAGCCGCATCTACCCTAACAGTTCAAAAGTTGTGTAGGCCTGCAATATCAGCCCACTGATCTGTTAAGCCCTGAAAGACCTCGAGCTCTTGTTCAGAGGGTCCTGACAACATCCAAGAGGATAATCATGGCTGCCAATTATTTTAATGCAAAATTTCCAGTACGGTTCTCAGCAAACAGTGAATTATATGTTGAGGAGTAGGAACATAATTAATGTGAATTACTGAACAATGCATAGGCTCAGGTCATAGTAAGCCATGGTTAGTTGAACAAGCCATAGTGGCAGAGTTCAGACATAACCATTTTGGATGTATGCACTTTGAAAGGGATTTGGAAGTAGTCCCAGGGACCTCGTGTGCATGGCACCTCTGTGCCAATCATTAAAACAGCCACAATTTCTTCCAGGCTTTCAAATAAGCCTGAAAAAAGATGTGGCTGTTTTAATCTCCTTAAACTAATGCAAGTCTTAAAGCAGCAGCACCTTTTTTTTCAGGCACAGAAGCCTGGAAAGGGGGGCTGTTCTAACAAGGAGCAGAGGTCTGCAGCAGGAACGCTCCATTAGCCACAAGTCACGTCTCCCCATCGCAGTGCCTATGTCGATGCACTGCTTTAACCAACACACCAAATAAAAGGGAAACAAAAATCCAAACTGATTAATGTTTCGCACAATGTATAAAATCAACTTTATTTAGTGGATGAAATTTTACTGCATGCCGCCCAGAGTCACATTTTGTGAGATGGGCAGCATATAAATATGATAAATAAAATGTATACATAACATAAGGTTCCCTCCTCCCCTTCCAGCACAAAGTGTGAATGTCGGATTTTCCTCTTAGTGATCTTCCCTTTCCAATCATTTGTAGGCAATTGTTGAAAAAAGAGCCCTCCTCCTTATTCAGTAAATACATGATTTTCTCTCATTCCCCCCCACCCCCTGCTTCTCTTTCCTGTGGCATGTTTGCACTTTATGGGCAGGTTCCCAAAGCCCATGCAGGCATTTAACCCTCCCCTGGACACCATCGCCTTGATCTCCGATGGGGCGGCCATGCCCCGCGGAAGAGTTAAATGCCTGCCGGGCTTCAGGAACCTGACCGTCCAAGGCAGACTCCAATTCACAGCAACCCCCCTGCGATTAAGAGCTACAGGACGAGTGTGAATATTAAGTCAGGCTGATCGTAATACGAGTTCTTGTCCAAACTTCAGCATGGGGGCTGAGGGGCCCCCTCTTTCTTCTGTCACAGGGATCCAGGTGCGGAAAAGGCCCCAGCTTCATTTGGGGAGACGGTTTCAAAAGGAGGCTTCTTCCTCCTTCCTTCCTCCCTCCCTCCCTGTCCTACCCTGTCTCTTTCCTTTTCCAAGTGGAATCCATGTTTTGGCAACTTCTTGCTCTGACCCTACATTTCTGGGATGCTGGTTGAGTGGAGATCCCCTGGGAACTTCCTGGCTCAGCAGGAAGGTGCACCTTGGCCTTGTTGCCCCTAATTTGACCCCAACCTCTCGGCTACAAAGTCCAATGATGGGGAAACTTTTATTCGGGCCCAAGGGCCTTCTGCATGGCAGCCTTCAGCTACTTGTTCCGTGTGCGTAATCCAGCTGCAAATGAAGTTGGCTTAAGAAACCACTCACTTTCCAGATTTCCATCCTTCCTCCGCGTGAGCCACGGGGATGGCCTGGTGTTTAATCTGACTGCGTTTACCATACCCCCTGACAGTGGATTCCTCTCTTTGCTACCCCTCTTGGACTGCTAAAAAGAAAGGGGGGAAATCATTTCCATAATTTTTCCTGAAATTTGGACAGAAGGGGAAAAGTGGCAGGACTCTTGCCAATCTCACAGGTTAAAAAAAAACCAAAGACTGGTCCTTCCTTTCACTGTTCCCTCAGTGAAATTCTTACAAAGAAAAAAAGCCTAGCTTGTCACCACTCCATGGGTGAATTTGTTAAGAATAGAAATAAAATGGCCACAGAGTAACTGGAGAGCATTTCTGCCACAGCACAGAATGAAGGTCTTTGCCCACAAGGAAAGTGCAATTTGTGAGTTGGGCAGCCTTAGAAATCTCATCAATCTGATCAGTCAGTCAATCCAGACAGCTGGGCTTGAGTGACCTACGTCAGAAAATACAGATTTTGACGTACAGCAGAAAACTCTGAGTGGAAGTTGCCTTCCTGGCGGGCTGGGGGCAGGGAGAGGATGACATCGTGCACCCCTGCCCTCGAGAAAGGGCAACTGGTCTGCGCAAGCCCTGGGAGAACCTGGCTTTGCCAATCAGCCCTCAACGTTCAGCCGTGCAGCCGTGCTGCTAGTGTGGTCAGAGCCCCGGGCCCCCCAGGCCAAGGCCAGTCTCCCCCCATGACCTTCCCCAACCCGGGCAGCCAGCAGCGGCTGGATCCTGCTCTCAGGGCGCCTGCACGGCCACGGCAGGCGACGAGGAGAGCTGGTCCGTCCTCTTGGGGGGCGCCTGGCTGGGGAGCTGACTCTGGGTCCTGGCACAGCAGGGTCGGCACACGCCTCGGACCAGCAGGCCTTTCCCCTCTCTCCGGCTTATGCGTTGTAATAACATCCATTAGTTGGAGAAGGTGCCACCAAACTCCTTTCAGTTTTTTGAAATACAGAAAAGGAGTCAAACGTTAAAAAAAGTCCCATTCTCAAAGCCTTTCAGTGAGATTGTGGTATAAGAGGAAGTGCCAGCCTGGGGGCCCTGAGGCAGATCCTCCTGCAGAAGGGCAGCGTCTGGCAGGAGGGCATCTCTCGTTGGCAGGGTGTCCTCCGCCCCCCGCCGCCAAAGGCCCTGCAACTCTTTTCCAATAAATGAAAGTGACCATTATCCCCAATCTTTCAAGTTCACTACATTTCCCAGAATCTCACCATTCCTGTAGGAATTCTCTGTATATTTTGGTGATATTAGGCAGCATCTCACACTAAGAGACCTAGTATCCCTCTCACAACAATTAGAGCAAGAATGCAGAAATCTGCGAAGCAGGTTAAAGGTTTTGCATCTTCATTCCACAGAGTTTCAGGATAGACTTATTGTTTAGCTTTAACTTTCCCCTTCTGTCAAGAGCTCTTACAGAAGGATGCTGCTTTTTAAGAAACTCAGAAACCCTTCTGCCCGTTGGTTCGGCTTACTGGACCTTTCCCAGCCTTCATATTTATCCAGTGCTCCCTCAAGAATTATGAGTGGAAATGTGAACGTTCAACCAGAACAAGACATTTCCACAAAATAACATCAAACAAACAAACTGAATGGCACAAGTATGTCTCCTGGAAAACATTAATCTTATTAAGAACATTCATAATTTTCCCCTCCAAGGAAAGAAATTTCAAGGTAATTGTTCTAAAGGGTCTTGTTTTTCATATTCTCATCTTGCTCACAAATGTTGAAACATTTCTAAACCGCTCTTCCCCCCAAGAGTATTCTCACATTGTTTTCTAGCCACAAGCACACATACACCATACGGAGCGAAAATACTGCAGAAAAGATATATTTGGTAAAAATATCTATGTTCTGCCTGTCCCCTAAAAAATGCCACAGATGGATAGCAGAATCAGTTCCAAACAAATACAAAACATGAAATGGCCCAGTAATCTAGGTGTGCTCACCCACAGCCCTTTCCAACACCACAGGACCACCCATTTGAACTGGATTCTACTTCTGCAGAAGAAAGTGGTCAGTGGAATCCCCCCATCCCCTGGGAAGAGCAGGTGCCGTGGCCGAAGGACGGCTTCATACGCCCTCTTGCTACGTGGCTTTTCTCCTTCGGTGGGGAGGAGCTGTTTTGACTGCTGTTCAAAAGGAGTCCTTTCAGGGGACCTCCCACGAGCTCCCTGAAGGTGCTCAGTGCCCAGGGCAGCATATCTGGTAATGTTTAAAGCACTCTGGGCTACATCCTTCACCGAGTCCGGGGCGTCTTGGCCAGGTACACAGAAAGACAGAAAGGTTTCTCTTCTGGGGGGCAAGAGCCCTGCCTGGCCCTTACCTGCTCTGCTGAAATTCGGAGGCGAATGGCAAAGAGGAGTGGTACGCCCATAGCCCAGCGAGCTGGTGGAGCTGGGGCTTGAAATCCGGCACGGCTTGAAGGACTGGTCCTCTTGGTCACCCTGTGAAGAGGATGGGGGAGGCGGATGTTTTTTATGCCATCAGGGGAGAAAAAGGCGCACACAAGATTCCTGCAGTCAGCAGCTCTGATATAGGTAATGTTCCTTTTTTGGGACTGTTCCCCAGGCATTTATTTTGTTTATGCGAGCTATGGGACATCATTCCCAGTAACCGAGATATCTGCTACAGGGTAACCACCCCATGAAGCAAGACAAGATGCCACTTTCCTTCCCTGCAAACAGAGAAGAAAAAACCCAAGAACGACATCTCAGATCTGGAAACATAAGGAAACATCAGGCAGAAGACACTCCAGTAAAAGATGAGGAACCAGGAGGGGAGGGGAAGGGAGGGGAGTAGGCAATCTCTCTAAATTATCTGTGCCAAACACAGAAACCATGGCGGGCCTCATCCACCAACACTCCAAAATAATATGGAATACTTCTGCCATCTGCCCAGGCTGGGAGGATCCAACAATGGTAGGTTTACCCACAATCTTAGGGGCGCAGAAAGTGACACCACAGAAGGACTCAGAAACTTAGGTATCATCCGAATTAAAGAGTCTGACGAACCAAATTATGCAGAAGAGGCTGAGAGACGATGCTTAAACACTGGAGTTCAGTGCCTCCTGTTCTCTGACCCCATTAAGAAAATAAGGTCGTGATGGAACTATCTCCAAATACACGGGACCAAATTTGCACAGCTTCATCCAGCCACCTTCTTTTGCTGCCAAAATACCGAACACAGAACGCTGGGTGACTCCTTTTTTCAAGCTGAATGCAGGATCAATGTGGACACCACTCTTTTTATAGGAGGCCCCAAGGAAAAAACATCCATGGTTGGAGAGTGAAACGCAACTGGCATGAGGACAACCGGTCCTCTATTTCAGCCGCTCAAATAATCTGCAGGTAGAAATGAGATGGAGGAGAAATGAGATGACACGCAGGCAAATCAGAGAGAACGCTAGAAGGTTCTTGCATTCAACAGGACAGGTTTTTGGATCACCGGATTATCATCTCTTCACTGCAACAGATTTGGGAGTTTCTTTTATCCAAACGCGCTTCTCAGATAAAGCCAATCTTCCTTATATGTTCAGGCCCAGGCTAGACAGTCAAGTGCTGAGGATGCTTTAATATGGATTCTTACACCGAGCAGGAGGTTGGCCTGCATGGCCACAATGGCTGTCTAACTCCAAAACTCTGTGACTTTAGGCTTAGCAAAAAATGCCACCCTGCATCTCCCTCCTTAGGAAGCAAAAGATATTAAGTACCAACTGTATAGGCCGCCAATATGTTTCTGGGTCAGTCAAGATGTTGGATCTTTATTTCAAGGCTTCCAGGTCCTGGTTCTCGAAGAGGGCCCTCCCAGGCCAGCTCCCAGGTCTTCCTACAAGTTCCATCGTGAAGCCCACCAAGGACTGTTGCACCACGAAGCAAGTTTTCTCAGCCGCCCAGTGCCGAGGACGGCATTCTTCCCTGAGTTGCATGATTCCTTCTCCCGGAGAAGATGCAAAGTGGTGCTCTTATTCTGGGCTTGGGGCTTCCTTATGTGGATTGTTCAGCTTTGTTGTAATCTGTCAGTGGAATAGTTTCCGGCTCACTCATAAGCCCCACAGAGGGCCCTAGGGCAAGTCCCCCAAGCCCACCCCATGGGGAGGTTAAGGGAGGGGGAGGGAGGGAAAGGAAGAAAGTGAAATAAGACTTTGCACACGGAGAGGCAAAAGCATCTTTAGATCATCTCAGAAAGAGGACTTTTCTGCAGGCTCATTTCACGTGTTCAGCTATCCACCATCAAGCATAAAGTAATATGGTACAAAGTAGTCAAGAGATTGTATACGCTGAACATTCCCCCATCCATTCCAAGGAGGGCCCAAACACATGGACTGAGAGAGAGATGCTAGCAAGTCTTGGAGATCAAGGTCAGCAAGTGACACTAAACTCACTGGACGTGGATCCCACCAAAGGAAGCCAAGCTGGTGCTGCTATTCCAAAGGAACGGTGCTCCTCCTTGGGTAGGCAGGTGGGAAAAGCTAAAGCTCAGCGAGTGTCAGCCTAGTTTGTGCCAAATAGGAGATGTATAGCTGAATGCTACCTCTGTTTCCCCATGGTTACCCCACTCAGTTGCGCAAGGAAACAAGAACTACACAGATTTCAGGACGATGCCTGTAATGCTAGTCAAGGGTAAATACTGTGCAGAATCTTGGAAACGGGAAGAGGAATTTCCTGCCCTCTTTTATAGCTAGTTCACCGAGTCTTTCTTAATAACTTGAAACCTTCTTCTTGGGTTTCTTGCCCCTGTCTGAGTTACTATTTTTATCAGATAAGCTCCAATGGACTCAGCTCCTCCCTCTTGATTGTTCTGCTCCCTCCTCCATTCCTTTTCCAGCTTCCTCCAAATTTCTCCTCAAAACATGAGGAAACGTGGGGCACCCCTTTCATAAATAAATTCTGATAAGAAACAATCGTGTAGGCCTGACCGTGACGTAATGGATGGGGCTTTGCGCTGAACTCGAGCATCTATCCACCACATTTTTACTGAAAGAGTATTAACACTTGAGCCAGAGAGGTAACCAAAACCGGAATCTCAGAGTGCGATTACTGCTCCAGATTCCTTGCATGCACAGCACCCAGAGACATGCAGTACCTCCCCATAACTGTGCCGGTCGTCGGTCAAGTAGCTGATATAGGGAGAGTAGGAGATCATATCTGGACGGTCTATGTTATAGATGGCCTTATTCTTAGGGAGAGCAGCCAAGTCTCGATAGTCAAGAATTTCCTCTCCAAGTTTTGCCTAAAAATAGAAGAAAGAAGAACTGAAGGTATCAGCTTCCTTGACAAAGTACAAGTTAAAAAAAAAAAAAAATCCTGAGTCCGTACATTGTTTCCCCCAGAGATTTTAGAGAACTTAAATGTGAAAATGCTGCCTTAGCAAAAGAAAAAAATGAAACTTTTCCCTAAAATAGTATCTATTCCTAGGAACAGGAAAATAGCTAATGGCTTGCAGATTCAAGGTGCTGGTTATCACCTATCAAGTGCTACATGGTACAGAACTGGATTATTTGCAGGATTGCCTTTCTCCAATGGTGTCTACCCGACCCAATCCACCTAGTAGGATGGGCATGTTTATAGTCCCTTCTCTGGAACAATGCCACCCGATGGGACCTAGGAGGTGTGCCTCGCCTGCCTCCTGGAATGGTCTCCCCCCAATTCACAGTCGGACCCGGCCTTGTTGGCCTTCAGAGAGGCATTGAGTGTTAGGGTCAGGATGACTGAAATTCTTGCCAGGACAGGTATAAGGCACATTTGGATTCCCAATCTCCTACTGCTTCTTGTTGCTCTGATTTTAATGGTAAGTGTTTGTGCTCTCGTTTATTTTGCTGTTTGCTTACTGTACGCCACCTAGAGTCACAGCTGTCTGAGTTGATCGGCCATATAAGTCTCTTAAATAAATCCTCCACCCAACAAAACCCAGATGCTACTTCCAAAGATCTCTTGGTGATAAGCCGCCCAGAGTCCCCTACTGTGGGGGAGATGGGCAGGGGAGAAATCCAAATCAATCAATCAATCAATCAATCAATCAATCAATCAATCAATCTCTTACAAATAAGAACCTATCAAAACCATTGTATTCTGAACTATTCCCATTTTCCCATTTATTTTTTAGTACTTTACCATGAATACATACATAAATTACTCGACTTGGAGAACCTGATGCACTTGAAGGAGGCACAGAAATTATGCTTTCAGATGATGTTCTGGTTTCCTGCAACTGAAAACAAATACATATATGAATTTTGTTACATATTTACTGTTGGAAAATACTTTAAAAGCCTCCTGCTTACAGATACATTTGCCCCTAAAATTAGCAGGTAAAGGCTCAATTACTTCAAAACTGGAATTTTTGTAAACAACTAGTTTTATAATGAACTATGGTTGGTTGTAGCAGTACGATGAAAATAAATTTCAAGAAGACTTTCACCCTATAGGAAAGTCTTTCCGTTACTGCCCTATTTCAACTTTGCTTTTGTTTCCCAAATACAGGATCATGCAGAAACCAAAGGAGGAGAGCTGTGTCCGCCTATGGGCGCCAAAAATCAGAAGAAATCGGAAGAGGTGCTTCCTCCTGATCAAAGCGTCAGTCAGGTGCCTCCTAGGACAAATGCTCCCCCTCTTGCACCATTTCCCGTTACAACAGACAGCTTTTCCAAGGACATTTTGATTTTGTCCACTCGTCTGACCTTTTTTATCTACTCCCCTCAACCTTTCCAAGTGCGATAATTCTTTCTGCTCCATCACCCATTCACACCACATACCAAAGTACTTCAGTTTCAGTTTGCTGATCACCAGCTCCAAGAGTCCTTAGTATTCTCAACCTAACGGACTCCTGAATTCTCCTTTTCTGGGTCAAAAGACTTTCTCTTGCTGGGTCAAAATTTGGCAGCTGAAAGCAGCAGAGCAAAATTTAGCCACTTCCAGCAATGTGGAGCTGTACTGAGCAGCCCACGGCAGTTGGATAGAAAAGCGGTCTGTACGTCCTGGAAGTCCTCTAGACAAATACTGCCTGTTTCTAGCATCTCTGCAAAAGAGGCAGCGTAGTAAAGCCTGGCTTAAGGATGCCATTGCATTTGACTTGCACGGGCATAATCAATCATTATAAGGGACTCCTCTTAATTTTCCTTCCAGGACAGAAGGAAGAGCATCACGGTGAATCTTCTAACGTTGGACGTTGTTACGTGCCTCCAAGAGCTCGCTGGTTTCCACAAAGGAGCAGAGCTGCTTAAAGAGGGATATTTGAGCAGGGAGGCAGAATTAGTTTGCCATCTTAAGTCCAATATACAGAAACGTATTGCTTTGGCTGCCTGATTATAGGGTAGCATATGAAGAGCTTCCCAAGATAGCCCCGATGAACGAAGTTCCTTTTCCGTCATCACCCTCCAGGGTAGGTTGGAGTTACTACCCAATGCAGTGGGAATCAATCCAGCTAGATAAAACATTTTTAGTCCAAACAGGAGGAAGCCCTGGCTCATGATTGCCTCTGCAGAGCTGTTTGGGACAATGTGATGGACCCTGGATACTTTCCGTAGGAATTTAGACTGCACTGTTTCCAAAGAGGCATGGTTGCAATGCAATCCAACTTGGGCTCCGTACCATAACTGGGGAATTACTTTATGGCTCTGGAATAAAAAAAAGCATCCCAGTTTGATAGAAGCTAGCTATGGTGGTTGACTCTTGGAGACTCAAGGGACACTTCCCTGCTGTTTTCTTGGAAGGGATTGGAAAGGTTTGCCATTGCATTTAAGAGGATGTTTAAGAGGATGTTTCTTCAACTTCCCAATCAACGGCTGCGGGATTTCCTGGTAGCCTCGCATCCAGTTATTAACTAGGCCAGGCAGAACTGGCTAGACATGGCTATGTGCTGTGAAAAGACGTCTAACAGGATATAAAATAAAATTAGGCGCGTTTTAATTTCAGAGACATTTACCTTGGCCTTTTCTTCAACTTTGGCTGCCTGTCTACAGGCTGGATGCCAAATAGAAGTCCCTGAAAACAGAATGAGAGTTTCAGTTAGTTTTTTCTTCACTGTTCCACATATAGGTGATAAATGACAGCTTTATAAGAAGATTGTGCCCAGCTGTTTGTGAAAGAGGAAAGTCCCCTCCCCATCCAGCTCGGCCTCTGTCAACAGAGTTTCCCTGGCTACAACGTGGAGGTGGTTCGCCCCGCCTTCTTCCCAATCTTCCCCACAGCTTTCATGGGTCCCCCCCAACTCCCAGCCCTTTCTTACCTTTCAACAATCATATGGATGCTGCCATCTAGCTGGGCAGCTAGGAATTAAATGGGGATTATTTTACTTATTTGGAGTCAGGGTGAATAAACCAGTATGCTAAATCAGATTCAGAAGGAAGAGTGATGCCTCCATGGGCGATTTAATTATTTGCATGATTCTAAGTATGGGACAATATATTCATTTTTTTAACATTACTATTACTAAGCAATCAACAGCAGCTTTATAGAAATATACCCTGTATATGCATTTGGGGGAAAAATCATAGTCTGTTTATTCAATTATTTTTTTATTATATGTCCCTTACTCTGAGAGAATCATACAATTCCGCCCTGCATTGGGTATTCAGCAGAAATGTTTCACACCGAACGTCCCCCGTGCTTAAAATGCACTGAACCTGGCGTGGCAGGCTGGAGACCAGAAACGCTCCGAGCCACTGAAATGGTGGAAAGGGCCCATTTCAAACACAAACCAACTGCCCTGAATGCTTGACAGGATATTTCAAGGCTGAAATATCCGGAACTGGACTAGAAATGCTGCCCGCCCCTAATGCCAACAATTCACCCGCTTGCTTTTTTTCTACCTTGAAGGTACATCTCTTCTCCTTCAGCGAACATCTGATTGCACTTATCACAGCAGGCACATGTGGGATGGTAATGCTTTTCTCCGGCCTGTGGGAAGGGGGGGAGGAATGACCATGAAAGTGATCGCAGACAGCGCAATCCTTGCAGGGCAATTGTTTTCCTGTCTCCTGAAATGCAAGCTCAATTATGTTAAAGGGCTTACTCACAAGTAATATGTAAAACGGCTCCAAAATGGCTTCATGCAAGAGATAGCTTAAAATACGCTAAACATTTAAAATATTCCGGGTTTACTGCTCAGCAGAGATACAGCTGCAGTCCTGCTCTACAAAAGAATGGTTTTCCAGACTATGGGAATAAAAAGGCTAGAAACTAGTCATTTATCAAACAGATGACAACATGTAAAAATATGCTTTACTGTATTTTTAAATAATGCTTTTCAGTTTCTTTCCGTCTTCCTCACAGCCTACATTTCCCTGTCTTTTCGGATGGTACTTAATAAAATCTATGACCTACTTCAGCAGGTGCCTGGCCAATTCTTTTCAACAGTGTGCAAAATCTCTTCCATCAGTTTTAATAACCCGTCTGCGTGTGATTTATCTTTCAGCGTTAAATAGAACGCTGGATTTAGTCTGATAGTACCATCTACCAGCAAATGTTTACCGTGGCTGAATGAATCCGCCGGAGGAAAGTCCACGGGAGGGCTGACAGGCACCTCCTCCCACAGTAGCAGGGTGAAGCATAGGACTCACCCCAGGACTCACCCTCACGTCCTGCTTGCCCAAGGCAGCATGAGGACGCCCCAGCCTTTTGCCAAGGACACCCTCCACTTCGCTGCCAGCCCCTGCTGTGCCAGGCGGAAGTGGGGCGAAGGCCTCCGTGCGGAGGCAGGCGATCCGCTGGGCTCCAACTGGGCCCCTGCAGGACCGCCGCCTCTGTCCAGCCAGTGGGCTTGGCACCTGCCTGGCATTTCTGCCCCCAAGAGCACAGCTTTCAGAGCAGCACTCCCTTCCTCCTGGGGGCTGAAATCACAGAATGGTCGGGGCACCTTCTGGCCAGAGGAGAGGGAGGGAGGGAGGGAGGGAGTGGGGGAGAGACAGGTGGCCTTCAGAACACCTGGAGCAGTGAAGTGGCAGGGCTGGAGTGCCTGCTGCTGTGAGTGGGCACCAGCGGGCTGGAGCTTCCTGGGGGAGACCAGAATCCATCCCTGAGGGGATATCTGGGTAGCCCCAATTCTCAGCTAAGACATCTGCTCCAATTTAAAAAATGGAGCTTTTAAATGTCTATCTGGACTCAAAAAGGGGGGGAAGGCAATAAATGGCGTCTTGGGCAAGGCAACCCCCTTCCCCCTCGGCCATCTTCCACGGCCCGCCTTCCTTGAGATCGTGCAGCGTCCGAGGAACACAGAGGCCAATCTGACCGAAGAAGGAAGAGCGAGAGAAACATCCAAATAAAGAGGTCTTCCTTGAGAAACAGGGTCTCTCCTTATTTTTAAACTACATTCAGCAATAATTCTGGTACCTCGTGAATCAAACTCAGTTTGTGTTTCTTGCAGCCCCTCCGTTGCCTCACCTCCAATACTCTGCCAGTGATGAACTTCCCGCAACGGTCACACGGTATCCCAAACGCAGCATGGTAGTCTCTTTCGCAATACGGGACGCCGTCCCTGAAGGAGGGAAAAGACACGCGGCCTCAGCTCTGGCTCTCCAGACAGGCTCGCCACTGGGGAAAACGCTAGAAAAATAACTGTACAAGTTCTCTAGAGTGAATCAGCCCAGAAGCCAGAAGACCGATTCCAAACTTACTGATACTTAGAACACCAAACAATCTCCTACTTGCACACATACACGTCCTTTTACACAAGTCCACATTGTCTTCGAAGTGCAACCATCGGGAAGGCAGAACAGTTCCCAAGATGGCTGGGCTTCACATTTGCACAAAGCCTTTCTGGCTAGGGCAATTTAATTTTATGAATGAATTCCAAATTCTCATCCCCTTACGTGCAGCAGCCGTGACTGCTGCTATCAAACTATCCACCATCACAAGGCTCAGATCTCTTCCACTTGGTTCAGGTGCCATCAGGATCTACACAAAGTCAGGTTTTTTTCACTGCTATTTTTCCCCTGCTCTGGTGCACCCATATCGCTGCCAGGTGGGTGGTGGGGCTGTGGCCATGGAGACACCAGGAGCTGAGTCCAAGTCGAGGGCATCTTCACCCTTTTTTCTAAAAATCATTTGTCATCTGTTGACGCTGAAGCACCTTTGCCACTGCAAAGCACATTCCCTGGCCTGGAGGGTCTGTTTGGAGCTGTTTTCCGCTTCCCTGCTCCCCACCTCTGAATAATGCACGAAGGCTTTTAAAAAGATTATTGCTCTGATATCAAATCTCGCACAAGCCTGCTGCTGTCGAGATGCATCTCTCCTTGATGGAAACAATTCATTCAACCCTTCTTTGGCCTCCTTTAGCCAAGGAGGGGGCCGCAGGGAGCAGCATTCTGTGACCACTAAATCTGCGCAGGGACCCCAGGCTGCTGGAATTGGGGAGAAGCCGTCCCAGCGAACGAGCAGCCCTTCCCCTGTCATTCCTGTGTTCTCCACAGCTGCTCTTCTCAGCAAAAGGAAGATGACCCCCTCAAGCAATGCACAGAAAAATGGGCAGAGCCTCATTGCACCATCGTGGCCACCATCCTGACTTTTCTGGCCACGCCCTGCAGACACCCCAGCTGAGCAGAGACAGGAAGAGGGAGAGGAGCATCATCTCAGCTCTCTGAGCCATTCTGAGCAAGGAACTCAGGCCACGTCCGGCTTCTGCTTCGCTTCCATGGAAGACGGCACAGAAGGAAGAGATGGCTCCTCCTTCCAGCTCCCCCTGCAGACTGCTCTCTTCCTGCTGCCAGACCTCGGCCCAACTTCCCCTGCTTTGCTATTTATGCTTTTGCTGTACTGGGTGATGGCATTAGTTAAATCTGGCAAGCAACAAAACAAAGACAAACCAAAGATGTGCCGATCATAAAATAATAAACATTCACCCCTGGAAGAGTCTCTGTGCCCCAGTCAGCTGGAGCTGAAGGGCCCTTCCAAGCCCCCAGGCCAACACATTCCATGACGCAGGGGCTGCCATGAACCTCGCAAAGAGAAGGGACTTTTAGCCAGCCTTCTGGAGGTGCCAAAACTGGATGGGCAAGGCAGAACCTTATTAGGCATTTCATTCAGTGAGGTCCTTCTGATTCCACCCGTGGGACAGACTGACCACCCCAGTACCTCCTTTCCCCACTCCAGCTCCCATTTTCCACCACTAGGTGAGAGACCCTCCCCCCTGCTTTTTGGTCTGGGGGCTACAGGTAGCCCTAAGCCGCTCAAGTGTGAATCAAGAGAACCAGCCTCTGCCCTCCACTAAGTCTCTAGAATGGGGAACATCCCAGGAGGCCACGTGATGAAGCACAAAAGCAATCGCACAGGGGTGCCATTCTATACCCATGTTATGTCACACGACATTTCAGAAACCTGAAACTGCTGACATCCCACAGACCTCGCGCCTCTCAAAACTGTGTTCACCACAGGATGACAGAAGGGAGTCTCCAACTTACTTGCTGATATACTCCGCACTGAGAAGTTTACCACAAATCTTGCACTTAAAGCAGGTCAAGTGCCAGTATTTGTCCAACGCTATCAGAGACTGACCATTCTTAATTTCAGAGCCACAGTTCCCACAATCTGAAAAGAAAAAAGGAAGACCAACCTTCAGAAGCTGCACCTGCCTCTGGACCCAACAACCTGCCAACCGCTCCCATCTGGCCCTGCTTAGCTTTGGGGATCAGCCAAGACCAGCCTCAGGAGGCCTCACAGCGGGTCAACTGGTATCCGTTTATTTGTTTACAAAACCTATAGCCTCTTCCAGTCACCAAGGGCTCTGCTCAGGGTACAGCTAAGTCATCTCATAATAAAAAAGCAACAGGGCAAAGTACGCCTTGTCAAGAACCCCAATAAAGAAAAATCTCGTGGCGCCCCATGACTAAAACTGCCCTCGCAGCTGAACAGCTGCTGAAGCAGCGTGCCAACAGGGCGGGGCCATCTGAACCCCGGGGGGAGAGGCCTCCAAAGAAGGGGCCGCTACTGAGAAGGCCTGTGGCCTGCCCCGTGTCCCCAGGACCTCTCGAGGAGAGGGACCCTCCTCTTGAGGATCAGGCCAGACAGGCAGAGTGCTGCGTCCCGGGGCTGCACCACTGAGTAATAACCAACACTTGGAACCGGGCACAGAAGCCTCCTGGTAACCAATCAGAATCCATCTTATTCTAACCTGACCAATTATCTGGTCATGAATCTGGCTGCCACGCTTCGTACTGGCCGTAGCTTCTGGGTTGCCTCCATAAACAGCACTACGTGCAGCACGTGGCAGGAGTCCACCTGAATGGTGAAAGTTACCGTGCGCATCATTTGCATAACATCAACCTGGAGGCTGCAGAGGAGGCAGACATTCAGGGAGGATATTTTCCTTTCGCATGACTTACTTCGGAGGACTGGAAAACTGGTACCGGCAGGGGGCAGGGAACACTTCTGGCAGACGCAGTCCTTGCCATTGAAAGTTACGCGGTCCCCGGGAGGAAACGGCTGCCTGTAGGAGGACAAGCAAGCGGCATCACGAAAGGGGCATTCCGGCACTCGTGCTATTAATGCACCTGTCCTACGGCACTCAAGAGGCACGCTTCTTTTCCCTCCAGCCCTCCCTCCTCTTCAGGAGCGCTCCTGCCTCCAACTTTTCCTCTGTGGAAATTCTCTCCAGGAGTGATCATTTTCCTCTACAAACTTTCCTTCACCCACTTTCTTGGCCACCCAAACTACTGCTACTTGTGGCTGCCCTGCAACTCGGCCCAACACGTAACGGTCTTTGCACAGACACACTAAAGGGCGTCTTGCTCACTTTCTGAAAGGTATACATTTTATGCAAACACAAAAGGGAGTTTGCCCTCTCTCTTTTGTAACAGCTGCACGAGCAGGAATGATAAAGCTAAAAGTTGTCATTCTAGAAGAATCTAAAACCATGGTTGGACATCTGTTTGTTAGCACAAAGTTTCTCCAGAACTCTTCCCCGTGTTATCAGAAGTAGGGATGGAGAATGATGCAAGGAAGGCCCCAAAATAAATAGCCTGGGGTATGGACGCCAATTTAATCGGTCACGAACAGGCAATCAAAGGTTTCTCCTCTTAGAGAAGAGGAGGATTTTGGGAATCCTGACATGTTCTGAAAGGCCACAGCCAAGTGGACAAATTTTCAGAGGAGGAGAAGGAAAAGGGAGCATCTCAAAACCTGACAAACAAAGAGCAGATAAAGGTTTCAGCCAAAGACCTGCTAGCCCTTCGGTTTCTGGAAGAAAGGGGTTCAAGCAATTCAGAGACCTCACCTTAACGAATTCACTAATAAACCATGGGCAGCATTTTGCTTATTCCATTTCCAAGGTTTTGCATCCTAACCCCTTTTCCTCCTGGCATTAAATGTGATTAATGAAACTCCGGCTGATTCCTGCTTCTCCGGTTGTTTAGGGTTTGACAAAGAGTCCTGAAGTCCTTGGAGGCTGACTCCTTCCCTTCCAGTGGGACGGCTTTTGGATTATAGTGACAAAGAAATCCAGGGGCTGGGAGGCTGCTGGGGTCACAGCATTCAGAAGCTAAACTGGGCCACTGGATGAAGATTTCTGACTTGTTTTCCATCAGCAGAGAATCTTAAATGAAGGAAAGCAAGTTTTTGGATGGAACCCAAAGTTCTTGGTCAGCTGCTCTGGACACTCTCTGGAGCAGTCCCAATACAAAATGGGGTGAACTGAATCTGTTTTGGAGTTGCTTATGACTCTCTGGTTTTCCTCATTTTCAGAAGAAAGAGACCACCCAGGAACTTACCTACAGAGCGCACACACGAAGCAGTTTGGGTGGTAGGTCTTCCCCAGTGCCGAGACCACCTCTCCCTCAATAAACTCATCACAGCTGAAGCACCGAGTGCCGTAAAGCCGCTGGTAGTCCAATGTGCAGATATAGTCCCCTTGTCTCACAAAAAATCCCCCTTGAGCCAAGTCGCATCCACACGCTGCAATCAAAACAGATCAAGGGACTTTAAGCAAAGGCCTCCATCTCTGAGAGGCAGACCCCATGCTGTGGGCTACAGAGGAACAGGGTAAATCTTTGGCTGTTCCCTCCTTCCTCCATCTTCTAGATGACCTGGGAACCAAACTGCAAGAGGAGGGAGGAGTTACTATGGATGGCACAAATCTTTGATCTTGCAGAAAATGATGGAAATTGTCTGCTTCCCCCATTCTCTCCTAATTTGGCTGGGTGTCTTCAGGTGGCCAGGAGAGGTTGCTAGCAGAGGTCAGCCAGGTGAAGAGCCTACTTGTCTCTTCCTCTAGCACGCTGCAACCCCCACAGCTGTGCTGGGAGCCAAAAGAGGAAACCAGCTTAGCACCAAAGGCCTTTGTAGGATCTCAAAGCAACAGAAGTAGGTTGGGCTGCTGCAACACAAGCTCTGCTCATGCATGCAACATCATGCTGTGTGCTTTCATCATTTGTCCCACCCTACAGACCCCACTGACCAGCCCCTGCTGTAGTCCTCTGGCTGAGCTAGGCATCCTGAGAGCCTCAAGGCAGCCTTTTGCTTCAACTAGGCTTTCCTACCCAGAGGACAGGGTTGGGCAAAGGAAGCACGGATGGGACTCCATCCAACTGACTCAGGACCCTCCAAGGACTTTGGCTACCTCAAGGCACAAGAGGTTGCCTCCTCGGAAGAAAGATGCCCACACCCACCTTGCTGAGGGAAAAAAAATGTAACAGACACAAAGAGAGGAATCCTACCTCACCAGTGAACTGATCTGGATAAGAAATGAAAGAAAACAGCCATATGCCTAGCAGGTTCTAATTTGGAACCCTGCACAGAACAGAGGATTGTGGCCTCCTCAACCTCCCTCCCCCCGGAATGAAACCATCCATTACAGGAAGAGAACCCCCTAAGAACAGTGCTGCCTCCCAACCACTCTAGGATATGGTAATGTATGATGGTACTGAAGGCAACTAAGAGGACCAGGGGAGCTGTACTTCCCTATCACCAAAGTTCATCAACAAGAACAATCAATGCAATGAGTCATGAATCCCAACTGGAAAGGTTTCAGATAATCTGCTTCATCCAGGTTTCTCTGTGGCTGCAGACCAACCACCTTCTCAACAAAAAGTGTAAGATTAGAGACCAGTCGATACTTATCCAAAATCACCGTACTGAATCATGGTTACTTAAGGAGGGGATACACCAGTGCCTCTTTCAAGGCAGCAGGCACTACTCCTTCATTCAAGGATGCATTTACCACCTCTATATCGCCTCCTGTCACCTCCCTGGCCACATTCACCAACCAGGCAGGGCAGAGATCTAATCTGGGGGCTAAGCTAACAGCACAGAGGACCCTGTTTCTTCAGAATCCACAGGTTCAAAGCTCAGATAAGCTTGCAAAATTAAGTCTCTGTTATCTCAGCTGGACCTGGCCAGCTGGCATAAAACTCTGAATGAATGTGAACAACTTTATCCTCCAGATGCTGCACAGACCCCTCACAATGCCCCGCAGACAGCCTTCTGGCTTTAGTAGGGACAGATAACTTTAGATAATGCTGCTTGGGCACTACCTGCAAATGCAGTAAGAGCGGTGATGTAATCTCAATTTGCCGCTCTTACCACTACAGTGTAGATTCAAATTTGGGCTCTTCCCCTTATACAGTGACATTTGCTCATTGTTTTGCACCAGCATCACTCAGGTGTCTTTTCTGCTGCTTCATCTCCCAGAACCCCTCAACCAATTGAGGATCTCCCTGGATCACTGGTTGAAGGGAGGCCAGTCAGGAACAACCTGCTGAGTGCTGCCACCAACCCCTTATTCCAGAGGTCAACAGGCACTTAGCAGAACTGCCTGCCAGGTCTAACCCTAACCTCAACCCGTTGGAAACCACCTAGGTCTATTGGGCACTAGGGGTAGGCCAACTTAAAAAGTTCCTCCTCCGTACAGAGATCTGTGGTGCCACTTAACTCCATGGCTACCATAGAGTGATCTGATCAGGACAAGGGACTGATCTCCCACCTTCAGATCATGTCTCAATCACTCTGAGGCAAAAAGACAGATCTAGCCTGCGGCCTCCTATGTGGAGGCAAAGCTCATGGGTGGTCATGGTGGCCGTGAACTCACAAAGCACTTCTCCCCCACTGAGAGAAGCAGAACTCCCCCAGCACCAGAAGTCTAAGGGATTCTAACACCAACCCTGTAACGAGTCCTGAGAAACAAATTTGGGCTGTTTGAACAGCCGCATTAACTTTTACGAATGGAGAGCCAGTGGCCTGCTCTGCAGCAACTTCCTCCTCCAGCCAACGTGCTGCAGATCCTCTGGTTAAGGCGCCCACATCTGAGCCGAATCCAAAGGCCTGTATTGCATTTTGTCCTGGGTATGACCACAAAGGCACCAATTACACACTTCTGGCCATAAAGGGCCCCCACCCCACGTATTCATACAAAGCTGGAGACTCTAAGAGGCAAAAGGGCTTTGCAGTCCAGCCTCTGCCAAAGGCACAGCTGCTGTTTTTCAAGTGGCATCTCTGCTGTGCCCCTGCAGGTTGGCAAACCGACAGCAGAGAATAAAAGTTTCAACAGTCATACTTTGTTTCAACTTTCACCATCGATCAACTGTTTCCAGCCGACAGCCCCATCCTGCAAACGCTGAAGCCCTCTCATTTTACGCCTGGTTCTTCTGCGGGTTCTCCCAGATGACATTCAGGACTTTGAAATGTATCTATTTATAGACCTGCCAATGGAAGTGATCCACTCTGTGCCAACTCCCTGATCCTGACTCCCCCACGGGTGGCCTTTTGTTTACGATGAAGTTAACTCTTAACCTTACAGTCTCCTCAGTCTGAGTTAGACTGTTGGCCAATCTGTTGCAGTCGCTGCATGCTTTTGCCATCTTCTAACGCGCCTTCCTCTCCCGTGAAAAGCAAAGCCACAGGCATCATTCTTTCTCTGGAAGAGCCCTGGGGCCTTCCCTACAGGCCCACTTATCTTTCCCACCTAAGTGCCAACTCTTTGTCCAAAAGGTGGGATCACAGGGAGAGGGTTGAATGTCCCCTGCACGGGCCAATCAGCCCAACCCAGGTGAAGAAGAAAACTGAGATCCACCCCAAGATATTGTTCTTAGTGTCCCAGACTTTGCCTAGGGCCCAAAAGGAGGAAACTGTGACATGCCACTTCCAGGGCAACCACAGCGGGTAGAAAAAGTCAAGAGGGCAGCCGCAGCCCCACGTTTGAAGCCCTGCCCCCTTTTTACAGGCTGGAATTTGCATTGCATGCTGGAATCACATGGTTGCAGCCACCCTCTTGACTTTTTTGACCCACACACACGCAGACCCCCCCCCCCCCCGCTACACACTGGCCAGCAAAATGGCTCCAGGCATTATACTGATCCAGTTCTTATTTCTGAATTGAGGTTTAGACTTATATTACACCCAAACCTGAGGGGGAAATGTAATTTGAGGGAAGGCAAACACTAATCCAGGCATTCACAAGGCACAGCAAGAATTCATGAATTCAGAGATCACAGAAAGGGCTGTGGATGGAGCAAAAGCTGAAATCAAATCCAGGCAAGGCGGAGATGCTGCTGGTCAGTAGGAAGAGGCCTTGGAGACTGAGATGTGGGGGATTGTGGGCCTGCTGAAACAGCTGCTCTACAGTTTGGAGCCCCTTTGCACAATTACAGCTGGCTTGTTAGTTAGGACTCTTCCAGGACCAACTAGATTTAGCTGAAGTGAGCCACATCACACCTTGGTTACATCCTGTCTTGACTACTACAGGGCACTCCAGGTGGGACTATCCTTGAAGTATCTGGAAGTTGCAGCTGGCACACAATGAAGCAGCTGGCCAGTGACGTCGAGGCAGAGGGATGACATCACAGTGGTATTAAAATGGCCTTTAAGGCCTGAAAGGGCTGAGGGACTAACTGTCCAAGGGTAGTTTCCTCTCTTGTGAACCTGTCTGAAGATGTTCCCAGTGGAAGATGTCTGGATCTGGGATGCATCTTCTCAGGAGTTTGGAATGGTCCCCCCTCTTGATGTTTTGAAAATTTACACAGGTGAATCCCTTTCATCAGCCTTGCAACCATTAATTAATTTTAGTACTCTATTAATTTATGCTTTCAACTTCTTGCATCTTATTTAATTTGGCTGCTACCTGCTAATCTGAGCAGAAACCTCAGGTATAAACTGCAAACATCAATGGATTGAGTAGAAAGCCTCTGTTTTTGGCCTAGTATGACCCACACATTCCCTAACACTAAATATCCCTATGGGGCTACTCTGAAACCCTGCTCCAGTAAAAGGTGTTGAACTGCTTCCTCATTTACTCTCCCCAGCCCAGGGTGTTAACAGCTGCTGGATAAGAAGGAGGTTGTCCATATTTAGGATGGAATCTTGGCCCTTGGTCAGTCTCTTTTAAGTCTTATCCTGCAGTGTTTGCAGTGGCAACTGGGTCACCAAAATTCAGTTGCGTAGTCATATCCCACCCTGATTTTACTGTCCTATTTTCCCATGGGTAAATTTCTGCAAAGTATGCAGAAGTGCAATTTTTAGGAGGAACATCTGGCCACACCACGGCAAAATGACAAAAAAGCTATATATTCATGTCTTTTCCCCACTAAATAACCTATTGCACATACCTTTGCAAACAAAACATTTAATATGAAAATACTTCTTTTGCACTCTCAACACTTCTCCTTTGCACGGACTACCACAATTATGGCACAGGATTGCAGCTCCAGAAGGCTTCTCCAAATGGCTAAGCGCAGCCTGCCGTTGGGGAGCTGCAAGAAAGGAAAACAACATTTATCAGAGGGTTACATAGAAGAGGGCTTCCATTCCTGCTTTCACCCTTCAGCAGAACTGACCTTATTTGACTAGCGTTAGAAGGTTCGCGGCAATGCAGGCCTGCCCAAACTCCCCCAAGTCCTCTCTGCTCCAAGCATCCAAATATTACTGGGGGCAGTTTTGATCTTTATTGGGCAGCAGCCATAATTTTAATATAAAACTGACAGGGCTCTAGTTTGCTTCAGTGCAAGGAGAATCACCACCACAATTCTCAGCTTACTCTGCTTCTTTCCTTTCCCTCCCAGTTCATAGCCATTTATTCTTAGCACTAAAAGCAGACTGGCATTCTTACAACTGTAACTGGCCAATCTACCTCATTATGCCCCGAACCACTAATTTCCCCTGGCACACAGCAAAAACGCCAGGGAAAGGAGAAACGCCCAGGGCCCCCAGTAGTCCAACTGTGAGTGGGTGTCTGGGCAAGCAACACCTATGGAATATCTGTGCCTTATTCTTCCTAAAGTCCAGTACTCTTCCCATCCAGAGTCCATTGTAGTTGGGCAGCTAATAAATTCAAATAATTTTTTTAAAAAACCAAATAAATAAAAAAATCAGTTAATGAAAGACCTGTATTTCCAATAACAACAAATTCAAACATTCAAAACAAATTCAAAACATCAACGTATCATGTACCTCAGCTTAATCAATATAACCTACTACTTTCAATCCACAAGGATGTACAGATGTGTCATAAAGGATCCCAAGTGCCTGGAGGACAACTGGAGGAAGACAAATGTTTCCGTCTGAAAATAGGGCAAAAGAAAATTCAGGAAGTACAGACCACTCAGTCTGACCTCAATACTTGGGAAGATCCTCAAGTAGATTGTAAAAAGATCCTTGAAAACAAGGCAGGGACTGCCTCTGAAATTTTCAGAGAGGGGATGGAAAGGTACATATCTCTTTGCACAAGGCCCATTTCCCACAGCGCTTTCTGTAACTCTGTAATTATCATTAGTTCATTACCCAATGAAATTAAGGCTGATGATAGCTTTCTTTTTCTACAGGGTCTGTAAAGTAGGGTATTTTAAGAATTATACGGAATAAGAAAAATGCGAAAGGAGAAACCAATACTAGTGGAGCGTACACAAAAAAGAAAGAATTAGATTGTCATTTAAATTGACAATCCTGGTTAAAGAAGTGCTCGAAAGCATGTACAGATTCTTAGTGAAAAATGAGCCAGTTTGCTGGCAACTGAGTGGAATTTGTGCTTAACTTTTAAAAAGAGAGATAACGGGGTATAATTTGTCTAGACCATAGGTCAGTTATGTCTGCAAACTGGGACTCGTGTCTCCCAAAACCTACAGTCAAAAGTATCAGACTTTTCTCAACTGGCTGGACAAGAACAGACTTCCAAGGAGACCCAAATTCTGATTAGTAGATTTATTCCAGCAAAGTTAATAAAGCCATTATGAAAGAATTCCAGCAGCTGTTACACATCAAATCCAAACCCAATTCATAATAAAATCAAGGTTCAAGCTGTTGTGCTGATTCTTTCTCACATGCTCTTGCGAGGGGATGGGCTAGAAGCGCCTGCCTGTCCCGTATTTCGATGACTGATCAGGTATCAGAGTGTTTGCTTGTGAACCTGTTCACACACCCTCCTGTCCAAACCACACCCTTAATAGTGGCACAGCTGAACCAAGGCTGGTGCCTGAGACTAGATCACTCCTGCCCACCCGCGCGTTAATCGGGCTGCGCAGCCTTTGACTACAAATGAGCCTCACGTTACGGATTTGGATTCAGCAGGAGCCCTTGTTAGAGGATGTGCTCCTGAGCTGAAATAATGCTGGTAATTAAGTAGCAGAGAGTCACTTTAAAAAGAATAAAATACTCATAAAAATAGGTATCTTGGAGACAAACAATGGACTTAGCCCAGCTTTCAATGAATGCTAGCAGTTATTCATTATATCTGAGGTAAAAGTTGCATTTATTAAGTAATACATAAGCTACGAAAATTTCACTTCTAACTAAACATCATGAAGAGAGGGAAGCATGGGGCGGAGCGAGCGATAGAAAGAGAAGTGAAGAGGAAGCCCCCTCATCTCTTAAACACCATGAGTCTTTTAGTTAACAAGAGATCAGGTGAAAGACAGACATATGGACACCACACGAAGCCGCTTCCCTTGCTCTGTCTCTCGCCATTTGCCTTAGTCGTCCAACCGGCTCATATCTCCAAGGGAAGAGGCAATCTCCCCCGCCCGTTCGCATTACCTTGGGCACCTGCTCATGAGTCCCACCTTCTCTCAAAGCATCTGGAACTGATCTCAGGGCTGGAGCATCAGCTGTAGACCGAAATATCTTGCTTTTTCAAATCCAGTGCTAGGGCTGCTTGGCTTTGCTCTCTAGAGTAATTAATTTGTTCTTTCTGTGGGAACTGAATACCACCTTTGTGGCCTTCCAAAATTAGTGCAGGCTTGAGTTCAGTCATTCCAAAGACTTCAGTGTAGACAGAGGAGAACTGTGTACTCTATGGTAGCCAAAAATCAGGTGTCTGGCAGCCCCTTTTCCAACTAACACATTTTATTAAAAGGCAGAAGCTTTTGTTCTGACCAGTCTTCTAGGGATTTGTGAATCATGTGCCTTCGTAACTGGCTAGACAAAACTTACTCAGCCACAGCTGCTTGTTTCCTGCTGGCCCACCTGATTGCTCCACCTCTATAGAGGAGCAGGTGCCCACTTGTAGATTATCTTCAGCTCAATCTGAATCTATGTGGCCAGTCAGTTCAGGGTAGCTGCTTGCTGGCAGACTCAACTTTAACTCAACTTGTCCTCGAAGTCTCTACACAAAGACTGCAGTCAATTCTCTTTGGGTTGCCACTTATTTTTCTGCACTGGATTCTCACTATTGTGGCCGTACCTGGTCTAGTTCTTGTTGGCACATACAAGAGCTTTCCAACTGGGGTTCTCTATTTACTGTTCTCAGCTTCGCTGTTCTCTCTTCCCTTTAGAAAGTTGGCCTCCATACGTGTGGTGATTGAATGAGCCTCTAGGCATTCTAGCCTGACCTAATTGTCTGTTTCAGTTGAGGAGATAACTTCTTTCCGCATCTCTTTCAATCTGTCCTCCAAAACCGTAAGAGGTTCTTCACCTCAATTTCTTTGTTCAGAAGCTCTCCAGTCTCTTTGCTCTTCTGGTTTTCCTCTAACAAGGATAGCATAACAATGTGCTCAGACTTGAAGCCCCGAGTGTGTGAAGGGACCTGTCTCCTTGGTATGTGGATGATTGTTGGTTTGCTCGGCTGCTGTATATTTTCATTTTCACTTAAGTATCTGTTTTTATTTTTATCATTGTCCGTTGCCAGAGTGGTTGTTAAGATGGGTAGCTATATAAATTGGTTAAATAAATAAATAATTAAAACCATGGCAATATCTTCCTCTAATTCTCCATGTAAGAAAGCTGTCTTTGTGTCCAGATGTTCAACTTCCGTGCCTCTGGCTGCTGCTGTGCTTCAGAGAGCCCCGGCTGAAGCATTTCCACAACAGGAAGAAAGGTTTCATCGAAGTCCTCTCCATATGCTGGGAGCGTCCATTGGCTAGTAGCCTGACTTTGTAATGTGGGACTTCCTCATCTGCATTGCGTTTCGTCTGGAAGACCCACTGTTGCCTTCTTGTGGCATGAAGATCCACAAGTTGCCACTCTCTCTTCTTTTGCTGCTTCTTTCCACTTGTCAGTTTCCCAAGCTGATAGCTTTTGAGTATCTCCCCATGTCCCTGGATTTTGTCCATGAGCCTGACAGGTTTCTGTGTGTGTGTGTGTGTGTGTGTGTGTGTTAGGCTTCTATAATTGTCTGCACCAACTCAGTTAGCACTTCAAAACTGACTGTGGCCTGAAACTAGACACAGGGAACCGCAGCGGCAGTCTTGCCTGCGACTAGATGCTGGGATCAGCTCCTGATGCTTTACTCGCAGCTGGCTCTACTCTCTCCTCAAAGTAAGCTACACTTACTTTTTATCCTTTCAGTGGATGCATCTTGGATCCTGCACCCCTTGTGCTAGTTGTACATCCAACCAGCTCATCGAAGAAACATGAGAAAGAGAAGTTCCCTTGTCTCTTAAACACAGGGAAACATTTAACTAGCAATAGGTCAGGCAGAAACAAACCAGGTACAGCATGTGAAGACCCTTCCCCTCATGGTCAAGATTGCTAGGAGCAAAAAGCTCCAGCACTTCTTCCACTGTCCACAGGGACCTGCTCTTGAACATGTAAGAGTCACTTATGCAAGATGGGTGGCTACATAAATTAAATGAATAAACAAACTTGCCTAAAAGAGAAAAATGCTCCCACCTTTCCTGCTTCAGAGGATACAGGACCTGTGGTTGAACCTATTGTTCAAATACATCATGAGCTTACATTAAAAGATTTTGACTAAGGTCATTTCTTAACTTTCTCTTGCCCAACACCTTTTCAGGTACGAAGAGTGCTATTATATCTCCTTCAGTCTTCTCAAGGCTAATCATCTCCAGATGAAGAATCTCCCTTCAAGGATTCATATTCCAGGCCTCTGGTCATCTCTGATGCTCTTCTCCAAATTTGTTCCCGCTTCTCTGAATCATTCTGAGAGTCAGGACAAGAGTGGGGTCTGTCCAATCAGAACAGAGTGGACCTTTTGCTCCAAGTCATTTGGAAACGATACCTATGCAACCTAAAAATGCAGCCTTTTTTCACAGCCATGTCACACTAGTGAATCTTACTTTATTTACAGTCAACTATAATTCAAATATCCTTTTTGTAAATGCCAGATATTCCCCATTTCATACCTGGGCATTTCCTTTCTGTTTTTTAAAGACATTTCTGTCTGTCCATTTCTCTAATCTACCAAGACAGTTCTGTAGTTTATTTCTGTCTATTAGATTATTAACTATCCCACTCAATTTATGCCATCTGCAAATTTGGTAAGCACCCTCTCTACCTCCCTCACCAAACACATTATTAAAAATGCTTCAGTGTACCAACCACTGGGCTGAGCCTTGTGGCACCCTATTCCATTCCTCCTTCCAGTTTGACGGGGAACTCCTGCCAAGTGCTTCTTCAATATGGCATTTGTATCCCCTTAACTGCCATGCCATCCAGCCCACACTTATCAGAATGGCAGAGATCCATGTACTGTACAAATCTAAACAAGAACATAACAGCATTTTGAAGTTCCACTGATTATAGATAACAAACTGATTTGCTTAGGTCATTTGACAAAAGAGTTCCAGTTACCGACCTGGCCTTTCCATTGCCTGCTTAAACCACGCTTTCTAAGGCACGTGGCTTCGTCCAACTTTTCCAGAAATAACCTATGTGCCAGGAGCTCCCGTGGTTAAAGAGCTACTCTGGGATGGGCCTGACTCTGGTGCTAAAGGCAGTCTGGCTTATGACTGGCAGCTACCAGAACTGGAAGTGGCGTTTCCTCAAATACAAATTTAGAGTTCGCTCTAGCACGTTTATTAAGTTAAAAGACGCACCGGCATAAGAATTCCAGCAAGTCAGTTTAGAACCATTATACGGTATCTCAGTGGACTCAGTGCGGAGATTTTCTGAGTCTTTTTCTCACAGAGCTGCAGAGTACAGGGGAGGGGGTTTTCTTTACTGATAATAGGAGAACTTGTAGATGGTTGTTTGCATAATGGTTGCTCAAATCTTTAATAATCTGAGAAACAATTTACATAAAGCGTCTGTGGGCTCCCTGAGGAGTACCACATCTGACTCTCCAGATGTGAGGGTAAAATAGGACATCCTAACCTCTGGTTTGATCTTGTCTTATGGTTGGACCCATACTGATACAAGCTTTTTATTTTATATTGATATTGATATTTTATATTGACACTGATATAAGCTCCACATCTAAGTACCATATAATAAAAGGGGCAAACAATCTAATCTATGAAAATTGAAGAGGGAAATAAGATACCCAAAAATAACGATTAAAAAACTGTAGCAGATTTCATTAAGGTTTTTAAGTTTCTAGATTATCCTCCAACTGCTACAGCAGACAATTCATTCACATCCATAAACATTTGGTGGGCAATGGAAGATCAAGTTTCTAAGCAACAAGCAACTTCTTGATGGCCTTAATATCTGTTCTGACAAATGGGCAGAAGCTAAACGTGGCTTTTTCAAATATGGCTACTCTGATTTTGGAATATGCATTTTAAGTTTCTCCTGTTCTGTTAAATCCTCATTTTAGTGCTATAGGACATATTTAAAGTTACGTCCATGTTCAAAGCCAGCTATTTAACAGGTGTGCTTTTTTCAAGCAATCAGAATCATCCTAAAACCTGGAGAGGGGAATGAAACTCAAAGAAAGAAATCACAGCAGATAGGCATAATTGTCATATATGATTACTGGCTGTTTCTCCAAGATAAACTGAAGCAGAAAGTTGTTTAGGGAAGAAATTCCTGTATCTCCATACACGCATAGTCTAATCAATTGTAGGACGAAGCTTAAGAAAATATTCTGAACCTTTTTTTTCCAAAAAAATATATAAATGACATTGTTATTCATATAAATAAATTGGTCATATACACCAGTCTGCGTAGCTGCCCTGTCTTCCCTTCCCTTCCCCCCACCTCCACCCCAATTTAAATCCTTTTTTTAATATGGAAAAATATAGAAGAACTGTTTAACAAGATAAAAACAACACAAATATTAGGAAAGAAACAAAGAAAATAAGAAAGAAGCCCCAATTTAAATCCTAAATCAGTTCAGCCACCCTGTGCATCTGATGGAGATGCAGCTCTCATGCGCTTTAACAGAATTGGTGAGTTGGAAAAAGGGCAACCCGATTCCTCATTTTTCACCACCATAGAGTAACACGGCCCTCCTGCTACAACGCCAACAGGAAAGGAACGGGTTAGTACCACCTTTCTAGCTAGAAGGTGGGGCTCAAGACATCCTCCTGTCCCGTGGAAGATCTTCATCGCTTCCCTTCGGGCGTACAGACTGACACCAACTGAAGGTTGTTCAATTCCTCCTCTGCTGAGTATTCCACTTAACCACCCACTTGCATCCGGTAACACACAGGGGGACCGAAGAACGAGCAGCAAGAAGTGCGGTAAAGTAACTCTTGGGGCGCTCGAGTACCTTCTCTTCCCCTGATAAGGTGGGAGTGCTGGGTGTCTCCTCCGGTTAGCAGAAGTGAACTTCACAGGAACCCTAACCGCCCTTATTCACCATCAGGGATGGAGACAACAGCAAAGAAAATACTCTCCAGGTGGGCCAGAGCAACACTCATCACCCAATGTGGCCGAGAGCGGTGCCCAAAGGGGCAAATTTAACTGTTTTACATTTTATGAAGGTTGGTGGCTCCACTCAGGAGTGCCCTGTAAATGTCTATTAATGGTACCCTTTTGACTAAGGCTGTGGACCCCCCTCCCTGAACTGCTGTGAAGCAGGAAATGTGACTGCTGCTGACTGCGAATACCAGGGCAATCAATTAGCGGCAGAGCGGGAAACTCCCCATGTCTGTCACAACTGATCTTCCACAATTAAGATTTTTACAACAAGAAGAAGAACTAGGAGCCCCTTTGACTGCTGATGGTATCAAGAATGTGATTTTAACTTTGAGTAATGGCAAAGCACCAAGATTTGATAGATTTCCTCTGGAATGGTATAAAACAGAGTTTTTCAAACTCGGCACCTTAAGATGTGGGAATTTCAACTCCCAGAATTTAAGAATTGAAGCTTAAGAATTCTGGGAGTTGAAGTCCATATGTCTTAAAGTTGCCAAGTTTGAAAAACACTGGTATAAAACATCCCCTGAAATACTTGTTCCTAAACTTTATGAGTAATTAATAATATTTTAGAAGAAGGTGTTCTATTGCTATCATTTAATGAACCCTATATTACACTTATACCAAACCAGGAAACTAATACTTATTTTCCACTTATTGCCCTATTTCTCTCATCAATGTACTGTAGACTATCAGCAAATACTGTAGATTCTGTTAAAAACAGACATGTCTGAAATAATATTCAACTTATAGCAGATCTGTCTGAATTGAGTAAAGATTGAGAGGATCCAGCTGCAATTACAGGTAGTCCTCAGGTTACAACCATTCATTCAGTGACTGTTCAAAGTAACGATGGCACTGAACAAATGGTACTTATGACAGGTCCCCGGAGTTCCGGCTGTTGCAGCATCCCTGCAGTCACAATTTCTAATGTTCCCTGCCATCTTCCCAGAAGCACAGTCAATGGGGAATTCTCACTGGGGAAGTCAATTCTCGTTGGAGAATGAGGTTGTGAGGGTATCTAGGTGCCAAATCATTTAGGGTTTTACGAGGTCCAGATCAGTACTTTGAACAGGAACCAGCAGCTTATTTGGAGCCAGCGCAGAGCCCACAGTGCAGGCAGACCGCACCTAGCAGGCCAGCTGGCAGGTCCTGCCCTCTGGACCGGCTGCAGCTTCAGCATCATCTTCAAAGGCAGCCCCAGAGGCCGCACCCTACAGTGTAATTAGCTACCCTCTAGTCCATCATCCCCTATGGAGGAGGGATTCACATAGCCCCTCGTTTATTGTCCCTGCCAGGTCTATACACTCCCCTTCAGTTTTTTTGCAGAGCGCTCCAGGAACGGTATCTGTGACCCCTGCTGTCCCTTGGGATCCTGCAGAGGCAACGGCTGCTGGATGAGAAGGCCCAGATCCAGACTGGCCCTGAGTGATCTGTTCAAGTCAATCTCTGGTGGGGACAGGGGAAAATCTTCCCTGGTGGCTAACCCTCTGAAGGTAGGGCCTTGAAAGGGAGGTGGCACCCTCCCCCACTTGGCCCCTCTCCCTCCCTACAGGGGCAAATGATGGGGGGGAAAGATTCACTGGATTGGGGAGCAGGTGATTCCCCACAAAGAAAGCTTGGTGGAACTCTACCCTTCTGACAAGAGCTTCTGGACGTGGCATGGGTAACTGGGCCACTTACCACTTCTTACCACTTCTCTCTTCCCCATGAGCTACCATGCTGGGCCTCCCTCATCCATCCCTCAAGGCTGTCCCTCACCATTCCTCCACATCCAGCATCTTCTGGATCTCCCACTCCCATCCTATGGATGGAGTAAAGGGGATCTAGAAGGTTTTCTCTTACTGTGGCCTTGGGAGGTTGGGCACTGCCATGCAACTTTTCTCATCTTTGGTTCACTGAAGTCAGGGGCCATCCCTCCTGCTGCCTTGACCTGAATCCAACACTGCCATTCCCTCCTGCAGACACCACCACCTCTGCCCCATCCATTCCTTGGACGCCCTTTCAACTGCAGCCTCCTCCTGCACATTAGTCACCCGGCACACAGTGCCAAGAGGTGTGTTCACACAGCGGAGGGAGTGCTGGTCGTCGTCTTCTCTCTTGGCTCCCAAGACAGAGTGATGGAAAGTGGCTGCTTCTGCTAGAAGACAGATCCTGAGTCTGAAGGGAGGTTTCCTCAAGGGGCAGAAGGAAGCCTTCAGAAGGTTCCTCCCTTCAGGTAGGAGAGGTGGGCTAACTTTTCCTTCCTTTCCGGTGCTGGCCATTCAAAGCACTGAGCGCCAGCACGGCCTTTCTCCTCCTCTCCGGTGCTCTCCAAACAGCTCAAGGAGAAGCAGCTGCTTCTGTCCGGTCTGTCTTCCAGACTGAGCCCAGAGTACCCGGTGAGGCTGCAGCCCAGGGGCTTCCCAGGAGCCTCCAAGCAGCAGGAGGCCTCCAGTGTCGGCACCCCCAGGATCCCCCAGGCCTGTCTTCCTCTCCAAATATTTCGTAGCCAAGGAGGCAAGAGAGAGGCAGGCACGTGGTTAGAGGGTTTTTCTACGATTTCCAGCAGAGCACAGAGAATATCATGGCGTCTATGAATCTGACAGAGATTCAAGAAATGCGGTGTCACAATAAATGTGTGAAATCTTTACAGAGACTTTGCTATTATTTCGGTCGCTGATCAAATATATTCTCTTTGTCCACAAAGAAGGATGCCTCCTCCCAGGTCACTGCGCAGGACAGCAGTTGCAAATACTATTTATTCCTTTAGTCACCCACAAGAAGTGGTATACACAAACAAACAAACAAACAACAAACAAACGCGTTGGTCTTTGTGCCGTGATTTAACTGAGTTTAAAATGCAAAGCTGCAAAGTTGCAGGGCATGTCTTTTACCAGGCTCAGCAACGTTTCCCTCCGCTTGGTTCTTTTAATCCAAAACAGCACTTACAAGGCAGGAAACCGGGGGGGCCGAAGGGGCCGAAGGCAGCGTTCGCTCCGCGGCCCACAAGGCACGGAAACGGACTCAGCCACCTGCTCCGCCTAAACGCGCATCCTTCTCCAGCGCGAGCCTTTCCTCCCCTTCCGCTCGGCTTCTGACGGCCGCCGGGCCCCTTCCCACTTCTCCCAGCTCCGCGCTGCTCTCGGTCATTCGGAACAGGGGCAGCCCCGCCCGCGCCGTCGCCCCCCGCCCTGGACCCCCGCGCTTCTCCTTCGCTGCATCCGGCCTCCAGGTGATGCGCCCAGAGAACGCCGCTCGCAGGCCTGGCCCGGCCCGGCCGATCCTGAGGGATGCCGGGAGTTGTAGTTCAGGAGCAGCTCTCGGGCCGCAGCAGAGGCCCCCTCGGGCCGTAACGTGTGAATCTGAGCGCAGCCCTACCGGCTGCCAGCGCGGCGCCGGGGCTTCGGACAGAAAAGCCGCAGCAAGCCGCCCAACGCGGCCCGGCGGAGGGGCGCCGCGCCTCCATCGCGGCTGCGGCCGGGCGCCTCCGGTCCTCGCGGGACGGAGCCCCGACCCCTTCGCCCGGCGCGGGGAGAGGAACCGGCCGCCGGAGGGCAGGGCAGGGCGGGGCGGGGCGGCCGAGCGCGAGCAGCGCGGCGCCTCGGCCAGGTGGATCGAGAGCCGGGCGGGGGGGCGGCGGCGCTCGGAGTGACCAGGCTCCGCGGACCGGCGGCGGCGGCGGCGGGCCCTTCCGCCCCCGACCCGCTCCCCGCACATCCCCCCGGCAGCGCGCGACCGGGCCAGCCGCGAGGCGAGGGCGAGGAGCCCGCCCGGCCAGGAGGGGCGCGGGCCAGCAGGGCCCCCGCTCCGCGCAGCGAAGGCGGCCGCTGCGGCCCGCGGGGCTCGGCGTCCCCTTCGCCTCCCCGGCGGGCTTGGCGCAGCGCCCCGCCGGTGCCCGCCCGCCCGCTCCCCCTCGGCCGGCGGCGGCGCACCCCCGGGAGAAGCGGGCACCGCAGCGGGGCCGCCTTCAGACGTGGCGCCCCGCCCGGCCAGGGGCGCCCCGAGACCGCCGCCCGCCTGCCTGCCTGCCTACCTGCCGTGCCGGAGCTCATTCTGCGCGGCTTCGGCCCCTGGCGCCGGCCGGCGGGGCGCGCATCCCCCGAGCACCTGTTGCGCGGCCTCCCCGCCCGGCGGCGGCGGCAGCGGCTCCTCTGCGGAGGCTCCTGCGGGCTGCCGCCTCCTCCCTGCGGCTGGCGAGCCGGGCGCGCCGCGGCGCTTGTGCGCGGCTGCGGCTGGGGCTGGGGCTGGCGCTGCTCCGCGCCTGTCGATCTCCGGCGCAGAAGGTGGGGCGAGCGGCGGCGGGGGAGGCTGCGCCGCCGCCGCCCGCCCGCCCGAGCGCCTCAGCCGGCGGGCGGGCAACCGGCGCCTCTGCGGAGCCGCTGGGCCGGGCGCCAGCCGGACAGCCGCAGGAAGGGCGGGGGCGGGAAGCGGGCTGCGGACCCGCTCCGAGACCCTCCGCCGGCCCCCGGGGCTGGGAGGGGCGCCGCCCGCCGGCCGGCCGGCCCGGGGAAGCCCCAGGTGCGCGGGCGGCCCTCGGCGCTCCGAACCGGGGGAGAGCCGCCGCGGCTACCCCCGCCGGCCCGCGAGGAGGAGGGCCCGGCTGGCCGCGGAGAGACCGGTCCGGCGGCCGCCTGCTCGCGGGGCGCGCGGCGCAAACTTTTCGGCCGGGCCGCGGAGTGCGAGCGGCTGAGGGCGCGCCCGCGCAAAATGGCGGCGCAGCGCGTCACCTGCGCCGAAACAGGCCGCCGCGACGGCCGCGGCGAGCCCCGGGGCCGCGGCGGGGAAGGCGCGGCGGGGCCTGGGGCGAGGGTGACGCGCCGCCGCCTCGCCGAGTCACGGCAGCCTGTGGAAGCCGGGCAGCGCAGGGGAGAGTCCAGGGCCGCGCGCGAAGAACCGCGGGCGCCGAGCCTCCGCCCTGCGGCGGAAAGGGGCGCCGGGCCGGGGGGCTTCGCGGGCGCCGCGCCGGTACGCCCGCCCGACGGCAGGCATCAGCCCGGGAGGCGACGGGGCGGCCTCGGCAGGTGCGGTTCGGCCGCGGTGTAACGGTGACCTGCGAGGGGGCCGCCGCGCCTCCTGAGCCGCGGACGCGGCCCGCAGAGCCTGGCGGCGGAGTCCCGGCGGGGGCCCGGGCGCGGCATCGCCTGCGGGGCGGCTCCTCGCCCGCTCGCCGCCGCCCGCCTGCTCGGGGAGCGGCTCCCGACGCTGCCGCCGAGTGGGCCCGGGCCTCGCGGCGACGCGCTGCTCCTCGGGGCGGCCGGGCAGGCTCCGGGGCGGCGGGGCGCTCGGCGAGCGCGGGCGGCCTTCGAGGGCTCTTCCCGGGCTCAGCCGAGGACCGAGGCCGGCCCTCTGCGGGGTCTTCCCGGCTGAGGCGCCGCGGCGTCCCTCGCCCGCGAAGCGGAGGCAGAGAAGCACGAGCAACGCCGCACCCCGCGGGCCCGGCCAAGGGGTGCCCCTCCGCGCGCAGCCTTCAGCCGCCGCCGCCGGGCCCGAGCGGCTGCCAGAACAGGGGCGGCCCGCCGGCCCCTTGGCAGCCGCTGGCCTGGGGAGCACTCGGGGGTCCCCTGGTTTGCAGCACCCCGCTCTGGGATGCGGGGCTCTCTGTGGCTCAGCGGTGGTGGCTTATGAATTGTGTTTTTTAATGCAAGTAATGCAGAAACTAAGGGAAATGGAGAAAATGGCAAGTCTTTAATAACAGTGATGATGATGATGATGATGATGATAATGCAATAGTAAGGCTGCCGAGGTGTTCCAGAACGGAATTTTATCGGTTGCTATAAACATTCCGTAGTCTGTTGAAAAAGAGGAATCCGCCGTGCTTCGCCCTGACTCGAAAGGCCAGATAAAAACCGACCGGGAGCCCATCCGAAGCTCTCCTCGAGTCGGCCGTTTGCTGAAGAAGTGCTGCGCTTGAGGGCGGATCGCTCACTGGGGGAGGGTTAGCGAGCTTCACTTTTGGAGTGCAAAGTCCGGCGATGTCCACGAGAGAGGTCAAAACCGTCAAGACGGCAGTCACCTGGCGGCAATCAGCGTCCCACCCCTTTCCACCTGTGCCTTTAAAAACCGGGTCTTCTTGGGACCGTCTCCTTTGTGGCCCTTAGGCGCTGCTGTAGCCGTTGTGGTTTCCGTCTTGAATGAAGGACCACCTAATTGAACAAGGAAGCACCGAAGGAAGGCGGAAGTGGGCCGAGGATGTTTAAAAATAATAAGCGGCCGAATCCTGGATGAGAGGGCCCCAAATTCCATACTTGGGCAATATCTTTGGGTGGATTTCCTTGCGCGGCCTGAAGGAGTTCCTGGGGCTTTCCCTGGAGCTCAAGGAGGGGGTCAAAAAAGTCAAGATGGCGGCCACAGCCCTGCAAGTGAAGCCCTGCTTTTGAAAAGATGGCGGGGTTTCGACTGCACGGTTCCAGCTCCCGTCGCGACTTTTCCGGCCCCCTCCCGCGGCTGCCTCTGCGGGAGTTCCTCCCCCCAGCTCCGCCCGAGGGGGTCTTGTGGAAACAGGCTGTGCGTTGCCCTCTCCGGTCCGGCCGGTGGGTTCGCCCCGTGGCCCGCAGATCTGACGTGCTTGGCCAGAGCGGCCCGAGGAGCGCTTTCAGCTCCCTGCTTGACCAAGACCGTGCAGGGCTTCGCTCCCGCACAAGCCCCTCAGGCGGCCCTTTGCCCCGGCTGAGCCATGCTGCGAAAGCCGGCATCAAAGTGCACTGGCGTCATGCCACCCTGTGTGCCTCTCCGTGGCAGGGGGAAGAGGGTGCATGCACGGCTCGATGGCTGTCCTTCTGGCTGCAAGTTGGGGAAGGACGCGGCAGGAGAGTCCCCTGGGTCCAGCGTGGATGGCGGTGGCGGCAACGGGCTCCGAGGGAGAGTTTCGGGCCCGCTTGCCTTACAGGCACATCGGCTTTGGGCCATCGACGCCTCCCCACAGCGGGCAGGCCGAGCGGCGGTGGAGAAGGGCCAGTGCTCAGCTCCCCACCTCAGGCTAGAGACCCCCTACTCCAGCGCAGATCCAGGAGAAGGAAAGGGATGGGGAAGGCGAGGGACGAGGAGCAATGGGAGCCCTTCTGAGGAGTATCTGGCCACCTCCTGTGTCAAAACTAGGATCCTCAAGCAGGGTTTCTCAACCATGGCAACTTTAAAATCTGGGGACTTCCAACTCCCAGCATTCCCTAGCCAGTACGTTGGCTGGGGATTTCTGGGAGTTGAAGCCCCCATTTTTTATATTTGCCAAGGTTGAGGAACACTGTCCTTAAGAACACGAGCAGCTTATGACTTTATTTTATTGAATGCCTGAAGTCACCAATTCAGGTGATGGGACTGGGCCAAATACAGTACATCTGGCGAGCGTCAAGCCCAAACTCTAAATCAGGAACCCATTTGGGAAAGAAGTAGGAGATGTTGTTTAGTCGTTCAGCCCAATCCCATCACGATATTCCACCAGAAATGGGAAGCTAAAGCCGATCAGTTCAATCAACATCTTGGCTCTCCCACAACTAAATTAGGTCCTCCCTTGGGTGGGCAGCCGCCTCCCCCACCCCCCCGAGCCCTGTGGCGTAGTCATTCAGGATGGCTGGTTGAATCGTGGCTATGCAACTAACCCAGTTCTCTGGGTCCACGTACCATTCTGAACCATGTTGGCACAGCAGGTTAGGCTACAGAGTGTGGTGGTCTTCATACAAACAGCCATTTCTGTTAAAATGTTAGCAATTGGAAGGGTGGACAAAAGGCGATCTTAACTGCAGAAAAAAAAGTTGGAAGCTACACAGTCAAGCGGGAGATACAAAGCGGGATGAATTCAGACACAGTGCTCAGTCAAGGAAGAAAATATACTTCATGTCAGATGTCAGAACTGGCCTTGTGGAGACCCCTTTAAATTGAGACTTCCTGCCTCTTTATTGGCTGAAACCACCCATAATTGTTCTGCTGCTGCTAAATTGCTTTGGTTTCTCTCAGCGCTGTGTCTCGTTATCCCTCCTCCTCACAAGGTTTCTGAAACCCTGCTTTGTTTCTGGGAGTCTGGCGGTATAGCTATAAAAGGCCCAACCTGTGTAAGTGAGAGCATAAAAAAGAAGAATTAAAACAAGGTAAGGGTCTTTGGTGCTTTTCAGAGACTGTCTGAGATGTGGTTGAGTTAACATTTCCCCGATTGTGAGTCTGTTTTTAAAATTGTGAGTATTAAAATCTAAAAGTCAAGGGTTTTTCCCCCCTTCTTTAAAAACTATTTTTACTTAGTAGCAGCTTTCTGCTAGGAAAAAAAGAATAAAGACGAACGAAAACAATAAGCTAATATTGGTTAACAGTGGTGAACTGGAGGAATATTTCAATTACAGTCTTTACCATTTTGGAAGCAAAAGCCTTAAACTTGGTGATTCATTTATGCTAACTGCTTCCCTAATTAAAATAATTCTTTATTAGTGAAACCACTTGCAAGACTCCATTAATGTAACCTTACAATAAAGTAGAATCAGCTCATCTGGCCACGTGTCCTATCTGGTCTACCAGACAGGCTGATATCAGTCTTGCAAGTCTGAAAGCACATCTCTCCGCACGTCTCCTTTACGGCCCAAGAAACGAGGGAGGGCCCTTCTGAGCCTCTTGCCCCGTCCACCTTCCTGCTGGGGGCTCAGCTGCCTTTTATCTGACCGTTGTTCCCTTGGCTGCCTCTCGCTGCCCTGTCTCCCAGGGTCATTCCCACATACCGTTACATATATAGGCATTGTTGTGGCGGTTTGAAGACTGTTTTAGCAGTGAAGAAATCACTGGAGTGGCAGAAATGGATGTTGTTCTCCTGCCTCGTTTTCATTTCCTAGGCTATACAGTCCAACCCCATTTTCCTCCTTACTATCTACTGTATCCCCCTAACCCCTGTGCTAACCAACCATGTTTTCCTGCTTACTATTTCCAACTTTGGAATTCCACTCTCAAATCACACATAGCACATCTTGCTTGTGTGTTCTGTCTTTTCAGATTACACTTGACCATAAAATTCATCAACCTCCTCTTCTACTACATCATTGGTTGGTGCATAAATTTGGATAGCTACCAATTTAAAACTTGGTCCAGAAAATCTAATTGATATTATTCTGTCACTGTCTGAGTTGTACCCAAGTGCTGTCTTTCCTGTTTCTTTCCTGGCTACCTTTGTATACCTTCCTTAAGAGACAGGAAGAACATAATGCCTGGAGAGGGCTAGGCAGCCCATTTTACTTATTTCTTGGGCTTATGGGGCCACTAACTCAAACAGTATCAGGGACTTGGTCATATCTTTAGACCCTGGAACCTCTGCCAAGAATATTTTTGGTCTCCAGCAGACATCTGGAGATGGTCTAGAGATATATCTGGGTGCTGAAGTTGAACAACAACATCTTGAGAGCCCTGCTGAGTGACCCTTTGTTTATGAGAACAGGGCTCCTAGGCAGCTACTGTTCCTCTCCCTTGGCAGGTGTTAGATAAGGGGGCTGGCGTTGTCCTCTTTATCTTAATGGTTAATACAGATATTGTAAGAGGAAAGGAGGAGTGATTAACAATACCCAACCCTAAAAGCTCACCGAGTAACTTCTTTAGAGCGTGTATGAAGGAACACACACAAATTGCCTCAGCTAGTCAAATAACTCTTTCTGCCCAGGTATTTCTTGCATGTGCAAAGGGAAAAAGGGATCCAGGGCAGTAACTCCTCACCAGTCTTCTGTAGTGCAAATACACCTGCCTGCCACACTGCACATTAAGGTGGCTTTTTATCTTGAAGGTATTTTGCAAATAGGATTTTCAGTCTATAAGAGGTGCCCAGCGAGAGGACATCCTGGCTTGGAGCTAGACGCGGGGACTGGCACCAATTTGCCCATCTCCTCCTCTGCCAGCCAGCCCAATGCCCACGCCCTATTGCCCTCTGCCTGTCAGGACTGGGATCTTGCCCCAGCTCTCAAGCTCCCCCAGTGCCTCGTCAGTCCCTCCCCAACACACATGGGAGGTCTCTGAGGCCGACACAGCAGGAGCAGGAGCAGGACTCTTTTCAAACGCTGTTTCTGGGGAGGCCCCTAAAATGGCATTGGCTTTTTCACAGTTAAATTCAGCTGATCCTTGAGTTCACTTGTTATCAACTCAGTTCCAATATCCTTTTCGCACATAGTTTTCTCAAGACTGACGTACCCCTGTTCTATATCTGTGGATTTGAAATCTGTTTCCCAAGTAAAGAACTTTGCATTTGTCTCTGTTAAATTTCAATCTGTTGTTTTCAGTCTGCTTCTCTAACCCACTCAAAGTAATGTTAAATGTTGGCTCTGTCCTCCGGAGGATTAGCTGAACGACCCAGTTTTGTGTCATCGTTCACTCCTATCTCCCCCCGCCCCGTTTCCATTATCCAAGTCGTTAACACAGCTGTGGAGAGTACTTGGTCCACGACTGGCCCCTCCCTCCCTGGCACCGGATGAGGACCGCTGAGAAGCCCTGAGTCCTTTTGGGGCACCTGTGGGTCCATCTCACAGACGGATTTCCAGCTGATACCTTCCTGGCTTGCCAGTGAGAGTCACGGGGCACCTTGGTTTCAGCAAAGTAGTTTACAGTTTTGACTTTTGGATGGGAACCCAAAGGCACACGGGACGCTGTTCCAAACATTCTAAAGTCACAGTTCATGCAAAGGCAATTCAAATGCTTTTCAAGTCCTGGTTTTCTTAAATACATAGCAAGGCACTGCACTGTGTGATGTGCATTAAACATTAAGAGCCACAGTGCCTTTGGCTGCACGTGTCCAGCTCTCCTCTCCTACCCCTGCCCAAACACTGCACCATTCGGATGTGCTTCAGCAGATGATTTTAGAAACTCTGCAGGGAAATCAGCTAAGCAGGCAGGCGTAATAAAGCAGGAAACTGGGCTGGTCCTAAAGGAAACAATGGAAGGAAGTGCTAGAGTCCCACCATCCCAACGGTAGTACGTCCACAGCTTCCTTTCAGAGAAATTCAAAACATCAGATCACCGAAAAGGAATTTGGAAAGGGGGTGATAATGTTTTTGTGTTTGTGTTTTCATATACAGCAAACCCAAGGATGTCCAAATCTGGACATCTGGAAAGAGGACATCGTTCACCATCCTGTAATCTAACAAAAAGTCTATTTAAAATATTGTTTTTCCACTTTTCTATTCCAGAAGTTCTTAAAGTAGCTTTTCAAAATTAAAAATGGATTTAGATCACCATCTACATATAAAACAAATAGTAGAAATTATAGTAAGAGAACAGATTAGAAAATCCCTTAAGTAAACTAGCCAACCAGGTGTGTTTGACTCAGAACTGAAAATGCAGAGAACTCAGCCTCAGGCAGGAAAGAACTCCACCAAATGAGAGAAGCCATTGAAAAGTCCTACTTCCTCATAGCTGGTCTTCAGAGGCAGGGGAAACTCAGCGGGCATCTAACTGCCAAGTAGATTCATTCAAGCTACTTAGGGCTCTAGCGAATATTTGCTTTGCCCCAAGAAATGAACTGGTAACTAACACAGCTGGACTAAGATTGGTGCTACATGCTCTGGTTGGAGTCAATCCAAACTCTAGCTATCATGTTTTGGACCAGCAGTAGCTTCTGAAGGCTCTTCCAGCACATCCCCATACAGAGAGCATGTAATCTGTCCAAAAGATGATAAGAGCCTGGGTCACCTGGCCAAGCAGCTTGCTCTAGAAATGGGTGCAGTTGATGCATCAGCTGCATGGCCATAGCAGACACCACTTACTTGAAGGTCTCAGCCAAACCAGTTGGAGCTGGAAATGAGATATACCAACAGTTTCCGGTACATATTGAACAGGATAGGAAAAAGAATTGACTCCTAATGCTGGTATATGTAGCAATGATCAAGCATCCCACAGCAACACCTTCTGGGCTTATTTTGTGAATTACCACAGGATAGTTCCTCCAGATCTATCTCCTCCAGGTGGCCCAGAAGAATCCTGTGGTCTCTGGTTCTAAGAGGTCCAGCAGAACCAACAGGGGTGTCCTCTGCTTCCCAGTGTAGATTATCTACTAGATACTTCTGCCAAAAGTCTTGAAGCTGTCATACCACCACATAGCTTGCTGTAAAAAGGGAGAGTCCATTGAGATTCTGACAGGCTTGATGATAACTGTAGAGAACTCTTGCAGTAAATGGAGAATCGCTGCTTCCTGATGATTGAGACTGATTAATTGTCCCCTCCCCAGCCACTTTCCTTGGCCAGGAAGAGAGGGGTCAGGCGTGGCAAAATGATTCCAGCAAAGCCGTAGCTGAACCTTCCACTGGGCTCTGGGCCAGGAGATGTTCCATGGGTGGGCTGCTGGCACAGAACGAGATATCAGTCCTTCTCCGCCAGCATTGCCACGATGCAGGCTCAGTGATGGACTGTAACATGTGTTGACCCTCTGCAGTATGAATAGAATATGCGCTTGCTAATAGGGGTATCTCAATTATTTTTTTATTGGTCAATATTTAAATATGATCCAGTCAGATCAACTCTGGAGAGTATACAAAAATAACATCTCAGAAATAATTTAAAAACAATTCCAATAATAAATAGATGTTCCCGGTTCTCCTAGGGGCATGGGCCCTTTGAAACAAAATGTTCTTAAGAGCTTTCCTGAGGGTGGGGAGCAGCTGCGCCTTCAGGGACGATGTGCTCATTGTGTGCGGTCTCTGGCCAAGGAGGCCTGCTCCTATTCCCCCCTCCCTTCCTATGTTAGGCAGGGTCCTCAGCAAGCCCCCTGAGATCTTCTGATTGGGCAGGTAGAAATGTACCTGGGAGACGCTAGCTGTAGAAGATTCTGTGATGGAAGCTACCTACGCGGAGGAGGGTGATGGAGGAGGTCAAGGCTATAGGGGGGAGGGGCGCATTCCAGGAGGGGGGAGGAGGCAAGAGGCAGCACAGCCGAAGGAGGTCCAGGGCTGCCCCTCCCCAGAACCTCCCAGGGCAGATCCACCCGCTGCTCTCGTATAGGTTGAGTCTGGCCAGGTTCTGTCTCTAAGGCGTAAGCAGATAAAGGCACTGGGCTCGACCGGACTGCTTCATCACTGCTCTGGGACCGAGCCTGACAGATTCATAGGTAACGATTAGCACCTTGAATTCGGGCGGGAAGCCAATTAGCATCCAGTGCAGTAATCTCAGGATGGGGACAGTCCTGCCCTAGTGGGTTTATTTATTAATTTGTTCAATCTGTATAGCCGCCCATCTCATATACGCAACTCTAGATGGATCACACAGTTAACCCCCCCAAAAGCCAATACAAGTAAATAATCAAACAATAACACAAAAAGCCATGAAAGCACATTAAAAATTAAAACCATTAAAACCCTAAAAACGTTAACTGCAGGAGAGTGTCATCCATCTTATTATGGTTCCCCCACCTGATCTTATACCAGTTGCAACTTCCAAGTCAACTTGAAAGGTGGCCAAGTAGAGGGGTTGCAATACTCCACCTGTGCAGTCATGTAGGTAAGAGTCACTGTGCCAAGGTGTCCTTGTCCTGGTAGAGTCATCACCAGTGCACCAGCCCAACTGGACAAAGGGTGCCCTGGCCATGGCCCCCACTGCTATGCAGGCAGGGTTGTGAGTCCAGGAGGACTCCTAAGTCATGGACCACCTCTGTCAAGTGGAGCATGACCTCACTGACAGCAGTGATCCAAGGCAGTGTTACCAGATAGTGCTGATGTCTGCAGACAGACCGTATCTTCCTCTTGCCGGGTTTCGTCTGAGCTGCTGTCTCCCCCTATGGTCCTTAACGCCCTCCAGACATGGGGTCAAGATATCTGCAGCATCACCAGCACGGCCCGGTCTGCTGATGGACTGCTGAGCCGCATTGGCAGATGAATGATCTCTCACTCCAAGCCAGCAAATCGCATCTCCCAGGGGCTTTTTATAGTTGCTTGATAACCTGGAGTAGAGCAACCAAAGGCTTGACTGCTGTTCCCCATTACTTATCTGCTGGAGCCACACAAGTAGGAGCAGAACCACCTCAGAATGACGTCCCCCCTCCCAACCCTTGCAGGTGATCCAGAAGAATACCATCCTGATAATTCTCATTGAAATCAGTGGCATTTTTCAAATTGATTTGAGTAGGCCTAAGTGTGACTAACAAGACTACTTCCTTTAAGTGCATCAGGGTAAGTGTTTGTAAGACTGTACAACTCATGGGAAGATGCACAGTGTGGTGATCAAAGCTGTAAGAAGCTATGGTGAAACCTACTTGGTTAGAAGCAGCGGAGGCTTTGCAGGTACGCATTAAAATTTTGCATGGTGTGGAACAAGTGAGGAGGCAGACATGCTTCTTGTCATATACCGCTAGAAAGTCACCCGTTGATCTACATGATGGGAAAGCCAGGATGGAGAAAGGAAGCGACTTCGGGCACATAGTTTAACCATAAAATTCACCACCGTGAATGGCTCTCAGTTTGGATGACTGTCAAATGGGATCAGGGAAATGCATGCAGGATAAAACAAATGGAGGCTTCGGGATCCGTCAGGGCAGCTCAGCAAGGCACAGAGGAACAGCCGCTGAGCAGCAGACCAGGTCTGGGGCAAAAGGGAGCCAGACCCCTCCCGCAAAGATCTCTCGCCTGGAGCAGCCCCGTCACTGTGCCTAAGGCAGGGGTGGGCAGCCTGGGACAGGAGCTGGGGGGTCGTCAGCGCTCTGTTTAAGGTTGAAATCCGGGGACTCTTTGTGGTTTGGGAGTTGGGGGCTTAAAGGGCAAAATGCTGCCTTAAGCCTTGTGGAGCTTGCAAAATGGGCTGTGTTGGGAGCCAGTGCAAAGCAGCGCCTGCAAGTCAGTTGGCCAGAAGGGTGGGGAGATCCGGCACCGATCAGGGAAGGGGCGCGTGGGTGGGATGTAGCAGCGGATCCTCCCCTACCCCGTCCAGCAGCACGTCTGCTTGACCTTTCACATGGAGAGGGGCCCTTTCTTCCAAGGGCCAACCTCCGGTGTGGATGGCACCTCCTGCGCACCACCAAAGAGGTCCTGCTCGCGGACCTCCCTCGATGGTTTGCTGAGTGGTGAAGTGTGTTAGCCACGGGAGATCATACGGGAGGCGGTTAGGCAGCTCGTGAATTTGCTGACCCTTCCTGGGACAAATTATTTGCTCTGCCAGTTCCACCCCTCAGCTGGCCATGGGGCTCTCGGGTACCTTTGGGCTGCTGTCCAGCTCTCTTCCACCCTCCCCCCCCTGAGGGGAGCTGTTGCGGGATAAAATGGAGGGAGACACCCCTTCAGCTTCCAAAGGAAAGGCAGAGGACAAATACAGCGACAACAGTGGTAGTGAAGAAAGGTAGAGACGGTGAAACTCTTCTTGCAGAATAAGCCAATGGCGGAGCCCATATTAACAGCCGGTGCGCTCCCTTCGGCTTCTGTGGTGGCGCTTTACAGAGGAGCCGAGAGGTTGCTGCCCTGAGGAGTTTAGCACCCAGAGCAGCCACCTGGACCCTCACGATGCGCGTCCAGGCAGAGGAAGCCCATCTTCAGGGCAACCGCGCAGAGCCTTCTGGTGCATGAGCCGTCGACAGGCGAATCCGAGGGTGGGAAGGGCGCGGCAAGGCTCCTTCGCTCCAGCCGAGGGGAGCTGAGAGAGGGGAGCCAGGTCGCTCTACAAGTGCCGCAGTGAGCCTTGGCACCGTTCCTGGACTGGCCACACAGGGGTGAAATGTGCCACGGAGTCTTTGATCCAGAAAATGGTGCCAAAGTGCCTGGGAACCCCTGAATGGAACCTTTTGGTGGTAAAGCCGACTGCGATGTCCGGCCGCTCTCGGTATGTCGCATTTAGGCAAGCCGGAAGCAGGGCAAGTTATTTCCTCAAGCCGTCGGGGGCTAATTTGCCGCAGGCCCCGATGTTGCCTCTCTCTAGGTGTGCCGGGAGAGAAAGGCGCCTCCTTCCTCCTGCCCGGCCTTGGGAAGCGCTTCCCGGGCAGCAGCACCCGGAGCAGCCGGACTGAGGGGGGGACCAGCGACAAGCAGGGCTATTTCAGGCCTTGGAATTCTAGGAAAAAAGAGACTCTGAATTCAGATGAATGCAGGAGTGTGAATAGGCTGTTCCTGAACAAGGCCCAGTCTTGAAAAGAGGCTGTGAAGATTAACAGACCCTGTTAAAGGTCAACATGCTGTGTTTGCAAAAAAGGGCCAGATTAGACCACAGCCAACAGGAAAAGAAAGTGTGTGTGTGAATTGGGGTGGGGGGATGAGCTGGGAGCTAGAACAGGAAGGGAAGGATCAGCACTTTTTGAGCAGCAGAGCGAAAATTGGAGAGAGCAAGACAGAGAGAGGTAGGTGCTTGCTATGTTCGCTGTTTGGATGTCGCTATTTTCATTTCACACCCTGGAGAACGAGCAGGCCTTTTGCAGCAGGAGGCGATCCTAGGCGAAGAGGGGAAAGAGCATTTTGTAGGAACATCCTGGTCAGAAAGACAGCAAATGCAGGTTGCCACTCTCAGACACCAGTGTCCCACCAGTGCCGTTCTTCGTTTGTAGAAAGGGACCTCCCCCTCCCCAAAGGCATCCTCAGTTTGAGCAGCTGGAAAAGGGGGGCTGGGGGCTTTTGTGTAAGGGAACAGCAGAAGGGGCGGGGTGGGGGGAGCGTTGAAACCTCTACATTTGTACTCTACAATCCTTCCCTGCCCATCTCTCCCAACTGGCCCTCTAAGATGTCCTTTGCAAGGCTGAGAAGGAAAAGGGTTGAGGGAGCATCCATAGGATAGAAGATGGCAACTGGGAAGCATGAAACTGCCCATCTGTCAACCACTTCCTAGCAAATATTCCTCCCATTGCAATGAACAGGCAGGGAGGAATCCTGCTTCACCCTGGACCAGGCTGAGAAGGTCCTCCTCCTTCAAACTTCATCATAGCTGCAAACATTCTGCTGGCCTGGGAGAAGTCTTCTGGAGCCCAGGCAGGTCTCTCACTGCAGTTGTTTTTATCTATTTAAAAATCAACTTTAAAAATTGTGTACTCCTTGGTACACAAATTTCTCAAGATTCAGGCTATCTCTTTTGGGAGAAACTGTTCATTCATCAGATATCAGAAATGGTGAGCCTTTCCTCTGACCGCTCCCTTTGGGTGCCATTTTCTTGACTCTTAGAACGTAGTTCGTTTTTGTAGACTTCATCTGCATCCAGGGCTGTTCTTATGGAAAGTAAAATAGCATTACTGACTCACAGATTATTTCTCAGCAGGATTCAGTGGGATGGTTAAAATCTGTGACTTAATAAATTTAATGATATTTTATTTAATAAATACAATAAATTTAATCTTTGGAGAGATCTTTCTCTCCATCTCACCACCTGTCAGCCTGCCAGGTAGACCAGACAGGAAACACAAACTTATGAACTAATTGTACTTTATTGTAAGGCTACATTAACAGAATCTTGCAAATCTGAAAGCACAAATCTCCCGCCATGTTTTCTTACAGCCTGATAAGTTAGGGCAGATCCGTTCTAAGTTTCTTTCTCTGCCCATTATACAGCTGCGGGCTCCTCCCCCCCTTACCTGATCATTCCCTAGGCAGCATCTCTTCGCCCCATCTCTTGAGGTCTTTCTCACATACCATTACATCACCCTCCCCTTCAGACTCATCCCCCCCTCCTGAGTTCCCAGGGGAAACAGATTGTGGGCTGTGAGAACAAAATGTAGCTGTGCCACTCCCCTCTTCTGCCGGTAACTCCCCGAGATCACAGGCAGCGTCCCATAAATCAGCTGCGCCTGTAGAGGTGATTGACACCCCTCCATTGGGAATCCCCATGTCTGATGTGGAAGGAGCTGGGTTATTTCCCATGCCCCCTACTTGAACTCTTGCTATCCCTGAGGCGCCCCTCAACCCACAGAAGAACTCCTCCTGCTCACCTTGGTCAGTGCCTAACTCCTGCAAAGCTGGTAGTTGCCGAGGACAGAGTTTGTTAGGGTATTGGTCATGAAAGCAGTACACCGACTGCAGCGCGTGCACGTCCGTTGCTGCCTCCCATGACTTCTCCAACTCTGGGTAGCCTTTCCAGTATATCAAGTACTCAACCTGCTTCCCTCTGTGTCTAGAGTCTAACACCACTTCCACCTCGTACTCTTCCTCCCCATTTGTCAGTAAGGGGGTGCCGTCTGTGAATGCAGAGTGCAGGGGGGAGCCTCTTTCACAAGCAAAGACCGATGGAATACAGGATGAACCTTCATTGATGCTGGCAATCGCAAATGAAAGGTTTATTTGCTTAGTCACTGTGAGAGAACCAATACATTTCGAGTCTAGTTTCTTGGAAGATCTCGCAGAAGTTAGAAATTTTGTAGAAAGCCACACCCAGTCCCCTTCTGCAGTTCTAGCTCCCTCCCGTCTGTGTGCATCTACTGCTTTTTGTATGCTGCCTTAACTAGTTCGAGCTGTTCATTTAAAAGGCTTTGGGCTGCTTGCCTCTCATGCAGGAAATCTGTGGTGCAAGGGACTGTGCTTTCTTGTCTGGTTGTTGGTAAGTCCTGTGGGTGGAATCCGTAAGTTGCCTGGAAGGGCCACATACCGACAGAGGAGTGGGCTGTACTGTTGTAAACAAATTCAGCAAGAGGTATGAGCTCAGTCCAGTTGTCTTGCTGATAAGAAACATAGCATCTTAAATATTGCTGTAATAGTTGGTTAACCTTCTCAGCTTCTCTGGTGGCCTCTGGATGATGCAAGGAAGACAAATGAATTTTAATATTTAATAAGTGCAAGAGGGCCTTCCAAAATTTGGAAGTGAACTGACTTCCTCGGTCCATAATTACATGATTGACCAATTCTCTATATCTAGAGATGTGGTCCAACAAGAGTTCAGCTCTTTCTTCGGCTGCCGGGAGGCCCTTGCAAGGAATAAAATGAGCCAGTTTGGTAAATAAATCCACTACCACCAATATGGTAGCATATTCCCATACTGGGGGAAGGTCTGCGATGAAATGTAGAGAAATCGTGTCCCAGGGCTGCAGTGGGGTCTTTAGCGGCTGCGGTAACCCAGCTGGCTTCCCAGGGATTGGTTTTGCTCTGCAGCAGACGTGACAAGCGGAAACATATTCCCTAATTTATGTGTGGATGTGGGGCCACCAAAACTCTCTGAGGGCCCTATGTTGAGTTTTAAACATCCCCCCATGTCCTGCTGTTTTGTTGTCGAGGCACAGCTGTAGTGGTTCCTCCCGTAGGGAGAGAGGAACATATAAACATCCATTGTGCAATGGCTGCCGCCCCTCCACTGTGAAAGGCGGAGCAGTACCTTGTTGGACTCCCTGGAGGTCATCCATCCAGGCCCTGGCATATGCACCCTCCTCCTGTGGCTGTGCCCTAATCCGATCAAAGAGACCAACCGCTTGTCTTCCTGCTGTTGGTCTGATTTATGGTGTGACTCAAAATTGCAAGGCTGGAGTACCGTTGCGGGGGCAAGGGTGCGTGACTGGGAGACCTTGAACTCCGGCATACGCGATGGAGCCTCTGGAAGTTTGTTCTGGGAGCCTGGAACGTATGAGATGTAACAGTCAAAGTGGGAGAAAAATTGTGCTCCTCTGATTTGCCAAGGGGTGAGGGATTGGGTGTTTTGCAGAACCTCTAAATTCTTACGGTCTGTACGAATTTTCTGTACTGTTTCTATACCTGTGAAATTAGCGGTTGCCCCAGAGTCTGTGAGAGCAGAAAGCGCCATCTTCCTCCTGGAATCTGAAGCAACAATAACGGGAGTAATGGAGGGCGCGTGCCTGCTGCTGGCCGTCCAAGCTCTCCTCCAGGGGTGGAGGGCCCCCCTCTGGAGCTCCTGGCAGGGGGATGGCGAAGTCTCCCTGGAGTGCTACTTCAGATCGAGCTGGACACTCGCTGGCTACGTGCTCTAGTGATTCACAGGTGCTGCATCTCATTGCTGCATCAGACGCTGGTGCTTTTACTGAGTGTGATCTGGCTACGTGTCCTGGGACCCCACAGTAAAAGCACAGTCCCTCGTCCCTTCTTCTTTGCTTTTCTCCTGAGGACAGGGATCTCTTGGCTGCTCTGATCTGCGGGGTTTCTCCCACACTGGATTCCCAGGAGGCTACTGGGAGGGGTGGTCTGGGGGAAGATAGGTTGTAGGTTCTTCTCCCCTTACCGTGCTTTCCCTGCCTTAACTCTTCCAGTCGGGCATCTGTTATTACACAACACTGATACAGCTCTTCCAGAGTATTTGGGGTGCCTCGCCTCACCAGCTCGTCTCTTAGGTCATCGGTCAGCCCTTCTCTGAACTGCTCAGTCAGGGCTAAGCCATTCCACCCTACGTCGCCCACAAGTCATTTAAAGTCCAAAATGTATGACCTTACTGTCCCTGCTTGAGCTTCTGGATTTCTCACCTAGCTGTGATTCTCTATATGGGATCCCCAAAGTGTCCCCTGAGTTTACGCATGAAGTCCTGATAGTTGTCCAGCACCAGATTGTTCCCCTCAATGAATGGCATTGCCCACTTAGTTGCCACTTCCTTCAAGCAAACTTAGCACAAAAGTCACTTTGGTGTGATCAGTGGGAAACTCCACTAGCCTGCCATAAAGATTTCACATTGAGCGACAAATCCCTGGAATGGATCCTGGTCCCCTCTGACCTCCTTCGGCAACCTCCCATGGGCACGCAGGAGCATTGGCTGAGTTTCTGTCTGTTGGGCTGCCGCGGATTGGGGCAAATTCTGCCCCAACTGTTGTGTTAGTTGTATCGTGGCATTTTGCAAACTGGACATCTGTGTATCTACCTGCTGCTGGCATTGCAACAACGCTGCTGCCAGATGCTCAGTGGATAGTGGGGTTCCTTGAGGATTGGAGGCTATCCCTGAAATTCCTCTCTCTGGAAGAGAGTAAGAGACTTGCAAGATTGATGTCAGCCTTCCCAGGTAGACCAGTCAGGGCACATGACCAGGTGAGCTAATTCTACTTTATTGTAAGGCTACATTAACAGAATCTTGCAAGTCTGAAAGTACAAATCTCCCACTGTCTCCTTTACAGCCTGAGAAGTGAGGGCAGATCATTTCTGAGTTTCTTTCTCTGCCCATTATGCAGCTGTGGGCTCCTCTCCCTTTTACCTGATAGTTCCCTAGGCAGCATCTCTTCCCCTTGTCTCTCAAGGTCATTCCCACATACCATTACACCACCATCAGGGATATTTGGTAGAAAAGAAAGAAAAAAAAGGACCTTCTCAGTAGCAGCTTCCAGGATGTGGAGCTCTTGCCCGCTGAAGGTTAGATGAGGTCCCTCTCGTGTGTCTTCTACAAGCAGGCAAGGACCTTCTTTAGGCAGGGATTTGGCAGTTAACCTCATTTGCTTGCTTACCTGGGCTTTAATAAATGTTTAATGTTTCTTTGGATGTGTTTGTCAGTTTATGTTCATAATTCTGTTTCTATCCTTTTAAAATTACTGCTAAACTGCCTTGAGCATCACTATGGAGAGAAAAATAGACTTCTAATAAAAAACAGTTTTCCTGATTTTCTTCAATTGTTGTGGCCACTGGAGTCAACTTGCAATCCTCCACCATAACTGGCCAACTTTGGGTCTCTCAACAACACATACGAGGCCTTGTGCTTTTGTGTTATTTTATTCTGATTTTCATAACACAAGTTTAAAGGAAGCAAGTTTAAATAAACTTAATTGCAAAATCAGAGCAAGCATGGTTTTGGAAAGGTGGTCCATTACAAGAGAGGAATTGTTCTTCCCTAATAAAGTAACACTGAAAGGTGTGGGAGACGATTCGAAGCATTTGCGCACCTCTGTGCAGAAATGATAACTCGTCTGTGAGAGGAGTCTAGTCCATGGGATCCGTCCATGGAATTAAGCAGGACTTCCTGCTAAAAGGGAATAAATAAGGATAACTCACTGTCCTATTGATGAACTGTGATTTCAGATATTCCAGAGACGTCACATGCACAGTCTAGTCCTAATCCTGCACGTGACAGTATTATCACGTAGCTGGGGTGAAATGGGGCCGTGAAGGAATCCCTTGCCAAAGTCCACCTCATGAGTGACTCGCAGCAATGGTGACGTTTTAACCAAAGACTGTTTGTTGCCCTGTAGGCATTGTGCCATGTAGGCATTGTTACTGCCCAGGCTGCACCTACAAAAGATGGACTCCTCAGGAGCCGCAGCAGAACATGTCGGGAGCCCTGCTGCCACCACCTGTGACGGTGCTCCCCAGGGAAAGCCTTCCCCCAGCTCTCCCCTCGACCCCAGAGCAGGGCAGACCCCATGCTGGGAAGAAGAACCCGATCTCCTGGGACAGCAGGACTTGGGCCACACATGTTCGCCAGCCCACCCAAATGTCTTGTCATCTTCAGCGGGGAAGGAGGGAACTGCATTGCAGCAGCCACAAAAAGGTAACACACACACACACACACACACTCACTGTATTTTTCCAGGTTCCCTTTCACATGCTGGCTGGGGAATTCAGGGAGCTGAAGTCCACATGTCCTAAAGTTGCCAAGTTTGAGAAACACTGAGCTATGGTAACAGAATCTTGCAAGCCTGAATGTGCTTCCCCCTCCCTCCCTTTCTGTTTGTGTGAACCAGGAAGGGGCTTATCTGTGACGCTTTCTCAAGTTAGTTCCTTGGCCTGGGCTCAGGCCCCTCTTATCTGACCATTGCCTTGGTAGTGGCTCTTCTTCAAGGCCATTCCTTCTGTCCTCTACACCAAGGGACCCTCCTTCTGGTCTCCTTCACTGGGCAGGTTTGCAGGTGAGATTTTGTTACTCATTTCAGGGAAAGTAGTGGTTATTTCATTTACCCATTTTCTGACTTCTTGCAATAAAAAGTGAAGACTTCTCACTCACACCTGAGCCCCACAGGTACCCCAAAGAAGAAAAGTGCACGTGCCCAAAGTCATAAAACACCATTGCCCTCAACAGGAAGTGGATGAAAGGAAAACTGAACTGCTGTCTTTGGGGACGTATCCATTATCCATAAAACTTGATATTTTCAGCTCTCTTCCTGAAGATAATAATGATCAGACAAAGGACTGGACTTCCTGATTCTCAGCTGGAGGAGTATTTGAAAGGGAGACTCCGTCTCCTGGAGAATGACAGCCAACGGGCCATGGTGGTTTTTAGTGTAAGTTCTTAAATGTGGGATGAAAGTAAGCTTTTGGCTAGTTTTGTGTTACGAACCCAGTTGGAAAGAGCGGTGTGTGGAGGAGTTATGGGAACCTTCTGGAAAGTCCTTAGGGCCAAATGCTCTTCTGAAGTTTGAATCCCTGAGCCCTTGCCTAGTGGAAGCCACAGCGATATCAGGTGGCCAAGGACATCCTGATATGTGGGACCTCACTTTCTCGTTGGTCTCCCGATCGTCTCTTGTTCCTCTTCTAAAAAGGTTAGAGACTGCTTTTGTCTCACAAGATCCTTTATAGGAAAGTCAGTGTCTGTTTCTAGAGTACACATGTAAGTGTCTTAACCCATTAAGAAAATAGAATATTTTTAATGTGTAACATATTGGAATAATATTTATTAAACTGAAATGCTTTTAAGAGTAGATGTGACTGGGCTAGATATGCAGGAAAGGCATTTCTATAAGCTGCGAAAGTCTAATTCACTTTTTGGCCAGTCAAATGTATGCCATTTTTCAAGAGGGAGAAAGGGTGTCATATAGAATCACCCTGCAACTGTGACTTTCTTATATTTAAACTCAGACATTTACTTGTTCTGTTCACAGAAGAAGTGTGTGATTCCTCTTTGCTTTCCTCAGGAGTTGTCGGCCAGATTACTGTCCATTCACAGTGAAGACCATCTCATCGCAGTAACATTTTGGACCTTGGAGGAAATCTGGAAGTTTATAACTTACTATTCTCTTGGTAAAGAAACTGATAAGAAAGTTTGGTATTTTGGTGGTTGTTTGTACTCTGAATATTAAGACATTGTTTAAGGTATACAAATTTAAAGATCCGGTTTTAAATTTTGTATACGATAGTACTTCAGTTAATTTCATACGAAAGGTTTTCATGGAGTAGAGTTTTGGAATCCAGAAACTATTCAGATTGGATCCGTCTCCCTGAGTCCAGGGTCCAACTGTGCTTTCAGACAGGTTTGAGCCTGCTGCTTTTCTCTCTAAAGTTTCCTCAACTTCCAGAGCCAGGAAAAATGGTAAAATTCTTATCCCCAGCGATGCGGGATTGGTGAGCAGAGGCTGAGCACGGACCTTTCTGTAGTGATTCTGAGGAGATTCCTACCAGTAACAGTGATAACAAAATCATACAGTAGTTTTTGTTATTCTGTTTTGGGAAACTAAGGTATTCATGAAGACGGGGCTGGAGTAGTGCTGGTGCAACAGAAAGTAATCTATAGAAGTAGTTAATAGAGTACGATTGCAGGCTTGCCCCACGTGCCTGTTCTCTGCTGTGTCCCCCCGAGTTGCCTCCATTCCGTCCTCACTCTGGGAGGGAGACAGCCTTAAGTTGTCCTTGGCTGGGGTGTGGTGAAGGTGGTGTTCCCCATCCAAGGACAGTTTCAGGGAGTATAAAATCTGCTTTGTTACTCCGCAAAGGCCAGTAACTGAGGACGGAGTGCAATACAGAGCCAGCAGCTGTCTGCCTGTAGAGTTTTCTGCCACAAAAGAACTGGGGAAGGGTCCGGAGTGGGAAAGGCCTCAGGTTCGGTATTCAGATCCTCCTGATTTCACTGGAGCTTGTATTCAGATTGAAGCTGACGATACTGAAAATAAGAAATCCCAACAATGGTCAAAATAAGAATGTTTCCCTCTTCAACCTGTACTGAACTCTAGTCAGAGACTGAAGGATCCTTTTTCCCCATAAGGCACAGCTGCCCCACAGCTCTACCCCTTCTTTTCTTTTTGAGTTCTGTACCTTGGATGGATTAAGGGTAGAAATACTATGGAGGTCAAAGAGTTTTTGGTACCTTGTCAAAAGGCATGATACTTCCAGGAAAAATATGCTTCTTTTAATATTACTTAAGTATTTTTAAAGAATAAACCACGGTGGATGATACAATCATGTGGAAAAATGCCTTTGACAGGTTTTTTAAATCACTGCATGGAGAATCTGTTGCTGGAAGACTATTTCTGGCTCTCTTCGCCAGAAGAAGCTGCTGGAATTGAGGTCCTTCTGGATGAAGAATGTCTCAATGCAGTGTACAGAGGACTCTTAATTCAAGAAGGTACCTGGGTTTTTACTTACCCTTGTGAAACAGTATTTAACATCTGCTGAACTGAATGAGGATCTTTTGGAATGAATGTTGAATAATTAGGTGAGTTTGCAATAAGAGAGGGACTTCATTTAGGGCAGAAAGTACAGAAAACATTGTGTTGTTCTTGCTCTTCCCTTCCCTTCCCTTCCGCTTCCCTTCTGGTTTTACTTTACTGTATTTGAACATTGCTCCAAGCCTTCAGAAGACTAAGTTTATGACTGTCAGCAAGGAATCTGAATGCTTTATGCTGTTTAGCACTATGATAATTTGGGAGAGTTAAAAAGCAAAACAAGGACTTCGTGTTCCTTCCTGATAAAACATCCTTGTGTAACAGGGGAAGTCTTATCTTCTCGTGGTAAAAATAAAACCAGCCTAATAAGATGCTCCTTACAAGTATGTAAATTCTTCTTTTCTCTTATGGGCTTCTTAAGGCCTTGGCGCATCCATTTTCCAGTTTTTGAGGGTTTGGGGGTGGGCTGAGCCTACGCCAGGTAATGCCACCTTCTTCTGAGCAAGCTGCCGCCCTGCTGCTGGTCCATTGCCCCAGGCCTATAACAGAACCTTTTATCATTTTAACGAAGGAAGGAGGAAGGTCACTTTTGGTGAGAGGAAGGTGTCAGGAGGACAATTAGTAAAGCTGAATGAAAGAAAAATCCAAGAATGTCAAGAAAGCATTTGATTAATTTGACTGGCACAATTTAAAGTTAACAGTAAGTTAGCATGTTAATTTTGATAAATGTTTAATCCTGATAATGTTCTGGGCATTCTTGAAATTTAGAATAAGGTTAAACAATTAACCATTTTTATTAATAGGAGCCCTAATCATATATAATCAACTTTTTAGAAAAATTATACACAGTCTTGGTGCTTTTTTATTCCAGAGTTTCTGAGAAATTTAGGTTATGACCATTAGTAAGAATAGAAGAAAAAACAGAGTAAATTACCTAATAAAAGCTTATGGACAGAAATTTATTGAGTTAACCTGGCTGAGATTTAAAGTCAAGAGGTCCATAAAATCCGATGGGTACATTTTTTCATGACCAATGGCTAAGGAATGTGGTGGTGGTAGTGGTGGAGATGCAGCGCTTCCCATCCTTCCTGTCAGGCCTTTATCCAAAGTGGCACTAGGGCAGGGTTCCTCAACCTTGACCACCTGAAGGTGCGTGGACTTCAGCTCCAAGAATTCCCCAGCCGGCATGGGGAATTTTATCCCCCATACTATTCGACATCTACATGCTATCACTTGGAGCTTTGGAGCTGGATGTCACAGGACTGATAACACCCAGCAGTTCTGCTTCCTGCCACCTAACTCCAAAGACGCAATCCATAACTTTGGACCCTGCCTCGGTTCAGTCACGGGCTGGGTGAGGGAGAAAAAGATAACATTAAATACAGACAAGACAAGGTAAGAGGTTCTGCTGGTCAGCAGGAAATTGGATTTGGAGACAGAGCTCTGGCTGGGATCACACTTTTGCCTGCACTGTCTCTCTCTCTCTCTCTTTTAGAAATAAGTGTTATTAAAAGTTTTACAAAGAATGTAAAAACTAACACAAACTACTAAAAAGTAGAAGCAGCAAAGAAAGAAAGAAGGAAAAAAGCAAAAGTGCAGAAAGAAAGAATAAAAAGAAATAGAAAGAAGAAGCTTCCAATTTCCTTTGCAGCAAATATGTATAATTACACAATTATCTCTTACTCTATGATTACAAAAAAGTCTCACTTTTTTCTATTATCCAGGTTTTTTCTTTTCCTAATCATCACATCCACAAGTCATAAGTGCATTTTTTCCCATTTCATGCAAAAAGTCTGTAAGAGGTTTCCAGTCAGCCGTAAATTGTCTTCTCTCTGATCAAAAACGTTACTTTAGCCATCTCTGCAAGTTCCATCATCCTCACCAAGCCTTCCTCCATTGTGGGTAGTGTCGAACCTTCCCACTTTTGAGGATATAATAGTCTTGCCGCAGTTGTCATATATAAAAACAAAGTTTCATGACTTTTTTCTAGTTGCTTGTCCATTAGTGCCTAAAGAAAAGTCTCTGGGTTTAGTTGTACTTTCACCTTTAAAACCTCCTGATTGATACACACACACACGTACACATACACATACATATTTGTATCCAATTTTTTTTAGCTTTTTTACATTTCCACCAAACATGATAAAACGTCCCTTCATGTTGTTCACATTTCCAGCAAAGATTCAAACTACCTTTATACATTCTAGACAGTTTATCTGGTGACAAATACTAATGATACGTGTTTTATAAAAATTCTTTTTAAGGCTAGAACACAATGTAAATTTCAATCCTTTCAACCACATATTCTCCGATTGATCCATTTGTACATTACAATGAACATTTTAGCCCATTTTATCATACATTCTTTCCCTTGCTCTTCTTCTGTCTCATATTTCAGCAAAAGTTTATACATTTTAGCAATAACATGTTCCTCGTTAGTACATAATTCTATTTCAAACTCAGTCTTACCTGATTCAAAACCATAAAATATTTTATCCACTTTCTGATAATTGTACATAAGAAAACCATGGACAAGTTATCAGATCTTCTCTTGATTTCATTTTACAATCCCCTTGACAAAATTCTAGTACATCTCGGTAAGTTACCCATTTGTGTCTACGTGTCATTTCTTGTCTATAAAATGCTTCTTGTGCTGAGAGCCATGAAGGTGCTTTCAGGCACAACCTGAGTTTGTATCTACTCCATATTTTCAATATGGCACATCTAAAATAATGATTTTTAAAATCCACATGAACCTTGACTTTGTCGTACCACAAATATTAATGTCAGCCAAATCTCAGGATGTGTCCTTCTAACTCCAAAAACCCTCTATTTCTCAGCAGCACCCACTCTTTCATCCAAACTAAACAGCAAGCAGCAAAATATAGTTCAAATCTGGAAAGCCCAATTGTCCTCTTCCCTTGGCATCTTGTAGTACCTTATATTTAATTTTTTCCCCCTGCCATACAAATTTAGATATAACCTTCTGCCATTGTTTAAATGGTACATCAGTTGTCAAAACAGGTATTATCTGAAACAAAAATAACATTCTACGTAAAACATTCATCTTAAACACAGACATTCTCCCCAACAGTGACAATTGTACTTTGTACCATCTTGACATACCTTTTTTAATTTCATTCCATGATTTGACACAGTTATTTTGAAATAACATACAATTCGTATTTGTCATAATTATACCCCAATATTTTGCCTTCTTCTCAATCTTGAAACCCATTTTATTCATCAGTTTTGTTTGATCTTGTAACTTCATGTTTTTTGTTAACATCTTTGTCTTCTGTTTATTAATCTTGAAATTGCTAATGCCCCAAATTCTTTTAATTTACTCACTAAAAGTTCAATTCCCTTTAAAGGATCTGCCAAAACCCAAACCAAGTTATCTGCAAAAGCTCTTAACTTACATGATTCTTTTTTAATCTTTACACCCATGATCCTCTCATCTTGTCTTTTGTCTCTATTCAATATTCCAAGAACTAAAACAAAAGAGGAGAGAGTGGGCAGCCTTGTCTTGTTCCTTTTTGTATCTCACAGGGTTTAGTTAAATCTCCATTAATGATTATTTGTGCTGTCTGAGCAGTATAAATCAATTTCACCCATTTTATAAAATTCTCCCCAAAGTTCATGTCTTCCAAAGCCTTAAGCAAGAAAGCCCAGTTCAAATCGTCAAAAGCCTTTTCTGCATCGGCTTGCTTACTTTTGCCTGTTCTCTCTTGGGAAACTTCCTGGAGCCTCGGCTGTGCCTAGACTCAGAACTGGCAGCCGAGGGGAAAGGCATTTTTTGGGGAGTTACATCCACACCTGGTTGGACTGGGCAACAGTTATCCACATCGTGGTTACACCCTATCTTAACTATGACAGCGTGTTCTCTGTGACGCTAACCTTAAAAAATGTGTCCAGAAATTGTAATGAGCACAAAATATAGCAAGGCTCCTAATCAGTGAAAAGCCATGGAGGGGCTATTGATCAGTCTTTATTTCCTCACCCCCCACCCCCATTCACCATGAAGGATAAGGGCTTATTTTTGCAAGATTGTCTCCAGTATTCTTTGACTTCTATATTGATATTAAATGCTGCTTTCCAACTTCCGTCAAGGTTCCGTCTTGCAATTAAGGCCAGTCTTTCTGGCTAATGAACAGATGGAAAACCTCCCCTGAGTATTCAAAATGTTTTCCTTTGCCCATAAAAAATTAAATGGGGAGCTGTTCTCTTCTGCCGTTGGCAGCTTTGCTTTGTCTCTCTTCATCACCAGGGGGAAGCTGCAAAAAATAAAAGAAATAAACCTCCTTCCTGCTACTAAAAAAGCTGCTTGCTGTTGGACTCCCACAGAAACAAGGACCAACCAGTTGATGAGCTATATTCTTGTTGTATTCCAAGAAATAGTAGCCATCTAAGATAGCTGAGTAAGCAGAAATTCCAGATCAGAATTTACACCCAGTCCTCCCCCAAGCCCTCCACGCTACCCTATCAGAAGAGAAGTTCTGGATTTCCCCTTCTCTCTTGCCTTCCCGTTGTCTGTTTACATTCTTGGCATTCCTGCCCTCCAGTCCACCAGCTGGACTGGAATCTTCCAGTCATTAACTGAGCCTGACACCTCTCCTACAGAATAGTAAAAGCGAGCTTTATGCAACCCATGTCTGTCCACCCAGCCAGGCCCAGCCTAACATTTCAGTAGCCAGAGCTCAGTCTTTGGCTGTTTTTCATAATCCTTGATCAGCCCGTGCCTTCAGAGAGAATCTGTTGCCCCAGACTGCAGTCCTTTTTGCTCCTTCCCCATCACTGGTTCTTCATGGGCAGAGATGAGTCTTCTGCCCCCTTGAGAAATGATGGGCCCTTTCAGTGAGTCTTTGCAGGGGAAGAATCTGCCCTTCCTGGGCCCCTCAGGTACAAGTCTGACCAACTGCCTAAGGACAGGTTGGCTGTTAGGACTACGAAATGGAGGGGTATTGGTAAGTGAGGAAGACGGAGACAGGAGCTGGTTGGGGCGCAGGGAGGTCATGGCCAGCCTCCAGAACATTGGCAAATCAGATATCCACAGCGTGTTTTGGATTGATAATTTTTTTTAATAATGGCAGCAAGAAATCAGCATGGGTTGATTTAAGAAGAGCAGTAAGGTTGAGTGACCAAATATTTACCCTGTAGGGGAAACTATCCTTCAGTTTAACTGAATGCAGCAGAGGTGCCCGCAGGCTGCGGTAAAAAAAGTGGAGATGGTGGCTGCAACAGGGCAATCAAAGCTCTGTCCACAGCGCGTATAAAATGCAGGTGGAGTGTGGGTCACGTCACTGTGGCCATTACCTTGACTTTTTTGACCATAACCTGTGGACACCTCAACAGCATATAAACATTTTTCTCTGAGCAGTCACAAATCTTGTTTTATTTCCTGGTGGCCAGCTTATAAATTCAGCACTTAGCTTAGGTGATAGCTTGGTTTTCTTAATAGCAAGTAATTTCTGTATTGCGAGCGTGCAGAACGCAGCAAAAAACAAGGCCAAAAGTACCTCCTGTTCCCGAGATTGTTTTTACAGCGTAGAAAGAAAACCAGGACACCGCTGAGGAGCAAGAACCAAGTAAAACAGGGTGTAATAGGCTGCGAGAATGACCTTGGGAGGCAGGAGGAAGAGCTGCAGCCAGGGCAACGGTCAGACAGGAGATATCTCAGCAGGAAGGGGGGCCTGGGAAGCATCTCAGCATCTCATCTCCCTCGTCCCCTGGAACGTAAAGGCAGGGGAGGGGGAGGCGCTTTCAGACGTGCAAGATTCTGTTACTGTAGCCTTACAATAAAGGTAGCGTTAGTACCATGGCTTTGGTTTCCTGGTCTAGACTATCTTAAAGGGCTGAGATATCCCTTGTCTGACCATTGCCTTGGCTGTGGCTCTTCCTCCTGTCTCCCAAGGTCATTCTCATGAAGTAAGATACATTTCTGCTCTACCACGGGAAGAGCGCTACTTCCCTCATGGGACCTCTCTCTTCCCCCCTCCCACCAAGTAGTATTTAAAGTAAGGCATTACTCCTTGATGAACCAAAACTGGGTCCATCTTTCAACGACCACAGAATGCTACCCCTGTTTCATGTGGTGCTTTTCCCCCTTAAGGTGCCTATTTTGGGTTTTGCCCTGCAAACGTCAGCGCAGATGTTCCAAGAACCATTTGCCAGGTGGAATTGGCAGCTCTGGAGCAAGCCCAGGACGGGCACACCACAGACACCTCGGAGCCCCTGGTGCCTTTCCATCAGTAGGTACCTGAAGAACTTCTCTCTCTCTCTCTGGAAGGGCAGCATGCACGTGCCAAGACCCCCCCCCCAAATAGTTTTCCTTATACAGAATTGCTGGTTTAGAACAAAAACAGTCTCCCTCAAGTAACTCACTCCTGGTGACTTCGTGGAGACAGGATGGCAGTTTCAGCTTCCCTGGCTAGTCCCAGCCCTGACGTTCTCTGGGGGGCTCCCTCCACGGGCCAAGGAGGTTGGATCCCCCTTCGCCTTTTGAGCCCAGGGAAAGCCAGCTATGATGTGGCTTTTTGCAAAAAAGTACCTTTTAAGCCTTTCATTCATTCGTTCGTTCCCAGCTACCAGAAGGAGAACCGTATCAATGTTTTGCTGTAGATGAAGCGCAAGGAGCCTGTTTCTCCTATGCTGAATTATTAGATGAGATGAAGCTTAGAAATTATACTGCAATGATTGATGTTAAAGCTTTAAACTGAAATTTCACTTGAAACACAGATGCCCAGTTATGTGGAAGATGGGCTCTCATTTGTCTCATTCCAGACAACTGTGTAAAATATCTACACAGTACAATACCTTATTTGCTGGCCCTTTCAATGGAGCCGAAGACCCCCTGGGTCCCTGTCGAGGGGTGTGCCTCCCTCTCCCATCTTCCCAAGCAAAGGAGTGCTAGTCTTCCTTTGGAGATCCAACCCACTGGGGTGACATCGGGATACTCCACCAGCCTTCTGCAATCCACCACCTGGCTCTCCTTCCTGGCCCACAGACCCCTGGCGTCTGCTCAGTTCTGCGACGCTTCCCACGGAGCATCTTTAGTGGCGGGCCGTTTATTAGGATGGCGTGAGTCACAGCCCATCGGCCTCAGCCAGGCATCTCACATCAACATGATCATGGAGCTGTTGCACCCAGGAGCCTTTCTTTATATTTAAAAAAAAAATTCTCCATCTTCCCTCAACACCATCACTCGCAGGACAGCCCTGAACCAACAAGCAGATGGGCAGCCCTGCGGGACGGGGTGGGAGGCAAAAGGCAACCCATTCATTTTTATGGAGGAGGACTCATCAGACTCACGGTCCACTCAGGTTCTGGGTCTAGAACCTGCAGGAGGGCAGGTAGGGGACCCCAGACATCACCTTGAAGAAGGTCATGAGGACTGTTAGCCAAGCATGAATTAAGCCCAGGGAGGGGAGAAGGCAGTAGAAAGAAACTCAGAATGACTCTGCTTGGACTCTCTAAGAGGGAGACCACCAGGCTTTCAAGATTTTGTTCCTACAACCTAGATCAGTAGAGTTCTAGTATTTCTGTGGTGTCCATTTCCTCCCTGGCCTACCTCAAAGGGCTGGCCCCAATCTTGGTGCTGTTTCCTGCTTCTCTGGGTGTTGGCTGCTTCAGAGCCCCCCGTGCTCTGAACTTCCCCCCGTTCTTTTCTCGTTTATACAGTATGTCTGTTTTTCTCAGGAATTGTCAGGAAATCAAATTTAGTAAATTCTGCTCTCCCCCCACATTTTTTCAGCTGGTGCAGTTTCATTTACATTGGTTATACAGTAATAACTATTTATATAAAATGAGAGCTGAAACAATCCAGTGATTGAGCTTATCTTCAAAGCGTTACAGCGATGCCATTTATGGTTTATTGAATATTATTTTCTTGAACTTGTAGGTGGTTTCTGAAAGCAAACACAGCATCCGATGGTTTAGCTGGCATAACTGCACTTCCAGTTACGGATCAAGCTGGTAAGGAACGACAGTTAAAACTGGACTTTTAATTTCTGCTTCCATGACTTGAAGACGCCTCTTCACCGTAACATGTAAATGCTGCCAGTCCTCCGCTCGACCTCCGTCTCACCCCAGTATGCCTGGCGCTGCGCTGTGATGCCCAGTTGCCTTTGCCCGCACCACCCTCCAAGCCCTTCGGATCCCTCTCTGCTGAGCTGCTTGGGGGAATGACAGTCCTTCTCCCCACGGCCCGCAGTCCATGGCCTTCACCCACAGCACCAAGCTGGCTCTCATCTGGTATAACTCCCCCAGCTAAAAGCTGATGCTTCTAACGCAAAAGAGAAAAATGCGTGTTCCGCCTCCTCCTTCCTCGCTATTCACATTCCCCAGACAGCTTCTGGGCCACTAAATTCATTATCCGCAGCAGTGGCATTCAGGACCGCCTGCAGACATGTGCACCTGTATAAACCAGATTCACCTGAAGCCGTGAGGCCAGAGGGAAATTAAATGCTCACACAGGCTGTGAGAGTTGCAGCATATCAATACGTAAAGCGTTAGACCATTCACAAAGTAATATTTATATTAATTCACACACTATTAAAAATCTGGCATCAACACTTGCAATATTACCAGTATTCTTGCCACTACTACTAATAATAATTCTCAAGTTATAATTGCTGTAATTGTCCCCCTCTTTGAAGTTCCTGGGCTCCAGAGAGCCCACGTGAGGTCAGCTGGAATGGCCTGAGGCGCTCCTCGCCCCCTCCCCATATCTGAATATTGCCAAAGGCTTAAACTGGCAGACATGGTGGGGTGGCTGGTGCCCCGACATCCTTCTGGTGCAGGTGCCTCACCCCGTCCCTGCCCCTTGGCACCCTGAGTGAGAGCTGAGCTGCATCCAGGGCTGGGCAAGATGCCCCGAGGACTTTTGAGTCATTTTGTGATCAGCCATTATAAAGAGGGCCACCGACCCTTTCTCCCTCTGTGTGGAAGGGCAAGGGCTGGGGCGACCCCGGACAGGTGGCAATAGTGATGGCCAAGAAAGAACCCCCAGCACGATTTCGCTGGGATGAGGATATGACTGAACGGGTTATACTCTGAAAAAAAGGGCTCAGACAGGCAAATGAAATGGCTTCTGGGAAAAGATAAGCAAGCAGGAGAGCCCGAAAATAGCCCATTGGACGCTGGATGCAGAGCTAGGAAGGACCGTAAAATGAGGGATGTTCAAAGCTCCTTGTTGGAGAGACGGTTTCCAGAAATGGACCAAACAACTATTAAAGAAGGTGCTGGAAAAATACTCTAGAACAATGTTTCTCAACCTTGGCAACTTTAAGATGTGTGGACTTCAACTCCCAGAATTCCCCAGCCAGTTGCCAAGGTTGAGAAACACTGCTCTAGACATTGGCTGAGAAGTAAGCTGAGTATCTGATGGTACCTGACTGTGTCACTGGATGAGAACCCCCTCCCTGGCCTCATGTGGGTGCTAAATAGGCTAAGGGGGAGCCTTGAGCCCTGCAGCCCCTGGCAGCAAAGGGGGTCCATCTCTTCCACCTTGATACCAACAAAAATCACTCCCTTCAAGAGCCACTGCACAGTTGTGCCCCCCACCATCCTTCAGAGGCGATCCAGAAAGACACCATGATCAATAGCATCCAGAGCTGCTGGGGGATCAAGTAACCTCAGAACTGTTGCCTTCCTCCTGTCCTGGTCACACCAAAGGTCATCCATGAGCATGATCAGTGTGGGCTCAGTGGATGACCGCAGGCCTAAAGCGAAACCGTCCTGGGCTCTCTGTGGATACAGTCCATCATCATAAAGGGAAGCTTGGAGACCAGGCTATATCAATCCAGGGTTTTATGGCTCCTGTTGGTGGCCAGTGGCATTATGGATGTCAGCATGAAAAAGCTGACCCACGAAAGTCTCCGAAAGGCACATATCAGCTGGGGGAGCCATCACAGCTGGCAGCTCTAGCTGTTTAGTCCTGTAATAAATTATTCCTGGGTTCCCCTCTGGCCTTTTTTTCTGGTTATGAACTTTGCAGGGGATACTATAGGCCAAGAAGTATGCTCCCCTTTTATGCTGGTTGGTTTAATGACCTCTTGTAGCACTAAAATTAATATCACTGACGTGTTATGGACCTGTTTGATGTCTTCTAAATTCTGTGTCATCCAGCCGCAGGATTTTCTGTCGCAGTCGTTAGCCATGAAAGCGTAGTGCCGGACGAGATTAGTTTCCAAAAAGGAGATAAAATTGAAATTGTTGGCTATTTTATGAAATGCATGCCTTGGTTTGTGGGAAGACATATCACTACCGGCCAAGTTGGTTTTGTGCAGAGCAGTTCTGTCGAGCCTGATGGCTTCATGAACATCGTCACAGAGTGAGTATCGTTCAGGATGACAAACAAGGCAGAAAGGGTCCCTCTCGGACGGCGTTGGGAATAATGAAGTAGGTCTCTTGGCCGCTGTCTGTGCCCCCTTCCCTGCATCGTGGAAGATGGGGGGATGAGAACCCACGTGAGCCCGTGGGACAGCAACCGTGGGATCGACCAGCACACTTTCCTTAAACATAATGACCGTTTCTCCTGATTTTGTAAAGTGCAAGGCTGAACATAATGTGCTGTTGTTAAAATGAAAAAGATGGCAAAATAATTTTGATCAAAATTGTTTTCCCCCCGCCATCTCTCTGTAGGCCTTCATATCATTTTGAGATATTTTTAATTTCTCTTTCACCCAACCTGTCTCCAACACTTTTATCATCTCCCATTTTTCCTGCTTTTCAGATTGCACCTTCTCTTTCTCCTCCTCCTTTTTTGACAAGGAGGACTTGCCCTGGAAACCCTCTTTGGGGCTCTTAAATGTCCTAATATTGCCATATTTTACGCCTTTCTCAGACTTCCGTATCTGGATTTCTTCAAAGATGATGATTCCTATTTCATGAAAGAAGAATCCCTTTTGGAGGATAACCTGACAAGGCTCTTGACACAAACTTCCCACAACAGCGTTTGCAGCATCTATCAAATAGGTAAGCAATTCCAAGATTTTGCAGCTCCCTACGTAGGACATGTGTGCAAGGCTTCCGGGCGCATCTTGGACTTCCTGTTTTTGTAAAAAGAAAAATACAAATGGTTGTATGGACTACCAAGTTATATTGTTTGAATTTCATTAGCCTCCAAACTCAAGTAACTGAATGTGCATGAATTCAAAGATTCAATAATTTGAATAATTCAGCAGGATGAAGCTCAAATGAGAATGAACTGAGCATCTGGAATCTGATTTCTCTCAATTTCAAAGTATTTAACAGATCATTTCTCAACTTTTGTGTGATTGAGAAAAACTGGAAAATCTGCATTTACTACCAATTGCAATTACTTTCAATATGTAGAGCTGTGTGTTACCCTGTTTATCTGAAAGGAAGTTGGGCCTGAATTTAGGATGATTTCCCCCCAGAGTAAGATGATTGATAGAGAGAGAGAGAGAGAGAGAGAGAGAGAGAGAGAGAGAGAGAGAGAGAGATAAATAAATGATAAACATAAGCATAACCCCACAGGATACGCAGCTTCCCAAGGTTTTCATCTCCAGCTGAAACCAAACTTGGAGGTCCCCCATCACCAAGCCAGTAAATATATGTGTGTGGCACACTTGTGTATATGCTAAAAGCCAGAATCACAAACGGCAAGGCCAGAATAACAACAGCAAAAAAAAAAAAAGTTATTGTTTAATGGTTAAAATTGTTGTTGTTGTTGTTGTTTAGTCATTAAGTCGTGTCCGACTCTTCGTGACCCCATGAATCATATTGCGCCAGGCCTTCCTGTCCTTCACTGCCTCCCTGAGTTTGCTCAGTTTCATGCTCATTGCTTCAGTGATGCTATCTAACCATCTCATCCTCTGCCGTCCTCTTCTCCTTTTGCCTTCAATCTTTCCCAGCATCAGGGTCTTCTCCAAAGAGATCTCTCTTCGCATTAGGTGACCAAAGTATCTGAGCTTGAGCTTCATTATCGATCCTTCCAATGAGCAATCAGGGTTGATTTCCTTTAAGATTGACTGGTTTGACCTCCTAGCAGTCCAGGGGACTCTCAAGAGTCTTCTCCAGCACCACAGTTCAAAGGCATCAATTCTTCGGCGCTCAGCCTTCTTTATGGTCCAGCTCTCACAGCCATACATTACTACTGGAAAAACCATAGCTTTGACTATGCGGATCTTTGTCGGCAAGGTGACGTCTCTGCTTTTTAATATGCTATCTAGGCTTGCCATAGCTTTCCTCCCAAGGAGCAAGCATCTTTTAATTTCATGGCTGCAGTCTCCGTCTGCGGTGATCTTGGAGCCCAAATAAATGAAGTCTGTTACTGCTTCCATTTCTACCCCTTCTATTTGCCAGGAATTGATGGGTCCAGATGCCATGATCTTAGTTTTTTAATGTTGAGTTTCAAGCCAGCTTTTGCACTCTCCTCTTTCACCCTCATCAAGAGGCTCTTTAGTTCTTCTTCACTTTCTGCCATTAGGGTGGTATCATCCGCATATCTGAGGTTGTTGATGATTCTCCCTGCGATCTTAATTCCGACTTGTGATTCTTCCAGCCTGGCATTTCTCATGATGTACTCTGCATATAGGTTAAATAAGCAGGGTGACAGTATACAGCCTTGTCGTACACCTTTCCCTATTTTGAACCAATCGGTTGTTCCATGACCGGTTCTAACTGTTGCTTCTTGTCCCGCATACAGATTTCTCAGGAGACAGGTAAGGTGGTCTGGTACTCCCATCTCTTTAAGAATTTGCCACGGTTTGTTGTGATCGACACAATCAAAGGCTTTTGCATAGTCAATGAAGCAGAAGTAGATATTTTTCTGGAACTCTCGTGCTTTCTCCATGATCCACCGAATGTTGGCGATTTGATCTCTAGTTCCTCTGCCTCTTCGAAACCCAGCTTGTACATCCGGTAGTTCTCGGTTCATGTATTGCTGAAGCCTAGCTTGTAGGATTTTGAGCATAACCTTGCTAGCATGTGAAATGAGTGCAATTGTGTGATAGTTTGAGCATTCTTTGGCGTTGCCCTTCTTTGGAATTGGAACGTAAACTGACCTTTTCCAATCCCGTGGCCACTGTTGCGTTTTCCAAACTTGCTGGCATATTGAGTGCAGCACTTTAACACCATCATCTTTTAGTATTTTAAATAACTCAGCTGGAATACTGTCATCTCCACTAGCTTTGTTGTTAGCAATGCTTCCTTTTAATGGTTAAAATTAATTACCTGTAAAAGTAATTGGTCCTACATTTCCAGGTATCCATAAACATACATATAACCCCTCATCCACGTTCCTTCCAGCAGAACCAGCCAAAAGGAAGAAGAGAACCAGTTTTGGGGTGGAACAGCTGCCACAGGGCAAGAAAGGAAATAGAAAGGGGGGACAGAGATGAGGTGTGGGGAAGAGGTAACTGGACAGACAAGCAAAATAAAAATAGAGAGATTACAGAAGAGTTAAAATTCACCAGGCAAGCAGGAAGGCTGAGCTGCTGCGGCTACTGCTTCTGTGGACTCCTGAGATCTGGAGTGGATTTTCTCTGCGGTGAAACAGATGTAGCTCCTACCTTGTTCAAATGTGGGGTGAGAGGGAAGCCCCTGGTCACGCATACACACCCGGACCCAAAGTGCTGCTTTTAGGCTGATCTGGGCCTGAAAGGGCAGGGTGAGGAGCAGAAGTCCTGGGGAGGTGGACTACTCTTCCTGTCCCTTTTAACGCCCCTCCCCACTCAGAACAGGCCCAAATCTTGGCATCCCCAGGTGAAGTCACCAAGTTGTCGCGTGGCCTCCCGCAATGCACCAGAAGTGGCGTTCGAGTCTCATGGTTGGGCCTCTAGCAAAGGGCAGTCAATAAGCCAAACGTGGCCTGAATGAAGCTCTCCTTTTTCTCTTTCTCATCTACCAGATGCGCAGAATGACGCTGACCTTCAGAAGCCTCGTGAGCAAGGTAAAGGGCGTAAATGGGCAAGGTGGTGGGCACACTCTCTTTTCTTAAGCATAAAACAAGGTGGAGAAAGGAGCATTGGGCTGACAGAGAATGCAGGATGGAAGCTTTACTCTGAGCTTTTTCTTTTTTAATGGTTTTATTAAAAGTTTTAAAAGAGAAGATAAAAACTAGGGCAAACTAATCAAAAGTAAGAAAGAAAAAGGAAAAAGAAGGAAATCAAAGAGAAAGCTAAAAGTGTAAGAAAAAAAAAGAAAAAAAATAGAAAAGAAAGAAAAAAGATACAGAGAGGTGGCTTCCAATCTTCTTTACAATAACTACAATTTACCTCTTATTCTATGGTTACAATATCCTCTATAATCTATCCTGTCTAGGAAAACCATAAATCATAAGTTCATTTTTTTCTGTTTTACGCAAAAAGTCCATAAGGGGTTTCCACTCAGCAAAAAACATAGATATTGTCTTCTCTCTAATCAGTTTGGCCATTTCAACAAGTTCCATCAACTTGACCAGCCATTCCTCCATTGTGGGTAATCCTGAATCTTTCCATCTTTGTGCATACAATAATCTTGCTGAAGTTATCACATACAAAACCAGAGTTCCATGACTTTTTTCCAACTGTTTGTCCATGAATCCCAAAAGAAAGAAATATGGTCTCAATTCTATATTAGTCTTTAAAACCCTCTGAATCAGTGTATGTATTTGAATCCAGATTTTTCTAGCTTTTTTACATGTCCACCAAGCATGATAAAATGACCTTTCTTGTTGTTCACATTTCCAGCATAAATTTGTAGTGCCTTTATACATTTTAGACAATTTATCTGGTGACATATGCCAACAATACATCATTTTATTAAAATTATCTTTAAGATTTTAGCATAATGTAAATTTCAATCCTTTCAGCCACATATTTTCCCATTGCTCCATCTGTATATTATAACCAAAATTTTAGCCCACTTTATCATACATTCTTTCACTAGTTCTTCTGTTTCAAATTTCAATAAAAGTTTATACATATTAGCAATTACATGTTCATTATTTGTACACAATTTATTTCAAACTCAGTCTTACAATGTTCAGAACCATAAATTCTTTTGTCTACTTTAAATCTTTCTAACAACTGTAAATAAGAAAACCATTGACAACTATATGCCACCAGATCTCTTGATTTTATTTTATATTCCCCTTGACAAATTCTCGTATCTCGCAATAGGTTACCCATTTGTGTTTACCTGTCATTTCTCATCTATAAAATGCTTCTTGTGCTGAGAGCCACAAAGGTGCTTTCGGGCACAACCTGGGTTTGTGTCTATTCCGTATGGCACATCTAACATAATGATTTTTAAAATCCACATTAACCTTGATTTTGTCATACCACAAATATCAGGCTGTGTCCTTCTAACCCCCAAAGCCTTCTGTTTCTCAGCAGCACCCACTCTTTCATCCATGTCAAACAGCAAGTTGCAAAATACAATTTCAAATCAGATAAACCCAATCCTCCTCTTTCCTCCTCTGTCCTCCTCTTTGCATCTTGAAACACCTGATATTTCTTGATCTTAAAACCTACTAATGCACCAGATTCTTTCAATTCCCTTTAAAGGATTTTCCAAAACCAACACCAAGTCATCTGCAAGACCTCTTAACTTATAAGTTTCTTTTTTAAACTGTACTCCCACAATCCTCTCATCTTGTCTAATATCTCTATTCAGTAAGAACCAAAACAAACAAGAGAGGAGGCAGTGGGCATCCTGTCTTGTTCCTTTTTGTATCTCACAGGATTTTGTTAAATCTCCATTAACAATTATTTGTGGTTTCTATGAAGTGTAAATCGATCTAACCCATTTTATAAAGTTCTTTCCAAATTTCATATCTTTTAAAACCCTGAATAAGAAAGCCCAGTTCAAATTGTCAAAGGCCTTCTCTGCATCTAAAAAGATCAATGCGGCTTGTTTTTCATTATGTTGCTCCAAATATTCCAAAATGTCCAACACATTTCTAAGATTGTCCTTTAACTGTCTTTTAGGTAAACCCCCCCCCCCATTGATCCCCATGAATAAATTCTTGCAAAATTATTTTCAGTCTATCAGCTAGAATCATTGTGAACAACTTGTGGCCATTATTCAATAATGATATTGGCCTATAGTTCCTTGCTGAAATCAAATCTTGTCCCGCTTTAGGTTTTAATACTACGTTGGCCTCTTTCCAACTCTCTGGCATACCAAATCATTCTTAAAACTGTCAGGGGAAAAACCTCATTAAACACGGGAGACAGACACACCAGAACATAAGTCACTTCAAAGTTCTAAAAGTTTTATTAAATGTTAGTTCAATAAGCAAGTAAAATTCAACCAGTAGCATACAAGGTACTTAGATTCACATTGCAATGAGGACCAGCACAAGCAAGCAGTCAGGTAAGACAGCTGGGCCAAGTGGCCCCGACCCCCTTTTTGCAATCCTTTTTATCCTCAAAAACCGCAGGCCACAGACATGACTCCCAGGATTAGCAACTGATTCATAACGTCCTTGGTGCTAATTTTACCATACTTCCCTGTTCCATTTCTCCTGTCACACTCCTTCTATTAGCACTTTATCTTGTCCATCTATTTTCCAACTTCCTGTCCATGACTGAAAACTTTAGTCCACATAGCAATTTTATTTATTGCTCTATAAGCTTGTTTAATTTGTATGTTACAATTAACAAAGGCCTTAAGTATTAATAAATCAGTTTTTTCCTCTCACAAAGTAGTACCTTTATCTAAGTTATTTTCAAAAATATTCTCTAAATTTCTTTTTACAATCCTCCACTATCGCTTCTTTCTGTAGCAACATTTCATTTAGTCTCCATCTAAAAGAACTAGATTTCCTTTTATAAACTAAACTCATAGGATTATGATCCCAAAAAAGTATTTGGTAATATCTCTATTTTAGAAACCTTATTAGCCAAATTCTTTGAAATCCAAATCTTATCTATTCTTGAAAAGGATGTATGTCTTTCAAAAAAATAGGTATGCTCTCTTTAATTGCCGTTTTTCTGTCTCCATATATCAACCAACCCTAAATTATCCATCAAATTAAAAAAAAAACTTTTGGCAGTTTGCTTTAGTAATTTTAATATGTTTCTCACATATTCTGTACACTGTACATGTTTCTCACAAGTTCTGTACACTTGTGGGGAGACCACTCCATTCCAATCCCCCATCAAACATCAATTTTCATTAGAAAATTTCTTCCGTCCCATTTCTTTTTTCTTTTCTTTTCCTGCTGAAATAAATCCTTTACCCACATTTTTATAAATCAAATATTTATGTCCTTTTTTCTAATATGTGTTTCTTGTAGGCAAATTATATCTTGTTTTAATTTTTTCAAATAATGATTTTTTTTCTTTTTTGAGGAGCATTTGTTCCATTTATATTCCACATGAAGCATTTGTAATCCATAATCAAGCCAAAAATGTAGGAAAGTTGGTATCTGTAGCGCCCAATTCTGTATTATCCCTTTCAGATTCCTGTTGCACCTATTGAAGTTTTTGTGTAGTCTCATCTGACACCTCCTTTTGAATCTCCTCCAAGTCCTCTATTTTTTTCTAGAAATTCCCTTGCCTCCTGGACAGAATTCTGTGAAACCTCTGTTGTTTAAAAGTAAAAATCATACCTTCCAATGTATCCCATTGAAATGGAATCTTTTTTTGTTTTAATCTATTAGTCAAAAAATACTCTTTTCTCTTATGCAAAATTCTAATAGGAATTTCTTTAAGAACAATTACATCTGTATTATCAGTCTTTAGTCGTATATTAAAATGTTGCTGCAAAACTTGATCTCTTGTCTTCTTCCTGACAAATGCACCAAGACATCCCTTGAAACATCTCTTACTCTCCAAATCTTGTATTTATTCTATATACTTTATCAATTTCTGCCTCTGTATCCTCCTCATCCCAATCTAAAAGATTTGCTAAAGCTTTAATCACCTTTTCTCTAATATCTTCACCAGAATCCTCTGGGATTGCTCTAAATGTCAAATAAAATTCCTTCTCTCTTAATTCCAATAGGGCGAAATTGCCCAGTTCTCTTTTGAACCCTCTGCCTATAACTTCTGTCTTACTCTCCAGAGTTTCCACTTTGTCATTAATTTGTTTTACATCTCCAGACACTTGTTTTACAGAACTTTCCACCTTCTTGACTTCTTCTTTCATCTTCTCTTTCATCTTTACAAGTCTTTGATCCATTCTTTTTTCAAAAGCTGTCAATTTAGTATCAAGTGATTACTTGATAACTTATTGCCTAATTCCTCGAACATTTTCTGAAGAAAATCTGGTGTAATTCCTCTCTCTGCAGGTTGTTCTAGTGATCCTCTCCTCCGCTCTGCTGTTTTTGCTGCTTTTCTGGTCATTGCCATTGTAATATTGTAATCCAAAAGTGAAAGTGTCTCAGTTGCAAGGGAAAGAGTAAAACACAAGCTCCCCCCTCATTTTTTTTTCTGTTCAGTCTTCCTCTGCCCTTAATACTTACATCTCAAATGGCACTCCATAGTTACAGTCAGCATCATAGTCTAGCTCATATTACCTTTTGTTTTATAAAACCCACCAATTATCTTCACTCTTTAATAGTAAACAAGAAACATTCCCATGAAGATATGGTTTGTCTATTTCACCAAAAAATAACTGTCTTCTTTATCCATTTTAAACTTTCTTACATCCACTCCTTGTTAAGCTTATCTTTCTGTTTCTGCTTTTTTGCCATAAGCCTTGCAGCCTTCCCCTTTTTATGTCTTTCAGAAATGCCACATTCCTTCTTTAACAAAAGGGAGAGTCCAACCCCATGCAGGGTGGTGCAGTCACTAATGAAGATGAAGAGCTTTCAGTCGACTGACAATCAGAAAAAGCATCTCCCCACTTCTGACAGGCAGGAACCTCCTATTCTGCAGAAGCAATGTTTCTGCGTGCGCCAAGACAGTACTTCTGGGCCAGAAATTCCTGATTCGTTATTGTTGTTTTTGAATCAGGAAGGCTACGAAGTGGGCTTTGGAAGTCTGTATGACCCTTCATTTTCCTTTCTCAAGACACTCTTCCAGGGCGATGCCACTGAAGAAGAGCTGGTGGGTTACTTGGCCCGGGCTCGGGCAGTGGCCAGACAAGCCGACCTGCCCCGGGCCATGACGCGGCTCTGCTATCTGCTGGGAAGAATGAGTGTCCGGAAGTTCAAACTTTCTCAGGCTCGAGTATATTTTGAAGAAGCTCTGGCAATTGTACGAGGGGATTTTCATGACCTCCGCCTTATAGCTACTCTTTATACCAATCTAACAGGCATTTACCTGAAACAGAAGAATATGGAGAAATGTGCTTGCTTTCTTGACAAAGCTGCTGCTTTGCTGATGGGCATGGCCAGTGACTTAGACAGTACGGAGATGGCGCTGGATATCTTGAAATATGCTTTGAAAAGAGCTGTGCTCAGTCAGAGCAGAAACGCAGAAGCCAGGGCCTGTTTCCTGCTAGCAAAGCATTACCTGAGCTTTAAGCGAGGGGAGGAAGCTCTCCCCTTTCTGGAAAGGCTGCAGCAGCTGCTGAATAAGGGCCAGGGGCTGCCGAATGGCAGCGCATCCGTGGACTGCTATTGGAAGCTGGGCCAGCTCTACAGCCAGAAGTGCCTGCCCCACCTTGCGCTAAGCTGCGCCAAGGTGGCCTCTTCTCACAGCTTCTGTACTGTGCTGGAGTTGTTCAGAAGCATCGATTTAGTGTTAAGAAATGCTTCCAAACTCCACCATCCCACATCTGTGGGACAAACACACCCTTCCCAAATGGCATTTTATCTCAGAGAACTGCTTTATGCACTGGAAAGTAGCAGGGGAAGCCAAAAGCTGCGCAGCATCATTTACTATGAACTGTCTCAGCTACATAGCCATTACAAACAGTACGAAAAAGCAATTGGCTACATGGAGGAGGTTTTAGACCTAAACACATGTGCAAGCGTGGAAGACACCATTAATCACTTCATTTTCCTCAGCTGGCTCTATATACTCCATCAGCAGAACGAGGTGGCTCTATACATTTTAAATGCTGTCACAGAGACTACCAGGAGCACCCGCCAGCAGTTAGGTGTTGTTCATAACATGGCTGCCATCAGTCTGAGACGAATGAACTGCCCCAGGCAAGCCACTGAGAGCTATTTTAAAGCCCTGAGCATTTCTAGAGAGATGGGAAGCGCAGCTAATGAGGCAGTGGCTTTGGCCAACCTTGGGATGCTTTGCCTGCATTCGTCTGCCCAAGGCCTGGGAGAGCATTTCTTAATGAAAGCCGTCCAGCTCTTCTCTGAACTCTCCAGCAGAGAATGTGGGGGAAGCTTCACAGCCATTCTACTCAGGCTAGGGTGCCACTACGCCAGTGGGATCCATAAGGATAAAGGGCGGTGTTGTTACGAATGGGCCTTTCTGGTGGCAATGGAACTCGATGATGTGGAAGGTAAATACGTTTCCTTGGCTCAGAGTTAGGATAAAATATATTTTGAAGCTTTTTCCCAGCTACCAAGGTGAAGGGTTGCTGCCCAGAGAATTGGGAGCAAAGCTGGATTTTCTTCTGTTCTTTTTTATCTTGGTCCACTCCTCTGCTGTCCTTGAGGTTTCTCTAGGGTTTGAGGGCATTGCTCAGGTTTCTTCTGTCCGCCTGCTCACGCACATGTTTCAAGACAAGGCTGCTGCCTTTTATGTCTCCCTCTGTTCTTATGAGAAGGAACCAGCAAGGGATAGAAGATACAGGAAGAGTGGGTGGAAGCTTCTGCCTCCTCCTCCTCCTCCTCCCAACTGTTATTCCTATTCTTACTGCTCATGACTTTCAATACGCAAAGGACTTTGTAAACTTCTAAAACTTTGTAAACTCCTCTGATCATGGTTTGAGCAGGGCTCTGTGTAGAGTAAGGGTGAGTTTCTCAGTTTACATTGCAAGCATGCTATGATCTGCAGGATGAGTTTTTGGTGAAGAGGAAGAGAGAATACTTGGACAGCATCCCCAAGCTTCAGAGCAAGAATTCAGGAGGAACCCTGCCTCCAGCTTGTCCCCCACATTTGTAACCAGTCACAGACACATGAATGGACTCTCCTATTACGTGAGCAGAAGACACAGTTGTACATCAGCCCATAGGAATAACTTGCCTGAAGTAAAAGCACAATTTTCCAAAGGTCTGGAGATGCCTAGCACTTTGCTCCTGAGACAGCAGTTGTAAGCATTTGCAGCTTATTTATTTATTTGCATGCATTTATATGCCACCTCTTCTACCCGCTGAAGGTACTTAATGTGTCTTCATATTTTTTACAGCAAAAATTTCTGCTGTCCATGGACAAATGCTTTACACGTTAGTTTGCTTTTAGCTGATTGTATGAATCCTGTGATTAAACCCAGAAATGCAATTAGTAAAAGGACTCAACTTTTGGCAATTTAGATTTGTTTTAATTAAAGAATCTAACATTTAGTTTAAACAAAACACCTGCATGAACGCTCTTAACAACTTCTGTTTCTAGAAGTGTGAGCAGGGGAGGGAGAAAGGCAGGCAGAGGAAATCCATTTTCAACATTCAGTGGCTCACCTGCTCATTATCTCCAAGGTCTCTTCTAGCCCTTGCATTCTGTGATTCTTTCCAATAAAATCCTTGATAGAAACAAATAGTAAGGATATGATGGTGAGTTCAATAAGCAAAAGCAGTAGCCACAAGAACCGGAAAAGAAGAGGCGGCTTGTGTCCAGACACGGCTCTGCTCCAGGGACAGGAGGTCTAATCTCCCTCCATGAGACGCAAGAGTGAGCACTTGGAGGACGCTCACAAAGTGAAGTTGGAGCTGGGCAGAAAACAGATTTGAATTCATTTTATTTACATTTAAATTAGTTAGTAGGATTACTTTCCAGGTAAGTAATACCTTCTTCCTTCTTATGTTCAAAATTAAAAATGCTTTTAAGGAATGGTGAGCTTTCGTGAGCTGCCTAGAACAGGTAAGATATCCCTCGAAGTTCAAATGCTCTTTGGCGACTGGGTGAACCTACAGTAGCCCTGATAAGGGCATTTGCTGATTGTTGTTGTTGATGTGGATCAAGCAATTCGCAGCATGGAAAGTGATGCTGAATGCGAAGGCCTGATCTAAAGCTGCGGGGGCTGAGTATGTCCTGCTGTTGCTGCCCCTTTGAAAGACGTTGTTCCGTTAATGGACCAACCACTCCTCCTTTCTAGGGCAGCTCCAGGCTGTTCAGCATCTGTGTCAGTTCTACAGCACGGTTGTCCCAGATCCAGCGCAGTGTGTCCTCTACAACGAATGTCAGCTCACCTTGGTTAGGAAAACATCTGATAAGGTCATGGAAGGACAGGTGCTAGAAACCATCAGTCAGCTCTATCTGTCTTTAGGAACGGAAAGGTAAGAACTGAAAACCGTGAGGTTCTTTCTTTCGGATAAACAGTGTTTTGTTACACTGCCACTTTGTTAGTGGGCTGGATACAAAAGTACCCTTCTGCAAGCAGAAGAGGCCTTCTTCTTCTCAACAAAAGGGTATTTTATACCAAGGACAGGCACGCTTTTGATGTCGGGATTTAAGTTTCCATCACCATGAACCGGTTTACCCTCTTCTGGCATGAGCGCTGCTGGATGGGCGGCGTAGTTCAGCCCTTCCCCACAGCTGCTGCAGGATGCCTACATTCCCCTAAGTGGTTCAGGCATTTCAATCTTTTGGATTAAGGGAACCACACAAACAGCCTTCTGAAAATAGTGCTAAGAAGACCAAGTTTCTGATCTTGCAGGGAGAAGAACTAGGCCTGCCACCTTCCTTCTGACTTTTTGAGTTTCATGACAAGCAGAATTTCAACTGGTGAAACTTTTCTAGATCCTCTCGTACTGAGAGCTCTGCGTGCTCCGTTTTTTATCCCTGTATGGTGCAGGAACCATGCCAGAAAAAAATTCCACCAGCTCAGAGAGATTTGTTGACTGCAGTTTTGCATGATGATCTCTAGCTTACAGGTGTCTCCAAACATTACGCTCACAGGGCTGGTGTTGATGCTGTTACTATAGATTTCCTAATGTTTCTATCAACAAAGTCTTCAGTGGTTGTTAGTTTGATCATAATCTCCTAGAACAGTTTAGTTAGTTTGATCACAATCTCCAAAACAATTTCTAACTAGATGTGTGTTTTCCACAATTGATAAATAGTTATCCGGTTGTGTATCTGAATAAAAATATCTTCTTAAAATTTAAGATTGTGTTGTAGCTACTTGTACTTCCTGAGGGTAAGGTCTGCCCAACAGTCTGTCTACAGAGGCTGTGGATGCCCCTGTCTGGGAGTTTCTCAGAAGAGCCTCTCAAACATGATTTTGGTTTCACTGATTTTCCTGCGCATGGCAGAAGGTTAAACTGAGGATCCACAGTGTATCAAAGCAATCTGTTGGTTGGTGCTCATAAGTTTTGAGGATGGCAGTACAGGGTCAGCTGGGAAGCATTTCTCCTTCTCCTTCTCCTTCTCCTTCTCCTTCTCCTCCTTCTCCTTCTCCTTCTCCTTCTCCTTCTCCTTCTCCTTCTCCTTCTCCTTCAGGGCATGCCGGTCCGCCCTGGACTATCTCAAGAGAAGCCTCGGGATATTCATTGATCTTCAAGCCAAAGATAAGGAAGCGCAGGCGTGGCTTCAGGCAGGAAAGATATATTATGCGCTGAGGGAGAACGAGCTGGTCGATGTTTATATCCAGGTAAGATGTCTGTATTGGGTTGGTGTTAACTGGGATGTAGGTTTCTTTGTCCTCTAATAACTTTTTGGCTTTTTGCAAGTATTGTGATTTATCCATAATAACTGTGGTTCGGCCTTTGCTGGGAGGATGATGATGGTTTGGTCCTTCCTCGGGCTTTTGAGGGCTGCTCTGTCCTCAAAATGTAGGAGAGACAGGCAGAAGGCTAGCAGAGCACATCGATGAGCACCAACTAGCAGTCAGAAGACACAATGAAAACTCCTTAATCTCACAACACATGGACAGACTGAACCATAGTTTCAACTGGGAAACTCTCAGCATTTTAGACCAAGCTAAATCCAAAAATGCGAGGGAATTCCTGGAAGCTTGGTCTTCAGAGTTGAAATCCACACTTCTTAAAGTTGCCAAGGTTGAGAAACCCTGCCCTAGACCATCTCCTCTGTAGTGACTTTAGGATCCTCAAGGCATCACCAGGCCTTGGCTGAAGTGATGGAAAGCCTGTCCTCATGGCTGTTATTTTGGATAATTCTAGAAGATCTGCTAGATCACTAAAGAGGAAATGACCCACTTCTTATTCAAATGTAAAATGTGATATTAGGCAGAGGTGGCTAGCAGCAGTTCTAATTCCATAATGTCTATTCATGGAACATTGAAAAAGAGGAAAGTGAATTAAAAATAGTTTTTAGTTGTGTAGCGCTTCTGTTGGAAATGTTACTGTTTGTATTGCTCAGTATTGCAGAATAGGTTTTTCCTTCTAGGTTGCTCACAATGCTGCTCTGTGTACTCGGGATCCTAATTTAGAAATGGAAATGCTTGAAGCTTCAGGAGACATCTTTTTCAACGGAGACTGGGAAAAGGAAAGAGCAGCGCCCTTCTACAGGGTGCGTATCGCCTCTTCGCCATCCCCACGGAACTCCTTTAGTAGGACAGATAAAGCTGGGTGGCATCTTTGGGACGTTACACTGTGCAAGACGCCCTGTTTTGTTCTTGTTCTTGCTCTTATTTTAGGACAAGGCTCTACCACTTGCTGTGAAAGCTAAAAACAGCAGCGCTGAACTTCGGCTCTTCAACAAGTTGGTTGGGTTGTTCTTAACCTTACAGAAGTATGATGAATGTCTAGGATACGCCCAAACATCCTTAATGCTCAGTGTCAATTTAGGTAAACCTGTCTACTGCATTTCTAAAAGTCACTTGGGAATGATTCAAAGTTGTATACAGAGAGATTTATAGTTGACCTCGTGCATCATTATTTAGTGCAGTCTGTAAAAATGCTTCTTAGGTGCACATGGTGGAAAAGGGAGGAAAGAGTGCTGAATCCTGTGATTGACAGCCTTGTCCAGGGTGCCTGCAGGGTGGGGTCAAAAATGTCAGTACGGTGGCCACTGTGCTACGATCAAAGCTTCACTTGCTTTTTATGGGACCACGCCTGCAGACATCCACGGTCTGGTTGTTAGGTAAGTATCCACCACCCCAAGTACAGTAGGAGCAAGAATCATCAGTGTTTGGGCAGTGAGGGTCTGGAAGGAGAAATCAGAGAAGGGCAGAGCAAGGCTGGGAGCTAGTTGCAAAGGCAAAGGATTACCGGGAGTCAGCTGTGGGCTTTTACAGACTTGTAACGGAAGATTCCTGCCCCCAAATCTTGCAGAAAGCTCTTCTAGCGGAAATCTCTTTGAAGAACTAAAGGGATGGAAGACTTAAAAAGGGGTGGAGCAAGCCCCATTGCAGCACTAGCATGCAACCGCTCTTAGTGATGGTTTTATTTATGTATACGACCATTTGAATGCTGCCTGCTCCACAGGACTCTAGGTGGTTTACAATAACATCAGGATGCCCCAAAATCCCCAACTTTGCCACCGGTCACACCCAAATGTTGCAAAGTGACCAAAGGCGAAGGCCAGAAGGCCCAGGGCCTTCCAGACTGCAGGGTTAGCATCCTCCCCTTCACTTCAGATGGGGTGGGGCCCCTAAAAGAAGGGCCCGCGTCTTGCTGGGAGAGACAGTCCTGGAAGCCCCTGGGAGGTGAGACACATCATTGTAGGTCTTGCAGGGCCTTGTAGGTAACAGCTTGGGATTGATCCTGGTAGCAACACAGTGACCGTAGCGTCAGTGTCCCGTTGCTTGTTCTGCTGTCCTCACTGGCAGCCAAGCTACTATAGTTTGGACCAATGAAGTAGAATGTGCTGACATTGTCTAATTGTCACGATTTTTCACTGTCATCAGAGCATCCCGGTCTAAAAAGGCCCACAATTGGCACGCAGCCAAAGCTGGGCAAAGACCTCCCGCACCCCCAAATCAATGGCCTCCACCTGCTGAAACGACCCTCTGAAGCTTAGCATATTTATAAAGGGAGCAGGTGAAATTAACACACAGAGACTGAGCAAGAGATATCCCCATCTTTTGATTCCAACTGTAGTTTCTAACAAAACCAAGGATAAATCTCTGTCAGTCACATGCCTTCCACAGATTCATAGCGTCTTTACGGAATCTTCATGGATAGATCAAAAAATTCAAACTTGGGGATTTTAGGTTTTGTGATTGTTGTTTTATTTATATTCGGTATTAATTGGAGACGGTCTTTCCTTCAGTGCTCCAGATGTTGCTGGTCCCCAGCTCTACACAGCCCAGCCGCGTGTCCCACTTGAAGCAACGTCTAGAGGGCCACAGTTTCTTGAGGCTTCTAAAACTGTTCGGCAGCTAGAATTCTGCCAGGCATGCAAACCGCTCTGGGAAATTATGCTGTGTGCCATTCTCAGAAATGCTGTGTAAAAGAAAACATGGTGGCTACCCCCCAGGAATTTTAATGAATTTTAATGCAGTGTCAAAGCACGGTATCGGAGCACCAGCAAAGAGCCAAATTCTGTGTCAAGGAGAGACTAAAGTTCTCCCCGCTGGCATATTTTGTGGCCTGATGCTCACTCCCAGGTCCTTGGTGTGCTCCCCTGAAGGCACCTACTATCTGCTGTCCTTCTTTCTCTCATGGCTGGCTCTTTCTGTGCTTCCTTCACTAGGAGATCAGTTAAGTGAACGAGTGGCCTATCACCGCCTGGCAGTCATCCACCATCACTTGGGGCAGTGCGAACTCGCTGAGCATTTCTTCCTAAAAGCAGTTTCCCTGTGTCCCTCCCCTCTTGAGTTTGATGAGGAAGCCCTCTATTACGTCAAAGTTTACCTTCTCCTGGGAGACATCACCTTCTATGATCTGAAGGTAAGACAGTCAGGTGGAATTAAAACCTGAAGACGGAAGATCCATTTTGCTTCACCTGGATCTGGAGTGTTTACTTAGGAAAGAGACAGGAATAGAAGGGAAGAAGAAGCGGGGCTGGTTTCAGATAAGCAAGGTCCCGTCCAACCCAAGTGAAGTATGGCTTTTGCCATGGTTCGCACAAAATAAATTGGATCATCTTACCAGAAAGGCAGAGATCAACCACGCAAAGCTCACCAGAGGTTGGTCTACAGCCCCTGTGATCTACAACCGCTGACCTTGCTGATTTAGAGGATCAGGATTGGGCTATGATCTTTTTTCAATGATACCTCCCCCAGTGACTGCTGCCTCTTTCTTCCCCCGTGAAGAAGGCGTCGGCCCCTTATTTTGAAGAACTTGTGCGTTGTTAGAGGCAGCAAGTTACAGCGTTCAGTCTACAGTCTCCTGCAAGCAATTCAAAGGTGCAAAATGTTGTTGTAGAAAGAAAAGGCTCCTAATTTTGGATGAGGGAATGCGCAACCCCCATTCCATCGATGCTTGTTATTGCACACCTCTCTCTTTCTCTCTCTCTCTCTCTCTCACACACACACACACACACACACACACACACCCTCCTGCATGCTCTGCCTTCTTAGCTGTTCTCTGCAGGCTCGTGAAGCTTCCCGTCTCCCTGTCACTGCTTGGGAAGCCAGGCGTGGGAGGAGGCCTGGCCCGTTGTCACTCCCTGTCACCCCAAACAGAAGCCAGCTGCAGAGTCGAGACTCGGGAAGAAAACGGTTGGAAAACGGGAAGAAAGCGGTGGCCGGTCCCGAAGACCTAGGGCTGCTGGAGTGACCGATGGCAGGCGGACGAGGGGCGAGGCCAGGCCAGGGAGATCAGGCAGGGTTAGGTCATGGAATGGGGTGGCTGAGGAGGTGGCGGCAGCAGAAACCGCCCACCATCTGCCCCCTTCCTGGCAGCGGGAGGGCGGGCAGCGAAAGCCACCCCGCCCTTTCTTGAAACGTTGGCCCTAACTGAGGTTTGCCACCACTGCCGAATCTCAGGGGCAAATGGGGAGGGGGGAGGCTGTGGGTGTTCCACCAAAACAATGCGATGCTTTGCAGTGTTGAGGTTGGGGTTGTGGGGATGTGTGGGTCCCTAAAGAACCAGCCTTTTCCACCACGACGGCGTCCTTTTGCTTGCTTGAGCTGGGCAAGATTCACCGAGCGGAGCCGAGCCAGCAATAGAGCAGCAAAGAGGCGGATCGGGCGCTGCCGGGCTGTATGGCTCCCGGGCTCGGCTTAGGGCCGCTCAGTCGCGCGCTCACGGTCCGTTGGGGCACGCGGACCTCGCAGGCCCCCCTGCTTTCTGCCTGGGTTTTCCAGATCAGGGCGGCTGGGGCAGGCGAGGCGCACAGCCCTGGCCAGCAGCCGGGAAAGAATTAGGGAGGCACGCAAGTCACTTCCCACCGAACGCGGAGGCACGTCAGGTCCTTTGGGATCCACGGAGCCCCAGTAAAGTTAAAGGACAGCAGGACCTGACTGGGTACCGTGTACATCCACTCCTCCTCGCACACATGTGCACACACACACACTCATCCGCACTGACCCACATCCTCCTCAGCTGGGCTGCCAGGCGCTAGCCAGAGGGGTGGGTGGGCTCCAGGGCCCCCTTTATCCCCCAAAGTCCTTGCTTTGCTGAGTCACAAGAGGGGCAGCTACTCTTGCCTTGTTAATTTACAGGTCTGGTAGCTCTGGATGGGATTTGGGGGGGTCCTTGTGCTCAGGCCCAACTTCCCTTTCCTGGTTCGGTGACGCTTTTTCCTTTGTTTCCTTAATGCTTCTTTCCTTCTTATCTCCCCCCCCGCCCCAGGATCTTTCAGACCCGAGTCCTGGCTTTGGGTCTTCTCTGTTCGGGCGCCTGCTTCATCCTTTAGTCACGGCGGTGTCGGCCTCGTCTCTCAGCGGCCCTCATTATTTTCCGACGCTTCTACTTACCGTCCAGCCGGTTTCCATTTTTAAGAAAGTAACAACAGTCCCTCTATTGCTTGATGTTTCAGGATCCTTTCGACGCTGCAGGATACTATAATCTGGCCCTGGCTGCTGCCATGGACTTGGGGAACAAAAAGGCGCAGCTGAAGATTTACACGAGACTTGCCATAATTTACCACAATTTCCTCGTGGACCGGGAGATGTCCCTCTTCTTCTATCAGAAAGCAAGAGCCTTCGCCACCGAGCTCAACATCTGCAGAATAAACCTCTCTCCAGACCAGGCTCTGAGGGCAAGGTGGGCTCCCAGGAGGAAGGCCCTGTGAGGCTCCCCGAGGGCGTTTGCTGGGGGCCTGGTGGGGTGGGCAGGAACCGACCACCCTTTCTGCCCTCTGAGAACAGAGCTGCGGTTCCAGCAGCAGCAGCAGCAGCACTCAGGGCCAGCTTCTCCTCCACCCCCCCCCGAAGGAAACAAGGGCAAAGTCAGGAAACAGCCTCAGGGATGATCCCAGGAGCAGCTGGCTATGAAGCCGCGGAACGGTTGAAGCCAGAAAACCGGTGCGTTCAAATGAAAGAGTTAACTGAAAATAATAAATATGCTAACTGAAGCTTAACATTGTCTCCCTCTCCAATTTTAGTATATTTCCAGATTTGCTTGGGAAATAGTGTTTACAACTCTGTTATGCGTATGTTACCTGGGGCAGCAATGACAGATCTTCAAATGAAAGGGGGGGTTCCTTGCAAGCATTACTTGATTTACGACTTCCAAAAATGCTGCCAGTCTGCAGGTGAATGGGGAACACGGGGCTTCTGCCCGCGGCCCACGGCCCAACTGCTTGGTCTGGAGTCCAACACAAAGCCCTCTTCTGGAACCCCTCGAGCCTCCCGGGCTTTAACATTCGATAGGAAGGACGCAGGAAGACGAGTCTCGGTCCCGTTTTTCAGTGTTTGGGATCTGGTTTCTTTTTATCAATTCTCCACAAGCCATCCACAATCAGAGATAAGGCTGGCTGCTAGTTCTTTATTTCTTTAAACGTTTACTTTTTGAATGCACACAGCCAACTAACCATTACCACAGGGTGCTCGTTAAAAAAAAAGATAGATGATAGATAGATAGATAGATAGATAGATAGATAGATAGATAGATAGATAGATAGATAGATAGATAGATAGGAATTAGACCGATGTCTGGTTCTCATTCTCTGTTCTTAGGCTACTGGTTTTAAAGTCACAGGGGTCATGGGTTATTTGCCCCTTAATTTAGCTAAATAGGCTTCTAGAGGGGTCGTTTCTCTTTGACTTGGCTTGCAGATACTGGCGAGGAAGATAGATACAACATTGGCAATTGCATGCCTAGTTTTAAACAAGTCGTCGCTGAGATTGTCCCACTAGGTGTGGGCCAGACATCCAGCAATTGGAGGAGACAAAAGAACCGAGGCCGTCCTGGGCCTCTTGCCCTTCTCACTAGGTGTAGTGAGTTTTGAGAGAAGTTCTGGGTAACCCTTTAGGACCCACCACCAGGTCTTTGGTGGCAGGATGATGTCATCATTACTGATAGGATCCAATATGAAGCCTGCTCTGTTCCAGGAGATCACCCCGATCTTCTGCTTTACTGCTCAGTAGTCATCCATCCAATTTTAAGTTCAGCTTCCCCTTCTGGTGCCAGGCTCTTTTTTTTTCTTTTTTCTTAACAGATGGGATTGGGGTAAAGTAATAACATTCAGCGGGTCATCCAGTTACAGCCTGAGGATTTCACTAGCACCACCAGAGAGTGATCTTATCAAGATCTACTCAACATCCCACTCAGCCTCGTGTGTCAATGAGAGGGACTGCAGTACAGTTTGGGTCTTTAGGAGGTGATGTCCTGAAGGATCAAGAGATTTGGACGTTGGGTTAGTCTTCAAGGGTTTAGCTGTGGGAGAAAGAGAAGTTAAAATGCGTTTGAGCCCATCCAGGCCATTCAAGAGAATTTGACAAGGCGTGGATGAGGAAATTGGGGGCCTTCCAGTACATTCCCCTTATAGCAACTGCCGCTGTCTGTTTCAGGATTATCCTTAGCTGCTCCTCAGTGTAACTGAGCCAGTTACAACAGATTCTTTCTGTTGGAATAGAACATGTGTCTTTTCATCCTGGAATAAATCTGACAGGAATTTCCTCAACCCAAATAGCACAAAAGGAACTGAAGATCAATTACAGAAATATGTACAGTTCTCTGCATAACAAGGCGACCTCTTTCTTGCTGAGGTCAACACAGCGAACAAAGCAGCAAATCTGTGGAATGGGCAGGGGTTCTCCTAGAGGTCGGCATTCCTCTCATTTAGGGCAATCGAATGCGCAGTCTGGGTGCCTTGTAACCTGAGCGTGTTATCCTGCATGACTGGATAAAATACATAGCAGTGTGCAAAATGGAGAAAATGTAGGTAAACTGAAGAAAGTTAATAAATTTGCTTGAGTTGAGAAAAGGAGTTGCTGAAGGATGCCACTTGGAGGTCATTAAAAAGTGTCCTTGGGATGTTGAAAGGCCCTGCTGTTAGTGTTGGGCTACTGCCTTTCCTGTGCCAATGTGTGTCCATTTGTCCTGTGGCACCAAGATTTGCCAGTTTGTCCCAGGTAAAGACAGCCAGTCTGGTGTAGCGGTTAAAGCATCAGGCTAGAGACCAGGGGACCATGAGCTCTAGCCCCGCCTTGGCCACGAAGCCAGCCTGGTGACCTTGAGCCAGTCCCTCTCTCTCAGCGGTAGGAAGGAGGAGGCCAGGGCAACCCACTTCCAAAATCTTGCCAAGAAGACTGCAGGGAGTCAACACTGACGTGAAAGTGCAAACACACACCTAGGTAAAGTGTAGTGGTTGTTACTGAGAGCCTAGAGTACATGGGAGGTTGAGCAAACACATGTTCCCCTGATGTCATGACCTGAGGGGTCAAAGGGAACCTCCAGGTGAAAAAAGACGAAGGAGCTGCTGAACGGAAGAGGAGTTGTAGATGTCAGCCCTTCAAGGTAGAGCAGATTAGGAAACCGAAGTCATGACACCAAAGCCACTTTTATTCTAGGGTTACAGCAACAGGATCTTTGCAAGCCCGAACGCGTCGTCCCCCGTCCCTGCCTTTACCCCCAAGAGAGCTAGGGAGGGTCCAGCCTGAGACGCTTTTGCAACTTCCGTTCCTGCTTTGGGCCGAGATTTCTCTTATCGGAGCGTTGCCTTGGCTGCGGCTCTTTCTCAGGGTTATTCTCTCAGCCCATTACAGAATGTTTTCAGTTATATCAACACTGAGTGCATATCATTCAGCTGGGAAAACTCGCTGCCTGTTTTCCAAGGAAATTTTCTATGTCAATATCCTTCTATAAAATTAATTAGTAATATAAGACAGGAGCATAGAACAAGTCGAACTGGATTTGACCTGGCAGCATATTGAAAAGCCCCTACATTTAGAAGACAATTCATGGCCACACTGAAGCCATGTGCCCACGTAACCATGCCATTAGGCACCTAAGAGAAGGAGCTGCATTTGCTGAGAACATTCAGTACTTGGATCATTTCAGCTGGACTTCTAGGGAAGGTAAAGTTACACTGGCAAAACGCACCAGATGCAACCCAGCAAAACTTCCAGAATGGAGCGGAGCATCTGGCAGGGTAGGGCCCAGGTGGGGTGGGGGGTGGGGTCAAAAGTCATCTGGGTGGCCATAACCACATGATCAAAGCCCCCCCTTTTTAGCATGCATGTAAAAAAGGGGGGGCTTTGATTGCATAGTTGTAGCCATCATCTGGACTCTTTTGACCCCCTGTGGATACCCCTGGCGGGGCAGGGAAAGGAGGACCCGTCGCTCCCGTCGGCTGAGGCTGTGGGGGCTGGCAGCATCCCCTCCGAGGGACGTCCTGCAGGCCAGAGCTCGGGAGGGAAGGCGCTGGGGGTGCGGGCCGTCTAGAGGAACTTGCCGAGTTCCCCGAATGCTCCGCTAAGCTCCTGAATGGGCCTCCAACTGGTTGCTGCTGGACAGCGGTGCTGCCCGAGAAGAGAGGCCCTTCCACCGAGAGCAGGGAAGCGGGTCTGGCCGGGCGGTTGAGCAGGTGAGCCAGGCACCCCTCCATCACCGGCTGAGCAAGCTGCTCGGAGGAAGCCGGCGGCCAACCGCCATGAGGATGCCCCGTAGACCCACTTGCAGCTGAGCAATGGGAAGGTAGAAGGACCTGATGCCGAAGGCGAGGAGGAGTGGGGGGAGGACAATAGGCTCCAGAATCCAACACCCCCCCTTTCTGTAGCCTGAAGGACTTATGATTCGCTATTTCATTATTCAGGGCTACCCCCCCCCCCGACCCCAAGGCCCTGGGGGAGCAGAGCCAGAATTAGGCAACGAAAGCGAGGTCTGGAGCACCAATGGGATGAGTCAGGGGTTCCAAGCGATGATAATGTGACCTGGTCAATGAAGCTGCCAAGCATGACGGAGCTCCTCTTATAGGTGGCGCTGGGTGTGCCTTTAAGGGACACCACGGTTTCAAAAGGCAGAGGTGGTGGAGGGTTTGGGGGTTCTTTTATTACAAATACATATACAGGAATTAATGAAAAAACAGAACTATGTACAGCTGTCTCCAGACTGTCCGGTTCCCAACTTCCTGTGCCTCTCCTCTCCCGCAGGGCTCTTTGCAAGCAGCCACCCGCACGAGCCCCTTTGAAGGGCTGCCACCCCTCCCCAGCTTTTCAGCAAGCAGGAGAGGAAGGGAAATCAGCCACTTCACTTTGGAGGGTGCTCGGCGCCTTTGGCCGTGCCTCATCGACCGTCCCTCTGCACAGACGGTGCACGATGCCCCCCTCCGGGTCCTCTGCCCAGCCTTCCTGGCTGCAGCCAACCATCTCCCTCCGTCCCGCCTGCCTTGGCTTCGGGGTGAAGCCTGTCCCTCCGCCGGGGCCTTTGCTTCGCTGCTCCCAGGGAAGCCTCCAGCCCACGCCCCCCCCCCAGGGCCAGGAACCAGCCCCTGCACTCCCAGCAACGGCCCTCCCCGCTGCCAACTTCCCGCCGTCCCTCCAAAGGCACTTGCTGCCTCGATGCCTCACTGCAGCACAGGCTGCAGGCAGCAGCATCTCTCCCACTTCCTCTCCCCCCTAGCAACCGAAGAGGGGGTCCCGCTCCCCCCGTCCCCAACACCTGTACACTGGGCTCCGCCACTGAGAAGGCTGCCTCCACCTGCCCCGCCGCAGAAGCCAGGCGTCGATGTTCATTGCGGCTCCCACTGTACAGGATGGCCTCTTGCGGTGACCCCCCAAAGAGTGCTGGAAGCCAAATTGCTTCCGAGGGGCTTTGATGGTTGGGGACTGCCTGGCTGGTAACAGTGGATGGGGGGTGGGGATGCCCTGCGAGGCTGGCAGAGCGACGGTCATCCGTGAATTGTTCACTGCAGCGGCAGTTCTCTCCTTTGGCTCTTCCCATGAGCACTGCGAAGTTATTGTGGCAGATTTGGGGTGTTTCACTGTTTATGTGTTTATGTTGTACCACAGCCAGTCTGATGTTTTGTTTGTAAGCTGCTGTGAATTTGGATGGACATACCAAACAAACGAGCATTATAATTTCCTTTTATTATTACTCTGTGCAGACATATATGGCAATGCAGAACTGAGGCTACCAGACCCGGACTGCGGGATTTTCCCTTATGGGCGGCGGGAGCTGGAATCCAAGTCAAGCAGATGCAGCGCCCAGCCCGTAATACATCCCAGCTGAGCAGACAGATTTGCTCAGATGCTTATCCAGGATCGGACAGGATGACCTCCTCTGCCTTTCCAACCCTGTGATTCTGTAATGCACGGAAACAGAAACCTTCCCTTTTCCTGCACTGATTCAGAGGAAAGTTAGGCTCAGGGACGCCTTCTGGTCTTGGTCCCAGCGAGGAAGAAGAACCTGCTTCTCAAAAGCAGAGGGGGAAAAGGAGGTGATCTGATTAAGCGTTGACGGTGCCTGGGGGTTCCAACTGGGTCCTTTTTACCAGGTAATAAAAAGGGCGTTGGGTGGACCTGCAGAACTGGGACGGCCTCCCACCTCTCACTGGCAGTGAAGAGAGGAAGGAAGATGACCATGATGGAGAGACGCAAGATTCATCGCCAGGGCATCGAGGTCATCTTCCTCCTGCCCTGCAGGCAGCGGGCTCTTCCCCACCAAAGTCTTCCAGGCACATGGCAGGTGGGATGTCAGAAAGAGAATACATTCAAGGCTTTTTTCTCTCCAGCGTTGGTTACCCTAAACCTTATTAAAAAGAAGAGCGTGTAGAGTATTGGCTCCCAGACCGGCAGCTAAGAGGAATCGAAGCATTCCTTTCCTATCTGCCGCTTACTTTATCCCCTTCAATGTTGAGCTGGCATGTTGGCATCAGATGCAAACTGATGACAATGTAATTCAAGCTTGAAATCTTTCTTCTACTCTGTTCTTAAAGAATAAGATTATGTTAATCACGTGGACCAAATGCAAGTATTTAAACTGACATCTAAGGAAAAAGCAGCTGGCTTTCAACATGGTCATTAGCTTATGGAGAGAAAGTTAGTTTAACAGTTATTGTTCGGGAAGCAATTGGATTTTATCTTCAGGAATCCTGAACGGGGACAGAGAGGGGACGGTCAATCATTTTGAAAGCAGAGGAGAAGCAGGTTTAAGGAAGCTTCCACCGGTAGGCTCTGTGGTGCTTAGCTCCTTTTTCAAAGCTTCATGTCTTTTTTCAGGAACGCCACCTTCATTGAACATGATCCTTTCCCTCGTACGATCCAGATTAAGGTTAATCAGACAGTTCCTTTGTAAGCAGTTTTCGTGTCCTTTTCCATTTACATTCTGGACTTCAACTTACCGACGGCAGGTTTATTGTTACAAAATTCTGACCACCAGGATGGCCTTTCCAGTATCTTCGGGCCCTGAAGAACTGCACCCCATAGATTTTTATAGAGCTGGAAAAACATAACAAAAAACAAGAGAAGTTTCAGTCAAAGCAGTAGGTTTCAACCTTTTTTAAAGAGTCTCCACTGAGTGCAGCAGCCCTTATAAATCTAAACAGTTAAATGGACAAGTAAAAAAAGAAGCCAGCCAACCAACCCAGCGTCTACTCTTAATCCAGATCTGCAATCTGGCAGACGGTGCGGGATAATGAAAACAAGGACCAACAGGCTGAAGAATAGCTTCTATCTCAGAGCTGCAACTATACTGAATGCTATCGTATAGTGCAGTATTAATGCAGCATCAGGGGTTGTGCAATATGGAATGTGAAGGTTGTGTTATATGTGTTTTATGTGTGTTATGTGTTTCATGGTTTTTATATTTTTAAAGCTGCACTGGGGTGGCATTAATTTTGTTGTACAAGTTGTACAATGACAATAAAGATTTCTATTCTATTCTATTCTATTCTATTCTATTCTATTCTATTCTATTCTATTCTATTCTAGTCTAGTCTAGTCTAGTCTAGTCTAGTCTAGTCTAGTCTAGTCTAGTCTAGTCAATGTGGACTGTATTCTTTCCTGCTTCTTTCTTGGGGGAATCACCCAAAAAAAAAAAAAATCTGGCAAATATGCCACATGGAAAGGTGCGGCTGCTAGGATTCTTTTTTCACTGCAATTATTGAAAGTAAAAATGCTCCTTTGAATCCAGTTCTTTCTGGGTTGCTCGCTCCACTCATGTCCCTTCTTAAAAAGGAAACAAAACAAGCAAAAAGTGGGGACCCCCCCACCCAGGCCAATTTCAGCTCGCGCTGCAACGTTCCAACTATCAGCTGCGCAACGACTGCTAGAGAAAGTAAGAAAATATTGTTTGAAAGTAACATCTGAAAATGACATTAGAATAGCTACACTAAACTGGAACTAGAATCTAACGTGCAAATATTAGAATATTATCACTTCTGTGTATCGTGCCAAAAAGCAAGAAGCATGTTATGACCCTTTATCATTTTATAGATAAAACGTTATCTAAAAAAGTTATGTAATTATTACATAATTTGATTGATGGATTTAATGTTTGTAAAATGCCACAATCCTCATAGATTCTATAAAACAGTAACGACTCTGAGTTAATTTTGAGTCGCTGGGAGTCGGGCAACACATACATTTAATAATAAACCCAAACATCAAACTTGCTGGATTTAATTAGCTTCTTGAAAGCAAGGAGGTTTGGAGCCACTGACACTTCTGCAAGGGAGGGGTCTCCTAAGGTGGGGGCTATCACCAGGAAGGCCTGCTGCCTGCTCTGTGCCCATGAACCTCGTGAAGACCGAGGTCCCTCATCTGCCCCTCCCGAGCTCCATTGTGGTGCTTCCTGATATAACCTGGTGCTGCACCGTGAAGGGTCATGACTGGCACTGCCATCTGTTGATGGCTGGGGAGTGCTGCAATCCTCTGAGAGGCAACACTTCCAAAAATCAATCTTTTTTTCTTTTTCTTTTTGCTTCGGAGCCCTTTTGCCACAGTCGTGTGGCTCAGCCTTAAGTATCGGAGACTGGGACACAATTCTGAAGTTCTGTGATGCAATTCAGAAAACGCGATCATGTCAGAAGCCAACTCTTCCTTGGCCCCCGAGGAGGGCGAGGCCCTGGTTACCTCTCCATTGGCCTTGCCAATTGGTGAGCCGAGAACAAAGTCGGGGGGAGCAATGACGTCCACCAGAGCCACCGCCTCATCCTTCAGCTAGGAAAGAGAGAAAAGGAAAAGAAGAGGAGTCGGGCGTTGTGCTGAAGAGTCCACGACAACGGCAACCCTACAACAGCAGCATAATTGACTGGGCAAATGCCTGTCCAGCCTCAGGTTTCAAGCTGTGGCCATATTTGCTTTATTTCAGAGAACTCGGTTCACAAAGTGTAGCTTCGTACTTTCATGAATGACACAAGGGTAGTAAAATCCAACGGGGAATTGCAAACAGCTCCAAAGGATCTCTCCAGACTGAGTAAAGGAGGCTAACATTGGAACACGCAGCTGAAGGTAGGCGGGTCGAAAGCGACTGACCCAAACTTCCCCCACCGCCACAGGGGCCTTGCTGGGAAGGGCAGGGAGGTCACCAACGAGGCGGAAAGAGAGGACAGAGCTTGGTTGGGGTCATGCCCGGAAGCTCAACATGGGGAGATTCAGGGTACGAAAAGCAAAGTCCTCTCTTACACGACGGACTGTCAACCTAACACCCATGCTCTTAAAAATCCACTGAAATCTGACAGGATGGACAAACGTTTGAGCGTTCGGTAACCTCAATCAAGATTCCAAGCAAGATTCGGGGTGAAAATGCTGAAACTTTGTTGAGTTGGTATCTGTTACATCTAAACCAGAATAAATAAAATAACACAATACAGTAAATAATAAAATAGGACATAGAGCCCAATTCAATACCTTTCCCAAAGGTATTTTCTGAAAAAAATCAGTGTATTCCCTCCCAAATCAGATGACTTTTACGATTTTGAATCTACTGTCTTTCAATCTGTATCTTTATAGGTATCACCCCCGGTAATATTTACAGCTTTCAAAGTCAACCACAGCTCACGCAAATCCATCTAACAGAGCAGGAATGCAAGTGAAGGCCAGGAGAAAAAGAATCCAAAACCTTTCACACAGCAGCGTGTTTCTTTGGGCAGCCCAGGAATACAAACTATGTGGAAGATCTCAGACGCCGCATTGTGTAAAAGGGTAGAATCTTGGGCAAAACGGGGAGAAAAGGAATGCCCAAAATACACATTCTAGTTGTATCTGCACTCAGTTCCCATTTTAAAGGGAGCGTGAAGAACTCTCACAACATTCCTGGGAGGAAGAACAAAAATCACGCTGCGTCCAACTGCTGGGCTACAACTCCAATTGTTAAGTCAGCTGTTTCTGTTCTGGGGTGAAACCTGAAGAGACACACTGTCAACCAAGCTACCGAGGAAAGCATCAAAGATGCAACCTCTGTGGAGAGTTAACTACTGGAGAGGCACAACCTTCTAAGGAGGTGGCAGGATAGGGCTCCTCGAGAGCAAGGGGACTCTGTCACACCTGCTGGATTATCCCTTTTTGACTGCAGCCCGTGGCTCCCACCTGCCAAAATTGGTCCAGATCTTCATTTCGACAGATTCCTTACGGTGCTGCTTCTAAAAATTGGATAAGTAAATTCCCTACATCCTCATCCAGATGTCTGAGCTTAAAGTTTATATTTCAAAGTATTTAGTCTATATTGGAACATACCTTTGAGCAAAGTTCTAGAATTGAATCTTGTATCAATTTACCAGCATTTTCACCTGACATGTAGCCACCTGAAATATATTTACAGCAATAACAAATTCAGAATGAAACAGTTCATTCATACTGAAGCACACTTTAGATCAGGGTTTCTCAGACTTGGCTGCTTTCAGATGGGTGGACTTCAACTCCCAGGATTCCCCAGCCAGCCTGGGTTGAGAAATACTGCTTTAGTTTTAAGTTCCTGTCAGATACATGCAGAAATCATTTCTGACATAAACCGAAGGTGCTGTACAGATGACTAAACGCTCTAGTGCCTTGAATCCAAGATATTCCAGACTGCAGCATATGGAAATAATTCACAGTGAATTCAACAGGGTTTGTTTCTGCCCAGGATGCCTAACGCGAGCCTTTCCGGGCATTAACATTTCCAAGGGTCACCCGGCTTCAAACCCGTTGTCCCAGGAGACCAGAGGTGCTCCCGACAAGCAGCAGCTTCTCCTAACCAGCAAACCTGTTGGCAGAAGAGTTTCCTCCTTTCCTACCAGTTTTGAGAAAGCCAACCAAGGCTTTTTTTTTTAATTTATCAGGCGTGTAAAAGAAGGGGCATCATAACTCAGCCTCTGAATGCCTGTTTGCCCCAAACAGAATTGTTGTTGTGGGGAAAATAGGAGGCAGGAGTATTAGCCATGTTTGCTGTCTTGAGTTGACTAGGCAAAGCTTCCTAATACTCTGCCTCCTGTTTTCCCCACAACAATAGAAGATAGGATAAAAATCTGACCACCACCATTTTCATCATCTCCACCCTTCCCCCTCAGGGAGGGAGGGAGGGAGGGAGGGAGGGCAAACCACCCAACTTCCAGGGGAGCTAGGCAGCGGGGCCAAGAGCAAAGGACACAAGAGCTGGGGAGCCTAAGTGGCCCTTTTCAGGTTAACGACCAAGGAGACCCGGAGGACAATGTCAACCAGGCCTCCTGACTTTCAAAGGTCTGGATTTATAGCAAACCGGAAAACGGGAGAGTCGAGCGATGGCTCGGTGGGGGCAGAATGGCCCCCTGGCCACCAGTTTAATGGAGAAGAGTGTTTCTCCAAATTGTGAAGTAGAGTTGTGGCTTTGGGAACTGGACCTTGGGACCAACGGCTGACTCGGCTGAGCCAAAAATTCTGCCATGCCTTTTGAATTTGTGGACATTCCTTTGTGAGGCACCGCCCTAAGGGTGGGTGTTCCCACACCTCTCACCAAATGGCCTTGAGTGCCCTCTGGGATTGCCACGAGAGGGGGGCAATGAGCCAAGGGAGGCCATCAGAAGTAACAGCCACGGGGGCTTTTCTCTGGGGGAAGGGAGGGAAAGGCGCGAAGAGGGCTTCTAGAGGGTCTGTCCAACCGTCGCCAGGGTTTTTGGGCCAGATCGCTGGACGGAACTTTGTTCTTTCAGGCAAAAGGGGACCCAGAGACTTTGCCAACTGCTGCCACCTAGGAGAAAGCAGGTTCCCAAGCTGCTCTTCCCAGGCTGAGGGCAGGACCTAACCTGGTTCAAAATGTCTCTCGTGCACGGAGGAGGACAACTGTTACAGCATCATGCGGAAAGGGGTGAGGAGGAAACGCTCCTGCACAGAGAGGTGCAGCACGTGGGAAGCAATTCAGAAAAGGCGCCTCGGAGCGTGGAGGGGCCTTCACGGGCAGATCCGAGAGGCAGCTGTGCCTCTCTTCCCACCATCACATGGCTGCCCACCCCCTGCAACAACTTGGGGGATCCTGAATCCAAAGGCTGCACAGCCCCAGTCCTGCATAGGAGCTTCTCATTAACCATTAAATCTTGAGCGTTCAGAGGCAGGGTCAAACGACGCACGCAAGTAGCAAGCGAACCTGCTGATTTCACTTAGGGCTCAATTTGGCCATGATTCTACTCAGGACAACCTAAAATAGGTTTTAAGTAGCAGAATGGAAGATTTAAAGTTTACCCTAAGTTAGTAAAGAGAAATACATCATCCTACTTTAGAAAAACAGTTATCACTAAAAAGCTAAAATGCAAAAGCACGGAGGCTGAAACTGCAAGGATGTCGTGTATTTCAGATTGATTATTAGATGGCGCAACTGGACACCTTAATTTCTAAGCAGGTTAGTGGATAAGATGAATTGTAAGTGCTTTATGACAAACATTTATGGGTCACAGAGCTCCTATGAAGCCAATCTCACCTTGGTAGAGTATTGCCATATGCTTATTTAAAGACCACAGTCCGTAGAGTGAACAAATAAGCTTCAGTACCGATTGAAGGCTTGCTGGTGTGCTGGAACTGTGCACGTGTTTATGGTATCTTTGTAAAACTGTGTGTTCAATAAAAGCTATGGCTAAAGAACGACAATAATACACCTGTGAAGAAAGGGAAAGCACAATTCAGAATGACAACATAATAGCGCAGCTACAAACATACCAAACTGTGTCTTCTTTAATTGTATTTTAGAACCACCATCTGCCCTTGAAAAAAGCTCACTTACACGCATGAACAACATCTGCAGAATTTACTGTCATCAGACATGGTGATGGGCACCTTCCTGATCATTTTCAAAGGGAACTGGACAAGGTCATGGAAGATCGCCAGGTGATCCACGATTGCCACTCTGGATCACTATTTACAACTGCCTGGCTCTTTGGCCAGGCTAGAAACCAGGAGAGCGTGAGTTCTAGCTCTTAGCCTTAGGCACAAAGCCAGCTGGATGACCGTGGACCAGTGCCTCCCTCTCAGACCTAGGGAGGAGGAGGCAAGGGCAAACCACTTCTGAAATCTTGCCAAGAAAACTGCAGGGACTCGTCCAGGCAGTTGCCAGAAGTCAACACTGACCCAGAGCTACTACCCTCCTGTCTATGTTGGCAAGTTTCCTCATTGCGTCTGGTTGCCTGTTCTGTGACACAGGATGGGAAACAGAGGACCTTTTGATGTGATCCAGAAAGGCCTTTCTGTTCTTAATATGGTACTTCTGCACTGAATCCAAGGGTTCTAACACAAGCTGCAGTTCTTAGAAATTAAGGTTCAGAGAAGTCAATTTGTTCTTAAACCATATTCCAAAATCTGGAATTAACTGCTTTATGAATTTTGGATAAACTGTACCTGGTTGTTGTAAAGATGATAAAGTACTCCTGGAAAGACGTTTGTGTAACCAATTCTGTCAACTCTTAGCCTTTGAATTACTTTTCTTTTGACAGAGGGGCAAGATTGGACAGTATGATTCTGCATAATCTGGTTTAATTCAGTATCTAAATTTTGAATTACAATGATCTGTACTACAAATACTTAAGACTTTTATACTGAACAAAAAAAAAATCTTGTGCTTTTAGATACCTTTTAATGATTTTTCTAGTTTTTTATTTATTCTTTTTCTTCCTTTTCTAGTTAGTTTTGCTTAATTTTCTCCTTTTACATTTATAATATTTTCTATTATGTGTATTATCAAGTTTAATGAAAAAAAATATGTTACAATTGCTCCCATGGAGCACATTTACCCAACCTGGTACACAGTTCTTAAACCATGAACTTGCTGCTGTTAGTTACAATGATGGCCATCAATTTAGGTCATTTTTAGAGGAGTGGACCCCTTAACCTTTGCCATTCCCTATGGGCCTACTTTAGAAAAATGCCAGCGTGTTTTCTGCACTTGCTTTGTTCCACTGCCCACTCATACCGGGTGGCACGATTGTTGTGGACAGCAGGTGCAGAGACCAATGGTCAAACAGAGAGTCACCGCACAGAGGCAAGTTACAATTCATGCCCTAAGTAGGATGCAAAGAGATGTGCCAGGATCACTCTGTGGCCCCAAGAACCTCCCTGCATGGGAAGGGCCAGCACTTTCAGGCCTTCACCATTTTTGGATTGGGAGATTAAGGGGCAAAATGGATCCTATTCCCTCCCTTCAGTTTTGGTATGTGATCCTCAGTGTGCTGTGCAAAGCCCAGTGGGGCCCAAATTGACAGCACTTGCCCCCTCCTGCCCTAGATACGTAACCTGAGTGCAGGGCTTGAGGACAGAATTCTTCCAGATTTGGGCAGGCAACTTGGGATGGTAATACATCGTACGACTCTCCAACATCCCTCTGCCATATTCCTTATATGTAACCCATGTATTTCTTTGAAGTGAAAAATCTATGCTGGAAACTACTCTGAATGCAACCCTGATACAGCCTAGGCTTTTTAATTGAACAATTGTCCCAACAAGAGGTGTCTGAAACAGAAGAGCATCAACAAAACATCCCCAGGTCTTAAGAGTTCCAGATGAATTCTATACTCGTTCCACAAAGCATGTCCATGGAATGAAAGTGAGTGGAGACTACTACCATCACTGATAGGAAAACACAGAACTCTATGAAATTAGAACATTAAATTTACCTGGCTATTGTTCTTTGCCTCAAAATCAGCACAGCCACATTCTTCCTGCTTTCTCAGTTTTTGGGTGCTTTCTTGGAGCAAGTAACAAACTAGCCACTTGTATGCCCTTAAAGAAACTGGAGAAAGGAACTGCAGTTATTTTATATATGCATTCAGGCAATTCAACGTAATCAAGGGGCCATGTTTGTACAGCAATACTTGTAATGAGCACCACCTGCACGCATTACGAGCATTGCCAGAAGTAAAGTCCACATGCAAAATGGATCTTTTCTTGCGTGCAGTTTTCTCTACTCCCGTTCATGAAAGGGATAAATAGGCACCGTGACCAAGAGGATACTAGAGAGGTGAATCCATTTCCACTGACGTAGAGAAGTTCCACTTAATGCACCAAGATCATGGCTGTTCATTTCAGGAACCAATTCATGGGCGTCTTCAAGTCACCACACAAGATGGCTCCCACTCTCCCCTCCAGCCCGTCTGCCACCTCTGCCTGGCACCTCCTCCCATCCATCCCCTGGTTGAGGAGGGCCAAACAAGATACCCAGGCTTTCCTGCACCCATTGGAGTGCTCCTGCTTCCCCACTCCAGGGAGCCATTCCTTTGGTAAGTTCAGACTTCCTACATTACCAACCCCATGAAAAGCCTGAAATTAAGAGCCAAAGTTCACCAAACCTTACATGGTGCCCAAGTGAGATGTTCTGTGATTTCAAGATTTGGATTATTTTACAGCACCTTACGTAAGTATAATTGTTGTATGCCGCCCAGTCACCTTGTGTGAGATGGGCGGCTATATAAATATGATTGATTGATTGATTGATTGATTGACAGACAGACAGACAGACAGACAGACAGACAGACAGACAGACATCTCTGTTCAGAGATCTGTATTTGAACACAATGAAGGGAGCCAATGTTCAAGTTCTCCAGAATGCTTCATCAGGCAATGTGTTCCAAAAACAGTGAAACATCTCAGGGATGAGGCAGGAACTATACGCTCTGGTGTTAAGAATTCCTAACGCAGGCTGCATCTCAGCTCTTCAGACCTCTCAAGGTTCTTCAATCCAAATTTCGTACAGCTGTTTTTACAGTCTCATGTTTGTATATCAAATGCTTCTCTGCATTTGGAAGCCAGGTGGGTTCTAACTAAAGTTCAAGCAAGGATCTACCACCTTTGTTATTAATTTAAGTCATCTCCCTTTTGGGGTTGTTGGTCACTCTGACCCTATGTAGTACTTTCCAGTCACTGATTAGGACCAGTTGCAGTACAATGTTAACTTCCTTGGGATTGTTACTGCTGGACTCACACCACTACAAGTAGTCCTTGAGTTATGACCATTCAATTCAGCAACCGTTTAAAATTACAACAATGCTGAAAAATGGACTTATTACTGATCCCCAAAGTTATGGCCACTGTAGCACCTCCGCAGTCACACGATCGCAATCTGGGTGCTTGGCAAGCCCCTAATCCTGAAAGGAGATCACTGCAGCACATCCAAGAAGGGCAATGGGAAAAGAGAATTACCTGAAGAGTCCATGAGGTCTTGAGCATCTGGGACCATGAATTTCTGACAGAGAATATCATCATAATCTTTTAAAAAATCAACTGATCTCAGAGGTGATGAAATAGGACCTGTAAATGAAACATCAATGACATCAAATCCAAATCTCAAGTCAAAATGCATGAATAATTATATATCTATTACTCTGAAACCCAGTGAAACTCAAACACATATTCATCTCTGTGTTCATGGTGCACTATATTGTGACTGAACTGTTTTCCTATGTCTCCTGTCTCAACTAAGCACTAAGGATCTCTTTCTTTGTGTGCCAGGAGCACACCGTCATCAGCAAAGAGGGTTTCTTGGATGACTGTATGGAGGCACTTTGACCGTGTGTTCAAGTGGCGAAGGTCAATCAGTACCTGATGTACACTCCCTCCTTCAGACCCCGGACACCAAGTGACAACATGCAGGCGAAGAACAGATTGAACAGGTCTGGGGCTAGCACACAACCCTGCTTTACTCCACTGCAAATGGCAAATGCAGCTGATGTATCACCGTTGTAAAGAACCTGTCCTGTCATTCCATCATGGAGTAGCTGAATCAACTTCACGAATTTTCTCAGGCATTCATAACATCTCAGGATGACCCAGAGAGCCTCCCTGTTTGTTTACAGTGTGAAATGCCTTTGTCAGGTCAGTGAAGACAGAGTAAAGAGGCTTGTTCTGCTCGATGCACTTCTCCTGGACTTGTCTCATGGCAGATATCATGTCTGTTGTATTCTGTTCTGGCCAAAAGCCACACTGCACCTCCGGGAGGTTCCTTTCCGAGACAGTGACAAGTCTGCTCGGGAGAATGCAGGCAAAGATCTTGCCTGTGATGGACAGCAGTGAGATACCCCTGTAGCTTCCAGAGTCTGATTTTCTTCCCTTATTTTTGTAGAGAGCCACAATGAGGGCATTGCAGAAGTCATCAAGCATCTTCTCTGTGAACTAAATGTCTTCCAAGATGTCTTCGAATGCCTGAAAGGTGTTTGGGTCTAGTGCTCTGTAGATCTCAGCAGGAATGCCATCCTGTCCAGTTGCTTTATTTGAGTTCATCTGTGAGATCGCTTTCTTGGTCTCATCAGTAGAGCGAGGGAGGCCTAGGGCATCCAAGACTGGCAGCTGAGGAATCTGCTGTAAGACATCATGATCAACTGTGGACGGCCTATTGAGTAGGTTGGAAAACTGTTCAGCCCAGTGGTTTTTCAGTCCTTTCTGGTCTTTGATCAGGCTCAACCCATCAGATGACAGCAGGGGGGTGCATCCTGATTTAGAAGGACCATAAACTGACTTTATGGCGCTGAAGAACTCTCTGGTGGGATGCGTGTCTGCACACAGTTCCACCGGCTCAGCCTTTCTCTGCCACCACTCATCCTGCATTTCTCGCAGTTCCAACTGTACTTTGGGCTGCAGGTGCTTAAACTTGTCTTTCTTTGAGACAGATGATGGATCGTTCTACCAGTCTGCATGGGTCTTGTTCTTGGCCTGGAGGGCCGCTGAAATGGTCTCATGGTTTTCATCAAACCAGTCTTGATGCTTCCAGGTTTTCAGTACCAGTACAGCTGTTGCAGTCTGCATGATATCTTTAAACTGCATCCACTTTTCGGAACAGGTTCCTACAAGCGGTAAATTGCTGGAGAGCTTTTCATTAAGTACATCTTGGAAACACTGGACTTGGCCTGGGTCTTGCAGTCTACCGATGCCGAATGACTTTCTGACAGTCCTTGATTGCTTATGATGTAAAAGAGCAGGTTGAGGACCAACTGGACCAGGCAGTGATCTGTCTAACACTCAGCATCTTGCATGACTTGGGTGATGGTGACGTCTTTAAGGTCACACTGACGTACTGTGATATACTCAAGTAGGTGCCAGTGTTTGGACCTGGGATGCATCCAGGTAGTTTTGTAGTTGTTTGCAAGTCTGAACATCGTGTTAGTGATGCACAGGTTGCACTCAGCACATTTGCTCAGAACCAGCAGGCATTGCTATTTCATTTTCCCAGCCCATGTCTCCCATAGACTCCATCCCAGTTGTCGCTGTCTGTCCCCACCCTAGCACTGAAGTTGCCCAGAATGACGAGTTTGTCACTGGTGGGGGTTGTTTGAATAATCTGGTTCAGGTCCTGATAGAAACCTTCCTTGTCTCTGACTGGACTCACAAGGGCTGGTGTGCAGTTGCTGACAATAGTGATATACTGGGACTTGCTGAGAGGAAAGCAGAAATGTGTTCATTTATTCCAGTGGGTAGGGAAGAGATGTTCTTCAGAAGAGCAGTTTTGATTGCAAAACCTCCATGAGTCTTCTTGTCAGTTCTGTGGCTTCCCTTTCCAAAATAATAAATATCCACTCGCTGCTTCCTGTAATGAACCCTCCTCCGCCAGCCTGGTCTCACTGAATGCAGCAATGTCAGTGCTGTAACGGCTGAGTTCAGCTGTTATGAGTGCTGTTTGTCTTTCAAGCCTTGACACCTTGTCTCTATCCAGCAAGCTGCAGACAATCCAGGGTCCGAAAACAAGTTTTCTTTGATTCGTTTTTCTTGATGCTCGACTGTTAAGATCTGCCAGCTGCAGTTAGCAGGACACATGTTGTGGGGCAGCAATGTTTAGGGTACCTTTTCTAACTTTCTCCCTCATGCAAGGATGGACAGTGCTATCCTAGAAGGGCTGCCCAGTCACCCTGGATGCCGCCAGACATCTCTGCTGACCTGGATACTGAGATGAATTACCACTGGTCCAAGGACCGCCCACGTGCAGGTTTGTGGCTGCAACTGCCAGTGGTCATCTCCACTGTTGCTCAACAAATTAGATTTGGACTGAGATGATTTGGAGTTGTAGATAAAGATGAACTGCACAACAGAAACCTGTGTGTGATGGAGTTTTACGTGGAACAGCCATTGCACAGAGGCAGTCCCTGTGATGGACTGGAATGGAGGAAGGGGGGTGAAAACGGTGCTCTCGTCTCCAGAGCAACGCTCTGGAGATAAGCGGAGAAAGCTGGCGCATCCCTAAACATTCCGGAAGATAGTGGATAGCTGTGCCTGGGAACTAGTGGTCAGTCAGAGAAGTTTTCTGTAAACAGGCGCTGGCTAATAAACCTTGCTGATTGAACCTGCATGGTCTCCAGGAGTTCTTTGGGCTAGACCTGACAGTCCCGTTTTCTTTGCATAAGAGACCTTAATCCAGCAGCACAGAGAACCGTCATGGCTGGAGACCTCTCTTGCTGCAGTGGATGACCAGGATGTCTAAGCGTCTTGTGCTCCTAGCATTCCACAATGCCTGCTGGGACTGCCTTCTTGACCACTGGACCGTTGATCAGTCTCCTCCAATCAATCTGCCAAGGCCAGACTTCACACGCTGGGACAGACAAATCCCTATCTCACTGAGAGTCGAAGAGAGTTGGCTACCCTCAGCTGGTTTGGACTGTCTCCAAGGAGCTTATTTAAGCAGAATAAAACCAACCATTTATTAAATATTATACAGGAGTCAGCATTTTCTGGCATTCTTACCTGAAGGTCATAACAAACTAATTAGCAACCATAATAAACTGAGCTAGCATCACATTCTTCTTGGAAGCAGAGTACTTATTTTCAAATGTATGTTCTCTGTTGCATTTGAGGGCCAAACACATTACATTTTGCATGTGTGTTTGACCTGTGAACATTTTTAACACGCTGTTCATCATCCATAATACAGAACGATTCCTGGAATTGTGTGATAGCAGAGATACAGGATATCCCACGCAGGGCCTGAAATCTGCCAAGGGAAGGCAGCTGCTCTCTGTTTTGCTCTAGCCTCTGCTCCTCCCCTCCTCCACCGTCATCCTTCCAAGACTGTCAGGAAGGAGCAAAAAGGAGGCCGGTCCCATTCATTCTCTGTGCCCCACCCAGCAGCGGCCATCTCACCAAGCTCACGTGCCCAGCAGATGAGACCAGACTGTTTCATTAGCTCTGCTGAGGGATCACCCGAACTGTTTCTTTTCCTGCAAATCCTCAGAAGACTCTGCCACAAAGAATCCGTGTCCCCCTCCCTCCTCCATTTCTTTTCCTTCTGGACCATTCAGGGCAGCGTTTCTCAACCTCGTCTGAGTTTGGGTCATCCAGGGCTGTTCTGGGAGACAAAGTCCACAGTCTCAGAGTTGCCAAGGCTGAGAAGCACTGAGGCAGGGCAATAAAGCACACGAGGCTCCGCTACAGCCTCATGAAGACTAGCTTAGCGGTGGACAGTGGGATTACAGCCCTGAGTGGCTCACGTGGCATCTGCTGACTACCCGAACTCACTCCTCTCCAGGATCTGAACACGGCAACATCCGGTCCTCCACACTAACCTTGGCCTCTGGCGCTCACCCACCGCAGCAGGTAGTTGCTAGTTTGCTGTAACAAAACATTATTGTCTCCTTCGTAAGTGCAGTTCGGATCATTATCATTACGAATATCACCCAGACGATTCACTGGGGGGGGAATAAACAGCAGACAAAACACACAAGCGTTACGAAGGAACTGTCATGTGTTTAAAAGCTACAAAAAAATCTCTCTTACTGAAAATTATGAGAAATCAGCCTCTGTCAAGGTTGAATGTAAGATTTTTAAAGACTGACCTCAGATTGGGGGAGGCATATAGCTTGCAAAAAACTGTGGTACTGAATTGCAAGTGCCCTGGAAACTCCCAGTTTTCTGTTTCAATTGAAAAACTGGAGTGGACCTTTAATTAACTAACCCACTTCTATCTGCGTTTCAATTTTCAAGCACCCAAGGAGCTTGGTAACAGAAGATAGGAAGTTCAGTCAAAGGCAAACAGCAGCAAGAGACAGCGATGCATTTAACGGGTAACACTGTCAGAGTTAAACTTTTAACTAGTGAAAAAGGAACACCATTTTGCACCAGTACATCCCCTCATGTGTATTTTGAGAAGCCTCCTCCTTCCTGGGTGCTGCTGCTGCTGCTGCTGCTGGCAGGAGGTGTTTAGGAGGGATTGCTCAGCTGCACTTGGAAAAGTAGCAGTGCACTTACTGGCCAGATAGCCGTGTCCACCACAGGCCTCGCGACATTCTTGAATCCCTTGCTGGGCAAGCCAGGAGGAGAGTGGCTTGCCCGACGTAGACAAGGCATGGATCTCACGCCCCAGCTCAACCTTGTGAAAGAAGAAGGAAAAGCACAGTGGTCACCATTACAGCCCCCTCCCACTTCAGGCATATCCCCGCTGCAAGATGATGGCCTGTCCAGCAGCCCCTAACTGGGGAAAGGCACATGCAATGGAAGAACCGGACAAAACAAAAAACCTTCTCAGAGTTTCCTGCCTTGTAGCCTGTAACACGCACGTTCAGACTGAATTGATCTGCGTGTCTATTTAGCAAGTGTTCTATGGTCCAAAAGGAATTCCTGGGAATCTGATGGCATTCTTAAATGTCTAGATACCACACAAAAATGAAGGTCAAGACAGCCTTGGCTACGTGCTCATAATCTAAGTCTCTCAAAGAATGCCGGCCTGAGGAGCCCCTTTTCTGAGCGGAAAGGGGATGGGTACCACACAGCAAACCATCTTCTTTGCACTGATTATCCGAGGCTACAAGATGTGCCCCAGGCTCTTCTTTCTGAGGGGAACGTGCCCCAAATTTCTCTCTCCCAGCCACGCTCCTGCCTCCGTGACGTTTTGCCGCCCCTGTGGCCAGAAGCAGGGTCAGCAGGGACATCAAGGGATGCTGAGGCCCTGCTGTCTCCGATCCTCCAGGGAAGTCACCCAAGGGTGTTTGCTTTGAGGAGTCTCCCCACGAGGCCTCATGCAAGCTGCCGGAAGTAACCAAATTTCAAGGGGGAGCAAAGAACAAGACTCATAAAGGACAATTCAAATTCTGAACCTGAAGAGGAAAAAACCTTACACGATTCAGAACAGTTTCCAGGAGTGTGATCTGGCTAATTTGCCAGACTTCCTTGTAGGATGGGAGACAGGAAGAAAGGTTCTGGTTTTGGCAGGACGTGGTGGGCAGCGCGCTAGAAGGACAACGGGGCAAAGGTCCAGGCCCACAGAAGGCAATGGGCAATGCCAGCCTGGGAAGGCCAGGGACTGCATGGGAGATGGGGCGCTGCTCCACACCTGAAGAGTGAGCAGGAGGAGCAGGATCCAGCCCTGCTCCTTGCTGCTTGGCTGGCCCGTTTCCCTTCCCTGCTCAGGAGCAGCTGCACCCTAATGGGATCAAGGAGAAAGGCGAGGAGAAGAAACAGAATAAAAGAGAACCAAACACCAATCTCCAAATAAGTTAAGAAAGCAATCTTAAAGGGGGATTGGAACAAAAATGACAGCTAACGGTCGAAGGGCCCCTCACTCATCCTGAGCTCCCATGTGCATAAGGAACCGATTAGCACAGCTGCAGAGAAGCTGGATTAAACAAATAAGGAATCTGCATGCCTAGTCTTGCTATATGGATAATCTATTTTTAGCTACTTTCAGATGTCTCGCCTGTATCTAACAGTTTCTGAAGGAGAGGAGGGGAGAAACAGTGAGGATGGATCAGTTCTTGAATCCTGGGAAAGAATCTTCAATTTTAGGAATAAAGGACAGGTCAGGATAGAGATTTATGTTAACATATGATTTTCATCTGGATTTTAATTGCATTAATGCTGCCTTGTTTATATGCTGCATTTTCTTTACAGTTTTATACCACCCTGGCTGTCAAAGAAGAAAGGGGCAAAAATTCAATCCCTGATGGAGAAGGCTGAAGTAATCACTGATTTTAGAAGAGAAGGCAGTTTCAGGAGGGGCAGTGGTGCTTCACAAGAAGTCTTAAGGAGACACACTCTTTTGAAAATGGAATGAAATCCCCCCAAAATGGAGGCTCAGCACGGAATAGTGTCATTATCTGCCGTTGTAATGGGTTCAGTTTAATCCATTACAGAGACTAAAACAATTATTAGGGCCACATGTAAATTTACAGACCTTGTAAATTTATCCAGAGCTTAAAATAGAATTTTAAAAACATATAAACTTCGTGTGCAGCCTATAACCCTGAACAATCCCTAAAGCTGTAACATTATGTAACAAGCTAAAATACAAGGGTACAGAAGATTTTCAAAAGACATCTATTACTTCTGAAAAGCAAACCTTTGTTCTGTTTCCATTCTGGGGTGGGACTATGGTTTGGAAAGATCATCAGCATGCATTTGGCATAATTTCAGCTTCTGAGCATATGCAGAAAGCATTCATCCCCCTACACCAGTATAGCTGGTGTTTCTGTCTCTCGTTTCTACCTGCACTCACAACTGCCAGAGTAAATGGTCAATAGCCGTTCTGTAATGATGAGCTGGACCATAAGGAAGGCCGAGCGCCGAAGAACTGACGCCTTTGAACTGTGGTGCTGGAGAAGACTCTTAAGAGTCCCCTGGACTGCTAGGAGGTCAAACCAGTCAATCCTAAAGGAAATCAACCCTGATTGCTCATTGGAAGGACTGATAATGAAGCTCAAGCTCAGATACTTTGGTCACCTAATGCGAAGAGAGGAGTCTTTGGAAAAGACCTTGATGCTGGGAAAGATTGAAGGCAAAAGGAGAAGAGGACAGCAGAGGATGAGATGGTTAGATAGCATCACTGAAGCAATGAGCATGAAACTGAGCCAACTCAGGGAGGCAGTGAAGGACAGGAAGGCCTGGTGCGATATGGTTCATGGGGTCACGAAGAGTCGGACACGACTTAACAATTGAACAAACGATGGGCTACAAGGCATAAACAATAGTTAGTCTGTGGTCTGTTACAGACACATGGAGGGAAAATCAAGCGTTCTGGGGATCATTTCCCCATTGAAGTTAACTGCTTCCAGCGCTTGGGAAGGTCCAAAGAGAGCATTCCAAAAGCACATGCAGCCAAATGACCTGGGTGATGGATCAGCATGGCTGCTTCACAGACTGCTGGTAAGAAGCCAAGATGTAAAACTGGAAGAGGAAGAGGCAGGAAGGGGGAGTGTGAGCCGCAGGGCTGGGCTTGGTCAGCTAAGACTCACCCTGCTGGGGCAGTGTGGGTGCAGGTAACCCAAGAGGGCGTCTGCCCTCTTGCTCCAGACTGGAGTCCAGTTTTTAGTGCCAATCTCCCCCCTATTTATGCAAATAGATTGGGTTTTTTTTGTAAAAAAAAATCCCTAAAAAACAGCTGGACAGAGCTGCAGAAAAAGTAAAGTATAAATAAAATATTGATTGTTATAATACACACACGTTTGTAAATCTGAGGAGAGATGCAAACATTATAAACCTATGCATTCAATATTTCCATTCAAAATGAATGGAATATTTGTACAGATGAGGGAAGACTTTATTAATATCAATGGTGACTACATATCAATGGATTTCTCCTTCATGTCCTTCAAATCATTGTGATTACATTAGTTTTTGCCCAAAGCAATTTCCACACTTTCAACGCAATGCCCCCCTAGAGATTATTTTTGTAGTCATCTCTGGGTGATTTGCTAAAATAAGACATAACATGAACTTTGAGCCATGGGAAAAAACAACAACACTGTAATCTATCAAGTTCATTGCACAAACCATCCTTCCAAAGTGCCAGAGTTTCAAAAGAGTCTTTTGTGACAGCAGAACACTTTTTTAGAAGATTCTCCTACCTGCTGGGAACTCTTGTCCTTCATCAAGAGCCCTATGTGGAATTCAATGGAATTAATGAACAGCGTTCTGGAGAAATAGTCCAAGACGTACGTTGCAGCTAAGTAAGGAAGTAAGCGCCACTGCTGGAATTCAAATAACATTTGAATTATGAATTAAGCTGTGAGGGTCACATCATTTCAAGAATACATTTCATCACGAGTATAAATTCTGTAAGCAGAAACTTTCAGAACTCTCGACGCTGCCTAAAATCCTACAGATTCCTATCACCTTCTGCTCCTGCCCATCCCAAGTTTGCATGTTACTTTAGGTTCTTCCAAGTCAGTGATCTGGTTTAGTAAATAGAAGTCTGGTTTACAAATAAAAACATATCACTAAAATGAATCAGACAATAATTCTGTACGTATCTATGTCAAGACCAAAAGGTATCTTATACACGTGCGTTATCTTTCAAATTAATCTTTTAAATTAAATATGGGGCAGTAATGTGTGTGAACAGACCCAGAAACACAGGCAAGGACACACATCTCTACTAATTCCCAATTACCGCTCGCCGTTGCTGTCTACTGATCCCCAGTTCTCAGCTGTTCATTGCTTCTGCTCACAAAAGAGCTGTTCTCCTTAAAGCCAAGACACAGAGTTTTGCAAAGCAACAGGGAATACCGGCCAGAAGGAAGCTACCGTGAGACCCTCCCATTGTAAGAGCCAGATTTTACTTTGAGCAAGATCCTTGCCTGGCTGAATTAACTATTTCAAAGAGGTTGCTGTTACCTGCATTTGGTATTCCAGAACGGGTATCTCTTCATCGTCTGTCGGCCCAAACTGGCGTCGGGTGGCCGAGAAGCGAATGGCTATGGATATGGCCAGCTTCAAATTGACCACAGACATAGCAATGATCATAACTCTCCCATTGGACAACGTTCCCAGGGAAGCCCCCAGGCGCTGCTTGTGATCCTGGGGAAACACAACAGTCCCAAGAGGAAGACTTCACACCAGTGTTTAACGTTATGGGATATTTTAAGGTCCTCCCATACTATAGCAACTGCTGAAAATCATCCAGAAAATGGCATATGAGGAAGAACCAAATAGAAAGGAATCGAGCTTTAATATAATTAAGATTCCTGATATTAATTAAGCACAGTTCCTACCTTGAACGCACTTGTGTAATTCCCCTCAGCAGTCACATCTCCAGTTCGGTTCAGTAAATTCTCTTTGGGTATCCTCACGTGGTGGAACATAGCAAACCTGGCAGTTTCAAGAGAAGGTTGAATGGGGGCTCTCGGGCTCAGAATACAGACATGGAAACCCTCAGCCAGAACAGCACATTCTCCGCCCCCCCAAAGCATGATGGTATATAGAACTGCTGCTCTCACCCATCTTGAGGCCTGCAAGGCTGCTCCTAGCTCTGGGGCAGGATTTCTCCCCCTCTCCCCTGCTGGGACACAGCAAGGCAGCCTGGTAGCTCTGCAACTCAACAGCTTGCTGGGAATCGACTACGAGGCTGCCTTCATCTCCTGCTGGAGGGAGCAATCCGAGCGATGCTAAAGGGAGTCTCTGGAGTCAAGCTGACTACCTGGGGAATCAGGCTGAGGACAGCAATGTTGCAGCACCAGCCCCAACAACCCTCTCTCTCTGTCACAACTCCCACACACCCAAAGGGCAGAGCTTGCACCACAATGCTGCTTCCCCCCCTCTAGCCAAAGCAAGGAGACCTTGCAGACGCCGCTGCTTGGTACACAATCCCACACAGCTTTCCGGAAGCAGCTTGCCCTGGACGGCTTTCAACTTGGCAGCCCAGCCCACAGCTCTGAAATCCCCGGAGGTCTCCCATCCAGAGACTGACCTGTCCAGCTTCCAAGTCCAGACAACACTGGCCAGATGGTGCCCTTTGCTGAGACTACGGAATGTATAAACCTAATAGGTTTAAAAGAAATATTCTTGTATATTCAGATTATATTCAGGCTTACTGGGAAAGCTGTTTCAACTCCAGTAAGCCTTGGACTCTAACATTCCTGAATTTATTTATTGATTGGTTGACTGACTGGGTGACTTCGAGTCAGTGCTGACTCCTGGAGATTGCCCAGACCAGTCCCTGCAGTTTTCTTGGCAAGATTTTTCAGGAGTGGCTTGCCCTTGCCTCCTTCCTAGGGCTGAGAGGGAGGGACTGGCCCACGGCCACCCCGCTGGCTTCGTGCCTCAGGCAGGACTAGAACTCACAGTCTCCCCGTTTCTAGCCTGATGCCTCAGCCTTAACCCTAACCCTGAATGGAAAGAGTGATTTTATGGTGTCCGAGAAGGTCTTCGGGTGGATACTTACCCATTATCCAAACCATTCTGCCCAAGCTTCCTGCCTATGTCACCAACCAACACACCTGGCATTGAAAGCAGGGTTTTTGGATCTCGAATCTGTAAGCATGGAAAATTCAAATCAGTGAATACATTTATGGGAACCATTTTGTTTAGGTTAAGATGCTGCAGCTGTACTGTTTACGGTCATCAGTATCATCTGCTGAGGCTTAACAGTAAGCAATCAACCAAGAAAAGCTATGCAAAGAAGCTCACTGTGGAAGCAGCTCTCCCGGTCCTTGGAAACACAGAAACAAGAGGAAATGAGTTGGGAAGGGTCCACTGGGACCACCACAGCCTGGGGCTCTCATCCTGCAGGAGGACTTTCGCCAGGGTGACAAGGTATTCCCATTTTTCCACACAATATGAGAGAAATGTCACTTTCCACCAAAAGGGCAGCCTCCCCTGCCTGGGCTAACCATCACCATGGCAAACCAGTCCCTGCTGTGGAGCAGCAGAGCTGCTCTTCTTCATGGGCCCTGTCTAGACCCCAAACAACAGCCCCGCGTGGCTTTGGCCCAGGTCTGCTCAAAATAGAATCTGTCTCCTCAGTGCAAGGAAGTCAGGAAGGGATGCCACCCAGGACAGAAGAAAGCAGGCCTTTTCCACAGCTGCCAGCTTGCTATGTGAGACGTAGACTCGTTCCTTTCCTTCAGGAACAGGACAAGCCATCCAGGTGAGGCTGTTGAGGGGCTTCCCCAATGCCCAGAGGCTGTGAGAGTCTGGCTGGGGAAGAAGCAGCTTCGCCTCAACCCTGGCAAGAGTGCGTGGCTTAAGCCCTGGATCTAGTGGTTCTCCACTGCTGCCTCTAAGGGGGGTTACGCTCCTCCAGGCAGAGTTGGTGCGCAATACAGGGGTTCTCTTGGACTCACAGCTCTTGCCTGAGAAGCTGGTGACAGTTGTGGACAGGAGAGCTTTTGCACAAATACATCTATGCGCCAGTTGTGCCCATTCCTAGATCGGGAGGCGGTACTCACAGCCACTCGCGCCCTAGTCACCTCTCGACTAGACTCTTGCAATGCTGCCTACGTGGGGCTGCCCTTGAAGAGCGCTTGGAAGCTTCAGCTAGTCCAGAACGCAGACGCACATGCAGTTTTGGGTGCACACTGTACACTCGTGTGACATGGCTGCTATGTGAACTGCATTGCTTCCAGGTGCAATTCAAGGTGCTGGTTGTTACCTTTAAAGCTCTATACAGAATGGGGCTAATGTCAGCCTTACCAGAGAGACCAGCCAGGAAAAGCCCCCAGATGAACTAATTCTACTTTATTGTAAGGCTACATTAACAGAATCTTGCGAGTCTGAAAGTACAGTTCTCCCCACATCTCCTTTACCCCCCAAGAAACTAGGGAGGATCCCTTCTGAGCCTCTTGCCCTGCCCATTATCCAGCTGCGGACCATGCTGTCTCTTATCTGACCATTCCCTAGGCAGCATCTCTGGGCCCAGGCTCCCAAGGACATTCCCACATCCCATTCCTTCCCAAAGCCACAAGTCCCATAACTGCAAGCCACACCTCTCCTTCCTTCCCTAAAGCCGGCATTTCCATTCTTGTGAGACCTGGGAAAGACCAGAAGGTTTCCGAAGGATCATGAGAATGGGACAGAAGTTATGGGACGCTTCAGGAAAGAATAGGCCAATGGGAAGCCAGCTTTAAGGAAGAAATGAGAGGCGTGGCTCAGGGAATGGCGCGAGGCGGCAAAGGCCAGTGATGTGGGGTGTGAGGCAGCATTTCTCAGTGACAGCGGTGGTGCTGGGGCTGAAGTCAAGGCCTGGGGGCGGTGGCAGCTGGCCGAGACTGCTGAAGGCCTCAGACCTCTACTTCAGCCCCCGGCTTGGCGCTGCCGCCACGAGGTGCTGCTGTGCAGGGTGGCCAAAAGGGCATAGATGGGGGAGATAGGTGGGTTGGGGGAGCTGCAGCGCCCCTGCAGTTAAGTGCAGGCAGGCTGCCAAGCGGCCGAATTTTGATGATGTGACTGCGGGGGCACTGCAACTGCCATATCTTTGGGCACAGGTTGTAAGTCCATTTTTTCAGCACCATCATAATTTTGGTCGTTAAGTGAGGACTACCTGTCTGTGATTTGTGGTTGCTGAAATTTTACTGGGCTTCAGTTTGGGTCCCTTTGGTTATAATGGAAGGTTCGGGTTTTTTATTTTCTTTGCCACCCAGAGTTTCTTTGAACAGATGAACAGCCATATATATTGGATAAACAAACAAACAGTATGCCTTTTGGCTCCAATATTTTGCCAGCCATTTTTAATTTTAAGTCATTCAACTAATGGTATTTTGCTGTATTTTTTTTTTAATTGCTTTTATCATTTTCAAATCAATACGTCTACCCCATATTTCTTTCAGAAGTACAAGGAAGCCTCTCCTTTAATTTTATCCTGACAAGAATCCTGTAAGGTAGGTTGGCCTGGGAGGGAACAACTGTTAAACTCATCCAGTTCACTTTCAGGGCTGGGGGTGAACTTGAACCTGGGTCGATCTGAGTCACCCAGAATCCACCAGATGGCCATAAATGTGTGGCCATAAATCCTGAAATTATAGATGAACAATCCATTAAACCTGGGTCTCGCCTGTCCTAGGGCAACAATTTACCGCCCTGGCTCTCCTTGGCTTCAGCGACAACCAAAGCAGGTTTATATAGCAAGCAATGAAGACATTTCGATGTTTGCATTTTCTAATCACATCAAGAGAGTCAGTTTGGCGTCATGGTTAAGGCACCAGGCTAGAAACCAGGAAACCATGAGTCCTGTTTTAGGTATGAAGCCAGCCGGGTGACCTTGGGCCAGTCCCTCCCTCTTAGCCCTAGGAAGGAGGCAAGGGCAAACCACTTCCGAAATCTTGCCAAGAAAACTGCAGGGACTCATCCAGGTGGTTGCCAGGAGTCATCACTGACTCAAAGGCACAAAAAGCAAAGCAAAGCAAAACAAAACAAAACACCCCACATCAAACCTAAGATCTCTCTATAACAATTCCACGAAACGGGATATTATGGTACGCCAATGGTACGTATCTCCACATAAAGAGTAAGGAAACCTGCCTACTTCCAAAATCCTGGAAAGCAAGAACATCTGCTCTCACCTGCACCACAAACGAATGCAATCCGTGGCACTGGCCATCTGGAGTATAGAGCTGGGCGTAGACCACGGCGTGAGTGGCATTCTTCCCCATGTTGCCGACCCAAAACTTGGCAGCTTCAAAGTCAGGTGAATGAAGAATAAATTCCTGCACAGTTGGTAAAAGACCTTTCACATTAGACAGGAAAGACACCAATTGTCTGGCTCTATTTTATACTAGCACTGTTAGACTGAAACACAACAGGAAATACTTATACAGGAAATTTCACAACCAGCTTTGCCGGCCGTCAAAGCCCGAATCTAAATTCTTCCAGCGGAGAGATAATGTGTAAATTATTTAAATGATACAATTTATTTGCGCTGCCGTAATTATGTGATTTGCCAGATTCTGGGGAAAAACTGATACCTCCACTAACCAGTTAGTCCATTCAAACACAGTTTCACCGTACAATGTATTATTTTAATACAATTAAAAACTAAGCGTTAGAGGCAACCGCTGGTGGATAATCTAACCTGTGTGGCTGGGTCGTATCTAGCAACAGTTCGGATATTCTTGGTGTTGCTGCCATGGCTTATTTCCGTCAGCGCAAAACATCCAAAAACCTACGGCCAAGGGACATAAAAGAGATCTTAATCCGTGGAAACAAAACCATCTAGGAACAGAAGCATTTTTGTGCTACGAAGCCTAAACAAGGGAAGAGCTGTCCCGTGTTTCCACCGATCCAGTGACTCAGGGCTAAGCGGTGGCTGCCCGATGTTCAGCGGATCTATTCTTGGCAGTCTTCCCGCAATCAAAGCTCCGTCTGCTTTTTCATGCCATTGCTGGCAGAGCTTTGATTGCACCATCGCAGCCACCATCGTGAAGACTCCCTTTAGGAAATTCCTACGCAACCAGGAAATCCACCCAACGGCTTACATCAGCCTGCTCTCTCCTGGGGCTTAAATGGGACAAGAGAAACAAGCACTCTAAGGCCAAGTCCAAGACAAGGATCAAACAGAAGGTCATTTCAGCAAGTAACAAAAGACGTCTGAGAAACCATGCCAGTAGAGAGCCTGACCGCTTCTTGCTAGCTCCTCCTGCCAGGGGCTGTAGCTGACAATTTGAGATGGTTCAGACAGTAACTTATGATTGATAAACCAGGAAATCTTGCTCACTTCCAGCCATGTTCTGCTCTGGGTTTGCCAGGAGAGAAACCGGCCAGAACCCTGGATTTATACACCACCGTCAAATACATCCAGAGCCGTCTAGCTTTATTAGCTGAAGGACCTGGCCAGAGGAGCTGGCTGGGGGATCTAACGGCAGGCACTGCATCTGCAGGAAACCATGGGTGCTGTGAAATTCTGGTCTATGGTGGCACACGAAGGCTCCTAGTAGACGAAGGGCAGAGAGAAACAAAGTGAAGGAAAACGTTTCTCACAGATAAACTCTGTCCACTGTGCATGGAGGCTTTTCAAGGAGAGCAGCATTTCAAGAGGCTCAGTTTAGATATCCCATGTCTGAACAGCTACGGGACTAAGTACAGCTCTTCAGCAGAAAGATCCTTATCTACATCCCGGGAGGTCACCACTTCCCTGGAGAGAGGGTGCATGTTTTCTCAACTGGTGCAGTTCTGCTTTGTGACGAAGAACCCCTGGGCTCAAAGGTGGAACCCAGTCTGTCTGGGTCCCTGAGCTGCCTTGGACCTTCCACGGAAAGACCTGACGTTGGTTATTCAGCTAACGTGCACAATAGATTGAAATCAAAAGAGAAGACAAAATGATGCAAGAGAATATTAATCGGTGAAGGCCTTGCAGAGTTTCCCAGTACTAACAAAGTAAAACTTAAAAAGAAAAAGGGAGGAACTTCCTATTTTACAGAAGATTTCTATTATTATTATTATTTCTTATGAAAGTAATCTTTTTTTAAAGTGATGTCAATAACTTCAACTTTCAAACAATATAAAAGAAGTACCTCCATATTTTCGACTTGTTTAAGAATTTTTTCATGTCTTTCAGATCCTGTACTCTCAATGGTACTTCTGAACACCTATGACATTAAAGCAAGACGTTGCTTTAAACAGAAGCCAAAGAACTAAAAAAAGGCAATTAAGAATTATGAAATCAGAAAAGTTTAAATGTAAAGATGTTGCACTACTTGCTGCTCAAGTAAAAAACAGAAAAGCTTTCCTTCCAGGCAAGACAGTTCCTTTAGAACAAAATGGCTCTAGATCAAATTAGATTATTCTGCAAGAAAAAAAAACCTCAAGAAAGTCAAGAAACTTCCTACAGGAAACATAAGGGAGTAAAATAAATTATGGAAATTGCATTTTGCTCTGTGCATTGAACAAGCAATTGGGCCAGACCATTCTGGGTGGAGCTGCAGTCCAGCTACGCTAAAACCCAGCCCACTGAGTTGGGGGCTTCCGCTGAGCCACGTTCAGAGGAACCTTGTAGGTGGGCAGGACAAGCTGGGTGCACCCAGCTCCTCCCTCCTGCTCATCCCCACCTCTTCCTTCCCCTTCACTGCCAAACCCTCCCCTTTGTCTTCCAGCTGGCTAGGGAATTCTGGGAGTTGGAATCCACACATCTTAAAGTGGCTGAGGTGGAGAAGCCCTGCTTTACAGGATCTTCTACACGGAGGCCTGCCCCACAGAGAAGCCCAGATATCACCTGTTCACTGCCCTGAGCATGTCAGCAGCCTTTGCTTTTTTGTTCTTGGCTGCAGAGCTTTTCCCACCATTCCCTCTCTTTCCCTCTCAGCTTGGCATGTATCGCATCTCACAAAAACTAATTTTAGCACTTACGCCTAAAGCAGAGAGTGCTGCTTAAGCTTTCCAAACAGAATAATGGCTCTGAGTTAGCACTTTAGGTAGTTTACGCACTGCTGTATTTAGACGAGAACAAGAGAATGCTCTACCTTGATGGCCTTCCGCTGGCAACTCCACACGCTTGTGCAACCAAGTTAATGATTATGATAAAAAGAAAATGTCAGGTCATCCATCGCTATGTGGAAGAGCGCCCCAGAGAAGTTTCTCGGAAACAAAACACAAGGACTGGCCCTGTGGCTCTAGCCTGTCAGTACAGTGACAACAATGTTCACCTACCTGGGAATTGAGCAAGTACTTGGTCCCGAGAGACCAATCGTACATCCCCAGGCAGCTGATCAGCACTACCACTTTCAAGGGTTTTTCAAGAATCTCCTCCAAACTTAGAAAATCATATTCGAAAAGCTTCCGACAGCGAAGAAAGGTCAGCTCCCGGTACTTCTCAAGCGACAATTCTTCTCCAGGAACACGAGCAAACAGAGGGTCATTTTCAAGTGCTGAGAATATTTTGTGCTTCATGAACAAAAATTCAGAATGCTTAAGTCAGTTCGAACTTCCCACTGTAAGCAACATATACTTACTTAACACAAATAATGCAAGAGCGTATGAACAAAAGCACATAAAGTATCAGCTGAAAATACTGCCCCAAGACAGCACTTATGAATAAACAAGGCAATGCCCAAGTTTTGCCCGAAAGCTGTGAGAAATCCAGATCGCCTACGCTTCCGGTGTTCACCCCAGTGCCTGCTCTTGCCTTTCTCCTTCTCCTGCAACTTGGTTTTCTGCTTGTAAATCTAAAGGCAGGACTGGTATCCATATGCTAGTTTGGGAGCCTCTAGGGTGAAACAGGAGGGTGAACGTTCTTCAAATAATACTCAAAGGAATAATTTGTGTCACAGCACCTTCCACGTTCTTAAAAGTGTGTATTTGGTAACAAAATATTGCATTCATTTCTTTTTTTCCGTGGGCGGGGACTCTTTTTCCTCATCACCAACATTTCTGGAAATGGGGAGTTCTTGGTGCGCTCTGAGCTTGGCTGTTCGCTCACAAACATTTTGCTACCCAAGTAGGGCATAGTTTATATGTAAACAGGCAGCAAAGTTCACGCTCACTCACACCGATGATACTACCTAGTTGGGTAATGAAGCATCTGCAAGCAAATAACCAAGCTCAGAGAGCAGTAAGAGCTCCACAGGTCAACCCTGAGCTACAGAGATTCTATTTCTGGAAATGTTACAAACAAAGCATAAAGCTGGACTGAAACCCTTGCAATGAGGAACTCTGGATATACAAAAAGCCTTTCATCACTATTATTCTAACCTGTATAAAGGAAGTGACATCTCTCTGGAGGAAATAGATGAATGTCTAAAGAAACAAAATTTATCGAGGATCAGAGAAGAACAGACACAGATTATGAATGGATCTATAACAATAAGGAAAGTTTCTGAAGCTATAAAAAAGATTAAACCAGGAAAGGTGCCTGGACCAGATGGATTATCAGGTTCTTATTATAAATGGAACCTTTACAGACTACTATGAATTCTATCTTACAGGGAGGAAAGAGGCCAGAGGGTTGGAAAGAGGCCAATATAGTATTAAAGCCTAAAGAGGGACAAGATTTGACTTCAACAAGGGACTATAGCTCTGTTTAGCGTACGGAGCTTTGCAGGCTGCCTTGAACAGCTTCGTGCTGAAATCCAAGCAGGATTTTGGTGGCTGCTTGAAAATGCCCGGTGCCAACATCCTGCTTGGATTTCAGCACAGTGTTTTCAGGCAGTCCTCAGAGATGAGAGGGAGTCCTCTCGGCGGGCGGCAGCAGCTCATGGCCTTCCCTGCCGGCTTCCCCACTGACTTTCCTGAGAGGTGGCAGGGAAGATTGCAGATGGTGATCACATGATCGCAGGGCGCTTGGCAACCGGTCGTAAGGGCAAACCGACTGCCCAGGGCCCAACTGGCCATAACTTTCAGTCAGGTTGTGAGTCCCTTCGTTCAGCGCCATTGTAACTTCGGTAGTTGAACGAATGGTCGTTAAGCGAGGACTACCTGTACACAAACTGATTCGGAGGATTTTAAAGATTGATATACAATTGAGACCAGAGGCTTTTATTCTGGGACTGATGGACACCAGTTGCAAAAAAGTTATAGAACTTTGTTTTTGTATATGATAACTGCAGCAAGATTAATTATTATTATTGTACTATTGTATAAGATTATTGTATGATTGATAAGATGAAAAGATTTGGCATTACTCACAATGGAGGAATGGTTGGTGAAGGTGATGGAACTTGCTGAGATGGCTAAACTGACTTCTTTGATCAGAGAAAAAACAATACCTATGTTTATTGCTGACTTGGAAACCCCTTATGGACTTTTTGCATAAAACAGAAAAAAAATGAATTTATGATTATGGTTTGGTGATTACACAGGACAGATTATAGGAAGAAGAGAGTTATATTGTAACCACAGAGTAAGACGTAAATTTATAATTGTACTTATAACTGCTGTAAAAAAGATTGGAAGCCACCTCTTTGTATCTTTTTTCTTTCTTTTCTCTTTCTCTTTCTCTTTTACTTTTTTCCTTTCTTGCACTTTTAGCTTTCTCTTTGCTTTCTTATTTTCTTTTTCTTATTTTATATTAGTTTGTATTAGTTTTTATCTTCCTTTTTAAAAATCTTTAATAAAATTTTATATCTATCCATCTATCAATTCAGGTTCTCTTGTCTCGTCTACCTGTGGTTACGTAGTAGCCCACTTATCATCAGATTGTCCTGGTTCCCCAACATCCGACGTGGACCTTGTTAATCCGGGCGACATCCAAGCCAGCATGACTCTCTTAATTTGTATCAATCTCATATTTGAGCTAGGCAGGTGAAGCGTTAAGGGGTCTTTGTCCAAGGACTCCTACTGGTAAGGTAGATACCAGCCAGGATGTCAACCCCAGTCTCCCGTGTCAAAGGCAGTGCTCTAACCACTACGCTATCCGGTCGCTCACTAGTAGACAAGGACCAGAAGACAGCGGTGGTGATCGATGCAGCGGTGCCAAGTGACAGCAAGATCAGGGAGGAGGAGCATGAGAAGCTGGAGAAGGGTCAGGTCTGAAGGAGGAACTAGAGAGGATGTGGAAAGTCAAGGCCAAAGTGGTCCCAGCAGTGGTAGGAGCACTCGGGGCTGTGACTCCAACAGATCCCAGGAGCAACATCGGAGATCTCTGTCCAGAAGAGCACAGGGCCAGGAACAGCCAAGATCCTGTGCAGAACCCTCCAACTCCCAGGCCTCTGGCAGAGGACCTGAGATTGAGGAAGACACAGACCACCCAGAGGGGTGAGAGGGTTTTTTTTTTTTACACACACACACGCACGAAAAAGAAAATCAATCAGTGGTCCAGCCTTTAGAAACTATCAAGACGGTTCTACTCATGAGAGAAGCCTCTTGGTCTCTTTTTGAACAACCAACATTTCCTGACATGGGGCACCCATGGGGACTACAATCATTTCACGGAACAGGCCGGGCTTCCTTCCTAGTCCTGCTGATCCTCACCTTAAAACGGATCAGGTCTTCCTCCTCAATGAAGAGGGCCAACTCCTTCCACCTGAAGGATGCCTTCTTCCGGTATGCACAAAGTGGCCCTTTGGGGAGGTCTGGGAGCAGTGAGGGGTTCAAGGAGCCAGATGCGTCCAGTTCCCCAACTGGGGCCATCTTGATATGAAATATTCACCCTGGAAATGGAACTGAAGTTATTGGAAGGATTTCACAAAGGCTTTGGGGGAAGACAGACAAATATAGACTGTTGCCTCATTTAACATCAAGAACTATTCAGAACTTAGGAGAAAAGCAACGAGATAATCCTCCCCAGGGAGTCCCCAGTTTCCCAAGGTCTGTCCTTGAGCCAAATTGGAATGGGAGCCAGAAGAGTTATTATTGCATAACGCTGCATAAGGAGCACCGTTTATTTAACTCGACTTTTGCCACGGCAGGCTCTTTTCTTAACTACGCGCTGCCTGTAACCCGGGAGTTCTTAACCTGAGGACTAGGCGCTTCTGGTTTAAGGTGAGCATCACCTTCCATAGACGTTGGAGAGGTGGATTTTCTCAGACGTTTCTGGGAAACGTTCATATGCAATTACACTGAGCTTCTTTTATGAGATTTGCACATTAAAGAAACTAATAAAGAAAAAACCAGTTTGGTCTCGCGGGGAAGGCCCCGGGCCAGAAACCAGGAGGCGGCGAGTTCGAGTCCCGCCTGAGGCAGGAATGCCGGCTGGGCGACTCGGGGCCAGTCCCGCCCCCTCAGCCCTCACAGGGCTGTTGCTGTGGGGAAAGGAGGGGGGGGGAGGAGGAGGAGGAGGAGGAGGAAGGCGTGTTAGGTACCTTCGCCGCCTTGAGTCGTTTATAAAAATAGGAAACTGGGATGAGAAAATCTAAAACAAAGCCTTTGGTATGCGGGAAAAAGATCCCCCCCCCGGAAGGCCGGGAAGCAGAAGGCCGTCGCGTGCCGCGGGGCCCGTCCGTGGGGCGCGCGGCGGCCGGGAAGTGGCTTCGGCGACGGGCGGGCCCCGCGGCTCGGCCCGGGCTGCCTGGGGCCCTCAGCCAAGGCGGGCGGCGCGGAGCACGGAGGGGCCGGGGCCAGGGCGGGGGATCCCGCCAGGCCGCGCCGGGGCCCGGAGGCGCCCCGAGGCGGCCCCGAGAGCGGCGACCCGGAGCGCCCTTCGCCCGGGGGGGACGGCGGGTCCGCGCGAGGAGGCAGCGGCCCGGCTCCCGGCTCCGTCCGGGCTCGCCCTGCACCACGGAGACGCAGGACCGCGACCTCGAGGGCGCCCTCCCGCCGCCTCGGCCGCACGGAGGCCGCAAGGGGCGCGGCGGGGGTACCTGCGGCGGCGGCGGCTGCTCCTGCTGCTGCTGCTCCTGCTGCGCGCGCGCGGCGGCCTTCGCGAGGCGGCGTGGGAGGGCCCGGCCCGGCCGCCGTCCTCCCGGCGCCCACTGCGCCGGCGCTGGTGGGCCGGGCGGAGGCCGGGCGGAGGCCGGGCGGCCCCCTGCGCCATGGAGGCAGCGGGCACGGTGGCGCTCCGCGACCCGGCGCGGCGCTTGCCCGGCGGCTTCTGGGCGGCGGCGGGCGTGTGGCTGGAGCGGCCGCAGGTGGCCAACAAGCGGCTGAGCGGCGCCTGCGCGGAGCAGCCCCTACGCGTCCCCCGGCCGGGCGGCGGCGGCGGCGTCGCGGCGGGCCCGGCGGCGCGCGCCTGGGGGGCCTTCTGCGGCGGCGCGGGGTCCGCGGCGCGGGGTCTCGGGCTGGCGGGCCCCGCCGAGGCCCCACTGGAGCTGGTGCTGCGCTCGCTGCTGCCCCGCGGGCCGGCCGCCGCGCCCGTCCCGGAGCTGGTGGTGCAAGGTGGGTCCGGCGCCCGCCCAAGCCGCTCTTCCTTCCCGTCAGCTGCGCTCCCGGTAACTTCGGGATTCGTCCCTCTGGGCCAGGGTTCCTCAACCTTGGCGACGTGAAGAGGCGTGGACTTCAACTCCCAGAATTCTCCGGCCAGCAAGGGTTAGGGTTAGGGTTAGCAAGGCTGGCCGGGGAATTCTGGGAGTTGAAGTCGCCAAGGTTGAGGAACCCTGCTCTGGGCAACGGTTCGGAAGCGGTTTTCCGCGCCCTTTCTGAGGTATTCTTTCCGCTTCTCGCTCCAGTCCGCAGCCCTGGCATGGCCTGACCCTGCCAAGCCATATGCCAAGGAAATTAAATGCAGAGCTGGATGTATCTTAGACATCCTTTTTGTCGCTTTCCAAAAGACCTGTCGTGCAAAGAATAAAGCTTTACAATCTGCAACTATTTACAGATGCCTTTAATGGGTCGGTGACATTTTTGCCTTTGGAGCAAACCTGCGAAGGCCAGTACGAGGTGAAGGTTGGCAATATTTATCAGATTCGGCTTCGGCACATACAGGACGACGAATGGTGAGTGCCGGAAAGACGGTGCTCTGTCTTGAATGCTTCTGTCGTGTTACGAATGCATTTTAGAGAACGATTATTTTTTTGTTTCTGCTTATGTAGTCCAGTCGCGTCAAGCTTATCTCTTTAAATGTGGCGTCTTTCAAATTTAAATCTGCGTTAAGGTATAAATTAAGGAGGTTGCATCTGGCTTGGGAGTCACTTGCCTTAGTTTGATATGATTGCATTTTTGCACTACAGTCCACATGAGACTCTGTATGAAAAACTTCTTATAGATTCAGAAACGTTGAAATGTCAGATAGTCAAGTGCTGCCCATTTTATGAAAGTTAATTGGTGTAAGGATCTTAACTGTCATGGTGCACGTTCTGGTTATTCCTTTCCCATGACTATGGGTTTAGCCGTCTGCCTCAGTTTTTGATTAATCTTTTTGTTGCAGCAGGCGTTTACAGAAACTGTTGGGTAGAGCAGTTTTAATAAGCTGAGTTCACACATCTTACTGAGGCTGTTGGGTCAGTTTCAGTTTTATGCTACATACAAGTCCAAAGCTTAGTAAAGAAGCTGGTTTAGATTTTTTTAAAGCCGAGTTCAGGATTTGAGCAGTATTGATTTTATGGGGGGGGGGGTTGTGGTTATGCTTAGTAATTGGCATCTGCCCCGAGGTGATTGCAGCATGTCACTATGTGAAATGGGCAGCTATAAAAATGTGATTAATAAAAAAAAATGTGTGTATGCACAGTTTTAATTAGGAAAAGTCAGCAAGGAAAGCCTTCTAAGAATGCTGCAGGTGAGGCTAAGCCACGTGCTGTGCCCGAACTGCCTCTGCCTCTGATTCTTTTCTTTTTATTTGAGAAAGAAAATATTGCCCCTTTTTGTTATAGCCTAGTATAAACTAAAAGTAGAACCTTGCTTAATTGGCCTGGGGCACAATTAAATTAAGCTGTTCTATTACTGATCTGATTCTTGATTTTGCTCTTTTGTTTGTTTGAAGGACTGTGTCGGTGTTCCTGAACCCAGAAAAATATGTTTCTGATGGAATTGTATATCCTAAAGCAACATGGCTTGGAAGTGAATTGCTTTCTAAAGTGGTTAAATGGTCTACCGAGATCACAAAGAATGAATTTAAGAGTACACTCTCTCTTATTTCTTTGGCTAGATACACCAAGGTTTATCAGGATTTAAAGGAAAAATACAGAGAGATTGTCAAAGTAAGTAGAACTGCTAGATGATTTTTGTTTTGACATTTTTGAATTTAATATACCTGCAGAAAAGTTTATATTTGTTTCTATCTTAAATGGAAAGCTTAAGTTTTGTTCTTGTCTCTGGCTTAATTGAATAAGCAAATCAAACTGAAGGAGGCCTTGGGAACAGAAGAGGTTTCTTAGGCTGAGCCAGCCTTCATCTAATTTCATGGGAAGGTGTGTGGAGAATTCAGACACCCTAAAGCTGCCAGGGGGTGAGCAGGGAGAGGGGTCAATGAAAAAAAAAAGCTGGAATCAGAATTGAATTGGTCAGAGGAAAATACGAATTATGCTTGAAAAGCTTGAGATCTGCATATATGTGAGAATTCATCACTGTCAGGTGGGGAGGGTGCTTGTCTGTCTTGGTCATTAATCTGCTTGCAATGCAACATGGCCTGAAGTTGGGTCCTGATTTTCAAAGGAGCAGCCACAACCGAGTTCCTAAAAACGTTTCTGATTAACAGATGTTATTAAAAAACATAAGCTTTCATGAGCTGCAGCTTGCTTCATCAGATGTATGGCATGGCTAGATTGATGGAGAATTAAATTACGGGTTGGTTATGTAACTCATGTTACACATGAGACAGGTTGCAAGTATCTTATCAGTTAACAATTGTAATGTGTTAAAACCTGTTGCATTTGTTGAGATCTACTGACATGGCCTGAAACCTTTAAATTATGTGAGCTCATATTCATATTCGCCTCCATTACTATGTGAGCTCAGCAATCTCTTGCTCAGTTGTGCTGAGGAAGTTCCTTTTTTACCCAGGTCCTGAAGCTACTTTGAGATCTGTTAATGGAGGGTCCTGGAAGGTTGAAATGCTTTGTTCCCACAGTATATTGTCCATGCTTTGAGTCCTGATGCCAAACTTGTGTCCATTATTTCTGTTGTACAGTGTTTGCCCCATGTGTACTACAGGATGTAAAATCTGGAGGGGCACTGCTGGCAGATGATGGCATTGGTCCCATTAGAAGAAAAGCATGTGAAGGAGTCTCTAATCTTGTGTATGAAGTTGTTAGGGCCCGAGATGGTGCTGTTGGTGTAAATGATGAAAATGTCATCACAGTGAATCCCAAGTGAAACAGGGGTTTCAAGGAGTTAGAACTGAGGAAATACTGTTCTAAGCCAGCCCTGAAGATGTTAGCATATTGTGGAGCCATGCAAGTACCACGCTGTACAATTGATTCGCAGGTGCATGTTATGGCCAAAGGTGAAGTAGTTATGGGTGAGTACAAAGTCACAGAGTTTGGTGGCAAGGCACTGAGCAGGAAGAAACTGCTGTACCAAAAGCTCTTGTGTCAGGAAAACATATTTGGGGAAAATAGGTAGTTATTGTATTGATCCTCACCGCCCCCCCCCCCCACGATGGTTCCTGTTGCAAGAAATGTCAGCCGTGCATTATCTTGTCAGCATGGTCGAAAATAACTTCCTCATGTTTGGGGTTTTGTGCCCCTGACGCAGTGTTTGAATCTGCTTAGCCATGCAAGTAAAAAGACCCGGGTAGCATTGGGCAGAGCTTTGTGTTGTCCTAGGAATGCGTTCTGCATCAGTCTGTTGGCAGGGGTGAGCTTGCTTAAGGATTGTCATCTCACCCTCTTTAGGGAGGGTCTCCAGTCTGCTGGGGCGGCTATTTTGTGCGACTGAATATACGTTAGATGTGCATCTGCTGGATATTTGAAGTAACCGATTATGTTGAATATTTACAGTTAATCATTTTGTCTTATTTATCTGCAGGTTTGGCCTGAAGTAACAGATCCTGAAAAGTTTGTATACGAGGATGTTGCCATAGCTGCTTATCTACTGGTAGGTGGTGCTTAAAACCTAATTAAAAGTTTTACTCTGAAAGTATAAATTGCTCCAAAATGATAAACATCCTAAAATTGAACTATAAAGAATAGATTTTGCTGAAAGCGAAAACTTGACACTGTTTAAACTGGATGTACAAGATACATTTTGAGCACAATTCTGGCTGTAATTTTATCTAGGAGATTATGTATTTGTTTACAAGGGGTGGTTGGGTATTAGCTTTGAGTGTTTTGTTTACCTTGTTTATTCTTCACGAAAAAGATGCAGGGTACCAGAATAATCTTTTTCATGAAGAATAATGAAGAAGAAGAGCCATGGAGATGGCCTGGAAGAGAATGTTCTGAAGCCATTATAGGAATAGCCACAGCAGAAGCATTCCTTGAGCCCCAAGACAGGAGATAGTATTCAGAAGAGGCTCAGGCTGGCTCCTCCCTGACTCAGTGGGGGTATAGGAGGGAGGGGAGGGAAAACAGAAGCAGACACACAAGGTGCTATTACTGTAGCCTAACTTTCCTTTCTTGATCTGGTCTACCTCCTGTTGACTGTCAGTGAAGGCATCAGTCCATCATGGGTCTCTTTGAAGGCACCAAGAAGCTATAGCTGTTGAAGGTCCACCTGGATGGAGCCCAAAATTGACCTGAAATATCAAGGCCAAGAATGGATGCTAAATGCCAGAATAAAGGATCAGTGTGTGACCCTTTCAAAATTATTAAATGAGTAGATGAAGAATTGGTTAGGTACGGTAGTCCCTACAGTTAAGTTCTCCCAGAAAATCTAAGTAATGTTATTTTGCATGTTGTATCCAAACAATAATGCAGGCTCAGCTGGAAAACTAGATTGGACATACCTGGATGTAATAGGCCTTCAATGCCAGCAAAAAAAAAAAAAAAATCAGCGTACCTGTATGCCTTTAAAAAAAAATGTGTTAGCTGGAAAAGGTGCTACCACACTCCTGTTCTTTTGCAACCATAGACTAACCCAGCTTTTCCTACAGTGTCGTCAAACTGAATTAATACTTAATTATCAGTATGAAAGAGCTGTACAACAGCCTGTAAAACTTTAAAATGATACAGAATCCAAAACTCCCACTTTGATTTGTACTTGATTAAAACATGAATCTCTGGACCCCAGTGGTCTCCCACATCTGGGTTGCAAAAGCACAGGTGACCACTAGAGGCAGCAAAGAGAGCAGAAAACTGTTTCCTGCTCTCTAGTGTCCACTAGAGGTTTGGCTGGGCAGGTAGGGACAGAACACACTTCTGGAGAGGAAATTGGACTTAGATTCAGGGTCCTATAGCATCATATGGCAGTGATTAGTACATCTTATTCAGAAACAGCTTGGACAACTTCACTTTTCCAGGAAAGGGGGAGGCAAATTGAATGTGTGGAAGTCATTTTAAAGGAATTTTGAGTATTGCTAGTGATTGGTAATCGTGTAAAGGAAATTTCATGTTGGTGTGGCCAGGCCAGAGTAAATCATTCTCCACTGGGATTAAAGCAGCCAAATGTGCCTCTGTGTCCACAGGTACTTCTGTGCCTCAAAAGATTCACCCAGAGTTGCATGGAAGAACTAAGAAAAGCTGCTCAGGAGTGTAGCCAAAGCTGCAACCCCAGAGCTCAGCCCCCCTCACAGAAGTACCACTGGGAGGGGGGAACACGACAAAGCAGAAGGTGGCCACAAACTGCAGTGGTCAGCCCCAATATGGAATCTTCTTGATCTCTGTAAATCAAGCTCATTCTTTCATAATTTCCAATTACTAATTCATGCTGGTTGTCATTTAGAGTTTCTGAATGGTGATTCTGTCATTGTTAGATCCTTTGGGAAGATGAGAGAACTCTGAGAAGCCTGTCCAAGAAACAATCTTTTGTGGATCTTGGCTGTGGAAATGGTCTCCTAGTTCATATTTTAAGTAATGAGGGGGTAAGTCAATTGTACAGTATTGATAAAACCAGTTCTCCACTGACTCTCCCTCTAATAAGTTGGTCACCAATGGCCTGCTGTATCTGCCCAATGTCTCCCCTTGAGTTGGAAGGGGCAAGCTGCTCAGGAGAGGTATCCCCAACCGATGGCTGTCTAGACCCAAACACCTACAGCGGTGTTTCTCAACCTTGGCAACTTTAAGATGTGTGGACTTCAACTCCCATGCTGAGGAATTCTGGGAGTTGAAGTCCACACATCTTAAAGTTGTCAAGGTTGAGAAACATCAAGATACATTGATGGGGAGCCCGCCACCTCTCTGGATCACTGGTTCCACTGCTGAATCTCTCTGATTATTAGAAAGCTTTTTCTCACATTTACTTGGAATCTACCTTCCCCTCCTCTCCCTTAACCCATTATGTCAAGTCCTGCACTCTGGAGAACAATATTCTACAGGCCTTGACCTTCTTCTTGCCTGATTAGAGTGTCCCTCCCTTTGCAGTCCTAAAACCACTGAGAGTTAGAGCTCAGTGTTTATTCTGACTGGAAGGCCCTGCTCACCATCGCTCATGCCTTAGTCACCTCCCATTTGGATTATTGCAACACAGTCTACAAGGGGCTGTCCTTGAATCACCCGGAAGCTTCGGCTGGTAAAGAGTGTAGCTGCTTGAGTAAGGATGGGAATTCCAAACTTCTTCCACGTAATGCCCCTCCTTCAAAAGCTGCTCTGGCTACTGGCCAGTTTCTGGATGCAGCTTAAGGTGCTGATCCTTGCCTTAAATCCCCTTGGGGCTCAGGAGCTAGATATCTAATTAATATAATTAAATTGATATTAATTAATTAATTTTAATTAATGGATGGGGGTGTTTATTTCTTAACTGTTTGTGGCTTTTACTTTTGTTTTGAGCTGCCCAGAGTTACCCACTGGGGGAGATGGCGGCATACAAATTAATAAGGGAGCTTCTACTCTCAGTGGCTTCTGCCCGTCCAACAGGATCAAGCAGGCTTCACTCACTCCACGTCCCTTCCCTTAGACATTGTCTTCAGAGTGCAAGCAGATATGATAAAGGGCACTTTGCTAACGATGCTTCATGTGTGAATTCTTTCAGCATCCAGGAAAAGGAATTGATGTCAGAAGAAGAAGAATATGGGAAATGTATGGCCCACAGACATGCTTGGAGGTAGGGTTGAAATGTGTCTTTCTTTCATCAGCTGCTTCTGCTCAGATGTGCTTTTTTGCAAACATACTCTGCGAAATGACTTTTATTCTAAGCCAAAATAACGATTATCTGTAAAACAGAATGGCCTATTTAAGCTGGCATTGCTAGCACTCCTAAGCACCTCAGTCGACATAAGCTACTCTCTTTGCTCTTCAACGGCTTCACCATTGAGATTGGTTCCAAATGCCACCCTTCGCAAACAAAGCAGATTCCTTCTGTCTGCTGGGGAATTTAACTTGTTAGAAGAGCATCAGTTCCCACTGCATCCCGAATCCCCATTCTTTCTCACAGGGTTACAAAGGATCTCCCAAAATTTCAGAGCAAATCTTTAGAAGTGCAAAATGCTGCAAATGGAAGGAGAAATTGATGGGTGTGTCTTTTAGAGAGGGAGATGACAAGCTTCGATATGTTTATGCTTTGATCTCACTTTATGCCAAAGATGTGTCAAAATTAATAACAGCAAGAGAAGGGGCCATAATGGTGTTTGGCTCCACAGGTTAGCAAGGAGCCTTTCTCGGTGTATGCTTTGCTCAAAGATGATTGGACTGAGAAGAAATACTCATTTAATATGTTGATAGATTTCAGTGGAAAAATGCTGCCAGCGCTTTGCATGCTTTATTATGCTGTTTTCTTCTCTCTTAGGAGAATGCCGTTAATCCAAACAATCTTTATCCAGATGTTGACTGGTTAATTGGAAATCATTCTGATGAGTTGACACCATGGATACCTGTCATAGCAGCCAGGTGCCAGCCAGCAGCGTTTCTGAAAATAGACGATTGTCTCTGATCTGAGCCATTCTGCAGTTATTCCTTTGTTTATGAACTGCCATGTTACACTAAGCAGTTAAAAACAGGACACGTATGGGCAGTATAAACCATTTATATTAAAAACGAATGTATTTAAGTTACCCCAAGGAATGTGTTTTGTATTTGAAGAAATGTATTTAGTGAAAGTGATACTAAAAAGTCTCAGGAAATGGTGAAAGAGGTGAGCTATGAATAAAAAAAATATGTCTGAGGAGCTTAAGAAAGGTTTCATTCAGTGGAATATACCTGAGAGAAGATTAGTACATAATCTGCATTTGCTGATGGAGGATTTGAATAAAATAAAATTGGAGGTCAGTGAGCGTCTAAGCACTTGCAAAGGAGTGGGTAGAAAATTGGCCAAAATTTTACATTAGTTATGGCAAACATCCAGAAAATGGGAATCAGTAAAAGCAGTATGAATTTTAAACTACTTCTAAAGCAGAGTTTCCCAGATTTTCTCAGTTCATGGCACTCTTAATGTCTCTAATTTTTGGGTGGTCCCAAAGTGTGCACTGCAGCAAACTCACTCACACTTCCATTTATTAAGTAGTAAAATACCCAGCGGTGCCCCATTTGGGGACTGAACTTCACAGTATGAGTTGTTGATGTAATCATGTTTAGCAGTGCACTTCAGCAGTCAGTATTTTGAAGAATTAGTCAGTTTTACCTAACTGCAGACATACGTTTTGAGCAGACAGGTAAATCAGATATTTAAAAAAGTTTTTCTTCACCCCATAAAATAGACATCATCAGCTCTTCCTCCCAAAGCGATTGCGTTTTTCTCAGTTATCCCCCCCCGCAAGTCTTTGCTGAGACAACTTCAGGGACACGCCATCCAAGTCTTCAGGAGCTTTCGATCTTGCGGGAGGCTGGGACAGAGGTTTTATGTCCAAGGTCTTTTCTGCTTGGTGCAGCCTGGCCTTGATTTGTCACCCTGCTGCAGGTCTTCCTATTCGTGCCGCTATTTTCTGCTGCCTTGCTGCTTTTTTGATTTCTACGGAAAGTACAACCGAAGACAGAGCAAGAAGAGCCAGTACAGAGAATATCTTGATTTTGTTACAGAAGTCGGGATCGTATGTGGCTTTAATGTAGAAGAAGATTGCCTTAGAATTCCTTCAACAAAAAGGGTAACTTCCATTTGTGTTGCTCTTTTTACCTTTAGCAGCCTTATTGTCGAGCCTTGGCTGCGTAGAGAGAGTTCTTGAGGCTAAGTTGCACATCACACCTTGCGCTTAAGCTGGGAAAGAGCGAAAGCCGCTGAATTTACATTAGTTCAGTTGAATGGGCAGCTCTAAAATGGTCTAGCTGTCTCTGTCCCACTAACCAGGATGATGCCAGTTTGAGACGGGTGCATTGGTTAGTTTTATCCCTTCCCTGTAACTAAAACGGTGAAGGATCAAGCTCTCTGTTTCGGTTACGACATGCGGAGCCTTTTCTGATTCAGAAGAATAATGAGGAAGGATACCGTTTGGTGGTGGTAGGGATCGTTGCTTTAGAGCTTGGCGGGAGTGTAGGCTCAGACCTCCCTCCACCCCCAAGGCTGCCGAACTCCAGTTCCGCATCCTTCGCCATCACCTGGGGCTGTTGGGAATTGCGATCAGTATCATTTGGGGACCACAGGTTTCCTGCACCACTGCAGAGTGTTAGAGCTGTTGACCATCTCATTCTTGAAGGTGCTATAACTGGCTTCTCTTGTGAAGTTGAGGTCCGCTGTCCGAAAGGTGGTTGCCAGTCTCTGCTCATGGCCATTAATTTTGCATCACACAATCAGCATGTAAATTCCGTAATTTATTTTGTCTGAATATGGCGATTGCTGTCAATTTTTAAATGGGGATTAAACGGCAGAAAGGACTATCAGTGGCATTCAGTCTGGATGGCTAAGAGTACCTCCAAAATCAAAGGCAGCCTGTCTTAAATGCCCGTGGCTGCAGAGCCGCCACGGGAGAGGACTGTCGCCTTCTTGTCCTGCTTGTGAGCTTTTTGGAGCATTGGCTGGCTCGACCGGCCTTTGGTGGGATCCAGAAGATCCACTTAGGTTCCTAAAACAGGACTCCTCTTTGTCTTAGGTGTGCTTAATTGGAATGTCAAGAACCTACTTGGCAGCACAAGATTCTGCGTTTGAGGAACAGAGAAGGCAGTATATCAGGAAGCACCGGTCCTGCTGCATAACTGTGGCGTTGGACGAAAGGGATGGCTTGCCCCGGGAGCAGAGCCTCTCAGCTGCAGGCGGGGCTGCTGGTCTGGTGCTGTGTGAAGAGGCCTCTCAGGAGGGAGATGTGCGGGCAGGCTTGCCATCTGGGTTTCTACCCCGGGGAAAAGAACAAGCAAGAAACTGCACCGCTCTCCCGCATGCGTTTGTGGACCGGGTGGCGTTGACAGTGGCCCACCTGTTGTTAAGTGAGACGGAACAGAGCCTGCGTGGACAGTCCAGCCCGTGGAATAGAGGAGGTGAGCTTTGGACTTAACATCTTAACGGTTTCTAAGATCTTGAACCTAGATTGCATCTGAAGGATTAGATCAGAAAACGATTTGAATGAGCAGGCCATATTCATCATACTGTAATTAGCGACATCCTAAGTTTTCTAACAATGGTGCAGAGTTTATACAGAATTCAAGCCTAGCAAACTACAAAAATCTATGCCAGTACTTGACAGTATAAAAAGGTAATGATAATATCAATCTGAAGGCTTGCCAAGAACAGCATATGATGTAACTTTGGAAAAGGAAAGAAAAATAACCCTTTGGGTACAGCCTTTTATTTTTTAGAAAAGGAGCCTTTGGGGGAAGGAAGGGGGCGTTATTTCTGCATGCTAAAAAAAGAGCGAGAGAGAAACCAGCATTGAAGAAGTTCTCTGAATGTTATTCTGGCAAAAGCAGAACCCTGAAACTCTGAAAGGATGGCTTGTGGGGTCCTTGTTGCTCTCCAAGCTGGACTGGTGACACTGGCAGGGCAGCTGGCTACTGTATATAAACAGGGAGCAGCCTCCACGCCCACCAGCCCTGAGGATGTGTGCTGCCGTGATGCTGGGCGGTTGTAATAGTCTGTTGGTGGTTTCTGAGGTGTTTCTGGTGTATGGCCATGTTATCCTTTCATAGCTTGTGTTGGTTGTGCTGTGATGAAACGTCTGCAATCAACAACCAAGCTCAGAGAGCACCAAGGACTCCGCAGTTCAACCCTGAGCTACAGAGATTCCCTTCTGTAGGATGGGTTGTGCTAGACCTGGCTCTGAGTGAGTCTTGCCACAGGTCTGTAGCCCTGTCTGCTGGCCCTTCCCTCTGCATTATTAGCTGCAGGGTGGGTGGGTCAGTGGGTAAGCAGTTCTCACAGTAATGTGAAATGGAAGAAAAATTATCCATCTGCTTAGAGGTGCCCTCTGGTGGTCATACAGATTTTTGCACCAACTAACTAATTTATTTACGGATCAAACTTGTATGCTGCCCATCTTGCTATACAAGTGATTCTAGGTGGCTCGCACATAAAAAGCATAAAAACAGTTAAAAACACAAACCAAAGTTAAAAGGACTACCAATGGAGTTAAAAAGTGGAGAGAGCATCTTCACCCACGGTGTTGGGAGCCCCCATTGGATCCCCAAGCTAGTCGTTAGAGCCAGGTCTTAAGACTGCTCTGGAAGGCCAAAAGAGTGGGGGCCAGTCTCACCTTGGGGGGCAAGATGTTCTACAGGGTGGGGGCAATGGCGGGAAAGGCTGTCCTCCTAGACCTCACCCGCTGGAATTCTCTAGCCAAGGGGGTCCGCAACGTGCCCTTCCTGCCGGACCGGGTGGGACGGGTCAGTGTAACTGGGATGCGGCTGCAGGAGCCTTTTGGAATAATACTCAAGCCAAGGCTTTATTTTCTTTCCCGGTGCCTTGTTGTAGTCACATTTTTGCATTCATTTAAGCCCTTCTCTCCCAAGAGGAACGTTTGTATGAAAGAAAAACACCAGCATTATCCCATGCTAATTGATGGTATAGGTTAAATTAAATCAAGCAAGAAAAGATATTCAAAGATATGAGGAATCCGTGTATCAGCAAAGGGATGTTTCGGAGGCTGTTGTCAGAAGGATTGGTATTTATTGGAATTATCCAATACAACTTTGCCTTTTAGGCCTCTATTGGTTTAGTACTTAATTTTCTTGCGGCATTAAACTTTTGCATGGATTCCCACACTGCCAATTCTCTTCTGCCTGCCATTGTTGTAACTCGCTAGCTAGTCAGTTGGTGCAGATGTATCATCAAACAGATTGGTGCTGTGTAAACAAGTGTTTGCTCATGTAAGGCATCTTTCAAGAGCAAAAGACCAGGGTGCGCACATAGGGCAATTTTGCATGGGAATTCAACAAGAAGAATCAGTGAGAGAGGCTCCAAACAACATGACAGTGAGGAAAGTGTTGTGATCTGCAGAATCTGTTCCATGGTTGTCTTCCTGCCTAAAGAAGACCCAAATATACACCTGCTGTAAGTACAGGCTTACACTTACAGTAAGTACACTGTGTCCTTAACTGGAAGAGAAAGTGAAAGAATGTGAGGAGAGTTCCAGTGCTGCAGTGCATCCAGGAGGGCAGTTTTCTAGACAGGGCAGCTGACGACAAACAGAGAAGAAGGGGACACCAGAGAACAGGACAAACTCCTGCTAGCAAACATGTGGAAGCATTTGACCCTAAGAAGCAAGGAGGCCAAGAGGCACTTGGGGTCAGAGGAATCCAGGAACTGACGCCCAGCTCTTCGTGTAAGAGGATGATCCACAACCACCAGAACAAGCTTTGCACAGAATACTGATCCCAGTGGATCAAAGAGGCATCTCATGATGATAGGCGATTTTCTGCTCAGAATAACCAAGGTGGCTGTTTGCTGTCCTGATGTGTAGACTTCTAGGGGCTGTATCCAAGACTAGATGGAGAAGTTACCAAGACTCTAGAAGCCCATTGACAACTATCCTTTCCACTTGATCTGTATGTCGATGAAGACCACAGCCACTGAAGAGGCCCTGAAATAATCTTTGTGTCTATAAGGCCTTGGGCAGGAAGGTGAAGGAACTGGGAGCACAAGTAGGTTTTCGTCAATTCTTCTGGCAAGAAGTGGAAACAGGATTCTCAGAGTCAACAACTAGCTACGTCGATGTTGTCAGAAAGAAGAGTTTGGATTCTGCGATGACGGATTTGTGAGAACAGATAGGCTGTATCTCATGAAGGGATATATGAAAAGGAAGCAAATGCCCCGAACCAAATACACCGCCCAGGACTTTGGTGGATAAGGGCACCCAGATCCTTTCCACATGTCCTAGCCAGGTTGCCCCATCCTATATTTGCACCTTTCCTTCTTCCTACAAAGATGCAGGGTTTCACCTTATCTGTTAAATTCCATCCTGTCCATGCTATGAGACATGCTGTCTCACAAACCTTACTCCAGATGATGCTTAAATAAAGGCAAAAGGTAAGTTGCTGTTTTGTTTCCTACATTTCCTCCCTCCTAGAAGGGCATTGCTTAGTAACCAGAAGCATGGCTTGGGCCAGATCCTGGCCCTTCCTCAAAGCCTGGCCAGCTTCCCTGTCATCTTCTCTGATGACACTTTAGTAACCTCCCAAGGGCAACAATACAATCAGTTTACCAATTCAACTGAAGAGCTATTGAGGATTGACTGCTACCACATTCTTGCGTATCTTGAGCTAACTATTCCTACCCAGTGCTTTCAAACACCGGCTGGGAATTCTAGGATTTATAAGATTTGTCCACTTGCTCTCGTGATATCCTTCTGAAAACTGCTTCACCCAGAGTGCCCCTCTTCCCATGCCTCAAGAACAAGGCTGGTTGAGTTGGTGGTAGGTCAGTACGGCTGCTGCTGCTTTCTCCTTCAAGAGAGCATCAGTTGGTGAAGGGTTCTGTAACCACATTCATGATAATTAGGAGATTATTTCAAGTTGATCTCCTCAAAAGTCATCCCTGCCATTTTGAAGGCACATTCAATTGTATTCTTATATTAAACTCTGCTAGTGGGAAGACATACAATTGGTTTTAATGTAATGAAACTATTCTGGGAAAAATAAGTGTTGAAAGGTAATATATAACTTTTAAAAATAAAAAAAAGATAAATGCAAATCAAGAATATGGTTGGCTCAATGAAAAATATTTAGCAAAAATATAGCGTTTGTTTGTTTGTTTTGCAAAATAGTTATATTGTATGCATTATAAACCTATAGAACAAAATAAATTCCAGAAATGTCATAGAATCATAGAATTGGAAGAGATCCTTTCGGGTCCAACCCCCTGCCCAGAACAGAAGTCTTCATACGATCGTGGACAAATGGCTCCCCAACCTTTGTTTGAAAACCTCCCGTGATGGAGCATCCACAAGTCCAGAAGGCTTAGGAGCTCTCGCAGCCAAAAAATTCCTTATTTAAATCTCTCTCTCTAAAACTTGCACCGGTTAGTGCTCTGGAGGACAAATCCACATTTACCTGGCAACAGAGCTAAATTCAATTTTCTGGACTTAGAAAATGACACAGTTGCCAGAGGGACTTAATTGATGCTGAAGTACATATGTGTACACGTTTAGAGAGAGAGAGAAGTCTGTGTATGTATGTACATTTTCTGAGGTCAGCCTGCAAAATATAACCACTACACATTATCAGTATTTCCACCAAACCTTCCTTATTACACAGGAAATCTTGCCAAATTTAGTCTTGTCATCACTTGCAGAATAAGGTAAACAATCTACAGTAGGCTGTACAGGTAGTCTCTGCTTAGTGCACAGTTGGGACTGGCAGCTCCATCGCTAAATGCCACAGTTGCAAAGTGAAATATCATGTGACTCCAATGAGCTTGTGACCTCACTTTCCCTTCAGTCATTAAGCAAATCACCACGTAGGTTAAGTGAAACTTCATGGTGTTAGTTAAGTGAAACCTCACGTGAGCATGACTTATAATTTTACTTCTGCCTTCTCTATTAACTCTGTTTGTTGCAAGCCAGTTGCGAAGCACACAAATGGCGATCGTGTGACCGTGAGGTGCTGCAACAGTCATAAATGCAAGGATTGGTCATAAAGCTATTTTTTTAACACTGTCATAACTTCGAACAGTCATTTAACAAGACAGTCAGTAAGTGAAGACCACCTGTATAGGAAGAAGTTGCGTATCCAATGTTGGTATCCATTGATATTCCAAAACATATGAAATTTGCCACAGAATTATGGAAGATATATTCAAATAAATATAGGGATTATGTTGGCCAAGATCTTACCCTTCTTGCACTGTAATTTCAATTGCATCTGTTTTCAAAAAGTAAAGTATTTGTATCAAAGCAGCAGCCACCCCAGGATGAGTGCAGAATTCTGGTTAGAGATGTTCAAATAGGCTTATGTGCAGCTTTTTGCAAGTATCACTTCTGGTGAAATATACACACAAATGCACACACACACGTATACAGAAAAGTGAGTGTTCCAAAGGACATTAATTCCCAGAAGCCCCCAGAGAATTAACAGTTTTATACAAACATTGTTTTCTGTAGAGAGTCTTCCCTTGAGTGAAATTGCCGAACGTTTAGACAAGGACACTTTGAAAACTTTGAAGAAGGAATATGGAGGCCTACAGACCTTGCTTAGAAATAATTATCAAGTATTTAAAGGTAAGAAGGTAATTCTGTCTCTGTCCCTTTCTGGGCTCAATTTTAGATGTTTTTGTTGTGAACTGTTGGGCAGAAGAAGAGAGTCTCTTTCTTTATGCATCTGCTTGGAGTAATTGTTATCCTTGAAAGATCTCCAGATGTTTCTCCCAAGTCAGGGGCTGTTGGTATCTACAAGGGAGGAGCCACCTCGGGGTGGAGTTCCCTCCTCAAGTGATTTCCCTCTGGTGCCTCCCTTGATGCCTTTTTAGCATCAAGCTAACATTTCCTACTTTCCTAGTCACTGCATCAGTTTTACAGATAATTTTTGATGTCCAGTGCCTGCCCTAGGATTTATAATGTATTTTAATGCAATTTATTGGTTATACTGTTTACTCTTACTATTTTTCTGTTTTTAATGTTTTAAGTAACTTCATAATCTTCTCAGTGTTCATTATTAGGAATAGCAACAGTAATCACCACTGCTGCCACCATCACAACATTTTCAGAATTCAGAGAAAATTTTCTCTGGAAATTTGTTATTTTTAATGTCAGCAAACAATAGCATCACTCATTCAATATTCAACCCGTTCCATGTATTGCTAATTCTCAGACTTTAGGGTCTCCTAAAATATTAAATGCCCCTATGATTTCATTGATGTGTTGGCTGGGCAAGAAGTAAATATACCACTTCGTTACTTAAGTTTTAATCAGTACCTCACATGGATTCTCGGCCTTTGTGGTACAGCAACTGCCAGAAGGAGGGGCATAGCCCAGAGCAGGTTTTGACCATGTTCCCACAGCTCGCCCTGATCTACTGACTGACAGGATTAGGGTAAAAGTTCCCTCCCTTCCAACTGTCAGCTCCCTTTATTTATTATAAGATTTGTACTCCCTCATTTGCTTCTATAAGCCCTCACGGTGCCTTATAATAGTTCAGTACAGGATAAAAAACATGACTGTTAAATCACTACAATTAAATTGACATTAAAATCCACATAAGGTTGTGGAAAGAGATGCCTTTTTGCCCTTTTCTGAAATCCTGGGAGAGTGGGGCTCAACGTTTCTGGGAGGAAATGGGTTGTCTGACCTCCAACCAGCAGGCCTCCAGAGTTTGCCCGTGGCCACTCTCTCCTGTAAGGGTTGTATTAGTAGACTTGGTCCATTCAGCTTCTCAGTCCCTGTCAGAGCTGCACCTATTGAATTTCCCTCGAGTCCCTTAACCAGCACTCAAGAGCAAGTAGTGGAAGAGTCAGTGACAAGGTTGGATAGACAATTGTTGTTCGGGGAGACAAGAAGCCCCGCTAACAAGGACCGTCTGCTGTAAGTCCAGCCTGACCAGACTCTCTCCTTGTCACAGCAGAGTTTAAATCTCGTGTCTTTGCTCCTGCCCTGCGTGGAAACTGACGTCTTGGCCTTGGGTGAGACAGTTCCAGACCTGCCCCAGGTTTAAGAGCGTTGGTGCCTGATCTGGGGCTCGCTGCTTCCAGCCCTTGCAGTCCTGGCCCCGGGCTGTCAGTTGCTGCTGCTAGCCTGATGTTCCCAAAGGGTGCCTTGCCTTCCCACTCAGGATGGAGACCAACAGAGCGAAAGCGGCTTCACGTTTGGGATTGCAATCCTTTTCCACAACACAAAAGCCCCTCCGTCTTCCCTCAGAGGTCCTGCTTCTGATCTGTGCCGGACCTGCTTTGCCCGGAACTGCTCAGGGGCTGCAGTTACAGAGCAGTCCCCCGTCTCCTTCACATTGCAACAGGACTCTGGATTAGTTCCCTCCTGGGCCTAAGAATTTAAACCAACGAAAACAGCCATATTCCCTCTTTCCTTAATTTGAAAACTAGTGATTAGCCCTCAGGAGCATGTTTTTAACTGCCTATCCTGCTTTATCATGTGGAGAGAAACTGATGAGGTATCAGGAACAATGCTTGGCATGCCACACCTGGCTGATTATCCCAGGAACCCAGCTCTCTTTCCAACTCTGAGGATGAAGAAGCGCGTGAAGATTATTGCAGCAGTCGTGGGGGGTCCAGGAGACAGTGGGACAGGAGAGTGATTTGACCTGGGCCTCTAACTCAAAAGAGACTTCTAATTTGGACACTTCTTTAATCTTAAAAAGGTTCAAATTACGCCTCGCTCAATACTCTGCAGATGTGTGCCTTATTTTGTTCTGTGTTGTCATTTCCTGTTATGGGCAGGTCCTTGAAAGCTGGAGTTGATCTAGACATCTCCAGAAGGGACACTTTCCAGACTTGAAAGGCTGTGGGTGTGTTTGGTAAAGACTTGAGGATGGAAATGTATGAATGCTAAAGCTGCTGGAAGATGCTCCCAACCAGCAGGGTGGCCCTCTTGGGAGACAGGGAGGAGATGGGTGATCTTGCTCTACTGCTTGTGCTGACAGCGGTGACTCTTCAAGGATTGGAATCGTCTTTCCAGCCTCATGAAATGCCATTTACTTAATGTAGCTTGCATGCGAAGCACACGTCCTTATTCTGGACCTGCCAATTGACATTAATTGTCATACCCAAAAGCTAATAAAAAATGCCCTAGGGCTTGAGTTGGGTTTCAGATCCATAAGAAAAACTAGGTTTCTGTGGGGAGAAAGGGTTACATTCTTCAGTTTGCGCGTGCGTGCATGCTTCTATGAGATTGGGGGAGGGGGGCATGTGGAATTCATAATTTGGCACTAATCTGTCAATATGATTTCTTAATCTTAGTTCAAAATGGGAAAGTTCATATTCGTGACTGGAGAGAAGAGGAGAGGCCCAGGAGACAGATGAAACACCGACTTCCTTCTAAAGCCGTTAAAACTCGCCTGTGTTGGTTTTACATGCATCACCCTCAAGGCTGCCCTCTGACTTCTCCATCTTGTCCTTATGCTCATGGAACCGCAGAGCTGAACCCAAGAAATGGAATGCCGAGCCATAAAGAGTTGCTTGTTCAGATTTGCTAAATAAAATGTCTAATGTCATAAAGAGCATCTATCTTAATATTATGGTGGCAGCTTCTGTGTTTATTCTGCTTCATAAGACAAAAAGAGGCCCCCTTGTAGCACAGCGAAGATTTTGACATTCATTTGTGGTTGCTTAACGAGTAATCTTCTTAATAATGAATATTCATTTGTGCATTAAAATGTCAGCCTGATGACTAGGCGTGTATGGATTCCCCCTTTTGCTAAAAAGTTAGTTTCTCAGAACATTCTTGGATTAGGTCAGTCTATGGAGTTACATTTTAGTCCTTGGTAGGGCTATTTTATTCTGTTGCTTCTGTGCTTTCTCTTACAACTAATATATCTGGGTGTATTTTCCAAAGAGTGCCTACCTATTTGGCACTACAATGCAGCCTTTAGCCTTTTTGTCATAAAAATTAAAGGAAAAAGTTGCTTTTGCTGTAAGTTCAGAATGTAATTAAGGGAGCTCACAAAGACTCCTCTTTTTTTAGGCCAGGAGTAGGCCATTTGTGGGCCTCAGGTTATTGCTGAGCTCCACCTTGCGGCCTCTCAGTTCTGACCGTGGGCTGCCGAGAGTGAGACTTGACACCATGTCCATCCCTGGAGGTTTCTGTCTGAAATGCTGCCAAGTTCCATTTCATTTTGCATTAATATAACCAGAGCTTTAGTATGTAGCCTTTCAAGAGCATGCGTGCTTTCTCTTGAGGGCCCCAGTTCCCTTTATGGTGATGCAGAAGGCTTGAGCTGGCATTTCCTTTTCCTTGGGGAACCCAGATGCAACAGCTCCTTCTTGGCACCAATGGCTCCATCTCCCCCCTTACACTTCCAGAAGGCTCAGTTAAACTGTCCTGAATCATAGGGCACCGGTGTGTGCTTGGGCAAGAGTCCTTTTTTCATTCTTGCTCTTGGTGATCACCAACACAAGGAGGTACTTGGATTATTGCTGCTTAAGTGATCCTGGCTGCTCACAGATTCTTCTCTGAGGGACTTCCCTCGTCCCCTTGATGTGGAGAAGAGAGAGGCCTCTTGGCAGAAGAGGAAGCCTTTGTGCAGGCCTCAGAAATCAGTGACTTGTGAGCAAGGACGTCTCCATATTGTAAGAGATGGTGAAGTCCTTGATGCGAAGGATGCTAGTAGCTAAGGTTTCAGTGTGTATGGTGGTGGTGATCTTCTCTCAAGGAGCTAACAATGCCAGGGACATGAGATCTCAGCAGACAGGCCAGAATTTCTCTTCCTTGGATTCTTTTTTAACTTGCTTCTCTCAGAGCCAGAGTTTGGCAGTGAGAGAGTCGTTCCTTTCTGTTCCGCATTGATCAGACAGCATGTGGAATATTGCATCCAGTTCTGGGTGTTGCAGTTTAGGAAGGGTATTAAAAAACTTGGTGGAGCTTGTTTAGAGAGGAGCAACCAAGATGATGACTTCCCTGGAAGGAAAAACCTAGGTAGAATGGTTGGAGGCAACAGCTGTGTTTAACCTGGATAAGTCTATGGGGAGGTACGATAGCAGTCTCTGAGTGTCTCAAGGGCTTTCTGGTAAAGTTGTTTAGAATTGTGTCAGAAGGTAGGACAAGAAAACTTGGGCTTACATTGCAAGGAAGTAGATTTTTGGAATCAGGAAGAACTTCCTAACAGTAAGAGCTGTTCACCCGTGATGCACGCTTCTTCGCTAGAGGTATTTAAACAGAGGCTGGATGACTGTTGCCAGAGGATGCCACAGTTGTGACCCCTGCACTGAGCAGGGAATTGAACTAAATGATCCCCAAGGACCTCTCCTGACTTTCTTTTCTATGACCCAAGTCCAGAACTTCTGTGGAGATCTTGATCTGCCTTCCCCTCTGATGGGACTGTGACAGGGAGTTGATCTTTGAGGAGTCTTCCTCTCTCTGAGCTCCATGAGCAGCAGCTGGTCACATTCACCTTCGGAGCTGCGTCTGCCTCCCAGGCTGCAGTTCATTAAGCTCTTGGCAGGCGAGAATTGCCTGTTTCCGGCTTTTTCTTGGGCTGCTGGAACTGGCACAGCAGCCCCTCATGCTTGGTAGCTCTTTGAGCTTGTGCTCAAGAGAGAAGCCATCAGCAGAGCCCAACCCTGTTGTATTTGATCACAAAGTGGGAAACTTCTCAAAAATGGGGAAAGAAGAGAAAGAGGCTTTAATTGTTTTAATGGTTTTGCTTTTTTTATGGATTTTGTAAAGCACCCAGAAGCTTCTGGGGTAGGCAGCCATATTAAATCAAATTAATTAAATTAAAGGCATGAGAGCCCAATCTCTTCATAATGCTGAGAGATCATTTAAAATCAGAATAATTGAGGCTCTCCAAGTATGTGTTCCACAATATCCACAAGTCCAGGAGACCAGCATGGCTTTCTTGTGCCCAGGAAGCTGTTGAAAAATAGGCTTCCTTCAAGAAATAGAAAGCCTGGCCTAAGGACAATGAAGAGGAGCACCCAGCATAAGGTGTGCAAGAATAAAAATGGAGGCCTCCCTCTCCCCCAAAAGGTGGAATGATACGTACTTCTTTAATCCACTTAGCAACAAAGAAATGAAAGGTATTGGACACTATCAAGAAATTGAGTTCTTTGCATCTGACTTCACCAGAAGAAACATTACGGATAGCTGGGCCTGTGCTGACTTTCCCAGAGAGGCAATTGGAACAAAGAGCCCAAGGAAAAAGAGATGGGAATCCTCAATGCTCAGTGTTGACTTGTTCATAAATAATCTTGACTTACGAGTGAGCGGTGGGCTGGCCGAGTTTGTGGATGTTACCAAACTATTCAGAGAGATGGAATTCAAAAGTGATTGTGAAGCGGTCCTCTTTAAAAGGGATTAACGGTCAACCAAATAGAACATAGGGTTTGATATATGTGTAAAATTAGGCACATGGAGGAAACTGATTTCACATGCATACTGATGGGGTGTGAACTGTCTGTAGCTAAGCAGGGAGAGGATCTTGCGGCGTGGTGTAAAGATGTCAACTCAATGTGCAGCAACTATGAAGGGCAAATTAGGAATGGGGTTGAAAATAAAGCAGCCCGTATTTCACAGCTCTTCTATAAATGTATGGTGCCTGTACATCTGGAATACTATTACGGTTCTGGTCCCCCCTTTGAGCAGGGTTCCAAAGAGCTGGACAAAGGGCAGAACAGGGCAGCTGAAATGCTGAGGAGCTCAAAGACCTTCCCTGGGAGAAAAAACCTGGGGATTCTCTCTCTCGGAGAAAAGATGATGGAGAGTGTGAGATCCTGCCTCCTTTGCAGAAAGCAAGCCCTTAATGGAACGTCTTTGGATCAACTCACGGAGGGCAGGCTATTGTGAAGACACAGTGTGGCCTGCATGTTCCCAAATCCCCACCGACAGGGCCAATCTTAATGTGAGGAAGCTGAGGAACCTCACAGCAAACAGCTGGAACTTCTTATCAGCTGTATTCAAGAAAGAAGCTGTAACGCCAGGCCCTTCTCCTTCTCCATCTGATGACCTTCTGGTGGAGCCCAAACCTCTAGAGAGGAACAGCTGGTTCTCCTTGGCTCCTTCCAGAATCCCAGTCAGGTCTGCAGGGGGACAGTGTCAAAAAAGTCAAGAGGGCAGCTGTGACCACACAATTGAAGCCCCACTCTTTTTACCTGTGTCAAGGTGGGGCTTCAAATGTGAAACGCCCTTGATTTCATGTGTAAATTGGCCCAGCCAGAGTGAGATTCCAGGGAGATTATTTCATCCTGAGAAATCTTCAGCTTTTACTAAATTCAGTTCAATTCAATTCAATTCAATTCATTAAATTTGTTGCAGCTGCCCACCGTATTAGACTCTGAGTGGCTTACAAAATCCAGAAACAATTGAAACAATTAAAACCAAATTAAACACACATACACAGATAAAACAGGGGCTCCACAAATAACTCCATTAACTCCAGGCCTTGGAGAGGGGCACCGTATTTCCAGGGCAGCCTGTTCCAGTGGGCGGGGGCCACGACAGAGAAGCACGCTTCCTCGGTCCCACACGATGGCAGTGTTTAATAGAGAGGACCTGGAGCGCAATTACACCGGGCAAACAAATCAGACAGGCAGAGACAACTGGAGATTCCCACGATCTTGCTTTTATTAAATTTCCTCTCACGGAGAATAGCCACAGCATCTTTCTTGGAAGCTGTGAAAGCTCTCACTTCAGTGCAGGAGAAGATGGTGGCCAAGCCTCTCTCTTGGACAGTAGCCAAGCAGATGGCCAACAAGCCCTCTCCAGGAATCAAATGCCCTGTAATGACCGGCTCCTGGTTCCAAAGGTAGCAATTAGCACAGCAAATGAGGGGTTTTGAGGATGAAAATTGTACAGATGCCATCTGTACCCATCTGACTGCAGCACCGTCTTGACCAAAGTATTACATTTATATCATCTTGGCTTGTGGGGGAAGACCACAAAGTGTAATTACTTCCACGGCTTTGCTCTATTTTCATTTATTTCTCCTCCCCCTCTGTCTTCCCTCTTCTGTGTCTTTTCCATCTGCTCTCAATTGCCCTTCACTAAACTTTCTTCCTTTTCCCTCCCAATTGACTCACAATACAATACAGTATTAACAACAACACTTCCCTGACTAGTTTATATATCTGTGTAGCAGGAATGTGTACAATGCTGTTTGCCTATCACTTATCAGAGTGATAAATATTATTTTTGATTTCTTCTTCATCTTATTTTTGCTGTTATTTTTCACAGCTGGAGGTGGGAGGGCCTGGTCTTTGACACAGCCCATGCACGGTGTGAACCTTTTTCTTGCTCGCTGTTTTTAAGAATAATCACTTGGAATGTTAAGAAGTTGAGGTCTCCAGCTAAGTATAAAAAAGTGCTAGCTCAATTTTAAAAGATAGGAATCAAAATGGATTTTCTGTAGGAGACTCATATTCATCCTGAATATACAGGTGGTAATTCTATGCAAGTGGTTTGAGATTTTAACTAATAGATTTTCTTAACTGATTGTTGAAAATATCAGCTGGAGAAGGGTCTCTTTTTCATACCGGGGGATTGCAGCTGTACACTTCAAAACCAGAATTTTATTATGTTGCACAAGGCAGTGATATTGGGAAAAGGGAGAGAAGAGAGACTCGAGAAGTTATTGGTCTTCAGACTTAAAGCAAATTAAAGCAATGTAATTTTGTACCATCTATTTGAGATACAGAAAGGGATATGCATCAGATTCCAGATCTATAATAATTAATTTTTAAATTGTTATCCTAAACTGTGTCGTACCAGTTCTTTTGCAAGGAAAGAGAAGAAGAGGGATGGACTCTGTTACAGCCATGGTGGGGCTGCCCCTGGAAGACCTGAAAGACCAGGCTGGGAACAGATTGTTCTGGAGAAAATCTATGTGTTTGGTAAGAGTCAACACTCACTTAATGGCACATAATCAATCAATCAATCAGCCAGTGGAAAGATCGAGCTCCCTTAGAAGTCCATAATGCTGGGAAAGATGGAAGGAAAGAGAAAAGGACGAGCAGCAGCAAGGCGGATGGACTCAGTTACAGTGGAGATGGGTGCACCGTTGGAAGACCTGGAGGACCAGGTTGGGGACAGACTGTCACAGAGAAAATCTACCTATGTGGTCCTAAGAGTTGACACTAACTTGATGGCATGTAATCATCCATCCATCAATCACCAATTCTTTATCAACGAGTCCTCAATCTCTCGCTCTCTCTTTTAACAGAATGTGAGTCTACGTTTATCACACGGCCAGGATATTGTGCTGATTTTGCTTCACTTCTTTTGCTCCAAGAAACTGTCACCACAGTTGAATCTCTATAACACTGGGGAAGACTCTTGATGGTTACCTTGGATCATATCTTCTGTTTCATCATAGTTATACGGTGAGGTTTTCTCGAATATATCCCTGCCTTTTAGTTTGAGTGAGGCAAATATCAAAGTTATTTTTAAGCAGGGAAAGCACCCTTTTATCACTTCTAATTATAGATCCATTTCCTTGATAGATGTGGATGCAAAGATTTTAACTGCTACTTTGGAGCCTGGATTGCAGGGTGTTCTTCCAACTGTTTGTTGTGCAACTAGCGCAGGCTGAATCCATATACAATTGTCAAGTTTCTCACATCAGATTTCAAAGTCAGGTTCTAGCTTTTCCTCAAAATAGACAAGAGTCAACAGTTATCATGTCTCTGGACTCTGAGAAAGCCTTCTATATCCTTTGGCGGGGAGGTGTGAGGCGGATTTGACTACTTTTGAGTTTCCCCACAATTTTATAGTTAGGGCTGATAAGATTTAGTCCACCCATAAGTCCCAGTTGGTTACTAATGGTAGGTCCTCCTTTTGGTGAAAGGCAGGTAGAGGAACATGCCAACAATGCTCCTTTTCTTCCTCCTCCTCCTCCTCCTCCTCCTCCTCTTTCTAACCTCTTTTCATTCATACCTGATTTGGGGATCCTCTCTGGTTATTCTATAAATAGGTCTGGAGTAAATCAGACTTGATGCCACTGGTAATGATCTAGAAAAACACACAGACAAGGGATCCTGATTCCCTGGTTTATGTTGGCATCAGAATTTTCAGGAAGCTGTTTGGCTTAGACGTTGACAGAAGAAAGACCCAGATGGATCAATCCTAGAACAGGATTTTTCAAACTGGGCTCTGCAAGGACTTGAAGAGATTCTACAGGCCTGAGGGGTAAGAAAGAAAAACTGTCCCTAAAGGACTCGGGGGGGGGGGGGGGAGAAAAAAACTTCTGGTCTCCTGCAGAGTTTTCTTTCCATTCAGACGCTAAGCTGCAGTGGAAAGGCCGGGCTTGGCATCTGACCTCCAGAAGCCCCAACCCTCTTGCTTAGGGGTTCCAGGAACAGAAAGCCCTGCTGATGGAGACTGTATTAGAGTCCTTGTAAGGCGCAATTGATCACTGCAAGGGAATTCTCAAGAGTCCTGGGAAGAAGAGGCTGATTTCGAAACACGGCAGTCAGGAATAGGAGGACACTCCAGCCTGATCTCTTCAGTGAAGTGCCAAGCCATCCATTAGGGAATCTGCGAGAAAGAAATTCCAACAACTCACAGAGACCCTCACATACAAATTAACGAGGACTGGACTGCACTTAACTGGTTTCCAAGATTCCGTAGACCAGTGATCCTCAACCTTCGCAACTTTAAGATAAGTGGACTTCAACTCCCAGAATTCCCCAGCCAGCCATGCTGGCTGGGGAATTCTGGGAGTTGAAGTCCACATACCTTAAAGCTGCGAAGGTTGAGGAACACTGCTGTAGACTACCCCCTTTCCCTGGCATTATACCAGATTAATGAGATCCTGCTCACTGGTCTTGGGGCTTGAGCAGCGCCATCAGACCATCATCCCAGCTTTGGTTCCCAAAGCTCTCCCACCGACATCATTTGCATCATAAGCCTGCAGAAAAAGCAGCAGCAGCTTCTGTGTCCTGCACTGTGAGATGATAGACAACAGGGTTTGGCCTTCTTCTGGGTGAGCTCCAATCTTCTTTTCTCAAGGGGAAACATGCCCAGTTCCTGTATGCTCTCCATGGAGGTTAGCACTCACCACCCATCGATGAGCTGGCAAAAAAACTATGCAGGCGTGAGATTGGCTGGCGCCGCAGCTGATCCCTACCCTGCCACAGTAAAGAGGCTGGCAAGTGGTGACGTCCTTGTCTCATCCACGCAGGACGTGTTACAGCCAGCTTGGTCTAGTGGTGAAGGCGCCAGGCTAGAAACCGGGAGGCCGTGATTTCTAGTCCCGCCTTAAGCACGAAGCCAGCCGGGTGACCTTGGGCCAGTCCCTCCCCCTCAGCCCCAGGAAGGAGGCAAGGGCAAACCACTTCTGGAATCTTGCCAAGGAAACTGCAGGGACTTGTCCAGGCAGTTGCCAGGAGTCAAAAACTGACTTGAAGGAACCACCACCAAAAAAAAGCCATGTTAAGGGCAGGGGTCGCTGGAATCCCCCAGCTTGATTTCTCTCCCCTTCCACCAAGTGTCACCAGCTGATGGAAAAGTGCCCGCCAATCTCTCTCCTAATGCAGGAGGGGCTGAGGAGGGTGAGAGATGCCTAGACTGGCACATTAAGCCATCTGTCAAAACGTGCTCCCAGTTTTGCGCAAATATTTTGCCTGAATGCATGAAACAGCCCTTCGCCCCTGCCCTGTGTGGCTCCTGGGGCCAGCTCAGCCCCTTCCCCCGCCTTCTCCCCAGCCCTGATCGGGTCCCCAGGTTGAGTCCCGCGGCACCTCTTGGTCGCCGCAGAAGGATGCAGGGCTGCGGAGGAGCCGTCTGTTGGCAAAACGCAGGCAATCTCCGTGCTGGCGGCCCTGGCAGGAGGCGCTCCTAAGCAGTGGGCCAAAGCCATGGTTCTGGGAAGGCCGAGTTCTGGGCGGCTTCAGCCCGTCCGCCCTGGACGCCTGTCCTGGAGCAGTGGGGTTTGCGGGAGAGGCGGTCGCGTCCTCACCACTCTTCCTCTCTAGCTAGAGAGGTTGTTTTGTCCTTGGCCCTTCGTGGAGCTGCGGGCGGCTGTGCTCCTCTCCTTACCCGGAGTGCAGCGGGCCTCCTTTCTGTGGGCATCGCGGTCCTGCGACCAGAGCGACCGCTTGGCCGGCCCAGGCAGGGTGGGCCGTCTGCACCCCACGTCGGGGGTCCCGGTCTGGTCTTGCCTTGCCTTGCCCAGCCCACCGCACAGGCTGCGTCTCACAGGGGCGGCATCAACTTTGTCACCAGTGGCCATATTTGATCTTGTGATCCTCGCTGCCCACCCTCCTGGCGCTGCGCTCTTCCCGGGACTTTTCAGTCCGCCGCGCTCCTCGGGGCCGGGACCGAGTCAGCTGCGATCGGGCCAGAAGGACCTGCCCCTTTCCAGGGCGCTCCTTGAAACCCGCGAAGGCCGGAAAGCCACCCAGGGCGCCAGGCTCCGGCTGCGCCTGCTGCGGAGTGGCCGGCGGGAGCGCCAGGCTTCGCCGGGGCGAGCACGAGTCGCGGAGCCCGGCGGCCCCACGGCGGCGGCGGCGGCGAAAGGGGGCCGCCCTCGCCCCGGCCCCGCGCGCGCCGGCTTCCCCCCAGGAGCCCGGCAGCCGCTGAAACCCGACCCGGCCGTATATCCCCGAAGAGGCGGGCACGCACTTCGGGCAGCCCAGCCTCGCTCCTGGCAGCGGCCAGAGCCCCAGCGCCTGGCTCAACGTGGAGCCTCCGCCGGGCCGGCCGAGGGGATGCCACATCACTGCGCGCGCTGCCCGCGGCGGGGAGAGGCCCCGGCCGGCGTGGGGCGGCGGCGGCAGCAGCAGCGGCGGCGGCGGCTGCCCTCGTGGCTGGCGGCTGCCCTCGTGGCCGTCGGCATCCTGGCGCCCGCGGCGACGCTCGGCGAACCGGCTCCCCCGGGTAGGGAACAGCGGCGGCGGGGGGGAGGCGCGGGGCAGTCCCGAGGCTGGGCGGCGGGGGTGCTTCAGGCCCCCAGTCACGCCGGGCGCCCGGCTCGGGGCGGGGGCTCCGCGGGAAGAGGCGGTGGCGGCGGCGGCTCCCGACCCCAACTTCGCGGTCGGACCCTGCCCGGCGTTGGGCGCCTCTTCCCGAGTCTGGGGGGAGGAAGCGGTCCGGCCGGCGCTGGGGGCGGGCGGGGATCCCCACGCTCGCAGCCGCGCGGAGGACGCCGCGCCGGAGCGGGGCCGTGGGAGGTCGCGGGGGGCCGCCGAGCGGACTCCCCGCTCCCGACTTCCTGCCGCCGCTCTTCGCGAGGGGAGGCGGGCAGGAGTTCCGGGAGGGCGCGCGATCCCGGAGGCTCCCGAGCGCCCCCCGCGCGCGTCCCCTCCAGCCGGGCGGGCGGGCCGGGCGGACCCTCCGGCGGCCCTGCGGAAGAGCGGCGAGGCGCCCGCGCCCGCGCGCGGGGATGCCCAGGCGGGTCTGCTCGGGCCGCCGGCGGTGGGTCCGCACCTGCTCTGGGGAGCGGGCGGAGGGCTCCGCCGGGCAGCGCCGGCCAGGCGAGCAGCCGCGAGATTCAGCCCCGGGGGGCGAGGAGGCTCCGCGCTCGGGGGAATCAGACGGGGGAGGGGAGGGGAGGGGAGGGGGAGGGGGCGACCGCAGCCGTCGCCCGGGAAGATTCGCTGCCTCCGCTGTTTCCAGGCTGCCTCTCGCAGGAGTTCTCGGGAGCCCCATCGAGAAGCGAGCTACAGTTCCGGAACCATTAAACCGCCCTGAAGGATCAGCGCAGTAGAGTGGAAGGAGCTTAAGGCCAGGGCGAATTAAAGGCTCCCTGAACATGGCCCCAACAGAAGGAGAAGATCCTCCAGCGCCCAGCCAGGCAGAGGAGGGCCTCCAAAGACCCCCGGCGCCTAGGGAAGGGGCCTGCGGCTCTGGAGCAACTGGCTCATAGCGGGGCGGCTTTGAGGGGGTCTTCGGAGTGAGCCTGAGGATGCCCACCCAAGGGGCCACCCTGACTCTCATAGGTCAGCAGATCAGCTGATGGCAGGAGGAGAGGGGAGGTGCCCTTCTCGCCAGGACAGAGGGAGTGCACGATGGGTGCGAGCAGCAGTTGCGCTTCGAATCTTTAAAGGGGGGTGAAAGGAGGGGACCCCCAGTAGCGCCGTTCCAGCCATCTCAGGACACAGTGCAGCTCCAAGGCTGGTCCCGAGCCATGAGCGACCGGAGCCCAGCCGCCTGAGGGTGCTGGGAGCGCCAGGGCCGCCAGGACCTCCGCTGCAAAAGGTGGACTGATGAGAACTGTCTTCCGTAGTGCCTACGTTCTGTTGCTAGAAGAACTTTAACCCTACAAGTTTGTGCTTTCGTAGTCCTGAGGAATATCTCTTGTCTAAAACAGGAGCCATTTATGTCAACTTGACAGGTCTGGAGTCACACAGGTCCGCTTTCCCCCTTCCTGAAGATAGGAGAGTATCTGCCCTTCTCGGACCCTCTGCTCTGGCACTGCATTCATCTTCCATGACTCCTCAAAGATCATAGCAACAGGAGCCCGTTTCATGCGGGTGGCCTCAGCGTGACGTCCCCCAGTATTGTTCATCCTGTAATTTATACCCTGCCTTTTCCCAGAATTCATGTAGTCTTTTTGTTCAGTTTTATTCCTGTCTGTGAAGTAGATTCTGCAGCACTACAAGTAAGACCACTTTCAGTTTGGCCAAAGATAGAACAGGACTGGACAGCAGGATTGGGACCCCCCCTCCCCTCAAACGCACCCAGACTTGGGCAAAAGGTACAAGGCCAAAGGGGCCATCTGCGCTAGAAAAGGGCTGCTCTGCTCTTTCGGAAGAGCCCAAATGAGAAGTAGCCTCTATGGAGGGGGCTGTGCAAGGAGCACGGGAAAGCACTCCCTCCCTCCCTCCCTCCTGCTTTGCCCAGCACCCCCTTGATGGGGTAGACTCAGCGTTGGAAGCATCAGTTGAACGGCCTCCGGCCCGTGGGGGGAGGAAAGAGCCAGGGGACCTGCTGCCCTCTCCCCTTAACTTGGCCCTGGTGGGCCTCGTTCCTGGGTGGAAGAGGGCTTGGCTGTGGGGCCTGCGCCAGGCCCAGGTCTGAGAAGCTGCCTGGGAGGGTCCTGAGGGCCAAAGTGCCTCCTGACAACTGCTGCTCTCATGGCTAATACATGAAAGGAGCCACCACCGAGGGAGGGTTTTGCCCTGGGGTTCTGGCCCCACCTTGTTTCTCCCCTCCAGAGTGCTGGTCCCTCTGATCGTTGGTCTAGAGAAAGTACTTCCAACTCCTCTGAGACCCGCCTCCCGTTACAAAACATCCCCGTTGCCTGACGTGCCCTCCATGGTACGGGCAGCTGAGGCTGCAGGAGCCTTTAAAAATCCTTGAGGTGAGCGCTTGCCCCCCCCCAGATAGCCCGGCAGCAAGGGAGGGACAGGCAGAAGTGGGACTTTCCCTGGACTGCCGCCTGGTCACTTCCAGCTGGGGATGGTCAGTTTCCTTTGCCCACCTCGTCTGCCCTTGCTCAGTGGGAGAGTTTGGCTCACATGCGGAGCCCGCTCTTTCAGGAAGGACCACCAGAGGGAAGGCCCTCCTTCTGCCCGTTTTATTTATGTGGGGCATGGATTCCTCCCGGTATTAATCTCACTGCATTTGCCGGCAGGGGTAATAATGGCGAGATCTGGCTTCCAGCTCCTGTTGGGAGGCAGTTGCCCCTGCTGAAAAGCCACCGGTGCCCAGCGGCTCCTGCGAGGGCCACGTGGGCCTCCTGCTGCTCTTTCTCTTGGGGGGTCTCGTCTCCTGGGGCAGGCAGCTTCGTGGCCGTGGAGCAGCAGTCTTCCCCGGAAGAGGAAAAAGGCAAAAGGGAATTGCCAGCCCTTCGCAGACTGGATGGAGCCGCTCACTTAAAGAGAACAAGGGATGGAGCAGTCAATATCTGCGAAAGAGATTCCCTGTTTTGCCAATGCGTGTTGGCTGTGAGGGTGCTTTTTCGGAGTGTTGAGGGGACTGTAGTTGAAAGGACAGGCAGAAGCTGAGTCCACCCTTGCCAGGCAAAATACGTCCGTTTCTGCTGTTCACTGGGTGGGGGGTGGGGACCATGAATCATATTGCAAAGTACCGGCCATTTTGTGGCCAAATTTTAGGAGCAGGGAGAACTACTCATGGGAGGCCTGGGGCATCTTATGTTGGCCGCAGGTCACCCATTCTGGACATAAATGTTGCCTTGATAGAAGATGCTGGATAGATGCCAAGATCATCTGTGGATGCCATTCACACTCAACGTCCATAGAGGTGGACATCCCAGGACATCCTCAGCATCTGAACCTGTGGAAGAGGGAAGCCTCTCTCTTTGGCCATCTCCAGGACCAAACGGAAGGAATGGAGGCAGTCGGTCCTAGAGAAGAGTCCAGAACCACCCACGCGAGAGCTGGGGGTTTCCCTGGCAGACTGTGAAGACCCTTCTTCAAAGGGCAACTGTCCTGGGCAGGGGCCCGGGAAGGCCACAGGCTTCCTTATCGCCTTGGCCATTGGGAATAGCAGGACAGATTTCTGACTTGGTCGCCAAGGGTCCCAAGCCAGAAGACAGAATTTCAAATCATCTGAGCTGACGGTAGTCTAGTTATCACGGCAAGGGCATAACCTCCGTAGTCCCCATGGTTCTGATTGGCACAGAGATGTGTCCCAGACGAAAGAAGCCCATGCTGGCAAACGGTGTGGACAAGGACTCCTCGCCAATTCCTTTAGTCTGGCCTGAGCAACTGAACTTGCTGCCAGGGCACCCACGTTCTGTCTGCCAGTCCCCCCACTCCCACTTTAGTCGCAGAGTTTTCAAGTCACAGCTCTGGGGAGTTTGTGGGGTCTTCGTGGTCCGTTGCATGCTCAGGTTTTCACGGCAGAGCCCCATCATAGGAAGAGAAGGAAGTGCAGAATTAAGCCAAGTGAAAAACAAGAAGTGTTTTAATTGAAGTCAGACATACTGACTGATTTTAATTTCTTGGTGTCTGCGAGGTATTGGTATAAATGTGTTTCGGGTGTCCTGGATATCTCATCTCTTTCAGATTAAGTTTCCACATCTTAAAGCCATTCTCTGTGGTGTTGTGAAACTCTTAACTCTGTACAGGGTGCTTACTTGGAGTGTGTAAAGCACCATCCGCCATCATAGGTTGCAGTAACACAGAAGGGTGTGAATAATTTTTTCATTTTCTGAAAAGGCTCTCAGGTTTCTTACCTCATAGAAATACTGTTTTAACCTGCACTAGGTCTACTAAGAGTGTTTTTTTTAGGTAAACAAAGGAATAAAAACCCACTGTAATTTTTTATTATTTTTTTTTGCACTCTGTGGTAGTACCAGGAGGGCACAGCCTCCACCTGAATTGTGTACCGGTCACAATTCCAGATGGAGAAGTGTGATGAACCAAGAACTGCACCACAGGCAAATCAAATGCATGTTATTCTAACTTGGCGTACAACCAGTATTCGGAAAACTATTGTAGTACAATCTTTACGTGAATTGGTGGAATGAATTCGAATGTCTTCTAAGTAAATAATTGAGAAACGATCTAACAAATCTCATTCATGAAATGCTCGTCTGTCACCAGGAGGGCTGCTTGGGGTGAAATCAGTACAGTATGTTAGAAATGGTGGTACCAGGATTGGAAACTGAACTTCCATTCGTCTCCTGGGTGCCCCCCAGGCCCTCTCGCTCTCTCAGGTCTCGCTCGGGGGCAGATCAGAGCTCAGGAGCAGTGGCTGTCCTGTTTGCGGAACGATTCTGGTGGATATTGTAATTTTAACTGATTTTAATTGTTCTATAAACCGCCCAGAGTTGTTTCAACAAGATGGCTGTGACAAATTTGATATCTAACTAAATAAATAAATAAATAAATAAGGGCCCAGTCGTCCTTACACCGACACAATTGTCCTGACTTCTTAAAAACAAGCATCAGGGCAGCCAATGATGTTGAACGCAGCGTGAACCCCCTTGCAGATCCTGGCTCTGAAGGAATCCACGTACCTGGGATGAGCCCAGAGGCCAGCGTGGAGCCACGGGGTCTGCTGTTTTCCACTCCCATCGCCTCGAACTTGGCAAATTCACTTCTGACCCCCGGTGGTTGCTGAGGAAGCCTTTTCCACTAGAGGGGGGCAGAGATCTGTGGTTTGTCCCAGCGAAGCTCCCTGAAATTCAGCTCCTCCAGGATCATAAGCCAACAGCCTGGAAGTCCTAATACGGATGGGAATGGCACGGCTAGAGTTATGCTCGCTCCTGGGGATCCACAGGGTGGAAGATGCTCTTTGTTACTGGCCCAGATGAGAAGAGTCTCCCATCCACAGTCTCTACTCCTAGTGGAAAGTGTGGGGATCAGAAATAATTTATTAGGACCTGGGAGCACTGGTCCCTTAAGGGGAGGAAGGGGTGCGTCAGCCTCCACTGTCTGTGTTTTAATGAAATCTAGCAACAGGGGATCAATAAGAGGAAACCGAACACTGCGGCGGCAACATGCAGTCCGTGTCTGCCACTAAAGGAAATTGACTCACAGTAGAAGGTCTTGTCTTCAGGCTGGGGTGGAATTGCTTACGTAGGGATGCCAAGGAAAGTGCCAGGTGGGCAGTCTTTCACCACAAACCCAGCCACAGCCAACTTGCTCCTCCTCCTCCTTTCCTGCTCAGTCAGTGATCTGGGGCTCTTGGATTGGCTTCCTGTAAACCCTGGGGAATTACTCTGGCCAGAGGGTGGAGTGCAGAGCCTGTCCACAGGTGACTGCCATAGTCCAGGCCAGACACAAGTAGGATGTGAGCCATCTTGGTTGTATGATATGGACAGTTCTCCAGACCTGGTGGTTTTATCGATTAAAGGCTTTAAAGAAAGTTTCTCATCAATAAGAACTCCCCAAACACACTCCTCTGGACACACTGGCATCTGGCAGACCATTGAAAATATATTAATATGCTATGCCATTAGTCTTTGTCTACTTCCAGGTAGTTTTTGATTGATTATTAATAACTTAACTTTTCATTTCTTACAGCAAACTGTGTGGACATCAGCTTGGGTTCTTGCAATGATGTATCTTATTCTAAAACAATTTATCCTAATTTACTGGACCAGAAAACCCGAGGAGTGATTGAATACAGTTCTGAATACATCTTGGTGAGCGTGCTCCACAACTTGCTGCAGGGAGAATGTAATCCTGATCTGCGACTCTTGAGTTGCTCCATTATGGCCCCAAAGTGTGAAAATGGCACCGTCATTAAGCCTTGTCGAAGGGTCTGTGAAACCCTGAGAAAAAATTGCCTTCCAGCCTTTGATGCAATTGACATGGCTTGGCCGTATTTCTTAGACTGCGATCGCTTTTTTGTGGATGAAGTGGAAGGATGCTTTGATCCGTTAGAAAAACTGCGAGGTAAGATGCCAGGCCAGGTAGGTCTGCATGCTTGAAAGACTTAATGCAATTTCTCCAAAAAGTGATTTTGACTAGATGCCAGACTTAGTTTGAATCCTTGAATCTAAGGAGTTGACTTGAACTTGACTTGAGTTGAGTTGAATCCTAAGATGGTCAACTGATTTGCCAACCCTAACCCTCTAAGAGGGAAATCTGAGAAGTTAGTCACCCAATCAATTATTAAGCTGGTGATCCGTATACAAATTGACTGATTATTAGTTTAGCCCAACCCTAACCCTCTAAGAGGGAAATCTGAGAAGTTAGTCACCCAATCAGTTATTAAGCTGGTGATCCGTATACAAATTGACTCATTTGACTCAAAAATAATTCATCTTGAATTAGCGTCAGCTCAGCAGACCATTGTAAACCAGTTCTGTGATGGAATAGCTGATGTCTAGTGAGAGACAAAGGAAGGAGAGCTCCTTTAGTTTGATTAGCTAAATCCCAATGGATTGCAGTGTCCAAAAGATCACAGAAGAGCACGCCTCAACCTGCCCTCTCCCACATTTTCTCTCCTTATAAGAAAGCAGTGAACCAGGTCCTACTTAATAGGACCAGAAGCATTTTAGAAAAAGATCAGGAAGAGATGGGAGGCAGGATGAGCGCAAGGCTCTTCTTTTGAGGGATTCCCTGGGGCTTAACACTCTTCCACTCCTATAACATTTACATGAGGCTGCTAGGTAGGGTCATCTGCTGGCATGGGATCAGTATGCAGATGACATACATTGTATATCTTGACCCTGGGTTGAACAGGCAATGCTACTGAGGAACCTAGAGGCTGTTGGAGTCTGGATGGGGAGAGAGAGGCCCAGGCTCGAACCTAGCAAAACCAAGTGGCTTTGGATTCAAGAACTTTCAATTTTCAGGGATTTTCCAGCTTTAGTTCTTGATGGGATTGCACTTTTCCATGCAGAACATGTGCACAATTTGGGGGTTCCTCTTAAACTCTCCTTGATCCTTGCTGGATGAGCAACTGGCAGATTTGCAGATACTATCTGCTCCATCAGTTATGACCTTTGCTGGACTGGGAAGTTCTTCTCGTGGTCCTCATGCCTCAATTATCTTCTGTTTGGACTATTGCAATGTGTTCTACATGGAGCTTCCATTGCAGAAGCTGCAGCTGATCCAGAAGACAGTGGGCATATTTCATGGGCATACTTCATTTAACACTTCTCTTTTACAGCTGCATTGGCTACCATTCAATTCAGTTCAAGGGCTGGTTGTCATGTATAAAATCCTTTATGGCTTGGGCCCTGGATAACTAAGGGACTGTCTTCTCTGGTTGTTTCTGCCCATCTGGTAAGATCTGTCAGGGTCAACCTGCTCCAGGCCTGTTGAGTAAAACAGTGTCATCTTTTGGGTTCTTGGAAATCTTGGACCTTCCCTAGATTCCCACTCTGTAGCACCCACCCACAGCACTCACCCACCCTTGGCACCCACCCTGCTGTAGCTCTTGCCTGCTGGCCTGCTTCCCTAGGACATGGTTTCAGCACCTCTTCCCACATCGCAATCACGTGAAGTCCTTGCTTAACAACCCACATGGTCCTTGCTTAATGATGGCAATGGGGACTGCCAGGATTGCCATCACTAAGCGATGCAGTCATGTGACATTGCAGTTTATGACCACATGACTTAGCGATGGAAATTCTGGTCCCAATTGTCGTCATAACCCGAGGACTGCCTGTAATCTATTTTATATTGTTAGAGTGTTTCAATTCATGGCACCAGAGACCTAGATAGACAATTGAGCCTGTCTGTTTCATCATTTGTTCACTTGATCTTCATCACTTACAGTAGCACTTACAGGCTACTTCCAGCCTTCTGTGGTGGGTAAAAAGATTGAGAGGGCAACGGCTTCTCCTTAACCTCTGGGAAGCTTCAGTATTGTCAACGATGGTAGGCTTCTGGATCACTGGGGAAATTTTGGAATAGGAAATGGTTTCTTGGAAGGAAGAGATCTTCGGATATTGAACTCTGGCCTTGATTATTTATTTTATGTTTATTTACTGCTTCAATTTCTATCCTGCCTTTCTTTCAGGAGATGCCAGCCCTTTAAGGTAGTCTAGACCAGGAAACCAAAGCCATGGTACTAACGCTACCTTTATTGTAAGGCTACAGTAACAGAATCTTGCACGTCTGAAAGCGCCTCCCCCTCCCCTGCCTTTACGTTCCAGAGGACGAGGGAGATGAGATGCTGAGACGCTTCCCAGGCCCCCATCCTGCTGAGATATCTCCTGTCTGACCGTTGCCCTGGCTGCGGCTCTTCCTCCTGCCTCCCAAGATCATTCCCACAGAGCATCCCAGGAGCTCAAGGTGGCACGCATACTGCTCCCGAGTCCCACCTGGCAGTTTTTGCCACCACGACTCTGTGAGACAGGTGGGGTTGAGTGAGAGGGACCGCGTCTGTAGTGAGGGGCTGCTGCTCAGCCTCTTCCCCCCACCCCAGCTCAGACAGAACTGCCGACAGCTCAAAAGACAGTGGCCCATCTCAGTCTAGAAAACCACAGGTCGGTCCCGAACTCGAAAGACCCCTGAATTCAGGACAGCAGCTCTCGGAAGACACGTGCATCTTCTTCTGAGGGCAAAACACTCCAAATGGCCATCTGAGGCTTGGCACGGGAGCTCCTTCTGCTAGGAGAAGCATTCTAGGCATCTCTTACAAGTAAATTCAGATTTTTTTGGATGCTCCTTCCTCGATGCTGTTGAAGTGCCCTCTTCCTGTATTAAAAAATGGAAACGAATAACGTTTCCTCATTCATTCCACACTTGATGTTCAAGGGGTAAGCCGCACCACCTGCTATGCTGTGAGTTTAGGGTTCTTCCCCCCCAACCGTAGCCATTCTCTATATTGCTTCGCATAGTTGCCCATTCTCAGCAATGGCTGTAACTGCTGCCCTCGCCCCACGCACATCCCGAAGCCCTCTGGCACTTGGCCAATCTTGATGCAACCCCAAGTCCCCCACTTGGATGAATCATCCTGAGATCCTCCGTTATTGGGATGTGATCCCTCGGGATCAACTACAGTCTACCTCAGCCTTTTACTTTATCATTTCTTCCCTTTGTAAAATATAATTTTTATTGAAAGTTTTTACATGATTGAAAGATAAACAAGAACAAATGTATTAAAGAAAAGTAGGAAAAGAAACAAGATAAAAGAAGGGCTAGAAAGAGAAAGAAAAAGGAAGAGAGGGAAAGAGAAAAGAAAAGGTAAAGAAGCAGCTTCTGATCTTCTTTATAGCAGTTACAAACATTTATAATTTCTCCCCTTTACACAGTTCCCCTGTTCAACCCCTTTTAATCAGCAAACCCAGAAATCGCCAGTACATTTTCATCCATTTTCAGCAAAAAGTCCATAAAAGGTTTCCGGTCTTTTATGAAAGGACGCATTGTTTTGTCCCTAATCAAAAGGTCAATTCTGCCATCTCCGCAAATTCTGCCATCTTCACAATCCACTCCTCCATTGCGGGCACTTCTGTATTTTTCCATCTTAGTGCGTCTAGTAGCCTTGCTGCAATCACCATCTATAAAAGCAATCGTCCATGATTGGTTCTAATTCTATAATTGTAATTCTAATTGTATATCCATAAGTCCTAATAAAAACAAATCTGGTTTCATCTGAATATTAGTTTTTAAAATTCATTGCATCACCTTATGCATTTGTGTCCAGTACTTTTTCACTTTTTCACATGTGCACCATGTATGATGAAATGTCCCTTTGTGCTTTTCACATTTCCAACAGTAATTAGAAGTACCTTTATACACCTTAGACAATTTCTCTGGTGTCATACAGTATACCAACGATACATCATTTTATAAACGTTCTCTTTTAAATTGTAGGACAATGTGAAGTTCCAACCTTTAACCACATCCTTTCCCATTGATCCATATGAATGTTATAACCAATGTTCATTCATATATATATGTGTATATATATATACACATACACACACACATATATATACACACACACATATATATATATATATGATTAAGAATTTTGATTATAACAGTAAAATCTAATACAAATTAAACTTAAAAGAGAATAAAAAGAAGTAAAAAGTGCAAGAAAAAGGAAAAAAGAGAAGAAAAGGTAAGAATATAATAAAGTAAGAGAAAAGAAAAATAAAAAGAAGTGACTACCAACTTTCACAATAACAAGTTTAAACAAATTTAGTGTCAGGCCCAGCCCAAGGAACTCCAAGAGACTGTAGATTCAGTCCAGCTATGTTTATTAGCTACAACCTCCAGCAAGACTCTTCCCAGACTGAAACCCCAGTTCCCAAGCAATGCCAGCCACAACATTGTGAATTCCTCAGGGAGGTGCCAGTCTCATCCTCTTATCTCTCCCTCTCGCCTCAGGAGATGAAAGAAAATGTTTTTCTCCCTGAGTCTGGCCTTCATAATTCCATTCCATCACATTTAGTGACTCTTCACCTCCTCTAAAGTTGCAAGCATTTATCTCTTCATCTCATATTCCATCTCTTATGTATAAACAAATCCATAAAACTTCATCTTTTCAGTCCTGGTGTCAGCAGAAAGTCCATAAAGGACTGCCAGAGGTAACAACATACAGTGGTACCTCGGGTTACAAACGCCTCTGTTAACGAACTTTTCGGGTTACGACCAGCTCCGGCCGCAAAAATTTACCTCGGTTTGCGAACTCCACCTCAGGGTACGAGCAGGATATGCGGCCATTTTCCCTCCCGTGACACGGTCCGTGGCCATTTTTCCGCCCCTGACACGTGGTCCGCGGCCATTTTTCCGTCCCTGACACATGGTCCGCGGCCATTTTCCGCCCCTGACACGTGGTCCGTGGCCATTTTCCTCCCCTGACAAGTGGTCCGTGGCCATTTTCTGCCCCTGACACGTGGTCGTAGGGAGGGGGACTTTCCCTCCAATAATAGCCGCCTCCCTGTCCTCCACGCCAGAACAGATTAACGGTAATTACATTAAACCTTATGGGGAAATTTCCTTCGGGTTGCGACCAATTTGGGGTGCGACCAGAGTCACGGAACGAATTAAGTTCGTAAACCGAGGTTCCACTGTACCTTGTTTTGACCTTGATCAAATAAACCACCTTTATATTCCTTCCTTTTACTTCTAGCAGTCTTAATCTTTAATTCATTCAGATGTAGAATTTGATTTCTCTTCATTTCTTTTTTGTCTCATCATACAGAGTTCTTCAAGACTTTAACAAGCCTCTTTTGTAAATCCAGGAGGAAAAAATTATACAGATCACCCTCGTGGTTTGTCATTTGTATTTTCCTTTTAAATTTTAAAGCCTCAGCCAGTTTCCTTTGTAGATCCAGTAAAACATCCTTTTCTAAGTCATTCTCTTGGCCTGCCAGTTGTAAATCAGCTTTCGATACCATCTCTATCTTGTCAGCTAAACTTTGTTCCACATCTGCCATTTCTTCAATAACATCTTTTGGACATGGTCTATCCATAGAAGCAGACATCATTACTGACATTGTTGATATTGCAGCTCCTAGTTTCTGACTCCCTTCTTCAAAAGTCTCCTTCAGTATTTTCATTGCTAGAACATTTTGCATCATTTTGCAGGCTTGTATTTTTTTTCCTCTATCTAAAAAGCATCCAGTTTTTGAAATCATGAAATTGCTTATCCTTGCTGTGTCTTGTAAAACCCAAAACAGAATCTGTTTCCCACAAAAAGCTGTTTGTTCTTTATGATTAGTTCCAAAACTAATTTATTCTTAGAGTAAATTATCATTTACTCTTATTGTAAAATTTCAATATTCCAATTTATCTGGACCCGTAGTCCATTATAACTTTCTAAGATCAAAAATATTTAGCTTTTTGCTGTTTATTTCAGATTCTTCACATTCTTAAATTTATGATTAAATTTTTCTTTCATTCAGGATTGAAGGCAGACTCACCTGGTGTTTTCAGACTTGTTGGTCTGAAGGTCTCTAATAGCTTAGAAGTAGTTAACAAGCAATTTCCTGTGGAAAACCACTCTCCTGCGGTCTCCTTGTAAGGAGCAGTCATCCAGAGTGCATGTGGGCAATCTCCTATCCTCTCCTTATCTGGAGAGATTCCTAGGAACCGGTCTACTCACTGGTTCCTTGGTCTTTGCTGCAGTTGTTGGCTCCACTTTCTCAGAGCCTTCTTCAGTTCACCATACTCCCCCAAAAGCCTTTTATAACAACAGTTCTTAGCCCATTTTATCATATGTTCTTTGTTCTTCTTCCATTTCAAATCTAAACAAAAGTTTATACATTTTAGCAATCACATGTTCATCATTTGTATGTAATTCATTTTCAAATTCTGTTTTATGACATTCTATACCTGGAGTTTTTTATCTTTATTAAATCTTTTTCTTAATTGTACATCTGAAAACCATTGAAAACTAAATCCCTGCACAGTCAATTGTTCTCTCAATTTCATCTTAAATTCTCCATTTTCATGGAGAAACAAATCTTGATTTGTTAGCCATTTCTCTTTGTCCACTGTCTCTTTTCTATAAACAACTTCTTGTGCTGATGCCAATAGAAGTATTTTCAGATACAGCCTGAGTCTGTATTTATTCCATATTCTTAATATGGCACCCCTAACATAATGATTTTTGAAATCTACATTAACTTTTGACTTTATCATACCATAAAAAAACATGCCACCCAAACCTCAGGTTGTGTACTTCTAGTTCCAGCATTCTCTTATTTCTCAGTATCCTTTTCTTCCTTATGACCGGCCAGTTTTGGCATCATCTCTGCTCTCTTTGCAACCAGGATCTGCTTTGACCTGAAAGCCTCTTCATGTGCATTTCTGTTGTTCTGTCCCTTTTGCTTTTACTTGCTCAGAAACAGCAAACTTACTTTACACTGTCAGAAAATGTGGGAATGATAGGAGTTTGATACTGCCGGACTACTGAGATTTGATATCCTTATCTCATGGGGTCAGAACAGGATCCCTAGCCTAGACATTGGAGGTGGCCAAAGGCTGCATAACATTGCTGGGCCTGGGCAGTTTGAATTCTGCCTGCAGGCTGAAACAAAGATTTGTATTCAGATTTGGGGTTTTCTGAAAGCCTCCCGGTAATTGGATCGATGCTTACTGCTTTTGTCTTCGGGCCCCAGCAAAGAGACCTTGCCCTCCGCTATTGCTGCTGTAACTGTCCTTTGAGACCTTAAGAGCTGTTATTCAAGACGTGCTCAACATAACCATCATGGGTTTGACAAAACCATGCATTCCATTTCCAAGATGGTTCTGTATTGTTCATAGACAGACATGGTGGAGAAGATTTACATCAAGACTGGGAAGCCTCTGCCCTGCCAACCTGTCCAGCCTACGCCGTGGCGTTCAGGGAGCTTGGCTTGCTCTTCCCCCTTGATGGAATCTATCCCTCTGCCTGCTTCTCCTGGCCAGGGGCAGGCCTGGGCCAGCCCTTTGGAGAAGGTGCCAGCTGGGGGCACCTCCAATCCCAGGCTGCCCATGAACAGGGAGGGGGAGGCTTCTGTAAGGCAGATACCCACAGATTTCGAAAGATCAAGCCATTCAATGTCTTGGAGACGAAATGCCTCTTTCCAGCGTGTCGGAATGCCAAGCAAGCGTGGGGAGAGAGAGGGGATTCCAGAAGGGAGGCCTCTGCCTTCGGCACTCACCAGGTGGGGAAGGTGGACTGTGCTGAGCGTATCCACGAATAAGACAGGATGGGCATCTCCAAAGGGCCAGGCAGGCTCAGAAAGGGAGGAGCAGTCCTATAGTAACCAGCCCTAAGCCGTTTAGGACTTTAAGGAGTCCAGCCAGGCCGAGTAAAAAATTGGGGAAGTTTCAATGCAACTCTCTGCCGATCCCTGCACTTCTGCCAAGCGATCTTGTTTTGTACCAGCTGCACTCACTGAACACATTGCAGTAATCAGAACTTTCCTGGGAACTGGATGGCATCTGTCGGGGAGGGGGTTTGATTTTTTTCCTCCTGTGGTACCATCCAGCTTGCAGAGGGACCCTGTCCTTAGGTGGGATCCTGTGGCCCAATCCCGGCTTGGGCCGAGCGCCGGTACTCCAAGGAAGGTTTTATGAGCAAGGACCAGGTGACGCAGCTGTGGAGAACCATAATATAGACGGTTCCATACAAAATCAGAAACGTTTAAAGTGGATGCTCCCCTTGGCCGAAGTTGTAAGATCAACATTATATAGTCCAACAATGTTACAACAGAGGCTTACAATTATTCAATATACCCGAAATGCAAAGAGCATTTATGAGGAAGTGGCTGGCGACCTTAAACCACTGGTGTGCAAAATATGGCAAGGGAAAACGAATAAAACCAGAATCTCGTGGTTTAATCATGAATGCAGACGTGAAAGAAAGGAATTAGCCAGACTTACATAGGGTAGAGGCAGTGAGGGATAAACGCCGAAAATATCAAACGTTGGTTAGGAGGAGTAAACAAGACTATTATAAAACACAGTGGCAAGAACTAAGACTGTAATGTTTGCAAAATAACGATACGAAATTCTGGGAACTAGTTTCCCAAGGCCAGAGAGAAATAAAAATAATGATAGAAGCCCAGATTACACCGGAACATTGGATAGCTTATTTTAAAAATAAATTTGAGGATACTAGTGCATCAAACCAACAGCTAATGGGTATTGATATATTAAAAACATCCCCAAAATGGCCCCCTGTAACTGTGGCAGAAGTTAAAAGAATAATTGCACAACAGACAGCTGGTAAAGCCCCAGGAGAGGACATGTTACCTCCAGAAATCTTTAAGGCTTTTCCCAATTGGTGGGCCCCTATGCTCGCCTCTGTGTTTACCTATATCAGTGCCACTGGTCGATTACCTGTAGGCTGGAATAATAGTGTAGTAATCCCAATATATAAAAAGGGAGATACTACATATCCAGCTAATTTTCGACCTGTAAGTCTTATTGACGTAGGGTGCGAGCTATATACAAGACACTTAAACCAGTTTTGTCCTCTTGAAGGTGAAATAGAATTTGCCGAAGATGTCCTCAGTGAAGCACCCACCTTCGTTCAGTTCATCCACCACTCCTTCCCGCAGATGGTGAAAGTTTTGAAGAAGGTGGTCTCCAGATGCCCCCACATTGCCAGGCTGTACAGCATCGGGCGCAGCTTTGAAGGAAAAGACCTTTTTGTGATCGAATTCACTACTAGCCCTGGAAACCATGAACTGTGTGAGCAACACAAGGCATCTGATGGCTGAAATGCATTCTTCCTGCTCCTCTGCTCCTGTCTCCTCCTCCTCCTCCTTTGTCCACTCTTCTACCCCTCTCCAACCTGTTCCACCCTGGCCTGCTGCTTCCTTCTGAGGAAATTGTTGTTCTTTTGCCTTGGCAAAGGAAGGCAACAGGGTTGTTGGGCAGAGCTCCTGGTAGGACCAGCAGGAAGCCTTGGCGGAGGGTACGAAGGCAGCTGGGGAATATGGAGGTGACTGTGGACCGTCCAGTCTCCCTGTTTAAGCTCCTCCTGTCCTGGGCTCATGCTGGATGGAGACACTTTGGCAACCCTCTGCAAGGGGTTGAGTTCTCTCTGGAGGCTACCATGTCCCCCACCTAGGACAGTTGCCAGTGCTGGGCCTGCTTACGTTTCTCTTCCAGGAAAGCAACGGCCAATTGCTTTTCTTCCTCTGGGTGCGGCTTCCTGGACATATGTACCTGTGTGTGTGTGTGTGTGTGTGTGTGTGTCTCACACATGTATGATACACACATAAGCACACACACAAATATTACATTTACAGTACATATATAAAGTTAAAGCATCAAAGGCACGTATATGCAGGTGCAAGAAAAAACTTTTTTAAAAAATATCCTCTTACTACTACGTTTGTTTCTAAGAGATTTTTGATCCATGTTTCTTCTGACTGTTGCCATGGCTCAGCCGATCCGAATCTTGCCTTGTGGGAGAAAGGTGGTGAGTTCCAGCCCCAGCCCACTCTTCCCCTCGAGCAGCTGCAGTCCATCTGGAAGGGGCTGCCTTGAGGGGGGCCTGAGGGGAGGACCCAGGGGGCCGCCCAGCTGCACCTGCCGCTCATCTGAGGACCTGGTCCACAGAGAAGAGCCATGTCTTTTCTCTGTGGAGCCCAAGGGGCCAGTGGAGACGCTGAAGGACCTGAAAGCCTCGGAGAGGCTGGTGCTTTGGGGACCCCTCTCTTGGCTGCTGCTGTCCTCTTGGAGAAGTCTGCCAGGAGCATCTTTCCAGCATCCCACCGTGGAAGAAGCTCCTGATGATGGGAGGCTCTTCTTTTGGGGGTAGGGCTGTTTCTCCCATGTTGATTTCTTTGGGGCTTCAGCCTAAGACGCCTCCTTGCTGAGGATGGCTGGGCGTATTCCCTGAACCTTTTTTAAAGCTTAATTTAGTTCTACATAGCTAGTGTTTTACTGACTGTACCCTATCACAAAATCTGTGATATTGGATGGGTTAAATTTCTTTTATTGTGTTATAATAAACACATAACACAAAACAGCATAAGCGTAATAAATAAAACAAGGGACTTGTGGAAGTTTCACCCTAGATCTTAATTCTTTTGCCCAAGTGTCTGACCCCATGACCATCTGTCCCCTTCACTGAGCCCTGCCAGTTGTGGGGCCATTTGGGCAGGGCAGCTGCAGCCAAGGTGATCAGAGGCCAGGAGGAAGAAGGTTGGCTGCCACCATTTCGAATATCGTGAGGGTCATCTAATGAAACCTGTCCTGGCTCGTCTCTTCACAGTGAAACCAGAGTTCAAATATATTGGCAACATGCATGGAAATGAAGTTGTGGGGAAAGAAATGTTGATCTACCTTGCCCAGTATCTGTGCTCTGAATATCTTCTTGGGAATACCAGGATCCAGACATTGATAAACAACACTCGAATTCACCTCCTTCCTTCTATGAATCCAGATGGATACGAACTGGCAGCAGAAGAGGTAAACACAGAATTGGGATAAAAAGGTAACGCTTCCCTCAAGCGGAGCTTGGTTCTTAGCTACTTTGGAATCAGCCAAGGGGGTTACATGCTTTCACCAGGGTAGAGCCTAATTTAAAAAAACCCTAATTAACCATTCTGGAAATGGATGGGAGTTTGAAAAATATTTCTGATATGATTTGGCAGGATCTGATATCCAAAGAAAACGGTCAGGAATCCTGTTGGCATGCCTACGATCTCACACGCTGCCTCCTGGCGTTTTGGGCTCCCCTTAGCTTGAGCAACTTCATGTCCAACGATCAAGAGGTCTGGGAGTTGTAGGCCAAAAGAACGACTTACTGTCTGCCTCTGATCTAAAGCAGTCTTTAGCTTATTTCCTGGAGAAAGAACTACTCTCAGTAGGTGGGTGGATCTGCGTGCAGCATCCTGTTGGCTTTATGGCTCTTTCAGAAAACCAGAAGCAGCCAGAATTTGGGATTCCGGCTCTAAGGACCTAAAACTACAGGTCTTCTCTGCCGCATGCAAGATCCTTGTCACGTTCTGCCAGGGATTATTGTAGTTGTGGGTCAACACTCCTAATGCCAAAGAGAAGAAGATGCAAAATGAGCGTATTCTCCCCTTTCCAGAGATACACAGGGAAAGGTGTAATGGGGAAGGAAGTCACGTGGAAAATACGGCTGTCACGTCTTTCCTGCACCAGGGAAAAATCAGGCCCACGGGGCGGTCAAAAGATTGATAAGAGCACTCACATTTACCGAGTGCTTTCAGGACCGGCAGTTTTCTCTTTGCCCATTCTCAGCTGTGCCTGCTTCATTTAGTCTGCATTTCTCCCAGGCTGGCTGTTGGGGCTGTTGCTAAAGATCTTGCCACTTGTTATTTTATATGATCATCAAAATCCCTTTGTAATGCAATGAATGTTTCAGGGCATTCATGCTTTTACACTGGCCAATGGCTCCTGTGTGAATTCATGCCTCTTCCTTTCCTTCCTGCTATCTAGGGCGCTGGCTATAATGGATGGATAAACGGGAGGCAAACAGCTCAGAATCTCGATCTCAACAGGAATTTCCCAGATTTGACCTCTGAAGCTTACAGACTCGCAAAGATCCGAGGGGCTCGGATGGATCACCTGCCTATTCCGCAGTCCTACTGGCTGGGCAAGGTGGGAAGTACAAGCGCAGTCACGGTGTATTCCGCCAGCGTGGCGGCCAGTTGGACTTTAACTATTCCCAAGTCCAACCTTGGATCTATCTTTCTGAGAACTAATGAAAGATGCAAGAAGCAGCTGTGGTTGTTTCAGTGCAAATTTTTTAATTAGCGCATCTTGAAATGACCACAGTCTTTAATTTCATGGACTATCACAACATCATGTTGAAGTGAAGGCCTTCTTTTATAGCCTTCCAGACCCAGCTTCAGTGCATTTTATACCAATACGCTTCTGTGAAGCTTTCTTAACTGTCTCTTTCTGTGATTATTTTAAACCTGATCTTCAGGTGGCCCCAGAGACAAAAGCCGTTATGAAGTGGATCAAGTCCATCCCGTTTGTGCTGTCCGCCAGTCTCCACGGGGGCGATTTGGTTGTTTCTTATCCTTACGATTACTCAGTGCATCCTCTGGAAGAGAAAATGTTTTCCCCCACGCCGGATGAGAAGGTAATACAACATGACGAGGCTTCAACTCATACTTGACTAAAATATAAAGATAGTGTGACAAGAAAAAGAATGGACACTTATTTTTGCCAAAGTTGAGCCCTCCCTAATTTTTTCTGGTTAAAAAATGTTAGGCTTAAATCGCCATTCCTGAGGACAGAATCAAAGAATCAACATACAGTATATGTAGGAGTATTTATTTATTTATTTATTTATTTATTTATTTATTTATTATTCATTAAATGCATATGCCACCTGACTCCCAGTGGCTCTGGGCAGTTTACAGATTGTTAAAAAAAATTAAAACAAGAAAACAGAAAACGCAAAAAGAACAAAGATGGCAGAGAGAATAAATAGAAGCGAATATATGTAGATCACGGTTGGACTGTGGAGTCCATGGGGATCTCTGAGCTTGGCTGTTTTCCTGCAAATGTTTCGTTACCCGGCCAGGTCACATCTTCAGCACTAGCCGAGTAACGAGACGTTTGCAAGAAAACAGCCAACTCAGAGAACCGCAAGGGCTCCAGAGGGAACAAACCTAGATGGGAGCAAAGAAAAAGAAGCAAAGGGGCATCAGTCATCCTTGCCAACAACCCGGGTAAAGAACTTTAGGCCTCTTTAGGGCCCTTTGAAACACCAGTGGGGTGGGGGCTGTTCTGTGTGACCCCTCCATGGCCCAGTTAATCTCCCTACTCCCACTCCCCCAGGATGTGAACAGGGCACAAAATTTCCCCATATCGAAGGGAGCAAGAGTCTGATTAACCCAAAAGGCCCCCCAGCCTCCTCCCACTGATTATTTGGAAAGAGTGTCAACCTGTTACCCGTGAGGGTGGGGATCCACAAGGGAAGACACAAGCGCCCCATTTGCCCAGGCCAGGAGAGGACGTCCTAGGGCCTCCACTCCAGGGTCTCCACCTCCTTCGCCCTCAGACTTGGGTCTAAGACAGGCTCGTCATCCAAGAGCTTGGAAGCACGGAGCACTTCGTAAGATGTCTGTGCACAGAAAAAGGGGTCTAACAAGGTCTGCCTGGGGGAATCCAAGTCTGGCTTCTGGGAGACATGATCTTCCTAGGAGGTGAGAGAACCCCTGTCCCGAAGAAGCCCAGGGCGGTCGGTGAGCTGATGCTCCAGTGTCCTCTGGAGGCTTCTGGAGGGCAGCCAGCACCTGTAAACTGAAGGCACTAAAAATATCAGAGCTTAATCTACAAAACAAATATAATTCATTTTGTTTCAGATGTTCAAACTACTTTCTAAAACCTATGCGGATGCGCACCCTGGCATCTCAGACAGATCAGAAATGCGTTGTGGTGGAAATTTTGTGAAACGAGGAGGCATCATAAATGGTGCTGAATGGTACAGCTTCACTGGAGGTAAAACTTTTTAATGCTTTTGTAGTCCTGCAAACAGTTTGATGTCTTCGTTCTAAGTCAGCGTAGGAGCAAATGCCTTAAGAAGGAGAAAGAAAGAAGCTATCGCGTGTGCTCTCTCTGTGAGTGAGTGAGTGAATGAGTGAGAGTACCTACCACTTAAAAAGTGGCGCTACCTCAGTGGAGCCATATCCGTTCAAAAGCCCATATGTCTTCCTAGCTGTGCTAATGCAGGCATGCATAATTTACAGGGCCCCAAACCAAAGACAGTCTGGCTGCTGCGCATTAGAGCCTATGACCACCACCAGCAAAACCAGGCAGAGCTACTGACCTCGTTCAGCCTGGTGATCGCAGCATGGGCAGGCGCGCGGGACAAATGAACTCCAGCACGAGACTTTGCAACAACTTCAGAGGGAAAAATGCTTTGTTAACGCTTGCCTAAAGCCAGACCTTCAGCTGCAGTCCCTTGCTTCTCTGCGCATGGCCCGTGGGTGGTGCCGCGGGCGGCGGATTTGCAGGGATCCAGCTGACGCGGCTGTGCAGGTGCTGAGTGCACACGCCTTATTTGGGGCCTCGCTAGTTCGGTGGCATCTATTGTGCCCAGCTGTAACGGGGTGAGAACTGTTACTCCTGCTTAGAGATTTAAGCCAGCCTTGGCATATTTTTGAAACTTCGTTGAGTACCGGTTGCTGCCAGACGTGTTAACGTACTCCTCCATGGTGTGTCCACTGCTCTTTTAAAACCCAAATGAGATTAGTCAGAGATCTGCTGCTGTACAATTTGTAACCAGCCGTTCAGATGCATATCTCAGTTGCTCAAGGCCTGATGTGGCAGGCCGTGCGGCATGATTCATCCACGTGCGCCCTGAAGACAAGGCACAGCCATCCGCCCTTCAATCTTGGAAGGAGCTGAATGCTGGTGAATGAACGCACGAGCCGCTCATACCAGCAACCATTTAATGAGGTCTCTGAGAGGCACACAAGGACGATCCCTCGTGGACTCAAAGTTACATGGAAAGGCCATTGCTCTCCCAAATGAACTCACAAACAGGAGGAGAACGTATCTGACCTTGGTCGTGTCAGGCTTCACTGTCTTTGATCCTTACTGGGAGTCCTCCAGTGACACTGATACCAATTTATGGAGTTATATCTTGGAACAGGTTAAAAGTGCCCTATTCTGGTTCTGAAAGAAGTCTCTCTGGCCATCGCTATGGTCCCAGGTGACCTTGCTATCCCTAGCAATAATACCTGTATCCAGAAAGGCTTGCAGAATCCATTCCAGAACAGAATGAATTGACTTTTCAATTTTCAGAAGGAAATTGAATGTCTGGGAAGATGGGAAGATTTGTTAAATCTGAAGCCGGTTTCTGCTAAATCGAAACCGATAAGAATGAAGTCCTCTGAGCTGATGGTGCCGGGGCCCAGGAGGCTGCCTTTTCTCTGCTGTGCTGTGCTGTGGTCCAGCCTCCCAGTGCCTGCATTTTGTCCCTTGAGGGTCTAAGGTCTGCAGCATCTTCGGGAGAGGTAGTCTGTCCATGGTGGTTTGTGATCTGGAGACCTCCAGATTAGGTTAATGTAATGAGTATATTCTTAATTTCTATTTGCTCATGAGTTAACTGCACTGCTACTAATGTTATGCTAGTTATTACACTGGATTGTTTCATAATTTTATGATTCCAGTTTGAAAAATATTTTGGATGAAGATGTGCTTAAAAGTTATCAGTCGATCAACCTTTTGCTATTTTTCTTTTCTAGGAATGGCAGATTTTAATTATCTCCATACAAGCTGTTTTGAGGTTACTTTGGAGCTTGGGTGCGAGAAGTTTCCTTTGGCTGATGAACTCTATAAACTCTGGCAAGAGAACAAAGAAGCCCTTTTGAAGTTCATGGAAACGGTAACCCTTTTTTCTCTGACTTCTGTCTTCTTCCTTTCACAGACTTCTCCACCAACAGTGGCTTGTTCACTCCTTGGTCATAGAACAAATTTACAATAAGTGGCAATTCACAGAGGAACTGATGGATTGTGCCCATGATATTTAAGAATTTAAGGAAGCAACTTCACGTTCCAACTGTGGGAGCAGTTTAGAGACACCCATGTTGTGATTGGAGGTCACAGGGAAACAGCCTTTTCTTGACATCATGATGATGATGATGATGATGATGATGATGATGATGATGATGATGATGATGATGGAGGAAACATATGTACCACTCTTCCAAACTAGGTTTCCCCAGGGTGGCTTAGAGCCAACTAAAATCAAAACAAATCTCTAAAACCATTAAAAAATACAATAGAACATAGTAATCAAAATACATAATATTAGCAGCATACCAAATAAAGCTTTTCCTAACAGCAATATATTAAAGATCAATCCAGTAATTGGGAAAATTAAAAATTAAAAATGTTTTGGCCAGGTGCCAAAAAATTAATAAACTTGGTGTCTGTCTGGTCTCAGAGAGTGGGTTGCCCTCAAGTAATTAAGTCTCCCCCCGCCTCGCCTTGGCACGGGAGAGAATTGGAGCAAACCCCCTGAAGACGCGTGTGGGAGAAGGCGTCCGGCTCCTAGTCAGAAAGGGCTTCCTAGTTTCATACCAGCAGATTGAAGTGTGATCATAAACGAACTGGGGACCAGTAAAGATTGCTGGTGGCTGGTGTAATCCCTTCGTTATACAGAGCTCCAGTCTGTATTCTTGCTGCAGTATTTTGTGTCATGTGAAGTTTCTGGGCCATTTTCAAGGATAGTCCCCTGTGCAAATGTGGTAGTCAGAACTCAGAGTTCCATGGAGTGGATGGCCACGGCCAGCCTACCCTTATCCAAGTGCAGCCGTAAATGCTGCACCAAACTGATGTGCTTCTTACCACCAAGGACTCTTGTGCCTCCAATGTCAGAGATGGACACGGAAGCACGTCCAGTTCATCCAGGCTCTGAGTCAGCGCTTTCCACCGTCTCATCCAGATTTGATGAAGAAGAGAGGGTGTATAATCAGCATTGTGATGACCTTTTACCTTAAGTTCCAAATGGTCTCTCAGTAGCTTCATGTAGGTGCTGTTGGGGGAATAGTGGAACCGCACTCCGTAAACACCGTGGGGCTGACCAGATATCCTCTAGTGTTTTCTTCTGGAAATGACCATCCAGCTATGAGTAGAACCACAGCAAAGCTAGAACAACTTTTCCAGAAGGAGAACATGGCCAGTGTCATTGAAAGCTACTTTATCCAGATGTCTCTGGCTTTGATCAAGCACTATTTGCTGAAAGTAGAAGGGGATATTGGTCACAGGCCAATCGTAGTTCAGATCTTCCAGGTCTTGAAGCTAGGACCACTTTTTCTTGTAGGGAGGACCCAGCTAAGCACCCTGTTCCCACTAGATATGAAAAGGCATGAGGAGCAAGGGGCAACCAAGCGTGCAATTAGCTGAAATCTATGAAGTCCTTTGTTCGTATCCTCAGGCTGTAAGAACATCACAGTTGAACTGTGCCAATGCAATGCATATGGTCTGCCCTTGAAGAGCACTTGGAACTACTTCCATGGACTGAAATGCCCAAACCTGCAGAATCTAAATCGTGATAAACAGCATCTGCTTTATCCTCAAGGTGTCCAGCCACCATATCACAACAATATCCTACCATCACCACCATCCTCATCCTCATATTCTTTTGATGTATATCTTGCCTTTCTTCCCCTGCGGCGCTTGCATAGCTGGACTGAACCAAATGCGTTGTCTGCAGATGGAGAGAAAGGAAGAGGCATTTTGACATGTGAGACCCCCCTGCTTAAATTTGTTTTCCCTAATTGGTCCTTTCTAAGGGAAGGTTGCAACCAGGCAGGACAGGTGGCTTTTATTCGAAAAAGGCTGCTTTATTACAAAATATCCACAAAATGAACTTGATGCTTACGTACCAAAAAATTAGATTTGCTTTTCTTCTTTATCATATCCTGCCTTAATTTCTACAGTCATGTTTCACTTTTAACTTTAAATTTCTCTCTTTCTTCCCACAGTTTCCTTAACATGTTTATCTGCCTGAACTCTGAAATTTTCCTTCTACATTATCACTCCTCCTCTCTCAGCTAGTCTGTTAATTGTCCTTTCACTCCTTGAATGCTTTAATGCTTTACTCCTAAACATGTTACTTTATTATCTCTTTCTCTCCCCCACTCCCCCATCCCCAGAGTCACTTGTTTGCTTCCTTCCGCATCTTTCCTCACATGTCCTGGTTCTGGGGTTCATAGCCATCCATTTTTTCCATCTTCACTTTGGAGTTTCTCACGGCTCCCTCTCTAGGAGAGCTGTAGGTTGTCTCCTCTCTTCGAAGCTATGCTATTGGGCCTCTTCTCTCCCCCCAGTAGAGTCTTTTCTGCTCCTCTCAGCTTCTTCTCTTCTGCCATTCTGAACTAGCTCTGGTTCAGAGGGAGGGAAGATGCTGCTGAAGCTGTTGTTCAAGCCTCCCCTTCCAGATCCCTTGGTCATCCGTGTTCTCCGCTGACCGGGAGCTTCTCTGTGTCAGCAGTTCACCAGCACCAGCACCCCACACGTACACCTGTCCTCTTTCTTCTCCTGCTTCCAGCAAGAGTTCCACCGACTTTCTTTCTGCCAAGGACTTCTTCTGGTCTTATCTCTCTTTCTTCTGGAATTTTCCTTAGGTGCTTGACTTCTTTGGGTTCTACTTCTTTTTCCTACTCCTTTTCTTTCTCATGAGCCCACTGAGGAAGCCATTCTGATGCCAGCCCCTTCTCTCATGAACAGGAGGCAAGCAGAAGCCACTTCTAAATGTCCTGTGCTCCTTTCTAAACTCTTAGTTCCACGTGTTATCTTCTAGGAAGGTGTTTGTCTAAATGCGGCTTGAGGGGTGGGTGACCCTGGTGAGAGTCAGCTAGAGGGCTGTTCTTTCTCCTGGAGTTCAGCATCAAGGGTTCCTGGAAGAAGATTGTTCTTTGTTTTTAGTTGTACACTGCTGAATCTATTCTGGCAGTTTCCAGTCTTAGGAACATATTGGAAGATGCGGATCCATCCAAAAATTGGCCTTTGGGTCAAATTCAGGGCCTGCACTCCAAAAACTGATGGATCCAGATAACAAAGGAAGAGGTGTTAGAACAGAGCTGAAATTAAGCTGAAATAATTAGGTTTCATATGATTGGCCATATAGTAATTTCCCTGTTTTGTTGCCCTAAAAGTAGATGTTGGCAGAAGCATTTGTAGGGACTTGGAAGGCTGCCCATCCTCCTGGGTCCCAGCCTGTTTTCTCCTGATGGATCAAATGATGCACCCATTTGGCATTTTCATAGGTCAGTCCTCTTAGCTAACGGGTTCTGCGCGGAGGCTCTCCTATGAGAAGCTGTGTGAATGTCCGACCCGGCTACCCCAGAGGAAGGCTGAGTTTTCTAAGAAGGACCCAGGCGATCAGAGCAGTGAACAGCCATCCAACCCACCAAAGGGGCAAGGGACCCCCTTCCTAAGCTATTCGGTAGTAACCAATCCTGCTTGTAGTTTTATCCTTAAATAAAAGCGGACTCCATTTGGTTTTCATCTTGTTTTCAGCTAATCTGTTTAGTAAATCCAAATGGAAGTGGATTAAATCCACTTGAAGCCTTTGAGAGGGAGAGCCTGTATTAACAGTGACTGTGCCGACCCACCCGCATTGACTTTAGTCATCAGCTGTTATCCCCAAACTCTGACCTCACCTCACAAGGCAGGGCTGATGTCTGAAAGCAGCAAGATTAAACAAAGAATCACCAGCCCATTTCTCACCACCTCGTTCAAATGGGCTGCCTCTTTCTTTCTTTTTTCATTGCGAGCAAAAAAAAAACCCGCTTTGTGCATGATGATAATCTTCAGCTGGTAAAAGTGGCAGGCGGTGCCAGCCGTGGCCCAAGGACAAGGCGCCTGACAAGGGTGGGACAGGTTTTCCCCTCAGTTCGTAACATTGCAAGCCCAGGACTCTTTCCATCTCCCCGTGATTAGCCTCAAAACCCTTTTGTTTGGCCACAGAAATTCCAGCGTTTCTTCCTTTGGGGTATTAGAGGGCACAGAGTCTCCACCAACGTCATAACAATAAATAAAATGAGGCGAATATAAAACATGAGGGAGCGACCTGTTTTTTTGTGCTCCTGCTCCAGAGCATCTTCAATCTTGCCACCACACCTCAGGGATGTGACTTTTGGGGGTGATATTTTTGTCTCTGTGAGGCTTATTAAAAATACTTTGCCCGTAACCTGCCCCAGTTCCTCAGAAGGGTGGCAAATTTGGCTCTGCCTAATTCTGTGATATCACCCAGATCTCTTCTGCCACCTTCAGAGGTCGGAAACAGGGAAGTATCGCCCCTAGCTGCAAATGCTCTCCTGTCCCGGCCAGCACTTCAGTCTGTTGTGGTTTTTATTACAACAGGAGAAGTGTGTGAGCGTGACAAGAGGAGTCTTGTCATCCTCAGCTGTCCCCAAGTTCTCGTTTCAAAATGCTTCTGAAGACCTCAAGCAGACACGCCCTTTTGGCTCCTAAAAATAGTAGGGAAATATATTGGAGCCATTTCTGAATAATATTTTAATATTACCTAACTAGCCTTCACAGCATTCTGTTATTCAGGTTGGTTGAGCAGCAAAGGAAAAAATGCACAGACTCTTAGAGTGTGGTGCTGATGGCTGCGTACGAGCGGGAATAAGGAGGGAACGTAAAAACATTATTGCTTAATCACGTTATTCTGATTCTCGGCAGATTCATCGTGGCATAAAAGGAATTGTATCTGACAAATTTGGAAACCCAATCAAGAATGCCCGGATTTCAGTCAAAGGCATCCGTCATGATATTCTTACAGGTAACAGGTTTGGAAAAGCAAGTGAGCAATTGAACGTTGGGTTTAGATTTTTCCTCTATAATGTTAAATGATCCTTCAGTTGGAAAACAAAATATTGTGTTGATTGATTCATATACAGTGGTACCTCTAGTTACGAACTTAATCCGTTTCGTGACTCTGGTTGCAACTCGAGTTGGTCTCAAGTCGAGGTAAAGTTTCCCATAAGGTTCAGTGTAAATACGGTTAATCTGTTCCGCCCTCCGAATTTGGTCGCACCACGAGGCAAATTTCCCCCATAAGTTTCAATGTAAATACGGCTAAATAGTTCTGAAACATATGCATTTTATTTTTAAACTTCAAAAACCTTCCAAACGCCACAAAAACCTTCCAAACGCCACAAAACACACCACAAGCCTCACCGAACGTCTCCTTGCTACCGCGATCTCGCCCACAGGAAGCCGCGACTGTGTGGCAGCAGACAAAATGGCCGCGGATCCGGTTCGTAAGTAGAGGCGGAGTTCGCAAGTAGAGGTAAATTTTTGGGGCCGGAGTTGGTCATATCTTGAAAAATTCGTAAGGAGGGCATTTGTAACTAGAGGTACCACTGTATTTGTATCCCAACTCATTCTACTTACAAAACCTAAAAGCAATAAATAAAGAAATATTAAAATTGCAACAGAAAAAAACCACACAGAGTTAAAATGTACTCCCGAAATACCTTATATTATTATTTCCAGTAATCCAGTGGTACAGACTTTTCTTGATGAGGACATTCAAAAACTTCAAGCAGATGGTTTTAGCACCCTGTCCTGAGATCACACTGAATTCACTTCTATAATTACATTAAGCTACAAGATCTTCCCATCTAATCTTAGTGTATCACTAGAGGGACAACATAATTTAATTAATTTCACTGTTGAGGTAATTTAATTCTGGATTGTTCAATGCCCCTGAAATAGTTTAAGCAGTGTCAAGAAAACTCAGCTGCATGAAATTTCAGGTTTTATTGGAATGTGACTATTCACCAACCTATTTGGCTTGTCTTAGACACTGGATTTACTGGTCTTAACAGAAGTCCTTTCTCTAGATAACGATGGTTGGATTCAGAAGTCACGTTTAATGTAATTCTGTTTAAATTAATGAGACTCTGGTTAGTTGTGGTTAATGTAAGTTTGGAAAATCAGCTTTCTCCAGTCTGGACACAGTCCAGGTATGGGGCCCTCAACTCCGAGAATTCTCAGCAATCGTCTTCCTGTCTAGGGATGCTGGGAGCAGAAACCAGCACAGGTGGAAGCCCGGATTGGGGGACGGCAGCTGTGGATTTACTAACTGCGACAAAATATTTATTCAACCCAATAATAGAGTTTGCATGACTTTGGCCAACCTCTGCTTGTTTTGCAGAGGAGTCCTGGGCATAATTCCTGAAGCTCTGCTTCGATGATGGCCAAGCCTCATTGAAGCAGCTCTTCTGGGAGTGGGCAGCGGCCCCCACCGACTTTTGAACCTGGTGGCTTCTAATGTCCGAAGAATATCCAGTGACTCTTTGGGCAGAGATCGGCCTGCTTCTCTTAGGCAAGATGTGGCAGGGTACTGCTGGTAAATTAAGGCTTATATCATACTGGCAAATGAAGGAATGAAGACGGAGGGGAGAGGAGAGGAGGAGAAAGAGAGGGAGGGAGAGATGCCACACAGATACATACATGTGAATCTACATACATACACACATACCCTGATATAGAGGATATTACTAAAGGAGGGCCTGTAACATTATTGGTAGAACCCACTTCTAGTGTTTGTACATTTGCTCGGCTTGCAGACAAGGACTGGCTAAACAACTCGAGGCCTCTGATTGAGAAGGATTGTTGTCAGGAGAGACAAGAGGCCCTTTGAGGAACTATTGAAAATTGACTCAGTAACGTAGTTAGTGAGACCATATTCTGGCCTCGAGGGTTTCTTTACATTGCTGCCGTTGTGTTGTGGTTCTTAGTATACCAAATTTTATAAGATGGCCACGTAAATGACATGAAGCTTTTCTCCTGAAGGCTTTTTCTTCACCAGCATTTCCTGGATGATCGAGGGATCGTGGGTGCCAGAGAGGAAGATGAGTGTCTTCCTCCAATACTTACTTGGGAATTGGATGGGGTGGGGGGCAGGGGTTGTCTCCCCTTTGCTGCAAACAGAAAATATAGCTAGAAATGAGGCTGTGGGTGCAAATAGCTGCAAATAGTCTTGTGGATGTCTTGGAAGATCATATATTTTGAGTGATTTGGGATCAGGAGGAGGTTCAACCTGGCTGCTGAGCAGTTGAATTTCAATCCTTTCTGTAATGTCTAAGTAAGGTGTTTCTCTTTTCTCACTTTCCTTCTGCTTGCCTCATTTCTGTCCCTATTTCTCTTCACTTCTCTTCCTAGGACTGATGGTTCCTCCTCCTCCTCCTCCTCCTCCTCCTCCTCCTCCTCCTCCTCCTCCTCCTCCCTGTTTCTGAGGGAAGGAGAGAGGGAGATGTTTGTACTATTGTGTGTTTCAATGTATAACAGTGGTTGGTATATGAGAGAATTCGTGATATGTTCAGATGTTGCCAAAGTGGAAGCTTTTGTCAGAAGAATCCCAGCTGTTACAAGATAAATCTTGTAGCACTGAAAAGACATTCTTAAAAGTCATTATCCAGAGATGGCACAGGAAGATGATAGTTGCATTCTGGAGTCATGGTGGAAATGTTCTTTGAGTTGTAGATGATGGAAACGTTCTCCCAGATCCCACAGACTTGTATGGGATCTGTCCAGTCCTGCTTCATGGATGATATAGAGCAATAAGATAAGATAAAATAAGGTAAATTGCTTCAATGGCTGCAACACGTCTTGGGCTACTTCCAATAACAAAATTCTCTTTGGTCTTCCATGATCCAGTTGCATGGAAGATCAACCCTGCTATTTAAACCTGCTTATTCTGAATCCAATTAACCTTGGCTCTTATGCTTTACTGATGTCTTTGCAAAGACCATGTCATCTGGTAGGTATGTTTAAAGCAAAGTGTGTGTGTGTGTGTGTTTAAATATGGCTCTAGACCTCAGGTTTCTTCCTTGGTGCCTTCCAGGTTCTCTCCCCCACCCTGACTGGTTTTGTGATGCTCTCAGAAAGGCAGAGCTGGTCACTGGCCGAAGGTTGGGGAACTTTATTCTAGATACCTTTGTGTCAAGCTCTTTAATATCTCCTCATTACACAATGTTGTTCCTCATTTATTGACAAGCAGACTGCTTACGTACACATTCAGCCTTGGATAACGTCGTTCTGCACCTTTCAGCTCTTACCAATTGAATTATGGGCTTTGTTTTAGCATCCATATTTCCACGCAGAATTTTAGGGGAGAAACAGGTAAGTTAAAAGCCATGAGTTCAGGCTCTGCCTCAGGACAAAGTACCACCAGAACGAATATGTGGAGGGGGAAGTCGGACCAACCCTGTGCTGTAAATTGAGGTGATGTCTTTTCTTTTAGCTGACGATGGAGACTACTGGAGACTTCTGCCTCCGGGTACATACATCGTGAGTGCCCAGGCGCGGGGCTATAGTAAAGTGCTGAAGAAGGTGACTTTGCCTGCCAAGATGAGAAGGGCTGGTCGGGTAGATTTTGTCTTGCAAGCCCTCCATGGAAAGCTCGCCAAACTTTTCCAGGGACCCACAAGAAGAGTGTATGATCCCCTGGAACACTTTGATCCTCACGCCCAGTCCGAGTTAAGGAAGAGCGAAGAGCGGTCCGTCCAGCCAGGAGAGAGGCCCTGGTGGTGGCCGTACTTCAGTTCGCTAAATCAGCACAAGCCTTTGTGGCTGCTGAAGCAGAGCTGAACGGGGGCCTGCTGCATCCATCCCCAGCTGCCCTGGCAGTTCACGGTCGCGTTTCCAGCGCTGCTTTGCACGGAAACGGAATGGAGGTGAACTCATCTGTTAATATAACATTGCTTTTCTTTTCCTTTCCTGCATTTTCTTTTCTCCTCTGCATTAAAATTTGCTGTATATTAAAAAGTGTACGCTCCTAAAACTTGATGTGGCTGTTGTTTCCTTATTACTGCGTTTCCCTCATTCCAATGTTGTTATTCATCAGACTAATTATTTATTAACAACTACAGTGGTGCTTAAAAGTTTGTGACCCCTTTTGAATTGTCAGTATTTCTCCATAAATCTGACCTAAAAGGTGATCTGTTCTCCACACAACCCCTAAAACTAGATTAAGAGAACCAGTTAAACAAATGAGTCAAAACATTATACTTGTTCATTTACTTACTGAGGAAAATGATCGGAAGCTACATATCTCAAACAGGTTCACAAACTTTTAAGCACCACTGTATGTATCTGAAGAGAAACTTCCTGATCCTTCACTGCATTTTTATACTCATTACCAAATGCTAAGGTCAAGGAATAAATTAAAAATAAAAGTTTTCTTCTATATATACAGTATATTACATGTAACTCAGTAGATTAATTTTACCGTTTGAAATGGTTTGTTGAAAACCAGATCTTAATATCCAGACTGCTTCTGAACTAGGTCTTTGAGAGTGCTTAAGTAGGGCCTTGAGCGGAACTACTGACCTGGCCCGGCTGGTTCTCGCAGCCCGGAGGGTGGTGATCCAGCCCTCCCATTCGGATGGGGTGGTTCAACCAAGGAAACCCCTCAGGGTAGAGGAGGAACTGAAGCCTCACGTGGTGGGCGGGCGGGCGGGCATTGTGCTCCTCCTTGGCTGCCGAGGGAGTCCAGAGACCTTCCTTCGTTCGCCACTTATATTCGGCTGGACCTTTTGCCGATGAAATTCTGCAGCAGCTCACCATGGCCCCAGATTCTGATGGCAACCCAATGGAAAATAGCCTGTTGCTCCCTCAGAGGGATAATGTTAGAGTTTGACCTAGCAGAGATCGATTAGGAAAGGAATTTGTAGGTGTGGTAGATTGTTCAAGGAAAATGTTAACCCAGTCTGGAACTTTAGGGAACAAAAAGCAACTTTGGGCTGAAAGTATGAAGAAATACAAAGGAAAAATAAATGGGAATTCTTTGCTGCCTGATGGAGTGGAGGCCACCAATATAGATGGCTTTTAAAAGAAACAGGAGAAGTCAATCGGAAATGCATATACCAATGGCTGTCGGTCTTAGAGTTCAGCCACCCTTCAAGTACCAGTTGCTGTGAAGCAGACGGTAGAAGAGGACCTTTGCCATCATGAATTTCTCTCTCTGTCTCTCTCTCTCTCCCTCCCTCTCTCTCAATATGTTTCAGCGTGTGTGTGTGTGTGTGTGTGTGTGTGCGCGCTGTCCTGTCTGTAAAAGACTTCCATATGCTTCTCCACACCTCTGGCAAAGCACTGCCAGCAACAGAGTATATTTTTATTCTACTTATAAACTCTTAATGTTGATAACCTTTTTCTCCTCCTGTGTTTCGCCTTGGCTCTCTTTCCTTTGGACCTGCTGTTGCCTCACTCTTCTCCATCCTTCCCTTTTCTTCTCCTTGGTAGCAACCGTGTCCTCGGGCCACGGCTCCTTCAGGTCTCTGTTCTCTAAACTGCATCCAGCTGCTCATTATCGATGGAGGCCTTCTGAGCCCGAAGAGCTGGAGCCAGAGTTTGCTTTTCCTCCCGTGTCATGTCTTCTGGGTGGATGTGAGTCTCTGAGATCCTTTTGCTGAAGAGCAGGGTAGAAATGCTATAAATGCTATAAATAAGACATGGCAGCTTATCAATTGATGCCCCCCCCCCCGCCGTTAAGGAGAAGGAAGGAAATATTGCACAGGGCTTGATGCTTGCTTAAGCTGAACCTTATTTGGCGTTTTAATGCCCATTTCTCCAGTTTTTAACAAGCCTAAATGATTTGGCCTTAGAAGCACTGGTTTCTGGATCACTCCTGTCCACGCTTTTGTCGTCCCTCTCAAATTTGAAGGAGGAGTGAGGGGTGGCCTTCACATGTGCTAAGAAAAGGTTTCTTGGACGTTTGGGAACTTCAGCCCTATCTGGAAAGCCCTATTCCTACTCTGATCTTTCATCTTTCTGATCTCTCCACAATTTATAGAAAAAAGATGTGAGAGTAACTTCTTTGTGACTTCTTGGATTTCCCCCAAATCCCTTTTTTCACTTTGGCCGCATTCCAGTTCTCTGGTACAGAGCCAGCTCTGACAGACACTTCACATAGCTTTGCAAAAAGATCATCCGTTTTAAATTTGGGTTCCTGAAGCCCTGTTGGCTGGCCAGCACCTTCAACGTAGAGTTTTGCTGGCGTACAGCTTGTCATGACTGTCAACACCTTTTGCCTCAGCTCCTCTGGTCCTTCCTGAAGAGATCAACCCTGGGACGGGGGTCTGCCTTGCCCCTCTGGAAGCGCAGCAGATGCAGACCCTTGGAGCCACTCCGCCCACCGTCCTTTGTTTCCTTGCCATACGCGGGTCATTGCTAGACAGGTACCTGATTAGAGGCATTTCAGTAATATGTATTCTTGGTTTTAATTAGTGACATATTCCATAAGACCTCTGTAACCGTTACAAAGGTTCTGTTTCCCCAAGTTGGGCTTCTAGTTGGTTTGTTTTTCTCCCATAAAAGGCAACAAGTGGAGAGTATCACTAAAACTCTGCTTTTCTCAAAAGCTGAATTTCAGAGGGATGGAACGCAACATTTGCTCATCATAGAAAGGTCCAGCTGTTAACTCTCCAATTGTATCTCTTGGCCCAAAGGTGATTTGGCTCCAGGAAGCTGATCTCATTGCAGCCTGGGAAGATTTTTGAAGAAACTCTTAAAAGCTGCTCAGGAGGAGACAACTGTCTTCCCTTTTGTGGGGTTGCTCCTTGGAGATGCCCCACGTGGCCTCTAGGCCGTAAAAGCTCTTCCTTCCCTCCATGCCTGTTAGCTGCACCACAGCCTATGCTGATAGGAGTGGAAGAGGTGGAGAAGCTCTTACCTCCAATCAGCTGCTGATCTGAGTTGGAGCTTTCTCTTTTTCTCAGGGAAAAAACGTGCTGGAAGACCCAGCCAGGCCAGACTGCATCAGCCTGTGGCTGGAGGTGCCTAACTTGAGTAAGCCCATGGGGATGGGGGCTGCAATCATGAACAGCTGGAATCACTCTTAGGGAGCAGACCCTTGGAGCAGCGCACTGACAATATTGGTGGTGGAGCGCTTTGGCAACCTGCTTCAGCTCAGGACCTTCCCTGGTGTGAGCACTAGAAAGGTCACAATTCCGGTCAAAGCCCAGATCCAGAAGAGAGGATGGCGGTGGGGGGGGGGGCAGCAGTCAGGGTTGAGATCATCATACACAGGAAGCATAACCCTTTCCCCAGACCCTTCTGAAAGGGGCATCTAATTCCCACCTGCACCCAAGTTTGGGATTAAAATAAACTAATTCCACTGGCACCCAAGGCGGTCGCTGTTGTGCCGCTGGTGAGGTGAAGTTCTCCAAGGACAAGGACGCGAGAGGGGAGGGGAGGGGAGGGGAGGGGAGGTTTCCCCGGACACGGCTGAATGATCGGAGTGGGCACAGATGCTGACTGACTATTGGGGGAGGAAAAGAACATTGGAGGGGGGGATTGGATAGGATACAGCAGGTGGAATCCTAAACAGCAGTGTTTCATATTACAACCATTTTCTTGCAAGAGCTATTTCTAACAAAGAGAGCCCCAGTGGTTGCATTTACTTTGGATATATACGGAGTGCAGAGAAGAGCAACAAAGATAATGAGGGGCTTGGAGGCTAAATCCTACGATGAGTGGCTAAGGGAAGTGGGCCTGTTTAACCTAAGCAAGAGAAGGCTAAGGGGAGACCTGATAGCAGCCTTCCAATGCACGAAGGGATGTCTCAGGGCAGAGGATGTGGGTCTGTTCCCCAGAGCACCTGAGGGGAAGGCAAGAAGCAGCCGGGGGGAGCTCAACAGAGGCAGATCCAGACTCGGACTTAAGGAGGAACTTCCTGGCTGTGAGAGCTCTGAAGCCGTGGAACAGCCTCCCTCCTGGAGTCACGGGCGCTCCATCACGGAGGCTTTCAAGCCAAGGCTGGGACGGCCCTTGGTCCGGGATGGTCCGAGGATTCCCTCCCTGGGCCCTTCCCACCCTGTGATTCTATGACACACACACACACACACACACACACATATACACACACACAACACCACAATAACATATACTGCAGTACTGAAGAAGTGACCCAAAATAAAAGGTAAATAAAAAGACGTATTTCATGGGAACTACAAGATTTAATTTGGGAAACCACCAAGTTATACAACTTTGGTTTTGAATGGTACCGGAAAGTAGTTTTTAGCCTTTACAGATTTTTTTCCCTTTTTTAGTGACCAAAAGTAGGCAGAAGGTGGTCAAATATTGCTCATCAGCCATGACAACTTGGGCATGATGGAAAAGGCTCCTGTGTCATTTATCGAAGGGTTTTTTACACCCACAATGAGAGCAATGAAATGTGTGCATGAGATCTGGGTCTGTGGAGAGCATTCAGTGTTGCCTGTGTGAGTGCTCAGAAAACATAAACTTCCTGAAGCAGAAACTCTAACTTGGCAAAGCACATCTGGATCCCATAAAAGCTTGTATGAAAAAAATATCACGTGAACTTGTGCATGTGCTACAGCCATCATAGTGAAGCATCTTAGTTGAGCCCCCCCCCCATTTTTTCAAGTAAGTCCAGGCGAGCAGGGGTTTCCCAGGCCTGGAAGGACACAGGTCAACTGCAAGAGGAGGAGAAAGTCCACGTGGCCCCAAGATGTGCTGGAGAGCCAAAGGGCATGGGAAGCAGGAGGTTACCCCCGTTGTCTCCTGCACTTCCAGCCGGATCAGCAGCCCATCTTGAAGAGATTAAGATGGCATCTTCTTGGAAGCAAAGCAGAGGCGAGCAACAGTTGGAAGGGGATCTAGCGTGCAAGGACTGAAGCCATGGTGTGACCAAATGCCGGGGTTAAGTAAGGAGGGAGATTTTGCAGGGCAACCTTAGCAGATCTTGCTGAGGATCTTGCCCTTAACAAACCAACTCCTGAGAGGTCCATTCTAGGTTCAGCCCAGAAGCACAGGGGACTTCATCTTCAAAACATTTTCAAGGTGACCTGTGGAAACTGACTTTTCGTTTTAAAGCAGCTTGTTTTCTGCTCTGTTAAACGTCTATAAAATAAAAGACAATTTAGCTTCCTGAATATAAGCATTTAAGGCTGAACCAAGATCACAGGCATTTGAAAAACACAAATCTGTATCCTTTGGCCTAGCAAAATACAAACCATGCAAAGTTAATGACCTGGGAAAAACATTGCAATTCATCATTTTTAATAACTGTTTTGCAGAAGCAGAAGAAAATAATTTCATCTTGCACTGAATGAGCTCCAAGGGATTACTAATAAGTTGCTGGATTTGTAATTATCTTGTGTGAGGAGAAACACATTGATTTGTACAATGTGTTTTAAAATTTATAAAACAATATAAATACTACCCAAAATTGAAGAGGACAAAACTAATTTCATTATTAATATAAAATAATTCAAAAGTACATACCATACTAAATTTTAACAAAGCTTTATAGTATATTGTAAGAGGGCTGGGAGAGTTGAATGCCTGACATATATATAATATAAAAATTAGCAACCTAGAAGAATTATTCCTAGTGGCATTACAATTTTATTGGCATTTTTAGGAGAGAGATTTTTCTAAGAAGAAGAAGAAAAAGTCAAGAAGTAATAAAAGGTAGTAAAACAGATTGAATACTTTTTATCATCTAGTTAATACATTATACATAAAGTCTTTATCCTTATGGATACCAGCACAGTGTAAACAATGATTTTACCCCTTTTTTTAAGAACTGCAACAATTTTATTTGTCAGTAGAGGACACTGTGTCCCCAAGACTCTTCCTGTCATGTCCCCCTCTAGTGATAAAAAAAGCTGCAGCTTCAAGGTCTTGTTTAGGGAAAAGCAAACAAGCAAACAGAAATGTCTGTAGCTTTAGTGAGTGATGAGTTCAGTAGATGGGCAAACTTGTCCAAGATTTGGGAAAGTGGCATGCAGTGGCTGCAGATATTTGGTTGGTTGGTTGGTTGGTTGGTTGGTTGGTTGGTTGGTTGGTTGGTTGGAGAGCGACCTGGGAAGGATGCTTCAGGTTCGCGGGAGGTGGCTCAAGGCAGCTGGGAAGTCTGGAAAGGGAAAGACATGTTTGGTACTGTGAGGGTGATGGGAAACCACGGACGGGAGGAGCAAAAAAATATCTAGAAATGAAGCAGGGAAGCATCTGGGTAGGGAAGGAGTGTCAGCCACACCCAAGTTGGGTGCAAACAGGTGGAGAAGACATTGGGAGGCCAAGGACAGTGTGGGTGAAGGGCAGGCAGCTGGATGCCATCAAACAAAATGGACGCTTGGGGCAGGCAAGTGGAGATGGTTAGAGAAATCAGGGCTCAAGGGTAGGGGGAGAGTATCCACAGTGGGTTAGCTGAATGGTAGGCAGCTGTAAAATTGTGTATGAAAAGTAGCATCAGGTGAAGTCAGTGGCTGGAGCAGGAAAAGAGGGTTGTGGGAATGGGGGGAATGGGGAACTCTCAGACTCCACCAATAGGCAGCTGGACAGGTTGTTTTCACTCCTAATCTGACTGTAGAAACACCTTTTGCTTTGGATAGAACCGAGTTCACATCAGCAGGGTTGAAGTGAGGAAACCAAGCCATGCTCTGTTTCTTTCTTTGCATTTCCACCCAATTGTTGTGATGAGAAGAGAGTCTTCTCTGCCAGCTCCAGAAATGGCATTGATCTCCTGGTTTGCAGAATGGAGTTGGGTGGATTGTAGATCCTTCATCTCAGGTCCTGTTACATAGACTGTTCCTCTCTCCTCCTGATATTGGGTGCCAATAGTGTGAGAGGAGAGGTTCAGGATGCTCTCCTGCCCAGGACAAACCTGCCCCTCCACTCTTGGATGCCCTCTAAGGATTCATCGTTGAACTTCAGTGGCTTATTCTGGAAAAACAGGAGAATCTCCAAAACCAACTCATTCTTTTCTTAAGTACAACAAAAGAAGTGGAACTGTTCCTGGAGCTTCACATCTGCTTTGGAATTATAGTTCCAGGTCTGTGTATAGTTTTGAACTTTCTACTGCCAAGCAGGCGTCTACAATTTTTATTTTGCATTACAATGCTTTTAGGAAGGCAGTTGAAATAATTTATCAGAAGCTGGAGTATAAGATAGTCTCGCATCTTGGAGCCCTAATGATCAATCTTGACTTAAGTTGGTCTTTTGTCTTGGATCCCTCGTTTCCAACCCTAGCCATGACCTTGACTAGATTTGCTTTGCTGCTTGGGGTTTTGCCCGAGAACTGACCTGTTCGTTTGCCTCGCCTGTTGCTTGAGCGGTTGCACGTGACCCTTAGAGTGGTTTTAACCTCGTTACATTAGATTGGATATTTCTGTAAATGCTGTGGACATCCTGGAACAGAGGAGCTCAGGCAAACGTCCCAAAAAGGGCAGGGAGCCTTTTAAAAAGAAATCTTGCTCTGAAAAGCAGGTATCCAATAAGCTTCATTTGCCCACTGTCTCTTTTGCAGTTTGACATCTTCTCCCCACCCTCTGTCCTAATATTGTGTCCTGTGAGTATTTTTGCTTTTTAAGAATAAAAAGCACAATATTTTATTAAAAAGAAAGCCAAAGGAGCAGAAAACTTCTACCTGCCCTTGTGTTGTTATTCCAGCAACCCTTAGGGCCACTCTTGTCCTCGGAGAGCAATTTTTAAAAGAAAGGTGATCTGGCGGCCCTTCCCTGACACAGCAGCTTCATTTGACTATTTCTCTGAAGCAGGGGCAGGCAACCTTGTATCCCTCAGGCGTTTGGACTTCAGTTTTCATCACACTGACCAGCAGGACCTGTGACCACGGGCAGCTGATGGGAACTGGAGATGGCCAGATGTGGAGTGAGCAGGATGTCTATCCCCACTGCTCCCCCCCGCCCCCCAAAGAGGCACTTTCCCTGCAGGTTTAATCCAGCCCTGACAACTAATGAAAAGGGCTGATCATGTGGTTTTTTTGACAGTCTATGAGGAAGCCATGTCTTGGAAAATGAACCAAAGTAAACCAGCTTCAGAAGTCAGCCTCTTGCCAGGCTGAAGCCACCTGCTCTCCAAAGGCTGAAACTTCAGGATTTTCATCGCTGCAGGAAGGAAGGGAGGAGGGGAGGGAGGGAGGGAGGATTTAACAGCTACTATTCATAAAACCATATAAAAGTCTGTTCTACCTTTACCATTAGGAGAAAAATCCTGGCAAAGTAGCAGAACCTCATTCTCCAAACGAACTGTGAGTTTCTTCATTGTTAGATTTGTACTGCTAACTCTGCATAGATGCCAACTCTGTATTCAATAATACCATCTTTCTCTCTAGACTAAACTGGAAAAAAAATTATCCACATTCCAAGGAGTGCCCAAGGAAAGCATTTGGAGCCCTAATCACACCCCAGATGTTGAACCCTGAGGCCTGATCTTAAGGTGTGAGAAAGAAGGGGGGAAAAGGAGGGAAGAAGGTCCAGGGCTGGAAGGCTTTGCAGGTGGACTTTGACTTGACCTGCCTGCTTAGCCAGGAGCAATTCTCCTAAGACGGGGTGAGGTGAAAGGTCACTAATTAGTAGGAGAAGCTAGGAAAGGCACAAGCCCAAACTCTGAGCTGTCACTCTAAATTAATATTGGGCCACTCGTGGGTAAGCCACAGTCATTCATGTTGGCTGCAGGTCATTGCTTTTAGCTGCTAACTGAGACACAGTAATAATAAGACATTTATTTCTCCGCTCCTTCGGTCAAGACTGCTGCAGCCTGCGTGAGGAGATCTTGCTACCCAAACTCATTTCTGTTTCTTACATGATGCGTGTTAGCTGCTAGGATCAAACTTTGTTTTTACAGTTATTGAGTCAAGTCACGCTGGGCTTTGCTCCTTCTCAAACCTCTTGTGGCTCTGGGTCTTAAGCTTTCCACCTGAAGATTCGAATCCGAATGTCCACATTGGTGGCTCTGAGTGGAGACAGGCCAAAAATGTCTGGACTTTCCCACAAGTCCAGATGTCCTTCTCTTCCTTTGTCTTCTCTATTTTCCCGTAGCTTCCTCTGTCCTTTTTCCTGCCACAGAAAACCTGTGAAGGACAGAAGGATGGAAGAGCAGACAATGACTTTGGGTTGGCAGCATTTGAAGGGGCAAGCATTTAAGGGGTAACCTTCATTCATACGTGGAGGATTATTACTATTACTATTATTATTACTATTACTGATATTATTTTGGAGAATGCATATAGCATTTCTAAGCCAAACTCCACAGAATTTAGGTGTGGAGATGCAGAGGGTGATAATGATGGGAGCCAGAGGGTGGGCCGCTCTCGGGGAAGGCGCCCCCATGTTTGCTGCCGGTGGCGTGTTCCGGCCCTCTGGACCCAGATCCAGGCCCCAGACAGCAGATCCACAGCTGCCCTGGCTTCCGGCTGCTGCCTCTTAATGCCAGGTCAGTCAACAACAAGGCCCCCCTTATACGTGATCCGATCACTGAGGAACGGGCCGACCTGACGTGTATCACCAAGACTGGCTGGCCGCTGAAGCAGGGGGTGCCCCTTTCAGAAATGTGCCCGGTTGGGTTTAGGGTTTGGCACCAGCCAAGACCCCAGGGCAGGGGAGGAGGGGTGGCGGTTGTCATCTGGGAGTCTCTGCTGGCCTTCGGGGGGCTGCTCCACAAGTGGCCGGCTGTGAGACCCTCCTTCTTAGGTTGGCTCTCGAGAACAGCTGGGGTCATTGCTGCTGTGCCAGCCTCCCTGCCGCGTAGCACCCTCCCTGGCTGAGCTGCTGGAGGCTGTCACGGGGCTGGCGGTGGAGTTCTCCAGACTCGTGGTGCTGGGAGACTTCAATCTGCCATCCCTGGGACGTGCCTCGGAGGCAGCCCAGGAGTTCACGGCCACCATGGTGGCCGTGGGCCCGTCCCAAATTATTCGCGACCTGACTTGGGACAGCGGCCTCACACCGGACTTGGTTTTCTTGTCAGAGCAGTGGCCGTGTGATCTGAAGGGGAATTACATCTGCCCCCCTTGTCATGGTCAGATCATGGTGGCCTTGAGATTCTCCTGTGCCACCCCCTCTGCAGGGAGGCAGGACCCATTCGATTGGTCTGCCCCCAGCGACTGATGGACCCAGTGGGGTTCCAGAGGGAGCTGGGGGTTATACCCAAGGACCTGCTGCATGGTCCAGCGGAGGCCCTGGCCGCCACCTGCAATAGGGAGGTGGCCGAAGCCTTGGACAAGATTGTGCCCGTGCGACCTCTCTTGACCCATCGAGCCCGATACTCCCTGTTTATGGAGAAGCTGAGGGATCTGAAAAGGATTAAGAGACATCTAGAGCGCCGCTGGAGGAAAACAAGGACTGAATCCGATCGAACACAGGCTAGAGCCGCTATTAAGGCCTACCTTGTGGCGGTAAGAGCGGCGAAATGTCAACACTTCTCCATTCTCATTCCATCTGCAGAATGCGGCCCAGCAACCCTGTTTAAGATCACCCGATCTCTTCTGGCAAAGGTGGGCCCAGTGACCCACCTACAGGGCCGCACGGAGGAGTTTTCTGGGCATCTGGAGGGTAAAATCACTCAGATATGTTCCCAGTTGGATACCAAGCGTGTGGCATGGCCTGTGGAGATGCCTGCGGTACATACTTATCCTGTTACCTGGGAACAGTTTGATCCTGTTGGAACTGAGGAAGTGGGTAGGATCCTCCAGGCTGTAAATGCCACCACCTGTCAATTAGATCCATGCCCCTCCTGGCTTAAGGCAGCTCGGGAGGTGACGTGTGGGTGGGTCCAGGCGATGGTGAATTTGTCCCTGAGAGAGGAAGTGTTTCCAGAGGCCTTTAAAGAAGCGCTGGTACACCCCCTCCTCGAGAAACCATTGCTGGATCCCACCATACAGGACAATTTTCATCCAGTCTCCCACCTCCCCTTTTTAGGGAAGATGGTTGAGAAAGTGGTGGCATTGCAGCTCCAGAGGATCCTGGATGAAACGGATTATCTGGACCCTTTTCAGTTGGGTTTCAGGCCCGAATATGGGACAGAAACAGCACTGGTCGCACTTTTGGATGATCTCTAGCAGGATGGGGGTAGTGCATTCATCCTTGCTCTTCTTGACTTCTCAGTGGCTTTCGATACCATTGACCAAGGTATCCTTTTGGGTTGGCTCAGGGAGTTGGGGGTGGGTGGCACAATCTTGGGCTGGTTCATCTCCTTCCTCCAGGGCCGATCCCAATCAGCGTTGACAGGGAGTAAGAGGTCCACCCTACGGCCCCTCCTTTGTGGGATGCCGCAGGGTTTGGTACCCTCCCCACTCCTTTTTAATATCTACATGAAACCACTGGGTGAGATCATCTGCCACCATGGGATGAGGTATCATCAATATGCAGATGATACCCAGTTATACCTCTCCATCCCAGGTGATTTGAGTGATTCCGTGACTACCCTTTCGCGGTGCCTGGAGGCTGTGGGGGTCTGGATGGGGTGCAACAGGCTTCAGCTGAACCCTGGTAAGACAGAAGAGTGGCTGTGGGTTGGGGGCTCCTCTGTATCTGGAAGTTTACCATCTTTGGTTCTGGATGGCGTGGCACTAACCCAGACAGACCTGTGTGTAATCTGGGGGTCCTTCTGGATTCATGACTCCTGCTCAAAGAGCAGGTGGCAGTTGTGGCCAGGAGGGCCTTTGCTCAACTATGTGTTCTGCGCCAGTTACACCCTTTCCTGGATCGGGAGGCCCTCCAGTCAGTCACTCATGCCCTAGTCATCTCCCGTATAGACTATTGCAATGCGCTCAACATGGGCTACCCTTGAAGAGTATCCAGAAGCTACGGCTGGTTCAAAATGTAGCCATGCGGGCAATTTTGGGTGCCCCAAAGATAGCACATGTCACACCTTTGCTGCGTGAGCTGCATTGGGTCCCAGTTTGCTTCCAGGTCCAATTCAAGGTGTTGGTTATCACCTTTAAAGCCGTACATGGCATGGGACCAGGTTACCTGAGAGACCATCTCACCCCCATTATATTGACCTGTCCCATCTGGTCAAGGAGAGAGGGTATGCTGCAGACCCTGTTGATGAGAGAACGTCAACTGGCAGGTCCTAGGAGGAGAGCCTTCTCTGCCATGGCCCCCGCCCTATGGAATATTCTACCCCCAGAGGTGAGGCAGGCCCCAACTCTCTTGACCTTCCAGAAAGCAGTCAAGACCTGGCTCTGCCAACTTACATGGGCCAAGAAAAGGGGCAATCAACCCTGGGGGTGGCTAGCACCTTGAAGATGCCTCCATATGTCAATATCTTTTCGATCACCAGCACCTTGGAAGGTATTAGTTATGTATGTATGTGGTTTTATTGTATTTTTATACTGTTTTTATTGTATTTTAATTAATATTCATTTGTTGTTTTTATTGTAAACTGCCCAGGGTCACTTCCTTGTGAGATGGGCGGGGTCCAAATTTGAAATATAAATAAAAAATATATATATATATTTTCTTGCATCCATCACATGTTTCCGGACCAAAATGAAGACTGGATACTTGATCCTTCCTTCTGCAGAAAATGTTACAGGTTGTCCCTGTTTAACGGCCTGAAGGAGACAAGAAACGAGCCTGGGACCAGAACTCTCGCATCCCTTTACAGGACCGCTGGTGGGGGGAGTTTGAAGGCATTGCCGGGTGGCCAGCCTTTCCGTCCCCCAGGACTTCTGAATCCACGCAAAGCGTGCCTGAGATTGGCCCAGGCTGCTTGGCCAGGTTTCACTTCTCTGAAGAGAGGCGCGTTGACACACTTGGCAGTCCACAGCTCGCAGAAAGGCCCTTCCCTTCCTCCCAGAGCTGCAATGGGAAGCTGCTGTTGAACTGGTGCTCGCTTGCTGGGCTGATGCTTAACCACACAGCTCTTCCCTCTCTCACAAACACAAGTGACTGGCATCTCGTTTCTTTCCGTCCGTGCCCACGTACAGACTTCAGTAGTCTTCCAAGCTGCCCGGCTGGCAGTTCCGCATTCAGGTTCCCTTCCCCGCTGAAGCCCGCCTGCTGCTGGGCGCTGGCAGATGTGCCAAACCCAGGACAGAGGCCGACTCCTGTGTCTGAAGCAGCACGTGGCCTGGGGAGGTGGAGGCTCTTCTCCACCCGACGGGTGCAGGCGGAGGCCAGGCAGCCGTCGGGCTGCGAGGCTCTCCTCTCCTCTCCTCTCCTCTCCTCTCCTCTCCTCTCCTCTCCTCTCCTCTCCTCTCCTCTCCTCTCCTCTCCTCTCCTCTCCTCTCCTCTCCTCTCCTCTCCTCTCCTCTCCTCTCCTCTCCTCTCCTCTCCTCTGGGCTGCAGTGAACGCAGGGGGGAGGCAGGTCAGATCCTGAGGCCGGAGATGCTGAAGGGCTGGGAAGGAGACATTGAAGGAGATAATTGCCAGCAATTCCTACTAGAAGGGAAAGTGGGAAGCATCTAAATAAACCAGGGTGGACATACCCTGAGCTTTCTAAAGTGCTGGAAAGAAAAAAGGACGCATACAAGAAATGGAAGGAAAGATGTAGAAAAACTGAAAGTTGTAAAAAAACATGAAAGGTGTAAAAAACTGAAGATGCCACAAGGCAGGCTCTGGAAACTGTACGGATTCTGGCAGAAGGTTAAAGTAAAGAGAATGAGCTGACTCTTGCAAGAAATGCCCGAACAACCGAAAGCGTCCCTGATAGATTGCAAGCACACCAGAAACAAAGGAAAGGCAAGGTCTGCTGCGAGGTCAAGAGGGTGAGCGGCGGCAGAGGTGGGGAGAAGGCGGAATGTCTTCATTCATCTTTTACACCCATTTTCCCTCAGAAGGAAGCAAAGGCCGTTGCTGCAGCTGCACCGCCAAAGGAAGGAGAGGGCAAAAGATTCGGGCAAAGCGTGGGGGTGCCTGGCTTGGCAGCAGTCTGCGTGATGAGAAGGTGGGTGTCCGGAGGCCGCAAGCTGCGTGTGGACCAACAGCACGGTGCAGCTGCTAAAAAGGGAAATGCTCGTTTGGAAGCAGAGAGCCCCGATCGCAGGATGAAATCATCCCCTCTACTTTGCCTTGGTCAGGCCCTGCTTGGGCTGCCCGGTCCAGCTCCGGGCAGTGCTGAGTAAAAGGACGGGAAGAGTTCAGAGGAGGTCCCAGGCTGGTGACCGGACTGGAAACCAGGTCGAAGAGGGTCTGAGTACATTCAGCCGTCAGAAGAGAAGGCTGAGCGGAGAGGTGATGGCAGCGCTCAGGTCTTGAAAGGGTTGTGACCTGATAGAGGAGGGCAGGACCGGAACCGATAGTCTGAACCTGCAGGACAGCAGATTCAGCTGCAGGAATGTCTGGACAGTAAGAAGTTTGTGGCAATCTGTGTACCTGGTTGCTTCTGTTCCCCTTCACTGGAAGTCTTCAGGCAGAGCTGAGATGCTTTAGCCAATCCCGTGTGGAGCAGGGGGCTGGAACAGATGACCTCTGAGACTCCTCCCGGCTCTGGGATTCTGGGATTCTGTGAACTAATGTACAGAGAACAAAGGCAACACATTAGAATAAGCTAAAACTGAGGGGTTGCATGCATCTGCTTTATGTTGGAAGTGCTCCTTAGCCTTGGTAGTCACTAAGAAATGGAGGAAAAATCTTTGCCCAGTTATGACGTTGGGGGTGGGTAGGGATATTCCTCCACTGCTAGCCAGTGGAAAAATTAATGTTCCCCCTGCCCTGCCCAAGCATTTTCCCTATCTACTTATTTACTTCATTAAATTTATTATAGCCACTCACTCCAAGAGACTTTGTTGTAGTGAAACTGTCTGCATTCGTGGGGTGAAAAGGGGGAAGTCTCCAATCCCCTCTCCCGGAACCCCCTAGGTCTTCACGCCCGGCTGTGCCTCCTCCTCTGGCGTCGCTGCTTGGTCTGTCTTGCTGCTTTCAGGGGTGCCTTGTCTGGCATTCTCCTCTAACCCCAATGTGTGAGAGGGACGGGGCTCTCACAACCCAAGCTGTCTTTCTAGTGATTAAAAAAGGAAAATGGGAGGATTTCTATAATGCAACTTCCTGGCCATATCGCTTGAGGGTATCTGAATAGTAGTTTCAGCCTTTCTTCCTCTCATGGGAGATAGACCAATCTCACCAGAGATAAATAAAATCAAACTTTATTTAGAAAGGAGAAAGATAAAACATAACTCCCATTTTCAATGCAAAATGCATACATTCAATATCATAGCAAAGGAGAGGCAGGGTTGCCTGGTTCAGGGTCAGCTTCTAAACAGAAAATCCCCGAGAAAGAGCAAAAGGTGGTGCCGAAGGAATAAAAATAACCACTTTCTCCCTGTGAGACAGAGGGATGATTCCAGGTAATATAAAAGTCACCAGAAGAGTATAAATAAAATTAATTAATATCTTCCTGCCCACCCTGAAGAATGGAATGCACAGCTGAGAATGCAGGTGTGATTTTTCAAGTTGCTACAAAGAAATGTTTAAAAAGCCATGCAGTTAGGACTTAGCTCCACACAGAATGAAAAGAAAGAAAAACGATCAGGCACAATTTCCTAGCTGGTCTTTTACTGATCTCCACAAATAGCAATGTTCCAGAGCCGCAGTGCCCCTGCTTCACTTCCCCAGCAATGGGGAAAACCCCACTTTAATCGGAGGTGGCTGAAGGGATGGTGACCCCCTACCCCCCCACCCCGCCCTTCTTTCTCCAGGCTCCTCCCAGCTCAACTACACTTCGTTCCAAAAATCCTCCCTAGCAGAGGGAGGGGCTGGGGAACTGGATTCCATGGGTAACCAAGAGGCATGCCTAAGTTATGGGGGCTTGGAATCTGCACATTCGCACCAACGTGGTTGTCACTTTTCCATCTTTAGGTACCTGCATGTCCTTGGATTCCCCTCCCCCCACTTGTTATTTCATGACACACACACACACACACCCCCTGCAAGAGACTATTTCCTTGGTGTCAAAGAAAAACGTCAATCTGCATTCAGCTAGAGCGAACACGTAAACGCCTTTTGTTCTATATCGTATCATTGCGCCCGATAATTATTCTTCTCCTTTTGCCCTTGGGAGGCAACATCTGTTGTTTCCCAGTGATCAGATTTATGCCATCTCTCTTCCTTGGGCGAAATCCTGACCCCAGTGATAGGGACAGTTCTGGCGTATTTTTCACATGTCTTCTTCTCCGGGTCCTAAAGATCCAGATGTGCTCTGTCTTTATCTACTTCTTGCTCTCCGCTCCATCAGCTCAGCCACTTAAAAGCATTGCAGGCACGGACCCCCTGGGTGAAGGAGGAGGGAGCTAAAACGGTTTCTGTTCAGAGTCATCCGTTATCTGTTTTTACACAGGAGAGTCTTGATGTGGTTACTGTCAATTGCATCTGAAACAAAGTCCTGTTCGAAATGACAGTAATGGGGGCTGGTGAGCCACGTCGACAGAGGAGGCCCCAGCAGGCTGAGCCCCGGATGGTCCTTGCTCCCCTTTTGACCACCCTTTAAGGCTGCTCCTGGGAGTGCCAGACTGGTGCTGCCTCCAGATGTGATGAAGAGCCACTGCACGGGGTGGGGGGGAGTGTGTGGGACCAGCAAGGTTCACACAGTAGCTTAGAGTATCCTGCGAACATGTCCAGAGCCCTGAAGGTCAGCAGGAATTCCTCCCTGAATATCCACAGAGCAAGAAGGTCTGGATGATTTTCTCTGGGGGAGAGCAGGTGTAGGTTCTGTTGAGTCATACAACACGGCATCCAGATGCTTTGGACTACTGCTTCCATATGCCACAGCCATCATGGCCACTATTGGGGAATAATGGGATTTGTGGTCCCAAACATCTCAAGCTGATTAGTAAAATGAAGGGCAGCTTCTCAGAGCCAGCGAAATATCCACTCCAAAATGGAGTTCAGGACTTAGAGTGGAACGGAGGAAAGCAAAGCTGGCGACTCCGATGGCAGAAAAGAGAAATGGGGTAAAAAGCCAAAGACGGAACGAGGTCTTCTTCCTGCCGGGGTCTGAGCCAAGCGCTCAAGAGCCTTCCGAATGGGCTGCTTGGAAACCAGCCGAGTCTGGACAGGAGCCGCCCAGGGATAAACCCAAAGGAAATCCGAAGGCCGGCGCCTGGGGTCGGGGTCAAAGCAGGGAGGAGGGTTAGGTGCGCCGGTCGGCAGTCCTCGCGTTGGAAGGGCCTGGAAGCCACCTCTGCTCAGGGCGGGAATCCAGATTCGGGCATCCGTGATGGTCCCTCGCCCCTGTGCTCGGCCCCCCGCCCCCCAGTGAAGCCAAGGCCAGCTGGTTCCGTTGGGGAGCAGCTCTCGGCCTTGGGAACGGCTGGAGCTGGGACAGCAGCAGTTCGCTCCTGCATGAATCTGGCCTCCGTCCGGGTCGCCCCACCTCACCTTGAGAGAGAGTTTCCAGCCCAGCTGGAAGAAAGCCTCCCCCAGAACAACCTCTGGCGGCCAACTCCCAGCTCGCCTGTGTCCACGGAAGAGGAGCCGAGCCGAAGAACGGCTCGCCCGGCGACTCCTGGCTTTGGAACGCGGCTCCGTCCAGATGCGCTGCAGAAGCCCAGCTCCGTGTGACGGAAGGGTCGGGGTGCCGGGTTTTTGCACTCCGGTGCACTTATCCTAAACGCCGATGGGTTTTTACAAGGGCAAGTTGCAACTCCCGTCCCTCTGTGCTGCTGCGGGGCAGGTCCCTCAAAACCCCTACCAACTATTGCTCGGGGCACAGAAATAACCAACAGGGTTACAGGTGTGCTTTTACACTGTCGATTTCGCTTGGCCCTATGGCAAAACTTAATTTCTCCTTTTTTAGCAAAGTGCCAAGGCAATCTGATAATTATCTGATTATCTTCCTATCAGGCAACACGAACTTTCAAGTCGCTCACCAAATCCTCAGCTTGCTTCAAGAGTGTGGCCGCTGCCCGGTGCGGGAGACTTGGTTGCTCCTACGTTAGCTGCTCCTCCCGCTTTCTGTAGTTGTCTCTTTGCTGTTGTTCCTCTTTTGCTGCTATTTGGCCACAATAACTTTTTTAAAGAATTGAGTGGAGTCGCACCCAAATACCTTTCCGAACAGCAGCGTTTTTCGATCTCCAGAAGTGTCGCTGGGAGAAGCTGGCCTGGGCCCTGGGGCATTCGCTGGGCCAAAGGAAGGGGGCCTCCCCGGGAGGGCTGGAGCCCAGGGTCTCCGAAGGCGGCTCTCCTCCAGGGCTGGGACCCTCCGCAAGCCCTCACCCCCAGCTCTTACTGGCGGGCAGAGTCAGCTCGGAGAAGGCAGTCATGGAGGTAGCACAGGCTGAGCCGCGCTGGGCTTCAAAGGGAACAACCAATGTTAATTGGGGGAAAAAAGGGCGTCGTCACGCTGCAAAGCCAAAGCCCAACCGTCCGTGTTTCCTTTATTTCCAGGAATGAGCTGGAATCACACATCAACGCGCGTTTAAAAAGGGCAGGGCTTTGACTGTGCAGCTGTGCTGCCATCTTACATTCTGCCACCCCCCGCAGACCTCGGTGTACCGGAGCCGTGCGTAGAAAACTCCAGCTGCAGTTGTTTGGAGGGGTTCCCCACCGGCCTGGAAAAGGTAAGTTGCTTTCGGTCAAGAGAGCCTTCTGGGGCGCCCGGTGGGGAGGGGCCTCTCCAGTGCGGCTCCTGGGAGTTGGCTGCTTTGTAACGACCCCGGCCCCACAGCAGACCCTTTGGGGCGTCCTCGCTATTTTAAACATTTCCTGGTGACTTCAGCTCATCCTGGTCCTGCGCTATGTCCCCATGAGCCTTTCCAGTCCCCTGGAAATCTGCCAGCAGATTAAAAATACGCTTTTAGTATTTATTTGTTTATTTAGAAAACGGCCCACTCTTCTCCTCTAGGTCCCTTGGCGGGCGGAGGGAGAAGTCTAAAGTCCGACGCCCAGGCAGATGCGTCAGCAGCTCAGGAGGGCCGAGCGATCCGAACAAGGCCAGCTGTTGGCTGCGCGGCTGATCTCTCCCTGGGGCGCGGCTTCTAGCCCCCCGGTTCACAGCCGTAGCCCAGCTCTGGCCCAACCTCAAGGACGGGCAGACGGACGAGCCCTTGTCAGAGGGTGGTTCAGCCAGAACTGCCTCGCTGCTGTGGGGACACCTGTGTCCGGATTAGGCCCCCCCCCCGTGAAAAGGGAGGGATCTGGCAGCATCAGTTCGGTTGCGTTCTGTGTTTTGTTCTGCTTTGCTTTGGGAAAGAAACGTGTGCAAGAGGAGAGTTCTATGGACAGCAAGAACAAACGCTGAAAATGATTTCTGGAGAAAAGGCAGAGGGCCAGTCCAAGTGGCGGTAGGGACTTTGAAAGGGACGTCACCACCATGGCAGACAGGGACATGCACGGGGCCTTGAAACAGTGGGGTAGAGCCCCTTAGCTATTTGAGTTCTCCAGCTGATTCCAGAGCACAGGAGGAGTTCTCCAAGCAAAGGTGTTCAGCTTCCCCTTTAATCCTCGGGCTCAGGAAGAAGCGACGGGCAAGCACGCCTCCTTCTCCCCGTCCCGTGGAGAACGTCACCCGACTGGAGCCCGGGCTGCACAGGGTGCTTCCTCGGCCTCAGAGGGTGGACCAGGTGAAGGTTCTGCCGAGCATCCAAGGGAGGCTGTGAGAAGCCAAAGCAACAAGGAGGAAGGAATTTGGGGCAGAGCAGGTGGTAAGGGCAGAGGAGGAAGGAGGGAGAGGGGCTGGCAGGGCTGGGAGCAAGAAAGGCTGTTCTGAAGTTCCGCTTACAGCTGAGGACCAAGAGGTCCTCCAGACATTATGCTAAAGATATTAATGAGGAACTTGTTCCTTTATTAACAGGAAGCCACGGGGCCCACAGCCGTCCTCCCCATCCTACTATTGGCCCTGGAAATGGTTCCTGTTGATGCCCGTCCAAAGCTTGCCGTTGGTGCTGAGAGCAGTGCAGAAGGGCTCTGGCCTACTTCTCCTCCAGGCGCTCCCTCCTCCAACGTTTCCCAACAGCCCCCCCCAGAAGCCGCCGGCCCCGGAGCGAAGGCCAGGCCAGAGTCACCAGGGAGCTTCCGGGGCCGAGGGTGGGCTTGATCCCGGGCCCTGCAGCACCACCGTCACCGCTCCCGGCTAGGGTCTCTCTAGAGAAGGAGGAGGGGGCTCCTGCGTGCTGCAGCCCTGATGAACATCCCTCCCTCCCCTCCCCTCTCCTATCCTCCCCTCTTCTATTATTCAAGAGCCACGTCTCCTCGAGAGATATTTAGCATCCTGCCTCCTAACGAGTCTGAAAGATGGAGAAGAGAAGGGCCCAGTGCCGTCCAAAGCGCACTGAAGCTTAATAATGCCAACCCGTAAGGTTGCCGTGTGCCTTCCTCCCTCGCCATGGGAGCGATTAGGGTCCCTGTTCCCCCTTGCAAAGCCTCCTGTGCTCTCCTTAGGAAGCCCTCCGGTCCGAAACGCTCTTTTCTGCCCTGAGCACCTGGAGAAGAAAGAGAGACCCCCTCCTCTCCTCCCTCTTCCCCAAGAGCAGGACAGCTGAGCTTTTAACTGGGACTCGAGCCCGGCTCTTTGGGATGCAAGGCAGGTGCTGAAGACAGGGGGGCCTGCGGGCTCTGGTCAAAAGGGTCAAGATGGCAGTCCCAACTGCGTGGTCAGAGCAACAGACCTAAAAACAGGAAGAGCTCCGTCACACCGTCTCAGCTGCCATCTTGACTTTTTTGACCAGACACCCCTGGCAGCAGGCCAAGAAGCGCAGCGCCAAACACCAGCCACTGCTCGGCTGCGCCAGGGGACCGAGGGCCAGAGCCCAGCAGCGCCAGGGCCGTCCAGACTCAGCCTGTCGGAAATACGGCGCGGGGATAAAGGGGGGGAGGCGAGTGGGGCAGAGGGGCTGCCCTGCAGCGCAGACAGACCCGCTGCCAGGCCTCGCTCTTATCATTAAGCCAAGCAGCCGGAGAGGAGAAGGCGCATGATTTGTAGAGATGGTCGTGGAGACGGCTTCGGAGCTCCATTATTTTATGTACAAAATCAATATTGGAACAGTCCAAGTCTAGACCCATAAACGTCAAAGTATTTAACAAGAAGCAGTTAGGGCAAGGGGAAAACTCACTTAAATCACAACTGAAGCCGCCCGATAGCTCTTGAAGTAGCTTTCCAGGGTTTTATGTAAGATAAAAACTGTTTAACTAAGAATGCAGTACAAAGCCTGCAGGCTTATGGCAAAGAACGATACCAGAAGGAACATTTATGGAGCTCTTTTAGCGTATCTGTCAGGTTGTAAGCACAGGGTATTTTATAAAAAACAAAGGAGCTCTTTAATCTGACTAATTTTTTAAAGTCTTTTAAAGGTTTTAGGTTACCTAATCAAATTTCCACATACGGAAAACAGGATATTCATCTCATGTCAAGAGACCAAAGTGACATCACTTTTCCTAACACTGGACATGACTGAAGGGAGGTGGATTTATGAGGGGGGTGTCAAAAAAGTCAAAATGGTGTCCACACCTGCATGGTTAAAGCCCCACCCCTTTTTACATGTGTCATGTGCACAATGCAGTAAAAAGGGTGCGTTGTGGGGTCACGGCTGCCATCTTGATGTTTCTGACCTCACCCTGAGGACGCAGATGACCAGCACAGTTGATGAAAAACGGTCAGGAACAGAGTGGTTGGTCAAGTTCAAGTCCTTATTTTGAGATGGAAACTTCACTGAGTTAGTTATCCTTTCCGCATGACAAGTCCTGTATTAAAATCATTGCAGGACAATCAATGAAAATTAACCCAGCCCTCCAAGCGCCTTCGGTAGCCAGAGAGGCATTTGAACAATACGGAGATCCCGAAGCAATTTCTGCTGCAGTTGCAGTCATGTTTCCATGCGCTGGTGGCAGGAAGGAGCCCATCTGGGGCAGTCTTGGGAGGTCTATGAGCCCAGAGCATGGCCAGAGTCCTTCAGACTCTGAAGGACACGGCTGTCCCCACAGTTCGCGGAGGCAGGAAGGGCCCCTCTGGGCCACCCGCCAGCCAGGGCAGGAGCTCTGAAGAAAGCGTCTCTAAGGAACTGGCCCGCTGCTCTGACCGGGAGGCCGCTTTTGAAGCCTTCTGCTGGGATCCGCCTCCACACTCCCTGTCATGGAAAATGAGTCTTGGCCTGTGGTGCAGGTCGCACCACTTCCCCCTTTCCCTCATGGCTGAAGCCCCCTTTGGCCCTGATCGTCCCTGTGGCTCTTCTCTGAACTTCTCCTGGTTTCTTGGAAGTCTGGGACCCAGAACTGGATCAAGGACTGCAAATGAGATAACCAGGACAGAATAATGCAGATCTGGAGACAACTCAGCCCAGAGCCAGTGGGCTGAAACCACAGGGTAGGATGACATTAGGAGGAATTTCCTGCTGGTCGTGAAAAACCTCATGAAATGGTCTGTCCCCCTTCCCTGGATGTCTCCAGGGGCTGGGCAGCCTCTGTCCGAAAGTCCTAAACCGAGCAGGGGGTTGAAGCAGATGAGGGGATTTCCAAGCATTTTCATGCCATGATTCTATAAACCACTATTCTAATTTCTTTTTCACACTGCCAAGCCAAGCATCCCCACTCTTACCTGTGCGTATGATTTCTGTTTCCTAAATAATTCTGCTTCCTTTGCACGTGCCTCTGTTAATTTCCCCAGCATGCTGGCTGGGGGGTTCTGGGAGTTGAAGTCCACACCTCTTAGAGTGGCCAAGGTTGAGAAGCACAGCTTGAACCTGTCAAGAGGATTTTGGATGTTATTTCCATTCTCTAGGGCACTAGCTATCCAACCAATTTTGTTTCCTCTCCAGGGTGATGACATTTCCATCCCCTCATCTTCCTGGCCATTAACCAAAATGCTGAGGGGTGCATGTGTGGAATAGACTTGGTGAGGTCTCTTCAGGGGCTCTTGCTGAGCAGTTTCAAGGTGGCCGTGGATCCGCTGAATGGCTACCCCATCGGGTCAAAACGTGCTCATCAGAATGTCACAAGGCGTTGTGTTCAAGGTTTTGCTGAGATCAAGATAAATGACGTCTCCTACCTTTTCACAAAGAAGTTGCCCAGTCAAGTTGGTTGATTTTTAATAATTAATTTATTGTTTTCAAGGCGTTTACCAATTGGCTGCTTTATGATCTGTTCTATGATCTTCCCAGGGCTGGGAATTCCCTGGATCCTCATTTTGCCTTTGTTGACATTTGAGGTGCTTGTTCTGTGGTAACTCGTAGGAGTCGTAGGATTTCTAAATAATTTCTGAATGAGAGGAATCCTCGGGATTGAGGGAAGCAAGTATCCCGCAGCAGCTCTGGGTTCAGCCAGGGTCAAGCCGGCCTTCAACCAGCTCTTCGCACCTGCTGGGGGAGGACATGGCCCATCTTCAGAGAAGCTGTGCCAAAACAGGAGTTCAGCAAGTTGGACTTTTCCTTCTTCTCTCCTCTTCCCCAGTTTGCCAGCTCCACTGTCATCACCATGACTCAAAATGACAAAATGTGCCTCATGATGTCCCACTGCAACCTATGCCCCTTTGCATTTGGGTCACACGATTGCACGCACAGACACAAGGACACAAGGGTTTGCACTGCAATGCCACGACTCACCTTTTGTCATCTGCTGCAGACGCCTGCGCGCCACTGAGCGAGGGCCTCCTCTTCCTCTTCTCTGCCTTGTACCCTGACCCTCTTGGAAGAGGCCACAACAGAGGAGACCACAACAAGTTCTCAGCTCTAGGTAGACTTCAGGAACTCAGACTTTCCAATCACCATGGTAAAGTTTATCTTTCTTTTCTCTCATGCAAGTACCAGCCTCCAGAATCCCTTTTCACAAAAGCTACACTCCCTCTTCTTGCTGCTGAGCAAAACTACCTGCCACCTGTTCACCAATAAAGGGCTGGACTATCTGTAGGTTGTCTCCCCAGCCCTTTCCCATCTGCTGTATGTTTTGTGTGTGCTCAGATCACCTCTAAGTGTTTTGAGAAGCCACGTTATCTGCTTCTGCTGCCTTCTATTTTTTTTTCCTCGTTGGAAAAGTGTGTAGGTTTGCTTTTACTCGGTCCTACTTTGGAACCCCCTAGTTTTCTTCAGGTGTTTTGTGTCCACATTGGTTTATCCTTTTCCTCCTTCCTTGGGATTCCTCTGCTCTCTGAAGGAGGATACAAGCAACCCAACTCACACGACTCCTGAAAGGTCCATGCATGGCAGGGCTTGTTTTTCCGCAGATGGAAGGTTAATAAGTCCCCCATCTCCTTGGCTGGGTGGCTGGTAGAAGATATCAACCGTCCTGTTCTCTCCCCTTTCTTTTAACTCAGTGTTGCCAAATTTGTTCACTAGGATTTGTGACTGGTGTGCCGATGTGAAGGTTTTCAGCACACGGTGTAACTTCCCCTCCTTTCCTGCCACATCTGCTCACTCCGAGCGTGTTTCACCCTTCCATTACTGCATGCCAATCACAGGGATCAGCTCGCCAGCTCTCAGCCGGCTCCTCAGGGAAAGGAACAGACAGATTATCACCTCCCTGCCTTCTCCAGAGGCCTTTTCTCTCGCCTTCTTGCTTTGCAGTGAACCATTAATGCCCCCATTTCCTCCGTGGCCACAGGGAGGAGACCGGTCCCAGGCAACGGCAAGTCCTCTCCTCTCTTGTGGGGAGATATGAAAGAGGCAAGCGAGCAGGGGGAGCTTGGACCCCACGCAAATGGACTCTCGCTAGCCGGGACCTGGAGCCGCCAGAGTCTTTTCTCCTTCTTTGCCCCTTGCGGCATGTCAGGGGGTAGAGTTGCGGGGGATCCCTGGGAGAACGTGGCAGTTTGAACTTCTGGGTTGGAGAACAACCGCTGGGAGCAGTTTTGCCAGACTCGCAGCAGCCAGAGCTTCCAGCCTTGTAAAAGAGGGAAGTTCTGCGAAAGCAGTCCGCTGCCTGCCTGTCTATCCCTTCTCTGTCGCTTCATATTTCTCGTTCTCCCCGAGACCCTCTTTTGCTTACAAGGTTTAACTAGAAAGTGAACTTCTAAGGGCAGGAGCCATATCAAGCCTCTGGTGGGATCTGGATGCAGGAAAAAATAGGATGTACATCTTTGGGGACCATTTAATCAAATTGTAATCCCAGACCCGACCCATAGCTGAAGAGTCTGCAGCCCTGTTTTAAAAGGATACTTCTATCTCTGAGGAGATTTGGTATTTTCATGGAAGGAGAGCTGGAGGGAGGCAGACCCGACAGGGCATTGCTAATGTTTTAGGATAAAACCTGGCCAGAACTGAAAGACTCAAAGCCACCCTAGGAAGAGGGCCCTTCCCCAGCATGGACGTGCGATGGAGCTTTCTTCCTCAGGTCTCTTGGAGGCCAAGAGCAGGAAGTGGGCTTTTCTGCGGGCCCAGACATGAGGAGACTGAATTGAACTTCAGAATGAGATATCCCAAAGCATCCCAAGGAACTTCAACTGACTACTTCCCATTGATAGTAGAGAAAGAGAGAACAATCGAGAGAATTCCCATTGATAGTAGAGAAAGAGAGAACAATCGAGAGAATTAATGGCCGGATTCCTATGAATACAGTGAATACACTTGAAATTCCTCCAGTCTAGAAGAAGCCAGGCCCCCAAGTCATGGAACTGCAGATACAGAAGTAGACTCTGGGTGCAAATAGTCAGCTTAAATCAGGGAAGCGTTCAAGAATAGATCAGCATCTGCAGTGATGGGTCTAAGGAACTATGATGCAGCCAAACTGAAGAGCTGACAGCAGCTGAACTGCATGGAAGTGGGTTATTGCTTTGCTGTATTTGGTTTGGTTGCACGCCACTTCCAAAACAGGCAGGCCGTGGGTGCAGGAGACAGCCGTGTTCAGATTACTGGTGTCCAAGAGTAGCAGCATCCATAAGCATGTCATCAGTTGCAGCAAAAGAGTATCTATGTACGTCTACTACATGGGTACAGGTACCTAGGTTGTTCACGGCTTTGCATCCAGGTAATAGATATGTGGCACGTAGAACTTTGGGCACTGAGCAAACCTTACCTAACTCATTAGTGTCACAAACTAACCTTAACCTGCCCACCCCCACCCACAAAAAATCTGCCAGGATTTCTTTCTGTAGCCAGTGAATTGTAGTTGTAGCCTATTTATACATAGAAACCTCTTTTTCTTTACAAGTTTTAAAAGCCTGTCCTGAATGACATTTACTGGGTAAAATTTCCACTTTCCTAGTTACTACAAAGTCAGGCCGTGTTTCAGTCACTTTTGTGGTCAGGAGATGCAACTGAAGAAGCACAAGATCCATATCTGTGAGATGACTTCAGCCTGACCCCTTTCGACAGTCTTGCAAGGAAGATGGATCAATCTTACGCCGGCCCCTTAAGACTTCCCTGAAGAGTGTGGCTTCTCACTGGACTGGCAATACCCCCGGCTAGCTCCAGCTGATAGGGTTGCACAACATGGCCACGAGGACATAAGAGGAAAATGCAGGCTGCTTGACGGTTTGCGTCCATGACAGTGGTCTGAGTCTGCACCAGAGGTAGCGGCGTGAGAGAGGCTTCACGATCATCCCTGGGCCCACGCGGCAACCTCTGGGGCGAGACTTCTGTCTGAGCATCCAACACAGTCTCCCCCATTGTTAAGGGGTCACAGAGCTGCTGTAATAGAACAGAACTGGGGAAAGCAACTTGCCGTCTGTGCATCGAATCCACATTGAATGGGGTCATTTACAGTTCCCAAAGCACTTGATCACGTTACTAAAATCTGGCAACCGAACAATGGATTCGCAGGTCAGTACGAGTGTACAAGGCCTCTGTGAAGTGAAACATTCCCATTCCCACCTTTAAAAACACCCTAAATCTCTGCAGAACGGTCCAAAATCACGCCAACCAAACACAAAAGCAGAATGGATTAATTTCGCTTGCACAACCTCCAAATCAAAAACTGATTTTCTATCCAAATAAATGTTAAGCCACTCTGTACCAGACTCTGCATTCTGGAAACCTCCATGGATCTTCAAGGACGATCCTTTTTGAAGCTGCTCTGTGACAGTTGTTTAAACGCTGAGACGCTAATCATCTCCTGGAGTGATCTGCAAACTCAAGAATTTTTAATCAGGCATTCTGTTTAGGCAAATATTTTAAAACACTCATTATTAATTAAGGAAAGTGAGCTGTTTTTAAAACCTCTATACGTTTTTTTCATAGCTGAGCTTATATGATAACTTTCAAAGGATTAATGCTACTTTAAATGATCTACATTAGAGCTTTAAGCTACTATTAAAATGTTAAACCAATTTATGCTGTTAAAATGCATTGGACACCACGCTTGACAATGGCTCTTATAGAATGTGAAGCTGTTTTGATGATCTTTAAAGATAGTGGATGGTATTTATGATAACAGCTCAGAGCCCCTTCACATCACAGCTGTGGGGAGGCTTAATGTGGCAGCAACTGTCAGGACCGATCAAGACATGCTTTTCAGACCTGCTTTTGGTGCTGTAATCCAGTCCCTGCTAGAAGTGACCTCATGAGCAGGCAAAGCCCTCTTGTTCCTGTTCTGTTTGATTAACTGAAGACTATCCAGATGCATTAGGATGACAAAGCAGTGCAAAAGCTAATTATCAAAGGAAAACAATGAAAAGGGGGTGAGTCTAGCTTTGCTTGCAGAGACAAAGGAGTCCTCGTTCTTTATTTTGATCTTATCTGTTTGTGAAAGTTGTTTTCAGCAGACGACTGGAAAATGTTATTTAGTAGGAGAAAAAAAATCAGGTCAAATGTTTCTGCTCCTCCACAAGATGTTCATATTCAAGCAACGTGAAATATGGTCTTTGGTAGGACCCCAGGATGACTTAGAGCAGGGTTCCTCAACCTTGGCAACTTTAAGACGGGTGGACTTCAACTCCCAGAATTCCCCAGCCAGCAAGGGAGTTGAAGTCCACCCGTCTTAAAGTTGCCAAGGTTGAGGAACCCTGATTTAGAGGATGCTGGGTTCCTCCCTTCCAATTGGGATTTACTTCACCAGAAATGTTCAGAAGCGCAGCCTCAATCAACAGCAACCGTTTGCTTGATTCTTCATATGAAACAAGGGCAGGAAGTGATTCACATTTTGGGCTGGAACATTCTGAGACATGCTCAGAAGTTCTGAAGACTCACTATACTGTTTTGCACACAAGGGGTAAAAGCAATGTATAGTTTCAGCTTTTTTTCCCAACTTTGGGGAAAGCGTTTGATAATACCACACTTATGGTCACCAGGATATTAACGTGGGAAGTGAGGAGCCCTAATGAAGCCCTTGATGTCAGGCCACTCTTAGCAATGAGATGAAAGCAGTCAAGGAGAGGATCTCAGAGACTCTGCTCAGTTAGAAACAGTGAGAGAAAAACAACCCAAGGAGTCTTTCCAGAAGCAACAGCCTCCACTTATTTATTTATTCCTTTTATAAGTGAGATCTCTCTCCCACCTTTCTCTAGAAGCTCAAGATGACTTGCCTGGACCTCACCCTTCCTTTGTCCCTGTGAGGTAGTTTGGGCCAAGAGAGGGGCCATCACAGTTCTTCCTTCCTGAATGGTGATGGCTGGTAGAGCAACTTTCAATCCTCAAACTGGAAAAGAAGTATTATGTACTTGCTAGAGACTGGTACCCACGGCACATAATTCACATTGGGTTCAGTAAATAATGCTAAATCCACAACTTGTGACACACCTATTTGCACGATTGAAACCATGATGCTGGACTGATGCCCTGTGGGAAGAGAAGGGTGAAAAGGAGGTGGTTCTCTCCTACCTCACATCCTGGAACTCGATTTGATTTTTTGAGGCTGCGACTAGCAGTTTCTTTGAAAACCAAGATCGGTTTGGTCCTCTGACATGAATTAGATACGAATTCCTAGCTGGAATTACCAATGGCCACTTGACCCTGAATTTTCTGTATCTCGCTGGGGAAAAAACATTCCTAGCTCAGATCAGCCAAGGAGGAGATGCGAGGAAGGCCTCGGCGTTGTGCTCTCAGGCAGCCAAGCGCAAGCATGCAGTGAAGATGGCCTGGACTCTTCCCATGACAGGCCCCAGACGGGGGGATTGGTGGGGAAGATCTGCTCTTTTGCCTCTCAAGCCTCACTGGGATTATCACTGATTTTATGTGATCTGAGCAATGAGCCATGCGAGCGACTATGCGTGCGTGTAGACAATGCCTTGAAAAACCATTTCGTTTTGAATTGCAACGTCCTCTGATGGTTCCATGTATTCGTGGAGGCATCTGTTTGCATTTGTTAAAAGAGCACTGTGCCAATTTTAGGAACTTTGAAAAAAAAATAGAGCATAATGCTCTTTATGAATGTCATCCTTCGTTACAACAGTGTAAGGCTAATAAGCAAATTTTGTATAAAATAAGCATACAGTAGTTTATTTGCCATGCTTCTATCTGATTCTTGATTTGTTAGAAAAAATTAAGTCTATGATTTTGAGATAATACTAATTGTGATATGAAGCCTACACATATTGTATGAGTGGGTGAATATATTAACTAAAAGAACGTTTTCATGTGTAAATTCTAAAAGCCATCAAGGAGAACACTTATTTTAAAATAAAACATTATTGTGAAATGATGTCATTCACTTTCTCATTACTTATGTATATCTGAGGTCAACAGTGCTACTGAATAATACCTTCATCTGAGGAAAAAAACAGTAAAAGTGTCTATGATTTGTGGTTTTTAATTGTTATTGAATTTTGGATTTTGTAAGCCATTTAGAGCTGGAAATGGAGTGGCTGGTGTAAAAATTTTATATGCATGCACAAACACACACATATATCCAAAGGCAGAAACTTTTAAACAAACCCAAAATATGGGCTGAGGCTTCACCTGAAGAACAAGTCAAAGCAGACCACATGCGAAAAAGTACACAAGCGTGTGAACTGAAGAGTTGTAGATGATATGATTTGAAACTGCCATGATAGATAATGTAGCCCAGATTCCATGGATCAGCTCTGATGCAACAGGGGGTTTAGTCCAAAAGAGTGATCTGGGTGAAAACAATCTGAAATCTGTCCATTAGAGAGGCTGGGCATAGTAACACCCCTTGAGCTGTCTGCAGGGGGGAGTCAAAAAGGTCAAGATGGCAGCCTTTGCTCAGGATTGGAACCCCACCCCTTCTTGTGTGTGTAGCAACAAAAGTATAAAGGGATGGTGCTTCCAGATGGCCCCACCTTGACATTTTTGAGCCCTTATGCACCTCCTAGGACCATCAGTGTGTTAAAGCAATGGCAGAGTATCAAGTCAATCTGGTGATCCCAACCCACAGAGGAAGAGGGGGAACGAGTGATGAGGGAGAGAGAGATGGATTCAACTCTGTGAAGAAAGGCCCACCTAAGCTAGCTGTTGCAATTTAACGGTATGAGCAACCACAGAATACTTGGGAGAAGAAGTCTCCACTAAGACACAACCTAACTGGGGACATGAGTTAAGGAGAGGGGGAAAAAATGACACAACCCTGTCAATGGATTATGAATGAAGCAGAAACACACTTCTGCGAAGAACAAGAGAGACCCCTGCTCTGAAGAATTGCCTCCCACTTTATTGTAGAAATTTTCCATCGTGACATGGCCTTCACAGGGGTGGCAGAGGAGATTCAGAAAACCTCTCGTGAAAAGACTGGAGGGACAGCCAGCAATTTCTGCCAAAAGCTGAGGATGATAGTAGGAAGATTTCACGGTGGATCCCATGATGGATGATTTGAATCATCTCTTTCTAAGGAGAAGACAGTGAGGTTTTTGAAGGACCTTCAGAGAGCCTTGTTTTCAAGCTTGTTATCAGAGACGATCAGGAACATCGCCCAAACCTGAGACCTCCCCCTAATATACAGATTGCTATTAAGGGATCTTTAAACAATGGCCAAAAATATGACTTGGAGATTTAAACCCAGCTATCATGCATATATCCTGACTGCTCATTGGAAGGATCGATAATGAAGCTCAAGCTCAGATATTTTGGCCACCTAATGCGAAGAGAGATCTCTTTGGAGAAGACCCTGATGCTGGGAAAGATGGAAGGCAAAAGGAGAAGAGGATGAGATGGTTAGAGAGCATCACCAAAGCAATGAGCATGAAACTGAGCCAACTCAGGGAGGCAGTGAAGGACCGGAAGGCCTGGCGCGATGTGGTTCATGGGGTCACGAAGAGTCGGACACGACTTAACGACTGAACAACAACAACAAATCATGCATAGCGCAATCTCTTCCAATTAAAAAAAAGTTTCTACTGACACACACGTAAAGAATCCAGAATAATCAGTCTTCCAGTTTGCTGTTTGGGAAATAGCAAAACATGCAATACTGTCTAATTAGCAGTCCAATTAAGAATATTTAAAAAGAATCAAATCCCCCCCCCGCCCCCAGTAAGTGTTGAAACAGCAAATGGAACCCTTTAGGGTTGAGGCCTTGGCCATGGGAATGACCCTGGCTGGCCAACTGGTGTTGTCTTTGCCCGGTCATCTCCGCTCCTGTGGTCCTTTGAGCCTGCCTGGGAACAGGGAGGAACCCTGCCTGTAGGCAAAACTGAAGGACACAGAAGGTGTGAGAAACAGCTCAGTGGGGAAATGAGTCCTAAAAGGGGTGGTGGAGAGAAGGAGACTTGGGCGTCTTTGCAGAGGCCTGGGTCCTGCTTCTAGGAAGAAGATGGCTGAAAGCAGCAGCACCCGCTCAAGGATTCTGCCACGCCTCTGCTGCGGACACACCCCAGCCATGCGTGGCACAGCAGAAGAGCATTAGATACAGCTTCCCCCAACCCAGTTCTATCTCCCAGTTAAAGATCAGCGTGGCATTTTTCCCTTCACTGAGGAGCCACAGAGGACGTGGGCTCCAGCCTGTTTCTCCCGTGTTGGCCCACACATTCCCCCTCCCACCTTTCAGACTGCAGGAAGGGTTGGCCATGCATTTGGCAGAAGCCAGCCTTCCCTTGCGACCAGCCTATCAAGGGCACAGCATTTGCAACCACCCCCAGACCGACGTACAGAAATGCATGCGGATGAATGCTTACAGTGTGCTTCAGGGGGAAAGCAGCTTTTTTATTATTTTTTTGCTTTTTTGATCAAACAAGGTTGAAGGACTGCTAGTCAAGGAAGTGAGGAGGAGCAAACACAGCAGTCAGCAAGTCTGGAGTGGAGAGATTTGGGCTGAGCTGCAAGTATTGGCCAGAGAGAAATCAAAAAGTTCAGCTCCTGAACACGAGCAATGTTGGGACTCTCAAAGTTCTGGAGAAGGTTTCCAAGGGGTGCAGAGCCCTCATGAGGAAGGGTCCAGAACATCAACACTGTTGCAAAAATTCCGCCCTATCTGGTGTAAAAGCAAAAAAGGGCACAACGAGGTAAGCCCAGTAGATGATGCTTTGTTGACCTGTGTCAGAGATGAAAGAAAACAGGAATTTAGAGGGTGTTAATGACAAGGAACCCCTCGTTGAGCTTGGCTTATCTCCAAAGACAAAGCTGGTCTGGTCCTGGTCAGTATTTATTTATCTTATTTATTTAAAAGAGTTGCATGGCTACCCTTCTTAAAACACAACTCTGGATGGCTCACAACAACAATAAAAAAACCGAACTATAAAAACCATAAAACCGTAAAACACAACAAGAACCCCGTGCCTCAGTCATCCCCTTGGGAGGCCCCAGCAACCAACTCTAGACATCCTCACTCTACCCCAGCGCCGGGGTAAAAAAACAGGTCTTGATGGCCTTCCAGAAGGCCAAAAAGGTGGGGGCCTGCCGGATCGTGGGGGGAGGGTGCTCCATAAGTAGGGGCGGCCACAGAAAAGACCCACTTCCAAGGTCCCGCTAGATGGCAACCTTTCAAGGATGGGGCCTGGAGCGTGGCCACCCTATCCAAGCTGGTAGGACAGGCAGATACTCTCAGGGAGAGGTGGTCCCACAGGTATTTGCATGGGGACCTCCAGGGAACTCTCCCTAGCTTCACTTGGCCTTCGAGAGACCGAGGTAGAAATATGACATTTCTCCTGAAAATAAAATAGCAACACGAGAGCAGTTTGAGTGCCGAAGCATTCCCTCAGATTCCCTTGCGCAAAGAAAAAGAAAAGAAAAAACCTGTGCGAGGTAGCGGACCAGAACAAAAGGAGTTTGTTAACAAGAGTGAATGCTTTTGGCAAGTTGCAGCAACCACTGCGAGCAGGGTGTGCATGTTCAGACATGAACAGGAGGGGCTGGTGTGTCCCTACCGTGTGGCGAGCGCCTCCTCCCCTCCCGCGGGGCTCTTCCGCTGGGCTCCGGGAAAGCCCGGCTCCGTCTGGAGCGAAGGGGGTCTGTGAACCGCCTCGGGGTGGAAGCAGGGGCTGAACGGCTCTGCCGCAGGGAAGAGGGGCGCCAGGAGCCCAACGAGGGGAGCGAAAAGGATCTTGTGCCTTTCAGGGAGGGGACCGGATCCGAGGCCAGCAGATCTGCCCCAGGTCAGAGTCTGTCCAGGCCAGCCTCCTGGGATCAGCGGGGAGAGCACGAGGGCCGGGGTCCGGACAGGCCTGGGCGCGCTAGCGGTCACTGGCCACACAGCCAATGCCGCGTGTCCCCAGGCTTCTGCGTGTCACAGTATCTCTCTCGCAGCAGCCAAGGCTGCCCAGGGCATCCTCCCCACTCCACTGTCCCTTGGCCCACGTGCCCTGGCAGGTTTTTTTAGCCAGACTTCCATTTCTCTTCCTTTCCCATCATTGCCATTCCTCCTACCGCATATCCCAATCTTCAAGGTTGTCTTTAAGGAAAATAACGGGTTTCTCCATCGCTGTTTTCCTTAGTCCTCCTCCTTCTACTCTTATATCGTTGTAATTTCTACTGTGTAGATAACTGTAAATGGTGACACACACTGTGCGTGTCTTTTGTTCTGGCAATAATTCACTCGGTGGTGCCGCACAAATAAAAGAGGGGCATTGTACGCCTACCACTCCTCCTCGCCCCTTATCCAGAGCTTGAATCTGGCCAGTCAGGGAGGGACTCGGGCTTCTTCCAACCGTCGGACGCAGCAGTCCTCTGGAGCAGCCTTTCTCAGCCTTGGCCGCTTTCAGATGGGTGGACTTCAACTCCCAGGATTCCCCAGCCAGCCTGGGTTGAGAAACACTGCTTTAGATTTAAGTTCCTGTCAGATACATTCAGAAATCATTTCTGACATAAACCGAAGGTGCTGTACAGATGACTAAACGCTCTAGTGCCTTGAATCCAAGATATTCCAGACTGCAGCATATGGAAATAATTCACAGTGAATTCAACAGGGTTTGTTTCTGCCCAGGATGCCTAACGCGAGCCTTTCCGGGCATTAACATTCCAAGGGTCACCCGGCTTCAAACCCGTTGTCTGGCTGGGGAATCCTGGGAGTTGGAGTCCACCCATCTGAAGGCGGCCAAGGCTGAGAAACGCTGCTCTAGGTCCAAGGGCAGCTAGAGTGGGATACCCACATGGAGCAAAGCTCCTTTTCCAGGGGGCTGGCTCTTCATCTCAAAGTTGCTAGAGAAGAAGCAACATGTTCCGTGAGAGAGAAGTTTCAATTTTCATTCTTCTTGCAAAGTAAAAACAAAACGCTGAGTGGTTTTTTTGCCTGCTTTATCTTTTGTGAGGCAACCCCAGCAAACCCCTTAAAGGGTCAAATGCGAGCTTTGTACCAAAGTGTGCTCCTGTACTCTGGGTTGATCCTATTCAGGAGGGGTATGGAGGCAGCAGCGGCGTCCCCAAGCGCATCTCACCCCGTCCCTCCCTTTGGCTTGAAAAGGTCTCCGCTCATCGCTAGTCCAGGTGAGGAACCAGGAGCGCTGATTTTCCTTTTTCCTCTGTTTTCAGCTGGGATCAGAACAATTGTTAATCTGATGTGGGACCCTATGTATGAACACAAACACACACACACACACACACACACACAGAGGTATGGTGAGGGGAAAGTAGAAATGAGATGTTGACAGTGGCCCAAGATTGAGTGAGAAGATCTTTAGAGTGGAAAACTTGCAGCAACGTTCAACGCTCCTCTGTTAGGCAGCTATGGAACAACTGTATGGTTGGAGGGAGTGTTCAGATTTCGCATCACTTGAAAAAACACCACGGTGGTTATGACCACAATGGCCTCGTCCCTTTGCACAGATACCATTTCAAGAGTTTTCTTCTATAGGGAATAGTGGGGGAAGGGGGAAGTCCCTTGTTTCTGTGTTTTCTGCCCTTGAGGCACCAAAGTCAGTGGAGTGGTAGGTCGTGCTGACAGCTATCTACCACCCAACTTACAGAAAAATGCATCAAGGGGATCATTGTTTTTAAAAAATCACACAACAAACAACAATTAAGCACACTTTTTGCACCTCTGTCTAAACAAAGAAGCAACTGCAATGAATCCACTGCATTGCCACATAACAACAGTAAAGAACTAAAACTATTTAATCTGCCCTGATTCCATTTGAGCTGAAAATTCAAGAATCAAAGCTGGCATGATTCAATTCAAAGTTGAGATTCAAGGGCAAAGCAATTCCATTTGAGGTGTTTCAAGATTTGAGATTAAACTGAAAAAGATTGCTCCATTGGTTATAATAGGGAAGCATAAAAAAATCTGCAGCTGCTTCAGTTTGGAACAAACTGAAAATGAAAAAAACACACTTCAAATGAAATCAATCATGTCGAGTTTCAGCCCATAGGAGGGTTTTGCAATATCTGCCCTGCGCCTGCCCTCTGGAACAAGGCTCCCCCCAAGATCTGGATGGCCCCCCTCTGCTGTATTTTGGCCCTAACCTTCCATGAAGACACTTGATGGCATCCATAGTAGCCACTTTGACCCAAATTGTCATTTCTAAAGTTCTCTGAACATTTTTCAAAGACTCCGAGAGTCTCACTGCCAGCTCTGCACACGTAATGTGCTTGTCTCCTCTCCTTCTTTCCGACGTTGAGTGCCAGCTGGGTTCCAGGCATCGAAGGTGGGCTTGAGAAATCCCACAGAGAAGATCCCCTGGTGGAGATGCGACACTGGGTGGCCATGTGCTTCTTGACATTTCAGTGAGTTGCACGTCCCACGGCTTCTCTTCATTGGAAGCAGCGCTCGTGCCCTTCCATGTAATAATCCCGGCTGCCTGACGAACTGTGCGGAAGGGAAAGGAGACCTGCAGCAGGTCCACATCAAGAACGAGGTTGGCAAGTGGTGCCCTTCCCCCAGTTACAGTATAGCAGAGCCAGTCCTGGTGGAGGAAGAAACGTCCACCAGTCGCTCCTCCCCCTGCCCCTGATGTGGCCTGGGCCAGAGGAGGGGTCCTGGGAAAGGGCTGGATTCAGCCCCCAGTCAGAGCACAATCTGGGGAGGGGGAGGAGTTTGCCATGAAGCAGGAGAGTCCTGCCCACCTCTGGTGTCCCCTGCTAGCCTGTCCGGGTGAAGCCTTTCTCCACACCATCTGAGGTGGTGGGGCCCTCCCCATGGGCAGCCTCTCCCCTCATGGCCAGGCCCTCTCCTGCCTTGATTGCCTCCGTTCCGAGCCCCTTCAGGGTGGCAGCCTAACAGATTTTATCCACCTTGAGCAGTGTTAGAATTAGGGGGAGCCTACTTTAGTACTACTTTTTGCAGTTAAGAATGACTAAAGTCACCCAGTGTTCCTGGGAGGAGGCAAGATGGCGGGGGCAGGGTCCCAGTGCAACACCCACCCGTGTACCTTCATGCGTCACGAACACAAACGCAGCTGGAGCAGGCCTTGGATCTCAACGCCACACCTGGCATCTTGCCGGCGTCGACCTCCCCTGCCGACTCTGCTGGGTGGGCAGGCGGTAACGCCCCGAGGAGATGCAGGCAAGGGCCCTTTGAGCCCTTTGCCTTAACTCGTTATTCCCCTGCTTTTGAGAGTATGAAGCTTGACCTCAAGCCCAAACGAAAGAACTAGCACGTTACTGCGGAGCGTGAAAACCACCTATTAAGCGCATCGGGCTGCTCTGTGGGCGTTCCTGCCCTCTAACGAGGCCGCGGGAGCCTCGATGAATAAGGGTTCACCTGAGGCCTGGATGCTGCACCTGTTGGATCCACGCAGGCTCCCAGAATTGCGGCCTGCCTCTTCCTGCAGGCTTTCCTCCTTCGGCACGCGAGAGCCGGAGCGGAGAGCCGCGAGCCTCCGGAGGCCGAGCGCAGTGGGAGCGAGGGGATGGATGGGCTGCCCGAGGCAGCCAAGTCTGCAAACCTTCCCCCGTGGCCACGGGCGCTCGGGCACCTCTCCCGAAATCAATCGCAGGCTGGCGTGAAGAAGAGCAGAGCTCCCGCCGAGCCCAGAACAATGGCGCGGCACCGGGGCGTAATGAAAGCCACTTGTTCGCCCACACCTCAGCTGTCTAGACGGAGCGCCTGGCCTTTGATCACCGATAAAGCCGCCTAAATGCTACCAGCACCTTTGGGGGCTTTGTTTATGGGTAATCACCGGGCCCCTCCCCTGAGGGGCTGCCTCCGCCCCTGCCCCGAATCGCGCCTTTCATCTGGCTGCAATCAAATAAACGGGGCAAAGAGAACAAAGGACAGCCGGGACCCGGCGCTCGTGCTTTGCGATGACTTATCCATTTCCAAATGAAAAGCGAAACTAGAAAATGTCGAATGGGCGCGATAAAAGCTCCGCGTTGCAGATCTGTTGTTAATCATCTTGAAAGGAAATTTCCTCCCGTTACTGAGGCCTTGCACTCCATCGACAGCCATTACGATTGTCTCGGATGTGTAAGAAGACCTAAGACATGGATATTTCCAGACAGACCCTCCCTGCCCGACGATCAAAACTTCTTTTAAAACACCTTTGCTATGCTGTGCCCCAAGCAAGGATGCGCCCTCCTGCCTAAAAAACGGCACGCAGTGGAAGAGGCTCGCTCTTTCAGGGATGATGCCACGGACACGACTTTAAGGGAGTTAGGCTACAGCGCCTTGAGCGGGACAAGCTCCTCTCCTCTAATTTTTAAAATAAGTTATTGAGCAGTTAAAATACAGGCTGTTGCCTGTCTTTGACCAAGGAGCAGAACATCCTTCCACCTGGGTTGGCTGCCCCGTCTGCCAGAGACACGGCGCCAGGACAGAGGCCACCGAGCAGCCGGGGACCTGCCCTGAGCCAGCCAGAAACACCCGGGAGACTGACAAACCAACAGACAGGGACTTCTGGTGCTGCAAAGCGTGATCTTCATGAAAAAATTCCTCTGGGCCTAAACAAACATTCCTAAAAAAATCAAAAAGTGGACAGATTGTAGCACGGTTCTCTCCATTTCACTTCACTTCACTGGGCACTTCACTTCATTGTGCCCAGAATTTTTTACAATTTGTGGTTTTTAATGTGGTCATGGAGAGACAGGGATTGGCAGTTCACAGCCTGTAAGCCTCATTCATTCCTTCATCAGCCATAGAATAGGCTAAGAATATTGAAATTATCTTACAAAACGTACCACCCAAAATGAAGGGGAAAAAATGCAATCAGAGGTTTTGATTGCAAGCTTGTGGCTGCCATCCTGACCCCCAGGAACACCCCTGGGTCTTGGGGAGGGGAGGGGGGAAGCCTTGTCCTGCCCCACCACAAGGTCCCAGCTTCCTCCTGCCCCAGTCAGAGAGTCTGGGGCAAACAGAAGTTCCATCATTAGCATATAATAAAATGTTATGCTCTCTCCCCCCCCCGAATTTGATAAATATTCTCAGAATTTCTAATTCTGCAGGCAGAGTTCTAAAGTCACGTCAAAAAGAAAAGGAGAAAGCATATTCTTGATGGGGACCTCAGAATCATTCTAAGCAAGGACAAGAGCACACCATTGGCTCTTGTCTGTGATTTAGAAGTAGTATATCAGTCTAAACTGTAAAATTCCAGGGAAACTCAAAATTACTCAAAACTGCCTCCAAAACTTCAGAAAACCACACAAAAGATTTTCTTAGAGACCAAAGAAATTAAAACTGCTGACTCTTGTCTATTTTGAGGAAAAGCTAGAACATGACCTTAAAATCTGATGTCATCAGAAGCTTGATGGCCCTGTGTAAGTCCAGCCTGTGCCAGTTTCACAGCAAACAGCTGGAAGAATACCCTGCAGTCTAGGCTCCAAAGCAGCAGTTAAAATCTTAGCGCCCACATTTATCAGGCAAACAGGTCTGGAGCCAGGATAGGTCATCTCCCCATTCCCCCATTTTCTAGAGTGCCAAAAGACAGGCTTTATATCACTTCAGTGAGGGTGATGCTGTGAAGACCCTGTAAGTCGCTAGTGGGAAAATGCTTCTCGTAATGATCATGACTGCTTGGAATAACTGATGTTTGCCTCCCTAAAGCAGGGATTTATTTGAAAAGGCTTCATCATGTAACTTAAGTAAAATAGGAAATAAAAGCCAATATCCTTTTTTATACCCATCCAATGGAAACCGTCAGGATCAGAGTCTTACCCAATATAATGGATGCATTTGGAGTGACAATTTCTTGAACTGGAAGTGGTGAAATACAATTAATAATTGAGTCCTCTGGTGACTTTTGGGGGAGGAGTAGCAAATTGAAGATGGCTCTGTGAAAGTGGAGCTGATGACCACGGCAAAGACCAAGGAACTGGTGAGTAGACCAGTCCCTTGGAACCTCTCTGGCTAAGGAGAGGACAGGAGATTGTCTACATATGCTCTGGAAGGCTGCTCCTTGCAAGGAGACAGCAGGATAGCAGTTTTCCAAGGGTTTAAGTGCCAGGAAACGACAGGATTAGCCATCTTGCTCGCAACAGCAGCGGAGACTTTTAAAGGAAACTGAATGTGCTAACCTAACTTTCTAATCATTTTCAGAAATTGCTCATTACTTCTAAGCTATTAGAGACCTTTGGAATAGCAAGATTGAAAATGCCAGGTGAGTCTGCCTTCGATCCTGAATTTAAAAAAAAAAAAATCATAAGCTTAGGAATTTAAAGAATTTGAAATAAACAGCAAAAAGCTAAGTAAGATTATGATCTTAGAAAGTTGTAAATGGACTAAGAGTCCAGATAAAATTGGTATATTGAAACTTTTACAATAAGATTTTGGAACTAATCATAAAGAACGAACAGCTTTTTATGGGAAACAGATTCTGTTTTGGGTTTTACAAGACCCAACAAGGATAAGCAATTTCATGATTTCAAAAACTGGACACGGGAGGAGACTAAAGATCTTAGGTAGAGGAAAAAAATACAAGCCTGCAAAATGATGCAAAATGTTCTAACAATGAAAATACCAAAGGAGACTTTTGAAGAAGGGAGTCAGAAACTAGGAGCCGCAATATCAACAATGTCAGTAATGATGTCTGCTTCAGACCATGTCCAAAAGATGTTATTGAAGAAATGACAGATGTGGAACAAATTTTAGCTGACAAGATAGAGATGGTATCGAAAGCTGATTTACAACTGGCAGGCCAAGAGAATGACTTAGAAAAGGATGTTTCACTGGATCTACAAAGGAAATTGGCTGAGGCTTTAAAATTTAAAAGGAAAATACAAATGACAAACCACGAGAGTGATCTGTATAATTTTTTCCTCCTGGATTTACAAAAGAGGCTTGTTAAAGTCTTGAAGAACTCTGTGCGATGAGACAAAGAAGAAATGAAGAGAAATGAAATCCTATGACAATATTTGAATGAATTAAAGATTAAGACTGCTAGTAAAAGGAAGGAATATAAGGGTGGTTTATTTGATCAAGGTCAAAACAAGATATGTTGTTACCTCTGGCAGTCCTTTATGGATTTCTGCTGACACCAAGACTGAAAAGATGATGTATTATGGAATTGTTTATAGATAAAAGATGAGATATGGGATGAAGAGATAATTGTTTGTAACCTTAGAGGAGGTGAAGAGTCACTAAATTTATTTATACTTGTTGGAAGTCACTTTATCTATTTCTTTTCTCTTTCCTTATTAAATTCCTACTTTTCTCTTTCTTCTTTTTCTTTTTTCTTGCACTTTTTACTTCTTTTTATTCTCTTTTCTTTCTTTAAGTTTAACTTGTATTAGATTTTGCTATTATAATAAAAAGTCACAATAAAAATTATATAGAAAAATAATACAAAATAATAACCGGGTCCCGTGATGATGAAGATGCATCATCATGTCAGTGTTGACTCTTAGTGACCACTATATAGATTTGGTCTATATATTGGTCGCTATAGATTTTCTCTATTTTCTATCCATGTGATTGTCTTGGTAAAGTACAGAAATAGTTTACCATTGCCTTCTCCTGTGCTGTATGAACTGATGTCTCTACTGTTGTCACTAAAGTGATCATCTGCCCTATATCGCTGCTGCCCAAAATAAGCGCCTGCTTGCTTTAGCCGAGCAGCTGGGATGACCTTCATGCCTTGGGTGACCTTACTGGGAATATACACTCTGGGCACATACTCCCAGGGTCCTTCGCTCATCCCTCCCAGGAACACAAACACACACATCGTCACAATGAGGCAGCAGAGCGGAACTTAGGGGAGGAGGGTATCCTGTGATAAAAATGGGGGGAGAGGAGGAGGAGGAGGAGGAATCTATCTCATCTTCTGTTGATGAAGGATTAGTATTATACAGTTTAGAATAAATATTCCAGGCAACATTTGGGGCTAGTGGCCACAAGATTTTAAATTTTAGTCTGCTACAGTAGAAATTTAGATTCCTAACAATGCGAAGGAGCAGTTCTCTATGCTTTGCAGGCCAGCTCCCAACTGGAGTGTTAGAGCTGGCCATAGAGGTTGGTTATTAATTCATTTGCTATAGCTGCATGCCATCTTATCAAGTTTCTCTAAGTTTCTAAATGCATTGTGTATTTAGCATACAGTAATAGCCAACACCAGTTTAACGGCAGCATTGTGAAACAGGAGAGAGGAACAGGATAGGCCTTTTTCCTGTCATATAGCAACCAAGAGAAGTCATCTACACTTTTGCAGAACCCCTGGAACAAATGCCCAGTTAATATCAGGAACTATTAAAGGACAGAAGTCAACACTGAGGATCCACTGTCTTCGCTGGGGAGGGGATCACTTGGGGCCACATCTAACTGCCGAGAGAGCACCTGGGAATAGTTCAGCAGAAGCCTTTGAGGGGAGGGGATCATCCACCCTCCGCTGTGCCCCTGCCTCTGGTGTTTTCTGGGTGAGGCTTGGTGTCCTCCTTCCTGCCTGCAGTGCCAAGAGCTTCAAATTGCAGGTCACAAGTTTAAATATCTAAAAAGTCAGTAAAATATTAAAATAAAGTTAAGAGGTAAAAAAGAAGAGATAACAATACCAGATAAAACAAAAACTCGTAAGGAGTTTGCTAAAGGGGCTGCTGTAAAAAAAGGGAGGACAATATTTGGGCCAAGAAGTCTACAGGTTTTGCAGTTGGAACATTATTTAATCATCAGCAGGGACATCGCTGGAAGCACCGGTACAGCTGTTATCTTCAGAGTAGACAATGTGCTTAGCAGAAGCAATTCTCTCTTTCAACCGAGGATGATACATATGCTGCTTTTGCTGGCAAGTGAATAATTCAGTAGGGTTGTGTCAAGTTTTAAGAGATTTGATCAAATCACTGAATCTTCAAATCAACATTCAAACTGATTTGAGACATCAGGTGCTCTTGCATCATTTCTAAGAGCTTCAGAAACAGTTTGGAAAATTTGATGGACTTTCTGGCTTTGCAGCATTTCCAACTGCAGCAGTCCTTTCCTACACGATGACCTTCACATGCTAAGGACGTTCGTACCGTCCGTCTGACTGCACGGGTGCAGGGAAGGGCGATGGCGTGCCAGGGTGGACCAAAACAACGAAGTGCCAAAGACCAGGAGAAGATCGAGGTACAGCTGATAGATCAAAGGACCTGGGACATGAACCACCCGATCGAGAACTGCCCACGAACAGCTAAAGCCTTCCCCAGATTGTTTTCTAAACTTGTAACAAGATTCCATGACAAGGCCGATGAAAACCAGCTGGCCAGAGTCCAGGAGGAGCTCAGTGTGTACGCTGCATGCGTGTGTGTGAAGTGTGCAAGGGCTTCTCTATTCTATGGCTTGCTCTTTTGTTTGCTGCTTTTGGCCTGCACCTTCTCTCGCTATCTTTTCACACTCTTTTCCCAGCTCTCTATTATTTTATCTTTAGCTGTCCTTGACTTGCAGTCTATTTTACCTCTACTTTATTACTTTATTTTTATTTATTATTTATTTATTTGCTTCATTCGTTACTTCGGACAAGTTTCTGGGCCCAGCCTCTCTGCGGTTTTCAGCCGTTGCATTCCCCTGCCAGCGTGAAAAAGCAAGCGCCAGACTCCGAGGTCTTGGTAAGAGCAGTTGACGTTTTGAAGTAGGACCCTTTCAGCTCTGGCCCAGCAGAACTTCTCTGTAGGCTGTGGCATTGTCCTTTCTTCATTTCTGCGTGCGCTCTCTCTCCCTTAAAACAGGTGTGGGTAGACTACTTCAGAGATGAGCAGAGTGGAGCCCTTGTGGCTCTCTAGGGCCATATTGCTCAACTGTAGCTGTGGACTTCAGCTCCCAGAATTCCCCAGCCAGCACCCATTCAATACTTCCACGGCATCTCTAGTTGAACCTGAGGTGGCAACCTATCAACGACTACCACCCACACACTGAAGAAGCCCTCCCCTCATTGATGGACGGCCAGAAATAAAAAATTGCCACATTTTCAGTGTTTATCTCTTGTGAATCTTACTTGTTACATCTGCAATTTGGAAGCCTCCACAGTGTTCCTGAAGCTGGCGTGCTGAATAGAAAAAGCAGCACTGCCCCCAAAATCCACTTTCTTAATTGAAATAAAGAAAATACCAAACTGTCAAAAGGAAAATAGAAAAATGAACAAAAGAATAGCAAATGAAAAATTTGCGATTATACATGAACTCCCACCCAAACCCGGAAAACACACTTAAGAAGAATATGTTGTTAAAGAGAAATACACAGAAATGAACATTCATATTTAATCTTCCTACTCAGAAGGACATTTCTATTGATGATAATGACTCCTAATTATTTCTTCCCCTTAAACAAAATGCTACCTTGGTTTGCTTTTTAATACCACGTATCTCATAGTTTGAACTTTGCCGGACTGAATTTACTAACTGCCCATAATTTGGTTTTCCCGCCCTTTGTCCACCAGCCGTTGTCACAGCCAGAAACTGAAGGCGTGGCGAAAAAGCCAGGAGGACACAGCTCGGCAGGGTTTAGCGCGTGCTGCCTTCTGAGTCACCGGCACATCAAATCAGGTGCTGCGATAAGAGAAAGGCAGAATAATCTAATGCAAATGTTCACCCTCGAGTAAGCGCGCTGAATTCAGTTGCCCTTATGCACAAGTACGTGTGCACAAGCCCTGCATAATTCAGGGCTTTCTCACAGTCCCGCTGCTTGTGGTGAGTACCATGCACAATTGTTCACATCTTATGTATTCTTCTTAAATGTTTATGAACGGTCAAATACAGATGTTGCATTTCTATACTCTAATTTTGCCTTGAAAACTGATTGTATTAATGGAGGTCTGTTGAACCAAGTAAGCGGATTGTTATTTGGAAAATAAAACCCCTCTCTGACCTACTGAAATGGTCCAAAACCTTTCACTGTATCTTGCTGAGAAGAGAAAAGAGTGCAGCGTCTGTGATCCAAATGCACGTGGGAGAAACAGCAGATCCGGCGGTGCAACATCGTTCTCGTGTATGTTAAGTGATTTGAAAAGACTTGACAGGCGAGAAGAACAAGCCCTGAAGTCATGTAAAATGCAAAAGGAATCCATGGGAAGGACGCACCAGGATTGGTTTGGAGACAGTTCGGCTGCTAAGACGACGACTTTGGCGTTAATCACCTTCAAGTTTTTAAAACACAAGGACTAAAACAAAAGACGGGCTTTTTGGAATCCATCTGGAATACGAGGCTTAAAATAGGGGTGGGCGCAAAACAGACAATGTATTTTCTTTCGAACCTGAAACAAATACCGCTTTCTGGAAGTTCAGAGCCAGCCAAGGTCCACATGAAACCAAGTCCAGAACAATTTGCCTACTCAGGTTTGGACAATCCAAAACATCAAACAGCTTTGGAAGTTCCAGCGTGGGAAGCGGCGGGATTCAGAATGAGCCCCTTTGGCAGAAGGACATCCGGGCAGAAAATGGGACGTTTATCCAGGCAGCCAATTAGGGGGTTACTTTAATGTTTTAAAATGATTCTCCTCTTTCAAGTCTATGCTAACTGCATTTAGCCAAGAGTCAGCCCAGTCAATCTGCAGTGGACTCAGAAAAGTGGGCCACGACCATGTGGTCTACAGCCCCGCCCTTTGTGATGCACGGTTTGATTGCACAGTTGTGGCTGCCATCTTGACTGTTTTGACCCCTCCCTGTGACCTCCCTGAGCTCAGTATTTAAAAGCTCACTTGCGCATTTTTTTTCAAGACACAGAGTGCAAGGATGGATGAACTCTACCCCACTTAAAATTCAAAAAGAGCCAACCAAACCAAAACCGTCAGCCCAGAATGGAGAACCAGATGAGTCATGTGGAGTCTCTTCTGGTGAGGAGAGCCAGGGCTTGCCTCAGTATGAAAGGGCTGTGAGCCAGTTATAGATGACACTAACCTGTCATTGCTGGCCATATCTGGGCAGTACGTGGTGGGTAGGCTGCTGCCAGCAATCTGGAAAATGAGGGGGTGGTCTTCAGTCTTCCTCCAGTTTTGCTTTTCCAATTTTGGAGAAGTCCAGCAAGGGGAGGTTCATCTTTAGGAAGACAGAGTTGCTCCACTAATTCAGCAATTAGGCACGTGTCACCATGTCAACTGGTCTGGGTCTCTGGTTGGTGGGTAAGAAACATATTGTTGGATTGACCTTGGCAATGGTTGCCCAACATTGGAGGGACCCATCTTGCTTCCTCAGTAGCAGTGAACAAAGCAGTCTGCACCGCTGGCCAAGCCCAGAGACCCCACCTTTCCCTCCCTGGCAGTGCTCCAAGCACTCTACTCCAAGTTAGCCAGCTGTGCTGAGGAGCTTGGGGTTTGCCAAGGAGAATCTCCGTGCCTGAACTAGGGCTCTAGAGCCACCCCCATGGGGCGGTCTATGTCCTTCCAGCTGCAACTTAGCTTCTGTCCTCCACCTGGACCACTTCTGTAACCAGAAGGTCTCTCCAGTGATCAAGATCATCGGTGTGAATGAACATCCCCTTTGCCCTTGGGGTCACCTGGACCGGCAGACAGGATTGCTTGCTTGGAACCCAAGAGCTTCAGCCCTGCACGGCTCCAGTGTGAAATTGGGCTGCCAGGGATCCACTGCCTTCAGAGACCAGCTGCTCCTGGAGTTCACCCCTTTGCTAAGGAAAAACAAAACAAAACAGGGCAGAGCCTGGCTCAGTGGTTTAGTGCACAGAGCGGCTCAGGTGCCGAAGCTGCCTTAGCCAGGAGCCTTGAAGTCCACACATCTTAAAGCTGATGAGGTTGAGAAACACCGAGTTAGACGGTGTCCCTCCAGCTGTTCCGCCCCAAAGAGGAGACTTCAAGAGAACTGAGCTGCACGAAGCAAGTCACGCTCAGTCAAGCTGCTAAAGCTGAAAAGGGCATTTACAGCGGCTGTTCTGACCGGAAGAGCCGTCTCTGGAACAGCCCACCCGGAACCTGCGCTTCCTTTCACCCCCGGAGCGTCACCACCCAGCTGTTCTGTGCACGGAACGGTTCCGGTGTAAAAGCCTCTTTTGGGCACACATACGCACACGCACACACATATCAGAAAAGGATACAAAATGGCAAACCGTTGGAAGAAATTCTTAGGGAAAAGAGACTTGAGAAAGAATGAATTATAAGTATTACCAGGACATTTTATCAAATGCCTTCTCTCCATAAGAAGGGGTGTCTACAGGGGTGGTAAAAAAATCAAGATGGTGACTTGACCATGCAAACCAAGCCCTGCCCCTTTTGTGCATTCAGCCATGCCCCCTCTTTGATTTTCTTTATTCCCCCTGCCAAAAAAAAAAAAAAAAAATCAAGCCCAACCCTAAAAAAGGTGAAACAGGTGCTATACAATTTCTAAGATGGATCATTTTTCACCCTGTCCAGTGTCTGTCCCGGGGCAGCGGCAACACGATCTGGAGCAGAGGAATATTTCCATCCAGGCCTTGTCACGGACCATCACTCCCCGCTGGCTTTGGAGTTCTCTGCAGCTGCCCCCACGGCAGGGATGAGGGACCCGCTCAGTTGGTCCACCCCAGGTGCCTGATGGACTTGGGGAACTTGGGTTGGCCCTGAGACTCTGTGCAGTTTGACGGAATACTGCTTGGAATGAGCAGGACTACTGCAATGAGCTCTACGTGGGGCTGTCCCTGAAGAGCAGGTGAAGCTGCAGCTGGTCCAAAACGCAGCCGCAACTGCTGCGTGAGCTGCATTGGCTCCCGGTCAGCTTCTGGGTGCAACTCAAGATGCTGGTTGTTGCCTTTCAAGCCATGCATAGCATAGGCCCAAGCGACTTGCAGGACTGCCTATCCCAGGTTGCCTCTGCCTGTCCTACTAGATCTGGCAGGGTTGGCACGCTCCAGGTCTCTCCCCTGAAGCAGCAGCACCTGGTGGGGCCCCGGAAGCCGGCCTTCTCCATCTCGGGCCCTGCCTTGTGCAGCAGCCCCTCCCTCCCTCCCTGGAGATGCAGCGGCTCTAGTCCTGACGGCCTTCAGGAAAGCAGTGAAGACCCGGCTTTCCCCAGGCACCAGGGCCAGATGGCGACAGAGCCAGCATAGGACGGACGATGGATGGATGGAAGTTTTTATTGGAGCTTCACAGTTTATGGTTTTAAATTGTTGTTTTATCGTACTGTTTTTATTTTGTTATGCCACCAGAGTTCCTTCTGGTAGATGGGTAGCTATACAAATCTGATAGATAGATAGATAGATAGATAGATAGATAGATAGATAGATAGATAGATAGATAGATAGATAGATAGATAGATAGATAGATAGATAATCTTGACTTTATTACATATAATGGACTGGGAATACCGCCTCTTCCTTGAGAGGAAAAAGAATATAATGCTAATTCTAGTTTTTTTCCAAATAAATATTAATTCTATTATGATTTTCTGCTATATCTCTGGAAAGATCACAGAAATTAATTTTGAAAAAAATATTCATTTGACCACTTGGATATATCTGTGTTCCTTTCTTTTCTTTTGTTGATTATTATTGCCATCAAACCTGCTCTGGAAAGGATCAGAGAAGAAACAGGACTCCTGTTATTTTACTTCTAAAATTATTATTTTTATTTTATACTTTAGAAGTATTGGAGTTTTTATTGTTGCTCCTTTTAAGGTCCCTTGGTAGGATTTCTGTCTTGAAAAATGGCAGGTAAATAATTATAACCAATATTAATCAATAAAACTTAATTTGTTCTTTTCAGAAATAGCCAATGAGAGATTCAGATTTCAGATCAAGATTTGGATTTGGATTCAAGCCCAAATTCAAAATGGAAAGATCATACAAATCATTCTGAAGCAAAATTGGATGTTGTCCAAATCACTGAACCAGGGCCACATTGAATCATTTGATTATTGCATATACCTCATGAGTTTCTTCCCTGATTTTACAAGCAATATATTGCATGTGGTTATGATAATTAAAAGAGAGAGAGCGCCAGTTTGATGTTGTGGTTAAGGCAATCAGACTAGAAACGGGGAGGCCGTGAGTTCTGGTCCCACCTTAGGCACGAAGCCAGCTGGGTGACCTTGGGCCAGTCCCTCTCTGCCAGCCCTAGGAAGCAGGCAATGGCAAGCCACTTCCAAAATCTTGCCAAGAAAACTGCAGGGACTTGTCCAGGCAGTCGCCAGGAGTCAACACTGACTCGAAGGCACAAATATATTTATATATAGATATAGATGAATCCTAGGTTTCAGCAGCTACCCTCAACGTTGCACATATCTCTTCTCTTACAGGTATCTTTTTCTTTCCCCAGTTATGTATTGAGACTTAAATCCGCGTTAGTAGATCATGGTATCTCCTGCTGAGTTTGCTGCATCCATTGTTGCACCTGGCCTTGGGACAGCTCCTGATGCCCAGTCACCATAAAGCTGTATAAAAGGGAATTTGCAATAAATCATAACACCAAAAACCCATGGCCCACTTCATGGCAAACCTTTTGCCCTAGGAGGAGGAGTCCATGCCCTGAGATACACAGTAATTTGCTAGAACCTTCTTTCCAGTCGTGATCTGCTGAGAAGATCTGCTTAGCCCTCAAGAGCTGACGCTTCTGTAGCCAATATAAAAGAAAAATCTTGCCAAGAAAACTGCAGGGACTGGTCCAGGCAGTTGCCAAGAGTCAACACTGTCTGGAAGACAATAACAGTAAGAGTACTAGATGTACTTATGTTTTTCTGCAAATGATTGGGGGTGGTCCACTAGAAAATAGAAGGGGTCCTCCTCCCCCTACAAGGTCTCTTTGGCCCTAGGCTCCCACTGCCAGCAAGATCCCAAAATGAAGGTGTGGAATTGTGGTCGGCCTTGATTTTTGAAAAACATGTTTGCATTTTATGAGTAAGCTATAACTAATAAACAATACATTAAGTATAATATATAACACTACAGGTTAAAAAAACTACTTGTATTGCATGGATTACAAGAAACATGAGGGGAAAAAATAAAAAGGATCCCTATAATATTAAATAATTCTTAGGCTGTATTTGTAGCAAAACTTTTTCTAGAGAGAGAGAGGTGCTTGGGAAGAGAGCAGCTCTTCCTTTCTCCCTGAAGCACCCAGCCTCGGAAGGCTTCTTCCTGGATTCCTGAGGAAATCACAGAGCTCAATCTGGAAGATGGTCTGGAAAATCACTATTTTGAGAACTTTATCACTGTTTAGGGAAATCTGAGCAAGCTGACAAGAGCTGGTTGCAAACTGGCTGTGGAGAGAAGGAGCCGAAGGCAGGAGAGCAGAAGTTCCTCCAGGCAGTTTCTGCTGACTCTGGGGCACCTTCGGAGGAAAGGGCGCTCTTCCTTCACAAGGACTTGTTTTTCCTTTTCTAACTAGAAACAGATAAGCAATCTCAGGCTGAGAGTACTGTAATAGAACTAGCAACAAGGCCAGCTAGCGGGTACGGCCTGGTGTGCTCCTATTCTAGGCCAGGGAGGCAGTCAAACCAACTCCTCCTTTGGGTGGCTCTTCTGAAACATTGTCCCAGGTTCCAGAACTCCTTGAAATGTAAGAATTAGGTCATTAAACAAATTGGCGAGTAACCCTACAAGTCCTCTTCTGGAACTGTTGAAAAGACAGTCTGGCTTATCAGATGCAGTTGTGCACTCGATTAGTGACCTGGGGCACAATCCAACTTGCCAGGAACAGGTTCAGGTAGCACACAAAGCCAAGCTGGTGAAAGGGGCAGCTGTGCCCCATCTCGCCACCCGGAACCACAACCGGATCCCTCCAAAGCTTCCTCAGGTAATTAGAAATCCAGATGAAGCCAGTTTCTACCTTGTCCCGCCTAAACTATGCTCCAGTTCATAAATCCAAAACATGCTAGACATGGCCCAGAACATCTACTGAGTGGAAAACCAGCAAAGAATCGGCTTCACCCAAGAGCTGCATTCAACAGCAACTTTAGCGGCTCCTCCAGGGCCGCTGCTGCGAGCTCTGGGCTGCCGACGAGACGATGCGGTGGCTGAGCAGGACGGCCGGAACAAGCCCTTCTGGAACTGTCCGGGAAAGGAGGAGGAGTCGCCCCGTGACACTCCTCCGCCCCACTTCAGACCCACTGCGGTGACTTCCGGATCTAGGATTCAGTTGCCATTCAGTGAAAGAGCCAGTTGGGTCTCGTGGCGAAGGCCCCAAGCCAGAAAGCGGGAGGTGACGAGCTTGAGTCCCGCCTGAGGCAGGAAGGCCAGCTGGGCGACTTTGGGCCAGTCCCTCCCTCTCAGCCCAGCCCCCCTCACAGGGCTGTTGTTGTGGGGAAGATAGGAGGAGGAAGGCGTCTTAGGTACATTCGCCGCCTTGAGTTATTCAGAAAATAAGAAATTAGGATTAAAAGAATCCAAAGAATGAATGAATGAATGAATGAATGAATGAATGAATGAATGAAGCCCCTCCAGATGCCACTGGTTGGGAAATGGCCAGCAGTAACGTGAGTGGCAGCAGAGGGCGTCAGAAAAGCATTGCGAGCCATGGCCGCTCTTGATGCCAAACCCAAACCGAAGGGTCTGGATAGTATAACGAACAGATCCAAACCTCAGTTCGAGGTTGGCTTCACAAGCGCATAATTCATTCATTTTAGGGATATTTTATATATGTAATATTTTCCTTTTTACAGTATTAAGAAATTACATTGTTTAACACGTGGTCATTTACTTTAGGCTATATTATTACTCTAACCATGAAAAGTGCTCCCTTTGTTAAATAGCACATTTTTTCATTATAGCCTCGTGTTTGTTCTTAGAAGGTTCTAGTTGTTGTTTTTCTTAAATCTCAGGACACCTTGTTTCTTTTCTCTCTCCTTCCAGTTGATGCTTTCCAGTTTCACACTCAGACACCCCTTTTCTTTCCTCTTTCTGCATTTCTCTCACCTCCATCCTCTGCTGCTCACCTCCACTCATCTCCGCTGGATTGCTTTCAGATCGCTCGGCTGAAAATGTAAGAGGCTGAAAAATGGAAATCAGGTAAAGTAAATAAAACATGAAATGCAAAACCACAGGGTTTCTCCGTAGACAAATCCTGCTCCCGTCGAACCGCGCAGCCAAGTTCTCTCCTAAATACTGTTTCTGCTCATGTTCAAAACACACAAACAAGAAAAACCCAGCACGCCAAAAGTCGCGCAGGGTCAAGCACCCGGCGAGCAAGGCCGAGCCCGGCGAGCCCCTCTCGGCTTCTGCCCTTGCTCAGGCTGCGCCCGCGCGCGCGCCCCAGCCGAGCCCCGCCCGGGGCTCTTCCACCGCGCCCAGACGGCGGTGGGGAGGCCGAAGAGGGGGCGGGGGCTGACCCCGGAGCCCGAGCCAAGGAACTGCGAACTTAGGACGGGCGGGGGGCACGTTTGGCAAAAGCTCTTCGGGTGAGCCACGGGGGGCGCCACAAATATTCCCTTAAAAATAAATAGAGCTACTTCACAGAAACCAACAAGCAAAACAGAGAAAACTTTTTTTAAAAAATAAGACCCTAATTGATAGTCTACGTAGCCTCTTATCAGGCCCCGCTCAGGCCCCGCCATCTGCTTTGCCTGCTTTTCCTAATTAGCTCCCGCGAAGACGCCCCTCCGCGGGCGCGGCCCGGCGACGGACGGCGACGGCGGGGCCGCGCCGAAGCAGCTGCGAAACGCTCCGAGCGGGGAAGGGGCCGGCCGGCCGGCCGGGTGGAAATCGCTTCCTGACAAACCGAGAATTCCTGTGGCAATAATTAAGAGTCAGGTTTCCACCAAAGGGCTGGCTAACCAGAAGCGGTCGTAAATCAATAGGAGCAGCTTTATCATAGAACTGGATTTAATTATTCTGTGCTCAACATGCACGGAGTGCTTCCATTAACCCTCGAGTCCCACAAACGCCATTCACACGCGCTCCCGGCCGGCCGAGGCAGCGCTAAGCGCCAGCGTCCCCTCCCCGCCGCACGCCCAGACGGGACGGGCACCGCGCCGTAATGCAGGCGGTCGTCTTCGACCCTTAGACCAAGGATCTTCCGCGAGACGTCGGGCACGGCTGCGTCCTCGGTCCGCTACTCGTCTACTTGTCTTGCCCAGCGGGCGAGCTAAAGAACATGAGCAGTTGCAAGTCCATAAATCAGCCAGGAATGGAACGGAACGGATGGCGGGCATTAATCACGAATCAGTCGATTCCACTTTCCCTTCCACGTGCCCTGCTGGCCTGCGCCATGAAGCGGAGCCTGGTCTTTCAGCCACAGGCGTCCTCTCTGCCCCCCACCCCCCCCCCGCCAGTACGGCCCTCCTGCCAGTCGCCGGGAAGAGCGGGGCCGGCGGGGGCTGCTCGGGGGTTCCACGTTCACGGGGGAGCGCCGCGCGCGGAGCATCTGCCCGGAGGACCGCTGCAGGGGCCGCCGCGCGTGTCGCGGACACGGAGCTTTCCTCGCAACAACAGCAGCAGCAGCTCGGCCGGGGGCCCGGGGAGGGCCCGGGGCCGACCTCAGCCCCTCCCAGCAGCCGCGCTCTCGCCTCGGACGGGCTTCTGGCTGCCACAGGGCCGCCGGCAGAAACGCTCTTCCGCCACATGCCCGCAGGGCAGCCCTTCCGCGCGGGGGGCGCCACCGCTCCCACGCCCCCCAGCCCTCTCGCTTCCGCCCCTCTCGGGCTCGGCGACCAGGCGCCTCCGATCGGTCGCCCCCCGTCGGGCAGCGCCGCCCCCCGGGCTCCCGCCGCCCGCAGAAGAGGCGCAACGGGGCATCCCCGGCCAGGCGCCACTGCTCCCCGGGGGGGGGGCTCTTTTTGCGCTCGGATTGGCCGGGAGGCGGGGCTCTGATTGGCTCGTGGCGCCTCAGCGCTTCGTGGCGCGGCAGCGGTGGGGACGGTCGCGGGTCGCCCTCGTGCCGCTTTCGGGGGATCGGGGGCGGGCAGCGGCGGTGGCGCGGCGGGCGCGCACTCGCGGTCCTGTCTGAGGCTCTTCCGCGGGTCCCTCAAGCCTCTTGAAGAGGGGTAACCTGGCCTCTGGGCTGGGTGCTCCTGGTGGCGAGGTGCTGGCAGCGCCAGCAGGAATGGAGGAAGGTGATAAGCAAAGGTTTTAGCTGGATCCTTGAGGCGGGAATAAAGGTAGCCCATAAGGCTCTGGTCACGTGACTCTGGGAGGGCTCAGAAAGCCGCCAACGAAAAGCAGTGACCCCCCAGCCCCCCACGCCTTCCGGGCTCTCTCCTCTTTGGAAAGAGCAGGTGAGAGTTGGAGCTCAGGCCAGAAGAAGTTCTGGTTCTGCAAAGGATGCAAGATTGATTGGCCTCAGTAAAATCAAGAGGAATTGCACAGCAAAGCCTGCTTCAGTTCCTCTAATTTATGTGAATCTTAAGGGACCAGGCTCAAATTATCCAACTTTGGACACATTCTGCAAAGGCTCTCTGGAGAAGGCTCTAATGCTCGGAAAGGTGGAAGGAAAGAGAAGAGGACAACCAGCAGCAAGGGGGACGGACCCGGTACAGTGGCAATGGGGACACCGTTGGAAGATCTGAAGGACCGGGTTGGCCACAGAGTGTCCTGGAGGAAATCTATCCGTGTGCTTGGTAAAAGAGTCAGTATTCACGTGTTGGCATATAATCAGTCAGTGCAGAGATCCAGGTCCCTTAGAAGTCCATGATGCTGGGAAAGATGGAAGGAAAGAGAAAAGGATGAGCAGCAGCAAGGCGGATGGACTCAGTTACAGTGGAGATGGGTGCACCGTTGGAAGACCTGGAGGACCAGGTTGGGGACAGATCACAAGGAGAATATCTGTGTGGTTGCTGGGAGTTGACGACCTGTACTCGGTTCTATTGTGATCATTTTACCCCCAAAAAACCCATTGTAGACTTTAAGGTTGAATGCATTTCTTGAAGCAGAAGTACGGGCTTAAAGATCTTTGGGGAACTCCATAACAGTCGGATCTTAATATTTCTTATCCATCTCTTGATGCCCATCCTGTCTTGTTTATGTATACGAGGATTCGTTATCGTTTTATGCAAATGTCAAAGTTGTGCTTATTAATTAAAAATATGGTCATGGAGAAATGATACATGCATTTCACCACAAAGCAGAAGCCACATGTTGCAAATTGACTGAACGTAGTCTTTAAAATCAATAGCTCACTGTGGGGAAAAGTGTTCCTAATCGACCAAGGACACAAATGTCAGTAAAAGGTGAAAGATCATATCAATATGATCAAGGAGCGTCACGCTATTTCACAAGAGACAAAATGTTAATGGAAATTGGTTGATTAACTATGCAAAGTCACAGTTAATGCTACACAGTATTGATAATCTGGAATAAATTACAGTTGTTATATCTATAGTGCATTGATTAAAAAAAAAACTTTTAAAGATTGTTCAGCTTCTTCATCCTGGAGCTCCAGTGTTCTTCAGTTTGTCCTCTGTTTTTGTAGAATTAGTAAACTCTGTAGTTCATCTGAATGTACAGCATGCTGTAGTGCGGAAGAAAATTTGTACCATATTTCATTGTTTTTCTTGTGAAATGAAAATTTTTTGTGAAACTGAAAAATTGGACAATACACAAAGTTTCCAGTCAGGAACCTTTTGAAACCATAATGTTTCCAAAGTGAAGTAAAACTGATTCCTCAGCAACAAAATAGTCATTTGTGATAACTTATTTCTTCAGGTTTCAATATATCCTTCTTTAGCAATGTCCCTGAGTGGGGGCATATTTTGAGTTTTTTATGGTCTAGAAACTCTGCAGCTCAGTGTTAACGCATTTGTGCACACCATTTTTGAACCAACACCCTAAACAGTAGCGTCCAAGAGTCATGGAATCATGATAAAAGCTGGAAGGCATCTCAAGGCTTCAGTCTCCAGCTCAGAGAGGGAATCCAAGGGAAGGGGAGCCCGCCACCTCGGTGCCAACTACTCTGGCTGCCAAAGTTAATTGGGAACTGCCTTCCAGGCCCCTGGCACGGCTTGGAAGCTGCTCGGGGCACCCTTCCAGGTCCTCTGTGGAACTAATTCAGGCTATCCCTCCCATCAAGACTTTGCAGGACTCTACAGGCCTGCGCCCCTCTCCATACCGCCCTGGTCATCCTCGTTGTCCTTCTTGGCATCTCTGGTGGTTTTCCCATGACCTCCAAGTGAACTACCCCCCCCTTCTACAAGGCGAGGCAAGTGTGGGCTGGGTGGTGTGAGAAAGGTGGATTCTTTCCACTTGAAGTCTTGAGGACCAGTGCAGAGTAAAGCAGAATTACTTCCTGTGTTTTGGAAGCCACGCTTGTACCACGAATGCCTAACACTGCTCGGCTTTTGAGTAGCCTCATCTCACGGCTGACTTATCTGAGATTCACACCTCTGACTCCTCTGCATTTATCTCGGTGATGCTGAGTTCTGTCATTCTCAGTTTCCTTCTCTAGCCAGTCAAGGTGGCTCTGGGTTCTGTTTCTGTCTTCTAGAAGATTAACCATTTGTGAACGTGAAGAGCATTGCCCCCTCCGGCCCCTCATCCAAGGCTTTAAGAGTGGAGGCTCAGCCCCCCCACCGCCCGCCATAGCTCACTCCGGTTCGATGCGGAGCTCTTGAGCGCAGCGTTTTAGCCAGCGACGAACCCAGTTCTCTCTCACATCACCCAGCGCACGCTCGCCCAGCCTTGTAGAAGAAAGTGGCTGTGGCTGTGGCTGTGGCTGTGGCTGTGATTAGGCCTGCTAAGCTGCTTAGTAGAAATCAGGGTGAAGGTTAACTCCTGAAGTGTGTGTTTCATTTAATCCGTTGTCAGATATCTCTCCCTATCCTCCAGGAACTTGAGGTAGCATAAATACAGTAGCCCGCCCGCCCGCCCTCTAATTTTTCCCAAAATAACCCTGTGAGGCGGGTTGGGCTGAGAGAGAGGGACTGGCCCAAAGACACCCAGCCGGCTTCCATGGCTGAGGAGGGACTTGAACCCAGGTCTCCCTGGTCCTAGTTCAACACCACGGGGCCACACTGGCTCATGGCCGATGTTAACCAAGTGAGTCTAAACTCTTTGCGAGCAGGTCTTTGTGACTTTCTGGCATAACAGAGATCTGCTGGCGCGAAAGAGTTGCACTGCTGATTAAAAATGCCCACATCTGCACAGAAAATCCGGAGAATGGAGTTAGCGGTGCTGCTGAGAGGAACGATGTGAAAACGTGCAGTAGGAGCAACGGAAGTGGTGCGGCTGCTGGTGTTGGCCGTTATCTGCCCAACCAAGGAGACGGTGCGCAGGGGGCCTTCCCAGGCAAACGGCAGAAGTTTCAAAGAAGCACGAGGAGCAGCGGGAAACGGGGGACTTTCGCTACTCCCCTCTCCGTCAGGAAACCCAAACAGCCGAGGATGGCCCCCCATGTCAGGGAGTAGAGCAAGGCCCAGAGAGCCCCAGGGCTGCTACCCTGGGCTGGATCCAGCACTCAGAAGTCAGAACGGAAAGGAGGAGCTTTGCTGGAAGCGACCGATGATCGTGTCACGGCGGAGGGAGGCTAAGGTGGTGGCGGTCGTCAAACCCTTGTCTCGGCCGTTGGTCCAGGAAGGTGGGACTAATCGCCCAGAGAGGTTGATTTCCTTTTCCCTGGATGTCTCCAGCAAGGCTGGATTGCACTTTGCTGATGTGCTGCGGTTCAGTTTTGCGCTCTGAGAAGGGGCTGGCTCAGCTGAAGCGCCTGCGTGGCATATCAGAACCTGCCCTGCCAGAGGCGACTCTGCTTCTCAGGCCCGGATACCAAGAGGCGGGCTGCTGAGGGTCCAGCCCCCAGAGCCGCACGGGCCAGAAGTCCAGATGGCGGCCACAGACACACGCTCAGAGCCCCGCGATACAGGAAAGGGGGGCACCTGTGGAAAGGGCGGGGCTGATGGCCACCCTCCGGACTCTTTTGCCCCCCCGAGTGTTTACAATATTGATAATTAATGCAGTAGTCCTTGTTTTCTTATCCCATATAGCATAACTGTTATGCTGAGAAATATGGGTGGCACAAATCTGGGGGCTGCGAATAAAGAGCTGAGGAACGGAGGGCACCTAGCTGGGGTTGTGCCAGCCTTCCCAGGCAGACCAGACAGGAAACATGACCAGATGAGCTAATTCTACTTTATTGTGAGGCTACTGTACATTAACAGCATCTTGCAAGTCTGAAGGTACTGCACAATTCTCCCACCATCTCCTTTACACCCTGAAAATGTAGGGGGGTCCCTCCTGAGCCTCTTGCCCGCCCACTGTGCAGCTGTGGGCCACGCTCCCTGTTATCCGACCATTCCCGAGGCGGCGTCTCTTCACCCGCTTCCCAAGCTCTTCCCCACCTGCCATTGCAGGTTGAGACAACCCCCCCGCCTTGGCTGCCCCTTCCCAGAAATGCTGCCTCGGAGTTTCTGAGTCTTTTTTGAGCTCACCCCCCGCTCCACTAGAGGGCACCCGCCTTCTGGAAAACACACCTGGCGGCTCGCCTGAACAGTTGCCTGCCTCCGCTCAGTTCTTTCTCTGCCCACCTACTTACGCGTCTTCTCGGACTCTGCTGAGTCCATTCCTACAGACGTTGACACAGAAATCCAAACCATTCTCTCTCGGATTATTTTCAGCCAGGCAAAACGTACTCGGGATGCTGGCCGGCCGCTTTCCGTGCCCGGGAACGAGCAAAGGCCCAGGGACACTGAGCCGCCGGGCACCAGTGTTCCGAGGCGGAGACGGAAGAAGCAGCGCGCATCAGGAGGAGCCGAGAGCACAGCGAGCAGAGGATGCAGCAGGGGGTTTAAAACCTTTGGGGAAGAAGTTTGGTTAGGCAGCAGCAGAACCCCAGTAAAGCTAAAGATTCACTGAGGAAGGATGTTTACATCTGTGCAATACTACAATAAATTGAGAGCTGTAATTTCATTCCAGCAGAGGGACCCAACTTTAAATATTTAGAAGCAGCCGAACAGTTTAGCTGAATTTGTTCCAAGCTGAATCCAGCTGGAGAAGCACCGCAGGGGAAGCAGCCCCTGACCCCACTCCCAGACAGGTGACCCGGAGGTGCAGGACTGTGCCCTTGGACAAGCATCCTACACCATGGCCGGGCCTCTGCCCCCACAGCCCATCCCAGGGGGTTGCCTTGTTGGCCGGGGTAGGCAGACTTTCCCGACCTGAGCAGCTGAAGCCTCTCCTTCCCCCGTTGCCGTTTAAGGTCCCCAGGTGTGTCGGTCTAGTGCGGCGTTTCTCAACCTCAGCAACTTTAAGATGGGTGGACTCCAACTCCCGAATTCCCCAGCCAACATGCTGGTTGGGGAATTCGGGAGTTGGAGTCCACCCACCTTCAACTTGTTGAGGCTGGGAAGCACCGGTCTCGAGCCAGGAGACGGAGCACCAGGCTGGCTGGACTTGGTCTGGGGTCACCTCCTGGAGGCCTCATTCCTTAAATGAGCCTAGGCAAGACCCTCGCTCCAGTCTTCTACTTATTCAGCATCCTCCAAACACACCGCCTGAGAATCAAGCCTTTCCTTCCACGGCTTTGGCCTGCAGAGCGAATCTGCTGGCTACCGTTTTAATCTTCTCTTTCCCCGCAACAGAGCGGAGGGGGTGCTGTACGGCCCCGTATGCGTCAGGGTGGGTTCTCGGTCGCTCCTAACGGGCCCCCCAGCATTATATCTCGAGTGGCCAAACAGAGCGTAAGTAGGTAACTTACAAAGAGGCAGGGTACAAAATGCCCCTTTGAAATGTCTTTTGTGTCTTTTCCCAAGCCACATAAATTACCAGCAAATTATCATTTATGACTGGTGTGGGCAATTATGGAGGACAGAACAGCCTTCAATAATAGATAACAACCATCAATAATTCAGACGGGTCGTCTACAGAATGATGCCGCTCAGCACCTTGGATGACTGAACTGAAAAATAATGGCACCAACAGGGACGGCATTGGCTCCCGCAGGTCACATGACCAGGAAGTACCGAGCACTTTGCAAAGACAGAGCCCGGGAAGTGTCTCGGTGGGGTGAAAGAGGGTCGGGACGGCCACAGCAGGAAAGCTGCCCGTTTCTTCCGCTCGCCCTTCTGGCTGTTCCAAGGAGGTCGCGCACGCAGACTTACGTGCATGCCTAGGATGCAGTGCTGGTTTGCTTCGAGATGAGGCAATGGGGTTTCCACTTGTCCTTCCAAAAAGCAGCTTGCGACGCCAGAGCAAGGACTTTTATCTCACCCTGCGAAAACAAAGGGGATAGCCAGGCTCTTTTTAGGTGGGGAGGTTAATCTGCCGCAGAATCCTGGAACATGCAAGCCTGCCCGACCTTTGCCCAGTGCCGGGATCCATTCCACCAGCCCTGATGGGGCCGTCCCTTGAAAGCCTCCGGGAGGAGAGTCCGCAGAGCGTGTCCTCCTGGCCGTCACTGTCCCCTCAAGCCTTCGGTCTTTGCCTGCCCTCATTTCAACAGACGCAGACTTGGTCCCCTCCCTGCCGCCCCCCACTTGCACAGCCTTTTAGACCTCTGCGGATCACGATCCCACCTCCTCTCAGTCTTCTCTTTCCTTTCACTGCTCTTCAGAGGGCTCTGAGTAAACAGCCTTTCTCGAGATAAATTACTGGTCTGATTCCCTACACATTTTGGGGGGCACAGTGTAGGTAAGACAGGCAGGGGCAGAACCCTACTTGCGAGTATGTCTCAGCTATAAAGTTTATAGCCTGATCTGGAAAATTGTCAAGGCTGACTTAGATTCACTGGGGCAAATGAAAGAATGGGTTTTGAAAAACGAAGCTTCATTCTTCCCACTGACTAGCTTGATAAAAGCACAACTGGCTTTACTTGTTCAGCTTTTAGCAGAGTAGGATGAAAAATCTGCTGGAACAATTTCTGCAAAGGGATGACCCCTGTTCCATTTCAGGAGCAGGATCCTGTTTTGATTTGAGGGCTTATCTTCACAGACTGGGGGATTGAAAGAAAATCCACTTATTTCTCATTCTGTGGGTGTTGAGGCAATGCTCACTGAGGCATATCTTGAGGAGCGACTCTTGGCAAGAGACCTTCCCTGGATGCAGGGCTTCTGCGGTTGAGCACCGTTGAAGCTGATTTTTGAGAGAGGGAGGGAAGGAAAAGGGATTCACTTAGTGGTCAGGGACCAGAAATGCCCAGAATTTGAGAGCCAGCAGATCTAATCTGCAACCAGGCTTGAAGGAAATTGAGAACCCACAGAAGACTGGCAGCTTATAAACATTCTCAGCTACTGAAAAAAAAAAGAAAGGGTGGGTGAACCGATGTATCTTGCTTGGGTGATGAGGGGGACCCACACTCCAGGTGGCCCCAGAAGTGATGGAAGATGAAACTGCTCCACTGCTGAGGTTGGTGGACTAATTGCCTAAACTCCAAGTTCGAGAATGCAGATGGTGGGGTTTGGACTAGAATTTGAAGCTCGTGAACACCCAAAGTTTGATAGTGTTCAACTTGCTAACATATTCTCTGGCTTGGAGTGATGGGAAATCCAGCCCACACTCTGCAAGATTTCACCTTAATGCCTTTAAGGTTGGTCCCAACAATGGAAGGGAGGAATGAAATGATACATATGTAAATCAGTAGCTGATCTGCTTTTGATGCAGCTTCCTGATTCACTCTGTTACAGCAATCAAGACGATTACCTCATCTTAGGTGAGTCTCCATTGTGATTCTTTCCTCATTCCCCTTTGGCTGAGCCTCGTATTTGGGGGCTGGCAATTATACACTGCTACCCTGGAAGACTGTCATCTAAAATGCACCTTTTAAGAGAATGGCCACCAAGCAAACACACACCACAAGAATGCCAACTGAAATGCCTCTTTTATGTGGAGCTGATCATTCGGGGGCACACTTGGAGGAGGGCCGACTAAAATTTCCCTCTGGTCCGTGGAGCTCTGTCTGCCTGTCTTTTCATGCATCTGAAGAACGCCGCGTTCCCCGCCAGTCATCTTTTCTCAAGGCTGAACATGCTCATTTCCTTCAAGCTCTCTTTTGTAGCTGATGAGTTTTTCTTCTTGGTCTTCTCTGAATCCTTTTTAAAGTGTTATGTCCAGAACTAGACACAGGACTCAAGATGGGGACTGACCACCATAGCATGAAGTGGAGTACAGTAATCACTTCCCATGATTTGGAAACCCATAATTTCCCATGGGATTAAACTCAGTGTGGCAAGATTTGTTCTTGACAAATCTGTGGTGACCTCTGGCAATTACCACCTTGTTCTCTAGGTGCAGCTTGTTCAATTCATTATGTCCTCTGGCATCTCCGCTAGTGTCAGCATCAGACTGATTTATCAGTAATTTGCCGGACCCTCCTTCTTCCCTTGTCTTGAAGATAGAGCTATAGGAGTCTTCCCCAGTTACCTGGCACTTCACGCCAGTTTTCCAAGGCAACGCCTAAATGTTCAGCCAGACAATGAGCACGTTCCTTCCATACCTCAGGGCAGAAATCTAAGCTTATAAAAATTAAGAGTGTGAAGAAATAGGCTTGCCAGGGAAGGCAGTGAGTTGTTTGTGTCCTGACTGTTGCATGAGTGTGCCTCAGGGCCCTGAAATATGAATTACTGTCATCTAGAACAGCAGAAGAGATAAAGTTATTTAAAAAAAAAAATAGAAGGGAGAAGACCAGCAGACGGGGAAAAGTGGATGCCGGGGAAGCAGGAGGGGGAAAAAGTTAGCAAGCTGTGGCTGTCACCGTTATTACAGACGACAACCAGTAAGTTTCCTCTGTGTTTTCTTCCACAGATACTTAATGCAATAATTATTCAATTTGCTTTATCCCACATCCATACATTCTTGGCCCAGGAGTTTCTGAATGAAAACTAAACAGTGATGAATCATTCTGAGGTGGTGCTTGTACACGACTTAAGATTGTTCTGAAATGAAATCTCCAAGGTTCATTTCCATTACTCAGACTCCACAGGTTTTGACAATTTGATCAAACTAATGAACCCCGAAGTGACAGACATGCCAGTTCATTAATATTAGGTTACTGTTTTCTCTCTTAAACTCCCATTAACGCTTCTTCCTTTGGCTGCTAATGCCGGGATCACAGATAGCGGCCAGACTTTCTGGCTCTGCCCATGAACAGAGTTCTGAACGTGGGACCATCTTTGTCTCCAGCTGCACTTTGCTATGAAACCACAAGGTTAAGATGACCTTCTGGCCAGTCCATTTGGTGACTTCTCTGGAGTTGAGCTTTTGTTAGGGACAAAAATCTATGTAATATTCCATCTGATCAAAGTACTCTGGATGGACACACCATCTGTAACCCTTTAGAAATCGCTTAGACAATGGGCCATTAAAATGGTATTTTGTACATACTATTGATTGGCTTCATTTATAGCAATTACAGACACCGGATACTGTTCACATTGAAATCTAAGCATCCTATTCCCCATTTGCAATCTCTGAGCACTTTCTGTGTGTGTTTTTTTCCCCTCTTCTTCAATAGCCCCCTGAGATGGGCAATAGCTTAAAAAGACATTCAATCAAGTTTTCTTTGAAGAGCTGGAAATAGTTTAATGTGTACTGTTGTCTTTTCTTTCCAAAGCCTCATCATAAAGTTCTCTGAAGCTCAAATATAGAAGGAAAGGGTTAGATGTTTTCGACAAGCATCTCTTTTGCCCTATTATTTGGCACATCTGTATTTTGCACATATGGGGGTCAGCCACAAGTATGATAATGGGTTTCGGGAGGTACAACTTTGAGCGCTTCAGGAGGTGTGCAACCACTTAATTTCAAGGCAATTCCGCGACATTTCACAGGAAAAGAAATGGAGCTGATCACAACAGAACATGATGGGCGCAAGCCGAGCCTCTCCCCTGAGTTCACGATGAAGTTTGCGCAGACGGAAATCCTGCAGCCTCTTTGGGTTCTTTACATTCTTCTCATGAGGACAAAATTAGTAATACTGAGGGGGCTTTTAAATGGCTGTATAGCAAATCAGAAAAATGTAGAGTTCAAATAGCAAATGCGTCTTCCCCCTCCCCGCAAATGTTATTCACGTTCACAGGTAACTAATATAACTTGTAACTGGAATCGACCCCACTCTCCAAAAACACTGTGCCGTTGAAACAGAACTTATTTAGGACACTCTTTTTATTTATACCAAGTATTTTAAATGTAAAATTACAAAGAAGGAAAACATTACAGCTGTTCTCCTTAATAAACATCTGGTTGTTTCATTTCCTTCTACATGTCTCCAGGGTTTTCTATCTCCTTTCAACAACATACACCTTCTTAAAAATACAGAGATATTCAGAATATTACAATAGTACCAAAGTGTATTTAGTGTAATTCTAAATACCATTTCAGCTCCAAGCCTAAATGAAGTTGCCACTTTCCCAAATGGGACATACAAAGAAAACCCAGATGCCTTCCAACATGATCTATTGGGGATTTGTAGCTCAGAGGCCTTCCCGGACTTTCCTAGCATGCTCAGGTAGAGCTTCAAGGTCCACTTTTTCCCATTAGCAAAACCTAACCCCAGCTTGTGTGGTGTTTTGGGGGCACTCCTCAAAACTTGTTTGCTTTCGAGTTTCCGCCATCAATACAATCTCCCTTTGGTTCTTTGCAAACCCAGAATGAAGGTCCTTTGCAGCTGTCAACCTTCTGGGTTCAGCGGCCAAAATGGCCTGCTCCAAGTAGAATCCGAATCAAGGAGAAGCGCTCTCAGGACAGAGGAGTTGTCCTACCTTCTATCCCACTTGCAGAAGAAATAAGCGACCTGTGGCCCATCCTGGCCTGGTATCACACCTCAACTCCCCTCAATGCCAAGCAAATATTGGGCACTCTAGAACCAGACCTGCTGCTGGGCCTTCATCATGTTCTTGATAGCTCCAGCCACAGATAACCAAGTTTTTGTCTCCAGGAATATGTGGAAATACTCTTCCAGAAGGGCAAGAATCACAGGTTTTCAGCATTCATACCTTGTGCAACCATGAAGAAGCTGAGCTGCAGTAGCAACAAGCTGTTGGAGCTACTTGTACTTAATTTCTTTGAGTCCCTTCTAGAAGATAGGATGCAAAGCTTTAGCTCAATCAAGGAAATACAGGACTAACAAGCGAACAGTCATACTGTTGGAAAAAGCAAAATGCAGCCAGAGACAAGTGAGATAAAGGGCAAGGGGATAATAATGATTGAAAGGGTAATTAGAGTCCTCATCTTTCTCAAAAGCATTTGCCTGATAGCTAAGAAATAGGGTTTCTGACCCTCTCTCCCTTTAGGTGGCCATATTTTAAGTCAGTTATGATCCACAAGTAACAGCAACACCACCAAAGTACAATGCAAAAGGAAAGTTTTGAGGAAAATGAAGGACAATAACCCAATTATTAGTTTCATGTGATAAATTCAGGGCACTCCCTTGCTCCATCATTTCCATTCACCAGTCCCCGAAAAGCACTTTGAGGACCCTCTGCAGTCCCCTCGCGGCGCAGGGACCAAGAAGCAAAGAATCACCACCCACCTAGATTGCCACAGATCCTGCAGGAACAGAATCTCCTCACTCCCATGTCGTGGAAAAAGGGGAGTGCAACCAAATGCTTCCACCCCCACTCCAAATCCTGACTGAAAGTCAAATGCCAAAGATACCGCAACACGACAACACACAGAGGGAGCTGGAAAAAAGGCCAGGCCACTTGTCCTCCAAAAGGCTCCCACTGAAGAGCAGGAGGTAGCAGGAGACAGGAGCGAACCACCCACAAGCCCAGAGAGCTGGCAAGAAAAGGCTGCGCTCACTGGGGTCTCTACGACACTAAGGCTGAACCAGAATAAATCAGTTCACTTCTCAAACCACCCTGATGCTGAAACAAAAAATAGAACAGAATGTTATATTTTAAAGTGAAATGAGTCTGACTATGAGAGTCTGTCCAGCCTCTCGGCTTCTGTCTAGAACAGCGTTTCCCAACCTTGGCAGCTTTAAGATGGGTGGACTTCAACTCCCAGAATTCCACAGGAGGCTCAAGACTTTGCTCTGCAGCCCCCCCCCCCATCTCATCTGCGAGTTAATAAGGGAGGACGGAGGCCTGCACTCTCTCTAGACTCTCTAGATTCTCTACAGCAGGGTTCCTCAACCTTGGCGACTTGAAGATGTGGGGACTTTAGCTCCCGTGGCTGGCTGGGGAATTTTGGGAGCTGAAGTCCACACACCTTCAAGTCGCCAAGGTTGAGGAACCCTGCTCTAGAGCACAGGAATGTCATGGCAAAATGCAGTTGGAGCTTCTTCTACAATGTACTGGATTTCTGGAGGGGGCCTTGGGCGGCCTTAGCAATACCACTTCAGATAAGAGAAGGCTTCGCTTAACTTTTATATACAGAATACACCAACAGAAAGGAATCTCTAATAGTGACTCACCAGTATCATAATTACGAGTTTTATGTGCTTGTTTACAACAACATACACAACTATTATTTCAGCTGCCCAACCAATCCATTTGGGGGGGGGGAGTTTCAATCAGTTGGCATCCCATTGCCTTCCAAAAATCTGCATCTTCGTGTGGAATTGCTCATGGCTTGTGGTAGTCTCAACCCAAGAAAAAATTTGTGTCGTAGGCTGAAAACACCGGGCATTACCCTCTTCCAGTAGATGGCATTACCTAAGTATGAGCACGGTGCTTTCAGGGACGGATTTTCCATCCAGTGGCTTCCTCTGTGGATTAAAGACAAAGGGAAGCAAAACCAGGCGTGGGCTGAGATGTCCGAAGCGTCTGGAGGTCTTACCTATTTTCTTCAGCGCATGGACAGTAGCGTGGGGCCTTTCATTCTCACACAGCACTCCTTGGAACGCAAGCAAGCAGCGCCACAGAATCCCACGATCGCTCGGGGAGCGCCTTTGCTCACCTCCCATTTCTCGTTCTAAGGTTTGGTTTAAAGAGAAGACGAGCGCTAGCCAGACTTCATTCCTGCCAAAGTGAAACGCCTAAATTTATGTCCAGGAGCACCCAAGTACAATTCTTTTACCTCCCAGTTGTCAGTAGTCTGCATTGTAGCCAATGTATTTCCGTCCACGTATATATTCCTTGTTTATAAGCTTATTTGTCTACTAGCTTTTGTTGGCCCACTTTATTGATTAAAAAAATCAAACTATATTTTTCCCAACTTGGAATTGTTTTGGTATTATACTCAGAATAAGATTTCCTTTACACCACTACTTGCTATATAATGGTCATGCTTTGGGACCGTCCCCATTGGCTATATTACGCCTCTAAACTCAAATGTTCTCAAATGTTTAATGGAGGTTTAATGGGCCCCAGACATGGGGAGAAAAGGAGGGTTGACAGGAGGATTCCCCCACCAGTTTCTCTCCTTTCTCTCTCTGTCCCACTTCCCTTTCCAACTCCCTGGAAGCATCTTCTCCCTGAATTATCTCCTGCTAGCCAACAGGCCAGTGTTTCTGATTTCTTCTTCCTTGAAATCAAAGACTTATTATTATTTTATTGATATTATTGATTGATTATTTGCTATCAAGTTGGTGTCGACTCCTAGTGACCACATAGATAGATTTCCTCCATGATGATCTATCCCCAACCTGGTCCTTCAGGTCTTCCAGTGGTGCCCCATCACCACGATAACTGAGTCCCTCCACCTTGCTGCTGGGTGTCCTCGTCTTCTCTTGCCTTCCACCTTCTCCATCATCACAGCTTCCTCCAGAGAGCTAGGTCTTCACATAAAGTAGGCTAATTTGAGCCTGGCCATTTGCGCCTCGAGTGAGAACTCTGGATTGATTGTCCATTGGTTTGTTTTCTTGGCTGTCCACAGTATTATCAGGAGTCTCCTTCAACACCAAAGTTTGAAAGCATCAATGCTCTTCCTATCTTGCTTCTTCAAAGTCCATAGTGATATTATATTTATTAAATATTATAATTATGATATATTATAATTATTATACATTTTGCATTGTAATGTCTTATTTATTCATGCATTCATTTTTTTTTTTTCATTTAGATACCACATGTTCCCAAACTACAAGCTGGCCCATTGGTGGTCAATAGAAGAATCAATAATTACCCAGCAGACCAAAAATGTTTTCAGCATTTTTAAAATCTTTATTTTTGGTATCTTAAGTTGTTCTTCTGCTCTCTTTCCCAAATGGGATGTGAAAAGGAAGAAAAACCATAACCCAGCTCGTGTGCAGTTCTAGTTAAGCCCCTTTCAGCTAAGTAAACATGTATATGGTTGTAATCTAGCAATATCTAAATGTATTATTCATATATACCTATAAGCACAAACATCTGTGACCGTTTCTTTTTTAAAAAAGGAGGCTCTGAGTCCATCTTCCCTTAAGCTCTCAGAGCAGAGAGATACAGATGTTATATTACATGATGCCCCAGTATAAAACCTGTGGGGGGGTTAGATGACTTCCACCACCACCCCCCTTGGAAGGGGTAAAGTTCCCGATTTTTATACTCCTGTGTGGTGTTTTTAGTTACCAGTTGCCTCCTGGTGGACAATGTAATTTTAAAAAAGGAAAGGTAAAAAGAATATTAGAATAAAGCGTGTTTTACTAATACTTTTTTATTTTTAGTACATCTAGGATAAACATTGACAGATGCGTGAGCTTGTGTACAATGATTAGTTCATCAGTGTCTGGAGGGAAATTTGTTTAAAAAAACTAGGAGTCAGTGCAACATTCAGCCTATTTCATTATTTGGTCTTGATTGTAATGCAGATGTGACAGAAGCCGATCCCCCCGTGTTCTTGCACCAGCGGAAAGTTCAGCATCTCAGAACGCAGCCCTCAGCCGGCTTGGACAATGGTACGCTGCAAAAGGGTTTGTGAGAATCTGTGCGCATTTTTGGCGATACAAATGGCTCTCAGTGGCTTAGACAATTAAAAGATCGAGCGCGCATCTGATTGTAGGTTCTGCTCCGCAAGTTCCAAAATGAAATGTTTTCTCTAGCTTAGCAGTGATTTATACCTGAAAGCTTTTGAAAGTGAGGATGGCTGTTATTACTGTTAATTGTGCTAATTGTGCTCTGTCTCCGGTAAAGTATTAAGGTAGCTGTTTTGGACCACAGTGGAGGTTTGAGCTGGAGGAGTGAAACCAGGGGCTTTGGTGGGGGGGGGGGGCTGCACCTGAAGCGCTTAAATGGATTGGTTATGAATAAGTCACTGTAAATATTACTGCTGTTAGAAAATGTCAGCATTTTCATTTGGGGGTGGCTTATAACCAGCGGTTGCCGAACGCCCTCCTGGGGCCACCCTCGGTCAGTGACAGAAATGCTGCTCTGCCTGACAGTAATTTCTCAGCCAGGTTTGGAGCAGGAAAATGTAACTTCTTTAGAGGTTTAATCAGGGAGTTTAGGTAGAGGTGAAACAGACACGGAGCCAAGACACATCCTTGTTTCACTGCTTTTGTGTTATAATTAGATTTGACAGCTGCCTGGCATGGATTCATCTGATCCTATGATTTTTTCCTATAGTTTATACAGTATACCAGTAAGTGTTTATCAATAGTTGGATTTTTAAGCTTGTCCCATAAAAGGGATCTTGAAATTGAGCTGAAAGCCGCTCTGAAATCCACAAAAGATAGATAGGGCGTGAACTGGTATCCAAGTACCAATTTGCCTGACAGAGGCTTCACGAAGTTTGGTGTCAAGGCAAGGGCACCAGGCTAGAAACCAGAAGAGCGTGAGTTTGGGTCCCGCCTGAGGCACAGAAGCCAGCTGGGCAACCGTGGGCCAGTCCGCTTGGCCCTGGGAAGAAGGAGGCCAGGGCAAACCGCTTCCGAAGAGCCCTGCCAAGAAAACTGCAGGGGCTCATCCAAGAATCAGCACTGCTGACTTGAAGGTGGGTGGGGGGAGAGGCTTTAAGACTGGACAGTAAGCGCAGCTGCTTGTCTTCTAAGATGCTCTCCTCATCTAACCAGTCACAGAGTTTATTAACTGTGGTCAGTAAGTCATAATTAATGACCTGTGGTCAGATTCATCATTAGCAAATTATGTTCCGATCTCCAGTCTTTTCAAGGAAATGTGCACAGTTGCCACATGGGAAAAAAGGATGCAGGATTTGGAGCCATCCCTGCTGGCCTCAGTCGCTTCTGCCAGAGCGTGCTGGTTACTGGGGCTTCACCTTGCTTAAACTGATCCATCAACTGCTTCGTTTCTGCAGCATTACTGGGCAGTCAGTGAGAAACACGGTTGGCCCGGAAAAAATTCTAAGAAAGGTGCGTCCAAGGTGGAAGTCTAGAGCATGTGTGGAAGTGGCCTCCGGGTATCTCCTGGGGCACAGCGTGCCACCCTTCGCCGGTCTGGGCCAGAGAGGCTCATCGTGCGTTACCAAAAGAGAGGGTCACCCCGGCGCTACATACCGGATGCTTACCAGCATAAACACGCATGTTATCTTTCAGACAGTAATCACTGTGTACCAGATTACCACGCAAGGGAATACAGAATAACCTCACTTTTCTTCTCCTTCCATTGTTCCCCCCTCATTTTTAGCCCTTTACTCCCCACGGTGCACCACGGGGCCCCCAGGTTTGAACACTGTTGACTTCAACGGTAACAATCAGTGTGTGCAAATGTAAGCAAAATTGTAAGTAAAACAGTCTTTCTAGCTAAAATGTGGTAAATGGTCAAGCAGCTAGATCAGAAATGAGTCCAATTACTCTCAGCATTCAGAACAGTTTGTGACTGATAAACTCTCAAAACTTTTCTTTCTCACCCACAGCTGTAAGCATGTGTGATGCATTGTGCATGTGGATATATGCGGAGAGAGGCTTAGACCTCTACATCTAAATCTAAATCAGGACATAAATAGGAAATATTTTTTAGAAGACTAATACATTGTGCAAAAGAAAATATATTGTTTTTGTCTGGGTGAATGTTATTCGATCTTTCAGTGTTAAGACTGGTAAGAAGAGGCAGCCCGTCATCCTGTAACAAACACATGAAAAAATCAAGTCCCATTTTCTCCCCATAATGATGAAACCCTAAAATTAAAAAAAAAAAAATCATGTTCCAGAAATTGCTGAAGGATGTTTTCCTGCCGAGGATGAGGGAGCGGAAAGAAATAACGAGCAATTACGACTGTGGCTGCCTGGACATGAAAGAGGCTTTGGGTGAGATCCTTCCTCCTCTTGTCTGGCCTGTCAACAGCAATTTGATGGAGGAGATTCCTGGGCCTGACCTGTTTTTTTCCAGGGTAACCTATATTGTGTATCACTGGGACCAGTGGCAGGGAAACACGCCGCGCGCCCTTCTGAGCCGCTCGCGGATCCTGCGTAGCGTTTAAGACCCGCAGCTCTGGGGCGATTTAGCTCTGCTATTTCCATCGGAACGAAAGCCGCCGTCCGTTAATCTGGATCTCCCTTCCCCAGGGCTCACGGCAGCTCTTTCGTGGTGAATGGCCAATTGTTGCAAAAACATAATTGGTTCTGGGTCAGTCACTTTGAAACGAACGCTCTGCTCCAGTAACCTTTTTCAATTAGTCCCTAACAATGGGCAAGATGAGGATTCCCCTCCGCGGCCGTCCCAGCTCGGAAGGCAGGTGTGCCCCCGGTCAGCGGCATAAGCCCGGAGCCGGGCCCACTGTTTCCATCCGCCTTACATCAGCTCGCGGGCCGTTAGGTTTGCGGGAGAAGCTCCGCGGGAGGCTCGAGGAGAGGAACGACGTGGCCGCCTTTCCGAGGGGGAGAGAAGGCCGCGGCTGTGCTCAGCTGCCTTCAGCCCGGAGAGGTGGCCGGAGGAGCCCACCGGTTCTAGAGGTGGGAAACAGGACGGGGGGCGGGGGGGGGCTTGGGCTCCTCGCTGCCTCTGGCTGGTTTGGGTTGTTAGGGTTTGTTTGTTTTTTTAAGTACTTTTAATCCATTTCAGTTTGAGGTGCACCGTCAGGGGCATCTTCGGGGGGCATATTACGTCGCCCCTGACGCCATCGCCCCACGGGCGACGCGGGAGTGCGGAGAGGCCTTGCTGCGGCGCGTCCTTGGGCGCGCCGGGTCTGCCGCTTGCATCGTCCGTCCCTGCGGATGCCCCCAGGCCCAACGCACATAGGGGCGAGCGGGAGCCCACCCAGAGGAGCGCACCAAACCGCGGCCAGCCGCCGCCGAGGGCCGCCTCCCGCGCGGCGAGAGAGGCGAGCCGGGAGCCGACGGCCGCGACGGTCTCCAGAGCGGCAGAGGTAGCCTCGTCGCCTCGCGGGGAACGGGAACCCGGAGAGGCCGAGAGAGCTGCGGCGAAGGAGCGCCGCGTTGGGAGCGTTAGTCAGGCGTGCTCGTCCGAAAGGCTTCTGGCAGATGCCCTCCGGCTTTTTGCTGCCAGAGGCTACAGTGTCTGCCACCTCTTTGGGCGAAGATCGGAGAACGGGGCGGGCTCAGGGCCGGTGGAAGCCGGAGACGAGTTAGAATTTCGTCTGGTTTTAGGGTCTGTGATTTCAACCTGGGGGGGCCGGCGGGGGTGGAGATTCAGGCTCTGGTGGCCGTATTGTTTATTCCTTCTCTCCCCCCCCCCCGCCCATTTCTCCTTTTCTGCCTTCCGGTTCTTTAACCTTATGAATGCATAATAAAGGTGGAATTCGGAGGAATCAGCCTTGGGGCGGGGGGGGGGGGAAGCCTTTAGTGCGTGCCCTCTGCCAAATCAAGGCCTGAAAGGAGGAGGATCTCCACGGGCTCCTCCTGAGTAAACCAGGACCCAGGAGGATTCCTCTGTGGAAAAGCAGCCTCATCAAGGCAGCTCTTCTCAGAGGTGGGACAGGCGCCCTGGGACTCTGCACCGACCCTTTCGGGCGACACCAGGGCCAATCTACCGCATTGCAAGCATGCATGCGTGTCCTCCACCCCACCCCGCCCCACCCGCTATACCCATCTACATGCTCTAAGAACTAACTATGTGCCCACCAGCCTGGCAAGGTTGACTGAGACGGGTTAATAGGAACCCGACTTTCCGTTACCTTCGCTCTCATGGTGCCGCAAGTCACATGACGCAGCTAACAAACCACAATTGCCAGGAGATTTTATAGCACCATTCACACAATTTCAGATTTTTAAAAAATATGGCACGTATTAGAGTGCCAATGGGGTTGGATGCCAAATCTTCGAGCTCAAAAATTATTACTGTCAAGTATACTGTAACTAATTCTGGACCTTCCTGACTTCCACCACCCATGTGCAGACTTCGCATTTGTGAACATGGCTTTCCGTGGGGGAACCTCACAATCGGTGTGTGTGGGAGCTGCGCCTTCTCCAGCCGTGGCCATCCCTCCTCCTGCTCCATTGGGCCTCTAGGCAAGGAGGGGGAGAGCAAGGATCAGGTCAGTGAAAGACGTAGATGAAGTGCTGCCTTTCCCTGGGGGAGCTGGGAAAGAGCACCGGTCAGCTGCTCAATCCCCCCCCCAGCATCTTGAGCACCCCTTTGCTCTGCACCATGACCTACCTAGAGATGCTTCAGACAGTCCCAGTTCCAGCATGACGCAGCCCACCAAAGGGCAGCCATGGCGATTCTGGCCAGGCTGGGCACTCGGGGCAGCATCTCGGGCCGCTGCTGCTTCTCCACGTCTCCAGCACCGGTTCAGCTACATCTGAGAGACCTGGAGGAGCTTCTGGATATGCGCCAGATGGTCTTTGGTTTTTGAGAAGTCGTGGAGAACAAGGGTGGTGCTGGAGGACTGGAGAAAGGAAAACGCTCTTCTCATCTTCAAAAAGGGGAAACAAGATGACAGCGGTAGTTATAGCCTGGCCAGCTTGATACAGACACTGGGCAAAACTCTGGAATAGATTATTAAGCAGTTAGTTAGTCAACATTTAGAAAAGAAAAACATTGCTTGGCAGGAACCAACATGGTTGTATTAAGAATAAATCATAGATGATTGATAGATAGATTGATAGATAGATAGATAGATAGATAGATAGATAGATAGATAGATAGATAGATAGACAGACAGACAGACAGACAGACAGACAGAGTGACCCACTGAGTACAGAAATAAAGTAAGCATAGTCTTTTTTTGAATTCAGAAATGCATTTCAGAAAATATCCCATGAGATTTCTAGTAGAGGTAGAGAAGATGGCAAAATCTGGGCTGGACTCTGGTTCCATTAGGGTGAATACAGGGCTGTTTGAATAGTCCTACCCGATAAGTGTATGATGGTAGCTCCCATCAAGCTGGAGGTATGTGTTGAATGTCATCCTGCAAGACTTCATTATAGGCTTTGTACTGTTCAACGTATTTATGACTTAGATGAGAGGTTAGAAAATAAGATTAGCAATTTTGTAATGACCCAAAGATGTGGAGACATAGTAGTTGCCTTCAAGTATGGTATAGAAGATGGGACAAAATACTTCAACGCTGTTTCAGAACACAGGAGAAGAAACCAAGGGGCTTAAATTAAAAGGAAGTAGATTTCTAGCTGGTGTAGTACTTAGAGGCACCAGGCTAGAATTCGGGAGACCACAAGTCTGGTCCCACCTTGGGGACGAAGCCAGCTGGGTGACCTTGGGCCTGTCCCTCTCTCTCAGCCCTAGGAAGGAGGCAATGGCCAGCCACTTCCAAAACCTTGCTGAGAACACTGCAGGGATTAGTCTTGAAGACTGACTTGAAGGCGCAAAATTATATTAGATTTCAGTTGAACATCAGGAAAATTTTCCTAATGCTAAGAATTGTTCAACAGACTTCCATGTGAAGTGGTAGAGCAAGAGTTCCTGGAAGTGTCTGGATGGCAGAGTAGTGAACTGCTGCGCTGGGTAGGGGTTCCACGACAGGATCTCCAAGTTTCCTTCCAACCCATCCCCACGTTGGCATCCAGCAGAGGTTCTTCAGGCAGTTATAGACCACCAGGAACATCTTCCATTTGTGAGGCCTGATGAGGTGCTCAAAATGCTTGTACCTATTTGGCCTCCTGAGTTTTGCTCACCTTGGCTTCCTTGAGCTATTGTGGATCCCAATTATTGTGTAAAGGAGCGCTGCTATGACCTTTAAAGGAGGCTGCAGGACACCCAGTTTCCAAAAAATCCTCCCTGAATCTAGAGGATTATTATACTTCCTTTTTAGGCAAAATATTGAAATGGGAAGTACTGATGTATCTTGGAAGAAACTGACTGGACCCAACTGTCATGGCCCCAGTAAATGACTTCCTGTAAGAGGTGGGTCTCTCGGCAGCTCACATAGTCCTTTGCGGTTGTCTCTGCAGGGGGAGGGCTGAAGGTCCCACTCCCGTGTGTCGGCATGGCTTTGGAAAGCAGAACTGGGCGACTGTCTCCTGAAACCCTGGCAACCACACGGGGGGGGAAGGGGCTTTAACATCTTTATGAAGGCTCTGGGGATGGCCATGCAGCTTGTGGGGTGAAAGATACCAGCCCTGTGCCTCCGTAATGTCAGAGTGAAGAGAGAGTGCAATGGACCCAAGCGGGGCTGGACCCTGGCAGTGCTGTCAGGTGGGCTGCTCCCAGAATCCCCCCCCCATCCAAGTCGCCTCTGTGACCAGGAGCAGCTCAGGCCTCTCCTTGTCCACCTGCTGGGACCTTCCACTGGGATCGGAGCAACGCCCCCAAGGGGGCCTGGACCTGCTTCTCCAGCCACAGGAGGGCATGGAATGGGGTGGGGGAGTGCGGGAGGAAGGGCCCCGCCCCGCACAGGCCGCAGCTGTACTGAAGGCTGATTGTTGTTTTACCCTCATCCTTGTTAGGGGCTTGGAATGCCACTGGGGGGAGCGGGGAGGAATAAAACATTCCCAGGAATTTAAGGATCTTGGTTTCCCCCTGGCTGTCTTCCTTCAACCCTGGCTCAGCGTGCAGCACAGTTTTTATTCCTGACGGGAAGAGAAAAGAAAAATTAAAGCCTGCAGCCTTACTGTGGATGTACACATACTTCATCAGGACGTCAAAACCTTAACCAGTTCTGCCACGGATATAAACAGCCTTAGCTCTCCACCACTTTAGTTACACACACACACACACACACACACACACAGACACACCTGTGTGCACAACAGGAAAGTGGATTGCAATACTGAACTGTAATCGCATCCCATCTAACTTACACCCATCTAACTTACACCTCGCTGGAAGAGCCGCCATACCTCGCATACCTCCTGCCCCCAGTTATTCTCTCCATTTTTTCCAAGAAAAAGGAAGCACCTGTGGGACATGGGGGGCTTTTCCTGAGAAGTTATGTCTGTTGCCCCCAAGATTCAGTGCCTGAAGACTGCGGCGCTGGGTGCAGTAAAGCACACACCCGAAGCAAGGCGCCTACTCCGGGTGGTTGCTGTTGCGTGGTCTCCCATCCCGTCCCTTCTCGCCCCAGCAAGAGACGCTCAGGAGATGCGTCATTTTGGGCAGGGAACGCCAGCAAAGGCCAAGCCGCCTCAGACGTCTTGTCTTTCTGGGGAACAGTGCCCTGCCCGCTTCCCTTTCCTCGCCCGCCGCACTCGCAGCCTGTGCCGGCCGCCTCGGCCTGGCTTTGCCGAGCGGAGCGCCAGCGGCAGAGCGTCCCCATAGCCCGGCAGCCTTTCGGGCGGGCGGGAGGAGGAGCGGGGCCTGTGCTGCGGAGCCGGGTCACAAGCAGGGCGCGGGCTTCGCGGAGGGCGGCAAGGGAAGGCTCTTACGCACCCCTCCCTCGGCCTGGAAGGCGCCAAGCAGGGCCCCCGGGCCACCTTGCGCCGGATGCACCTTGCCCGGACCCAGACCATCAGGACCTTCCACGGGACCTTCCACGGGCTGCCCGGCAGGCCTGGGGGCACCTTGCTCTGCGAGTGGCGGCAGCGGCAGCGGCGGGACCGCTCTGGGGCGAGAGTTGCGGCGGCCGCCCTGCGCGCTTCCTGCGCGGGAGCGGCTGCTCGAGCAGGCCTCCGGGCCGGGCCAGTTCGCTGCGTCGGGCGCAGAAAAGGCAGGCTTGGTGGCTGCGGAGAAGGTATCGAGGCCGGCCCCGCGGCAAGGAGCAAGGAAGAACGCGCGTGCTGGGCTCTTTTAAATAATAATAATAATAATAATAATAATAATAATAATAATAATAATAATAATAGTTGTTGCTTGGATTGATGGATTGAAATGCATCGGTCACTGGTGCGGGGTGGCGCGCCTTTCCAAGGAAGTGGCCACCGTTCCTCTTGCGGGTAGCGAGGGAGTCCCACGGCTCTGCCTCTCGCGCCGCTGCGGGGAAGCCTCTACCGCCTCCCCCCGCAGCGTGAACCCAGGTAGACATGGGGGGGGGCCCGCGCGCGATCGGGGGAGCCAGGGTCAGCGGAGCCTGGAAGCGCCTTTCCTTCCGGCTGGCTTTTTTGGGCTGCTGGTCGCAAAGCTCCTGCCTTCGAAGGGAAGGCGCTCTGGGCGCCCTCTGCTTTTCCCCTGCAAACGCGAACCCGCTGCCCAAGCCCACCGGGGCGGCTTTTCGCTGTTCGGGATGCTCTGGTGGAGGGGAATTTGTGGGCCTCGCACCAAGGCCCGGGTCCCCCGTTTCAACCCCCCCCCCGCCGTGCCACTCGGGTCCCGCCAGCTGCCCGGGGGCCGAGGGGAAGGGGGCCGCTGCTGCAGCGCTACCTGCCCCCGTGGGCTGCAGCGGCCACGTTTGGGCTTGGCCTTCCCCGCCCAGGCGCCGTCGGAGTGCCGGGCTGTCGTTGGCGCCCTCCCGAAGTAAAAAAGCTGCTCCCTGGGTAGGCCGAGGGAGGTTGTGGCCATGAAGCGCCCGCTGCAAAGCGCCCGGCAAACCGGTGAGAGCCGCGGGTGGGCCGGTCAGCCAAGCTCTCCCGGGGGACTCCACGGGCGGCGGAAGCGCCGTCCGGGGCCTTAAGAGGCCGCGTCCGCTCGAAGGCTCCCCCAGCGCGGTATTTTAGTTGAGCCCGGCCGGCCGGCTGCGTCTGACGCCCAGGCAGCTCTCCCGACCCGCGGGAGGAGGGTCAGCTTGGGGCACCTTTAAGGGGGAGCTTTTTCTGGAGGGCGCGCACGGCTCAAGGGCAGCAGCTTAAATCCCGGACTTCTTGGGAGGACGGGAAGAGTCGCAAAGCGAGACACGGGGCGAGTGCCTCCCCGCGCGAGAGTGTCCGTGAGCGTCGCTGGTTCGCTCCTCGCGCGCCCTGGGGAGGGCCGAGCCCAGGCCCCGCCGCCCCGCCAGCGCCAGGCCGGTCGCCTGCTGCGGCGAGGGAGCCGCGCGCACCTTGCGCTCTTTCGCTTCCCCCGGAATCTGCCTTCCCGTCGCCAAAGGCCGCCCCGATCCAAAGGAAGGCGCAGATGAAACGAAACGCGGAAGGGAAGGGAAGGGAAAGGCGCCGCTGCCGCCGGGACACCTTCCCCGCCGCAGGAAGCCCTTCTCAGGGCGCCGGAGAAGGAAGGGCTGCTCCTGGGGAGCGGGAAGAGGGCCTGCGGGAGGGGGTCCGCCAGGCGCCGATCGCCCCGTCTCCGGCCCGCCCTTGGCTTGGAGCCCCGGAAGTAGCGAGGGGCTGCCGGCTTTTCCTGCGGGGGGGCTGGGCCGGGGGTCGCTCCGGTGCTGCGCTTGCCGGTCCCCGAAGGCGACCCCGGCTCGCCCTCCTGCGCCTCCTCCGGGTAGCTTTCCAGCTGACGAGCTGCCCCCCGCAGAGTCTGGGGCCCCGTTCGCCGGACGAGAGCCCAGCAGAGGTGGGCCAACCCCAGGGAGACCGGCGACGCCACGGCCCGCTTCGCGGAAAGGGTGCCTCGCCGCTCGCGACGGAGAAGTCTCGGCCGAGCTCTGCCCAGCGGCCGATTCGGCGACCTTTGCAGGCGGAGCTGGACGCCTCCCGCGAAGCCCCGAAGCGGCCCCGTTCAGGGAACCTCGTGTGAACCCGGGCCCGAGGTACGCCCGGAGAGGCACGGATGCGTCCTGGTCTAGGGAGAGCTCCGTTCCTACGGGAAAGGGTTGCTCTCTTTAGCCACAGAGCGGTAAGCTGATTTGAATCCGATAACAAGTGTGGAAGATCCATAATTATATTTAGGTAATATTTTTTCCAGAAATTTGGGCTGCAAACAGCGAGATTTATTTTCAATTAAACAAATGGTGCGAAGTCTTGCCCTGCGCTTTAGGGTTTACAAGTACTGGAAAGCTCGTTTGTCTTCCTCCCGTTCTTCCAAGAAAGGGCCGCGATGGAGGGGAGTTTAGTCCCTGCTTCGTTCTTCCAAGTTCGTCTCGATAGAGGCAGAAGCGTCGCCGGGCCGCCCCCTCCCTCTGCGCGAAAGTCCGGCGCTTGACTTCGGAGCGGCTCGGGCTGCGCGCGGCTCCGGAAAAAGCCGATCCCAGCTGCTGCTGGAGACCTTCCTTAAAAGTCAGAGCAACAATCCTTAATTGCCAGGTGGGAATACAAGAAGGAATATTCATTGAAACGCCATAAAATAAAAAGGCAAGAAGAGGCTTTAGAGGCAGGAGTGCGATCCGGGAAGAGAAAAGCCACGGAGGGGAGGGGAGGGGAGGGGAGGGGAGGGTCCATTCCCGCCTCCCCTCCGGCGGGCTCTCGGGCGCCAAGCAATCCAGGCAGCCCGGAAGGCGGTGGCCGGAAGCCTTGGACGGGGCTCGCTCCGGATCGCGTCCTCTCGGCAAGCACTTGGGGAGGGGGGTTAAAGGTCCCCCAGAGAAAGGCTGATCTGCCAATAGGATGAGGGGACCCCCCCTTCGGCTGGGCTGCTTTCGCCCGCCTTCGTCTCCAAAGGAGCGAAATCCGCAGGGCCAGGAACGCATTTCTGCGGGGCAAACCCGAACCCTCCAAATGGTCAGGGGGCTTCCGGCCTCCTAACGCCTTTCCAAGGGCCAGCGCCAGCGCCCCTCCCCCTCCCGCTCCATAACTCGGGCTAATTGCCACTTGCAAGCAGTCTCTAATTCGCGCCGTTTAGATGTTGAGAAGTGCATTTGGACAAAACGTCCCTTCAGGCTTTACAAACGATTTTCCGTTTTTACTGCTGATAATTTAATTGTCTAACCAGAAATGACTACTTTGTTCCAAATATAAATTGGTTATTTAAAAATAATAAATCCGTTTTTAAAGTGGATTTTTCACCCTTAAAAAAACTCGAAGGTCTATTCGATAAATAGTTTCTCTGAACTTGTCTTTTCCTTTTTTTCTCTCCCCCTCCCCAATTAGACTTGCTAGCACAACTGCGGCATGTTAGAACTAATGTTGTGATTCTCCATTAAAAGCCTTAGGCAGAGAAAAGGGGTATTTAAAGGAACAAAGTTTAAACATGCATAATATAGTTCATATAATACTGCATTAAAGATACCAACTGAAGTTTTACTCTACCGTGTTGTCAGTTGGACACCCCCTTCCATCAGAAATGGAAAAGATTTCTATTATTCAAGGAAATCAACATAATCGGGGAACAAATTTATCTCCATCAAGAATTAAAACAGAATTAGGCTACAATATGATACAATATTGGTTAGGATAGTCTAATACAGCATTCTGAAAAATTAAGATAAACCCAGATCATTATCTAGCGTTTTTAAAATACTTTGCATTATAAATTAACAATAATTATAGCACATGCTTTGTAAAGGATGGCTGCTTTCCAAAAGAAGTTAAGTGTGAAACACAGATAATTTTTTCGAAGAGTAATTTTAAGTGGGAAATCTTACAGCAAGAGGAACCCGTGGCTGTCTTTCCTTCCTTCGCGTGAGAAAGAGCAAATTCGGCCATTAGAACTCCTTTTGCTAAGTTCACTTGTAGTTAAAGGCTTGACAGAGACCTTTTCTCGAGATAAGGCTGCATTCAAAGTCTTCAGAGCGGGAAGGTCTCAACGTAATTCCCGCTTTTCTTCTCAGCTCCTGCGAAAACCATCGGGTGGGGGCCTCCGGTGAAGGAAAAGGAAAGCGCCCCCAGGGCGCCTGATCGCTGGGGGCCCCTTCGCGGTCCCCGAGAGCGGGCCGGCCTGCCCGTCGCTCTGTTTTCTTCTGCTGAAGCCCGAAAGTCGGGGCCTCCCCCAGCGATTCTCCGGACGCCGCTCGAGAGGGGAGCGGCCGGGCCAAGGCGGCGGCTCAGACCAGGCCGCTCACGGGCGCCCGCAGGAACGGGGCCGCCGCCGGGAAGGCGCTCAGCGGGTAGGCGACCGGGCCGCCGGCGAGGCCGAGCAGCGGGGGCGGCGGGGGCGGCCCGTGGGGGGGCAGCGGTAAGGCTGCCAGGGCGCTGCCCGCCAGCGAGCTGTCGTGGTACAAAACGGGGACGCGCACGATCCGCTGGGTGGAGGACGGGGGCAGCTGGGCGGCCTCCAGGTCGGCGGCCAGCTGTCGCTTCCACTTGTTCCGACGGTTCTGGAACCAGATCTTGACCTGCGTTTCGGTCAGGCGCAGCGAGGCCGCCAGGCCGGCCCGCTCCGAGCTGCTCAGGTAGCGCTTCACGTCGAAGGTCGACTCCAGCTGGAAGACCTGGCTCCGGCTGAAGACGGTGCGCGTCTTCTTCTTGCGCCCGCCCGCCCCCGGCTCCTCGGGCCGCCGCTGGTTATCACCGCCGCCCCCAGCTCCGGGGCGCGCCGGGCCCGGCTCCGGGCTCTCCTCGGCGGGGCTCAGCTCGGCTGCCGCCCGTTGCTCGCGACCTGCCGCCGCCGCCTTCTTCCCCTGGGTCGCCCCTTCGGGAATTTCCGGAGAGTCTCTGTCGCTGGCTGGAGGAGGGAGAGAGGGAAGGCGTCAGGCCGCGCCCTCGGAATCCCCTGCCAACCCACACCCGCCCCGCGCCTGCCTCTCCGAGTCCCGCCAAAGGGCTCCGCTCCCACGAGCACCCCGAAGAAACGTCCCCGCTCGATTGCGGGGCGGGGGGCTGCCGAGAAAAGTGCCCGGACCAGCAAGCCTCGCGGAGACGGGCCGGCCGCGCTTGCCGACCTGCGACCCACCCCCTCCCCGGGCTTCCGAGCCGCCCCAGGCCTTTCGGAACCGTGGCTCCCGCGCCAGGCGCGCCAGGGCCGCGCTCGACCGACGAAGCAGAGGCCGCCGTTCCAAGGGAGGACGGAGCCGCCCCTCGGCTAAGCTGACCGCGGCTTTCCCCGAGGAGAAGCGGCGTCCCCCTTTCCGGAGCAGCCGCTCCCCGCCCTCCTCCGCGCCGCGCTCCCCGGGAAGGCCAGGGGGCCGCGGAAGGCAGCCTGCCTCGGGGAGGGGGAGAGCGGACCGGGGCGGCGGGCAGGCGCGCTTCGGGACCGGCTCCCCCTCTTCCGCCAGGCGGGCAGCAACCGAGTCGCTCCCTCCCGCGCTCCTGCGGCCCGGGGAGAGGGAGGCTTGGGGCACGGATCCCGCCCGGCCGGGCCCGAGGGCGAGCGGGGAGGCGGGCGCCCGGGCGGCCCCCGGCGCGGGACTTACTTTCCGGGCTGGCGCAGCCCCTGAAAGCCTTGCGCGCCCGGCGGTACCACTCCAGGGCGCTCTCCCGCAGCGGCGAGCTCAGTTCCCGGCGGGGCCCCGGGGGCTGGCAACACGCGAGGGAGCAAGGGCGGCCGGGCGGGGCGCGGGGCGCCGGCGTCCCCCTGCGGGCCTGGCCGGGGCTGGCCTCCCGCTCCGCCGCCGCCGCCTCCTCTTCTTCCTCCCGCCGCCGCCGCTTCGTTTGGGCCGCCAGCAGGTTGGCGATGAAAAACGAGGACACCCGAGCCGAAGCGGCCTGGACGCTTCCGGAGGCTTGGTCCGGCATCCTCGACCGCAGGCGGGAGCCGGAGCTGCTGCACGCAGGGCCAGGCGGCTTCCGGGCACCGGGAGCCCGCCTGGGAGGAGGACCCCTCCGGAGGATCACATCGCCGGCGCTGTCGAGGGAGCCGCCGCCGCTTCCGCCACACGCCAGCCGGCCGGCCGGCCGGACTTGCCGCTGGGCCCGAGGCAGAGGCCCGCCCGAGAGTGGGCCGCGCCGGGGCTGCCGCGCCCTCCCACGCCCGGTCCTCTGATTTAGGTCAATTGGGGAGCGAGGCACCGGCGGGAGGCGCCGCGCCGGGGGGGGGAAGGGGCCGGCCGGCGCCTGGCTCTCCCATTGGTCAGCCCGGAGGAAGAGGACAGAGTAGTCAGCCAATCCTGCCGGCTGCCCTGGAAAACCGGCGCAAGCCTCGCCACGCCCCTCGACTGCCTTAGTCTGCTCAGTTTCCCACCGCCCCGCATGGCCCGGTTATGGCACGTGCGCGCGCGAACGTGCTTCTGCGCGCGCGCGGCGTCGGGCGAGAAGTCTGCTCAGGGCCGGCGGGAGGGCGCGGACGCGTCGTCGATTCCCAGGTTTGCCGCGCCGACCTTCTCCCGGGCCCCGCGCCGGCGGATTTCCACGGGGAGGCTTGCTCCCGGAGCGCGCGCCGCGCAAGCCCTGGCGAGCCTCTGCCCGGGGAGCTCCAGCCGGAACCCTGTCCTCCAGCCTGCGGCGGGGCAGGCCCCGGCGTCTAGGCAGGCAGATGCCGGAGCGCGGGCTGCGGCGTCGCCGTCCGCGGGAAGCGAAGCGCCCGGGCTCGGCCGGTCTGCCAGCCGCGACGCCGCTTTCAAAGCCCCGCAGCTGGTCGAAACCCCGGCGGCGGCGAGGACGCGGCCCGCGCGGACAGCCCTGGAAGCGGCCTCTCGGTCGGGGCGGAGGGCTTCCCGCGGGGCCTTGCCGGATCGGACCCCCTGAGCAGGCGGCGGCGGCGGCGTCCCGGACTCGTTCGACTGAGGGTCTCCGCGGACTCGCGAGGCCTTTCGCTCCCGCCCTTTCTCGGCCTGCCGAAGGAGCGGCAGGCGGCGAACGTCGCTCTCGCCTCCCGGCGGTGACGGATCACTGGGCGCAAGGAGGCGGCGCGCTGGACGGAAGCCCGGGACGGGAGCTCGGCCCTTCCCGCGTCTCGAGCGCCGCTCGCCCGGGCCTCCCGCTCGCCCTGCCCGAGCCAGCGGGGCGCCGCGGCAGCTCGGCCCTTCCCCCGGCCGCCCGGCCTGCCTCGCTCTCCGCTCCCCGGCGGGGATGGGTCCCGGCCGAGCCGCCGCCTGCCCCGCCGGAGGAGCTCGGCGGGGCGGGCGACGCGGCGCTCGGCGTTCGCGGCCGGCCGGGGCGTCTCGGGCGGGCCCTCCTCGCGCCGGCTTTCCCGAAGAGAAGGAGCGCCGTGCCTTTGCCCGGCAGCGCAAACGGCGGGGGAGAGGGCGGCGTTCCCCGTTCCGTCCTGGAAGTGAGCGGGGAGCCTTGCTCCGGGCAGCGGGCAGAGGACACCCTGGTAGGCCGGGGCTCGGCGGCCCGCAGCCCAGCCGCCAAATCCAGACGGGAGCATCCCGGGAGAGCCGTTGCGCGCGCTCCGGAAAGAGAGAAGGGCCGACTGCTCGGGGGGCGCCCGGCCTGGCCTCCGCGGGCCTCCGCGCACCTGTTCCGCCCCCAGCTTCCGCCTCAAGGTGAGCCTGATCAGAGACCGCCTTTCGTTCGGTAGGAAAGAACGACGCTTTCGTAAGGTGTAGGCCGTCCTCTTACGTTCACGTCTTTTGTGCGGACAGACAAGACGTCGGGAGGAGTCTGGTGGCCCCTTTTCCAGCGAGGCGCTTTTGTTGACAGGCAGCCGCTTCCCCGAGCTGCAGCGCCCGTCCTCGCGGGCGGAGGGGGCTGGGCTGACGTCGGACTTTCAAGCGGGGAGGCAGGAGAGGAGGGGAGGGGGCGCCGGGTGGTTACGCTGGTGAGGAGGCTTGCAGGGGCCTTGCTGATGGACAAGCCTGTCAAAACGCCGTTGTGTTTGCTGAGGCCTTCTGAGGCTATTTCTCCCTCAAGGGTGCAGTTCAAGCCCCGCTTTGCTGAAGGCTTCAGGCAGCCTCAGGAGGTCTCAACAAAAGACAGCCCGTTTTTAATACCTTACAGTTGTTAAGTGAAAAGGACCTTGCAGTCCGTCTCCCGTGTAACCTGCATCTGCTTAACCAGCCTCTCCCACCCCCCCCAGCCCGAATTAAACCCCGCATCAGTCTTGCCCCTCTGATGAAGGGAGAGGCAGCTCCCGAAAGCCTTTCCATGAAACCGGTTAGTTAGAAAAGGAACTACCAGACTCCTGACTTTTTGCCCCCGTAGACTGACATGGCTCCCCTCCTTCATTTATGCATGTAGGGTCTTGAGGAAAAGCAGGATAAACGTGTAAATAAAAATAAATGCATCTTCGAAATGCCTTGCAAATGGGCTTGGTGCATAGCACTCTTCTTGATAACGAAAAAACCTTCAACTACCACTTTCTTCTTCCTAAAAACCATGGGGGGATCCCAAAAGGATTACCCTGAGGACCCTGTGGTGCAAAGAAAATAATGTCTAGAAGCCAGAAGAGAAAAAACCAAGGAAGATTTTCCCACTTCTTTTAACCCGACCTAGATGGTCTCTTCTTTCTGCTTCAGAGCTAAGTGCTCTGTCGGAGTAACGTTTTGCTCAGGACGAATTTTGTTAGCTCTGTTTTCAAGGGAAAAAGGTAGGACACAAATCCACAAAATAAAGACATTTTCAAAGAAACATTGTGTTCAGTTGGTTACAAAGCACTCCAGATTTGTTTCAAACGCGTTTTTTTTCAACGGGACAAATTATGCTTCTCAGTCTTGTAGAGAACAAATGTAGATGTTAAGCTGGGTGAGTAATGTTGTTTTGGGTTCAGGGCAAATTCATTTTGGTGTAGTATAATGAGCACCACCCTTAAAAAGCAGAGGTGGCCAGGGAAAAAAATTATGGAGGGCAGGTGAGGAAGCTGGGGTGGAAAAAACCTAAGTGCTTCACATCTGCTTAGATATTTCAGGTAGTCGGGTTTTGCAATCATATAGGTATAAGATGTGTGTGTATGTGTATATATGTAAGTGTGTATATATGTATGTGTGTATATATGTATGTATGTATGCATACTGAAACTGATGTACCTTTTTTTATCTCCTGGTGCATTGGAAAAAAATGAAAAAGGTGCAATTTAGAAAGTAAATAATTGACTGCAAACTATTTTTGAAGTTTAATTTTATATAAAATGCAGCCCTTAAATTTGAAATCCATACTATTCTGGATATTTTTCATTTTGCAATTTTTTTCTAGCTCTAATATTTCTAATAACTAGCCCCAAATGTTACCTGGAGCTGTTTCCAAGCACTTTCCTACTTGGCACCCTACAGGTTGCTGCCATGTTTTCACAGCATACAACGCTGTCAGTGACAGAAACGAGTAAACATCTGCTTTTTTTCCGGGGTGGAGAGAGAATAGAACAATAGGATGGAAGCTACAAAGTTATAATCCATATTGAAGCAATTTTTTCTGCTTCTTAATTGAGTAGAAAACAATTTAGTAAAATAGCAAACGAAAACTTAAAATAAGAGTTGTGACATGGTTGATTTATTTGTGCATCCCAGGGAATCTTTTGCATGCCCGTTTTTCCGTCTGAAAAAAATTACCTCCTAATTAAATTGGCTCAGATTAACAGCCGAGAGGCAAAAAATGAATGGACAATAGTGCCACCTAGAGGAGAATGCCAGCATTTCAAATCTGAAGCTGCTCTTATATTAATATATCAACATCTTGTTCCCTGTTAGCTTCAATGGATTTTTTTCATTCCTTGTTAAGGGTTGTTTATATGTACATTTCAGTATTAATGATGTTTAATGTCTTCTTTCATTTGCTTTATTCAGATTTTATTCATGCACCGGATGTCTTAGAATTTGTTAGTTGGAAAAGGTGCTAGCAGACACCTGATTTTTAACAGCCTTCTTGCATAACCTTTTGCCTGTTTATATAGAAGTAAGTCCCACTGAATTCAGTATTTTAGACGCTTTTAATTAAAGAGTGGTAATATGCACACCAATTAGTCCTATTGATGGCATTCCAGCAAGCAGGAGGCGTGCCAGGACAATTATGTTACTTACATTGATTGCATCCATTGATGTACGATTACTCTCCAGTCACACATTTAATGATTTCCCCCTTCACTCGCGTTACAAATTGGTACAAGTCCCTGGGAACCTTATTCCAAGATCGTGTACCTGCCCTTGAAGATACGATGGGCTCCTTCTCTGTCTCCGACACCCCCTCAAGCCAGGAAGCCCCAGATAGGTCTTCCTCGCTCTGACCTGAGGCCTTTTATGGTGTGTTTTGTTTTTATTTTGGGGGGGCTTCGAGTCAGTGCTTGCAGTTTTCTTGGCAAGATTTTTCAGGAGTGGCTGGCCATGGCCTCCTTCCTAGGGCTGAGAGGGAGGGACTGGCCCACGGCCACCCCGCTGGTTTCTGTGCCTCAGGCGGGACCAGAACTCACGGCCTCCCGGCTTCTAGCCTGGGGCCTTCACCAGGACACCAAGCCGGCTCTTTCACAGGTCTGCTTCCTCTGAAATTACTGGAATGTAGGGCCACCTACAAGAGAGCAGAGATCTGAAGAATGTGAGCAGTATGACTTTCCTTAGAGAGCCTGTTGTCCTCCTTAAGCAGAGGTGGGGCGTTTTTAGCTTCCACGTTGTGTCCTCTCACCCTGAAATCAGGGCCGAGTCTTGGTGTTTGCCTCATCCTGCGCGTCAGTTATCACAGATATCTGCTGAGTCACCCAGAACACCCCCAAAATATTTTCTTGTGCCAGGTCCTGTGATTGAGCCCCGTCCCTTCAGGGGAAAAGACATTTGGTTTTGTTGTGAAATCACACTATTTCCTCTAATCGCCTCAAAAATGCAAGGAAGTGTGTGTAACCACTCGAGCTGCTGGGGAAATGGCCAGTGGGGAATATTCTGCATTGCATTTCCCTCGTTCTTAAGGTGCATAATTTCCCCTGCCTCCCCAAACTGGCACCCATTTACAGGAACTCAGGATTGCACTTAGAATCAGAGAACGTTGGAGTTGGGAGGGTCCCGTGAGGCCATCACGTGCGACCCCTGCTTGTTGTAGGACTCCAGCCGAAGAGCTCCCTGCCGGACTCCGAGGGCCCCCGTCACCTCCACGTCATGTGCCTGCGGGGGAATCAGGAGCAGCCCACCGTGACGGCATGGGGGGATGGCCTCCACGCCTCCATGGTGGATTTTGTTCTCCTTAGCCTGGGTAGTGCAGTGGCCAGGATGCTGGATGTGGACCAAACTCAGTCCTTGCTCTCCTGCAAAAGGCCTGTTCCCGGGGTTCTGCTAATGGCTGGTCAGTCTGACTGATGCTGTCTCTAGAACACAAACGGAGCTCTGGTGGGGCGGGGCAACGGCTCATTTGGCCTAGCATTTCATAAAGGGACTTCAGAGGTCATCTGGTCCTCAGTGCAGGCCCCCTGCAGCGTCTCTGGCCAATGACCACCCAGCTTCTCTTCGCAGGCCTTCGCGTGGCAGCCTGCTCTTGGGCTGAGAGGTCGTACGGTCTGCTGTCATGGGTTAGCCAGATTCTCTTAGACACGGGCAGGAGGGTGATCAGCCTCTTCCTCTGTTGCTCCTGAGTAGAGAGTGTCCGAGGGACGCCCTCACCCAAGGTATCAGCTGCTAGGGCTAGTAGCCTGGGGACCCCGCTCCCCCGGCAATTTCTTCAGCCCCTTTTAAACAGTCGAAACTGGTGGCCATCAGCACAGTGAATGGCGGCAGAATCTGCAGGGCTACGATGCGATGCGTTGGGTGAGGAGATGCTGACTCGGCCTCCAGGTATGCCGAGAGGGAAGTCTGCTCCCTCTCCAAACCCAGGAAGGTTTTGTAGGAATCTTCCTCTAATTCGGTGCTTTTCAAACTTGGTCCTCTAAGAGGGATGGACTTCAGCTGAAGTCTACCCATTTTAAAGTGGCCAAGTTTGAAAAGCACTGCTCTAATTTATTTAAGGATTATGTAGTATCAAGCTTTTAAGCACAATTTATCCTGGTTTTGTTTTTTGACAGGTATATTTCCTCTTGAACATAAATCTTCCTGATATGAGCAATTAAAAAACAACAACCACCATAATGGTTGCTACAGTATTGTAGGTACCTTCCAGTCGCAATTTTTAGAGGCAGCTTTTTCACGGGGAGAGGCAAATGGTGGACAGACTTGGACTGTTGCTTCAGTTCTTGCTACTGCAAAGTCTGGTCTGCAATGGTGGCTTGTTGTGTCAGTTACTGAACCCCCAAGCCCAAGTGGCTGGTCATCCAGTGCCCACTGATGTGGCTGAAGGCCTCTAGGGGCAGTGCTCATCCCCTGCTCTTGCTTGCCCTGCTCTGTGCCCTCCTCCATAGATGCCTGTCTAGTCCTCTGTTTGCAGTGGTTTCTACAGAGCGTGGTCAAAAAAGTCAAGATGGCAGCCATGTTGGTCCGATCAAAGCGCTGCCTGCTTTTTATGTGCTTTGCATCACGGCCTCCACCTTGGATTTTTCTGAACGTGCCCCGTGGACAGCCATGCCTGCTTGAGAGAGGAAGGCAGAGTGGGCTGCCCTTCTGCCCCCTCTGGCCCTGAGCTTCCTGCCGGACCAGGTGAGGCTGGGAGGAGACTGAAGATGGGGACGATGCTGTGACTTCGGGCCCACCTCCTTCCACACTATAAACAAGCTGTGTCTCTCCTGAGGCACCAGAGAATCCCTGCCTGAATTCTCAGCCCTTCCACTGCAGGAGTGGGGAGTCCCTGGTGCCTCAGCCCCCTCCCTCGGTGCCCACCTCTGACGCCCTGAAGCTGCCTCCTCTCGCGGCGTCTTCAGGGTTGTGAAAGAGGTCTCCTCTCGTCTCTTAAGCATCTCTGCGTATACCAAGAGGCTCTCGCTCTCCCCCTGCATCGCAGGAGAGCAGAACTTCAGCGGTCCCGCTGGCTGGCTGGCTGGCTTGCTACAAGCAGGAAGACCTCCAGAGGTGGGGTGACCCTGCTGGGTCTGCATCAGAGCAATTTCTTTGCTCGGAAGGACTGGACATTGCTGGGTGAGGTGGGTGGCAGCCGACCAGTGTCAGGAGAACTCTCTTTCCTGCTCTCTGTGCACTGATTTCTTTCTGATAAATAATTGTTCAAGGCACACATTTTGTATATTCACAAGATACAAGATGGACTAACAAACAATAATAATTAAACGTCTAGAGAAAGGATTGTGAGATGAATGAATATATAATAATGAAAGAATAGGATTCTGGGGAAAGGCTGGGAAGCTGGAAGAAGGAGCCCAAAGGTGCCTACAAAGATTCTGGGCAATTGTGTGCCATAAAAGATGCCCTTGAGTGGAGCTGAACTCCTGGAGACTAATCGGGCACAGCAGAGGGGCGGTTTGCCACCCCTTTTTTCCGGGAGATCTCAGCTCTTCCAGTCTGGTCTGCAGCCTGGGATTCCCTGATGACCCCTACCCAGTCCTGACCTGCCACAGGTGAGATGGCAAAATCATGGTTGATGGGCGGACACCACCTCAGGAGGATAAACAAGCCGCCAGCAGGGTCACAGGAGCAGGTGCCAACTGTTAGTCAGTAGTGCATCGATCAGCCGCTCAGGGCACCTGGTCTGGGTGGTGGGCCCAGAGAAGCAGGGCGGGGGGGGGCGCTTTTCCACACTTGCTCCTAGAGGAAATTTCGGTGTAGAGCAAAGTCATTTTTGCAAACATTGTCCCCTGAATATACAGAGGATGCAAATCTGGCCAAAGGAGAACAGGAGCCCCAAACCTTCGGGGTCCCCCCCGCCTGGCATTCCTTCCAAATTAGCTGCTTCCATCAATTACATCCTTTTCCAGGAACTCAGGAAGAATGGCGGTGATTAGAAGAATATCTTCTGATCAACTTTCTTCACAAAGAGCCTGCAAGTCCATTTGCTTAACCTTTTTTCCACAGCTTGACCTTGTCAGAAATGTTCAGATAATGTCTGGAGTGAGAGGAGGCAAAGGCTGAACTTTGAGCCCATCCGGCTGAAATCATTTCTCCCCTTTAGACCCAATTGAAATGACATCTTGACGTAAACAGCAGGGCCACCGCACTTCTCTCCCTTTCTGGTGCGCCGGGTTGCCTGTGTGCGCCAACGGGGATCTTGGCCCACGGCAGGGTTGGGGAGCCCTGCGCCAGCCGTGCTGCAGAGGGGACCCTGGGACGCCCATCTGCTAGAAAGGTGCTGCCAAGTGGCAATGATATGGAACAAGCCGTGTTTTCAGCACTCAGGAGTTTCACCACAGCGTCTTTCTAATTCATTCCCTTTCTCAGCCTTCAGAACAGCCAAAGCGCATCATAAGTCAACTAACTGTGCAAAATGGATCTAAAACATTCCACAATTGCCATCACAATTTGGCCTTCATAACAGTAAGTACAGGTAGTCCTTGTTTAGTGACTGCCTTATTTAGCAACCCTTTGCAGTTATGACAGTGGTGAAAAAGTAACTTTGTGACCAATCCTGACATTGATGACCTTTGCAGGTCTGTAAAGCAAAGGAAAACTGAAGGAAGATCATCAGCACAGTTACGGTTTCACTTAGCAACCGCTTTGCTTAACAACCGAGTCGCTGGTCTCAGTTGTGGTTGCTAAATGAGGACTCCCTGTAATGCAATCAAATACTTAATAAAGTAATTTCAACGTACAAATGGCTGAAAAATAGTTATCAGTATGGTTTATATAGACTTGAGAAAAGGTTGCAGTACCCTTTCTCTGTTGTAAAAATTACAATAAAGCCACAAATACTTAATGGATCTGAATCTACTGTTGGATTTACGGGGACCAAGTCCTCTTCCTGCAACAGAGATGCCTCGAAAACAGCCTTCTGACCAAATAGCGGGGCAAGACTGAAGCTTTCCTGGGGAAAAAGCTTTTTCTTGGCCCGCTTAGGAGGCCTCCCGAGGCCACGGTGAGCAGAAATTCCCCATCCAGCCCCAGGCACAAGATGGGCATGAGCTGCCTCCTTTGGGGCTAGAGACCAAGGGGGCCAGCAGAGCCCCCTCCTCAACCACAGGCGCCCGGTCTGGCCTTCCTCAGCACAGCGCAGAGCAGGGGTGCCTTGTCTGCTGCAGCCCTTGGTGTCGCCCAGAAGCCTCCTTGGGCAGAAGCGGCTGGGAGGAGCTGGGAAGCGCCAGCTGACCAGGCCAGGTCAGGCCAGGCCAGGGGCCGCGTCTTCCTCCAGGCCTTCCTCAGAGGCGAGCGCAGCCCAGCCCAGCCCAGACTCTGGAACTTGCAAAGATTTGCGGAGGCAACGTACCAGGGCCGGGGGCAGAAGAGCCTCCTCTGGCAAACCTCTGCCGAGTACAGGCGGGCAGGAAGGGAGGGAGCACAGCCCTGATCCTGTTTTTCCTTCCGCTCTTTCTATTTGGAAAAAATGGATTTCCTTGCACTGATTTCAGCGGAGGGAAATTTCTGTCTTAGCTGCCTTGATCTGGTGCTCCCCTTTGGCAGGGTACGTGCAGACAGGGAGCGTGGTGGATCGTGTGAATCCGCCCGTCATCGCGGTCGGTCACCATGTAGACAGAGCTGGTGGGAGAGATTTCAAGAAAAGAGAACGGCTGGAGAAGACGCCGAGGTGGGACAGGCACTTGGGTGGTTAAGCGGATCCCGCCTCATGAGCTAAGGAAAGTCCAGTTAACAGGTTATTTCGGAGAACAGGCGAATTCCGGATTTAGGGTTTTCATGATCAGGAAGGGCTGTCAGTTGGGCCTCTGCTGTGGAGACATGGGATGATTTTAGTAGCACAGAGTTTAGGGTTCTTCCAGTATCCCTACCTTTTCCCAAATTTCAAGGACTCGGCAATTAGATTAGGGAGTTGTCCCTGGCAGTGCCAGAGCGCAAAGCCCCGCGAGGCCGGCCTGGAAGTTCATGCCGTGAGATTGAACTGAAGCCTCCCGGCCTGGGTTCGTGTGTTAGGGCAGCGTGTTGGGCCAGATAGCTGCGATGTAATTTGCAGGGTGACGTTTGTTAATGTAAATATGGTTGAACATCATGAAATCAATCTTGAATTTTTAAAAATAGATAGATATTCGGTCTTTTAAAAAAAAACAAGTGATATTATGTTTCTGGTTTTACTCATGTTTCAAAAATCCAGGAAACTTTTATAATCCGAGCAGAACAAATGTTTGCAGCAGATGAAATGAAAAATGAACAATTGAACAATCTAGCTGACCTTTGCTCTCTCAAAAATGAAAGTGAGCCAGGCCTGGTTAGTGCTCAGATGGGAGACCACGAGGAAATCTGACAGCCGTGGGCTAGGCTGGGAAGTAAGAACAACCCCAGCAATGCGGCGGCAAACCAGTCCTGTGCTCTCACCAAGAAAATGATGTGGGAAGTCAGCTTTGACTGAAAGGGAGCGTTCCCGTTTCTCTTCCACCGTTAAAGCGATGATGAGCAACGACTGGACTGATGTTGATCTGCCCCACCAATTCCTAAGGTGCAGGAGGGCGTCTCCTTGGCCATGACGCCAAGAGGGGGTCTAAACCTGGGGGAGAGACGCTGAGAATTAGAAGGAGGGGCTGCTCCATGTTGACACAAATGACGCCTCTCGCCTTTAGACCAGGAACCGGGCAGCGTTTCCCAAGGAAGGGTCAGGTCTGGGCTGGACCTTGGCAGGCATCCTGCCAAGGAAGGGTGCGGATCCTCAGGTCACGGTGCAAGGAGAAGGAGTGTGAGGGGAAACGTCGGACCGGGAGCTCTGCGGTTTTGGGCATTTCCCAAGATTGATAAACCAGGCCCAATTCCTGATGGGGCCCTGTAAGGGATAGCGTTGTTTATCCCTCGGGTGCTGCAGCACCCATCAGGTTGTTTTCAGCGACACCAGTTATTTTCATGGGAAGTAATTTTTCTTTAGATTTGGAGAACAATTTTATTCCATCCTCCTGTCCCCAACCCAGACGAGGGTTAGAGAACCAGGAGGAAACAGCGCCCAGGGAAATGCGAGACGGGGTGCGAATAGGATCTTTTTGCCCTGACTTGAGAGATGGATTTGAGCCATTTTCGTTGAATTGGCCCTATTTTCGTCTGCCTGCATTGGAAGTGCCTGGGGGTGTATTTGTGCCAGTGAGGGAAAGCCTGTGGGAGCGTGAAGGCCTTTCCCCTTTTCCTTTCTCCTGCTGTCTCCATCGTTCAGCTAATCGACCTCTGGCACCTTCTTCTGACGTCAGAGCCTGGTCCTGGCAGGGAACGATGGCTCCTGACCTCACCCTCGGTGGGGAGGCTCCCCTTGGCTCTCCCTCCCAGAAGCGGGGGGATTCTCTCCCAAAGCATGGAGACCACTGGGCTACCAACAGACTCTCCCCAGGACTCGACATGCCCTCTGTTACCGGTTAGCCTGGGGGTTTCCCGATCGCTTGTGAGCTCCCAAGAGTCGCCCACAGTTGTGGAGACGTGGCTGCGTGAAGCTGCCCTGCAGCGTAAGAGCCGGCTTGCAGTTGTTTCAAGGAGAGCTGCCCGACTGCAGATGTCCCCTTCTTGGGCCGAGTGCTTCAGAGGGAGGGAGCTGATTCTCGGGGGAGAAGGGTCAGTACTGCTGAACCTTGGTGGGAGCCCGGCTGCCTGTCCCGGCTGCTCTGGCACTGGCCGGCCAGGCTGTTCTGTCCCGGGGAGGGCAACCGGGGGCCTCGGGCTGCCTGGGCTGGAAAGCGGCGCCTGGGCTACGTTGTCCAGCCCCTCCCTGCAGGAGTCCAGATGAACGCGTCCCAGGCCAATGGCCGTCAGGCCTCCACTCGAGCCCATCCAGTGGTTCCGCTGTGCAGCTGATCTGGGAGTTAGGAAGTTTTCTCTAACGTTAAATCAGAATCCGCCTTCCTGCCACTTACCTCTATTATTTTGTGTCCTGCACTTTGGAACAAGAGAAAACAGGTCTTGATGTTTTTGTGTGACATCTCAGATGCTGAGATGTTCTGCTGTGTCCTTCCACAGTCACCTTTTCTCAAGGCTAAATAAACCCTTGAGCAACTTTAATCTTTCTTCACAGGACTTAGTTCCTGTTCTCCTGATCATCTTCACTGCCCTTCTCTGAGCTAGTCCCAGTTTCTCTGATCCTTCTTAAATTTAGTTTACAGAACTGGACAAAGGACTAGAGGAGGAAGCCATTTTAAAATTGAATAATATCCAAGTTTTATTGATGCAGCCTAAAATTGCATTTGGTTTCTTCACTGCATCACACTGCTGGATCGTATTCAGTCTGCAGTCGCCTGTTATTTCAAGGCCAGGTCAGGAATATCCCATCCTGTGCCTCTACCTATGGGCACTTTTGGGCCCAAAGTATCTCTGAGAAACGTGACTCCATTACTTTAACTTACCAAGATCGTTTTAAATGTTATTGTGTTTTTAGGGTATTAGCCATTCTACCCAACGTAGTGTCCTCAGGACACATGCCAAATATTCTAAGTCTTTAATAATAATGTTCAAAGTAGATGATCCAGGATTGACTCATCCAGCACCCGACTTGGTTCCTCTCCCCAGTTTGATGAGGGACAACGGATGAGCCCTCTCTGAACGTGGCCCGTGGGCTTGTGGCTCAACACGCTGCCACTGGTGCTCCCGGGGGGTGGGGCACTCAGCGGCGGCATCTCCAGGCTTCCCCGGTGCTGCCTTGTTTTAGGCCAGCACTGAGACAGGTGGATTCCCGTGGAGATTTGCAGGATAACAACTGCTCCACCTTCAGACTGCCTTTGCTACGGAACTTCATTTTAAGTGTTTTGCTATTGGGAACTCGTTTCACTGTCACTTGTTTTATTGGAACCGCAAAGGAGCCAGTGTAAATAATGGCGCGCAGCCTCAGCTCCAGCGCTTGCAAAGGGAGTAGGACTGGCCTCACCCAGAGGGAAAGCCGAGAGAAACACCGCAGCCTCTCCTAGTCCAGCCAAATCCAGAAAGAGCAGCTTTTCAGCCATTGGTGGATGGCAGGTTGTGCCACCGGCCCCCTCCCACTGACACGGGCCTTTGCTCTGCTGCCCTGGCAAGAGGCACAAGCTCACTGTTAACCACCGGGACAGAAGACGTTGCTCCGTTTTCTGTTTCTTCGTGGAGTGACAAATTAGGCAGTAAAAAACTAGAGCTGTGGATCACTGATGGTTTCCAAGGTGTGTCCTAGACATCAGGTGGATTTGCAGACTGACCTCTTGTGCATATCCCCCCGCCTCCCTCTCACACGTGTGCGCGTGCACACACAAACACACCCCACCGACCCTCCTCCCCAGGTACACAGACTTGATTCTGAGCTGGTTCGCCTATACTGTGGACTCTAACATCTCTGGGCTGCTGTTTTTAATGGAATTGCTCTGAGATTGTCTGCATTTAAAAGGTATGATGTGACATTTGCAGTCTCAAGCATAGAAGCATTACCTGACAAATGATCAATATCTCAACCATTAACAGCAAAATGATTCCAGGAAAACAGAGCTCCCATGTCTTCACTTTTTTCTGTTCCGGGGGTGGCCATTTCCAATAGTTATCCTCTGCGCAGAACACCTGATTTTTCAGAATCAATAGTCCCCGTCTCCCTTCTCTTCCCAGAAAAGGAGAAAAAGTAACCCGGAGGGTTTTTTAGGCAGAACGTCCCAAGCTGACCTTTGCAAACTAGCAGCTGAAGGTCAGCATCCTCCCAAGATGAGCAGATTTAGAGACAAGTTGGTTCTCTGAGCCCAGAGGTGAAAGCCCATAGAAAAATGTGTCGATTATTTACACACAAAATAATCTTTTCTGCAAAGAGTACTATTACGTTGCAGCTCAGAGGCATTGCTCATGCCTTCAAGGAAGTTCAAGTGTTAACAGGATGATCTAAAGCCCACCTGGTGAAGCTGTCAGGTTTGGCCCAAAGAACTCCAAGAGACAGTGCAAAATCAGTTCTACTGTGTTTATTAGCTACAACCTCTAGACAGAAATCTCCCCAGACTGAACCCAAGTTCCCAAGCCAGCCAGCCACAACACCATGAATTCCTCGGGGAGGTGCCAGCCTCATCCTCTTGCACATCCCACGCTCCTGCGGTGAGCTAAGAACACGCTTATCTCCCTGAGCCTGGCCTTCATAATTCTGTTCCATCACAGAAGCTGAGCAAACCTTGGCCTGGTCAGTGGCCAGAGACATCTTGCTTGGAATTCCATTGTGGAATACTATTTATTCATTTATCTATCTATCTAAAACATTTGTATAGCTGCCTACCTTAAGACCAACTCTGGGAAGCTTATGACCAATCAAACATAATCCTAAAACAAATAAAAAACACAATAAAACTAAATAACAAAAAATCTGGTGCCATCACCGCACTTCCCTGATGCAACCCATTCTCATCTCGCCTGACCTCATCCTGTCCCAGTGCTTGGGAGAAGAGCCAGGTCTTGAATGTTTTTTAGAAGGACAGAATCCTAGAATCATAGGGTTGGAAGGGACTTTGGGGGTCTTCTAGTCCAACCCCCTGCCCACGGCAGGAGTCCTCATACCATCTCGGACAAACGGTTGTCCAATCTTTCCTTGAGAACCTCCCGCGATGGAGCAGCCACAACTCCCGGAGGCCGGCTGTTCTGCTGTTTGATCGTTCTCACTGTCAGGAAATTCCTCGTTTCCAGGTTGGATCTCCCTCTGATGAGCTTCCACCCGTTGCTTCTTGTCCTGCCCTCAGGCACCATGGAGAATAAACTGATGCCCTCTTCCCTGTGGCAGCCCTTCAAGTATTGGGAGACTGCCATCATGCCTCACCTGAGTCTTCTCTTCATTAAGCTAAAGATACCTAGTTCCCTTAGCCGTTCCTCATAGGATTTAGCCTCCAGACCCCTCATCGTCCTCGTTGCTCTTCTCTGTGCTCTTTCAGGGCCTCAGCGTCTTTTTTGTACTGTGGTGACCAGAACTGGATGCAGGATTCCAAGTGTGGCCTCGCCAGCACGGTGCAGAGCGGTGCTATCCCTGCCCTTGGTCTCGATCCTATCCCTCTGTGGATGCAGCCCGGGACTGTGTCGGCTTTTTGGGCAGCTGCAGCACACGGCTGACTCATGCTTAAGGGGTGGTCCACCAGGACGCCTCAGTCCCCCTCACAGGCACCACTGTGGGGCCAGGCCCTGCCTACCCCGTGCCTGTGCATCTGGCTTTTCCTGCCTGACTCTTCCCTCCACTGAACTGCACCTTGCTGGATAGGACCCAATGCTCAAGTCTGTGAAGATCCTTCTGAATCCTGAATCTCTCTTCTGAAGTGTTAGCAGTTCCCCCCAGCTTTGTGTCAGCTGCAAACTTGATGAGCGCCCCTTCAATCCCCTCATCTAGGTCATTTATGAAGATGTTGAAGAGCATCGGACCCACAACAGAACCCACGACAGGTGCCCCACTGCATAATTCCCTCCACGTAGATGTAGTTCCATTAAGGACAGCATGCTGAGTGTGGTTGGTCAGCCAACTGCAAATTCATCTGGTGGTGTACTGTCTATCCCACATTGTTCCATCTTGCCAGAAGTAGGCTGCGGTCTACTTTATCAAATGCCTTATTAAAATATAAGTATACGATATCCGCAGCATTTCCTTGGTTCACTAATTTAGTCACTTTATCAAAGAAGGTGAAGGGGGGAGGGGATTTTCTTAGCCTGGCTCTCGCTATCTTGCCTCTGTATTTTGCTTGTGCTAGGAAGAAATTGCCTGAAGGACATGTACATAGAAGACCTCGAGGGGGGAGAGCGCAGGGAAAAGGTCTTGAGGGTAAAGGGGGGACACTGGTTCAGACTGCCTTAAACTGCCTTATTAGTTGCAATCTATTGTCCTTGCAATGCTACAAAAACTGGGTTTGGAATCTTCTTGGTGCGGAGCTGCCCAGAACTTCTGCTGCCCATGTTTTGGGTTGCTGCCCACCCAGCTGTTCACTCGGCCGATTAAAGAGCTGTTTTCTTTTTAAGAGCCTCTGCCTGAATTCCTGGTTTTGGATTTTCTGAGATTCAGGTCTGCGAACCTTACAAAGGCAATAAGATTTGTTTGGCATGACCTGTTCTTCACAAACTCATGCTGGCTTCTAGTAATCACCTTGTTTATTTCTAGGTGTTTACAAACCTGCTGCTTGATTCCCTTTTCCAGGATCTTCCCAGGTATTGATGTCAAGCTGATTGGTCTGTAGTTTCCTGGATCCACTTCCCCTTTTAAAGATTGGGACCACCTCAGCTCTTTTCCAGTCCTCTGGCAGTTCCTCTGTGCTCCAGGAGCTCTCCAAGATCTCATTCAGCAGTTCTGAGATCACATTTGCCAGCTCCTTCAGCACCCTGGGGTGTAAACCATCTGGTCCAGGAGACCTGAAGTCGTTCAGAGCAGCCAGGTGTTCTCTAACCAATTCCTTACCTATTTTGACCTGCACTCCTCTTCTGTCTCCCACGGTGCTGATTTTGACAGATTGGACATTTTTTTCCTTTTGCGTAAAGACAGATGCAAAAAAGGAATTAAGCGGTTCACCTTCCTAGAAAGGTGGGGGCCTGTCAGATCTCGGGGGGTGTTCCATAGGGCAACGGAAAAGGCCCGCTTCCGCGGACTCACCAGATGGCAGCGTTTAAGGGAAGGGACCTGGAGTGTGCCCACCCTGTCTGCTCTGATGGGACAGGCAGATACGCTCAGGGAAAAGCGGTCCCACAGATAATCTGGTCCCATGCCACATAGGGCTGTAAAAGTGACCACCAGCACCTTGAATTGCACCCGGAAGAAAACTGGGACCACACGCAGCTCACGCAACAGGGGTATCATATGGGCACCCAATACTGCAGGCCCTACTGCATTCTGGACCAGTTGTAACTTCTGTGAGGTCTTCAAGGGCTGCCCCATTTAGACCGCATTGCAGTAACCCCAATGGAAGGGAGTTAATTTTAGAAATACTTCGTTAGATTAGAAAGGGGAGGGAACAATGACATCTTCAAGGTCAAAAAAGCAGAGTTTCCTTAAGCACTCAGCTGATAAAAATGGGTATTTACTAAGCAATTGTAACACACAAGCATAACTATTTTATCTAGAGGAATTTTGGGAACCACCCAAAACAGGGTAAGGATCCCAGAGCAACAATCAGACTAACTTGGTTGTTCCAAAGCTGGCAAAAAGGGTTGTGACACTTAAAGGCAAACAACTGCACTTATTGAGGCCTCCATTATTATGGATGGGAGTGAAGATACAAGCGGTTCCAACTCTAAGAAATATATGAATTTGAAAAACCAGCCCACAAGCAGGTTTTGCCACAATAACCTTTTAGCTCTTAATGTGCCACAAATCCCTTGCTACCTCTCTCTCAGGAGAAATGGAAGCAAAGCTGGCCCCGATTCATGGGGTTTATTCAGATAACAAACCTTCTAGGAAGCCCGTGGGATCTGAACTCCTGGCGTAGCATCGTCACTCTGCAAACAGCTGCAACACAAGCACTGAAGGGCACTTGCCATAAAACCTTTGAATAAACACAGTGTGAGTTTCTTGGCCTAGAAGAACACAAAGGGTTAGTCTGGCCCTTTTGGGTGGCTTCCAGCATCCCCCCGCTCGCCTGCCTTCCTGGAGGAATAAACCCATTGCCCTCCATGCCCCAGGAAGGGGAGGCACTTTATCTGTGGTGCTAGAGCCCCCCACCCCCACCCCTGCTCTTTCCTAACTGGTCGGAAACTTTCCATTTTCCAGGAAAGTTTTGCAGAAGCAGCATGAAAATTATTCTTAGGTTGATCCATAATCCATTTCAGTCATCACGTTTGGGGAAAAGTGGTTAGAGGACTTGCTCCACTAAATATGTGTATTTCACATTCTGCTCGTTGAATCCATGAGAAAAGCAAATGTGGTTTCCTCTCATCCAAGTTCCCAATATGGAAGTGATGTGCAACCGTTCTTGTTATCTCAAATATTGTCCTACGGCTTGTTTTAGAGAGGGATATTCCAGTGCTGAACTCTGCTGGTATGTCAGCCCTGAATTAAGGATCATTCTACCGACCCCATTCCTTTCTGACAGGCAGCGTTTACAGACTAAAAGTCAGTGTTTTATTCTGGTTTTGGAGCTGAACCCTGGGCAAAGGTAACAGCCTCCATGAGTGACTGGGCTAGCAGTCCTTCAAAAGTGAACGTGGTAAAAACGGTACCCGTGAGTGAGGAATTGCTGCCCCCGGATGCCTTTCCTTCAGAACGACAGGGAGGAAAGCGACTGGGCAGAGAAAGCCACACTCAGTCCAGGGGACTTTGAACGGGGTCCGGTGGGAGGGCCAGAAGGAACCATTCCATGAAGACTCAGGAAGGATGTGAGCAAACCCACGCCGTGAGAAGAAAGGCTCCTAAGGTGGGGACTAAGCAAGGTGGGCCTGAGCTCTTTCTGGGAAGGCAACCAGGAGGGAGGGCAGGATGGAAAAGAAACAAATAAGAAGAAGAAAGGAGGACAAGTCATCAGGGAGGAGCTCAGGGCCCAGAATACTAGAGAGGGTGTCAGTAAGGCTACAGGTCAGCATAAACTGAGGTGGGCCAAGGGTGCTAAGGAAAACCAGAGGGCTTCTGCAGATACATTCAAAATTTAGACACGAGAAACCGTTTACCATAAAGATGGCAAAAGGTTAGCAGATCATAAGGAAAAGAGGGATGAGACGGGATCTGGATCCCTTCCAGTCGGGTTCCCCAAAGACCACGTGGGTCCTTCTGTGGGTGTGCGTTTCAGTGGCTCTCTCAGCTGCTCTCGGTAGAGTCAGGAAGGTGACCTTGATGGAGATCTGCAGGAACCGTTCCCTAGGCAAAAGGGGCGGACGCATTTTTAAGTCCACAGCAAGAAGATAACATTCAGAAGCGGCTCAGGCAGATCCCTGAGCTCCCTAATTCAGATGGGTATATGAAGGCAAGAAGGTCCAGCTCAACCAGATTCTATTGTTAGAGCCACTCTCAGTAAACGTCAAAGTAGATTTAGCCTTCTGGTGGAGTTGACTTCTGGGTCTGATCTACCTCGTGTGGCAGACACACTCGGTCCCGAAGACAGCGACTCCTGCCTTTGTTCCTCTCTCAGCTCAGATGCTGCAATTCTGCCAACGGAGGTCTGCCCTTGCAGGCGGAAGCTGCAGCTGCCTGCTTGATGACCTGTCAACTGCCTGTTTTGCAGGCTTGCCTGGGCCCCTGGTGGCTTCGGGCTCCAGTTCAAGTTCCTGAGGTTACCTCCAATGCTCTTGATGATTTGGGCCCTTGTTACCTTTGGGACCATCTTCTCCTAGTAGGGTCTACCTGCCCTACACGGGCTACCTGGGAGAGATGCCCCAGGCACCATCTGGAGAGTTTGGGGGAACGGGGCTGGGAGAACGGGGTTCCCCGTGGAGCCTCTCTCTCTCTGGAGGAGCCTGAGGGCCGATGTGTCGCTTAGAAAAACAGTGAAGCAATCCTCTTTTAGAGGGAATTCAGGCAGCAAGATCTTGCTAATGCAAGCAGTAGTTTTTATTAACAGTACATAGAATTCTGGGAGGTGAGGTCCGCACCTCTTAAAGCTGCTAAGCTGAGAAACACTGTCCTAGAAGATAAAGAAACTTCAGAATGATTTTCAAAGGTTAGCAAAATGGGTTGAAAAAGAACAGAATGAAATTTAAGAGGCAGGTGCAAAGTTCTTCACTTAGGAAACGAAAATCAAGTGGGGACACCTGGCTTGCAAGGTACTGATGAAAAGGATCTGGAAACGCCGTTGATCAGCAGTGTAACATGGGTGCAGAAAAAGACAGCTTCAGTGTCAGATTACAGCACAAGTAGTTTCTTTACTCTGGGTTGGTTGGACACCCACACTTGGTTGAGAATTACGTTTGCTTCTGGGCAGTGCACTTAAGGAAGGATCAAATAAACTGCAGAAGAGATGGGCAATGGGGATGACTGGAAATGGTGAGCAATTGGAAATGCTTCACCTTGGAGAGAAGAAGGGGGAGTTGTAAGAGTGTCCTTCAAGGGCCCGAAAGAAGAACCTGAAGGAGGTCAAAACCAGCCTTGGAATAATGGATCTGAGTGACGGCAGATTCAACCCCATGTTTGAAAGCCTCCCTAACAGAGCAGCTGGACAGTGCAGCCTACGGCCCACAGACGCACTGGGCTCTTCTACCCAATCTCCAGTGGCGCATCCTTCACAACATTCAGATGGGGCAGGAGGTCGAAATGCAGTTCCCAAGCCAAATCCACTTGCCCTTCCCTGCCCTCTGTTGCCTGTATTTCTGGTTTCTGACTGGATCAAGGAAAAAATAAATGCCTGTTTTTTGTGGAAATCTTAGACAGCCCAAATCTCTGGCCACAGGCAGGGTCACGCTTGTGGCACATGGGATATGAGGAGGCGTAGACTGTCCTATGGAGGGGTCTCCTGGGGTCGTGGCTGACTCCCCACTTGTGCTGAGGGAGTGGCATCTGCATATGTTCTGACAGATCCCCGGGCTTCATCCGGGGTATGGGGGCAGCAGTAAGTCTTTGGCCCCAACCACAGGACAGTCCCCTCAAAATAACCTGTATTTCTACTGTATCCAGTTAAAACCATGGTTTCTGCATAAAAGTACATTTAGCAAACCTTACCCGAGAGAATCTCCTCTAGAAAATTGTGCACAACTTTATTTCACTGAATATCTTATTTTGGTGCAGATCATGATCACGCTGGATATTCCTGTCTGTGGGGGCTCCTCAAAGTCTGCCTGCCCCCTCGTGAATTAAATTGATGCGATCAGTGGATGGTTTTGAGAGATGGCTGGAACCGGGTTTAGCATTCTCAGGAGGAGGTTCGGGCTTTGCTCCCTACTTTGACGGAGCCCAGGCACACAGTCACGCCCCCCACCACCCAGGGATCTCAGCCCTCCATTGGAGACTCCTGCTGTACCACAAAACCCGGAGCACGTAGAAAGTTAAAGGGAATGGCCGCTCTGTGTGCCTACCGCACTTCATTCTGGCCGCAGCCAACAACTCGAACCAGTGAGAAGAGCTTTAGGAAGACCAGAAGGCGGAGTTGGCCTTCTGGGGGGTGGGGGGCAGCGTGAAGGGCAAGGTGCTGTGGCCCCGAATGGCCTCGGTTGCTGTCCTCTCCCACATGAACTGCAGCCAAGAGAAGAAAGAAGGTTTCCCTGGGATCTGGAGGGTGGGAGTACGGGGCTGGGGGGGGGGCAGGGGCTGAAAGCTTCTTCCAGGGAACACAGCAATTCTGGCCAGGGTCAACGGATGCTGGGGCGGAGGTGGTCCGGCTAGGGGCACATCAAGGAACCAACTTAGTGAGCACAGGTAGGATGGCACCGGGTAACCCATTCACTTCTCTCAAGCAGCTCGGAGGAACCTGGTTGCGAAATGACGCAGAACCATTTGCCACCAGAATGATCGTTACACACCAGCTGATGTAGTCCAAAAGTAATTACCACTCTGTCTCATTTTTCTCTATGAAAAACTGCCACCAAAAATAAAACATTAGTCCTCCTGGACAGCACAAACTTTTTTTTTTTTTGCTGAAATGTGTTCAAATTCGTCCTGTATCCAGCGAGAACACTTTCTGTAGTGCTCTAAGATTTCCAAAGATTACTTCACAATTTCCCCAAAGTCCAGGTCTAGATGCCAGAGGCACTGTTTCCGGGGCAGGCAAGGCTTATCCTCCCTCCTTGAGAGCAGCACGAATACGAAGAGAGCAGGTTGGATTGCTGGGCCACGACGAGGCCACCGTTTGGGACTCTTCTGCCAACCTCCGCGGGCTGGCTAGCCCCTCGGGCAAGGGCCAGGCTTTGGGTGGGCGTGGGGGGCTGCCGGGGGGAGGCCCAAGGTTTTCTTCACCCCAACCTCAGCGCGTCTCAAACGGCCAGACCTGCGTTCACGTGACAAAATCCACCGGAAATTTGACACACGAAAGAACATCTGACCTCATAAGAAACAGCCCAATTCCTTGGAACACAGAAAGCTCACCTTGGGATAAAGGGACAGAACCAGAAGGAGCCAAACGATTTCATCGCGAGGTCTACTGATACGCCTGACTTCCTAAGACGCGTATTGCACGTTCCTTGGTTTTCTTCAGCGAATGTTTTGGTCGGTAAAGTTGCACGTGGAAGTAGCTACGGATTCACAGTCTTACGCGGCTAAACAGACCCCAGGATGCCTCGGTGCTCCTGGGAGAACTGCTGAGAGCTTCCGCAGTCAGGGCAGGCGGAAATCGACCAACCAACCAACCAAATAAATGGCCACGGTTACTGAAAACCCACTTGCGCCGGTGGGCAGAAGAGGCCAAAAGGCGACGGAGCCTGGGCCACACCGCCGCCCAGAAGCCCACAACTGACCTGGAGAAAGCGCCGCGCGGCTGGGCCGCTGAGCCCCTGGATGGGACACCACCGGGAAATCCCAAGCCACCTCTGCCTGCTGCCAAGAAGCGTGCCCTGCCGGGCAGCGGGCAGGGCAGCATCAGCGGCGGCGGCAGGGCGGCGGCAGGGCGGCAGCGGCGCGGCTCCTCCTGCCGAAGAGAATGTGCCTGAAGGCACGGCGGAAGTCGTGGTTGAAGGCGGTGTAGAGGACCGGGTTGAGGCCGCTGTTGCAGTAGCCAACCCAGAAGAAGAGCTTGAAGAGCGTCTCCGGCGCGCGGCAGGCCTCGCGGCACAGGCCGTACAGGCTGTAGCTGAAGAAGAAGGGCGACCAGCATAGCACGAAGGCGCCCACCACCACGGCCAGCACCAGCGTCAGCCGCCTGTCCCGCGCCGCCGCCGGAGCCGCCGCCACCGCCGGGGGCTGCCGCCGGCTCTGCCAGCGCCGTCCGCCCGCCGGGCTGCCCCACTGCGGCTCGGCGCCCTCGGGCCGCGGGCGCTTCTCGGAGCGCGTGCGGCTGCGGGCCTTGGCCAGGCGGTAGATGCGCGCGTAGACCAGCAGCATGACCAGGCAGGGGGCAAAGAAGGAGCCCGTGCACGAGGCCAGGATGTACCAGCGCTCGTCGTGCAGCTGGCAGCGCCAGGGCGCGCCCGCCGCCTCCACCGCCGCTGAACCGGAGAGCAGCGGCGGCGAGGAGATGAGCGCCGAGAGCAGCCAGAGGCCCAGGATGGCGCCCTTGACGCGCCGCGCCGTGCGCTGCCGCTGGTACTCGAGCGCCCGCGCCACCGACCAGTAGCGGTCCAGGCTGATGGCGCAGAGGTGCGCGATGGAGGCGGTGCAGAGGAGCACGTCCAGCGCCAGGTAGGCGTTGCACCAGGCCGGCCCGAAGGACCAGCCGCCGCGCAGCTCGTTGGCCAGCGAGAAGGGCATCACCAGCGCGGCCACCAGGATGTCGGCGCTGGCCAGCGACACCAGGAAAAGGTTCTGCGGCGCCCGCAGCGCGCCGCTCGTCAGCACTGCCACCACCACCAGCACGTTGCCCGCCAAGGTGAAGAGGATCAGCAGCCCCACCAGTGCCGCCAGCCCGGCCCCCGCCGCTGGGGAGTAGGTGGACGCCGGCCGGCCGGCGGGCGCGGCCGTGGCGTGCGGGGGCGCGGCGCTGGAGTTCCGGAGCAGCTCCAGGGCGCCCAAGGGAGGCTCCGCCATCGCGGTGAGGTGGCGCGGCCCCACCTGGGGGCCCGCCAAGGCATCGGCGCGCCGGGCTTCAGGCGCAGCGCGCGCGGGCGGCCCTCCGCCTCCCGCCCGGTGGGCTGCGGCGGTGGACGAGGACGAGGGCGAGCCCCCGGAGCCTTTCCTCCGAGGGCTCCGGCCGGCGGCCAGCCTGCCCGCCCGCCCGCCTGTCCTGCCTTGAGCATGCCCAGTAGCTGCGCCTGGGGCGCGCCCGCCCGCCCGGCTATGGGCGGGGGGCGTCTGGGCCGAGGCCGTCTGGGGGAGCGCATAGAGCCGCCGCGCAGGAAGCCGCGGGGCCGCAGAGCCGCCCGGCGAAGGCAGCCGCCCGTCGCTACCGCGGCTCCGGGGCCAGGCAGGCCACGGAGGGTCTCGGGGGAGGCGGCAGCCTTCCAGCGGAAGAGCGGCCCGCAGGGGGCGAGGAGCGTGGCGGGCAGAGGCTGCTCGCCCATTTGCCGAGCGGCGGGGGGGCGACGGGGAATTAAGCGTCATTCACGCTTGAAGCGGGGGCAGCTGGAGGCAACCAGAGGGCCAGCGACGTTGGCGAAGGGCCCCTTTGCCGCTGCGCCAAGTCCTGGGGAGGCGTCCCCCAAATCGGGGCCTGCCCGCCGCCCCCGCCGCTGTCAGGATTTTCTTTCTCATGGGAAAGGATTCATCCTGTTATCTTTACAACAATAACAAATAATATTTTGGCTACAGAGATCATATGAGAAACACCTGTTATTGTGTGTTGTGTATTGTGCTATTTACTGCCACCTATTGGCGTGTGTTTGCTAGTTACCCAGTGGGGGTGGCATGGAGCTATAATATGAGAGGAAAATGTTCAGCCTCTCAGTGTGTGTGTGTGTGTGTGTGTGTGTGTGTGTGTATAGCTTTAGCTCAGTACAGCACCATGTAATCATTTTTATGGACTATGTAGTTGTAACAAATTACCAAGTAGTGTACCTCTTCTCTGAGAGTTTGTAGCTAGAGATTTTGTTAAGCTTGTGTTGCTAATAAGTCTTGGATGCTACATTACATGAGAAGATGTGTTTTTCTTTATATTTTATATGATATTTGCATTTTATGGAATTTTGCATTTTTATCAATAAACACCAGTTAGTATATATTTTCTGACTGGATTTCTTTGGGAAACAAGAAATGGACATTGCATTGTGAACAGCTGCAATGCTGATGTGTATCTTTCCTGGGTAACTTTTCCTGGAGTTTTTGCTGCGCTCTGCACAAACAGGAGTGTTTGTGATTTGCACTCTGCTTGACAGCCGCCCCTCTTGGTGGCCCCAGCCGGTGGCCGAGGCGCCTGGCAGGCCTGCGGGGCAGCCTTCCTGCGACGGAGAGCAAAGGGGGCCCCTCGCTTTGCCCGCCACTCGCCCTCCGGCGGTCGCCGTTTCGCTTTGCCCGCCACTTGGCGGCCGGGAGAGGCAGCCCTCGCAGCTGTCCTGGACCCCGCGCGCAGCACTATGAGACCCCGGCCGACCTCAGCAGGAGCTGCCGTGATACGTGGGGGAAAAGGGCCTGGGGAGGCCACGGAGTGCTTGAGCGCCGCCACCTCGGGGTCTGAGGCCTACCCTGGGCTTTTCAGTGGGGAAGGCCAGGCCTTGGCCCTGGCCTCCCTGGCTATGGCATCCTTTCAGGGCTGCCCTCCCTCCCTCCATCCCTCTTCCCCAGGAGGGGCACTGGGGCTCCTTCAGTCTTCCCCGTAGAGGACCCACGTCATCCTTTTTGAGTTTCCTGCTCCAGTTTCTCAGAACCCTCCTCCAGTTGAAAATGGTGCTTGTCTCTTCTGTAGCTGTAGCACGAAGCTGGCTTGCATTCAGACTGCAGCCCCCTACGATGCCCAGATCTCTTTCCCAGGCCCTACTGCTGCACCATCAGCTCGGATGTGCTCACCTGAATGCCGTGGGGCACTTTTTCATACATCTGAGAGAGTGACACGAACCGAATGAGTCCAACAGAAGGGAATGGAACTAAGCATCTCCTGAAATAAAAATCCGTCTCACGTTCACAGGTCACTTGTCATCCGACCCGCTGCTCATTAAAGTTTCCACTCCTGTTACTTGAGACACCCCCCCCAGCACAGCTGGGGCACGTCAAGAGGGGAAAACTCTGCTTCCCCCTTCCCCAAAATAACAGGTCCTTCTCTCCGGTCTCACTCGCAGCCGCGCCCGCCTGAGGAGAAGCCTCCTGCTCGGGCGCTGCTCTGGGTAACCCGCGACGACCCTGGGCGGGTGGCGCTAGATGCCTCTGTGGCCTTTTTCAGGACGGGCGGGAACAGCAGACTTCCCAAGGCCCAGAAACCTGTTGCGACCCATCCAGGGGTGCTGGGAATGAATTGCGGATGAAACGGATCTCGATGAAAAAAGGCGTTTTATGCAGCGGTGCGGCCTTGTGTGTTGGCCTGTCCTGCTGAAGGCCTGGTGGGAACTGCCACGTCGGCGGGCGCAGCACGCAGCTGACTGGTGGCGGAGGAGGCTTTTCTCAGAGTGGGTCCACGAGACTCGGCCCCTCCCGGGACGGGGGGCAGGAAAAACTTTGGCCTGAAAATCAAACTTTCTTTGGGGGCCTCCGCGTCTTCTGAGGGCATCTCCTTGACTGGCTCGCTAGGCTGAAGAAAGGCTGCAGTGTGAAACCATTTTTGAAATCCCCAGGAGGCATTTTACACTGACTTCTTTGTTCTAATGATGTTTTTAAGAAGTTTGTAATATACTGGCCTTGTCAGCAAAATGGGTGAGGGACAGCGAATGCAATGCTGGCGCTGCCTTCCTGCTACAACCAAGATTTCCTCATTTTCTTTTCCAAATAATAGGGTAGAAGTCGCAGATGAAAGCACGCATCACGGAACACGGAATATTAATTATTTTATACATTTTTATTTCAGCATTTGAAGAACACTTTGGAAATAAAATTCAAGCCTGTATTTTAAGAAGAGCCTAATTCTCTACAAATTGGTTTTTGCAGTATTTGGTAAAAACGTGACTTTCTCAAATGGTGGACCAGAGTCAAAGCTACGTACGTCGTGAGGTAAAATAAGGAAGTGGAGCGCTGACAAGTCCTGTTTCCGTAGGGCAGAACGTGGAGCAAGCTGTCCTCTGCTGACAGGCCCAGAGGAAACCAGACCTTGCTTTGTGGAAATGAGGCTGTGTACAAAAAGCTGGAAAACATAGCAGGACCTCTGCTCTGATGAAAGGTGAGATGACCACGCATGCTATTTTATAAAAACCCAGCCAAAGCAACTAAATGAACTAAAAGAGAGGATTCCAGCTATCGATCTGCACAATTTTCAGTGTAAATTCCACATTTTAACAGGTTTCTGCAAAGCATGATTCACTGATCGGGTGGCAAGGGGCAGCTTCTGCTCTCCAGCTGTACCTAAAGTGGTTTTCTCGATCACCCAGACGAGCTGCAGACATGAGGCACTGCCAAACATCTGGTGGAAGACGAAGGCGGCCTTTGGTCACCAGACCGAGTCCCGCCTCCGTTTTGAGTGCTTCTCTTGCCAGGACCGGTCTGCTAAGCGGGCCCACCATGGCAGAGATCCCCTTGCGCTGGGATTGGCCACCCAGCTGCTCCAGGAACACACACGAGCAGCTGCTGCACAATGACCTCTGCCCAGACTGGGTGCTCCCAGCTGCATGAATGCTACTCTTTCCCTTTCTTTGCCCCCCCCTTCCCGGGTGCCTGTAGCACTGTCAAACATTGCCAGAGTGGCGTTCTAGGAAACACCAAAACTTCTCTGGGAAGGCCTCTGGATTGCCAGGAGCAAGTGGAGTGTTCCAAATAAAAGAAGGAAGGACAACAATGGCAAGGGGTGAGATCTCCTGGTGGTCTCCTGTCCAAGAACCTACTGGCTTAGCTTCTAAGCATGTGCTCAGACAACAAGAGGACAACAAATTCCTCACCCCCTAAATTGCAGATTTAAAATAAGAAACGTACAGGGGTGTCCACAGGGTATGATGTGATCAAAGCTCCACCTGCTTTTTAATGCATGTCGAAAAGGAGTGGAACGTCAATGGCACTACCACGGTCACCATCTTGACTGTTCCGTTCTTACCCTGCAGGCACCCCTTAACAAATACATTGGAAAAAGAAGACTGATTATCGCCCTGCTAGAGGAATGGATCTCAACTGATCCAAACGTTTCAAGCATGCCCCCACAGTGCTTGAGACATGATGCGGCTAGTTTTGCTGCAACCAAATACTGAACAGAAATGAACTGTGGGAATCCTAGGCTATAGGTCCACCAGAGTTGGGGGAAGTGCAGGAGGGAACATGTCTAAAGCTCCGGGCAACAGCTTGGGGCTTATCTGCACTCAGCATTTGAGCTTCTCCTGCCCTGTCCTCCTGCAGCTTTAAGGAAATTCTATCTGGGTTGAGATCCTTCGGCAACCAGTTGCAAAGGAGTCAGTCTGGATTACAGGTGACCACCTCCGTCCACTGGACAATTCCCAGCTGCTCGAATACCTTCTGTAGCTACCTCTGGCAGAACTGCTGAGCAGCCCCCATAACCTCTGGGCTACCTGTAGCTGGGACAAAACCCTTCTACCTCACCCAACTGGAAAGAAGGTAAAGCAGTAAACCGTTGGACTTATTTTTTTTAAAGGAGTTCAATGTGAGAAACTAGCTACTCAGGAAAAGAAAAAATCTAATTAAAAGAAAAATACAACAGTATCTCAAACCAGCAACCACCATGCTAAGCAAAGGTCTTAACCACTGTGGTGCTTCAGCAGAACTGGCAAACGGAAGCCATCAGACGGGCTCAGCTGAAGGATCCTTCCCCTGCAAAGTGGCCCGTGAACCGCAAGAGGCTGAAGGACTCCACCCCAGGCAGACGGGAGCGCGTGAGGTGACGCCATAGGGGAAAGTGCACTCTGGGATCAGAGCAGAAAAAGACTTTGATGGGGGGGCACACCATCTGCCTGTTCTAGCGATGGGGCAACTGCCCGGGAGAGCAGAGAATCCCTAAGACAGAAACGTCTCTTCCCTGCCTTCTTGGCATTTACAGTGATGCGTTCCTGATATTAGATCAATTAAGGTATTTATTAGTTAAAATAGTTATAACTCCAACTGTAATTATGCATACTAGGGAAATCATTAAGGATAGCTAACATACTTTAATGTTTCATAAAACAGATAAATAATAAATAATAAAGATCAGTTACTCTGGGTGGAATGCAAGGATGTCTTCCTGCATACAGAGCAGCTTTTGATCCAGAGAGAAACAAACAAAAGGCGAGAAGGAGTTCTGGCTGATCCCCCCAAAGGCTTCCAGAACTGTGTGGAAGGAAGATGCCACAAGGCACTCCCAGGGGAAAGCAGAATCCACAAAAACCATCCACTTCCCACAAGAAACACTGTCTTCTGGAACAACAGGTGGAATGACCCAGTGGATTCCAGCCACAAAACCCAAGTAATTAATAAACAAAAGAATGCAGGCTAGCAAAACCAAGTGTGTTTGTTTAACGCTATTCACTCTTCATCTAACAGCCCGGTCATAAACAAGCAGACGTGTCCTTTGGCTTTTTGAAAAATAACCGAAATCCATTTTGACTCTTAACAATGGTAATTTGATCAATACGTACACTGTACAGACCAATATTTCTTGAATATTTTGTTCTATTTACTTTTCTTTTACTCAAAGTTCTTGAAATGCCTCAATCTAATAGTCATTTGTATCTAATACCTCATTGGGCAAGATATTACAAAATGACAAGACCACATGTTTACAATGAGTGCCTTTGCAGAGGGACAGACACACAAATGCACACGTCATACCGCCAGTTTTCCAGCTGGAAATGAATAAATTGGAATGAATCTGGTACTAATCTGAACGTGGGGGCAACATTTAATAGAAGGAACCCAAGTACCGGGCTGGCGGTGGTTAACCTGCATCTCCCTAGGAAGAACCAGGCTGGCCATCTTTCTTCTGCTGCTCAAGTTCTTGCAGACGTTCTTCTCGAAATTGGGCGTGCTGCGTCCCCACCTTATGGGCCGTCTCTGTTGCGGTAATATCGATCTGTGCGTATTTCGCGGATTCGCCCCCTGCATGTAAAAGCATGACATGGGCCGTACAGTATTGCCCTGGCACGGGCCAGCACGCAGCTGCACAGTGGGGATCCTGCTTTGTGTTAGGACTGAAAACGAAGGTAGGGCCTTCTTCGTTCTGGGCGATGGAGCGCCGTCTCTGGGGCCTTCAGAGAGCAAACGGTTTGGCTCCTTCGGGGCAGCCTCCCGCCCCCCCTCCTCCAGGAGTGCACCTGTAAGGTTCCCTGGAATGGCCGTTCAGGTTGCACAGGGCCTCCCCGTGGGGAGGAGGACAGAGAGGAGCCCATGTTCTCAAGTGCAGAAAGGAAGGAAGATGACTTTGATGGAGATAGGCGAAATCCGTTACCCAACAGGAGGGGAAAAACATACCTTAAGTTCAAAACAAGCAGAAAATATGCACAAGAGACTCAGGCAGACACCTCCTAATTCACGTGGGTATCAGAAGGGGAGGAGGTACAGCACATTCAGACCTGCAAGACTGCTGTCAGCCCCAGCAGGCAGGCCAGGCCGAGAATCTGCTCCGCTGGAAGGCTGCGGCTGCTCCGAGAGCGGCTCTGGGGGCAGAACCTCATGAGTCGGATTGCGCCGGGCCTCCTCCCCCTTCTGACACCCCAGTGAGTCAGGGGGGTGTCTGGGCCTTTTCTGCTTGCTTCGGACTTAAGATACGCTCTTCCCCTCCTCGCCTGGTAACAGATCTCGCCTATCATCTTCCAAGTCATCTTCCTTCCCCTCTACATAAAAGCCCCTTTAGCCTCTTGATGACCAGTCCTACATCGCTAGGAAGAGCCGGGGCAATTCCATTTGTTGGCAGCCATTGGCACTCTTCCCCTTCTACACTCAGAGCTTTTCAGGTTCTGAATCGTAGCACTGGCTTTAGTAGAAGTTACTTTTTAGTACGTTACATATCTTTTTATGTACTGTATACAGTATTGCATTCCTGTTAAGTTACGTCATTACAACCTGGAGTCACAATAACAAACATATTACTCAAACTAAACATGTCTATAAACTGTGGTTCCCTAAAAGGACACCGTATAGCTATGCTTTGTTTTCCCTGGGAAAGTCTCCCATTTTTCTCATGTTGTTTTCAAGCGGCACGGAAGTACTTCACTCCCCGATTCTATCTGTCACAGCTTTATTTGATAGACCCGCATTCAACTGCTAGTTATTCAGATAATGCGTAATATTCAGCAACATATAACTTTCTGCAGAAGCATAAACCTGCTCCTTTACGATCCATTTGCTCCCTTTTTCTCTCTCAAGCTGTCCTCCACAGGGTTGTGTTTTTTAAAAATTTCTGTTAAGAAGAAGCAAGCCCTAACCCTAATCCAGTATCTGAGCTTTGGTGGCCTATTTCACTTCTCAACTGAGGGGCCTTTCAGAAGGGACAAGTCCCTAAGGTTTTATCTCCAAACAGAGGAGGGACAGGGAATTTCCTGGGCCTGGCCAACATTGCAACCTGGCTATCCTGAGCGAAGAAAGAGTCTGCAATTGCAGAACACGCCTGAGGGTATTTCTAAATTCCTGTCCCATTATGTATATGATGTCAGATTAACATAGCATTACAGCAGAATGAAGTTGCTGGCTGAGACCTTTTGTCAGAACAGAGGACTGCGAGCTGTTCAACTGGCGGAGCTCAACCCACAAAAAAGAGAAACGTGTCCAACAAGAACGATGCAGATTCGCATCCGGTCTTTACAGACAGACAATGCCCCACTGGCGATGTTCCAGACACTACCACTTGGCGGCAAAGTCCCTTTTTCTGCTTCCTCGTTTTAAGCCAGGCTAGAAAAGGAACAGGCCTTCAGAGCCGTGGAGAACTTTCCCAAGTCTAGTAGGGAAACAGAGCAACCCTCCTAAAGGAGAAATGTGGCGCCAACGCTTTTGGGGCTCAGCAAGGGGCCCCACAAACCTCAGGCTCACAGGAAGAGGCAGTTATTCCATGGCAGGAAGAAAAAACAGTGGGCTTTATCAGGGCAACGGAGGCCACGTGTGTCCTGCCGGTCCCTTTAAGGCTGGGCCAGGCCTGGCAAAGGGAAGTGTCAGCGCGTTGGGAAGCTGCCCAATCCTGAGATACAGAGTTTTCTTCTTCTTTTTCAACCAACTGCAGATCCATAAGAGAACTGGTTTTTCAGCACATGGCCTATCAAGTCTTTTCAGGAGACTTTTTTGAGTAATTTTGTTAACAGCTTTTTAAAGTTCAATATCCAGAACTCTAAAAATTGGTAAGACAGAACTTCCTTTTGTGGAAGCCAGACTGATTCTCTGTCTTCAAGCCTCTGTTTAGTTTTAATCTTGGTTAGGGAGCGCCTATGTTAACGTCTAAGTCAACTAAATGATAGTTCATTAGCATCACTTGATCTTTAGCCTAACTCTTTAGGTTTGCAGTGATTCTTATTTCCATATTATCATCTGAAAATTCATCAATATATTCTCTACTTTGTTCCATCCATATCTGAAAATATCAACCTCTCTGAATACACCTGTCTCTGGGTTTCACAAGCAACCGATAATGACTACTCCATGGAGTAATCAGCCTTACATCCATTTTTACAGGTGGGCTGTCAATTAGGGGAAATTAGAAAGTGTCTAACAATGATTAAGAACAGTTCTGCCACAGATCCTCTAGGCATGAACTTCAGTATTTAGCCCACTAATCCTATATGGCTGTATTCAATAAGTCATTGTAGGTTTTCTGTTGAATTTAAAAAAGGGATTCAAGTATGTATTAAGAGTTCCCTATTATAAAGTGTGTGAACTGGGGCTAGGAGAACCTAGTGCTCCCTCCCTCCTGTGCTGGTAGAACTTGGAGGGGAAGACCTCCAGACCGCAGGCCGAACCAAACGTTCTGACTGCCCCTCACTGCTTTCTTAATGAAATAGCTGCGGCTACTTTTGACTCTAGCCAGGTTCAGAGGCGGGAGAGAGAGAAGCTTTATATTCCCAAGGCTTATTGTGATTCTTAGTGCAGCTCAGAATATAATGGAAAATTTGTTCAAAACCAGCAGCTGCCTGTTTGGTCCTTTTCAAAGATTCTTACCTCGAATGCTCGTACTGGGCTCCTGAAGCTCCACCTCCATGTAATGAAGTTGTTTCTTCGCTGTGGGGCTTGTAGGGATATTAACATACGTTGGCATTTCACTCTGCGACTGCTCAGAAACAGGTAGATCTGTGGAAATAAAGAGAGGTGATGGTCTGCGGGAGTGACCTTGGGGACAGGAGGAAGTGCTGCAGACTAGACAACGGTCAGATAAGCGGCAGCGGAGCCTGCAGAAGGAACGGGGGCCTGGCAAGCGTCTCGGAAGGGATCCTCCCTGGCCACTTGGACTGTAAAGGCGAGGTGGGGTGGGGGGGAGATGTGCTTTCAGACTCGCAAGATTCTGTTAATGTAACCTTACGATAAAGATAGAGCTATACTCCTGGATGTGCTGCTTGTTCGGATTACCTCTCAAGACTGACAACAGACTTTGAATGGCAATCACTTAACTGGATATGCCTGGAGGGGTGGGTGAACAACTGGAATGGGAAACTTTCTCGAGGCAAGGATGACGCGGGAAATTCAGATCCACGCCTCATGCACGTGTGTCGCTCCTGCCTGTTTCAACAGACTGCGGGACGAATTTCTGTGACATTACGGTATCGGCCTGAGAGCACCACGGGAGACCCGCTGTTCTCAAACCGCCATGAGCCCCCTGCACCCTTCTGAGTGGGAATCGAGGACTAACGTGAAGAGGACAGAAAAATGTAAACATTCAAAAAGCATCGATGGAGCAAGTCTGTGGTGATTTCCTCCACTGGCGGTAACAGTATTTTCCACCAAATCATTGCAGGGGGTAGAAGTCAGTGAGATCCCTGCCCGCTTCTTTGCACCCCCTCGTGCCACACAGGGAGGCGCCTTCCAAGCACCAGGCTGCTCTGGCTTGAGACAACAGCGCAGGCACCTCGCCCACCAGACAGGCTTTCCCAACAAGGAAGAGCTGCTCCGCCTCTGCAGAAGGAACGCCCAGGCCCCAAAGAGAAAGCCCGGGAAGGCCGTGGATAAAAACAAGGGGAGACACTCAGGGCTGCATCAGCCTAATCATTATCACCTTGTGGATGACGCTGATTACATCACTTTTTCAGCTAGGGTGAAAAAGGGGTGTGAAAAAGGGCAGTGGCTCTGCCAGGCCCACAACGTTTTGGAATAAACTTCTTTGGTGGGCTTCACAAGGTCAAATGTGGCCCTTGTGCAAAAACAGGACACGGCATGCTTTGAACTATCTATCTGCATACTACTAAAACTCTCACTGTGTTTATCTGTTTGTCTGTTTGTACCTTCAAGTTAGCCTAAATGGTGCATTATACCTCAATAATTTTTGAATCAAGGTACCTAAAATCCACTAACTTAAAGAATGCTTAAAAAATCTGGGACCCGTTACTCCTGTGGAACTGAAATTTCCATGATGTTCAGACCAGTTTTATTCACAAAGTTGTGGCTGTTGCAGCATCCCCGCGGTCATGTGATCATGATTTCCAATGCTCCCTGCCAGCTTCCCACAAGCAAAGACAATGGGCAAGCTGGCAGGAAGTCGGAAGTTGCTCCCGCTCCCACTGCTTTTTTGCCTGCCAGTGGTCATTCAGTTTCTTGGTTTAGGTAAGTAAATATTGACTTATAATTGAAGTTCATTTGCCACTACAATTATTTTTCTATTTAAAATATATAGTCTCAGATGATCACGGGACTGTCCAGTGTTGGGGTAAAAAAATACGGTCAGCCTAAAATTTAATGTTCATTCTGGTCACATCAGACTGCACTACCTTTCAAAGGATGACCCAACGGGTCCCAAGGTTGTCTAGTTCCTCTTAAAACTGCGTTGCTTTGAATGGAGCTCCAAGCTGTCATCAGACAAAACGGCTGTTGAAGCTTCTGCTCCCTAGTCAGATCTCTCACGCCGACTAGCGGCTTCCTCTCTGAGCTAGTCTGTGCACATAACAATTGGCCAATTTGTTTTAAGTGGAATTAATCATCGGGTTGTAGGTAACTGTAATAAAGTTACTTACCATTCAAAATGGTAGTAAAAAAACCAACGCAGAATAAAACTCAATAGAAAAAACAGGTTACATATAAAAAGAACACATTGTAAAATTAACTGCACTTTTCAGTTGTCTGCGTGTTTTATGACATAGCAGAATTTAGTTACACTTAGAGTAACAGTCACAAGGGGTAATCACTCTGACCGTGTGCCAGCCTAAAGAGAGCACTGTAATAAAATGTGTCTAGCAGTTCCGACGCCCCTTCGTGGCTTGGGCCAACCTTAGCCCACGTGCAACCCCTTCTGGGCTGCAGCAGGCAGAGCCCCAAACTGAGCCGAGGAGGGTCCCTCCTGTACTTAGGGATTGGATTCGGCCCAGATATCAAGCAAGTCTAAAGAGGGTGAACGAACTGGTCCGGAGGAGGTCCGTGGGAAGAGAGGCCAGATCTAACGGGAGAGCAACATCTTGAATCGGCTGCCCGTTCATACCCGGATGTGCTAAGTTGGGTTAGCGAAAATCCAAGGAGCTCCCATGTTTTACCTATTATTTTGGCCCAGGATGTCCCCAAATGGTCAGTGAGGATCCGGGATGTCAGCCCTACAGGGGGAAAGTACATTTTGGCCCAACCGAGCACCAGTCTCAATTCTACTCATGCCGGCCTCACTGCGAAGAACTGACTTTGAGACACATCGGGGGATGTGAAATACAGTGGGGCAAAAAAGTATTTAGTCAGCCACCAACTGTGCAAGTTCTCCCACTTAAAAAGATGAGAGAGGCCTGTAATTTTCATCATAGGTATACCTCAACTATGAGAGACAAAATGGGGGGAAAAATCCAGAAATGATCCAGTCTGATTTTTAAAGAATTTATTTGCAAATCATGGTGGAAAATAAGTATTTGGTCACCTACAAACAAGCAAGATGTCTGGCTCTCACAGACCTGTAACTACTTCTTTAAGAGGCTCCTCTGTCCTCCACTCGTTATCTGTAGTAATGGCACCTGTTTGACCTTGTTATCAGTATAAAAGACACCTGTCCACAACCTCAAACAGTCACACTCCAAACTCCACTATGGCCAAGGCCAAAGAGCTGTCGAAGGACACCAGAAACAAAATTGTAGACCTGCACCAGGCTGGGAAGACTGAATCTGCAATAGGCAAGCAGCTTGGTGTGAAGAAATCAACTGTGGGAGCAATAATTAGAAAATGGAAGACATACAAGACCACTGATAACCTCCCTTGATCTGAGGCTCCATGCAAGATCTCACTCCGTGGGGTCAAAATGATCACAAGAACGGTGAGCAAAAATCCCAGAATCACACGGGGGGACCTAGTGAATGACCTGCAGAGAGCTGGGACCAAAGTAACAAAGGCTACCATCAGTAACACACTATGCTGCCAGGGACTCAAATCCTGCAGTGCCAGACGTGTCCCCCTGCTTAAGCCAGTACATGTCCGGGCCCGTCTGAAGTTTGCTAGAGAGCATTTGGATGATCCAGAAGAGGATTGGGAGCATGTCATATGGTCAGATGAAACCAAGGTAGAATGTTTTGGTCTAAACTCAACTCGTCGTGTTTGGAGGAGAGAGAATGCTGAGATGCATCCAAAGAACACCATACCTACTGTGAAGCATGGGGGTGGAAACATCATGCTTTGGGGCTGTTTTTCTGCAAAGGGACCAGGACGACTGATCCGTGTAAAGGAAAGAATGAATGGGGCCATGTATCGTGAGATTTTGAGTGAACACCTCCTTCCATCAGCAAGGACATTGAAGATGAAACGTGGCTGGGTCTTTCAGCATGACAATGATCCCAAACACACCGCCCGGGCAACGAAGGAGTGGCTTCGTAAGAAGCATTTCAAGGTCCTGGAGTGGCCTAGCCAGTCTCCAGATCTCAATCCCATGGAAAACCTTTGGAGGGAGTTGAAAGTCCGTGTTGCCCAGCGACAGCCCCAAAACATCACTGCTCTAGAGGAGATCTGCATGGAGGAATGGGCCAAAATACCAGCAACAGTGTGTGAAAACCTTGTGAAGACTTACAGAAAACGTTTGACCTCTGTCATTGCCAACAAAGGATGTATAACAAAGTATTGAGATGAACTTTTGATATTGACCAAATACTTATTTTCCACCATGATTTGCAAATAAATTCTTTAAAAATCAGACAATGTGATTTTCTGGATTTTTCTCCCCATTTTGTCTCTCATAGTTGAGGTATACCTATGATGAAAATTACAGGCCTCTCTCATCTTTTTAAGTGGGAGAACTTGCACAATTGGTGGCTGACTAAATACTTTTTTGCCCCACTGTATGTTCCAGAGAAATTTGCTCAGAACTCCTTCTAGGGGACCCAGAGAGCTACAGGGGTCTCATGGGGGGCCAAATGAGAGCTGTGCTCTAACTCAGAGCGCCGCTGGGATGCAGAGAGCCCTTGGCCATAGACAAAAGGTTGCCGTGCTGCCGCTCCTCTTGGGGTGCTTTGGGCTACATCTTTCCTGGGTGTTCTGCATGAAAAATGATGCCTATCCATAACCCAAGGAACCTGCTCACTAGGACAATTACGTCAAGTCCAAAGGTGGCTTTTGGGGCGTTTTGCAAAGACCATCCCCTTGGTCTTCTTGTAGTTAGTTTCCAGAGCTTCAGAAACACAGGGCTTGGCCGAGGCTTGCAGGGCCCTTCTTAGACCAAGGCCAACTGGGAAAGGACCAGTGCGTCATCCGCACAGAGTGGGACTGGGGCAGGTTTGGTGCGTGATGAGAAAAGTCATTCGTCAAGTTACTCACCAACATGTACTGGATCAGGTTGAACTCCTGGATCTGTTCGCTGCATTAGCAACCCACAGCTTCCTTCAGGGCCTAAAATATACAGAGATTGATATGTATATCTTTGTTCCTATTTAATTTGTTCATTGCTTAAAATTGGAGCAGGTGATCATTTTTTTTCAGCTACCTACTTCAGCACCCAAAGACTCTAAGAATACTAATCAAGTATAAATATTACTATTATTTGAAGTTTCTGTGTATGAACAATTTACAATGCGCGTGGGCGTTTTGTCCATTAAAGGTTCTCGGTCCATGAATCATTTGCAAAAGTTTCGGACAAGTGACTTGCAGTGGATATATCTCGTGTTTCTTGGAGTTCATCCCAACTCCATGCGAGGTTATTTACTAAGACTTAATATGGCAAAACTCTACCCAGTTGAGGAATTGCACTGGTATGATTTTTTTGTGGTAATTCTGAATTTTTTATGTGCTCTTGCAGTCCCCGCCTGAGGATAAGATGGGCAACGTTAGCTCTAAAATGTCACTTGAAAACAGGACTTCAGGGAGACTCTTGTATCTCACAGGCCAAGGTCAGTTTACCATTGAGATTTCTAGCCCCACTTAATGCACCCTTCATCAGAGCTGTTCCTGCGGTCCTTGGTCAGTGCCCCACTGTCCAGGTGGGGCAACCTTGAAATCTCCGTTTTGCTTTCCTTTTCTATATTGTTGTTGTTGTAATATTTTTATCCCACCTTTTTTAGTATATAACTCAAGGCGGCGAACATACCTAATTCTCCTTCCCCTTCCTCCTCCTCTTTTTCCCCACAACAACCCTGTAAGGTGGGATGGGCTGAGAGGGAGGGACTGGCCCAGAGTCACCCAGCCGTCTATGTGCTTGATTTAACCGCAGGGCCTTATTCTTCACGCTGATCTGTCTCTCCAGACCCCTTTCTGCCCTGAAACCCACCCACCCGTGTTCTGCCTCAATCTCTCTCTCAGAAGCGCTGCTAGGAGAAAGGTGGGGTTCAGGGAGCAGGGCTCGCAGACGGTGCCCGCTCCCGCACAGCCGTCCAGCTCCTTCTGAAAGCGCCTGAGTCCGCCACTTGCCCTTCGGCCTTCGCAGCTTTCTCTCGCCGTGTCTTCAGCAGGAGCAGCTTCCCGTCCCACCCGCTCTGCCCCTCCGCCCGGGCGTTTCTACCGAGTGCAACGGGGCCCTCCCGGAGCAGCTCAGCGCAGCCTCCGGCTTCTCTCGGCCTGCCCTCCGGCCTCTGAGGGCCTCTCTGCATCTCTGCGCTGCCCTTTAAGAGGAGCAGATTCATATGAAAGCGTTTACAAGCAGGCAGTGCTGGGCGCGGGCCACCGCCGGCACTGGGACGCTGGTGCTGGCAGCCCAAGGAGCGGCTCAGCCCCGTCCTGCCGCCTCGAACCCTGCCTGACGGCAGCAGCGCCAACCGCCCCCGGGCGTCCCGGTTTACAACAATTTCCTCCTGAAACCTGCTATCTGATGATGATTATGCGACTCAGAAAGAAGCATCGCCGCTTTACGTCCACGATGTAAAAATGACTTTTCTACATTATATATTATGAACATAACATCAGCATTATTATAGAAGGTAAGAGATGTAAGATACGTATAAATGTGTATTATTAGGAGGCGCTTCAGTTTTGTCTACGAGATCTTCACATACCTCAGACGGCTGAGTTTATATACCTCTTACCATTTGGGGTTTTGGAATAAGTCGTGAGCAACCAACCACTGTGGTCTGTAAACCGCACGTCCCGCCCTGACACATTCCGCGAGCCCCCCAAGCCACGGGGCAGGCTCGTGGGGAGCGCAGCCATTTCTGGGCTCCCCGGAGTCAAAGGCCACCAGCCAACCCGCTCCAGCTGTTGGGAACGGGGCGGTGCACACGTTCAAGAAATGCGTGCCAGGGAAGACCACCTCCCAGTAATTAAATGCAAGCGTGTGAATATGCACTAATGATGACAACATTTTAATTAATTTATGAAGTGGTTTGTTAACACTTTAAACTGAAAAATTAAAACACACATGGAAATCTTAATTGCTGCTGGGGAACCGTGCTTTCTCACTTCGAGCAGTACAGAACTACATTTTCCAGAAATGCAGGGAAAAAAGCAAGAATTGGGAAAAGAAAAAAAGCCACTCCAGGGACATAAACCTTCCAATAATTGATCTTTACTGCCCACTCCTGACTAATGTTTGTAAGTATTAATTAATATGATTGAGAGATCACATCTATTGCTTATTTTCAACAAAACTGTCTCTTATGCTATTGTTTTTTCCAAGAAAATGATTTTATTCACTGATTTATTGCTATCTGAACAATTGCAGCACCAGGTGTCTGCCAAGCCGCGTGGAGGGACAACAGCTCCAGTAAAAACACTTTTGGGGCCAAGAGTGCTCAAGGGGTTCAGAATTCCCACAAAGTCCAGACGGACCGACGGATTCATTCATTCATTTCTTCCCTCCCATCATTTCGATGCCACCACAATGACACATCTCGAGGCAGCTCACAAACCAAACCGTGAACCCCACAAGGCGCCTACGGCCAACGCAGCGGGAAGCGAGGTGGTGGGAAAAGCTGCGTTTTCACCTTGCTTTCTGGAAGGGGGCTAAAGGAGGGAAGGGGCAGCCAGATCTCGGGGGGAGCATACTCCAGGGGTCCAGGCGGCAACAGAGGAGTGCTGCTTTCGGGGCCCTTCGCTTCCCACCCTGAGAGCACCGCCAGTCACGCCTGGCAGAGCCCAGTGGGAAGAGAGAGGCCCAAGGGCAACTTGGCCCTTACCCTCCTGGGCTCTACAGGGGAAAACGGGCACCTTGAGTTGTCCTCAGAAACCTGCTGGAAGCCAGCACAGAGCCCACAACAGCAGGGGCGGCCATAGTGAGCTGCCACACTTGCCCCCAGCTGAAGTTCCCAGGTTGCCTTCAAAGGCAGCCCTGCAGCAATCCAAGCGGGAGGCAGGGAGGGCACGGGTGGCTTTTGCCAGGGCTTCCAGTTCCCAAAAGAGCCACAACTGGTGCACCAGATGAGCTGAGCCAAGGCCATCCTGGTCAGAATTTCTACCTGTTCATCTACGTGGAGCCACAGCCCAGCAGGACTCCCACATTGCAGACCTGCTCTTTTGGGAAGGATACAACTCCCTCAACCGCCCCGCCTTGCTATGACTGAACGGTAGCATGTTTCACCCAGCCCTTTGCAGTCTGCAAACATCAGGGAAGGACCTTCACAGCGTCTCCTGCCTGCTCCAGGTAGAGATGGATTATCAGCGCACTGATCCCTCCCCTCAGACAGACAGACAACCACCCCAGTGTCTGCCTGCAGAAGTTAGAGAGACCGAGCCCTGCAACAGGTTCCTCCTATAAAAGGAGCAACAGACTCAACTCCATCACAGCAGGTACCAGCGGTCCTGATCGCTCAGGGAGAAGCGAACAACGGTATCAAAACCAGCCAAGAAATCTAATTCAGCCCTTCTCCCATTAAAGCCCTGATCGAGCCATCCCCAAGAGCAACCAGTGTCATTTCCATTCCCACATCTAGGTCTGCATCCTGAGTGAGAGGGATCCGGATAGTTGGCTCCATCGACCCGCAAGCTGACCAAGGAATGAGCTCCTCACAGCAAAGGTCTAGTAACTAAGTCCTCCACTTTCAGATCACGCCTTAATGGCTCCAAGGTGAAAACCGTATATATTGTGCATCTACCTACAGAGGCTGGAGTTATGCTTATTGGTGCATCAGACCATTTTTAATTGCTTCAAGTCTTCTTCTGGATAACTTTTTGATGTATTTTTAAAAATTCTAAAATAATTACTGAGGGTTAGGGTTAGGCTTAGGGTTAACTTAAATGCAGATTTTATTAACTGATTTTTTTTCCTGGGTGCTGCAATTGAAAAGTGTTTTAACAAACAGCAAAAATCTTAGTGGTTCTTACCTAGATTACGTGGGAACATTTGAGATGATAAAATTGAAGTTTCCTTTAAAAACACACAAACACACACATAGAGAGAATAGGCTGTATTAAAATAAGTTTCTTTCAAAACTAGTAGCACTAAAACTAACTTCTTTGTATTGATCTCTTAAAATATCTCTATAGAACCACATTAAAAAGATCAAATGCCTTTTGTTCCCAGGAACTTCTTATCAGTTCAGCTGATAAGAATATTCATGAATCAATGGCGCAGGTGGCCAGCAGTAGGCATCTCTGGGTGAAATTCAGGCGTGCAAACCGTCTGCTACAGCCCAGCATTCCCTCGGCTACTGGCTCTTCGGAAGGGCTGGGCTCACAGAGGAACCCTGGGTCGCTGACACAACATTAAAAACAACTGTCAACAAAGATAGAAATAAATGATAAAAATAAACAACAGATGTACAATCCAGCCATCAAACTACATCATACCATCTTCCAAGATGGGCACATCTAACATTAAGACACACGTTAAGGAAAAAAGACCATCTCTGGACCCAACGGATCTGGACAGTTTTCATCCAGTCTCCAATTTTCCCTTTTTGAGAAGGTGGTTGGCTTGCAGCTCCAGAGAGCCTGGAAGAAGAGATCATCTGGACCCTTTTCAGTCAGGATTCAGGCCTGGTTATAGTACTACGATAGCATTGATCACACTTGTTGATGACCTCTGGCAGGCCCAGGATGGCATAGTGTATCCATCCTGGCCATCCTTGATCTCTCAGCAGCTTTTGATACCATTGATCATGGTATCCCTCTGGGCCAGCTCAGGGGATTAGGAACGGGAGGCATGGTATTATGGCGGTTCTCCTCCTTTCTCCAGGGCTAGTTCCAGTTGGTGTTGTGGGGGGGGGATTAGCTTGAGGCCCCTGCTTTGTGGGGCACCTTAGGGCTCCACTCTCCTCCTGCTCCTATTCAACATCTACATGAAGCTGCTGGGCAAGGTCATCTGCCAGCATGGGGTACAGTATCATCGCTGTATGCTGACGATACCCAGTTGTACATCTCCACTGTTGGTCAATCAAATGATGGGGTCAATTTCCTTTCCCAAGGGCTGGAGGCTGTGAGGATCTGGAAGGGGGAGAACAGGCTTTGGCTCAACCCCGGCAAAGCTGAGTGGCTGTGGGTTTTAAGGCTCTCCCGGTTCCTGGGATTTTCCATCTTTTAATTCTGCCTGGAGGTGCACTTCCCCAGTCAGCTGCAATTTGGGACCCTCAAAGAGCAGGTGGCAGCCATGGCTGGGGTGTGTGTGTGTATCTTTGCACAGGTTTGTCTTGTGCACCAATCGTGCCCATTCCTGGACTGGGAGGTCTTGTTTATGGTGACTCACAGCTCAGTCACTTCCTGTTTGGATTACTATAATGTGTTTTACATAGGGCTGCCCTTGAAGAGGACTCAGAAGCTGCAGCTGGTCCAGAATGCAGCAGCTCAGGCAGTTTTTGGTGTTTCTTGTTACATCCATATAACACCACTGAACTGGTGCAATTCAATGTGCTGGTTATGTGTGGGACTGCCTTTCTTCCATTGTTTCTGCTCACCCCACCAAATCTAGTAGAGAGGCCATGCTCTGGGTCCCTTGTGTCAAACAATGTCAACCTGTTGGACCCTGGAGTCATAACCTTCTCAATGGCAGAGTCTACCCTGTGGAAGGAACAGCATCCCCTTGGAGATTCGGATGGCCCAACTCAGTTAGCCTTTTTTCTGTATGGCGCAACCCTGTATGGTTCTGCTGGGTCAGGAGGTTAGAAGAGCTCCGCAGCTGTTGATGTTTTTTTTCCTGTGAGCGGGGTTATTATTTATTGTTGGGTGTCAGGGGTTATATGTCACGGGTTTCTGTGTTTTTAACCCTTGTAGGCCGCTCAGAGTCACTTGTGTGAAATGGGACACCCATATAGTCTTTTGTTCTTTAAACTGTTCCCCTCTCTTTTCAAGAATCTTCTCAACCATGAATTTCTCAGCTTTGCCATCCTCTTGACCCATTCACTCTACACTTCCTTCACATATTTGTTCTGAGATTCCATTCTCATTCACTCTCTCTATATGACCAAACCACTTCAATGTGCCTTTTCGTACCAGCCACTCATTTTTGTGTTCAATCTACATTTATTCTGTACCTGTTTTATCTTTGATCCTTTCTCTTCGTGTTTTACCACGCACGCTTCTTAAGCCCATTCCCACTGCATTCAGCTGACTTTGAGGTTTCTCCTGACATTCATAACAAAATGGGCAGAAGCATATTCTTTTACCTGGCCATTTTCACTACCTTTGACAGACTTCATTTCTTGCAAAAGAGGACATACTTTTCATTATCTTTATACAATATATGCATGTTTTAACATTTCTCCTGTGGTTTTTCCATCTTCAATAAACATTCTAAAAAAGCACAGATTTATTTACTTGGGTTTTTTTTTTTTTGCTATTTATGTATAATTTGCAAATGTTCATCTTTCCTTTCAAGCACATCTACCTCATATAATCTATCAATGCACTGCAAATTATTTAGGTTCTAAGTCAACAACATGGCATCATCTACATATTACAGTATGCATATGTTTAGATCCTCAACCTATACACCTCTAACTTCATTACATGCATTCCTTATACATTTATAATTATATAATACAGTGGGGCAAAAAAGTATTTAGTCAGCCACCAATTGTGCAAGTTCTCCCACTTAAAAAGATGAGAGAGGCCTGTAATTTTCATCATAGGTATACCTCAACTATGAGAGACAAAATGAGAAAAAAAATTCCAGAAAATCACATTGTCTGATTTTTAAAGAATGTATTTGCAAATCATGGTGGAAAATAAGTATTTGGTCACCTACAAACAAGCAAGATGTCTGGCTCTCACAGACCTGTAACTACTTCTTTAAGAGGCTCCTCTGTCCTCCACTTGTTACCTGTAGTAATGGCACCTGTTTGACCTTGTTATCAGTATAAAAGACACCTGTCCACAACCTCAAACAGTCACACTCCAAACTCCACTATGGCCAAGACCAAAGAGCTGTTGAAGGACACCAGAAACAAAATTGTAGACCTGCACCAAGCTGGGAAGACTGAATCTGCAATAGGCAAGCAGCTTGGTGTGAAGAAATCAACTGTGGGAGCAATAATTAGAAAATGGAAGACATACAAGACCACTGATAATCTCCCTTGATCTGGGGCTCCATGCAAGATCTCACCTTGTGGGGTCAAAATGATCACAAGAATGGTGAGCAAAAATTCCAGAACCACATGGGGGGACCTAGTAAATGACCTGCAGAGACTGGGACCAAAGTAACAAAGGCTACCATCAGTAACACACTACGCCGCCAGGGACTCAAATCCTGCAGTGCCAGATGTGTCCCCCTGCTTAAGCCAGTACATGTCCGGGCCCGTCTGAAGTTTGCTAGAGAGCATTTGGATGATCCAGAAGAGGATTGGGAGCATGTCATATGGTCAGATGAAACCAAAGTAGAATGTTTTGGTCTAAACTCAACTCGTTGTGTTTGGAGGAGAGAGAATGCTGAGATGCATCCAAAGAACACCATACCTACTGTGAAGCATGGGGGTGGAAACATCATGCTTTGGGGCTGTTTTTCTGCAAAGGGACCAGGACGACTGATCCGTGTAAAGGAAAGAATGAATGGGGCCATGTATCGTGAGATTTTGAGTGAACACCTCCTTCCATCAGCAAGGGCATTGAAGATGAAATGTGGCTGGGTCTTTCAGCATGACAATGATCCCAAACACACCGCCTGGGCAACAAAGGGGTGGCTTCGTAAGAAGCATTTCAAGGTCCTGGAGTGGCCTAGCCAGTCTCCAGATCTCAACCCCATGGAAAACCTTTGGAGGGAGTTGAAAGTCCGTGTTGCCCAGCGACAGTCCCAAAACATCACTGCTCTAGAGATCTGCATGGAGGAATGGGCCAAAATACCAGCAACAGTGTGTGAAAATCTTGTGAAGACTTACAGAAAATGTTTGACCTCCGTCATTGCCAACAAAGGATATATAACAAAGTATTGAGATGAACTTTTGATATTGACCAAATACTTATTTTCCACCATGATTTGCAAATAAATTCTTTAAAAATCAGACAATGTGATTTTCTGGATTTTTCTCCCCATTTTGTCTCTCATAGTTGAGGTATACCTATGATGAAAATTACAGGCCTCTCTCATCTTTTTAAGTGGGAGAACTTGCACAATTGGTGGCTGACTAAATACTTTTTTGCCCCACTGTATATATATCATAATTTATCCATTAAACAATCAAGGGGACATCACATATCCCTGCTCAGAAGCGAATACTTTCCTTAGCATTCTATTTATTCTCACACATTTTTGTATTCACTCTTGCATTCATTCCTCCCCTTTGTATGTGGGAACAATAAAGGGATCCTTCCAATTGTCAGGCACAGGTGAGTCTTCACACCTGTGTTAAACAAATCTTACATCCATCTTCTAATGTTTCTCCAGTTACAAAATCTACACTTGCAGTTTTCCATTTTTTGATGTTTTCATAAGATTTGTTAAGTTCCTTTTCCATCAATATTTTCTGGGACACTAACAATTACAGCATTCATTTCAATTTTACTCTTCAACATCCTGGAACAAATGACACATCCAGAAAGGGCCTGGAAAGAATACTGAGATAGTCCAAGGAAGGCAAAAAAGTCTGGAGCACAAGTGGTATTTTCATCCATACTTCCAAATAACAGTGATGGCCCAAGAAAGGAATAGAAGATTCCGCAGGTAAACACTTACTCAAGGGATGTCATCAAGAAAACGTGGATTCCTGGACCATGGCCTACATTACCTAAAGGAAGGGCTTCTGGCGTGAGATGGGCTGCACCTTACAAAGACTGGGAAGAACATGTTTGGAAGACACATCATTCAGGTAACCTGGCTAAATCCTATGAAGAATAGTTAAAAGAACTGGGTACGTTTAGCCTAAAGGAGACAGCTAATGGGAGTCATGATAGCATTCTTACAGTGCTTGAAGGTCTATCAGAGGGAAGAGGGTGTGGATTTCTTCTTCACAATCCCTGAGGGTAGGACAGGAGCCAGTTGGTAGAAGCTCTACAGAGGAGATTCACATTCAAAATAAGGAGGAATTCCCTGACTGTTAAAAATTGGAACAGAGTGCTTCCTGGAGTCATGGACACTCCATCACTAAAGGTTTCCAAGCAAAGGTTGGGCAGTGATTTGTCTGCAGTGATATGAAGATTCCTGCCTTGGGTAGTGGGTTGGATTAGACGATTTCAGAAGTCCCTTCCAACCTGATCATTCTATGAAATTGCCTGTTCCAGAAGCCTCTAAGTGGTGATACCCTGGTCCCACCTCCTATTTTGTACAACAGTTTGGTAGTTCTATTTCTCAGGGAATGCTCTCTAAACCAAGTATGAGAGAGAGACAGGATTCTCAGACCCTCTACGGCTATTCTGGCTATTAAAAAGCTAAAAAATACAAAAGATGGAACTTCTGACTATATAGCATACAGGATTATGGCTTTGAGGGAGATAAACCTATGTCATAGGAGGTAATATCACATTTTATTAGAAAAAAGAAAATATAAATGATAAAGAATCCAATTTAAGTATCCAAAATACAACCATTCATTGTTGGAAGAGATAATATCACTTGCTTAAAAAAGAAATCCAGAAGAAAAATTAAAGTTCTGAGCAGACCACAAGTCTGATACAAACTTTTCTCCATCAGAATATTACAGACTTTAAGGATATTCTATAGAAAACTTCAATTCTAAAAATTTTTAAATAAAAATTATAAGCACAGTCTGAAGTATAAAGACTAAATTACAGACAGTTCAACAAATCGTATGGGGAAATTTTAAAAATATTGACCTAACTTAACATAATGCAGGTGAAAAAAGAATCAATTTAATGTACATTCTGGCTGGAATAGGCACTTATTTCAACAGAAATAGCAATTTTCCTTGAAGCAAAGATCCTCTGCTTCCTTTTATTAGGGCTTCCCTTTTCCCTGGAAACGTAGTCTGTGGCTGGTTGGGGACAGTGTCAGGCCCTGGGCTTTGCAGGACCTCACTCTGCAGCTTCCTTTGAACACTGCCTCTCACTTTAAAAAGACCAGCCTTTTTGTGCCTCTTCCAACATAGGCACAGCTGGGTCATCTGACTCCCTGCCTGCAACAAGGACCTCTCTCTGTCTTCTGCCTGAGCCTGCCTGGTACAGAAGCTGCAGCCACAGGAGTATCTTTCCCATAAAAGTCCCTAACATATTACTTCCCTCACTTCAGTTTCATACCAAACAATTTCATCACTTTGATCTAATTTCATTCACAATGCCAGCGGTTCCTTGCTCAGCCCTCCTCCTGCTTCCAGAACAGCTGTTTATTTCCAGGAAAATCACTCTGTCCTCTTTGCCTTTTTTAACCTTAACCATTCCTTGCCACTGTTTTTTCCTGTACACGTTCACATTACGTAAGATCTTGCTTTCATCCTCATTTTTGCTGCAATCATTCTCATATGCCTTTTTTCTTATCCACAGCCTCTTTCACTTCATCACTGCATCAAGCATCCCTCTTCATAATTCCCACCAGCATAACTCCACAAGTGGGCAGCCACTGGATAGCAATTCTTTTCATTCTGTCCCCAGCAGTTTCTACATCCTCTGGGTGGAGAGATGTTTCATGCCAAGGGGAACAGGGTGCCCCGCTCCTGCTCCCCCTTCCCACTTGGAGCTGCCACCTCCTCCTGCTCCATCACCACGAGAGCCACTTCTGTGCCACATCCAGAGCTCTACGTGCAGTCCTTGCGGTGGAACGCTGGGGGAAAGACCCCCTCCTCTTCCTCCTCCTGCGTGTCTTCCGTGTGAAGGTTTGCAAGCCAGCCGATGAGCATAACCTTAGAAAGAAGGCCACCACTATCTCCCCCTCCTCCTCCCACAGTGGTGCAGATTCCCTGGGGAAGCGGGGAGACAACGGCTCCTTCCAACTTTTCTCCAACTCCACTGTAGGGATGGAGAGGGCAGGACCCTTCTGGGTACACTGGCATAATCGGGCCTCAGATTGCCAGCCCAGGATTCAGACTGTCAGCTAAAATGGAGAGAAATACCTCCAACTCCTACTTCTTAAATAGTTCCAGACAGTAAAGAATGCATAATTCTGTAAATCCGGTAATGATTTTGAATTTTGTGCCATGATTCCAGGAGGAGGCCGTTTTTCCTCCTGCAGACTCCTGCGTTTTGGAGGCCTCTTTTCTTTCCTCCATGGCAGGCATTAAAACCGCTGTCATTTTTTCTTTCTGTGGAGGAGTAGTTCACCTTGGCCAGGTGAAGGGCCTTCTTTTTTAGCTTACGCTTTGCTGCCATCTGTGACAGTGGCCGTAACAGAGCTCAGCGGACAGTATCTTACACTTGCACAATACACAGAAATTCAGTAAAGAATTCTTTCCCAGCACCAGCCACACAAGAAAAGGCTCACTTACCTGGGATGTATATTTGCCAGGCTCTCATTACTTAATTTAGAGAAAGATGGATTCCACCTGGCTGTTGGACGGTGGAATCGGAGCCCCTTTCCATGGTGGTGGTGGGGGGTGCCCTTCCCTGGATGCTTTCAAGGGCAGGGAGTGGGAACTTACTGCCCCCTGCAAAAGGTAGAGGCTGAAGGGCCCCTTCCAGCTCTAGGGTTCTGTTAGAAACCCTTCACTGGTATCTCAGTGATAATCCAAACAGAATTTCCCAGTCAATCAGAGAACGTTGAAAGGAGAACCACAGAACTAAACCTGAGTCTGGTTAGTGTCTGTACCAGAGGCTGCCCTGGAACTATTCAAGATAAAAACACAGCATAAAAAAGAACAAGTAGCAATCTTTGGTAAATTTTGTTTCTTTAAATATTCATCCATTTTCTCCAGGGACATTTCTTGTCCTTTATATAAATTAGAGTAATATTGATAACATATTTTTTTCATGTTCACATTATCTGTTATTACAGTATTTTCCTCTTGTAATTTTAATACTGTTTTCATTTCTTTTTCTTTTCATAATTTGTATGCCAGCCATTTTCCTGGTTTGTTTGCTAACTCAAATTTTGTTTTGTTTTGTGTAATTCGTTTTTAATTCTATTTCTCTCACTGTTAACATAGACAGTTGTTGCTGTACAGTAGAAGCTGAATTTGTTGGGTAATACTGATCTTCTCTGGAAGCTTCTTTAATTCTTCTTCCTTTTTGTCTCATCCAAAAGAGCTTGTATTTTCTCCTGCCTCTTCTTTTTAGGTTCACTGTTATGTTGTATCCTCTCATGAAAGCTTTACTTGCATCCCAAACTATCCTTACATCTGTGCCTTTTTTATTTTCAAAAAGTTCTTTTAATTTCTCTTTAGAGTACTATTTTTTCTTTTTGTAATAGCATTTCATTTAGCCTCCATTTGAAAGAACTGATTTCCTTTTTAAAAACCAAACTCACTGGGTTATGGTTTGAAAAAGTCTTTGTGGGTATCTCTACTTTATGAACATCAGTAGCCAAATTTTTTGAAATCCAAATCATATCTATTCTTGAAAAAGATCTGTGTCTTTCAGAGAAATAACTATACTCTTTTGAATTGCCATTTGTATGTCTCCTTAAGTCAACAAGCCCTAAATTATCCATCAAATCAAAGAAAACGTTTGGCAATTTACCTTATGTAATTTTAATATTTTTCTTAGAAGTTCTGTCTTCTTGTGGGGAAACCACTCCATTCCAATCCACCATTAGGCACCAATTTTCACAGGAAAAGTCCATTAGTTTATCCATAAGTCATTTATGAAATGTTTACTTTGTCCTCATTTGGGGCGTAAATACCCAATGTCAGAGAAACAGAAACAGATTATGAATGGACCTATAACAATAAGGGAAGTTTGTGAAGTTATAAAAAAGACTAAAACAGGAAAGGTGCATGGATCAGATAGCTTACTGGCTTTTTATTACAAATGTTTTGAGGATGAACTCTTACCACCTTTACAAAATACGATGAATTCTATTTTACAGAGGAGAAAGATGCTGGACAGTTAGAAAGAGACAAATATAGCATTAATACCTAAAGAGGGCCAAGATTTGACTTCAAGAAGAAACTGGTTTCAATATTGAATAATGATTATAAGTTGTTCACAATTATTTTGATTGCAAGGTTGAAAATAATTTTGCAAGAATTTATTCATGAAGATCAATGTGGGTTTTTACCTAAAAGACAAGGGATAATATTAGAAATGTGTTGGACATTTTGGAATATCTGGAGCAACATAATGAAAAACAAGCTGCACTGATTTTTTTAGATGCAGAGTAGGTCTTTGACAATTTGAACTGGGCTTTCTTATTTAAAGTTCTGGAAGATATGAACTTTGGAGAGAATTTTATTAAATGGGTAAGATTGATTTACACCTCACAGAAAGCACAAATAATTGTTAATGGAGAACTAACAAAACCCTGTGAGATACAAAAAGGGACAAGACAAGAATGCCCGTTGTCTCTGCTCCTTTTTATTTCAGTTTCTGAAGTACTGAACAGAGACATAAGACAAGATGAAAGAATTATGGGAGTAAAGTTTAAAAGAGAAACTTATAAGCTAAGGGCATTTGGTGATGATTTGGTGCTGGTTTTGGAGTATCTATTAAAGGGAATAGAAATATTAATGGGAAAATTAAAAGAATTTGGTATGTTAGCAGGTTTTAAGATTAATAATCAGAAGACAAAGATGTTAACAAAAAATATGAAAATAGAGGATCAAACAGAACTAATGGAAAAAACTGGTTTTAAAATTAAGAAAAAAGCAAAATATTTGGGTATCACTATGACAAATATGAATTGTATGTTATTTTAAAATAAACATGTTAAGACATGGAATGGTTAAAAAGGGCATGCTAAGATGGGGGAAACTACAATTGTCACTGTTGGGGAGAATCTCTGTGGTAAAAATGAATGTCTTGCCTGGTGTTTTTGTTTCAGACAATACCTGTTTTGACAACTGATGTACCATCTAAACAATGGCAAAAAGATATATCTAAGTTTGTATGGCAAGGGAAAAAGCCATGAGTTAAATATAAAGTGTTACAAGCTGTGAAGCAAAGAGGAAGACTGGGTCTACCTGATCTGAAATTGTATTCTGCAGTTTGTTGCTTGGTTTGAATGAAAGAATGGCTGTTGCTGAGAAATAAAAGACTCTTAGTTAGAAGAACACGACCTGAGATTTGGGCGGCATGGATAATTCTGGTACAATAAAGTCAAGATTAATGTAAATTTCAAAAATCATAATGTTAGACGTGCCATATTGAGTATATGGAACAGGCACAAACCCAGGCTGTGCCTGAAAACACCTTTGTGCCTCTCAGCACAAGAAGCATTTTACAGACGAGAAACAGCAGGCAAAGATAAATGGTTAACATACCGTGAGATACTAGAATTTTACCAAGGGGAATATCAAATAAAACCAAGAGAACAACTGATGGCAGAGGGACAGTTGTCAATGGTCTTCTTACATATAGTTATTAGAAAGATTGAAAGTAGATAAAAGAATGCATGGTACTGAACAATGTAAGACAGAATTTGAAATGGAATTGTGTACAAACAATGAACATGTAATTGCTAAAATGTATAAACTTCTACTGAAATTTGAAACAGAAGAACAGGTCAAAGAATGTATGATAAAGTGGGCTAAAAATTTTGATTATAATATACTGATGGAACAATGGAAAAATATGTGGCTGAAAGGACTGAAATTTACATTATGTCATAATCTTAAAGATAATTTTTATAAAATGATGTACCATTGGTATATGTCACCAGATAAATTATCTAGAATGTACTAGATAATACTTTAAATTTATGTTGGAAATGTGAACAACAAGAAGGGTCATTTTATCATGCTTGGTGGACATATAAAAAAGCTAGAAAATTTTGGGCTCAAATACAATACAAAATTCAGAGGATTTTAAAAATTAATATTCAATTGAAATCAGAACTTTTCCTCCTGGGACTCATGGAAAAACAGCTAGAAAAGAGCCATAGAATACTTTTTATATATGATAACTGCAGCAAGATGGAAAGATCTGGCAAGACCTACAATGAAAGAATGGTTGGTGAAGATGACAGAACTTGCCGAGATGGCTAAATTGACTTGTTTCCAGTCACCGATAAATGTAGATATCACACTAGAGAAAAGACAAGATCTACATTTATCGGTGACTGGAAACCCCTTATGGGCTTTTTTCGTAAAAAAGAAAAAATGAAGTTGTCATTTATAGTTTTGATGATTAGCCAGGATAGACAATACAAAGAAGAGAGTCATGATATAACCAGAGAGAGAGAGAGGTTAAAATATAATTGTACTTAAAACTGCTGTGAAGAAGATCAGAAGCCACTTCTTTCTATCTCTTCTTTCAATCTTATTTTTTCTACTTTTCTTTTTTCTTTACTTTCCTTTTTTTTTTTTTGCACTTTTAGCTTTTTCCTTTATCTCTCCCTCTTTCTCCTTTCCCGTTCTCCTTTAATTTGTATTAGTTTTTATTACTGTTGTTAAAACTCTCAATATAAATTACATAAAAAGAGCAAGTAGCAATATGTAACATTAGTACTTTTCAGATAACAACTGATTAGTAGACACCAATTAAAATAACAATTTATTTGCTCACAAGATACCCAACATGCCACAAAGCAAGATTCGGCCAAGACTTACCCGTATCCCGCCACAGACTGGGCACGATGGGAAGAGAGCCGGCCTCGTCTCGGAGGGGGAACTGCACAGTTCACAAGAGCTGCTGGAGACGGCCCCGCACAGAGCCCCCTCGGGACCTCTGCAATCCTGCCCCTGGACCGGCTGCCTCAGACGCGTCTCTGGGAATGGCCCTTTGGTAGCCTCCGGTGAAAAGGTGGCCTGCAAATCCATCTCTTGGCTTTGTTTGGAAGCAGCTTCTCCTTCCAGATGCGGTGCCGGCTGCTTCGCATCCCCTTTGGTCTGGACTTTGGCTGGCGCGACATCTGGACTTGAGGCGAGCGTGCCTTTCGCAGAGGTCTGAAACAAACTTCTGGGCGTGTCGTAGGTGTGTCTGAGCCAGCTGGGAACCTGGTACTCTGGGCCAGGGCTCCTCTGGGGCTCTCCTGGCAGGCAGCTGCACACGTTCCAGTCGGAAGGGAAACTCAGCGAGAGGCTCACCAGGGATCCAAACTCATCCCTGTGGCAAACGTCCAGGCTCCCCGCGTAGGAAGAGAAACTTCCCGAATAAGAGGAGTGACTGCCGGTCGCTATCCCGCTGTCAGAAGAGCTCTGGCGGCCTATTTCTTGCAGCTGCCTACAGTGCAGGAGTCTCGGGGGCGGCCTGGTAGTCCCAGGGGCTCCTTTGGAGTGCAGCTTCTCTGCCGCTGCAGCCGGTCCACGAGACTCTTGGGAAGTACCGGCTGACGACTGCTCGGGCCAGAGAGTCAACCTGCTCCCAATACTGGCATCGGAGTGGCTGGCGTCTGAGGATGCACTGGACAAGCTTCGGTCGTCACCTGGTTGAAGGAATGGACAAATGATTAAACAGCAGAAGGTTCCTTGAAACAGAGAGGATCCCCAGTCATCCTGGTCAGGCAGGGTTCAGAGTTTGGCAGGCCAGGGAGGCCCGGATTAAGTCACCTGCAGTGCCAATCTGTTCCTAGCGGTGAAATACAGCAGGAAGACACATGATTCGCTACTCGTATTTTGGACCCTGGCTCCTTTCTGCTTCTACTTACCTGCACACCTTAACACTTTCCCATCCATGCTAGAGAACAAGCACTAGTAAGTCTGGTGGCACTTTAAAGATTAGCTGGCCGTGGAGGACAACTGGACTCTGCTGTCCTCGTTACCGGTATGGCTACTCTTGCAGGAAAGTCTTGCCCAGTTCACTTCTGCCCCCTTCTCCTCTTTCCTGGCTCAATAACTATCCTTTGTGAAGTTGGGCAAAGAATCCTCTTTTCAGACCCTGAGCCTGGCACAGACTGTGCACAGACAGCAGACACGGGTACTGCAGTGACACCCCAACATCTGAAGCGCTGCCTAATTCCCCCCACGCCCATCCCATTGGCCCGGCAGGAACAAACCAGCCTTTGAAGAATCCAGAGTGGCAAAGTTGTTCAGTGCTCTGGATTAGCAGTAAAGCAACCTAGCTAATTCCTGGGAGGAAGAAGGAAGCGCTGGGGGGTTACCTCCACTGCCACGGCAGCCGCTGTGGGAGAGAAGGCTGAGGCGCTTCTCCAACTGCGAAGCCTCGTAAGCCACCCTTTCTTCCATGCAGGCAGGAGTCGCACTGGGGTCTTCAAGAAGAGATACATCAAGTGATAATTGAGACAGGCTGTAATTAATTCTAATGAACAGTTGAAGGAGAGTCCTGGAATGCTACTGAGGTAGCTTCTAGAGCTCCCAAGGTCCAACCCCAGCTCTGGCTGATTCTAGATTAATGGTGTATTACAAAAGAAGATCGGATAGCATTTAGCGCTAATGCAACTGAGTTGGTTAACTATGCATTTTTTTTATCCAACAGGGTTCTGCTTCTCCCTCTAAACAACTAAATGCTCATCAAGGAACGGGGGGGGGGGGGGGAAGAAATGTCAGCTTTGCTCACAACCCCATTCATGCTGGGTACCCTATCTTAACCTGCTAAAACTTGACGCAAGCCTTTCGTTGGAGAGATGCCGTGAACAATGCAATCAAAGAGAAAGCTGATCTTTTCTCCTTCCGTGCAAGAGAGGAAAAAAACACCGGCCCCTGCAAAAAAACCAAAACGTTTACATTGGTATGCGGTCAGAACTGACACATATGGAATACAATACGCTATATAACAAATCGAGCATGTTCACTGATTTATTTATAATGTCCCAATCCCAGGATCCGGGGGCATAGAGCAATCCACAAAAGAAAAAAAACATAATTGTAAACCCCCCAAATTAAATGCAGAGGATAAATGCCCCCACGCAAGACCAGCCAACGCTTGCTGAAATCACACAGGCTTAGCTTGCTTTGGGAACAGTAGTAAAGCAGAACTGCAGCCTAACCTTAAAAAAAATGGGTGAAACAACACAACCACAAAATATACCCATGTTTGGTTAAAAAAAAACCCTGTGTACTTTATGGTGATTAAAATAAAAAGGAATAAAAAAGAGATTCGTACAGCATCAGTATAAAACTAACCCAATCCTTTAACTTTTCATTCTGTCTAACCCAGTGCTTCTCAAGCTTAGCAGCTTGAAGATGGGTGGACTTCAACTCCCAGAGTCCTGTTTGGAGACTTCAACTACACAGAGATCTGTTGGAAAAGACTGCAAAGTACCCCAAATTCCTCATTAGTCTCGCTCACTGTTTCATTTTACAGTAGGCTGAACAAGAGATGAGGCTATCCCAGATTGCATCATAACCAACAAGGAACAGCTGGTGAGGGCCGTGGGAACTTTTGGAGGAAGTGACATCATAATCCCAGGGTTCAAGTTATCACAGAAAGAGAAATTGGAGTGCAGAATTCAGAAAAGCCAATTTTGACCAGATTAATGAGTGCCCGGGCAGGATTTCTTACACAGGGATCTTCAAGTCAAGGGAAGCACAGGGGGGTAGAGGCCACTCAAAACTAGGCTACCAGAAATATAATCATACACTATCCCAATCAGAAATGAATGGGAGGGCAGTTTAGAAAACTACTATGGATGCGCAGGAATTTTTTATGAAACTTAGGCTTAAAATGGAGAATTTAAGAAACAGGAAATGGGTGTAATTATTAAGAATGTCTACCAACCAGCAGCTAAGGTCTGGAGAAAGCTAGAGAAGCTAAGCACAGAAGAAACTAAGGTTAGGAAGAGAAGCTAGAAAAGCAGCCGAGAGGCTCTTTTCGGATTACATCAGTCGAAAAAGGAAGACAAAGGACTGCAGGTCTGCTGCTGGGAAGAGACGGCAGGGAAATAGCAGAGAAGAGGGAGAAGGCGGAGCCCTCCAGCACCTCTCGAAGGGGCACAGGGCTCAAACAGGCCCAAGCAGGACAACTGCCCCAAGGAGGGCGGACCAAGCTTAGGGACGGTCACCAAAAGCCTCGTTACTAGAAATGAGCTTAAGCCCCCAGTTGCATCTGAGAGTCTTGAAGCTGCTTGCATGTGTTACATCCAGGACCCCCTTTCTATGACTGCCAAGAAATCAAGAAGGATGGGTCTAGAGCCAGAGAAAGGCAAATGTCCTTCTTACTTTCATGTGATGAAAACAGAGGACCCTGAGGCTGGTCAGCCTGATGTCAACCCTGGGCAAAACTCTGGAACGGATCATTAAGCAATCAGTTTGTGAGCGTTTAGAAACAGGAGCCTGCTGGGTTTATCAAGAATAGATCGTGCCAAACTAGCCTGATCTCTTTTTTTGATTCAGTTTAGTTGACCGCAGAAATAACAGTGGGCATGGTGTCACTTGACTTCAAAAGAGCAGTCTGACTGAGAAGATGCTTATAAACAGCCACCAGAAAGCCTCTTCATTATCAGTGAAAAGACCTGGCAGCTCACACAAAGGCAGGAAAAAAGAAAACGAGAAAGATATTGCCTTAATGGCCTTGGGGACACACTGGCTATGTCTGAGAAATCCTTCAGTTGCCAGCACTCTTATAACTTCTTCCCTTTCTTCTTAATACATTTTTGCTAGAGAGACTCTGAGAATCAAGCTTGGAAAAGGAATTTCTCTGGGCTTTAGGCAGAGGCCAAGAGCTGGACCAGTCGGGAGACGCAATAGCTACGTGAAGGTAGAAGGCAGGCAGAATTGTCCAGAGCTGCTCCAGAAGGCAGGATGGGAAACAATGGATTTACATTACAGACATTAGGAAACATTTCCTAATGGTAAGAACTGTTCAAAGATGGGCTAAACTGCCTCAGGAGGTGGAGGGCTCTCTATCACAGCCAGTTTCCCAAAAATTTTGAAGACTGTTCATGAGCAAGATCTTTACTTGTTTTAACTGTGGGGTTTTTTTTTTCCTAAGAACAATTTTAACTGCTAATCCATATGCTTTAAAAACATTTTTAAAAGATTTAGTTTTCGTTACATTTTAGGATTAGGGCAGTTGAAATAATCACCCCCCATTTCCCATCTCGTTTGTTACATTTTCTTGCAGGCAGTTCCCAGCAATTCAGAAAGACATTTGTAGGCTGGCATCTATCACCTGTTCAGTTCACTGCTTTTCTGGACTCATAGTAAAAAATTCTGGAATGAATACTCACAGAAGCCACACCGGGTTCCTCCTTCAAAGACAAATCCGTTAGGAACAGCTCCATAGCGCCGAAGGTCTGAGAGCTTCCACTGTCCCATAATGACAGGCGGGATGTCTTTCACCAGCACAAGGATATCATTGCAGAAGTGAAGAGTCGCTGGGCCACGCTCCAGCTTTGTTCCAGGCGCTACCACAACGTGGAATCTGTGAACTATGGGGGGGCGGGGGGGTGGAAACCCAAGCAATTAAGCTTTTCATTTAAATATCTTTGGCAAACATATCTAAACACTGGCTTTGGGTCAACTAACATCTTCACATCTGTCAGCCTTATTCTAATGATACTGAAAATCAAAGGAGGAATACCGTAACCAGAAAAAAGGAAACGCGTTTAGGTTGAAAGGCTTTTTCATCGCTTGGCATAGTGTCTCTCAGAGTAGTCCCTAAATTTACATGTAAAATAAAAATTATGAGAATATTCATATAGACTAACAATTCAGTTTTTCTTGATGAACAGTTTGGAATGCCTGGTGCAGAAATTTAAGATGCTTGGCGTATGGAATGCAAAATGCAAAGACTTAGTGGGTCATGGGACAAACATTATTTTCTGTACTTTAAGGGTTTCCTCAAAATGGTATCTTTTAAGTATCAAGAAGTAACAGAACAAACGAATTTATTAAAGGGATCATGGCTTATTTTTCTTTAACATATTCATTCATTCCTTTGATTTTTGAAGTTGAAAAGCAACAGAACAGAATCGATATGGCTGCCAGTCACAGAGAAGAGAAGGAAAGGGAGGAACCAGGAACCGTATCTGGGAGTCTGTGTGCCAACAACTGGCATCCTTAAACTCCAGGAGATTCCAGAGTAATGCCCTGCAGGGATACCACCCATATGTGCAAGGCCTAGAGACCATGAAGAATTTGCTCAAGACATCAGCATCGTCTCTTCTAGCATGTTTGACTTGGCTGGTAGAATATGTTGGTTTGCGCAACACGGGGTCAAGGCAAGGAATCCAGATAAGCACTTTGTGCAAAGTGCGAACCCTGTTGTTGTCTAATAGCAACAAAGAGAGTTGCAGTTTTACAAGATATGACGAATACCATATCATACAATATGGAACCAGGCACAACAGATCGTGGGGTGGGCAAGGAACGGGGCAGTAAGCAGAGCCCGAGGGAGAAGAGGGCTTTCGGGGCCTCAGAACCCAAAGGATGTGGCCCCCTTGCTCTGGGGGGCTGCCGAGTTCCGCTGCTCGTGTCCAAAGACTCTTCAAAGCTGGCTGAAACGTCAGACCTGAAAGTCTTCCGCCCAAGAACTGGGATTCACGCAAGCTGAATGACGAAGCCCTCCTTACCTTCCCCTAAGCAGTAGCGGATGTGCGCATCCCAGACGTGCATCGTTTCCTTACTCTCAAAGCCCAGCATCACCACCTGGGTCAAGCAGATGATGGCGAGGGTGTGATTCAGCCCCTCGTAGCAGAGCCCGGGCTCCAGGCCGCAGATGTCCTCCAAGGTCGCGCTGCTCCGCTCCTTCAGCCCCCGCAGGCGTTCAGACCGTTCCTTGTACACCAGCAGCAGCAAGCAATCTGACAGAGAGAGAACCGCGGTCAAAGGCTGCACCGGGTCCGGGAGCTCTTACGGTCCTAAGGGCCGGCGAGAGACGCGGAACCTGGTCTCCGCCACACCGTCCGTCGTTCAGATCATCCGGGGAGCCCAGGGCCACCCGGGCCCTGAGGGCTCCAAGTCTGACCCAGAGAGACCTCCAGAGCTGCTTACACCAAACTGCATTTCTTACATACAGAGAAGAGGACACCGTTAAGCAGATGGTGGGAGAGTAAGCCTATCTGGCCTATTTCGGTATAATTCAACGCAAAGGCAGATTTCATTCTGGCCCCGGCTGCGCGCTCTCCCGACCGACGCCTGGCAAAGGCTGCCCAGCCCCGGCCTGGGCCGCTAAGCCCTCCCCGCCTCGCCGACTTTAGAGCGTTTCTCGGGGCCGCCCCGGGCAACAGCAGCACAGAAAGGCCGGGCCGGGCCGGCTTCCAGGACGGCCCAGGGCCGCAGGCGAAGCCCCTCGCGCGCCACACAGGAGCCGGCGCCCGTCGCGTTCCAGCGGCGCTTACGATGCGGGGCAGCCGCGCGTTTCTAGGGGCCCCCCGGCGAACCTGGGCGCGCTCGCGGTTCTCCGCTGAGGCCGCCCAGATGCCGGCCAAAGCCACCCCCACGCGCGGTCTCAGGGAGAGCCGCGGAGTCTGCAGCTCCCCGGCCCGATGCGGAGCCTTCCCTGCCGGACCCGCCCGGCCTGGCGGAGCGCCTCTGCCCCGAGGAAGTCCCGCGATCGAGGGCTGGAGCGCCCGGGACCCCGCGCGCCGCCCCGGGACCGCCCAGGCAGGCCCCGCCGCCCCGCGCCCCCGAAGCAGCTGCCCCGTCCGGCCGAGGGGAGGGACGGGACGGGACGGGACGGGACGGGAGCTCCGAGGGCGCTCCGCCCGGCGGCTTCACGGGGGCTGCGCGGGGAGGGCGCCCGGCCGGAGCGGGCGGGCCTCGCCGCCTCCTCGCGCCCCGACGGAGCCGAGCTGCCCGGCCGCCGCGAGCCCCGAGGCAGAGGCTCTTCAGAGGGGGCTGCGCGGGAGCGCCCGGGGCCGAGACGGGAGGCCACCAGGAAAGCCCGCGGCGGGGCCGGGCCGGGCCTTCCTTCTGCGGGCCGAGGGACTCACCGGCCACCGGGGAGGGCTTGCGCAGGACCAGCCACCGGCTCTTCCACTGCGGGGGGAGAGAGAGGGGGTGAGCGGCGTCCCGGGGCGACCCCGCCCCGCCCCCCGCCCCCCGCCCCCCGCGCGGGCACCTTCTTCCCCTCGCGCCACTTCAGCTGCCCCTCCAGCACCACCGCGGCGGCGGCGGCGGGGTCCGTCATCTTCGGGCATGGCTGCCGACAGCTGCGGGGCGGGCGGGGCGGGGCTGGAGAGGCTCGGGCGCCACGCGCGCCGGGCCTGGCCCGCCCCCTGCGGCGCGCTGCACGCCGGGAGCGGTAGTCCGAGGAGGGCGCTGCCACGCCGGCGGGCGGTCCCGGCCGCGGCCGATGATTGACAGCGGCGGCGCGCGTCGCCCTGGCAACGGGGCCGGCGGGCCGGGGGCTGCTGGCGCGGCGCGGCGCGGCGCGAAGGTAAGTGGGGCCGGGGCCGGGGCCGGGGCCGGGGCCGGGGCCGGGGGCCGGGGCCGGGGGCCGGGGGCGCGGGGCGGGCGGCCTCCTCCGGGCCTCGGCGCCGCGGACAAAGGGGCTGGCGGGGGGGCGAGCGAGGCAGCCCGCCGCCGGCCCTCGGCTCTGCAGTCCCGCGGGCCGCTCGGGGCGCTTCGTCTCCCTAGACCCGCCGGCGCCCCGGGCGGATCCCCCGTCTGAGCCGCGTCGGGCTGGGGCGGAGGTCGGGCCGAGCAGGAGGGGCGGCCGGACAGGGCTCGCGGGTCCCCGGTGGGCGGGCGAGGAAGGAGCGCCGGTCCCTCCCCGCCGGCGGGGCCTCAGCGCGGGCCTCCGCGCCTCCCCTGCCCTCCTTCCTTCTTCCCCCGCTCGGAAAGCCCGACCTCGGGGGTCGCGCCGGGCCGGGCCGCCTCTGCGGGAAGAAGCCGCTGCCGGCTTGCCCTCCCGCGGCTCCGGGGCGCGCTGGCCTCCGCGCCTTTCCGGGCCGCTTGGAAGAGCTTTCCCGGGCCCTGGACGCCGGGCGCCCGCCCGCCCGCTTCTGAGGCGGCTTCTCGTTTCTCCGACGTGTTTCGCGACCAAGGGCCGTCGCCTTCCTCGCCGGGCTGCTGTTCTCTTGTTCTGAACCGCCGAGAGTCGTTGGCGGTCAGCGAAATAGCGGGCTAAATAGATGCGTTTCCTGACGCGTTGTGCCTCAGGGCTGGTAAAAGCCTTGGGCCGCCCCTGGTGCCGCGGATTTTTTCAAGGAACGGCCTTTCTGCGGCACGCATATTGCAGTAGACATTTAAAATGCTGTAAGTTCATTTGCAAATGGCGTTCTGTAGCCCTCTCCATAAATCTAAATATAAATACGTGTATCTGTTTGGGCAAGACAGTTATCCAAATTAACCATACATACTTAAGGAATGATGAAGGCTTTGGAATGGCATTTACAATTTCCAGGTGTAAATGTTGTTGGAAATCTGTGAGGAGATCTCAGGTTGTGTCAACTTCGGTTCGCTTAGCGATTAATAGATACATAAAATTTGACCAAAGGTGCAGACGACTGTAGTAGAGCATGAGGTACAGAGAAACGGATACAGTCCAAAATTAGCAGAGAGCAGCCGTTAACTGACAGTCGTGTAGTTAAAGTTAGCTAAATCCAGTACTGGTAGCAAAGCATAGCAAGATCCAGTCAGAGCTTTTCAGAAAGTTGTATAAAGTCAGAATATCATAGAAGCTGTTCTAGTTTTTGACTGTTTTCAAGCAAAGGTGTACATTTATTTCCTCATCTCCATTCAAATACAGATGATGCTGATCAGAGCTAATTACACATACTCCTCACTTAATGACCACAGTTGGGACTGGCAACTCTGTTGCTAAGCAGCGTGGTCGTTAAGTGACACATCACGTGACTGCGACAGACTTACAACCTCATTTCCGCCATGGTTGTTAAGGAAATCACCGCAGTCGTTAAACAACGTAATGTGACTGCGACTTACAATTTTACTGCCGGCTTCTCCATTAACTCTGCTTGTCAGAAGCCAGCTGTGAAGCATGCAAATGGCAATCATGTGACTGCAGGGATGCTGCGACAGTCGTAAGTGTGAGAACTGGTTGTAAAGTTACTTTTTCAGTGCCATCATAACTTTGAATGATCACTAAACAGGGCAGTCATTAAGTGAGGTCTACCTGTATAGTAATTGGGTCAGCGAATGGCAGGTTTGGCATATCCTTATTGTGAGGGCTAGATATCCTTAGATGGACCTGATTTGTTGGCATGCGCAGATGTCAACTGCTTCTCCCATCAAAAAGCAGGAAGCCTGTTACAATGCACAGCCGGGAGAAAGAAGAGCTAGAGTTAAACTTTACTTCTATTATAAATACGGCTTTTCTAATTTTTGCAATAAACTTCAAGGCTTTGGCAGGGAGAAGCAAATCCCAAAACTCTTCTTCCTGCTTTTACAGGAGGAAAGAGTGACTTCAGTTTCCTAGATTGCGACCTTGGCGACCAACCCTCTGACAGCAATGCTGGCTGGGGGTTAAGTCATTAATGTATCAGAACCAAGTGCCACAGCATCAAAATCAGATAGCAGCCCTGATTATTTCAGCAGGTGGGCCAGGGCAAGTTCCCGCCAGTTCTTACAGCACACATTCCTGCTCAGGATCCTTCCAATAGCTGTGGCAACAGCAGCTTAAGCTGCCCATAAGCTCCTGGTTCTTGAGCTGACAAGTATGATGGAAGTCCTGAGAGTTTTGCAACCTTTGTCATTCAATGCAAATTGGATTGGAAGAATTTTGCACAGATCGCTTCTGAGATATAATTGGCCATTTGGCTGGGGAAGTAGTGATATTGATAACTCCTCTTCTGCCACCCAACTGCTTGGATATTGACCAATTACATAAACGTCATGGCCAGCCTGAGGGCTGCCTGTGATGACCCTGCCAGATGAGCAGTGCGACGGGTTCTTTTGGAGGTAGCACCGCATTCATACACAGGATGGGTTTTGAACCACCAAACTGGGCATGGGTGTTTATTCAGTAATGACAGGCTTGTGCTTATTCTTCCTTGGTTTTGTTGTATAATAAGTTATTTGTCTTTGACTGTAGCCTGTTGCCTTATATCTATATCAGGAATACTTTCTATCCTATCTATTATCTTTATTTCATAATGCTCCTATTTCTTATATAGCTCTATTCCTAATTTTTATGGGTCCTTATCCAGAATTCTGAATCTTTATCAGCCTGAGAACTAATCATTACCCTAGTATAATACCTGTGCTCTAAAATGCCTTTGATCTCTGCCCCCCCCACCAGTCCTCAATAAAGTCATTTGTTAATTGCTTATAGGTGTGGTGCCTTTCTTTGACTTGCTTCCCCAGCTCCCTCAGGCTCTTTCCCAAGTCTTGCTGGCCCTATTTGACCTCACCAGGGGTTGCTACTGCTCCAAGCCTGCGTTTCCCAACCTCAGCACCTTGAAGATGGGTGGACTTCAGCTCCCAGAATTCCCCAGCCAGCATGCATGGAGTTGAAGTCCACCCATCTTCAAGGTGCTGAGGCTGGGAAACACTGCTCTAGGCTTTCTAGGAAGGAAGGAGGCTGACTGAACCGGGCGCCTTTGTCTGCTTCTGCCTTTCCCCACTGCAGTCTCCCCTGCAGTTTCTGCTGCTTCAGTTTGGTGGTTCTGGACTCTGCCTGCTTGGGAGTTGCTTTCCGCAGACTCTGCTCTGCCCAGAGGCCCGTCAGCCTTGTTTTCAAACATCAGGTGTAGAAAACCACAGAACAACATGCTTCTCCAGAAAAAAAAACAAGTGGTATAATTGGCACTGTCAGGAATAGACTTCTGGAATTCTTCCCAACCCCTGTACAGTACCATTAGTGAACATAATAAGGGGATGGGGGTGGGGGAACGGGCTCAGAATGGGGCAGTTGCCAACCCTCTCAGAGGCTTCCTAACTACAGTGGGGCAAAAAAGTATTTAGTCAGCCACCAATTGGGCAAGTTCTCCCACTTAAAAAGATGAGAGAGGCCTGTAATTTTCATCATAGGTATACCTCAACTATGAGAGACAAAATGGGAAAAACAATCCAGAAAATCACATTGTCTGATTTTTAAAGAATTTATTTGCAAATCATGGTGGAAAATAAGTATTTGGTCAATATCAAAAGTTCATCTCAATACTTTGTTATATATCCTTTGTTGGCAATGACAGAGGTCAAACGTTTTCTGTAAGTCTTCACAAGGTTTTCACACACTGTTGCTGGTATTTTGGCCCATTCCTCCATGCAGATCTCCTCTAGAGCAGTGATGTTTTGGGGCTGTCGCTGGGCAACACGGACTTTCAACTCCCTCCAAAGGTTTTCCATGGGGTTGAGATCTGGAGACTGGCTAGTCCACTCCAGGACCTTGAAATGCTTCTTACGAAGCCACTCCTTCATTGCCCGGCCAGTGTGTTTGGGATCACTGTCATGCTGAAAGACCCAGCCACGCTTCATCTTCAATGCCCTTGCTGATGGAAGGAGGTGTTCACTCAAAATCTCACGATACATGGCCCCATTCATTCTTTCCTTTACACGGATCAGTCATCTTGGTCCCTTTGCAGAAAAACAGCCCCAAAGCATGATGTTTCCACCCCCATGCTTCACAGTAGGTATGGTGTTCTTTGGATGCAACTCAGCATTCTCTCTCCTCCAAACACAACGAGTTGAGTTTAGACCAAAACGTTCTACTTTGGTTTCATCTGACCATATGACATTCTCCCAATCCTCTTCTGGATCATCCAAATGCTCACTAGCAAACTTCAGACGGGCCCAGACATGTACTGGCTTAAGCAGGGGGACATGTCTGGTACTGCAGGATTTGAGTCCCTGGCGGCATAGTGTGTTACTGATGGTAGCCTTTGTTACTTTGGTCCCAGCTCTCTGCAGGTCATTCACTAGGTCCCCCCGTGTGGTTCTGGGATTTTTGCTCACCGTTCTTGTGATCATTTTGATCTCACAGGGTGAGATCTTGCGTGGATCAAGAGAGAATATCAGTGGTCTTGTATGTCTTCCATTTTCTAATTATTGCTCCCACAGTTGATTTCTTCACACCAAGCTGCTTGCCTATTGCAGATTCAGTCTTCCCAGCTTGGTGCAGGTCTACAATTTTGTTTCTGGTGTCCTTCGACAGCTCTTTGGTCTTGGCCATAGTGGAGTCTGGAGTGTGACTGTTTGAGGTTGTGGACAGGTGTCTTTTATACTGATAACAAGGTCAAACAGGTGCCATTATTACAGGTAACGAGTGGAGGACAGAGGAGCCTCTTAAAGAAGTAGTTACAGGTCTGTGAGAGCCAGACATCTTGCTTGTTTGTAGGTGACCAAATACTTATTTTCCACCATGATTTGCAAATAAATTCTTTAAAAATCAGACAATGTGATTTTCTGGAATTTTTTTTCTCATTTTGTCTCTCATAATTGAGGTATACCTATGATGAAAATTACAGGCCTCTCTCATCTTTTTAAGTGCGAGAACTTGCACAATTGGTGGCTGACTAAATACTTTTTTGCCCCACTGTAATTATCCTAGACAGATGTATTGGGGGGATTTTTTTCAGGATATTCTCTCTCAGTCAGACCCATTATCAGACTTGATCTTTTGCTCGCATCTCCCCACACACTAAATTTGATTCCAGGCTATCCAGGTTTTGGAGAATTATCCCAACATTCCTTTGGGTTGGAAAGAAAAATTGGCTTGGAATAGATCCATAAAATCAGTTTCAACCAAGATACTCTGGATCCAATTGTCTACTATACACTCAAAAATCTTGACAAAGTTGAGACAAGCTTTTGTCTTTTTGCTGGCAGCTTCAAGGCATTATACGTGTTGCACACCACAGAATAGCATAGCTCCCTCCTTGACAGATGCAACGAGCCATCTTAGCAAAAATCAAGCAAATAGTGGTTGATGATACTTGATCAGTCAGACTGTAAAAACTGAGCATTCTCAATATCTGCTCAGATCATGCACCATGCACATACAGAGATTAAACTATAGAGATTATTTTGCTGAAATCACATATTTGGAAAGATTTTCTTCTCGCTTAGAATATAAGTAAACATGTCACAGAATGTTGCCAAGATTCAATTAGATCCTTTCCTGAACCAGAACTTGGAATAGTGTAGAGTAGATCTTCAGGCACTCAACAACGCTCCACTAGATGCCACTGAAAGAACATAATGATCAAGGAGAAAAAAAACACCTCCATTCACTCTGACTGCTACAGAGTTGATAATGAGTTCTTACTTATGTTCCTCCTGCATCCACCAATTTTTCAGCTTGCTTCATTACCTTCATCAGAATATTCTAGGCTTTGCAACACAGGAGAGTGTACTCTGTATCATGCCCCAAATCCAAAGGCACCCACCACTCTAGGCAGAAGATTCCACAGACCCATCAGAAGTACATTAGAATTCAGAAACTTCTGAATGTGGAGAAGAATCAACCTACTTGGTCCCCCAAAGATACCGAGAGGAATTGTTCCTTTTTTTTTTAATGGCTCCATGTAGCAACTTCTCTTTTCTAAGAGGTTTTAATTAAGAATGCTGAAGTGTTTTAATTACCAGTAGAGGGTTGGACGCAGAGGTATAGAGTGTGGGACTGTGAGACAGGGTTTTTGAAGATTGATGTGTGTTGGAATGATCTGGATGGAAGAAATGGACTGAGGAAGCTGGAAGAGGGTGGCTGGTGTGGGTCTTCCGGGCTGTGTGGCCGTGTTCTTGAAGTTTTGTTTCCTAACGTTTCACCAGGACCTGTGACCGGCATCTTCAGAGTGCAGGAGCACAGACAGGAGCAGTTCTCTCTGTGCCCAGAACTGCTCCTGTCTGTGCTCCTGCACTCTGAAGATGCCGGTCACAGGTGCTGGCGAAACGTTAGCAAACAAAACTTCCAGAACACGGCCACACAGCCCGGAAGACCCACACCAGCCATCGTATTCCGGCTGTGAAAGCCTTCGACAATACATTGGAAGGGGATGTTAAGATCATTTCAGTGGCATGTGACAGTTGCTGAGTTCTGTGTGCTGTTGATGAAATCTGCCCTTTATTCCCACAGGCTCTGGAGACCAGCATTGTTACTGGATGAGCATATCCAGCAGTTTCTGCATGAGTGATAATTCGTGGTACAGCTCTCGTTTCTGGGATCTGCTTGAGCAATGTAGCAGCTCTTACTTCAAGCGATCAGTGGAAGACAGACTTGGGAGTTGCTGTCTGGTGAAGGCCAGTAGAGGACCTGGGCCTTAGATTTTGAGAAGGGAAGCTACAGGATTATGGTCAGGAACTAATTTCCATGGACATAGAAACTAGGACCAGAATTAATAGATATATGCTGCAACTATATATATTTCATTTAAAAATAAAGAAAAACATCCTGATGGTAAGACAGTGGAATAGTTTACCTATGGAGTTTGTGGGTTCTCCATCTTGGAGATTTTTAAGAAGAAGCTGAGCAAATATCACTCATGGATGGTTTAATTGTTTTTCTTGCAATTTGCAGAGTATTGCACTAGGTGATTCTTGTGGTCCCTTCCAATTCTACAATTCCAGTACCACCCAGAGTTGTTGAGAGTTGGGCACATCAAGTTGATGATGATGATGATATGATTGCCTGCCCAGAGATATTGGAAGGAGTTTGTTAAAAAGAAAAGGACTACAATATAATGTGGTTAACTAGTGGTGATGCTACTTTGACTGTAGCTAGAGGGAAAATTGTTATTGTAATCTTATAATAAAAGTAGTATTAGCATTCATGACTTTGGTTTCCTAGTCTGGTCTACTTTGAAGGGCTGACATCAGTCTTGCAAGTCTGAATGTGCTGCCCTCTCTCCCTCCCTTTATCTTCATGAAGACTCAGGAGAGCCTTGTCTGAGGCGCTTTCTTCGATTACAGTTAGAGAGAGAAGAAAAAAACTAAAGCCTTGCTTAAAGCAGTGCATACATACCTCATGGACCACTCCTGTTTCTTCCCAAGTTGCATTACTTTTACAGCTTCCCTACAGTCACGTTTCCCTACAAAAATTCTCCAGTGTTTTAGCAGGATGGATAACAATACAGGATTACTCTGGAAAATGTCATACATCAGGCTGCTTCTCCCCTGTGTGGGCACGAGATATCTTGCAGGGTTAGCATAAATTACGGTATCTACATCATTATCCCTCTTTCTGCAGCAGGTATATAATAGTAATGGGTTTTGTCGGTAACAGCATAACTTTTTCAGAAGTTTAGAAGTTCAAAACAATTACCAATTTTAAATTAAGACTTGAGTTATAAATATTAGCTCCTGCCTTTGTTCTCACTGGAGTAGAAACACTTGTATCCTATCATAGCTATAAATTGCCATAGCTGGTCATTGCTAGCACCGATCATTCAATGTTTTAAGACACAAAATGGGTAGAATACACATTTTGCATTATATTTTGGCTTCTAGAAAGGTTAGAACCTGGTCTTTTTTTAAAAAAAGTGAAATATGGGAATTAGGATTCATCTGAATGGGGCAAGTAATTGCCCCCTCCCCTTGGTTCCCCCTTATAGACTCTCTTTGTTTTGTCTTCATAAAATCAACTTTCATATAGGGAGATTTACACTTTTAGACCTGTCACAATTTCATGATGTCTGAACAAGGGCATGGAGTCAAATGTATAGAGTTAGAAGCTAGCAATTTAATACGCTTCCCACTGACACTGCATTTGACAGGTGACTAGTATGGTAGGCAATGGGGCTTATGAACATATTTTCTTTTTCCTTTAGGACAAGGGAAGATACAGACTTGACAGCCCATGAAAATGTAATTCTGGACAGATTTTCTGCTCCAACAAAATACCAGCATGTACAGACCAGGAGAAAAAGTGAAACGGCGGTTGCGCGTTCATGGTTGCAGTGTAAGAAATGTTGAAGTTGCTAGAGGGAGAGCAGGATATGGATTTACTCTTTCTGGTCAAGCTCCCTGTGTTCTTAGTTCTGTTTTAAAAGGAAGTCCTGCAGATTATGTGGGACTTAAGGCAGGAGATAAAATATTTGCAATAAATGAAATTAATGTGAAAAGAGCATCCCATGAAGATGTGGTGAAGCTGATAGGCAAATGCTCTGGGATTTTACACATGGTCATTGCTGAAGGAGTTGGTCATGCAGAACCTTGTTCAAGTGATGAAGAAGTTGGGCTTTATGATGGGAAGGGATGGCCAAAGACCAAGCCTGGCTTGAAAGGACTGGGTATAAACCGTGCAGAGAAAGTTGTTGAGGAAATGCAATCAGGTGAAATTTTCAACATGATCTTCGAAAATTCTAATATTTGTGCTAGTAATATGCAGATACCAAAAAGAAAGGAAACGTCAGTTCAGGAAGTGGCTAAGTTAGAACCTGAACATATAAACGATCAGCCTAACATTCTGTACAATGAGGAACTGGCACAAGGCTTGAATGACGACTCAGTTTTTAGAATTGGATTGGAAAACCAGGAATATTTTGGAATAGATGCAAGCATTTTAAATGTGGCTATGGTTGTGGGCTACCTTGGATCAATTGAACTTCCTTCTTCGAGTTCAAATCTGGAATATGATAGCTTGCAGGCCATCCGTGGATGCATGCGTCGCCTTCGGGCAGAACAAAGAATCCATTCATTAGTGGCGATGAAGATTATGCATGATTCTATTCAACTGTGTACTAATCAGTCAGTTATGATTGCAAAGTATCCAGCAGAGAAGCTAGCTTTTAGTGCTCTATGTCCTGATGATAGAAGATTTTTTGGGCTAGTTACCATGCAGAGCATTGATGATGCAAGTTTAGCTCAGGAGGATGAAGCAGTTTTGAGGACATCATGTCATGTGTTTATGGTGGATCCAGAACTATTCAATCATAAAATTCATCAGGGTATTGCACGACGGTTTGGACTGGAATGCACAGCAGATCCTGATACCAATGGCTGTCTTGAGTTTCCATTGTCATCTCTACCTGTTCTTCAGTTTGTCTCTGTTCTGTACAGGGACATGGGGGAATTCATTGAGGGGGTGCGTGCCAGGGCCTTCCTTGATGGAGAAGCAGATCCTCATCAGAATAACAGTATGAGTAGTAACAGTGATAGTGGAATTGGAAATATTAACCAAGAAGAAAAAAGTAGGGTTTTAGTTGTTGATCTAGGAACTAACTCAAACAAACACATGCTTAGTAATATACAGGGCAGTCCAATAAATAGAGGTCAGAGTGTTTCCCACTGGAATTTTGGTCATGAACCAGAAGAAAACCTGGGATTAGAACCTATGTTCCAGAATGATAAATCTCAGAATCTAAGTAAATTGCTAGCTTCTTCAGCTCATATTGAAGTTCCGGTGGTTTCTTCCAAAAGCTCAGTGCCACCATGTAAGAAAAATTCTGTGGACATTTCCAATCAGAGGTGGTTGCCTGTTCATGTATTAAAAGATTGGCAACAAGGATGTATAAGCGATCAAGAGTCATACACAGATTCTACAGATGGCTGGTCCAGTGTCAACTGTGGGACACTTCCCCCTCCTATGAATAAAATCCCTGCTGATAGATACAAGGTCAGCAGCAGCTTTGGTAATCCTCATCTCATGTCCCAAAAGAAAGAACTGTCTGAGAAAGAATTTCATATTGAAAATGCATTTGATTCTCAACACAGTTTCAAAAAGCCCAAAGAGGAGAAAAAGGTAAGAATGTTAATAAAATATGCTAATTGGATTGAAATGCTGTCAGAAATTGTGGGAAAGACATATTTGCCATATTTTCTTGTCAGTAATTATTACTGGTGACATGAAAAATAGATTATAGGTAATAGAAATATTTGATAAATTTGTGCTTTGTTTCTACAAAGGAGACTTAGATTGTCCATTATTTTACAGTTCTTTCTAATATGTAGCTAATAGTTACTGACATTATTGTATATAGAGTCCTATACATAATAAGCTTTTTAAAAAGCATTTATTTATGGAATGTATATACCACCTCAATCTGACATGGATTTTAACCAGTGTACAGAAACCAAAATGAAACAGTAATAATAATGAGAACAAAAAGGGAAGAGTGGCAAAAGCCCAGAAGGAGTAAGGCAGGAAAGCAAAAGGTAAAGGGAGAAGCAGGAGGCCAGGACGGGAACTCTGAGTTGGCAGGAGGTGGTGCAACTCAGGTGTTTCTACACAGAGTATGGGAAATAAACAGGGAGATCAACAGAAGGCAAATATGATGTGGTAGGCACACTGGAACTTGGGGAGGGTGATACTTATGATTGGCCCACTGTGCTGGAAGGCTATAATTGATTTTAAAAGAATAGACCCAAGAGAAAGGGAGGGGATGTTGCATGGTACATAAAAAATACACTTGCACAGAAGTTCAGGAACTGGAACCTGGAAATCCTTTTGAAAGTAACTTTAGGTAAGAATAGAAGGAGAAAGAAACTAAAGTGATACCTGTCAGATGCCTCGCAATCAACTGATCTTCTTATTAGCTTGCTTGCTTCGGTTCTGCCATTACAAAGAAAGGTGGAGGGGAAGAGATAGAAGAATAACCGTTAAATGCAGATGTTCTATTATCTGTTTCTCAGGAATGTCAAGGTCGTACCAGTGTGAGACCAGGAGAGGCTCAGAGAAAAACACAAGAAGAACTATGGGATGGAAAGGGGGGTGGTGAAGAGAAAAGGGGTTAAGAAAAGGTTGGTGCGTGCAGGCTTTTTAGTTTCAGCAATATGTGAGGACCTGCAATGCTCAATTCCCAACAAAGATGACTCCCTTGAAACTCAGATAAGTTCAAAGAAAGATTCATTTACTGAGAAGAAGTATACAGTCTCAAAAGCATTTTGAGAAACAGATAATAGAGCATCTGCGTTTAATGGTTATTCTTCTATCTCTTCCCCCCCTCCCATAGTCCGTGTACAGTCTCAACGAACCGTCCTTCTTTTCTCTAAACAAGACAGGAGCTGCCATTGAGGATTTCGCAGGCTATATGAAACCCCTCGCCAAGTTCTTCTCAATGAATTCTCTTAACATCTCTAGTTCTTTAGGAGTCATAGAGTATGTCTTTTGTTTAGGGAACTTCGACCCAGGTTCAATCTCAATGGCACAATTCCCCCCCGCCTTTCTTTGTAATGGCAGAATTGAAGCAAGCAAGCTAGTAAGATGATCAATTGATTGACTGTATTCTTCTGACAATACCGTTGTGGGAGTTCATTAAGGTAGTTCTCGCTTATTGACTGCCTCATTTAATGACAGTTCAAAGTTACAACGGTTAAAAAAAAGCTTTGCAACTGATCCTCACATTTATAACCGTTGCAGCATCCCACAGTCGCGTGATTGCCATTTGTGTGCTTCGCAACTGGCTTATAACAAGCAGAGTTAATAGAGAAGGCAGAAGTAAAATTGTAAGTTGCAGTCATATGACGTTTTGCTTAACAACCAAGGGGGAAGTGAGGTTGTAAGCCTGTAACAGTCACATGATTTTCCACTTAGTGACTGCAGTGCTTAGCAACCAGGTTGCCAGTCCCAGTTGTGGTCGCTAAGTGAGGACTACCTGTATAACTCTTCTGGACAGGGAAAAGACAAGAATGAGGCCCTTCTGCATGAGATAAACAGTCTTTTAAAGTGGCATACAATAGTGTTAACAAACTATTTCAATTATCCTAACATCTGCGAAGAGTCAGAGGTCCAACAAATTCTTGTTCCCTTGCTGACAAGTTCATTTGTCAGAAAGTAGAAAAAAGAACAAGAGGATCTGCTATCCTGACCTACTGGCATCTTCAGAAAAAGTGAATTTTTGATATCCGGAAGAGGTGCAACTGAGAAGCATCATTTGACTCCCCCAACACACACTGACTTTTACCAATTCATTCCATGAGAAATTCTTCTTTTGTTTCATATTTAAGCCCAGCTATTCTTCAAAATTAAAATTAAATATGTTAGGTCAAAAATGCATATTTGAGTTTTGAAAAAAATTACAGTATATTAAAGGTTATGAATATATGAACTCCACATGGTATCATAGGTTATTGAAGTAGGGTGGGGAAAACTTGATACTTGTCTTTTGATTCAAATTAAATCTCCTTTTTTTCTTTTTGTATTGGAAGGGCTTTGGGATTGTTCTAATGATGAAAAAGTGGGGTGGAAATTTTATAATAAATGTCTCCTCTCCAAAAATATGCAGTAGAAATCAATATTGGGTTGTTTTCTTTGCAGTTAGGGCCTTCTCTGCAGAATTATTTATTATGCACATTGAGGGCCCATGTGGGGCTGCATTTTGTAGCAAAGTTATTATGCAGTTTATTCCAGCATGAGACTGGCCCATTGAGCACCAGCCTCTCCCAAGCAGACCTACCAACTCTGAAGCTCACTCTCTAGCAGGAAACATCTGGCTGTGGGTAGGACACCTTCTTCCCACCAAACAGGTCAGCCCCGTGCCTCTAATAGTATTGACCCTAAAGTGTTGGACCTCTGCACATGGTATTGAATCATAGAGGGATCCACATTAATATTATTCAATAATTTAGTATTAATTTAAAGGTATTTACCTCTCAAATCATTTTCCAAAGTGTCTTAAGACTATTGACCTAAATTCAGTTCCTTAGGAGTTTATTTCTTACCGTAATAATGTTACCTGTTCTTGGGCAGTCTCCAAAATTGTCCACTTGTTATCCACCTCACTTGTAGGTAGATAAAGTGAGGAGCCATTTGGGTTTTTTCCACTTCTAGGAACCAAGAGTCTTCGTGAGAAGTGCTATGAATTAGAACCACTTCCCAGTAGGATATTATTACAAGTCAGTTTTACCAGTCTCTCAAAGTGTGAGCCTCTGACTTTAAAATTTTGTCTTGGGCTTAGTTTGTTCAGGATGAAGGGACTCCGGCAGAATAAGAATCCCTATTCAAAAGGAATGATGGATTGGCTAACATTGCTATGTAACTCCAGAGACATCTGGCAGCTGCATGCAAATACAACACAAATACCACAAAAACAGTATCAAAAAAGAAAAGGCAAAAAAATGAGGGTTAGAGATAATCCATGCTGGGGATCTTCATCTTCAAGAGCTAGATGTGTGTTGTCTATTAAAAGATAGGAGAGGGTTACCCCTGTGAGGTAGTCCAGACAAGAAGCATAGCCAGGAGTACTAGCTCTCTTTACATCAACGGAATCTTGCAAAACTGAAAGTATTTCTCCCCTCCTCTCCTTTTGGGGAGCCAGTTTGGTGTAGTGGTTAAGGCATCAGGAGGGGAGAAATACTTTCAGTTTTGCAAGCTAAGAAAAAGAAGTGGTAGGTGAAGGGATATTAATAATAATGGAGCCACCTCATTAGTTCACCAGTCCCCTGGGGTCCCCAGGCCTGATGGCACAACCAGGTCTTTAAGGGACATTCGGAAAGACAAAAATGATGTAGCCAGCCTTACCTCAGGGGGGAGGATATTCCACAACATGGGCACCACAGCAGAAAAGGCCCGCTGCCTATGACCCACCAAATGTAGCTTCCTACAAGTTGGAACCTATAACGTGCCCTCTTAACGTATACTTTTTGGATGGCCCTCTTATCCATTGAGACAGTCAATACTAAGACCTTCCCCATTGGCCAAATTATAGTTGGTCACCTGATATTTTGAAAGCGTATCTTCCCCCAATTTTAATCAGTTCCATGCTATCCTATTGTTCTTGGAAGTCCCTAGAATAACCCAAGGTAGAGGGAGACAAACTGCTTGCATGTATTGGCCTTTCATTCTATATTCCTCTTGAATTATTCTTTATTTAATTCCATTTATATTGTCACCTACTCGTGCCTTTGGCAAGCCATGTGACAGACAGCTTTACAAACATATGTTAATCCCCTTACAGCAGCTTGCACCAAGAAAGCAAGATTCTCACAGAGTCTGAATAGGCAAACTAATGGTAAGGAAAAGAGGATTACTGTAAGTTACAAAATCATATAAACTGGATAAATGTACATCAAGGCAAGGCCTCCCTGTTGCCTTTGGCCCTCTTTCTTCTTGAGTCTTGCTTTAGTGGAAAAGATGTTTATTGGATACCACAAAAATATACATTTGTTTTTTTGCAGTATTTTGGAAAGGTCCATTTTCATTCCCAGGATCATTCCATCATATCTTCCCTTGGCTGATTTCTGCTGGAGGCCAAGGCTAGAACTGAGGACCTTTCCTTCAGTGATGGTAGACTGTTTATCAGTAAGACTGATGTATTCTGGAGAGGTTAAAACATTTCATGCAAGAACTCCCAAAGGGGTTGGCAGTAGTCCTACCTCATCCCCTCTCATAATATCTACAGTCTGTTCACATCTGTAACAAAGGCTGCCAAACTTTCAAAGAGAAAGAGGGTACCATTTTCTGCCCAGACGAGTCCTTAAGTTCTTGAGATAAACCTTGAGGCACTCCAAGAGAAGAGCTAATCTCATTAATGTTCTTTTTGTTTAAAAATAGGCAGCGATAAACACCCAAACAGGAGTGGGTCCCACTTCTCCTGTTCCTCTGGTTCCCTCCGGTACCACACAGTGTAATGTTATACATTCCTGACCAAAGGAACCAGACCCTGCAACCCACCTAGATGTCTACTTTGCCTCCACATTTGCATCAGTAGTACCACTGCAGGCCACAACAACTTCACACACAAGATTAGAAGCCCCTTCACATGCTCTTCTGCCAATGTGACATACGCCATCATCTGCCTAGCAATGCTCCCCTGGATTCTACATAGGACAAGCAGGACAAACTTTACCCAAAAGAATTAATGGACCCAGGTCAGGGCTCAAAGCAGGGAAAAAGTACCATATTTATTGGTGTATAACACACACTTTTCCCCCTAAAATTTGGGGCTGAAATCCTAGCTGCGTGTTATATGCCGATGTGTGTGTTATACGCCGATGTGTAAGCCCCTGTATAATCCCTGCGGCTTCTCACCTCAAGCGGCAGGGCTGGGAGAGTGGAGCCTTCATCTGAGCCAGGGCTGTAACCGGGGCTGCAACCGTGCGCTTCCCACCTTAAGTGATGGCACTTAAACCACGCCTCCTCCGTTTGCAGTCTTTAGTAACATCACCCGCGCGGTCCGGCATGCACTGGAACACTGCAGAGTCGCAGAGCTTCCCTCCTCTCTCTGCAGCATTCTGGTGCGTAGTAATGAGTCAGAGCAAAGCGCTGGCGCTTTGCTCTGACATACTGACTGCCGGACCGTGCGGGTGATGTTATTAAAGACTGCAAACAGAGGAGGTATACCCTAATAATAAATTACTGTACCCCCCAACCCACCTTATTTTGCTTCCAAGTCATTTATTTTAAATTTAAGTTTTTTTACTCAAACTTCCTTCTTAAAATTAAGATGTGTGTTATACGCCTGTGCGTGTTATACACCAATAAATACGGTAATACTGGAGCATTTCAACCTCCCAGAACACACTATTGCAGACCTCAGAGTGATTGTTTTGGAAAAATGGGACTTTAACAGCACCGTTGAGCTGTTAAAGTCCCATTTAAATAGCTGTTTTGAACTTGCATACATCAAAAGGTTTCAGGCTATCTCAGAAGTTTTCAACAAACACAATGGGTTTTTAACACACTACAATTGTTAATTGATGAGGTACTTTCATGTATAATCTGACCTGCATAACTGCCTGTCATTCGTTAGTATTTATGTGTTTTTGCCATATCTCATTTGCAGTTGTTTTTTCTGCCACTTGAGCATATACTCAAAGAAGCTTTGAAAACTCGGGTGATGTAAAATCTGGAACTAACTCTTTTAAAATAAAATTGATGCAAGAAATTAATGAGAACAGGGTTCAGTATCATAATTTTATTAAACCTTAACACCCAGAAACCGTACAGAAAAAGGCAGAACAGTTCAGAATGCCAACTTCCAAATTAATCAAGCCAAACAACTTCACTAATTATCAGAAATCTACAAGTGACTGATGGAGTAAGACAGAAATGTTCTACAGAAACCATGTTCTATCACCTGCTCTTTGGACTGCTCTCGTGTTTGAGAAAACTGCCATTATGTGCTGTTTGTGCCATTATGAAATAACTAATATTTTCTAGGCAAATACATGTGATAGTCACAGAAAATGATTAGTGTAATTTCTTTCATTTCCTGCAATAGAGGAGTTCATATTCTACTACTGCTAATATAATCTTGTCACAATGTTAAGCAGTCCATTCAATGTTAACAACAGAAAGCACAATGTTCTTATTACGAAGAACCTAGTGATAGGAACTAACTGAATAAGTTACACACATGAAGAGAACCTACTTAGAGACGGCTTGGTCTTGATAGATGTACAGACAGGATTGCTGTTGAACATCTTCATGTTCACATTCTCCACTGTCTAATGTGATGCAGCTGTGCCTAGAAGTCATTCAGTCAGACCTTGATGTAACTTGAATAACTGGGCTGGGGAAACAGATTTTCCTGCCCCTCCTTCCCCCCTGTAGCCCTTAGAAGGGTGTGGGATGCCACTGAATGGAACAGGCTATCTTAGTTTGCAGTAGAGTTAAGTGGGAAGAGAAGGAAGGGAAGTCCTCAGACCAAGCGGAGACCTTGTCCAGGAGTGGCTGTCTGCTCAGGAAGACTGACACCTCTCTCTCCAGTCTGCTCAACACAGAAGGATCTACCAACCTTCTGTGCAGCACTTTTGGGGCACAGGAGCAGCTGCTCTGGGAAGGAGGAAATGGTGAACCGTTTGTTCCATACCAAATGTACATGCCTAAATCTGGATCCACCCCATTGCGTGCTCAGAGACTCAGAGTGAAGGTGAATAATGGAGAATATAGTTAAGAGGATGGGGCAATTGCATTACATTGTACAGAGAGGCTGGAGGGGGTAAAACAGGACTGCTATTTAAAGCAGTTACCATATGTTGCATATCATAAAACCTTTGGCTCTCAGATTAATTCAGAGCACCCAATAATAGAACAATAATTTTAGATTCTATTGTTTAAAAATAGAACAAAACCCTACAATTAAGAAGATTACATTATAATGTCTACACTAAGCAAATTCCAGCTGCTGCTAATTTTGCTTGACAAAGAACTTTTTAAAAAAGAAACTCTGCAAATGGAAATAAAGATTGGACAGAATAATTACACAACAAAAGGAATTGATGTAGGGTTATGCAGTTTTGTTAACATTGTCCATGCATCAGTAAGTATCTCTGGATTATTTAACAAATATCAACTGCTCATAATAAATTGGAATGTTGGATTTTTTGTGATAAACATGAATGCAATAAATGATTATTTTACTGAGTATTTGTAAGTCATTCTTCCAAACATTAGAGCTAATATTCTTCTAAAATAAATAGCAACAGTGATCCATAGATTATTGGAGAATTGAAAGTTATGTTCCTGGAGCCATCACATTGAATAGGATGGCACGTTCCTCTTTTTCTCTGTGTACATAATGACATGGCAGGTAGTGGAGATTTCAAACTATGTCACTTTAATGCCACCTAATACCAGCACATCATCTGTGTTGCTTCATGTGCTCTCGAGCATTGAGGATGGAGACTGCAGAGTGTTGCCAGTGGGGGTCATCTTGACCTATCATTGGCTATATTGTTTGGGGCTCATGGAAGTTGAAGTCTAAAACGCAGCAGGATGTATTGCAAAGTTAGCACGGAAAAGTTTGTGCTTGTCGAGCCCAGATTTCCGTAGTTGCTTTCTTTGCGTACTGGTGTGTGAATGTGCAAGAGAGTTGTTTGGGTGTGAGCAAATAGGTTGAATACCTTTCTAAAGAAGCAACTGCAGTTAAATTAATAAGTAGTGATTAATTCCACTAATATTAATTTAGTCTTTGTCCCACCACAGTCCTTTTTTGGAGTGCATCTATGAAAGCAAGTGGTTGAAATGCTTGCATTTGCACATGTTGGGGGGCGGGGGGGGGGGGATAGCCAAGATTGGTTTTACTGAAAGTTGGCTACAGGCCTTTTTTGAATGATTGTAACATTTTTTCAGCCTAAACTTTCTTGTCACTTTAAGTAATTACCTGTACCATAGCTAACTATGGCTCTGAGCTCTAGGCAGCCTTCTTAATGTATGAATAAAGAAGTGAGTGGCACCTTTCTGAAGCAAGTCACGCACATCTTCTCTGGAAGTCTGAATAGCTGCAGAACCACATGAAAGCTAAGGGTGCAGAAAGGGAACTGAGTGGAACAGAAGGGCTGCACGCAAACACTGTTCGGACCATTCTGAGAAATGGCTGCCACACGAAATGGGCAAGGATGCATTTGATAAAGTTAGCAAAGTACTCATAATGAGAGCACCATGGTGAAGTGGTTACATTGTGGACTAGGACCAGGGTGGATGGAACAGATCCCCCGTAAGCATGGAGGCTTGCTGGATAACTTTGGGTCATGGGTGTGTGTGTAGGCCACTGGCTGTACTTCCTGAATGGTTAGTGCCCCACTTTTGTCAAACCCCTTGAATTACAGCTGAAAGTCCTGACTTCGTTCCCATCTGGGTGTGTTCCCTTTCAGCTTCAATGTGGTGGTGTACAGAAGCCAAATGCCAAAACAGTTATCCCTGTTCCAATGTTTCTGGTCCTGACTCTCTTTTTTCTAGGATTTTCCCAGCTACAGGTAGTCCTTGCTTAGCAACCACAATTGGGACCACAACTCTGTTGCTGTGATCATAAGTGAAACATCATATGACCGCAATGATTTTATGACCTCACTTTCCCTTCGGTCATTAAGTGAATCACTGCAGTCATTAAGCAGAACATCACGTGACTGTGACTTACAATTTTACTTCTACCTTCTCTATTAGCTCTGCTTGTCGCAAGCCAGTGGCGAAGCACACAAATGGTGATCATGTGACCACAGGGTTAGGGCACTGTGATGGTTGTAAATGCAAGGAGCGGTCACAAAGCTATTTTTTTAACAACATTGTAACTTTGAACGGTCATTAAACCAGGCGGTTGGTAAGTGAGGACTGCCTGTATTGAAGTCAGGCTGACTGAAATCTATAGTTTCTTGGGTCCATTTTTCCCCTTTTTTAAATATAGGAGCATCATTAGCTCTTCTTCAGTCTTCTGGCACTTCCCTTACATTTTAGGAGTCAGTAGTTCTGCCAGTTCCTGACATGCTGGACTACCTTTTCCATTTGCAAAACAGAAACTAAGCAATCTGTCCTTCTGCCTGTTGCCCATCACCATCTTGCCATATTCTACAACCAATGGAGCGATCACTTTCATGACTTCCCTCTTGTTCCACACGTACCTAAAGAACCATTATTTCTGGCAGTCATTGCAAACCTCATTCTGAGCTTTAGGCATCCTGACCCCATTCTTACATATTTGGTCTATTCTCTGATACTCCGCTTTTGTTACATGCACCCTTTTCATTTTTTAAACTTGTCCTTTTTGTTTCTCAGTTTATCAGAAAGCTCTTTATGCAACCACTTTGATCTTCCATCTTTCTTTCTCTTTGGTGTTTGTGTTTAGACCTCAATTATCTCATTTTTCAGAATTTCCCAGCCCTCTTGAATTGTTTTTCCTTTAGGATTTCTATTCATGGAACTCTTCCTACTTTTTCCTTTAGCTTGTGGAAGTCAGTTCCCTTGAACACTAATCTGTCTCCCTTCAGTTCTCCCTGTCTGCGGTATGGTGAATTCCAGGATGACATGGTCCCTCTCTCCCAACCCCCCTGCAACTTCCATATCCTCAACTATTTCTTCCCTGTATTAAGTATCAAGTCTAGTTTAGCTGGCCCCGTAGTTCTTTCCTCCACTGTTTGGATGATGAAGTTGCCTGCAAGGCACACCAACAATCTGTTGGCCTCCCACTGGCCACAGAGTTTGATTCCCAGTTAATGTCCAGACCGCTGAAATTCCTCAACCGTCTGACTGGTGAAGGTTTCATCTATATCTTCTGCTGGGTTGGGTGGCCTGGGCATTTTTGTTCCTTTGTCCCTTGATTTTCATCCAGAAACTTTAAGCAGGTTTTTACTCTTGGTGTCATGAATTTCCATACAAGTGTAGATATTCTTTATGTGTAATGTGATACTCCCTTCCCCCTTTGGTTGGGTCTGTTTCTTTTGAACAGATTATATTCTTCCAATATTATATTCTAATGTATAGATTAACATGTAACTATTAACAGTAAATGGTATATTTATTTCTTGTCCAACCCTGATGCTAGTGGAATTGTTTCTTTTACTCCTGGGGATGGAGTCAAGTGAACTGATTCATCATTTTAGGTCATCCTGGTACTGCAAAACTTGAGAAACTCTAAAGTACAGAGAGCTCCAATGAGAATTAAAGATTGTGCTTTATCTCCTATGATTCTGTCTCCAAAGGAGGAATTTTCCTCCTTTGTGTGTACGTTTTTCCATTTACACAAAAGGATTGTAGGTACTGTATTTCCCCAGCAGAAAAGTGAGGAGGGTTTTGCCCCAAAACAATTACCTGGGAATCAAGGGGGAGATGACCCTGGTTTGGTGGAAAAGAGGAGAAGAAGCTATGAGGAACCAAGGAATGGGCAGGAGACCCTCTTGCTGCAAAGGAGATGCCTGCCTGAAGGTTCCCTCCTATGGGCGGTGCGTGTGTGTTTTGCTTGACGAATATAGCCCTGTTTGTAATGCCTAAACATGGCGCCTCTTTCTTTCTTCCTTCCCCTCATCACTACCCAGTTTTGTTCTCCTCTCCTCCTCCTCCATTCTGTTGATTTCAGTTGGGTTTTTGGTGTGTCTTCTGAAAGGAAGAAGTGGAATATGTGTGAGACGTTTTTGTGCAAAGGAATGGGGTACGTGTGTGTGTGTGAGAGAGAGAGAGAGAGAGAATAGCATCTGCAATTCTTCAAAGGGGAGTTTGATTAATTTTATAAATGGGACCGCTTATTTTACAGATAATTGATTTTGTTCAGTGGTTATTAATTCAGCTTCCTCCTTGTTGTCCTGGCCTAGCTCTGGGCAGGTATTGTGGCCAAAGATCTCTAGGTCCCCACCCTACCCCAGAGAGGGAGAATCCCTAAGGCTGGCTTAGCTTCCACTGAAGTTGGCAAATTCCAGCTGACAAGGGGGGAGATTTTGGTGCACAAACACTTTTCTGTTTATGCTCCTTTGTGGATAGGGTTGGCTTTTAAAAGATGCTTCATAAAATTTGCTTTTAAGAAAGTACAAGGACAGAGCTTCCTTGGGAACATGGTGGACTTTCACAGACCACAGTTGTGGCTAAGAACAAGGGGTAGGTAGATTGGCTCCTTCGGCCCTCTCTCGAGGAGGAGACTGCAAGGCAGTGGTCTCTGGAGGGTGGGAGGACTGGGAGATGAGGGAATTTGACATGCTCGCTCCAGCCGCAGTTGGAGCCTTTCAGAGGACATTAAGTTAGCACTTCCTTTGCTAACCACTTTTGGAAATTGCCTATTAACTGCTTTAAAGAAGTTAGACGCCTTCAAAATGACAAGGCTGGAAACACCAGGTGAGTGCCTTCAATCCTTAATATAAGAAAATGAAACTGTATCTTTATAAGCTTTAAGAATTCAAAATAAACAGCAAAAAGCAAGACAATGTTTTGGCTATAGAAAGTTTTAAATGGATTAAGTGTTCAGAAAACATTGGAATATTTGACTTTGAATATTAAGAGTTTGAAATTAATTTTAAATATTAATTTTAAATTTCAAAAATAAAAAATAAAGATTAATTTTAAAATTAATCTTTAACATTAATTTTAAAATTAATCTTTATTTTTTATTTTTGAAATTTAAAATTAAAATTTTAAAATACATTTTCATGGGAGAGAAAAAATATTTTTGATAGTGGAGACATAACAAGATAGGCAACTTATAATGGTGTTCAGAGATATTTTTGAGGAATTGCAACAGGACCTGGAATCAAAAATGTCAGCTGTGTTGCGTGTTCTTATGGATAGTCTCTTCGCAAAAGAAGCCATTACAGAAAAAGATTTGCAACTGATTGTGGAGAACAACGTGAACAAGAATTTGTCATTAGGTATATTAAAAAAAAATCAGAGGCTTTAAATATTAAGAAGGAAATAAAAATGCTAATCCCAGAAAGCAATTGGAATAATTTCTTCTTGCTGGACCTACAGAAGAGTCTTGTTAAAGTTTTGAAGAAATTCGAGACAAGGGTCAATAATCATTTTAATGAATTAAAAAACAAGACTTTTATACAAAAGGAAAGAACATAAAATTGGTTTATTTGATCAGGGTTAATTTTTTTCTTTTCTCTATTTTTTTCTTTTTTCTTTTCTTGCACCTTCCTTTTTCTGTTTTAATTTGTATTATCTTTTATTATTGTAGTTAAAATGTTTAATAAAAAAGAAAATACAAGAATAAATAGATACCGATCATGAAGAATAAAGATTGAAACCTAATTAAATATCTATTTTGTGGCTTATTTAGAGTGCAAAATTTGGACCTGGTTTTGGATTGGTACAACTACTCCAGCACTCTTCTTCAGCTCGAAGATCATTTGGACGCTCAAAGAGATTCAGCGTTACTCGTTCGCTTGATAATCTTGAGGTAACTGTGACTTCATGATTTCCTATGAAGATGGGTAAATGAGCATTAATAAGTTAATTCATTTTGATGCAGGGAAAGTAACAGAAAGTTAGCTACAAACGTACCTTTGGATACTCTATCTAAAGCCTTTATACTTCCGTGTTTCCTAATTTTTGAGTCTAAATTCTACTTTTTTTAACATTACTTAGTATTCATAACTGCAAAAGTTTTCTTATGGAGTGATATATGGAATTTATTTAGACTTTGTAGATGGTTGGGTGGTGGCACAGGGCATATTAAAGCTTCGATGGGCACTTCCTTTGTATAGGTATAGCTACTCAGATAGCTTGGTATCAGTACTGTAAATGTATCACCTCATGCCTAGAGCTGTGGCCCTGGAGCAGAAATAGCTGCCATAGCCCAGACACTTGCCCCATCCGCCTGGAATTAGGTAACAGGAGATTGCAAGGTAAACACAGGTACATGTTGATAATATCAGGAAGGATACTATAGGTGTGAGAAGTAACAGTAAGGTCAATCTAAGAGCTTATCAAAGTATTACAGAGGAAAGGAAGCTGCATTGTTGCATTATTTTTCTCTTATCTATCTGTTTCAAATGCTAATGACAATACATATACAATATAATCTGGTGAATGGGCTTACTCTGGGCTCTCTCCTGCAGTCTGCTGGTGGGTAGCCCAGTGATCACTGTAAGAGTTTTCCAATAAAGTATATTTTGTTGCTTCTGTCTCCAAATACTTTGGTTTTCCTTTAAGGTGAGCATTTTCTCACAACAACTGACTGCTGGGAGATGATCTCTCCCAACCACTTCATGTAGATGTTAAACAGTGAGGAGAGAGGCCTGAGCTGTGCAGCACCTGTAAGGGAGTGTAGTGATATGTGGGAAAGACCCTGGGAGACTGGGCCAAGAGACGCTGCCTGGGGAATGGTCAGATAAGAGAGAGCTTAGCCCGCAGCTGGATAGTGGGCGGGGCAAGAGGCTCAGAAGGGATCCTCCCTAGTTTCTTGGGCTGTAAAGGAGATGGCAGGAGACTTGTATTTTCAGACTTGCAAGATTCTGTTAATGTTGTTTTACAGTATAATAGAATTAGCTTATCTGGTTGTGTTTCCTGTCTGGTCTGCCTGGTAAGGCTGACATCAGTCTTGCAAGTCTGAAAGTACACATCTCCCACATTTAAAAACAGATTTCAGAGCATAACTTGAAAAATGTTGCACCAATTTCTAATTATCTTGGCTTGCTTCTGTCCATGTATAGTTGGCCTGCAAATGATATCCTGCCCTTGTTAACAGCAAACACAGCTTATAGTAATTGTGTCTTTCTCACAGGAGACTATGGCAGATTGTTCTGAGTCTTGCTCCCAATGGAGTGAGTGTAATTCCCTAAGGTAACCTTGGAAGCTGTGGTTTAGAATGTAGTTTTTCAGAGTGACTGACTTTCATTTGTTCTGTATTACATTAGAACATTCTTGAAGACACTCTTTTCAACATTTCAGAGCCTGCTAATTTAAAATAAGTGGGTGTGGTACTGATTTTTGTGGGAATCCTGTTCTACCAGGAAAGAGAATCTTGTAAACTTACTCAAAGGAGCAAAGAACAGGCAAGTTGATTGGAGCAAGCCACAAAGTAGACTTGCATGTGATTATAATCTTGAGATGAACATGCAGCTACACGCCAAGAAACAGCAAATGGTAACAAGGTTTTTACAGGACTGCTTGAATCTGGAGCTAGTCTGGTTGCCTAAAGAAAGAATTAAAAACCACTCGGTGAGATTTCATATGGATGACCCACTAGTATGCTATCTTGGTAGACGGCTCATTGCTATGCAGAGATTGTCACAGCAAGAATTTAAAGCCTTGAGTTCGAGCTGCTTCTCCATTTTATAGCGCAGTGGAGAAGCCTGTGTTTAACCTGGGTGGGTCCCCACTGGGAAGGAAGGAAGGAAGGAAGGAAGGAAGGAAGGAAGGAAGGAAGGAAGGACAGACACCTCACACCCCCATTTGTTTTGCGAGCCAGGAGAAGGGAACATGCCTCAGCAATGTGGCCGAGAATTTCACTTAAATGAGAGATAAGGCCTTGAGGTCTGTTTGTTCATGGATAAAATTTGGAAAGCCAGTCACGTAAGTATGTTTCACTTTTCTAAAAAAGGGAATACGGTACTAAGAACCTTTATAGACTACATTGTATCTTAGAAAAAGGGTTGTTGTTGTTTTTCTCTCATTATTTTTATTTATTCTGTAGATGGGTGATTTGCTATATTAGTGATTTGATTATGTAAATCAGCAATACAATAATTTCCTAGTATTCTTATGCTAAATGGTGATCTACACATTTATGTTTTCTAAGTAATTTAAAATATTTATTCTTTTCTATGTGTTTTCTTAGCTGATTTTATTTGTTTCCAGTGGCTCAATTACTTTATGGCTCATTCAGAATTTGAATTGTCAGAGTTTTGCTTTGCTTTAATTTTTACTATCTTTTGAATTAAATAGAGGGAAATATTTCAAAGGATCACTGTGGAGTATTTAAAGATCAGGCTAAAGGAAACAAACACCAACTATCACTGGTGACTTGGAGTAATAAAATTCTTCATTCTTTTTCAGCAGATTGCTGAAAAAAAGAATGCTAAAACAGTGGGACTATTTCTTAGGCTCTTTTATTCTTGCTGGGAAAAAATGTTTGTATGTGCCCCTGGATGAGAATGAAGCCACATAAAACCAAATGGGGCTTCTGTCTGCATAGCCTCGCCTTGGATGCTATGCACATTTTCCACTGGGATGTTATGTGTTCAACAACAGGAGGGAAACGCTTTACCCTGGTTTGTCAGTTTAACATGTGAACCCCTGCTATTCAGGGAATTGTAATTTTCCTCTCCAAGGGCAAATGCTTAATATCTATTTCGTTATCTTACACTACGTTTAGAGGCCATGTATGTCTTCTCAATCCAAACAGCTGCTGGCAAGAAATGATAGATGATGAATGAAAAATGAGGGAAACTTGGTCAGACATTAGTGAACCCTCAGGTACATGCAGTCAGTGTACTTAGTTTGTCTGTGTGCGTGTGTGTAATTAATGTTTTCATTCATATGAATGGATAGATTAGATGACAGACAGATGGACAGATAATTTGCAGTATGGTCTCATATGATGAGAACTTTGGCAGGCTGAAAAAATTGCTCTGGTTGCTCACAACATCTGCCTCTGCCTCTAGGACTGTCTTTGCTTATGGGTCAGCCAAAGGGTTGAACTGATTACTTACAGTAAACAAATCAGTAACACTTACTGGCATGCAGTTGGATTTAGGGACCACATCATCAATTCTTAGCTGCTTCAAGGATTTTCTTGGGCTTTTCTCGCCCCAGAGCTGGAGCAAGTCCTCTTCCTCCTCCTCCTCATTAAGATTAAGAAAAGGTACTCAGATAAAAGAAAACCAGACACAGCCAGACACACAGGTCAACAAGATAAAAGTTGGGAGTTAAAAATTGAAGATTAAAGAAATGAGTTAGAAAAAAAATGTGTTTAAAAATGTTGGAGTCAGAGATGAGAAGACTCAGAGCTGTGTCACACCGTTTTGAAAAACAACAACAAACAACAATAAAATAGGCTGTACCCTCACCGTACTGTAGTACTAATCAACTTTTACATTATCAATATTGTTGAGATGTTTGCTAAGCCAGAATTATATTCTTCCTCCTTGTCCACTGCTCCATCTCTATTCTCCTTTATGCTTCCAAGTAGGCCTCCGAAGATGCCTTAACTCTCTGTTTTACTTTACTGCCCTAGAGAACACCTTGAAATAAATTACTCCAAAACAAAAGTACTGGTTTCTCTAGGAAATGTTTTAAGACCCCAATTAGATGGGCAATTCATAGCAAACTCATTGAGTAGGTAAGATCCTTCAAAAACCTAGGTCACCATTTTCAGTCTTCTACCTGCTGGTCTACTCAAACAAGAGAGCTTCTAGTAAGAGCCCCAAAAGCATCCCTTGCAATTACTAAATTTGCAGATCAGTTTGGTAACAGTTATGTCCCAGCAGCTATTAAACCATTTAAAGCTAAAGTTCTGGGTTTGATGCTATATGAGGCTCAGTTCTGTATTTATAAGGAGTGCCTTAGTTTAGAATCAATCCAATCAAAATTCTTGAAAATCTTACCACGAGTTCCTTATTCAACTTCCAGTGCCCTAACACAAGAATTAGGCTGCGTTTCCCTTGGAGCCAGATTAAGACTGTGTCACCTTAGATTCTGGCTGAAGCAGGTCTGCTGGGAAACTTCCTTCGTTCATCGTGCCTTGCTGGGCAGGTTCTCTTCCAACCTAAGAAGGCAAATCAATGACAGTTTGGCATATTGCGGCCTTACCTTGTCAGCATTACCTGCTTTGGGACTTAGTAAAGCCTTGGCTGAACTAAAGCAGAGGATTTGGGATTTAGATATTGAAAGTGACAGAGCCAAAGTCTCCCGTCCCTTTTATAGCACAATTGCTCCTCCTTCCCAGCCTGTCCCTAGACATTTCTCTAACATCTTACATGCTCCACATAGGCCTGAACTGGGGTGCTACTTATTACTGAATTAATTCCAACAATGTTGGGGTTTACAACATTGCCGCCAGATATGAAAGAATGATCTGGCCAGCTCATTGCATTTTCAGCGATGTTTAGAAAATGATTTCCATTTTAGCGATCAGAACTGGTGGTATTCTCTAATCTGGAATGTTGTGCCTTTTTTCTAAAACACTGATGAGAGCCCCACAGCGGCATGTGGTCCCTCATTTATAGTCCTTGATACTTTCCTGGTCAGGATCCAAATTTTAAAATTCATTGGGTTTAAAATTGCAGGGAGAGAATTTAAGGTGCAAAATGGGTGCTTCAGCTTTGCAAAAATTTATAATTCTTTGAATAGAAGAGAATATGTGTAGCTCACGGTTGAACTGTGGAGTCCTTGGGGTTCTCTGAGCTTGGTTGTTTTCTTGCAGACGTTTCTATAATTCTTTCTCCAAAGCCTTGCTCTGTACATCTGCTGAAAGCAGTGTTGATAACAAGGAAAAGAGAAGTAAGGATAACAAAATACTGTTACTTGACTTTAATCTTTCAGACAAATGCAACTGAGAGACAATAAATAAATAAACAGTATGAAAGCAAGGTACTTTCAGAAGCTATCAAAACACCTGAACATTTTTATTAGTTTTTTTTAATATAGTGACTAATTTTCTGATAGGTGCTGTGTGCAGGTTACTTCAAAAATAAAGATTAAATTCTGCATTGTAAAGAGATAAATATTTTCTATTATGGAATTACTTTTGCAAAAATAATTCAGCCATGACCAGGTTCTGTGTCTATGAGATGGAGCTCATAAGGCATCTGCTGCAGCGGCAATGTTGAGAACTGTGGGTTTTTTTTGGAATGCTTGCTTTTCTTCCTTGCAGCTGTTTATTTTTCAGCATCACAAACAACACACAGAAATATGAGAAAGGCATGTACTACGTAAATGCAAAATCTAAACTACTGCTTTAAAAAAGTTATTCTTACACAGTTATACCTATCTTGTACTTACTGTAAGGTTAGGCGAGTAAGCATGGAACCTTTTTTAAATAGCTGCATGTGCTTTGATTTGGACAATGCCTGAATGTCCAGTGAAAATAAGAACAAAAGAAATCTTGGCTTTGCCTTTTCATGTCAAACTTTGCCTGCAGGCGGGGATGCTGGTGGGGCTCTCTCTTCCCACTGGACTCTGCCAGGCGTGACTGGGGGTGCTCTCAAGGTGGGAAGCGAAGGGCCCCGAAAGCAGCACTCCTCTGTTGCCGCCTGGACCCCTGGAATATGCTCCCCCCGAGATCTGGCTGCCCCCTCCCTCCTTTAGCCCCCTTCCAGAAAGCAAGGTGAAAACGCAGCTTTTCCCACCGCCTCACTTCCCGCTGTGTTGGCCGGAGGCGCCTTGTGGGGTTCACGGTTTGGTTTGTGAGCTGCCTCGAGATGTGTCATTGTGGTGGCATCAAAACACTAGAAACAAATACACACACACACACACACATATATACACACATACACACATACACACACACAGAGGATATACTTAGGGGTTGATGATATAGGCCACTCTCTCCCTCTCTTTTAAATAAACTGTATTAATTCACAACTTACTTTTTTTTCAGGAGGAACATTTTGTTTGCATTAGTAGACAGAATCAAATCACACTGAATGGGCTAAATGTTTGAATGTTGAATCAAAGGGAAGGGTAAAGAATCTGCCTGAGATCTTAGAATTTTTCAGTTTGCATTTATGGCTGATCATCTCTCTCTCTCTTTTCTCTCCCTCCCTACAGTCTACCACTGTGTCTGATGGAGGTAAGCTAAATACTTTGGGGGGACAACAGTGTATGAAAATAACTGATATTTTTTAGGTACTTTGACAATGAATGATACATTTAACACAATAGCACATTGCTTATTAGTTTATAGACTGTTGAGTCTGACATCTATCAAACTCATTTTAAATTTGAACCAGTTACTCATTTAAATTTTGATGTTATGGGAAGAGGGATGGGAGAGGGTGGTGTGATTCATGCAAAGGAGGGGGCTGAGTGTCCTGGGAGAGAGAGGGTAGGTTGCTTGGTAGGTGGCACCGTTGACTCTGGGGCAGGGGCAGGGGTTGGGGAGAATGTGGGGCATGGGGGGATCAGTGGCAGGCAGGAACATCACAGGATGGTGGGCTATGGGAGATATGGTGGGAATCAGGGAATTGGCTCCTCCTAGAGAATGTGGTTGTGTTGTTCAGTCATGTCCGACTCTTCGTGACCCCATGAACCACATCGCGCCAGGCCTTCCTGTCCTTCACTGCCTCCCTGAGTTTGCTCAGTTTCATGCTCATTGCTTCAGTGATGCTATCTAACCATCTCATCCTCTGCCGTCCTCTTCTCCTTTTGCCTTCAATCTTTCCCAGCATCAGGGTCTTTTCCAAAGACTCCTCTCTTCACATTAGGTGGCCAAAGTATCTGAGCTTGAGCTTCATTATCAATCCTTCCAATGAGCAATCAGGGTTGATTTCCTTTAGGATTAACTGGTTTGACCTCCTAAGAGAATGTGGACCCAATGTCTTGTGCCAGTCCCATGTTCTGGCCCCCATACTCACTCCCAGTGCCTGGTCATTGAGCCTTAGGTGGCCCTGGATTCTGGCTGTTGCTGCTGAATGCCAGGGTGGTGTCTAAGAAGACTCATCTCATCTGGGATCTGATCTTGGCTGAGAGGGCCAACCCAGCATGTATTACCAAGACCAGGCTAGGCACAGAAATGGGGGGAGGGTGCCCGTCTCTGAAATGCGCCCAGCCAGCTTTCAGCTTTGGCACCAGCCATGACTTGGGAGACTCTGGAGGTTGTTGAGAATGCTGCCCCACAGATAACTGGCCGTGGGACCAGTGGGGATTGCTGCTGCTGTACCAGCCTCCCTGCTCTATGGCAGCTTCCACCTCCACGCTGCTCGATGCTGTGTCTGAATTGGCAGTGGAGTGCCCCCGGCTTATGGTGCTGGGGAAATTCAACCGGCCTTCCGTGGGCACAGATTTGGAGGCAGCCCAGGAGTTCACGGCAGCCATGGGCCTGGGACAGTGGCAATGTGATCTGGACGTGGGGGACAGAGATCACTCCCTGTTAACCCCAGAGTTCCCCAGGGCAGGGAGGCTGGACCTATTTGGTCACCTCAACCCAGAGGCTTAATGGACTCAGGTGGGCTCCCATGCGTGAGCTGACTGAAGTTTTAGTCACCGCTTGGAAATAGGATGACAATGGCCTTAGAGCAGACCACACCTGTGCAAAGACCCCGGCGGCTCCCTGGTTTACAGAGGGCCTCCAGAGAAGTGGCAGAAAAGAAAGCTGGAGTGCTGCTGGAAGAAGTCAGAAGCCTTTGTTAGGGCACTGCTTGTGGCAATAAGAGCAGTGAAACCTGCTTATTTTTCTGTTCTTCTTCCATATTCCTAGTGTCAGCTGGTGGCCCTGTTCACAGGGACCTGATCCCTCCTGGGTCAGGAGGAGTTTGGGGAGTGTCTGCAGGGCCGCTGTGAGGACTATTCTCAGTACTTGTACATAGTAGGACTCCAGCTAGGTCCTATGGAGGTGACTGAGGCACAGTCTTATGATGTTATCTGGGATGAGTTTGAGCCTGTTAGTCCAAGGAAGTGGGCAGGGTTCTCAGTGCTGTGAGTGCTACTGCTTGTGTTTTAGATCGATGCCCCTCCTGGTTGGTTAAGACTTCCAGGTAGGAGGTGAATGAGTGGAACCACGTAGTGGTGAATGCTTCTTTCAGAGAGGGGGTGGTTCTGCTGGCTGCAAAAGGGTCAGAGGTCTACCTCAAGAAGCCATTTTTGGGTCCCGTGGATTTGGACAACTTTAATCCAGTCTCCAACCTTCCATTTTTAGAGAAGGTTGTTGAGAAGTGGCCAGCCTACAGCTCTTTCAGTGAGCCCTGGGAGATCATCTGTCAGCATAGTGGAAGAGCCAGTTGGGTGTTGTGGTGAAGGTGCTGGCCTAGAAACAGGAGACGGTGAGTTCTAGGCTTCCCTTGGGCAGGAAAGCCAGCTGGGTGACTCTGAGCCAGTCCCTCTCTCTCAGCCCAACCCACCTCACAGGGCTGTTGTTGTGGGGAAAAAAGGAGGCAGGAGAATTAGGTATGTTCACTACCTTGAGTTGACCAAATATTTTTTTAAAAGGGAGGAGGAGGAGGAGGAGGAGGAGGAGGAGGAGGAGGATGCAGTCTTCAGCACACTGACAATACTCAGTTGCGTATCTCTGCCCCAGACCAACCAAGTGATGCTGCCAAGGTCCTGCCCAGTGTCTGGAGGCTGGGGGAGGCTGGGTGGGGAAGAACAGGCTTTGGCTGAACCCTCCCAAGACAATGGCTCAGGAACTGGAGAGTTTCTGCCCTGTCAAGCAGAAGGTCCTGTCCTGTCCCATCCTGGGCCCGCCACACGCAACTGCTCAGGGAACACAGGCCAAAGCTTGGCTGGGTAAAGTAATACAGCAGTGGCAGGCAGGGCATGAACGCACACACTCCCCCCCCCCGCCAATGTCCCCAATCCCTTGGGAAACGTACAGTCCCAGTCCCAGCAGACAAAGCACCAGGGTGCAGGTCAGGTTCCAGGCACCGGGTTTCCCAAGACAAGAGTTCAGTACAATGGGCAAGGAAGCCGGCAAGGGGGGTGGTTGTCCCCAACGAAGGATTGCCTGCTAGAGCTCACCAGGTGCAGGAGCCACCTCCTCGCCTGGCCTCACCAGGAGCCTGCAGACCTCCTCTGTCAGCCCTTGGCTCAGGCTGGGAGGAGGCCCTGGGCCAGGGCCCTGCTCCTCTGCTGCTTCCAGCTGCTCCAGAGGCTCCTCCTCCTCCTCCTCAGCACCCCCCCTGAGTCAGAACTGGCCGTGACAGACCCTCTTTCTCACATAACGACGCTCATCCGTTGCCTTGGGAGGGGTTGGCACGAAACAGGAAAGAGCCCCAAAGGAAACCATCGCACTCTGAGGTGGAACTCAGAGCTTCCTTTTGGTGGAAGCCCTGAATTCTTGGTCTCTAGGAGAACAGCAGATCTGGATGAGGAGAGGAGGGCAGTGCCGGGCCCCCTCCCCTCCACGGCTCCCAGCACAGCCTATCCTGGTGGCCTCCCCACCCCAGCTCTTCGCCTCAAAACTGCAAAAATTGACTATTTTAAGATTGATGAACCTTATAAAAGGCCAGGCCTTTTATAATAGCATTTCTTTGGATCAGCTCTGTTCTGATGAAGCAGTTTTTAAAATTTTTGTAGAATTAAAACCAGACAGATCAGACAAAACTGTTGTAGGATGACCTCAGACAGCTTCTTGGCAGCTCATTCCTTCAGCTTGTCCTGACTCGGCATCTCTGTACGTTAAAGAATGTGAAATTGGCGTCCATCAACTGAGTATAAGGTTTGTACAAGAGAAAATGCTACACATTGTTCGGTTCTGATGGCCTTCTTTTACAGATGGAATTCAGGAGTGGGAACATTAACTCATTGGTCTGGACTTGTCTGGGGCTGAAATTGGTCTTATGCCTGGATGAACTTTATGAATCACTGCTGTATCCCCAGCATTTGGTAGAGCTATCAGAAATTGTTATCCTTTTGTGATAAGGTCCATTCTAAAACCCTGGAAGGAGAAGGATTGGCCTGATTTGCAGCAGTGGATCACTGATACTTTTGGGGGGGGTCAGCCTTTGAATTAGTTTTTTTTTTCTTTTAAACAATGGGGCAAAGAAGAGGACTTTCAGGCAACCTGATCAAACTTTTCAGAGGTCTGTTTATGATATAGTTTTCCAAGTTTTCCCTCTTTTTAATTAATTCACAACATTGTCAAAACCGTTTATCTACCAATTTTTTTTCCCTGTCAGGCATTGTTGGGCTTCGGGGTTCAGTGACCATGGCCTAAACAACAGATTACTGATGTTTCGCCAGGAACTGTGGCTGGCATCTTCAGAGGCAAGGTGTTCTGCTATGCCAACCTGGGTATAAAGACAGGAGCCCAGTCAGTCCCTGCTCAATTGCCTGTGGTCTGTCTAGCATGCTTCCTAAACCCTGAAGCCCAACACTGCCCAATAGACACTGGACGTGAAATCCTACACCAGTAGGTTTTTTTCTCTCTGTTTCTCAGTTAGAGAGAAAGATGCCCTCAGAAGCACCCCTTGAATGCTTCTGGGCCGTTTTCTTAGCAACAGAACAGAAGCAGGTTGGCATGGATGACTCTCGGCCCTGCTGTCTCGCCTGCAGCCCCGACTCTCCTTGGTTGTCTCCCTTGCAAGGGTGAACTGAGCCTGGCCCTGCTTTTCCCAGGCTAAACACCTGCTCTCATTTCTGTTCACTAGTCATAGATATTACAATGTAATATATAATTAATTAAATCTTGCCAGGGAAAAGGAATGCTTGATATTTTAAAACAGAAAATTTCAAAGTTGAGAGCCTTCCAGGACCTAGTTTTGGAATCCACTTTCCCTTATTTTCCAGATGATGGTTGACTTTTTAATTTAGTTTTTAAAGCTGGGCTTAAGACATTTTGTTTGACTCTGAGAAATAGGAGTGTTCCCCTGATTGGGGATCTGTGACTTCTGAACTGGCATTGATGACTAGCTTCCCTGGCTTTTATATTGCATATTGTTTAAGTTTACCGGTTGAATTTGTTAGTAAGTTTTTTTAGGGTCTAATTTATCTACTCTTTTTAGTGTAACTACTTGTTTGGAATCCCACTATTCCTTTAGAGGTAGAGCTCCTAGGTTTGTAATATGTCTATTTTGTAATCTTGTATATTTTAATTAATTGGATCTCTGTGGTAGTAAATGCATCCTTGAGGGAAGGTGTGGTTCCATTACTTCCTAAAGAGGCAGTGGTCTACCTTTCTTCAAGAAGCTTTTGCTACTTGTGCTGGACAATTTTGCCTGGTACTCCAACCTCCCCTTTCTAGGTAAGGTTGTTGAGGCTCTGGAAGAAGCAGATTATCTAGACTTCTTTCAGTTTAAGTTCAGCCAGGTCGTAGTATGGGGTTGGCATCAGTCGCGCTGGTCATTGACCAATGGCAGGCATGGGATGGGAGGAGTGCATCATCCTAGCCCTTCTTGACTTTTCAGTAGCTTATGATAGCATCAACCATGGTATCTTTCTGGACTGACTCCAGGGCTGGGAGTGGAAGATACAGTGCCACAATAGTTCCTCTCCTTTCTCTGGGATGGGTTCCAACAGCGTTGGTGATGGTGGAAGGGAAGCAGTCTACCCTAGGCCCCTGCAATGCCTAGCCTTTCTCCACTTCTGCTTAACATCTGTATGAAGCCTCTGGGAGAAATCATATGTTGCCATGGGATGTAGCATCATTGGTGTGCTAATGATGCTCAGTTGCACATCTCTGCCCCAGACCAACCAAGTGATGCTGTCAGGGTGCTGTCTCAGTGCTTGGAGGCTGTGGGCATCTGGATAGGGAGGAAGAGGCTTCAGCTCAATCCCAGCAAGTGGCTGTGGCTTTTGGGCTGCTCAGATCCCAGAACTGGAGATCTGTACTCCCCCACTCAGAACCAGCACACAGTTTGAGAGTTCCTCTTGGACTCATAGCTCCTGCTTCAGGCAGCAGCTGGCACCTATGGTCAAAGGGCCTTTGTACAATTTAAGCAGGTACACCAATTGTAATGGTATGTAAGAAAGACCTTGAGAGATGGGGCGAAAAGATGCTGCCTAGGGAACGGTCAGATAAGAGAGGGCATAGCCCGCAGCTGCATAATGGATGGAGCAAGAAGCTCAGAAGAGACCCTCCCTCACTTCTCAGGCTATAAAGGGGACAGCAAGAGATTTGTACTTTCAGACTTGCAAGATTCTGTGAATATAGCCTTACAATAAAGTACAATTAGTTCATAAGTTCGTGTTTCCTGTCTGGTCTACCTAGGAAGGCTGACACCAGTTGTGCCTGTTCCTGGACTGGGAAGCTCTGCTTGGGGTCACTCATGGCTTAGTCACCTCCCAGTTAGATTACTGCAACATGCTGTACATGAGGCTGCCCTTGAAGACTATTTGGCAATTGATCTGGAATGCAGCGGTACTGGTAGTTATGGGTGTACCACTGTACATCCATATAACACCGCTATTTCATGAGCTGTACTGTACTTCATAAGTTCCTAAATGTGACAAAATCAACAAAATACAAGCACGAGAAGGATTGAAAAGGCAACTCTCAAAAGTGTTTCCTGTCTCCATCCCAAGGTCTTTGTCTGACCGTAGTGATGCATAGTCAGTATCTAATTCTGCAGATCATTGTTGTGAGGTGCTCTTTGTGAGGCTGGACCTTAGGGACAAGCTAGGAACATTGTGGCTGTATCAGTATCCCTATCTGAGATTCTTGATTTCGGTGCAAAATTGGTGTTTGAATCCCTGGAGGATTTCAGTTTGCCTTCCTTCACTAGGGGCAGGGACACAGCTGGTGTGTTGTTAATGCCACTATGACAACCGTGGGCTTGTCTAGGAAGTCATGGGCCTGACTCACATTAGATCTGGGTTTTCTCTTAGAGCACCTGAGATGTGTTCTGAGGATGGGGGACATTTCCATTAGTACCGAGTCACGGTCAGATTGTCCTCCCATCCAGTAAAATCTAGCTGAGAGGGGTTGCTGAGAGATTGTCGTCTGCAGGGATCCCATGCTCCAGCCTTCTCCCCTCTGGAACAACCTGCTCAAACCACTTCCTCCCTACTGTACTTCCAAAAACAAGTGAAAACGTGGCCCTCCAGGGAGGCTTTGGGGGATGGTGCAGTGCTTTGCTGCCCAGATGGTGAGACATCGGCCTTAATTTTAGCTTGCTCATGGCAAGCTGCTTGGAGTCTTTGGAAATGGAGCCACATAGAAGCCAAAGTCAAAGTAATGAATGATTGCCAGCTGAAGGAATGAGGCTCCTGAACTGGCTATCAAATCTGGTCGGTATTTTAATGATTTAAAATGCCCCAAATGGCACAACAATCCCCAGAGGTACTATTTTAAAGTTTTAAACCTGACACACACACCCCTAATTTTCTATAGGGAAGCGGTTTTGACTGTGCAGGGGGGATGGGGGGCAGAAAGCTGTTGCCCAGAATTTTCTGGTGTGTGGAGCACAGGAAGTGTTGCTTTTGGACTTGCATTTCAGTTGTGGCTGCTTGAGTACCCTGCTGTCCTTGCATTTCAGCGTAGTGTGAATAATTAATGTTCTTTCAGCAACAGCAGTTAAAGGCTTTTTCTTTCAATTATTGATGTCACATTTGCTAAGCTTTGTGTCAAGTGTATCAAGAGCTTCGCTTAAGGCTGTGAGAGGAAAATGCCATTTGGAGAAAATGCAGTAAAATAGAGGAAAGTAGCAGGGAAGAACCATGCTTGCTGCTGCTGCTGCTCACCGAGGGCCAGCCGGGCCTCCTCGGGGGGTTGGCCCCTCCGCTGGGCATGGCTGCTGAAGGATGGCCTTCAATGTACGGCTTGAGGTCTCTGGTGAAGTGGCACCACCACAGTGGCTCATACCAGCTTTATCCAGGTAATGTCTTCTTACCTGCCAATTCTCTTCCTGTTGGTTTGTAAAAATGGTGGAGAGGTTTCCTCCACTTTACAATGTTATAAAGCTTGTTACATAGACTGTATTGACAGGGAGCCTACTGGCCAAATGCTCATGTTCCCCTTGCCCTCCGTGTGAGGTCCCGCGGAGACCTAATGCCCTCTTCTTCCTACAGGCTGTGTGGCTGGACTCTGGATGCGCCTCTCCCCTCCCTCGGCAAATTACGTGGCAAATTGCATCATGCGGTTCTGGCAGGGAGAAGGCAGGGTTTATGGAGGCTGCCCAGAGCCTCGGTTCTGCCAGGCCTGCCTGCGGGCATCACAGCTACTCTGTGGGTCCTGCCGGGCTGCTCTGTCGCCAAGGGGCGGCTTGGAAGAAGCTCCCTCTGTTGCATGTGGTACCCGGAGGAAAGGAAGGAGAAATCCTGTTGCAAAAATGTAGTGCTGATGGCGGCTTCGCTGTGCTGGAGTAATATCTGAGACACGTCATTCTGAGAATCACAGCGGACAGGGTCTTAGAGGTCATCAAGTCCAACTTTCTGTTCAGAGCAGGATCCACTAGAGGACTTAAATGCTGCTTAAGTTGCTAGTGGATTGGGGGGGGGGCAGTTTGCAGGTTAAATTTATCAGCGCTTTGGGTTCATCCAGAGAAGCAAACTCTGAATGGAACCACAATATTTATTTACATTACATGTATATCCCAGCACAGTCCAAGAACCCTCAGCAGTTTACATGATAAATAATATCGTAAAATATTAAAACACCCATGGTATTATTAAAAAGCTAATAAAATAACAATCCTAAAACCCCAAACCAAAGACACAATAGACCCAAGTAAATCGCATTTTTTAAAATAAAAGGAAACACATTCAGTTGCAAACGTCTCCAAAATACTTCCTGACAACTAACAAGGAGGGTTCCAGCCTGGTCTTTGCAGGACACTCTCCCAAGCACCGGCACTCCCATGGAGGAGCAGCACTTTCTGGCTTTGGCTCCCTTTGGGGTGATGAGGAGTTTCTCCCAAGATGATCTAGCAGGTTTGGCTGATCCCAGTTGGGCGTCCTGCAGGTCCCCCCGCCGCCCAGCTATTTGTAGATCCAAACCAGGCAGACCAATTATTCTCCCTATAATCTGCAAAGGTGTATCCTTATTGGAACTGATAAATCAACAGCATTACTTCTCTATAAGCAAAAATATGTGCTGCCCCCATCCTGTCGATGATACTGTCGATGACAGTAATGATCAGAGGAATCAGAAAAAGATGCAGCTATAATTTCCATACATATCAATGGGAGAGCAAAAACATTCCTTTTTCTGGGCAGGAATAATTCCAGGATTTATTTAGAAAAACAAAGTCAGTACAGAGCAGCTTTTAATTTTACCTGATGCTGATATATTTGTATTTTAAAACTATTCACTAGCTGATTTTGTCCACTTAAAGACTGAATTAATTAGTTTGGTTGAGAGGTCCCTTTGAGCAGAGGAATGTTTCTTAATGATGCTGAGGCAGAGCAGTTGCACCCCCAAATGGCCCTTCAATTTAATCAGGGTTTAGGTATACAGAAATCACTGCATCCATTAAAGAAATGCCATTCAGAGCCTTCGAAAGCCTAATAGGTGAGCTGCCCACGCAGAGCAGGTTCTTGTTGTCTTGATCAGACAGAATACAGTGGAACCTCGGGTTATGAACGCCTCTGCTAACGAACTTTTCAGGTTACGACCAGCTCCGGCCGCAAAAATTTACCTCGGTTTGCGAACTCCGCCTCGGGGTATGAACAGGATACGCGGCCATTCTCCCTCCCGTGACACGGTCCGCGGCCATTTTTCCGCCCCTGACATGTGGTCCGCGGCCATTTTCCGCCCCTGACACGTGGTCCGCAGCCATTTTCCGCCCTTGACACGTGGTCGTAGGGAGGGGGACTCTCCCTCCAAGCAATAGCCGCCTCCCTGTCCTCCACGCCAGAACGGATTAACGGTAATTACATTGAACCTTATGGGGAAATTTCCTTCGGGTTGCGACCAATTCGGGATGCGACCAGAGTCACGGAACGAATTAAATTCGTAACCTGAGGTTCCACTGTATAAGTCACGTTTATTCTGAGCACTGCCAATCTGAGTCCCGCCTTCTCGGCTGGGGAAGGGTCACGACTGGCAGCTTGATTAAGACCGGTAGCTTCTTCTGGTCCCCTCCTTTGGTCCAGGTCTTCCGGGGGCTGCTGAACGACACCTCCCAGCCCCCCGAGGAAGCCCGGACATCCTTCCCCCAGTCCCGCGGGGGGCTGATGAGAGCTCAGGTTAGTCCTCTTGCTGTGAAGCTCTTCAACTGAAGCAGTCCCGTGATGAGGTCCCCCCCCCCCGGCTGCTTATGTATGCTCAAAGCACGGCCTGGCCTTTGGGTTCCCCACCAGACAGACATTTCCTTTTCCAAGTATCCGTGGCAAGCCTTCCCTTACCCCTGGCTCCTCCGTACCACCGTCTGGCCTCTTTTGCTGGGAGAAGAGCATCTGTTTGGATTTCCTGATAAAGACGCCTAATTGAAGGGATGGGGAAAGGTGGATTCGGCTTGCTTCAGGGATGCGATGGCTACAAGATGTACAGTTTTAAAAAGAAATTGATATACGTCAATTAATACAATTTTACTGCAATATACAAGAATTAATACAGTAAAATGGTGAGTAAGTAGGATTTTACCCCTCAAAATTACAGGCTGGGAACCCCTTCAGGAGGCTTTTCCTGCTGGTTCATATATTTGCGGAACTTCCTACCAGGACAGATGGAGTGTGGAGCTGTGTGTGATCTAGGATTCCCCCCTGAGGACCACCACATCTTGCTCCTAGTGGCAGCCAAAGGAGCTTTATTGGGAAGAGTCTGTTGGTGCTGAGGATTCGGGAGGGGACAGGTGACCTGCAATTTCAATTTACTGAAAATCGCTTTGAGGAGGCCTGGCTGATTCTGTTGCTTTCACCCACAGTAGTGTTTTCACTCTTCAATTTAGTGATCATTTAGAAAATGCTTCCTTAAGGGTCCCTGAGTGTTATGGTATTTGCCAATTGCCCTTTGGTAATTAAAAAAACATTCATATTTTCTTGAATTGGTAAATACTTAAATGGTTAGCCACCTTGAGTGCCATATTGTTAGAAAGGTGGGATATAAATTGAAATAACAACAACAATAACAATACTCTTCCAAATGACATACAGTTTATAATGTCAGTAAAACTTTAATCGACCTTAAGTCTGATCTGATGAACTTGGAATGGAAATCTGCCAGATCGGAATATGTCCCCAGTAGAGGAGGAAGAGCTGAGCTGTTCCCTAGTCCAGTCCCACGTTAAGGGCTGTTTCAGGGTTTTCTGTCAGAAGCTGGTCCTGTAGGCAGCTAGTGATTCTTTCCCTCTAATTTGCAAAAACAGGCAGCATCTTTCTCACAATGTTTCTTTTTCAAACACCATTCTTTTTACAAGTATGCAGAACAGTTCTGGTGCCTGATGCTTTGTTTCTAAAATACGCAGTTTGTCTGTCTGTCTGTCAAGTCAAACAGTGCCAGGCCAGGCATTATATTCAAATTCCTGCCTAAGGGTACGTACTGGAGCAAATGGTGTCCTAACAGGGACCATTAACACTTACAAAGGGGTCAGACAAGGATGCATACTGGCCCCTATTTTGTTTAATTTATATATAAGTGACATCCCAAAGTTTTTATATTCAACAGACTCACATATGCCCAAAATTAAAAATAAACATGTAAATATACTGCTTTATACAGATGATATGGTATTGGTGTCACATACCCAAGTAGGAATGAGAAGGCTGCTACATAAGATTAGTACATACTGCACACTTAACTACCTGTCTATCAACAAATCTAAGACTAAGGTAGTTATCTTTGGGAAAAGGAGGATCAGGTATAATTGGACCCTGGACAGGGAACATATAGAACAGGTTAAGCCCCATCTATACCTAGGGCTTGTTTTTACTGAAACAGGTTCATGGCTCCCCCATTTCAGGAGAAGTTCCCTAAAAGCTACGGCCTGCTCCAGTGCCATAAGGCAGTTAATCAACCATAGCTACCCAGGATCGTTAACCCCAATTATAAAGGTTTATAACAGTAAAATCATCCCAATGCTTACCTATGGTGCAGAACTGTGGGGATGCTTAAATGTCCCTTTGCTTGAACAGATAGTCTTCATTTCTGAAATGTATTTTGGGGGTGGATAAGTCAACTCCAACTCGAGCTGTAAGAGCAGAGCTAGGCATACCCCCCATACAAAGCCATTCGGTAACAAAAGTATTTAATTACTGGCTGAAGATCCTATCTATGGACTCAGAAAGATTACCTAAGCTTTGTTTTGAAGAACAGATGCACAACAAGCCTTCTCATGCTTGGGTGGCCTGACTTATTAATACCATCTCCCAAGATGGATTTTCAATCCACTTCCCAGTTCAATCAGACTTGAAGGCCAAGAAAAGCTTTAAACAAAGGGTTTTGGACATGGCTGCCCAAGAGGATATAGCATTTCTTAAACACCTCAAGTCCTTGAAGTGGTTGGCCCAACACAAATCAGCTTTTCAACTAGAAAAGTAAACAACTCCTTTACCCCAATATCTTAGAAGAGCTTTTACTAGAGCTCATTTCGATCAATTAGACTCTATGGTAAGATATGGGAGATTTCAAGGAGTTCCATATGAAAAAAGGCTAGGTATTTGTGGCGCCTCAGCTGTTAAAGATACTGCACACATCTTATTTAGATGCAAATTATACTCAGTGGAAAGGACTGACCACTTAGATTTATACTTAAAAAATAAAAAATACTGGAGCAGCTAGCAGAAATTTTTCTACTTTTTACAGGGCAAGAACCTGCATATTACCAGTAAGACTGCACTTTTCATATCAAAGGCAATTACAAAGAGGACAGATTATTTAGACCAGATTGGTGTTGACTGTAGGGGTGACGGTTTGATATGAACTTGTATCACAGTTTCTTATTCTTATCTGTATGTTTACAATGGCTTTTTATTTTATTTCCTTTATACTTGGTATGGTCAATAGACTAAATCAATAATGTTGGTTGGTTGATTGATTGATTGATTGATTGATTGATTGATTGAACAGTGCCAGGCCTTCACTGGAATTTGTTAGCTGCTGCTGCTACAAAATATTTCTGTTTTTGCCTCATTTATATGTGTTGCCAGTGATATGTTTATTTCAGTTGGGCTTGGCACTTTCATTGATCAGTACAGGTTGTTGTGGTAATTTACGGGAATATTTATGTATTTATTTAGTGTATTAGTTAATTCTCACCCTTCTGGATGCAAACCTTAAAAGTTGACAATTACTGTACATCAAACTTTTCATCTGCGCCACAAACTCTGGACAGCCACTAGGAGGCAGGAAGGAGTGAGAGTTGTCTGTGTCTCTGCTACCATCTGGGGGCTGTCTGGAGAATAGCAAAGCTGGGCAAGCAGAACAGGGGATTTGAAGAAGAAAATTTGCTATAATCTTTGGGCTACAAAATTCCAGGAGATCACTAGATGGCAACAAAGACTGCAGGCATCCAGATTTTTGAAGGCTACCTGTAGATCTGGTTGCCCTGCCGAAAAGTAGCTTACAGATAAGTAATGCATTGCTGGGTTCTTTAGCAGTTCAAGTTCAAGGAGCAAGACAGCTGAGGAATTTGTAGAATGTCAGGCTGGGCGATTTGTCCCTCAGCTCTTCATCTAGTTTGATGTAGAGCCATTGATATGCACTGGTTGGGCACAATTGTTTAGCGAGCTCTGTATCCATCTAATGATAGCATAGTCTAGCCAACATTTCAATATCTCCTCTGCTAGGATCTCATGGGAGACTCTGTTAAATGCTTTGCTGAATACGAAGCACTCTATCAAAAAAAGAAATAAGGCTTGGTGTGGTGTGATTTATTCTTGATAAATCCATGTGGGTCCTTTTAAGCCATGCATTGTGCCTGGTACAGGTAGTCCTTGGATTACATCCATTTGTTGAGTGACCGTTCAACAGCACTGAACAAGGGGGACTTATGACTGGTCCTCAGAGTTCCAGCCATCGCAGCATCCCCTCAGTTATGTGATCTCCAGTGTTCCTTGACGACTTCCCACAAGCAAAGTCAGTAGAGAAGCTTGCAGGAAGTTGGAGGTTGCGGTCATGTGAAGTCCTCATTTAACGACCTGCACGGTCCTCATTTAATGATGGCAACCGGGACTGTCAGAACTGCCGTTGCTAAGCAATGCAGTCACGTGACATCACACTTTATGACCGTGTCACTTAGCAATGGCAATTCTGGTCCCAATAGCCATTGTGAGTCAAGGACTACCTGTACTGATGTCAAGCTGACTGGTCTGCAGTCACCCAGGCCCTCTTGTTTCCCCTTTATGAAGATAGGAACATCAGCTCTTTTCCCACCTCCTGTTCTTCAGTCCTCTGTACATCCATAATAGTTTCCTAAACTGACCCCTATTTTTGAATAATGTGCTGTTGAACTTCCAGTATCTTATTTTTGAGAAGTTCCCAGCCCTCCTGCACTCCATTTGATCTGAAGATTTCTCTCCAAGAGATCCTGCCTACTGCTTCTCTAGGCTTGTTGAAATTGGCTCTTCTGAAATCTGGCATGCATGTATGCATCTGCTCCAGTTTCTCTTTCTGTAATATCTTGAACCACAACATGACATGGTCACATTTTCCTAAAGTTACCACTGTATGTTCCCTGTGACCCAGGCTTTCCCTTTTGGTTGCCACCAGATCTAGTAGAGCTGATTCCTTTGTTTTTTAATTCAGCAATCTTGGAAAATGAAAGAGTAAGCAAGGCAACTGAGAAATTTGGGGGACCTTGCAGTCTTGGCCAAGTTGCTTTTCCAACAGTTCTCTATGTAGTTGATGTCTGCAGCATTGCTAAGTCTCTCACTCCTGAAAGTTCTGTAATCCGGACCAGGAAGTCATCTCCCTGTCTTGGTGGTCTATATCATTACACACAACATCGCAATAATATTTCTGTTGTTTCCTCTTCCCTGTATCCTTAACTCAAATGCTCAGATTGCTGGATCCCAGCGTGTGTGCCAACCCTTGATATATGATGCTCCTCCTCCTGCTCCCCTCTAGTCCAGCATATTCATTCTGAATGTGTTCCGCACTTCCAGCCTTGCATTTCACTCCTGAGAGTCATCCCATCAGGTTTCTATGAACCCATATTCTCCCTCCTGCCTTAAAGCTCTGACGTTTTCCTGTTTGTTCCCCCTACTCTTTGCCTTTGCACAGGGACAGTGGCATTTGGGGGTCACATAACCTAATCCCTCTGTTACCTCCTAAAAATTAAGGGCACTCTTTTGTTGGAGACACAACCACCCTTTGAGATAGATTGGGCTGAGAAGTCGATATTAGCCCAAGTCATCCAATGAGATTTGAACCTGGCCCTTCCATACACCATCTATACCATTCAGACAGCCGTACAATGTATTGAACATTTGTCCTTCGAAGCACTTTCCTTCCTGTGGGGAGCTTGGAACAAAGTATGATTTGCAGGCAGGTTGCCTGCTTCTCAGTGAGTTTGAAGATGGCCTTAGTTCAGTATCTGCTTGCTCTGCAGGAACCCCTTTTCAGTTCAGAGACCCCCTGAATCCGTATACAGTCTCTTGATTTGATCTGGCACTGATCTAAAGCTAGAACATGCACGTAATAAATTGTTCTTTTGATGGTGTGTTTTCAATCACACCATTTAAATATTACTAATGTAGAGCTGGAAGAGCCAATGTATTATGCATTTCGCATACTGAGAGAAGTCAAGCTGCTCAGAACCATGGGACAGAAGCATTGGATATGATTTTGCAAGTGAGTAAGTTAGGCCTAGAAAACTTGTAAATTCTATAAGCATTCAAAAATACTGTTTATAAACCTACTATCCGCTTAAAATAATGGTTGGAATACCGGAAATATCTTTAAATTCTTTTGGCGAGAGGGGTTATTGAAACATTTAGGGTTGTAGAAATTAATACATTAATAACTGCTATTCATCCAAAGATATGCAGTAGAGAGTAGGTGGTGATGTACAATGAAGGTTGTTGAGCACTGGACTTTGCATTACTAACAGATGCATCTTGATCCACAGTCCCTTGCTGCCTTTCTTGTTTTCTCCCTGTGGTAAAAGAGAGATTTCATTGTTTTCAACTTCAGAAAGGTTGATGCAGCCACAGATTTATTGCCAGATTAATTTGTTCTCTGCTGCTACCACAGAGCTCAATCACAGTGACTTGAAAGATGGTGCCAGTGATACCAGTCTCAGCAGCAATGCCAGCCTGCCCAGTGTCCAGAGCTGCCAACGGCACCGAGAAAGAAGAGTTGCCAGTTGGGCTGTTTCATTTGAACGACTTCTTCAGGATCCCCTTGGTATTCGATATTTCTCTGTAAGCAATGGAGAATAACTAAACTATAGTTTTGGTTTTGTATTAACCAAAACAAAGTGCACTGAATACTGTTTAACTAAAATTGACAACCAAATCCTGGTGATACCTGTGGCAGCATTATCCTGTGGTTGAATCAAATGGCCGGCCTGGGCCTGTGGCCTCCCCAACGGTTCCTCTACGCCAGTCTCCCCTGACCTCGCAGGCCTTGAGGCTGAACGGGAGTGGCAAGCCTTCAAGAGTATCCAAGGCTTCCTACAAATGAAGGATGTGTGCTGTGCCCAGGGACTTAGGATCTTGGTTGGAAAAAACATCCGTAAGCTTGGGGTGTTGTATTCTTTTTGGCCCCAAATAAGTATAATAATCTCAAATCATGCTTGTCTGGGCAAAGTATGTGGAGCTTCATAGCTTCAAGAATTTCTGGATGCGGTTGACTGTCTAGATCTTTTCTGGGGGAGGGGGCTTGTTTGAGGAGAGAAACCACTTTGCTCCCGCAGCTTAATCCCTTGCACCAGGAAGTGGACAGATTGAGCTCAACCCTCTTGATTTTCCTCCATTTTGAGCTAGTGCGTGGTCGAGTAATTGCTGTCTCCTTCTGGGCCACAAGAATGGTGCCCTCATAACTCTTCCAAAAGCTGCCACAGGAGGAATAATCATAATGGCTGTGCTTAATTCTCTTGTTATTTCACTTCAATTAGCCTTTGTGTCCCACCAGCAGACTTGAACCTGGGTCTCCCCAAACCCGGTCTCAACACATACCTTGAAAGAGATGCAAGGCCTAGCCTATTTTCCATGGAAGAAGTTCCTGGAATTGAGATCTCGCGGGCTTTGGAGTATTGTTGGACATTTTATATCAATGTGATTTTTAATTATTCTTTGCAACTAGGAGTTTTTACGGAAGGAATTTAGTGAAGAAAATATCTTATTTTGGCAAGCCTGCGAATATTTTAATCATATACCTGCTCATGACAAAAAAGAGGTAAGAATGTGTTGTCAATCGTACAAATGCATCTTCAGTTCACATTGAAATAACCTGCAATAAATGAAGGCTGTCCAAACTCCTGGGTGGGTCTGGGGTGGGGAGAAGCAGGGAGAAGACAGGAGCTCCAGCCCTGAGAATGAGAATGTGGGGAAAGGGTAGGGGCCCCGGAGGGCAAGGGATCAGCTTTCTGGAAGGGAGGGAGGGCTCACCACTGCTGGCGGAGTCCCTGTTCACCAGAGCCCTCCCCATACACACAGCCAGGAGAGAGAGGGGGTGGTGCAGGGCAGGGTACACATTGCAGGAACTGGGCAGGCACCCCTCCTCAGGACTGAGAGTTCTGAAATGGGTCGGAGGTCTGCATGCGTAGAGGCCAGCATGGGAGCTGGCGCACTCTTCTGCTGCCCTTCCGCCTCTGAGCGACCAGTGCGGACGTGGATAACAGTGTGCAGTGAAGAGCAGGCCTCCCCTTCGCCCCTGGACCTGGTCTGCTCCTCTCTACACAAGCAGCACTACAAGAGGATTTTCTTCAGAAGCCTCTGCTGTTGTTTAAGTGTGCAGGGGATTGTGGGGAGGAATGGAAGGGAGATCCAGAGACGGTGGGCAAGTCAGGGGACAGCTTATCTCGTCAAGAGCAACTCAGTCTCGAAAGAACGCTTCCAATCTCTGAAGGAGACCCCTCCTTACTGAGCTCCCTCTGAATCAGTGTTTTGCCGACTGGCGTGCTGGCTGGGGAATTCTGGGAGTTGAAGTCCACACCTCTTACAGTGGCCAAGGTTGAGAAACCCTGCTCTAGCATTTATTCCACACCTGGCGCAGAGCTGTCTTTCAAAAGGTTATATGAATTTCCCCTTTCAAATGTATGCGTAATGGAAATGAACACATTTAACTGACCGAGGTATGGAATCTTAATTTCATTGTACATTCTCACATGGCTTCCATAATTCTGTGTTGCCTTTTCAAAGCTAATATCAGGACTTGTTGCTTTGCAGCTTTCGTTCAGGGCTCAGGAGATCTTTAATAAATATTTATGCAGCAAAGCTACAACTCCGGTAAATATTGACAGCCAAGTACAGCTGGCAGACGATGTCCTCACTGCACCACATCCAAACATGTTCAGAGATCAACAGCTTCAGGTATCTTCTGAAATTTTAAAAACAGCTCATTAGTAATGAAAACACACTTTTGAGAAGGCTGGCACAAATACTTTTAGCTTTTCATCAGACCGGCTCTTGAACTGAGATGCGGCTCCCCAAAATATGTGCTTTACGGATGGGGACTGGCCCCCTTCTTCCGTGCCAGGGCCTCTCCCTGCCTTTCCAAGAGAAAAGCTGCCCGGAGGGGGGCCCTGGGCAGCGACCTTCAGGAAGGGAGAGCTGATGGAGGAGCAGGCACTTCGGTCAGGACTTGAGACCTGGCCTAATTTAAAGAACCCCCTCTTTAAATTAGGCTGGGAAATGAAACCATCTTTTTCATAAAGCTGTTTGACAATTGGCATAACACCAGTGAACTGGCAATATTCTATAGTTTCCAGCCCCTTCCTAGGCACCCCCCCCCCGCAATAATCTTGGATATGGGTGGCTCACAGCTCAATTCCTCCTGAGCTGATTTCACTCATTCTGGTCCTCATAAGATTTATAATGTTTTAGGACTAACCTTTGAGTTTGCGTCATTCTCATCTCTTATCTAAACCTCTGGACTCCCAATTGGTTTGTTTGCTTTGTTCCTGTTAATCTGGGAGTCCTTTCTTCTGATGAGCAGGCTAGCGGGCTGTTAATAAATACATTATGCCTAGTTCTAATCAATCTGAGAGAGCTGGCATGAGGATGCCCCCAAGCTGCTGTAGATGTCCTCTGAGGAGTGTAATTTTATCCTGAGCCCCCTTCCAGAAGGATGGCTTGTTTCCTGCGGGGGAGGGGGGGATTAATTCTTCCATTGAGGTGATTGCAGTTGGGCTATAATGGTGGCATTATTACTGCTTGATTCATTTTAAATCAAGTTGTGGTTCCCCAGCCTCCCTCCATCTACCCCTGACCCCCTCCCTGCAGAGAAGGCAGTTGGCAAAGGAGAAGCAGCAGGTGGATGGCTGGCTCAGGCGGTAGCGTGGAACAGGGTTCTGGGCTATCTGGGCAAGCCAGAGGAAAGTGGGCAGTGCTCAGGTGTGGCCAGGCCTCCCCACCCTTACCCAGTGGCCATCCACCAGCCTCCAGGCTATCTTTGTTCACACTCAGACACCAGCTCGGCAGATCAACTTTTCTTCCTCAAGTTCCATTAAATTTCTCCTAAATTCTCTTATTTGTAGTATCTCTTTCAGAAATATTTTGAAAGCCCAAGCCATATTAGAAGAGATAATTTGGTTAGAATTGTCTTGAAGTTCTCCTTTAGCTTCTCAATTAATTTTACCCAAAAGTTTTTTCTTTTTAAATCAGCTTGTCTTATATGCTTATTTTAAAAAAGAAATAATTACCTGCAGAATCTGAAGAGAAACCACATAAATTTATTTATTTATTTAGCAATATATATATATTTATATATATATATATAAATACAAGTTTTATAAATATCTACAGTGTAATTTCATCACATATTGCTCAGATCCAAGTTTACATTAATCTACATACTTTTCATCTCCTTATTTTGTTTGGGTTCCTTGAAGAACATAAATATCTACCTTTCTGATTTTAACAATCATTCATTTTTATCATGTTGTTTAGATGAATTAAGTTCTTTCATATTGGAGTTCTGAACTTCCCTGAATAGGGATGTTGGTTTTTCAGCTTTTTTATGTCCATTCATTTATCATAAAAAACATTCAACTTAAGAGGAACATCCCAAGTATACTTGACATTGTAACGGAATTGCTTTCTCTGAGAAAGTTTTTTCAAATAATATGAAAAGTGTATTTATAGTGGTCTAGGTGCCAGTTCTACTTCTAAGGTTTTGTTAAAATGTTAATTTCCTTTTCTCAAATCTGGAAGCCCTAGGAGGATCTTCTGATGCTAGCAGCCATCCAAGGCCCAAGGGAGGAAGGAGCAAGGGAAGGAGCATAAGGGAGGGGTGTGGGCAGGAAGGGCAGCCCAGAGGGCGGACCCTCTCTTGGCCAGCCTGTGGAGTCGTCCTTCCTGCAGATTTGCCTGCTCCCCCAGGTTAGGGTCGGCCATGAGCTTTCCTCATCTCCTGTGACAGCATGTGAGCCAGGCTGGAGCTGTGGAACCCCACCTTGGGCTCCTTTCTGGCAATTCCTGGTCCCTGAACCCCACAGGGTGTCACAGCTCCTCCTCAGCCCCAGATCTAAATACCATGAATTGGGAGATGATTTACATCAGTGTAAAACCAGGAGCAGAAAGACAGACGAGGTATAATGCACTAACCGCAGCCTGAAGAGAGAAAGGGGATAGGGAAGCCAGTGCAGATGGAGAGGCTCATCGGTGAGAAGACCGTGGGCATCTCACTGGCTCCCCGAGACCCCTTGTGCCTTCTGACTGGTACAAAACAGCTTTCCCGGGGACAAAATCTGCCATTTGTGAAACTAACATTTGTGGCTGTTTTGCTGAATTCTGTCTCAGTATGTTTCTTCTTTTTTTTGCTTTTTAGATTTTCAATTTGATGAAATTTGACAGCTATACACGTTTTCTGAAGTCTCCATTTTACCAAGAATGTGTTTTAGCAGAAGTTGAAGGTCGTCCAGTCCCTGATCCACAGTGTGTCACAAGTAGCCCTACTTCGAAGTCCAGTTTTGGTCCTGACATGTTCAGTGTTTCCACTCCAAGAAAGGTTTCTGTCCTTTACAATGTACAGTTGAAATAGATACAGCTAAAACATTCTTGCTTGTTTATCACCTAAATAAATGGAAAAATACAATACTTTTCATAGGGAGCCACAAATTGGTATGCTTTGCTCTCATCCTTCACACATAAGAGATTGGAAGTATCCAGTTTGCAAATAAACTAAAATTTCCAGACTTAGAGCAACTGAGAATCAAGTGTGTGTGTGAGAGAGAGAGAATAAAAAAATAAAACAATACTGGTACGGCTATCATGGGAATGGTGGTTCAGTTAAAGCAGAAATGCTTGTTTCTGGTCTCCTTTACTGCATTCAAGACTGGGAGGTTACATCAGCACATTTTCCATCCAGAACTGGATGAAACGTCATCCGCATTACGAGGCATTCATGTCAGGGACCGTCAGGGAAGGGGTGCTTTGCCGGATCAGTTCAGTGGCTCACGAGGAGCCTCCCAGAGTCTCAGTGCAGGACTCCAGATTCAAGCACCCTAGGCGAGGGCTCCAGCCTCTGCTTGCACACATGCAGGAAAGGGGAGACCAGCACCGCTCTGGGTCACTGGGGCCACGCGATCTTCCTAAAAGAAAGAAGACACGTTACGAGCAGAAAAGAAACAAAAATCATAGCATTCAAGCGGATTGAATTTGAATGCCTACTGCTAATATCAGGGTGACGCTTCCAAGAGATACGTTTTCTTTGGGACCTCTTTGAGGGTAGATCCCCATCCTCCTCCTGTAGGGAAGACTCTAGAAAACACTTTCAGAACTTCTGACAGGCAGAGAGAGAGAGATTTGGCAACTGAATGCCCTGCACATTTTTGGCATTTGAATGAGAGGGGCCACTTTAGTAATTAAGTCCAGAATTCTAAACAGCCCCTTTTCTGGGAGACATCTGGCCCTTCTGAATCCTTGTGAAAGTTTAGAAAGCATTTTAATGCGGAGCATCTGTTTTTTAACTAAAAAGAAAAGGAGAATTTGGAGTATGCATACTTGAGTCCTTTTCCTACGGTGTGTGAATCCCCAGATTGGTTTGTAAAGGAATTGTACCTGCTTTTTAGCAAATATTGGGAAAGTGGTTAGTTCATTCAAAGTAAAAAATAATACCAGTAAAAATGCATTAGCTAAGATATTTATTTGTACGTACTAGTAGTCAGTGAAGTGGACAGCTGCTTGCTTATCAAGAAGGCAATAGAGATGTGTCCTGTGATTTTTGCTTGGTTGCACGGGCCTGCTCTGTATGACAGGGCACACTTGTAGGAGTGAAAGCTTATTGGGAATAAGATGATTAGCAGTCAGCTGTATCAGAAAATTTAAGTGCTACTCTGATTAAATAAACAATACCTGTCAAACTAATTTTTAAAATTATACTTGTTAATAGTTAGGTGGAAAAGCCAAGTCTGGGCGTTCCTTAAATGAAGAATCTGGAGAGGAAGATGCTGAGAAAAAGAAAAAAGGGGCTTTTTTTTCCTGGTCCAGAAGCAAGAGTTTGGGGAGATCACAGAAGAAAAAGGAGAATGGTGACTGTCTCAAAGGTGAGCTTTAAAATCCAAATATGAGGTGGGGGAGGGGAGAGGGAGGGGGGGAGGGAAGGCTTCTGGATCCAGTGGAATTTGCTGATGGGACAATTCACTGTGGCGTCAAAGCTTTCAGTGAAGGCCTGTTGTTTCCAAGGCTGTATCTGAGCTCATGCGATGGTGATCTAGATAAGGGAGGTGATGGAGCCGTCATTCACCAAGCTTTTCGTGGGGGAAAGCATCTTAAAAAGAATAGCAAAGGGAAAGTGATAAATGTACCAAGCAGAATTTGGAACTTTAGATCTGTCCACTGTCAGGACAGATGGTTTGGCCTCACAGATAGTTCTCTCCAACCCATCATTCTTAACACTTGACTTCAGAAGCTACAGAGAGAAAAATAAAATGGTGAGGGTTTTTTTCCCATGAGGAATTAAATTTATAAAAATAAGCTAGACCAATGAATCACTTCCATTGTTTAGATTCAGCTAGTATTTTAAGTGGACAGTATCTTACCTGGACAGTTATGGAAGGAAATCCTAAATTCAAGGCTCAGTGGGGAATTAGGTATAAACAAAGAATAAATGGAGAATGGTTCTCATAAATTTGGATTGCACAGCTTTGACTGATTGGAGCAAGCAGCAATCAGTCAAGGTCATCACTAGTTTCCTCCACAGCCTTCCTCTTGGGATTGTATCAACGATTGCCTTCAAATCGAGGAAGGTAGCAGGAAGAGACCCTCACAACTAAGCAAGTTTTCAGCAAGATAGTATGAAATGATGCACAAGTCAGAAGTTGAGCAGCCAGGTTGTTCCACTGCTGAAACCTTCTGTTGAAGGAGCTTGGTATGGCATGTGCCTAGCATCTCCTTTGCTACGATGATGCCTAGTAAGCTTATGGGATATAGTTGGAGGGGGAAGACTTCTCTTTTTTTAAAGATGTGGGTTAGTTATGGAGGACTCCAGTCTTTTGGCACCTGCATCCCTTGGTCTCTACGTGTAAATAAGGGGACTAAACTTTATTGATCAATTACTTCAGTTTCTAAGCCCTCCCACTTGCCTTCAAAGGGGTGCCCACCATTGGGCATCTGTTGGGAGAGATTTGATCGCCCAGCAGCTTTTCTGTTTTTTAACTGAATAAAAAGGTTGGCAATTTCAGAGGTGATTCCTGGGGACTGCTCAGGCAGTGGGCCAGGGAAGTTTGATACGCAAAAGTACCTAAACGCAATTCATCTCATTGCCCAGTCTTCAGGTGAAATCCAATTTCCTGTATCAGAACTGCCTTGGCAGGGCAGGATTTTGTGCTGAGAGCATCTCTCCACTCATCCCACTCTGCTCTTTGCTTTTCTAATGTCTTCCTTTCCAGGATGATCTTGTAGACTTTTTTCTCCTGATGTAAAATGCTTGATATTGTAGGGAGGCAGGGAGATGGCCTTGGAGAAGGGATCCAGAAGCCGTGAGGGAAAGGCCAGGTGCAGAAGAGACAGGCATTACATCCAGAGAGTCAGAAAAGGGTTATGAAGAGACTCAGACCAACCATCACCACCCCTCAAATCCTGGGGTATAAGAGGGAGAGAAGGGAAGACACAGACTGACTTGCCAGGTTCTGTTATTGTGGCCCATCTCAATAAAGTAGAGTTCTAGTCTTCCTGTGGAGTCTGTTTCCTGATCTGGTCTGCCCCAAAGAGCTGACAGTTATAAATATCAAAAAGAGCTGGTTTGGTGGAGAAGTGAAGGTGCTGGACTAGAAACTGAGTTCTAGCCCTCCCATAGGCACAGAAACTGGCTGGGTGACTTTGGGCCAGTTGCTCTCTCTCAGGGCAACCCACCTCTCAGGAATTTTGTGAGGAAAATAGGAGGCAAGAGCATTAGGTACACTGCCTTGAGTTGTACAATGAAGGCAGGATATGCATCTAATTAATCTAAATAGTTCTCATTGCCTCTCCTGGCAACCTTGCAACTATATACTTTTTGCTGGATTCTTCATGCCAGTGTTTAAGGAGCAGCGCATTGGGGGAATTCAGCAAACATCCCTCCCCATCTGATCTGGGCGCTGCTTGCTGGAGCATTGGAGTCCCCATTTTGCTGAGCTTGTTGGTCAGAGAAAAGAACCCAGTGAAGGGGAAGTGGGCACCTCCAGCTGCAGAGCAACCTGGAACACCAGAATACATTCTCTTGGAGAAATCAATTGACACCAAACCATTTAAACCATTAAGTTAAATTTATCAGTTGATTGGGATGGTCTCTTTCCCCCATTATTAATAATTTAATGTATTCAACTTGCATGCCACCCAACTCTCAATGACTTTGGGCGTTTATTGATTCCTTACCTTTGAAGTGGCAGGAGTGAAACTGGGGTAATCTAGTGGGATGAAAGAGGCATCATCCGTATCCATCAGGATATTACCATCCAGTATCAGTTCAAAGTATCAAAGTATCAGAGAACTTGGAGAGCGTCTCCAGAAGACAGTCCTCAAATCGATACCACATGCCATTTAGTTGTTAATGCAACCTGAGAGAAAGGAGATGAACGCTCATTATTTAAGAAGAAACTTTGATCACTGACTCTGCAATCCAGAGTGGTAGCTACAATGAAATGACAAAACGTTAGGTCAAGAACTACTGAAAGTAGATTAAAGCCAACTAGGGTGCTGAGGCCACCTCTACTCCTAAGGGATGCAGGAAGCAAGAGAGATGCAAACTCCTTTAAGGTCACCAATTTTATTCCCAAGTTTCTTGCAGGAAAACCATGTCAAACCAAGTTCTAAAATACAAGAAACAGCAGGGTCACCCAGCCTAGGGGCCCAGCCAGCTATATTCCACAAAACTAATTGGGATGGGAGAGAAGGAGGTATAGTATCTGCATGCCATGTAGACCATTGTAATGCATACTCTGTGCCTTGCAGGGTGGAGAAAAAGAAGTATTTTCCCTCAGTCATTGCATCTGCACTGGATCAGCCATCAGAGCTGTTCCAGGTGGTGCAGAGGCTGACACAGCCCATAAGGGCTGTGGAAGATCTTCTCACGGCTCATCAAACTGATGATTTTGCAATTTTTTTTCTCAGAGCTTCTGATATCTGCAAACAGATTAAAGACATCATTAATTGAGATAGGGAGGAGTCAGGAACATCAGGTTATCCAATTTTGTAGGATCAGTTCTCCCTTGTTTACCTTGAAGATATGGATGGGGTGCTCGGATCCATAGGAGTAATCATTACAGATAGTCCTCACTTAATGACAGTAATTGGGACCAGGATTTGCATCACTAAACGATGTCGCAAAGCACAACACCACATGACTTAGTAATGGCAATCCCAGCAGTCCCCATTGCCACGGTTAAGCGAGGATCGTGGATCGTTAAGCAAGGACCTCACAGGACCACAACTTGCAACTTCCTGCTGGTTTCCAACAAGCAAAGTCAATGGGGAAGCCAGCAAGAAGTTGCAAGCCATGGTCATGACAAGCCATTCCTTAGGTGGCTTACAAGCAGGCCAGCGGGTGGGTGAGTGCTATGGAGGGTGGGGAGTGGGTGCTACGGCCCAGCATGAGCACAGCCAGGCAAGTGGCCACTCACCTGCCCAGGGCCCACATTCACCCTGCTGCCTGGGGGCTCCTTGGGAGAAACAGCTTCAGTAGTTTAGCATGTCCCTTTTGTAAATCAAAGATAAGAAGGCTATCTCAGTCACTCTTCTGATTTATTATTTGTATGTCCCCTTTAATTGTTAAGATAGCAGCCAGTTTCATTTGTAAACCCATTGTGGCATCTGTTTCCAAATCACTCTTGTAGTCTGTCATTTTTAAATCTGTTTTCAAATCCACAGCATCTTTTTTCATATCACGAAGTCTGGCATTTTTTAAAAATCCATTTTCAAATCCACATCCAAATCAGCCTCAGTCTCTATTTTGTCCAGTAAAATCTGTTCCTCTCCTGTAGCCTCTGCTAGATCCATTTTTATAATGGCAGACAATCTTGAAAGTAATTTCTGAGTACATTGTTCCCAAACAGCCTTAATTTCTTCTATAGTCAGATAATATTTCTCCACTGTATTAATAGGTCTCTTCTCCTTTAATTGTAATCCTTAGTTCTCTCTGGTTCCCACTAGTCAACCTTCAGAGTCCCGTCTTATCATATGTTTATTTTCTAATTAGCAAAACTTTCCCACAGGAGGATTTCTTACAGTTAATTTCAAAATCTTCATATATACTTTCATAACATTTTAAACAACCCACAGGAAATATTCTTTCAAGTCCATCTGGCCCCTTAACTTTCCAAAATCAACATTCTAGTTCCTCTTTTGCTGTTTTACAAAAATTAAATTTTTTCTTTTTAATCTTTGAACTTACATGGAACTTCTTTCATCCAGGATAGAAGGAAACTCTCCTGGCATAATGGAAGTTGCCCTTCAGAAGATCTTAACATTCAAAAGACCAATAACAAGCAATTTCCTAAGGTAACCATGAAAGAAAGAACCAAAAAAAGAAGTTGGCAAACCCAGTGTTCAAATGAAGGTGCCAAACTTTGGCTTAGGCAGGTTGATTTTCTCCTGGCTCTCAGAGCTGTCAAACCAGCCAGAAATCGCTATACTACAATCTCTTTGTGGGGAGTCTATGCATGGAGCAAACTGGTGGATGATCCTAGACCTCTCCTTGATCCAGAGAGGAATTCCAAGGAACCGATCCATTCACTGGCTCCTCTTTCTGTCACATCCACCATTGCTTCCCTGGAAGATCTCTAACTTATCATTCTTGATTAAATTGATTGAGCAGGTAGTGGCTAAGCAGCTCCAGGCACCTCTGGGTGATACTGATGATCTACATCCATTTCAGGCTGGTTTCAGGGTGGGTCCTGAAAACCACTTAGGACTACCTGAAGGACATTCTGTTGAGAGAGTCATGGAATTGTAGAGTTGGAAGGTATCTAAGAGGTGATTAAGTTCAACCCCCTGCAAATTGCAGGATTTGCTACACCAACCCCAATAGATGACTAATCAACCTCTCTCTGAAAACCTCCAGTGAAGGGGAAGAACCCCTCCATGTGGTGACCCATTCCACTGACTGACAGCTCTTACTGTCAAGAAGTTCTTCCTCATGTCTAATCTGTATCTACATCCTTGAAGTTTCATCCTATGAGTTCTAGTCTAACCCTCTGGAGCAGGTTAGAATAAATTCAAATCCTCTACGATGTTACAGCCCTTCAGATATTTGAAGACAGCTATCATGTGCCCTCTTAACTTTCTCTTGTGTAAGCTAAACATAACTAGGTCTTTTAACCATTCCTCATAGGATTTAGTTTCCAGGCCTTTCCCATCTTGGTAGCTCTTCTCTGGTAGCTCCATTTTATCAATGTCCTTTTTAAACTGGGTTGTGCAGAACTGAACACAATTCTCAAGTGAGGCCTGACCAAGGCAGTGGGATAATTAATTTCTTCCCACGATCTGGACTTTATGCTCCTCTTGATGCTTTTCAGGATGTCGTTGGCCTTCCCTGCAGCTGCATTATACTGTTGGGACATGCTGACCTTGTGATCCACTAGTACATCTAGCCAAATTTCCCCCATTCTGAGCATGTTTCTTTTGTTTTCCTTACCTAGATGCATGGCTTTCTATTTCTCCCTGTTAAATTTCATTCTGTTTATTTCCACTCACTGTTCTAGCATGTTTTTTTCCCCCCCCTTTCCTCCCAAGTATTAGCCACACCTCCTAGCTTTGCATCATCTGCCAATTTGGTAAGCATTCCCTCAACTCCCTCATCCATATCATTTATAAAAGTGTCGAACCACATCAGTCCAGGGCAGCCCACTTGAGTGAGGAGGGAGTGTGTTTCTGCTGTGCTCCTGGATTTCTCAGTGGCTGTTTGATACCACTGACCATGATCTCCTCCTGGACCTCCTGAGGGAGTCGGAGGTCAGAGGTCATTGTTCTTCCTGGCTGTTTCCATTCAGGAGTGTTGGGGGATGACTGCTTGTCCCTCAGTCTTGGACTGTGGGTTGCCACAGAGTTTTATTCTACTTTCCCATGCTCTTCCATGTCTGTATGAAGCCACTAGGAGTAATTGTCAGGAACGTCAGGTCCCTCTGAAAATGCCAGTTTGTGACTTGGAAGTGACTTCTCCACTTCCTGGATAGGCTGACCTGCCTTCATCCATCTATGCATTGCTTACCTTCCAGACAGATTATTGTAATGCATTTTACCCAGGGATGCTTTTAAAGGAAATCTGGAAAGGTCAGGAAAGCAGCAGACAGGCTCATGGAGCATGGGACCCTTGCCCTGGCTCAGCTGCACTGTTTTCTGGGCCAAATTCAAAGTGTTTTTAGCACATGAATCCCTTTATTCTTTGGGCTGTACCCACCACAAGGAACAACTGGCTCATTATTTCATGAACCAGGTGCTTCATTCGTATTCCATGCATCTGTGACACAGGCTGCCTAGAAGTGGGTCCTAGGAGAAACAGCCAGGGCCAGGGCGGGCATCAGTGGTGCATGACTCCTTCCCCTGGAGTTGTGGTTCTCTCCATTGCTGCCTGATGTTAACAGATACCTAAAGATTTGTTCGTGTAAACAGCTATTCTTTCCTGAACTGTTCAAGATTTTGTATAGTAGTTGGTTTGGCTTTATGTGTTATTTATTGTTTTATTGATGCTGTTTTAATGTTTTTATGTTAGCTGGTGTTATTAGTGTTATTTATAGCTGTAATAAAAACTGCTGTGGGGTGGCTTGTCAGGAGCATGGAGATATAAATGTGACTGACTGACAATCAATCAATCAATCAATCCTATTCTAGTTATATGGAGATGGAAAGGAGAGTTAGAAAATCTTCAGAATGTCAGTCACAGCCTTCATAGAGCCATCTCAGTTCATTTTTGAAACAGAGTTCTAATACCTTCATACAATCAGAGAAAGTATGCATTCAAGTGGAGAAGTCTAGAAAGCTGAATTAAGGTTCTTGAAAATGATTATGAGGCTTAACATTAACTAATTGAGACTTACGACTTAACATTTCTCCACAGATTCTTCTCAGACTAGTGGATTATCCTACAGACATAAATCTCAAGATTCACTGTCATCAGCTGCGAGTCTTGAGATGGTAAGACTTGCCTTTTTGGATTGAAAATTTAGAGTGTCTGGGATATCTCTGGGACTTCTTGTCAAAAGACCCCCGAGTCCACTTATGGTTGGGCGGCCAATACATCATCATCATCATCATCAAAACTGAGTTTGGCAGCCATCAGCACAATGCTGGCAGAGGCTCTTGTTAGCATGATTGCTTAATGTAAAAGAAAAAAGCATTATAAATACTCGTGCCATGAAGAAAAATTGCCTTTCACTTAGAAAATGAGCCAGCGTAGTGTAGAGTTCAGGCATTGGACTAGAATCTGGGGGATCCAGGCTGAAGTCTACCCTCAGCCACAGAAGCTCATTGAATGACTTTGGTGAGTCACTAGCTCTCAGCTCAACCTCCCTCATATGATGGTTGTTGAATAAAATTGGGGAAGAGTGTTTTATGGACGCCAGCTTGAGCTTCAGGAGGACAAAGCAGGATTTCAGTATAGTATGTGGATATATAAATCCTTAATACTGCTTACTTGCAAGTTGCAAGTAAGTTGGATTCAGCTGGGCAAAATGGCAGCACAGAGATTTTTACTAAAGTGAAGGTATCACCCATGCACTGCAGTCTCATTAATATCAGTGTCACTTCCTTATGCTGTTTTTTAAAATGGCATATTTGACCCCAAGTTGCCCTTGAATTCAATAAATTTTATGTCTGAGTAAACTGGTATAGTACTAGCTGTATGTTTTTTCAGAAATCTTGGTATACAGTACTGGCATAGAAATTATGAAAGTCAAAACATAAGGGTACATAGTTATCTACATTCACTGCTGCTATTTCTGCAGTAGATTGTTGTCTATTCCCCTCCTTGTATGAACATGCCCCCCCCCCCAGTGCAGTGGTTTCTCACTGTAGCAATCACCAGAAGAACTATGAATTATTAGGAAGCTGACCACGTCTCCTTGCTGTAGAAGATGTGGAACCTGAGTCTGTTGGGGCTCCTGTCTTGAACCCATCTCCCTTGAATAACAAAGGTGCTTTGCTGGCTAGCCTCCAGGAACAAACTAAGAACTGTGGAACCAATCCAGCTAACCTAAATGAAATATAAGCTGGCACAGTCATGAAATACATGTATTCTTGCAAGCGTCAATAAACTCCATTATGGTAAGGTCAGCATCAAGTATTTCTTTGCTAAACATGCATAGTTACTTAATTTGTTGTTATTTGCTAAAAAAAACTTCCTACTTTGCTCTCTTTAAATTCCACAGTTCATTTCCATAGCAGACATTAACTTTTTCTCTTGAAAGGGTGAGTCCTACAGAGTATCTGGACCTACCATGGAAAAGGAGAAGCCTTCTAAGTGCTGCCACGTCAACCTTCCAGATGGCTCCACTTTTGCAATGCCCATAAGAGGTGGATTTTCAATCAAAGATGTGTTATCTGAGTTCTGTGAAAAGCAAGGCATTAACATGGCTGCAGTAGATCTGTTTTTAATTGGTGGAGATAAGGTATTTCAATTTCATGGTTCTTATTTATTAATTAACATTGACGGGCCAACATTTTCCAAAGGCCATATAGATATTAAACCATTAAACCATCCCTCTCTTCAACTCAGTATGTAAGCCACAAGATACAAAAGGAATAGAGGAAAGCAAGCTGTGGAGCAGCTACTTTTCACTGACCCCAGAAAAGTCCAGGTGGTCTCCTTTCGTCAGCGTGGTCTTTTGGGAAAGGAGTAATACAGGACAGGACAGGACAGGACAGGACAGGACAGGACAGGACAGGACAGGGCTGCCTTGGAGCCCACTTCAGAACTGCCAGATGCTCTGCTATTTCTCTCTGTGTCTCCACTGTAATGTCATTCATTAACTATCGGGATTTGCTCAAAGTAACGGGAGGTTACTAAAAGGTCCCACAAAAAAGCACTTTGTTATAAAAGGATGGATAAGGGTTATGATTATGCCTTTGAGCCATCAAGTTAATGTCAACTCCGACCAGCCACATTTTCTCCAGGATTACCTGTCTCCAACCTGATCCTTCAGTTATTCCAAAGGTACAGAATTGGTATGAAAAAGCCTATTTTTGTGGACTTTGACATACTCTAATGAAGCCTTAGTTTTTGTAGAGGGAAACAAACCAGGGTATGAAGAATTCCAAGCTCAAATACCAGTTGTGAAGGTTTTGTGCTGACATGATTTTCTTCTACGCCTGGGACAAAACAAGGCCATTCCCATTGTTCCAGATTTTCCAAAAGCCTCGAGTCCTGTGATTAGCTTGTTGTTTTATAGGTTGGGGTTTAAATCAGCCAATAAAGCAGAAGGAATCTATTCCATTCCAGCTTATATTGGCCAAGGCAAATTGAGGGGAGGGGGCTGAGAAGAGATGCTGCTCTTGCTGGGCCCCAGACACTGGCTTGCCTGGTTCAGAAAGGGGGCTGCGCCGGCCCCCTGGGTGGTTCCGGAGAGCTGATCCCAAAAACAAATTGTTGGACATAACACATTATTGCCTGCCTGGTAGATACAATAATTGTTTATATAATTCATGCTAGGCAGAAGTTAGTAGTCAAGGTATTTTCAAACGGGATGTTATATTCTGTGTTGTGTTTTCTCTTGCAGGCAGAAAGTTGTTAGAGGTTGATATAGTTGACAGCATCTTGCTGAGTTTGCCTGATATTAAAAAACTAAGCAGGATCAACCACGTTTGGTCCTAGGAAGGGAGAGAAGCAGAACATATCAGGGTTAGATTATGAAGTCAACATCCTGGATGGAGACCCTGGCAAACCACCTCCATCTTCTTGCCAAGGGGAGCTATGTAGTCACCAGATGTCAAGCCTGATTCAAAGGCAACTTTACCTGAATTATGTTGTGGTTCTTATATTGTAAAATGCAATGGTTTTGAGGTGTTTGAGGTAATGTGTGCAGTCTATGCCTAGTCTTCTTGATGTTCCTGAGCACAGAGGCTGCATGCCGGATCCAGAGACTGTTTTTTATTTGTATGTGGGCTATTGCTGGCAGGTTCTCAGGTGAAGAACTATACACTGTGCTAACTGAGACAGGTAGTCTTATTGTCACTGTTCAGGGGTTGTACTGAAGTACCTCAAGCTGTGGGATGCTCACAAAAGCTTCTGCCTATGAATAAAATGGGTGAGTTAGAAAAGGGGCTACCAGACTCCTCCTGATTTTTGATACCATAGACGAACCCAGCTCTTCTCCTAGCTATGTTTGTGGTCCTGGGGGCAAAAGGAGGGAACAAAGCACTGATCTTAAGTTTCAGTTGCTCCCTGTGATGGAATACTTGAAAAGTTTTGAGTAGGGTTCTGTGAAGAAGGCAGCCCTCTTGGGGTCTTCTGATAGAATGTTCCAAGCAAGGCTGCTTTGTCTTGAGCTAGAAAACAAAACCCCCCACACCCCAACATTTTTCTCAATTTCCTACATACCTGCAGACAGGAACCACCATCAACCAAAGTATTACCAAAGTAAATAATAAATCATACAGCTGCTGTGCTTTATTCAGTGTTCTGAAAAGCAAAATACATTTAACTTTAAATAAAACAAATTCTAATCAGAAGTCTTCGTTGAAGGCATCATTAGATGTATTCTTTGGAGTAAAAGTCTCCATTCTTTATGGGTGGCATTGAAAGTTCTCAGTTCATTAATTAACTCACCAATTACATGTGAACATGTTCTCTTCTTTTATATTCATAGCCACTTGTATTGCATCAGGACAGCAGGATTTTGGATTCTCGAACTCTTCGCTTAGAAAAGAGAACTTTATTTCGGTAAAAAAAACAACATCCTATCTTGTAATTTCTGAACTCTTTCAGTCATTGTCAAAATGAATTTGAACCAGCCTTAAAAGAGAACAGGAAACTTTCACTGCTGGACTGCATTTCAGACTCCATCCTTTCTTCCCTCCATGTAGATGAGATTGGTTCATCCATGGATCCATTTTTCTTCTGAATTTATTTTTTCCTTCAAATTGCCTTCTCATGAATGTTTCTCTTAATTTTGCTTTTTACATTTTGCTTTTTCTTGAAGAATAGCTGTGCTTCTGTTCACTTCTGATATACATCCTCCTGTATTTCCATACTGTACAGGTCAATGGGTTTAATGTTACCCTTCCTTTTTGAAGTGCTTCAGTAGATAGTCTTCCCAACCTGTTACCCTCCAGATGTTTCAGTCCCCAGTTCCTATCACCACCTTCCCCTGTCTGTGCTTCCGAAAGGTCCAGGTTGGAGATGGCTGCTATAGATGACTATTTCTGGGCTTAATTTCACTGAAAGAAGCACAGTAGGGCTTGAATGTTGAGTCTATATAAAGGGTTTGTACTTGAAATGCTGGAATTTTCTCATTATGGCTTTGCCCATGATCCCCCAGTCCTGCCTTGCCAGCTGAAGCCTAAGCATATGATAGAACGCCTGACAGACCTTGGGAACGCCAATGGTTTCTTCCTGTCCCAGTAGATCTGGCAGGATGGGCACACTCCAGTGCCTCTTGGTGAAAGAGTATTGCCTGGTGGGGCCTCAGAAGTGTGTCTTCTATGGAACAGTCTCCCCCTGGAGATAGGGGTGGCTCTGTCCTGTTGGCCTTCAGGAAAGTGGTGAAGACCTGGCTTTTGCCCCAACCGTTGGGACTGGGATGTTGATGGAGGTGGTGTGGTAGGGCTGATTTATGGATGTGAGTCTTATTATGGCCTCAGTGTTGCCTTTTTTTGCGTTAATGTAAGTGTATTGTTTTTATTGTTGTTCATCATCACCCAGAGTTCTTTCTGGTAGATGGATGGCCATATACATTTGTTTAGTAAATAAGTAAGCACAGAGGGGGCACCAAGGCAGTTAAGGGAGGAAAGAGGACAGTTGCCAAAGAGATTCTGGAGTCCAGAGGAGTGGGATGTGTGAGAAGGAGACTCAGAGCCTTAATTCCACAAGCAGTAGGCTGTGTGGGAGAATTGTTTTGGCAGGGCTTCAAGATTCTGTTACTTTCTGGAAAGACCTCCAAGTGTTTCCTGAGCTTGCCAGCCTCCAGTGGGAGGCAAGTCACCCAGTGGGAGGCCGTTGCGGACACAGTTGGGGGAGCCTTGGAAATGGCTGCATCCAAGCCTCTCCTTGAGCACGGGGAGGCCATGAAATAACACCTGTATCAGCTGTACCTGGTTGGCCTCCTCTTCAGCAGGTCACCAGACTCTTCCAGAGCAAGAACCCACCCTCAAAGTCATATTTACTTTCAGAATGCCTTTTTACTCACGTTTCTGCTCTCTCCCCTTTGTTCTTTGTTCATGAAGACCTGATGGGCAGATCTGTGTGTCTTGCCTGGAGCTGGAAGCAGATCGCGCTGGCATCCTGGGTGCTGAGCTTCCCTCTGATTCATCTCTCCCAGGGCTGTGGCAGCTTCTCCTCCTTGGACAAGGGGGCCCTGGCAGAGCGTTTCAGTTGTTTGGTGTATTTCTTTGATGTACAGGATTTGTGGTGGAACATTCTGCACCACACAGTGAACCATTGAGATCTCCATGCTAATTTTAAATATTTGTCTTATCCTTACATTTCTTGCGCTGCCTTTCACTGACCACAAGTAAAACTTCAGGAGTCAGCAGCCTTTTCTGCATAATGTTATAGGCACCAATTTTTCTTTAAAATTATTATTTTAAAAAATAGGTTAAGATTTCAGCCTTTTAAAAACAATTTATTATTTTCATTTTTGGGGTTACTGGCACTTCATTTTAAGCTATAAAGTGGAATTAAATTTAAAAAAAAATTCAATGAAGAAGTACCAAGATCCTACATTCTTCTTACTCCTTAGGAATCCCTGCGGCATCTAGGCTCCTCAGGTTTCCCTCCCCTTCTGCAGGGATTATTCTGAATGCTGTACTAAAGCAGCAATGATGGAGCTAAAGTAATGTGCATGTTGGAATGGTTTTGTGAACATTATGTGCGTGTCAGAGGAGATGCATCCAGGGTGGAGGTGTTTAAAAAAGTCATGATGGCAACTGTGACTGCATGATGATAGCCACCATGATCTTGACATTTTGGACATACACACACCTGTCCCATGGACGCCCTGAATGCATAGAATGAATTATATTGTGGCCAGTTTTCTTAGTTTCTCACATTGTCAAACAGATTGTAGGACTCATCTGTGTCCTGAATGGTTCTCAGTAATGAGTATTTACTCAGTTTGTTCATCCATTTTAGGCTTGACCTCATCCCTATAAACAGATCTGTTGGTTTAAAGGCTAAACCTACCAAGCCAGTAACAGAAGTTCTGCATCCAGTCGTTGCAAAATACGGATTGAATCTTAATAATCTTGTGGCAAGACTAGTAAGTAATTCATTAAAATAAGCTAAAATAGCTTTTTATCTCAATATATGATGTTTTCTTTATGATAAATAAAATGGTCTTACTTCATTTCTTATTTAAAAAACACTAATCTCACCTAAAATAATAGAATTGTGAAGTAGTTTACATGCATATTTATAGAATTCTAGACTCTACATGTAAGTTTTATTTTTTTCATTTATTTATTTTATTCAATTTGATGCCTCCTAAATTTGGGCAGCTCACAATACATTAAGCAGTATAAAAATGAAACAATAAGAAGTAAAACAAAAACCAACTAGAAGAGAAAGGAAAGAGAACAAGACGGTGAACCCACCATCTCTCATCCGGCCACCCAGCCCACAGCTTGGGAGAAAGCCAGATCTTTATGGCCCTCTGGAACGCCAGCAGGGTGTCTCTACCTGCTTTGAGACTCTCCTAAATTTAAATAAACACCTGAAGAGGGCTGTAGTTTCCCTGCCATTGGGCTTCATCTGAATAAACCAACCAGCCTTAGATTCTCTTGATGAAGAATAGGTAGCTGAGATCAGGTATCCTAAGAAAGTAGTCAGTAATTCTTGCAGGTGATCCTGCAAAACAACGTGGACCCAGAGCAGTTAATCTCAGTGAACTGAACTTTCTCTCAAGATTTCTCCCATCAGCAGTGATCCCAAGAATGGTCAATTCCCTAGATCATCCCTTCTTGTGTTTCAATCAAGATTGAATTCAGTCTCTGAATTATAGTAATTCTTACCTAGTTTTTATTTTATATTAATATATATATAATTTGTCATACCTATATCATTATTGAAAAATGATGTTTAAAAGATCATGCTTTCAAACTAAATTGCTTTATCTGTGCTCACTCATTTTAATTTGTTGTAACTTTTAATAAAAGGCCATGAATTACATTCTTCTGAAAATATCATTTTTCTCACATTGTACCAAATGTTATGACAGAATGGTGAGCAGGAACCCTTAGACCTCGGGGCCCCCATCTCTAGCCTTGATGGACAGAGGGTTATTCTAGAAGACAGGACGTCCAGAAAGGGGAAAGGTAAGCAGTGCGGAAAGCACCTTGCTGTATCAATATCACGCGTTTGTCTTTAAGGGAAGTCTCCTTTGAGTCAGAGGGCTCCTTGGGCTCCTGAAGACTTCGTGGATACTGTGTTCAGTAACTGTAAATAGGGAATGTGGAATCATATTTTGGGTGGATTTGGGGGTCTGTTTTAAAGGCTGTCATTTAGTTCAGAATTCTGATGCATATTGGGTCCAACAGTCACAGCAAACGAGTACCAGCTTCTTCATGTCTGACACATATAAGCCCTATTAAAGTGTTTTAGGAGGTTAACTAGCACCATCCTCGTTAACCAAATACTCTCAAGGAAGAGGGCCATCACATACAGGGCTCTTAATTTGTTTAGCAAATCAATACTCACTGCGTTCACCAGATTCTCAACAGTTTACAATAATTAAACATTTATAATAAAAGTATGAATCAAAACAAAATTACAAAACCTGAAACCACATCCCTCAGGGAATGAGACTGGCTACCCCAATGGTCACCACAAACCCTTTGGAATATTTATTTATTTAGCGTATGGCATCTCATACATGGACTTACATTAAACACTAACATTTAGCCTAAGTTAAAAGCACTTTAAAATATAAATATTAAAAAGATCTAGATTCAAATACCAATGTCTAGGCCATCTAACCATTGAAGCGCAGCATCATTTATATAAAAAAAATCAGATATTGGGCCATTATATGCCCTCAGCTTACAGCTGGTCACAGTGTGACCTGTAGTTTGACATGCAGCCCCACAGTTACACTGAGGTGACAATGCCATACCCCATTTATGCAGTGAATCCTGGCAGACGCCGTGTAAGGTGCGAATCCTGTTCAGGGTCGTCCCTCGCTGGCGAGATAGATCAAAACCTGGTACCTTTCCTGGGAAAATTTTTTACTGATTGGAGGCTTACTCCTAGTGGTATTGAAACAGTGACTACATGTTTCTATCTTAATAATAAACTAGCAAATAAAGCCCCAAAGTTTTACCTGAATAACAGCGTACTTCCCTACAACCCTTATCCAAAATACCTCGGGGTAACTTTGGATTGGACTCTTTCTTATAAGATACATCTAGAGAACATGGCCACAAAAATTAATACTAGGAACAACATACTCCAGAAATTAGGTGGAACAAAATGGGGAGCTTCAGCTGCCACCCTTAGGACATCAGCACTAGGGCTGGTCTACCCCATGGCAGAATACTGCGCCCCTGTATGGCTTAACAGTTGCCATACTAGTAAGATCAATGCCAGACTTAATGACACCATGAGGATTATAACCGGATGTATCCAAACCACTCCCTTTGGAATAATTTGGTTTTCAGAAGTTTCTAGGAGGCAGCTGTTCCACAGAGCAGCTACCAAACAGTAGAGCGTTAGCCTCTGTCCTTATCACAGAAACGGGGGATCATCAGAAGTTTTCCTGAGGACGCAGAGTCAGGTGGGTTGATTCCCTCTGGAGAAGGAAATTCTGACATGTTGGGCTATATAGTTGATGACAAGCCCTTTGACTTGCACTCAGAAGCTAACTGGATGCTAGGACAGGGCCCAGAGCATAGGTGAAATATGTTCTTGGGGATGAGTACAGGCTAATAAAGGGTCACTGCATTCTAGACTAATTAAAGCTCCTAAGTAATCTTCAGAGGTGGCTTCATGTAGAGCACATTATAGTAGTCTAGATGGATGGTAATGAGGGTATAGATTACTGTTAAGAGGTCCTCCTGCTCTAGGAAGGTGCATCAACCAGAGGTAGGCAAAGGCCCCTGGCCATGGCCTCCATCTGCCCATTAAGTAGCTGTGAGTCCTGGAGGACTCCCAGGTCATGGACTTGCTCCTTCAAAGGCAGTGCCACCCCATCAACAGACAACACTGGAGCAGCCAAGGCATCTCAGTGGGTTAACAAGGACTCCATCTTGCTGGGCTGCATGTTTAGCCTACTCTGTCCCATCCATGTTTGAACAGCTTCCGCCCACTGGGACAAGATATTGACAGTATCTTCTGTCTGACCCAGGTTGCCAATGTATAGTTTGGTTACATCAGTATACTGATGATATCACACCCGAAACTGATAGACGAGTTCTCCTAGCAACTACATGTAGATAATAAAGGCAGAGGAGAGAGCACCAAACCCTGTGGCCCTGCACAAAGGTTGACTGGCTGGCCAACTGGAACCACTCACTGGGGAAGAAGAGAAATCACTGAGAAATCGTGCTTCTACTCCCCAACCCTCTCAGGAGTTCTAGAAGGATACCATGGATGATGGTATCAAAGGGTGCTGAGAGGTCAGAAAGGACCAGGAGGGGCACACTGTCTCCATCTAGGTGCTGATAAAGGTCATCCACAAGAGGAACAGTGCTGTCTCAGTCCTATGCCCAGATCTGAACCCTGATTGAAAAGGATCTTCCCCCACAAAGAAAAGTGAGAGACAGAACAGTAGCCTCAAAAATGACTGGGTCCAGAGAAGTCCTCTTAAGAAGGGGCACACCACAGCCTTTTTTAAAGCTATAGTCAATACTCCTTTCCAAAGTGAGGCATTGATAATCTCCTGGAACCAGCCTTTCACATCCCTCTGACACCCCAAAGGGGCAGGTGGCCAAGGACATACAGGACAGTATCTATCCACTGACTTAGAGTTCACAAGCCAAAATGAATCCCAGGTTACAAGGTGAAACACTGCTCCCATTGCCACATCAGATTCCACCCATGAAGGGTCAAGAGATAGGCGAATATAAACAACTTCATGGCATAAAACTGCAAATTGATCACAGTGGCTAGGTGGGAATTCTGCCTGATGCCCCCTTCCCAAAAGAGAGCTGGCTAGGCTAAAGGCCTCTGGCCGACATCACCCTGTCACAGTAAGAGAGAAGTAAAGATGCTTTGTTATGATATGGGCTTGAACTTGAACTCATACCTGTGGTTGGTCAGGTTCCCTTCTCATTTTTCTCCACCAGTATGCTAACCATCATTTCTGTTGCTTCATTTCCCAGAACTCCTCAGTTAAACCAAGGGCCAGTTGGGATCAGCACACAGAGAGGCCACTCAGGAGCAGGAGCAATTTAATTAAGTGCCCAAGTCACTTCCTGATGCCAGCAGGCAACCAAGTGCTCAACAGAATTGTTTGTAAGGTTGCTAGGAATCTCCCCAAGTGCCTGCTGGAAATGATCCAGACCCACGAGATTCCTGGATGGACCATCCTAATCAGTCTGTTTGCCCCAGAGGTCACAGGCAGCAGTCATAATAGATCTGGACGAGGAAGTGATCTGATCACGGCAAAGGGCTAGTTGAAATATCCCCCATCTTCAGATCACTGCATAATTGCTCTGAGACAAAAATGAGATTAAAGTGTGTCCATCCTCATGTGTGGGACCCAGGGTTATGTGGGAGAAGTCCAGGAATGCCGTGAACTCCCAAGCCCTTCCTGACCCAGCCTCCAGAGCACTGAGAGTGAAGCCACCTCCTAACACTAACAGCTCGTAAATCAGGTCAAGCAGCTCGTACAGGATCCTGCCATTCTGCAGGGCGACTGGTACACCACCAGGTTCCCTGCCCTGTCCCTCTAACCCAACTCCACATTCCCACTCAGGTTTCAGTAATGCAGATGAGAGGTTGTGGATGGATGCTGTCTTATTAATGCAGACCTGGCATTTACCATCAGCATCTTGAGACCAGGAACCCCAGTGACTTGACTACTGGGATCCCACCGTGAGACCAGCAAGCAGAAGTGGTGACTGACATCAGATTGTCAACCCCCCTTTCCCTTTAATGGCATGCTTGGTGTCATCCTCCATATCTGGCTAGTGGGCTAAATTTATGAGTTCCAGAATTCACAGAGATCTCTGATGGGGCCCTGTGGCATGATCAGTGTCATGGGTAGAGCTTAGTAGCTCTCAGATCCTAGGCTGAGTTTAAAGATTTCCAGAACTATTGAAAGGCGCTTCAGAGTAGGCATGGAATGCCTGTCACACCAGTCAGCACCTTCCTGAAGAAGAGGGGCCTCTCCTAGGCTTGAATAGCAGCTGTGGGGCCCCAGAAAAAGGAGTCTTTGCATCCCTTCAGAGCACCTTGGTGTACCCTACAAGGGTCTCCTTACCCCAGATGCATGTTTTCTTGGGATTTCACAGCTACCATGGAAGTCCAGGACAATACACAATAGCTTCTTTAAGGAACCTGACAGGGGTGGTTCATTTTCTGCTTGGGAGCTCAAGGACTGCACTTCCCTGTTAATTAGCAGCCCAATGAATCACGAGTTCAGCATCCTAACCATCGTTAGGATACCTGAACCAGGGAGTCTACTGATACAAACTGATCCAGGGCAAGTAATTGATAAAACTGTCACTAAGGGTAGGTGGCTGTCTTCCAGAAAGTTCTAGAATCCATCCACCTTCTCCTCCCAGTCTTGATCATTCACTGTTAGAATGTAAGCGTGTTCACAGGAACAATGGGTTTTGAAAAAAGAATTAAATTTCTATCGTTCACAGACAAGGGGAAAGGAGCATCATTAAAACACAGTGCACCTGTAACTACTAATGCAGGAAATCAAGCACTCACAGTAAGTTTTCTGAAATTATTTGAAACTCCTGTGATACCTCAGTTTTGACTTTACTTCCCAAGTTAAAAATTGTGGATGAAAAGAATCCCATATTTGCTTTGTGTTTGTTTTTCTCATGTTTGTAAGCGTGGCTCATATCTTCTGTTATTTCCACCAGTTCACCCTTCATGTAGAACATAATTTGGTTATATGATGCCCTGTCCAGAAGAGCCGAGCTACCTATTCCACACAACGGTCTGCATCTTTCCCTGTTTCTCTTCATGAAAAGCAGCGTAAGGAGCCCCCGGCCCCATGTCTGAGGAAGAGCCTGCATAATGCTTTTCTCGTGGCTGTTTTTCTGCTCCTGGCCTTGTGCGCAGCCTGGGCTGTGGCCAAGACCTCTGTCCCTACAGCAGTAGCATTGCCCCCAGTTGCCACCTTGGGAAGGTCAGAGCCAGCGTGGAGGGAGGGATCTTCCCTCAACACTGCTGAACGGGGTCGTGGGACTGGCCCTGTTGGCAGCCCATGCTTCCTCAGGGGCTGAGGACCAGGTCGAAGATGCTTGATTGTGGGTGGGGATGATGGAGCCACTGGCAGAGCAAGAGAAAGAGCCACCTCTTGCTTTAGCTCATCTTTGTCTGTTAACTTTAAGATAGAAACTATGGTCAGGAAAGGTGATAAATGACTTTTGCTCACCCTCTCCTCTGCCATGGGCCTCTTTTTCAAGGGGAAAAAAAACTTTTCAAAGGAAAGTTATACAAAAACACATGTAAAGTATGTAATTCAAAGTTATGATAATCATAACCTTGCAGATTTGACTATTGCAGGTATAATTTTGGCTTATTCATCACATAAATATTATTCATAAGTAATCTGCATAATAAGGGGCATATTTCCTGCTGGATTTATGGCCAAGACATTTCTGATATTTAGCCTTCCAAAATGAAACCTCTGGAGATGGTCCTCTGACTTCTCCTCAGAGTCACCCTGCCACCATTGCTCAAGAGCTCAGGGACAAAAATGCTCCCCCCAGGAGTGTTGACAACCACACTTCAAGGGTGGCGGAACTCCTCCTTGAAGGTTCCCTAGGAGCGTTGTTATACCGCTAGGGATTGACTAGGTGGGATCTCACTCAGCAGGGAGTCAATGATAGTTGATACTGGCAACCACTGTATGTGCCCAGATGTGTTTTGAGCCAAGAACACGGCTGTACTAGCATTAACTGGAGCCTGTAGACTTTTTCCCATCTTCTTCATCCCTTGAACGTTCACCACAGAAAGGCAGAATAGTAAATCAAAGCTGTATGACACCTCAGAGTTTATAATTTCCTACAATTTGGATAAACAAGAAGAAGAGGCTGCTGGATAGGAGAAAGGAAGAATTTGCCTGTAGCCATTTTTACAGAGAGCAAGGTCCGTCCCTGAAGTTAGGCTGAGAATTGAAAATGGCATTCTCTAAATAAGGATTAAAGGGTTTCTAAAACAGGTTGCAACCACCCAATTAAAACAATTTAGGATTGCTCCATTTCAATAGCAGAAATCAAACGTAGTATTCAGGAGCAATTTAACAAAATATTAGGAGCAAAACTGGAGGAAATTTTACAACCAGTAATGATTTTAGCTGCATAGCATAATTCCTACTTTCGACTTGCATAGAGGTCAAGCCAGTTATCAAGCTCAGCTGTTTGTTCAGAAGAGGGACCGAGTCAGTGTCTGTAATACAGATGCCTCTGAATTACGCTCAGTCAGGCAAGCATCCATTTATTGTAATCCTCTGAAAGATTAACGTGTGATTAACGCAACTTTGCATTGTAGTAGGTGAAGGCTGCTGTGAACCACACAGCCTGCTGTATTTCCTCACGGGTTCATTGATTGCCAGCATAAAGACAGAAAAAATAATGAATACAACCGCTACCCTCATTTTTAGAGTTAGGACTTTCCCAAAGTTGTTCCTTTGAATTTGAGGCCCCATGCTGCAGGCATTCCCCCCAAAACTTTGGGCATAGCCACCAGAGACCTTCAAAAGTTGTTACCAAATTGTAATTTTTCATGTGATGATAGGGGAAAATGTTAAATATTTCAATATATCAGCGGATTGTTAGTTTTGCTCAAAAATTCTTAGAACCTGTTCAGCCTTTTTTCTTACATCGATCTAACTTCTGATCCAAACCCTGGTTCAATGAATAGAAGCAACACAACTGAAGCACAGGTAATTCTTGCCTACAAGAATGCCTGCACCCATAATGACTCTCCTTCTTATGAAATGTTTTACTCCCTGCAAAAGGGATTATAAGAAACTTTTAAAGGAGAAAAAGCAAAGTTATGCTCTGGAGTCCTGGACTAGAGTCCAGTGGACTGTAGCTAACAAAGTTGATTACCTGTTTTGGCATCTTGTTTCTCGATCTTCATCCAAAGTAAACTTTGATAGCAATAACAGCCTAATCCCCCTTGAGTTTTGGGCTGGGCATTTTCATGGCTTATATACCACATCTGAAAACATTGAATTTTCGGCCCAGCTGTTTGAATGGCCCCCATTCTTTTCTTGAACAGCCCCAGTTTCACATTCCGGAAATTAATCCCTCAGTTGGAATACAGTAAAGCTCCTGGTAAAAATTTAGTCTTACCAGAATTCTTAAAATTAAAACCTGCATGGTGGGCATTGTGCCCCTCCTCTCAACCATAAACAACTCTCTGTGCCTCCCTGAAGATTGGCTTAACTATATTATTCCAATTTATAAAAAGATGACAACTGTGAGCCTGTAAATTATTGGCCAATTAGACTACTATCTGTAATTAACAAATTATATGTGAGATTCCTGTATTATAAACTCTTGGACTGGCTGTCCTCTGAACATTTTGGGCCAGAGTAAGCTGGCTTCAGGTCTGGACATTCAACCATGGACCAAGGTATCATACTACATCATTTAGCTGAGTACTATTATCAACCTAAAGGAGCCCTTTGTGTAGCCTTCTTAGGCTTGAGGGTGGCCTTTGACTCCATACCATGAAAATGACTCTGGAGGAACTTAGCTACTACAGTGATAAACTACCATCTTCCTAAGTTGATAATGCTGTTGCATCACTAGTATCTGAGTTAAGGCTAATATCCCTGGCGACCCAACTGAACCTGTCTCTGCTTTCAAAAGAGTTAAACAAGGCTGTACCCTTGCCCCACTATTGCTTCATCTTTACATTAACAATACTGCGGAGATGTTTGCTAAGCCAGAGATGCATCCTCCCTCCCTTGCCCTCCACCCCACCTCTATTCCCCTTTGTGCTGATGACGCCACCAGGCTGCCCGTAACGCAAGTAGGCCTCTGAAGATGCCCCACAGCTCTCTCGCTGTATTGCTCCAGAGAACGGCTCGTGATAAACTCTTCTAAAGCAAAAGTATCGATGTCCCCTAGGAAACGCTTCAAGGCCCCAGTTAGATGGGTGATTAACAGCAAACGTATCAAGCAGGTTAAACCCTCTGAATATCTAGGTGTTTATTTTCAGTCTTCCGCCTGCTGGTCTATTCAAGCCAAAGCACTGCTAGGGAGAGCCCAAAAAGCATCCCCTGCAATTGCTGATTTGCAGAACAATCTGGAAATAATTATGTCCCGGCAGCTGTTGCACCATTTGAAGCTGAAGTTCTGGATATGGTGCTGTCCGGTTCTCAGCTGCGTGTCTATAGGATAAAACTCTGAACTGAAACGGAGGATTTGGGATCTAGATATCGAAAATGGTACAGCCAACGCTTTCCACCCTTTCCCAGAGCAATTCCTTCCCCCTCCGGCCGGCCGGGATTGTCCCTAGATAGGTCTTTGGTACTCTCGTGCCCCTCGTAGGGGACTGTGTAGCCTGGCCTGAATGGGGGCCCTACCTATTGGGGCAACAAGGGCAGATACAGAAGCCTCCCCTATGGAAACCCAGCTTGTTTTTGTCAATCAGGGAGGCATAAAATACCGGTGGCGACCAAAGCTAGCGTGACCAATTGCTAGCGGTGCTAGCGGCCACTGTGGCCAGGGAGCCTCGCCCTTCTCTGGGGCGACGCTCTTCAGAAACTCCCAGGAGCTGCCTGGCTCTCCCAACAGCCGGGGCTCCCGGAAGCCGCCCGGGTCCTCCCTCTTGCTGGCAATGGTCAGCTGAAAAGGGTGCCAGGGTGGTCTTGCCATTGTCTTAGTCCTTTTACTATCCCAATTGAATCATCTTGTGTTTGGTCTCGGACTGCAGGTAAACTTTGATTGACATTAACACCCCGACAATACTGGCCAGGAACAATATTATCTCTGCTTTTAGCTTAGGGGTAATTAGAATGGATTCAGATCTACTGTCCTGGCCTCGCTTGTTGCTTTTGGACTCCGGCGACCCCCAAGTCATGCGCTCCTCCTTTCAGGCAGAGGAAAATAAGAGAAAAACTATGCGAGTGACTTTCTTTGGCAAGGAGTCCAGTTATTCCTTACGAAATATCTGCAGAGGATACCAAGGACTGAAAATAAACTCAGCGTACATGCTGTTAAGCTCTGCCAAATGCCACTGTTACATTTTGAGCAACACGATCTCTGAAAACACCTCTGAGCAGGGCCAGCTCTGGGCCCCGGCCTGGGGCCGCCGACGTCAAGGAGACCTCCGAGCACCGCCGTGAAAGAGCGGAAGGCGGCACGGGCGCGCTCCAGGAGCCAGCCCGCCTGCTCAGGAGTCAAATATAATTTCGCAGAACGGTTGCCGTACGACAGTGGGTGCAGATGTAATTAAATTACTTGCCCTGTAAAGAGAGTGAAAACGTCCGGGGGGAAAAAGTGGTTTGGGGTTGAACATTGTAAGTGCACGGCTCAAACACCCGCAGCAGAAGAGAAAGAAGAGGCGCCTTTTTGAGGCGAGCAGCCCCCCACGGGCGGCGGAACGGGGCTTGGCCTGGGGCACCGAGCTTCTAGGAAGGCCCCCTCGGCTTCTGTGCCGCGGCCCGAGGGCTACTCGGCGGGGGCAGAGCAAGCGGCAGAGGGAGGGGCCGGTGGGGGGTGGGATCTGCCGGGGGTCCTCCGGGATGGGACCGGCCCCCGCCCCGTGGACGGCTCCGGCTGCTGCGTGTCGCTGCCGCGGAAGGGTAACGAGCTGTCTCGTTCTGCTTCACCCCCAGGGCGAAGGAAGGACCGCAGGGAGGCATAACTCTTTTAAATCGAAAGGAGAAACTGGGAAAAACTCTAGAGATGCATTCTTAGCCAAAAGAGAAGACTCTCTTGCTCAGGCTGGAAAAAAAATGCACCAGCAGTTGAATTTGGAGGAAGCAGAGGGTATGTCACTTTTTAAATATATGCAATAGTATTTTTGTAAACCGTGGTGACAAGTGGATTGTATTATGCATATCGGCAGCGTGTTTTGGTGGTGAAATAAACTGAATCCACTCTGCAGTTACATTTACGTGTCGGTGAAAGTGTTTGAAATGAATGCGGAGGACTGGAGAGCTGGAGCTCCGCCTCGGGAGGGGCTTTTGCACGAGTTCCTTTCATGTCTAGTGGGCTTGCTTGGGGTGGGACCGGAGAGGAGGGGTGGGGCGCTGGGGTGATTCGCTCACAGAGTAAGGACAATGTAGTGTCATTGCCAGGTTAGGCAGGCCTAACATATGCAGCAGCCGTTTCAGGTTGTTCTTGCTTCTGCAGTCAATGATGGTTTTTCTTATCAATCCATAGTGGATAAGAGTTTTTCAAGCTGGTTTTCACATCTCAGCTCACACCGCCGCAGTCTTCCAGGTGATTTGGATTAAGGAGCAGTCCTTAGAGGCGCGCGACTCCGCAGGCTCGCGGAACTGCCGCCTGGAAGGCCGGGCCCTCGATCCGGGCGAGGCCAGAGTCGAGGGAGCCCTTCAGCTCCGCTTTCTAAACCGCCACCCTGAATGGATCAGATGCCAGGCAGGAGTCGGCCAGGCCTCCCTGGCTCCTCTCTGGAAACATTTAAGTTGGATAGTCAGAGGGGTTCTGGGGCGGGAAGATGCGGCCGGTTGTGGCCGTGACAGGTGGCAGTGCAGAAGACCCAATCGGTGTGTTTACGTCACGTGTCGTGACCCAAATTGGGTCATTTGCCTAACGAGGTTATCTTGCCATTTGAACGTCACCGTGGCTTGCCGTGGAGGCTGCAGCCGTGTTTGCTGAGTCCCTTGGAGCACTTCCAGAATTGGGGTCCAATTCTGAAACAGGCAGGCAGGAAGGCCTGTCATCCAGATGCTGATACCAGGCCTGGTTATTTCTCAGGTTGCTCTTTTTAAAAATTTTTTAAATAAAAATGTTGAGATGATCGGTAGAAAGTAAGCTTGCCCGTGGCACACTTGGGGACCGTTTTTTCAGCAGCCTGCCAAGAGGAGGCTGTCGTAACATTCGCGGACTTGAGTTCTCCCCATCCACACATCTGCAGTGTCTTGTGAAGGGAGGGAGCACTTGTGTGTGACGCGCCTCGCGCTGTCGGCAGCCTTGAGCTCCCGTCAGATGCTGCAACCCCCTGGCTCCAGCGTCAGCCACGCCAGGCTGGCCCTGCGCTTGCGAAGGCAGGGGCTGCCTTGCGTTCGGATGCGCAGGGAGAAGCAGCAGCAGCAGCCTCCCCCCCACTGGGCCAACCCCCCAGCAGCCCCGTTTGTGGGCGGGGAGGCCGGGCCCCCGGGCAGTACGGCTTTGGGCCACTTAAACATTCACCCGGTAGCTCGGGGGTTCAGAAGGAGATGTCTGTTTTAATATAATTTAATATTGCCAGTAGCCTTGCAGCGGTAACAAGATGGTGTTTAGCATCAAAATAAGAGAAGGAAACACCGGTTTCTCAGACGCGGTATCCAGGATTAGCTTGAACTGTTACTCCTTTTCAGAACATTTGTTAATTTTAAAGGCCAGTATATTTGGGGAGCAACCTAATTACTTTGCTAGCGGTAAAATATTTTCTTGTGTTTGAATTGGCTTCAACTCTAAAGAAACGGTTCACCGCCTCAGGCTTGTTTCCTTGAGGTAGGTCCCGCTGTGTCTCTTTAAGAATGGCGACCGACTAGATTTGCCACGTAGGGAAAAGAGTGTTCCCATGCCGTGCCGTGCCATGGCTGCCCGTAAGCAAAGGTACCTTGGCTTCCCTTTGCCCTGCCACCCCCACAAAGGGACAGGAATACAAACCCAGAGCAGATAGCAGCACCACCCCGCCCTCTTTCAAGAACACCTACAGTCCATAGGACCCCCCCCCATCCCATCCTCTTGTAAGACCCTCCTGGCTGGGAGGGCCCTGCTGGGTGATCTCTCTAGAGCAGTGTTTCTGGAAGTCTGTTCCAAGGACCCTCTCGGGGGTCCGTGAAGCCAAAATTATTTGCCAGGTATTGAAGATATTTGCAAAGAATTAAAACAATGTTACTCTTCTCATTATTATTTTTTATTTGTTAAAAAAATAGCCTTTTTTATTTATGTTACTATCTAATGGATTTAATACTGTTATTTTTGCATGATTCAATAAATAAATATTCTACAAATGCGTCAATTTTAATTTTTAGTACGGTAAATATTGATTAATATAACCCATATATTTCTTGGGGTCCTCTATAATTTTTAAAAGTAGGAAGGGGTCCTGAGGGCAAAAGGTTTAAGAAACACTGCTCTAGAGCATCTGGAGGAAGCAGAAGAAGGAACAAAGAAATTTGCAGGTGCATTAACAGAAGACTCCTCCTCCCTGTCCAGTTCAGGGGGTGATTTCCCATTCAGCATTTTAATTTTTTTATTTTTAAAATAGATAGGAAATTCACTGGCACATTTTGAGGGCTGAAGGGCTGCTCTTACTTGGTGATCACTTTTTCCTCTCTCTCTCTCTCTCTCTCTCTCTCTCTCTCTCTTGCATACATTTCCTGAGTGCTCACAGGAGGGCAGGGCATTTTGCAGAGAGACTGCAAAGAGTGCGGCCCTTCCTGGAATGACCATGCAACAATAGAGGGCATTTGGCTGACCGTCACAGCACACACAAGCCTTTGGGCACTGGCCCTCCCCCAGCCCCTCTGCGCTCTTCTGCAGCTTATTTGCTTCATTGTATAAGCTTCCCGGTCGTTCAAGCGAGAGAGTCGGTTCTCACACAGTCACTGGGGAACAATAGGATTACAGATTGGCCTGTTTTCTAAACAAGGAATAGATGCAGACAGGGCCTCCCTCTTCCTGAAAACATGGGCCATGTAGTCCTTTTCCTAGGTGGCCAAAAGAAAAAAGTGCAAAAGAGTGTGAAAACTGATTCTGTAAGGAGAGTGTGTATTTTAAACGCTGCTGATTTTTCTGCAGTAAGAATCACGTATCAGAAGTTCTTGGATCCCTGTGAGTTGGCCTGAGGTCCTGCCTTGCCAGCTGAGGCCTGACTGATAGCGATGCAGAGCTTATTGTTGGACCATGCTAATTTCACTGGTCCAGGGCCACACCTGCCTGTGAGTGGCACGCCAGGGGACATACTCCTGGCGTGGTTCTCCTGGGCTCATGGCTCCTGCTTGAAGAGCAGGTGGCAGCCGTGGCTAGGAGGGCCGTTGCACACCTCCGGGTGGTATGCCAGTTGTGCCCATTCGGGGACCGGGGGACCTTGTTCACAGTCACCCACGCCCTCGTAACCTCTCATTTGGACTACTGCAATGCACTCTACATGGGACTGCCCTTGAAGAGCATTCGGAAACTTCAGTTGGTACCAAATGCAGCTGCACAGGTAGTAAATGGTGTTGGATATATGACACATGTAACACCACTACTGTATGAGCCGCGTCAGTTGCTGGTGTGCTTCTGGGTGCCATTCAAGGTGCTGCTTGTCACCTTTAACGCCCTGTGTGGCTTGGGGCTGGGTTACCTGCAGGACTGTCTTTTCTCAATAGTTTCTACCCGTCCAATTTGGTCTGATAGGTTGGGCATGCTGCGGGTCCCGTCAGACAAGGAGTATTGGCTGGCAGGGACCAGGAGACGTGCCTTCTCTGCCGTAGCCGCTGCTCTTTGGAACATCCTCCCTTCAGAGGTGAGGTTGGCCCCGACCCCGTTGGCCTTGCATAAGGCTTTAAAGACCTGGTTATGTGCCTGGGCCTGGCCCCCTGAATATGTTAAGGGCCCCGTCTCCTGGCTATACTGATAACTATTATGATAATTTTCTCAGCTGCCGTATATATTTATTTTTGTATAGTTTTTAATTATTTTTATTGTTATAAAATTGTTCACTGCTCAGAGTCACTTGGTTGAGATGGGCAGCTACAGAAATTAAATAAATACTCCCAAAAGCAGGTGAGACCAGGATAAAGAATTGGGAGAAACCAGGAGAAAAACAAAATAGAATTGGATTTAAATTAAATGCAATTATCATTATATTGCAGTAATTAAATACAATTGATATGTTTATTGTTGGGCTCAGTGGCTGGGAGTTGCCACCTCACATGGGTGACTGATCTACTGGGGAGCAGAAATGCAGAGAACGTAAACAGTCATCTGTCTTCAGTGGAAATGATGAGGACTGGAGGTGAAAGGAGATCCAAGACTCCTTTTGTAAGACTTCAGAGCTGCAACGGAGTGTGAATGGTTTGAGAGCTAGCTTGATATAAACTCTGCTCACTCAGCTACGATCAGCTGCCTTATATGCCTTTATTGGATATTACTACAATGTGCCTTTATTGGAATAGAATAAAAAAGCATCACCTTTGCCTGTGTGGGAGCTCAACAGTTTCTCCCCAGGATTTCATAATTTCTTTCTTCTGTTGCATTAAAAATAACAGTTGGCAGACAACAACAAGTGAGCCCATTATTCAAATTCTGGGGCCATATGGGGCTTTGGAGTGCCCCCTTGCCTATTTTTTCCCTGCCTCCAAAATAGGCTGAGGTTGGAACATTCAAAGCTTGAAATGGTTCTTTCGAGTGTTGTGAGCTTGGATCTAAGAACTGTTCCAAGTTCAGGCAGAACAAGACACACTGATTTTGTACTAAGCTTAGAACAAAACCAATCATTTTGAGTGCAATGTTCCAGCTGCTGAGACTTGTAGTTTGCGGTTTGCTTACTGGTTAAAAAAATCCTCAGCATTACCCAATAACCCACTAGTCCCTTCCCTGCCCTTGTTGGTTGAGATAATCAATAGGCAAGTAAGCAAAAAATAGCACATGGTTCAGAGGCAAAGGAGCCTTGGGGACTCTGCTGTTGATGGAGGACAGATGGCTAAGGAGCTATATTGAAGATTGTAGCTGGGATTCACGACCTCGGAGAGACTGAGCTTCGTTTGGGTGAGTATTGGCTACCCCAAACAACAGCCCTGCATCCTTTTCTTTCCTTAGCAATATTTGTATTTTCTCTTTATTTTAATTAGTTTTAATTAAGCAGTGTCAGAATTGGTTAGTTGAAAAGGAATGAGGAAGAAGGTCCTCCTCTCCCTCTACTTTTCAATTCATCCTATTTAGATTAATTAATTTCTTTGTTGCCTTCCACTGCCCACCCCCAAATATTCCGCTTCCCCAGGTAAGGACTGCTTCTTTATTTGGGAGGATTTCTGTCCATCAGTAATACTTTGTGAGTGTGCTAACCACACACAGTCATATTAACAAGATTCATTAGGCCATTCTTTTTTAAGATTTGCTCACGTTGTTGTTTCCAGCTTTTAAGGCCTCTTTTACTACACACACACACACACACAATCACACATTTTTAAATCAGCATCTTCCCCTGTAAAATTCCTATCACCAAACCATGTTGGAAAAGAACAGGCCAAGAGATGAAGAAAAGTCTGCTGCTCTGGATGGAAGAGCAGTTCTTACCTATAGTCTGGGTTGTAGCAAGTTCCCTGTTCCTGCAACAGCCATGTTGCCCCAATTACCTCTTTGGAAGACCCAGAAACAGGGCTGGGGAGATGTTCCCGGCACAACTGAATGAGGTGGTGCTGAGTGGCTCAGCCGGCCCATGCTCTCCAGGGCAATTCGGGGCTGAGGATCAGGAGGAGGATGCAAAGGCCAAAAGTATAATGGTGCCACCTCTGAAGCAATTCCATGCTGGTCCCAAGGGGAGGGTCAGAGAGGATCACATTAAGCTTAACATGGCTAACATGGCTACGTTGCTTGCAGCCATTACAAGGCATGAATCAGCAGAGAGAAGTACAAGTAGCTTTCAACACGAGGTGCTTGAGAATCTGCATAGGCATCACCTTGGCACTGTTAGAACTCTTGACAGGGTAAAACTATGTCTTCAATAAGTGGCAGGGCACCTACACAATAGAAGAACAAAGCCAGGTGCTCAAAGCTATCAGTTATCACCAGGCTAACTTTTGGCTATTGTCCAGATGATGACTTTGGACAACCAGCTACTAAACATGGTAGAGGACACTGACTCCCAACACCTCCTTCAACTACTTGTTCTACAGGTTCCCTTCACAAGCCACCTTCAGCAGGTAGGTAGTTCCTTTCCTGGATCCTTCACACAGGGAAGAAGTGTTGGAGAATGGCCTTCATAGCTTGGCAGTTGACCTCAGACATCTTTTCAAGCTTCTCCTTCATCATCCATTAATGGGAATGGGAATAAGAGAGGGCATCTGCTAGCATTTCAGCTCATGGATGTTGTCCACGGCAGATCAAATGCAGGGAAACATAATATGTATAGAACCCTCAAATGTAAGGGTTGAATGGGACCACAGAGATCATGTAGTCCAACCTCCTGTCTATGGCAGGAATCTGTTCCTGCCGCTTCCCTGATGATGGCCATCCAATGAAGGAGAGTCCACAGTAGCCAATTCCATTGCTGAACAGCTTTTATTGTTAGGAAATTCTTCCTGATGTCTGATCAAAATCTGTAATAGGTAGCTGGCTGTCAGGACAGACAAACATCAGCTGTGAGTTAATCATTATTAATAGCAAGGCCAACAGGTGGAAGATCCCAAGTGTAGTTTCCAAGCCTAAACTGTGTTACCTAAAACCATATTTCATCGTGAGAGAGTACCTTGGCCTGGAAGGAGCCAGCACCAGTATCATCCTTGGACCAGCTGGTTTTGCCACGTGTGATCTTCTAGAGAAATGCCATAAGATTGAAAGGTACTATAGTACTTTTCCTGTTCTTCAAATTACCTCAAAAGTTGGCAGTGCCCCCATTTTTACTTGGACAGCACCCTCTACCCTCCTTTCCTCTCTAGCTCGAATGATGAACTTCTGTCAAAGCAGAGTTGCTTCTGATTTGCACCCTCCCAATTCTTCATTACCTTGCTTCATCAGCCCCCTTGCCAGCTTGTCAGCTCTTAGCCTAAACTTTTCCAGCTAGGTAGAGAGCCAGTTTGATGTTGTGGTTAAGGCAATCAGACTAGAAACGGGGAGGCCGTGAGTTCTGGTCCCACCTTAGGCACGAAGCCAGCTGGGTGACCTTGGGCCAGTCCCTCTCTGCCAGCCCTAGGAAGCAGGCAATGGCAAGCCACTTCCAAAATCTTGCCAAGAAAACTGCAGGGACCAGTCCAGGCAGTCGCCAGGAGTCAACACTGACTCGAAGGCACAAATATATTTATATATAGATATAGATGAATCCTAGGTTTCAGCAGCTACCCTCAACGTTGCACATATCTCTTCTCTTACAGGTATCTTTTTCTTTCCCCAGTTACGTATTGAGACTTAAATCCGCGTTAGTAGATCATGGTATCTCCTGCTGAGTTTGCTGCATCCATTGTTGCACCTGGCCTTGGGACAGCTCCTGATGCCCAGTCACCATAAAGCTGTATAAAAGGGAATTTGCAATAAATCATAACACCAAAAACCCATGGCCCACTTCATGGCAAACCTTTTGCCCTAGGAGGAGGAGTCCATGCCCTGAGATACACAGTAATTTGCTAGAACCTTCTTTCCAGTCGTGATCTGCTGAGAAGATCTGCTTAGCCCTCAAGAGCTGACGCTTCTGTAGCCAATATAAAAGATCCTGCCTTTTCAGGATTGATGGTCTTTCATTCCCCCATCAGGGGGTCCTGGATACTCTTCAGCCCATCCTAAAGGTTCCTTTACTTTCTTCTGTAATAGGTCAGTTCCAGGAGAGTAAAGAATGCCCACAATATTAGGTTAAACCTAATAGCTGCCTTACCTCTCTGTAGACCATGCTGGCAGTGCCTGCAAGGGCTCTATATTGCTTATTATAGGGTGGGTACCTTTGGCCCACAATGTATCCTAGATGCTGTAGCTATAATTGAGCAACTAGTTTGGATTCAGATGCAAACCCACTTCCTGAATGGTCCAGAGCAATCTCCACATGCCTTGCTGATACTGCCATGAATTGCTAAATATATGTATATCACTGATGTTGACAGTGGCTAATTCTTGATCTTCAGGAGATGGCAGCAACTCATTTCAATCTCTGAAAGGTTGTTTACTCTTCCATTCTGGTGTCAGTGGAATTTGCCAATAGCCTTTCGTCACATTGGGTGTTGATAAAAAGATTCTTTACCTAGACAGTTCAACAATATTTCCACTTGAGATACTGAATATGCATCAGAAGGGGAAATCTGACTATCTGCTTGAAATCAGTACAAAATCTAATTCATTCACCAGGTTTAGACACAGTTACCATGAGGCTATGAAACTGTTCTATCACTCCAATGTGTAAGATTTTTTTGTGCCTTCAAGTTAGTTTTTGACTCCTGGTGACTGTCTGGACAAGTCCCTGCAGTTTTTTTGGCAAGATTTCAAAAGGGGTTTGCCATTGCCTCCTTCCTGGGGCTGAGAGAGAGGGACTGGCCCAAGGTCACCCAGCTGGCTTTGTGCCTAAGACAGGACTAGAACTCATAGTCTCCTGGTTTGTAGCCTGATGCCTTAAGGATACCATGACACCAAACTGGCTCTCCCATTAGATGACTAGTGTTACTTAAACATGTCTGAGCCACATAGCTGGACTCCTATAACCCATGTTGCAAAGACTGGTTGGAGTCTATGGGTTGGCCTGTCTGCAGGTCCCCAGAGCTATATTTTGGGCCATTAAGACCAAGGGCCTCTTTCTAGTCAACTAGAGAACGGTTATAATGGAGAGATGTCCAAGGCCACCCAAGTAACTCTCCTTACAAGTACATGAGAGTCTCATTGCAAAGCCTGCTTGTAGGGCATTTTTCTTAGCATTGATTTCAACATCTGATTAAAACAATATTCAACAAGCATCAGTCTGAGAATGATAAAGCGTGTAGATGGAAGAGGTGATATAACCATTTCTCTGATCCATTGATATCTTTTAGGTATGTCCATACAGGAAAAGTTCTACTAATGTATTTACAACACCAGATGTTCCCATAGGATATACCCCTGGAAACCTAACTGTATAATTTGCTATGAGTCTACTACCTTGATTTAATGGCTTAACCATCAAAGGACTAGATGAGAAAGTTGCCCAGAAGGGTCTTCTCATAGTTGCTGTCTAACAAGAGGAGAACCTGGACAAGAGGTTTCACAACTTGTCCTACAGATGCCAGGCAAAGAACATAATAGTACATGTGGTAGTGATTTAGCTTTCCCTGAATGGCCTGCCCAAAGGGAATTTGGGGCTTGTAGGACTTTTCCTCAGTTCCTTTGTGATATAGTTAATTGACTTGCAAGAGACTTTCCTGAACACATTCCCCCCTCCTGTGCCACCATTCAGCCAATGTGGTCTGGAATCTTGATTCTTGGCCTCCTACCACACCCCGATTCTTTATGCTCCTTTCCAGAACAGCTCTTGACTTCTTCACAGACTATAGCAACTCAGCTGCAATCTGCAGCTCTCTAAAGTGAGGTCCACTTTAGAGTTTTCCATGGCTCTGAGGTATCTCTGTCCGTTTCTTCTGGGGTATTGCGGCTGTCATTACCCCTTGACTCCTGTGAGGATAATCCTACTCATGCGCTGGTATATGTTGGTATGTGCCAGAAATTCTCTCCAGGAAGGAGAACCTCTTCTAGTTAGTAATCCTGTAAGTACATCTGCTACTATAATCATCAACAGAGTTGGTCATATCAGCCAGTACTGAAGGACATGCATCTTGGCTGCCATAACTACACCACATTGGCTGATGTGACCCTCTTCCTTTATCAGGAACATGTATTGCTGGTGTGCAAAGGACTCTTCTCAGGTTTCATCAGATAGTGGCTTTGCACAAGTATGAAATCAGCTTTGCTGTCTTCTAGTTCTACCGTAAGAATTAGAATTAAATTCTTTCTGTGTGTATCCTGTTTGTTTGCACATGAAATAGTCTTTTTGGTGGTTTTCTATTTCCCAGTAGTGTGATAGATGACATTTCCTCTTCTGTCTCTTTCTCATTCCTACCTCGTTGGTTTGAACCAGTGGAACCAGTGTTGTTGTAGGAACCAGGGGAAGCCTACCAATTTTCCAAGGAGGTATTATGTTAAATTGGACCCATCTTTGTAGGGTGCAGTAGGCCTACCCGCATGCTGCAGGATTTTCCTTCTGCTGTTTTTATTCTCCTTTCTAATTCTGGCTGATTATTCTGGATTCTTTCTTTCCTGTATCTTCTCTAAAGGAATGAAAACAATACTGAATGCTGTGTACTTCTGCAGTAACCACATAGCATTAATGGACTTTGGAGGACAGTTTGTTATCACCCAGGCAGTCTTTTTAGTCATTTCATATTTATCCTAAACATCATCAGTATCTTCATTTTAAGACAACCCAAAGCATTCACAGCCTTCCAAGGGGAATAAATCCATGCAGGGAACAAGTATCGGGGCCCACTGCTCTTTGGGCCATCTTCCATTATTTAGTCAGTCTGAAATTGGAATTCAGCCCAGCATCTTCATTCACATTGCCAAGGACTGGGCTGATTGGAGCTGAGGCTCTCACCAAACTCTAACGGAACTTTACTGTCAACTAGTAAGTGATGTGAAGCTTTTGGATAGAGATGCCATCCAGGACTGCAAGTTTGTGGAGGGCTGTCAGCAATTAGTCTCCCAGGATATACAGATCTTGGATTGTGGAAATGGGCCAGGCGTAAGACAGGAAGGGTTTGGAGCATTGGGCACATACGCCACTTCCCACAGCAGCTAGGGCTCTGGTTCCAGCATAGGTTTCTCCTGGGCAAGTGCAAGCGAAGCGTGTGGGATCTGTCTGGGAGAGCGTCCTTGGCCTGTAGTCATCTGTTGTTCTGCCATACCTCAGAGGAAGGTGAGGAGATGGATCCACTCCCATTTGGAGCAGCCGGTGCCCCATCTGGCAGGATGTGGCGGTGATAGCCTAGTGTTAAATTGCATGTCACCCGACCAATATCTTAAGTGAGAAGGGATTGCCAAGGCAGGAGGCATTGGTGGCACCCCATTCTGAGCAATCGGTTAGGTGAGTTGGAGAAGCAAGCCATCGGGGTAAGTGAAGAGAGCCTGTTCCTTGCTGTCTAAGTCGTTAGCAGCTGCCTATTGGTTGCACAGCACCACCACCCCTCCCCTCCCGAGCAACATGCACACGGAGCTGATGAGGGTGGCTGCTGAGCCCAAGTCACTGCCGTGACGGGATCAGATAGGGTCCCGCGGGTCTGAGATCACAACATGATCTGCATCAGAGGCAATTCTGGACAGCTGGTTCCAGACGTAAGAAGACTACTCATTTGCCTGCCTGCCTGGTAGGTAAGTTTCCTGCCTTTTTTAATACTTTGTGATGGGGAAGTTAAATTTCATGACTTGTACTGGGCTGCATATCTCAGCTGTGCATACAGATTATGCAATGCAGATCTATTACACAGATCCAAACTGAGGCTTCAATGTGCTCCATTTGAGCTTTAGGGTATAGATTTTTGTTGTTGTTGTTTTACCACCCATACTATATATGATTATTTAATGTCCTATTCTTGATTTGTCTTTGTTGTTCCCCATCCAGAGACCATTTGGACTGGGGTGGGCTAGTTTATGCACATGATGCACATCACACAGATAGTGTTGCCTGTATGTTGATAATGTTGAGCTGTCCGGTTGCATGCATGCTAGCTGCAGAAGCAACTGCTTTGTTGAATGAGCTTTGGTTACAGCTGTGAAATGAAATGTGCTCTGTGCTTGTGCTTTAGGAAAAAGCCTCACACCTACAGAGAAGTGTAGTTTTGCTGTGAAGTGGTTCCTGGGCAGGGAAGTAAATCTATTGCTTTTGCCTGATTCTTCTTGGAGCTCAGTTTGAAAGAGCTGTGCAGATTGAGGCTGCAGAAAGCATGCTTAATTGTTGCTTCCATAGTTTGCCATGGGAATGATAATATATACATATATTTAAAAAGTCCTTTGGCCAATTTTTCTGTAAGATAGGTGGTAGGTAGTCAGCATGCAACATCTACTAGTGAAAGGACCAAATACTGTACTTTTCCTGTTTCTTGCCATCCGTTCTCAAAGGTGCAGCAGCAGCCACAGCAGTGCATCTGTAGCTCAAGTGTCAGGGGGTGGGAGAGGGATGTCAGCTAATACCCACTGAAAAAGAGGCAGCAACTGAAACAAAAGTGAACCTTTTCTGTGAACATCAGAGAGGGAGTATGTTCTGAAAAAAGACAAATATAATGGGCAACTTTTTTTGCTAGCAGGTTGGAACTTTGGAAGTTGGATGGTATGGCAGGGTGTGTCTGGCAAGAAAGAATTGCAGGCTGATACTGTGCGAATATCCCTGTCAATCAACATGCACAAGGCAATTTGGTGCAAGTCCCTTTTCATCCATCCATTTATGCAGCTTTAATCTGTATTTTTGTATGATTTAATCTGTCTTGTGGCCTTTTGGACTCTGTCAAAAAAATTACAGAGCTAAACAGAAAAATAAGCTGGGGACATAACCCAAATCAATGAAACAAGCAAACAGACAAAAAGAACTTGGATATGTGTGTGCGTATGCATGCACCCATGCATGATATGTACATATCTAGGTGTGTATTGAGGAGAAATACGAACTCTCAACATCCCCATCCAGTATTTCTACCCAGAATGATCTTTGTACAGACAAAAACTTTGTTAATATAAGTAATAAATGGCCACCAAAACTGAATAAAGGTCTCTTGCTTTGTAGGGATTTTCAGAACTCTGTGTGTGCTAATTTTTCAGCCACAGCAATTTCTAATACATTTAAATGCCATTAATCAAAGTTATATTTCAGTATCCCAGTATTTTGTGATCATAAACAACAGGAATTGAATCAATTTATACGACTTAGAAGTGTGGACAGTAGATCAGTAATTCATTACAAAATATCTTTGGTATTGTTTTGCTTTAATTAATTTAATTTACATGAATTAACGGAAAGAAAAATAAATGATCTAAAAAAACAAAAATGTATTCATGGATATATATTCAGATAGATCAATCGATCAATCGATCTACAGGAGCATTTCAGTGAATGGTAGCTATACTTCTTTTTGATCATAGTTAATCTGTGTTGCTAATAGCATCAACTCTGGAGACTTCTGGCCCTGAAGGGTGAGTCTTTGAGCTACAAGTGGGGGAGAGAAAGCCCACTTTCTTTGTCCCAGGCTCAATTCCATGTCATAGGAATGGACAGCAGTTAGAAAGAATAAGAGCTCACTAAATTTTGTCTCAGTGTTGAATTAATACATTAAGCTTTTTACACGTGGGGCATTTCTGTTTAGCTTGAGGTCTAAACCCTCCCATGATATAACAGTAGGCAATCTCTACTAAAGAGTGAAAACATTAATGAGAGCAAGATTTCTGCCCAGCCAGGTTAAGTGGGTTTCCTGGAAGAAAGCAACTTCCGGCCTTTAAAGAATTGAGATAGGTAACTGTATGGTGTTTGGTAGGTTTTCTTAGCCCTTTTATGTTAACATTTACTAAATTCATTGAAAAACTTTTGTCTGGCCTGTTTTATAATGTTATGCACCTATTTCGTGATTGTGGAGATAGGTATATTAAAAATATTTGCCCTAATCCAAGGATCTAAATATGAATTGGTAATACACTCAGATAAGCAGCAGGCTGTTTCTAGTGTTTTTTGGGTGGTTGTTTAATTAAAGGCAAAAAAAAAAACAAACCCAAAGGAAAGAAATTTTATAAAATACACACACACCCTCCTACTTAAATACAAGTAAAGCTAATTAACTGGAGAAGCTGATCAGATAGAGTCCTTTTAAGTTCCATTAAAAATATTTCAGCCACTGCCAGAATCTGGGGTTGCTTGATTTGAGTTAATGCAAGCTAAAATGGAAGGAAAATGAAATTAGTGTTGAAGCTGGGATTTGGCCAAACCACCAGCTTTGTTGTAACTTTTTCACTTTAAAGCTACTTATTTTGGAAGATCAGGGAAAACAGGGGAGGGGGTGTGTGTTCCAGCAATGTTTTCACTGGGTCTTGCCTAAATCTGTGAAGGATTTCATTTTTATACACAAGAACTGCCCAATGATTATATTCATTCCAGCTCCTGATCTCCATGCTGTGGGCATTTTATTAATCTGTTCTTTTTCAGTTGAAAAGTCTGGAGTTAATGCTAGTAAATCTCAGGGCGGGGAGTGGGAGAATCCTCCATAAACTCCAGCAAAGAAACTGATGCTGGCAGATCTTGTTTGCCCATTGTCTGGATATTTTTCATTTGTAAATGAGATTCCAAAATAATAGTAGAAGAATTTAAGATCTGATGACTCACCAGGATTGCGGTTTCCTGTGATCATTACAAATGATCTTCAAATTGATTGATCTTTTTAACTATATTTCATAGAGTTATTGATTTCAGCAACAGCTGTCTGAAGGGATGTAAGAAACTTCTGCATAGGTTTCAAAGCCTTTAGTAGAGAGCGAGAGTCTTTTAATAAAGTTGTTGTAGGTTCCTTCTCATGAGGACGAGATAAAGCTGATGCTTTCTTAACTCAGACATAGAAGAGAATAAGTGTAGCTCAGGGTTGAACTGTGGAGTCCCTGGGGTTCTCTGAGCTTGGTTCTTTTCTTGCAAACATTTCATTACCCAGCTAGGTAACATCTTCAGTGCTGGAATGGGATGGGATTTGCTCTGTTTATATACTGTGGCATGCCCTGCCAGTGTTGGTGGGGGTGGGGGCTTTGTTTTGCTTTATTTTTATCTCTGGTAGTTCCTTGATTAGGGTATCATTTACTGCTTGATTATCTGTCTGGTGGTAATCTTGGTGTTAATCTCTGCTTATCTGGGTGATGATTGCTGGTGAGGAGGTGTTCTGGTCTTTGGTTTCTTTTCTTTTGTCTCTTTTGAATAGTGTGTAGATGTTTATCTCTAGGTGCCTGTTGATGGCTGCCTTGTCTGAATACCGAGCTTCCAGGAATTCCCTCGCATTTTTGGATTTAGCTTGGTCTAAGATGCTGAGAGTTTCCCAGTTGAAACTATGGTTAAGTCTGTCCATGTGTTGTGTCCATGTGTTTCCTGGATATCCTATCAGCAGAGGAAACAACAGCAAATTAGAAACCAAAGTCTATTGGAAGACAACCCACACTAATCAAATACTCCATTACCAAAGCAACAACCCAGCCTCCCACAAGAGGAGCTGCGTAAGAACATTATTCAAACGAGCGCAATCACACTGCAGCAACCCAGAACAGCAGAAAAAGGAAACAGACCACCTATACGACATCTTCCAACAAAATGGATACCCACGCAACTTTATCAGAAAGTGCCTGGCCACTCAACCCACTACAGCACAACCAACACAAGCTATGAAAAGGATCACACTGCCATAAATCAGAAACGTCTCAGAAACCACCAACAGACTATTACAACCACATGGCATCTCCGTGGCACACAAATAAACTGAAGCCCTGCAAAACACCTTAAGTAAACCAAAAGACCCAGTAGCCCAAGAAGGAAAAACAGGAGTCATCTACGACATACAGTGTAAGGACTGTGACAGTTGCTATGTAGGACAGACAGGCAGAAGGCTGGCAGAGCGCATCCACGAGCACCAACTAGCAGACAGAAGATGCGATGGAAACTCCATAATCTCACAACACATGGACAGACATAACCATAGTTTCAACTGGGAAACTCTCAGCATCTTAGACCAAGCTAAATCCAAAAATGCGAGGGAATTCCTGGAAGCTCGGTATTCAGACAAGGCAGCCATCAACAGGCACACAGAGATACACAACATCTACGCACTATTCAAAACAGACAATAGAAAGGAAACAAAAAGACCAGAACACCTCCTCACCAGCAATCATCACCCAGATAAGCAGAGATTAACACCAGGATTATCACCAGACAGACAATCAAGCAGTAAACAATACCCTAATCAAGGAACTACCAGAGGGGTGGGGGGAAAAAACCCACCAGCACAGGCAGGGCAAGCCACTGTACATAAACAGAGAGCAAACCCCACTCCCTTCTGGCACTGAAGGTGTTACCTAGCCAGGTAACGAACCGTTTGCAAGAAAACAACCAAGCTTGGAGAACCCCTCAGATAGACATATTTAAAGCAGGACAGGCCAGTCTAATCAAGATCCTGAAGTAGATAAATGAAATGTTGATGCCACAGCACAGAATTCAATGTCATTTTAGAAGATAATTTTCAATGGAGGAGAAAAATATGTCAGTCCAAGCCAAGATCAGAAGTCCTTTCCCATTTTCTTCACAACACTTTCACCAAAAGGCACCTTGTCACCAAAGATAGTACCGTTATGTACCATTTGCTTACAAACTTGCCAACACAATGTAGAAAGTGTACAATATTTATGTAGCCTAATATTATCAAAGTATCATGTCACCTATGGATTAGCTTCGTGAATAATTTTTCATGACTGGATAAAATACTGTAGATTGAAAAAGACTTCTGTGCCACAGAGTACCTGGATAATTAATCAAGTTCAAATCCCAAATTATCCTCCTAGAATCTTTTAATCTTTTTATGGGAGTCTGTTGCATTTAATATAAAAGTCTGTTCCATCATATGGATAAAATCCCATTGCTTTTAAATGTAGTTAGATGGATAGCATTTTTCAAATCTAGTGTTTACAAAGGAGTGATTGAACTCGATTCATTAAAACCAAGTGAGAATTTGTGATAATCCTTTTGCAAAATGTATGCAGCGGTAAGGGGTTTTCCATCAATAATTAGGCCTCTAATTCCATAAATCCTTTTGCTTTTGTTTAGTTATATATTTTCTTTAGTTGCATGTTGTTTGGCTTAAGTTATTAATTTAGTTTTCTATAATTTATTGGAATGAGTTAACCCTATTTTTCCCAGTGGGAAATCCTACCACATGAAAAACTGGCGCAAGAAAATATAACTTGATGCATGTAGGTTAAAAGTTGTTCCAAAAGGTCTATTATTTATTTAATTTCAATTTAATTTAATTTATTTTTACTTATTTATTACAAGAGAATTTTACCAGGCAAATACCAATGGTTAAAGTTTAGACTACTAAACCAGTATTGATACATGGAATTTATGGTATCGTGAGAAAGGGTTTCAGCTCCAAATGCTGGCAAGTGTTTGGAATCCTGGTGCTGTTTTTTCCAGATTTTTAATAAACCCTTTGGGGGATGGAGAAATAAATTAGCAAAGTATTTAATTAGAAATAGCTGCTCGGTGTCACGGGATTTTGCAATGGTGGCTATCTAAACTATGTGTCTTCTGGGTTTCTTGCATTAGAATTTTTTGAACTCATATCCAAAGTCCAGAGTAACCGAGCAGATGACCAGCGAGGGTTGCTGAGAAAAGAAGACCTGGTTTTGCCCGATTTTCTTCATTTGCCCTCATATGAGACGGGCATGTCCTCCTCTGTCCCCGAAGGAGCGACGGGCTCCTGCGAGAGAACCTCCCCTCCCGACGGCCAGGAGAAGCGCAGGGAGAAGGGCAGCCGCCCCCACAACCCCAGCCACCAGGCAGCCAGAAGAAGGAGCCTTCCCGAAAGTAAAGAGAGGCCTCTGGCGCTGTCCGCGGCCCTCAGCCAGGAGGCCAGCGGTGGCGCCAGCGGCACTGCCCCCCGGCCTCCAGCTCTGCTTTTGCAGGAGAGCCCGAAGTGGAAAGGAGAGGGTGAGGCGGTCGAAGAGGAGAATGTCGCAGACCTGACCCTGGTGGCTGAGGGCGACATCAACAGCCCCAACAGCAGGCTGATCCCCTCCGAGAGGAGCGGTCCCATGGACGCCAAGGATTCGCCTCCAGCCACCCTGGCAGAGGAGTGGGGAAAAGGCTCCTGTGAGAAATTCAAACCAGGTATTTCCAGATCGAAATCATTCCCCATTGCTCTTGTTGCGTCAGCTGACCCATAGAGATCCTTGTAGAGCATGGTTTTGGGGCGTTTAGTAGAAAATGCGCCTTCTGAACAGCGTGTAAGGATTAGTTGGGCGCTCGGCCATCCAGCCCACACTCTTCTTAGTGCCCCACACCTGAGGGGGAGCAGAGAAACCAGGATTTAACTGTCCCTGGGGGGCCATGGCACGAACGGACAATCCTGTGTCCTGCCCTCTGCACGTGTCCTGCATCGCTGCACCTTCCACGGTCTCAAGAGCAAGAAGTGTGAGACGCTGCATCACGCAAATAGATGCATTTTTTAAATTTCATCTCTGCACTTCTTTGGTGGTTTCTACCTGCATGACTGTTACGTGCTGACTAATGTCAGCAACTCTGAAATATTAAGAAAAGTTCAGTTTGTCTTTTAGAATAACTTTTAAAAGAAAGAGTTATATTAGGAAAAGTTTAGTTTGTCTTTTTTAGATAACAACTGCAAGTTATTGAAATTAAAATTTAAATTACCTTGTAATAGATTCTATCCAAATGATAGATACAAGAAGTATATATTGGTGCTTAGCAGTGGACATTTTTATACAGTGTGTGAATGTGTGATTTTTTTTAATGAATATATACAGAATTTTGAATTGTTCATTAACCCCCGTCTCAGCTCTTCTGTACTTTTGTATGTAGCATTTGAATTGCAGCTTTTAATATTACTTTGATTTTTTTCTGAAGTTATCTGAATGTGGATTTTGCATATACTTTGTATTTGAAATGAATAAATTTGGTTCTTATACATTTATTTTATTTTATTTATCTTATCTTGTATGGAAATATTGTATATGTAACAATGGATCCAACCCTTTTGAAGTTGTTGCTAATTTGACATTTGGGGACAAGGTACTACTCCGTATTCTCTACTGTGAAAACAATATGGCAGCTTCACAGCCCCAGTGACTTTTGCATTAAATGAATTATCAAGATCTGTTGTAACCTGGTTTCAGGTCTGGGTTTCAGACCGAGACAGCTTTGGCCACCCCCGACAGATGACCTATTCCAGAAGCTAGATTAGGAGAATATGTTCCTGCTGATTTTGTTGGTCCTCTCAGCAGCACGATCAGCTAGACGATTCTTCCAAGCTGCGGTGATGAAAATGAGTTAAGAACAAGACATGTTTTGCAATGTGCCGCACCCGTCCTCAGAAGCTGCCGTTGGAGGCCTCAGGCTCGACTCGGTGACCCTTGGGGCAGGGTGTTCTCTGCAACTTGTGTCCCACGTTATTTAGCATCTGCAGTTCTGGAAGAAACAGCTGGGAGTGATTGCAAGAGGAGTTGGGGCATGTTGTTATTGCGGTGCAGATGACACGGACTGGATCACTGCAGCATCCGCTGTGTGTCTGCAAAGGCTCCTCAAAAACTGGAACTGATCTGGAATGCAGCCACAAGAATTCGGGTGGCTGCTCAGATGCAGGACCATCTCATGTTTGTTTGCAGCAGCTATGCGGACTGACAGGCGGCTTCTGTGGACGGGGCTGTTAGCTTAGGGATCGCTTCCCTCCCTGTCAGTCTGCTCACACCTGAGAACGGATAGAGAGACCCTCCTCTAGGTCGCAGCTGCATGGAGGCCCAGTAAATGGGGATAAGAAAAGGCCCTCGTGAAGGCACCTCCCTGGTTGCCGTTTGCTAGACTTTCCTAGATTTGTCAGAGGCTTTTGGTGCTTCCAGCCGTGGCATTCTTCTGGAATGAATGGCATCTGGTGATTTGTTTCAGATTATTATCCATGTGCACGTGACTCCCTCTTCTGTTCTTCTTGATACCGTTTCAGAGGTGCCACTTTTTGATGGAAGGTATGAAATTTAAAGAAGGAGGAAACTACTAAAAATAAGGATACGTAGCAGATTAAGCGATGTCAAATAGTCCTGAAAGGAGGATTCAAGATCCAAGGGACACTGACTATGTTTTCTCTCTTTGTTCTGCAACATCCTGTTACCACTTGCTCCTCCTCCATTCTTTCATTTGTTTGATGTACTACAATCAAGCAGAAAACAATACCCTAATTGAGGAACTACCAAGGAGAAAACCACATGCCCACCAACACTGGCAGGGCAAGGCACTGTATAAACAGGGAGCAAACCCCACTCCCTTCTAGCACTGAAGATGTTACCTAGCGGGGTGACGAAACGTCTGCAAGAAAACAGCCAAGCTCAGAGAGCACCAGGGACTCCACCGTGCAACCCTGAGCCGCAGGGATTCTCTTCTATAGGCAGAATGTCTTGAAGGTGAAAGCTGTCAGCCAGCAGAACAGGCTGCCATGAAATGGTGAGCTCTTCGTTGGAGGCTAAAGAGACATTTGTCCAAACTACTTTATCAGGCCTGCACTGAGCTGGGGTCGACTGCTTCCTGCTTGCCTCAATCACTCTCCATGAACTGCAACATGAGCTCTTCTCTGATATTCATAACACAACTTTAAGTTTTCTAAGCCAGCCTCTTCTTCACTCTCACATGCCCACTATTCAGGAAAACCTTGAACAATGCTTGAAGATGACTATGGGATTGCCATGTGATTACTGAAGATCATCTACATATTGTAGTTTGATTGTCCAGCTGAATTTTTTAATGTTAATTATCACTTTGAATAGGAATGCTGAGTTATCATGATAGGATATGAAAGTTCATGAATAATTCGTTCTAATACTGATTTACAATTTATTCATGTATTATTTTATTTGGAGTTTGTTTTTTGTCAAGACAAGCATTTTGACAAACTGCAAGTGTCCAGCTGAAACTACAACAAAGGTGTTAAAGATAATTCTAAAGACACTGTGAAAGAAATCGTGTGCACAAACTAAGTCAGCAAATTATGTTCTAACATGTGGTAATCTGAAACATTATCATCATCTCTCTTTCCTTTTCTTCTTTGTTCCAGGTGTGCTCCATAGGCAGAAAGCCCATGTCCAAGGAAGTGATGGAAGCCTTTATGAACCAACCCCCCCAAATCGTAGTAAAACCATAGACTTTAACCCTGCTGGAATCAGAAAGGAAACTTTTAGACCTGAACTTCCTATCAGTTGCATAATAGATGTGGATAATGTGACCGCAGCACATGGCCTGGAATGGTCTTGTCATGAACCAGAGGACAACCTCCACGTTGAAGGCTGCATCTCAGAGCCGAGGGGTGGCCAGCTGAAGATGCAAGCAAGAGTTCAAAGGACACCCAACTTTCCCACAATTACTGCTGTTGGGAGTGAGAAAAATAAGGAGAATGAGAGTCATTGTAAGGCAACTTTTGTTTGAAAGTCTTTACACACAGCTCCAGTAGCTTTTGCTACCTAGGGCATTCATTCTGGTGAACACTCTGGGTAGCACACTCTCACTGGACAGAAAGGAATCTTGTTACATGCATTTGAGAACATGGAAGGGAAGCACTAATCTTGTTACAAAACCTGCTTGAATTCACTTGTCACCCTTGTAGGATCATCAATTATAGAAGAGCTCTTCAACCCACATCACTTTCAGTGTCCCCTGTCTGCATCATCTCTGCAGGGGGATATAAGGAATCAGACTCCAAGCCCATTTGCACCCCATCCTTGCAATATCACCATGTAGAGGGGAAACAACGCCAGGCAAAACTGATGTTGCAAACCTCACCATGGCCCACACTGAGGATTCCTACAATACTCCAATCCTCGGTTTACCATGGCAATTCCCATGAAATTAGGTGGTTTTCTTACCAGGCTTTGACTAGTCTGAAGATTCCATTGCGGCCCAGATTTTTCTCTTTTTATTCTAATGGACCACACTGTTTGAAACAATATCAATGTATTTTTCTAGTCCTTTTCACTGAATGTTTATGAATTATATGTGATGTTTGTAGGCCACAGACATGGACCAAAATGAACAAAAGGTGAATCGGTGCAAGCCTGTTCCTGTTTTTTACACTTTCTCAGTCTTGTGGTGATCATAGTGAGATTACCTCCCAGTGTTAACTGTTCCATGTTTCATCTTGGACTGGACATAGCCTTTACATTTAAATCTTGGTCCTCTTTTGTTCATTCATTTTCCAAGTCAGGGTATTGCTTGCGCCAGATTAGAAAAAGGCCCAGCATGTAGGAGCTTTTCTCCCCAAAGAACAGCTGGCTAGCAATCTTGTGATAGTTGGAGAGTCCCCAACCAACATTACACTTAGGTGGAAGGACCACTTGAATGTGGGCTTGGGTCCTAATTATAAGCCACCCTCTGGGCTTAATGTGAAGGAGCAGAGCACTGGTAGTGCAGGGAGGTCATTCACTGCTGCGCTGCTCATCCATTTGTGCAAATGTGTCAAACTATCTAGCAAGTGAAGGCCCTTCTCCTGCTTCATTTGGTGAGTTCCCTTTGTTTCCTCAACCACCCTGGCCTGGATTCTGATGCTATATAAGAAAACCTGTCGTGTGATTTCTTCACCTGCTTCTGGGCGACCCTCATGCTACCCATTCACAGCAAAGCAGAAGCACCTGGTGTTGTGTTGTGGGCCATCCCGTGCCCCCTGGAATAGAATTCAAATTCTGTTCTGAAATTCAGTAGGAAAAGAGGTTACCTATCATTCCTGAACATTTTGTTTTTGTCTGTAAAAGTTAATTTGTCAATTGGTGTGTAAATCTTGGATTTCAGTTTAACTTAAGAGTAAAATATATTTTAAAATTATGCTAAGGCTTCAGGCTGCATGACAAGATACGGATGCTCGGGTAACCTGCTGGTACGATGTTAAAACAACATTATTTAAGGGTGTAACATCTGGAACCAAAGTAAAAGGAAAACCATTCACTTACCATTAGTGGATACTCTCCAGATCCTATTTTTCCAAGATTAAATAAATCCCGTGCCTTCAGTTCAACCCCAACACAGCAATTGTTATATAAATCACTACCAGGATATGATACTCCACCCTTCAAGAGCTTTGTTGTTTGCACTTAGGGTCAAATTAGAGGAATTATTTTATTATCGGTCAAAAAATTAACAGTCCTGAAAGTGAGTTTCTCCATCCGTAGCTCCGTTGCCTGGACCCTGGAGGGTTAGAGAGCTCCCAAGATGCCTGCACCATTGGGCTCTTCAGGATGGACCCCGCTGCTCTGGGTGCTTGCCTTTGTCGGACAGGAGGTTCCCCCCACCCCACCCCACCCCACCCCTGGCGATTCCTTGTTGTGGCTGATAAGTGGGCGAGAGGCAAACAGCGTTGGTTGTTGGTTCTGTTAGCTGGAAGGCTGGTTGCTCTTCATATGTATAATAGTGTGATAAGAATCTCTTCCTTTGTCAAGCCTCTGACAGCTACTCGTAACCAGAGTCTCATTAGTCAGATTTATTGAAAGGAAGAGGGGTTCAGTTACAGAATCATGGAAAATGGAGGGGTGTGCCCCATTTATCAGTAGGTGTGTAAAGTGGGGGGGTTGCTCTTTGGTCCTCATCCTAACTGCTTCCTGCTGAAGAAGAGATGTTTGCTGCCTGATAAGGAAGTCATGGAGAGATGGTCTGGCCATGCAATATTTTGCAAACCACCACCTCCATTTCCAGATTCAGATAATTCCCCTGCAATTTCCTGTTGCTGAATACCTGTTTCTCATCATTCAAGTATCCTTAGAAAGGAGGGGTTGGAATTTAAATCCACTCAGGAATCCATTGTTCTGGGGAATCATACTAGCCCTAACTCAACCCAGTTATATCTAATGACATTCTAATGGGAATAAATAAGTTTGGCCTCCCATTTTTTTGCTAGCCAACAGAAGGTCTGGAGTCCACAGCGCAAAAGGTCTATTCCTCTAATGTAGTATATAGCATTTATAGTACATTCCTCTATAGGCTGATCAGATGTCTTCGTGCCCTTTTTGTATGCACAGGTTAAAGTGGCAATGGTCAAGGTAATGAGTTAATCCAATCAACATAACGACAAATGTACAACAAATGTACGGAAGTGCTAGGCCAAAAGTGCTTTTAAACCTTCCCAAATCAAGTCCCAGGAAACATTTTTCTGTATCAAACTTGGGGCACGTCAGAGCCAAATAGTGGTGGAGACTGGACAATAGTTTTTGAAGGTCCTATAAGCAATTCTAAATCATGTATTTCATTTCAGAAGGTGAGGTCTAATTGCTTTTAATCCTTTGGCTAATGCAGTAACTAGGGCTGTGCAAAGACCCTTTCATCCCACAGACTCAGAGGAGTGAGAGAGGCAGAGAATAGCCAGGCACCAAGGCCTAGAGTCGAGTCAGCAAAGCAAAATATAACTGACATCCACATCTTAGAATTATAGGACTTGAAGGGGCCTCTTACCCATTAGCCGGTTGCATTCTCCGTTAAGCGCTGGGCGGTGATTCTCTCCCTTTTCACTTGTCCATATCTAAAGAAGCCCCTTTCGTTCTTCTCAACATTTTGGCCAGCTGAGTCTCAGCTTCAGCTCCCGGGTTCCCCACCTCTCCTTTTCCTTCTGGCCTGCCCCCTTTCTACTCCTGGGTCATTCTTTGGTTCGCAGAGCTCACTGCTTCAGTGGCATGGCTTCCTCGTAAGAGCGGTTTCCAGCTATGCTGTTAGTGTCTTTTTTTGGCATGCCCCAGCCATCATGAACCCATAGCTCCCCCATGGACTTCAGTTCTAGTTTCCCTTCATAAAACCAAGAATCCCGGTATTGCATTTCCCTGGATGGTCCTTCCACTTCTTTGACAAAACCTTTCCTGCTGGCCAGCATCCTCACAAAGGGCTGATTTCCTCCCCGCCCCCTCCCTCCACCTCCGAAAGAGAAGGACAGGAGAAGAGCAGCCACGAACTTCAGGGCAGAGTCTGTCTCCCATCGTGTCACAGGAGTTAAACTCCCCCTTCGCTGCTACTTTGTGCCCACCCGAAAGACCTCCAGTTTGCAGCTGGAAGGCCACAGCCACTTCTTTTCCATGGCAGCCATGGCAGTGCCATTTTTATCCCTTCTCCCACACGGTACCCCAGATACTGTCAACAGTTCCACCAAGTTCATTTCCTTGGATTTCCCTGCAAGGGTTCTCTGGTTGGGTAGTGGAGCGTCTGCAGGCAGACAGCCAAGCTCGAAGAGCACCAAGGAGTCCACCGTTCAGCCAGGAGCTGCAGAGATTCTCTTCTGTTGGGGTTAAGCGTCTCTGGGCTGCCTCTCCAGCAAGGATGAAAGCTGCATGTCGGTGGCTTGAATCAGACAGCTGAATGGAAGATTGCTCAAGTTGCCGGGCTGCACGGCCACTGCGGATCCCAAACCCCCAAATCAGTGCAAATTTTGGATGGGGAAACGTTCATCTCCCTCCCTCTCAAATGCAGACTATGAGAAGCCATCAATAATTGAAACTTTTTATGGTATTGCTTCTCTTTACTTACAGTGGTGATGTCAGTAATGAGAACTAGATTCTTGTCAAAGTAATTGTGAATAATCATAATTATTCAACGCTTTAGGGATCTAAAAAGCAAGCTTGACTTCTAGGGAGGGAAGAGAGTAGGGAATGGAAGCATTCTGCAAATATTGATCATCCCAGACTGGAATTGATCCAAATTCCTTGCAGCCTGGGTTTGGCATCCCTTCCCCCCTCCAATTATCAGTACACGAACAGCTTAATTATTAACCCTAGTTGAAGTGGGTTAACTTCCTTTAGAAGTTAAACCTACCCTAAAATTAAGCACATTTCCATACAACCCAATGTTGATTTGAGTTTCCATTTCAGTCCTTCAGGCACTGAGATACCAACTACTCCAGGAAAATTACAAGGTAGTTTTGTACCGAAAAAAGAGAAAAGAAATTAGTGAAAGAGAACAAGATGAAAGTCTACATTTTTTCCATGACAGTTGTTCTGGTTTCACGTTTGAGGAGTGCTGCAAATGGGATGGTAAGTGTGTATATATCTGCCTGCTTTTAACATTGTCCTAAAGATGCTGAATCTGGAGTCAGAACAGAGAGTAACTTGGGGATGTTGTGCAATGAATGACATCTCAGGAACAAAAAGACGTGGCCCAGAAAATGGTCCCGCGTGGCCTCTTCCTTCTTACAGAGACCCGGGATCTTTCTATAAGGAGCAGATATTACAACTGGAAATAATGTATACAGTACACAGCGCTTTGCACTTTAGGAAGGATTTGATGAAGCAGGAATCAGGCATATCTTTCAGAAGAGAAAATTGGGAGCAAACTGTGAATCCCAGCTTGCCTGAAGGAAATAGGCAGTTCTGTCCGTGCGCTGAGATTTTGGGCTTCCTTGATAGAATTGCCTTCACCTCCATCTTAATCTCTCCCTAAAATAAAGCAGTGTTTGTCATAGCGGAGAATGTCATTTTGAAAAGAAAAAAAAATTGGAAAAACAGTTTCAGAGTATTGCCTTCTCTGGGAATCCCCCTCTTTCTGTTCTAATGGCTTTGATGACTCGAGCGGAGCAAGAGAGGACACGGACTGGCCCGGTGGAGTGGATTTGCAGGAACAAGTTGAGCAATTGGGACAGTCAGGAGATTCTGTTCTCTGCAACCTCCTGGAGTCTTTACTTCACCCTTGTTGAAGTTCCCAGCTGCTCCCTTTCATGCAGTTTCTTCTTCCTTCCCTCCCCCCCTCCCCCAATTCTGTTAAACGTGCTATGCTGTTATTAAGCTTACTTGGGAATTTTAGCTTCAGAAATAAAGAAGCAGGGTAATTGAGATAGGTGAGATTTTGTCTTGCAGGTTTTAAAAAAGCTCCCTGACTCTCAGTTTCCAGGAAGAATTAACAACCCATTTTACTCTTTGAAGCCCTTTATAACATGTGTTTCCAGATGAACTTAGTTGTGAAGCTGGATGTTGCTTGCCCTCAGACTCCCTTCATCATGTAAGGGCGGTGGGGAAGAGGAGACAGACCTGTGTGCTCGAAGCGCACTAGACCTGTCGTGTCGTGAAACAAGACCACCCAGCCATTCCGTTTATCCCAGACATTCATTCGTTCATTTATTTATTCATTCCATTTGTATGGCCACTCACTTTTGGTGGCTCACAATAATTGAAAACAAGTGGAAAACCAGGACAGAACCACCATGCCATGTCTAGGGAATGACAATTTTACATAAGATGCACAGGATGGACTTACCCAGCCCCCTGGCCCAATGCCTGGGAGAAGAGCCAGGTCTTCAGTATTTTATGAAAAGCCAGCAGGGCCAGGGCCATCCTAATCTTGGGGGGCAAGGGGGGGTGTTATGACAGAGAAGGCACGCTTCCTGCTTCCATAAGATGAGACTGTTTAATTGAAGGGAGCTGGAGCATGCCTGGCCTGTCCATCTCATAGGGCAGGCAGAAATAACTGCAGAGAGTTGGTCCCACAAATAACCTGGCCCTGTGCCATGAAGAGCTTCATAGGTACTAACCAGCACCTTCGATGAAGTAGAGGTATGGGAGATGGAGTATGGGGCACTGAGATATGCCCATAACTATCCATGTGGCTGCATTCCTGACCAGCTGTAGCTTCCAAGAGGTCTTCAAGGGCAGCCCCGTGTAGAGTGCATTGTAGCACCTGACTCAGTGGTAGTAGTTACAGGAAAGATCTGGGTGGCCTGGTGGACCACAGATTAAGCATGAACAAGCAGTGTGTCACAGCTACCCAAAAAAGCCAATGCAATTTGGGGCTGCATCAACAGAGGTATAATGTCAAGATCACACCAAGCGATAGTATTGCTCTGTGCTGCAATGGTCAGACCACACCTGGAATCCTGTGTCCAGTTCTGGTTGCCACAATAGACAAAGGATGCTGAGGAACTGGAAAGAGTACGGAGAAGAGCAACAAAGATGGTGAAGGGCTTGGAAGCTAAATCTTATGAAGAACTGGGTATATTTAGCCCAAACAAGAGAAGGCTGAGGAGTGACATGATAGCAGTCTTCCAATACTTGAAGGTCTGTCCCAGAGAAGAGGGTGTGGGTTTATTCTCCAGAGCACCTGAGGATAGGACAAGAACAAGCAGGTAGGAATGTGATCCAGACTTGAACTAAGGAAGACTTTCCTGCCAGTGAAAGCTCCTAAGCAGAGTGGAGCAGTCTGCCTCCTGAAGTCCATCCCTGGAGGTTTTCAAACAAAGATTCAGCAGACATATGCCCAGGATGTGTGAGGAGGTTGAAGACCACCTCCAGGGTCTCTTCCAATCCTAGGATTCTATGAAAACAGGAGGTGAGCAAAGCATGAGTGACCTTCCTGGACCTCCTGGTCTAGGAAGAAGTACAAGGTTGTGCAAAGGCCTTCCTAGCCACCACTGCTACCTGCTCCTTGAGCAGGAGCCAAGAATCTAGGAGGATCCCCAAACTGCATACCAGTTCTGACTGGGGAACTCCATTCACAACCAAGGATGGTAAATTTCGAGATCCAGGAGGTCTCAAAAATCATAGCCTCTCGGTCTTGCCAGGGTTGAGCCAGAACCTGTTCTTCTCATGTAGACTGTCACAACTGAAAAAAGAACCTTGGCATCATCACTTGGACAGCCAGAGCAGAGATGTATAACTGGGTATTATCAGCATACTAATAACCCCCAGTATCTGATGGCCTCACCCACTAGCTTTATGTAAACATTAAATAGGAGCAGGCAGACAATGAAGCAACTTGCCCAGGTAGGGCTTAGGGCTAGATCTCTCCTGCTACCAGTGCTGACCAGAACCAATACTAGGAGGAAGAAAACATCCTATTCCCCACCCCAAACCCTAACCGTCCCAGAAGGGAATCATTCCAGTGGTGCCGAAGGCCATGGAAAGGTCGAGAAGGGCCAGAAAGGGGCCATGCATCAACTCTTAGGCATTCCTGTTTCCCTATAGACCCTGATAGGGTTGGAAATGCATCTGCAGGCTCTAGGAGATTCTGGTACCACAGGCAACTTCACTGAAACGATTGCATACAAATTTGCCTTACCTCCTCGGCCTGTTCAATCCCTAGTTAAGGTTGAAATCTCTTAATATTCAGGGCCCATGAGAGAGTGCATGGACTGTCATCATCAGTAAGCCTTATCATGTACAACTCCCAGCTGGTGGGTCTTCAAAACTCCACCACTTACCACTCAACAGCAGGAATTCCCTCTCTCCACATCAGACCATGCTGATATATTTAGAAAGGGGAAGCACAAATTATAATATCAGTACATTCCTGGAGACACAAAAAATCTCACAGAATGTCACCACCCAATTTCTAGTTCAGAACTGGCCCATTCCCATCTCCATTCTATGCTGGGAGAACTTTGCCTTCCCCAAGTCATTAAATCCATACTCAGGAACAGCCAGATACCTCTAGGGAGCCCGCAGATCTTCTCCTCCCACTTTTTTTGGGAAACATGGCGAACTGCATCACAAAGATGGGCCATACATTCCTCGAGGGAAGAAGAGTTGCAGCTCTGCCACAACAGCCAACTAGTTAGATATTTTGGAGTATTTTGGTTTTTTTTTTTTAATAATCATTTTACTAAAAGTTTTAATTACAGTAGTAAAAGATAATACAAACTAAAAAAGAAAAGAAAGAAGAAAGTGCTAAAAAGCAAAGAAAGAAAGAAAAAAGAAAAAGAAAAAAACCCAAGAAAGCGACTTCCCACTCTCATCACAAGTATAAACAATTTCCAATTGTTTGGAGAAATTGTTCCAATTGCTCTCCGGGATTGTCATTTTTATTTCCTTCTTAATTTTTAAGGCCTCATCCATTCTTTTTTTTAATAATCTGATGAGAAATTCTTGGTCAAATTCTCATTCATATCTTCAATAGACTTTGTGGCATATCTTTTTCTGTAACATCCTCTTCTGGGAACAGACTGTTCCCAAGAAGACACAACATAGCCGACATTATTGATTTAAAGTCCCAGTGAAGTTCCTCAAAAAATATCTCTGAATGCCATTAGAAATTATAAGAAATCCAATATTCCAATGTTTTCTGAACCCTTAATCTGTAGCCAAAACTTTGTCTTGCTTTTTACTGTTTATTTTGAATTCTTAAAGCCTATAAAGATACAGTTTCATTTTCTTATATTAAGGATTGAAGGCACTCACTTGGTGTTTCCAACCTTGTTATTTTGAAGGCGTCTAACTTCTATAGAGTAGGCAATTTCCAAAAGTGGTTAGCAAGAAAAGTGCAAACTTAGTGTCCTTTGAAAAGGCTCCATTTGCAGCTGGAGCAAATATCGCAAATTCCCTCGTCTCCCAGTTCTCCCACCCTCTGGAAACTGCTGCCTTGCAGTCTCCTTGTGTGGAGCAACCATGTGGAGCACAACTTGGGCAATTTCACATCCTCTCTTTCTCCAGAGAGGGTCGAAGGAGCTGATTTACTCGTCAGCTCCCTGTTCTTGGCCACAAACTTTGCACATGCACAAGAGAAAGAGACGGGGGATTGAAGTGTACTGTCACACCTGCCATCTTGACTTTTTTGACATACCCCTCTCCCACAGATGCTGTAGTGCAAAGAGAGAGAGAGGTAAAGAAGAAAGTGAGAGACCTTTGTCTTGAGATAGTTGGGAGATGTGAAAGGAAGCAGATCACCTGGTGGAGACCAAGGAGGTAGAACATGTGGAAAAGAGAAAAAGGGAGTCTTCTGGATATAATTGTATATGGATATAAGCAAGATGGAAGCATGGGCTTGGTTTGCTGGTTTCAAAAAGCAAGAACTAAACAGATGGACAGTGTGGATTGCTTGAGGTCCATGATAAGGACAGAGCTAAGTGTCTCTGGGGTGGAGGAGAAAGAAGGTGCCAGACTGGGATCAGAAATTTCTAGGGAGCCAACAGGAGCTAAGAGGACTGCAAGGTCCAACTGTTAATAGGATGAAGATAAAAATCTCTTGAGTCTCTTACTTTACAATGGTCCAGTCCATCCAACTGGTTTCAGTATTTCCAAATATTTAGTGTAGCATCAAAAGAATTGCAGAAAAAGAGGGAATATTGGGAGACTTGATTGAATGTGAAAATCTTATAACATGCAATGCCAAACACTTGCTGGGCTTTATAAATCAATTAACAATTAGTGAAGTATGATTCAAAGTCTGGACAGATCAAAGACTGCATGATTAAAGGGATGCAGAATTTGAATACAGTAATTGAAATGCAACAAAGGGAATTTCAGTGGAAGAAAAATATTAAATTTACTCTGAATATTATACTCAGAGAAAATGAGTATGTTTTATTGTTGGCAGAAAACTCCAGTTTTGATTGCTAAATGTAATGAACAGACTGGATCATTTTTCTGTATGTGGTGGTAATGCTGTAAAGCTCAACAGTTCCGGAAAATGGTTCATAGTAGAATGGAGCATATTTTGAGAGCTGCAATCCAATTCCAACCTGAGATATTTTTGTTAAACTCCACCACATGTTCCTTCAAAGTATACTGAATTAGTTTTATATAGGCTAATGGATGGAAGGGATGTTTGGTTCTTTCTTTGGAAAAATGACTAACCAAATTGTGGGAGCGTGCTTTTATGTCCAAGATAACATTGTACCTGAAAAGTAAATCTCATGCAGAATTCAGTTCTAATTAGAAACCATTCTCATACTATAATTGTAGACAGATTGGTACCATGCTCCAAATTTGGGTTTTCCTACATACAGAGTCTACATTTTAACTTCATGGAAAATTAGATTTTTAGTATTGATTTAATGTATTGTAGTTTATAGTTTTAATTAGTGATTTATACTGTGTTAACCAGGTTCTTTAGTTTAAAGCTTAATAGGGATTTTTGGTTTCTTTTTCAAAAAATGATATATTTTTATAATACCACAAGTAATGGATAATATATTGGAAGAGAGTAGATTTTCTGACAGTTGTTTACCTATCAGTGTCTCACTATTTGTACTTTATATGTTTTGAATCTCCTTTTGTTTATATTCTTTTTTTAAAAAGTATTCAATAACAAGATTAAAAAGAAAATGAAATAAAAGAATGATCAAGACTGAATCCAAACCAAACCAAGCCAAACCACCACCACCAACCAAAAGGAGCTACAAAGAGGTGCTCCTAAAGCTCTGAGGGAAAGTTGCAGTCAATGGGAGTCAGGGGATAGTAAGAGCCAACTGGCTGGAACAGCAAATGGGGGAAACCATGTGGAGGAGAAATGCACATCGTAGGCCAGGAGCTGCATACAGATTCTTTTGTTCTCGGGTCTGCTGTTTCAAGGAGTTCCGTATCAGAAGTTTTCTTCTTTTCATGTTAATTGTCAGCCTTGCAAGGGAGTCCAGTCACGAAGCACAGCCAGATGAGCTAATTCTACTTTATTGTAAGGTTACATTAACAGAATCTTGCAAGTCTGAAAGCACATCTCTCCGCACGTCTCCTTTACAGCCCAAGAAACGAGGGAGGGCCCTTCTGAGCCTCTTGCCCCATCCACATTCCTGCTGGGGGCTCAGCTGCCTTTTCTCTCACCGTTGTTCCCTTGGCTGTGTCTTGTCACCCTGTCTCCCAAGGTCATTCCCACATGCCATGGCACTAATCTAAGCCTTGCAACTGTTGTACCCACATGCAGCTCTAGCTGTTTGAACCTCAGATCCTTGGATCTGTTTCCAGTCTTCCCATATGGGAGACTATTGCCTGAAATGCTACTTGAGATCTTATCGCTGAAATGCCTTATTCCAGCCCTTTGCCGTTGCTTCAGCATTCTACTGCCTTGAAAAGTTCTACTTTTCCTTTTTCTTATTTTTTAATAACTTCATTTTTAAATTGTTAGGTTGGTGCTTCTGTTCCATCCCCTTAGAGGAGACCAGAGTGCTGTTCTCTGGCCTCCCACCTCAGTGCTTGGGAACCAAGAGGCGAAGCTCCAGGCTGGTCTTCCCCTTTCCAACTCTTGCCATTTTTACGGCCAGTTCATGGGCGAGTCAAGTTGCTCCGGCTCTGGAAGCTCCACCTCTCTTGCCAGCCATTGCAAAGAGGGAGGAGCCTGGTCAAGGCATTTCCTTTCTCTAGGACGATGGGCAGCAGCAGTGGGAGGTACTACATAACCCATAACCACAGCACATTAGCAGGCATTGTCAGGAGAGCTGCGGCCACTCCTGCCCCCAGCACGGGTCCCTCCTCCTGAAAGCCATTCACTACAAGGCATTTACTTACCGTTCTCAATTTTAGAGAGAGAAAGAGAGACAGAGGATCTGTTTAGTAAGAATGCCAACTAGCTACACAATTTATTTTGATAAATTGCTTCTTAAAAATAAATTTACATTGCTATTATTCATAGGAGGAAATAAACAGTGGCAGTAAGACGACAGCCGAACCTGAGCATGAACTTTACCAACTCCAAGGTACCAAAAATGTTTTAATATGTAAGGAAATCAAACTCAGCATTTGTTCTTAGCTTGCTCATTCTGGCAAATGACTCTAAAATCAGAGCCCCCCCCTTTAGGATCCAGCAGACCAACCAAATGAAAAACTTGGACTGTGGAAGGACCACTCAGCCCCCCCCTCCCCCCGTGGGTTCTGAGCCAAACCTTCATAGTTTTTGTTGAGGAACCGGCCCAGCCTGATTTATCCAAACTGTGGTGTGGGGATCACCAAAACCAAAGCTTTGAAAATATAAATGAATGGATGTACTAGTCCTGTTTTTGAATCAGAGCAAGATAATTTGCAGGAACATTGTAAGTGAAGAAAATATTGCAAATTTAATACAAATCAGAGCAAGACTTTAGAGCTACACCCCTTTAAAAGTTGGCCTTAAAGTTCCCATAACATTTTTATTTTTCATCTGAATGGGAGAAAATTTACAGGAATGCTAGCTTACTACAGGTTGTCCTCGACTTGCAACCATTCATTCAGCAACAGTTCAAAGTTACAACAGCACTGAACAAATGGTGGTTACAGCTGGTCCACAGAGTTCCAGCTATCCCAGAACCCTACAATCACATGATTGTCAGTGCCAGGCTCGCATTTATGACTGGTTGCAGCACCCAGTGATCACATGACCACCATGTGCAGCCTTCCCTGCTGGTTCCCCTCACCTACGCATCCTCCCCCAGTCCCTCTGCGCTTGCACTGCGCCAGCCAGTGGCGTACCCCCACACAACCTCCCCGAGCCTCGCCATGCCACCCTCACGCACCCCCGTGCACTCTCCCCGAGCCTCACTGCACCTCCCGTGCACCCTTGCACAGCCCCTCACACCCTCCATCACCTGGCAGCAGCCACTTACCTGCCTGCTAGCCTGCTTTGCTTGTGAGCCACCTGGGACGTGCAACTTCCTGCTGGCTTCCCCACTGACTTGGTTGTGGGAAGCGGCAGGAAGTTGACTCACCTGACGACCATGGGATTTGGTTAATGGTGGCAACTGAGACTGCAGGGATTGCTGTTGCTATGCAATGTGGTTGCGCTTTACAACCACACTGCTTAGTGACAGAAAATCTGATCCCAATTGCCATCATAAGTCAGGGACCACCTGTACTGTATTAAGGATGAACTAGGACTCCCGACTGGGGCTGCTAAAGTCCAGGTGACCTCTTTGTAGACATCTAGCAGTTGTCTGGAGTTTTGTAGCCCAGACCTGGTGGCTCTGTACTGAAACATGGTGAATTTCATGGATTCAAATGACCTTTTTTAAATTTCAGTTTGATATACATGATGCTTATAATTTTTTAGTTTGAAACGTATACTGAAATTTGCAGTGAAAATGGACCCTGTATGGGAACATCTGCAGCAAATTGTTGAGAGGGGGTATTGGCAAAGGGAAGAAGCAACTGAAAGGAATTGTGATGTTTTTTCACCAGAGGACTGGAGCTACTGGAGGGAAGACTTCAAATGTCACTTACTTACCCTTTTCTTGAAATGAAATATAGTCCTTAAGCCAGTCAGACAGCAAGACATCCCCCAAACTTTGTCATGGGTGGGAGGGGAGCAAATGGCAAAGGGTTCTTGGTTTAGGGGGGCCATGAAGGTCCTTGAGTCCAAGCCCCCCTCAATCCCGGAATCCAGATTAAAGCATTCAACCCATGGTTGTCTGGCCTCTGCAGAGGGTGTGGATAAGTTCCTCTTGAGTTTTCTCTCCTCTTTCAAGGCAAAAAATGGTAGTCTGATACTCTTCTATGACACCAAACACCAAAGGAAGGAGGAGAAGGAGAAGGAACCAGTGATGGGGAGAAGGACCCGTTGCCAGCTGAGGGATAGCTGGGCAGAGAGTCTGGTTTGGAAAAGATACCCTGAGAAGAAGCTCTGGCTGCCTGATATTTAGGCTGGATGTTCAGTAGGAAGATACCTGGAGTAGATCTTCTTAAGTGGAAGGACCAGATAGAGCAAACACCAAAGCTTTAAGGATACCCCAACTGAAAGCAATTGTTTCGGTGTGCAGCAGTTGACTTCTGTATGGGTGGAACATTATAACCTAAGCACATTCATGACATAAGCCACAGAAAAGTAAAGGAATGAAAAGAAAATCTACTTAATTACAAATAATAACATTCTTGTTTTATCCTTGCCTGAGTGACTGTAGTCAAACCAAACTCACGCTTTAGGAAGCTGTGCTAACTTGTGAAACACGACCACAGATCACATTAGATCAAATAATTATGGTTCCAGTTCTTTATGAAAGCATTCCTAAACAGGTTTTCCACAAAAAGTGGGCTGCCAAGACCCCCGACATGACACCACATAAAAGAGATCTTTCCTTTGTTTATCTGTTTTGCTGGTTTAATTCGCTGAACAGCCATAGACCAAAAAGGTGTCAGAAGTTAGTGGAAACCATAAAATGACTCGAAAGAGGGAAACGCAGGCGAGCCGATGAGCTTTGGAACCAGCACACACCTCTGAGGCCACATGCGGGGTGGTAAGTCGCACGAGTTGGGACTGGCTCCTCCTGGACTTTTCGCTGAAGACAGAGAAAAATGAACTCGTGATTTTTGGTTCTGAAGGTTGGAAAGAGTGGCTTATGGAAGGAAGGAGATGATGATGTCACCTTAGAGAGGGAGGGTGAAATACAAATGCACCTATAACCGCCGTGAAGAAGATCAGAAGCCGCTTCTTTAGAATCTCTCCTTAGGAAAGAAAAAAAGAAGAGAGGAAAGGAAAGGAAAGGAAAGGAAAGGAAAGGAAAGGAAAGGAAAGGAAAGGAAAGGAAAGGAAAGGAAAGGAAAGGAAAGGAAAGGAAAGGAAAGGAAAGGAAAGGAAAGGAAAGGAAAGGAAAGGAAAGGAAATTTTCTTTTCCTTTTTTCCTTTTTTCCTTTTCTATTTCTTTTTCTATATTTCTTTTCCATTTTCTTATTGCTTCTCTCTATTCTTCTTTAATTCAAAATGTGTACTGTTTTAATTCTGTTGAAAAAAATCAATAACAATTATTAAAAGAAAGAAAAAGGAGGGAGGGAGGGAGGGAGGAGTTGGGATAGTCATGGCAGGTACTCTCCTGAAAAGAAAATGGTCAAGGGACATAACCGACAGACAAGACAAATGTAGTTAATAATCATCCTGGAGAAGATCTATCTACTGTACGTGGCCTCTAAGAACGGACACTGACTTGATGGCACATAGTCAACCACCTTTCTTCTAGGCTGTCCATTGATACATGGGGCCACTCCACTGTAGTTTTTATTGATTTACTCTTTGGGTGTTTTCTGTGCAGATGTTTCCGATGACTGCAGACATAACCCTTGTAGAAATGGTGGCACATGTTTCAGTGGATGTGATCAATGTTCTCATCGCTGCATTTGTCCTGAACAATTCATGGGGAAAAACTGTGAAGTTGGTAAGTATTATCTGGAGTGAGTGTTCTTTGTTTCACTCAGCAACAAAGGATGAAGCTCTCCAGGAAAACAAGGGCTACCACTGGTTCTGGAAAAGCTCTCAGCCTTACGAGGCTAAGGTCATGCAGATGCTGTGGTGGTCAGGGGAAGCACAGGGCTCCTTGGCAACTGCCCAGGTGCAACAACAAACTGGCTGTATTCACATGGAATATTTCTCATAGCACTAATCCATACTGTATGGGGGTCACACGTCACACTACATTATGGGTCAACCACTTAGTTATTTATTGGTTTATTTATTGGTTAGGAAGCCCCCCTGCTTTAGAATGACTAGGCAATTTGGAACAGAAAAGCAATAAAAAAGAACTACAGGTAGTCCTCGACCTATGACCATTCATTCATCAACTGTTCAAAGTTATGACAGTGCTGAAGAAATGGTGGTTACAACTAGTCCTTGGAGTTCTGGCCGTCCCAGAACCCCCACGGTCATGTGATCATGATCTGGGTGCTTGGCAACCAGTTCGCACTTATGACCAGTTGCCAAGTGCCTCACGATCACGTGATCGCCATTTGCAACCTTCCCTGCTGGCTTCCCCAGAAAGTTCAGTGGGGATGCCAGCAGGGAAGGTCACAAGTTGCTGGGGTAAGTCTCCCCCACCCATACAACCTCCCCCAGCTCTCTGCGCTTGCACCGTGCCACCCACGCATGCACCAACCTCCCCAGCCTGTGCCATGCCACTCACACACCCCTGTTGTCCCTGTTGCTGAACACCCAAAGAAACACACCATGGTGGAGATTGAAGAAATCTCTGCACAGAAAAAAGGACACAAGGAGATCTCTCTCAAAGCTTGTGCGACCACCTTGTTGTTCAGTGGTCCTTTATAGTTCTTTACCCCAAGCCTAATTCATTGTGATCAGTTTGACCTTTCCCTTAGATGATGGTCTCCAACTGCTGTTTCTGCTCTTTCTTACCCAGTATTTGGTAATGATCAACAATATCTGACTTATTTAAGATTACATGAACTTCTCTAACACTTGTGTTTTAAAAACCTCTGGAACCTCATGATGGTGAGATCCACATGGATTTCTGGAGGGAAATCAGTCCAAAGGAGTGGAAGCAGGTTTCTCAGTGGAAAATAAAGCCTGGGAGGAATGTAACAAGACCTTGCAGTTGGGTCCAGTGATTCCCACCTGGCACATTCTCCTCCCTCAACCTTTTCCCTCTTCTTCCCCTCGCACCTGGCTGTCTGCTTGATTCCCACAATGGCCCTGCCGTCTTCCTCTGACCACTGTTTTCACAACATTTTTCATTAATTGCCTAAGGGCGTGTGGTTTCTCATTCTGATGAGATTTGCAAAATCTCAAAGCTACATTAGAATCTTTCAGGTTTCCTGAGAAGTGTTGATTGGGGTTTATTTATTCCTTGAATAATGCCTTCGGGCACCCGCCCACCTCATCTACGTCCCACAATCAATCCAGCCAAGGAAGGCGTCGCCCGCAGTGAGCTTGGCCCTGCCTGCTGCCCTCTTGCGCAATGCTCCTCCCTCCCACCCGTCCCTGGAACAGGCGTGGGGACGATGCCACTGGAGGCGGCTCTGGGGACAGATTTGGGAGGGGAATGGGATCAGCAGCAGTCGCTGCCCCATCTGCCAGATGCTCGTTCTTCCCTAAAACACACCCAGAGAGAACCTGAAGGGCTGAAATATGGCAGCGGCGAGTTCCTGTTTCTCCAAATGGCCGAGGGTCCTCCTTGAGTTTACTGAATCTTCAAAAGTCTGTTCATGTGTAGCAGCCCAGGGCTCTTCCAGGAAGCCTGGAGAGTACGCTGGAGTTTAGGGAACAGTACCTGACCACTCTGCACACTTTTTAAAAGTGAGGGCCTCCCCATTCTGAATCCATCCTTTCTTTCCAGATTAAAAACAATCCTTCAGGAAAAATGCTAGATCCAAAAATGAGTGAGCCAACTAGAGGGCAGGAGAAGAAAGAATTTGGGAATCCGTATTCTGCTACTTGGGAACTCCCAACCAAAACCCCCGGTGTCAATCCAGAGCCTTCATCGGCGGGAATCCACTTCTGGCCTTTCCCTCAACCTTTGTGCTCCTTCAGCTCTTGCTTTTCGCTGGGCTCCTTCTTGATGTGGGAGACTTGCAGATCGTGTTTCACGTAGGACTGTCCTGGGCTGAGAAAGTTTCATTTGACTGTAATCATTACAATAATCTCCAGCCCGCTAGTTCTGGCCAAATCGCGTTGGTCTGACCCCCTTGTCTTTCAGGGCAACTTCTGAGGTTGCCAAGGTGGCCCGCCATGGCCTCCAGCTGAACCGCCCCATAAGCGCACTGGCTCTCTGGCCACGGCTGGCTTTAGACCGATGGTTGCAGTCTCGCTGACTCTTCTACCACTTTAATTACTTACTTGCATTTAAACATAGGTGGGTTTGCTGAAGAGGTTCCCCATCGGGCACAGAAGCAGCCCATCACATAAACTGCTGGTTCTCCTGAGGAAAGGAAGGCGGCACCTTTCCCAGAGAGTTTTGCTGAGCTCTCTTAGAAAGCCTGGGGCCCATCTTACTGTTTTATTCCCCAGCCTCCCTCAAGACTCGCATGCCTGGAGCAGGCAGCGCCAGGGAGACAGCCGAAATTCCCCAGCAATGCCCTGCCCCTCCTTACGAAGGCGTCCTGATCCGCCTCTGCCGAGCCCAAGAAAGGGTCCAGCAGGAAACGGTGGCCTCGGGGCATTCCCAGGGCACTGCGTATCCCGGCTCTAGCGTCAGGGGAACCTGAAGCAGGGGTGGCCTTCCCCACTGCTTTCCTAGGCGAAGCCGGGCCCATCCTGCCTTTCACCAGCCCCGCTTCTGGGTCACCCTTCCTCTGAAGGCAAGGAGGGCTGTTCTCGCCAGCCGCCGCTCGGATTTCATCAGCCACGGTATTATTCCTGACGAGTGACTGGGGGAAAATCTGGCGCACGGCTGAGGGCAACGAATGATGGTTTAGGGGCCAAAGGATTGATTTTAGAGCGGCATATTTCTTCGATAACAAAAACAGCGGTCCTGGCTAAAAGGCTTTTATGCTTTCCTTAATTACAGCCAAATGTTTTGATGACACTCTCTATGAATACTTTGAGATTGGAGAAAGCTGGGCCACAATCCACCAAGGCCTAGTGCAAGCGTGCACGTGTGTCAACAGCACAACCAGCTGCCATCCGGAACAGTATACAGGTATTGTGGGGAAATGTCCACATTGTGTGGGTTAGTTACAATTGCTCATTTGATGCATTGCGAAGAGATGGTGAGTGAGCCTCCGATGATGCGGTGAAGAGAACAAAACAGGCACTGGGCTTAAAAGGAGTCGCGTGACTGGCCAGCACACAAATACTGCCAAGAAAGAAAGAAAGAAAGAAAGAGAGGGAGGGAGGGAGATGGGAGAAAAGCCACATTCTACTCTTAGCCAGTCCACTGTTTTCCAACATTTGAAGCGAATATACCTAAACATGTTCTGCATGTGAGAATTCTTAAACATTTGTTCTGAAAAGTGGCACTAAGAGGAAGCTTGTTGCTCTGGAAAGTTTTTGGGAACTCTCAAAAATATTGTCTGTGAAGTAGAAGTTCTTAATAAACGGAAAAGCCAGTCAAATTGCAGCCGTCGTGCTCCGTGTTGTCGGGAGCAGGCCGGTCCTAAGAGCCCTCCTCTGCCTGTGCTCCAATCCCCGCAGACTGCCCCTCGGACCCCTGCCTCCACGGCCGCTCTTGCAAAAGGATCCTCGCCTCGAACAGCATCGTCTGCGCCTGCAGCCGCCTTTTCAGAGGGAGATTCTGCAACATGGGTGAGCCCGCGTGCTTTGCCTGGAGGGAAAGCGCCGTGAGTGAGTGCTGGCTTCTTCTGCCCGCTAGGTCCACGGCTGCGTCAGAAAGGCTTGCTTGGCAAGGGGCATGGCGGGGGGGGGGCAGGCGGGGGGGGGGGAAATGCCTGCAGGATGAGAGGACAGAATGTCAGATGTGTTGGTAAAACAAATTCAGATTCTCCACACTGTACAAGTTCTTTGACAATCTGGCCACTGCTGCTTTACAAGCTCCAAAACTGCTGAGTTCCAATCAGAGGGAGCAAAAAGTCGCCTCTCAGGCGGTTGGTGGCGCTTCCTCTGGCACGTCCTTCTCTTTCCCCCTCAGGCGTCTCCAGGGCTCAGTCTGAGACCTTCCTGCAGATATTAGCACTGCCTTTGGAGGAGGGATGACGAGTGGCAGAACACACGTTTTGTGCCTATTTGTGTGTAGCTAAAACAGATGAGACCCCAAGGGTGGCAGGAGGACCGTGCTGTGGGCAGGTGATGTGAAACTCCAGCGAACAGAACTTACTACAGTTCCTAGGAGTTGCCACAAGATGGCAAAACCCAACGTTTCTACCATCATTACAATTACTAAAAAGAAAGGATGCAGAAAATATACGCACACACACAAATTGCTCTTCTCTGTATCTTTCGTCTGAATTACTTCTCAGATATGATGCCCAAACTGAACATTGTACTTGAGGTTGGAACTGATCAGTGCAGAATAAGGTGAAACAATTACTTCTTTTGAGTTGTACTTACCCGTAACTACTTCACCTTTGGCAATAACGTGCACCTGCAAATCAGGGCACAGCGGTGGGCACGCAGCCATGGGCACACGCATCTCCATGGATGACCTAGAGCTGTGCTTCTTTCCGCTGATGACATTTTCATCATTTGAACCCATGGAAATGAATCTCTCATCAAATTCCTTCATGATTTCAACAACTTCCAGCCCACCATCGACCTCAGACTAGACCTACCTACGGAAGAAGTCCGCTTCTTTAATGTCACGATAAAACTACAGAACGGACCCATAAACACCTGCATGATACAGGAAGCCATGTATCTCTACATGCTTCTGGCTTCCGCTAAGTCTGTACTGTATAGCCAGGCTCTGTGCCGTGATGCATTAGTTCTGACCCACTCGGCAGGGATGTTCAAACTGACGGAATTAAACCAGAAGACCGAACTGCCCACCTGGGATCAACAGACAAACCGAGAGCTCTGGATCAGTTCCCGGGGATGACCCATTAAAAGGCAGACATAGAAACAGAACGACAGGACACCGCTGGTCGTCACCCACAACTCACAGCTTGACCCACTCCGTTAATAAACGGCAGCCTATATTAGGCAGTGGGTGGGAGGCCCGTACCTGCATACACACAGCCCCCCCAATCTGAAGCAGATTCCCCCAACGAGAAACGACAGGGCAATGATGCCAACATGGGAAGGAACAAACCTAGATGTCTACTATGCCCCAAATCTTCACGAGTCGCACCGTGACAGGCCCCAACAAATAGAAGATGGGAGGCGTTTTGCATGTTCTTCCTCTGATGTGATACAGTATCTGCCACCATCCGCCAATAATGCCCCTCTGGATTCTGTGTAGGACAAACAGGACAAACTTTACCCCAAAGAATTGATGGACACAGGGTTGACATCAGGACCCAAACAAGGGCGAAGCGGCATCAGGGCATTTCAGCCTCCCGGGACATGCCACTGCCGACCTCAGAGTGATTGTTTTGGAAAAGTGGGGCTTCAACAGCCCTGTCAAGTGAGAACACTTTTAAGTTGCACAATTTCAAAGGTTTCAGGCTATCTCAGACGGTCTCAACAAGCACAATCTGTTTTTAACACACAACAGTGCTTTATTGATACGATACTTGTTAAGGCCCCAGGCTAGAAACCAGGAGACGGCGAGTTCTAGTCCTGCCTTAGGGACTAGAAAGCTGGCTGGGTGACTTTGGGCCAGTCCCCCTCTTTCACCCAACTCACCTCACAGGGTTGTTGTTGTGGGGAAAATAGGAGGAGGAAGGAGCATTAGAAAAATCTGTCTCATGTGTAACCTGCACCCACATAGCTGCCCTGCCCTCCCCCGCCTCCACCCCAATTTAAATCCTGCATCAGCTCAGCCACTCTCTGCATCTGACGAAGGGAGATGCGGGTCACGAAAGCTTCTTCCATTTAATACGGTGGCTTAGAAAAGGGGCCACCGGGCTCCTTCCGATCTTTGCCGCCACAGACTAACGCGGCTCTCCTCCTACAATGCCTTCTTTTTATCTGAAGACAATTGTGGTTGCAACTTAAACATGAATTGGCCCTACCCCTAAACACAGCACACTGCTGGCTGACATTCAGCTTGTGAATATGATAGCAAGACCTATTTCCGAGCACTGTTACCTAGACAGGTGTCCACATCCTACACCTGTGGGCTGGAGGTCTGTTTCAGAAATGTGTAGCTCCCCCTTGGCCTCTGATACGTCTCAGTCTGCTTCAGCCCCAAAGTCCATCTTGGCAAGATCCATCTGAGGTTTGTTTCTGTCTGTCAGAGTGTTGGCTATCCCACTCCAAAGCCTCTCCCAATTCTTCAGGCACCTTCCGTCCGAAGCCGGAGAGGGACCCCCATCCCAGAGGTAACGGGAATAGCTTACGCCGTTTGGTGGAACTGGTGATTAGGACCAGATCAATGAGGGTCTGATGGATGTTTCTTTGGGTCTTCCGCCGTTCTTCCTCAGCTCCTAGTCAAACCTGCTATTCTGGTAACGGGACCAACTACAAGGGCCTTGCCCAGAAGACCATTGCTGGGGACCATTGTCTCCCGTGGAGCTCTGATCTCTTTTACTACGGCCTTCAAGCAAACACGGTGCAGCTGGGACTGGGATCACATTCATACTGCCGGTAAGGGGCCAGAGGAGTAATTCTTGCATGAGAACAGTTTGGGATAAGATGCTTGTACTTAGCATGTATTTTTTGTGACTCAGAAACTAGAGATACATACCACACAGGCACACGTAACTTACCTAGTCATCATGCTGTACCCGCTGGGGCAGAACAAGGTGTGAGGTAAGAGAAAGGAAGGAAGGAAACACGGCTCAGACTCTTGAGCCTTCCACCCAAAAGATCATCATCGGCCTCATCGTCTTTGTATCCGCTAGTTTTCTGGACCTTTTTCATAAATTATCAGATCAATCCTGCTTTTAGATGTAGGTTTATAGGATCAAAGAGTTGGGAGGAGCTTTAGGGTCACCTAATCCAACTCCCTACTCAGCGCAAGGTCCACTAAAACATCTCTGGCAGATGAGGATCCAGTTTCTGCTCAGCGGCCTCCAGCAAGGGAGAACTCACCACTTTCACGCGGCAGCCTCTACCACAGGACAGTCAGGAAGTTCCTCCCGATATCAGGCCTGAATCGACCTCCTTGAAGTTGTAACCCATGTTTCTGCTCCTGCACTGTAGGTCAGCGTTTCTTCTACATGACATCCTTTAAGATGTTTGAAAACTGCTGTTATATCTCCCCAGCAACCTCTTCTGTGGGCTAAATATACTTGTTTAGCCATTATGACCGTTCCTCACGGGGCTCCTCCCCTTGGTAGCCCTCCTCTGAACTTGCTCCAGTTTGTTAATGTCCTTGTTAGACCATGGGCCCCAGTACTCCAAATGGGATCTGACCAGAGCAGAGCAGAGCAGAGCAGAGCAGAGCAGAGCAGAACAATGACATCCCCCGGTCTGGATCCCGTATTCCCTTCAAGGCACCCCAAGGCAGCATTTTCCTTTTTATTAGGCGCATCGCACCTTTAACTTGTCAGCAAGAACAGCCAGACCCCTTTCACACATAGTATTGCCAAGCCAGGTCTTACCCATCCTACTTCCTTGACATTTCCCCCTGTTAAATTCCATCCATTCATTTCAGTTTGCTGCTCATACCTGACCAGATCTTTCTGAAACTTCCCTCTCTTTCCTCCAAAGGATTAGAAAGGGATCATAATCTGAATAATTATGCAGAAGCTAATGAAGAAGTATGCCAGATTCAACTGGCTAAGAGTAGCAACAAGAGAACTAAACTCCGTGAAGATTTCCACTGCAATGGACCTGGGGATTAAGTCCCAAGGGGTAGCTAGAGGGCAGCTCTGAGGAAATTAAAATCTAATATTATTTGTCTTCAAGAAATCAACCCATCATAATCAATCAATCAATCAAACAATTGCTCAGATATTTTTTGGGCCCCCATTATCATACATCTTGCTCTATAACTGTTAATGGTGCAAACCCATTTAATTGAACAGAAGTCAAGAAACACTCTTGAGGTAGATTTGTTATTTCTAAGAGGATAGATAGGTAATGATAGATAAACTAAATTTCCTCCATATATTCCTAATTCCAAGCATTGGTCTTTGATTTCCTCTATTTAAAAAAATTGGAAAACTTGAAAAGACTCTCCCTGCTAAATTAGAGAAACTCACTAAACAATTGGCTTCTAGCATCAGAACTAAAAAAATATCCTTGTGAATTCTTCATTCAGCATTTATAAGTGAAACATTTATATTTTTCACTTTTATCCAGCCAAAAATATACTTTTTATTCTCATAGATTCTTCTTACAGCTAGTCCTTGGGTTTCGACGGCAGTTGGGACCAGGGTTGCTATTGCTAAGAAATGCAGTCGTAAAGTGCAACATCACATGACCACTTCACTTAGCAACGGCAATTCAGGCAGTCCTGGTTACCGTCGCAACTCCAGGACCGTGCAGGTCATTAAGCGGGAAGCCATGGGAATCCCAGGTAAGGAGCACAGGGGTGCTGCAGGGGGTGGGGGAGGCCCTGGGAGGGCCAGTGGAGGCCGCATGCGAATTGGGGGGTGCAGTACAAGTGCAGTCCTCAAATTTTGGAGCAAACATGGGTGAGCATATAGAGGCTGAGGGAAGGAGGGCGCAGCATGGTGCACAGGAGGGCGGGGGGGCGACTTACTGTAGTGACTTGCAGCCTTCCCTGCCGGCTTCCCCATTGACTTTGATTGTGGGAAGCTAGCAGGAAAGGTCGCAAATGGAGATCCCATGACTGCAGGACGTTGCAACCGTTGTAACCAGTTGGCAAGTGCCCAAATCATGATCACATGACCGTGGGGGCACTGCGATAGCCAGAACTTTGAGGACCAGTCGTAAGTCCGCCTTGTTCAGTGCTATTGAATGGTTGCTGAACGTGTGGTCGGTAAGTGTGGATTATGTGTATTCAAGAATTGATTATATAAACTTCCTCAGAGCTATGAAATAGATAGTTTGGATCCAATCCTATTCCAGAATTGCAGTAACTGATTTTAACTTTTTTAGAGTTGTGCTAGCTTTCTCTGAATGGTCTATGGGTCTTCCTATATTTACTGATCTTCTATTGAAAACATCACTTCTGCGCTACAAGACTCACTGTTAGATGATTTGGGATACAGTAACATGTATATTAAGAGGAACTGTAAATTTTGAAACCAAATCCTGGAAAACCATTAGATTGAGAGAAAAACAGACATTTGTTAAATAAATTAAGGATTTTAAGGAGCAACACAAAGGGAAAAACTCTGAGAACCTATAAGGCCTAAGCTGATAAGAGGAGAGTAAGTAGAACTTTCAGCCATGGAGCAGATTACAAAGTCAAAGTTAGATATGAAACAAATACAAATTATTTATTTATGCTCCCAGGTTCAGGCTTACCCCTTTTCTGATAGGTCCCTCCAGCCTGTAGGGCCCAGTAAACTGTGAGTTGCTGTAGTCCAATTTCTTGAATTATCGCAAGTAAACCATTTGAAACAGACTGTTGGCACAACTAGCGATAGCCATGACATTTTTGTCACTTTTCAGAAAATTACTGGTTTAGTTCAGGACTAATTAAATCTAATCCAGTTCCATCCTGCTGTCACTTTAATAAGCAGTCCAAACCTTGGTGTGATAAGGATTGCATTCAAGCCAAGGCTGTTCTATTCAGCCTATAGAAACATCCGGTTCTGTAATGATTCTCCCTCTTGTGACATTTTTCATCTGCTACAAAAGGAATATAGTGAGAAAAAGAAAAACATATCAAAGAGGTCGTTGCTGTCCAGAAGAACAGGAGCCTAGGGAAGGCCCGCGTAACTAAAGGAGCCGCACAACCCTCCTGTCCCGGGCCTGGGAGAGCAACCCCCAGCCATAAGGTTGCCGTTGAGAAGCTGACACTGGAAATAGCCCTTCAACAGACACAGAGCCGATAGGAATCTAAATTGTGGTCCAGTTGTTTAGACTTCAGTTGTTGATTGCCTCCTCTGAGGTAGGCGAAATTGCTGTAGGAAAAGCAAAAAAAGCGTATTTAGGAAGCCTGAAAGGAGTATGTACACCCTCTTAATACAACTGTTTGCCATCCTAAACAAATTCTTAAAGATATGTGGGAAGCAGACTTCAAAGAAGCCACACCTCGATTAATGTGGGAAGAACTGTAGCAGGAAAAAAAAACTTTCCGAGTCATTCCAACATTTATTTGCTAGAGAGAAGTCTTTCAGGGTGCTTTATAAGAGGTGCTAGGCTCCTGTGCAGCGTAACTGATGTACAGCCAGGCTCCCAGAATTGTTGGGAAGGCCGCGGACAGGAGCACGGCTGGCCGCGTGGCTGAGAAGCGAGGCAAATGGTGGGAGGAGGAACCTCTAGAGCAGCCAGGAGAAGAGGGCCACCGAATCGGGTGGCCTCAGAGCCCAGGCACCGCTGCTGAGGGACGACGGTCCCTGGACAGAAGAGGAGGGGGGCCCCACAAAGCCGGCCCAGACGAAAAGAAGCCCCTCGTGGATCCACGGGCGTCTCCTGACCACCAAGGACCCAACGTGGAGCTTTTTCCCCACACCTCTCCCTGACATTAGCAAGTTCTAAGTCAAATTCACGCAGAGAGGAGGGAGCTGAGCCTGGCAGCCAACGTGTGGCTTGAAGAGCTAATTCCTCCCCTGTTTCCAACGCCTTAGAAGCCCAGATGAGGACGAACGGCCGTGGTGCTATGTCATCAGGGATGGCGGGCTCTCTTGGGGATACTGCAATATTTCATTATGTGGTAAGTCCCTTGTAATCGGCAGGATTCAACTTGCATTATGCTGCTAAATTAACACAAGCGGAGATAGAAGTGACCTTAAGTAAATGTAAACTTTAAAAAAATACTGCGGTTACGAGTCAGTTTGTGTGATGCCAGAAACTTCCAGAAAAACCACTGCAGGAGGAGCACTTTGCTGGGTCAGGTCCACCCTCCTGCCCCCTCTGCCCCTGCCCCTCAGACTCTGCTGGGCTGAAAACCGAGGGAGGCCCCTGGCTGGGATGCTGGGAGGAAGGGGTGACCCCGCAGCCAGCCTCCTTCCTTTTAACCCAAGGGCTCATCGATTACCTCCCAAAACAAAGGCTCGCTTTCTGCATAGCAGGCGTATGTGAATCGGTCAAGACTGAGTGCAGCGAGATTCAAAAGGGGGAAGATTTGGTTCAGACTTGGATTACAGATTCAAAGACAGCAAGGCCTGATTCAAAACAGCTCAAGATCTGATTCAATAAAAGACTTGAACACAGGTTAAAACAGGGCGGGGTCAACTGTCTGCAGGGGCTTCACTGTCTGGCAGAATGGGATGGAAAGAGTGGGGGTATCAAGGACATTAACCCTGCAACGTTTCAGCCAGTTTCAAGGATTTCACCACCATAAAATTTTGAAATATTCCCCAGCGGCTCTTTTAAAGTGGTGGCAGCTGGAAAGAACAGCCCAGCGGCCTCCCAATTAGCCAGCAAGAGACCCGCATGCTAAGGGAGCCGACGCAGGTTGTATCCCAGTTTTAAAATTAAAACCTTGCAAAAATGATTGAGAGAATTACAAAAGATCTAAGAGCCCGGCAACCTCTGACTGGTTGCTTTTCTCAGCTGGCTCATTGGCAAGGTCAGCCTCTCCTGCTGCAGGTTCAAGAAAGTCTGAAAGAAGTGTGGGTGTGATCACTGGTAGAGACAGGCGGAGACGGCAGCCCAGTCCAAAGGCGAGCAGCCTCAGAACCCCCCACCCCATCAGAGCCTCTCTGTCCCTCCAGCTGAACCTGCTTAAGCATCTTCTAGTCAAAAGCTGGGGGAGACGAGGACTACAGTGTCCCGGCACGACATTCCGATCAGCCAGATTTAGTGCAGTGACAACATCCATGTCAATTATCAGGGAGACCATCACCCCTCTCAGTCCCCCCTCAATATATGGAAGACAAACTGCAACAGTGTTTGAGACTCCGCAAAGCCAAAACTCCAAAACGCCTTCTAATCTCTCCTAAGCCATTTGAAGGCGCTTAATCTGAGCCAGGACTTTATCCTGATTTGAACTGCGTTAGAATCAAACTGAAGCTTAATTAGTCATAGGACTCCACCTGATACCTCCCCAGTAGTAACCGAATAGGAGCTGTGTGGAGGCTCAGAATAATGGGGGAGGAACTGTATGAAAAACAGAGATCAGATTGTGGAGCACCAACAGGACGAAAGGGGTCTGGAAATGACTTCAGACTTTCTCGGGTGTTTTCTCCTGATCGTCCTGGGGTGACCCAAGAAAGGGGTGTTAGAAATTCGTCTTCTGCTACATTGCAGAAGTCAGAGCAAAGAGAGATTCCTTCGCGCTACAAGAATATTCTGAAAAGCAGACAGTGACAATTCAGGAAGGAAATAAGGGGTTCGCTCTCTTTCAGAAGGCAGGCGGAGAACGCCGCCGCCGCCGCCGCCGCCAGAAGTCTCGGATGAGTTTGCCGCTGCCAGGAGGTCGTGCGGGAAGAGGCACAAGAAGCAGAAATTCGTGAGACCCAGGATCATAGGCGGAGCGTCTGCCTTGCCAGGATCCCATCCCTGGCTGGCCACCATAAACATCGGGAAAAAATTCTGCGCTGGGAGCCTCATCCGCTCTTGCTGGCTGGTGACATCGGCGCACTGCTTTGCCAACAGGTAACGCCGCCGGTCTGCTCTGAGGGTCGTTCACGGCGCCCCGCTCCGCCCTTCTTGCACGCCCTCTGCGTGTGCGGAAGGGATTCCCCAAACTCAGAAACGGGGCCGCGGGGCCAGAGCCGCCCCCCCCGCTGCCGCCGCGGGAGCTCCCGGGTGCGGCGTCCGGCTCGGCGCCTGCGAGACGGGGCGGCCCGCAGGCAGGCGGCCCAAGACGGCCAAATGGCGGCCGCCGCCGTGCGACCCGAGCCCCGTCCTGGCTGCGGCAGCCGTCTTGACGTCCGTGGCCCCGTCCCTATAGGCAGCTCCGCTTGAAACCTTGCTTCGGCCGGCCGAAGGCCGAGCAGGAGAAGCCCGGAGCGCCGGCTCCCGGCAGGCAGGCAGGCAGCGCCTTCAGGAAATGCCGCCCTGAGTTCCCCGGTGGGGCGCTCTTTGCCACCAGCTCCTCGAAGGCGCGGACAGCCGGCCGGGGCCGCCGGCTGCCCAGGAGCCGCGAGTCGAGGACGCTCCGTGGCTCTGGGCTCGCCTCGCCTCTTGGCACGCGCAGAGCGCCCTTCGCTGTTCTCGGCGGGCCCCGAGACGCAGGGCGAGGAGAAGGCCGCGCAGCTCCTGCTTTGCAAGGGAACGCCTGGCCGCCGGGGAAAGAGCGGCCGCAGAGACTCGGGGCCGCAGACGAGGCGCTCCTGCGCTGAAGCTCTTGCGGACCCGCAGCCAGGCGCGCCCTCCTCGGACGGCGTCCTCTGCCTGCTCCGGCTCTTCCAGATCCCCCCTTCCCCCTCCTTGACAAAGGGCGCTCTCCTCCGGCCGTCCTTCTCCGGGACAGTCCCCGGGCGGGCCGCCTCGAAGGCCTCGCGCGGTCCGGGCGGCCAGAGAGAGAAGAGATGCTCCTCGCGTCTCAAGCTTCGGCCCTGCCCCTTTATTTGTCGTCCACCGTTTTCTTTAGGTGGTTTTTTTTTAATCCCGCCGTCATTATTTTTAGGAATAACTCAAGGCGGCGAAGGTACCTGACACGCCTTCCTCCCCCTCCCCCCTTCCCCACAGCAACAGCCCTGTGAGGGCTGAGGGGGGGGCTGCCCCCCCGCCCTGCCTGCCTCGGGCGGGGCTCGAGCTCGCCGCCTCCCGCTTCCTGGCCCGGGGCCTTCCCCGCGAGAGCCCACCGGCTAACTAAGGCGCTCCGTCGTCGCTGCCGAAGGTGAGCCGAAAAGGCGGCCGCGCCGCTCCGGCCCTCGGGGCTGCCTGTCGGCCTTTGCCGCCGCCTCGCCTGAGCGGCTGCGCCCTGCTCGCGGCGTTCCGTTCCGGGCCCGCTGAAGAAGCCCGTTTGCTCTCCGCGGTGTCCCTCGCGAGTCTCGGCCTGCAGCGGACCGCGCCGCGCGCCACTTCCCGACTCTCCCCCTCCTTCGCCCGCGGCAGCGCCCCGCCCTCCAGCCCCCTCCTCCTCCTCCTCAGCCGGGCGTTTAATCTCTTTCTCCGGGTATCGCCCCCGTCCCGGTCTCCCTTTGCTTTAGCCGCAGCGTGCCTACTGTGCCAGTTTTCCTTTTTAATTATATTTTTATTACACGTTCTTGAGAAGGGGAAAAACAGGCGATCAAGGGTCTCCTCTGTTCCTTCTCTCCCGTGACGGTCGTTCTTGCAGAAACATTTTTTTTAAATTTTAACTCTTACTGAGATCTTATTCTCTCCCTTTCCCCCAGATAACCCAGCCCCTCCCCTCCTTCTTTGGCCCTTCCCCTTTTTGCTTTTCTTGGCCTTCCCTTCCTTCGATTCTTCCTCCTCTCCCCCATTTTCCTGCTTGCTTTTCCCTTCCTGCTGCCTGGTGCTGATGCGGGTAGTGGAATCGCTGGAGGGGTCTGTTGGGTGGCGCAGGGGAGCCCCGTCCCAGGTGTTTCCTCCCTGGACACAGGGGCTGTTGGATGATTCGGGGAAGGTGGGGGGGAGAGGTTTCCTCTGCTCCCTTCATCGCTGCATCAGTTCTGAAAAGTTGTTTTCCTTCCACCAAGTATGCTTTGGAGGCAACCTTGGTGGGTCCTAAAATGTTCTCCTATGAATGAAAGTTAGCAGGAATTATTCCACAATACATGTATGGGGATATTCAGTTTTTATAATTCTATGTAAGTGGCCTGGCTCTTGATTTACAGGATGCCTAGAAGTTGTTGCCTCCTACAGAAATAAGGCAGGAGCCCTCCTCAGACATTATTTTCTTGTTTCCAGTTTTTCTCAGGTGTCAAAGATGGCAAGCATTGAGTCCCCAGTCAGGGCTCACTCTTAACACCGCCCCCCCCCCCGCTTTCTTTAGGAGCAGAGGCTGAAATTCTCCAAAAGCCTTCTGGCATCTAAATAACATTTTATTGGACAAATACCCAGTGATAAGATAGAATAACAGAGCACATCCACAACTTTTCCAAAGAACATTCTTTTCTTCCATAACTCCTGACACACGTATTGTCAAAGGTACTTTTGTTCCAGAGAACTTTAGATACAGAGAAGAGAGGGACAAACTATAATAATTCTTTGGTTCATACCACGTCTGGAGGTTTTTCCTCTCAATTCTCTATCTTTCTGAAAACTTTTCTATTCACTCCATATAAATTCCTCCATTGCTCATTCACATCGACACCTTTCTGAATTTAGCCCACTCAGTGATGATTCTGTAACAGCACTAATTTCTGACAAAGTACCTGAAATACTTTTAAAAAATTAAAACTGAAGAACTCCCCAGGACTGGGCGGCTTCATGGCAGAGTATTGCGGAGACTTTGCAGGGCCACGTAGCTCCTCAGCTGACTGCGTGATTCCATAGCCTTGATGGGAGGCGACATCTCAGCGCCTTGCGGGCTGGGCCTGGAGGGCCAGTCCCCGGGGGAATCGGCCACTGTGGTTTCTCTACTGGCATAAAGCTCTGGATTCTTGGGAACTGGCCTACTGACTTTCAGGTTTGGCTCGAGAAAGTGTTTTGTGGTGATAAAGGGCCAAAATAGCCCAGCGGCGGCTCAGGAAAGGGGACTCATTAACAGGGCTTTTCTTGTTTCCTTCAGCCCACTGACCTCAACTATTCATGTTGTTTTGGGACAACATTTTTTTAATAAAACAACAGATGTTACTCAAGAATTTAAGGTAGAGAAGTACATCATGCATCCCGACTACACAGTGTTCAACCCAACTGAAAGTGATATTGGTGAGTTCCTTTCCTGCCTTTAGTTCCATGTAAAGGGTAAATATCTAAAGTCCATTTATTGGATAAATACATACCTATTTTTTTCTCCCCCTCTTGCAGCTTTAGTTAAACTCCAGAGATCCAAGCAACACTGTGCAGTGAGATCCCGATTTGTTCAACAGATCTGCCTGCCAGAAGCTTCAATGTCCTTTCCAGATCATTATAAATGCCACATTGCCGGATGGGGACACTTGCGTGAAAGTAAGATATGACCATTGGGATGGCTACTGGGGAAACCAATTGCCCATGTAGCCAGGCGTTTCCGCCAGCACGAGGATGTTCACAATGATGTCTCTGCATCACATGGAGCTTTTATACAGCCAATTTTGTGAGGAGAGTCCTTTCTGTGCCCCAACTGACACATGGGTTGCTAAGGACCCCCCTTGGGTCCTTGAATTCACACCCCATATGGTTGGTGGGCGCATAGTTGTCCACCGCATTCCCTTTTGGCTTGCTTTGGGTGAGGGCTGGTGCAGGTACTGAGTCTGTAGAGCATTCCTGAGTAGGGATGCAAGGAGAGGAGAAGGGGTGCCTCATTTCGTGATCACTACTTACAGATGGGGGGGAGGATCTCAGAGCCAGAGGATCTAGATGGCTGCAGCCATCCTCAAGCCTCTTCCCCTCATCAGGTCTCTGGTTGCATGGCCTCTGATCCCCCTCCCTCCATGCTGATGCAGATGCTAAATGCCACCTTGACAAGATCATCTCACTCATCCATGACTCAATCAGAGATGAAGGATCTAGCCTGGAGTGTTTCACTGGAACCTGGATGGGGGTGCCTGGTTGGCAATGGCTCCGTTGCACTCACCTGGTTTCCCATTACAGCCTCAGTCCAGCTTGAGGGAAGGGGGCAGAGGCTGGAGGAGCCTCTGGGGCCCACAGGAATATCCTCTTGTTCACCAGAAAACCCCTCTAAACTCAGATGGTCCTTGAGGAGCCCCTTTCCTTGGCTTGGTGCACCTCCTACCCTCCTGTCTTGGATGGGTTGGAAAAACCCAGGATTCTCAAAGGCTGTGGGGGATTTCCATAACCCAAAGCTCTCATCAGACCCTTGTGGACCTATGGCTTGGGGAACAGAACCCGCCACTGGCACCCTTACCCCTAAGGGCCCTCTTAGGGCCTGGGCTTCTCCCTGGTTCTGTGGGGAGCAATAAAACAGGCCAAGAGATAGGTACAGTGCAAGTGTGCAAAATGTGCCAGGGAAAGTGTGTACCAGACACACTTTAGGGCATGTAAGTGTGCCTCCTGCAAAATGGGGAGGGCCATTTCTAATGATTTCTGACCTAAGCACTTATGGACTCCCTTTCTCTGCTTTGCCACAGAGCTAAAAGTCCTTTTCATGTCCATCTGCTGCTCTGCAGAATTATTCTCTTTCTCTTCATTTGAGCAGATTCATCCAGCTACTCCAGCGTGGTGCAAGAAGCATTAATTCCGATTATCCCAGATTACAAGTGTCAGAACTCTGATGTTTACGGAGCTGAAATCAGTGAAAATATGTTCTGTGCTGGTTACCTTGATGGCAGGTCGGATGCTTGCCAGGTAATCCGGTTGGGTTTCTGTCTGAATTAACGGCGTGTGGGTGTGACAACGTAAGATCTTAAGGCCACTGCAGATTTTTTTTTTACTGTATTACAAAGCTACGTTGAGGTGATTGTATAGTTTTCCTATGGTCTGCCATTGCAATATTTTGTATTTTTTTCATTCCGAGCCTGGCCCACAGCCCTGGAGTTCCAGCTGGTCCTCCGTCCACAATAACCGGGTATCTCATGATGGCCATCGACCAATACAATAACGTGCAGAAGGATCAGGTTTTGGAGAAGTGAAATGAGCTTGAACTGAGCTCTTGCCTTAATAGCACATAAAAAAAAATTGGCAACTGTTTTAGTTACATTTGCGCTGACGTCTGGGAGGCAAGAGGGGACCCCAAATAAATCGCTCCTCCCCAGGAGCCCGGGCGGTTCCACGCACCCCTCCTGACCTCCTGCCAGTCTGCTCTGGGCGGGGGGGTTCTTTTTTCTTTTTTCTTTTTAAATAAGTCTTTATTGGCTTATAAAATTTAACACACACAAATACCCAACAAACATAAAATGAGAAGAGCAAATACAGATAGAAAAAGAAAATAAAAACCCTAAAGATCAACACCACACAACCACAAAAAAAAAAAGAAAGAAAGAAAGAAAAAAGAAGAGAAAAGAAAAGAAAAGGAAAAGAAAAAGAAAAAGAAACACAAAAATTTTTAATAACAGGGTTTCCTTCTAACTAAACAGTGAGTTTTAACTATTTACATGTCTTCTTCTTTTCTTGGTTCCTTCATCTTGTCTCTGTTTCTATTTTATTCACAGTTCTTACTTATTACTCTAAATGTTCATCTGTATGGAGTATATCGTTTCCATATAGCCAAAAAAGGGTTTCCAATTTGTTGTGAAGTCATCAACATCTTTATCTTTTAGCTGGTCAGTCAATTTAGCCATTTGAGCAATTTCCAAAGATCTGAGTAACCATTCCTCTGGGGTTGGTACATTTTCCTCTTTCCATTTGGCTGCACAGACAACTCTAGCCGCGGTGGTCAGGTGTAGTAGAAGATTTCCATGTTTTTCCTCAATTTCTATGTCCATAAATCCGAGTAGGTACAGTTCAGGTTTCTTAATAATTTCCATTGACAATATTTTGCAAATATTTCTATGTACTGACTCCCAATATTTTTTGACTTTTGGACACGTCCACCACATATGGTGTAAAGTACCAATTTCCTTTTTAAACTTCCAACATACATTCGATATTGTGTTATACATTTTTATTTAATTTATCAGGGGTTATGTACCACCAGTACATCATTTTATAAAAATTTTCTTTCAAATTATAATTTAACTGGGGGGGGGGGTTCCTGTCAGCCGGCCAATCGTGCTGGCGCTGCTGAGATCTGTCACTTTCACTTACATCAGTGATTTTCCAAGGGCTTCTAGCCACGGGTCTGAGTGCTGTTGCTGCACATCCCTTCAATTTAAGCCTAAAAATGTACTGATTTGTAGAAGGTACTCCAATTCTACTCGTTTCTTTTTCTGAGATTCCGTAACATCAGTCATTTTGATTCCACAGCATGGCCCAGCTGGATGTTTCATTTACTGATTTCGGATCAATTCGAATCCTGAACGGAGCCGGAATGTGCAATTCTTCCCAGACCTTTTCGCTGTACCCCAAGAAGCCTTGTGGGGGGGGGGGGGTTGCTGAAGCTCAGCTCGTGGTGATGCCTGCCTGCCTGCCTGCCTGCCTGCCTGCCTGCCTGCCTTCCTGGTTAGACCATCGACCACCTTGCATCCAGTTCTGGGCTGTGCATGTTAGGGAGGACAGTGAAGGAATGCTGGCACTGTACCTCTGCTGAGACAGCCTAGGAATTCTTTAATTCTTTTTTTTTAATTTATTTATTCATTTTTTATTTTCCAGCTGCATCACCTGTTGGATCATGTTCACTTTGAATGCAGCTTCCTTAGGCAGGAAGACTGGAGGACCGAGAGTTTGGGGGCTCGGCCCCGACCGCTTTTACCTCTTGCGACCTCCTTTCGTCCTCTCCTGTCAGCGTACCTACTTGCCTCTGGTTTTGCCGCTGACATGGGCAAAAGAGCCCCTTTTATTGCTTCTGTCTTCTCTTGTGGGTCTAATTTCCTTTTGTGCTTTAGCCTTTCAGGGGTTTTTTCCTGCAGATTAGCTTCATGCTGATCTGCCTCCTTGGTGATTTACACACGTCTTTCATTTCTACACATTTCCATTTTAACTTTGACTGCAATCAAAAGCTCTTGAGCGTGCAGAATCGTCTGCTCAGCAGCCCCTTTTTTCTCACTGGAAGGATGTGCACTTGTATTTCCAGAATCTGACTCTTCCAAACCCTCCTGCGCGCCCTCGTGCCATTTCCATCTTCAGGGAGAGGCTGCAGGTTACCCATGCCAGGAGGGGAAGCCATTACCCCACCCGTCAGAAGTGAAACAGGACGGTTGGATGGGATGGTGAAATCCCGTTGCTATTCAATTTATCTTTGTGTTTTCATCTTTGTGACAGGGAGACTCGGGAGGTCCTCTGGCCTGTGAGAGGGACGGAGTGTTTTACCTCTATGGCATTATCAGCTGGGGCGATGGCTGCGGCAAGGCCATGAAGCCGGGTGTTTACACGAAAGTGACAAAATACGTCAACTGGATTAACCAAGAGATACAGCCCGTACCAAAAGGATAAGTCGGGCTTCTTATAGGGACGGATTGCCTTCGCGTGCTACCAACATCACAACTTCCGTAGTCCCTGTTTATAATACGAAGTGCTATTTCTACTGAATGTTTCTTTTCCTGGTGCTGCAAAACTAGAGAAAACAGACTTCAAAATCCAAGGCGCCCTGCAAGGAGGACCGACGTCCGTGTCCGTGGCCCACTTCCGTGCTGTGGCGCCCGCAGGCCTCCCCTTCTCGATGGACTTCCGATGTGCAGCGCAGGAAAGGTCAGCTTGGCTGGTCCTCTCACTGGTCATCTTGGGGACGTGGACTGGGGCAGCTTCCAAACCCAAACCCAAACTCAATAGAATAAACCCCAGGAACAAACATATTGATTTAGGACCATTTATGTATAATGGATCAATTAAAAAGATGGTTCTTTTTTTAATTAAAAAGGGATATAACAAATGATCTTTACAAAGCAATATTACAAGATACCCATATCAAATTTAAAAAGACATAAACATACAAAATAATATTTAAAAAAGACCATTTACAGTCATGAACAAACTCATATATGCCTTGAAGAAGGAGAACAAGATTAAAGAGGCCCTCCGTTTCGCTTTGGGCACCGAGTTCTGTTCTTAACACTTCCAGCTCTGAGCTTTGGAAAGCTGCCCCATCACTCTGGAATATAAACATTTATTTCAAAAACCTCACCGGTCAAAATCAATGAGGTCCAGAGTTCCTTTTTAATGGCTGCATTTTTCTGTCCCCCTTGGGGCTCTGCTCCCCCCAGAGCAATCCTCCTTTACCTTCCTTGTTTGAAATGGCATAGCCACCCCTGCGCCACCTACCCAGGTTCACGCTGCTACCTTCTTAGGTCCCGTGCCCATCTCCTTAAGTCTGGACAGGGGGAGCCGCATCTGCACGAACGCAAGTACTCTTTCTCAGGACTGTCTTGGGGCTGCTGGTCTAGACCAGACAGGGGTGAGGTCACTTCCTGGAGGTCGTGGCCGTTGCGTCTTCCTCGGCAGCTCAGCGGAGGTCTCAACGGCCAAGCCTTGGCTTCAGCGAGCGAGAAGCACCGTGCAGTGCCAACGTCTTTACACACTAATTAGCTCTGAGGAGGGGTTTGAGTTTTCTCACTACTGCTCACCTTCACTATTTCTCAGCTGTGTTTTCAGATCTCTCATACAATCTTTCTCTAGCAAAGCGTTCTTCTCAAACATTTTACTCCATCTCTATTTCGGGTCTGGCACCCAGTCGTTACTAACAATGATTTTGCCCAGAGGGGCTCCGCTCACGCTTTCTTTCCCTGACAATCCAGAGGAAATTATAGCCGGGGCGGGGGGGGGGATGGATGGCTACTGCTGTCTCTTTTCTGCCTTCACACAAAGGGTTACAACCCGGCTCAGAGTACCTGTGTGCGGATCGGTTGCTCATGTGCCATCAAGGGGGTGTCAGGTCTTGCGATCAGAAGGCAGAGCTTCTCCAGGATGAAACTGTATCTGGACAAATCTTCCAAAGAAGCCTGTGGAGAGAGGCCACATCCAGATTCCACACTCTCTACCCCTCATTCTTTCAAATAGGAACCCATTTACGAGTAAGAGGATGTGGCAGAGGAGAATGGGGAAAAGATCTGGTCTCCCTCCCACCGCGGTTGCTGTTGGCCCTCAACCCTCTCCTCTTCCTGCTGCCTGAGGGTCTCGCCCTGCTCCATCTTCTGACAGACTTGAGAACCCAAATGCCCACGCTGATTTAGTTAATACATTTATTGAGTCGATTTCTTACGGTTACTTTCTATACATGACTTTTTATTATTCTACTGCGTGAACACTTATCCTTTTGAAAATGTTGTGCAATGTTAAAAGTCCCTTAATACATATGTGTCAAATACGTAAGAGTTGTTGTCTGCCTGTGTTAATAACAGACATTCAGCTGCCTACATTCATTATTAGGGAATAAGTTTCTAGCGATCAGGAGGAGGACCAGGAGATACCTCAAATATGCGTGAAAGAGGCCTTTTAGACTCGGTGGCTCAGTGTGAGAACCTACTTCCAGCCCTCCAGACGGAGGCAGGGCTCCAGCCTCCCCCGGCAAGGCTGCTCTTGCGACAACAGGCAGGGGTGTCCCTTGAGCTTGGTCCTCTGTCATTGACTTTGGGGCGGTTACTGGCTGGGTTAGCTTCTGCTCCTTACAGTCCAGCCAGTAACTCTTACTTTTCTCTTCTGGGTTGAAGCATGGACACGTCTTCCTTTATGCGCTGAGATGAATGTCCAATGCGCTGCTGCATAGTCCCATCCATCCGTCCCTGTCTTCTATTTCTTGTGGCCCCGTATTACCCCCACCCCCTTACGGGAAGGGTTTCTCCTTAGCCCCTCTTCAGTTTCAGCCTCTACCCAGCTACGCCCGGTCTACAGAGAGAACATTTATACCTCCCCTTATTCTTCCATCATGGGCTTTGCTCTCAACTCAACCTGTCCAGGCCCCGACCAGACACAGTATGGCATGTCTGCGTATTCCAAACCCAACAACTGAGCTTCTTTTGGTATTTTCGTAATATCATTGATTTGGTGCCATCATTCCAAATTCAGTCCAATTCTTTTATTCACACAAATTCAACTAGAAAATCAAACTATGGGATTTTTGGTCAGCATAAACTGAAGATTTAATATCCATTTCACTTATTGTTATCACTGATTGTGATATGACCCAGAATATTTTTTTCTTAAATTCAAATAATGAAGTGTAAAGAAAATTTATAATTTTAGAATGGGATGAAAATGCCTTCACATTATATTTAAAATATAAATAAAGTTTCTGTCTCTCTTAAATGTCTTTTAAAACTAACCATATTTTAGTATTTATACTTTGGGAAAGAACTATACCTTGTACAACAGAACATAATAAATACATTTGTTGCATATAATAGTTCTCATGTATTTTTTCACATACTACAGTATTTGCAAGTACAAGAGCAACCTTCCTTTAGAATTCCATACTTATTTTTCCCAGCGGTATGTGATCATTCAATGTATTTAGTTATCCTTTGAGAGATCCTGGAGTCTCAGGTGAAGGCAAGTGGATTAGATGGGGAACGCCCGGCTCATGGCAGAGAGGAAACCAGCAGGCCTGGTCAGCGATTCACTCCCTGATCTTCTGGGGGTGGGTGGTGGGGGGAATCTCTAGATACCTCCTGCTTCTCCCGCAGGGAGCATCGCCGTCTCCATCTCCTCAGCTCCAGCTTTCCCACCTCTTGTTCAGCACAGTCTCCTGAGAGTCTTGTCCAGGTGTTGAGCTGGACCCCTCTTTTCAGCACGGGCTTGCAGCTGGTGCTTGGACTCCAGCCATGCAGCCCATCTTCCGACTCTCTTGCTTCTGGAAGTCGCTTTGTTCATTCACCTTAGTTTTTCTTCAGGCATGGCTAAGGTTTGTGCTGTTTTCAAGCAGGAAACCAAGCATGTCAAAGCATTAGAGCATGGATTTTTCATGAAAGGAGATTCTTGGAGATCAGGGTTGAATTTAAATTTCATTAACTGTCAATCAGAAACAGAAAGAAAAGTATTTTCAGTGTATTAAGCGGACTCTCAGCCACTGCCTTTCCCCCCTCTGTCTCACACTGTCAAGCTCCCCTATCAAAAATTCCTGGAGCCACAGCTCCACAGAGCTGCTGGGCTTCAGCTTGGCTAGCGGCTCTCTGGCACAGAAGAGCAAGGATGTCGCCTGCCAGAATGCAGCCCTAGAAAACAGTTGATTGCCCTGATGACCCTCCTTGTCCATAGCAGAATATCAATGCCTTGTTGCCCTGATGCTGGCTAACTGCAGACAGCAAAGACAGTCATAGTGTCATAGTTTGGTGACAGCCAGATGGCCCTCCCAGGCCTGTCTGAGTGGTGTGTCCCAGACATAAAAGTCCTGTCTGCGAAGTCATTTGCATCCCTTTCTTTCTGATTTCTTGTGAGCCCTTCAGGAGCTGACAATAACAGACCCAGCTCCAGAGTAGAGGACCCATTTCTTTTTCAGGATTAGTATGGACAGCCTGGGTCTTCTTTAGACTCTCAGATGACCTGTCTTCTACTGATCCTGCCCATTATTTTTCTAGAAAAGCTACATAAATCTGGCTAAGCTGTGGTGAATACAGCAAAGAACCCAGTTCTTCAGAACACAGGGAATAGAGGAAAGAATAAGGGAAGGGCAAGGGTTACTAACTTGCTTATATTAATTCACTTTTGCAGCTGAATAGGTTCCTGCAAAGAAATCTATGGACTGAATCTCCACTGCTGGAGGGATGCAGCCTTTGGAAGACTATCCTGTCTTTGGTCATCTGTATTTATTTACTCAATTTGTATGGCTGCCCATCTCACCACAGTGACTCGAGGTAGCTAACACCATTTATCCTGACGGTCTTCAAGGTGGGATGCTTGGATGTGAATTACAGAGTCCACAGCGAGGAAGGACTGGTTACTTTGAGTAGTTATCTGTGAATTCACATAACCTGCCTTCCTACCCTGCCTCAGGTGACCTCCAGGTCTGCTAAGAAAAGCCTTGGATGGAGCTACTGCAGTCACCTAGTATCCCAGGAAGCAAATCTGCCAAACTATTCTGTAAGGTCTCAGAGATTCTGAATGGGGCCCTGCGCAGGCGTATGACCCCTCTATGTGAATCCCTCAATAACCACTTGTAGAACTGCTGTCATAGGTTAGTAACCAGTTCTTCCAACTGCATTAAGACCTAGGAGGTGCACCATGTATGCCTTTGCTGGAACTCACTTGTACAGAGCAATGAAAGAGGATCATCAGGAAACCTTCATGGATCTGAAGGCTGCTAAAAGCTCCAGTGCCTTGATGCAGAAGCATCTGTTGACCCGTAAGCCTGGCCATTGTGCTCCCCGCTCAAAGACAGACACTTCATTGAGAAAGGACCCTTTAGGGCACCAGATCCAACCCCTACTATATCCCAGGAATCCAAATGAGAACATTCTTCTCCACGGACACATCCAGTGAAGACGAAGCTACTGCCTCTCCAGATCTCTGGGGATACAGTGAACTCGTGTCATTAGGAGTTTTTCCAACATTCAGTTGGAATATGCTTCCCTCTAACTTAAATCAGCTGTTCTGTCCTCACTGCTCCCCACTCCCCTCTGTCTAGTCTAGGCATTTCCTCTGCCTTCAGTCTCTCTTCATGGGGCTTCAGTAAGGTTGGAACAAATCAGGACAGTTGGGGCAATTGTACCACATAGCTTAGAAACCATTTTTCTGTTCATGTAGCCTAAACATGTATTGCTTTCTTGGCAGCCCCATCACCCTGCTGGCTCATATTTAGTTTGCAATTATGTCTTATTCTGATCTTTTCATAACTACTATTGGCAAGGATAATCCCATCCTACATATGTGTGTTTGATTTCTGTTTCCTATGTGAATAACTTTGCACATCTCATAGTTCATCCAATTACTTTCAGCCAATTTCTCTAACCTATTAAGGCTGATTCCAAGGGTATTTCTATTTTCTAAGATAGCTTATCCCACCTAATTTTATGTCATGCCCAAATCTGTCAGCATTCCCTTCATTTCCTCACCTATTATAAGTACACTTCCAGGACTGAAACCTGTGGTACCTCCACTCCATAATTCATGCTAGTTTGATGAGTAACTCTTGATAATCACTCTTTGAGTATGGTTTTTCAAGCCCACTGAGGATTTACATAATGGACATGCCATCTAATACACATTTATCTACCTTACACATTAGAAAGTTATGCAGTACTTTGTGAAGTGCTTTGATAAATTAAGGTATATATGTAGCATTCCCTCAAACCTGAACTGATTAAACAAATGAAGTAAGCTTAGCCTGAAAATCCATGCTGATTTGTAGAAATTTTAGATTTTCTTCATGGTTGCATGGATGATAATTAACACCAGCACCAGTATTTATTTTTAAGGGTAGTCCAGATATTTTAACTTGCTATGGTTTAAATGCATTTCTTTCCACATTTAGATATCCTTTTACTATGGTAGGTATCATCCTTTGCCCCAATGGATGTGCCGATGATGAAGCGTAAATGAAGCACGTATTTCAGTTCCCATCTACGTAGTCAAGCATCATAACTTATTATGTTGGTTGTTGCCACATTGTCTAAAATAAATTCAGTCTCCACCATGGTGGGTCATCAATCTCTTTGTCAGGGAAATGGTGGTCAGTAGTTTGGTGGCTGGGAGGAAAGCTTAGGGTCAACTCCCACAAATTTGATGGCTAAATGAGGAGAAGGAAGAATTTCTTCCAATTTATATAGAACTCTAGTGCAGGTAACAGTGGAAGGGTTGACTATAGGTAGGCATGCAGTTGGGTTCAAGATTGGACAATCAGAAGTCAAACATATCTCTAGGGAAACTTACAAATTTTATGAAACAAGGGGTATCAGAGCAGTACATTTTGTAAAAATTTTGAAGGTTGTGAAAAGTCCAAAGGGAGATGGAAAATGCTGATTCCCAATAATGAATCAAAGGAATTTGGGATGCAATGGACAGATAGCATCCCAAAGTTCTATGATGGAAACCAAGAAAAGGAAGAATCACAGCCAAGGTTATCATGTGAAAATCCTGCAGTTCATCAAACATGTTATTCTGGAAGAAGAGCCTGATCCCTCTTTCTCCAGCTGGCCCTGGTTCTCTGGCTCCTTTGCTGGAGAAGGACTTTGCTTCACCAAGAGTTCTGGATGGGGCTGTGACAGTGAAAAGGGTGGAAAGGAAACTACGGAGTATCCATTTTGAATAGTTGTGAGCACTCAGTAGTCTGTGGTAGCATCAACCTTACGTTTGTGAGGAATTCTAAGAGGAAATCTTGTGTTCCTATCCAGAATGGGCAAGTGAGTCAGAAATGTCACTTTTCTTAATTAAAGGGTTTCCCCATAACTGATAAAATATATTCTGCTCCACGTCCAAGATTCTTTGGAAATCCACATTAAAATCTAGACTAAAATATGTTTCCATTTACAAATTTTGAAATTGGGTGTCCTTGCCTTTGGGGTGAGAAATTATTTTTGCTTGGTTAAAGCTCAAAAAACAAAACAAACAAAACAGAACAAAACCTTGCTGCTATTGATGCTGAGCACCCAAACTCAACAACCTCAACGACCTTAGGAGAGCAGCAGGCAATAAAAAAAGAGTCGGTCACTGCGCAGTTCCAGCCCTGGGCCTGCACATCTCTCCTCCATAAGCAAAGTGGGAAACTGTGGCCAGATTCACTGCTGTGCAGTTTCACCAGCTGTCCCCCAAAATAAACTCATATATCAAGCCCAAGTTTTATTTCTTTAAAAATTATCCTACAATGCTCATGCTGCTTCTTTACACTTTCAATTTACCTGGAAGGAAGGAGCTATCCTAGGGATATGAAATAAGCCATTTCTATAAAATAGATTAATATTGCTTTTTTCTGGGAGAAGTTAAACATTGGCTTTGGTGATCATCTTTTCCAATAGATTCATCATCCTCTCTTGCAGCTGCAGACTCTGGACTTGGATAATGTTCTGTTGATCTAGAATCCTTCGCACTTCCCTGCAGGTTTCCTCCATGGCCCGGCTCAGTTTCTTTTGTTCTTCTAGCATCGCCTCCATTAGCTTTAACTTCTTTTTTTGAAAGCTACAGCTTTGCATCTTTCTTTTCTTTACAGGCCTCTCTTCTGTTCTGAAATGTAAATGTTGCAGCTTTAAAACCACTTTGTGTAACGTACTCCCGTGTGTAATTTTATTATATCAAACTAATTAACCAAAGAAAAAGTGAACACATACGCACACGTGCACCCCCCCTACAATATTAACAATGTGATGCAACATAATCAGAATAATAAGTAATAAAAACAAAGAAAGAGAAAAGCTTGGAAAATTATAACTAGTAAAAGATTTGATCACATTGCTCAAAATTCTCCTTCCTTGTGTCTGTTGAAAAAAACATCTTAATTCGAATCTTGGCCTGCAGTGCATATGAATGGTCCACTGGTACAGATCCGGTATAGATTTCTCCTTCCGATGCTGTATAATCACTCTTTTAGCCACCCCCGCCTCAAAAGTCACAGTTCTGGGTACCCTGATGCACTTCAGGCCCGGGGATGCAGCCAGGAAGAACAGGGAGCCTCTTTCCAGAGGCACATTGGCAGATTTCAGCCTAAAACAAAGCAGGTCCAGACCACGTGAATTAATGTTCCAAGCCCCCCCCCCCAATTAAATCTTCTATGGGTATGTGAAATGTAGGCAAAGCAAAGGTGGCGCTTGTGGCATTAACCTTACTCTGAGATCTCAGAAAACGAATTTCACACGATCTGAGAAGGGACATTCAGGCCGGGTGAAGGCCAAAGCGAAGGTTGTCCGTTGCCTACAAGACGGGGTTACGGGCTTGAGTCCGCTCGGGTCCTCCAGGACCTGCCACGCACCGGCTTCCGAGCGCTACGAAAACCCTGCTTTTCATTCTGCAGAAGCTTAACAGGAGCCCTCCCGCTCGGTGAGAAGCAGGCGCACCAAGCAGCTCATCTGGAGGGAGAGGAGCGCCGCTGTTCTGGGGGGCTCTCCTCCGGCGAGTGCAAGGCCGAAATCAGCAGTGGAGCCGGAGAGGGGTCAAGCCGAGGCGGAGGGCGCGTCCGCTGGGACTTCTGCCCTGGGCAGGGAGCCGCCTTCTTCCAGCTTCGTACTTCTGCTCTTCCAGTCATATTACACATGACCCAGTTTACTCAGAAACTGATTTACCCCCCAGTTTTACTCTGGGGTTATTCCAGAAAGTAAGTTTCGCATTGATAAAAGGACCAAGATTTCACATATGTGTTTTATAGGCACTGAGACTGATCCCTGCATAAATGGGGAAACCGAGAGAATCAAATAATAAATCTCACTGAGCCCAAAGATATGTTGATAAGCCTAAAACTGTAGAAAGTTAAATCCACCTTTCCCAACAGAGAATTGTAATTTGCACAGTGAAAGCCTTGCGGGGTGTTCCTGCCAAAGAACTTTATTCCACAGGCTGTAAATTTGTAATAATGAAATAAATGCAGGCCAGCCTTGTGGGACGCTTGCGAGCCTCTTCCGCCGGGAACGCGTGCCTGGGGCGCGGAGAAAAGCGCCCTTCCAGAAGCAGGGAGGGGTGCTGAGAAGCACGCAGTGGGGGCACCCGACCCCTTGCAGTGGAGGCGAGGAAAGGCGGCTGGAGGGACCCAGGAGCCCCAGGGCCGGCAGAAGGTCAGCATCCCCAGAAAGAGGATACAGCGTCGGCTGTGGAAGGAAGGTGGCGGCTGGAGGTGCCAGTCGCTGGGGCGGGGGGAGGAGACCCAGAGCCCCAAAGGACCCCCGGGTCAGGGGTACCTTGCTGAGCCCAGCGGCCAGGAGACTTCATCTTCATTTGGGGAAGGAAAAAGGCAGGGAGCTCTCATTGAAGCAGAAAGGAGGAGATAGATCCTTGCTTCTCACAGACACTGTTTGGGGGAGACCGGAGTGAGGCCCAGAACCTAAAACCGAAAGCTGGTAGCTGTAAGGAGGGAGGAACTAGCCAGAAAATGCTGGGTTCAGATACACACAGCGATGCAAAGAATTTTAAAGACTAATATTCAAATGAAACCAGAACTTTTCTTCCTGGGACTAATGGACAGACAATTAGAAAACAACTATGGAAGATTGTTTTATATATGATAACCGCTGCGAGATTATTATATGCACAAAAATGGAAAGACTCTGAAATACCCACAACGGAGGAATGGCTGGTGAAGATGACAGAATTAGCAGAGATGGCAAAATTGGCTTGTCTGATTAGGGAAAGGACAATAACCACATTTATTAGCGACGGAAAACCCCTTATGGATCTTTTGCTGGAAAAAGAAAAAAATGAACTTGTGATTTATGGGTTTGATGATTAGAAAGGGTAGACTAAGGAAAGAAGGAAATTAAGTTGTAACCTTAGACAGAGATGGTAAAATGTAAATGTACTTTGCTGGTAAGATCAGAAGCTGCTTCTTTACAACTTTTTGTTCTTTTTCTTTTTCTTTCTTTGCACCTTCACTTACTTAATAAACTTCTTTACTTTCTTTACTTTTTTCTTCCAAAATTTGTATTGTTTTTGTTCTCTCAAAAATTTCTTTAATAAAAATTATATATAAAAAAATAGGAGGGAGGAGTATTATACCATAGAAGTAGGAAGTCCGTCATCGGCAATTTGTAACTCTGAACATTTGAAAAACGTATGCTGGGAAACACAGTGGAGAGAAGACGTGTTTGGGACAGATTTGGACAGCAATTTGTATAAGCCAAACAGGATGACCTGTCCTGGGCAATGAGGACAGCAGAAAAGCCCCCCCCCCCGTAGGAAAACGTGGCAGCCTCAGGCACACCCCTTCCTCACTCAAGAAAAAGGAGGGGGCAGGAGGGGAGAGAGATAGTAAAACCTGTAAAAGTCTGAAAGCTAAGTCGTAAAACAATAAAAAAATCAGGAAGGTGTTTAACAGATAGATAAGGAGGAGTAGAAACAGGAAGGGTAAAGTGAAGAACCCAGTGTTTGGGCAAAGAACGATGTTAAATACAGAAAAACTTTCAAGGTTAAAAACTGAACTCTAACAAAAAGGAGTGAAGTTCAAATAAAATAGAAAGGAACATAGAAATACGAGAGGGATAATGTTAGAAGTGACACAAAGACATTTCAGTCTTCAGTAAGTTAATGTTCTGACTATTTTGTATAATTTGTACAATAAAGATTTTTATAAGAAAAAGAAACTATAAGGTGTAAATCAACCTTGTAGTTACATTCACTTGAATCGCCCTTATCTTATCCCCAATACGCCAAAGAATTCTAAAGCATCTATCTAGACTTTTTTTTCATTTGTGTCACAACAAAGGATAAATTCAAATTGAGCACTTTAGAAAGCTTCCTGGGTATTCTTATATGAAGAACATACAGTTCTTACATGCTTTAGAAAAACCCTAAAAGCCTAATTCTTTTTACGGATACCCCCTAAGACCCCATTATTTTATTTGTCAAAATGACTGCTATGACCCAGTAGCATCAGACCGGATTTAAATATTTGGAGACAATACCAGACACATATCTTAGTGAAATAAAATTGGCAATACAAATTTCTGGTTTTTCTGTACAACATAATACACCATCTGCAGACAGTGGCATGCTGTGCTCTGTTCCACCCTTAGCCCCAATACCTCTCTTTTTCCCCCTAGAATTTCTAATATACAGAAGGGAGGGAGGGAGGGAATGAACATTTTCTCCCAAATTTTCTCCCAATCTATACTCATGGCTTTGATTTTTTATTTTTCCTAATCACCCAGTCATAGGACATTGCTCCAGCTTTTCAAGATTTGAATCTTGATTCTGTCCTCTAAGGGGATTTCCATCCATCTTTGTGTCATCCACAAATCTGAAAATCATATTTTCTATGAAGTATGTGAAGACAATTAAGGAAAACAAAAAAAGGAAAAGGAAATACATTGTTATCTTCTTGAACTTCTTTGGTATAATCTGGAAAAAAGCATAATCTAAGACTTTTTATCTCCAATTTAGTTACTCAAACCAGTTGGACCTTCTGTAAAATATCATCCCGCATAGCAAATCTGATGATTATCAGATGCATGAAAAAAAAAGGCTGGAATAAAATGAACTTCTCAGTATCCACCTGACAGTTTTCAGGCAAAGACAATAATCGGTATTCCATCAAGTATCTGGACTTTGTCAATTTCTTCTGGAATTTGAATCACACATAATTTGAGGGAGATGTTTCCAGGGAGATTTTGTCCTGAAGAATCTTATCAGCCTTCAGTACATCAGTTGTAGGTGTAACCCCTGTCTTCACACCGTCCTGCAGTTGACAGGTGCGGCCAGCCTGGTACTTATAACGTCAGTTGTAGCTTTTATATCCTTTCTCTCTCATCTCCAGAAGAACAGCCATCGTCCTCTTTCACAGGAGCAGCTGAAACTGTTGTCTATGAAGGGAACACCTTTAGGTGTCTCTGAGACAAATAACAAACAGGCTCTCTCCAATAAGCAAAGTAAAAAAAAAAAATCCTTTTGTCCATGTTCTCCATATTAGCACCAGAGGAACTAAAATTAAGTGATTATCAGAATTAAACTATCACATGGAGAGCTGAAGAATGCTGATACCTATACAACTACAGCACTATCTTGAATCGAAGTCCAAAACTGATTTGGTGAAGGTGGTTGTAATGGATCTTGCAAACTTTTCTTCCTTTCAAACATTATAGGAGGAGTGACTTGTTTGTCTATGGTAGCAAAACATCAGGAATCTGGCAGCACCTTTTCCAAGTACCATAAGCTTATGGCTTTTAATAACATTTTTGGGTCAAAATGTGTGTTACTAGACTCCTGATTTTTTCCCTTCCTTTCAGCATGCATCACTATGCTTCTAAAACTTTTCCCACAATCTACAAACATTGTTTAGTAGCCTTGCCTCCTCCAATGTCTGGTGCATTGTCACTTCATTGCCTGCCTTCATGGAAATTATTTTGCTCTTATTTTTATTTTATTCTGACAGCCCAGATACACCGAATCCCTAGATAGCATCACATTCCACAATCAAACCAATATGTTAAGATACTGATTTATGTTTTAGCTTAACCTTTGTTTCTTTTTTCTTTCCCCCTGTACACGTACCCAATTACATATGCACAACACACCTATCATTTTGGATTTAGGAAACCCTTGTCATATTGACCATGCCATGGCATGCACTAAAAACTTCACAGGTACGGAAGACAACAGCAAACCCCTCAGCAGTTCCTTATGACATACCAACCACACAGGGCCAAATACATAAGATTTAAAAGTAAAATGTCAAGGTTACCTTAATTTATATGAAATTAGGCTGGAGGAACTCTCCGAATGCTCATCTTCAAAGAATTCTTCTCGTCCTTCATAAGTGAACTGATTATATGGCAAATAGAGAGGTGCTGATTTGGCAGATGGTGACTGTGAAGCTTCGGTTTGTGAGGTGGAAGGACCTGGTTGCTGGCTATCATGAATTTTCATATCATTGTGCTCCGAGACTTTAGATAATATTCTATCAATGGTTTTGAAATAAGGCCAATCAGGCGCCAAGGTTTCACTATCAGTCATGCATTTTAATTTCCTGTGATGATAAAAACACAATCATGTATGCAAATGCAAATAAAGGAGACTTGCCATAAAATACAGCATCTTATAACTAATAGAATTTTAGTACGCAAGACCCTTTATCTAGTCCAACCTGCACCCTTAAAAGACATGGCACCGCTATGAGTGCTTGTCGCTAGAAATCAAAAGTTTCAACCTTATATGCCTTCTCTTCAGGTTTGTCTCAGACAACAGATAAAAGAGGTAATACTTATCCAGGCAGAGTGGCTTTTTCTTAGGTAAAAAAAAATAACACGTTCAGTCAATTCTATTCTTTCCAGATCCCACTGGCAAAGCCTTTGAGAAACTGGGACATTGTCCTACCTTGCCCTCTAGGACTGCCAATGGGAAAGTCAAAGGGGGCTGTAGTAAATGTGCATCAGGAACTAGGATAGTCAGGTCAACCTAAGAAGTCCACATGAGAGTTACTTTGATTTGTCAGCCTCCTTGGAGATTGACGTAATTCTGGTGGATGCCCTAGATCTGCAATCCATTGCTGAATCCCTTCCTTGGCCTTCTCTACCAGAACCCCAGAGCTGAGCAGTTGGTTGTACTTTCCTACCCTTGGGATCTACTCTTACTGGGAGACCTCCTTTTGGAGAGAGATTGGAACCTCAATCTCATGCAAAGAGCTTCAGTTCTAGGCTGGCCAGCCTCCAGTCCCCATGCTACTTAGGAATGCCTCTGGGTGCTTCAAAGGGGATCTTTTTTTAAAAAGCTGATTGTTCCTTTTTGTAGTCAGCCAAAAGTTGGGCCTAATTGTTCCCATACAAGAGTTGTTTTCCTGCTTCTGCAACAAATCCTTTGAATGCAGCACGAAATCCTAGATTTCAATGAACATTTAAAATGGCTGCCAAGCTCTTTTGGGCTAAAAGGGTGGTATCATTTATCTGCAGTTTTCTTCCTGAAGGATTAGAAAACCACTCCAAAATATTTAAAGGTGATCACTTGTTCTATAACCTGGTTATAGACTCACCATCCAGGAGTCTTAATCCTACTGGAGAATACCATGATTCTTGTTTTTTTCATGATACCTAGCTCCTCGTCCTTGCAATATTGTCCCAAGGCCTTGAGAGCTCTCCTAGGTCTTGTTTGGGCCATTGGTAGAATAATAGCACTGTCCACCTACGTGTTTATCAGCCACTTTTGGCAAGGGCTGGTTATTGCTTTGTTAGCAAATTTATTTTAAACATAACATTTTGCCAATACCCTATTTAACCCCTTTTCATCCTTGTAATGGAACTAGAGACAGCCAGCCCAGCTGCATCTCATTCAGGGGCAGGTGTTATTATACAGCTTATACAGGCGGTCCTCGTTTAATAACCTCTCATTCAGCAACTGTTTGAGCTTACAATAGTGCTGAATGAGTGGTAGTTACGATTGGTCCTTGAAGTTCTGGCAGTTGCAGTGCCCCCGTGGTCATGTGCTTGTGATCCAGGCACTTGGCAACTGGCCTGGATTTCTGACCCCTGCAGCATGCTGTGGTCACATGATTGCAATTTGTAACCTGCCCTGCTGACTTGGGGAAGTCAATGGGGAAGCCAGCAGGAAGTTGAAAGTTGTAGTCATGTGAGGTCCTCACTTAACAATGGCAACCAGGGGCTGACAGAACTGCTGTCGCTAAGCAGCATGGTCACATGACATTGTACTTTAGGATTGCATCACCTAGCAATGGAAATTCCAGTCCCAATTGCCATTGTTAAGCAAGGACTACCTGTAAACCAGTAACAAGTATCATGTGTCAAAGGAGGGGCTCCTTAACTTCTCTGATAAAAGACTCTTAACATTTTATTTATTTCAATTAATTGACTCACTGTGGTTTACAGCAAAATCGTAAAATATCCACAGTAACAGGACTCAAACAAATGCAGCATTAAAAGATCCTTGGTAGATTTACAAATAAAATATTTAAAACATTTAAGATGTGAAACAATAATAAAAAAACTGATGGTGTCAATACACTAGAGAAAACGCCTAGGAAGAGCTCCATCCTCCTGAAAGTTGTCAGGGAGGAGTGAACCTGAGGCAACAGCCCTCAAAACTTTCCTTCAAGTTTATCCTGTTGGTTGGGAGAATGTGCTGCGGGAGGGACCTAAGAGCCAAGCCAGGAACGTGCACTTTAGGCTGTACTCAGAAACCATTCAGGACCCAATGGAGGGCAAACTACACATGTGATGTGTGGTTGAGGGCAGGTGCCATCAGAACCTGGACCACTGCATTCTGGACCAACTGTAATTTCTAAGTAGTCTTCAAAGGCAGAGTGTAGAGGGCACTGTGCCAGTCCAGTCTTGTGATGACAGTGGCATCTGTAGCCAGGTCCTCAGACCCCAGATAAGGTTGTAAAAGGCACACCAGTCTGCCTTTGTTGGGCAAGGCCCCTTGGGCCACAGCTTCCCCCTGCTGGTTTAGCCAGAGCCATAGGTCCAAGAGGACATCCAATCACAGACTTGGTAGACAACACTGGAGGCTTACGAGAACCTTCTTGTATCAACAGTACCTCCATCTTACTTGGGATTAACTGCAGCCCACTTCTGTCCCGTCCAGACACGTACAGCTTCAAGACATCAACAACCTCCATAGCATCTCCAGTCAGACCTGGGGGGTGAGGGGTGATATAAGGTTGGGTATCATCAAGCATACTAATGATACCACACCCTGAACTGTTGAATGACCTCTCCCAGTAGCTTCATGAAAATGTTAAAGAGTAGAGAGGATCACCTCTCTGCAAGTGAGTGACCAAAAGGGCAACCTCTCCTTCCCCATGTCCAGCAACTGGAACTGGCCACTGAGGAAGGAACTGAATCGCTGTACAAATGTGTCCTCAATCCCCAGCCCCTGAAGGCAGTTCATAAAGACTCCTCCATCAAAGGCCAGTGAAAGGTTAAAAAGATCTGGAGAGGTGCACTCCCCAAGGAGTGCAAATCCTGGTTTTGAAAAAGGTAATCCAGTAGGGAGACCAATATGTCTTAGTCCATGAAACCATCTGAAATCTGACTGAAAAGCTATAAAGGAAACAGGGAATGGCCTTGAAGGACAGGAGAAAGAGCCACTACCAAGGCAATGGTCAGATAAGCAAACTTGAGCCCAGACCAAGAAATGAGTTTGAGTAAACTTCCCAGACAGGATCCTCCCTGGTTCATAGAAGGACAAAGTGAGGGAGGGGGGAAGCACATTCAGACTTGCAAGATTTTGTTACTTACAGCTGTTACAATAAAAGTAGTCCTGGCCTTGGTTTCTTAGTCTGGTCTACCTTGTAGGGCTAACAAAAGCATATAGATATTTTTATATATATAGGGTGCTCTATAGCTGAGTCATCACTACTATCTCAATAACATTTTCCAAAAAGGGAAGGTTGGAGACCAGTTCATAGTTGTTAAGACAGACTGTGTCTGTCTCTTCAGAAGGGGGTGCACCTCAGCCTCTTTCAAGGCCACTGGTAATCTCCACCCAAAGAGAAGTGTTAACAATCTCCTGGATCCACCCAAGCCACCAAACAAGCTAAGAAAGGAGTGGGTCAAGGCCACAGGTGGTGGAGATCATGCCTCCAGAGAGCTTCCTATCTACTTCCTTGGTGTCCATAAACTAGAAGAAATCTCAGATAGTGTAGTCAGAAATTGCTCCTGTCATCAGCAATGTCTGTCCATAGCAAAAGAGTGGTGATCATCTCTATCCAGATCAATTCTCAACCACTCTGAAAGAAAAACAAGGTTTAACATGTGCATCATATGGGTCCAGCCTGAGATTACTTGAGACAAGTAATGGTTGCCATGAATTCCTGAGCTCTTCCAGCTCCCAGGGTATGCATGTTGAAGTCTCCCCAAATTAAAAAATGGGGGGGGGGTCTCCAACACCAGACCTGAGACCACATTGGAGAACCTGGGAAGGGATTCCCCTGGGCAGCAGGGTGGAATGGCTTATTTCTTTCTTTTCTCAGTTCAACTGGATATGGTTGCCATCTCTGTCATGCAAAATAATTCAGACAATTCAGACAGGGTGCTTCAAGCTGGCAATTGCCACCTTGGCTGGTCCCCTTTGAATTAAACACTCACACACACAGCCATCCATCTTCCATCTGGACATCACTTTGCACTCTCCCTGCTAGAAAAGTGCTGAATGAATAGCCACCTTGAAGTCCTAAAAGGCTGCACATAAGATTTTGTATTGCGGGCCTATTTTTTGGCCAAATGCTATAATGCCAGGCAGCGATTGATCATAGATCTCCTCTCCCTGGCCTCCTCCATGAGGTTTCCTGCTCCTTCCTGTAGTTTCCAGGACAAGCAATTGTGTATGTTATCAACTGAAAGAGAATGGGTCGACCAAGCGTATCAAAGTCAGATCTACCTATCAGAAGTTGTAAAGCTGTTTTTGTTTTAATGTGTGCGTATAACTTTATTGCACTCACTGACCAGTCACATGGGGCAAAAAGACAAAGCAACATGAAAAACTTATTTTACATGGTTATAAAATTATAAAAGTTAAGACGCTATATTCCTGCATAAAGCAACGGCAGCTCTTCTGAAGATGTCAAGGTTCTAGTCTGATAATAAAAAGCAAGTTAAATCATCCTCAGAACGGGCAGAATGTCGGGTGGCAAGTGGCACATGCAGGACAAGTTACTACAGAAAAGACCCTGAAGGCCCTTGTTGGCTGGTTTCCTCCAACTTGCAGGTCAGATTCATTCTGCACAAGGGGATTGTTAGACCTCTCCTGCAGAGGACAAGACCTTAAAGGGCACCCAAGAGAACATGTTGGACAGGAGATACGGAAAGGGTGGTCATTGGCTGACACAAAGCGTGTTTCCTGTTGATATTCTGCCAGTATTGGTTACCTAGATCTACAGTATCTGGAGAGCTATCTTGAACATCTGCTGCTAATTTTATGAACCTGTTACAGACTACCAAACATTTTTAAGTGCAATTCCAAGGACAAACTTGCAGTTTCAAGAGCATCTGTGCCATATAAATATACAATTGAATTAATGCAAAAGTTATATCAGCTGGTAAAAAAACTGGCTGATCAACAACCTAAAATTAAACTGAACAGATCCTGGCCACAGACCTCTTTTCTTCCCAGTCACATCTCCAAAGACATGACACTCGCGGAAAATGCTCACCCATGTTTCCAAGACGAAGGAAGCTTTCCTATCCTCAGGAAGCTTTTGGGACCTCTTCACCTTGCCTACCTCTTCCATGTTCCCTCTTCCTGGAATGATTGTGCTTTCAGCATCACCTTTTTAGATGCTCCCACCCGCTCCCACCCCCGAGCTCCCTTTGACATTTGCGTCCAACATCAATGGAGTCCCACTACCACTGCTCAGAATTCGTTACATTAGAGTGAGCCCTGGGCCACCGGTTTAGGTTCCTGTAAAAGCAAGGACTCTACTTTCCCCTGATGTCTCAGATTGCACCTTTAGGGGCTCCAGGGCAATTGGGGGAGGAGGTCATCCGTCTAGTAAAGTCCCCTTTGCCTCTGCTGACATGGGATGGGACATCCCGAGAGCTTACTCATTCTTCTTGTGCTGCACAAGGTATAAGGGTATTCAAGAATGTTGTCTCTCTCCTCTGCTAGTTGGTCACCCAGGGCGTGCAGGTCTGGGTCACCTTCAGTCCTGCTCTCAGTTCAGAGGGATCTAGATTCTGATCCGTCCACTTTAGAACCTGAATAGAGCAAATGGGAACTATTAGTGCTGCCTGCTGAGGCTGTTAGTTTCAGTATTTTCCCTTCTTAACTCATAGCAAATGGATTAATTTGGTAAATTGTTAAATTGCTTTTTTATATTCCATATTTCCTACCACTCTACTTACTGTAGCTTTTTAGATTCCACTTTTATGTTCCTTGCTTGCATATTTCTTCATATTTATTGTAGTCTTGTTTTTACTGTTTTCTGGTTGCCTAAAAATGTTTTATGGCTAAGATTGTCTTTATTGGACTGGGTGCAAAATTTGTCATATAGTATACTGTTTTTGTGTTTGTATCATCTATCTATCTATCTATCTATCTATCTATCTATCTATCTATCTATCTATCTATCTATCTATCTATATCTCATCATCATATTTGCTTTCCTATAGTGAGGTCATCTTGCTGATACCCCACACTCTAGGCATTAGTGTAGAGACAACAACAGCTATGGACTTTGTAAGCCAATGCTTATTTTGACTTTTTAGTGAGTGAATTGATAGATCACAACAGCACTCTAGTTTCCTTCTGCGATGCACAGTCTTCATCTGATGCCTTTATTCAAAGTTTTATCTCCAATCTCCATAAAATTCAGTTTAAACACCTCATGATCAAAGTCCAGTGAAATATGAGATGCAACCTATTCATGCCAGAGATCTATTATCTAGGTGACCCAGGCATAGTCTCAGAAACCACATCTCTCCAGTTTTCCCCATTCAAACAGCCATTCACTATCATGTCTATGGAGTGGAAGGATGGATGAAAGCCATTACCTTGATCTTCCTTTCTCAATCTTCAAAGTCCATAATGAAATGATTTTATCTGACCATGGAACAATCTCCCCATGTGTTAGCAGGAAGGGAAAATGGTCAGTGGACTTCAAATTTGCCCTTTTCATCCTGAGCACCGGCCCTCCCTTCCAGATCCCTGTTGGTATTGGCACTGTTGTTACTTCCTTAGTTTTCACTTATTTAGTACAGTACTTTGGGCCCACTCTAATATTTCTCCAAGTCTTTTCTGATGGAAGAAGAAAAGAGGGAACAGCCTCCCCCTAAACCATTATAGCTTGGAGAAAGACAGAAAGGGGGATACACGGTTTCAGATTGGCTTGCAATATATAAGCAACTGCAACCAGTCCTGATCACGAGTTGATTGCAGCACTACAGATGACCTAAAGTTTCTTACTAGGGATGGCTCAGAGTAGTAGAGCATGTTACAATAATCCAGTTGGGGTGTAACGACAGTATGCATTATATTGCTAAGACTACCACCTTCTCTACAATCTACTACAGAAAAGGAAGGTTGGCAATGGAGATAGAAAAGTTGTCTAGGATAGCTGAATCCAGGGAAGGCATCTTCAAAGGTGGGGCACAACTGTATCACCCCACCCTAAAGAAGCATAGATAATCCCCAGGCCCAACCATTCATGCCCCCTAACCCGGCAGTTTGAAAGAGCCGGGTGGAGCACGGGCCCAACCTACAAGTAGCAGAGCTCATGCTTCAGAGCATCCTGCCCACTTCTTCAAGTCTACAAGCTGGAATGACGTTGCCCCTTTCACCTCTTGAGATCCCACCCCAATATAAGCAAGTCTATTGGCAAAGTCTTGGGCAAATAACTAATATGCCTTGTAGGTAGATCTTCCTGCCCACCATTCCTTAGTGGAGAATGAGTCACCCTAAAGAGTGATGCTGGGTGACATCTTTTCAAAGCAATACAGGCAGAGAATTAGTGATGCTTAATGCCCTTCTTGCCCCAGTCTAGGCTCAAACCCATGTTTGGTCAGGTAAACTTTTTCAGCCTTCCTCCAAAAGTGCTCCAACAGACTCTTCTCTTGCCTCCTTTCCTGGAGCTCCTTGGTCAACTAAGGCAGAGGATTGTCAACTTTTTCAGGCCATGGAACTTGTTAGTTAAAAAAAGAATTTCCTGGAACCCCTGTTGAAGAGGCAAAACTCTAGTGATAGAAAATCAGCTGGATTAGAGTGAACTTTGCTTTTTGCCTTAGGTATCTTATGGAACCTGGGAAACTGCTAGGAAATTATTTCATCATTTTTATTTGTAATTCAATTCACTCTGCTGGGAGCTCCTTTTTTAGCCTTTTCATCCACTTGCTTTCCATCAAAACTGCTCTGCATTTTTCCTGCCTCTTTTAATTTTAATTGTTCTTTGCTGCATTTAACTACATTCCTTGCAACTATCTTTTTCTCTATATATAAATTATGAATGTTTTTCTCTCATCTTCATTTTTTTCATTTTTCAATAATTCTCTTAGCTGTTTTCCTCATTCACAGTCTCTTTCACTTCATCATTGCATTAAGCATCCTTTTTTATACTTCCCATTAGCATAACTCCACACACTTCTCTGGCTTTCTGTGGCGGAGTTGTTTCCTCTCTGTTCCAGCAGCTTCCACAACCTGTTTCCTTCATCCACTCTCCACTCATGGTGTTCAGAAATTAATCTATGTAACCCACCCTTTTGCTTTTGAGTTGGGCAGGCTACAAAACCTGTAAAATAAATAAAAATACATAAATATCTACTAATACCTTTTCATACTTGATTCAGCCATTCTGGTTTCACTTCTTCCCATATCATTTTCCCCAAACTCTTATCTTCTCTGATGTTTCCAAATGATGATCTGTCCTCACTCTCGTATCCTTCACTAATTCTCTCTATCCTTCATTATAAACGACAAAATCAGTAATTCTTTTCCAAGTGAATATATGAATAGTTTTGTGCTTCAAGCATATCTTTGAAACAAACTGACTTTTTTCTAAGCAGATGCTCAGTAAACAATAATACTCATTTTTTTCCGGTCTCCAAATGGCCTCACTGCTTTTTCTGTGCTCTCTTGTCTCATTCCTGACCTTCCATTCATGTCATCCAACAGAATAATGTTTCCACAACTTACATTCATTCAATTTTTCCCCAAATCCTCCCTATTCCTCTTATTTTCACCAATCACTGGAGCATAACAGGCAACAATCACCAACTTAAGGATTCTACTTTCATATGCACATGTAAGAACAAAACATTTGCTAAGAATACTATATCTGAGGGACCACCCCTTTAGTCAACTTGCCTTGGCTTCCTCTTTCTGCTCCTTGTTCCTTGTGGTAGATTCTAGTGGAAGATCAAGCCTGAAGGAGTTCATCTGCTAGCACTAGTGGGACTTCCATGGGCTCATGGATTCATGAGGGCATAGCTTTTTTTCTCCCTGAGCCTCCCAGATAGGAGAGGCAGACTCAGTAGCATTCAGCCCTACCACCAAATCCTCTCCTTGCGCTGGGAGAAGATACCAGACTGAACTTTGCCTCAGCCACACCTTCAGTGCCATCTGGGACACTGCTACTATCACAGTGACAGGAGGAGCAGGAAACTTAATAAAAATCAAGCTTCCGTGGAGGGACCTCTGTCATGACTAGCAGACTTTGCTTCCCCACACCTCCAGTGCTCTACCTTCCCAAGTCTTGATGACTTTGGTAGGGGGATTGTGAAGAGCAGAGGTAGCTAACTTGCCATAACTAGAGAACTATTACTATAGAATGTAATCAATAATGCATGGAGTGGCTGTGACGTTAAGAAGCCATGTTCTAGCCACATAGACTTGTTGCTGCAGATTCAATATGATAAACAAATCCTCCTAGTTGCCTTCTGCCAAGATTGAAATGGTGAGGCCATAGACAAATCTCAAATAATTTGAGCATCCCAACCTAACTGCTGATATTCCATGAAAACTGTGATGCAAGTTTTATGTTACAGCTTTTATGAAACACGCCATCCTTTTCACTTAGATTTGGCTTATGTTCAACTACTTTTCCAAGATCTTGTTCATAACGACTATCATTGAGCTAATAGAGTCAGGTCGTTCTTCATGTTTAGCTAAGCAAACAAATTCACTCCGTATCACAGCCATTCAAATATTAGAAAGTGGCCGTATCGCTTCTTTATCAGCTCTGTGATAGGCCAATTTCTACTTGTGCATTTAATTTCTTTTCCATAAGTGAAAGAACCCTGGATTGTCTCTGTTAAATTTCATTTTATTTCTCTAACCTATCAAGACTGTTTTTGAATTTTATTTGTTTTCTAGGCTATTAGCTTCCCACCCAATTTTGTGTCACCTGCAAATTTGATAAGCATTTCCTCTACCTGTTCATTAACAACAAGAAGAAGAATGCTGTAGAAGGCCCAGGACCAAGCCCATGGTATCCAACTTGATATCTTCCTGTAATTTAATGTGGAATTACTGATGAACACTCTGAGTATGTTTTCAAACTAGTCTTCATGCCATCCAACCCACATTTAGCTAGTTTTCTTTTTTCTTTATATTTATTAAGAATTTTTCATAGAATAAAAGACAAATCAAAAGGAAAAAAGGAAAGAAAGAAATGCAAGAAACAAAGAAGAAGAAAAAGAAACTAAAGTTAAGAAATATAATGACTTCCTACCTTCTTTTCAACAGATACTCACAATCTTACAGTCCCTCCTCCTGCTAGTTTTCTAATCAGAATGTCATGGGATGTGTGATCAGTTGCATTGCTGAAATCAAGATATTATATTATGTGTACAACATTCTCACAGTCTTAGGTAATTATCTAATCAAAACATGAAAGAAGAGTAGTCTGATGAGACTTGTTTTTGAAATCCATGTTGGCTTCTAATAATCACTGCGTTGTTTTCTGGGTGCTTATAGATCAATCATTTCATGATCTGCTCTATAGTCATCCTAGATATCGATGTGACTATACAGACTGCAACTCCTGGAATCTCTGGTTTGTCTGTTTTTGAAGACAGGGACAACGCTTGTTCTCTTCAGTCATCTGACAGTTCACTGATTCTCCAGGATTTCTCAGTGATCATGGGCAGAGGCTTGGCAAGGCCATCAACAGCTACCTCAGGATATGATATAATCCATCTAGTATTGGGGATTGGGACTCATCTGGGGCCATGCGGTGCTTCCTGCCTGGGCTCCCCTCAAGTGGGAATCCTATTTCTTCAGGATTCTGCACACCCTTTCCTTAGAGAAGACTGAGCCAAAGTAGCAGTTAAGAGTTTTGCTTTTTCACTGTTACTGGTTATTCTCTGTTCATTTTCACCAAATAGCAGGGATACTACTGTATTTCCTTTCTCTTCCTTTTATTCTGGATATCTCTCAACTTGAAGTACGTTTTGTGCTGCTGTCGTTCTTAGGGTTGCTCATTAAACTCAGCACGTTCTGAGCTTGTTTTCCATCTCAGCAAATCTGCTACTTTGAAAGAAGGGCGTTCTTTCTGCCTTCTACGCATGTCATTTTTTTGATTTTCAGTAAGCTTATACACAGCCACACTGGTTGTGTCACAGTTATCCCTTTTCATGTCTCATGAGAACCGTTTGCAGTTGTACTGTTAGGATCTTCCTTTTTAGGAACTTCCGTCCATCTTGGGCTTCTTTTCACACTACCTTCTTCTACTATGAATTCTTATTTATCATTGTTCTGAGGTTATTAAAATCTATCCTTCTAGGGCCAAAGTATGTGTTTGACCACTCTGAGCTCTAGTGTCCCTTAATATCAATAATTTCAGCTTTATGTGGTCATTTCCCCTCAAACTTCCTAGAACTTTCACTTAATCGTAGTCTCCTTCCACATGCAGCGGGTCCCACATTTGAGGCTGGTGCTACACTAGTACGTCCTTAAAACAATACAAGGTTTTCAGCGATCCCAGAAGACTGAGTTACTGAGTTGACTGTCTTAAGAAATCTCCCATTTGGCCATATTGGCTTCTTTTAATATCTAGTTTTCTTTCACACCGGTATTGCTTGAGATGTGCTATCTTTAATTTCCAACTCAAGAAAGCCCAGCTGGCTCCTATTGCATCTTCCTTACTATTTCTCCTAGTTTATAAAAATTAGCCTTTCTAAAATCGTTGGTTTGTGTTTTTCTTTACTAAGCTTTTTGTTCAAACCAAGAACTCTAACTCTGTGTGCACCCAAAGTTCACACTACTTAAATATCTTCAACCAACCCTGTTACTAAGGACTACACCCAGCAAAATGCCCCCTCAACCTTTTGGAACAGTCAAGAATTTCCCTGATACCTTGTGTTTGGCAGAATTAAACTTCAAATAGGTGCTTTTGTAACTGAAATCCCCAACACAAATGTTTTGTAGTTTTTTGAGGCTCCAGTTATTGACTTTAATGAACCTTCCTGACTACTTCTGTTCTGCTCTGTAGCAGAGTCCCAGCAGGATACCCCTTCTGTTAGCCCTTTTATCTTCCCCAGATGATCTCAGCCCTCATGTTACCTTCAATCCAGGGGACCCCTGTACAGGCAAGTCCATTCCTGGTAGGCCACACTATAGCTGTTCCTCTGAAACAAGGTGTCCCATCAGGTCTAGGGTTTCACTGGTGGGATTCACCCCATGTGCCCGAAATCTCTATAACGTCATCCTTGTGCTTCCTGACATCCAGACCATCTTGCTTGTTGCCCATACTTTGTGCATTAGCGTAGAAACGTTACAGAAAATGGGCTAGACTTTTCATTTCTGCCTACATTTCTTTTGTTTCTTGATTAAAGTAATAATTTCCAAAGCCCTTTGCTCTGCTGCTGTATTCAGTTCATACTTGCCAGTTTATTACTCATCAGTGGTCATACAACTGTTGCCCCCTTGTATCTCAGTATGAAACCCTGCTGACCAGGTTAGCCAGCTGTCATCCTAATATATACAGCACAGATGTCATAAAATGTAATTTAAAAGTTTTATATGTTTTAGCTGTATTCCTTATTAACAGTCCCTACAGACTGTACATACAGTACAAGTAGTCCTCAACTTGCAATCAAAATTGGGACCAGAACTTCTGTTGCTAAGTGATGCGGTCATTAAGTGAGCGGCGTCCAATTGCACCACCTTTTTTGCCGCAGTCGTTAAGTCAATCACTGTGGTCATTAAGCAAGTCACATGGTCATTAAGTGAATCCGGCTTCCCCCATTGACTTTGCTTGTTGGAATCCTCCTGGGAAGGTCTCAAAGGGTGATCACAGGACCTTGGGATGCTGCAACCATCATAAATACATGCTGGTTGCCAAATGCCCAAATTTTGATCTGTGCTGTGACAGTCATAAGTGCAAGGACCAGTTGTAAGTCACTTTTTTCAGTGCCATCGTAACTTTGAACAATTGTTAAATGAATGGTCATAAGTCAAGGACTATCTGTATTTTATGTGAGGTTGTCATTCACAAATTCTTTTATTGCCTCCATTTCATTATTTTTAGAAATTTTAGAAAGTTGACTGTATTTGGTGGGTGTTTGAGTGGCTCTTTTGGTTTTTTTTTTATCCCATGTGGGAGTTTATACAAATAGTGGTTTGCATGGTGTTGGCTAGGATTTTTACATCCTTCTGAATGGTACTTTTTTTTCCTTTGGAAGGAAACTGAAATGGGCTGTGAGAATAACCCTGAGGAAGAGACCAATTCGGGTCGCGACCTGAATCAAATTTTCCCATAAGGTTCAATGTAATTATGGTTAATCCGTTCTGACCCCTCCGAATTTGGTTGCCAACTGATTTTGGTTGCGACCCGAATCAAATTTTCCCATAAGGTTCAATGTAATTACGGTTAATCTGTTCTGAACCATATGTTTTTTTTTTTTTTAAACCACAAAAATATGACACAAAATACAGTACGAAGAGAGAGAACGCTAACCTTGCTTGACGCGACTTCTGGCGTGGAGGACAGGAAGGCGGGTGGGGAGGCGGTTATTGCTTGGAGGGAGAGTCCCCCTCCCTACAGGAAGCCATGACCATGTGTCACGGCAGGGAAAATGGCCACGGATCCTGTTCGTCACCCGATCTGGCATTCGCGAATGGAAGCAAAATTTTGCCAACGGTGCTGTTCGTGACCCGAATTGGTCGTGAACAGAACCGTTCATGACCCGAGGTACCACTGTATTTGCAAAAAGACCGGGAATGTGAAATTGGTCACTAAATGGGCATAGCTCGGAACAAGTAACCTGTTTCAAATACCTTGGAGTAATCTTCCAGGCACCAGGGCGGAGATGCGCCCATAGAAAGTAGGTGACACAAAGTGCATCCAAATCTACATCAGCCACCCAGACCTTTTACCATCTTTGGGGTGCCCAATTTGTCTTTGCCGCAGTAAAATTCTTCTCTATAATGGCCTGAACACAGCTTCTTTATGGAGTGCAACTTGGCACATACACCAAGTTTTCAAAGATTGAGTCTGTCCAGTCCAAATTCCTAAGAAATTTCTTCTTCAAGTTCGTGCCCAACACTGCTCTTCATATAGAAGTGATACTCCTTAAAGTTGAAGCCAGTGCATGGGTCAATATTTCTGCATTTGACTCGTCACTATAGGCTTAGCCCCGTGTGACCCCCTTGTTACAAAATGGGAAAGGGGGCTGGAAGAGAAGCTGCACTCCTAGGACTTCTCCCTTCAGGCACAATGGTGGTACGACTCAGCCAGGAAGAACATCAGACATGTGCTTGATATGGGGCAACAATCTGAGGATAGCCTAATTCCCACTGATGTCTATTTAATCACATTACTAGACACAAACCTGCCAGATATCTCGATCAAATTACTATACCAAAATTAGGAAGAGCTCTGACCTTTGCGCACTGTTAATGCCTTGCAAACTGAGGATTTGGAAGGGAGATTCCAGAAAATCCCATACAGGAAGCACTTTTGAAATTTAAATCAGGAGCTCTTGATAGAACAGCATAATACTCCTTTACTGTCAGTCTTACCATGAACTGCAACACAAACGTATTGTACCTTTTTTGGGGGGTGGGGTGCCTTCGAGTCAGTTTTTGACTCCTGGCAACTGCCTGGACTAGGCCCTGCAGTTTCCTTGGCAAGATTCCAGAAGAGGCTTGCTATTGCCTTCTTCCTAGGGCTAAGAGAGAGTGACTGGCCCAAGGTCATCCAGCTGGCTTCGTGCCTAAAACAGGATTAGAACTGTCTCCCCATTTCTAGCCTGGTGCCTTAACTGCTAATTAAACTGGCTCTCTATTGCACCTTTATTATCTCGATATTCAGGTTGTGCTGACTCCTTTTATTTCCGCTATCCTTTAGCTGATAAGAGTGATGTACTCTCTTATAATGTTTCCAAATTTTGTTTAATATCTGGCAAAATCCATTAGGCTCTCTGCTAGGAACATTTAAATCTGACTAATCACCTCATTTTCCTTTTAACCCTATTTTATTTATTAATTTTGGTCAGTTAGTTACTCGAGTCTAGTCACTGACCAACAGAAACTACTTTTTCACTGTGATGACATCATTTAACTCCTTGGCCACGATTTCCCTCATGGTTGCCTTAGTTCTTAGCCCCCCTATTCTAGGCGTCTGATTACTTTACTCAGTTTCCAAATTGAGGACTCTTCCTTGAGGTGACCAGCTTTTTTGCAGTGAAAAGATGGTTTCCATCTTTTGCCTGGTATCCTTTCCTGCTCTGAAGGCCATTTTGGGGTGTTTTTCCCCTTTCCTTCCCTGTTTTGATTTCTATTCTACAGCTACATTCATCCATCAGCTTGTGTCAGGTTTAGCCCAAAGAACTCCAAGAGACAATGCAAATTCAGTTCTGCTGTGTTTATTAACTACAACCTCTAGCAAGAATCTCTCCAGATTGAACCCTAGCTCCCAAGCTAGCCAGTCACAACACCATGAATTCCTCAGGGAGGTGCCAGCCTCATCCTCTTGCACATCCCACGCTCTTACGATGAACTAAGAATGCATTTATCTCCCTGAGCCTGGCCTTCATAATTCCATTCCATCACAGCTTGCTTTTAACATCTTCCAGGGTTAACTTTTCTTCTGTCTAGACTTAGTTGATTGGGACTCAGAACAAGGCTTGAGAATAGAGGTGGATGGGCAATATGTTGGAGGAGCAAAGAGGTGATTAACCCTAGGGAGGAAGACAAAGATGAACTTACATAAGATCGTGAAATATTTCAATTTCGGGGAATTCAATTTCAGTGCCTCAGTAACAGCTGGGTTTAGGGGAGTTAAAGGATTGGTCTACTCAGTGGTAATACGCAGCTGTGAAAGGTGGCCACTGAGAAAGAGTGAAATAAAGAAGGCACAATACTTCCAGCTTATGGATTAGGAAAGACTAGCATGGAGTGCAAGAAGAACCAATCAACTAGTCCTGGATCAGAGGCCCTGGAGGCAATGATCTGCAAGTAGAAATTTATGATGGGAACAGATAATGGACTAGAAGAAAATTCTTATGCTTGGAAAAGTTGAGGGAAGTAGAAGAAGGGGAAGAAAATGGGTGGGGTAAATTGATGAGATCAAAACTATCCTTCAGAGAGTTATGAGGATCAGGAAAGATGGTCCATGCAGGCACCAGGTACTCATCCTGACCTGATGGCACTTAATTAAGTAGAATATTGGCCTGGTAGGTTCCCTGCTAACATTAATCATATTTTCCTCTGCAGCCTATGGTCCCTCCTCCACAAATGCAGCACATTTAGAAACATCAGACCTCATGTTGAGTTCTTCGCACCACGTAGCACAGCAGAAGGGCCAAGAAGAACCCCACCCCCCCATGCCAGAACCTTACCAATCTTCTGCCCCAGCTCGATTTGAGCACAAGAGAGGCTAGGAACAAACTGCAACCTCTGGATGCAACTCCCCACTTGCCATTAAAGTTACAGAGGTCGGATCACTCTTTGCATCAGAGGAAGTATGTGGTGGGTTGTACAGAACTGTCATAGAGACAAAGTGATGGTATTTCTTAATTAATTTACTCATCAATCACTTACACTCCCTTCTTCTTCCATAGAGCCCAGGAAGTTTTCATCTGGTTCTCTCATTCAGGTATTTCTTGCAGGAACAGCTAGCCTAGTTTATCTCTAGCCAAAGTTATTGTCCAACCTTTTCAACCCAAATGAACAAAGCACAGTTAAACAATTTCATATCCAAGGAAGCAAAAATAGCCACAAATAGTTCTCTCTTTAAAAAAAACAAACAAACTTATTGTCATTGACAATACCATCCTACCTATGTTTGTCATTGTACATTGAATGAAAGCCGGCTGGGTGACCTTGGGCCTGTCCATCTCTCTCAGCCCAACCCACCTAACTGGGTTGTTGTTTGGGGGAAATAGGAGGAGGAAGGAGAATTAGGCATGTTTGCCGCCTTGAGTTATTTATAAAAATAAGAAAGGCAGGATAAAAAATGTCTAGAAAAAAAAAGTTGCAATGGACTTTGTGAAGCTCCTGTCCCAATGTCTGGAGCAGACTTCTTTAGAGACTTGCAAATTAAAAGCAGCACCTAAATTACCCCTACGAGAAGTAAGTCCAGAGTAATGGCACAATACACTTTTAGTCACCAGCCCCTTAAGGAATCCCCACTGTCCAGCATTATTCTCCAAGCAGAAGGTCCTAACGGGTGCCGAGGGGGGGGCTGTCCTGCGAGTGTGGTTCCCGGGGGAAACTCCTTACCGTGCACAAAAGCTGTGAGAGTCACTTGAAAGCTAAAACTGCTGGGAGGTTTTAGAAAAGAGTTGCAGGTATTTAATTTCCAAGGACTCTTCACTGGGCCACATGTCTACATAGTCAGGAAAAGGGAAGAAAGTGCTCGTCCTTAGGGGAGGGGGATTTCCAAGAATGAAAACCATACATTTGCACATTTATTCATGTTAATGCCCAACTCAGTTTCCTGAGTCTTGGGCAAAAATTACCACAACAGCAGAAAGACAGCAGGGGGTTGGGAGGGTTTCTCTGGAACGAAGCAGTTTTCAGCAGCTCCCCAAACACCCTGCTCCCTGTTGGGCTCTTACTTTTGTGCAAAATAGCGCAACTCTTAAATAGATTACCATACATCACCCTTAACAAGTCCACTTTTGGTAAACCTGAGCTGCAAGCTAGATGGCAGTCAGGAGGCCTTTTGGCTGGCACCCATTTTGTCCTTCAGGATGGCACCACTTGGCAAGGGTGGCCCTACTCTGGGAGCCACTTCCTGTGCTGCTTGCGAGGCCAGCCCAGACGTTTCTGTCCAGGGCCCAGAATAGTGGGTCGCCCAAGCGTTGGCTGTGTCTTGCAAGAGATGGGTGAACCTAGAGGCATTTGGGGGAATTCATGAGGAATTTAATCTGAGTAAAGAGACTTAGGCGTAACCAAACAGATGTCATGATCAGGAGGCAAAGTTAGCTGAAACAGCGCAGAGCAGACAAGCAAAAGGCAGCTGTGCCTGTGCGGGGCAAGGGGGCAGCTCAGGCCTGGCGGAACTGCACGCCGCGCTGCAAAGCGGCCGCTGTAGATGAACGGGACAAACCCTATAGCAGGTTGCTATGGAAATGCTACCGTTAGACACACACGCAAAGGTAAACTTCGGGGGGATTTTGCACTTGCTTAGAAATGTGTAATTGACCCAACGGCCCATGTGACTGACCCATGCCAAATTGAGTATACAGGCTTGCTTGTATAGGTATTTGGCTCTTTTGCCTGGGAGAGTACCTCGGCAGACTTAGGCTTTGGGGACTTTTAATACATGCCCTGACTGCGTAGAGGAGTGGATCTGAACCTCGCTGCCCGGGTGACAGAGAAGGGAGAGGGCACGGTGGGGGGGGGGCGCAGGGTCTTTCCCCAACAGACTGTACAATCTTCGCTGGGCTGTTGCTCAGCCTTGCCTATCTGGGTCCACGCAAGCTCTGTTCACAAAACGTGGCAGACCAAGCCCATCCCCTGCATTGTGGCAGGGTGGAAATGAAACGGCCGGAGGCTGGGGTGGGGGTTCTTCTTGCACAGCCTTTCTAATGACTAAATGCAGACCGTCAGCATTGCGTGAAAAGCTCAAGCAGGACTTCCTGATATCTAGGGTCTGTCTTAAAGTGGTACCAGTTAAGAATTTAGCTTGCTGGAAAAATTTAAAAAGGAAAACGCAGTAACTTGGGCCGGGGGGTGGGGAGGTTCAGCACATTGAGTTGTCCTTTTCTTAGGGATGTCACCTGACTTTAATTTTTACATACAGGGATTTTTTAGAGGGACTCTGTCATCCTCCACAGCCTTCCAGCCCTCCCTGAAGGAAATAAGACAGGTGTGCCAAGGCAGAGGCAGGCGGCTACAGCCGTGGTCCTCTTCCCCAACTGGATTGCCTTTGCCCTTCATCGGGGGCCAAGTAAGAAGCAGGAAGAAGCAAAACGCTCCAGGCGGGCGGGACCCGAGGCCTCAGGGTGGGAGTGGCAGCCCAGAAGGGCAGCGTGAGGCCCTTTCTGACTTAACCTGTTCGGGCATCGTTCTTCAGGCAGGTTCTCCTGCTGGAGCACTCTGGAAGATGGGGTGGCCCTGCGGCATTTGAGAGGGTAGGCATGAAACCCCACAGGGGAAGGAGAGGGCGGCCATGCAACCCCGCAGCCGGACCCTTCTCTCCCTACCGACAGCAGGGGTAAGCAGTGATTTCTACTGCTTGCAAGCAACTGGGTGAATTATATGGGGAATATAAGTCACCATTTATTTTTTTTTTAATCTGCGCTCAGTCATTGCTGACCCTGCAGTGACTGCCTTGGACGAGTCCTTGCAGTTTTCAAGGCAAGGTGTTTCGGAAGTGGTTTGCCAGAGCCTCCTTCCTAGAGCAGAGCCCAGCTGGCGAGCGCAGGAGGCGGGGTTTCCGTTGCTTCCGTGCGCGGTTTTTTCGGGCGCGTGCGGTTTTTCGCGCTTACCAGCAACTGCCCCTGACTCCTTTTTGCAAGGCGCCGCCAGCATTTTTCCTCCCACCAGAGTGAGAGTACCCATTTATCTACTCACGTGAGTTTTCGAACTGTTGGGTTTACAGGAACTGGGGAGGAAACAGGAGCTCACCCTGCTAACGCGAAGGCTGGACTTGAACCGCTGAAGTGTCGACCATTTCTGGCCGGCAACTTTCAGCGTCATTAAGCTGCTGCGCCACCGCGTCCCCATAAGTCACCATAATAAATGAGTAATAAATAAATATAAACGTATGTAAGATGGATGCTTTGGAATATTTTTCTTTTGAACTACATTTTTCTCCCTTGGATTTCCTAGGTCAGAATCACCATTTGCAGATTACTGGGTTATGATCTGAACCAACTTGTCCTGTTTTGTGAGAATTCGGTTCCAAGGTAAGATAGTGTGTAACAAACCTAATGGCATTTAGGAAGAGATTTTTTGTTATATTTTTTTGATATTTTAAAGAGAAATTTAAAATAGAATTTAAACTTTATTATTAACACCAAGACAAACCTACTTTTTGGCTCCTGTATTCCTGGTTTGCTTTCATTCTATCAACCGTTGGAATAAGTTCCGTTTACCCTGAAATTTGTCTCTTCTTCTCTTGCTCCGTGGTACCTTCATCTGCTCCTCAATTTTCCCTCTTTCCCTACCCATTTTCAGTCTATTGTTAAATAATTCAAAGAGGTGGAGGATGGGCAGAAATAATACCGCTATCTTAGCCTCCTCGCTGTTTATACAGCTTTCACTGTAAAGATCACAAACTAATATTATTTACTGGAACAATATCATAAGTTAAATTGCATCTTTTCCCAAAACCTGAACGTGAACATCTCTCTCCCAATTCCGTGTTTCGTTCAGCATAGAGTTTGGCCTTGGCATGTAAAGTCCTGCTTTAAAGAGAAGCTGGCGGAGAAAAGAGCTCATCTGCAAAGTGGGGGGATACTGTTCCTATTGTTTTGTTTTGTTTAAACAATAGTTCTGGTTTCAGTTTCTGATGAAAATAATCTATTTCAAGAGAGTGATTTTCATTAAAATCATCCACAGGAATAAGAAGTTTAAAATATTTCGACTCACTTCCAGTTAGCTTCCTCAACTGCTACTTAAAATGGCAAAATCAAGTGTGCAAGACTAACTTACATGGCCCTCTTTTCAATGGCATTAACTCAACACATTGCATTCTACAAGTTGCTCATATGTGTCTCCAGCTATAATGTTCACGTCCTGAATTAATTTGAGAAGTAATTTGTGCAGCACTGTAACACAACTCTGGAAACCTGTAGTACCAAAACTGATGAACAACCATCAACAACAGTGATAATAATTCAATCTATGTAAATATTTGTATTTAAGATTTGCCTCTTCTAAATCCTTTCCATGAAATATGATCTACCAATATCAATTCCGCTTATGTTTCTTAAATAAAGTTATTAGTAAATATATTTATGTAGTAATCTAACCCCAATAAACCGAAGCAAAACTGTACAGATATTTTTAGAATTATTAATTTTGTAAATATTATGTCTTTGAACTTGCCATGATCACAGGAAGCAATAGTACTCTTTGTGCTGGACTGGTCAGACCATACCTGGAATCCTGTGTCTAGTTCTGGCCACCACAATACAAAAAGGATGCTGAGAAACTGGGAAGAGTGCAGAGATGGTGAGGGGCTTGGAGGCTAAATCCTACGATGAGTGGCTAAGGGAAGTGGGCCTGTTTAACCTAAGCAAGAGAAGGCTAAGGGGAGACCTGATAGCAGCCTTCCAATGCACGAAGGGATGTCTCAGGGCAGAGGATGTGGGTCTGTTCCCCAGAGCACCTGAGGGGAAGGCAAGAAGCAGCCGGGGGGAGCTCAACAGAGGCAGATCCAGACTCGGACTTAAGGAGGAACTTCCTGGCTGTGAGAGCTCTGAAGCCGTGGAACAGCCTCCCTCCTGGAGTCACGGGCGCTCCATCACGGAGGCTTTCAAGCCAAGGCTGGGACGGCCCTTGGTCCGGGATGGTCCGAGGATTCCCTCCCTGGGCCCTTCCCACCCTGTGATTCTATGATTCTATGATGCAGTTTGCAATCAGGGAATTTAAGTGCTGAACAAAATGAAATAATGTGAAATAAAAACCCCAACCATAGTTATTTTAAATGTTAAAAAAATCTTAACTGGACCTCATTCCCAGTCACTCCCAAATTCAAATTTCAGTGGGTTTTGACTGATGAATAGGAATGTGCAGAATATTTAAAGCTTGAAATGTCAAGCTGGGAATTGGCACTTTTGAGTGAGCCCTGAATAAACACCCTCAACCTAGTGTTTGATCTTGAGTCTAGGATATTATTATCATTATCATTATTATTCCAAATAAATTATATTTATATTATATTATTACAAAATATAAAGAGCACAATCAAAACATTAAAAACAACATAATCATCATCTGCAGAAGGAGGAAGAGAAAACTGAAGCAGAACTAAAAGCCCTTTGCGTAGTTGAGGCCTGAGCAAAGAAAATTTTCAGCGTACTTCACAACTGTTTGAGTGTGAGGATTTCACAGACAGATGCCACCACAGAGAAAGCCTCCTGGCGCATGGCTGCCCATATGCAGCCCTGAACAAGCCCCATATGCAGCCTTCCCTGAGCGATCAACCAGATCTGGAGCAGCGATCCTGGTTCCACCTTGTTTAGACTGTTGATGTCACCAGCAAACTTTAGACCCTCTGGGGAGCAATCTGGCAGCCCTGGAGGGGGCATCAGTAGGGATACAACCCATATTCTCCCAGACACTCCAGGCAGCTGACTTGACTGTTACATTCTTCACCAGCTACGGATGCCAGACCAAGCACCAGAATAGGCTCACATACAGTGTAACTTAAGAGTGAGTTTATCAGTGTGCAGACAAACAGAAGTAAGCTCTTCCTGTTCAAGAAAAGTAAGATCAGAAATGTCACTGAGACCTTCAATGACACTGATGACTCTAGGAGCACCTCAAATGACCCTTTTTTTCTAAGGGTATGCAACGTCTCATTCCTTACACATGTGAACAGTCTATCTACAAGATTGTTTTCTTATTAGGATTCAAAATCAGTTTAAAGGACATCATCTACTCCATCACAGGACCTAGACTCTATGTAGAACATGCACAGCCTCTCAGATTCTGAAGTTATAGTGAAAGAGAGCTGAGTATCATCAACATATTGCTGCTACCCAGTCTCAAACATCCTGATGATCACCTCCAGCAGCATCATATACATGTTAAAAAGCCTTAGGGATAAAATAGTGTCTTTGTCAACCCCACAGCATAGCACAGGCACCTAATACTACTCTCTGAAACCATTCCTGAAAGAGGAAGTGGAGCCACGATAACACAGTTCTCCCAACTCAGAAACCCTCTAGAAGGACAACCATGAGCTGCAATATCAAAAATTGCCATGAGGCCCAGCAGGGTCAACACTCCCTCTGGTCTTTGTCCTATCGGATGTCAGATTGGCTGATTCTGTCCCCAAACTAGACCTGAATCCAGAGTGAAAATATTGAGTCAATTGCTCTCCTTCAAGAATGATGCAGTTGCAGAGATATCACCCTCTTAGATTCTTTTCCCCCAAAGGCCTTTCAACTGACCTTTTAAAATTCCTCCAAGACTTGGAGTATACAAGCCAAATGACACAAATTCCACCCTCCTGCCTCTGGTTAGAGGTAGCTAAAGTAGAAGGCAGGCAAGGGAGACTTTGCTAAGCTTCTGCTGCTTCCTGTCTGGTGGATACGTTCGTTGCTTTTAAATTCATTACTAGAGGGAAGTTAGGTAATGTTATCGCTTTATGTGTTATGTGTTTTTTTCCTCTGGGAGGTTGCTAAATGCACCACTGTGCATTGTGCATGTGTGTGTGTTACAGACAGAATTGCTATGCTGCTGAACTGTATGTTGCCAAATACAAAACTATGCTGTACTGTTTATTTGGTGAATTTTGCAGGCAGTTTGTCTAATGTAAAAAGCTGCAAGGTAATAGGCAGAGGAATGTATTTTTGTTGTCATGTTGTGCATGGGCTATGTTAAAACAAATCCATTACCGTTACATCTTTGCTGAGTGTTGCTTGTGTGGGCAACTCTTGCTTCCATTATTTGCTATAGAAATTTTTAAAATTTATTTTTCAAAAATGGAAAATCATCCTCTTGGCCAATTTTTCTGTAGGACAATCGTTCTGTATTTCCTTATGTGCCCTATGATGTAAATCAAAGGAGCAAGGGGCTCGTTCCCATTATTCCCTTGAACGATTTTGAGTTTCCCAGTTAGTGTTCCAAAAACATTTTGAGAGGAGCTTTTTCGTTCCAACTTCAGGATGACTTTTTATTTGTTTTGTACACATTCCCAGTGATGAGAGGGAAATCCTAATGTGGTGAAACCCTTAGTCATTTTCATCAGAATGAGTGATGGGAACAGAAAGCTAATATCTGGTTTGGTTTTATATGTTTTACTATAGGTAGGTTTACTGCAGGATCTCTATTGTGTTTATAACACCTTATTTTCTTAGTTTTATATTTTAAAAGTTGTTGTGTATGTGTGTATGTATAATTCAGAAAGAGATGCCCCATTAATCTACATATTTACTAGTTAATTCCTCTTGCATCTGTTTTTTCTTTATGCCCCAATTGTAAAATTAAACAGTTCGCACTGAAGGATGGACTACCAAAGGCCCTGTGACTGCACTTTTAAAAAAGATAATGCCTGCTTGATATTGCTTATAGGTGACATTAATTTATGAAAAAGGAAAAAATGAAAAAGGAAGACAAGCTTCAGGCTGGAATTATTTTCCAGGAAAAAATATTGCTAACTCTATGGACTGGACCGACTCTATTTTGCAACCTGTATAATAACATGGATCTGATTGCAATATTTAAATCTCCCCTCACAAGCCAAAGCTGATGAGCTGAGATGCACCAAACCCCAGAACAAATATGTATTTGCAGAGCCTGAACGAGTTCTGCCACCACTAAAGCAAAGATGATTGAGATACTGCCAGGCTTTACTGTGGAATCTTAATAGTTTATGCAGAACCTTGGCTGTTAATTCAAAGCAGAATTCTTCAAAATCTGTTTCCACCACCACCAGCCCCAAATGAAAGTTTTATAAATGCAACTACTGTAGCTGGGCATGTGCAGATAAATGTTTGCATGCAGAATATAATATTCAAATCTTAATGCTTGCTTTGAAAATATGTTGTCTTATAAGTAGAACAGTTTATATACAGTAAACATTATGCTATTTCCAACTATACTTCCATCAACAGTCCAGTTGTAGAAACTGGAACAAGTATATCAAGGACAGAGAGTGGCCTAAGAGTTCTCCATATTGTGTGGCCAAGATCTGGCAAGTAGACTAGGCTGTTTCTTTAAAGGGCGTGTCTTGTGCTGGCCTCAGGAAAGCCCTCAGCTCTCTGCAGGTTGCTGTCTCTCTCTCTTTCACACACTGTGGAAGAATTCCTTGACAGAGGCACAGGGGATAGGCTTTCCTTTTACAATGTAGGTGGCAGCCAAGGGCTTGGGGTCTCCCTCTAGTAGCAGAAATGCCCGGTTCTGGTACCAGACACCAGTCTACTAGTGCTGAAACCAGCAGCCTTCTCTGGAGCTGTCAGGTGATCCTGCAATCTTACAGCTCACAGGTTCATTCCCCAAAGTTCTGGATAGGGCATGTGAAGGTCCCATTTCCCTACAGGATCACTTCCAGAATAATTCCTTTGATGGTGCCCAGGTGCCTTCTTCCAAGGCATTTTTAGTGCAAAAGAGAGAGATCTGCCTTGTAGTCACTGCATGTGAGCACAATCTCTCCTGTTCCTCATGCTGCACATCCCTAAAAACATTTCTTTCCATCTCTTTTTGGCATGTGAAAAAGGTGGAGCATAAAAAATTGGGATGTAGTTTAAATTTATTGGGAAGCACCCTGAGCGCTTTCTGTCTCTTCAACCTTTCAAGTTCATTTCTGAGATCTCTCTAGTCATCAAACCTTAAGCCCATAATAATTGCACTCTCTGTGCCTATATGGAAACTTGTTAGGGTCTTTCCCTATAGTGAAAATTAAACCATATTGAGGGAGGAGGTTAAGAAGTCAAGATTACAGCCCCAACTGTGCAGCGGAAGTCCTGCCCATTTTTGTGTGTGGACATCCTGACCCAAAGGCAAATGAAGCTTCAAATCTTAAAATGCTTTTAGGACTCTTTATAGTTGCACTCAATTGACCAACAGAGGACTTAAATACAGAGATGATGTTCGAACTAAAACAAGCAGGCAACCATGGATGTACTTCTGAGTAACTTTTTCATCGCGACAGGCTTGTGCGTTGAGTAAAGGTGAAAGCGAAGAGCCTCCTACTGAAGAGTCATGAATGCTAGGTCACTCGTAACAGCCGCGAGTTGGGCATTAAATGTCCCCAAAGAGCAGATCTGGAATGGCATCCTCTCTCAGGCAAATAGGAAACCAATCCCTTCCCTCTTTTTCCCCTCTCCTCCCAAACATCTGGTTCTCCTCATCCAACGGCCCTTTCCCTTTCGATTGGCATGAAGGCAGCGCCTCCTCTCTCTTTGCAGCCGCCTCTCCCATCTCCCCCCCCCCCCGAGTGATTTCTCAGGCACGGGCTCATTTGCTCAGGCTGGTGACAATGCCAGGAGCACGTGTCACGGCCTGGGGAGGCAGGCCTGATTTCAGTCTCCAGGAGGGAGCCGAATTGGCAGGGGCGAGGTGGAGAGGTCCCCTGGGAAAGGGTTTCACTTTGCTGGGCTTGCTTTTACCCTGAGGAACCTCATTGTGCAACCATCTGCATGACCCTTGCTCGCATGGCACGTTTCAGCTCCTGCCAGGGCTTGGAACAGCCCGTGCCAAGGCTGCTTTCGGGCTCCCCTTCCCACTCCCCAGAGAAGGCTCCTGGTACCACTTCGCCTGGAACAAGGAGAGCGGCCGAGCCCAGTACCGGCTGCCCCGAAATCCCACTTCCAGAAAGACGGATCCCGCGGAAAGGCCTGCAGAGGGTAGGGCATCTTTTAGCGGTCAAGGCTTACCTGTACTGGAATGTCATGTTGGTAATTTTTATCTTGATCTCCTCTCCGTGGCGAATTTCCCCCGTCATTTCAAAGAGTTTGTTGGCCATTTTCTCATAAACTTTGGCGTTCCTTTTCGTTTGCTTGAGTTCGTCAAAGAATTCCTCCCAGACCAGCATCAAGCCCCGCATCTCCGCATCCGTCCAGTTCCTGGCCCGGCGGTGCTTCTCGCTCTGCGGGGAGACGAGGTAGCCGGGGGCCGGGGCTGCCGCCATGGCGAGGCACTCAGAGGGCTCTTAAAAGCGGTCCAGGCGGCACAGGAACCGCCAGGCTGCGACGACAGCCTGAAACCTCTTTGCCACGGCGGGGAGCTGAGCACACAAGATGGGGCCTACATCTGACAGGCTGGAATTTAGTTAAAAGCTTTTAAACAGAGAAACGTCATTTTGATGTCATGTTTCCATAGCAACAGAGCAACTGCATAAGCTACAACAACAAAAACCTTTTAACTGAAAGGCAAAGAATCAGGACAAAGTTGACAGGCCATCAATATTAAAGCTTTTAAACACATTAGGCTTAACTAAGCCTGCACACTCACCCTCTCTTGGACACATACACACACACACGCACGCAGGCAGGCCCCCAGCATCCCCACCATCACAGCAGCATCTCATTGAGGCAGCTTGAAAGACCCCATTTTAAGGGCAGTTGCTTCTCTGCATTTCAAGCTCTCTGCCAGCCAGAGCCCATGGCTGCCCTGGTGGCTCCAGGATCTGTCTGGGGAGTCCCTCTCAGAGGAGAGGCAAGGCAAGGCAAGGCAGAGCCCCTTTCAGGAGACCGGGGCTTGGCTGCTGCAAAGGAAGCCCCCACCCCTGCTGGAGAAGGTGGCCTTGTGCGGGTCCTGAGGGTCACCCCGGGTGGCGCTTGGAGACTGCGATGCGAGTGAGGGCACCCATGAGAGAAAGAAGAGAACGCTTGCCAGTTCAAGAGTGCAACTCATCTGCTGCCCATCCCCACCGTGGTTCCTGGGGCAGGAGGCAGATGTGCCTCAGAGATGCCATCCCCGGACGCTTCAGGTACCCAGGCTCCAAAGAGGTCCAAAGACTCCTGCAGGGTATCAGCCACTGAGAAGCCACATTGAAGGGACATAAGTTCTAGACCTGTGAAGGAAACCCCAGAAGGAAGGAGCCTGTGGAAAAGCCTCTCCCTTCACATAGCGCCAAAGCAGCAGGGGCCGTCCAAGGGATGGTGGATACAACCTTGGTGGGGTGTCCTCAGGCACTTCTGTCCAGTCTTTGGGGACCTCATGGGATTCTCAACTGGAAGAACGGGTAAAAACTGGGAGCTCCCAAAGGAAGCAGAGAAAAAGAAAACCTCAGTTCATCCTTCCTGGCTGGTTTCTAATTCTTTCATAACTGCTCTTTCCTGAAAGAAAGTTTCAGAAAAGTTATTCCTGTGTTTTAAAGCACTCTTCAACTACCAGTGCAAGACCCTCCCAGCTGGAGTTGGGGTCCCCAGAAGAATCTGCACCCAGCAGGAGTGCCGGTTGTGTCAACGCACTCCCTCAGAAGTCCTCCTGGCCCCTCTTATCACTGGCTTTGGTTTTTTGTGAAGTTACGTCATTATTACAAGCGAGCTAACAAAAAATGAAATCAACCATGTTGACGATATAATATTAAAATTAATGTTAAAGCTCTCCAGGAGAGGTGCGGGGAAACCTGGACAGTTACAACAAAAAGAATCCAAACAGTTGACTAAATTATGCCTTCCCCCTTTGCCAAAAAAAAAAAGCACTAGTGCAGATATTGGTTGCCAACAATGCAATCGTCCATTGCCACAAATCAGGGGTTGATTCAGCTTTCCAATCATATTCAATAATTCTTTTGACCCCCCCCCCAATTTGTCAAACCTGGAGTTTTTAATACCTAGCTAGATAATGGGGATACAGCCAAGGGCAGGTGCATCAGTCTAAAGTCTTCTGGATTTCACCCCCTTAAGTGGGAAGCATAAGATCAGTCGAGAGCCTGGGAGGGTTAGGATCCACCTCCTCAGCTGCATCTCCGTGACTAAAATATTCTGTTATGTTACTCTCATGCCAAAGAGTTATATAATAGTATTTAAATTTGCTTGAAATAATATGCAGGAATGAGAAAGGGAAGATCTCTTAAAATATAAAACAAATGTGGAGTTAAATTCAACTTAATCAGATGAACAACTTTTTAAAGCAAGGAACGCATATCAGCAGTCCCTTACTAGATAATCCATGTGCATTTCTCCTTTCAATGCTGTGTAAGTCTTTCGGTTGCCATCCACTCTTCCCTGAGTTGGTCGGCCATCAAAGACTCTGCTCCCCAGGCTGCTATGAGGAGTGCGTGTGGAAACGCCCAGGCTGACAAAGCTTTTTCTGAGGGAGAAACAAGAACTTCATTTCTTTCCAGAACCTGTTTCTAAGCAATGCAGGTCTGAAGAGCTCCCTCCCACCTGGTTCCTGCCCACCTGGTTTCTACAACCCACTAAATGACCACTTTGATTTTTTTGTCTCACAGCTCTATTGATCACTCAAGAGATAGCAAGCCCTGCAGGGGGTGGGGGAGGAATCCAGCTGACCTTTCGGTGGGGGATTTGGTGAGGATTAAGCAAGGGCCATGAGAGGAAGCAAGTGGGAGGTCTGCAGATTGGTGATCGAGCTCCATCCAGGCTGAAACCATTGGTTGCTTTTTTTCGAGACTACTGATTCAGTAGGAATATTGATCCCTGAAATATTGGTTTCAATGGATGTGACAGGTCTATTGCTGTTTTGGGTTGATTGTCATGTGAGGAAAAGCAGGCAAGAATGGTTCCAAAAGATGGTTCATAGGGATTGGACACGTGCAGGAGTAAATTACTGAGCGCCAACATGGAACGATATCCAACACTTTGAAGCACTGATAAATCATTGGTGGAAGCGCCAACTGTTGTTTTAAAAATGGTTTTATATTGTTTCCAGAAGTGGGATAAAGAGATGATTCCAACCTCAGTTTTCAACCCATATAAAATCTGGGACAGAGTCTTACTTTGGTAGAGTTTTAAACTTGAGCTGAAAATATCTCCCCCTTTTATATAATAACATTTTAAACTAAGCCCTGATGTCTCTGCTGCTGCTATTTTAACATCAGTGAGGGAGCATGTCAGGAAACACATTCCCAATTCTTTAAACTATTCATATTGATCTAGGGCAGATCCTTGGACAGTCTATCAATACTTTCAAACTTTTTCCAGAATCCAAGACTTTCATTTTAGCATGGTTAACTTGGATTCTCTTCAGGACAACTTCTGTAAGTGAGAGAAGAATCAGGAATTAAAAAAAAGTCCTTAAAACAAATGACATAATTAATCTATACACTGAAGCAATCTTGTGTCATCCCAAAGGTCAGGTGTTTAAGTGGAACACGGTTTACTCTCAGGGTGTCTACCCAGAGCAGCTTCCACATCCACAACCACAAAGATGCGTAAAGGATTTGTAAGACCTCCCCTCCTTCTCGGAGCACAAAGGAGCAAGGTGAAACCATAGGGCAGAAGGAGTCTGCTTCGGAGGGTGGGAAGTTACATTATTTGTTTCTCCTGATTCTCCAGCAGGAAATTGAAATAGTTGAGAGAAAAGAGCAACTGGGATGTCCAGTTAGGTTCTTAAGGTAGGAACTATTTAGATGTAATTCGTTGCCTTTGTGACAACTGGGACTGCTCTGCCAAGGGCCTCATAGCGGCATTGTGCCTGTGGCATTTACGTAGGGCAACAATTTAGCCAGCAGTGATGCCCACAATTTTACAGCCTGCTTGATTTTGTTTGTTTGTTTGACGTGGCTGTCCATTTTGCAACGGCAACTCAGGGCCCAGTGGGGCCCTGAAAAGCTCACAGGGCGAATACCCCGGAGAGCAGGGCCGCCCTCCCGTCCAGGCAGGTGCCAGCTGAAGCGCCCCGACGCCAAGGAGGGGCGCGGGCCGGAGGGGAAGGTCGGCACCAACGGCCCCCGCGGTGGCCCAAGCAGCGGCCCCGCGAGGCCTCGGAAGCCCTCCTCGGGACCAGGCCCGGCCTTCCCAGGCGGGCTGTGCGGGCGCAGGCGAGGCGAACCGACGGACGGACGGAGGAGCAACGGGGCCTCCGGCTCCCGTCGGGGAGAGGAAGCAGGAAAGGGGCCCTCGGCGGAGGAAGCGGGGCCGGGCGGACGCCGCCAAGGGGCGGGGGGGCGCTTTCGAAGCGCGGAAGTCGAAGCAGGCCTTCTCCGGGCCACGAAGGGCGCTGCGAGGGCGGAGCAGGGCGGCCTCCCTCGCGGCCGCCAGGAGGAGGCTGCTCCGCGCTCACGGGTGGGGGGTGGGGAGCGGGGGCCCCTCCCGCCCCGCGCCCGCCCCCCAGCGCCCGGGGGGGGGCGGAGTCACGTGCCCCCTCGAGGACCAATGGCGGGAAAGAGAGGGCCCCGCCGGGTTTGTTGGCGGGAGTTACCTCAGGCGAGGCCAGAGCGGCCTGAGGGGTTTTTGCGGCTCGGCCCCGTGCATGGAAACGTACCTTCCTCGGGCACCTTCCCTAAAGTTTATTTCTGATTTCCTTCGGCCGGGCGGAGCCAGAGGCTCCAAAGGCTTTGCCCGGCTCCCCTTTTGGCCCGGGGCGGCGGCGGAATCCGGTCCCCGGCAAGGGGCGGCGGCGGGAGGCCCGGGCGCAGGGGCCTTTCCCCCCGTGCAGCGCGCTGCGGCCGTCGGGACCCGCGTGGCCCCCGCGGGAGGCGCTTCCGCGGGCAGGCGGGGCGCCGCGGCGCGTCGGAGCCGAGGTCGCCGTCGTGCCCGGGGTAGCCCGGGCGGATGAGCAGCCCGGGGCCGGTCTTTCGCCGGAACGTGGTGCCGAGCGGGCTCCCTCTCCTTCCGGCGGGAGGCGCGTGGGGCAGCCGTGGGAGCGCGCTGAATGCTCGCCCCCCGTTCTTTAGGGGGGGCCTCGCGGCGTTTCCGTGGAAGCCGCTGGTCGCGCGGCGCGGGTGGAGGAGGAGCCTGAAAAGCGCTCGCTGTTCCGAAGGACGAGGATCCTGCGCTGATGTGGGGGACAGGGTGGTGGCGCCTCTGCGGGGAGGGCCCGCGGACTCTACAGCGCCCCAGCCGCAGAAGTCCGGCCCGGGGATCCTGGGTTGGAAGAGGCGGAGTCGGGGAGGCCTTGCCGCGCTCCGGTTCGTCTGCGTGGACGTTGGAGAACAGCTCAGGCGGTGCCTGGCGGGGGCTGGCGAGGTGGCACGCTTAGGCCCGCGGCGCAGTATGTATGCTTGTATGCACGCACTGGTTTCAGACTTGGTCGCTGCCCGCCTCACCAGGGCACACAATACGGGCGTCGAGCCTCTGTGCCACCCTCAAGGCACGGTTGTGCGGACAGAGCCGCCCGGCTGAAGGCTTCGGCCAACAGGCGGCGCTTCTGGCGCCCGCTTCGCGGGGCCTCCTGGAGAGGGCCGCGGTGCACCCGCTTCAGGGGCCGGTCCCGGCGCCTTCGGAAAGTTGAGAGACGCGGGCAGACGCGGCGCGTGACTCGCGGGGAGGACGCCGAGTTAGCGCTCTGCTGCTACAAGCTGGGAATCCGGCTTCCGTGTCCTTTTGTGTGGATTGCGCTAATCAAGGGCAGCTACAGAGTGTGGTCAGAAAAGTCAATATGGCAGCCACGATGGTGCAGTGGATGCTCCGTCCTTTTGTATGTGCATCTCACGAACATAAAAACATGCACAGCTTTGATCACACTGCTGTGGCCACCATTTTGGATTCTGATAGCCCTTCCTCCGATGGAGGAGGAGGAGGAGGACAATTTAAATTCTTAAGCTTTGGGGACAATACTCTCCAGTGTGCTGCTTCTTAGGACTCGCCCTTAGATTTTGACAGAGCTTCCATTGGTTGACCTGGTTTCTGTTCCATGTCAGCAGAATTAATGGCAATATTGAAAAAGGTGTCGGTTGCCTGATGTCGGGGCTTTTCCGCACAGCACCACTAAAGCACTACAATCCAGTGCCGGAGCCGGGAGAAAACAACGGCAGCTCAAGAAAGGGCCGAACGCTTCCATCCAGTTCTGCCTCAGCGATGAAGCAGAATTGGGGCCTGATACGCTCAAGCTTAGACGCTTGCTCCTTGGGAGGAAAGCTATGGCAAACCTAGACAGCATATTAAAAAGCAGAGATGTCACCTTGCCGACAAAGATCTGCATAGTCAAAGCTATGGTTTTTCCAGTAGCAATGTATGGCTGTGAGAGCTGGACCATAAAGAAGGCTGAGTGCCAAAGAATTGATGCCTTTGAACTGTGGTGCCGGAGAAGACTCTTGAGAGTCCCCTGGACTGCTAGGAGGTCAAACCAGTCAATCTTAAAGGAAATCAACCCTGATTGCTCATTGGAAGGATCGATAATGAAGCTCAAGCTCAGATACTTTGGCCACCTAATGCGAAGAGAGGACTCTTTGGAAAAGGCCCTGATGCTGGGAAAGATTGAAGGCAAAAGGAGAAGAGGACGGCAGAGGATGAGATGGCTAGATAGCATCACCGAAGCAATGAGCATGAAACTGAGCCAACTCAGGGAGGCAGTGAAGGACCGGAAGGCCTGGCGCGATGTGGTTCATGGGGTCACGAAGAGCTGGGCACAACGACCGAACAACTGAACAACACTCGGGTGAAGTGGGTGTGCTCCAGGCCCCCTCCATGAAATCTGGTCACTGTTTGGGACTGAGGAAGCATCCCAAAGTGTTTGGGACCTGTATCCCCCGGAGATACAGATGGCTCCCACTCTCCAAGGGCTCTGTTCTGGGGATTTCCATTGTGTTTTCATTTTACTATTATGGCTACTTTCTTCTCTGGACTGTTATATCTGTAAGCTGCCCAGCGTCTTTTGGAGTGGGCAATTAAAACCCAATAAATGATGACGACGATGATGGTGAAGGCCTGGCCTGCAACCTTGTAGAGGGAGAAAAGGCCACTTTGATAAATTAAAAGTAAATGCTGGCCACAAAGGAATATCTGGTGTGCCAATCAGCTGGCCAGCAGAGTGGTGGTGAGGCCTGGAGGTGCCAGGCAGTGTGTCTTTCAGGGCCACGGCAACAAATGTATTAACTTTTTAAAAAACATTGGCAGGTGACCCAAGGCTGCGTGGCAGGGCCCGTGTGTTGTGTAGGCCCAATGTAGACTGAAAAGGATCCCCCTCCCTTTTTGGTGTGGCTGAACAGAACAGCTTCAGACGTGTCCTCTGAATCTGTGCAAATACAATCTGAATTATCCTGTTCTGCCTAGAGTTAGTTCTGTACTTGGACCCAATCCAGTTTGTGATCCTAATAGTACTGTAGCACAACCCAGCTGACAGGAATATCTCAACTGCAATTTTCTGTTTCTCTGTGAAGTCTGTGGTAAGTATGTATTTCCCCAGCACTGTCCAAAATCAAATATCACACCCATATATAGTGTCCACTGCCATTTATAAGTATATAGAACTTTTTTTCGTAAAACAAACAAAATCAGTATACCTTGAAGCAGGCTTATTGGAAACCCGATCACAGAAAAACAATGGGTCTTTTTTTCCTGCTACCTTTTGATTTTGGACCAGTGAAAAGTAGTTCACTATTTGGAGCAACTGTTTTTAATTAAAGAATGCACATATACAAAATAATAGCTGGTCTACAAACGGAAAGTAATTTAAACTCTGTTTAATAAATACATTTGTATGCATACATCAAATGCAGTTGCATATATTTTACATATATTATATACACTAATGCAGTTCATATTCCTTCTGATAAAATTAATTTTGTTAGCAAGAAAAGCGGAGATGAATTCTATTATAGGAGCATTGCTAAAAAAACAAAACACTGAACTTCCCAACCCTGTTTTCTCTCACAGTGAGGCACTCAGCAGCCCCACGCAGGGAAACAAGTAAACCTTTCCGTAGCCTCGAGCCCGGGATGTTGTGCCTCGCTTTAAGATTACAAGCTGATGTCTTTTGCTCCTGCAGTCGCTGTGCATCTTTGGCTGGTGGGGAAATGCGCCCCAAAGAGCCTCTGCGGGGCTGGCAGCCAGGCTAACCCGGGCCATTTCGCCAGCTTCCGAGCGGCTGGGAGAGGCCCAGGGTCTCCCTCTCAGATAAAGGCCACCCTCCGAGCGGGGCCCTCTTGCTGGCTGCCTTCCAGGACCCCTTCAGAGCTGGAGAGGGAGGGGGAAGGAATGCACTGAAGCCACAGAAGTTAGGAAGGTGACTGGCCGTGAAGCAGAGGACCTGGGAAAGGAGAGTAGGAAGTAAGCGTGTGGCTGAAAGACTCAATAGTGCCATGGTGCTTGTGCGTGTGTGTGTGAGAGAGAGAAACAGGGACACTGTTCTTGCCAGCTTTTGTGCCTGAGCCTGCTTGCTTCTGACCTATAGACCTTCAACTGTGCCCCCCCCAAAACCAAAGTGGCTCTCGCTCTGGAAAAAGAATCCCACTGCTGTGCCAGACCACAAAATAATATTTGCCTCTTTATCAAGTCCTGGAGCCAACTCTGGAGTAACAATCAGGTTTGGTTCTCGGCAGGTCTGCAGAGTTTTCTTAGTCCAAACAAATTGCATGACTTAAATCAAAAGACTTATCCAAAAATGGCTGGATGAACTGCTTATTACAAGGAAAGCTTTCCCCAAATGCGCACTTCAAGAGGTTTTGTGAAGTGTCAAGTCCCTTCCCCCAATTGCTTATCCAAAGTGAATCCAAAGCACCTACATAAAATTCTCTCTTATGTCCAATTTAAACTAATCAATATATTTAAACTTTTCAAATAGTAACATACAAAAGATGAAATACAGAGTTTAAAATGTTACACTGAAGTGCATTAAAAAAATAGACCTAAAGAACATACAATAGGAAACTGTATCAAGCTATTCAACATATGTGGCAAATATTGTTTTTAATCATAAGTGCTTCCCTGCCTCACACCATTCCTTTATCTTAACATACTATACATGATTTAGAACTATTTACATTGGCTATTTTTAAACCAATATATTGATTTAACTTTTAAATCTAGAGGTAAAAAAGGAAATATAGTTCCATGTGTCTAATTTCCCCACTCTTATACATCAAAATATGTTGGAGCATATATATATATATATATGTTAGACAGAAAAACTAAATTTTAAAAGTCTTTTTCCCTTTTCTTTCTCTCTGTCAACATTAGGAAATAACTACAAATTACAATGAATACTTGCAGCTAGATGAAACTAAAGCATGGAGGCTTTTTAAATGTCTGTGAGCTCATACTGCAGAATTCACAAGGTTCAGCGTTAACAGTATATTGATTTAAGCCGAGATGAACAATTTGCTTTGCATTCAGCACTTGTCCATATCTTACCAGATCTCATTTTAATACATTCCTCATAAAAGCCGTGTTTTGTGTTGCTTGGTTCAGCAACCATGTTCCATATGGATTACATATGTAATAATTTTGGTTGGGTAATTTAAAAAACGCCCAGAATTTCAAGTGTTCTCCATTGCGTTAGATTCAAATGTCAACCTTCCACTTCTTTGCATACTTTCTCTGCACTATTTCAACATGGTGTGATCTTGTGAAGATTTTGTAAGCAAGTCAGCAGACGATGATATGGATTTCCAGGGGATGAGACCACTTCAAAGATAGACTGAAAGGCTCTGCGATCCAATTCTTCGTCTATTTGATGCCTATAAAAATCTATGGCCACCAAGCAGAACAAGTTAATGTCTATCTCTTCTGATTTCCCCATTCTGCTGATAATGTGCGGGAGACTTTAGAAAAGGTCAAGGATAACAAAGATGTACCTGGGAAACTTCATATAAAATTTTATGAACTTTAACTACCGTTCCTCAGTGCAACTAAAACTCAAAAATATACAAAACCATAAAATACTACCAGTTTACTATGTTCTTCAAGTGAATACTCTTCAAATATTATCATGATATTCTTCATCAGCAATCCATATGAAAATTTAGCAGGCCTGATGAAGGCTGCATGCAATGCGAAGTAAACATTATTCCCCATAAGCTACTTCCACATTCCCACTTCCACTTCCCAAGCCCTCAAAAACAACTTGAACCTTCCCCGGGATCAAGTGAATGCCTGAATGGGGCTCCTGCTGATAAAACAGAGTAAAGTGGAATGGGATGCTTTGTGTTTTGGGATACTGAAATACCATTTTTCTATGGATTAACCGAATGGATTAAAATAAAGTAAGTAGTAAATATCTCATTATCTCAACACTTTAGCTACTTCTGTGTAAATGCATGAAGTGTGTGTTGGAATTCTTTCTCCAGGCTATGACTGTAGGGCTGACTTTGGACTGTCCCTGTGTTTGGAGAAACATTCACATTCAGTGTGCAGGGTCACAAGACTGCATAACCAGTGGACAAAGATTCTGGAAATTTGCTCCACAATCCAAGCATTTAACAAACTCAGAATTGTTCTTTCATTCATTCTCCATTTTTCTTGAATAATTAGACTGGTATAAAACTCTCGTTATGAACTTATTTTTCAAAGGGTTATTGAGATTTCTGCAGACTGTTATGCTGACTCTGTATATAAATGATAATGAAATGGTTTGCCTTATCCAGTAAAAAAGAAAAAGGTAGTGTTGACCTCAGATAATTTAATTTCTGTGATTTTAAGAATCTAAGAGAGCACGCAGTGCATGGACATTGATAGTTTGCTTTTAAAAATCTGGTGTGTTCAACTATCTGTTAATGCTCAGAGTATGGGAAATAAACATAGCATGAGCTTCTGAGCACAGAAAGGCAAACACGATTTAGCAGGTATGACAGAGACTTGGTAGGATGACTCCCATAATAAGAATACATCAGTTGAAGGACACTGTTCAAAAGCAAGAGGAAGGGAAAAGGAATTGCACAGTATGCTGTTAAAAGTGTAAACTCCTGGGCAGAAATCCAAGAGAATGAACTTAGCAATGCAGAGAGAGCATCTAGGTTGGAAAAGGTGGGAGGATGAATAAAAGCAATATTCTTGTTGTCTACTCTTGCCCACCCAACCAAAGGAAAGATGGCCGATACATTCCAAAAGCAAACTGCAGTTCTTTCAAAGCATGTTGTAGTAGATGGGACAAGTGTGCTAAACAGGTCCTTCCTGATTTGTCTTGCTGACAACTTCCTCCTTCAGAGGATGGAGGAAGACATAAGTTAAGATCTTGACATTAAATCATCCCTGTCAGTTAATCAAGAAGATGGAAGTATCAGGACATATAATGTGAAGGCAAGAGTCACTGGAGAAGACCTCAGTTACTGGGAAAAACCAAGTACAAGGACTTAGAAGAATTCAAAACTGTTACTGACCGACAATCTTAATGAAAGGGTGTCCATCAGGTCATGAAGAGTTGGAAGCAACTCAATGACTAAATAACAAAGCAGGCCAAGGGAAGCAAGGAAGTCAAAAACAAGGAAAACTCCAAAAACCTGCACCCGAAGTAAAGTAAGGTGAAATTGGCTACATTTGGGGGGTGGGGGTGGAGGGGGATGCACAGATAAGTGGTTACAGAATACTTGTTGCCAGTCATAAAGTACAGTTGTACTCAAACTGTATATGACCTGTTTATATTTCTGATTAATTGGGTCTTCTTGTATCTTCATATTCATCTATTGTTTGAATGAACTCAGTATAATTAATCTAAAAAAGAAACAGAAGCTTTGGAATGGATGATGTGGAATCTTGCTCAGACGATTACCTCTTGACACAAAGTCACTTTGCTAATAGCTTGACCTGAATTCACACACACACACACACACACACACACACACAATGTCAGAGAACTCAAAGGTATTTCATTGCTATTGAAGAAACAGAGCCAGTGGTCAACCTGTGGTTCAGCTCATTCTTTCAACAGATCTAGGTCTGAATGGCTGGAAGCAAGTTACTGTGATAATCTTTAAGCCTCGTTCTCACTTTTTCTTAACTGTGTTACTTGGATTCTAGTAACTGGTGCTTCCAAGATGGCAGCCAGGGGCATTTTTGTGCACCTCGGCTCCATTATCCTAATCATGAAAAGCCTCGTTATTACGGTTGGTTGTCTCTTAATTTCTTCTTGAGGTGTGAGAAGTGGTGAGGAACAGCGCTGTAACGAAAGGATTTTTCTTTATTTATTGGCAAAGGGGAGAAGACAGGGAAGAAAGCCAGCCCACCTTCTCAGTCAAGTCCCTAATTAGGAAGCGGTTATGGTAGGTGGAAAGAAATTAAGCATTCAGAATTAAACTGAAGCCACTGGGCTGCAAACTGCTAAACCACTGAGCTAGTCGGGAAACTTGGGGATCAGACTGCTCTTTGTGTATTTGCAAGCTGATCTGCCTGCATCAACCAGAAGTACAGTCAGGTCCAGAAATATTGGGACATTGACACAATTCTAACATCTTTGGCTCTATACACCCCCACAATGGATTTGGAATGAAACAAACACAATGTGCCTTAACTGCAGACTGTCAGCTTTAATTTGAGGGTATGTACATCCAACTCAGGTGAACGGTGTAGGAATTACAAGAGTTTGCATATGTGCCTCCCACTTGGTAAGGGACCAAAAGTAATGGGACAGAATAATAATCATAAATCAAACTTTCCCTTTTTAATACTCGGTTGCAAATCCGTTGCAGTCAATCACAGCCTGAAGCCTGGAACGCATAGACATCACCAGACGCTGGGTTTCATCCCTGGTGATGCTCTGCCAGGCCTCTACTGCAACTGTCTTCAGTTCCTGCTTGTTCTTGGGGCATTTTCCCTTCAGTTTTGTCTTCAGCAAGTGAAATGCATGCTCAATGGGATTCAGGTCAGGTGATTGACTTGGCCATTGCATAACATTCCACTTCTGTCCCTTCAAAAACTCTTTGGTTGCTTCTGCAGTATGCTTTGGGTCATTGTCCATCTGTACTGTGAAGCGCTGTCCAATGAGTTCTGCAGCATTGGGCTGAATGTGAGCAGATAATATTGCCCGAAACACTGCAGAATTCATCCTGCTGCTTTTGTCAGCAATCACATCATCAAATAAAAGAACCAGTTCCATTGGCAGCCATACATGCCCACGCCATGACACTACCACCACCATGCTTCACTGATGAGGTGGCATGCTTAGGATCATGAGCAGTTCCTTTCCTTCTCCATACTCTTCTCTTCCCATCACTCTGGTACAAGTTGATCTTGGTCTCATCTGTCCATAGGATGTTCCAGAACTGTGAAGGCTTTTTTAGATGTCGTTTGGCAAACTCTAATCTGGCCTTCCTGTTTTTGAGGCTCACCAATGGTTTACATCTTGTGGTGAACCCTCTGTATTCACTCTGGTGAAGTCTTCTTTTGATTGTTGACTTTGACACACATACACCTACCTCCTGGAGTGTTCTTGATCTGGCCAACTGTTGTGAAGGGTGTTTTCTTCACCAGGGAAAGGATTCTTCGGTCATCCACCACAGTTGTTTTCCATTGTCTCCCGGGTCTTTTGGTGTTGCTGAGCTCACCGATGTGTTCCTTCTTTTTGAGAATGTTCCAAACAGTTGTTTCGGCCACGCCTAATGTTTTTGCTATCTCTCTGATGGGTTTGTTTTGTTTCTTCAGCCTAATGATGGCTTGCTTCACTGATAGTGACAGCTCTTTGGATCTCATCTTGAGAGTTGACAGCAACAGATTCCACATGCAAATAGCACACTTGAAATGAACTCTGGGCCTTTTATCTGCACATTGTAATTGGGGTACTGAGGGGATATCACACACCTGGCCATGGAACAGCTGAGAAGCCAATTGTCCCATTACTTTTGGTCCCTTAACAAGTGGGAGGCACATATGCAAACTGTTGTAATTCCTACACCGTTCACCTGAGTTGGATGTACATACCCTCAAATTAAAGCTGACAGTCTGCAGTTAAGGCACATTGTGTTTGTTTCATTCCAAATCCATTGTGGTGGTGTATAGAGCCAAAGATGTTAGAATTGTGTCAATGTCCCAATATTTCTGGACCTGATTGTATTTCTTTTCCAAAAGCCAAGACTATCCCCATTACAGCATTCCTGGAAACAGAAGGGTTACTGTTCCCTTCTAAATGAGAATCTGCAAATCAATATTAATTGCATAGGATACATCCCTGAAATCCACTGGCTGGTGGAAGCGCTGACAAAAAAACAGGATAGACTCCACATTGCCATGGCAATTGGTGTTCTCTGAGTGAAGTTGGACAGCGACAGCATCACCCAGTCTCGGACCATTGATGACTGACCCGTCGTGTGCAAGGTTTGAAATACCTGCAGAAATTAAAACCAATAGTTCACAGGCTTTGGAAAATTCATTGGTAAATGCAACAAGTATAACAAGACTCTCTCATACATAAAACTGCATTTATGTTCTGTATTCATTATTTCAGTGTGTTTATCATGTTCTTCATCCAATAAGGGTTTTTAGACATAATTATTAACATCTATTAATTAAGTACATACCTGACCAGATTTGTGAAAATAAAATGCTGTGAAAATAAGAACAGTAAGGTGCTAATTAAAAACATCAGATCCAGCAATAGATCAACCCATCTCTAACGGATGCTGCAGCTGAAAAAGTGCTTCCCTCTGGTCCCAAGCAGAATCCCCTTCACTGGAAGGAGCCCCCTGGAGAAGAGTTCTGGACTGGTCTCTCATATTTATGGCAAGACCTTCCCATGGGTCTCATGACCTTATTTCTCCCCTTCTTTTTGCATAAAAACAGAAAAGAGGAACAGGACTGATGCTACTGAGATTGGAGAGGGACCCATCTAAAGCCTAAACTAGTGAGATGAACTTAATCAGGTTGTCCCACATGATGGACCTGGAACTCAGAGGGGAGGCTCATTTCCAGGAGAGTTCACACTTTGGAATAACCCTGCCCTGGCCCCAAGGCCACCATCTGGGATGCCTGGTGGAACTTGGGTGCCTTCCTGTAATTTTCAGCCAATGGGGGAAAACTGGGCAGGAAGGGCTGTAACAGTTCCTGCCATATGTGGAAAAGCTACAGCAGCAGCCTTTGACAGGACAACAAACAGTTTCCCACAGCACCAGGTCCTGTTTCCCCCCATGGTGGCTGACATAATCTTCTAATGGAAACAAAACGAGAAATGTTGAAGAGCAGTGCCCTCAGCTGCTGCAATGGACGTCCCCACCTTCTCCATCCAAACTATTCCAGACATAAAGATAAAGAGGGAGAGAAGAACACAACAGCCATGGTGAAGGTGAGGGTGATGAATTTGGGTATTCAAGGGCAGCAGCACCATGGTATCAGCAGATGCTGAGTCTGGGAAGGCTGGCAGCTCCTCCTGAAAGACATCTGGCTACCCTACTGCTGCATGTTTCAGAGACGAGGCGTCCTCATTCTCCAAGAGTCCTTGAAGAACTGTGTGTGATGCAAAACCTTACCTTATATAGTACTTTCGCCATAAATTGTGGATAGGGTTGCTGGTTTGATAAAAATTCTCCAATAACTTTATTCATTACATCTTGTGGGGGGAAAAAGTCATCAAGAAATTGAGGGAGGATCCGAGTTACCACTCTGGCTTCAAAGGGGAATCCTTTTCTGACCCTGAGAAGAGAGCACAGCCATTAGCCCCCATTGCCAGCCAGGAGTCTTCCTCCTACTCAGGAGGAATGGCTGAGTCCAGGTCTTTTCCACGACTTCGGGGGATCCCAGGCCCACCCAAGCCTCCTCTGTGGCCCACAGAGGCGTTCCAGAACAGGCCCCCTACCCTGTGATGGCAAGTAACAGCAGGAAGTACAATAAAGCAAGTGAAAATACAATGTGGGGCCTCTCCCCCCAGTTTCCAGGCTTCTCCTTTCCTTACCATGTTTCCTTTTCATGGGGACCTGGCAAAGAAACTCAGAAGGAGAACAGGAGTTGAGGGATGGTGGCAAGTTACAGGATGGAGGAGGGAATTCCAGGGGCCGGGATGAGGCAGACCTTCCACTGGGAAACTTCCTCCCCTCGCCCAGAGAAGAAACTTCCCAAGATACTCATGGCAATGCTGGTCAGCATGTTTTCTGTGATTTACCCACAGAAAGCAGGTAATCAAGTGTTTCTCGCTGGCTGATCGCAGCTTCCGAAGCTCCCTCCTTGGCCAGTGGTAGTGAGCAGAGCCTCAGGCAGGTCCATCAACTGCACCCGAGATACTTTTGCTCTCCCTGAACTAAACATTCAGTATCCTCTGTGAGGGGCTGTCTCTGAAGAGCCTTTACCAGCTCAGTTGTCCATAATGCCACCAGATGATCCCATTCTGACAAGGATGAGGCTGCACAGTCCTGGGAGTTACCCCCACGTCACCCCAATTACCCTGTGTCTGCCTCCAAAGAACACGGCAAGAACCCTGTGCAGATGGGGGACTGCCCTGTGATTGCCAGAGGGAAAGGCAGGGAGAGAGCATCACCTGTGTCCCAGGATGTGGCTGTACGGGAAAGCCTTCTCATGGGGCTGAGGCCCCCAGAAGGGAACTGAGGCTGGAGGGGAGAGTTGCAGGTTCCTTCTTGGCCAGGGCTTCCCAGAGCAACAGGCTCTTTCTGCTTTCCCCAGCATGGCAGCAGGATCTGTGCCCCGAGGCAGGTAGGCAGGCAAGCCCCTTCTTGGGAAAAGCCCCCTGGCCATTCTGGCCCAGGAACAGGAACTCTGCAGCTGGAGAGGATGCCTGGGACACTAAACCATCTTATCTTAGTCCACCGGCTGGGTGAGGCATGTCCAGCAACAGTGGAAGAGCCACCAGGTCCCCATCCCTGCTAGAGAGGGCTGGCTACTTGTACAGCCCTATAGTTCTCTGCCCATTGCCTAATTAAAAGGTGAAACGCTCAACTCCTTGTGATGGCCCAGGCATGACCTTCAGCTTTGCTTGGCAAACCATATGGAAATGGTTGAGCCCTGCCTTCTTCAGGGGTTGTTTTTTCAGAGGGTTTTTTCCCCCTAGCTTTGCTAGTTTCAGTAGGATCTTAAGAATGGCAGTTTAAACGCAGCCCTTTGCTCAGATTCTGCTTCTAGTATTACCGTTGAAATTTCAGAGAATAATCGTTAGATAGCCACAGTATTGTTTGTACCTACATATCTTCTGAATGGGTAATGGATTTACATTTACATTTATAAATGGAAAATAACTAGGAAATTAAATTTGTTTTGTGCCTGGACTAATTTTTCCTAGCAAGAGAATCAGGGCCTTCTGTTCCTACCGGTCAAAGAGGACAGAAACTCGCTCCATTGCCACAATTACAGATTCACTGTCTGGGACTGCTTGATGGTGATCTGTGCCTCGTCCAGGACTGACTTTTTCTTTTCCTAAAGACACAATTAGTATGATAAAAATAAAGATTATCACTACAATATCATGAAATTGATCAAAGGGAATTAAAAAGAAAGGATAATTAAAAGAATGCAGGCAAGGATAATTTGCCTATAAGCTGTGACATAAGCGCACCTCAGAACCATCAACAGAAGAATTGCTGGTGATTCAAGTCTTTCCTTACAATTTTGGTACAGAATGATGCTGCCCCTGAAGAATTAGCCTTGGGCCCGAATGGTTTCAGCCTCGCAATGCTAACAGTTTCCAGCTGCAGGAGCAGGCTCTTTATCCTACCCTTGCAAAGTGTTCCAGAACCCCAACGGCTAATTCTGGCTGAACCCCTACCCTTTGAATCAACCCGCTAACGAGGCGTGATCAGAGGAAGCAGAGCAAGAGGGGCAGGGCAGATCTGAGGCTTAGTCACCATCCACAAAGCCTGTCGCTCTGCTGTTGGACCTGGCAGGAATAAGCAGGCAGGGTTTTTTAGAGAACCCAGAAAAAGCAAAATGCATACAGTCTCTGAATTCTTTAACTTTAGGAAGTTTCACAACTAGTGAGAACATTACTTTATTAAAAGGTTCTGCAGAATCTTTGTATCAAAGAACAATTTTACAAAAGAAGCTGTAGCTTTATGTTAGAGTCCTTTGAAAAGGTTTAAACTGGCTATCTGGTAGCTCCAGTATAGATGCCCAGTGCCAAAACTGGATTCAGAGTGTCAAAGATTCCTTAAAAAGGGGATTGTGATCCCCTTTGCAGCTTTTTTATGAGACCTGAAAGAGGTCAATGCAAGACACAGATAAAGGATTTAAATCCCAGGAAGGCAGATTCCAACTGAATGTTAGGAAAAACTTCCTGTGTAAGAGCAACTGGACAACAGAATCAACTTCCAAGAAAGGTGGTGGCTCCCCATTATTAGATGCATTCAAGTGAAGCCAGACAGTTCCCATCTGAGATGCTTCCACTGAAGATCCTGAATGGAACAAGGGTTGGACCTGGTGGCCTCAATGACCCTGTCCAACCCTCAGATTGAGTGAGTCCAAGGGTTACGGGGCTTTTCCTTGGGCTGAGGAGTAGGCAAACTCAAATTTGAGCAAATAAGGTCAAAATCACTGAGCAACCAGATAAAGATTTCTTAGCAGAAGGCATTTCATCGTGCTCTGAGTTCCCAAAGGTCCCACACCATTCAGCATAGATGGAGCAGAATCTATGGACCTTGAAGGCTGAGCCTGCAGGTGGAGCAATCACTGGGGACAAACCTAGTGGTGGGCCATCCCCTAAACACAAAATAATACCAGGGAGGGAACACATGCACTGGGGTTTGCAGCCACACTGCTCTGAACTTTTCATAGAGATAGTCCAATCAACAAATAACAGCAGAAAGAAACAGAAAAGAAAAACAAGCTTGTTCAGAAAATGTACCTCAAGATGCTGTCACTGCAATAGTAAAAATCAATTCATTTTGACCCAGCTATAGAAAATCCTAGCCCACAGACTCCTACCACCTGGGACATGAATTCAACATGAGCGTTTGCATGGCAGTATGAAAAACAATACAGTGGTACCTCGGGATACGAACTTAATGCGTTCCGTGACTCTGGGCGTATCCCGAGTTGGTCGTAACCCGACGCAAATTTCCCCATAGGGTTCAATGTAAATCCGGTTAATCCGTTCTGCCCTCCGAATTTGGTCGCACCCCGAAGCAAATTTTCCCATAAGGTTCAATGTAATTACCGTTAATCCGTTCTGGCGTCCGCGGACCACGCGTCAGGGGCGGGAGAACGGCCAGGCGCCGTGCGGCGCGGCGGGAAAAAGGCCGGGTGCGGCTCGGCGGGAGAACGGCCGGGCGTGGCGCGGTGGGAGAACGGCCGGGCGCGGTGCAGCGCGGCGGGAGAACTGCCGGGCGCGGTGCAGCACGGCGGGAGAACGGCCGGGCGCGGCGCGAGAACGGCCGGGCGCCGTGCAGCGCGGCGGGAGAACGGCCACGGACCACGTGTCAGGGCGGAAAAATGACCGTACCCCGAGGCAGAGTTCGCACATCGAGGTAAATTTTTGCGGCTGGAGCTGGTCGTAACCCGAAACGTTCGTTAGTAGAAGCGTTCGTATCCCGAGGTACCACTGTACTTCTTTTTCTCTTCATTCTGTATTTCGTTACACCGTTATAACAAATGGTTATTAAGTGAATCATTACCTGAATAATATCCATTGAGGATTGCAAGGAAATGACAAGGGGCCTTTACCTGTATACATGCAGGTCAGCATCAGCCCCAAGGCAGCCATTGCTCTGTGTGGACTGAGGACGTTCACTCTGTCCACACTCAGCTTCACCAAGGCCTCACAGTCAGGCCGAGAGAGTTGCTCTGAAAGGAGGAGCCTTTCTAAGCCTCTGAGAACACAGTGATAAATCACAGACGGGGTGGATCCCTCACTTTCAGACAGCATCGCTCCACACATCTGAAGCAAACAAGAAAAAAGACATTGTAGAAGGAGAGCTGAATGAGTGAATGGTGTAAAAAATCTAGAGTCCAGTAGCATCTTTTCTATCTTTTATGAAGTCTTCAGGAAATGTAGCTCCCTTCATCAGATGCATAAGGTGGCTGATCTGATGTAACATTTAAATTGGGGTGGAGGGAGAGAAAGACAGGACAGCTATGAAGATGCAGGTTACATATGCAGGTTACAGATGAGAGCATAAATACCTTATCAATTAACAACTGTAAATTGTTAATACCTTATCAATTAACAATTGTAAATTGTTAAAAACTCACTGAGCTTCTTGAGACCTACTGAGATTACCTGGAACCTTTTGATGTACAGTATGTGAATTCAGTGAGGTGTCCAAATTTTTGTTGAGTTCTTTGGCTCAACTGTATGTTTGGTTCCTTGGTAGGGACACAACTGGATGAAATGGTATGTCTGGTCTGTGTGAGTTTTCTGGGTGTCCAGATAAACATGGGAGATGGGCTCACAGGTTTTCATATGCCATTGTTCTTCTTTGGTAATTTGTCCTCTCATAGACTAGGTCCATGTTTCTCAACCATGGCAACTTTAAGATGTGTGGGCTTCAATTCCCAGAATTCCCTAGCCAGCATGCTGACAGAAGAATGCTTTAGTCCTTTGAAGGTCCTTCAACAGAACCTCGAGGGAACAGGAGAAGACAACAACTAAAGTTGGAAATGAGTGGGGTATACCAACCTCCCAGCAGCCGCAGAATTAAGATTTTGGAACCTCCAAGAAGCTAAAGAAGTCTAAACATAGAAGGCTCCTATTTCTGAAAAAAAAATAGGTAAAAAGGTTCTAGACAGAAGCTGTGCAGATTTTAATTTCTTTTTTCTGTGTAATTTAAGACTGAGGTTCTCCAGGGGAGAGATGGGCTGAGGGGAATTTGCCTTCTGAATGCGACAGAAAGAGTATTTTTCCTTATAACACCTTATTAAATAGGTGTTTAAACTCAGATGTTCCATGGATCAGTGAATGCAACACATTCCATCCTGCACATTCACTATAGGGCCACAGAGTTAGACTAGACAGTGTACTGGGTCCTCAACCATAATGTATAGGAAAAAGTGTTCAAGTTGGCAACTAGGACAGCACTTTCACATCCGTGGTCCTCTGACACAGCAGTAAGATGCAACTCTTCTTGTGCTAGCAAGCCATCATTCGGATAACTCAAATCTAGAGATGCTCAGTGATTGAGGCAGCACACGGATGGATGGATGGACGGACAAACAAACAAGGACTGAAAAGGTCAGTGAAAACATCACTGGAACCTCCAAGTCCCTGAACTTCTTTCCTAGAATTTTGAAGTCTGAGATAATAAGACTGTAGTTGCTCTTGATAATATCATTTTTCTTCACATTGGTTAAGCAGCAAGCATAATTGTAAATGGATCTGATGAATCTTAGCAGCTACTCCGTCATACCCCAAAAGCAGAAAATGTCCCAGAAAGAAGCACTCTTTTATTTCTGCTCTTTAGAGGGCCACCAACTACTATAGTTTTTCTTTCTGACATCTTACAAGTAGCTATTACAGGTCTTCTGCTCTCCAGGCTCCAGTTCGCCTCTCTTCTATAGCACAAGCTCTTACTTGTCTTCTGAACAGTGAAGAGTCACTTTCTTCTCTGAAAGCTTAAAAGTTATTTCTGAATTCTAGCAATGCAGAATCTCTCATTCTCATTCTTCATCCACTGGACTTGCTCCTCAGTTTGCTTCTCTTCCCAGTGCAGCATGGCTTCCTGCGGCAACTCCTGCCTCAGGGTCTTCTATGATTGGTCCAAAAGACCTTTATCCTCTTTTATGAGTTGAAGTGCTGCCATTCATTGTGCTAATCCTCTCACTTTTTCCATCAGCAGTGCAATGTGTATGCTTTTACTACATGCATATGCTTGCTTTCAGGCATGAACGCAAACATGCCCAAAGCTGTTGAGAATCAGGTGGCGTGCAAGTTTAATAAATTAAAATTAAACACTGTTGGTGACAACTAGGGTGCCACCTTTCTCTTCCCTCCCTCAGTTTCCACCAGTTGTCTTTGATCTGGGAAGACAGTCAGATTGAGAAAAGGAGCTCATCTTTTCTTTAGAGACCTCACCAGACTATTGTCCAATATGGCCTGGGGGATATGGCTGGGAAGCTAGGCTGTCTTTGGATTTAGAGGTATCCCTGTTCTGTTTTTCTTATATCCACAACACACGGATATTTTGGGTTGGAGGGAAGGAGTCTTATATCTGCTAATGGAAGATTTCTTCCCCACCTCAGCTGGCTCTCCCTCCTTGAAACCTTTAATTCAGTTTAAGAACTGGAGCAGAACTGGAAAGGGAAGCACCACCTAACTGCTGCTTCCTGTTGGTAAGACCTGCCACCTTGGGCACACCCACCCTGGAAGGCCTCCTTATCCAGGAGATGATTCCACCATGATGAGGATGTCTATCTTCTGCATCCCTCCCTACCCTGATGGATCTGGGAAGAGAGGAACTGACGGCTGCAGCCTTGATGCTCCTCACCCATGTCTGCCATGTGAAGCCTCTTTCAGTGGCATCCTGTGGCACTAGAAGACGGTTGTGCTTCCTGTTATCCTTGGTGGTGTGAACCCCCAGAATCTTGGGGTTTGGTCTCTACTCTGCCCCTGTCTAGAGTAATAGGTGAAAGGAAAAAAACCAGGTATTTTTCTAGATGTGGGAAATTGTGGCTTCTTCTTGTCCTTCCAATTTGCAGCATGTTCCTCCAGGAAGTTCAGGAGGACACAAGCACATGAAAATGCTCTGTCTATACAAAAACACTTATGAGAGCAGATTATAAAACGTCCTTCCATGTAGCTGTGCAGAGAAAGTGCCATTTGCCCAGAAGCAATTCAGCGGAATGGCTGACAATACAGGATGGCCCCAAGCTCAGTTTCTGAACTGGCAAAATGCAAGGCATGGGGAACCCAAGGGTTTCTTTTCCTTTCAGCCTGTCACTGAAGGTAACATGGAAAACATTTCACCTACACTCCGGAGACCTCACCCATACCTGAATAATTCCTGAAGAGAATTCGGGTCCGACATCAGGAGGATAATTTTCTATTAAATAGAAGGCCACTGCACACATGACCAAGACATGCTGCTGGTTGTGGATATTCACACAGCTGTTAAGAGAGGCAAAAGTTGTTCACCGTAAGACAGAGGTCTTCTCTCAGCATTAAAAGCAAGCACTCTCTTCTTTAATCTATCTACAGAAGAAACCATAGAGGAGGGCTAAATCAGAGAGCCTTCGAAGTGCCAACTAAAGGCTATCACACCTTGGAAAATTTCCCAGCTGCTTTAGCATTCCAAAATTGTTCACCATGTTAGGTCATGATGCGTTTTGCCTCCACAAGTCAGACAGTAACTTCAGCTAGGAGTTTCTTATATTGAGACCTACTGTGCTACTCCGCGCAGACTGGAAAGCAGATATTCGGTGATAACAGGGATAAGTTGCTTCGCTGTCTCATCCAGGAGATCGCACTCCAAGACGTAAAGAGTTCCGTGCAGGGCGCCGATTCGGCTCGGCATGTGTGCGCTGCGGAGTGTTGATTCTATCAGGCGGCTTACTGGCTCAGCTATAGCTTTATCCTGGTGGACACAAAGAAGACAGGGGATCAGGGTGAATTTGCAAACTGGTGGGAAACAGCATTGCTCAGTGTGGGTTTCTTAGTTGCTGACCACTCCATCCCCCTCATTCAGAACCTGTCACTCTCCTGATCAAGGCTGTTCCCTGCAATGCTGAGTTAGTGCTGGGATTATGGTCCTGCAGGAAAATTCCTCTGCCTTTTAATTCAATCAGAGTTTACTCCATTGGAGGAGAGGGAACTGGTTTCAAAAACCTCTTTCAGAAGAGAAGAGCATTTTGAAGAAATTCTAATGGGCTGAGGGTGGCATTTTGTTGTGAGGTGAGCAACATCTCTGTGTGAGTTCTATCTTTTCCTGAACAACAATCTCTCCAGCTGCCTTCCCTTTTCTCTGAATTCCCCAGCAAAGGTTTCAGAAGAGAAGTTCTCTCTGCTTTGGGCAAGAAGAAGATGTGTACTGGAGAAAAAAAGGTTCCAGAACCCACGGCCACTTTCCACAATAAACTAAGCTTGGAGCACCACCCAGAGAACTCCAAGACTGAATTCTCAAATACCCCGAGAGTGAACTGATTAAAGAAAGAAACAGCAGCCATGTGAGTAATTGAGGAAAAGAAAAACAGCCCGTTTTTGAAAAGCTGTTTCTGCCCTCTTTCAGACTAAGGACCTTTAGCAGATGAGACAAGCGTGAAAGGGTCTGTACTACTGCAGTCCTCCTGTAGCAATACCTGCAGAGACATCAGGAAGCCAAGCCTGGGGAAGCGCAGGAGGGGGAACTTTTCTTTCAAGCTGGTTGTGGGGCCTGCATCTGTCTCGACTGTGATGCTTAGCCTTGTTAATGGCCTTAAGTTTTTCCAAAAATGTGATGTCCCGCAAGACCAGGACACAGAAACTAAAGTGACTAGTGACTGCTTTCCTGGTAGAGGGAAGAGGTCTAAAGGAGGAGGACCAGAAGAACCCAACCATCAGGGGCTGTGCTAATGTAACTAAGCAGAGGGAGGGGTTTCCTAAGCCAGCTTCATTTCCTGCTGGTTTATGCACGGGAAACAAGCAGCTGAAGGCTTTAATCTTAAAGCTGGAAAGAAATGATAAGAGGAGTCCTGCAGGGGTTGAAAAGAATGACGACTTCTTATATTGGTAAGCAGAAAGCGAGCCAACTCCCAGGGACAGCTCAGAGAGAACACCCTGATTTCCAGAACTGGATGGATTCTGGAACCAGCAAGGAAGGAGGTTGTAAGATGGCAGGAGGAATTCAAGGACAAGTGAGGGACCCTCTGTACCACTGCATGGAACTTCAGAAAGATCCCAGGAGCTCCAGCAGTCTGAGGAACAGGGAAAGAGAAACCCACCTACCACCCATGTTCACTTCTCAGCCTCAGCCCCATTTGCACTGAGCTACCATTCGCTTCTCATAGGCAGGGGGCGAAAGAACAGGCAATTGCTAATTGAACATCCCAGGGCATTTGATTTATTTCTGTTATTAAATGACACATCATGAAAGGATATAAACAAGGATAACACTTAAAGTTGCCCCCAAGAACGACATTCTGTGCAGAACCCATGCAGATTCCAGTAACAATACCAAATCAGCCCCACCACCAAAAAACGTTGCTGTTGCTCCTCTGCCTTCGGGCATGCAAAGGCCCTAACAGGGCAAGTGAGAGACAGCGACGTTTTCTCGTGATCTTCAGAACCGGAAGCCTGACCGGGTGTTTGTGCTTTAGGAGCAGTCAGGGAAACAAAGGAGGGGTTTGGTTTGGCCGTCCCGCCTCAGCTGGCATTTTCAGCATTCCCTTTCAAAGTCTTTTAGGGGAGCAGAGAGAAGCCGGGAGAGGAATTACTGCAGCTTCAGGCAAGGAGACAGTAACCAGCAGTTGTAGCGAGGGAATGCTGAACGTGGCTTTCCACACAAAAAAACTGTCTCCAGTTTTGCTCCGAAACCGTGAAGAAAGGAACTTAATGGGGGTGATCTTAAATTCTGGCATCCTAGAGTTGATATTTATGTAATATGTAGTACTGAATATGAAATATCCACAAAGTATGTTCAAGTTGACTCAAGCTAGAAAGGTTCCAGAAGGAACGTTTATCGTCCCGATTCCTTAGAAATGACAATTATTCAAAGTCTCACCATTCCAAGAACAGCAGCTGCTTTACACGTAGCAGGGACCAAATACTGAAGGAGGATCTCATCTTCTGATGGGTGGAGCTTCCGCAGTTCAGTTAATGTTGTGTACATCGTTTCAAACTGGTTCCTTTCAGTAAATAAGTCAGATACAGCTAAGAGCTGCAAGGACAAAAACAAGAAAACTTAAGTAGCCATTTATTGCAGTAGAGTTTATATATTTGCATATCATTTTGGCCAAAAGAAGACTGGGAGGGAAGTATTTAAATATTCCACTTCTTTTTAAAATGGCCAAGTTCACGCCCTTGCTCGAAGCAGCTGTCCAGAAAAGGGAAGCCAAGAGAAGAACAAGGGAAGAGGGCTGGAGAGTTCAGACCAAACCATCAACTGGCACCATTTAGAAGGGAGAAATGGAAACCAACTACCTGCTAGGATTCCATGGCCAGTACGATTAAACAAGGCTTTATTTCCTTGTGAAAGGCCCTGAAAACCTCAGAGAAGAAGGAAAGGTAGGAGGCAGGAACAATGCGTGAAAACCAGCATGAGTGGATGAATGATGGAAGGCTAGTGTTGGAAAAGCTGATATTCTCCCACAAAGAGCTCTTTGGGATTCCTTTTGTCCACTTGGCGATGGAGAATCCTCCCTCCTCCCACCACATCTCTGTCTCCCTACTTTTCTTTCTTTTGCATAGATATTATGGCAGGAGACACTACTGGCGGCCTTGAAGGAGGCTGTTATGTGCCCCCCCCCCACCAGCCTTGAGGTGGACTTCTCTGCATCTGGAGCTACTGGCCAAATATCCCGTCTCAAACCTTCCCTTTTGGGAGAAGGTTTTTGAGGAGGTGGTGGCGAGTCAGCTGTGGAGTACCCCAGAGGAAAGAGATTATTTGGACTCTCTACAGCTAGGGTTAAGGCCTGGAAACAGAAGAGTTGGCATTGGTTACACTAACAGATGATGTGGTTGGCCCCAGGATGCAGGAAATACTTTTAACCTGGTCCTTTTAGATCTCTCAGTGACCTTCACTACTATCAACCATGGTATCCTTCTGGAATGCCTGCAATGGTTCCAAATGGTTCCAGTCAGGAGAGGATGCAGGAAAGATTGGCCCAATGGCTACTCCCTTGTGGGGTGCCACAGGATTGATTTCTCTTCCTCCCTCCAATTTACCATTTACATGAAGTCACTGGGAAAGATCATCTGAAAGTTTGGTATTTGGTATTTATTTGGTTTCATCAGTATGCTGATAACACCCAACTCTACATTGCTACTCCAGGCCAGACTGGTGAGGCCACTGAGGTCTCCAGGATTCTGCCTGGATCTGTGAGGGTCTGGATAGGAGAGAACAGGCTTTGATGGCATTACTGTCTGTCTCTGGTGGTTCCGTATCTGCTCAAGTGGTGTCTCTTGATGGGGTAGCCCAACCTTGAAGGAGCAGATCCTTAACTTGGGTGTTTTTTTGGACTCACAGCTCCTGCTAGAACAGCAAGTGGAGACTATGGCCAGGAGACTTTTTCCCAGCTCTGGCTGATGCGTCCCATCTGGGGCTGGAGGATCTTTCTACAGTGACTCATGCCCTCTTCACCTCCTGCTTAGACTACTGCAATGCGTTCTACATGGGGCTGCCTTTGAAGATCACTTGGAAGCTGGGGTAGCAACCTGTGTCTTTTACTGCTATTCACTGGTGGGAGCACATTATGGCAGTGCTGCAGGCCTGGCACTGGTGGTCAAAAGGCTTCCGGATGCAATTTAAAGGGCTGGCGCTTACCTGCAAAGCCCTATGTGGCTTGGTACCTAGTTACCTACAGGACCACATTTGGAATCACCTGACCAGTTCAATCTATCCAGCAGAAACTACTTGCTGTACCTCGCTTAGGTTGATGAGAGGGGCTGAGGCTCAGCAGCACTGCTTTTTGGTGGTGGCACTGTCCTTTGGAACAGCCTTCTGGTGGGCATCTGGTTGGCTCCCACTCAGACTGACTTCTGGGAGCTATTCAAAAGGGCATTTTGGCCTTGATTCCATCTTGGTTTGGTTACAGTTTGTTTTGGTTAATTTAATTTTGTACTGTTTTCATTAGTTTGTGGACCTTTCTTTCATAGTTGTTTATTTTATATTGTTTCTTGTATATTTTGTGTAAACCATCAAGAGTCCTTAGGGATATGTTGGTCTATAAATATGATAGATAGATAGATAGATAGATAGATAGATAGATAGATAGATAGATAGATAGATAGATAGATAGAGCGAGCTCGCTCATAGGGGCATCAAAAGATGTTCTAATAAAGTAGCTGAAAGTGCTGTCCCATGCTCCTGGCTTATTACATGACTCTCATTATTGCTTGCTCTGACATTGTATAAGATCCTGTATGTGTATGTGTACACATATGCATAGGTAGAGAGAGGTTCATGTACAGGTATGGAACCAAGTCCACCCTGACTGCTTTTGTGGATGACCTGTGGGGGAGACCAGGGTGGGGGGAAATGTGATCCTCCTGGGCTTGCTTAATCTCTCAGCAGCCTGTGATACCATCAACCACAGTATCCATCTGGACCACCTGGGAGAATGGGGGGGGGAGCATTCTGCTGCAGTGGTTTTCTTCCTTAGCGAGTAAGTAGCTCCAGTCTGTGGTAGTGTATGTGGTAGATAAGAGAAGCCAAGTCCTAAGGTTCTCCTTTTTAGGGTGCCCCAAGGCCTGACAATCTTGCCCTGTTATTTATCATCCACTTGGAGCTGCTGGGAGAAGTCATCTGCTGTCATGAAGTCAGATATCAACTGTACACGTATGATCCTTCCTATACATCTTAACTCCTGGCCAAGTAAGATTTGTAGTTGAGGTTCTGTCCCAACACCTAGAAGCTGTTGGAATCTGGATGGAGATGAATGGGCTTGGGCTCAATCCCAAAAAGATGGAGTGGCTTTGGAAGCCTTCTGTTCCCATTTTTGATTCTGGTTGGTGTCCTGCTTCCCTGTGCAGAACCTGTCCATAATCTAGTGGCCCACCTGGACTCACAACTCCTGTTCAAAGAGCAGAGACAGCTGTGGCTAGGAGGGCCCTTGCACCACCATCTTGTGTGCCAGTTGCAGCATGTCTTGGATTAGGAGGCTTTGCTCATGGTCCATCATGCTTAATCATCTATCATTTGGATTACTGCATTGTGCTCTACATAGACTGCCCTTGAAAACCAATCACAATTTCAGGCAGTTATGGACACCAGTCATTTTGCCCATTCTTACTGCTGCTATTCGAGTGGGAGTAATAAGGATTGGTTGTCACCTTTAAGATCCTTCATGGCTCAAGGGGTATCTTTGGGACTGCCTACTCCCATTGGCTTTTGCCCATTCGTTATAAGTTGGAAGGTTCCCTCTGGGTCCTTACCCTAGGGAGTACCCCCCTTTCCCAAAATAGTGCTCCCCTCCCCCAATCAGCTTGGCTCTGGCCCTTTGGAGCTTCTGCAAAGCAACCAACATAGTTTTTCCAAGTCAAGTGGACCTTCCTGCAGGGTGAGTTTGAAATTGGCATGGGGGGTGGGGGTGAGTGGCAGACTTGAATATGAGGCTTTTGTCTGATTTATTTTTTAATCCTATTAGTGTATTATTAAGTGAGATGCTCAGAATCGGTAAGATTTATAAGCCTTGTAAATAAATAAAGAATAAAAGAAAGAAAAAAATCCTAAAACATGCAAAAACTATGGCTATTATTAATTGTACTAATGAAAGTATGATTTGCTTCTGAACTTATTTGTACTTTCAACAATTCAAAACATTGTATTCTGATTTATGAGAATGAAAACACTAAAGCTTACAGATCGGACCACTTCGCTGATCAGAATAACTGGTGTCCTCTTGTTTGGGTTGGATGGTAGAATCCATTGACTGTATAATTCCAGCAGGAACTGAGAACATGAATGAATATCTACACCAGCACGGTGCTTCCTACAACCCAAGAGGAGTAAAGTTAATAAGCCCATATAAACCTACTGTAAATATTAGATGCAGCATAATTTCATGATTTATGGGATGCTGGAAAGGATAAGGTGCTCATCTGCAAATTGCAGTTGTTTGGTCACCTGTGCATTTGCAGGTATGGAAGTCAATAGCTGGGACCACAGAGCGGTGGGGAAGCCGCTGTTCCTGTGGAACAAGAAGACGTTCAGTGGGAACGTGAATTAGCTCATTTATATGCCAGTAAAGGACTCTGCCTACCCAACGTGAAATAGACCGCAAGTGGACTATGGAGACTATGGCTCGCTTCTTGAAGGAGAGTTACTTCCTGTCCTGCTGTCCAGCTTCCTGTATTGAGTCCAAGAAATCTTTATCCTCCGTTATGAGCTAAGATGAAGCCCTTTGCTCTTCCACCACCTTGCCTCTCCTTCCATCTCTGCTACAAGCTCATGCTCAGGCAGGAAAAGCATTTCTGCAGGCCTTGCAATTTGGGGCTGCAGCTGCCTCAGTTCATTTTCTTACTCCTCATACTTACTACAGCTTTGAAACTTCTTACTGCTCCTTGTTGCTACCTAATCAGGAGAAAGTGTGCCTAGTACAGCAACATGCCTATCTAGAAGCACAGCCAAGTTCTGTGCAGCTTGTACTTTCATGCAGGGGCTAATGGTTTAGGCTTTTTGATTACTAAACATTTGCATATTCAGAACTTTCCCACGTCATGGGTAAGATAATCAGCTGTGCTGTTTGGAGTACTGATAATGATCTTGTGTGTCCTTTGTACTGCTAACCAATTATATTTGTAATGTTTATATTTATAATAATAAGAGCTATTGACTAATTAAGGTACAGAAATTTCAGCTCAGAACAGAAAACTTCAAAATTATTTTGAATGAAATTACTGAACTGGTACATAGACACATAGACAAAATAAATAAAAAGGAAAAACCTGGAATTAATGGGGGAGGAGGGTGGTGAGGAAAGGACAGGCACATCACTCTCGTCATCTTCATCTTCACCCCATTCCTCTTCCCGTAACGGAGTAATGCTATTTCCCAACCACACAGAATGGATGGAGACCTTAAAGCAAAAAAAATAAAAAAAATAAAAAAATAAAAACAATTCAGTATTTTAGCTTCTTAAATGTTATAAAGCATCAAAATTAATGTAGAAAATTAATACAGCAAAATTAATACATAGAATGTACTGGTGCCAGAGCACTGAAGAAGACCAAATGTGGATCCCTCCTCAAAAAAGGGGGAAAAAAAGGACCTCAGGAATTATCAACCAGTGAGCTTAACATCTATACCTGGAAAGACGTCAGAGCTGATAATAAAGCAGGCCGTTTGTAAGCTTCTTGCAAACAATGTTGTGATAGCTAATGGCCATCATGGCTTGGTCAAAAACAGATCATGCGAGACAAATCTTGCTTCCTTCTTTGATAGGCTAACTACTCAAATGGACAAGGGGAACGCTATAGATGTAATCTACCTTGACTTCAGCAAAGCTGCTGATGGCTCCACATGAACTTCTCATTAACAAACTATTAATGGGGGGTTACAGTCAGGTGTGCCCACTCAGAGAGTCAGCATAAACCATTAATATCAACTTGAAGAGCTGTAATCAGTGGGCTACAATGGGGATTAATCTTGGGGCCAGTATTACTCAACATTTTTATTAAGGGCCTGTATAATGGACTGATGGGACTTCTTATCAAATCTGTGGATGACACAAAATGGGAGGTGTGCTTGATACCAAGAATGAAATAACAATATTGCAATCTACTCTGGACAAGTTGGAAGACCGCTGATATTCCTATCAAGATCACCATCAAGATGGAAAAATTTAAAGTATTGCATGTAGAGAGGAAAGATATAGGGCGCACATAAAAGATGGGGGACATTAGCCAGCAGTGTGTGACAGTTGCTGGAAAGGATAATGCAGTTTTGGGCTACACTGGTGAGATATACCTGGAATAATATGCAAGATTCTGGGTACCGCATTCCAGAAGGATACTGACAAGTTAGAACAGGTGCAGAGGCTTGCAACATTGGAAAGATAAATCTATGGCCCCATTTAATCAATGGACTCAGGACCTGATTGCCCTTGCTACTTATGAGTGGATTGCCTAGAGACGTAGACTTTGTATAGACAGGTATAATGAAATAGGGGATTCATTTATACAAAACACATTGGGTTAAAAAAAACCAGGATAGTCATATAACTCTATTAGAAATATATATGTACTTAAATTACATTTGTATTAGATAAGCATATGTAGAATTGGAACTGTGTACTACTACAATGATATATTCATTTTTTTTGGTTGTATTTTTTCACTTTTATGTTAAAACACTTTTATGTATTTTTCCTTTTTTTTTGTATTAAAAAAATAAAATAAAATTCCCCTCTCACCTCTATGGGTGATATGTGTCTTCACACACACACACAAGAACAGGTGCAAAGGAGGGTGGCAGAGATGATACAGGGACTTGGGGACATGCCCTGGGTAGACAGGCGGAAGGAATTTAGGATGTTCCGTCAAGAGAAAAGAAGATTGAGGGGAGACAGTGCCACAGAGAAGACGGTCAGGAACTCTTTTCTTTTTTTAATATAATTTTCATTAAAGATTTTCACAGAAGTAAAAGATAAATATGAAATGATACAAAGTAAGATCAAATAAAAGAAGAAAAGTGTGAAAATAGTACAAATAGAAAAAAAAAGCAGCTTCCAAACTTCTTTACAGCAGTTACAAACTTATTCTCTCCTCCCTCTTTTAAAGTTACACCACAGCTCCCTTCTCCCATATTCAACCCTTTTTAATCAGCAAATCCATAAATCCCCAGTTCATTTTTTCCTATTTTCAGCAAAAGTCCGTAAGAGGTTTCCAGTCTTTAATAAACGCACTTATCTTGTCCCTGATCAAACAGGTCAGTTTTGCCATTTATGTAAATTCCATCATCTTCACAATCTATTCCTCCATTGTGAATATTTCAATATTTTTCCATCTTTGTGCATAAAGTAGTCTTGCTGCAGTTACCATGTACAAAACCAATCTTCCATAGGTCTTTTCTAATTGGCTATCCATAAGTCCCAGTAAAAAAAAAGTTGTAGTTTCATCTGAATATTAGTCTTTACAATTTTTTGTATCATTGTATGTATTTGTATCCATTTTTTTCTTTGCTTTTTCGCAAGTCTACCACGCATGGTATAATAATCCTTCATGTTTTCCACATTTCCAACACTGATTAGAAGTACCTTTATACATCTTGGATAATTTTCCTGGTGTCATATACCAACATCATTTTGCAAAAGTTCTCTCTTAAATTGTAACACAATGTGCATTTCAGTCTTTTTTCTCACATTGTCTCCCACTGGTCTGTCTGTCCATCTGTCCATCCATCCAAATAAAAATAAAAAATAGCCAAAATTCTTAGTCCATTTTATCATGTACTCTTTTAACTTGTTCTTTTCCATTTCAAATCTCAGCAAAAGTTTGTACATTTTAGCAATCACATGTACATCATTTGTACACAATTTCAAATTCCATTTTATGCTTTTCAACGCCAATTACTTTATCCATATTAAATCTCTTGCTTAATTGTGCACATGAGAACCACTGAAAACTAAATTCCTCTGCAGTAAATTGTTCTCTTGACTTCATTTTAAGTTCCCAATATTCCTGTACTACCAAATCTTCATATGTTAACCATTTTTCTTTGCTTCCTGTTACTTTTCTATAAAATTTCGGGCACAGCCTATTCTATATTCTTAGTATGGCACTCCTAACTTAATTATTTTTAAAGTCTTCATTAACCTTAACTTTGTTGTACCACAAAAAGCCATGCCATCCAAACCTCAGGTTGTGTTCTTTTAATTCTAACATTCTTTTATTTCTCCACAGCACCCACTCTTTCATCCAAACCAAAGTCGCTATCTTCCAGGATTTCAAACAAAAAAAGTCCAGTTCAAATTATCAAATGCTTTTTCTGCATGAAGGAAGATCAGCACGGCTTGTTTTTCATTATGCTGCTCCAAGTATTCTAATATATTAAGAGTATTTCTAATATTGTCTCTTGTCTTTTAGGTAAAAAGCCACATTGATCTTCATGAATAAAGTCTTGCAAGAACTTTTCATCCTTTCAGCTAAGATCATTGTAAATATCTTATAATCATTATTCAGTAAAGATACTGGTTGATAATTTTTTTGGTAAAGTCAGATCTTGATCTTTTGGGATTAGTAGTCCAGCTGTCTGGTATCTTTCCATTATCTAGAATAGAATTAATCATTTTATGAAGAGGTTGTAACATTTTATCTTCAAAGTATTTGTAATAGGAAGCCAGCAGTCCATTTGTAGAAGGTGCTTTCCCTATTTTAGTCTTTTTTATAGTCTCACAAATTTCCCTTATTGTTATAGGTCCACTCATCATCAGGTTTTGCTTATCCATTATCTTTGGTAAATTTTGTTTCTTTAAATACTAATTCACTTTTGCCAGGGAAATTTCTTCTCCTTTATATAATTTTGTATAATACTGATGGAATATTTTTTGCATACAGTGGTACCTCGGGATACGAACACCTCTACTAATGAACTTTTCGGGTTACGACCAGCTCCGGCCGCAAAAATTTACCTCGATGTGCGAACTCCACCTTGGGGTACGGTCATTTTTCTGCCCTGACACGTGATCCACAGCTGTTTTCCCGCCACGCTGCGCGGCGCCCGGCCGTTCTCCTGCTGCGCCGTGCCCGGCTGTTCTCCCTCTGCACCCCGCCGCGCCACGCCCGGCCGTTCTCCTGCCATGCTGCGCCCGGCCGTTCTCCCGCCGCGCTGCGCCCAGCCGTTCTCCCGCCGCGCTGCGCCCGGCCGTTCTCCCGCCGCGCTGCGCCCGGCCGTTCTCCCGCCGCGCTGCACCCGGCCGTTCTCCCGCCGCACCGTGCGGCGCCCGGCCTTTTTCCTGCCGCGCCGCACAGAGCACGGCCGTTCTCCCGCCCCTGACGCGTGGTCCGCGGACGCCAGAACGGATTAACGGTAATTACATTGAACCTTATGGGAAAATTTGCTTCGGGGTGCGACCAAATTCAGAGGGTGGAACGGATTAACCGGATTTACATTGAACCCTATGGGGAAATTTGCGTCCAACTCGGGATAAGCCCAGAGTCACGGAACACATTAAGTTCGTATCCCGAGGTACCACTGTACTTGCATTTTTTTGTTACCGTAGCTTTCCCATTTTGTAATTTTAATATCATTTGCTTCTCACTTTCTTTTCTTAATTTATATTAAGAAAATATAATTTTCTTAATATAAATTAAGAAAACCATTTCCCTGGCTTGTTTCTAACTCAAAATTCTTCTGTTTTGCAAAGTTCATTTTTGTTTTCATTTCTCTTATTGTTAACATAGAAAGCTGGTGTTGTAAAAATTTAATTTGTTGTGAGACATTTTTCCTTCCTGGAGATCTCCTTAATTCTTCCTCTTTCCTCTTTCTCTCTATTATAGTATCTTCACCAGCACTATGTGTTGAGCTCCCCTGAAAAGGGTCTTCTATTCAGTCTTTACACCCTGTTCAAAACCACCAGAAACACAAACAGGCTTAAGAGGTTCTTTGAGGAAACTCCTTTGTCTGGAATAGGGGCACTCTTTTCTGCATTTTCATTTCCTTTAAGAAATCTAGACCAGTAAGGCAAGAATGACCTTAGCACAGAATAACCTGTCCAAATTGAATCTAACATGATTAATTTTATTCTTTATTACTTGCTTTCTTGCCCAGCAGATTAGGTTGAGCCAGTATCCAGAAAATTATAGATGTGTCAGATGAAAGACTAGCTCTTCCAGGAATATGGGGCCCCACTCCCAGTGGAGTGGTTTCTTCGGTGGCATCTCTCTAATTTTCAGTGCTTGCACTTAGACTATTTACGATTCTAACAAAGTGAGCTTGTGCTTCACTGTGAGGCAGCAAGTTGAAAAAGAAAGTGAAAATCCCAGTTGTGGTAACAGGATTAAAATAAAACAAATGGGAAAGAGAGATGCCCTAGCAATCTTTCTGGGGAATTGGGGGTGCCATCACTTCATCTTGGGATATTATCAAAATCGGTTCCATAGCTGAATAGACACAAGAGCCAAGCAAACTTGTCTTCTCAATCTAGCTAGGATGTACGGGGAGAAGAGACAACAAAAGAACAACAACAAAAGAGGAACCCATCAGGACCTGGAGAAATAAGACTGAATGTGACCACCAAAACTGCTTTTAAAAGAATACAGAGAGTACATAATGCCAGTACTGATGGTAAATGTCCTGTTGCTCAACTACTATGCAAATGATGGCTTTTCTGTCATGGAAACTGGCACATCTTTTACAGTTTGCTGATGATGAGAGTCTTGTGGCTGAAACTGGAAATGCTGCTCTTTTAAGAAAAACTACAATGGGTTATACTTTGTGAGTTCAATTTTCATAGCCTTTCAGAAGGTTGTTAAGACCTGGCTTTTTCCCCAAACATTCAGACCAGAATGTGTCAGCCCTACAAGGTAGACCAGACTAAGAAACCAAGCCCCACATATCTGACCATTGCCTTGGTAGTGGCTCTTCCTCCTGTCCTTCAAGGCCATTCCCTCTTCCCTCTACAGGATGCTAGGGGAGTTCAATATACATGTTTTGGTTCTGTGATTTTTTATAAGGTGCCTCGGTTTGTTTGTACTTGAGTATTTTAACTTTGTTTGATTAAGGGGGTTCTTTTTACATTATTTTTTTATAATTGGCTGTTAGTTGCCCAAAATTACGCACCTAGGATGGGTGGCCATATCAGTTTTCTAAAAATAAAAATAGATCACCAACAGCTTCCCAGCTCTTGGACGGCAAAAGCAGATATGATAACAATATACGTAGGTCCTACTTCTCTTGAAACTCCAAAAATTCATTGTGGCAAAGATGAGCACATGAAGTTTCCAATGTGCTCATCTTTAGTTTATTTTCTGTCCTACAAGAAACCTGGATATTTCTACTTTCTTATCATTTCTGAGCTACCCTAGTGGATTTGGCACCAACAGCTAGAGAATGGCAGAATTAGATTTGTTATTGTTCCCTCTTCTAGATACCAATGTCCTTCCCAGGAATAAGGATTATATGGAATTAATAATCTTCTCTAGTTTCAAGAAGTATGAGTGAGTATTTGATATGAAATTTTGCTCCTTGGATGGCCTGAATTATGACACTGAGGTATAGATGGCATGGGGCTGGGTTACTTGAGGGACCACCTCTCCCCAGTTACCTCTACCCATTCCCTCAGGTCCGGCAGAAGAAGCAAGTTATGGGTCCTATCCAATTCCTCCCAAGGTTAGATTGGCCCTAGCCCTGCTGGCCTTTCAGAAGGCTCTGAAGACATGGTTTTGGCATTGTGCTGGGGGATCTGGTGGAGGTGCAAGTTGGTTATATTGTTAGCAAGGTACTGATTGCACTCTCCTGCGGATTATATTTAATGTTTTAATTGGTTTTAATGGTTTTTATTCTAGTTGTTTATTTGTAATTGTTTATTGTTTTTTGCTATTTAATTATGTGAGCCACCTAGAGTCATGTATGTGAGATAGGTGGTTATATAAAAACATAAAAAAAAAATATAAAATATGAGATCACTGTTTTCTGTCTGGATTTGTAATTCTTTAAAAATCCTAAAATTACACTGTTTTCTTTTCAGTTTAACACATATTGCCATTTGAACAAACCTGTCCTAGTTTATATCCCATATTTCCCATTTCACGCTCCGTATTGATTTGCAGTAAAAGTTTTTCATGACTAATAAGAGCACCTGAAATAAAAAGAAAAAACACAATTATGTTAGAAAAACTTCAAATTATTTATTTATTTGTTAGATTGCTATCCTCCAGGAGCTCAAGGTGGTGAAAACACCTAGTTCTCAAATTTATTCCAGTGGATTTAGCAGTCCCTGATTTTAGAACTATTTGGCACGCAGGAGAAAGCTGTAAGAGCTGAAGAAGGGAATTACTTGTCCTCTCCTATACAACTGGAGTGCTTCCCACTCAGTGTCACAAGAGGATGATGAATCCTCATTGATATTAAACTGTATCTTTTTTTTAAACCGTTATCATTTAGGCAGAAAATAGTAACATCAGGTTATCATTCCTTATTTTACATAAATTCCTCCCCTGCCAACGCAGAGAAATCCCAACTAGGACATGATTACATTTTGCAACTGTACTGCTAAATATTTTAAAACTTATTTTATGCAATAGGGATGTAAGCCACTTGGGATTGGTCATGACTGCAGTGTTATGTAAATAAGCAAATGAATCAATTCTAAAGCAAAGATGAGGACAGTAAAAAAGTTATTTGAGCAAGGATAATGCTGAAATGTATCTTTTTGTAACCCCCCTTTCACATCTAAGCTTTCAGTGCTAACCAAAGTGGAAAATGGTGACAAATTCCTATATGAAACTGGATCAAGAATTTCATTAAATCACTACCCATTTATCAAAATGTAGTAGATAATGAAGGCAATCTAACATCATAATCATGAAATACCACAGGAGCATATAAATTAGAACGCTAATATTAACCTTTTTTTTCCAAAAAAATCATCATCATCAGATAAAGGTAGGATATAAGATAAAAGCCTTCTACATCTGTTATCGCTTTAAGCATGGAAAACCAAGTGCTTTTATGCCTAAATATGGCTGCATCCTGCTTCCTGATAAGAGGAAATAGAAGTCTCTTCCATCCAATCTTCCTTCTGTAAGTTATCCTTGTCCTCACCCAAGAGATGTGACTCTGATAAAAATGCAGACTCAGGCTTGAGTTTTTAATGTTGAGTAAGGCTTTGTTTCTCTTGTTAGTGGTACCCAAATCCAAAGACATAAAGCGTGTGGTATCTCTGTGTTTGTGCATATAACGTACTAACATTCAAGATATTTACAACTGCATAAATCACCATCTGGATGATTGACACATACCTGTAGTAGAAGGGGCAAGAGATGGAACAGGGTCCCACACCTGGTACGAGTGGTGGCAAGCAACGTTGTCTCTCTTAGATGCCATTTCTTGGATTTCTTGCTCTACAATTCCTCTGATAACATTTAATTTTCTCCCAAACCTGATATTCAGCAGAAAGACCGCATTATTAAATAAATTATCAAATCAGCTATGCATTTTAAAACAAGTGTTCCTTTTTTTCTGAAATCTTTAGAATATTTAGAAATCTCAGCCATCTTTGCTTAGAATTAGTCTGAATTTGAGATTTCTTTTCTCCTACATATAGAAATTCACTTCTTTAGGATTTCTAAGGTGCTCATATAAGCAAGGCAACAGTGCTAATAAAGACAGGGTCTACATCTTCAAGCAGTGGGAGATGCCAAGGGGGCCCAAAGCTCCTCAGGGTTGGTTTCTTCTCTGTCTGGTGAAAAAGAGGTAGAGCCTTCAGTCCATTTGGCAAGCAGTGGGAAGGAAATTTCTGTGGAAATGTTGAGAATCCAGGCAATGCCTCATCAACTTAGCACAGGAATGTGCTATGCGCATTCAGGAAAAAAATGGAATGTGAACAGAATCTCTCAGCAGCTTTTATCTTTCTCTTTTTTTTAATACAATTTATTGGAGATTTTCAAGTAAGTAAAAGATAAACATGAAATTATATAGAGTGAAATTAAAAAAGGAAGAGAGATCAAAGATAGAAGAAGACAGCTTTTGATCCCTCTCAACCACCTGTTGGTATTAGCATGGTTTTGTCAATGGTTCTGGCCCCTGCGCTTAGGTTAGGACGTGCTGAGAAGATGCTGCTGGGAAGCTTGTGGCTGACTCATGGTGCCTCACGTAGGTTTATTTTGTTTCTTATCCTGTTTGACATCTCTGTGAAACCACTAGAGAAGGTTCTTTGGAGCTCTGGTGTAGATCGGCATCAGTAGGTTGGCAATATCTAGCTCTATTCCTTCTTACTATCAAAGGTCAAGGAAGCAATTAATAGCTCTGAACATGATGGGCTGGATAAGAGAGAATAAGCTGAGGATACAGACAAGACGGAGGTGTTGTTGCTGAGGAACCTGCTGCTCAGATCCTCCTTGAAATGAATTTGGCGCTGTTCACAAACTCAGACAGCAGAGTAACATAAAATGCAATGACTAAAAATGTGATTATGTTCTCTTCCCCATGAGACTACGCCTAAGAATTTAGGAGACCCAGTGCCTTCCAGCTGGTCAGCCTGCACTGAGACTACGAGAGATGGCCAAGAAACCCAGGAGAAAGCAAGGAAGAAGCTTCTACGGGACAGGGGGAAGTGACTTCTAACAGATTGTGTACTAGATGGATTCAGGCAAATAATAAAGCATAACAGGATTGGCCACTTTTATCTGACTGTATTACAGACTGGACTGAAAACTCTGGACAGAGTACTTCTTAGAAGTTTATTACTGTAACTGTATGAAAATGGAACAGGCTCTATTCCAGGGACGGCTTTGCCCCACTAGGAAGCCCCCCATTGTGCCCTCTCCCTCCGTTTCCACCGGGAGCTTTGGCACTGGACCCAGTTGTGCCGGAAACGGTTTCCCAACTGCAAGGGCAGGTCCCCTGGAGGCAAAGGGGCTTCTGTGCTGCTGGGGGGGAGACTGGCTAAAATCATGCCTGTTTCACTTTCTCCAGGGCAAGGCCACTAGTGGGTATCTCAAGACGTTAAACCATTTCTTAATTTTATTTATTTATTTATTTATTTAAGCAATGACTCCAGGTGGCTTACAGAAATAAAAACCCCAAATACAAAACCCACTCCACCCCCCACCCCCATAATAATGTGCCTGAGAATATACCACGTAACTTTCATGTATGACAATTTAAATTACAGTATTCAAATTAAGCTTCTATTACAGAACCAAGGATGTTATGTGGTGTTCCCCTAATTAAGGACGATGAAGACTTAATTAGGGATAAAGAAGAAGAGGGCTGCATCCGAAATACCTTGTATCGAGCACTTTTAAAGCTTTGTTTCGAGGCTGCTGCTCCAAACAGCTAACGGCCGGATTGCCAGCCAGGGGAATCGTCATCGCGCTCAGCACCAAGGAGGTTATTGCTTGAACAGCCAGAACATTTATCTGGGTCCTTTCCATGTCTTCCTGGAAAAAAGGGGTACAGGTGTCAATCTACGGAAAAAGGGGGGCAGGGAAACAACTCAAAAGAGTCATGTGTTTATGCCGAGCTAGGAAAAAAATGGCCTTCCTACTTCGCAGAGCTGGCTTTCTGGCCAACCCCACCCTGCCTCCTGGCTTTACAGTATATCACAACTGTATAGCCAAATTCTGTTCTTCTGACACCCAGATCCTTTATGGGCAACAGGTAATGCCAGGGAGCCCAGTGTAAAGCCTTGAGAAAACGCTCAGAGAACGTAGTAAAAGCTGGATGTGGGGAAGGGATGCAGGCCTCTTGCCCTGAATGCGAGCAGGTCAGTTACTTTTTCAGGAGGGCAACACACGTAACCACCCCCTGAGATTTCCAGCTTTCAGAATGTGGGACTTGAAGAGGGAGGATCCATTCTGATATCCCAGTTTGTGGTGGGGGGAACCTCTCTGACTTAAGTACAAACATTTTGTTTCCCGGCCCTCAGTCCCTTCTGCATGTCAGTAACAGAGAAAACTGTTAGGAGTCTGAAATAATGCTGGAACCACCAGGGAAAGTACAAAGCAAAAACTCCATTCACAATAAGCGTTTGCCGCATTTCAGCCAATCAAGGCAAAACACGCGCAGACGTGCATAGAGGGAGAGGGTTATTTTACCTCTTGCTGGTTTTCCTCTTGATCCATCACGATCGGCTGAGTTACAAGAACACCAAGAAGGGTGGCCCACGTTTCTTCAAACTGCATACGGTTTGTCCACCCTAAAGGCAAAACCACATGCTTGCTGTGAGATGGGCGGCTATATGAACATGACAAACATACAAATATTTTTTGTTTATTTATTTACAGGACTTACATGGCCGCCTGCCTCAATGACCCCAGGTGGCTCACAGCGATCCATAAAACAGAGTTAAAAGCAAAGGTCCCCTTCCCCGCAGGCGCCAGGCCAAGCATCCCCACAACCCAGCCCCCAACCTAGCCCAATACTTGGGGGAAGAGCCGGGTCTTCGCAGCCCTCCGGAAGGCTAAAAGGGCAGGGATCCCTCCCGTCTCAGCGGGAGGCAGTTCCAGGGCTGGGGCAGCCACCGAAAGGGCGCCTCTGAGGTCCCATCAGACAGCAGCATTTAAGGGAGGGGACTGAAGCACACCCATCCTATACAGCCTAGTAGGACAAGGAGATACCCTCAGGGAGAGGCGGTCCCGTAAGCAGCCTGGCCCTGTGCTGTGTAGGGCTTTAAAGGTGATGACCAGCACCTCAAACTGCACCCAGAGAACAACCGGAAGCGGCTGCAGCGCATGCAGCAGTGGTGCTCCTCAGGTGAACCACGGGGCACCCAAACTGCATGTGCTGCTGCGTTCTGGACCAGGTGCAGCTTCTGGATGGTCTTCAAGGACAGCCCCATGTAGAGTGTGTTGCAGTAATCCAAATAAATATTTTCATATTGCTGGCTGCCAAATTTTTAGAAAATAATTCACACTAGCATATCCTTCTGATGGAGTTGGAGGGAAGCTATTTACACACCCTCTTCATATGAATAACGTGCACATAACACGTCTTCTGCAAGCGACAATGTACGTGTGATCTGCTTTTGGAGGCCACCCTTCCCTGAAACAATGGCCTGACTGCTTCCTCGGTTTCACTCATGGGTAACTTTGGTTGCTTCAGGCCAGATTGTGGCTTCTCTTATGAAGCAGACCTTTTGCTCCAAGCTATAACTGGTAGCCATGAAGTTCCCCTGTTCTCTGGAAATGTACAGAGATTCTTCCTCATAAGCTAGGGAGATTGAAAAACTACTGCCAGCACATCACAGTTAGACTCCAGTTTCTGAAAAGGCTTAAGAGTTCCAATCCCACCATTTCCATACCAACAGAAATCTTTCCCTACCCCAAAGGTAGTTTACTCAAGTATTTGCAATTACATATACCTAAAGCAGGGATGTACTTGTCTCTACACAGTATACATTCCCCAAACAGAAATTTTATTAACACTGAAATAACAGCAACACTTGTGTAAACAATGTAGGAGTAGCGGCTTCAACAAAGGAGCTTTGTTTGAGCATGCCAGAGAAGACTCAAAGGAAATAGAGTGATTGCCTTTACGTTTTTATTTATTTGTTTAGAGACATCACAAAGTTGAGCCACAAGGAAATGATACGTGCAGGGAATGGGGCACATGGATTGGGGGCCTAGGACTAACTCTAACCCAGCCCTTCTGCCTCCTCCAGAATGTGGGAATAAGCCCAAAATTAAGCTCTGGGGAAAGGAAGGAATGAAAATGATGATGATGTAAGCTTGATCACATGTTAACACAGAGTAGCTGAAATGCCCAAGAAAAAGGGAGCTGATTCAGTTGTGCTTTTGAGATTAATGTATGGGAACCCTCCTGAGCTCTCAGGCTTCCCTCCACGCTGTGCCTACTTTTCAGCTTGAATCCAACGTTCCACCAATGTCTCTCTCTCTCTCTCTCTCAGTACAGAGAACAGGTTAATGAAAGAGGTATCTTGGGGGGGGGGGGGAGATATTACTGCCATTAGGGTCTACAGTTACCTTTGACGAAAGGACTAAAGAGCAGGATATGATGTTTGATCTTTAAGTGAGATGCTTTTATACAAATATGACAGACTCTAAGCCTGGCCCAAACAGACCATTATCTGCACCCATGCAGCCTGTAGCTAATCCTGTGCCAACTTCAGGCTGTTGACAGAGTCCTGGGCTTCATAGCCCCCTATGCCTATCCAAGGCCTGGAATGGCATTATGTATGCACGCACGACCACCCTGCTGCTGTTAGATATGTATGTCCATGCACAGGCTTATCAACATTTTAAGTAGTGTAATTTGAATCCACCAACTTTTTAACTTCTAAATGTTAATCTTTATTTTTGAATTAGGTAGTTTTTAGTGTTTATTAGTTATCCCTCCCCTAGATTCAAGGCTGATTTCAGCTTTTTTTTTTTTTTTTTGCTTAGGATGTTATGTTTTTAGTTGATTTTTAGTTGCTTTACACTCTTCCTGTTTTGTATAGTTTTATACAGTTCATCTTTAGCGCGCTCTGTACAGGTCTTGCCCTATCACGGCCTTAGTTTAGTCCAGTGTTTCTCCTTGGATCACAAGGTTACATTTTCCAGAAACAGGCATTTTGCCTTCTGAGAATCTGTTCAGTCAATGGCAGAGGGCTGAGTGCTACCAGTAGCCTATGCAGGAGTGTATTTAGCCTTCAAGGATTCAGAGCCTCATGTATATCTTTATTTAAGGCCACAGGGACCGCAAAATAATGAGAAACAAATACCACGGGTGACTGTGAGGCTCTACAGATGACCTGTAGGCCCATGGCTGATTCTCTTCTTCTGGGAGAAACACTTAAGAGACGTGGGGAACATAACAAAGGTAAACTGGCCATTCAGGGTGAGGCTTCAGAACAGCAGATAATTCAAGGCAATTCATTCATAGTTAAAGCTTTTGAGCAGGGATTTTAAAATGTTAACCTATACCAAACAGTCTTTTTTAAAGGAAGTATTAAGCTTTCATTACTGGAACTCATTTCTAATCTTTGTGCTTACCCAGTGTGTTAATTCGATAGATGAATTCCTTGAATACTTCTCTCTCTTGAAGAAATTCAACAGGGATTTCTGGAAATGTTGTGCCAAATTCACCAGTTGGCTTTGGAGACCAACCCAACTTCCAGACCTATTATAACATAGAGGGGTGAAGAAATACAAATACTAGCAATTTGGAAGCAGTGCTTTCTTTGATATTTCATTCCTGAATAAAGACAGATACTATAACGAAGTACAGGCTTGCAATATAGAGATATAGATCTCAAAATATAAACGTGGTGGCTTCACTCCTTTGAAAATGAGGACAGACTAAGACAGGAAAACCAAAGACAGTAAGCAGTTCCACCGTTCTTATCCTGCCTTCTCGCTTAAGACAGAGTACGTTTGGGCTTTCTTTCTGTGTGATGCTCTTAGTCTTCCTAAGGTGAATCAATCCCTATGTCATGGTCAGGGTCAACCACAGCCCTGCTCCTTGGACCTGCCCCTCCTCATTGCCTGGTGGGCCACCTTCTCTCCCCGAGAACAAAGGCTTGGGAACAAAAAGGGCTTTGTAATGGTATGTGGAAATGACCTTGGGAGACAGGTGGAAGAGCCGCAGACTAGGCAATGGTCAGACAAGTGGCAGATGAGCCCGCAGAAGGAATGGGGGTGTGGCAAACAACCCAGAAAGGACCCTCCCTGGTTTCTTGGACTGTAAAGGCGAGGGAGGGAGAGATGTACTTTCAGACTTGCAAGATTCTGTTAATGTAACCTTACCATAGAGTTAGAACTAGTACTTCTGGGTGTGCTTTTTGTCTGGACTACCTTGCAAGGTTGACAGGCTTCTTGGAATAGCTCCCCAAAAGAGGGGATAAAGACAGCAATATATCAACCATGCAGTGAAGATGTCCAAATGCAATCAGGTAACAGAGACAAGGCTACAAAATTATTTATTTCTGTTCTTCATATCCTTAGCTAAACATCAGGCCATTCTGAGTATTAGTTCTTCTCCTTCTCCACATTTGATGACAGCCTGTATTCTTCCAAGAGAGCCTATCCCTCTTTCTGCCTCCTATATGTGTTCATTTGTACTATGAGATCTTCATTATTTTTTAATGTGCTTATGTTTTATTAGAAACACTTGCCTTTACTACTCCCTTTTTTAGAAAATGCCCGAATGCCACCATGAGGTGTCTCCCCCCCCCCACTCCATTAGTTTCTTCTGTCATGGAAACTTAGCCATCGTTGCTCTGAATTTATTAAAACCTGCTTTCCTGAAGTCAAAAGCATATTTTTGACTCTATTCCAAAATCAAGAATTCATGGTCGCTCTCCCCTAAATAAACCAAGAATCTTGATTTGTTTCTCAGGAGAAAGCAAGAAATTTCCTCCTTGCAACTTCTCCACCGAACAAAGAAGACCCAGAGATGCCATCTAGAGCCCCTTCACTGCAAGTTCAAGTATGAATTTCACTGCTGGGTTAACTATTCATGTTATTAATTCTGATGGCACCCAGGAGGTACGACTTCTCCATCCTCCCCACATATGGCCCCAACCCTGCAGTCCTTTAGGAAGCCCTTACAATCTAGTCTGTGCATAGTTTTTTAATATAAGAAGTTAGGTTTCTTTCCTAAACCCTTATACAATAGTTCTATGACTTTATAGATATATTGGTTTAAAAAGCTAGTTTTTTTTAAAACCCTGGAGAACAGTCTAACCCTAACCCTCCTAGCAAGAGGAGGTGGACCTCTTGGTATTATTCTGTGAGAGCCCTAGACCAAAGGAGAAGATTCAGGGGAGAAGTCAACATGGTTGCACCAGAAACAACATACAGAACCCACACACCATTAACCAGACAGGCCTCCTGAAGTAGAGGATACGGATCAAGATAAAAACCCTGCCTGGAGAATTGAGATGGGGCCTGGGCTCAGACATGTGGCATGGGAAGAGGAGCCGCGAGCAGTCCTAGACACGAAGCAGGATAAATGCTCCACTGGAAAAACTGGCATTTGTTTGCTCATGCTTACTTCCCAGTTTCTTTATTCTTGTCAAGTTCTTGCTGCTGCTTGGAAGGGGAAACATTTGAGGAGGACATGACCATTGCTTGTTTACCTGAAACTTTTATTTGGAACATTTTCTGCTTTTCCCACTGAACTTCAGATGCTGGGAACAAACCTTCCATCAATGCTGGAATAGACTAGGATTAAGACTTTATTCATTGGCTCTATCTGTTAGCTACTCTGCTAAGCCTTTGGCCGGGATAAGAATTGCCTGGTCCAATTTTCTCTTTTTTCACAGGCACCAATACCAACCTTGTATTGTATGAGTAGCTTCCTAAAACTTACCAAAAGTGTTGGAGACAGTATAGACCTACTGATTTCATCATATCTGTAGCGTGCCAAGAGTACATTTCTCTAAAGCAACTATAATCTTTGCATGCACTCCAGCTCTTTGATACATTAAAGGAAACTGTCTGGAGAAAATAACTGAACCTTCAAGAGGTTTTAGGACTGTAAATATGTCATAATAAAAGAATACTTATATTGAGATGCTTAAAAATGCTAGAACTAGAGTAAAAACAAAACAATATGCACGGCAGGGTGAAGAGCAGCAGTGCTATCAGCATCAGCTTCACCGTTCAATACGTACCAGGAGAGGAACCCTTGCGTAGCTGTTTACTAATGGCAGCCGAGACAAGCTGATGATGATGTTCTTCAGAACAGGCGTCAGGAATGCTGGGATAGGGCTGTTTTTCTTGTGCCCCAAAGCCAAGATAGACTGCAGACATTCTGCCAACTCTGCTGCCACTTCACAAGTTGCTGTAATATACTCAGAATCTTGAGTGGAGAATAAAGCAAAAATTTATTATGATAGTTAGATAACTTTCATAACTACGATCAAACTAAGTTCTAAATAACGGAGACTTGGTATCTCTCTCTCTCTCTGTATTAAATGTGTTAATATATTTCTGATTTCCAAAGTACAACTACCAAAGGGAAACTGAGGCTGGAGAAGATATAAAATGGAAAAGTCATTTCTCAACCTTTCTTTTACAGACTCAACCCCAGCTGCTATTTGCCTAAAACCCACGCCCTCCTAATTCATACTCTGAAGCCTTCAGAGAAATACATTTAATGCAATCATGAACTGAAATGTACAATTAATTTAGCCTTCCTTACTTGCAATGTATTTCCAGCCATCATTGGTCCACATACTACTGTAAGCTTAGTTAGAGCCATAACATATACTATACACTCAGCTATGACTTATATCAAAACACAGTTTGTTGTTGTTTAGTCGTTAAGTCGTGTCCGACTCTTCGTGACCCCATGAACCACATCGCGCCAGGCCTTCCTGTCCTTCACTGCCTCCCTGAGTTTGCTCAGTTTCATGCTCATTGCTTCAGTGATGCTATCTAACCATCTCATCCTCTGCCGTCCTCTTCTTCTTTTGCCTTCAATCACACACAGTTACACATAACAAAAAACACAGTTACACAAACACAATACTCAGAATTATTTTTACCTTTACCTGGTGCTAGTGAGCCCCTTTCATTCTCACTGGCAGCCTTCTGAATCTTCCTCCTTTTCTCTGGACTAAGAAGGCGATTTCCCGGTTCAATTGCCACTGAATCAGATGGAAGCAACAAGCATTTTCCAATACTGATCTTTCAACATTCCTGAACTGAAAGATCTTAGATTGTACGTATGAACCTCAGCAGACATGAAATAGCTTCACAATACAGACTCGCTTCAACTACTGAAGATTCTTTGCCTTTGTACTTGGAATGGCTGCAGGTGAAGCTGTTTGATACACTGCTACACGACAGGGTTTTTTCTAGAACTTCCCTCACTCCGTTTTCATTCATTTATATTGGCAGTGAGAGCCAGTCTGGTGTAGTGGTTAAAGGCACTGGATTAGAAGCCAGGAGGACATGGGTCTAGTCCTGCCCTAGGCACCAAGCCAGCTGGTGCACTTTGGGCCAGTCCCTGTCTCTCAGCCCTGAGGAGGAGGAGGAGGAGGAGGCAAGGGCAAACCACTCCCAAAAATCTTCCCCCCAAACCTGCAGGAACTTGCCCATGTGGTCACCAGGAATCAAGTGCATTAAAAAAAATAACACCTGACAGTAGCCTCTCATTCTCAGTTGCTGAAGATTATGAAACGAAAGAAACAATAGTTCAGGTAAAGAAGGTGACTCTTTCAATGGGAATAAACCCCAGTCTACTGGATGCCACAGCCCTGAAATGAAGCTTGTAAAAGGACTAAGAAGAATCATGCTTTTGGATGGAGCCCTTGCTCCAAAGATCCCCCCCTGAGCTCACCTGCTTCCAGGATGAATCGGGTACAGTGGATAAGAGAAGAGGCGTGGGTCATGTATTCTGCTGAAGCCAGGAGGTTCCACAGGTTGGTCTGCTGTAACGTCAGACAACAGCAATCCGACACAGCTTGAAGATCGATACTTAGTGGAACGTGCTTGCGTATTAAGTGCCAAGACAGTATCTGTGAGAGCAAGAAAAAAAAGTACATGTTCTTCCTCATTTATTTAAAGGCACGACCACCCTCTGATCAGGAAAAGCTTTAAAGGGCTGATATTTCCAACACACTTTGTAACTTCAAATCTCATAAGTTTCCATGTAGTTCGCTGTAGCCATGGTTTATACATTATCCCTAAAATGCCTTGCAGGTGACCAAGGAAATGGAAGTTGGTTTAATCCATCTGGGGCTCGTTCTTCAACCCCCTTTTCCCTGCTTACCCCAGTGTCTTGGCTGCCTTGCACACCTTCATCTCATCACCTGCTTAGCTGCACAAGGAAATTCACTCAGCTTCTCCAGTGTGTTAGGAAAATTCGATCCCCTCTCAGGCGTCACTACGTGGTCTCTTAATCACTGCATCTCTAAATGCTTTCCTTACACTGTCAGTAATAGGGAAAGGGGAAGTATTTCCTGAGAACGGTTTCTGCAGCAGACTCTGCCAAGGGATTATTGTGTAGCTAAAGAACATGTTTGGTAACTGTGAGAGTCACTTCTCTCCACTGCCATCCCAGACCCATCATCCCCCATCAGTGTGTTCATCCTACTTTTTGGAAGCACCCACAAACTCTGAGAAGTGAGTCAAAATCCTTCTTCAAGTTGGTATGTAACTGTGCAACCCACTGTGCTGTTTGTTGCTTTTCTCCCTCTCATTTCTAATCTTCTTAGGTGGGAAGTGGGGAACCCACAATCATTCCTGTTGAGCTTCCAGACTGATCCCATGGAAACATCTGACGTAATAAAACAAAAGTCCCTCTCAAAAAAAAAATTTATATCCATCCATCCATCCATCCATCCATCCATCCATCCATCCATCCATCCATCCATCCATCCATCCATCCATGGAATTGACTAGACACAAAGACTTTGAGCACAATTTATTTAAGCAAGCAAGCAAACGAAGGAAGGAAAGCATGGCAGACTGTATGACAGCGTAAGAACTCTCAAGAGGGAAAAGCTTACTCACAGGAAAGGGAAACTGAGTTTTGCAAAGGGAAGGGGGTGTGGAGTTGGTAGACTTAAAGAGAAAAAGGAGGAGGAGAAAAATGATGACAGGGACCCAAAATGGATTCTGACCGCATCAGCTGTTGCAGGCCTGTTGGCTCCTGTCAAGAGTAAGGGAGATGATCTTGACAGAAATGTGCAAGAACTATTGCCTGAAGCACTCTCTGACTCCCGAGGAGCAAGGTACTATTCAGAAGCAGCTCAGGCAAATGCCCCTCTGATTCACTGGGGTATGAGGAGGAGAGAGGTGAAGTATAATCAGACTTGCAAAATTCTCAATAAAACGAAGTTTGAGTCTTCCTGTGGAGCTGATTTTTTTATCTGGTCTACCTAGCGGAGCTAACAGCTCCGGAGACCAGGGCAAGGTCTAAAAACTACTGCTGAAGAAGGGAGATGAGCGGATGAGAGACGTGTCTTCACAGAGCAGACAGCCCTGGAGGAGGAGGGTGGCTGGAGAGGCAAGACGCCACCTGACCAGCATGAGGGAGACTGTCAGCCACTGCAATGCATGCTCTGATTTAACCCTGAGAAGCATTGTGGAAATAGCTACACACATAATGAGGTAGATTTTACTAGAAGCAGCTTTACTTTGGCAATAGAGAAGGAATTACCCTTGCAATTCTTGACCTAGCAGGCATATATCAGGTCTCTGTTCTACTGCCACTTATTGGAAGGGTTGCAACGAATAGAAATGCCAGGGAGAGTCCAACAGAGACCACTGACAAATCCACATCTTCAGGGCCTTCCAGAAAAGTATCAGGGAGGGGGCCAGTCTTATCTCCGGGGGAATATTCCATAGGGAGGGAGCCACCACAGAGAGGGACCCTTTTCTCGGTCCCACTAGATGGACCTCCCTCACTGAAGGGACCCGCAACATACCCTGCCTCCCCGCTTTGGTGGGCCGGGTAGATGTAACTGGGGTGAGGCAGTCCTTCAAATAAGCTGGCCCCAAGCGAGGTAGTGCTTTAAAGGTGATAACCAGCACTTGAATTGGACCTGGAAGCAAACTGGCAACCAATGAAGCTTTTGCAAAAGAGGTGACACATGCGCACATCTAGGCTTGTGCAAAACTGTGTGGGCCACTGCATTTTGAACCAACTGAAGCTTCCAGATACGCCTCAAGGGCAGCCCATGTACAGCGCATTACAGTAGTCCAAATGGGAGGTGATCAAGGGGTAGGTAACTGTGAGAAGGGCACGTTGGTCCAGCATTCCCCTGATCTACCAAGCTGCGACTTCTATCAAAGAAAGAGGTTAATTGGTGCAATCTGTGACAAACTCATGTTGTTCCTGTTAATTGTAGCACGCCTATCCAAATGCTCACAAATATGCTTCTTGATAATCTGTCTGAGAACCTTGCCCAGTAGAACAAGTCTGTAGTTTTCCAGGTCCTCCTCCTTTCCCTTTTTGAAGATGGGACAACATTTGCTCTTCTCCAGTCTCCTGGACTTCACCAGGAGTTCTTAAAGATTACTGAGATTGGTCCTGCAGTCACTTCTGCTAGTCCCATCAAGACTCTGGGATTTTAATCCATCTGACCCTGGAGACTCGAATTCATTTAAATTAGCCAAATTCTCTCTTGCACTTTCTTGTCTAGTCTAAGGTGCAGTTCTTCCTTCCCCAGTAGCATAAGAGAAGACAAATGCAAAATGGGAGTAAAGAAGTTCTGCCTTCTCACACCTTCTCTTCCGAATGGATCTACAACCACTTTTGCTTCCCTTTTGTTTCTATGTAGTGAAAGAACCCTTTTTTGTTGTTTTTGGCATCTCTGACAAGTCTCAGCTCAACAGCCTTTCTGACAGAGTTCCTATAGTTTCTGAATACTACCTAGTTCCATGCCTTTTGTTCCAGTTCCGGTACACATCCCTTCTTCTCCTCAGCATTTCAGAGAGCTGTGTCTGTCTGCCATAAGGTGCAACCTAAAGAGGCCAGTGTACATTACTGGAATAACGGGCTTCCACATGATTGGCTCTTCTCTTCACTTCCTGACTCTCCTGAAGATCTTCCGTTGTCCTGCCTAGAAACCTCTCTTCTTCCCTCATGAGTTTCACCGTAGTAATTCCCTCAACGTCCCCTCAGTTTCTCTTCCTGTAAGCAAGCAAGCTTACACCCGAAGCCAAGTATAGTGCGGGTCCTCTTTGGGTAGGAGGTCAAACACTGCAAGACTGTGCTGACCATGACAATACCTTCCCTGCTGCCCATGTTTCTCCCCTGCAACTCCTCTAGCCAAACTCTCCCACAAACCTTCCCTGTTTGCTCCCCATTTGCTTGTTCTGGTCATGAAAAACTCCCTCCCTGGGTGAAGGAAAAGGAGGAAAAGGAAAGAAGGAAGAAAAAGGAAGTGCTTCCTGTCTCACTTCCTCAGCCAAGCTCCTGCGTGCTTTTCCTGTTTGTGCACTCACTGAGGTCACCCTCTGGACAGTGAATTCCTTATATGCCACTGGGGCTGCCTCAGCTTGAATAACAAGAGTAAGTGCTCCATTGAAGAACAGTTGTGATGGAATGGTTGGATGAAGGCCGCGCTCGGGGAGATAAGCATTTCCTTAGCCCCCAGCAGGAGTGTGGGAAGGTTAAGAGGATGAGACTGGCACCACCCTAAGGAATTCACGGTGTTTTGGCTGGCTGGCTTGGGAAGTGTAGATTCAGTCTGGAGAGATTGATGTCTTGAGGTGGAAGCTAATAAACACAACAGAACTGTACCTGCGCTGTCTTGGGGAGTTCTTTGGGCTGAACCATCAACAGTCTTCAGCAGGCCAACCAATATTATTATCATTAGAGTCTCCTGTTTTGTCTTTATGTTTTTTTTTTAATAAACTGTTTTAAACCACCATGAGTCACTTGCAATTAGGCACCTTATAAATCAAATAAATAATCAGCAGGAACCCTCAGGAAATTGTAGCAGCAGTTGGCAGTTAATCAACTGCAAGAAATAGTCATCCGTGACTCCCCTTCTTTGGTTCTTCTCTCTTCTGCAAAAAGTCCTGTTTGCTCTCCTGGTTTACTTGCTCTTCCCAGAATTTGAAATTAATCCATTAAAATTATGCATAATTTTAGCAATTAACACCAGAAGCCTAAATCTTCACCTGACCTGTTCTGTGAATTATGATATAGTTTCAATTAGTTTTTATTTTTCCTTTTAAAAATTACAGTGTTTATATTTGTAGTTCTGTTAATTCAAACCATATGGTTTTCTATCCTCCGAAGTTTAATCTGATCTTTTTTCATTCCCCCTTTTTTCTGTTTTCTTACGTTTCATTCTTTGTTGACATTTAATACAGTTCTTTAAAAACTGAAATTTAATCTAGAGATGTGCAAAACTCATTTGGGAATGGAATGTTTTGGGGAATCCTGGGCCACCTCAAATTGCTTCTAGCACAGACAATTTGGTTTCGGAAGTTCCTGAATGGTATGGTCTGGAGGAGGTTCAGCAACGATCATATTTAGGAAAGGAGAAAACCCTCCACTCTCTCTCTTCGTTGGTTCAGTATTTTGCCCACTATTGGGACGCTTCTGGTGCAACATGTCTTGAGTAGTTATGTGACCACATTTCTTCACGGTCACATAATCTACATCTCCTATTGAAGTACGTGGGGCTGCCTGAACTTACAGATTGTGGAAGTGGCTACTGCAGAACTGAGAACAAGGAACACCAGTAAGATGAGGCTATGGGAGTTCAAGTTTATTTTTAACTGCTAAGAACATAGGGTGAAAGCTAATCCTGAAGGGTCACCCTCTGGGGGAGATGAGCGGCATATAAATTTAATAATAAATAAATTAAAAAGTAAATAATAAATAAAGAGGGAGAAAAATGGGGAATATTCTTTATATGTCAAGATTTTTAAGGAGGAATGAGGTGAGGGTTGTTCTTGGCAGACCCGGACAGTGGCCGAACAGTACTCAGCAGTAATGGTTGACCTGAGGTGGGTCCCTGTGTGAGAAAGCATGGAGCACCCAGGAGAATCCATACTGATGTCAACCTCAAGTCAACAGGGTGATTTGTTTTGTAGACATGGAACTGGAGGTTGCCTTTAAGTATTTCTGAAAACAAGTTAGATTGAGAACGTTGTGCTTTTTTAGGCACACTTCCTATTGCCTTTCATTCTTCACAATCAATTTGGGTAGTCACTGGAAAGAAACTAGAGTTCACCCATAAATCTGAGTTCAGATTAAGTTATGACAGGAAGAATTCACACTCAAAACCCAGTAACAAATCAGAGTTTCAAACTGGGCCTTCTTTAGAATAAAAGTATCACTCCTTTTATGGGAGGTTATCCAATAGTGCAAAAAGCCACAAATACAGAAATCATAACGTGGCTAACTCAATATTTCAAATATTTTCCAGATACGCCATCACAGTGGAATTGTGGCAAAATAATGATAGTCAGCAGCACTGCGAGATTCTCTATGATTCTTCACTTTTTACAATGTAATGACATAAAATTATTTAACTTACATGTGTTTTGATATACTGGTTGTCTTACCTCTAGCAGCATTACAACAAACTTCAAAATGTCACTCTCTTTCTCATGGGGAATGCGGAGGGAGGCTGGGAGTTTGGAAAGCAACACCAGGTAATGGCTCAGAGCATGAGCCAGAACCATCGTGGACTGAAAGATTTCTGGGTCTCCTGTGAAAAAGGACATGGTCATAAAACAAACACCATCAACAAACATTGGTTTTATAACAGGCAGAACTTTTAAAATATCCTGAATGGTAGTATTTTCACAAACAATGAAACAAAAATGGCAGTGGTTATCCCTGCTATATTTTTTCTCTAATTAAAATATTCTAACAGCATATCCTTTAAAATGTGTTGATTAGATTGGTTTGTTCTCCGAGAATCAAAAGGCGGCTGTAAGTTTGAAGATCTTTAGAATGATCTAACTGGCCAGTAACTACCAAGATTTTTCATTCATTCTTCTTGCATGTTCCATATTCTCAAGATTCTGAGATTCTGATTTGTTGACATTCAGCTGATTGGCAGGACTCTTATCCAGAGCAAATGGGGAGGCTAAACTAGGATAGTCCAGAGCAGGTGGGGAGGCTAAACTAGGATAGTCCCACCAGGCTCAGACTAAGGCTTGTGATCCAACTTGGAGACATCAGAGTTGCTGTGGATGGCCAGGACATGGGCCCTGGGTCCCCCCTCTCTCATTCTGCAAATGGCCAGCAGCCTGTTATCCTTCCCTCTAAAGCCTTGGAGAGGCCCTGCACAGTTACATCATGGAGGAACTGGTGAAGTTTCAGGCTGAGCCTTTGTCCAGATTTCCACTAGAAAGATTTTGGGCAGCTGGCCCAAAGATAAATGATAAAGATGTTATTGTTTTAAAAGAAACCTCTCAGGATTTTGAGGAAAAGGAAAAGATTACTTTCTTTTGACAGATACACTTAGAAGAAAAGGGGATCCATTCCATTGGGATACAATGGAAGGAATAATTTTGATGTACAGTACAACCAGAAAAGATATACAGGTAGTGCTCAAGTTACGACCATTTGTTCAGCGACCGTATGAAGTTACGATGGTGCTGAAAAAATGGACTTATTACTGGTCCCGGAAATGACAGCCATTGTAGCACCCCCATGGTCATGTGATCATGAACTGGATACTTGGCAACCTGTTCGCACTTACGACTAGTTGACAAGCATCCTGCGATCATGTGATTGCCATTTGCAACTTTCCCTGCTGCCTTCCCACAAGCAAAGTCAATGGGGAAGTTGGCAGGGGAGGTCACAAGTCGCTTGGGTAAGTCTCCCCCACCTACCCCAGCCTTCCTTCCCTCACATGAACTGCACCCTCCTTCCCACCTTTACTCACATGCACACACTGCACCCTCCTTCCCCTTTTGTTCGCTTGCATGCACCCGCATCCTCCTTCCCCCTTCACTCACGTGCACGCACGTACCACACCCTTCTTCTGTCCTTCACTCACTCACACACACCAGCACTCTCCTTCCCTCCTTTGCTTCCTCACATGCAGTACCGCGCCCTCCTTCCCTCCTTTGTCGCTCAGACGCACCACGCTCCCTTTGCGCTGGCGGCTCTGGGGCTTTGCAGGAGGAAGCCATTACACGAAGAAGAAGAAAGCCTCAGAGCACCAACTGGATCTATTGGATCTAGCCAGGACCCCAACCTTTATTGCCAGTGACTCCAATGGATACTCCACCTCCTCTATGGCATACTTAACTAAACTTAAAGTACCTAAACATCGGAGGGCCTTTACTCTGGCGCGATGTCATGCCCTCCCCTCAGCTGTCCCTGAAGGCTAAAACAGGAAGATTCCTTCCCCTCAGAAACAAGGTCCCTGTGACTCTGGAGCATGTGCTTCTCCAGTGCCTGCACTACAAAGACATTTGCACGAGCCTCATCTCACCATTGCTGCACTCAGGGTGCACAGGACAGTTCTACACCTCCCTGCTGCTTCCAGGTACCAACCCTGCTGCAACATACAATGTGGACAGGTTCTGTGCGGCAGCACTTAAAATTCATCAGATGATGACCTGGGCCATAAACTTGATTTAACAAGCATCTAGTTTGCCAGACTAGAGTGTTCTGTAATTCCACATACTAATCTTTATGCTCCCCTACACCCATCTAATGCCTCTACCCCTTTTAGATTCTTTGGTTTTTTTATATACTTTCTGTTTTAATATATATATATATATATATATATATATATATATATATATATATTATATCTTCTAGCTTTTCATAATTTTTATCTTCTATGCTTTTCAATTGACTGTACCCCACCCTCCTTTTGCGGGTCTATAACTGTAATAAAGATTTGATTTGATCTGAAACAAAACTTCTACAACAGTTTTTTATGTTGACAGTTAAAGAAATATAAATAAAAATGAGTTTTGCAAAACAAAAAACCTTTGAACTAGCAAATAAACCAGGGAAATGGTTAGCATGTAAGTTGAGGAAAGAAAGAGGGAAAAAATGGTAATAAAATTGCAAAAAGGAAAAGATATGATAGATAAATATAGAAATGCAAAAGATCTTTGAAAAATATTATGCAAAATTATACAAAGGCAAGGAGGTTCAAAAGGAGAAAACAGATTAATATTTAGAGAAATCAAAGCTGCCAAAACTAACTGAACCACAAAAACAGATGTTGAATGGCCCTATAACAGTAAGAGAAATTATGGAAGCAATAAAAAAGAGTAAACCAGGGAAAGCACCGGGATTGTACTGTATTACAAATATGTTGAAGATGAACAGATATAGCCCTTATGGACGGTAATAAACTCTGTCTTGGAAAAAGGAATGATTCCAGAATCTTGGAAAGGAGCAAATATCACACTGATACACAAAGAAAGTCAAGATCCAACCTCACCCAAAAAATTACCATCCAATATAATTACTAAATAATGACTATAGAATATTCACAGCAATTTTAGCAAAAAGAATGAAAGCTATTATGAAGGACCTTTTACATGAAGACCAATGTGGATTTTTCCCAAAAAGACAACTGAGAGATAACATAAGAAATGTTGTTAATATAATAGAATATTTAGAACAGCATAAAGACAAACAGTATTGATCTTTCTTGACATTGAAAAAGCCTGAAAAGATTATTTAATATACAAAAGGGGACAAGACAAGGATGCCTGCTCTCACCATTATTATTTTAGTGTTGGAGGTTCTCACTAGGGATATAAGACAAGAAAATATGAACTGGATATTCATATTTAAAACATCGGAAAGAATGGACTTTGGAGATTGTTTTATTAAATGGGTAAAATTGATATATACATTACAGACAGCTCAAATAATAGTTAATGGTGAACTGAAAAGATTATTTAATATACAAAAGGGGACAAGACAAGGATGCCCGCTCTCACCATTATTATTTTAGTGTTGGAGGTTCTCACTAGGAATATAAGACAAGAAGATAAAATTACTGGAGTGAAAGTGAAAAAGGAGAGATAAATTAAGGGCATTTGCAGATGGTCTTGTTTTGATAACAGAAAATCCCCTAGAAATATTAATGGATAAATTAAAAGAATCTGGTGAGCTAACTGGATTTAAAGATCATAAACAAAAAACTAAAATGTTGAGTAAAAATGTGCAGGTGGAAGTCCAAAAAAAAATTGATGGATAAAACTGGCTTTCAAACTGAGAAGAAGGTAAAGTATATAGGTATTATTACGTCTAATATGAATTGTACCAGAATAATTATGTTAAATTGTGGAGTGAAATTAAGAAAGATTTGTTAAACTGGGAAAAGTTGAAATTATCATTGTACGGTAGAATATCAGTGATAAAAATGAATGCACTAGCCAGTATATTATTTTTATTTCAGACAATACCAATATTGAAAAATGATGTACCTTTTAAACAATGGCAAAAAGATTTATCAAGGTTTATATTGCAGAGGAAAAAACGGTGAAATATAAGATTTTACTGGATGCAAAATAATAATAATAATAAAGGATTAGGGATACCTAATCTCAAATTGTACTTTGCTGCATTTTGTTTAGTATGAATGGAAGGAGTGGATACTGTTAAGAAATAAGAGAATGCTGGAATTGGAAGATCACAATCTGATGTTTGGGTAGTTTCTTATGATATGACAAAGTGAATATAAACCCAGACTGTGCCCAAATATGTCATTATTAACATCCATCCATTTTGGTTATAATATAAATATGGATACATGGGAGAAAATGTGGAAAACTAGTGTTAAACTTATACTGTGCCATAATTTAAGAGACTTTTTTTTATAAAATGATGTATCATTGGTTTATGACACTGGTCAAGCTGTCAAAAATGTACAAAGGAATATTGAACCAGCGTTGGAAGTATGAAAAGGAAGAAGGGACTTTTTATCATGCATGGCAGACTTGTGAAAAAGCAAAGAAATTCTAGGTGCAAATCCATGCAATGATGCAAAATATATTGCAGATTAACATTATGATGAAACCAGAATTATTCCTACTGGGTTTTATGGACATTGAACTAGAAAAGAAATATGGGAAATTAATGTTGTATGTGGTAAATGCAGCAAGATTGTATGTACAATGATGGAAGAATAATGAAATACGCACAGTAGAAGACTGGATTATGAAATAGATGGAGCCTGCAGAAATGGCAAAGCTGACCAGTTTGGTCAGGGAAGAAACAATAAAGACTTTTTTGAAAGACTGGAAATCTTATATGGACTTTTTGTTGAAAGAAGAAAAGACTGAACTGATGATTTATACATTTGGTTGTCTCATCAGGCCTGGAGCTCTTTGAAAACTGGAGACATTCTTAGATGGCTCCACTGTAACTGATATTTTGCTCTCTCCATGGGGTTTGTATATTTTAAAACTTAAAAGTTTTAAAATTTGTGATAATGTTTTCATTTTAATAACTTTTTATATGCCTATTTTTATTCACTTGTTATTTTATTGTTGTACACTGCCCAGAGTCGCTTTGGGTGAGATGGGCAGATACATACATACATACATACATACATACATACATACATACATACATACATACGTTATGTATAAAATTAAAAAAAACAATAAAAAGGATTAAAGAGGGAGGGGAAAGACTAAGATGGCAACTATTCAATAGAAAGAAGGGCGGAAATCATAGCTTTGTTTTTTCTTTTTTTCTGTCCTTCTTTTCCCTTTAATTTTTTATACTCTTATTATATTCAAAAATTCTAATAAAAATAAATTTAAAAAAGAGTAAGATTTTGGGCCGCTGGCTCTCTGGGAGGAAGGAAGGAAATAAAAATAAGTTTGTCTGCATCACAACAGCTAAACCTTTTCTTAATTAAAGAACTGAAAAAAGCAGCAAAGGAGAGAATATCTTTTCTTTCAAAGTAATATAAGAAGAATCCTCTTAGAGAGCCCTCCACTTTCCCATATCGCATTCTGGGACTGGGAACAAATTGGAATGGACTATCCCAGGAATGACCTGGACCAAGAACTGTCAGGATCTGCGCAAGCTACCAATTACAGGCTATTAGAAAATATGCTTAAAATGTAGGATTGTGATGAATAGCTAATAGGTTAGAATGTTAGTTAAGACAAGAACCATGATTTGTATACCTGCTTGCTGGTTCCTGCCATAAAAGTCAGAGGGAGGGAGAATGAGAAAACAAGAAGGGCCAGGTGCAACCGTTATCTCAGCTAGAGGCGCCAGCAGGGTCGAACGGCCGTGAGACCCGGGAAGAGGCGCGAAGAATTCAAGCGGGAAAAGTAGAATAGAGGGGGGTTAAAAGGAGAGCCCTGGCCGGGGAGGGTCAGTCTCAGCCTTTTCTATGGAATGCTGTATGCTGCTTCTCAATAAAGAAATCTCTGCTGGAAACAAATAGACTCCAGGGGATTTACTGGTCTTGGGAATTGAGCGTGCAGACTCTGACATTTTGCTGAGACTGAAAAATTAAGCTATGATGAAATCTACCTCACGAAGTGTTAGCTACAGCTGTACCTGCATGGCCATTCTAAACATGTTGGGCAGATTAAAAAATGGAAAACTAAACAAAAAAATAAACAGAGCATTATAGTGCCATGACTTCTAGAACATACAAATAAAACAATAATGTGACCTGAGACAAGTTTTGACTGGTGATAAAGCAGAATTAAAACTTGATCTAATCTCTAGTTCAAATTAATAACTGTGGAGTCCTTGGCGCTCTCTGAGCTTGGCTGTTTGCTTGCAGACGTTTCGTCACCCCGCTAGGTAACATCTTCAGTGCTAGAAGGGTGTGGGGTTTGCTCCCTGTTTATATACAGTGCCTTGCCCTGCCAGTGTTGGTGGGCGTGTGGTTTTCTCCTTGGTAGTTCCTCGATTAGGGCATTGTTTTCTGCTTGATTGTTTGTCTGGTGTCAATCCCTGCTTATCTGGGTGTAAGCTACAGGAGAGGATGTGTTCTGGTCTTTTTGTTTCCCTCTTAGCTTTCTTATTGTCTCTTTTGAATGGTGTGTAAATGTGGTTAACCTCTATTTGTCTATTGATGGTTGATGTGCCTGAGTGCCAGGCTTCCAGGCATTTCCCAGTGTTTTGGATTTAGCTTGGTCTAGGATGCTCATAGTTTCCCAGTTTAAAGTATGATTGAGTCTGTCCAGCTGTTGTGAAATTAAGGAGTTTTCCTCATGGCTTCTGACTGCTAGCTGGCGTTCATGGATGCGCTCTCCTAGTCTTCTGCCTGTTGTCCTACATAGCGGCTGTTACAGTCCTTACACTGTGTGCTGTAGATGACTCCTGTTTTTTCTTCTTGGGCTACTGGGTCTTTTGGTTTACTTAAGATGTTTTGCAGGGCTTCAGTTGGTTTGTGTGCCACGGAGATGCCGTGTGGTTGTAATAGTCTGTTGGTGGTTTCTGAGACGTTTCTGATGTATGGCAGTGTGATCCTTTTCATAGCTTGTGTCGGTTGTGCTGTAGTGGGTTGAGTGGACAGGCACTTTCTGATAAAGTTGCGTGGGTATCCATTTTGTTGGAAGCTGTTGTATAGGTGGTCTGTTTCCTTTTTCTGCTGTTCTGGGTTACTGCAGTGTGTTTGTGCTCGTTTGAATAATGTTCTTACACAGCTCTTCTTGTGGGAGGTTGGGTTGATCCTTTGGTAACGGAGTACTTGGTTAATGTGGGTTGTTTTTTGATAGACTTGTGTTTCTAATTTGCCGTCATTTCCTCTGCTGATGAGGATATCCAGGAAGGGTAGTGTGTTGTTGTTTTCTTCTTCCCTTGGGAATTTTATTCCTTTGAAGATGTTGTTGATTGTTTCATGTGTCTTCTCTAGTTGTTCCTTTTTTATTATGACAAAGGTGTCATCTACATACCGGATCCATACTTTGGGTTGTATGTGTGGGAGTGCTATAGTTTCTAGACGCTGCATTACAGTCTCTGCTATGAGTCCTGAGAGTGGTGATCCCATGAGTGTTCCTCTGATTTGTGGGTATATTTGTCCATCAAACTGAAAATAAGTAGCGAGGCAAAGATTGATGAGGTCCACAATTCTGGGTATTTCAATCTTAGTGTACAGTATTCAGTTAGGTTGGATTGCCATGGATTCTTTCACTATTCATGGATTCTTTCACAATCCATTGCCATGGATTCTTTTACAAGTTCTGAGTCTATGGATGTAAAGAGTGCTGTGACATCGAATGAAACCATAATTTCATCTTCATCTATTTTTAGGTTTTTCATTTTCTGGAGGCAGTGTAGTGGGGAGTTGATGGGATAATCACTCCCCCCGTGAGATTTTTTTTGTAAGTCCCTGGTAACGATACAATTGGACGAAGAGGTATGTCGGGCTTGTGTATTTTTGGGTCTCCATAAAAGTGTGGGAGGATGGGTTCACTGCTTTTCATCTGCCACTGTTCTTCTTTTGTGATTTGACCTTTCTTGGTTAGGTCGTTAACGGTTCTCTTGATCTGGTTGTCTAGTTTCTGTACTGGGTTGATGTTTACTGGGATGTAGGTTTCTTTGTCCTCCAGTAATTCTTTGGCTTTTTGTATGTATTGTGATCTATCCATGATAACCGTGGTTTGACCTTTGTTTGCTGGGAGGATGATGATGGTTTAGGTTTTTGAGGGCTGCTCTGTCCTCTGCTTTGAGTTGGTTCTGATTCAGTGTTCTTCTGGTCTGTGGTATGATAAACTGCATAGCTGGATGGAAAATAGCTCAGCAAAATGGCTGAAAAATGACATAGCTAATGATCGTGGATGCTCACCTCAGACTAAACAAATATCAGTACACCACAAATAACCTCAAGGAGCAACTGGAGCAAACTATGACCCCAGAACACACAAAAATGCTGACAACCTCCATCAAGACTACATCCCTAACACAAGCTGAAAAAAGGAAATCAAAACTCCAAACAAAACTATTCAAGCTAAACCCCAGAAGCAAAGAGGTCCCTGAACCTGAATGGGAGTCAACTTGTCCAGCCATCCACTGTCCCACAGAACGCAACATCCTCCAGAAAGGCCTCAAGTGTAACATAGACGATGCTAGTCAGTTAGAATTCTTTGCAGCCTTAGAAGCAGCATTTAAAGCCATAGGACTTGCCACAGAGACCCAAGAAAACATAAGGCAGACAATCATAACCTTAACCCTAATCGGTGCACCCTCCCCTGCACCCCCGCCTACTCTTTCCCCCACCTGGCAGCAGCCACTTACCTGCCTGTGGGCCTGGGACTTGCAACTTCCTGCCGGCTTCCCCATTGACCTTGGTTGTGGGAAACCGACAGGAAGTTGCCTCGTCCAATGATGATGGGATTGGTTAATGACAGCAACTGGGACTGCAGGGATTACTGTTGCTAAGCAACGCAGTCACACTTTACAACCACATCGCTCAGCGATAGAAATTCTGGTCCCAACTGCCGTCGTAAGTCGAGAACTACCTGTATTCTGTATAAGAGAGAATCGAACCCTTTCTGTCTTAGTATGTGCGTAGGCAGTGTATCAGCTTAAGCTGATGGGTGAACAGCTGAAAAAGGAGACAGGTCAGGACAAAAAATAAAATAAATAAATAAATAAAATAAAATAAAATATAATAAAAATAATACAGTCTTTCCCAATCTCCTTCCTAATATAAAAGTATAGTCCCTCCCCCTCCACTATTCCCCCGACCTCTCTTCGAAGATAAATTTGCCCTCCCATTTCAAATAAAACTACTGAGATTTTTATGTTTGCTGAGCTTGGTTTTGTTTTTGCAAATGTTTCATTACCAAACCAAGATCTATCAGAGTGGTATATATACAGTTTATCTTTCCTTAAGCCCTCAATGGAGAGAGAGAGACAGATGTTACTTTACATCATGTCTCTGTGTAGGAGGTTTTATGTGGCTTCTACCCCCTCCTTCTTGGGGAGAGGGAATTACTCTACTTTTACACAGTGTACATTGACCGCCAGGAGGCACCATGTAACTGGTTTTGTTCCCTTGGGACCTGTCCAACATGGGTAACCCGACGTTATTCTACGGGATCAAAACCCTCCACTAGGAATTGAACTCATGGGTCCTCACACCTCAGATAGCTAACTATGTACAGTACGTGAGCTTTAGGAGCTCTCTGAGGACTGGTGTTTGGCAATGTTGTAGGAAAGGATAAATGGCACCCAACTGGGTAACATACAGTAGCCTGTGCTTTGCCCCGAGAGAGTGGGGTTGAATGGTTTTTTGTGTGTGGCAGCTTGTCCTGAAGTTTGTCTAATTATCTGGGTCCTCTTCTTTTCCCTTTTTGAAGATCATCCCCTGGCACTATGCCCTGCCATCCATGATTTCCTGAAGATGACAGCAAGGGGTGCTAGATGACGCTGTTCATCAGCCTGGCTGTGCAGGAACATCCCAGGACGCTACAGCAATCCCCAAAGATGGTGAGCCTATTTGCATATTAAGAAATCTGAATAAAGAGGTTGCCCTGGGGGTCCTGCCTCTTCACCTTACCCAGGAAACACTGGGTGCAAGGAAGGCTGACTTCAGTCCAAATCCCAAAGCACATCTTTGCCTGCCAGGCACAAGAAAACAGCCTAGTTACTGAAGAAAAACCTCAGGTACTTTGAGAAACTCCTCTCTTGAAAACAGGCAAGATCATTCTGTCCCACCCCTGGAACACTTAGGAAACTATTTCTCCACCCGTCCTTGAACCCCCTTTCCAAAAGAAAGCACACAAACATTATTCCCCCACCTGCAAGAGCCAACACTACAAAGACGTTGTTAAAACAATTCCACCTCTCAAATACGAGAAACAAAACAAAGCCTTGGGAATTGACCCCCAACTTTTCTGTAAACAAAGGTAGCAACTGGGAAAAGATGCTGTTCCTAAGAAGTCCACCAGAGACACACACCGGCCAACGTGGACCACAAAACACCCCCCCTTCCCTTTCTGCCCTCACTTCCGAGTGAGAGGAGGTGCCAAAGCAGAAACGGTTCCTCTGTGGGGGATCCCAGTGGGGCTCTGGTGACCAGACATGCCATGCTGCCAACGCCAAGGAGAAGGCACCCAGAAAAGCCAGCCCTCTTTCCTGTCTTACCGAAGATATCGCTCAGTTTGTTCCAGTATGTGGAGGGTTCAAGGGGCTGCAATGGCTGGAATGCCTGATGGCTGGCGGGGAGCTTTTGCACAACGGCCGTCACGTGATGCAGCGTGACCCAGCGGGCGGCTTCAAACAGGCTCTTCAGACCTCGGGAGAGTTCCTGCCCACCGAGGCTCAGACAGGGGGCAAGGAGGCTTATGTTGAAATCCTGAAAAGGCAAAAGCAGCAGGAAGTGGTTTTCATGTGTAAACCAGAAAACACGTTTCTTATTGGATTCTTATTTAACGTAATTTAAAAGAGTTATCATTTCCAGTCTAAGGCATGCAATTAAATATGCAACTAAATAACCTGGCAATTTTGCACCCTCCATTTTATGCAAGCCCAAATTTGTGGACCACTGCCGAGCTCCATAGTCCATAGTCGACAACAGGTTTAACTTTGAAGGACACCCACATCACCAATGTAAGATTTTAACAGATCCTGTTTTGTCTGTGGCATGCTGACTTACTTTGGTAATTTTAATATTTCTAACTGTATAATTAAGTCAGAATCATAAACATTAAAAGAAGCCTTTTTTCCTTCGTGTGCCAACATGCTCATTACCTGGTGCATCATAAAGGGAATCAGTTCTTGTTCAGGAAGCCGACTCATCAGTTCTGCACTTTCTGGCACAGCGAAAGCTGATCTTGTGTAGCACTGGGAGCTCACTAGTGAACAATACCAATCCTTTCAGGGAAATGAGTGACATTAGTAACACATATTTAAAATAAAGACATGAGAAATGCAATTATTGGAATAACAATATATTACTTTGCTAATTACTTTGAAAATACTTATTACTTTGGTATACCAAAGCAACAACCCAGCCTCCCACAAGAGGAGCTGCGTAAGAACATTATTCAAACGAGCGCAATCACACTGCAGCAACCCAGAACAGCAGAAAAAGGAAACAGACCACCTATACGACATCTTCCAACAAAATGGATACCCACGCAACTTTATCAGAAAGTGCCTGTCCACTCAACCCACTACAGCACAACCGACACAAGCTATGAAAAGGATAACACTGCCATACTCAGAAACGTCTCAGAAACTACCAGTAGACTATCATAACCACACGGCATCTCCGTAGCACACAAACCAACTGAAGCCCTGCAAAACATCTTAAGCAAACCAAAAGACCCAATAGCCCAAGAAGGAAAAACAGGAGTCATCTACAGCACACAGTGTAAGGACTGTAACAGCCACCATGTAGGACAGACAGGCAGAAGGCTGGCAGAGCGCATCCACGAGCACCAACTAGCAGTCAGAAGACATGATGGAAACTCCTTAATCTCACAACACATGGACAGACATAACCATAGTTTCAACTGGGAAACTCTCAGCATCTTAGGCCAAGCTAAATCCAAAAATGCGAGGGAATTCCTGGAAGCCTGGTATTCAGACAAGGCAGCCATCAACAGGCACACAGAGATAAACAACATTTACACACTATTCAAAAGAGACAACAATAAACTTAGAAGGAAACAAAAAGACCAGAATATACAATATCTCTCCAGCAGCCAACAACCAGATAAGCAAGGATTAACACCAAACAGAAAACCAGTCAAACAGAAAACAATAGCCTAATCAAGGAATTACCAAGGAGAAAACCACACCTCTGCCAACATTGGCAGGGCAAGCCACTGTATAGAAGCAGGGAGCAAATTCACTAGCACTGATGATGTTACCTAGTCAGGTAATGAAACGTCTGCATGCAAACAACCAAGTTCAGAGAGCACTAAGGACTCCAGATTTCATCCGAACTATTACTCAAATTAGATGGCTCCCAGCAGGGATTCAACGAAATGGCTTTAATAAGATGCCTTTACTGCAGATATTAGAACAGCCCTTAGTAAGAAAACTGGCCAATTGTAAGATTCAAGCAAAGTCAAGTTTTTCTTTTTCTCACCCTTATGTTGCAATGGACTGAGGCCCTCTCCTTTCTGGGTTGAGATGTGGTCTCTAGCCCTGGTCCACTCTAGCCCTCAAAATTATCCCTAACATATTTTACTCCAAAATATGATCAGAAGTATTATGACACTGCTATACAAAGCTTCAACTTCTGTATAACTGTTAACATTCAAATCAGGAGGTTTATATTTGTTTACAATTGAAAAGCAGTACTTGTGCATCTTCAAATCTTTGTTGCGGTCAAAAATCAATATATAATAAAATTCAATAACATAAAACAGGTTACATACATCTAAAAAGAACTGTAAAATTAACTGGGCATATTAATGAGTTCCTTCGATTCAACAGTGCCATCTATCAGGACGCTGGAAGCATGACTTCTTTTAGCAGCGCCTGTCCTCTGGAATGAGGTCCCCCTGAGATCCGGACGGCCCCCACCCTGCTGAAGTCATTGAGAAGCGTCTTGAAGACATGGCTCCTTTGGGGAAGAAGAGAGAGACCCCCTCGCTTCATTCCATCTGGTTTGTCGCCCTTGCCATCTTATTATTATTTTAAACTGGCTATTATTGTATTCTGTTTAGTCGTTGGGAGGCTGCATACAAATTTGATAAACAAACAAACAAACAAATGCTATGAATATCTAAAAGTAAAAACTGCAAGTAAAATTGATTGGAACAACTAAGAAATTTGCTTAAGTGCAGGGTAATCACTCTGACTGTGTGCCAGCCTAAAGAGAGCACTGTAATAAAATGTGTCTAGCAGTTCCGACGCCCCTTCGCGGCTTGGGCCAAACTTAGCCCACGTGCAACCCCTTCTGGGCTGCAGCAGGCAGAGCCCCAAACTGAGCCGAGGAGGGTCCCTCCTGTACTTAGGGATTGGATTCGGCCCAGATATCAAGCAAGTCTAAAGAGGGTGAACAAGCTGGTCTGGAGGAGGTCCGTGGGAAGAGAGGCCAGATCTAATGGGAGAGCAACATGTTGAATCGGCTGCCGTTCATACCCGGATGTGCTAAGTTGGGTTAGCGAAAATCCAAGGAGCTCCCATGTTTTACCTATTATTTTGGCCCAGGATGTCCCCAAATGGTCAGTGAGGATCTGGGATGTCAGCCCTACAGGGGGAAAGTACATTTTGGCCCAACCGAGCACTGGTCTCAATTCTACTCATGCCGGCCTCACCGCAAAGAACTGACTTTGAGACACATCGGGGGATGTGAAATATGTTCCAGAGAAATTTGCTCAGAACTCCTTCTAGGGGACCCAGAGAGCTACAGGGGTCTCATGGGGGGCCAAATGAGAGCTGTGCTCTAACTCAGAGCGCCGCTGGGATGCAGAGAGCCCTTGGCCATAGACAAAAGGTTGCCGTGCTGCCGCTCCTCTTGGGGTGCTTTGGGCTACATCTTTCCTGGGTGTTCTGCATGAAAAATGATGCCTATCCATAACCCAAGGAACCTGCTCACTAGGACAATTACGTCAAGTCCAAAGGTGGCTTTTGGGGCGTTTTACAAAGACCATCCCCTTGGTCTTCTTGTAGTTAGTTTCCAGAGCTTCAGAAACACAGGGCTTGGCCAAGGCTTGCAGGGCCCTTCTTAGGCCAAGGCCAACTAGAGTTTGGGAAAGGACCAGGGTGTCATCCACACAGAGTAGGACTGGGACAGGTTTCTCGGATAGCTTTGGTGGGTGATGAGAAAGGTCATTCATCCCTCATGATAACTAGTGTGTTAAATAGTAGTTAAACAACAATGGAGCAAGAATACAGCTTTCTCTGACTCCTCTATTAACAGGGATCTCACTGGTATAGTGTCCTTGGGAGCTACATCAGACTTTTATGATGGTTTCATTGTAGAGTTTATAGATTAGTTGTAACAGTACTATCAGTACCTTTAAAAATGCAGTGATGATTATTATAATCCAAATTTGTTGCGAATACAATTAAAAAAGAGGGGGGGATTAATATGAAACCAACTCAGCCTTACTTTGTCTGGAATTAAAGTTTCTAGAGCAGGATGGTTCCCCCCATCCAGTGGATGTGCAGTAACCAAAGGTGATGGGCTAATTGTTTCTGGAGCTACAGTTAGACGAAACCGGTCCAAGAGTGAGTAGAGTCTTTGGTGCCTAAAAACAACAGAAATCCATCAGATCAGATAGTTTGAAAAAGACAGAACTCTTCTGGTAATAACTGCAGTGGAGAAATGTGAATTCTTTCATCACTACAAGAGAAAAAAAACTGTGGAGTCCTTGGGGTTCTCTGAGCTTGGTTGTTTTCTTGCAGACATCTCGTTACCCAGCTAGGTAACATCTTCAGTGCTATAAGGGAGTGGGGTTTGCTCTCTGTTTATATACAGTAGCTTGCCCTGTTTGTGGGGCTGTGGTTTTCTCCTTGGTAGTTCCTCGATTAGACTGTTGTTTACTACTTGATTGTTTGTCTCTTTGGTAGTTCCTTGATTAGAGTATTGTTTTCTGCTTGTTTGTCTGGGAAACTGTCAGCATCTTAGACCAAACTAAATCCAAAAATGCGAGGGAATTCCTGGAAGCTTGGTATTCAGACAAGGCAGCCATCAACAGGCACATAGAGATACACAACATCTACGCACTATTCAAAAGAGACAATAGAAAGGAAACAAAAAGACCAGAACACCTCCTCACCAGCAATCAACACCCAGATAAGTAGATTAACACCAGGATTAACACCAGACAAACAATCAAGCAGTAAACAATACTCTAATCAAGGAACTACCAACTCAGACAGACAATCAAGCAGTAAACAGCAGCCTAATCTAGGAACTACCAAGAAAAAACAACTCCCCCACCAACACTGGCAGGGCAAGCCACTGTTTATAAACAGAGCAAACTCCACTCCCTTCTAGCACTGAAGATGTTACCTAGCCAAGTAACGAAACATTTGCAAGAAAACAGCCAAGCTCAGAGAACCCCAAGGACTCCACAATTCAACCCTGAGCTACATATATTCTCTTCTATTAGAAAAAAGATTACATAATAAATTCAGGTCAACATTGTGTGTGTGTGTGTGTGTGTGTGTGTATTAAAAAAGGTACATTAAATAAGCATGGAATATATTTTCTATAGTTCTAGATAGGGTCTTGATTTTGCCACCTGAATCCATAACCTGAATCATATTTTGCCCTTTGAACCTGGATCTAAATCAGTGCCAGTTATTCGTAATATTTGATACTTGGCAGTAGCTTCTCAAAAAGATTTTTGAGCAGTTTAAGTTTTGGCTTTGCCCAGGCAGCCTTCCTCAGCCTGGGCAGCATGCCAGCATGTGACTCCAGAGCTTCTCAGCCAGCACGGCTGCTGCTGAGGGCCCGGGGGGCACCCAGGCTGGGATAAGCTCTGCTGCTATACGACATCTGGCTGGTCAATTCAGTTTGAAATGGAGTTATATTTCTGTTTGGGTTTTGAAGGAAGAACAACACAGATTTATTGCATGATTTTTCATATTAAGACACTGCATTCCTTCTCATATTCTATGTTAAACCTTGTATAATAAATTCAACCCAGGGAAAGTAAGCATCTTTGTTTGGTGACCCTATTTAGTTGAAGATAATTCGCATCTGATCTCCTGATGGCAATTACTGTTGTTTGAAGTCCACTTTGAATAAGCTCACCATCTGTTGTACCAGCTTGAAAGCATTGAAAGACAGCAAAGTGAGAGGAATTTTCATATGTTTAGCCCAACGTATCATATCAAACATTCTTCTAGCTGAATCAGCATTATCTCTTTTAGGGACGAATCCAGAGCGCAACTGTTGTGAATGCACCCAGCGTTCCCTGTCAGGGAATACCTGAAAGCGTCTTCCCAAGCATGACATGTTCCTGCTCCCATAGGCAGGAAGGGAGTCCTCTCAGCCCTTCCCTAATCAGGTGACAGAAATCCTTCTCTTGAAAAAGTCCAGGTAGGAACAATTTTTACGGGAGGAGCAAGAAACCTGGTGCCATGTGCAAGGGAGAGAAGGAGGAATCCAAGATTTCCCTCCATTCTCAGAGTTAAGCTGGAGTATTTTCCAGGTAGCAAAATTGGTGCAGGGGTAACATCTGCTTTAAGATTAATTTATTTTCTACAGAATAAACCTTAGGCTTCCTGGAGAACATGATGGGGTTCTGGGAAAGGCTAAGGGCAGGGGGGGAAAGGTCCACCCAAAGACAGCCATTTTCTGTCATGAAAGCTTTGCCTCCTGGCTTCCAGGACTTTTTAAAAACAGATTCTGTGATCTGAAAATGTTAGAAGCTAAGTACTGGAATTTGAAGCCTGATTTGTCTCTCTGTGCTTGATTGTCTCTGGCATTTATGTAGAATCTCAGAAAATGGTTTGTGGTTGTGCAACTTAAGAGCCTCTTTTAACAGCTTCCTCTACCATTAGAAGCAGATCCTTTCCATCTTGTGATGTGTCCAAAGCGTACGCCCTCCTATATGGCCTTCTATGGGAGATCCCTTTAAGATGACACCTGTGATTTTAGCAGCACTGTATGTTTAATTCCTCCAGCACTGATTGTTTTACATTTAATGAATTAAAGCAATGCAAGATAAAGTATCGATTATTTGTGAGACTGAGCTGTATCTGGGAGTGGGGTGATCTCTTTGGCTATAAGCCTCACATTACAGGCAGAGCAGAATTTATTTTCACCAGCTGTATTTTTTGTTTCTTGCCAGTGAATTAGGCAGGACTAACTGATGTAATCTTAACAAGGACTATAGGATTCCATCTTCTGCACCACGTTGACTCGGATGCACGCTCGGTGAACAACCCTGGGCACATGTAGGATTGTAGTTGTCGACACTAACACCTGGCCCATTTCAATGAAGAGAGGAGGACAACATTAACTTTAGGGGCAAAAAGCTGGCTTATCTAGAATCATTAAGACTTGAGGAAGAACTTCTGTATTTCTCTCAGAGAAGGAAGTTAAATGTGATTCATTTTCGGGGAGGGTAAGAGCTTTAAAAATATTTGGTCGCATTTCATGCTGCAAAAGTGTAGGATCCATTAGGCATTACCTGTGGGCTAATCCACTGTTCTGAAGATATTCCTGAATTCGGTCAAGTTCTTCGACTGGTAACTGAGCAGTGCTATTCTATACAAAAACAAGAAAGGCCATGTACTTGCAGTAGTCTTGAGAATGAAAAGTTAAAGTTGCTAAAGCTGGACTTAAAATAAACTTAAATCTAAAGAACAGAATTAAAGCAATTAACTCTCAACTTAGTCTAGGTTAAAAAATTAAACATATATTTTATGGATTAATGTATGGAATCACAGTTGTAGGACTAGAAAGGGGCTATCAGGCCACTGAATGCAAGCCTCACCCCCGACTCAGAAGTCCCCTGTAAGGGCTGTTCAGCCTCTCCTTGAAGGCTACCAGAGAGACGGCTCAGTTCCACTGTCCGGCTGCCCTTATAGCTGGCGTCCTTCTCCTAACCTTGCAAGTGAATCTGCCTTCCTGCCACTCTGACCTAAGAGTCTTTTGTCCCGTGGCTACCTGTTCTCAGGGCTAAACAGGCCCCGTTTCCTCTTCCCCCGATGTCACCAGGGCCATCTTTGCGCCTCTGGCTGCTTCTCCTGATTGCCTACCTTCTAAGATTTGCCAGTATTCACCAGCACGGCATTAAATAACGGAAGCTATATAAACCGCTGCCCCAGGAGGGCTTGAGCTTCAACCCATCAAAGACTGCACCTTTTCCTTCTCAACAGATCTTCTTTGGAAAGGAAAATTGCAATGACAAGGGAAGACGCACGGGAGGAAGGCTTCATCGGGCCCCTTATAAAATGCCAGGAATTAGGCCGTGACTGAAGGAGAGAAACTTCAGCTGGAAGAGGCCTCCTTTCTGAGCTCCTTCAACCTGAGGGGCATTTGGTTCCCAGAATTCACCGAGCAGGCTGATATTCACATTTGGCAAATATCGTAGTGATGGTTATTTATTAGATTTATACCCTGCCTTCCTCCAGGAGCACAAAGCAAGGCACTGAGTTTTGGCTTTGTTTTCATGATCTTTGTTGTGTTTGTGATTTTATTGTTATCCTCGGTCACCCAGAGTTGTGCTCTAAGATCGGTGGATCTTTAAATAAATGAATAAAAGCAGTGGACATAATGCCTCCTCCTCCCATTCTCCCACCACCCCTGGCCCCATGAGGTGGGTTCAGCTGAGTGGGGAGGACTGGCCCAAAGTCACCCAGGGAGCTGTCAGGGCCGAGGGGGTCTAAAATCTGGGCTTCCCTGTGGCCAGTCCAGCACTAGCCCAGACTGGCACGTGGAGGCAGTTACAGGAGCGTGACGCTACAGGGTACCTGCACAGTTGCAGCTAGAAGCATTTCCACTCGACGGCAAGCCAGGGTGTCAACCATGTGAGCCAGGACACGGAAGGGGGTAGATAAAAGCTTGTCCACGTATAAGATTAACACAGCCCCTGACTGGCTCAGATGAATTCCCTCCAAACACTGCAGTGTCTTCTTTACCGCAGTCGGCTAAACAGGGAGAAAACATGTTCAGAGGCCTTGTTTTCCAGACTAAACAAGGTAGAAGCATCTCAACATAACTACTTCCTTTTTAAAATAAGTTAAAACTTCTTGGCTTTTCCAAGTGTAACACGCACAGATTTCTCCCTTAGGATAAATTTGGAAGGTAAACTTGGCCAAAAAGGCCCATTTCTGGGGCCTAAGAGGAACCAGTTCAGCCTCTGCATGAATTCTGGGTCAGAATCTGTCAGCTGAAGACCTGCAGTGCTAATAGTTGTCCAAGCTCTTCCCTGACATAGCGAAGAGGCCACCAGCAAGGAACCAAGTAAAGGACAAGTTCTCCAACAGCACCAGCTTCACTTTGACAGTTAAGATTCTTACCCAAGTAACATCTCACAGCAAGATGCATGGAGAAGAAAGGACAATGAGTAGTAACTGAGTAGCCCAAGTCCAGTACATGATGACCTGAAAAATGTTCCATCTACATTTTAAAGTAACCTGTGCACTTCTCACTCACCCGCAGAATTCACCTTCCTATAACTTCAATTCATTTTTCTGCGTCCCCCACACAGGCACAAGAGAAGCCAAGTCTTGCCCTTCTCTATGACATCCTTTCAGGTCTTTGAAGAGGGTTATCACAATTGCTTCTTATCCATTTTTTCACAAAGCTAAACACAGTCAACTCTTTTTTATCACTTTTCATAGGACTTAAATTTTATTACTCATTCACCTTGACTGCCCTTATTTGAACTTGTTCCAGTTTCTTTTAATCCTTCTTGAAATGTGGTGCCCAAAATTGGACACAGGACTTGAATGGGGTCTGAACAAATCAAAATAAGACTATTACCTTCTGTACTTCTGTTGGTGCACCCTAAAATTGCCTTTGCCTTTTTTGCAGCCAAATCACACCACTGGCTCATATTCAGTTTGCAGTCAATTACTACTCCAAGATTTTTATCACTGTACTATTGTCAAACCACATATCTCCCAACCTATACCTGTGCACATGTTAACTGAACTTTATACTTGTCTCTGGATACTCTCGTCTTCAATATTTGTATTCACCATTTGGATGAAGAGATGACAGGAATGCTTATGAGCTTATAGATGGCACAAAAGTGGATGGGATCAGTAATACAATGGAAGTGAGAAATAAAATTGATACTTCTACTGCATTACCAATCCCACCCAATTTGGATGTTCAAGCATCCTTCACCAATTTCCCTTCATTCCAAGTTTCAGCTTTCTTGACATAGTAGCTATAATTTTACTACATTTTCCTCTTCTTCTTTCCAACTCTCATGAATGTCATTATAGTGACACTATCCTATAACACCCATTTTATAGAATCAGAACTAAACTTAGCCTCCCTCATTTCTGGGACAGTGATATTATGATTGATTTTTAAAGAGAACAGCGTTTACGCCATAAAGAATTCACAAATAAGTTACCGTAAACATCAAAGTGATAATTAAAACTTGAAGAATCACTTGCAAACTTGAACTAATGACAGCAAGAAGAGCTTTACAAATGAATGCCCACTCATTTGCAATGGCTGAATGATCTCTAGGTATATCCACTGCTTCAATTTAGTGCAATATTTCAGTATTTGAACTTAATATTTGAACTATGTTATTATCTTTAAGTATCAATATCTTATTTTTTACTGCAGATAAATGACATGTGTTGTGCAAGAGTTTCTCATAAAAAATAATTTTAACACTCTATAAAGAACTTACAGATGCAAAGTTCTCACATCGTGACTGAATAGCCTGGATGAAAAGTCCACTTGCAGCTGAATTTCTGTGAATGGCACTTATGAAGTCTTGGACAGGGGGTTCATGAGACAGACTAATAAGTTCTTGAACATGATTCACGGTCAGCCAAGTTAAGTGCTCTGAGTCATGCAGGTTTTGGCACTATTAAAAGAAATAAAATTGATTCACATGGCCAGTAGAAACAGCCAGGGTGTCATGGAAGGGTCTATAAGCATCTATGACTATAAAATAGTCTATGAATCTCTTTCTCATGCTTCCCCGCTTGCCTGGATGAAGGCATTTTTTCTGGAACAGTCATCCTCCCTGCAAGACATCCCACCACACTGAGAGATTTCTCGCTGCTATTCCCACCCTTATTTTTGAAGGAAAAAAACACTATCTGGAGTACAGTCTTGGGGGCTGGAGCAATACAGAGCCTAGAGGCTCAGAGCAAGATGATGGTGACTTCCATACTTTCTTTTTACTAGCATAGTGGACCTGCAGCTAAAACCAAGATGCAGTGATTGAGGCACGGCAAACTTCACATGATGCAGAATAGCTCTGAATTCCTGGAGCCTATGCAGAGTATCCGTGATCTTCACACTATAATGGTCCTTATTCCCCAATAGAGATCTTCTCATCTTCTTCTCAAGCAGAAACACGGAAACAAGCACGGATCCAAATCCAGACAGTCCTCCGACAGCCCAGCGCCAGCCCTACTCTGCTGTGAGGGGTCCTCCTGTAGGGACTGGGTTGCCAGGAGGGCCTTTGCGAAGGTTCATTTTCTGCCCCTGCCTCAACTGGGATGACCCTCCTGCTTTGGTCAGCTCAGGACTGGATTACTGCAATGCATTCTACATGGGGCTGCTCTTGAAGACCCTCTGGAAGCTACAGTTAGTACAAAAGGCAGTGGCACAAGCAGTCACGGACATGCCTTGGTACGCCCATGGGTCACCGCTGCTATGCAAGCTGCACTGGTTGCCAGTTGCCTCTCAGGTGCAATTCAAGATGCGGGCTGTTCTTGATAAAGCCCTTTAGGGCAGAGGGCCTGGATATCTGAGGGACTGACCACCTGGTACATTCATAGTGTGGGTACACTCCAGGTCCCCTCCATTAAACACTGATGTCTAGTGGGACCAAGGCAGTGTGCCTTCTCTGTCGCGGCCCCCACCCTCTGGAACAGCCTCCCCCGAGATACAGATGGTGCCCACTCTCCTGCGGTTCCGACTTTAAAAAGCTAACTTTAGGAATAGGGTTCCCATAACAGAAGATATTAAAAACCCATTTGGAAGAAATTCCAAAGTGGTGGGGAAAAAGGTAGGGACATCAAAAGGAACCAACACGGTTACACAAGACCTCAGTGAGTATCTGAAAACAAAAGAGAACACATATAGGAAGAAGAGCCACCGAGAAAGAGGACGCAAGGGTGGTCCAGAGGTTGGAGTTGATGCAAGAAGCTGAAGCTCAGAATGAGCTGAAATTGGTAAAGGATGCTAAGAACCACAAAAAAGATTCTTTGGCTATGTTCAAAGTAAATGGAAGAGATAATGTAGATAGCAAAATACTAACAGAAAAGAGATCTACTCAAGGCCTGGTTGAGAATATTCTTGTGCAGCTCACAGAACAATCAACCTGAAAGCAATGCAGCCTTGGAAACATAGTCAGACCTCCCTCCCCAGATCTGTTCAAGCAGAGGGTTGAAGCTGAAATGGGCCATCTCAGCATTAGTTGGCCCTGGGAGCACAACTCTACGTACAAGGTTGGTTCTGCCATCTCTGACCATAGTGTGGTCAGGAGACAGTCACCCAGAGGTAGAGAGCTGACTGATGTAGTAGGTGGAGGAAGGCACGATGAGTCCTAATGCTAATCTGTCTAAAGATATGATGCTGATGAATGCCGTGGATTGTTCTCAGAAGCACAAGCAGTCCTCCAGAACCAAACGTAGCAGCAAGGCAAGGAGACAGCCCTTCCAAATAAATAATGGAGAGTAAGGAGAGTAATAACAATAATCTCCAAGAGGTATAGCAGAAAAACAAACCCTTAATAAAGAAGAAATATGCTTTCCTCATATGTTTGCAGCATCAAGCTGAGCAGCAATGTAATAGATGCCATCATCTATTCAGCGGCTGACACTGAAACAACTTCTCTTGTATTTCAGTTTCTCTGGAGGATCTCATGTCCGGCTCCTTCTGCCTCTCCTCCAGGTTTGGAGCTGGGTAAACTTACAGTGATGGTGGAAAAGAAACTATTACACTTGGCAACTGGAAGAAAGGGAGATACGAGAACTGAGGAAAACAGCCCCAACAGCATTCTTGCTAAGGTTGGAGGAACAAAGGGAGTCAAAGGAACTAAGTTGTGGCTTTTATCCTTCTGCCGTTTTCTTTGCTGTGATGAGTGCAGAAAAACTGAGAGGTCTTAGATGTTCCCCTTGAGGGGCTGCTGAAGAGTGAAGTTCTTTAGGCATCAGATTCATCTGTAGAGAGAACTGTCTGCTACCAGGGCAACCCAAACCATATTTGGAGAAGAAAGATCTCCCAATCCCTTTTGAACAACGAAGGCCAGCCTGTTCCTGAATATGCAACTTTCAGTGCCCAAAAGATAGCTCAGATGCACCCAATCACGTTTTGCTGCTGAGCCTTCTGCTGAAAGAGCAAGTTCTCCTAAGAAAGTTTGTAAATAAATGACTGACAGCAGTGAATGCGTATGAGTTGGAGTGAGAGAATGGCCACTTGAAATACGTGAATGTATGGCCTACATTTATAAAATTGGGCCTTCAAGATCATCTAACTCCAGATATCAAGAGGAAAGGAAATGCCCAATGTGATTCCAAGAGGTGAAAGAAATAAAACTGTTAAGAAACACAGTAAACAAAAATTAAAAGTTATCAGTAAAGAAAACAGTTGACCAACGCAAGGAAATAAGTTCAGTAGAACAACTGCAGCCATGTTACTGGCATAGCACTGAACAAGTGTGAAGTGGGGGCATCAGCTGGAGCTGCACCACTGAGCACACCTACTAGAAATGGAGGGACTCTCACCCAGTAGCTTAGCTCTAGACCAGCTCTCCTCCCCTGGTGTCTCCAGACTTTAGCTCCCAGAATTCCCCAGCCACCTCGGCCATTGTTGGAATTGAAGTCTACCCATCCAGAGAGCTACAGACTGTTCCAAAGGAAGCGTACTGGAGCCACAAGGACTGTACAGAAAGGAGAAGAATGCTCACTCGATTAGAACTTAGATCAGCAACAGCAGTTTGGATTATTTTTTGCACAAAAAAGAAACGGATGAGGAAAAAATATGCTTGAAGACGAGTCATGAAAGACAACTGAAATATGGCCATCATTTGCAATAATCAGAGCTTACCACATAATCACAAAAAAGGATGAGCGACCCTCTCCGCACTATCTCTCGATTACAGATACTAAGTTTGGAGCCACAGTCTTCTTCATGGGGACCTCCACAGGGCTGAGGGCTGAGCAATTTAGCACTTGAAAGACTCTGCCTTCTGGAAGAGAAGGAATGTTTTAATGGCAAACTCCAGGCCTGAATTTCTAGAAACAAGAAGATCTTTTTTCTTTGTTGAGAACAACAATTAGAATTAGTTTCTCGTTTTCTTTTTAAGTACAACACTGGATGTTTAAAGGGGAGGAAACACACATTCCAGATATGTCTATTTCCTCTCATAAATGACAGCCACCAGTAGGAGTTGTGGCACACAACCTGCTCAAGAACAGAATACAGACTGAAGCAGCATTTGAGTCAATATCACAATGCACAGTCCAATCAAAGCACATGATCAAAAAGATCAAGAAAAAATGGTTAGCATTCCCCATGCATTTACCCTGAGGCTGCAGAGATGCTCTGAGAGTTTACGCAATGCGCATATTCTTTAATCATCTGAGCTTGGATTTGGAAATACTAATAACACATGAGATGGAGGAGGGAAGCCCGCTTATGCTGTCTGAGTAAGGCTGGAAACTTCCATGTTCAGAACTCTGCTGGGCTGCTAGGCTCACCACTCTGGGGCACTTTACCAATGCAGGAATAATCCCAGATGTCATGAAGGGAGTTTACACAAGCAGCACAAGGACTGAAGCTGTCCTAGCTGTGTGTTTCAGCACTGTGTCTTTAATCCCCTGGGCAGCAGGGCAAGAAATCAGTATTAGCAAGGACAAATGAAATCCAAGGAGTAAAGCACGTCGCAGAGGACTAAGGAAGAAACGGGCAGCGGAATCTGCCAGGACAAAGACAGCCAGTTAGTAAAAAGCTGTTCCAGTAGGTGGGCACAGAGCTGAAGGAAGATTGGCCTGGCCTAAGCTTAGTTACTGGCCACCAGAGCAGCTCAGACTCTGGCTCCTCTAGGCCTGGCAGGTGCCCTGCGCCCACAACATCAAAGAGAAGAGTTCTCTGCCTCTTCCATGAATGGACACAACTCCCCCAGGTCAGCCCTAGTGTTTCTGAAGCTCTGCATCTTCTGAAGATGGGAAGGCTCTGCCTAGACCCTCCTTAGAAGGCCTTTTGACCTCAGCCAGTACAGTACATTGACAGTTTGACTCAGATTCTTCAGTTATTCAGGTTGGATATAGGACTGCTCCAACACAGCTGATGCCATGGCATAATCCTCAATTTATCCTACAGCATAGAACTGACGCATTCTAGGTTTAGGACTTAATAAAAGAAAAAGCTAAGGTTAATATTTTGTATCAAACACTACCCACTCTGGAAAAAAACCCTGCTGAAGAATGTAAGAGAGTACCCCTCCCAACATTTATCCAACCCTCTACCTGAATATATCCTGCCAGTGGGGAGACTCATTTCCTTTGGGAACTGAGTCCACAACAGCACCATGTTCAGCCTTCTGGAATCAAAGGTCCTTTCGCTGCCTCTTGTTTTCCTCTCTCAAATCCTTTTGGTACTCGAAGACCATCCCTTCAGGTGTCTTTTTTTCAAGGCCCAGCAGGCCCTCTTCCTTGGCAGGACTGAGCTTCCCCTCCTCTGAAGGACCTTGTGTCCCTTCCTGGCTGCCCATTTGCAGCCTTCAAGAGATGTTTGGAAGAGGACACAATGGTGCATGTTTTTTTCTGACTCAAACAGAACTATTACATTCCATGATTTGGAAATTATATTTCTATTCATCTAGTGCTATTTATTAAACAGATATCCTGCCTTTCCAGTCAGGAGACCAAGGCAGTGGACCAAGAGGGAATGCAATAGCACTTGTCACATAACCAAAATGATGTCACACGGAAGGAGAAGCCTGTTCTCTATCATTCCAGAGTGCAGGACACATAAGAATGGACTGAAGTTATAAGAAGTCAGATTCCCCTGAATTCAAGCAAAGACTAGACAGTCAAATTTCAGAGATGTTTCATTTGGATTCCTGCACTGAAAAACAGGATGGGCTCCATGGCCCACCCAACTCTAGCAAGCAAGCTTCCCAGGACTATTTTCTTTGGGGGAAAACTGCTCAAAGGAACCTTGGGGTTCCTTACAATTAGACATTACAGATCCAGTTCTTCAGACGGAAGATGAACTGCCAGCAAGTTAGCAGGAAAACAAGACATCTTGGGTTGGCCGCTAAAATCAGAATCAGAAGAAAGTTTAACTAGGGAAAGTCTTAGTTTTTGAAATCTACATATAATGAACTTTCACCTGAGAAATAAGATTTGTAAAGCAAGGGGCAGCACTTGAAAACAAGGCATGAAGAAACATTCACACTGGGCCAAGAAAAATACTCGAAGACCTTAAAAGCAGCCTTACTTGGGAGTCTGATGAACTTCGGACCACCAGCAGGAGTTGGTGTAATTAACAAGTAGCAAGATTTGACACCAGAGAAGTACCAAAGAAGGATGTGTGGCTATCATGGACTTAACAAGATCATTTAGTCTTTCAAGGGTATAGAAATGAAGATTATGGGGTCCATTTCCTGTAAAAAGCTTGGTAGCTGCAGCTGTGATTCTTCGGAACATTCCTGAAACACAGAAACAATTAAAAATATTATTATAAATAAGGTCCAACTGATAGCTTGGGTACCACCAAAATATTTCAGTCCTCTCCTCTGCTTTTTGTTTGTTCAAATATCACTAAATGCTATTTCCCTGAAATGAAAATTTTACCGTACCGTCAAAAGACTCTTTTTTTCAAATAATTTTATTAAGTATTACAATTGTACAGATAAAAACGAATACATACTACAAAAAATAAAATAGGAAAAGTAAATAGTGCAGAAAAAAGAAAAATATAAAAGAATAGAGAAGAAAAGATAATATCACAAAAAAGAAAAAATATAAAGAAGTAGCTTCCCCCTTTGTCTTAACAAGTGTACACAATTTTAACAACTTATCACTTTCTCTTAAAATACAACAATCTCTTCATTCCATTCATTAGACAAATCCTTAAAACCACGTCCTTCAGTTCTCATCAGCAAAAATCCATTAAGGGTTACCAGAAATAACATCATCTATTTTAACCTTGATCAAATAAACCAGCTTTAAATTCCTTCCCTTTACTTTTAACAATCTTGATCTTCAACCCCTTCAAATAATATCCTAGAACTTGATTTCTTTTCTTTTTTTCTTTGTCCCTTCTCACCAAGTCTTTCAAAATCTTAACAGGTCTCTTTTGTAAATTCAATATAGGAAAATTATCCAAGTCTCCTGGTTGGTTGGTTGTATGTCCCTTTTAATTATTAAAACATCAGCTGGTTTCATTTGTATATCCAGTATTTCATCTTTTTCCAGATAATTCTTGTAGCCTATCATTTTTGAATCCACATTCAAATCTATTTCCATCTTATCCTGTGCAACTTATTCTCTTCTGAAACATCATTCACACAGAGTCTATCTATGATGGCAGACATTCTTGGAATTAACTTCTGAGTTCACTGTGCACATATAAGCGTCAGTACATTTGATGTTAAGGTATTTTGCTCCACTCTGTGTTAACAAGTCAAATAGGCGTTCTTTCCTTTAACTGTAATCTTTACTTCCTTTTAGCCCCCTCTGGTGTCCAACCTTCAAAGTCCCATCCTATCATGTTGGTGTTTTTTTCGGAATTCAAAACACGAGCCATTTTCCCACGGGAAGGATTTTCAATTAATTTGAAAATACCATTTCAAGTCAATCTAGACCCTTAGTCCATTTATAAATTTCCAAAAGCAACACTCACCCTTTTGCCGTTTATTCCCAAAAATTGCTTAGACCTTAAAGTCGCACTTAAAATTTTGTTCGTTAAGGATTGAAGGAAACTCACCCAGTGAATGCCATCCAACGTGCTGTTCCAAAGGTTCTTAATATTTAAAAAGCAATAAAAAGTATTCAAAAAGTGATTAAGAAATGAGTCTCGGCCAAGCTTTATGTCCATACAGGCTATATGACAGTTGTGAGCGTAGATGGAATCTCTCAATTCCTAGCGGCTCCACTCACCAGCTGACCGCAAAACCCCCAGTTCTTGCAGTCTACTTGAGAGGAGCAGCTGTCCGGGGTACATGTGGGCAATTCCACAATCTCTCCTTTCTCTGGAGAGATTTCACTGGCCAGGATCCATCCTCTGGTTGGCTATTTCATATGTAATGCTGTCCCTGCTCCTCAGGGATGTCTAGCTCACCATATCCTCACCATGAGTCTAAAAGCCTCTTCTTCAAAAAAATTAAAGAACATGAGATTTTCCTCTCAGCTTCTGCAGATTAACCGCTGGCCACCAATGTCCCACTCCAGTTCTTTCCTTTCCACAGAAGGCCCCCCAAAAGGGTCTCTTCCCTTTCCATTGTGTAACACTTCCTTGGGGTCTAGTGAGAAGAGGGTGGACTCTTGTCCCAGAAGAAGATGGCTACTTACCTGGGGCTGAGATTCTTCAGGTGGCTCTCAGTGTGAATTCACACTCAGCTCCTGTGAAGATCCCATTAGTGTGAACCTGTCATCCTTGCAAGGTAGTCCAGACAAGAAGCACGCCCAGAAGTACTAACTCTAACTTTGTAGTAAGGTTACATTAACAGAATCTTGCGAGTCTGAAAGTACATCTCCCCCCCCCCGCCTCGCCTTTACAGTCCAAGAAGCCAGGGAGGGTCCCTTCTGAGATGCTTGCCAGGCCCCCATTCCTTCTGCAGGCTCCGCTGCCAATTATCTGACCGCTGGCTAATCTGCAGCACTTCCTCCTGTCTCCCAAGGTCATTCCCACAGACCATTACAGAACCTCAGAAATGACAAATCGAGGGGATTTTTCATTTCGTGCATGTATACATTAAACTGGTTACTTCACACAGCATTTCTGCTGCAGGATTCTGAGCTCTCAGTCTCCTCTAAGATCACTTTTGCTTCCCATCCCTACTAGGTACTCTGTAAATCATGAAATGCGCAATAGACTTTCTTTTTCAATGACCTGGGGAAGAGCAGATACACCTGCATGGCCAAAAGCAGCACACACTATAAATCCCCCTTATTTCTTTTCTGGCCTAACAACATCAGTACTGACATGATCCCTCTTCACACGCTCATTCGATTTAAACTGGAAACAGGGCTGTGCATGCCTATATATTGTTGCCTACATCCATTTGTGGTCCCATCCTGCCTCCTCAGAACCACGGCTGGCCCCTCCTTACCTTTCTGGACAAGTTCTCTATATCCTGTAGAACTTCCATGCCAGTCAACTGGCAGGTCAGGATATGTCTACCAGGGACATGCAGCATGGAGACCCATGTGTGCAGCTCTGGGCCAGCTCGAGCCTTCCCACATTCAGGTCAAGCTGCGAAGGGGGCAAGAAGGAGATGAGTAGTACCTGATTTGAAGGTATGAATTAAGCACATAAGTAGGGTGCCCAATTCTTGGCAGTAGAATGTGTGTTGCTGTTCACTCATCTCCACGTTCAGTTGCTTGCTAGTAATGTCTTCCAGCAGGATTCCCACTAACTGCATTAGGAACCTAAAGAGATTTTTAGAGGACAGGAATGAAGTACAGAAAAGGCAAAACATTACTTTGGAAAAAGGAAAAAACTATATGCATAGTCAGGCATGTGGTACATGCATCAATCTTTTTTGCCTCAAGCAAGATTATACTGCTGGATTGCAAAAGCAAAAGAAACCTGGAAGCTTTACTCAATTCCTTATCTCAAAGACTTGCTTTATTATTATTTTTTAATGATTTTTTAACAACAGCAGCTTATTACAACATATACCTGGAAAATGTCTCCTCAGGCAGAAACCGATCTTGCTCTTCCATGGGGATTTCCTGAGTTATAGGTACTCTGTTTTCCCCATTTCGCAGCCAATTAATTGTTTGACAAGAGATTAAATAAGGTGAAAAGGACAGCTCTTGAATACGAGAAAGAACTATATCTTCAGTTGACTGAGAAATCAAGACCCGCAGAATAGCAAGAATACCAGATACCCATAGCTGAACGGTGCTCACTGAAGCCTATTGAAAAGGGAGGAGAGGGGGAGAAAAATACAAAATACTGATTATTTAAATCTGTCCTTCCTTCCTTCCTTCCTTCCTTCCTTCCTTCCTTCCTTCCTTCCTTCCTTCCTTCCTTCCTTCCTTCCTTCCTTCCTTCCTTCCTTCCTTCCTTCCTTCCTTCCCTCCCACCCACCCACCCACCCACCCACCTACCTACCTACCTACCTACCTACCGTACCTTCAGACTTGTTCATTTGCCAAAAAGAATGTAGCTTATCTGTGACAGCATATATCTGAATGAGTAACAAGATAAATGCATAGCAGTTCTTCGGCTGGTTGAATAGGATGCATTCCTAGGGTGGAGCAGAGGGAAGCTGCCAGACAGGGACGTTTGCCATTAAGCAAACGGCCAGCTGTTGACTGACTGGACTCAGACCCCGCCGCAGATAGTGCCCCCTCCTCCTATTCCTTCCTCAAGGTAGGCGGAGCTGACGGAGAGGGGCTGGTCCAAAGGGAACCTCCTCACCCGACCCCTCAACCCCGACCTCCAGGAGAGGAAAGAGGGCGGTTGGGTATTTCGTTCCGGGGACAGCAACTCCTTCTTCCTTCTCTCTAAGCTCGTTCTTGGAAGGGCATTTATCCTCACCATTGTGCTGGGAGTCACAAACATGCTTCTCAAAAGCATGTCCACTGGACGCAGGGCAGACGGTGCCAGGATTTCAAACAAAGTGTTCAATATCCCCAGAGCTTCATGGGAATCTATTTGCATCTATTTAAAAACAAACAAACAAACAAACCAGAATCACCAACAGCTACAATCAGCACAGTGAAATGAAAGGGACGTGAAAAAGAGTTGTTTAAAAATGCAGAAATTATTTCTCACCTGGCTACCACAGTGACAGCAGAGCATTAAAGTTCATAGCAACAAAATACTATAATCTGGGTATCCTTTCAGTCGTATTTCAAATATATATGTAGAATTTTAGATGACTTCCTTGAATTTGACCTAATGCTAAATGTCACAGAACACTAATACTTAAATATGTAGGCTGCTGCAACACTGAAACTTAATATAAGATACCGCGTCCTTGAATCAGCCTTTCTTCAGCTGAACGGCAGCCCGAAGCCAACCCTGGTGGAACTTGAAAAGCTATGCAGGACTAGCCCTGGAGATTCCTTGCATGGGAGACCCCCCAGGCCACCCGAGGACTAGAGGCTGAGTTAGAGGGAAGTGGAAGAACGCCCCTCCCCGGTGCAGCAGCAATGCATTTCTGAACTGTCACCAGGAGCTATTGCCCCCAAAGTCCCAGGACTCAAGTTCTGCAGCCGCATTTAGGATTTCCAACCCTTCCACACATCAAAGAACTCATCAAAGATTCCACGATAACTTGCTCAAAGCTCCTAAGCCAGATTTCTGTGACAGCCTGGGAAGGAGAACAGGGGAAGCCGGGCTGAGGGAGGGCTGGCAGAACAAGGGCTGCTGGTGGGATGATATGAGGTGTGACAGGAGGGGCCCCCTTCAGAGCAGCTGCCCCCCAAGGCAAGGGTGACCCCCACTCTTACAACCTTCTGGAGTTCAGGGAAGACCGGCTCCTGCCTTAGGTCTTTGGAGGCTGATGGCAAATGGTTGGTTCATCGGTTCATCATTCTTTTAATTTTGATCCTATTGTTTGCATTTTGTACACTGTCCAGAAGAAATGGCATTCCTCTTCCAACACTAAAGGCAACTATTATTTGAAAATGGCCTCTTTAAGAGGAACAATGTTATCAAAGCCCCTGTCCACCTGCAGCACTTTCTGCAGAGCTGAAAAGAGGCAAAACCTACTACAGTAAACCCCTAACGTTGTGTGGCTGCTAGAAGGTAGTAACATCTAAGTGTATGTGACTGAGAGAATATAAAATATTTTCATATACAGAATCAAAGATACCTTTATGGAAAAGGTACATTCTCTCAGCTATTTCCTGAATTGCACATGTGTTTCATTTTTAAAAATATAATACTTTTCCATTTGCTTCATAGTATTACTACTACTACTGCCTATTTCCATAGCAAAATACTAGGCAGTGCGTATTTTTCTTTTGATGAGGGGTGGGGGGTATCGTTACTTCCATTCAAAGTCAAACATTTTCCAAATTCTGAGCCAAACAATGGTAACACTATGTTTCAACTGACAACTGGAATTCTTTTTAAAAATATTTCTCAGATGTGCATAGCTGGGCCATCTCCTGTTCCATCCCATTTTCCCAAAACCAGAGATGGCTTTTACAACAGCGGCTAAAATCGCTCACAGAGTTGTTTTAACACCTCCACCAGAGCTTTTGTTGTTGGTAATATTACGAAACTCCCAAGCACTGTGGGCATGCGCCGCTCGTCCGTCGGGGTGCCCCAAAGCACACCGACAGCTCCGATCCCTCGAAGAGAGAGATTCAGAAGTGAGTTCGGCTTCAGCGGAGGAGCCCCAGGAGGCCGCTCAAACAGCAGCCTCTCGGAGGCCTGGACTGCGGAGGGCCCCCGGGCTGCTTCGTCCTGGCCTGGGATTTGGCTGGAGGCTTGTCTTTCTGTTCCCCTGCCGGGGCCGGTTCTCCTTCCTGCTGCTCTTGGCTTGTGGGGCAGCCGTTCTGGGTCCACCTGCAGTCGGGGGGTGGGGGGAGCAGAGCTGATGTGCACCTGGCTGCTAAAAGCATTATGGGCAATTTTCAAGTGGCTAACCTGGAGGACATTTGAAAAAGCAAAGGGGCGAGCGGCCACTGAGCTCTCCGCACGGGCTTCCCTACTGTCTCCAGAATGCAAACTTAAAAAAAGGTTTTCGCAGAATCAGAGGCCTGGCCATCTAGTCCAGCCCTCTGTTCAGGTCTAACAGAGCACCTCCGATAACACAGTCCAGGCTGCCCCAAGGCCTCGGCGAAGGAAGACCCCCTCCTTCATGGGGCAGCCGATGCTGCAGTTGGGAGCAGCAGCTCCCTCGAGGCCACCATCTTTCCCACTTCTGCTGGAGGCGTTCAGGAGGGTTGGGAGGCTTCCCACCCTGGGCACGAGGGATGATCTCCCCGGCCCCTTATGTGGTCATCAGAAAGGGGGGCAGCGCCCCGGGAAGACCGATGCCCTGGCTCTAGACTGGCAGCTGCCACGGGTCAGGCTTGGAAAGCCCCCTCCTCTCGAGGCATTTGCTTCCCGGCGGGAGGACTGGGGGGTGGGGGGATTTTCTGGGAGGCTCCCTGCACATTACCTCGGGGAGCAACCTATTTTGGAACCGACAGGTGTTTCCCTCTTAGCATGCAAACAATCCGTAACCAAAGAGCAGAAAAGACAGACATTCATTTTTAATTAATTATGTTGGTAACTAAGTACTTTTCCTCTGGGAATGGCCGTCGCACGCTCCAAAAAGTCTGGTGGAAGGACAGGAAAACCATTGCAGGTGGAACAAGCAGAGCCTCAGATGTATTTTTGCTACAATGAGTCAGTATTTTTTCTTAAGATTAGATATAAATTATCCAAATGAATGACAGTAAATAAATGACCAAAGTCAATACTTTCGTCATCAAGTGGACATTTGAAAAAAGTGCGCAACTGAAAAGGCCAGGAGCTGAATTCCCAAGCATTTCTGAAGTTCAGTCATAAAGCCCATCCATTGGTCTGGAATACTTAAAAACCTTCCGTATATTTTGGACTTGCCCATGATCTTACTCTTTGTGATTACTAGAGATTGTTTCCAAAATATGTTGCTGAATCTTAGGGGCGAATGCAAGGAGGGTCCAGGGATGATACCAAAGCCCCAGTCTCCAAAACACGAAATGGTCGCTAGGGGGATTTTTCTTGCTTTGAATAGATTTGTTATTCCTGCTTATTTTCTGATGCATGTGTTAATCAAAACAGTTCTGAAATACTGTTTAATTATGAGTTTGGGGCTGTGAGAATTCGACACGGGTTCAGCCGTGCGTGTGAAGTACGTGGCGGAATGAGCCACCAAACCCAGACGGCGTTCTTCTCTGTTGGCGGGTGCCAAAGCGGCCCCCTCACTGGCCGGCCAGGCGCAGGGGCTGCCGTCGAGCAGGCGTCTGGAGAAGCCTCAGCCACCCCGCCGCGCCCGGTAGCAGGCACAGACTGGTAAGGGGCAGAACGGAAAAGAAAAGGAGTTCTGCTGCGAACAGAAATAGGCGATGCCTTCATCGACAGCCCTTTGTGACAAGAAGTAAATCCTAACCTGTTGTTTGGCCAGCATTGGGAGGATGATGTCTGCTACCTGTCGTGACAATCTCTTCCACTTCTCTTCGTTCTCTCGGTGACACTGTTGCAACACGAGGATGAACATCTCCAGCACCTGTCAACAAAGAGGAGCCACAGAACACACCAAGTCCGTCTTGCATCTCAATACGCTTCTTTCTCTAATACGATTCCTATCAAATCGAGCTAATGAGCATCAAGAATGGGAAACTGCAGAATAAAGCAGGACAGCACATACCGCATGGCGGAAAAACAGTGCTCAGTGCACGGCTTTGGGGCTTCTCCAGAAGTGCAGCTTGTTTATTTCCGGTCCTTTCACGCTGCCCGAGAAGAATCAGCAGCCTTCAAACTCCGTTGAAGTCGGGGGCCAGCTTGTGTGCTTCTTTTGGCATCAAGCAGGAGCCAACCCTGCTGTGGAGGAGCAGCAAGCTCTCCAGCGAGGCCAGGGCCTCTCCAGCAGCTGCAGCGGCTCAGGACCCCACTATGCCAACATCAGAGAAAAGACCCACCCTGCTCTGGCTCCCTTGTGCCAGGCTACGGGCGGTGGCATCCACCCTGCTCGATCACCAAGCAAGATGGCGTTGGGCCATCCAACTGCATCACCCCTGCCTGGATCCTGGCCTCGTTGAGCAAGAGGTTTTCCTGGAGAGAAGTTCATCTTGCCGGACCTTGCTAACGTGCCCCAGGAGAGCTGGGAGCTGCCTGCTGTCACCCAGATACAGCTGCTCTGGAGGCGGGAGCGCGATCCCCAAGACACCAACTCCCCTCAGTCCCACCCCGAGCAGGCAGGTCCTGAGGGGCAGCCCAATAAACCCATCTCCCTCAGCCTGTGGTGTGGCCCACCATCATGCTTGGCCAGTAACATGTTGCTGGGCCCCGCTGGCTGTTTTGGATCTGAAGTCCCACACTGGAGCACAGCACGTGCTGCACAGAAGCAATGCCCTGGCCCACAGAGGCCGCACTGTCCACGCAGATCAGTTTCCCCACTTGCAGCAGCTTTATGCCGTCTCCTGCCTTCCTGGAAGGCCAGGTACCACTGGTTTTTAAAAGATTCGCATCTAAGCTCTGCTATAATGCGTGTAGGAAAACCGGAGCACCTCCAGGGCTTCAAGTTTTAAGTTTAGGTTCATTAATTACTGTATTCAGTCCTAGGGCATACCCAAGGTTTACACAAAGCAAGATCAGGATCTGCGCAGCAAACAGGCAGCACAAGGAACGTGCGTATTCAAACAGTGGAAACTCTTTCTGTTGGGTCTGAGGTAAGCCGCAATCTCTTAGACATGTTCTGAATAAAAACAGCAACACTGAATTATGAACACGTTAGGATACGAACAAGTTACCAGGGTTTACCTGATGATACTGGATAAGCCTCAGCAACATCGAGACCACAACTTCTTTTTGGGTTTCCAGTTCTTTACCAGCATCGGCTTTATTAGCTCCTCTTAATATAAAGAGATCATGAACGATAGGCTGCAGTGCTGGGATTGCTAAAGAAAAACAGAGGATTGTCAGTACTAAAATCACAAGCTATCTCCTCTCATCCAGAGACCTCTGTGCCCAAAATTAGTTCTTACTGAATTCCCTCAGGTTATCCTGAAGGATGAGGACATCTACTGCTCACTCTGGATAAGCAAAAGAGGGGCTTTTTTTTTTACCACAAATGCCATCTTTTAATGACGGCCCAAGAACATTCCATCGTAGCTCGGACAAAAAACCAGGATTCACCTAAGACCTCTTTCCGAGGGGAAAGGCACCTCTTCTCTCCCCAGCAGAGCTGAAAGAGCCCTCAACTCAAAGCACAGAGGCCTGGCACCTTCGTGCGAAGACGGAAGGAAGTGGCTGTGAGGGCAGAATCTGAAATGGCCACAGCAGGTGCAATAATGACTTCCAAAAGATATGTTCCCCTTGAACCGTTTACTGTCCCTGGAGTTCTTTTACTCCTTAAGTTTAAACTGGGTTAATAAAGGTGAAGACTTCTAAAAATGACCCTTATTTGTAGTTTTCTACAATAAATTATCCAGCTACTATATCCAGTCTGTCTGGTGACTGGCAACATTCATAGGCAGGCCAGAAAAACTCAAAATGAATCCAGCAAGCGTTGGGGTCACACTTCCAGAAAGAAGCTGAGGCAGATCAGTTTTATTATGGCCTTTGGCCATCAAATAACAAGAGATAAAAGGGGGGGGGGGAGTCAAAATAGATCAACTCAAATACAAATGTTGGGATAAATTGAGGCCTGTAACATTTGACTCAAACAAAACGCATATTGGGAAAAGATGGAGCTCAGCAAAACTTGACATTCAAATATCCCTGGGATTTTGAAACAATCGTCCATTACTATTAGAACAGGTGGACCAAAGAAAGGATCTGCAAAATTAAGGTCACTGCTAGCCTATTCCTTGAATGAAGAAAGCTCTAACCATGCAGTGGCAGCCGAAACTCTTCCTAATTCACTTAATCTGCTAGTCTATCTTCATCACAGTTGCTGCCGAGATGTTCCAAACGCTACACTTTCAAAAGTTCTGACTCCAGATTTTTAGGAATTATTGCACGTCCCTATTAAATAGCCTAAGGCAACCTTGAGTTTCTTTCTGTTGTGAAAAAGGTAACTTTCCCAATGTTTTAAAATAGCTTTATATGGTTTTCAGCAGGAAGAAATGTTTGCCTGAGCTTTGTTTCAGCAGGAATAGTTAACAATATATCCATTTATGTTGTGTATAATTTCTATAACTATTTTTATAAAAGTAATTCAGAAAGGAAATCTACATTACTAAAATGGGCTTTTCTTTTAAACTTCATTTACAAATAACTACATAAAATGAAACCTATGTTTAATAAAATCAATAGTTTCTAATGAAAAAGGTAATATCCACAATTCTCAGCTCCTCACCCCCAAATTATATGGACTTAGGCACCAAGAACCGAAGCCACAGGCTCTTTTCCCCCATCTGGCATTGCAGAGGAAACCACTGTCCAATTCTGCAGGTCGAACACAGACCTCAATTTCCAGGCTGCAAAGTGTTCTGCAGCAGCTCATATTGCCGGACAAAGGAAGGTTAGCTTAGTTTCTGCCCTTCCACAAAATCTGTTAGTCGGAAAAGATGCCTCCAGACTCCCCAATTTTGGCTACCATGGACTAGCAAGGCTCTCCTCCTACAGTGCGGCACATCTGCTGAGTGAGATGTATCCCTTCCCACAGTAGATGCCTGATCCTGGGATAAAGAACTCACATTTATCCTAGTTCAATACAATACAGAGAGTCTTCCAGCCCAAGGAAGACAGCAGGACGTTATTTAGTTATTTATCTATCATATTTTTATAGCTGCCCATCTCACATAGTTACTCAGGGCAGCGTACATAATAAAACAAAATACATAAAAGTAAAATACATAAAAACCAATAAAGCCACGATTTAAATTAAAAATGAAAACATAATAAAAAACCAAAATGGCGGCCAGCATACAGAGAGTGCATCAACAGCCTCCACAGGCTCTACCACGGGACCCCCAAGCTCGTTGGCAGAACCGTGTCTGAAGGGCCTCCCGGAAGGCCGACGGGGTCGGGGCCAGCCTCACCTTGGGAGGAACGATGTTCCGGAGGGTGGGGGCTGCAGCAGAAAATGCTTTCCTCCTAGGACCTCCCAATGAAACTCCCAGCTGACGGGACCTACAACACGCCTCTCCTGCTGGACTTGATGGGACGGGCAGATGTCACTGGGGGAGGCAGTCCCTCAAATAACCCGGCCCCATGCCATGAAGGGCTTCAAAGGTCAAAACCAGCACCTTCACTTGGATCCAAAAGCAAACTGGTAACCAACGCAGCTCGCGAAGCAGGGGTGCGACGTGTGCAGTTCTTGAAGCACACATAACTGCTTGCGCCACCGCATTTTGCGCCAACTGAAGCTTTTGGATACTCTCCAAGGGCAGCCCCCTATAGAGCGCGTTACAGTAGTCCATCTGGGAGATGACTAGTAACTGTGAGTAGAGTCCCCCGATCTAGGAATAGACGCAACTGGCATACAACACGAAGCTGTGCAAAGGCCTTTCTGACCACAACTGCCACCTGCTCTTTGAGCAGGAATCGTGAATCCAGAAGAACCCCAAAATTGTGCACTGGGTCTGTCTGGGGTAGTGCAACCCCACCGAGGACCAAAGATGGTAAATCCCCAGATACAGAAGTCCTCCAAACCCAAAGCCACCCAGTCTTACCAGGGTTTAATTGAATCCTGTTGTTCCCCATTCAGACCCCCACAGCCTTCAGCCACCGGGACAGGACATCAACAGCATCACTTAACTCACCAGGAGCAGAGATACACAACTGGGCGTCGTCAGCATACTGATACCTCACCCCATGGTGATGGATGATCTCACCCAGGAGCTTCATGCAGATGTTAAACAGGAGCAGAGAAAATACCGAACCCTGCGGCACCCCACACAGCAGGGGTTGAGAGCAGGACTTCTCGCCCCCAATCAACGCCAGCTGGAACCGGCCTCAGAAAAAGCAAAAGAACCACCACAACACAGTGCCGCCCACTCCCAGCCCCAGAAGCCAGTCTGAAGGACATCATGGTTGATGGTATCAAAAGCTGCCGAGAGGTCAGGTAGAACAAGAATGTATGCCCTATCCATCCAGCTGCCGCCAGAGGTCACTCAGAAGTGCGACCTGTGCTGTTTCCATCCCATATCCAGGCCTGAATCCTGACTGAAAGGGGTCCTTTGAAGGGTCCTTGGAAGCTGCTGCACAGCCACCTTCTCTACAATCTCCCCTAGAAAGGGAAGACTGGACACTGGACGACTTTCCAATGGCTTCCTGAGGCGGGGGGTGAGCCAACGCCTCTTTAAGAGGTGAAGGGACAACCCCCTCCCTCAAGGATGAATTCACCACCACTAGAACCCACCCAGATGTCACCTCCCAGCAGCCTTAGTCAGCCAGGAGGGGCATGAGTCTAAAGAGCAGGTGGCTGAGCTCACAGGCATAAGGACCCCGTCCACTTCCTCAAGTCTAACAGGTTCAAACTGCTCCCAGATAACAGGGCAAGACTGGACCCCAGGCATCTCCACAGGACATATACAAACACTGGCATCCAACTGAGAGCAAATCCAAGCGATTTTATCTGACAGATGCTGTGCAAATTCCTTGGCACAACCCTGAAGATAAACCTCAGGGCCCCCCTTACTCAGGAGGGTCCGGGTCACCGTAATAGGGCTGCTGGTCAGCTATCTGCAAAGGTAATAAGGGCGGAGAAGTATTGATGCTTCGCTGCCCTTACCACCGCAAGGTAGGCCTTAATAGGGGCTCTCACCTGTGTTCAGTTAAGTTCGTTCCTCGTTGATCTCCAGCAGCGCTCCAGACGTCTCTTAACCCATTTCATCTCCCTTAGCTCCTCTGTAAACCATGGAAAGTGTTGGGATCCATGGGAAGGGAGAGGTCACATGGGCACGATCCAGTTCAAGGCCTCAAATGCCCTCTTGTTCTAAGTGACAACCAGGGCCTCAGCTGGACTGTGCAGCAGACCATCAGGAATAACCTCCAGTTCCCTCTGGAACCCATCCAGGTCCATCAGTCACTGGGGACAGACCGATCGAATAGGGTTAGGGTTAAGGTAAAGGCCACAGGATTCTCATGGAAGGCCTCTTCTTAAGGAGAGGAAAAAGTAGGACGTGAAGAGATGTAGAAACCCAATGCTAATCACTGGAGGCTTCTTGGAAAAGCAGCTTCCGCCATTCTTTCTATCCTGCTGACTTCCCCTTTATCCTTGAGAATATAAAATACAGTTATATATGGATGGCTACATTTAAATAAAATTCCCTCTGGAACGTCACATCCCCGGAGATTACATTGGCCCCAATCCTGCCGGCCTTTTGTAAATTGTTGAAGACCTGGATGTGTTTCAGGGCCTGTGGGTTGGGAGGGTTTATCCTGGGTGACCACTGTAGGTTTGCTATACTTTGTTAATATTATTTTTTTATGGTTTTAATGTGTTGTTAGCCACCCAGAGCCACATTTGTGAAATGGGTGGCTATATAAATCAAATGAAAAAATAATATAATAAAATAAAATAATACAAACTGTACTGCAGAGGACATTTGTTAGGCCTTCTTTACTCTTAAATATGAGAGCACAAGCCCCTACAATTTTTAGCATGATATACCAAGACTTCAGTTCAATGACTTCTGATCTTTCATTACCATGTGTCACTGCTTTCCTTCCACTGGCCATTATTCCATCACACAGCTGAATAATTTTAGGAATTCCAATTATCTGCTTGGAGTGGTAGCGCTCATAAGACAATAACACCAGGAAGAAAAAGACACTAGGAATAATTGCTTCCGATTCCCTGGGGAAAAAAGAAAAAGACACATTGGACTTACTCATCGCAGTCAGAGCAGGACTTTTTGTGGTCCTTCATACAGGGCAATGCTGGAAGAGAAGGCCCATCCAATCTGTGCTCCGCAAGACAACCCAAAATAAACTCTCCCATTCTTTCTCTTCCTGTTCCTCTCTCCCCACATGAGCCAGAACATATTATACCCCTAGTCTTCTCTGCCTTTAAAACTTTTGAGTGTCTTTCCTCCCCGTGACAGAAGAAACTGCAAAGGTAAATCAAATATTTCTTTCTAGATCACTCAAGAGAACTCTAGATAAAAGCTGGTGCAGGGGGTGACTTTGCCAGAACTCTGTGGCCAAATCACCAAAGTGATTGGAGTGAAGGTATGAATCCCGCCTTCCGCAATAAAGGCAGGTAAGGTGTTTCCAGGCAGCAGCTGCACAAGCAACTTCAAAGGCTCACTTGCAGGATAAAATCCTGCAGGAAAAAAAAAAGGAATCCAGGGGAAATGGATTATAGTTTATTCTAGAGTGATGAATAAAACAGATAAGAGAAGGTACTTCTGTGTTGGTATCTGGCCTTTATTCTGCCCAAATGATTTCATAAATGCTCAGTAAAAGTAGGGCTTTTGTAAAGTCTGCATGGTATTAATTTGTGACAATTCCTATATCCTGAGGGCAAGGAATTGGCAGTAATGCAAGACCATATACAGTAGCTCTGTCTCGGGGGAACTTCTGTTTTCAAAACAGGAAAAGAAGGATTGACATTATCTTTCCTCGAGCACTTTATCTTGTTAATGTTTAAGACATAAAAACAGATAATATGGTTTGCGCCCTCGAAATAAAATCCAAAGAAAACAGAGAAACAGAATGAAATGCTGCCAATGTCTGCACAGATAGCCAAAGAACTGAGCCCCCCAAACCAAAGAGCAATGAGTTTACCTTAACAGAGCTGATGAACAAAGGCACAGCAGAAATACTTTTTATTTTTCTCTCCCCAAAGCTTAACAAAAGCCCCCACCCCACAACTTGAACGCTCGATCTCATGACTCTCCAGAAAGCCCACAGAGTGCATTCTCAATCTCTAGTGCAGAAATTCAATACAACTGCTGCTCCCCCAGGCCAGCTTCCATGCAGGAATGATCAGTTTCACTGTGGCATTTGCCATGAACAGCCACCCTAACTCCCTTTGCATACTGACTGGCAGACGTGTGTTGCACTGCCAAGCAATCGCTGGTAGTCCAACCAGGTTTGGCCAACCAAACAGGAGCAGATTCCTCTGTCTTGCCAAATTAGCAGCAAACAGGAGCCTGTACACATAGCCCTGAGCAGAAGCGAAAGAGTAGAGGCCGCCATGCTGGGAAAATTTATAGATTTTTATATATATGATGAATATATATAAATTCCATAAATATATATATATATATTCCATTAAAACAACATATATATATATATATTGCTTTAATGGATTTTGTGAGCCACCCAGAGTCCCCCATTAGGGGGAGATGGGCAGAGATAAATTTAATTAATAAATAAAATAAATAAATAAATAAATAAATGCACCTTCTTGGTTGCTTCCTGTAGGCCAGGAATCAGGAAAGAATAGTTGATATTTGGTTGCCCTTTGAGCCAACTGTTTATCATGCCAATTATATCCTTCCTCATAGCACTGTGTGTCCCAATGCCAGGATCTTGCCAACTCAGTCTCAAAAGGAAGATGTACATGGGCCAGCCTAAATATGACCAGAGGATTGACAGAAAGCATGTCCTGGTGTTCAGCCTGGCTGTTCATAGGCATCTCAGCTCTTTATTTTCATAGCATCATTGGGGTGGGATGGACCTTGGAGGTCTTCAAGTCCAGAGCAGGAATCCTCTGACCATCCCAGATGAAAGGCTGTCCAAACTTTGCTTGAAAACCTCCAGGGATAGAAGCCCTACAACTCTAGGCTTCTGGGGGAAGAATGGCAGACTGAAGACATCTCCACAAAAGCAGAGCCAACAACTATGGTGAAGAATGAAGAGCCAGTGAGTAGAGCGGCTCTTCAGGCCCTCTCCAGATAAAGAGAGGCAGGAGATCGCCCACATGCACTCCAGACAGCTGCTCCTCATGAGAAGACTGCAGGACAACAGTCTCCTGTGGGTTTGAGTGCTGGGAGACAACAGGATTAGCCATCTTGCTTGCAACCTCAGTTGGTGCCTTTAAAAGGACATTACGTTCGCTAACTTCACTTGCTAATCACTTTCAGAAGTTGCTCACTAATTACTTCTAAGCTATTAAAGACCTTCAAAACAACAAGTTTGAAAATGCTGGGTGAGTTTGCCTTCAATCCTTGATGAAAGAAAATTTTAATCATAAGCTTAAGAACTTAAAGAATCTGAAATAAACAGCAAAATGCTAAATAAGCATTTTTTTCAACAGAATCTAAATGCAGAAGACTTATTATCCAATTTGGAGGACACAACTGATCTTCCAGTTCTGTTTTAGTGAGACACCCTTTTATTGAACTTAAAATTGCTTCTTTGTCCTTTTTTCACCAGTGATTATAGCAATGCAGGAGATCTCAGATGTGCCTCAAAGCAATTTCTGAAGCACAGTAGGAACTTTGGAAGGAGACAATCAAAGGAGCTCAGATAGCCTTGAAATATGCAGCATTAAGAGTTTGTTCTGAAGAGTAGCTGCAACAGGATTAGCAATTGTGGCAAGCCTGTTTAGTAAATATCTGGCAGTGCTTCCAGGAATCTATTTCATGGCCTTCTCCAGGTCACAAAAGGCAAAGGTTGTATCTGTCTGTGAGTGAACATCTGCTAACTCAACCCTGGCACCTGCAGAAGGGACTTTCAAGGCCACAGAGTCAAGGCCTAAGAAGTATCAGAACAGTCATACTATTGTCAAAAATCTTCATATGTGAAAGTAAGAGAAAATAAGCAGAACAAAATAAATAAAATGTAGAGGAAATGGGGAGGGGGGAACCAGTCTGATCAGAAATGAGCTCAGAAGACAAACGTGCTATGTGTGTAGTGATCAAAAATACACGGAGGAGGATCAGTGTGACCAGGGCCTAGACACAGAGGTGGAATTCCTGCCAAGATTTCCATAAGCCCTAGAGAATTCCAAACAGGCTCTGTGCATGGGCACAACTCGGGTGTGAATCACAAAGACCCAATGGGAAACAAACTGAGGTGAAGCTGGAGGATTCAGAGAGAGAGATCTGATGGGAAAAGATCTGCTATGTATGCTTAGATCTGCCTTTAGCTGTTCTCTTGTCCCCATTCTTTAATTCTTATCTCTTCAGCATGGAGACTGGGAACTTGACAGACCACACACTTTCTTTTTCCATGACTCACAGTCTCTTCAACTTCTTCATCATCATACTTTGACTTAGTCCAAGATCTGGGGTATACTGTTCATCCTAGAGGGGCTAAGAGAGGATCAGAAAGACAGGGACTCACCTGCTTCTAGCCATCATGCCCCAGAGTCCTCATTCTCAGTGCCACTGGAAGAGCTTTCCACGGCATCAGAGCGTAAGGCCAGGTGTCCCACCTTCCAGGTCCCCTTCCCTGTCTTTTCACGGGTGGTCAAACTCTCAGTCACATGGAAAGGGTAACAATGTCTTTGCCGCTGCAGTTTTATGCTCCTGATAATTCTACTTCACCTTGGGAACAGCTGATGTTCCTTTCCACTGAGATCCCGTCTGACTCTGAAATCAGAGACTTTTACTTAGATGTGAAGAAGTTTCAGCTCTTAATGAGCTCCAAAGAGTCCTAACTGCTCAACTCACCAGGGAGAAATACTCTGAGATCAGGGCAGCTACTCCCCAAGAAGAAGAGAAACAAGAAGTGGAATCCTGTCTACGAAACAATGGTGAACACACGTCTCTCAAGATGACTGATATCTCCACAAGGCTCAGAAAAAATGCATGTTTCTTTCTTTTCTTTTTAGTGTATTTCTAGGACCACTGCCTTTAGTACTCCTTTGGTGCTCTCCTTCCCTTGTGGCATGATTTCCAAACAGTTGGAGAACCCACTTAAGTGGGATTACAGACCATTCCCAGACTGGACAGTGTGATAGCACGACAGTGATTTATTTGTTGTATGCAACTTCCTAACAGACCGGGGAGAGGAACTGGGCCAGGGCTCCCAGCTTGCCCTTGTTGTGATGCAGCTGCCACAATACAGCAGGATAATGAGAGCTGGCCTCACTGTCCATGCAACAAAGATGCTTTTCCCACATCTTTTGCTGCTCTCCCACCAACTGCCATCAAGAGGCAGCAAGATTAAAGAGGACTAAACAAAAGACAAACCTCAGAATCCCCCATCTGGGTTCGGCCTCAGTTTCATATAAATACATAAGATTCAAGGAACATGTACCTGAACTGGCCCACTTCAATGTATTCAAACTGCTTTAGAACAAATCCAATGAATACCTACAAGCAAAATGAATATCCAGATTAATTTCTGCAAACATTGGTAAGTTCTCACAATATCTATATAGATCAGAATAAAACAGTCTATGACATCTGATGAAACAATAAATGATTTATTACTGGGTGTTCATAACTACAACTCATATCGAAGAAAACAAGGCACAAAAGAGATGAACAGGGCTTCAATTGTCAAATGTCTTTCATGTCATCTTGTCTTTTTTGGACAAGAACTTACCTTTCAGCTCTCTAAGAGAAAGATATTTCTGCTTACACAAATTTTCCTCCACTGGGATAGACAGATATTCTTTATTACAATCATTGACCAATCAACATAAAACACTACAGCACACAGAATAGGCAATAGAGCAAAAAGATGAGACATAGTCTGACATTGGCTCAATAGTCCTTTACAAGCTGTAAAACAACGTTTTGTGACATTTAGAAAAATGGATATTGGGGAATAAAAATTCAAATAAAACAAACCTGGGTGCTGAGAGATTTTTTTTCATTATTATTAAAGGGTTTATGAGGCAATAGCAGATGTCCCAACACCCCAAGGGCAAAACGTAGGAGCAGAAAGGGTCTTCTTAAATATCCTGTCCTTAACCACCATGAGGGCAAGTTAAAGTGAGCTAAGATAAGGTGGTCTGAATTTAATCCACATATTGGGTTGGTCTTAGGTATGGAAAGTGGTAATTCAGAAAAATCTCTCCAGGCAGGGAACCCTGTTCCATTTGGCCTTAGACTGGTGGCTGGCTGTTTCCTTGGCATTCCTGAAACCCAACCTGGGAGCATGTTGCTAGAGAAGCCATTGCAATTCCATTTCTGATGGAGGGATCTTCTTCACTGAGGTTGCTGGCTAGCATTAGGGAGACCAGACCCACTGCCTTTCGGTGGGAATAAAAAACCGGCCATGGACAAGGAGTGCCACCATAATCAGAGAAACCCCAGTGTTGAGCTGAAGTGATCTATCTGCCTGTCTCCTCCATCTGCATGATGACCAATCCAAACCAATTTCAGTTGGACAACTTGCCCTCTGAACAAACTATAGTACACAAGCATTTTAATTTGCATCCCAGGAATACAGCACCCTTTTTATACATCTTGCAGAACACTGATGATATACTTAAAAGGGCAATATCTCCAAAAGAAAATTCAAAGCAATTATTGATTTCAGAGTCAAAATGGCAGCTAGATAATAATGGAAAATCCTTACCAAGAATTCTTTTTCTGTGCCGCCCTCATAGAATGGGTCTAGTCCAACCTCTCCCCAGGGCAGGACTAGAGCACCTCTGGGAGGTCAGCAGCCAGCCAGCCAGCGTCTCCCAGTAGGGCCTTCCGCCAAACAACAAGCAAACCATACTGAATCTCTCATTCAGGAAAAACTGCCCTCTCCTCTCCAGGTAGGCTAGAAAGAGCAAGGCAACTCTTCTGCCCCAAAAGTCTGAGGGGAAGCCAAGAATCTGCACCTCCTCAACCGCCTCAGATGGAAACTGGGTCCCCCAACAGCTGGCTTAAGGGTCCTCTGCCATGTTTTCCTGCTCTCACTAAGTGCCCTACCCCACCTGATCTTTTACACAGGCGCTTTTACATTTTAAAAAAATGAATGGAAAGCTGGCAGACTACAAACTAGACCATCTGCCTGAAGGCCCGTCCCTCTACCTAGCAATGCATCAGAGCTCTCCAGAGCTCAAGACGTGGCTTAGGGGGAAAAAAGGGGGGCTGCTGCTCCCCAGCACATCACTTGCCTCCTGGTTCTGTGAACAGCTTTGCCAGCTGTGGCAACCATTTTGTTGCTGGTGGTTTTGTATGGGGAGGGCTATTCCTTGCCCTCCCCACACCCCATCAGTAATCTGTGGCCCTCCAGGTCTGTTGAATCCTTACCACTTTTACTCAGTCTGAGACTGTGGAGGGTTTTGCTCAGCAGTCTCTGAAGGCCTGAGCTGGAGGAGTTACTGGCAGGGGAGACAAAAGGGGGAGCTGCCAGGAAAGATGGCCAGGACTGTGTCCAGAGGATTCCAATGCCTGTGCTGAGGTCAGGAGTGGCTCAGAACTCCACGCCCTCCTCTCCCAGCTAGCATATGGCCCACACACCCAGCAGGGCTCAGGTTGGATACGGATCTAAGATCAGAAGTTGGAAGAACTGTGTGTGACACTGCTGTCGTGGACAGACCATGGCTGGCATAAATCTCTGTGTGGGCCTGAGTAGAAGACAAGTTAGAAAGGCCCAACCCAGAGGCCTGATGGATCCAGAGTGTCTCTAGGAACGTCCCACATCATTTGTTAGCAGTACTGTGGTTGATCTGTGGAACATAGAAACGCCTCTAAGTGACCACATCTTTCCTCTAGTTTTCTAGGGCGCTGAAAGGGTTAACATGGGCGGGATGTGAACTGGAGCAGTGGTAAACTGACTGCAGGAGGAGGCCCAGCTGAGCCCTTGTTCTGCAGCAGTGGAGGCTGAAGTACTCACTTGGTCAGAGTCCAAAAGGCAATAGTTGACCCGCAGCTGAACGAGTTGTGCAAGAAGATCCAAGACTTGCCTCTGCAGCTGTACAGATGTGGTGGTGGTATATTGCTTTAACGCTTTGATTACAAGTGGTTCAAACAGACGAATGTGATTATGGATAATATTCTAAGAGAAAAAGAGAAGGGCAGCAACTAAGAAAGCCTCCAATCAAAAAGCAAGATATGAAATACTGGCCTGTCATCTTCACAGTCCCGTAAGGGCCATCCCACTGGGGTCTTTCTTACTTAGACTGATTACACATGAAGTCCACGATACAAGGATTATCTGCAAAATGCTGTGTTTTTACCAAGGGGCCACAGGTAGCATATATTGGTAAAACAGAACGAGGGGGAAATCCTTTGAGGTGGAGAGGGGATATATGAGTTCTACTCTCAGTTGCATGTATTAAATTATCTGACAGTATTGAGTGGTGAGATTTACGGTAATTTATTTCAGGAGTCTAGGGTTAAAAAAATACCCTGCCCCTGATAAATATTCAACATGTTTCTCCTACAATATTTAAAAAAATACAGCAAGCAACATGTACTTTTAATTGTACCTTGTCAGCGCGATGCTTGGCCATACTCGTCATGCCAGTTTTCAGTTGTGCAGAAACCTTTTGCAATATATCAAACCAGCTATAAAAGCAAATATTAATGCAGGGTTAGGGCTAGGGTCAATGATTCACAGAGCAAGTAGCTTATACCAGGTGTGAGACAAGTGTATTCAATAAATAATGAAACAGCGTTGTGCTACATCTTGTTTTGCCAACTGACCACTTCCCTGCAAAGAGCCTCACAATGACTGTTAATGATCACTGTAATTTTGCTTTGTGTTTATTTTATTTAGTATACTATCAACAAACCTGGTGGGTTTTTAATACACCACAATGGTTAACCGATAAGGTCCTTGTAATCTGTCTCACGCACAGCTGCCCTGCCTTCCCTGCTCCTCCTCCGCCCCAGTTTAAACGCTACCCCACTTCAGTCACTCGCTGCAACTGATGAAGGGAGATGCAGCTCACAAAAGCTTTTGCCATTTAATACAATTGCTTAGAAAAGGTGCTATCAGGCTCCTCCTGATTTTTGTCAACTACCAAAACCTCCTGGGAGTATACAATAAAAAAACAAAATTAACTATGTCACATTAAAAGCAGCTAGAGCAGAAATTAAAGCAAACAAGTAGGACCAGTAGAATTAATAATTTAAATTAACAAAATCAACAGGAAAGGCCTGCACAAAAAATACATTTCAAAAGCTTTTGAATTGGATTTTGTGACAGAGTGTGGAAAAAGGCTGAGATGAGGCAGTTGGTTTAATTGAGAAGGGAGTCCATGGTCCAGATGGGAGTGACGTGGGAGGAAAGTGTGGCAAAGAGATTCCACCTTAATTAGCTCCCTGGAACTCTGACTGAGAAGGTACTCTTAAGTGTTTTCAGTATTCTGGGTTTTTTCCCCCAGACTACCATTAAACAACCCTTCCTGAAATCCCTGTGGTTCTGCTTCCCAGGTTTGCCAGCTAAGTGGCAATCAACAGATTTCTTCCAGGAGGGCATTCCCAAGAGTGGGGGCTGTAGTAGAGAAGTCCTGACCCCAAGTCACCACCAGACAAGCTCAGGGCACCAGAAGGTGAACCTCCTCTGATATTCTCAACAAGCAGAGAGATTGAGATAGGAAGAGGCATTCTCTCAAACAGCTGGGTCCTAACCACGGAGAGCTTCCAAGGTTATAAACAGCACTTTGCCTTTTGTCCAGAAACAAGCTGGCTCTGAATAAGGTCTTATAGGCACTGGTGCAAAATGGTCTCTTGATGTTCTTCTTGAGATCCACCTGCTGTAAAGCTGAATTATGTCTGTTTGTTGGTTTGTTGGTTTGTGTGTGTGTGTGTGTGTGTGTATTATAACAGCAGCAATGGGCAGTCTCAACTCACATGCATTTCTTCGTGAGATGGGCAGTATCTAAATTCGAAATATAAATAAATATAAATTTCTATACATCATATTTCAAAGCTCAGCGTCTCTTCCAATTCTCCGTTACAAAATAAGGGCTAAGAGCAAGCTTCAGAGAGCATTCAAGCAAGTTTTGACCACTGCATAACAAAGACCTCTCGTCTTCATTCATCAGTTGATCAGGAACAAACTGAGTCCACGTATCTTTTGAAGCAACAAAGGGTTCATTTTAACTGCTGAGACTGGGGACTCTAGCCACTGTGAAAACCACTCTAAAAATGCATTTGGCAGAAAAAGGATTGAAAGCAACATAATTCTAAAGAGAAGCCATCATGTCACACTTAATAAATAGGGGGATGAATGGTGGCCTTACAAACAGATTTAATAAATAAACGCAACAGGTCCTGCACCACAGACTTTGACAGTGCTTTTAAAATGAAAGCAAAAATAAAGAAAAGTAGAATTTCTATGCTGCCTACCCAAACAGCTCTAGGTAGCTTGACTCTCTTTGCATAAAAACATCCATAAAAGCCATATAATCTTTAACATCTTAAAGTCTATCGCAGTCAATAGACTTTCCAAACTTAATTTTCTGATCCCTAAGAAGGGCTCCTTTATTTTCAAAAGGCAGAATCATTTGGTGATTGTTTTTTGGGTATGTTTAAATATGTTAAAATTTAATTTGCTCAGTTTCTAATATAAAGGATTTCTTTTAATAACTAACCAGCTGTCAACTATTAACTAGAAATTCTAAGTGCCAGGTCAGGATATGCTGACCCTAATAAACATCGGTAATTTGTTGCTAGTCCTTCACCTGTTCCAACAAGTTACTAATTAAAACATTAAGATTTCCTGTGTTTTATCCAATCTTGTCAGGCCTGGCCCAAGGAACTCCAAGAGACAATACAAAATCAGTTCAGCTATGTTTATTAGCTACAACCTCTAGCAAGAATCTTCCCAGACTAAAACCTCAGTTCCCAAAGTCCTCCAGCCACAACAGTGTGAATTCCTCAGGGAGGTGTCAGTCTCATCCTTTTGTTCCTCCCATGCGGTTCTGGTGAGCTAAGAAAATGCTTATCTCCCTGAGCTTGGCCTTCATAATTCCATTCCATCACAAATCTGTTCAGAGATTGTTCAACCCAATAAATCTTTAAAGCATGCAATACTTATGTGTATATTTGCCCTGCATTTATTTTAAGTCTTCCATAAGGAGAGAAGCTACGCTTACCCCGAGGCATCGCGCTCCTGCTCGGCCTGCATCATGTTCCTTAAGCTGGCATCAGCAAGCGCCTGGGTAAACTGGGTGTACGGAGCCATGAAGCAACAGTGATAAAGGCCAGGCCTTAAGTTTGAGGAGCCCAAGTGCTGGCATTTGCCCTGAGCTCTGCAGGAATTGGAAGCCAAGCTGTCGAACTGCGACGCCAGGTTTGTGCCAAACAACGTCTTCAGTAACTAGGGAAAGGCAGTAAGAAGAATATTTATGAGAATACAGAAAATCACCCTGATGATCAGCAAGTGCTTTGCTTTTAGAACAGGTTTTGTGCAGGGCCCTGTGGAAAAAGGATCCTCTCCTTTACTGACAATGTTCCCTTCTCCTAAAGCAGCTACAGAGCGATGCACGCATGTTATATTTTGGTTTCTCTTTTAATCACCGTACTTATATAAACAGAAAAGGAGGGTCTAGATTTAATAATACAACAACATATGATGCGTTAATGCCTTGGTGCACAACATAGGGCTCCCATGCCTTGTAAAATTAAAGAGAATCGGTGAACACCTTGGAGAGAACTGATTTATTGAAAAGTCATGGTTTTTAGTTGTCCGTTTTCTGCTAACTGGAGGGCCTTGACCTTGGAAGTTTCTGGATCCAAGAATAAAGCCATTTTTACCGAGATTTAGAGAAGGCTGTTCCCACTGCCAAAGGTGGGAAAGGAACGGACAGCAAATGGCCTGCCAATGTCATTTTCCAGTCCTTCTGAGGACACCCAGATTCCACCACCGAGTTTTTTCACATTCCATATGCAACAGAAGGGGAAAATGGGGAAAGCAGGGCAAAATGACTCCCCGCGAGCCCTGTTGAACCCTTGGGCAACCCGCACAGCAGAGGGGCTTCCGCTTTCCTCCTAATGATGGAATTCCGCCATAGCCCATCGGCTCAGAGCTAGGGGCTGTCACCAGAGCAGAGGGAGCATGGCGGCCACCAGCAGCCCGCCTGGGAGCTCCTTGAGAAAGGAGACGGAAGCCGCTCTGCAGCGATGCTGAGAGAGTGAGAGGTCCAGAGGAGGTTTGGCCCAGAAGGACAGGAAAATGGGTCGAACCAAGAAAGAGCTCAGGGAACTTTAATAATGATAAACTGTAGGAGCACATCACCCAGTAAGCCATCCCAGAGCATTACACGAATGTTCCAAAGCAGGCTTGCATCCTTCTAGCCGAACAAATAAAAAGAATAAAGCAGCCACGTCCCTCCCCCCAAAGCATCTGTTTTCCAAAAAACTACAGCCAGCCGCAAGATCCCACAAGAGAAAGAAGCGGGGGAGAAGAGGCCGTGAGCCCTGAGCTCTGCCGTTAGGAGAGGCGGAGGGGACCAGAGACAGCAAATCTTGGCTGCTGGAAAGCTGGAGGCCTTGGAGGGGGAGACTTTGCGCTCTTCTCCCGTTCTTGCCCCCTCCCATCCCGCTTGGTTTTTGTTTATTTGGTTTCTGATGCTGCCAGCTCCAGCCAGCTCTGGGGGGCTTTGCTCCCCCTCTTTGTTCTCTTCAGGCCCTCCCCTCCATTTTGCTCCTCCTCCTCCTCCTTGGCTGCTTCACTGGAAGGAGGGAGGGAGAGAGGGGTGAGAAAGAACAGCTGGGGGAATCACTGGGCTCCCTTACCTAAGAGGCAATCAATTTTAAATAGTAATCAGAAATTCAGGTTAATGTCTATGTGTCATACACTCTTTCTCTCTGCTTACTCTTTGTCCTAAACATCTCCTATTTTGAAGGGTCAGACAATGAGGCTACCTTCGGGCCAAATTCAGGTCTAAATCCACAATGGGAGGATTAAAATAATCCATTCAGGATGTCTAAGTGATATAAATCCTGCCTGGGATTTAATGCAGCTAACTCAAGGAAGAACTCTCCTTTCTGAGAAAGGCATTTCATTTTATGGAGAAACACACCCACACACAGACACACCCACACCCGCATTCTAAAAAATCTTTGTTACCTGCTGCACACACACAGTTGCCATTACTGGTTCTTTGTTGAAACAGGATTTCAGATAACACAGAATTTCTTCAACATACTAAAAACATAAAGAACGAATTAGATATTGCCCAGACAGCACCAAGTATGCTGCTTTGGGCGCCTGAAAGAAAGACAGGATATAAATCTAACAAACAAATAATAAAGCAGCTGAATTTCCATGAAAAAGTACTACTCTACACCCGTATAATTGTGAGAATGAGCACATTTTCTTTTGACCCGCAAGCAAGGAGGTCAACGTGGAGGTCTTGTTTGTCCTTTCTGCAGGCTTTGCAACTGTTACGGCGTGATAGTTTCCCCTCCAGCACAGGGGGGGGGAATGTTCGGGGGCTGCTATAGCCCTCACCGGTCCTTAATCCACCACCCACCGACTGGGGGTGCCCAGACTCCCAGAGTCTCTCAGTGCGGAGCCCAGGGGCTGCGTGGCGGGTCGCCTGGGGCCCGGGAGGCTGCTGGGGGCGCCGGGGGTTAGAAGGCTGTGTGGAGGCAGAGGTGCTGCTGCGCTGCTGGAGCCGGGGACCATGGAGGCCTTGGGGCCCGGGGGCTGGCCAGCGACCGGGGCGAGGCAGCTGCGCTGGACCTGGTAGGCTGGTACTGACAGCGCTGCGGGCGCCTGCGGGCCCAGCGAGGCTGCTGGGGCTGATAGGCCCCCTGGACTTTGGAGGCCGCATCGGAGCTGGGGTAGCAAAAAGGCACTGGGCATTCAGGGCCAGTGGCAATGAGGCAGATGTGGGGAGTTAACGTCTGCTGCCCCCCCCACAGACTTGTTGGGAGTGGGCTGGTCTGATCCTCCCTGGACTATTTCTGGGCCTGTGTGGGGGGAGTGCTCGGGGGGGGGAGGCTGTTTGGTGAGCCAGGCACTGGGCTTATTTTGGGACCTCCTCTGCCAACCTGGAGGCCACTGGCGGCCAGACCCTCGGCCCTTCTTGCTGCGCTTCCGAGTTGCCCAACCGGGTGCTTCCCTGGGCTGAAGAGGGGGATGCCTTTCGGTCTCCCTGGGGGTTATATCTGATAAGCCAGCAGGTGGCAGACAGGGTCCTTTCTAGAGTGGGCTTGGCCGCCCCCCCCAGGCCACCAGCTTGGTTATGTGTGAATTGTGTGTGCGTAAATGTGCGTCTTAGCCTGGGAGGGGGAGTGATGGCAGAGACGGGTATGGCAGGGACCGGGGGTGGGGGGGCAGCCACCCTCAGGGACATCAGGCCTGCTACCTGAAAGTGGTGCCACTGCCGAGCCCCTGCTTGCCACCGTCTTTGTCTGGTTTATTTATTTAGTAAACTTGTCCCCGCCCATCTCCCCACAATGGGGGACTCTGGGCGGCTTACATCAAATTAAAATCATAAATACATGAATAAAAGTTATAAAAAAACCACCACACTTACAGAGATAAAAAAGATGAAAAGATCCAAGAGGCCAATAGAGGCCACACCAGGCCCCTAAGGGGCTAGCCAACCCCATTTCTGACATCCTCCCTCCCCGGCCCAGGCCAGATGGCAGAGCCAGGTCTTCAAATCCCTCCGAAAGGCCGGGAGTGAGGGGGCCTGTCTCACCTCCGGGGGCAAGATGTTCCAAAGGGCGGGGGCTACAGCAGAGAAGGCCCACCTTCTGGACCCCGCTAGTCGGAGTTCTTTTGCCGAGGGGGTCCGGAGCATGCCCTCTCTGTGAGATCGGGTGGGATGGGTTGAAATCGTGGGGGAGAGGCGGTCCTTCAGGTAACCTGGCCCCATGCCAGGTAGGGCTTTAAAGGTGATAACCAACACCTTGAATTGGACCCGGAAGCAAACTGGTACCCAATGCAGCTCACGGAGCAAAGGTGCTATATGGGTCCTTCTTCGGGCCCCAAAAATTGCTCGCACGGCTGCATTCTGGACCAGCTGAAGCTTCTGGATACTCTTCAAGGGTAGCCCCGTGTAGAGCTCGGTTATTGGATACTCGGTGGCCTGGGCTCCGGCTGCTGCTTTTAAATGCCAGGTTGGTTTGTGTCAGCCCCGCTAGGGGCACCAGACCCGGAAACCAACTCCACATGAAGACTAGAATTATTTTACTGGAACTGGCTATCCAGTTTCCAGAAATCTTGCAAGTCTGATTGTGCTATACCTCCTCCTCCTCCTCCTCCTCGTTCAGTGAATTATGGAAGTGTCTGCCTGAGGCACTTCTGAATGTTATCCTGTTATTCTGGACTTAAAATATGTTTAAGTAACCTAAGTGCCTGTTAAGTAACAGTTCCTGCATATCTTCGTCAAGGTCATCTTCCTGATCCTCTACACCTTGTTATAAAGCTGCCCTCATCTGTGACCTTGTCATGGACAAGGGCACTAATTTGGTGTGTATAACAAAACCCTGGCTGGGCCCAGAGCAAGGTGTTCACCTCTCAGGATTGCGGCCCCCTGAGTTTCAGGTTTTGCATCCACTGAGACCCCAGGGAAGAGAGGGAAGGCAGCTGTACGACTCTGATGGCTCTCAGGGGCCTGCTTCCCAGATAACCAGATGTGAGGGGCTCTGACGGTTGGGCTCCAGGAACAGTGGAGTCTGCTGCTGGTGTAGTGCCCTCCCTGCTGCCCAGCAGCATCCCTGCCTCAGCTGCTGGATCCCATTGGCAGGCTGGCAATAATAGTGTCTGCGAGGCTACTGGAGCTTGGAGGTTTCAATTTGCTGCCTTGTACTCCTTGATCTCTCAGCATGTTGACCACAGTATCCTCTGAGTTGGCTGCATCTGTTGAAGTGTTGTCCCAGTGCTTGGAGGCTCTGTGCGCCTGGATGGGGAAGCACATCTTTAACCCAATCCTACCAAAACCAAGTTGTGGTGAGTAGCAGGATCATCTGGTCCCAGGGATATTCCACCACTGGCCTTGGATGGGTTGCATTGTACCACTCAGGACAGACAATCGTCCACTCCTTGCCACTTCATGGCTCAACTACTGCAACGTGCTTTACACAAGGCTGCCCTTGAAGATCACGTGGAAGCTTCAACCGCTCTAGAATACAGTGGCGCGGGCAATGGTGGGCTTGCTTTGGTATGCCCATGTGATAACCTGTTTCACAAGCTGCATTCGCTGCCAGCTTGCTTCCAGGTGCAATTCAAAGGGCCACTTATCACCAGAGCTCAGGGCCTGGTTATCTGAGGACTTCCTATCTCCCACGTTTCTGCCTGGCTGGTACAAGCCAACAAAGCGGGCACACCCCAGGCACCCTTAACAGTGCCAGGTTTTGGGACCCCTGAAGCGGGCCTTCTGCCAAGGTGCCTGCTCTCTGGAATAAAGCCCCCCCCCCAAGATCTGCATGGCTCCCACTATGATGGAGTTCCAGAAGGCCCTAAAGTCCTGGTGTTCTCCACGGCCTTGGGGTGGGTGGATGGAGTCCCTTTGGGATTGTGGGTTATATATGTTTTTCAGTGTTGTTTCGCTGGACGTCCAAGTTCATTATTTATTGTATATTCTTTTTTTCAAAGGTGTTTTGTTATATTGTGAGCCACCCAGACTCGGTCTGGAGCCAGGCAGCGCCAAAAGCAAATACAGTAATACCTTGGTTCACGAACGCTTCTGTTCACGAACAATTCAGTTCACGAACAGCATCGTTTGCAAAATTTTGCTTCCGTTCGCGAACTCCGCATCGGGTGACGAACACGATCCGCGGCCATTTTCCCTGCTGTGACACGTGGTTGTGGCTTCCTGTAGGCGAGGGGGACTCTCCCTCCAAACAATAACCGCCTCCCCACCCTCCTTCCTGTCCTCCATGCCAGAAGTCACCTCAAGCAAGGTTAGTGTTCTCTCTCTTCATACTGTACTGTACTGTACTTTGTTTCATATTTTTGTGGTTTAAAAAAAAATACATATGGTTCAGAACGGATTCACCTTATTTACATTGAACCTTATGGGGAAATGTGATTCGGTTGGCGACCAAAATCGGTTGGCAACCACATTCGGAGAGGTCAGAACGGATTAACCTTATTTACATTGAATCTTATGGGGAAATTTGATTTGGTTCGTGACCAATTCGGTTCGCGACCAGAATCGTGGAACCAATTAAGCTCGTGAACCGAGGTACCACTGTAAATAAATAAATTTCAGAGATGGGCACCGAGTTCTGCTTTAATCTAGAATTAACACAATGTAAATTTGTACTCACACTCACGTATGGCCTTTTTGGGCTCCATGGCACACTCAGACCTAAGTGCTGAGCTCAGATTCTTCCAATAGCCTGAGGTGCTGACTGAGAAGACACTTTGGAGACCTTACACTGTATTCATTTTTCATTTCAATTTCTAAGGCTACCCACTCTTTCAGATTCAGAAGAAGGAAGTTGCTGTCACAAAGAAATGCCATAAGCGCTTATGTGATTGAATGTTTTGTTGTTCTTTGTTTAGGGAGGAATCTAAATCTTGAAAAGTAACTTCTGATATTAACATACAGAGTTAGGAATGTAATCTGGAATTGATAAGAGTGGGCATTATTGTCTGACACAGGAAGACTTTGTACAAATATACCAAGAAAGCTCTAAAGCTAGTAACATCAACATTAATTAACATTAATTATGCTTGCATTTGTTTCTCTGATTGATCTGGCTTACAGACATTTAACAACATTGTAAGCAAATACGAACCCACCTTTCCAATATCTTGTAGAGTTGCCAGTTCTAAAATTTGAGAAAGAACATCCAGAGCTGATCTCAGGAATCCACCAAATTTTTCATTGATGTTTTGGAGATCGAGTGTAACCTGAACAGAACAGAACAGAACAGAACAGAACAGAACAGAACAGAACAGAACAGAACAGAACAGGGAGGGAGGGAAGGAAGGAAGGAAGGAAGGAAGGAAGGAAGGAAGGAAGGAAGGAAGGAAGGAAGGAAGGAAGGAAATGAGAACATAACAATATCATACGAAAGCCTGGCTCAGCCTAGAATTCTGTGCTTACTCATCTGTGAATAATCCCTACTGGAGTTATTTGTTTGCAAGATACCAGAGGCACCGGAATGCAAGATCAAAAAACCCTTCAAGAGTTAAAAGCATAAATAAAGAAGATGGAGATAAATCAAAAAGATATGTCTACTGTTTCAGGGAGTGTGATGGAGGCCACACTCTAACGGAGGAGTGGGACAAAAACTAAATTTACATTTGGAAGCTACAGTAAATAACAGGCTCTGCTGAGCCAATACCACATTCTTGTACCAAATTAAAATTTTGGAGGGGTTCAGTAGGGTACCTTAGGCAGTCCTGAGGTCTCAGGTATTGTTAAAGGAACAACTGCTCTAGAAAAGGACAGCAGTATACCTTAGATCCAAACATACAAAACAGAAGTAATAAGTGTCAGTAAGAAGCATGAAGCAAGTGACCCTGTGGACAAGCACAGAAGCCTCCTTCTCCCTCCAAACTTGGAAAGTTTGGCAGACAGGCCCAATGATGAGTGACATAATTTTACAACAGCGCCTTAGGTAATAAGGCATGTCTTTTACATACAATTGGAGAAAGAAAACACTCATTAATTCTACCCAAACTTCAGAACAGACAGATCCTAAGTTAAACCAAGGCAGGGAAGAGTGTTGGCTCCATGATTTGTTCTTTATGTGTTTGCTCATAGCTTAAGCTTATAAAATGAATCAATGAAACATGCTGTATAGATTACTCAGGTAATGAAGTTTTGATATAAATACCTTATAGTTGGCATGTGTTGCCTTCAGAACATCATAAAGCTTGAGATACGATGGGAGATGATAGAAGTTACCCAGCGTTGATGATGATTTACTTGGGGGAGCTGAGCTTGAAGCATCACTTTGCCTAGGAGCTTATGAATCAAGCAAGGAGAAGAAATATTATTTAATAAAATTAAACTCTTGACAGCTTCTCTACACATCTATGGATTAAATGCATATGAAGTCAGCTGGACCTGCAACAGAATGCTGCAAAATGGACACTTCAGTTAACATTATTCCCCTTCTTCTCTTCAAGTTTCAGCCAGAACTTTGCAGCCAACCTGCAGAGCCCAGAGCCAACTGATCCGTGCTGCTGGTGCATGCTTGATCCCGCCTGGCTACTTGGGACAGATTCAGTGAACAACGATAGATATTTTAATAGTAAATCCCAAAGGCACATCCGTGAAATTCATCTGAAGGAGCAGCCAAGACAACAGATCTTTCACAAAACCAACACAGTCTTGGGGCACCTGCAAGACCCACACATTTTGTTCCACCTTCAGGGATTGTCTCCATTCAGATGAAGTGGATGGTAATCCAGAGAAACTGATGGGGCCAGAAATGTATTTGTCTTTAACTCTGCGGTTATACCCATGTATATCATTTTCAATCTTACTATGTTTGCACAGAATATTTCAACTTTGTATATATAGTATTAGGAAATAAGAATAGCTATATCCAAATGGTTTTTAACTTTATAGACATTTGCTCTTATTAAGCCAAGTATTTCCTCTTCAAATCCTGCCATCTTAAGAGCTGTACAAGAGAAAAGCAGAGAAATCAGACACCTTTGGGTTGAATGCAGATACTACTTTAACTGAGTAAAAAGCATTCCTTAAGACTTAAAAGGAAAAAGTTTGTTCTGAAGAAGCAAGCCCTGAAGAACCTACTAATAGTCAAGATTTTTAAAAAAGCAATTAGATTGCAGATCATTCTCCAAACCTGGGCTGTTTTCACTTGTCTTTTTAGGGCTTATTGATACAGTTGCTTGTTCAGCAACTTCTTTTTCTTTCCCTTTGCGTCGAATCGGACTCAATGATGGTGGGTTCGTTAGAGATGGTAATGTTGCCTGGAAAAAAAATATATTAAAAAATGATCCTCATGCCCTTCGAGACCTTTAGTCATCCTCTTTGGGTGGGGGGATGTTTGGAAGTTTGCAAACATGCCCCAAATGGCCAGGGGTTCCCATTTACCAAAAGATGGCTGCAATGGCCATGTTGTTTTGCCTTCGAGTCATTGTTGACTCCTGGCGACTGCCTGGACAAGCCCCTGCAATTTTCTTGGCAAGACTTCAGAAGTGTTTTGCCTTTGCCTTCTTCTTCCTAGGGCTGAGAGGGAGTGATGGACTCAAGGTCACCCAGCTGGCTTCGTGGCTCAGGCGGGACTAGAACTCACAGACTCCCCGTTTCTAGCCTGGTCCCTTCACCATGACACCAAACTGGCTCTCACAATGGCCATAACCCGTCACAAATCATTGATATGTAAGAATGCCGATGTTCTCATTGACTGTAATAACAAAGTATCATGCTAGTGTTACATAAAATAAGCCCCCAATATCATAGAATGATGAAAAGCATACCTTCAGTGTTGGGCCAGGAACAACATCATCCAGTATATGGGAACAAATATTAATGATCTTCAGCAAATGGGAAAATAAATGCTCAACTAAGCCAGCAAGTGTTCGATCTGCAAGGGCTGCCCATGACTCCTCTTGCTTAGGAGCAGAAACATTAGTTTCATCCTCATTATGTGTCCAGGGGTTTTGCAAAGATTTGGAAGCGCTAGCTGAAAATACAAGCATTTAAAAAAACAAAACAACTAGTATCCCAAAGAACATGTAAAATATTTCCAATGTGTATTTTGTATATGACTGCATTCCTTGCTGGATAGTAACACAATTCTTTTCTTTAGACTGCAATAATTTGTAGACAAATAATGCTTCCTCACTGTTTAAAACCTGCAAGTGCAGAAAGCCTACTTAAATACAGGAAATAGAAAATACAACGTTCTACAATTACACAAGCTGCTCCAATAAATAACGGCTTAGAAAATAAAAATCATAATCAGAATATTATTAAACTAATGCTGACTAGGAAGTTAGAGTTTTTAATATGGGTAACAATGTAATGTATAACCTTAGAAAGAAATAAGGTCAAATATTTTCCTTTCAGTTGTATGTACAGCATATGCAAGTTTTGCAAATAATTTCACTCAATCCAGCAACTTGGATTCTCACGGGACAGAGAATTAATTGAACTCGGTTGTTCCTTCCAGCTCCATCATTCTACTTGGATAATGGCTCCACAAACTTAATGTAAAGCGGAGACTCTAAAAGCTGCTCCACATTGTTCAGCAAAATATCCGGCCTCATTTTTTTTTTTTTTTTAAGAAAAATTAAGGAATTCCATAAAATGCATTTAAATCTTTCTTGGAGAATCAAGGTCTGAGTGGGCAGTCATCTAATCAACAATTTTGTGTGTTAAGCAACAGCTGGTTAGCCAAATGCTTCCAGAGACCCCACAAAATTGTGAAAAGGAAAGAAGATACCTTGATGGAAATATGCACAAACGATTACCTGGGCAAAGGGGGCTGAAACATTTTTTAAGTCCAGAACAACAAGATAACTCTCAGAAGCGGTTCAGGCAGATGTCTCCATGCTTCACTGAAGTATAAGAAGGTCCAGCACAATCTGACTGGCAAGACTCTGTTACAACAGAGTTACAACATCTCAATAAACGCAGTTTTAGCCTTCTGGTGGAGTTGATTTCCTGGCCTGGTCCACCTCGTGGGGGTGACAGCTGTGCCGTTTTTGTAATAAATTTGCATGATATGCTTTCCTTTTTCCTCCTTTCAGCCCAGTCTGATAATTCACAGGACTTGTTCAGGGTCCTTGCTATTAAGCCTGCGATTTACTTTCTGAGCTAGGTAGTAACAGCAGGATGTGTTCTCCCACGGGGGAACATGCCTTCCCCTTTAGGGATTAATGCCCTTAATCCCTAACTATGGGGGAGGGGAAGGAAGGAGCACAGTGCATAAAGCCACATTATGTTTTGCCCATCACCAGATAAACACAGATATTGACCGCTACCAACCATCATGGCTTCAGTCAATGAAGGCTTTCATCTAATACTTTTTGATAACTAGGTTACCTCCTTAGCCATATGCAGCTTTCCCTGCTAACAATGACAGTACCGGACAGTTTGGGCATATTATGGCCAGCGTGCCACAAGGCCACTTAAGCCCACATTTACCCCAAGCATGTTTATACTATTCTATACAAGCTGGCATCGCTAATCTGGAGACTCCCTTGCAAACCAACATAGAGTTGCCAACACTCCACCAACTGGAAGGTCACACACAGCTTACCTTCTGAGATTTCCTGCAGAGACATAAATGGAAGGTGGGAAGAATAAAAGAAAACTTCCCCCCATCAGTCATTATCCATTCAAATTTTCCCCTTCTGGAGAGGAAATGTTATTTACTTTATTGATTTGTGCTCAGAGACTATTATCATTATGCTGCTGCTGCATGGAAACCGCTTGAAGCAAAACAGGTGCAAGAACAATGAAATTAACTGCCTCCATTCCCACCTCCAGAAGAGTTACGCCGGGGTGTATTTTTAGGTCAGCAACATTGTTCTGCCTCTCACAGGCCCAAATGCCATCCCTTGGCCCCTACCCATCCGCCTGTTTCTGTCTTGCTCTATGCAGATACTGCTGCCATTTTATCCGTATCCCAAGCGGGCCTCTGCAGATGCCTACGAGTACAAGCGTCCTTTTGCTCTATAGGAAACTTGAACATCAATTACGTTAAAACAAAGCTTCTAGTTTTTATCAAAAAGCATTTTCACTCCCCCTAAAACTGGAAAATTAATGATTTTAAACATCCAGATATTTGCCTCCGACCATCTCCCTCCTGGAGTCACCAAACGAATGAACTCTTGTCAAGAGCACAAAAGGCCTCCAATGAGATTATCAGTTTTGCAAGCCAACAAGGAAATAATTTATGTCCCTGCAGCAATCGAATGATTCAAAGTAAAAGCAATCTTAAATCTGCTGCTATGGGGCGTGCAAGTCTTTGTATATAAGGACACATCTATCCTGGGAACAACTCAGTCCAGGTTTCTGAAGGCCATTCTCCACGTCCCTCAATCACCCACACATTTGCTCTCTTGGCCAGACTTTGGCTGTGTCTCTCTTGAGGCCCTCCTTAGACTTTGCCAATTTAAATTCTAGTTAAAACAAACATTCTGGAGTAAGTCCTCGGCCCAGCTTATACTTTGGGTTGTTCCATTTCTCCCTTGAAAAAGGAAGATTTGTGGGCTATAGTCTAGCTATATTTTCCATGGGTCTTGATAAAGGCTTGGCAGAACTTTGGACCTAAATGTCTCAAAAATAGTTTAAAAATGTCATATCTTTGCAAGTGAAAGCTTGTGGGTGCTCCTTTTCTCATACCTAGATATTTTTATCACATCCTTCATACTCCACATAGAAGGGCATTTACACTTGGCCTTAATGAGGGACACAGGTAGATAATCCAGCGTTCCTTATTGCAATCTCCTTTGCATGCGCTCACATACCAAGGCTGAGCCCGTGGCCCATGTGTTACTAGGCTGCCCCATAGATCGCAGCTGGTGTCTTGAGTGCAACGAACTACTTGTAAGTAAATTTTTCCACCAACCACAATCAGCTGCTGCAACTCCAACAAACCGAAACATCTAGAAGGTTGCAACACCTGTAGCTCTAGCAATGGTCATCCCAAACCAGTGGGTTTGCTCTATCACTAGCTAAGTCTGCTCCTTACTCACCCAATAATCTCTGCATAGAAAACTGCCACCCACTACAATTTCCTTAATCCTTGTTGAGTTTGATTTACCCACCCCATGTAAAGCTTTGCGCTATGCTAAATGCTGCCACAATAGTTTTCACTTTCAATGATTGTGCAGTTCCACTGATTTTGATTCTTTTGATCTATGACTGTTCAGCAAATCCATCCATCCATCCATGAGTGGAAATGACACCAATGCACAAAATGATTCTCCTTCCTCAAAACTATGCCAAGGACAACAACTCTACCTTCTGTGAGATACTGACTAGCCCTACTAGTCCAGATCAGGAAACCAAAACCATGAGTACTAACACTACCTTTACGGTAAGGTTACAGTAACAGAGTCTTGCATGTCTGAAAGTGCTCCCCCCCTCGCCTGCCTGTACTTTCCAGGGGACAAGGGAGGGTCCCTTCTGAGACTCTCTCCTCCCCCATTCCTTCTGTGGGCTGAGATGTCTCTTGCTGACTTGCCCTGGCTGCAGCTCTTCCTCTCACAGTCCATTTCAGATACCAACAGAGGCGAATATGTGTAGCTCAGGGTTGAACTGTGGAGTCCCTGGGGTTCTCTGAGCTTGGTTCTTTTCTTGCAAACATTTCATTACTCAGGTAGGTAACATCTTCAGTGCTGGAATGGGATGGGATTTGCTCTGTTTATATACTGTGGCATGCCCTGCCAGTGTTGGTGGGGGTGGGGGTTTTGTTTTACTTTTTTCCCTCTGGTAGTTCCTTGATTAGGGTACTGTTTACTGCTTGATTGTGTGCCTGGTGGTAATCTCTGCTTATCTGTGTAGCACATCTCTGTAGCACACAAACCAACTAAAGCCCTCCAAAATATCTTAAGCAAACCAAAAGACCCAGTAGCCCAAGAAGAAACAAGAGGAATCATCTACAACATACAGTGTAAGGACTGTAACAAACACTATGTAGAACAGACAGGTAGAAGACTAGCAGAGCGCATCTACGAGCACCAACTAGCAGTCAGAAGACATGATGAAAACTCCTTAATCTCACAACACATGGACAGACTGGACTATAGCTTTAACTGGGAAACTGTCAGCATTTTAGACCAAGCTAAATCCAAAAATGCAAGAGAATTCTTGGAAGCTTGGTATTCAGACAAGGCAGCAATTAACAGACACACAGAGATAAACAGCATCTACATACTATTCAGAAGAGACAAAAGACCAGAAGATCGCCTCACCAGCAATCATCACCCAGATAAGCAAACATTACCACCAGGCACACAATCAAGCATGCCCAACACACTGGCCCAAGAGATCCATTAAAAATCCCATCAGATAAAGGAATAGATGAATTTATATTTAAGTAATGGAAGTTCAGGGCTACCTTGTCCTTCAAGCCCACCAGGATTCTCTCCTCCACTGGTCTCTTGGCTGGGCACAAGTATGTCCCAAGAATCTTATCATCAGATCCCCAGTTTTCCCAACTAGAAAAGGATTCTGCCCTAATTTCTTCCAGGACACCCCAGCCTCTTAGATTTATCCTGAGTCTTCCATAACCTTTTTTATCTTTATAGCTTTAAAAACATTTTTGTGCTCTCTTTTAACTGAAAAATATTCCTGGAATTCACTACTTTTATGTAATTAAAACTGTCTTTTATTTTTACTGCTGTCTTTTATTTTATATTCAAGGAACATGTCTAAGTTGATGCTGAATAATGCTGTTTTACATTATAAATCAGCTTAGAAGCACATTCTTGAAAAGCAACTTTTATTAAATTAATATGTAGTCCATGTGTGGCTCTTTTATGCAAAGAAATGCACAATGAAAATTAAAATTGAGGTATATCATTAAAGCCTTTTCAAAAATAGTTAAAAGAATTTATATTATCTAATATATATGAATGTAGATAGACAGACAGACAGACACATACACAGCCTACAGATTATTTGAGGAGCAAATCGCACTGGAAAAAAGTGTCTCTAGTTACCAGGTAAAACTTTACTGAATCAGCAGCAAAACTGCTGACTAAAATTAAAGGATTGGTTTTCTCTTACCTGCAAGCAAGTTTCCAGCCAGGACCAAAGCATCTTGGTGGGCAGAAAGATCCAGTGGGAACGAAACAGATGAAAGAAGGGAGAGCAGCAGGCCAACCATTCCGATTGTGCTGTTCTCTTGAGACTCTTCCACACCTCCCAGGGGGGAAAAACTGAAATTAAATTTTTAACGATCAATTTCCACAATAGGAAGAATAGATACTAATGTATAGCAAATGCAACATAGTGCAAATTAGTTTGTTTGTTGAACGCTTACTTGGGATGACTAACATTCACCCCACAAGCAGTGTGTTGTTCTCTTACTATCTTGCTAGAGCACGCGTGTGGTTTTGTATTAGGCGAGGCACTACAGGGACCGCAGTATGCGTGTCTTCCAAAAATTGCTCTGTATCCTTATGGGACACACCAGGGCATGGGAAGCAAGAAGAATTAATCTGACGGGGCAGAAATCTAACTGGGGCAGGGGAACAAAAGGAACATGTCATAATGCCTTGCAAGATGAACTGCAAACCTGAACTTAATCCAAACCTATTAAATTCGATGAAATGAGAATAGGAAGAACATCCTAGGCCCTGATAGCACCTTGTATGTCACTTCTGCTGACCTGAAATTATCATTCACTTCCTTACTGAGGGAAAGGCTCTGGTGGGCACTGGTGTCGTCCTCTTCTTTCGCTGACCTGAGATCAAGGTCACTGGAATGATTATTCTGAATTAAGAAGCAGCCTGAAAGATTTCCAGGCAAGTCAGACTCAGCAGTTACAGTCATCTCTCTGCCAAAGTCCCAATACAGGGAAGGGTTAAAGAGGGCTGCCTCTGGGCTCCTCTTCCCTTCAAAATTTAGCTGAGCTCTCTGTAGTTCCAGCTCCAGCCAAAAGTCCTGGAGGAAAAAATTTTTTGGCTGATGCTTTATCCAGACTGTCTCAGCATAACAGCCAAAGAGAGCAGACAGTTGCACCCGTTATCCCGAAATCACAACCAGGCTCAGTGGCACTTACTAGAGCTCAAACCAAAACTCCTAAACAACCACCTACTAACGAGCTACTTCAAAAAATAAACACAGCATTGGACACAGATGAATGGTTCCAGGACCATAAAAATACTTTAACCCATGAACAAGCCTGGTGGATGGGAGACAAACTATATGTACCATCTTCACTACGTAAACTTATTTTGCAAAAGGGCCATGATGACAAAACCTCTGGACATTTTGGATTTCTAAAGACTTTGCATTTATTATGTAGGCAATTTTGGTGGCCTACTATGAGAAAAGACATCTCTGAATATGTATCTACATGCCCTACATGTGCTATGTCAAAAAAGAGAGGAGGAAAACCTTTGGGACTTTTGCAACCAGTTGCCTCTCCTCAACAACCTTGGAAAGAAATTTCTATGGACTTTATTGTCTATTTGCCTGAAAGTAACCCCAACACTCTCATTTGGGTTGTCATTGATCTTTTTTCTAAACAGGCACATTTTATTCCATGTGTTTCAATTCCTAACGCTAAAAAACTGGCTAAACCGTTTATTCAAAACATATCCCGCCTCCATGGTGCCCCCAAGAGGGTGATTTCAGATCGCGGCCCACAGTTTACCTCCAAATTTTGGAGGGAATTTATTACTTTAATTGATTCCACTCAGGCCCTGAGTTCCAGTTTCCAACCGGAGACGGACGGATCGACGGAGAAAATGAACTCATTATTAGAACAATATTTGAGATGTTTTACTAATCACCAACAAGATGACTGGTCAGAACTTTTACCTTTTGCTGAAGTTGCTTACAACAATACCGTGCACCAAAGTATTGGATTTACACCTTATAAAATAGCTACAGGTCAAGATTTCTTGCCTTTCCCAGATTTTTCCTGAACTTTCAACTGATCAGTGGATCAAGAATATTACTCAACTGTGGCCTCTAATTGTAAAATCATTACAAAATGCCAAAAATCAACATAAGAAATTTGCTGATAGAAAACGTTCTGCAAACCCTCCCTGGAAAGTGGGGGACATGGTTTGGCTGTCCACCAAAAACTTAAAAACTACTCAGCCACGCAAAAAGCTAGGCCCAAAATTTGTAGGGCCTTTCCCCATTGAGAAGATTATTAATCCTGTGGCATTTAAATTAACTCTTCCAAAACATTACAGGAACATACATCCAGTTTTCCACGTTAATTTGTTAAAATCGTTTAAAGACTTAAGTACATGGCATCCAGCCAAACAACCTCCAAATCCCATCATGATTGAGGGGCAAAGCCATTCTGAAGTAAAAGCCATCTTGGACTCTAGGAAATATAAAGGCAAACTACAATATTTAGTTCAATGGAAACATTTCCCAAAAACACATCATGAATGGGTAGACAGTTCGAATGTGAAAGCCGCTAAACTCATTTCTGACTTTCATTCAAAATATCCTGATAAACCTAAATGAAATATGTGTATGTAAACCACCATATTGTATATATTTTGCTTTATTTTTTTCAGATTCTCTTCCGAATGTGAGAACATTCGTCCTGACGGAGGGCGGCATGTCAGGATCTGCGCAAGCTAGAAACTTTGACTGCTGTTAACTTAGCTTAGCAATGCATAAAAAGGGGTTAATGGGTAAAAATGTTAATTGCAGGCCGCTTGCTTGCTCCTGCCATTGAAGTTAGGAGAAGGGGGAACAAGATACCAGGTGCTGCTGTTATCTCTACAGAAGCGCCTACAAGGTCAAGTAACTGTGAGAGCCGGAGCAAGGTGCGAAGAATTTCAAGCGGGAAAAGAAAGGAGAAGGGGGGAAGATGGGCTTAAAAAGGGAAGGTTTTGCTTGGTAGAATTAGACTCAACAAACTATAGCTGCTGTGCATTTCTCCCAATAAAGAAATCTTTGATGGAACTGTTTAGACTCCAGAGGATTTACTGAACTTTGGGAATGAGTGTGCAGACTCTGACATTCAGTTTCTGGGCTTCCCCCAGCATGCCAACAGACAGCTGAACTTCCTGATGCAGCTACCCTTTCTACTCCACAGGTTGGACTCAGAGAAGACATTTAGCTTTGTCAGCCTCTGTTGCTGAGAAACAGCTAAATGGCTGGTGTGGGTCTTCCGGGCTGTGTGGCCGTGTTCTTGAAGTTTTGTTTCCTAACGTTTCGCCAGCATCTGTGACCGGCATCTTCAGAGTGCAGGAGCACAGACAGGAGCAGTTCTCTCTGTGCCCAGGGTGATGTGACCCTTTTTTGTGGGTATTTATAGAGATCTGAGGGGGGGGGGAAAGGGTCACATCACCCTGGGCACAGAGAGAACTGCTCCTGTCTGTGCTCCTGCACTCTGAAGATGCCGGTCACAGGTGCTGGCGAAACGTTAGGAAACAAAACTTCAAGAACACGGCCACATAGCCCGGAAGACCCACACCAGCCATCGTATGCCGGCCGTGAAAGCCTTCGACAATACATTAAACAGCTAAATGTTGCCTATTCCAAGGATACGATCCTCTTAAAGACAATCTCGTGCTGTGAACACTGCTGCCAAGGACACAGAAATGCAACAGAGTAAATCAGGTTCTTTAAATATCTTGGACTGGCTTTCCATTTCTCTGGATCGTGAAGGAGCAGATGAGGCTACCAATGAAAGGACTGTACTGAGTTCCCAACTGTGCTCCTACAAACATTTAATGGAATCCATTCCATCTAAATTTTAAGAGCCTTATTTCAAGCCCCTTGCTGCGCATCTAATGACTCTCAGGTGGACTATTCTGTTCTGCACTAGACTTTCTTTGAAGATCACCAGGACGCTTCAGCAGATCCAGAATCTAGCAGCCTGACTAGACCCAGGTGCATCTCATTTCACCCAAATAATACCACTATCCTGGGAGCTGCACTGGTTACCAGTTGGCTTCCAGGTGCAATTCAAGGTGCTGGTTCTCACCTTTTAAAAGCCCTACAGGGTTCAAGTCTGGGTATCTTCAGGTCTGCCTTCTCCCAGCAGTAAAGCCTGTCCAATGAGATCTAGAAGGAAGGATTCTTTTCAAGTCTCTTCCCTAATCTAACTGACATTCTGAGGATTTTATGAAGAACTGCAGAAATCTGATCAATTTTTTTTAAACAAGATGGCTTAATTCCTCAATTCCAGAACTCCCTCTTGGGAACAAAGATATTGAACACACATATAGATCATTGGCCCAGGGCCAAAAAGCACCTGACTTCTCCAAAGTATTTCATAACTATTGTTAATAGGCCCTTATATGTCCTAATTATATCAAATGAACAAGGTGACTATGCTAATAGCATGGTATGCTTGGGGTTAGGAATACCGTACTAAGCCTCTTCAGTGCAGGTGCCGCATTGGCTCTTCTCATGGCCCTAACCTGTAATAGTCTTAGGAATGGTTCGAGGAACTGGGAGGTATACAGCTGGAATAAAGATTTTGAGGATGAAGAGGTGGGTTTGGGGGGAAGTGACTACACAATTAGGTGCCACCTACTTTTTCTTAAAGTGTTTATTCAAGGAACAAATGTTAAGCTTTACTGGAGGAAAGTATGTGAAACTTTCAGTTTGGAGAGAGAGGTACTTTAAATAATCTCTGAGATACAGCAAAAAGGAACAAAAGTATGTCACTTCTATCCTCCCTCTATAGCTATCCTTCAAGAAATGTTCAGATCGGATGGGTTGGAGTTAAAGCAATTCACTGTTAAAACACAAATATTTTGGCAATCAATATCTTGCTCCAAGGTCAAATACTAATTTTAAACTGATAAAGATGAAAAACAAAAAACAAGGGACCTGTTTCATCCTTGCAACAGTCTCTTCAGTTTCAAAATGTCTCAGACATGCATCTAATTTCTTTATCAGTGAACTTTAATTAACTAAACATTCAATCAGCCTTGCAAAAAAGAGAGATTTTTGGCCTTACTTATAGGTCTTTAGGAAAAATGCTAATGGGCAATCTGATTCTTCTCTAACTGAAAAAAAATACAATCTTGGAGTTTATTTCTACTTGCATAAGTGCTTATAATTTTATGCCTGGCAACCACTTCTAGACACCTTTTTCAACAAGGAACTTTTTAAAATATAATTTTATTAAAGATTTTTTAAAAAATAAAATACAAACTAATACAAACTAATACAAACATACGAGAGAGAAAAGAGGAAGAAAGAAATCAAAGAAAGAGCTAAAAGTGCAAAAAAAGAAAAAGAAGAGAGAAAAATAGAAAGAAGAAAGATACAAAGAAGTAGAAATTTTTATGAGCTGTAACTTACCCACAATGCCATCCCACATTCCAGGTGCAAATTGGAAATGATGAGGACAAAAGACACAACGCCTCACAACAGCCAAACTGAGAACCCCAAGGAAGGAAAAATATTATGTTCAGTAACACAGGGAAATATGGAAGAGACCCAATGTTGTGTTCTGTAACATGCTCTGAGATACAGTGGCATATTCAAGATGCAAGAATGGAGAACGATATTGAAAAACCCAACTGGTAAATTATTGAAATCATGGATTCATCTGAAAAACTCACTGTCAGAGATCTTGATGGTGAAGTTGTCAATGCATGGGATACTGCTGATACCACTCGAGAAAGGTTATTCTCCACTGTGACATCTGCTGGACTTTGCATCAGATTATATCCTCTGTATGTTCTAGAACAACATTAATGCATTTCAGTAAACTTTTCCTACAAAAGTTTAATACTGTCTGGTTAAGGAGGAAAAACCACATTTAATCAGTGATTAAGAATCTTCTATTTGAGACTTTATTCTAGCCCAAGTGGAACTTCAATTTGGAGCTCAAAACCTAATTTGGCAAGTTATCCAGCAATTCAGCAAATTACAAGAATGTAAGTTAAACTCTACCACAGACTTATCCTTAATCAAAAGAAAGAGGTGAGCAAAATAAAAGGTTCTACTCACTGATTTAAAGAAAGGTAGTTAAACTGTTATTAAATGAGGTGCTCATTCCCTCCTAAATGTAGATCTACCTGGTGGCGGCGCTCACTGCAAACTGAGACACTGGTGGAGTTTCATGCATCAACAGTTTGAGATAGAGACCGCTTTGCTCCTTTGCCAGAGCTACTACTGGATCAGCTTGTCCTGTGTCACAATTATAGAACAGCTTTGGAACCAGCCTGTGAAAAACAAGAGAGACAGACAACACAGGTAGTCCTTGACTTACAACCACAATTGGGACTGGAACTTCCATTGCTAAGCAATGTGGTCATGTAGTGAGTTGTGCCTGATTTTATGACCTTTTGTGCAGTGGTCATTAAGCGAATCACACGGTCATTAAGTGAGTCCAGCTTCACCCACTGACTTTGCTTGTTGGAAGCCCCCTGGGAAGGTCACAAATGGAGATCACGTAACCCTGGAATGCTGCAACCGTCATAAATGCATGCCAGTTACCAAGTGCCCAAATTTTAATCACGTGACTCTGGGGAAACTGCAATGGTTGTAAGTAAGTAAGTCATGACTTTTTTTCAGCACCACTGTAACTTCAGTCATTAAACAAATGGACATAAGTTGAGGACTACCTATAAGGCACTTCTTACTAAGAGAAAAAGGAAAACAAAGGACATACTGAACAACTTCCGTCCAGTGTCCAACCTCCATTTTTTAGGGAAGGTTGTGGAGAAGGTGGTTGCACAGCAGCTTCAGAGGACCCTGGATGAAGTGGATTATCTGGACCCTTTCCAGTCAGGTTTCAGGCCTGGACTTGGGAAGCGGCATTGGTCGTGCTTTTGGATGATCTCTGGCAGGAGTGGGATGGGGGTAGTGCATCCATCCTGCCTCTATTTTCAATATCATCAACCATGGTATCCTTCTGGATCAGCTCTCGGGACTGGCAGTGGGTGGCACTGTATTGTGCTGGTTCTTTTCCTGTAATGGTATGTGGGAATGACCTTGGGAGACTGGGTGAAAAGATGCTGCCTAGGGAATGGTCAAATAAGAGGGAGCATAGCCCACAGCTGCACAGGGGGTGGAGCAAGAGACTCAGAAGAGACCCTCCCTAATTATCGGGCTGTAAAGGTGACGATGGGAGAATCGTACTTTTCAATTTGCAAGATTCTGTTAATGTAGCCTTACAATAAAGCAGAATTAGCTCATCTGGTTGTGTTTCCTGTCTGGTCTATCAGGGAAGGCTGACACTTCCTTCCTACAGGGCCAACACCAGTCAGTGTTGATCAGGAGTGAGAGGTCCCACCCTCGGCCCCTACTTTGTGGGGTGGAGAAGGGTTCAGTGCTCTCTCCACTCCTGTTTAACATCTACATGAAATTGTGGGAGATTATTTGTTGCTATGGGGTGAGGGTTCATCAATACACCAATGATACTCAATTATATCTGCTGCCCCTGGCGAACTAAGCAATGCTGTTGATGTTCTGTCCTGGTGCTTGGAGGCTGTGGGGGTCTGGATGGGGAACAACAGGCTTCAACTGACAAAAAATGAGTGGCTTTGAGTTTTAGGGCCTTCTGTATCCGGGACTTTATCAATTTTGCTACTGGATGAAGTGGCACTACCCTAAACAGACCCAGTCTGCAATCTGGGGGTCCTGCTGGACTTATGACTCCTGTTCAAGGAGCAGGTGGCAGTCATGGCCAGGAGGGCCTTTGTGCAACTTTGTGTTGTGCGCCAGTTCCACCTGTTCCTGGATCATGAGGCTCTGCTCATAGTCACTCATGGGCTGGTCATCTCCTGAATGGGTTACTATAAGGCGCTCTACATGGGACTGCCCTTGAAGAGTATCCAGAAACTTCAACTGATGCAAAACACGGTGGTGTGGACAGTTATGTATACCCCTAGAACAGCACATGTTACATCTTTGGTTACCAGTTTGCTTCTGGGTCCAATTCAAGGTGTTGGTTTTGACCTTAAAGCCCTACATGGTATAGGGCCAGGTTATCTGAGGGACCACCTCTCCCCAGTGACCTCTACCCGTCCCGTCCGCTAGGGAGTTCTGTCTGATGAGGCCTAGGAGGCAAGCCTTTTCTGCCACGGCACCCGCCTTTTGGAACATCATCGCCCCCGATGTGAGGCTAGCCCTGACCCTTGTGACCTTCCAGAAATCCCTTAAAATACAGCTTTTTCAGTCGGCCTGGGATCCCCTGCCAACAGGGAGCCCACACATTGGCTGTATCATGTATAATCTTCTACTGTGTTCCCTTTTGTCACCTTGTTTTTTATTTATATTTAATTGCTTTAAATGGCTTTTGTATGATGTTTTAGGGGTTGGTTTTATTGTATGCCACCCAGAGTCACTTTGTGCAAGATGGGCAGCTATACAAATTTCATAAATAAACAAACAAACATATATATAAATACGCTTGGGATGAAAAGATACAACTATCAACATTATTCTTCGGCAGCTGTTCCTTCTCAGAGAACCACCTGGTGTTCTGGGCTCTCTCCTAAGTATTTGGCACAGATCAACCGATCAAGAGTTACAGGTACTTTGCACGGGAGGATGCAGCCAAAACAACAACATACAACATTTGACGGATAAATCTTCAACAAATAGCTAGAGATGACATGCCACAAGCAAGATGCAAATCAGGATCCTAAGCTAGATAAACCAGTCCCAGCTCCCCAAAAAATCAGGTAACGGGGAGTCTCTTTTTACAGAAATGTTTCTACCTTAACATTTCTGCAGCCCACATCCCACCCCCTCAATTGCAGCACATTCCAATTCAAGTAATTTCAGGAATTCTGCCTGTTACTTCTCCCCTTCTTTAAAATTAGACTCTAAGGTTGTACTTCAATCAGTGTTTGTAAGTCTTTATTCTTGTGGATTGAAAAGCCTCCCCACCTGGACAGCAGCTAATCAACTTTTTCTTTTTTTGGTGCTTCGAGTCAGCATTGACTCCTGGACAAGCCTCTGCAGTTTTCTTGGCAAGGTTTTCAGAAGGGGTTTGCCTTGCCGCCTCCTTCCTGGCGCTGAGAGGGAGGGACCGGCTCACGGCCACCCTGCCGGCTTCGTGCCTTAGGCAGGACTAGAGCTCACGGCCTCCCCATTTCTCACCTGGGGCCTTCACCAAGACACCAAACTGGCTCTCCGGCCAACAACTTACTCAGCTGTTTTTAAACAACTTGAGGCTCTGGCTCCAAGGTCTTTGGGTCTGCATCCCAACGACCCTAGGGGCCTCCCCCGCTTCCACTTCATCTAAAGCAGCCTGAATCGTGATATCAATGATTGCAACAAGGGATTGCTAAAACAAACCTTTTGTAAACATTTAAACCAATCTTTGCTTAGCAGAGGATTAAGGAAAGGGATGTTTATACAACCTCATCCAAACTCCTTTGAGTTGCCCTATCTACAATTGCATATCCCTAGGAAAATCTAAATCTGCTTCTTCTTTTTCTGCATATTGCATATTTCCTTAGATTCATTATCTTATTAATTTAAATCATACAGACTTCCTAGTGCTGACATTTCTATTTTTAATTATCACTTCTATTATGAAGAAGTCATATTATAGCACAAAACTTCTATGAAAATTAGCTAAATATTAAATTACATTAAACTGCATGCTTTACAAAGGGGACTGAGGTTAAACTATTAAACCAGAGTTCTCCTGGTTAGATGGATGGCCATACAAACAAACAAACGGTTTCAGTTAGAGCTACAATTGTTCCGTTCTACTCTTTTAATATATCTACAATGACGACTGTATTTAGATGCATACGTTCTCTCAGGCAACATCCATGCTATAAATAATGTACATAATCTATTCCCACTTCATTCCCCCAAGATCTGCTGCATGGCCTCGTCACGGCGGGCAGAGGAGCTGTTCCTGGGGATGGGAGAAGAATGCTGGGAGTGTAAGTCAAGGGTACAGAATCCCAGCAGGGTCAGCCAAAGGGTTCCAGCTGCCCAGCCAAAGCCAGCAGACTGGCTTGACTGGGCAGCCGCGATATAGGAACATGCTGGAGGCAGACATAATGGCAAAAGCACTGATTAATACTGTGCGAGAGAAGGACATGGCAAACCGCTACTGTATTTCACCTAGGAAACCACATGGCCGGACAATATAAAGTGATGGACGATACAGTGCTGGATAACGGGAGCTTCATGTTGGATGACGCTCAGCATGCCACTGAGGAAGCGCTGAGGACCTTCGAGAGCACTAATGGGGTTTACGGAGTGGCTGGACTACAGCCTTTGGAGTCTGTGGCTGCTGATGCTGCCATGCAGGAAATTAAAAATCTGAAACTGGAATTATACTGGGAACGTGGAACGTAAGAATCATGAACTGTGGAATGAAATCAAACAATTTGTTAAAGATGAATGTGAAAAGAAACTGTCAGAGACTAAAAATCAGAAGAAAGCAAACTGGATATCAGAGCAAAAGGTGGAAATTGTCAAGAAGAGAAGAGAAACCAATGCCAAGAAAGACAAAGATCTCAGAAAAAGAGTTCAAGACAGTTGTTAGAAGAGGCAAGAAGCAGTATTACAATGACATCTGTAAAGACATTGAGGGTGGAAACAGACATGGAAAAACAAGGAAAGTCTTCCAAAAGATCTGTGAATTGAGGAGGAGGTTCCAACCATGAACTGGTATGCTAAAGGATGCTAAGGGACAGACAGTAACCAATTCAAAGAAGTTCAGATGAAGATGGAAGGAATATATTAAAATTCAGTACAGTAGATACATCAACATCCAAGATAACTTGGAAAATATTCCCTTCTTACAAGAACTTTTGGTACTAGAAGATGAAGACATTAGATCAGTGCTCTGGTCATTACCATCTAGGAAGACTACAGGAATTGCTGGAATATCTACAAAAATATGGCAAGCAGTAGAACAATTTGTAAAGCTCTTAACCAAACTATGCCAGTAATCTGGAGAACAACATAGTGGCCAAAAGAAAGGAACAGATACAGTGGGGCAAAAAAGTATTTAGTCAGCCACCAATTGTGCAAGTTCTCCCACTTAATAAGATGAGAGAGGCCTGTAATTTTCATCATAGGTATACCTCAACTATGAGAGACAAAATGGGGGGAAAAATCCAGAAAATCACATTGTCTGATTTTTAAAGAATTTATTTGCAAATCATGGTGGAAAATAAGTATTTGGTCAATATCGAAAGTTCATCTCAATACTTTGTTATATATCCTTTGTTGGCAATGACAGAGGTCAAACATTTTCTGTAAGTCTTCACAAGGTTTTCACACACTGTTGCTGGTATTTTGGCCCATTCCTCCATGCAGATCTCCTCTAGAGCAGTGATGTTTTGGGGCTGTCGCTGGGCAACACGGACTTTCAACTCCCTCCCAAGGTTTTCCATGGGGTTGAGATCTGGAGACTGGCTAGGCCACTCCAGGACCTTGAAATGCTTCTTACGAAGCCACTCCTTCATTGCCCGGGCGGTGTGTTTGGGATCATTGTCATGCTGAAAGACCCAGCCACGTTTCATCTTCAATGCCCTTGGTGATGGAAGGAGGTGTTCACTCAAAATCTCACGATACATGGCCCCATTCATTCTTTCCTTTACACGGATCAGTCGTCCTGGTCCCTTTGCAGAAAAACAGCCCCAAAGCATGATGTTTCCACCCCCATGCTTCACAGTAGGTATGGTGTTCTTTGGATGCAACTCAGCATTCTCTCTCCTCCAAACACGATGAGTTGAGTTTAGACCAAAACGTTCTACTCTGGTTTCATCTGACCATATGACATGCTCCCAATCCTCTTCTGGATCATCCAAATGCTCTCTAGCAAACATCAGACGGGCCCAGACATGTACTGGCTTAAGCAGGGGGACACATCTGACACTGCAGGATTTGAGTCCCTGGCAGCGTAGTGTGTTACTGATGGTAGCCTTTGTTACTTTGGTCCCAGCTCTCTGCAGGTCATTCACTAGGTCCCCCCATGTGGTTCTGGGATTTTTGCTCACCGTTCTTGTGATCATTTTGACCCCACGGGGTGAGATCTTGCGTGGAGCCCCAGATCGAGGGAGATTATCAGTGGTCTTGTATGTCTTCCATTTTCTAATTATTGCTCCCACAGTTGATTTCTTCACACCAAGCTGCTTGCCTATTGCAGATTCAGTCTTCCCAGCCTGGTGCAGGTCTACAATTTTGTTTCTGGTGTCCTTCGACAGCTCTTTGGTCTTGGCCATAGTGAAGTTTGGAGTGTGACTGTTTGAGGTTGTGGACAGGTGTCTTTTATACTGATAACAAGGTCAAACAGGTGCCATTACTACAGGTAACGAGTGGAGGACAGAGGACCCTCTTAAAGAAGTAGTTACAGGTCTGTGAGAGCCAGACATCTTGCTTGTTTGTAGGTGACCAAATACTTATTTTCCACCATGATTTGCAAATAAATTCTTTAAAAATCAGACAATGTGATTTTCTGGATTTTTTCCCCCCATTTTGTCTCTTATAGTTGAGGTATACCTATGATGAAAATTACAGGCCTCTCTCATCTTTTTAAGTGGGAGAACTTGCACAATTGGTGGCTGACTAAATACTTTTTTGCCCCACTGTATGAAAAAAAGCATATAAACTATTGTACAGTTTTTTAATTTCACATCCCAGCAAAATCATGTTTAGGATTATCCAATGCGGATTAGAGCCCTACATGGAAAAGTTGATGCCAGATGTTCAGGCTGGTTTTAGAACAGGCCAAGGAACAAGAGACATTAGTGCTGGTACACGCTGGATAAGTGAGAAAGGTAAAAAACACAAAAAATAAATCAGTATGTGATTTATTAATTATAGAAAGGTCTTTGATTATGTGGAATGAAATTGTGCTTAAGAAAACTGGAATCCCTGAACATCTCATTGTCCTCATGCAAAACCTATATTCAGGTCAGGAAGCCACAGTGTGGAGAGAAGATGATGATGGAGACTGGCTCCAGGTTGGTAAAGGAGTGAGACAAGGCTGTGTCCTCTCCCCTTATTCATTCGATCTATATGCTGAATACATATTAAGGGAACCTGGACTGGAAGAAGGTAACCAGGTTTTAAAGTTAAAATCTATACACAGGTCAGGAAGCCACAGTATGGACAGAACATTGCAAAACGGACTGGCTCCAGGCCAGCAAAGGAGTGAGACAAGACTGTATACTCTTCCCTTATTTATTCAATATAGATGTGGAATATATATTGGAAAAAAATCTGGACTGGAAGAAGATGAGCATGGTTTTAAACGTGAGGAAGAAACATCAATAATGTGTGCTATGCTAATGACACTATTTGATAAAATAGGTTGGGGACAGATTGTCATGGAGAAAATCTATGGATGTAGTTGCTAAGAGTTGACAGTGACTTGATGGAACATCATCCATCCATCCATCCTCATGTTGTTACAGATACTTCAAATATCTGGTTTTTCACAGGAGATTTCTCATCACTGCCAATCTTTGAACTTTTTTCTCAATGAGGAAACAGGAGGATTTTCATGTTTCTTTTTTTATTTTTGCTTTGTGATTATGTCTTTTCTAAAATATATTTTTTCATTTTTTCCTTCTTTTATTTTTCCCCCTCTGACTCATCCACCACTTCTGATTCTATAAATTGTTTAATAATCCAAACCATAATGAACCTAAAAAGAGGGTTTTTTTTCATAAGTACTATAATTGAATACTAGAATACCACTGCTTTTTTATTTGTATAAGTTTAATCAGGAAAACATAAGCATGTTGGGGGGAAAAAACCAACCTACCTCTCCTGCAGCACTGAATTCCAGACCATTTATGGTGAAACTTCTCATGTGTTACTCAACCTCTGTTTGTGTGAAGGCTCTGGAGATTTTTCAAGACAGCAAAAACTATTATGTCTTAGAAGTCCAGGTTAGCCTTCCAAAAAAAATGGAGCTGGGCTTCAGTTACTGCTCTGATTTTTTTTCTGTTTGCAAGGCTGGGAAATAACTTATTTGCCCATCAAAGCCACAGATAAAGAAAGGGAGAAAACCATAAAGAAAAAGTCCTTTTAAAAGAAATAAAAGGAATAGATAAGGCTGTTTTTTTAAAAAAAAAATGAGAAGATGTGAATCTAGAAAAGGTAAGCAGATAGCCAAATGTAAGACATTAAACAAAAACAAAGGCAGAGCAGCAGACCCCGATCATACAGGAACAATGAACAGGTCTTCCGTATCATGGCAAAATGTGCAAAATATGTATGTTCCTGGACAAACAGGACAGATAACCCATTTTTGGAGGCTTCCTCAACCCAACTGAGAGAAGAATGTGTTACAAAGAGTGAGAAAGAGAGGGAGGCAGACAGAGAATAGAACAGGATAGCTCCTGCTCTATTTATTTTGTCCCTCCACAGTTCTGCTTACCACCAGTAAACGGCCTCAACAGTTTATCCTCAGAAAATGTTCCCCTGAATAGGGGGAAAAAAGCCATCTCAGACTGAACTGAAAGGCAGCTGTTTGTCCACTGGAGAGGTTCGCATTACATTTCAATGAACATTCAAGCAACCAAGATTCTTCAAGGGAAGGGAAGGATTGGCAGCATCCTAGTCCTAAACCAAAGGCCTTGTGATCCTTTTTCCAAGTCAAGTAATGGAATAAGTAGACAGTCCTACGGCTTCTCTATTCTAACTGGAGCCTCAACCAAAGAGCAACCTCCCAGAGTTCTTTTATCCTCCTCACAGCTTGGTTGAACTTTCTTCTCTCAATCAGGGCCTGTAAATTTTATTTTCCTATAAGGTTTCCACCATATATTAAAATCCTGGTCCTGATCGCCCTCAGAAGCAACAGACAGAGTAAGCTGATGCTTTAGGACTCAACTTTTCCTCACCTCTGAAAAGAGAGATGGAAATGGAACATGTGACTCCAGAAGGGCTCAGTGAAGGACTGACACACCCCAAGTTTGCTTCAAGGACCTTCCAGCCATCGTCCTCAAGTTTCAACTTATAGAGATGCTAGACCATCTTCACATTTCCCTCACTCAGGCATATGGCTTTCTTCAGCTCTCTCAACTGTATCCTTTGACATGCTGAATTCCAAAGCGCTGGGCAACACTGACTTCCAGCTTGAAACTTCAATCACAACGAAGAATAAGTATTTTTTTTAATTTAGCCATTAATAATGCATTTAATTTCACTTTTTCTTATGGGGATAAGCAACTACGTTCACCCTTACCATCCAATATGCGGCTTTTGCTACAGAAACACATCATGCTCCCAAATCCTTCTGTATATAAGAACATAAACTTTCCACTTTTTGGAACTTTGTAGACAAGTGTATTTTGGAGTATGTGTGCATATAGATGTCCCTCCATGATATATGTTCAATACTAAAACCCTATGTGTTGACAATTATTACTCCTAAAAGATAATTTCAATTATGGATTAGATTTATATCCTGCCCTTCTGTACAAAAAATAAGCACAGGGTCAAAATACAGTAAGAACAGAAAACTTAAGTTTCACTGAATGAATACCTTACTAAAGCAGCAGCAGCCACGCGCCTGACCCTGGGGTCTTCATCCCCCAGGAGTGAAATGACCACTTCCTTCAGAACACGATCCTGAAGTTTTAACAGCTATTGGGAAAAAGGAGTTCAAAGGCTGGTCAACAAAAGCAGCTGATCACTATTAAATAGACTGCACCTATAATTTTCAAAATGGTAACGTATTAAGTACAATCTTGTGTTCCATCTTAAAAGAATGCTCCTCTTAGATAAACTTTACACGAAGGAGAACAAGTTGGAAGAGAAGATCTCTTTAAATTTATTAATAACTCCTTTCTGTGATTCTGAGCAGCCGTGAAACAAAGCATGCGGATCTTACCCACATTTTTGCAGCCCTAGAAGAATTCAACCAATTAGTTACTCACTCCAGTATAATGATGTGCCCCTCTATGCAAGTTGCTGTCCCTTTCTTCCAGAAACCGGATTAACCTTAACAGCAAAGTAGATAAAGGCACTCTTACAGTTAAGCATAACATTATATGTGAAACTATAACACAATTTGTTGGGGGAAAAGTAAAATAAGAATACTTACCGAAAATCTATCTCAGCGATAGTTTCCAACAGCTCAGTCCTAACCAGCCAGTAGGAGCTGTTCCTCAGGAGAAGGAGGTCAACCATTAAGTCTAACCCCAAGGAACTGTAGCTGCTACCGCACAAGGTCATGATGCAGTGCTGAAAGGAGAAATGCTTAATTATTTTCAACAATATAATAAATCAGGAATTCGTAAACTTGATTAAAGCTTGACAAGTTAATATCTGCAGGTTTGTTTGAATTTTGGAAAATTTTTCTATTATGCTAATTTATTAAAGTATAACTAATTCAGACTAAGCCATTTATGCATCAGTTGCACAGAATAATTAAAAGCATCCCCATCGTATCCCAAGAACCAGGATACTGGGGTCTATTACACCAAGGCACCAACATCATCTGAAGAGTTCTTGTGCAAACTTTTCATCTCAAGAGGATTCATCTGGGCAACCCGCACTGCACTTCACCAACATTCGGCAACTCAGAATACTGATTTTCAGCAGTGTGATTTTCGTGGCCTTTTAATCTCCTTTTATACAACCAATGGCCATCGCAATTACATAAGACGTGCATGCACATCAGCTCATTAAAATGTCAAGATTTACACTAGCTGTTTATCACTATTACCTGTATACCTTGACAAGCAATGGCATTCGCTTCTGAAAAGCGCCTTTTGGCACAGCGCTTGTCAGCAGCTGGAATTCTTCGGGTGGTCACTCACATGTGTTCACAGACTGGCTCTAAAATGTTTTGAAGCTGAGCTTCTGGGTGAGTCTATGGGAACTTAACGTATGCACCTGGATCATGAAGCACACCAACTTCCTCAGCTCCATTATCAACACCACAGATCACTGTGGTGGGGATCACAGGGCAAGGTGGCTGTGTGCAGAGGGCACAAGGAGTGGCCTTGAAGGACAGGAGAAAGAGCCGTTAGCAAGGCAATGGTCAGGTAAGCAAGGCTGGAGCCTGGGTCAAGAAAATAAACGGAGAGAGCATCTCGCACAAGCTCCTCTTTAGTTCACAGGAAGATGGAGTGAGGGAGGGGGAAGCACCTTCAGACTTGCAAGACTCTGTAACTGTCAGGTTCGGTCAGCACGGGGCTTCAGGGAAGCACGGGGCTTCAGGGAAGCTCGCAGCCAGACCACGCGGAATCCACCGACGGTAGCCAGCGGGGAAAAGAGGAACTGAAAGCGCCGCTAATTAACGGGCCACCTGCGCCCAGCCAGACCGGAAAACCGCAGCGGAAGCTTTTAACTATAAACTGATAACGGCGCGAGCCAGCAATGAACGGGGCCGCAGGCAGCGAAACAAGATCGTAACGCAGCACAGAACCCGTGGGCTTGCACGTAACGGGGAGGAACCAACCCAGCCGGAGGGGGACTGGCAATCAAGGACAATAGACCCTGACCGATCCTGCCATCATGAACAATCAAGGGGGATTATTGGGGGCCCATAATCCGCAGCTGCAACGTGATCGCGGGGCGGGAAAAAAGCGCGGGAAGGGGGGAATATAACAAGTGATGCAACTGTACCAAGCCAGTCCTGGCTTTGCTTGTGACTACCACATTACGCATGAGTAAACCTTCTTTGTGAACCACACGTGTCACGAGAGTTTCTCTGTCGAACGGGGCAAACCTTACAGTAACTACGTATAATTTTACAATAAAAGTAGTCCTGGCCTACATGGCGTTGGTTTCTTAGTCTGTTGCACCCCGCAGGGCTGATGTTGTGCGAATGCCCAGGTGGCCTTCTGAGGAATTACCCTCTCAGATAAGCAACCGGCTCTTATCATTCGTGGCCTCCCTGAAGCAGACGTGCGGGACAACGGCAAGCTTGACAAGCCCAAGGAAGTGCAGCTCCACCAAATATCTAAGCACCAGCATTTGATAAAGGCAAATTGGCAAGACTGCCCAGCTGTTTGGCATTCTCTGGCAAAGGCAACAGATGTGGAAGCTTCTCCCATCAGCTGGCTCCTGAGCACAAAAGAATGAGAGGGTACGGCCAAGTAATACTGCCCGCAGCCTGGTATGCTGGGCCCTGGGCAGAAACTGTCAGTTCCCACGTGGGCTTTCTGGGACAAGCCGGCCCTGAAAGCTTGCAGAGAACCTCACAGGGCCTCTCCGCGAAAGGCAGGATGATGAATTCCCAAGCAATGAAACCTCTGCTGCAAGAAGAAAGGGCAGCAGATGATGGTGACCATCAAAAGGAAAAAGGGGTGACTGTGAACTTGGCAGGGCACTAGTCCATACACCTAACCCAGCCCAGCCTACCAAGCTTCATATGAACAAACAGAGGAAGATTTCCCAGATGAATCCCAAACCTCTTGCACTCATAATATACCTAAATGGAACATCCCGAGTCAGTTAGAAAGGAAGGAATTAGAAGCGGAGAAGGAGAAGGAGAAGGCTCCTCTCAGAAAACTCCTAGGAGAGGTTAATCGGAAGGCAAGGTACATGCTGTGCAGATAAAAACCTTCCTCTTCTCTACAGGAAGAGAGAAAGGGAGAAAAGTCCCTTCCCCCTTTGCCCCTTCTTACAGCTGTTACTCAGTAGCTCAGTTCACATATAAAGGGGGAGAGGGAAGGACAGATCTGGTGTGATATGCAAAGCCAGAGACATGCGAATCTGTCTTTGGGTTTATCACCTTTTTAGAGGTGGGGGCCTTTAATTCAGATAAAGCCTATTCGAAGCGGTTCCCTTAGAGAGGGGGAAGATCCAGGGGCTCCCTGGAAGTTCCTGGCCATCGCAGGACACCTGGCAGCCATTTGGTGGGCCTCAGGAAGACATAACCACAAGGTATGACATGTCAGAGATGCTCTGCCTACCCTCACAGCTATGCAAGCCAGTTTGCACGTAACTGAAGACTCATCTTTCAGGGTTTTTTGTAGCAAGGAGATACACTCCGTCAGCGTACCTGGGGGCGAGAAAAGCAGAGGTGATGAAGCCACTGAACACTTTAAGGCACAAAATTCAGATCTTCGTAACAACTCCACAAATTTTACCTGTTGATGCTCTTATATTTTCTAGCCAATTTTCTACACTGAAGCAAGACTGAATGAGAATGGAATAAATAATGGTTCCACATAAAATGGCAGTTGTTCCTCTAATCTGGGGATCTCCGTGATCGATATAATTCACAATGTCCTTCACATACTGCTCTTCTAAAAAAATAAATCAGGAATAAGTAAAGAAAACCTTATGCATGGACGTAAGTTACTTTGTGCTACAGTTGTCAGGAAAATCTACGCTAATTCTTTTAAAAGGCACGTATCTGGTAGCCTGTTTGTTACTCCTTTTATATACAACCGCTGTATTTTTTTTTTAAAAAGGAGAAACTGAGGTCCAGGAGAAAACAAAATCTCAAATCCAAAGACTCTGTACCTGGGAGGAGCTTTGAAAATCTACTGAATGTTTATGACTGGTTAGTGCAAACAGTAGGTAAAATCTAAGGGCTGCAACGCCGTCCTCACTCCCCAGAGCAGAGCCTTTATCCTCACTGGATGCAGAAGGAAAACAACTGAGGCAGACAGCACAGGATCATTTCAAACCAATGTAAAAATAAGGATTTTTTTTTTAAACCCTCTCCCTCTATCGATATAAGAATACACCAAAAAACATACCCCTTTCTTCTTTGGTAGTTTCAGTGGGCATTTTATAGAGTTTGGTGAAGAAAGCTTCTGGATGGAGGGCCACAGCTGCTCCCACACAGCTGATGGCTAAGGCTTTCACGCTGACTCTCACGTCTTTATCAGGCACCAGGGCTATACAAGGTAAACAGGAGGTCATTTTAGGGCGTCACGTAAATGGGGTTTTGGTCAATCATTTTTCACTAAGAAAGCTCCGCTCTGTAAGCTAGTCCTAAATATCAGAAATATTAAATATGTTTTGTTATTGCGTAATGATTAAGCACAGCCGTGTCCTGGAAGCAGTTACGCCAGGACTAGAGACAAGCAAACCAGGAACGGCTTTTCAGAAAAACATTTCAGGAACCCCCGTGGCCTCCTTAATCCCTAGGTGGAAGGCCTAGAGTGTCTCCATGAGAGTTTCAAGGTGTCCTGGGTCTTGGCAAAGGATGCTGCAACTGCGCAGCTTGGGGGTGGCTCCCCGTTGTGCACCCCACCAACAAAGCTCTAGAACGTGCCAGTGACCATCAGCACATTCCCTCATTGAAAGACCCGGCATTACAATATAGAATCATTTCAAGCCTGGTGCAGTTGTTTTAAAACCAGCTGTGGTAGGATTCACAATGAATCCCAGTTGAACAGTACAACCCCAAAGAGATCTATTCTAACCCTAACCCTAACCCTAACCCACTGAGTCCTCTAATTCAGCATCAGCATATTCTCAAAAGCCTTATTCATTTCAGTTCTTCATTAGCCTAGGTGTCATCAAGGAGGAAAGGTTTTTACAGGTTAATGCTTTCTCTGCAGTGACCCCTTGTCTTCAACTTACCACCTTTCTCTCCTGTAAGCAGAAAAGAAGCCGACAGGAGGCGAACACAGTGAACTAATGGAGCAGCAGTTCCATCCTTATAGCCCCCGATATCGCCTTTAATTCTGGAGAGCTGTCATTTAGAAAAAATCCAATTACATTTTATTACAGGAGATTAAGGTACACCAGCCCGCCAAACAGCTAATGCCATTACATTATACAAGGGCCAAAGCTTCACAATGTTCACACAGAAGATGCCCACCCTGGACTGCTGGTCTCGCAGCCAAGGAAAATCTTGGGAGCTGTGAGGTCAGAGAGCTCTCTCGCCAGAACAGGGTCTCCACATCTGGCCAACCAAGAAAGCAGAGGAGCAACAGGGGAGCAGATTCAAAGGTAAACCCCATGGGCCTCGTGCCTTCTACCATCAGACTCTGACCTTACTTCCATGATCAGTAAGTTCTGTTTCTTCTTTAGGCATAAACTTCTCCACACTGCTGTTCGAAGGCTCCCTGCTGTGGCTCACACCTTTTACTAAATGAGATTGCTGAAGCTCTTTCAAAAAAAAAAAAAGAAGGCAATAAATGGGCCGCTTAATATAAATTTCAAGCACAAGCACCATGTTTTAAATTCAGTAGTATGAGTGGTTTTGCCAAGATGCAATAAGCAACAACTATCAGAGACCCAGGGTACAATTTAGAATGATCTAGATTCGGTAAATCCACCCATTTTAAAAATTTTATTCTAGGCTTCTTAAACAGAGCCAGATGTAACAGGAGCAGAAATTAATGGGTTTGCATCAGACAGCTTTCCTGAAGATAACAACTGACTAAACTCTCAGTGTAAAGAACCTGGTGAAGTTCATTCTTCCCAGTCCATGAGCGTTCAGGGACAGGGTTTAAAAACAAAAACCGATTTTCTGGAGCCTAAGCCGTCCAGACAAAGAATGGTACAAACTGATGTTCACATAAAATGCCCAACCAAGGAGAACAACGCTTCTGGCAGCAGCAGTTTGAGATCTGTTCTCCCAACCATCTGGACAAGCCTTCCAGCCCCAGATGTGAGTTCATAAGCAGCTCCTGGGCTGGGGGGGTCTTGGTCTCCCCTCCTTTCTTCCTGACTTCCCAGCTGGAGGAATCAAATCTCTTCTCTGCCGGGGCAAGAAGCCGAGACACGGCCAGGCATTCTAGAACGGGGAGTGGGGGATCCGTACAGGCCTGAGAAGGTAATCCAGCAGATTCTTTGTCTCTGGATTACTCTCTGTCGGCATGTAACATCCCCTCCACACTCCCCATCAGAGCAGCCTTTATCCTCACTCATTCCCTGTTGCTGTGACTGGGTTTCCCCCTTACCCCATGGCATCGGTGTGTTTACTCAATAGCCTGTTTTAGCTTGTTATATGTTACATAGCTAAATGGGGTTACAAAGATTATTATTTAAAGATATGAATATGCTCTTGAATTATATGCAGGAACATTATATACAGGCAGTCTTCCCTTAACAACCCTAATTGGGACCAGAATTTCCACTGGTAAGCGAAGGGGTTGTTAGGTGAAATATCACGTGACCACACCGTAGTTCCGGTTGCGGTCGTTAGGCCAGGACAGCACGGTCATTAGGCAAGGACCTCATGCTTCTTCCCCCCCCCACCTACCTATCTCCCCTCCACCTCTGCCCTTTTGGCCACCCTGCCTACCCCTGCTGCCCTCAGCTGACCTTCACCATCTTCCTCCTCCTGCTGCTGGCCCAGATCCAGGCGCTGGGTGAGTGAGCACGTCAGGGTGGCAGAACCTTGTCTGCCAAAGGGCGCTTGCCAGGTTCTCCAGGGGCGCTTCCAATGCACGCTCTGCAGCTCATGTTGGAAGTTGCTGGCCATTTGTGAGGCTTTGTAGGAGGAAGGCTGGGCTGAGAGCAAGCAGAAGGCCTGTGGGTAGGCTCTGTCAGTGCTATCCCTCACTGAAGCCCACAGGCTGGTTTCCCAGGAGCACTTCCAACATGAGCTGCAGAGTGTGTGCTGTGCCTCTGGGAAGCCCACGTCCCTCCACCTCCTCCAGTTCTGCCACCACCCCAAACAGCGCCTCTCCCATAGGCTCCACCTTCGCTCAGGAAGCTGCTGTCAGCTCTCACGCCTCCCCTGGTGACAAAAAGCACCTCACCTTGCCCAGCCCGGCTGGGCCTCACAAGCTCCAGCAGATGAGGCTCCAATGCCCTGCTGCACTTACCACATGCATTTCAGGGCTGCACCCTCACTCAGCGCCTGGATCCCAGGCTAGCAACAAGAGGAAAAAGACGGTGAAGGTCAGCTGGGGGCAGTCAGGTATGCAGCAGTGTGCAGGACAGCCAAAAAGACAGAGATGGGGGGGAGATAAGCGAGCGGGCTGCCAAGTACCCACATTTTAATCATGTGATTGCAGGGGCACTGCAATGGCCAGAACTTTGAGGACCAGTTGTAACTATTATTCGTTCAGTGCCGCCATAAATTCATACAGTTGCTGAACGAATGGTCATTAAGCAAGGAATACCTGTAAAGGATCATGGGTTTATTGTATATGAGTGAAGGGAAGTCAAGAGGATAATTACTCAGTGATGGAAAGACAGAATTATTCCTGGCCTGTAATTTGGATGATTTTGGATGACAGGTACAGGCTTACTTTCCATTTATTAACTGGAACTCTTTCAACACAATGGGAAGACCTGATGAATATTATTTCATGTGACCAAAGTTGAATTATTTTTTTTAAAAAATGAGGCTAAATAATATTTTGTATGCAATATTATAGTGTGTTTTTTCTTTCTTCATTAAGTAATTTTAATAGAGTAAGTTATAGTTCAAATAACATTATTTTCTCATATATTTGCTTCTACTAAGTATCAACATACCAAGGCAAGAATTTCTGAAAGGATCAATAGTCTCATCTTGTAGAACATTTGTAGTTTCATCTTCCTCATCTTGCAGTTGTCCAATTTGCATTCCAGAGTACTGATTTTCACCACCCTCTAGAATCTAAATTGTACACAGAATAAACTTTAAAAACAGTTTAGCTTAAAATGTAAGTAAAAGTAACTTATATTTTATAAGTATTTATATTTATAATTACTTATAAAAAACTTAAATTCTGTCCATTCATATATGAGTAATATATTTAATCAAAGACTCTTAGATAAGCTTGACTGCTGGTGACGTTATGGTCACATCCATGTTCTTTTCTTGCCAACACAATCAATGTGGCTTGCTATTCTTCCAGGACTTTCCCCCCGAAATTCTCATTCAAGCTGCAGCCCTGGAAATGTCCTTAACAGAACCAACCAAAGTACTGTTGTCCAGAATTCATCAGACTAGTTAATATAAAAAAGAGGCAGGGAGAAGAGAAAAAAACTCCTAAACATTTGGGCAGCTGTGGTGGCCATGAAGTCTACATTTCAGAAACACCCTTAAAATAGACTGAATGAAAAACTAGAGATGAGTGATGTTTAGAACTCCAAAAGCTGTTGGACTGCGATTCCTACCCTACCTATTACTCAAAATGGCTTGAGCTGGTGACATCTTTATGTATGTCAGGCAAAGATTAAAAACAGACATACCAAAGAACCAAAACTCAGTAATAAATAACTAAGAGACAGAGATAGAAACTTACATAGAAAGGACTAAAGTTACCCAGATTGCTAAATGGATGTTTGATAGCAATGCCAATTGCCAGACATTTAGTGATCCTTCTAAAGTATCCCATGTCTAAGAGGAGGAAACTGCACTAAGAAAGGGATAAGAAGGGTTCACCACACCCTATTTCTATTTCTTCCCCGTGGAGAGGGTTAGCAACTACTTCAGTTTTGCTATGACTGATGACTCCCTGCTCCTCCCTGAGTCCAGAGATGTTAAGGAAAAGTTACTATATCCTCTGCATATAAACAGAGCAGAAACAGACTGATTCCTTAACCTGTAGGGGAAAATCTCGGGTTTTGATCAAGCTTGGGCCCATAAGCTAAGAGAAAAATTAAAGGAACACCAAAATGCAACCCTGCTTCACCTGTTTGCGATGTAAATTATACTCAAAACTTATCTGAAGGATCATACCAAACCTGCAGTATATTGTTTGCATGGAATTTCATAATCAACCACTAAAGACCATAAATGAATAGAAGGGCCCAATTCTTCCCAAAGCCTAGCTCTGGGGAGCGAGTCAAAGGCTGCCTTTAAGACAAGAAAAGCGACTGATACAGATTTCTGAAGGACAAGGCCCTGATCAAGTGACCGCCCTCTCCATGAAACCAGCTTGTTCCTCTGTCGAGACGTCACCTGCATCACCCAATCTATATGTCTTCTACTGAAGCGTCCAGCGTATTGCTTACTGCCAACACTCAACTGACAGACGTGGCTAGCGCTAGCTGGGCTCTTCCTACCTGTGTTTTGGCCCATTGGGATTCTGACAGAACTAATCGGGGTAGAAGAGGCTGTATATAGGGATGCAGGGTGGGGGTCCATCAGTCTACGTTTGCCACAGTTCCCCCAGGATCAAGTCAACCCCAGCTGCTTTGCCATTCTTGAACTCTGAGGTGATGGTGATGATTTCATCAAGAGGAGACACTGATGGCCAGACTGCTATAGCACTGAGACAGTGATCCAATGTAACTGGGACTTCTAATCAAGCAGGGATTTAGCATACACAGGATCAATCAGGCAGCAAGTCTGAACAGAGGCTTTTGGAGGCAGAGGCAAAAGTAAGGAGAACTCTATCAGTCAGTCCACAAACCAAAAAGTCCCAGGCCAGAGGTTGGAAGACAGCTGTTGTGAGCCCAGAAGCAGCTAACTGCCAACCCAAAGGGATTGGAAACAGAGTCCCAGTCTCATCAAGCTGGGAGTGATGGAGCAGAGCACACCTCCTCCCCAGGCCTTGGGAGAGGAAGGGCAACAGCTATCCTGTTAGCCCTGCAAAGTAGTCCAGACAAGAAGCACAACTATGAGTATTAACTCTGTCTTTACTGCAAGGCCACATTAACAGAATCTGGCAAGACTGAAAACATTTCTCCCCTCCTCACCTTTTACTCTTTGGAAAACTAGGGAGGGTCCCTTCTGAGACGCTTCCCATGCCGCCGCCCCCCCTCCTGTGGACTGAGATCTCTTTTACATGATGGTTGTCCAGTCTCCAGTTCTTCCTCCTGTCTCCCAAGGTCATTCCCACATATCATTACATATCCTAACAGGAGCAATGAGAAACTCCCGAGAAAAGCTAGAAGGACTTAAAGGTACCCAGCTCCTGTCTTGAGACACCTACAGCTACGATGCTGGGACTAAACCCTAAGGCTGAAAAGTGGAATCGCAGCAGCAGAAGTGGCTAACAGGAAAGAGGAAAGGGGGGAGGAAAGCCAAGGGAGATTAGAAGAACAAACTCCTGAAGTGGGAAGAGAAATGAAAACACCACAAACCAGAATCCACATCCTTGCCTGTATTAGAACCAGGTTTGATTTGTATGCATTTGCCAATAAAATCCTCTTTTCCCAATGGGAGCTAAATGTGTCTTGCTAAAAGAAACTGTGACCCTACCAAATTGGGGGGGAGGGGAGGACTTTCCTGCTCTTGGTTTTTTTCAGGCTGTGATGTTCTCTGTCCACTTTCCAGAAGGACGGAAGCTTTTTTTTGCATCTCAATTTCTTGGGATGGTATTTCTCCTCCATCCGCTACTTTAACCCTCTCACTGAATCTTAACATCTGCCTAGTAATACAAGCAGAGGGTTCATAGAGGCTGTTCTGAAGGTTCTATGAATCAGCTAAATGCCCTAAGAATAAATACAATCAGGTATATTTAAACCTGAACTCTTCAATGAAATACTTAAACAGCCAATGAAGGAGACCTCCAGGTGGTGCAGAGGAACACTGGAGATAACCTTCATGGAGGAATGCAGGAACTGTTAAGGGAGGAGAAACAGTAACTTAGCCCAGGGACAGGAGAAAGAAACTCAGAATAACCCAGCCTTGCTTCTCTTTAAGAGGCTGCAGAGGGAAACTCCCGCAGACTTTCACGATTCTGTTATTACACACTACAACAGTGGAGTGGCGTTCCCAGAAACCTTGCGGTGTCTGTTTCCTCCACGGGCTGGCAGCTAACCATTAAGAACTGCCCTTACCATTTCAGAATAATCGGAAGGGGTAACTGCTGAGTCTGGCCCTTCAGTAGTCGTCTGAGAGCTGTCACTGATGGGAGATGAGGTGCCATCATTCATGTCTCCTGCAGGATCGGACTGGAGGGCACTGATCTGGCTGGAGCTCCTGCTGAGGATATCATCATCAGCATCGGCTTTTGTGGCCGTGCCCGTCAAATCACACGCGGAAAGATCCGATTCCGACTGCAGTACGTGCTGCGAACGTGGTTGCTCAGTTATGATATCACAGCCTGGGGGATCAGAGGCTGAACTTGTTGCGGTTGAAATACCTGATGCGGGAGTTGATTCGCTGTTTAACTCACTTTTCACAGAACCTAAAAAATAAAGAAAGAAGCTGCATAAAGATTCAAGAACACAATAAATTTATCTGCCAAATGAAATGTTGTTGTTATTTTTGTAACTGTCGTCACTGTTATTTGTAGTTATATCTTCTCCTTCAACAAACAAAACCTTTACTCAAGGCACTAGTAATAAAGAAAAGCAAAAATTTAAAAACAAAAATAGAAATGAGCACAATTACAAACATAAAACTTAAAATAAAAACATAAACCTTATTAAATAATTCAGAAGGGAAAAGTGAACAGCTTTGTCCTGATGCCGTTCCTGAAAGCAGCTCTAGGGGACCGTGTTCACACTGGGAGAAGCCTCAAAAGGCAACCCCTCCAACGTGTACATACGCACTCTCCAGTACATCTTGCCTGATGGGTGCTGTTGAACTGCACCTGGCATACTGATAAAGGGAAAAGGGCCCCAAAGTCTGATACAGTCAAACTTCCCAAACGTGAGAGGACTGGTAAAAAAAACAAGCTGATAAGCAAAATGAAGAGATCAAGTCCCCTCCCCCTGCAACCATTCTTGAGAATTATTCAGACCTCCAATAATCAAAGTTGAGGCAGAATGTAATCTCAGATTAAGGAGGGTCAACACATTGGAGATGTCAACATGATTAACAAGTGGGGGGAGAAAAAGCTTCCTTCCTGAGAGAGAAATGAATCAAAATGACACCAATCCCAACTTAGGTCTGGAAGAACTCTTTCACTCCTGCACGACCTCCAGATAAGACATCAACTCATTCCATTAGCCACTAACGGAAGCTATACAGACTGCGAGATGGCTAAATTAACAGTGTTTCTAAATTTCTCTGCAAATCCCTGGCCAAAGGATTCTTCTGAAGCCAGACAGAAGAATCCTTCAACATGGCTGACAGGCAGGCGGCTTGCTCCTTCTCATCCTAACATCTTCTCTCCGCCCCCAAAAGCCTTCTTACTTCCCCATCACTCCCAGCTCCTCCTATGCGCTGCTTCACCTTTGGCAGGAGAACGTGGCTGTCCCCATCCCCTTCAAGGTTTCTGCCAATGTTCTGAGGAACTGCACTTGTCCCACCCTCACGGTCCCTGGCAATCCAGTTCTTAACTGGCAAGGGATTGCACACACAACTTCCATCATGTCCTTTGCTTTCTCTGAAATTCTACTTTCCTTTTCTGTCAGCCCTCAGTCGTGCTCACGTTTTCTTCTAATGGGACTGGTGTGGAAGTGGAACATAGTCCTGGTCTTCATTTTTCCCCCCAATCCAGACTAATGAAGATAAGGTGAATGGTTAACAAACCCCAGTTCACATGCTAACTTTATCTTTTATCAATGAAAGGTCAGGAAATTCATGTGCAAAGAAAGTACTACAAGTGAAATGTATCACAAACTTTGACAAAGGAAATGCAAGCATATAATACAATATTTTAAAAGTTCTGGAGAAGCATCGGGCAAACAACTTTAAGCTAAGCAATTAAATAATTTTTAAAGATACTAAGAATCAGGAAACTAGCCAGAGAGATAGTGGCTGTTGCATGATAGAGAGTTAAAGAAGTGTTAGATAAGAAAATTGAAGAAAACCTCAGTGTATCAGTCTTAATGGCTGAAAATGTAGGCACAAAATGGTTTTAGATGGAGTCTAAATAAGGGAGGCAAATAGAGGTGATATGTTACATACCTTATTAATAAACTAAAAACAAACTTTCAGGCTCAGATGGTATTAATGTGCGCCTGTTGCAATAGGAATGAACAATTTCTTGCAAAGGAAACATTTATTCTCATGGATCCATCCCATAAAACACCTTAAAATTAAGATTTTAAGTACATAGGTTAACTCTCCCCACCCAATTCCAATACTTCGCAGCATACCAATCCTCTTCCCTCCCCACCCCACTCAGCACTAATGCTAAGCTTTTCACTCAGGGAAAAAGAAGTCAAACATTCAAGATGGAGAACAAGATACTGGAAGAGCTGAATACAAAGTGAACAGAGGAGAAGTGTGACATGAGTCCAAAAAAGATCAAAATGCAGCACTTAGGCTGTATCCATAGAAGAACAGCACTGAAACCAAAGGAAGTGGTCATTCCACTTCCTTCTGCATCAATTATGCCCCATCACAAGTATAGTGTCCAGCTTTGGCAACACAATCTTTAAAAAGCTGAGATAAACTAGAATAGTCAGAGAAAGGCCAGGAGGACAATGATTTTTAAAAAGGCAGCCACAAGCTGTTTTTCATTGTTCTAGAGCGTAAAATGCAGAAAGCAGCTACATGTTAGAAAACTTTCAAAGTGTAAGAGGAGTTCTGTGACACAAGTAATGACCTGGGGAGGAGGGTGATTCTCCCTTGAGGGATGCCTGTTCAAACCAGGCCTTTCCAACACTCTAATCCTAGAATAGAGCCAACTTGGTGTCGTGGTTAAGACATCAGGCTAGAAACAGGGAGACCATGAATTTTAATCCCGCTTTAGGCACAAAGCCAGTTGGGTGACTATGGGCCAGTCCCTCTCTGCCAGTCCTAGGAAGGAGGCAACGGCAAGCCACTTCTGAAATCTTACCAAGAAATCTTGCCAAGAAAACTGCAGGGACTTGTCCAGGCAGTCAACACTGACTCAAATTGTGGAATATCTGCATGGTGTGGAAGAACTGCGTAGTAGAAACTTTCTATCCTCAGTGAAGTATTAGAACCTCAGCCACTGAAGCAAAAGTTTGGAGGTTCCAGACTGATCAGATGTACCAGTACAACTCCCTGGTTTCCAGTGCTGGTATACCCCTGCCCAAAAATTAAAGAATAGAGAGCGAGCCTCTGGAGGCTTATGCCTTCTTATTAAGGAAGAATTGCAATGGCAGGGTGAGAAATTATATAACGGGGGTAAACTCCCTCATATACTGGCCGTGAAATTTAAATTTCTGTCTTGAGGTGGAAGCTAATAAACGCAACAGAACTGTTTCTGCACTGTCTCGGGGAGTTCTTTGGGCTGAACCTGACATCAATCTCTCCAGACTCAATCTAACTTCCCAAGCCAGCCAGCCAAAACACCGTGAATTCCTTAGGGTGGTGCCAGTCTCATTTCTTAAACTTCCCACACTCCTGTTGAGGGCTAAGGGAATGCTTATCTCCTCGAGCATGGCCTTCATCCAACCATTCCTTCACACCAGGCTCTTTAGCCCCAAATATCACAGTATACAAGGCCAAGGTTACTCCTATGCTCTTATGTGGCACTGAAGTTTGGGCTTAAAACACATATCACTATTAGAACAAATGCAATCACAGCAACTGAGAAGTATCCTGGGTGTGGATAAAAGAACTTCAGCTGCAGCAGTTAGAGCTGACTTGGGAATCCATACAATTTGTTCTTTGTCTAAAATCAGGGCTTATAATTATTGGCGCAAAATCAATGCTATGGAAACTGACAGACTCCCAAAATTGTGTCTGTCAGAACAGACAAAATCTCAATTACAAACTTCTTGGAAAGCACAATTGACAAATTACGTTAGGAGTTGTGGTCTCCCTGTCTCATGTCCAACTGTTTCTGGAGAACAAGCTAAAAAGATTGCTGCACAAAGCATCTTGGATATAGAAGCACGGAAAGATATAGCCACCCTTAGTAAGGTCGGCTCACTGAAATGGATGAGCCGTTATAAACGTACCTTCCAAACTGCCAAGTATTTAAACACAGAAACGCCCAAATACCTTAGGGTGGTATTTACTCGAGCAAGATTTGAGCAGTTGGACACAATGGAATATTTAACCAAGTCCCTTATAATGAACGCACTTGTATCTGTGGAGCTCCAGAGACAGAAGACATAACACACATATTATTTGAATGTCAACTGTATAAAAAAGAGAGGGATCAGTATCTTGGACCACACATTAGATAATCATCTATTGAACATATTAAAACAACATATTTAATGTGCTGTCAGAATTCAAAAATTACATATAATACAGCCCTTTATTTGAACAAAACAGTACAGCTGAGATCTGCATATGTTGATTTGATCCCTAAATTGTAGGGGTGATACACAAATATGATTTACATCTATTTTCTTTTTAATTTTAATTTGTTTCTCCTATCCTATTTTTAATACATGGTCTTAATAACATCTTATGTTTTACATGTTTTATACTCTGTCTCTTGATATGGTCTAATGGCTAATCAATAATAATGAACTAAGCTATTGGGGGCCAGGTCCCAATGCCTACTGACTGTCGAACAAAGGACTGCAACTCCAGCTGCCAGTTCTTCCATCCTTGCCTATCTTATAATATATTCACTGAGATGTTAAAGTGAAAATGTTCTTCAAACTGATTTCTAACCAGAAGCTTTTCATTCAATGTAAAGATGCCTCAGAATAATTATCAGGTTTCTGGCACATTCAGGAATGTGCCTCTGGCCTGTTCCACGTTGCAGCACGTACAACACTATCAAGGGAGTTGCTGTAGTCATCCTCCATCTGACAACCCCTGTGGAATCTGATCTCCCCTTGCCTTTTTTGAAATCTGTTCATTCCCTTTCTCCATGTATGGCTCTTTGTAACATCTTAAGCAAAACTTTGCGTACATGAGGAATTAGTGCATGAATCTGTACATTTTTTTGCATCTTTTCTTGCACCTTTTGGTCCCACAGCCTTTTTCCATGGTTGCTCTTCCATAAATGCTATTAGTACTTCTCATCTCTTCCTATTAGCTTTAAACAGTTTAATCACTATTTCATATATGCCAGGCCCTTTCCTTTCTGTACCTTACCCTCTGATAGAGTCAGTTCCTAAACACGTTTTTCTCTACAAATTAATGATCTTTCCTTCTCTTTTTTTGCTTGGCAGTAAAGTTGTTCTATGTCCTTCTTGCGGCCAAAGTCTTTTCCTGGTTATCACAATAGCTTGTTCTGAAAGTCATTTCAAAGTTCTCCTCTTTGAAATGTTGGGAATTGTTTTTCCGCATCAGTTTTCACAATGTCCCTTCCTACAGCTTTGCATTTCTCTTCCACATAAGTGTACAGAACATAGTCCGTGCCATGATCTTGGTGCCACACTATTCTCTATAATTTCCACCCATATCTTTGATACCAGTAATTCATGGTCTCACTTTGACATCTTGTTGCCTATTATGTAGCCAATTTGATTCTGATGCTGTCCATTCAGTGATGTCCACCTGTAGCATCTGTATTTTATGTTGCTTGAAGTAGATGTTAGCAATGAATGAATAGCAGAGTTCAATTAACCTATCTCCTCCATTACTGCATTTACCCAATCCAAATTTTCCTCTATTTCCTCTCTCCAACTTTTCAATCAGTAGTATGCTCTTTCTAGAGGGAATTTAGCATCTCTCACAATGTGACATAGATTTTTTCCCATGTTATCCTCCATTGTGTAACTTGAAGTTTACTGGATATCCATCAAGTCTCATATATATGATTCTGTCTTTTCTTATTTTATTTATTTAATTTATATAGCTGCCCATCTCACATATGTGACTGGGCGGCTCACACAATTAAAATAACAATAAACAAATAAACAACTGAAACAAATAAAACCATTACAAAAGCCAATTAAAAAATCTTGGATTATAGCTGAGCATAAACTTAACGGTCCTTTTTGAGTAACAGTGGCACTTCATTACTGTGGAACCTCATGCCATGGGAGTATATTTTACCATCATCTGATTTAACATAGCCTACTCTGGTCCACCTAAATGAATTAGTTCCTAAAAGATCCAGTTTGGTATGCTTCATTTATGCTTTGACAATTGCAGGTTTCTAGATGCAATCTAGTTTGTACTTCCCAAATTTCATGTCTGAATTATATCTGTGACTGCTCCTCTTTCAGTACTGTCATCTTCAGTGACCAGTCTTCCCTGAAGCTTTGATCTAACCATGTAATCACTTCCAGGCCTGCTCATGAAAATTCTACGCTCTTCCCTAAGTAATTCAATGAGTACCTTCCAATATGGAGGTCTTGCATCTGGTATTCAAACTCATTTAAATGTTACAGCTATTCCTACCGAATGTTAGTGGCAACAAGACACTGGTGGTTTATCATTGTCTTCCCCTGGGTTTGGGTTTGGAGTTCCTTCTGCTTGTGTGTTGACTTCCGTCACCCCACTTCCCATTTAGTCTGCCAGGTAGGATGATTCTACTAGGAACTTCTGCCACTGCTCTCTGGTTCACTGTCACTCCCGAGCCTTTCTACCATGTCAAGAAGCTAAACAATCCCAACCTTCTGTCCAACCTTGAAACTACAGTGGGGGCAGGAACATTTTCTCAAAGTTTTGTAGTTGCATCTATAACTCTACAACTAGCAGAAAGACTTCCCTTTGTCATATTCACTCAGGACCAAAAGCATATTTAACATACTAGGCATGACAAAGCTGAATTACCTTTCAACATTTTATTAATTTCAAAATGAAAGAAAGCAAGTCTTACTTTGCTCCATCTAAGACCTATCGTTTCAAAAATTCAAAATTGCTACATTCGGTATCGCATATCTGGAATTATATAAAAAACTGTCAACCTTATTGTTAAGTCATAATTCATTGTGAAACTCTAAAGAGGGCTACTGAGTTTTTCCATACAAAAAACAAAGCACAGAACCACAGAGACACTGATACATTTTTCTACTAATCCTCAAGTGAGAGGTTCATTTTATGCTGGTAAACTCAAAAGATTTTATTATGTAATGCTTCTAATCTTTTTTAGAAGTCAGTAAATTCATGAGTAATGAAAAATGATAATGAATGAATTTGAGTAATTTTAAGTGATTTTGCAATTAACAAAATAATGAGAAACAAATCTACCTGCAAAACCAGTGTGGCTGGCTTCAGATCTTGTTTCAGAATCATCTTCCAAACCTTCTTCTTCTCCTGAAAGTACTTTAGCTGATAAATCAATGCAATAATTTTTTTCAGATTTTCTGCTACTCATTATACACTGCATACAATTTGATTATCTACAGTATTTGCAAAGTTGCTTTTTCAATTTGTTACACTTTTTGTCCACCCCTTCCTCTATGAGCTCAAAACAACAGATCTGATTCTCACCCAGTGCACGGCATTCTTGTTGAGGGGGGTATGGTGCCTGGTCCCAAATTGTCCAGCCAGTTTTAAGGCCATTCTAATCATTAACCCTTTTTAAAGCTTCAACAGAAAATCTGGATGTGTGCAGTGCATCTTAGTGGTGAAGATGGTGGACTGAAGTGAATTACTCTCCACTGCATGTGTTCAGGCTGGGATAGTTTAAATTGGATTGCTGGGGGCGCCTTCCAACATGTATCATACGAAAATGGTGAAGATAAACTTTTCTCCTTATTTACAGAATTAGCATTTGGGATCATCCACTGAAAATCAATACAAGGAGAATCGAGACTGATAAAAGAAAACAATTAAACTGTTGGAGGAGGTGATGAGCACTAGTTTAAAGGGTTTTAAATAAAGGATGGACAGACAATTTCAGGGAGAAAAGGACTATCAAAATTATGGACTTATCTAATCAGCCATCGTGTGACTCAGAACAATAAAGGGCTCGTATGTTCTAAAAGCACAATCCCAAATGGTGGGTATAAATTAAAATGCTGCACAATTATGCAGAACTCAGGAAAGAAACTGCATGACTCACAAAATGATTGTTTTTCAAACAGCTCTGAGCCATTACTGCTTCTTGAAAGGCCTTTCAAAAACTAGAAAATGCTTTCAGTTGTGCAGTGTAATACAATGAACAGTACATTTTAATGTGAAAGGAGACTGGGTGAACAAACCGGTTTCTATATTTCTGACTCTAAAATGTCTGTATCAGGAATGGTCAGCACTCAACTCATGGAATCCCAAAGAGCAGACTGTCAGCCTTGCAAGATAGTCCAGACAGGAAGCACAACCAGGTGGTCTAATTCTACTTTATTGTAAAGCAACATTAACAGAATCTTGCAAGACTGAAAGTACATCTCTCCCGTGTCGCCTCTGGAGCCCGAGAAACTAGGGAGGGTCCCTTCTGAGACGTTTGCCATGCCCCCATTCCTTCTGCGGGCTAAGCTGCCTTTTATCTGACTGTTCCCCTGGCTGTGGCTTTTCCCCGTTTCCCAAGGTCATTCCCACATACCATTATGCAGACTGACCAAACCCAGAGCTGCAGGCAAAGTGCAAATGAGGTGCACCAACAATATTTCTGCTGTGCAGAACATACAGAGCCTAGAAAAAGTGATGGGTCAAGGGCGTGTCTTGTTTAAGGAAAATTATTTCTTGGCAATAATCAGTAAAAATCATATTCGAAGATCGAAGCTAAAAAGTTGGAACTAAAAGTAGAAAGTATATGAAAATAGTTTAAACCCAACATTTTTATGAATGCTTTTTCATCTCTCATCTCTCTATAATATTTTCATACTAAACATTTCACTGTAATTTTAGATGCTATAACTTATTTTTCTTTTGAATTAAATTCTGCTTGTTGCTTCAAGATGTCTTCAGTAGAGGGAAATATAAAAAGGGATTATATACATAGCTTTAGTAAGAGATTTGATTCAAAGGATATAGTAATGCATTAAGGAAATGCCACAAAAGTTCAAATCAAAGCAAATACAATTAACTTAAAAGCAGGGTAAAAAAAAAAAAAGAGTAATGTACTTTGTCCAAAATATTGTAGTAAAAAGACAAATCAGACATTTAGCCAAATCAGTTTGTTATGATTGATTACATGCCGTCAAGTCATTGTCGACTCTTCGTAACCACACAGGTAAGTTTTCTCCATGAGTTCATTATGGTAGCTTATACAATTTTAATAGCAGCAAAAAGCAAGGAATTAAACATAACTGTGATTCTTTTGAAGATCAGCAACAATATACAGTGAAAGCAAGAAAAAAATTAAAGACTAAGAACCAACAAAATAAAGTTTTCCAAGTCAAAGAAATGAAAAGAGGCAGAAAAGAGAACACCAGACACCAATTTCATAGGTATAATCACCTTTTTGTTTCCTGGAAAAAACAGGGCTGCAGGAAGACCCCCCTCCAGCTGCAAATTACAGAAAGTAAGAAAAGTAAGGAACAGATCAAAGTAAGTGTCAGGAAGGAATCATAACAATCTCTGAGAAAGTCAGCAACAGTGAATTTGAAGTTAGCCTTTTTAAGGAATTGTTTACAGACAACTGACTATTCCTGAAAGTCAGTTGCGTTCTCTCCCATCAAGCACAAATCAATTCCAATTTTCAATGATCCAAAAGAAAAGAGTGATTTTGTAAGATACCATCAACTGGAAAAATAAAAACAATCTTCAACGTACCAAGAGAAATAAAGTTGCCCATGCTTAAAAAGGAAATACAAGAGACCTCCAACCCATCTTGAACATTAAAGGATCCGTTACTGCATAAGCCCTAATCAATGCTGGAAGAAATTTTAACTCTGGGTAATATGCTTTTAAGAATTCTGCTGCCTGCTTTCTGCAGTGGGAATGTTAAGGAAAGGTTTTACAACTATGTCTTACAGCCTCCCACTTCCAATCAGTACGAACCACAGCTTACCTATCAATTCCACGATGCTGTCACTGCGGTTTCTGCTTACAATCTCATCTTTGGCTGCGCTGATCTGTGAAAGCCCCCCACCCACAGTGAGAGCCAGGAGGAGGTTGGGCGGAGGTGTTCTGAGAAGCTGCTGCAACAGTTCTAGTGATCCAGTCACAACATTGTGGTCCTGGTGCTGAGTGTAATGCAGGCTCAATTCGTACACCTGGAATGGGAGGAGCAGACTGAGATTCCCGCACCCCCACTTTATGCACCCCTCCTTGACCTGCACTGGAAACATGTTTAGGCCCAGAAGACAGACTGACCGTAACATCCCACCCTGGTAGGGAGGCTGGGCAGGACTGAGAGGGCCAGGAAACAGGATCAACATGCAGGACATGCCTTCCGCCAGGGGAGAAGCCCTCTTTCCTTTGCAGCTGGACAGAAGAGAAGGGAGCCACAAAGCCTGGGGAAGCAGCAGCCTCGGCCTCCACTAGTCACACCGACCAAACGAGCAGAGAAGGAGGAGAGCTGAAGGTGGTGGCTGATGGAGTCTTATAGCAAAGGATGGCCAGTGCTGTGAAAGTGCCCACAAGAAGGTGAGACAGAGGCACCCACTGTCTCCTCTGTGATGCGCCTGTGCAATGGGGGGAGGGCGTGGATGAAGGCCAAGGAACAACCACAGGAGATCCCGTCCCTCACTGCTTGGGTAGCTTTTGCCAGGCCACCTTGCCCCAGTAGTTCCCAAAATGTATAGAAACCTCAATATGCATCTTGTGACCTGAACAGCCGAAGGATTAAGGGGAAAAGGAGGCTTTGCTGGGCGTGCAGAGTCCATCTTCCCAGCTCCTGGAAAGGTCAGGGAAGATGGAACAGAATAAAGGAAAAATCTGGTGGGGAACAAGAGCGCTTAAGAATCAAGGCAACCCGCTCGACGAAGGCAGTGCTGGGTAGTTCTTTCAGTGATGTATTAGTTATTTTCTACATAAATGTGCAGGTTTACTCCAACATGTGGCTCTATGTGCAGAAAACACAATCAAGTTGTTGGGTGCCCAGGAATTCCACAAATTAAAAAATAAAGAAGCTGATGGCCATGAAAATAGGGAGAAACAACATATTTTTCAGGGCTACCGCAGAAGCTAAAAGCATAACCCGGGCAGCCGACGCAAGAAAAACACCTGCTCTCGTGTTCCTACCTGTATCAGTTGATCCAAGGAAGGCGAAATCTCCGTTTCTTTCTGTATCACACCAAAACTACCCTTCAGGCTGGTATCTTTCACCTGCTGCTGCAGGAGCGGGACCAGGTACCTCAAGGCGAGCAACACACCAAGAATTAAGACGCTGGGATGCTCTTCTTCCTTGGGACACAGGAGCCCTGCCGAGGGGATTGGAACCGTTGAGAAGCGACACCACCCGCCGGCCCGCCTCAGCTCCACTGGCCCCAAGAATCCATCATGTCCTCTTGCCTCTTCCCCAGACGTAACACTCTCCTTAAATCACTGCAGTATATATTTATAAACAAATACTGAAGAAATGGGAACAGCGGCAGCCCAGCGGGCACTGCAGCCGCCCAGGGAAAGGTCAGCGCGGAAGGGGGCGCCCCAAGAGGCCGGAGGGGCAGGCGGCGGAGGGGAGCCGGAGAGGGAGGTGCGTGAGAGGGCGTGGCTGGCCCAAGGTCACCCAGCTGGCTTCGTGCCCCAGGCGGGGCCAGAACTCGCAGCCTCCCGGTTTCTAGCCTCGTGCTTTAACCACTACACCAAACCGGCTCTCGAGTTATAGTAACAGATGTTAATTTCTTGGTACGAGGAAACAATGGGCTTGCAGAACCAACATTACTTCAGTGGCACCCACTGAATAATATGTTTTATAGTAAGACCTTAAATATTCTTAATTTTTCCTAATGCTCAGTGCTAGGAGATGGTCAGCAGCCATACTAGATACCTCAATATATTTGAAAAAAATCCAATCCATTTACACAGTTATTGTTTCTGCCTGGCAGAAAAGCTGATTCATATCCTACTTTTATTCTGTACAACTCAAGGCAGGGTAATAATATTCCCACTTCCAATTTTCCCCACCACAACCCTGTGAGGTGGATTAGGTGGAGAGAGGGTGGCTGGCCCAAAGTCACCCAGCCAGTTTCCACGCACAAGGGAGGACCAGGGCTCGCAATCTCCCAGTACCCAGTACCCCTTACCCGCTATATCACGCTAGCTCTCAAGTTATTGAAAATCCCGCTTTTTAAAAAATGAAAACAAGCATCCATTCGATCCAACGGAGTGGCCCCCTTCCAACAGAGCACCCGGCCTGCAGAGTTTCACCTTGCCCTTTCCCTGCTGGCGTGTCCAAAGGCAGCAAAGACTGTACTATTTCATCAGGCATCGGTGGAAGATTTTGATGGCTTTTGATAGCTTAGTACGTCTCAGCTGCCATTTCATTATTATTTCTATTTATAACTGAGTTTTGGCTTGGTGATTGTTTTCTGTATTTTTAATCTTGCCACCGGAAACTGCCTAGTCACATTAGTTGGGCAGTATATAACTGCTGTAATAAAATAAGATAAAATAGTTTTCAAAACGTCTACAATCATGTAAGGAGAATGGGCTTCTCATCTATTTAGCATATTCTTTTCTTTTCTTTTTTAATGAGAGCCAGTTTGGTGTAGTGCTTAAAGGCACCAGGTTACAAAGCAGGAGAGCATGAGCTCTAGTCCTGCCTTAGGTACAAAAGCCAGCTGGGTGACCTTGGGCCAGTCACTCTCTCTCAGCCCTAGGAAGGAGGCAAGGGCAAGCCACTTCTGAAAAATCTTGCCAAGAAAGGTGCAGGAACACCACAGACTGCCTTGAAGGCAAAAAACTATATAGGTTAAAAATATATCCTGTGAGCAGTTTGGATACTTTTCTGACTGAAGATGCAAATCCAAACAGATCACGGGATGTATTTTCAACCTATGGCCAATGAAGTGGTGAATATTTTTTCGCCTTGATTTAACAGTGACATCTATCTTGGAGATTCTTTCTTGAAAGATAATGAGAAGCTGACCATTCCTCATCAAGAGAGAGCGACAACACTTTGGGAGGGGTGAGGTTCAGTCCTGGGTCTAGTGGGTTTCCTGACCTTCCTCCTGATTTGGGTGAAGAAGCTGAGGAACTGCCTCTTGCCAAATATGCAGATGGCTCAAAATGGGCGGGAGGTAGAAATAACATTCCAAACCATCTTGATAACTTACAAAACTGGTCTGAAAATAACAGAATGAAGCTTAACAAAGGCAAATGTGAAGTTACACTTTAGGAAACAATTCAAATACACAGGAATGGGATGAGGATTCCTGGCTTGGTAATAGTACTCCTGCAAAAGATAATAGCTGATGAAAACTGAACATGAGCCAGCAGTACGTGACGGCTGCAGAGAAGGCAAATGTCACGTTAGCTTGTCTCTAGAGAAATAGACTTTCCAATCGCAGAAATGAATCGCCCTTCCTTATTCTGCTTTGCTCAGACTCCATATCAAGTCCTGCACCCAAAGTAGAACAATTACTATGCTTCTTTTAATGCACCCCGAGAGAGCATTTGCCTTTTTAGTAGTTGCATCCCATTGCTGACTCATCTTAGTCCTTTTTCACAAACAACTGTCAAGCCAGACCTCCTCTTCCTCGATCTGTGCCTTATATTTTTCTTATCCAGATGGAGATTGACATTTCTCTCTGTTAAATTTCATTCTATTAATTCCAGCCCACTGTTCAAGCCTATGTAGATCTTTTTGAATTTTCTCTCTTTCATCCAAAGTATTGGTCACCCCTCCCACCTTTGTTTCAGCTGCAAATTTGTTAAGCAGCCATTCAACACTACTCTCCAAACTGATGAAGAGTCATTTATGAGTAGTGTCTATATGTGTTGGTTCGGACAACTGTGAGTTCATCCAACACCAATATCATCTAGCTGATATTTCACCATTTTATAAATGAGGATATCACAAAAGGCTCAATCAAGGCCTTTTAAGTGACAGAAAGACAGATTCCAACTGAATCTTAAGAAAAACTTGCCAGCAGTCACCAATTAAACCAAGACAGTGGGCTCCCCTTCACGGTGTGTGTTTAAGCCAAGGGTAGGAAGCTATTTACTGGGTGCATTGTGACTATGAGTTGCGTGCCTAGCCCCCAGTGCAGCATGTTTTACTATTTTACCATCTGCCTTTGTGATGCATTTAACCCTTGTTAGCCACTCAAAGTTGCCTGGCAAGCGGGTGCCATATAAACTGAATAAATATGTAAATGTTTCAGTTTGCATTCTTGCACTGAGCAGAAAATTGGCTTTTATGGTCCTTTCAACTCTGTGATTCTAAGACACTAAAATTTAGCGAGCTTGCTAAAAAATTAGTAAACTTAGTAATTTTGGAATTATCATATATAAAAATAGAAATGCTAGTTTTTAATAGCATTCTTAGTGTTTTTTGAGACCTGACACACAACCGTTATCATTATCGGCATCTGTTCTCTGATTTCTAACCATAGAAGGTAACAATTTCAAAGAACAATTTCCAAAAACACAACACAGTAGTGTCTCGCTTATCCGACATAAACGGGCTGGCAGAACGTCGGATAAGCGAAAATGTCGGATAACACACAGTAACGATTGAGTGCGGTTAAAAAAAAAAACAAACCCGATCCGCATACAGTAACAAACTGCACTGAGCAACCGTTAGGAAAGGCGAGACATGACCGACACACGAGTCGTAGGCTAGACGTGCGTGCCTGCTGCACTTGTTGCAATTGATTTTTGCGTTGCGGCGCCGCACCTTCAGGAGCAACAAGAAAGAGTACACTCACGCTCGCAAACAAGCGGCACACTTTTCTCGTCGTCGATTTATACGTCGTGTTGTGTTTTTTTTAGGGGAGTCGGATAAGACGGAATGTCAGATAAGCGAAGGTCGGTTAAACGAGACTCTGCTGTATCAGCATTTCAGACCAATGACATTTTGATGCCTTGTCTAATGTTAACCATTATTTACATATTATATTTAAATTGGATAAATGTCAACATTCTCCAGTGTTTCAAGTATCCAATATTTACATCACTTCTGTCATTTCTTAGTCTTTGCCTCTCTTCAGGCACATTAACTGTCTCCCTTATAAAAGGCTTTGTAATATCAGTTTTACGGCAGGTATTTCCTTAGAAATATAATCTGTAAGCAAAGAACGAGGTACTGCTAAATGGCTTAATCTGCGGTTAGGGTTGAAAGAAAGCAAAGAGAAAGAGCCATAAGGGGGATAAGCGATGCCCTTACCTAGCAATACCTGAAGCAACCGAGTGTAAAAATACTGGGTCCTTCGCGAATGTTGGCAGACACTCACTGCTGCTGCGGCTGCCGTTCGGCGGACAGTTGGGGAACTGGAGTTAAGATTACCTATGAAAGCTTTCAATAAAACCTAAAGTGAAAAGAAATCAAAGTGTTTCTGTGTCATCTAAGTTTCCTTTTTCAAAATCTGGTAATGTTAGACTGACAAGCTTTCTCTAAATTATACGAAATCAAGATAAAGATCAACAAAACAATTATTACTAATCTAACGTAAAAACTTAAAACAAACGCAGCTTCTTATAATTTCCAGTAGGAAGCATATGCCCTCCTCAGGCAATCGCCTCTTCCACCCGCCTCAGTGCAAGGGCCCTCCAAAGTTTGGCCTACTAGCCACTAGGTAAACGTCTCCAAAATTACTTAGGACTTCAGTCTTGATTTAAGAACGTTGGAAAGGCCATCATTGTTCTGATCATCACACTAGACCAGAAATAAAAGTAAACAGAGGCAGAGGCTGCCCAACTCTTCAGCCCAGGGTTCCCAGGTGGGCAACCATCGGCCCTAGTGTCCAACCCTGGGATTCTTTGCCATTCTAGCTCCTTCCTTACAGGCAGAGTACAGGAACCTCCAGACAGGGATGCCGGAAAGGCCTTTATACCCAGTTTTTCAACATGGTCATCCCGTACGGAAACAAGTGTGAGAGAAGACGGATCCTGCTTATTCAGAGTCTGGCGTTCAGAACAGCTGCCCCCCCGCCCCCTACAAGTCTGGTCCTCAGGAGGAATTCCAAACTTCAGCCCTGGAAAAGCCTTTAAGAGACATAAGTCAGCAAACCAGCTTTGCACTCGGTGACAGGTTATTTGCTTGCCGCAGTGGCTGCTCTAAAGCGAAGGGACCCTCCTGACTCCTGCTGGCCCTTTTCCCAGGGAGAACCAGGCTCCCTCCCAGAATGCCAAGCCTCAGCTATGCTTTAGAGAGAACTTGGACTGAGGCTTCCCAAGGAAGGGACTTGGAAACCTGCAAATTCAGATACTTCCAATGTTTCTTTTCTTGCCTTCATAGAAAACCAGTCTTAATAAGCAGCCTCTCCTCATTGACTGGCTTATTAAAACTGTAACTCTCTCTCTTCCAACAGGGTGCGTGTGCGCACGAGGCATTAATATTTAAAATAATTATACCTTGATGTCACTGTCATTTGCAAAATTTCCGAAAGCTGCCATGATTTTGGGTACCGCTGCAGCCAAGGTTTCTTGCACGGATTCCTCAGGCCGCCTGCTTACGCGCGTTAAGCAGGGCAGGAGGTTAATGAAGTATGGCCTGCACCAAGAGATGGCAAAAATATTACTCAAAGGTTTGGAACAAGACACTCCGTTGTCATGACTCGGCCCAGCATGAAAAGAGGCCGTGGGAGAAACTGCGGACCAGGAGAGAGTGCTCTGCTTCCCCCGAGGGAGCAGCTGCCCAGGACAACTCTGGATCCAGACCTCGGGGAGGACACTCCAACTAGGGCAAACAGCAGCACAGCCTGCAACAGACGGTTAGCCGGCGAAAGGCCAGTCAGCCAAGCATCAGAACAGCTCACCTGCCCCTGTCCTGGGCCCAGGTGGCCAGACTGTTGGCCACTCTGGTCTCCAGTTGCTGTTGGTAAACACAGGCCCAGGCCTAGTAAGGCCTCTTTCATTTACACTGGATGAATGCACAGACCCAGTGCGTACCATGAACAGCAACAGGGTTACAGCCCCGTTGGAAATCTGCCCACAGGTTTCAGGTCCACCAGCAGCTGCCATGCAAGGGTCACTATGACCATGATGCGGAGCACTGCCTTGGAGGTGGCTGGACAAGAGGCCTCTGCGTGGAAGCAGGCAATTACTGCTGGTCTCAGTCAGCCAGACGTTTAGACTGGATTTGGCATCTGGGATAGGCAGATGATGATGATGATTTTATCTCGCCTCGTGTGTGTGTGCGTGTGGACACAGACACACACATTTTGGTCAACTCAAGGCGGCAAGCATACCTAATACTCTTGCCTATTTTCCCCACACAACAGCCCTGTGAGGTGGGTTGGGCTGAGAGAGGGGGACTGGTCCAAAGTCACCCAATGGCTTTCATGCCTAAGGGAGCCTAGAACTCACCGTCTCCAGTTTTCTAGGCCAGCACCTTCACCATGACACAAAATCCCATCTCAGGGCTGGTGCTGGAGTTTCCAAAGCTTCTAGTCCTGGGAGAGTTTGACCTCCATGCCAAGGCAAGGGATCTGGGGTTGTTTGCAAGTTCATGGCTTTCATGGGGAACATGGGTGTGCACATGCTTGATCTGGTCTTTACTTCGGGGCAGATGAGACATTTTCTGAAGACAGAGGACATTAACATCTGCCCTCTGCCGTGGTCAAATCACTTTCCCATCGGGCTGCCTGCCAATCACGGCAGGGAACCCTTTAGACTGGCCCACCACAGGAAGGCAATGTGCAGGCAGTTCCACCTCTTGCGTGGTCAGTCTGGGACACAGGGGCAACCAGAGGCCACTGCCTAGTTGCTGACCAAGCAGCTGTTGGTGTAAGAAGGAGCTAAGGGAAAACACCCAGAATGACCGTGGCAAAAAAAACTGAAGCCAGCAGCAGAAAGAACAAGCATTCAAGCTGACACAGTGGCGATAGCTGGCAAAAAAGCCAAATTCTTCTCTGTGTTTGCTTGCATCTGCAGATTCCTGCCCAGAAGCCTTACTTCAAGTGGACCCTTTTAGGGTGCGATGGGCAGGACATGCTGGACAAATCTAAAAATGTCCTAACAGATAAAGACACTTCTACCTGAGCAGGATTAGATGCCAGCTGGTCAGAGTCCACTCTGAGCGAGGTGGCATCTGATGATGTGGAAGCTGTAGTGTGAATTCTACTACTTACAGGCTTCATTCATGCCCATCCTGGCTTCTGCAAGATGCCCGGCAGAGCGTAAATGGCTGGGCTATGGGGAGAGTCAATGCTTTGTTACAGAAAGGCATCATGCCACCTGGCCTCCCTCTACTGAAGCCCTCCCTTGACCTGCACATGCTTGACAACTTTTGCCCAGTCCCAACCTTCCCTTTCTTGGGAAAGGCTACTGAGAAGGTGATGGTGAACCAACTATAGAGGACCCTAGAGGTTATAGATTACCTGGGTCTTTTCTAATTAGGATCCAAGCCCAGATATGGGACCAAAACGGCACTGATTGCTCTGGTGGATGACCTTCATGAGGACCTGGATAGTGGGAGTACACGCTAGGCCAGTGTTTCTCAACTTTAGAAACTTTAGTTGTGTGGACTTCAACTCCCAGAATTCTCCAGCCAGCTTGCTAGCTGAGGAATTCTGGGAGTTGAAGTTCACACATCTTAAAGTTGCCAATCTTGAAAAATACTGTACTAGGCTTTGAGTGGTTGGACTACTCTAACATGTTCTACACGGGGCTGCCTATGGAGATGACCCAGAAGCTACTGCTGGGGCAGAATGGGGCAGCTAGATGATTGGTGGGAGGACTCCACCAGCACAGCACACCAATTCCTGAGTCACTGCATTGGCTACCAGGATGCTTCCAGGCCCAGTTCAAAGTTAGGGTTATCGCCTTTAAAGCCCGGCACGATGCAGCCCCAGAATATATCAGGCAAGGTTTTGCCAGGACAAATCCACCCATCTGGCCCAGGCATCCTTGTGAGATTCATGGGGTGCAGATCGGATGACGCGCCTTTGCAATGGCAGCCCCTGCTCTTCAGAATACCCTCCCCTGGAACTGCGGATGGCCCCAATCCTCCTTGAATTTCACAAGCAAGTGAAAACCATCCTGCCTGAGCATGTTGTTCTTGGTACTTTCTTATGTTACATGTCTTATGTTTTCTTTGATTTTTGCATTGTATGCTTTAGCTTAGGTTATCTGTTCAGAGTCCATTATGATTGGAGCAGGATATGAATATTGGAAATAATTAAAATAATACATAATATGGAACCAGATGTGAGCAAGCCATTTCTACAACTGCTGTATCTCTTTAAAAAGGATTAACTACAACAGAGAGGAGAACAACAGAGATAAAGATGATCATTCTTCCCTTCCTTGTACCACACATAACATACCAAGGCAGATGAACAAGGAATCCAGCACTCTAAGTCTTTCGTCTTTGCCCTGTTTCTTTTTTCTTCAATTATTTGGCATATTCCATGTGAAAGAATTGTTACTTTTGCATGCACACATAAATAAATGCCCAAATAACATCCCCACGTGGTACTGGATCAGGCATACTGACTCTCTTGACTCTCCATGTTCTTCTCTCTCACGATACAGGCCTGTAACACCCCAAAAAACAGGCGACCCAAAGCTGTTGGCCTCAGAATAGCTCAGCCTGTCTATTATTCTGAAGGAGACAATCTCACCTGCATTTTTGGGGCCTAACAAGATGTGCAAGTTCAGCAAATCTCCACAGAGCAGCCCGCAGGCTCCGGGAAGCACCGTTCTATAAAACGCAATGGAAGAGAGAGACGCATCTGTCAGTCGCAAAGACAGGGCAACGTCTACTTACGAAACAGGCATTCTTACCTTTACAGAATTCCTAAACACAAAATAAATCTATAGCAACTTTATGCACATGAGTCTTTATGGAACTGGAAGTAACAGTGCGAACAGGTTTTTTTTAAGTAAACTAGGATTTGACAAACACAGGTATTCTACTTGAAAACTCTAGGTCAGCAGTTCTCATAGCCCAGACCCTTTCAGGGGGTCCACAAAGTCGAATAAATAAATATTTGAAAATTTCTCAATTTTAATTTCTAATACAGTAAATAGCGATAGATATATCTCACATAAACCAAAGCTCTTTGGAGTCCTCAATCATTTTTAAAAATGTAAAGGGGTCCTGAGATCAAAATGTTTGAGAACCGCTGCTCTAGAGCGGCGTTTCTCAACCTTGGCCGCTTTAAGATATGTGGACTTCAACTTCCAGAATTCCTCAGCTTCAAGGCTGAGGTTGAGAAACCTCATTCTAGAGTTTCTGATAACAAGGACTTCAGGATAACAAGGTTTGGTGCATTTGTGGCAAACCACCTAATGTTGTGTTATTTCTATCAGAGGGCCAAAGTGAAGAAATCCAGACAAGTTTTTTAGAATTCACATTTTCAGCAACAAAAATATAAGTAGGTGGAGTGGGGAGCAGGGGGCCCTTTCAACCCCATGCCCGCCTTCTGTGCCTGGGGGGAGGGGTCACATGAGCCCCAAGGGCCAATGGGGGGAAGAAGGGGCCCCGCCGGGTTCTGCGGGAGTTACCTCAGGCGAGGCTGAAGCCCTTCGGTCAGCCCGAGCGGCCTGAGGGGTTTTTGTGGCTCGGCCCCGTGCATGGAAACGTACCTTCCTCGGGCACCTTCCCTAAAGTTTATTTCTGGTTTCCCTCGGCCGGGCTGAGCCAGAGGCTCCAAGGGCTTTGCCCGGCTCCCCTTTTGGCCTCGAGCCAGGCCCAGGCGGGGCGAGGAGGTCCCCTTCCCTGGGGCGGGGGCAGAATCCGGTCCCCGGCAAAGGGGCGGCGGCGGAAGGTCCAGGCGCAGGGGCCTCAGAGGAGGGCTGGGCCCACCCCTCATTACAGGAGGTTATAATGATGACTGAACAGGAAACTGAGTCTAGCATATACACTGTATAAAAGGATATTCAAAGAAGTAGACATTGGAAAAAAGTGCACTGAGACTGCCTAAAGAACATAACCATAGCCGGGTTTCTGGGCAACGTCACCCTTGGCCCCTTCCAATCTCCCTGCATCGCCTGATTTTGTTTTTCTTTGAGATATTCCAACTGCAAAAGAAAAAGAGACGCAAGCATGGAGCTAAGACAGGCGCTAGGAACAAAAGTCATCTCCATGCCGGCTGGCCTCGTAACAGGAAGGGCTGTTCAACAGTGGGGAGAGGGGCAGGGACTCTCTCTTGCCGGATGGCCGTCCGTTGGGGAAGGCGACATGGTGGAACCCGCCTCCAGGCAGGGGTGAAACTAGATGCTCTCCAAGGCCCCTTCCGTGTTGTGCTTCTCTGAGCACCAGGGATCTGACGGGGGAGGGGACAGGCAGACATCGCAATCCCCTGCACGCAGCTGCCTGGCACACTCAGGACGGCCTCATGCCATGGCCACACCGTGCAGCCGTCCCCACTGGCCCCGAAAATTTCTGCATGGTCCAACACAGCCCTCAACTAAAGTGTTCACCACTCATGGCTTTACCTGACAACAAAGTGTTATTAAAATATAAATTATCTCACATTCCTGTGGAAAAATCGATATATCAAAACAAATTCAAAATTTTGAATAAAAAGAACTCACTTTTTTAATCTCTTTGTAGAGTTCCAATTGTAACCTAGGAAGACTAGAATCCATCAAAGCCTAGAACGAAATCAACTGTACATATTAACAACTTATGCAATATTGTGTACTAAAGTAGCAGATTTATTTATTACAATGATATTTAGCCCCTGAATAGCAAAGCATAGCCATTGAGAAGTTTCTTATATCTACCGTTTACTCAGCAGCAATAATACTCAATTACGCTACAAAGGACAGCTGGAAAGTCTGTGGCATCAGCTGGTAAATGCTGACCTACCAGCATGCCTCTGTTTGCAGTGGACTTCCCAGAATCTGCAGTAAATCCCAGTTGTTCAGAGGTTCTACAGCACGTAGAGACTCTGCGAGAGGCAGCTGAGAACTTCCAGGTCTATGAGTTACTTGCCAAGTGCCGGTCAGTGGCTTAAAGGGCCGGACTGCGTGTGCTTAGTGCTTTACCTCCCGACAGAGACTTGAAGGGAACTAACTCTGGCATCCCCCACCCCGTCTCCTAGTATAGCGGAACATTGGGACAAGCTACCTTCAACATGCAATGCTCGTATAAAATTGGCAGGATGCAGACTTCAAAAGAGGAGCTGCTTTACTTCATCCTAAAGCAGTTTTACCAGGCAGCAAGAGTCTGTTATTGTGAATTTTATCCATATTTATAGGCCAGAAAAACAAAACTTACTTTTATCACTTTATTGAGACACTCATCGGCAACCATCCTCACATCAGACTCTGCATCGTCACTACAGAGAAGGAAGAGCTCCATGGCAATTCCCAACAGTTTCGGGAACTCTGCGGAATTTCTTAAATGAAGAAGTTACATCCAGTTAGAAAAACACCTCATTTGCTCATGACGTTCCAGTGAAAGCTGGGGTATGCAGCCTATGATTTTTTTTGTTTTGGAGCCGGAAGGAAAAGTGAAGTTTGTGATTCTAGCATGCGGCAGAGTCCTCTCTCAGGGCACTTCTGACACTCAGTGTGCAAGTGATGATACCCAACTCCTCAGCCAGGAGCTTCTCCAAAGCTATGAGAGGGAAACGTATCATTCGCCATGAGCGGCTTAAGACAGCCCACGAAACGCATGGCTCTCAGGGAGAGCATTCCACCCCTTGATGTTGCTGGGCAACAGGCCTGAGCACCCCTGGCGATTCTATGCTGAATGGGAAGCCGCCAACTGGGGGAGGCTTCCGGATTCTCCATCCTTGGCTCAGAAGATCAGAAATGACTTGTAGCAACCCTCGTCCTGTATGCATTCTGCCTCTTTCTTCCTTCACAGCATGATACAGGTAGTCCTCGACTAACGACCATTTGTACTCCCATTTGCTACCTAACTTTGGCTAACACAGAGTTCTCTTATAGGGTATTGAAAAACAGTTGTAGGGGATATAGAAATGTAGATCAGCACATCAGAAAAACACTAGCTTCATTTCATGAAGTCTGATTTAAACCAGTGTTATCTGAATTTGGGGGTCAGTGGAATACCGAGGCTTTTGACATTCTGAGTGTTGTGGGTGTTCTCACACAATGGCTGCCATGGAGAATGTACCCAGTTCCAAATACCTAGGTCCTCAAATGCAAAGTGAGACTGCTCCCCCCGCCACAGGCTGTGTCCACAGGGCACAGTCAAACAGGTCAAGATGGTGGCCACAACACCCCTGCTTCCAGCCCAGTAGTCTTCTACTTTTTGAGAGGCAAAAGGGGCATAGTTCTGTGCAAAGCATTGGGCTGTAATCACCCACTTTTTTTTTGCTACAAATCACTATAGGGCCAGAAACTCTTGTAAATACAAATGATGTTACAAGTCGCTCCTTTGCAGCTTGACAGCTTCCTATGTATTTCATTTAAAAGAATCTTGGCGTGGCCTAAGAACAACCTCCTAAGAGCTGCACGTGCTATTATAGTGACTGCTTATCTCAAGACGTCTCCATCCCTGGGTTAGAGGTTCCAGACATAACCATCTCAGTATGATAAATCATTTCCTTGCCCAAGAAAGATCTGAATGCTGTTCCCTACTCAGAAGTCCAAACACCTATCATATCCTACTGAAACACAGCTCCCCCTGGTGGCAAATACTGGAAATCATTACATAGAATAGTAGTATGAAGCCAGGATTAGATCCACGATCTAATCAGACTGAGACTGTTACATCTGAAATAGCCACAACTCTCAATAAAATGCGCAGATCTCCAGATGTGGCCCTCCAAAGACCTCTATACCCTTGGTCACTAACATGGTGCCCGTGAAGGAAAACATAGCTGCCAACATTCTCTGTCCTGCTTAATTTTTCTTTTCTTTTTTTAGATAGCGTGTTTTCAGATTGACTATATTATGTTATGTTATATTATGTTATATTATACTATATCATTATAGCAACCATTTTGTGAGAGTACTCATATCGTGCTGTTAATTTTTCAAATACGTCCTAAGTTATTGGTAGATGTATGTCTTCCCTAAGAACCTTGATAGAAATTATTTTTCTTGGCAAACAACCAGTCAAAGATGCTCCATTTCTGGAAATAATCACAGAATCATAAAACCAAATGGGAATATTTATGCTCTCAGACTGAGCCCCTGTCCAAATGAAAGTACATCTGACTGACAGCTGTCCAGCTTCTGCTTCCAGACATCCAGAGAAGGGAGGCCCTCACTTTCTTATGTGTCCAACCATTTCTGAACAGTGTATAATAGAGAACACTGGAGAGTTTTTCAGTGGCATTATCATCATATTACAGGTAGTCCTTCGCTTACAACCATTCATTCAGCAACTGTTCAGAGTTACAGCAGTGCTGGAAAAAAGGGGCTTATGACCAGTCCCCAAAGTTATGGCCGTTGCAGCGCCTCTGTGGCCATGTAATCAAAATTCATGCACTTGACAGCCCACCCACACTTATGACCACAGGGGTGCTTCAGTTCCCCCACCCACCTATCCCCCCATCTATGCCCTTTTGGCCCCCTGCACTCTGTGGCCCCTGCCACCCTAGCTGACTTTCACTGTCTTCTTGCTCCCGCTGCTAACCAAGCATTCCTGCTGGTCCTTTGTGAGGCAGCTGCTGGCCGCACAAGGCTTTCTTCCCAAGGTCGTAACCGGTGGTTTCCTTGAGAGACCTGGGGAAGATGGCCTCACGGAGCCAGCAGCTGCTTCGTGAAGGGCCAGGGCAGGCGCACCTCATCAGCAACGGAAGCAAGAAGACAGCGAAGGTCAGCTGGGGATACAGAGCGCAGGGCAGCAGGGGCCTTGGGATGTAGGGTGGTGAGGTGACTGCAGCTGGGATCAGGCTGGGGCGGCTTTGTGCTGTACTTGCTGGGACTTCCTGGGCACTGTGGCTTTGCACTGCACTGCTGGTGCTTCCCGGGACACTGCAACTTTGCGCCATGCTGCTGGGCCGGGGTGGCTGAGGCTTCCAGGAGCAGCTGCAGCTCAGAGGCTACTTGCGCATGGTTCTAGGGCTCCTTGCCACCCCACAAGGCAGCGTGCAGGACGGACAAAAGGGGAGAGATGGGGGGAATAGGCAGTTGGGGTGAGTTGAAGGGGAGGCAGTCCCTTACCTTACCAAGGCTCTGGGCTGGGGGGGAGCAAGCTGGGAATGGCTTGGATTGGGGTGGATCCTCACTTAACAATCCATGTGTCTTAGGGTTATGACAGCAACTGGGACTGCTCGGGATTGCCGTTGCTAAGTGATGTGGTCATGTGACATCGCGCTTTATGACCCCATCACTTAGTGATGGAAATTCTGGTCCCAATTGTGGTCATAAGTTGAGGACTAACTGTATGGGGAAGGCAAGACTCAAGGCTGCTGGTGTGAGTTTTCCTTCCTTATGGTTTTGTGTTCCCTGGGACTTTAAGAGAGTAAAAGACCACACTTGTGTCACCAAGAGAAACACTGAAGGCACAGGGTGTGGGTGTTGATAAAAGAAAGGAAAGGAAGCTGTGTTGGAGAGCTGAAGGAAAAGCTGACTGTGTGTGGAGGTGGCAAAACTGACCATCAACAGTTTGGTGGAGAGAGCAATGAGACTGAAGCTGAGTGAAGAGTAGCAAAGCCTAACAGCCTCACAAGCCTTCCAAAGATGGAGAGCGGCTACAGCTGGCCAGCAGTGAGTAACTGGTTTCCCTCCTTCCTACAAACTGACAAGGAACGAGTGATGGAGAAGCAGATCAGTAAAAGGGAGGAACTGCCAGGCTACTTCAACCTACAGCAGAACCTACTGAAGTACAGGGGCTGGAGAATACAGAGCTAACATTAAGCCCTGAGTAAAAGGAACAGAAGTCCCAGTCCTTAAAGGAAAGGGCTAGGGAGAGAACTACCTCTGTTGCTAGGGAAGGTGCGCAGTTAAGAACACAGGGCAAAAGGGAAATTTGTAATCTTGTTAAGTATTGTGACTCACAGATGTACCATTAGGCACAAGTAAGTTACATATAATAGGCTTAACACGTTAGCTGTGTATGTTCTGTATGGTAAACCCACCTCTTGCAAATACCAAAACAAAAGCATCGAGCCTCCTGGTCTGTGGTTGGTACCATACCTTAGTGTAACCCTGCCATGTGCTACATAATGGTATTGGCACAATCCACATTTTTATGTTGCTTCTGAGCCTCACAGAGCGGCAAAAAAACTTATCCATAAAGTACACACAACCCACCACTGACTGAGAGCTTATCAAGGCAGTACCCAGAAACATCAAACACATCAACTGCTATGAAGAGGTTCTAGCATCCTAAATCTAATTGCTTGCCTTGATTTTCTATCTGTTTTCATCACATTTTTAAAAGTTGGACCACATCTGCAGGTTTCATTCTATGAGACTAAAGGCCTTTGATGTTTTTTTTAATCATTTTTAAAACGCTACAGTTTTCAGTAACAGAGTTCAGAAAATGCTTGATTACCTTAAAGTCTGAGCAACAATGTTTTCACATATTGTTAGGCAATGATTCACTCGGTCTTTCTTGGATGTGGACAATTCTTTCTTTCTAAAATAAAGACACCACAGTTAAATTATGCCCACATACCACATTCTTGTTTTCTAGCCACAAACCCACTGCTGTGGGCCAGCTGGCCTGCTTTTTGCAACAGGGAACCGTCTTAAAACCAATCAGATTTTAATATTTTCTTAAGAGCTTTGTATAAAAAAATGAATTCAGCTTAGAGATAACTGTAAATTTATACACAGCTGTGGCCCTTTTAAAACCTACCATAGGATTAAGGAAAAGAAGTTTTACTCGCTAACCACTCTGCAGCGAACTGTTCCCAATCCAGCACCTTCGGCAAGTCCATCTTCTGAGCTAGCCATGATTTGGCTTTACACAGTCCGCTAAACCAACTCCTTACAGCTCAGCACAGCTTGGAGCTCTCCCTGCTCTCAACAGTTCCCGACCCAGCTCGGGTTCCGGCCTGAACGAGATCCCAGTCACTGTTACCTCCCCAGCCCAGGATTCCTCCAATTTACTAGGCACCACTTTCACCTGTTCATTGAGCCCGAGAATCCATCGGTCTCCTACTCCTCTAACGGCCCAGGCAGCTTGGTGGAAACAGAGGGAGCTTATCCGCCAAAGCTGAAAAAGGGCCATCTGGCCACCGACCTTCTGTGGGTGTCCGGAATCAAAACTGCATCCAGAAGGAGGCCCAAACTGCTATGCTGTTCCCTAAAGGGGAGGGCCGTCTCATCCGGAACACCTGTTCCTCCCAAAGACGCCCCTCCTCTGGCCCCACTGACTTTCAGTTTACTCTTCCGCCTCGAGTCGCTTACAGCCTGGGCGTAGAGACAGACCCTGGAGACCCCCACCCTCGAAGTCGTGGCGAACCACAGCTGAGTGCCCTCCGCTGGCGCCAAAGGGGCGCTTCAAAACCCCATCCACAAGCTAGAACTTGATGGGTCCTCGGGGTCAATTCCTGGGGGCAGAGCGCAACTGCTCCTGCGGCTAGCCAGCGCTAGGTTTGCCTCTCCTTTGGGAGCTTCAGGCCGCTTTGTTTTTCTCCCCACTACCCCGTGGGGCAGCATCTGGCCGAGGGAGCCAGCGAGTTTCCTCAACCGCTAGGCCAGACTACCCCATGCAGGTGCTCAGGTAAGGCTTTTATCCAGGCGGGCCGCGCCCCAACGGAAAGGCATCCGGACAGCTGATTCCCCACCACCTCCTCGACAACCCGGCCCGAAAGGACAAGCCGGAGGCTACGCGAAGGTTGCCAAACCCGGCCGGCCTCAGGGGCGGTTCTTCAGGGGAGGGTGCGCCGCGCCTTCACCAAGGCGGGCGGAAATCCCCCGGCCCTGGAAGAGGCGCCGACTACCGCCCGGGCAGCCGCCCGCAGCCCGGCCGGCCACCCTGGGACCCGGCCGCAGGCCGCGGGCTCGGAGACCCCCGGTCGCCCCCCCGGGACGGGCGGGGGGAGCCGCGGGCCGAGCCGGTGCGGGGAGGCGCCGCCGCCGCTCCGCCCTCAGAGGGAGCCCCCCGCGGCGCCCCGTCAGATCCAGGGGCCTCCCACGGGCAGCAGCCTCGCCGGGCGCTTCGGCCTCCAACGACCGACCGACCGACCGACCCCAAACCGACCGACCGACGCGACGGGCAGTCCCCGGAAACCCCCCACCGCTCAGGCGCGCGGACGATCCGGGGCCGGCGAGGGGACGAGACGGCCGGCCCCGGCGCCCGCTCAGCCTGCCCCAGAGCGAACACCGGGCCGGGCGCCTCCCGGCGGCAAGCGGCGGAACCGGACCAAGCCAACGGGACGGCGCTGCTGCGAGCGGCCTCCCGCCCAGCCCAGCCCAGCCCAGCCCAGCCCAGCTCCGGGGATTCCCGAAGCGCCGCGCGAACGCTCCGCGACGGGCCCTGGGCCGACCCGCGGCCGCCCAGGACTCGGCCCGGCCCGGCCGAGAGAGCGCCCTCTGGGGCCAACGCCGCCCGGGGCCCCGGGGCAGGCCTGCCTGCCCCCCGGGCGGGCACGGCCGCGGCCGGACCGCAGCCAAGAGGCGCTGGCCCGGCCGGCCAGCCGGCGCAGCCTCTCCCGGGCCCCTTCCCGGCCCCCCGCGCCCCCAGCCCCGCGGGTCCCGGGACGGCCGGGCAGGGCAGGAGCGCCCCTGCCGGCCCCCACTCACGTCCGGGCGGGCGGCTCCTCGGGCGCGGCGGCGGCGGCGGCGCTGGCGGCGGGGTTCTGCTGCTGCTGCTGCTGCTGGAAGGAGCGCAGCGCCTCGAAGGCCCGCATCAGCTTCTCCATGGCGGCCATGGCGGGGGCGGGGGCGCTTCCTGCTCCGGCTCCTCCCCGCCCTCCTCGCCGGGCGGGCTCGGGGGCGGGGCGGAAGGGAGCCCCGCCCCGCACGCACGCAGCGCCTCCCGGGAGGCGCGCCGGCCCCCTCGGCCTGAGGCGGCGCCGGGAAGGAGGGAGGGACGGAGGGAGGGGCGGGCGTCTTCTGGGGAAGGGGGCGCAGCGACCCCCCCCACCTGCCCGACCTGTGCGGCTCCCCCGCGGGCTCCGACGCGCTCCGGGAGCGGTGAGCTGGGCGGAGCCTCTCCGGGGGCTCGCTCCCTCCCTCCCTTCGCCCGGGGGCGGGGCCGCTGCGAGGGCCGCCCCACGACGTCATTACGGGGCGCCTCCCGCGGTCAGCAGCGACCAGCCAGGCGACATGGCGCGGCGGCTGCCGCCGTCGGCAGCGGCTCTGAAGAGCCCCTTCGAGGTGAAAGTCAACCGGGAGAAGTTCCCCGTGCTGGGGCGCAGGGCTCGGCACGCGGTGGGGCTGCCGGGCGTGGCGCGCTCCAGGGCCCACGCCAAGGTGAGCGGCCGGCGGGCGGGCGTGCGGGCGGCGGGGTGTGGCCCGGCCCGGCCCGGCCCGGCCCGGCCTGGCCTGATTCGCTCTCGCCCCTTCTCAGCGCCAGCGGACCCTGCGCAGGGAGTACCAGGAGAGGGAGAAGCGCGGCGTCTTCCGGGACCGGCGCTTCGGCGAGTACGACGGCGGGATGAGCGCGGAGGAGAAGGCCGCGCGGAGGTTCGCTTTGGAGCGGCAGGTAACGGGCGCTCCGCACCCTTCCGACCAGACCAGACCAGACCAGACCGGCCCCCGCCCCGCGCTTCGTTCCTCATGGAAACGGCTGGGCTGGAGCAGCCCAGTCCAGAAGCCGTTCCTGGAACCCCCAGATCAAGGTCACGTCGGCCGCAAGAGAAGCCGCGGCTTTTAGGAGAGGCGGTGACACGCTTTGCCTATTTATACGACTGCCGGTGGGCTCGAGCTGTGGTTGACGTGGAAGGAGCAGCTCGCATTTGCGTAGCTATAATTTTAAGATGTCTGCATCAATGAACATTTTGTACGGTTTTCAGGTACAAAGAACCGCTCAATATCTGCGTGCCATGCCCCCAATCTTGTCACCCGTGGCTCCAGTTCCAAGGAAATTCTCAGTTTTCAGACGTGACAAAAACAGATTTCTCAGAAGCTTTATAGATAGAAATCTTTACCAATCTAACCAAGATTCCACATGCATATATTTATATGTTTGGTTGTCTTGTTGCAGAAAACGTTTGAAAAGAAAAATGTTTATAATCTCAATGAAGAAGAAGACTTAACTCACTATGGTCATTCTCTAGCAGACATTGAGAAACTTAATGACATTGTTGATAGTGACAGTGATACTGAAGAAAAAGGAATACTATCAGGTGGGAAAAATTGATAACTGTAGTGGATCATATATAGCATGCAATTGTGATTTAATAAGATCTATGGCATGTCTTGTATATTGTAAATGAAATTTTGAAGTGCCAATACCAATCATTACAGAAGAGTAACTAAATTATAACACGATAGAATTTTATTCATTTTATAAATTGATACTTCCAAAAGTTTCAGTAATCAGTGCCATTTGAATCTGATCTCCAGTTCTGGAAGCTTGTGAGGAGAAAGATTAGTCATGCTCTCCTTCAGTTTTGTTCTTGGGCAAATTATTGACATTTTTTTTTTCCAGGGTGCTAAAGTAACACTAAAATGCCTTTGGGATGTTAGTATGCTGAGTTCTTATGATTCATTTATATCCTGATCAATTCAAATCTTGCATTTCCAGAGGAATTAACAGCTTCTCATTTTGGAGGACTCCTTTATAAGAAAAACCCCGCAGAACAGCAGAATGAAGAAGATAAAAATCCCAAATCACGGAAAGAACTTGTTGAAGAGTTGATAGCAAAATCCAAATGGGAAAAGGTAAACTATACTAAGTTTGAAATGCTTTGAAATTGAATTCAATACATTCTTCTTCTCTACAACAGGCAATGTGTAATCGTTTGTAATTTTCCATGAAGCAACTCCTGCATGAGGGGAATTATTAGGCTCAGTAGCTGCTTTGACAGGCATCTTTATCACTCTCAAATAAGGACTTGGTATCTATGGGTCAGATAAAATTATTATTTTGCCCTGTCGCTTTAACATGGTGCTTTTCAATTGAGTATTGTAGTAGTCAGGTGTAAGCAATGCACAAGTATATGTAAACCAAACTGAAGTAGTTTTTTTTTTAATTTATTAAATACATTGTTCATCTTAGGTCTTAGAAATTCACTTTCTCTTAATCTGTCAGAAGAGATTGAATCCTGCTGTTTGCTATCTGTATTTTCTAAGGCATACACTTTGATGGAACATAAGAAATTGATGTAAGTTCCATCATTAGCTGCCAGTTATTACTAAGTTTTGTATCAGTTTCTTATGGTGTGTTGATTTCTAGGAAATCCAGATAAGCCAGCAGGTTTTGTGGTGAAAGTTTACATGATTGATTGATTTATCAAATTTGTCACCGCCCATCTTGTGAAATGACTCTGGGTGGTTTACAGCAAGATAAAAATTCATTAAAATACAACATAAAAACAATCCTAAAAATAAATAGGTTCCAAGAAGATGGAAAATTGGGAAATAATTCCAGGGAGCATCATCAGGGGCCTAACCACTCCCAGGGACGGGTAGAGCCCACATCACCCCCCACACACTGACAGAGCCAGGTCTTTAAACCTTTTCAGAAAGCCGGGAAGGTAGGGGTCTGCCAACCTCTGGGGGGAGAATGTTCCAAATGGCAGGGGCAACGGCAGAGAAGGCTCTCTTCCTGGGCCCCGCCAGCCAACGTTCCCTCACTGACGGGATCCACAACATGCCCTCTCTGCCTGACTGGGTGGGATGGGTTGATGTAATGGGGGTGAAACGGTCCCTCAGGTAACCTGGAGCCATGCCATGTAGAGCTTTAAAGGTAATAACCAACACCTTGAATTGGATCTGGAAGCAAACTGGCACCCAATGCAGCTCCCTCAGCAAAGGTGTTACGTGTGCCATCCTAGGGGCATCTAATGTCCGTGTGGCTGCCTTCTGAACCAGCTGTAGCTTCCGGATACTCTTCAAGGGTACCCCCGTGTAGAGGCATTGCAGTAGTCTGACTGAGAGATGACCGGGGCGTGAGTGACTGACCGGAGAGCCTCCTGATCCAAGAAGGGGCGTAACTGGCGCACCACCCACAGGTGGGCAAAGGCCCTCCTTGCCACGGCTGCCACCTGCTCTTCAAACAGTAGTTGCGAGTCCAGGAGGACCCCCAGATTACACACCGGGTCTGTTTGGGGCAGTGCAACCCCATCCAGAACCAAAGATGGTAATGCAGAGGGGCCTCCGATCCACAGCCGCTCTGTCTTACCGGGTTCAGCTGAAGCACGTATTTGTAATTGGTCTCGTTTCCTTTTTAGTTCTCTGTTTTTACTTGTCTTGTTTGAATAAAAAAGAGCATTCACATCAGACACCTATTGTACAGGATACCAGTAATATGATCCCCCCCTTTTTTTAAAGAGAGAGCGACGGACTCAGAGGGAAAATACTCTAGAGCTTACAGAAAAGCTTAACAGTGATTGGAAAGAGATCCAAGCCTTCTTGTTGCAGAGGACCTCCAAGTCAGAAACGCAAAATCAAGTTCAAGAAAAACCCAAGGTGAGCTTTATTTATCTGTATCCCCTATCCAGAATTGTATTGTGGGAAGAAAGCTATTTGCTAGTAACATGCGCTTTTTACTGAATGTCCTGGAAAAACTGAGTCATTTTTCTCCCTTCCCCAGTGACAGGGAGATTGCCCTCAATTGGCCTGTGGGAAGACTCATAGAAGTTGCTTTGTTTTATAAAACAGTCTTGTGTTTTTACTGTAATTATTACTTATATATCGAAGGGACTGGGTCGTTTCTTGTCTAGTTAATGATGTCATCTTGCCGTGCTTCACTCCGTTTCCTAGTTATTTGTGAAATACCTGTTAATCAGGAGACGTTTCTGCTTGTGGACTGGGTAAAGGGAGTACTTTTTCATGCAGTGGCTAGTCTAGTCCCTCTTTATGGCCAAACCACCACCGTGTACCTGTTTCATATCGGTCACTTGCTTTCATGTTCATTCTACGTTGATCACCAGTTCATTCTTGATGCTATTTTTTCTTGTTTTGCTACACACACGTTCAGATTACTTTAAGGTTCTTCCTGACAACGCAACTTTCATTCACGTAGAATAAAGTGGGCAGAAGCACATTCTGATCCACAGCCGTTTCACTGTTTGGGTTACAACTGTTCCATTTCAATCCAGGGACTGCATTTGCAGGTCATCCTAGCGGGATGGAGCACTATGTTCTCTTAAGCGTTGCTGAGCTCTAGAGCTCACAACTAGATAACGAAGCCAAAGCTAACAAACTGCATCCTTCGCAACCTGAGGGTGCCAAGCAACACGGTGCCCCCAAAGCCTAGAATGCAGCCCCTCAGATCTCCAAAAGTTGGAATCAAGCCGCCATTTCTGAAGTGATGAAAGGGGAAAAAAACAGTAAATTTACGACTAGAATCAAACGCTCATTGTATTTAACATGAAATGAAACGTTTTGAATAAATTAATTGCAGACTTTATTTTGATTTTACCTTCTGTTATTGGCTGGACACCCACTTCATAAGGATGTCTGGGTTTGGGGATTAGGCTGGTGTTTAAAGGCTGCCAGTAAGACAATTGTCAGTGGGGTCTGAGGCGGAGCCAAGGGCCAAAAATGAGGTTCCAGCAGGAATTGAGGCATCAGAACTACAAGGATCAGAAAGTAAAGGCTGAGTTCACGCATGGGGCTTGGCCATCACGTGGATGTGTGATTTTGCCTTGGTGGATTATATGAATAGTAGTTCAAAAGAGGGTAAAGGGTTCCACTGTAACTTGGTTGGTTGATTCATTCTGCTAAGCCTGGGATAGGCCATCTACAGGCGGCCCCTGGCCGTCCAGGACTCACGGTGCTAAATTTGCCAAGGAACTGCCAGTGGAATTTCTTGCTGTGTTTTGGCTGATCTCTAAATAAATGAGGTATATTAAATTTTCTGGTGGCTTTAACAAAACTGATACAGCAAATTCACAAGGGAGCCCCCAACTTAAAATGGAGAAACTGGCTGCATTTACTTGCATGCTATAACAGTGTCCCTGTCAGGTTCAGCCCAAAGAACTCCCCGAGACAGTGCAGATACAGTTCTGTTGCGTTTATTAGCTTCCACCTCAAGACAGAATCTCTCCAGACTGAACCTAAGTTCCCAAGCCAGCGAGCTACAACACCATGAATTCCTTAGAGTGGTGCCAGTCTCATCTTCTTAAACTTCCCACACTCCTGTTGGCGGCTAAGGAAACGCTTATCTCCCCGAGCGTGGCCTTCATAACACCATTCCATCACAGTCCCGACCCATTTGCAGCCTCTTTAAAGTTACCACATCTGCAGACTTCCGTAGACGACGCTTGGTAGATGACAGGGACTGGTGTTCCTTATCCTTGGAAGCCAAAGCCAAGAACTCACATTGTGAATTCGCATGATGGATGATCTCCATAGTTCCATAGTAGCTATTATAACTTTAGCATTCCCCAAACAATATAGGGCACTGCTGCTGCCCATCCAGCTTTTCAGAAAGACTCCCTAATCCTGAGTCCAGAGGGCATAAAACATCTGGCCTTGCAACTCTGAAGAGCCCCCCGCTGTCTGGAAGATCCTGATTCTGAAGGCCTCTCTCACTGCCTCCCATGTAAACGGGTCCTGGGCCGTACCAAGCCACGGGTCCCCTCCCTGCCACCAGGAGAATGACCTTGGGAGTTGCTCTTGACAGGCTGGGCTCATGCATTGCACTGAGCTGCTGTTGAACATTCAGCCACTTGGTTGATAAAACGGTTGACGGTTTTGTGGGTTGCACAAACTCAGCTGATAATCTTTTGTGGAATAATCCGATTCAGCAAGTCACGGCTTTGTGTAATTTATAAATTCAGTTGTAGTTAATTTAAAATAATGATCAGTGCTAAACATGATTAGTCTCGGCAGTCCAGCATCGTTTTGAAGTGGGCTTGGTTGAAAATGAGCCTTGTTGGTTGCACCAGATGGCAGGACAAGCTGCTCTGAAGTAAACATGTCCAGAGCCTGTCTTTTTATTCTTGTCGTGAGATGGTATTTGGCTGTTTATTTCATTGTTTTTTATTGAAGATGTATAACTCTTTGCTCCTTTGGAAGGAAAGGGGAGATGTGTGTGTGTGTGTGTGTAAATATAAATGTAAACATAAATAAAACAGTAGGTTACTGTCTCTTTAGCTGGATATGCTAAACTCCCTTTGGTATAAAATAAAATTATATAATGGATTTTTTTAGCAGACATTTTTGGCCATCAAAAATAGTTTTTGCAAAACAAACGTTTGGAGTACATGTTAGGGTATGTATGTACTTTCAATATCTTGTTCCGCATAAGAAGCAGAACTGATCGTGGGTGTCTGCAGCAAAGAGAGCTTAAGCAAAATCAGGCCTTCCGTATTTGCATCCCGACCTGCGGTTTTTGCATTTCATCATTCACCCGCCCACCCACTGTCCCCAGATGCCTGTGCAATTGATTATTGGGATCAAATTGCTGTGTCCTTTGTGAAATATTGAGGAAGACTTTATAGCTGGAGGTCTGATTCTACTGTGGGATCTAGCACAGGCACCGTCGTTCTTATTTTTTGCTTATTGATTTTGCAGCCAGATGAATACGACATGCTGGTTAGAGAGCTTGGATTTGAAATGAAGATGCAGCCCTCAGACAGGATGAAAACTGAAGAAGAGTTGGCAAAAGAAGACCAAGAGAAACTCCTGCAATTAGAGGTATTGCATGTACTTGTGTTTTACTTAATCTTGAAATTCTTTCAGCAATTGTATTTATGCTTGTTTTTATCTATAATAGTGTCAGCTCTATAATAGGATGCAGATCTGTTCTGTTCATCGTTAGGAAAAACCCGTGTAATAATTAGTTGGTGTTTGTCCCTGGGCAGGCAGAGAACAGCTAAAAATATCCAACCACAGCTGCCTGTGGCAGTCTTGTGTTCCTTTCGCTTAAGAGGGCCACCTTGCCTGCCTTTCAATGAGTCTGGAAAACCTGGCTCTTCCCCCAGTCTGGCCGGCCCCTTAGGTTAGAGGGTGGGGTAAGTGGCTTCCTCCAAATGATCGTTGCTCTTTTTATGTGAGATCTGAAAGGCTGCCCCCCTCCCCCGCCCATGGCACTCTGGAAGTGTGCTATTCTCCAGGCCTTGGGGTAGGATAGAAGGAACCCCTTAGGAGATGTGTTTGCCACACATTCATATGCTTTGATGTTAGTGGTCTGAATTTGCCATTTTTGTTTATTTTTATCATATTGTGTTGGGTTTTTTTTTTTTTTAAATATTGTGAGCCGCCTAGGCTTGGTGCCAAAGTTGAATAGACTAAAAGTAATAAAATGCTGTTTTTTACCTGTTTTTACATCATGAAACTGCCCAGAGTAATTTTGGAGTTGAGTGGCCTAGGATTTGAATTGGGGAATCAGTTCTGGGAATAAAAACTGGCTGCCATGAGGAAGCCAATGAATCAGCGATCGTTCAAGCGCTAGAGTTCATCCAGAGCTTCCCAGCCCAGCGCCCGTTGGTGGCAGAATCCTGGAGAGATTCCCTCTGCAGTTCCGGTTCTGCCTGCGGGGTACTCCAGACTTGCAGTTCTGGAACTGCCCTCCCCTTGGCCTTTTCCTGGACTGAATGAGGAGGTGCCCTGTGGACAGTCTGTTGGCCTTCTCTTGGTGCTTTCAGTCTGATACGCCCCCACCCCAGTCTTGGTTGCTGGGTGTCGCTCCTTATGTCCATTTCCCACCCCCCAGATTTCAGCCCCCCTTCCTGGGTCACCCACCTTCCTTTTAGATCTGGTGATTGGAATAAATCTAATTTACTCCTGTTGAGCCCAAGCCATAACTAACAGACTTGAAACCCAGGCTGGGGTTTGAAGTGGCTGAAAAGCAGGGCAAAGAAAAACGAAAAACTCTCAGGATCATTTTTTCTTAATTGAGTTACGCTGGAGGAAGTTTCTTACTGTGTTCTAGTTTATTTAGTAGAGAGCTGTATTAATTGGGAATCCAGAAGTAGAGTCACTAAAAGAGCATTTGTAGCATCGTTTCAAGGATCTGTTTCCTTGCAGGCTGACCGCTTACGTCGAATGAATGGAGATGAACAAACGGAGAGCAGAAAGAAACCGAAGCACATGTCAGCTGATGATTTGGCAGATGGGTTTCTCCTGCACAAAGATGACCGACCCTTGCTGTCTTACAGCGTATGCTTTTCGTCCTTTTTACATTGCAGAGGCCCAGTTTAGTCTGAAGGCTGGGTGTCTTCCTAGGGGTGCTTATGAATTCTGCTTCCTTGTTGCTGCACAGCAGCCTCTTCCTCCCTCCCGCTTCCCAGATAGGTTGGATCTTGCTTCCTATAATTCAGCGCCATGCTGGATTATCACCCCAAGGTTTTAGGCTGCCATATCCCAGAATTCCCAGCAACAGGGAATCCAGACAGTTGCCATTCTAACAGTGAGTGCGCCATTGAGAAAAGCGGCTCTCCGTGTATTGTGCACAGCTGGGTAGAGTGGACCACCAGAAAATCCATGGGGTGTCTCGTACAGGACTCCAAACTAAAGCTCTCTAACAGATAATGTCTAGCTGCCCCTAGACACGTAGAGATATCTAGGATCCCACCACTGCTGTGAGCTGTCTTACTGTCAGGAAATTATTTCTAACATTCAGTCAGAATCGGCATTCTTGGAACTTAATCCATTATTCTGCACTCCAGAACAAGGGAAACTTGGCTGTCTCTGTAGCAACCTTTCTGGTGTTATCCCCCATCTGGTCTCAGAGAAGAACATTGCATTTTCCTTTGTTAAATTTCATTCTGTTACACATTTAACAAGATTGTTTTGAATTTTGAAATAATGCATATCTATTATACTACAGCATATGATTTGCTAGAGAACAGCAAGTAAGGAAAACAGAAAGGTTGTTCACCTGTTGATTTTCCTGTCTATGCTCACTAAACTGGTACAGTTGTGTTTATTACTGAATATTAGCAGGGGAGGGGGCTCTTACTACAGGGGGGTCAAATTCCCTTCTGAGGAGGTCATCAGCAAAGTTGTCTGTCTGGTAAGCAGTTGATCCATTTTAATGCACCAGCTATCTAATTAAATAATCTCTATGATTTCATAGAGTGACAAGGATGATGAAGATGGAAAGGGAAAGGAGGAGGATAGTGAGAACAAAGAAAGTGAAGAAGAGTCTGGTACTGAAACCGAGGCCAGTAACAATCCCTCTGAACGTGACGCCAATGAAGAGACGATCGTGGGAAAGATGCTTTCAAAAGGCAAAAGGCTAATCGAGAGACGAAATGCTGTCAAGGAGGCTGCCCAGCTGGAGCTGCCGTATTTGTTTGCTGGTAAGAAGATCTTGTTGCTGCCCCGATCGGAAGGCTCCGGGAAGCCTACGGTGGCAAAAGTCCAATCTGCAGCAGTAAAAATAATGCGCGACCAGTTGTGAAATCACAACCCTCAAACTGGCAGAGGAACAGCAGCCCTGAATACTGCCCCTGCTCCCTACAAGCTCAGGGGAAGAACAAGGTCTTAACCAGTTTCTGAAAGAATAACGGGGGGGGGGGGGGCTTCCTCGGCTCCCTCAGTGGACAGAGGGTGGGTGTCTTCAGCAACGGTGGCCCCGCAGGGAATGGGTGGAGGCCAGGCAGGCTTTACAGAAGCCCAGCCACACCGGACATGACCCAGAAGCAAATCAGCAACGTAGAGCTCTGTCGGACTCACTGGAGTCTACCTGGAGCTGAAAGTGACCTTTCCAAGCCTGATTCTCCCCAAATTCTCTTAAGCCAGATTTACTGAGCTGGGGATGTGGTTACCAGAATTCCAGCAACTGAGCTCTTTCCCATTTACAGTCAGTGCTTCCTGTGGCCGTTAGCATGGAGACCTTTTGGTTTTCCTTCTAACAGCCTTCCAGTCACCCATTTCACTGATAATGGAGGAGATTGCTGTTTACATACCTGTCTCTTCTTCCACACCTGAATCTTCATTAAACTGGGAACCAATTGCCACAGTATTATTCTGCTATAGCTTGTCTCACCGATCAGGTGGCACCTGCATTTTGCTTTCAAAATTGTTTTCGAGGGCAGTCCCACATTCAGTCCAGGCCTGAGCTGATCAGGGCATGAATCACTGGTGGCAAAGCCACCCGTGCCAGACAAACCACAGCCAAGGATCTCCTAGCCATGGTGTTTCATCCAGGGAGTAAAGGCAGAGCCAGTATGAGTTCCTTTCTAATGTTTCCTTTGCTTCCCAGGCTTAAAACATACTTTTGTAACTGTTACCGCATAGTTTCTCATCTCTGTGGCTATCCACAGTGTAACTCTTTCATGGTTCAGGGTGGAGATCGCAATTGGGTATGGTCAGCATATTGAGGATTGTGATCTTCTCAGAACCTGGGAGGGAGGAGGCCCTTTGAAAAAGCAAGCTCTGAACATCTACACATCCCTTCTCTATCACAGAACCAGTCCCATTAGCTCTCCTGTCCATCAGGGATGGTGAGCAAGAGAATGCATAAAGTTCCACCATAGCAGCTCAGAAATAAATTGGGTTCCAAAAGTGAAGAATTCTGGTCTTTGACATTTCTATATTCTTATCCCTTTCCTTTTGAAATAAATTTGATTTATAGAAGACTGAGAATCTGTTTTCTGCTACTAAGAGCTGGACAATACCCCGCCCCGGATGAGTGATCTCATACAGATGTTCAAAAGAGCAGAGGAGAGGGCTGAGACCTGGAGTAGCCATCTGCTCATTAGGAAGCAGCAGAGTCACTGCAGAAGAGGGCCCCCAACCCTCGCAGGCAATCCAGAAAGGTTCAGTTCATAAGTGTTGAACTCTGTGACGAAATCGGATGTCCTCCACTTCCTTCTTCGGGGACAGAGGCGCCTCCACCCCAGGGAGGCATTCGCTGCTGCTTGAACCCAGCTCCTCCCCTCCCTGGCAGCTCAGATCAACTAGGAGAGGCAGTGATAGGTGGTTGAACGTATCCTGCAGGCTTCTTTAGAAATCTCTTGGATTAAATGCATGCAAGTTTGTTTTGATGAGCAGCATATAATATGTTCACATTCCCCAGGGGAAGCCTTTCCATGGTGCTTCCAAGAGGGAAGAAGTGGGTCGCAGCAAAATAATTTTCCAGGTTTGTGATCAAAATGCAGACTTGCTTAGGAGGGAGGTAACTCCAGTTTCATCACTGACTGTGGGGTGTTAGCTTCTAGGATATATTTAATTGAATCCATTCTTCCTTCAACCTGTACAACATTGCCTGTGCCACTGGCTGCCACACAGCCTCAGGCCATAAAAGAGCCACTCCTGTGTTTAATGGCTGTCAAGGTGTTTCATGAATCTAAACCATGTTCAGAAAAGCTTCAGGTTTATTCAGGTTTTCTTTTGCGTACTTAAGACGGTTACTTTTATTATGAGGTTGGAGAAAATGACAACTTCTGACAACTCTGATGCAGATCACTCTTGTATAATCAGCCCTACCCTGTGGGGTTTTGTTTTGCGGATCAGACCAGTCTGGAGGCAGTTCTGACAGAAGGTCTTTTGGTCTTCAGGCTAATGAACCATAGTTCTGTATAGGAAGGGGGTGCTGGTTAAAAGAATATTGGAATAGTAGATTTATTCAGGTTGAATATTGTTCAGTATTGTTTGTTTATTATATTTCTAATATGCCACAATCTGTTAGTCTCTGGGCAGCTTACATTAAGGGGAAAAAATTTAAAGCATCCACAGTAAATTTAAAACATAAAATCAGTATTAGGAATGCTAAAAATAACGTCTCAGAAAGATAATAAAAGAACAGCCCCCAACCCCATTTTAGGCAGCCTCTGCAGGCGCAGAGTTCTTAAATGCTTGATAGTGGCAGCTCTGCTTTGCCCTGTGCTGGTCAGATCCCTGTCAAGGGCTGGGTCCAGCGCGCGGCATCGTGCTTTATGGAAGAGCACCGTCTCTGAAATGCCACCGTGTAATACTGCAATGTGTAATTGTGTCATGATCCCCTGTTCAGGGGAACGTCAAAATGAATTATTTTAGTAAACAAGATTGTATGCCATGTGGTAGGCTATCCTATATATCTCTGTTCAGCTGGAGATTTCTGCCCCCATAGCAACTTCCTTTTCATTACATTATAGTTAATTTTCATTCATCTAAATATATTAAGTGTAATGTTTTGTCTCACGAGTACGGATAGAAAGGAAGCTGCTTTTCCATTCATATCTCATAGCATTTAAGCTAATGCTTACTCCATTTTTACCCAGATGGCCATTTTAAGCTACTTTCTGGAATACTTCTAAAATTTCCCCAATATCTTTCGTTGTTTTAATAGCTCCTGAATCGTATGAGCAGCTTCAGTCTTTAATGTTGGGAAGAACAACAGAAGAACAAATGCATGTCATAGAAAGAATTCGGAAGACAAATCATCCCAGTCTTGCTGTGGGGAACAAAGCAAAGTTAGAAGTACGTTTTTGCAGTCATATGTATTCATCAAAGAACAATGCAAGTGTTTCCTGTACAGTGATTCAGAATTTCATTTGTTAATCATCTTAAAAATTATATTTCACAGAAACTATTTGGATTTCTTTTGGAGTATGTTGGCGAGTTGGCTCGTAAGGAGCCACCAGAACTGAAAACAGTTGACAAGCTTGTCGTGTAAGTATGGCACCTTATGCCTGGGGATTTCAGCCTCTAAACAGCTGTTGGATTATGCCAAGCTAAATACAAAATGTGCAAGAGTTTTGCAGCAAAGACAGAACTTGGTCCTTTCAATCAACATCTTCCAAGTGCTGCAGTGGAGCTGCTTGAGGCTGTGGCTGGGTTGCTTGTTTCAGACGTCTTCCAGCCCAGCCCAGCCCAGCCCAGCCCAGCCCAGCCCAGCCCAGCCCAGCCCATGTAACAGTCAGAATCAGTGGTGTCACTGCTCTGGTTGGTCTAAAGTCAGTGGGGTGGTTGGGGAGGGGAGCGCTGAGAGAAAAGCAACACCAGAGCACGTGGCTGGATAGAGATAATTGCTTAGATTCAATAGAAGAGAATCTCGGCAGCTCAGGGTTGAACAGTGGCATCCTTGGTACTCTCTGAGCTTGGCTGTTTGCTTGCGGACGTTTCATTACTTGACTAGGTAACATCGCCAGTGCTAGGGAGTGTGGGGTTTGCTCTCGTTATATACAGTATCCAAGCACACTTACACAGCAGCAGCAGGACGAAGACAGCAAAGATCAGCTGAGGGTGGCAGGGGTAGGCGGTGGCGGTAGAGGGCAGGGCGGGGCAGCCAGAAGGGCAGAGGTGGGTGGGGATAGGCGGGTGCGGGGAGTTGAAGCGCAGGCGAGCGCGGCAGGGCAGTATTGGGTCAGATGACTATGTCCAAGTATATGTTGACTTAACTGAGTTATACATGTTCACTTATAACGAAAGATGCTGTTCTAAAAAAAAGCATGAGGTCCTGGCCTAACAACTGCGACCGGGACTACTGGAACTGCCATTGCTAAATGGTGCAGTCACGTGACATTTCGCCTGACAACCGCTTTGCTTAGTGATGGAAATTCAGGTCCCAGTTAGGCTCGTTAAGTGAGAACTACCTGTACTGATGGAAGGGGGGGAATATTGGCAGGGCATGGCTCCCCTAAACTTAAAGGGAAATATTTCCATTTCCATCCAGCCTTTCTGAGAATCCTAGTTAGATTTATCTGGGCCATTTTCAGACTAGCCTTACAATGCTTGTAACACTAATTGGGATTCTTACAGTAGTGCATTTTACTTAAACGCAATTCTGATGTGTGAATTTATCAAGAATTCAAGCTTGTTGTTAACATCTTGGTTATTCTCCCAGATGGTTTAAGAGCTGGTAGATTTTGTGCTTCAGGAGCATCAGTTTATTGGGTCAGATGAATATGTGCAAGTATATGTTGACTTAACTGAGTTATACATGTTCACTTATAATGAAAGATGCTGTTCTTAAAAATAATGCAGTCTGACACTGACTTTATCATCTTCTGGTTAACAGAATCTTGTTCGAGCTTTGCCAAATGTTTCCTAAAGCTGCAAGTAATCATATGAAGCTTCTCCTTCAAGATGCTACACATAGCATGGAAGAAATTATAGAAGAGAAAGGTCTTCTGGCATTTCCAGAGTTAGACATGGTATATATTACATTTTGGCTATTTAGCATATCAGAGGGTGGGAAATGAAAAGGGGAGAAGTTGATATCCTCAGAAGAGGACCAGAGCAGGCAGGAATGTCAGTCCGGCTAGCAAAGACGGGGCAGGCAGGAGGCTGGCCAAGGGCAGCTCTGCTACCTGTGACAGAGGCATTCTCCTTTCTGAATACGATGGAAACGGGCTCCTGCTGGAACCTTTGATCCATCTCAGGCCTTGTGGTAGGAAACCGGTTTCACGGCAGCTTCTGTCTAGGCAGGCGAGCAGTCCTACCTGCCTTGTAGGCGGCCACTGTCGCTTGGGCTTCTGGCAGAAACCCTCTCCCTCCATCCTGCTCGCCCCGCTTGACCCAGCAAGGCTGGAAGAGGATCTTCATCTCCTCCTGCAATGAAGCCCTTCAGGGAGCTGACTGAGAGCTCCCTCCCACCTTCTGGGTCCCTCCGGCTCTTCTCTTCCTCCCCTGCCAAAAGCTTAATGGACACCAGCTTTGCGCTTCTTGGATTCAGTGCTGCCGTGCCAACATTCACGTCTGAGGAGAATCTCAGCACGGTCTCTCCCTCTCCAGTCTTGGGGATCACCTTTATGGCTCTCTACAAACACGGTGTGCCTTCCAGTGACAGCGACTGCTGGCAGGCTTTCAATAAATTCCTCTGATTTACCAGTGGAGGAGTGGCAGCGCCTGCGACTGGAGGGCACACATCTGTTGAGACCCAGAAATCTGAGCACAAGAGCCCAATCAAAAGCATTTGGCTAAAAATACAAGGAACAGCAATGATGGGGGTGGGGGGGGAAGGTTGTAGATCACCACAACAGGCAGAAGATCTGGATAATGCCCTCCTGCACTAGATAACAGAATGTTCAGAGAGGAGAAACATGGAAATAACGGGAGACTTCAACTAGTGTTGATATCAATGGAAGACCCCCCAGAGTCCACTGGAGTTGGATGGCCAATAAATTTAAATAAATAATAATAACATAGCTGAACTGCAAGTTCCTAAAACTTCCTCAGTGATTTTGCTGACTGCTTTATTCTCTTGAAGGCTAAAGGGGACACAAGGAGATTGGCTTTCCTAATAGGGAAGAGCTGTCTGGCTGAAGAGGAAAAAGCAGTGGGAACCTTGGGAGGAAGTTGGGTTCAAGATCCTACAGAGAGAGAAATTGGAGTACAGCCTTTCAGGCACACTAGGTTTCAGAGAACCAGTAAGAGAAGCGGTAGAAAGGATCCCATCCACAGAAACCCTCAGGTCAAGGGGAGTGCAGGAAGTTGGGAACTTCCCAAAAATCAGGTAGTGAAAGCACAACTGCACTGTTCTAGTGAGAAAAAAAGGATGCACAGGGATCTTTCAGCAGAGCTGAAAGCAGATCTGAAAGAGGGTTAAGGGGGAGATGTATCAGAAATAGAAAATCACTGAGGGGTGGAAAGAGAGGCTGCCTTGGTAGGTAAGAGGAAGGGAAAGGAAGGGTCGTGTTGCTGCGTGGAGAAACAAGAAGAACAGTAACAGGTGGTGGGAGCCCGCAGAGCTTCTTAGCTCCTACGTTGCTTCAGTGGGTTCAAGCGGATGGAAGGAGAACTATTTGCAGGAGGGGACGGCAACCGGGGCAGATGGAGAGACAGTTAGGGAACCCGTGGTCACCAAAACTGACTTCAACAGCCATTGCATGCTTCAGCTGATAAAGCACAATGCAGTGGAACTGATTTGCACTCTTTTCTTCCAGAATACCATGGTGATGGATGCTGCAAGAGTAAATCGTAACTTTATTTAAAACAGAAGGAATTTCATTAATACTGTTAACCTTTATGTTTTTCAGCTGCTATATTTGAAAATTATTACGGTTCTTTTTCCAACTTCCGATTTCTGGCATCCAGTAGTAACACCATCATTGGTTTATATGAGCCAACTGCTGACAAAGGTACATTTTCACCATTTTTCCTGACAAAAAATTTCACATAATCTGGCTAAAAAGTGTAAAGGTGAATTTGAAATAGTAATCATCAATAGTTTTGTTTGGCAACAATACTAACAATAATTTGATTTGGCCAGGTGATACATTTTAGATAGCTCATGTAATCCTCACATCTTCTAGTTTGTTTATTGACTATTTATTTATTTATTAAATCAATTTGTGTGGCTGCTGATCTCACAAATGCAACTTTGGGCAGCTGACAACACATTAAAACAATTTAAAAAACAATATTATCAAAAAATAAAAAACCAACACTGGTCCCCAAGGGCAAACCCAAACAAAGCAATTGACAGAGACCTCTCAGTGGGCCATCTAACCTCCCAGCCCTCAGCCCAGATCTTCAGTGCTTTACAGAAAGCCAGCAGGCTCTGGTGGTCCAGGTGCTGCAATGGAAAAGGCACGCTTCTGAGGTCCTAGAGAGGTGAAAATAAGCAAACTTGGGAAAGAAAGTTCAGACCGGAGTTTTGTTTTTCAACACCTCATTGAGAAATGTATGAGTGAGGAAGTTAATTGTGCATTTGTTGGTCTAGGATAAAAAATGGACATAGTTAACAGGCTTGAACTATGGAATGTTTTGTATGAATACCAGGTTAAAAGTTGGTTGCCAACTGAAGCAAGAGGGATAGATGATGGAAGTGAAGCATGGATAAATCGAAAGATAGTTCAGCATTGAGCAGAACATAAGTTATATGATGTCCCCATTACGATTTAATGTATTTAAGGATAAAAGTATAAGGAATGCTTGTAGTGACATCGGGGACGTTCATGTATTTGTGTGTGCAAAGGATGACCTGTTGATGGCTGAGAACTTGAAATATTTGCAACAAATGTTATTAGATTGTATGATGCAACAAGGAGTATGAATCTGAGAATCAGTGTATCAAAACCCAAGATAGCTGTGTTTTACGAGGAAAATGGAGTGAACAGTTGCAAGTTATACATAAACAGTGAAGAACAAGAGCAAGTCCTGGAGTTTGTGTCCTTTGATTGAATGTTTATTAAAGATGAGAAAATGGTTCAAAAAATTCTAAGATGTACAAACCAGCTAGGTAGGGTAAGGCTGGTGGGGGTCTTCCCTGTCTTCAGTCTTCCACCAACAAGGACATTTATTCTCTGCAATTCTACTGTTGCTTCCTCTGATGGCCTGGGTGCCTGTTCCAGGTTGCAAGCAACTTCCCGTACAACACCCATCTTTTCCTCCCCTTCCTTACTTAGTTACTCAGCCACTGCAGCTTGAAGTCTGAAAAAAATGGACTTACAACTGATCCTCAAAGTTCCAGCCATTGCAGTGCCTCTGTGGTCACGTGATCAAAATTCAGACGTTTGGCAACTGGCCCACATTTACGACTGTCCCCCCGTCCCTCCCAGCTGACCTTCATTGTCTCCTTCGCCTGTCTCCCCTCTGCTGGGTTCGCCAACACCAGCTGGCCTCAAGACCTATGACATGGGGGCTCTGTCAACCATGCTGTGCAAGGCGCCCTCACCACCGCCTCCCTCTCCAGCTGTCTTGCTGCATGGGAAGCCCTTGGCCAAGTAGCCGCCAAGAATCCTGGCCACGCGCAGTTGAGGTGCTGCGGAAACATCCCTGCCTCGCTGCCCAGTGGGAGGGTCGCCCTGGCTGACAGTGGCACACAGCATGGAAGACTCGCAGCCCTGGCCCCTTCCCTTCCCAGCGGGGCAAACAGCACCCAGCTGCCTACCCACAGTCCCTAGTGCCCATCCATGGCACCCACCCCCTGCCTATACTTCTCACCTGCCAACCTGCTTGCCTGGGACTCCTGCCTCTTCTCACATCATGGTCACATGAAATCCTCACTTAACGACCTGTACAGTCCTGGGGTTACGACAGCAACCAGGACTGCCAGGATTGCCGTCGCTAAGCGAAGCGGTCATATGACATCACACTTTACAACCACATCGCACAGCAACAGAAATTCCAGTCCCAATTGCTGTCGTAAGTCAAGGACTACCTGTATATCCCATTAAAAGAAGAGTGTGTAAAAGTCCCTCTAATCTTTTCTGTATGCTTGTTGGGGTCTGGTTCCCGTTATTGTCCTGCTGTTTCTTGTTGCTTGTGAGAATCTGCTTCAGGTTGGGTGGTTGACTGTACGTAAGGATGGGCTTGCCACCCAGGGCCTGAGAAAGTGGAACTGCCCCTAAGGATGGTGATCAGGAGCCCCAGGAGAGTCCTTAGCACTTCCCGCACGTCCTGGATGTAGGGTGGCTCTTCGTTCCAGGATCCAGGGAAATGTTCTGCATTGTGATACGTGGGTTTGGTTCTGGCTGTCTCCTTTGCGACAGAGGAATCTGCTGTGAAGCTGCCAGACAAAGATGTGAGTTCCGAGGGGGCGGTGGCAAGAAGGAAGCGGGACAGTAGTCTTGTGATGGGCCCTGCAGTTGTATATCATGCCTTCATATTTGGTTTATTTTATTTTATTTTATTTTATTTTATTTTATTTATTTATATGTCAAATTTGTATCACGCCCAACTCCCCCACAAGGAGGGACTCTGGGCAGATCACAACAAAACAATTTAAAATCAGTAAAAACGTAAATAATACAAATATAAAATACAGTTATTAAATACAGTAAAATCCAAGAGATGGTGATATTATTTCAGCCTGTGACCAGATAATATCGGTCAAAGGTAAGACTGAGGAACCAGCCAACCCCAAAACTGACTATTCCCATCCCCATTGGTTCATCCATGATCATTACAGGGCGGGACAATTCTCTTTCCTTCTTAAAACGTTCAACATATTGAAGAACTGTCAAAAGAAAGTAGCACCTCTAGTTTCATATTTTATCTTTCACCTTTTTCAGTGAAGATTCATTTCTAACTACATACAGTTGGAAGGACTATTCAGAACATGTGTTATCTGTATGTAGGAAGGAAAGATAAACCAGAATCTTAATAAGCTTTTAATCTTCACATCACCTGTGGGAAAGATACAGAAATCATGGTACAAAATTATGGTACAAAATTCTTGTTATTGCCCTGGAAAAATCAGGAAAATGCATTAAAACAACGCCAGAGTGGTGTAATAGTTAAGGTACTGGAGAATGTCTGGGGAGACGCAAGTTCAGACCCGCCCTCAACCACGGAGCCTCCACGGATGGCTTCGGGCCGGTTGCTGCCTCGGCCCAGCGACCCCACAGGGTGGTTGTAGGGAAAAGGTGGAGGAGGAAGGGCTGTGTACGCGGCCTTGGGACGCGGGACGCGCAGGCGGTGGCGTCAAGCTCATGAAGTGTAGACATCACCTGAGTTTTCTGTTCTGGCTGTTTTTTAGTGCGCAGTAAGAACTGAACAAGATGTAGTGAAAGGGCTGTTGGTTTGCTGTCTGTTCCTGGAATATACATCCATGTCTCAAAGATTCGTCCCAGAACTGGTCAATTTTCTCCTGGGAATCCTTCACCTGGCTGTACCTAACAACGAGGTCCAAGGTAGCAACTCTGGAGTAATCTGCAGGAATGCGCCTCCTGCCCTTCTCTTCCCCCCCTTCCTGTCCCCCCCCCCCCCGGACTCCTGGAAGGTGCCTGTTAAGACACGGCATAATACATTCGAAATTCTTTTCATGTAGAAGTGGTGAGTTAGTGCCTTGTAAATTACTGTAATATTTGCAAGATTTATCATACACGTAATTTGAGGGCTTTTTGACAGACACCCTAAAGTAGTTTGTGTATACTGACTTTTTTATTATATTTAGTACTTTATATAAATTATACATACCTGTATAGAATATCAGTCAATACCAGCGGGATGTAAACTAACGAGAATAATTTTAACAGCATGTAAGCTATAAAATCACATACACGTTGTAAATATAGCTAAATAATCATCACGATTGTAAGAATTGACCAAAAGTTTACCATACTTAATACAGAGATGTTTTACTCTTCTGTTCACCAGCTGTATCTATGAACTCCTTGTTCCTTTCTTTCCCCGTGTATCTTTCTTTGACCGAGCATATCAATTCATAGACTTCTAGGTACTGGAAAATGTTTGATGCATTTATATAGTAAAAATAATGAGCATGTCTGTATATGTGTAAAGTTAATGAGTACTCTCAGTGGAAAATTAATATAGGTGTGTGTTTTTATCTCAGGTTATACTTTGTTGCCTCCTTTCGCGTCACTAAGAAAACACTCAAACTTGCTTGTGGTCTGTGAAAAATCAGGGACAGAAACATGGCAAAAGCAAAATATTTCACTCCATATTTTAAGTAGATCAAAAGGAAAAAGCAAAATAGAAATGAATAATCTGAGGTATGTTGTACATATTTATTTATTTGTTTATTCATCATGTTTATCTAGCTGCCCATCTCAGAACACGTACAATGAAAACACATCATAAAAACTAACCATTAAAAATGTTCTACAGTCAAAAACACCGGTCAGACTTACTAGTGACAGAGGAGCAGAGAGCTATGTTGTAGGTGTAAATGTAAATCAGATTCTGTTGTGAGAAATGTTAGAAAATACTTCAGTTTTATGAGTAACAAAACATTTTCACATCTTTCCTTGGCATGGTTTTTGTAGGAGTAAAATAGATATTATTGGTTTTTGATATTATTAAATGGTTGCTGTGCAGAGCATTTATAAGATGTGAGTAAACGGAAGAATCCAACTCTACATTCAGAGATGTATTTCTTAAATTTGAAATTGCTTATCATCAAATCATAATCTGCACAGCAATAGATATTTTGAAATCTGCTCCAGAGCGATACTCCGGTGAACCGACGGTTCCTTTGGAACATTGGCTAGATGTGCAGGTGTGTGCAGTCGGAGCTGGTGGGGCCGTCCTTCAGGGAGCCTTGCTGTTGTGGGGGGGAGGAGGGGGCTGCTGCAGGCAGGCTCCTCGCAATCTTAAGGGTCACAAGTGGCTGGATGGAGAAGCTTGGCCCTCGCTACCATCCCCAGCATCACGTGGTGGCCGAGCAATATCAAGTGGTGCAAGAACAGGAAGGGACTGGATTTCAGGCCTCCTCCCACTTCACAGAATTGGGGCCCCAGCACCGTGTAGGCCGAGCGCATCATCTTCTTGTCCTCCCTGCAGTGTGGGGTTGTGGCCAGTCAACAGCTAATGCAAAGTGTACATCTTTCGTAGATTGTCATGTGTTGCTCTGTGTCTGGACCTTGTTAAAAGATGTGCGGTTCTTTATCGGGAGCTCCCGTCCTTCCATGAAATCACAGACCCCATCCGGATGCTCCTTTCCTCATTCATACCTCGTTCAGTCAAGTATCCTGTACAGCTTCAGGTAAGGGCCTTCCTCCTCCTCCTCCTCCTCCTCCCCCCCCCCCCCATGAGCCTGTGACTGCCTGGACAAGCCCCTGCGGTTTTCTTGGCAAGGTTTTCACTAGGGGGTTGCCTTGCTCCCTCCTTCCTAGGACTGGCAGAGAGGAGTGGCCCAGGGTCCCCCAGCCGGCTTCATGCCTCAGGCAGGACCAGAGCTCACCATCTCCCGGTTTCTAGCCTGGTGCCTTAACCCCTACACCAAACTGACTCTCTTTTGCACATCCAATTAAATCATAATCACGGTCTTGAGAGAAACTGCCACTAGAAAGAGGGCATGTTGTTCTTACAGGGGCACCCATTCATGATTCCAGTTCATACTTCGAAAGCCCTTGAATGTGACTGAGTCAAAGCGTTTGCCAGGAAGAATCGGGCCAAAGTCCCACATGAGAGACTGGCCACAGTAACTAGAACGGCAGCAATTGCAGCACAGGGTGGCGCAAAGTTTCTGAGTCTGGGAGGGTGGCTCCTTTTTCACCCAGCGCATTGTACGCTAAATGTGAAATAAACGAAAGAAGCACCACTTCCTTGTTCAGTCTCCCTTTATGTACAAGTGGGACTGGTAAGATTCAGTGTCAAACATGCAAAAATTCAGAAAATACCAAAGGGGTGAGTACATTTTCACCAACGTGCATATCAGAAGGACGCTGCGCCCTTAAAAAAAAAACTCAAGTTCAGATGCACATTCCGAATAAATCTCTGCTGAAAGGATTGCCAGTGCTACTTGGAAGCGCAAAGGAAGAGTGGTTAGGAGAAGGGGTTGTTCAACGTCGTACCCATTGGGTAGGACCTCTGCAGGCCACGAGAAAGATGGTCAGAACTGTTGTCCGTGGTCACAGAGAGTAGGACTGGAAACAACAGGTGCAAGTTTCAACTACCCGTGTTTCGTGTAGATGTAAGGAAAAACTTTCTGATGGTGAACTTTGTACAACAGTGGAACTATCTAGTTATGCGAGTTGTAGGTTCTCTGTCTCTGGAGGTTTTTAAGGTTTTCCCGCACATTGCAAAGGGTTGGACTTCCATCTTCATAGCCCTCACAGCCACTGTGGCTCTGGTGAGAGCTTTGAGATGATAAAGGAAGTGCCAAAACCTGACAGAAGGGGATCCCACCATGATGTTAGCCTTGCAAGATAGTCCAGACAAAAGCACAACCAGGAGCACTAGCTCTATCTTTATTGGAAGGTTGCGTTAACAGAATCTTGCAAGACTGGACATATTGCACCCCCTCCTCTCTTTTTAGTCTCTGGAAAACTAGGGAGGGTCCCTTCCGAAACGTTTCCCACGCCCTCCCCCTTCTGTGGGCTGAGACCTCTTTTACATGCCGGTTGTCCCATCTGTGGCTCTCCCTCCTGTCTCCCAAGGACATTCCCCCAGAGATAAGAAACAGGTGGAGACTGCATAGCTACCCTTAAAATAAATAAATAAATAAATGTCCCCTCAAAATCCCCTTAGCCCCCCCCCCATCGTATTTGGCACGAAAAGCTTACCATTCTTGCTTTTTATTTTGGGACGTTTAGGAGTTATATGACACTGTTTTGGAGAAGCTGGATGTCTGCAGGCAGTATGACCCATTGGTCTGTGAAAAGAGAAAACCTGTTCCTTTGAAGCTGTACACTCCAAAAATAGTGAAATTGTGAGTATCTCAAAATGGACATAGATGTCATGCATGGCAAACTAAATTTTAAAAAAACAGTTCAACTGACAGTTCTTTTATGTCCTGGTGGCCTGATTTATGCTGTTGAAATCCAGGTAATGCAAAGGAGAAATGGTTTGACTGTATCCAGGGTCTCATTCTGCTGCTGAAAATTTATTTGAAGCATCAATACCATGTACTGGAAAATTGTTCTTCAGAATTCTTTATTTCTGTCATTAGAAAACAAATGACAAGGAACAGGTTTTATAGACAAAAAAAGGTAGAGAATGCTTTTAGGGAATACACTTCTGTTCACATTCTGAGGGTTATGAGATGAGTGCGTAATAAACTTCAGACTCACTGAATTCGTGAGGATGTTTGCCTTTGTAAGGGAGCCGGCGTGGTGGGGCGGCTAAGGGTCTGGCCAAAGAGCGGGGAGACCCAGGTTCTCATCCTCCCTGGGCACAGAAGGCAGCTGGGGGACCGCGGGCCAGCCACTCGCTCTCCACCCCCAAACAGTTTCGGGCTCTGGGCCCCGCAGTGCATCAGGTGTTGATGGCTTTGCAGCCGAGCTGGACAGACCCTAAGAAGAAGACTGCTTTAGTAAAACACCTAGATAGATAAAGAAGATAAAATGTGGCTGTGGAATTGCCTGTGGTGCTGTGGCCGATTCTCCAGTGGTTGTTCGAGCCTCCACCATTCGTTTGCCGATCGGGGAGAGCGGTTTCCCTTCCCACGCGTCTTCTTCCTCTGCGGTCTCGGGGAGCGTTCCGTCTCTGTCCTTCGAGTTCAGGTTGAGGCTGTTAGCCGCTGCCAGCGTTAGATGGCTGTAGAAGCCAGACGCAGGTTGCGCTTCTGTTCCTCTCCCTGCCTGGGCGGAGGGCAGCGGGCTCTCGCAGACTGGCCTGGGCAGCCGGGGAGGCTCCGGATCAAGAACCACCTTCAGAAAGCTCAGAGGAGATTCAGACGGGACTAAAAGGGGTTGTGTAGGGAAGTAAAATGAGAATTTATTGTGATTTTTATTCTTACTACCCCATTTTTTATTCGTAGACTTCTTGGTGTTTGCCTAACTAATTTTTAAAAACAAATTTCAGCAGCTGAAATACTCACTTCAGCTGTAATTTACTTAATAGTGCAACCTATAGAGATGAAAAGTAATTAAAGCTTATATACTCTGGAAAGGTTCTATTTAATATTTTTCTGTCATGGCTTTTCCCCTAAACTATGGAACTGAACCAGATTTCCACTTCATGCAGTGGAAGTGCCAGTCTCCTTATCAAGTGAGTAAAATTGGAAGCTCTGACATTCTGACCGTAGACTTTCTGATTTCAGGCTAGAATTCGGAAGAAAACAAGGCAGCAGTAGGCTGGAGCAGGAAAGAAAGCGCCTCATTCACAAGCACAGGCGTGAACTCAAGGGAGCCGTGCGCGAGATCCGCAGAGACAACCAGTTCCTCGCGAAAATGCAGCTTGCAGAAATCGTGGACAGGTAGCTCCATCGGATACCTGCTGGACGTTTGTGGTTTCATAAGAAAAGCAGAGGAAAATACTGACGGTTGGGAAAGAGTCTCTGCCTAGAGAATGAGGCTTTGAAATCTCACAGATCTGGGCGTTTTGATTTATGGTTGCTGGTACCTCGTAGCGGGCCCCGAGCAAGTTGTTATAGAGAAAGGAGCGATAAGCAACGATTGGTAAGGTTTCCAACCGTTGTTAACCCAGCAGGAATGAAATCATTTTGGGGCCCGATTACGAACTGTGGAAGGATACTCAAAACAGAAGGAAACGTGAGCATGACTGGGTGGCTTATGAGGATCCTTACAATCACAAGACATCCAGGCTGTAAATGGCTTTAATTTGGATTCTGGCCCTGAATCCAGCTCTGGGATTCTGTGTGGACTTCTTGAGAATGTCTTCAGTCTCCCTCCGCGTCTCCAGCCGTTAATAATTCTGCAGGAAAAGAACCACTTAGTTCTCCTAACTTGAGACAGGGAGAGAGAAAAATGTTTCACTGGTATTTTTGTCTCCAAATATAAATGGAATTTGTCTTTGCTTTTTCAGGGATTCTGAAAGAAAAAGAAAAGTGAAACAACTCTTCCAGAATCTTGCTCAGCAGGAAGGAGATTGGAAAGCGACAAAGAGAAAAAAGTTTTAAATGTCCGCAGATAAATTATACAAAAGGAAACCAAGAATATTTCAATGGTTAGAATTGCCTGGAATATTTTGATCGTTTTAAATAGGGGTATAGTACTTCTGGATTTAAAAAAACAAATCTCCACCAATGCATTCTTGTAAGGGAGAAATCACTTTCTAAATAAAATGTTATAATATATTTGATAAATTTTGAAGCCTTTTTGGCTCAGTTTGATACTTTGACTTTTTTCAGAATGGGTGAAAATGCCTGGGCTCAGTGCCTCCTGTCCCGAGACAGGGCCCAACCTGGGCAGTTGGAACTCCATTTCACTAAGTCTAAAAAAGCAAGCTCCTGTGAAGCCGTCCCCTAGAAATCGGCCAATCGTTCTTCCCAGGAAAGGCCGCTCTTCCCACGGCCAGAGCCTGCTAGCATTGAGGCACTGAGGGCCACGGTGCGTCAGGCGACCAGGCTGGCTGGGCGAAGCTGCGCCCTGGATGCGAGCTGGCCAGGAGTTAGGGGTTGGGGGGTTCTAACAAACAACGGAGACAAGAGGATGAACTCCGAGGAGAGGGTAGGAAGATGTGAACCACGCGCAAGGCAGCGGGGCCCCTGTGGCCAACATGGGCCGACTGCTGAGAGAGAGAAGTCTCAGCGCAGGAAGGGAAATCACAGGCCCGGTGGGACGAAACTCGCGAGTGGTGTGCAAGGCTTGAAGGGCAGAGCTTATTCAGAAGGACAGAGGGGAGCAGCACTGTATGTGCAGGGAGGGCACGCAGTGCTCCTACTGAGGAGGTGCGCTTGCCACGCCCAAGAGCAGCTCTGGGTGAGGCTCTGCTGAGCCAGAGAGACGGCCCTAGTGCAAGTCTTTCAGTATCCGGGCACCTGCTGAAAACCCAAAGACTGCCAGGTCCCCCCAAATTCCTCCTGGGTCTTTTATTTTCCGAAAGGTTGAAACACGGACGCTTTTCGACACTTGCAGCTCACTGACAGGAGAGAGCCAAAGGCGGATGAAACCCTGGGAGGAAAGGGGCCCAGCAGAAAGAGAAACTGGAGCGGTCAGGAACCCTCGGGCCAGAGGGAGTGCTGGCGGATCAGGAACCTTCAGAAACAAGACACTGGGCGTACAATCACAAGCCCTGTGGATGCCGAAGGACCTTCCCACTGAGAGAATCCTTGAAAGGGGCGCAGGTGGGAAAGGGAAGGCGCGTCCAATCTCCGAGGAAGCGCAGCGGTAACTGTTGCAGCAAGAAAGGAGGGCCGCGCAGCACACAAAAGGGCCTCGAGCTCGCAAAGCAGAAGGGCCCTCGGGGCTGCGTGGGCGGCAAGAGGGAGGAGCGGGCTTCCTGCCTGGGGAACAGGGATGAGCTGCCGCTGACCCAGGAGGAAGCAGCAACCCAGGCAAGGGAAGGGATGTTAGGCAGCCCTCGGACCCCGTGAACTCCAGGATGAGCCCCACCTCAGCTTCGGAAGAGCCCAGGGTGCTCCGGAAGGCCAAAGACCTTTCCTGGAGGGCCCCGATCGGCCCCCTCGCCAAGACCCTCCGCGATTAAGTGCCCGGGTGCGCGGGCGCCTTCTCCGCCCACGGCGCGCTCCCGCTCAGCTCCAACTCCCGCGCAGCCCCCGCAGGCCTTCCACAGGCGCCCCCTCCCGCCAGACTCAGCGGCGCCTTCCAGGACCCCTCCGCGAACGGCTCCGGCCTCGCTCCGGGAAGGGCGCCCGGCCGGCCGCTCAGCCGCCGCGCCGCGCCGCGCCACGCCACGCCACGCCGGGCAGCAGCCTCCCGACGGCGTCTCCGTGGAGAGGCTCCGGCTCGCAAGCCTCGGTGGTCCCGCCGAAGGGAGACATGTTGCAGCCAGAGGGAAAGGAGGGCGCCGCGCCAGGGCTCGCGCCTCTTCCCGACGCCGCGAGCCGCCCTTCCCCTTCCCCTTCCCCGGCCCGAGCGCGCGCCAGGAAGACGGCGCGGCGTCCCCGGCGGAGCACGACCCAGGGGCAGCCTCCTCGGGTGCAGCCACACGGCGGGCGGGGGCCACGGGACCCCTCGCCGGCCCTAGGCGGCGGCGAGAAGAGCAGGAAGCAGCGGGGGCCGCCGCGAAGCCGCCGTTGACTGGGCCAGCGCCGCGACGTCAGGATCCCGCGCGGACGCCCGGGGCTCGCTGCGCCCCGCGGGGGCTGGGCTGGGCTGGGCTGGGGCGGCGGCGGCGCCTCTCCGGAGCTGCCCGCGGGGCTCCCCGGGCGGAGCAGACGCGCCGCCTGCCGGCCGCTCCCTCCGCGCCCCCGGGAGAGGGCCGGGGGATGCGCCGCGCCCGGGGAGGCGGCGGGAGCCGAGCGCGCGCGGGGCCCGGCTCCTCCGCGGGGCGCAGCCGGCGGCGGCCCCGCCGGAAGAGGAAGGAGCCGGCCTGGCCGCTGGGGGGAGCGAGGGCGCGGGAGGCCGGGCCGGGCCGCGCCCCGCTGCCGCGCGCCCGAGGCCCGGCGGAGGGCTCGGCTGGCTCGTCTCGCCTGGGCTGGGCTGGCGGCGAAGGTGAGCTCCCTGCGGCGGGCAGTCCGGGGGAGGCGCGCCGCCGCCGCCGCCCTCTGCGATGCCCCCTCCGGTCCAGCCTGCGGGCGGGGGGTTTCCTGGTGGTCTCCCATCCTGGTTCCTGCAGGCCCAGTCCGGTCCCGCGGGAGGGAGGGCCGGGAGCCCCAGCCGCGGCCCGCGCGAACGGTCGCCGCCCCCCGCTCGCGCTGCTCTCCCTCCCCCGGCGCGCGCGGGGCGGGGGTCCCGTGCTGGAAGAGGCCCCCCGGGGGGCATCGGGGACGGCGCCCGGCTGCCGCGGAGCCCTCGAAGCGGCCGCTCTGCGCCTCGCCCTCCGGGAGGCGGCGGCGCGCGTCTGGGCTTCTGGCCCGCGGGGCGCCGTTGCCCCCCGTCCCCCCCGCGCCCCACGCCCGGGTCGGAACCGGTCCTCCGCCCGAGTCCGGGAGCGGAGCGGCTCTCGAAGCGGGACTTGAGCGAAGCGATGATCTCTCGTGACGCGGAAACGACGTTTCTGCTGATGCCGCCCAAGGCTGCGCTTGCACTTCCAGGGTCGCATCACCCGCTGACTCTCACGGTGCGAGCAGAACAACGCGGCGTTGCTCGCCCTCGGCGGCTTGGAGATGTGCGTCCCTTGCTGGCTGGGGAATTCTGGGAGCCGAAGTCCGCACATCTCCAAGCCGCCGAGGGTGAGCAACGCTGGAATAATAGAATCACAGGACTCCAAGGGTCCTGTGCCGGGGGGGGGGGATCCTCGGGCCATCCCGGGCCAAGGGCTGTCCAGTCTTTGGCCGGAAGGCTCCGGTGAGGGAGCCCCAGTGACCCCAGCAGGGAGGCCGCGTGGTGGAATAAAAGCTTAACTGCGCCAACGGACAGGACAGGACAGGTCAGGGCGTTCCTGCTTTTTTCAAACTTGGATCTCCCTCTGTGAAGCTCCCACCTGCCGGCCCTTGCCCTCCTCTCGCAGGCAGTGGAGAACAGACCCACGCCCTCTGGCCTGGGGCACCCCCTTCCTGCATCGGAAGACCCCTTAGCCTTCTCTTCTTCAGGCTAAGCGCACCAAGGTCCTTTTTGTACGGTTTTGCCTCCTTCACGTTGAGCAGCATCCTCTCTGTGTTGCGGTGGCCAGAACTGGGCGCGGGGTCCCAGGCGGGGTCCGACCAGCGCAGCGGAGAGCAGTGCTGTCCGTCCCTTGCTGTGATCCTGACGCGCTGCTGTCGATGCGGCACAAAAGGGCACCGGCGGTTTTGGCAGCCACGAGGCGCTCCTGGCCCGGTGCCAGATCCACTGGGCCCTTCTCACCGGAATGGCTCCTGCCCCAAGACCCTCCCCCAGAGCTGATGCAGCGTGAGGGGAAACGCTGGGCGAGGCGTGAAGGGACCCGGGTCCGGGTCTGGGCCCGGGGGGGGTCTGAGCCAGTCCCACGTTGGGGGAGTGGGGAGGTGCGGGGCCAGGGCCGGGGAGACCTGGGCTCCTGTCCCCCCCAGCCGCACTGGGTGGCCTGGGGCTGTTTCCAGAGAAGAGGAGCCCTAGGGGAGGGAACAGTCCTCTGATCAAGGAAGCCGGCCGGCCCCACGCATTCCCCGCCCCAGGATGTCCCCCGGCCCGCTCTCAACACGTCTGTGGGGAAACCGCCAAGCGCAGAGGGCACCAAGAAGCCACCCCTTGCCTGGCGATGCCCTCGAGCACCTGGCTGTTGTTCCGGCGCGCCCCAGGCCGCCCCCACAGAGCCTTTGCCGGCCTGGCCGCTGGCCGCCTCTCCTGCCAAAGTCGCCGTCGCCTCCCCCCGTGACCGCTTGTGGCCCACCCTCAGTTTCATACATCCTCTGGCTATCTCGCCAGTTTGTGGCCTTTTCGCGATTGTGCTTTTATGCCTTTCCTGTCGGTGTTTGTTTGTTTCTGGGCGACTCTTATCTGACCCTGTGAAACCGACCAGAGCTGAGGCAGCTTGCAAAATTGGCAGGATGAAAACCAAGATACAAAGTTGGAAGGAAATTGGTTAACGCAGTAGCTAAAAGAAGAGGCTAAAATTACAGAAAGGTAAAAAACGGCCCTGCAACCTGCACCCGGTCCCCGAAGGTCTTCGGGAAGAGCCACCTGTCCAGCAGTTTCCAAGGTGGGGTGGGGACCCCCGTACTCGGGGGTGAGGACTCGAGGGGGGGCTCCTTCGGAGGATGCCCGCCGTCGGGCCCCTCCTTGGCGGGGCTCGCTAGTGGCCGGGTCGGGTGGGCAGAAACGCCTGGGGAAAGGCGGCCGCTGAGCCTCAGGGGCTTCGCGGGGAGCAGCTGGCCCTGAAATCGGGCCAGTCCTTCCTCTGACTTGCTGCTTCTCTCCAGAGCGGTGCTTTGAGGATATAGTTGGCAAACGGGCTCCTCCAGAAGATGTTGCGGGAAGAGGACCGGGAAGTCCGGAGGGCAGAGGGCAGCTCCTCCCGCGTCATCGGCGTGGTGTTTCTCTCGCTCCTGATTGACCTCCTGGGCTTCACCCTGATTCTGCCACTCCTGCCTTCGATACTGGATCATTACAGTAAGAATGACGTAAGTAAAGCTAAGCCACATTGATCAAGATGCTTTGTGCGCATTAAAACTTGTTTAGGGTATCACCCTGAAAGCATTATGGTTAGATTGCTGTTCTATAAATATTTTAATGCATCATTTAAAAATAAACAATTCTGCGGTTAAGCTTTAACTGTGACTATTTTAGGTAGTGTTTTAAAACACTGCACGTTGACCAGGCAGCCGCAGAGGCACAATGAGGAAATGCTGACGGGCGTGGCTGGCAGTTCTTCAAAGGGCAGGGCCCGGGTGGTGGGTGTGTGGGGGTTGCAGCGTGCCTCTTTCCCCACCGTGGTGGCATTTCCGTAACCGACTGAGTGTTTCTAACTCGGTTTGCTGCCTTGAATTTTCGATCTAAATCTAACTTAATCTAGCCATTCATCAAAGTTGTGGCAGTATTTGGAGCCGTTCGGCGGAAGGGTTTCCTAATCGTGAAACTCAAAATAAGGAAGCACCCCAGCGCCTGAAGTGCTCGGGCTGCAGCAGAGGTATGATATTCTTCCCTCATCTTATAAAGAAAGTTATGTTTTATGCTCTGTATCTTGAGATGGCCTAATGGCTAATCAATAACAATAAACTGAACTGAACTGAACTAAACTAAACTATAAAGGAAGTGTCCGGATTCAGCCCGGACAGGAACAAGCAAGCCAAGCTAAGCCGTGCGATGTGGCTGCCGCTGGCTGACCGCGCAGCAAACACAGCCGGGGCTGTGAGGCCAGTCCCACAACCCGTCCCTGGGAAAGCGCACCCCAGGGCCTTGCCCAAAGCAAACGCAGGCCTCCCCGTCGCGCAGCCAAAGAGGGCGGCGGACCAGCTGGCAGGGCACGGAGCAGCGCGCCACGGGGCGCCTCCCCAGCTCCCCAGGCGCCTTCGCACAGCTGCCCCACAGCCCCCACTCCACAAGAATCGCGCCCTCTTGGCTGGGGGAGAAACGAGCTGGCGGGCAGAGCTCTCCCCGGCTCCTCGAACTCCTGGTCTGGGGGCGTAACGAAGCAGCATGGAGGCAAGACGCGAGCTTGCCGTAGTGGCCGGAGCAGTGTGTGCGTTGGGGGGGGGGGAGAAATGGCTCCTGCCATCCGGCCTGCCTGGCAGAGGTTGCCGGGGGGGGGGGTGTTTGAAGTGCTTTTCCAGGGGAGAGGCAGGTGCTTCTGGGGCTCCTGTCCTCTCCCAAACCTTACTTTTTCTGATCAGGAAAATCGCAGATCAGCGTGCTTCCTGTTTCTGGGACTGTGGCATATTGGTGTCTAACTGGAAGGGAGCGCTCTTCAGCCCCGCTCGGTTTCCTGCTTCCCCAAAGGGGAAATCGTATCCCTGCAACCATCTGGTCAAGGGGAGGCTTCCGCGTGAATAAAGAGTCCAGCACGAGTGGGGTGCCAGAAGTCCACCGCGGCCGTAGCTGTGGGTGTTCTTCTGTGATGCCGCTCGCGGTTGCCATCAGCTTTTGGCGGCGCCTGTCTTCAGAGCCGGGGAGGCTTCCCGGCACAGGGCTGGCCAGCGGGTTCTGTCGGCGGCCGCAGCTGCTAGTCCTTCGGCTGGACGGCGCAGTGGTGTAGGGTTCCCTTCACCTGCCTTTGCAGCGCTTGTGTGGTCGACCTCGAGGTCCCTTCCCAGACCCCAGAACGCCATAGAGCAACTGCCGAGGCACGCAGTGATCATCCGCTCTGATGTCAAAAAATATCAGTGTGCTTTTGAGACTTAAAAGGCCTGTTTCTGAAACTTCCCTGCTTTGTCAGAGACCTTCCCTGGTATTTTTTTTTTCATTTCCTCAAAATAAATGATTCCTACAGAAAGGAAAGAGGTTGGAGCAGGAGACGGCTCCCATGATCCTCCCTTGGCCCAATTCCTTTCCTTCCTCCCCAGGATGGGCTCTACAGGACTGTGCAAGCTGGCGTGGACTGGTTCAGCGGGAGGCTGGGCATCCCGCCCGAAAGGAAGTACAACAGCGTTTTATTTGGAGGTAGGAAAGACCCACTAACGCAAGACGGTGCCTGGAATTATTCCTGGTCTGTCTGAAGCGCACTCTAGGTCTTGGGGAGGGATCCCTAGCCCAGCTGGTGGTCTTCCCCCTCCCCTCCCCTCCCCTCCCCTCCCCGCTGTCGAAGGAGCTGGGAGGCTCCAGCTGCCAGCAGTACCGGATGGGGGAGCCCACACTGCCGACCTCTTCCCCCACTTTTCTGCCTCAGCCGGGAAAAGCTGGGGCCAAAAATAGGGACATGGAGGAGCCCCTTGTAGCGGTATGTGGGAATGACCTTGAGAGACAAGGGGAAGAGATGCTGCCTAGGGAACTATCCGATAAAAGGGAGAGGAGCCCACAGCTGCATAATGGGCAGAGAAAGAAACTCAGAAAGGATCTGCCCTCACTTCTCAGGCTGTAAAGGAGACAGTGGGAGATTTGTACTTTCAGACTTGCAAGATTCTGTTAATGTAGCCTTACAATAAAGTAGAAATAGCTCATCTGATCGTGTTCCCTGTCTGGTCTACCTGGGAAGGCTGACATCAATCTTGCAAGTCTGAAAGTACAAATCTCCCGCCATCTCTTTTTACAGCCTGATAAGGAAGATCCTTTCTGAGTTACTTTCTCTGCCTGTTTGCGCTTGCAGGCTCCCCCACACCCTTGTCTGGCCATTCCCTAAGCAGCATCTCCTCCCCCCATCTCCCAAGGTCATTCCCACATACTGCTACACCTCCTGAGGCAGAGCCACAGAACGTCAGGGCGGGCAAAAGCGAGCGGAGGCCCAGACACAGCCTTTGCTCTTCCAAGAGAGGACCGTGGCGTGTCTAATGCCCCATTGCAGAAAATTCCTTGGACAAGTAACGGAAAAAATACTTGGGCATGGCAGAAAGCTTGAAACATGCTGGACTCTAACAGAGGTCTCTTTCTCCCTCGGTGTTCATCCCTGTTAACATGCTGGGAAAGGCAAGGAAAATCTCAGCTCTGGAGCGAGTTGACCTGTTATAAGACATTCTTCCTTGCATTCACATTTGACCCTTTTTAGAAGCAATGCTTTAAACATTTTATTAGTGAAAAAAAGGAATGTAAAATAAGGTGGCCAGTAGGCAGTAAACTGTCTGTGATCCCCCGGGCCTCCCCACATTCTCGATCCAACTTTTTCAGGTCTCATCGGCTCCCTGTTTTCTCTGCTTCAGTTTCTGGCCTCGCCGCTCACTGGGGCCGCCTCAGATTCCTTTGGGAGAAGACCAGTCCTGCTGGCCACTGTGGTATGTTGGGCTGCAGCAAGGGAGGGGCAAGGGTGGGCGCAGGCATGATCCAGCAACCCCCGGCAGCCCTCGCACTCTCCGATGTTTTTGAGGGTTGCATAAATGCTGAGCATCTGGGCAGACAGCATGTATAGGATGATGGCAATGCAGAATATAACCTCAGCAAGCAAGCAAGAAAGAAAAATATCTGGAAATTGATACAGGTAATCTTCCCTTAGTGACCACAACTGGGACTGGCAACTCCATTCCTAAGCGACATGGTCATTAAGTGAGACATCACGTGACCGCGACAGACTTACAACCTCATTTCTGCCACAGTTGTTAAGCGAATCACCCACGATTGTTAAGGGAGACATCATGTGACTGTGACTTGCAATTTTATTGCCAGCTTCTACGTTGACTCTGTCAGAAGCCAGCTGTGAAGTGTGTAAATGGCAATCACGTGATTGTGGGGATGCTGCAATGGTCATAAACGCCTGCCAGTTGCAAAGTGCTCGAATTACAATCACATGACTGTGGGGACACTGCAATGGTCATAAGTGCAAAGACTGGTCATAAAGTTACTTTTTCAGCACCATCATAATTTCACACGGTCACTAAACAGGGCAGTCATTAAGCGAGGACTACCTGTATGGCAGCTAACTCACTCCTCCCCAAATTGACCAAAGTGCAGAAAACGCCTCTTCCTTACACTGCTGCCGAAAACAGACCGATTCAGGGGTCCTCCATAGCGCATATCAGAATCCACGACTGCAAAGGAGGGATCGGCTTTCTTTCCAGTCCTGTGTTCCTGCGGTCAGAGCTGTTCCTCTCCACCGCCTCTCCAGATCCTTGCTTCCCCTGCCTAACATCCATCCAGAATCTGCCATTCAGTATCTTCGGTTCCCCCTCCTGCTTCTTGCGCTCTGAGCCGATGAAGAACAGCCGTGTTTTCTTTCGGGTAACTTGCTTCAGGTGCTGTGTTATCCCCCCTCCCCTCTTTTCTCAGTCCTTTGATCCTCCTCGTGGCTCTTCTTGGCAGCTTATCTGGACCCTCTGTCCCATGTGGGGCCAGGACTGGACGCGGCCTTTGAGGTGGCGTCTGACTAATGCAGAATAGAGTGGAACGCTTAGTTCCCCCGATGTGGAGATTTCTGCTGATGCAGCCTGAAGTTTCCTTTATCATTTTTGCAGTCACACTGCACTGCTATCAACGGCGCTTTACTATTCACAAGCGATATTTATTTATTTATTTATTTATTTATCAATCAATCATATTTGTACCTCCACCCCTCTCACAAGAGAGTGACTCTGGGCTGCATACAACACTTTATTAAGAAAAAAACAGTCAATACACATAACATCCACCTCCCTCCCGCCAGTTTCTCATTCAGGTTTGATTCACCTCCTTTGCGTGAAAAGTTTTCTCTGAATGGAGCAAACCGAGAAGCAGCACATTCGAAACACCTGTAGAAAACTCTGTTGCTTGACGACCGTGAGTATGAGACTGCGGCAATCTCTCCTCTCCGCAGCTTGGCCTGATAGCGTCCTATTCTCTGTGGGCCGTTTCCAGGAGCTTTGAGATCTTTCTTTGCTCCAGAATCGTCGGTGGAATCAGCAAAGGGAACGTCAGCCTCTCCACTGCCATCATTGCTGATTTGCAGTGTCCAAAAGCTCGAAGTAAAGGCATGGTGAGTCACCTTCTCCTTTGTTGATAAAGCTCCTAGCTTAGTAGATGGTGATGGCGATGAATTATTGTGTCAACAATTTATATAGCCACCCATCTCGTTCTTACCCCTCTGCGCAGCTAGCAATACATTAGGAGCCAACATAGAAAACCCCAAAGGAGGGCTAAAAAGAAGTGTAACAGGAGCAAAACGATAAACACAATACGGAATAGACAGTACAACAGTATTTCTTGCTCAGCCGCACAGGTTAGACTCATCTAGCATCCCAACACCTGGGAGAAGAGCCGGGTCTCTGATGCCTTCCTAATGGCTTACGGCTCAGGGCCGCCTGTCTCGAGCGGGAGGCCATTCCAGAGGTCACAGCAGAAAAGGCAAGTCTCCTGAGTCCCGTTAGAGGCCCCTGCTTCTCAGAAGCATGCCACCGGCCGAAGCATGCCCATTCTGCCAGATCTAGAGAGACAAGGAGATGCAATCTGCTGAGGTGGGTGGTCCCTAAAGTAACCTGGCCCTGGGCCGCGTAGGGCTTCGTAGGTGAGGACAGGCACCTTGAATTGGGCCCAGGAGTCCACTAGGAGCCCACATAGTTCACAGAGCGGTGGTGTTGAATGGGCGTGCAGTGGTATGCTCAAAACTGCCCGTGCCTCCACATTCTGGAGCAGCTGCAGTTTCTGATGGCTCTTCGTGGGCAGTCCCGTGTGGAGCACGTTGCCAGTTTGAACGGGACGTGGCTAGGGCAAGAGTGACCATGAGCAGGGCCTCCTGGCCTAGGAATATGAAGAAACGGTGCGCAAAATAGATTTGTGCACTAACTCAGTTGGGGGGAGAGCTAGCCCTTTCGGAGTCAAAGATGGAAAATTTCCCCTAACTCACAACCACTCAGTCCTGCCAGAGGTTAAGCCAGCCGTCCAGCGCAGCTTCCCAAACAGGTTCTGATATCTGATTGTCTCTGGAGCCACGTCCCTGGAGGCCATCAGGGTCTCTCAGATAGCAACAGCCGCACCAGTTGTGGATGAGGACGGCTTTGTTGCAGGCTGGCTGTGCGTGCAGCAGCGGCAGCTGGAAACCAAGGCTACCGAGGCTCCGGTGACCAGGCACTGGGGCTTGGAACTGGTACAAGACGCTTTCCGTCTCGTGGCGGCCTGGAATGTTGTTCAGAAACTGGAGTGTGTCAGCTGACGTGGGGAAGGTGATCCCTTCCTGATCTAGTCAGAGTAATGGGACAGAAAGGGTGAAACCATTCATCCGTGAAAATCTTTCTGCCTTCTTTAATGTCACAAATGTAATTGACAGAGGAGCATTGAACCTACTGGCCAAATTTCATCAAAGTTTAATGGATTTACTGCCCATAAATTTGTTCCCCATAATAAATGCATTCCCCCAAACATTTATATTAACCTATTTATTTTAGCGAAGCTGTATTTGGCTCACCAAATTGCATTTGTTCTGCAGTATTTTTTCCTGAAAGCAATGCCCTTTTTAGGTGTGAAAGAGTTCTTATAAACTCTGTGCCATCAAGTCAAATCTTAGATATCATTAAATAGAACATTATTTCTGTCTTTGAAATAATGGTCTTCTTGGCATCCTGTCTGAAATGAAACTCCAGTTGAGTTGGCTAGAAATGTTTTTAAATATTTGTACTTGGAACAAACAGCCAAAAAATCCTGCATATTGTCTCCTGTTGTTGTCATTCACAATGTGTGATTCATAACTCTGTGGCTCAGGGGTGGGGGGGGGCACAAAGAAGGCAAAAGGTGCCCCCATTTCAAAAACGGCACTGCTCCTGGACCGAAAGCGCTGAAGGACGATGTGGCGCAGCCGGGAGAAGCCGGGTCGGGACTGAGGCTAGGGCTAGTGGCCCCGGGAGCCCCCTCAGAAGAAGGCTGTGCGGGAGCATTAGCCAAAGGCTGTTGGGTGCAACCTTTCCCCAGGCCATGATCGGCCTGGCTTTCTCCCTGGGCTTCACGCTGGGGCCGATGCTCGGCGCGTATCTCGCTCTGGAGACGGAGAAGGACGAGCTCTTCTACGTGAGGTCTGCTGTCTTTGCTGCCATCTTTGCTGTTGCCGATTTCGTGTTCATCTTCGTCTGGTTGCCGGAGACGCTCCCAAAGGAAAAACGGGTAATGCATTCAGAAACCGATCAGAAAACAAAATGGGGTCATTTGGTTAAAATAGGAAAGGAGCACCGTCCTCTTCATAGTTTCAAAATGCGCACTGCGTGCCAGGGAGAGGGCTTTGCAGCCAGGGATTTCTCCAGCGTTCCCAGCGTGGGATCCAGGCCAAGAACAAACTCTTGCTTCCAGGGAGAGTTTGGTGGGAAGCCAGAGCCTCGCCACTTGGTCCAAACCACTCACGAGAAAGTGGCTATTTCAAGACCACGAGCTCTTCCCTGCCCTCTCTCTTCTGGGGTGCTGCTGTTGGGCTGAACTTCCCGCCTCCCAGCCAGTGTGGAGGGCACCTGCTTGCAGCCTGCTATCCTAGAGAGAAAGCCAGAAGGTGCCAGGGGTACCATGTGGGCTGGCTTCACCCTGGGAAGCATGTTTTCCCCACTCCAGTAACCAACTTTGCCTGGAAGCTGTGACCGTTGGAGAGGCGGTGTAGCAGCTCTGCATGCTTAATGCTCTGAGGGGCTCTAATCATGCTGCGTCGCCAGTTGCACAGAGAGCCCCCTTGTGCGTAAGAGGGGCTCCCTGCCAGCCTAGACACTTGGAGGGAGTTGAGTGTGGGCATGGGATCTCTCCCCTCCTCTCCCGCTCATCTCCACACTGAAAAGATAGATCACGGGCGTAGGTCTGTTTGAGGCTTCATAGTTGCTATGAAAGCAACTCAAGAGAACACCGGGCTGTTCGTTTGCCAACTGAAGTCAGTACTCTCTGCAGAAAGATCACAATCCAAAATAATCGTCTGTACATCTTGAGAACTAGACAAAATGTTACCTTTCCCCAATCAGATACAGGTAGTCCTCACTTAACAACCACAATTGGGACCAGAATTTAGGTCGCTAAGCAATGCAGTTATTAAGTGAATCATCATGTGACCAGACCCGATTTTATGACCCTTTTTATGGCAGTCATTAAGTGAATCACATTGTTAAGTGAATCACACAGTTCCCCGTTGGTTTTCCTTGTCAGAAGCCAGCTGGGAAGGTCACAAATGGCAATCATGTGACCCCGGAACGCTGCAACTATCATAAGTGTGAGCTGGTTGCCAAGTGCCCGGATCATGATCACGTGACTGCGGGGGCACTGCAACGGTCGTAATTTTGGGCACCAGTTGTAAGTCAGTTCTTTAGTGCCGTTGTAACTTCAGTTGCTAAATGAAGAGTCGTTAAGCAAGGCTACTTGTAAATAGTATATATCCCAAATTGAGATTTTTTTCTACATCATGGGTGAGATTTCCCCAAAGTATGAAAGCTTATAGATGCTAAAACCAATTTAAAGGAAGAACATTTCCTCATGAGCAATCATCACCCAGATAAGCAGAGATTAACACCAGACCTACAATCAGCAGTAAACAATACCCTAATCAAGGAGCTACCAGAGGGAAAAAAAATAAAACAAAACAAAGCCCCCACCCCCACCGACACTGGCAGGGCTGGATATAAACGGAGAGCAAACCCCATCCCATCCCAGCACTGAAGATGTCACCTAGCCGGGTGACGAAACGTCTGCAAGAAAACAGCCAAGCTCAGAGAGCACCAGGGACTCCACCGTGCAACCCTGAGCTACACATATTCGCTTCTGTTGTATTTAGAATTCACAGATGCGTACATCTGAAGTTTGTGATAACTGGTTGCTTGGGTAAACTTCCGCTACGTGCAGGACTTGAGGTATATGTGTGTGGGTGGATGGGGGGAATTCCCTTCAGCCTCATCACCTCTTCTCTCTCCTGGGTTGGTTAGGTGCCCTCCGTGCTGTCTGGCTTTCGGTCGGCATTCAACCTGATCAATCCCTGGGCCTTATTCCAGTTCGCTGCTGTACGTCAGAAGATGGGAGGCCCCTCCAGAGACAGTAAGTCTTCTACATTTTCTGTTCTAGCATTTCCTTTTATTATGACTGTTGAGTTCTCCTCTGGAATGATCCTGCAAACCTCTCTCCGGTCTTTTCCCAGCTCAGGGCTGAGGTCCCCGCCCAGAGGGAGACAGGCATTTGTATAAATGGAGATGTGAGGTTCAGTCAACCATTTAGATAGATCAGCAGAACGCCTTCACTACCAAACCCCGTATAAAGAAATCTGTCCTCTCGCCCCTCCACCTCCCACTTTAACAGTGTCGTTCTCCGTGGTCTTTTCTGACACTTGCGGGTTCATGATGTGCCAAGTCTGTTGCTTGAAGTACACAGTGTGTGAACCGCACTTCCTCTTGGAATGTGGTGTTGGGAGTGATTTGATTTAATTTACTTTTAATTAAAATTAAATGAAACAGAATGATTCTCCAGTCAGGTATTTAATGTTTTTCCTCATCTGTCCCCAACATACAACTTTTACACAGCTTCGGGTGGCTGTACATGTTTTTAAAGCCCCCAGTACATGTTGGAGATGGTTAAGCCTCATTAGATGCTTGGCAAGTAATAAGCAGAACCATGGTTAACCCTGGCTGGAAGATTCCCTGTCGTTCCCCTCCTGTCCTACCAAAGACCTGTTTTGTACACTCAATCCTCGTTATCCATGCATTTTGTTTCCGCAGATTCGCTTATACGCTTCTATAAAAGCGTAACCCATTTTTCGTCAAATGCGGTCTCGATGCGGCCATGTGCAGTAGGGAAAAAAGTTAGAGTCTTATTGTGCAACATCAACACGAGCTACACTAAGGGAAACTGTGCTCTTGTTCTTATGGTATTTGTTGTGTTAAGAAGTCTCCACGTTGTTCTGATAATAGATCACATGATCTCACTAGGATCAAAGCTTCAATAACCACAGTTTCCGTTTCTGTGGGAGTTTTCAAGAATGTAACTCCTATGGATAATAAGCATTGTGTATATTCATAGGAGTCTGGCTTCAGGGTATCGCTGACCCTTTTCCCCACTGGCCAGGCTGATGGCATGGGAGAAACGGCCCTTGAGCACCATCAGGAGAAGAACCCTTCTCCGGCTCTTTTCCCTCTCTGCTCTGGGCCATCCCAGCTGAGAGAAATCGTCTGCCGCAGAGGCGGACTTTGCTTCTTTCTGCCCAGCAAACCATTTGCTTGCAGTCCCAGATAGCCAAGCCCTAAGCCACGAGGGGCTTTAAAGGTGATATCCAGCACCTTGAATCGCACCTGGATAACCAGTGCAGCTCGCAAAGCAATGATGTCACATGAGCATAATGTGCCACTCCCATCACTGCCCACATTGCTGTACTTCAGACCAGCTGTAGCTTCTGGATCTTCTTCGAGGGGATCTTCATGTACAGTGCATTGCAGTAATCCAGTCGTGAGGTGACCAGGGCATGACTGACCATCTGAAGAACCTCTTGATCCAGGAAAGGACACAACTGGTGCGCTAGATGAAGCTGCTCTTTGAGCAGTAGCTGCAAGTCCAGGAGGTTGTGCGCAATCTCAGCTGGGGAAGTACAACCCCATCCAGCAGCAAAGATGGAAACTTTCCAGATATAGGGGGCCCAAACAGCCACAGTGACTCCGTCTTGTCAGGGTTGAGCCTGAGTCTGTTTCTCCCCGTCCATACCCAACGATCTTTAGGCAGTACGTTGACAGCTTCACCTGTGCGGCCTGGGGTTGAGATGTACAATTGGATATCATCAGCATACTGATGATACTAGACCTTGAACTGACATATGGCCTCATCCAGTGGTTTCATCTAGATGTTAAACAGGAGGGGTGAGAGTGTTGAGCCCTGAAGCACCTGTCAGCTCCACAAGGTAGACCAGACTAAGAAACAAGTGCCATGTAGGTCAGGACTACTTTTATTGTAACAGCTGTAGGAACAGAACCTTGCATGTCTGAATGGGCTTCCCCCCTCCCTCAACTTTATCTTCTTGTGAACTGGGGAGGAGCTTGACTGAGATGTTTTCTCAAGTTATTTTCTTGGCCCGGGCTCAAGCCCCACATATCTGTCTGTTGCCTCAGTAGCGGCCTTTCCTCTGGTCCTTCAAGGCCATTCCCTATGCCCTCCACAGCATCCCACAAGTGAGGGTCCATGGGTGAGACCTCTCCCCCTGTCAACACTGACAGGAACAGACTGGTGAGGAAGGGGTGAACCACTGCAGTGCAGTGCCTCCCATTCCCAACCCTCACAGCCAGTCCAGAAGGACACCAGGGTCAAGAATACTGAAGGCCGCTGAGACCACGTCCCAGCCCTTCCTTCTGTGGGATTTACCAACTTTAGCAACCTGGTTGCAGATTACCCCAGACTTTTACTAGTTCCATACCATGTATGGAGTAAGAGCCTGGATAGAAGCAAAATGCAATGGCTCAGGAGGCTGGGATAGCAGCCTGATTCTGTTGTTCTCCTCCTGTTCCTGCTCTTGCCCCCCGGGGAGATACAAAGGCTTGCTCTGCAATGCATCTGAGTCCTTTAATGAGTAAAAGAAAAAACATGTAAATGGATGGAGAGATGGAAAGAAGAGGGTGAGTGGGGTTTCCAAATATCTTGCATCTCTAAATGTGAGATCATGAGAATTATGATCTGAACATCTGTCAGATGTTGCATTGCCAACCCCTGCAGAGAGCTGCCTCCATGGAACCAACCTTATTGAGAGATCAGACCTTCCCAAGGCCAGCACCAAGACTGGTCCACTTCTAAAGAGAATAGTGAGTCTCCCAAACATATTTGTAAGAGATTATCATTAGAGCAACCTGGGAATAACTCAAGTCATGCAAGTGCTACAAGAATTTCTACAGAGTAGTTTTCCTTGAGTTGAACTTGACTCCTAGTGACTTTATGGAAATATCCATTTAGATTTCTTGCAACAGCAAGGAAGTGGCTTCTCACTGCCGACTTGTGGGGTGCTTGGCTGTCTCATGAAATGAAGAAGGTTGAAAAGACATCCTGGGAAAAGGCAGAAAAGGCAAACCATTTTCACATTAATGCAAGAAAAACCAGGATGTTTCCATGAAGTCCCCAGAGTCAAGCTTGACTCAGGAGAGTCTCAAGGTAGGCCACAGCACATAAAGAGAGAGCAAACCCCATCCCATTTTAGCACTGAAGGTGTTACCTAGCCGGGTAATGATACGTTTGCAAGAAAAGAACCAAGCTCAGAGAACCCCAAGGACTCCTCAGGAGAGTCTATCTTTATCCTACCTGGTTTGCAAACAATAATTTGGAAGGTATGATAGGACTACTCAGCTAATTGACAGAATTCCAGATCCTGATCTCACAATTCCAGATCTGAAGCCAATCCCAATCCAGGGTTTGCAAAGAAGAGAGATTTTGTTGATGCTCTTGTTTACAAATAAGCCTTGACTATTTTATTCTTTTAACAGGTCTCAAGATCCTGGGCCTGGTGTATTTCCTATACCTCTTTCTGTTCTCTGGTCTGGAGTACACTCTGAGTTTTCTTGTTCATCAACACTTCCACTTCAGCAGGTATTTAAAAGGATCTGGCCAGCGAAACTCATCACCTAAAAAGGATAACCATTATATCAGTGGAATTTTATAAAACCAGTTTATTCAACTGTGTTGTGTTAAATGCAGTACTAGATTTCTTCTCCCATCTACACCTGCCACCCTTGATAAAATAGTCTCTGAAAGAGAGTTATTTTCCTGTAGTCCCCATGGAAGGTCCCCCGTAAAGGAGCACACCTAGGTTGAGGGAGACATTTTCAAAGATTCTTGCTAGCAGTAGGAGTCTAGTTGTAATGTTCCAGGAGCAACAGATACTCACTTTTGTGTTTCCCAAAGAATAAGTTGAGTGGCGTTTCTGGATGATGAACCCTAAAGGTTGCTGGAGTTGGGCTGCTCCATTGAGACACAAGTGTTGATGCTGCTTCACCAGTGGGGAAAAGCCTCCCAAACCCCATCCAGCTTTATCCAGGTGCTGCGACCACAGAGTTCGTGTTTCAGCTCTCCCTTTTCCTGTCTTTAGTTTGGAACAAGGGAAGATGTTCTTCTTCATTGGAGTCACCATGGCTGTGATCCAGGGGGGCTACACTCGCCAGATTAAACCAGGAGAAGAACTGAAGGTTGTTAAAAGGGTAAGTTTCTTTTTTAGCCCTTCAGATGACTATACAGGTGGTCCTCACTTAACAACCATTCATTTAACGATCCTCCTGAGATGCGTCCAACAAACAATCCGTAGGCTCCCATCTCACCCTACCTGTCTGCGGGAAGAGCCAGATCTTTATAGCCCTCCAGAAGGCGAAGACAGTGGGGGGCACTACAGAAAAGGCACACTTTTTCTCCCTAAATGGCAACATTTAAGGGAAGGGAACTGGAGTGGCCCACTCTGTCCAACCTGGTTGGGGGGCCAGATACCCCCAGGGAGAGGTAGTCCTGCAAATAATCTGACCCTGTGCCGTTCAGGGCTTTAAAGCTGATAACAAGCACCTTGAATTGCACCCGGAAAAAAAAGGGAGCCAGTGCAGCTTGCACAACAGCAGTGTGATACAAGCAAACCGAGGGGTGCCCAACACTGCAAATGCTGCTGTATTCTGGACCAGTTGTAATTTCCAGGTGGTCTACAAGGGCAGCCCCATGTACAGCACACTGCAACAGTCCAACTGGAAAGTGACCAAGGCATGAGTGACTGCAAGCAAGACCCCCTACCAGGAATGGCCACACAATTGTCGCACAAGATTAATCTGTGCAAAGGCCCCTTTGGCCACATCTGTCACCTGCTCCTTGAGCAGGAGCCACGGGTCCAGGAGGATCCCCAAATTGTGCACCAGCTCTGTCCAGGGAAGTGCAACCCCATCGAGAATCAGACATGACATATCACCAGACCATGGGGGGCTGAAACCCCAAAGCTGCTCCATATTGCTAGGGTTGAGCTGGCGCTGGTTCCTCCCCATCCAGAGCCTCGCAGCCTTCTGGCAATGGGTCAGCCCCTCAGCTGCATCACCTGGCCAGCTCAGGTGGGGATGTACAGCTGAGTATCATCAGCTACTGAGGATACCATACCCCATCCCGTCAAATGATCTTACCCAACGGTTTATGTAGATGTTAAAGACAAGGGTAAGCCACCCAAGCTCTGAGGTACCCCACACTGTAGGGGTCTAGGGCTGAACCTCTCCCCCTACCACCACCAACTAGAACCAGCCCCAGAGAAAGGAGGAGAATCGCTGTAAAACAGTGCCTCCCACTCCCAATCCCCAGAGCCGGTCCAAAAGGATTCCATAGTTGATGGTATCAGAAGCTTCTGAGAGATCCGGGAGAGCCAGGATAATTCCACCACCTTCATCCTGAGCCCTCCAGAGGCCGTCCACAAGCGTGACCAATGTCATCTCAGTACTCTAACCTGGCCTGAACCCAGACTGAAAAGGGTCCAGATAATCTGCTTCACCCAGAGCCCTCTGCAGCTGAGTGCCCCCTCTCAACAACATTGCAGCACTGATGACCCTGACCGTTTCCTCAGGATTGACCGACTCAAATTCCTCCCAAATAGCCAAGCTCAGACATGAATTGGTCGCTTCCAAAGGCCCTGCCCAGCCGGAATCAACTCTGAATGAAGTCAAGTGACTTCGCCTAACATGCTGAGAACGTTCCTCACACTGGCCCTGCGAGTGTTGCCCTGGTTCCTCCTTACTCAAGACCTGTTCACACGAAACAGGGCTGGTGGGCAGCAATCTGCAGACACAAGAGCAGAGAAGTCAGCTTGCTCTTCGGCTAAGCTAAGTCTTAACAAAGGCTCTTGCCTGCACTCCGTTGGCCTCACTCTTTCTCTTCCTTCAGCAGTTCTCTAGGCGTCTCTTGCGTTGCTTCATCTCTCAGGGCTCCTCAGTAAACCAAGGTGCTCTATGAGATCTGCGGCCATGGAGAGTCCGCCTGGCTGTTCTCTAAGGACCGTTTCAGAAGAGTCCCACAGCTGCAAATAGGTGGTTGTGTTTCAGTTCCTGATGCAGAAGGAGTAGGTGGAAGCTCCTGTGATTGCAAAGAAAGCTGGGCCTGGTTGATGGGATTTAGTATTCTCAAAGTGTTAACAGTCCATTATTGTTAACACCAATAATGAGATTTCTCACTCCTCTTTTACTTTCTCTGGACAGGCAATAATGCTGTTGGCTCCTGGTTTCCTTTTAATCGGCTGGAGCAGTAATGTTATCATCCTAAGTGCAGGGCTGCTGTTCTACTCCTTTGGTAAGTTCCTCAAACAAACCTTTTCAACTACAAATTCATAGAGTTCAATTCAACAATTCAATTTGTTACTTGGAGTCAATTAAATGTATTCAAATGTCTTTACGATTCATAGATCGTTTTCCTTGCTTATAAAATGTAGAGGGGACTTCTGGGGCCTCAGTGTCTGCTGGATCTTTCCAACTGGTTTGGAACCCAGAAGATTATTTGCAGCGTCCAGGAATCAGTAGTCTTAGCAAGGCGTTCTTTGTTTAAAAAGGCATTTAATCTGAGCTGTTGAGTAGTACTCGTTAAAGAAGGACAAGACACGAGAATTACATTGTCAGAAATTGTCCCTTGCTTGTAGGAAGATTGCCTTTACAGAACGCTGCTGGCCGGTCCATTCTTAAGCCTGCCTTCCTCCTGGTCATGTGGCCCAGATGGAGCTGCTATTCGGTGGTTGGAGAGAGTTGAATATGGTCAATTTCACTTTTTCTTAGAATTAAGAACTTCAGCATAACACGATCATTTTCCCCAACTTTTCTGCTCTATTTCTTAGCCACATTTTCTCTATTGATTAGAATCAAGTTTAGCTGATTCTCTTCTGCCTTCCTCCACCCCTCTGATGGGGGTAGTTGTCAGCAGGACAAATCAGGAATTTCCTGGAAGGACCATGCTTGGCCAAATTTAATATCAGGATAATTTATGCTTCCCATCACTACAACTTAATGCCAGAATTTGCCGTTGAAAGGTATCATCCATATCTTCTTGGTTAGTTGGGCAGGAATAGACACAAACAACGGTTTGTTATTTTATTTGTTCCTCCATTTATTTTAACGCAGGCACTCTGTACTGCATCACCAAAGCCATTCTCTTGGACTTCTCAGCATTTTTAACTTATAGCACAACCCCTCTTCCCTTTCAGAATTTATTCAGAAGGTTCTACTCCTTCTGAATAAATTATATCCTTCAGTTGTTGTGTTCCAGTCTGTGTTAAAACGATTAAATCCCGTTTGTCTTTCTGTACTTAACCTCATCACTTTTATTTGGCTGTACCCAACAAGGTGCAGTTCAGTGGAGGGAAGAGTCAGGCAGGAAAAGCCAGATGCACAGGCACAGGGTAGGCAGGGCCTGGCCCCACAGTGGTGCCTATGAGGGGGACCGAGGTGTCCTGGTGGACCACCCCTTAAGCGTGAGCCAGCCGTGTGCTGCAGCTGCCCAAAAAGCCGACGCAGTCCCGGGCTGCATCCACAGAGGGATAGGAACAAGACCAAGGGCAGGGATAGCGCCGCTCTGCACCGTGCTGGCGAGGCCACACTTGGAATCCTGCATCCAGTTCTGGTCACCACAGTACAAAAAAGACGCCGAGGCCCTGAAAGAGCGCAGAGAAGAGCAACGAGGACGATGAGGAGTCTGGAGGCTAAATCCTGTGAGGAATGGCTAAGGGAACTAGGTATCTTTAGCTTAATGAAGAGAAGACTCAGGGGAGGCATGATGGCAGTCTCCCAATACTTGAAGGGCTGCCACAGGGAGAGGGGATGGATTTATTCTCTATGGCGCCTGAGGGTAGGACAAGAAGCAATGGGTGGAAGCTCATCAGAGGGAGATCCAACCTGGAAACGAGGAATTTCCTGACAGTGAGAACGATTAAGCAGCGAAACAGCCAGCCTCCGGGAGTTGCGGCTGCTCCATCGCGGGAGGTTCTCAAGGAAAGATTGGACAACCGTTTGTCCGAGATGGTATGAGGACTCCTGCCGTGGGCAGGGGGTTGGACTAGAAGACCCCCAAAGTCCCTTCCAACCCTAGGATTCTAGGATTTTCCATACTCTGGACAATGAAACCCATGCCTTTTATGAGCCGATATTCTGATTCTCTGTTGAGCGAGTTACAAAGTTCTATTTTCAGCAACACCCCGACCTTCTACAGGGCACATCTTTATCTGAGGTCCTTATTCGGGGGAGCTGATTCTGCACCTGTATAGGATTCATTTTCAGTCATGAAGCTCATTATATTTGGATCAAATAAGGAAGGTCACTATATTTGGATCAAAAAGTGTTTTTCCCATTCCTTGTGAGGTATAGCCTATCTTGTACCAGCAGTTCATCATCAAGATTGCTCAGGCCATGGTCCCGGCAACTAAATTTCTCCCGTTGGCATCATTTGCTTGGCCAGTCCCTGACTGCCGATATTCCTCTGTCCTCTTCCCGCGAACTGGCTGGAGAGTTGAGAACACGACCTCCACCCTGGGGATTCTCTAAAGCTGCAGTGATGTACATGGCTGCTTTCTCTAGTATTATTATTTTCCCTGCATGTTTTAGCAAGAAGGGAGTTGTGGGTAGAGGTTGTTCCATCACATCCTGGAAGGCAGACTGGGCTCTTCTGGAGACAGCGGCTGGGTCTGGCCGGCGCGGATCTGTAGCAGTTAGAGAAAGAGTTCTAGTGGTCAGGGATGATCTCTTTAACAGCATTTTTGCAAAAGCTGAAGGAGTGTGCTATGCGAATGAATGGGAAACTAACATTTGGGTCATTTGCAGCCCTGGCTCCTGGACTTTTATTCCACCTCTCTGGCTGGTCTGGGCTGCTGTTTTCTTGAACTTACTATTCTAGAAATGTTTGGAAGATGAAATATTTAACAATGCTGAGATGGACCTCTTGAAATTTTGGAATTAATCCCTTTTCATAATGTGGGAAAATACATTTTCTTTCAAGAAAAGAACATTAACAGCATGGCCGATGGTGATGTCAGGTTTTTAAAAACGTAGATGGGATTATGCGGAACATTTGAAAAAGGTGCTTCCCAAGCATAGTAGCCTGAAGGAGAGCATCTCTCTTCACCCTGTTAAGGCAGCCATTTCCTGCGCAAGGGTTATGGGGCTGCTTCATTTGTGCACATCCACACCTGGAGATTTGGCTGGGGCAGCCTTCCAAAGGACATGGCTGCTTTAATGCTTCAAGGAAAGGCGTCCTCTTGTAAACTCTTTGTACAGTACTAGTATTAAGAGAAGTTAATTGGGATCCCAGCCTGTAGGGAGACGATACCAGCTGCTCCTACTCCCAACCTTGAGGAAAAATACAGAGCGAGTGGAATAGAGACATTTGTTGGTGCTCCAGGTGAGGTGACGGGCTGGTCTGGCAGGCTTATGGTCAGAGATTCTCCGTTGCAGTTGCTCACCGGTTTAATAGCATTGTTTACCTGCTTGCAGCTGCGGCGGTGGCTGTCCCTTGCTTGTCTACGGTGGTGTCCAGCTACGGTAAGCGAACTGCCTTCCGGTGCAATCCTGCTGGCTGTTGGGGCTGAATTGTGCTTCTGCTGAGCCAGGTTCTTTCCTTTGCTGACATGAATGGCCCATTGTGTGACCTCCGACCCTGGGATGGTCAGCTTCGCATCCAGCACTTCGTTAAGTACGAGAGAATAAAGGAGGTGCTCAGAGAAATAGAGTTTTCCCTAGCTGGGAGACCAGCTAATTATTCATATAAATATTGGTATGACTGCAGATCTTGAGAACTGACACAAATCAGTTTTCTCTAAAGGTGCTTCTAGACCTCGGCATTAGCAATTTCACAGGGCATCTAAAGGATCTTTAGATATCAGCCCACGTTCTTCATCTGTGTGGGCCGGTTCCACAAAGAGGTGGGAGGACAAGATTTTGGACAAAGACTAGGTGACTGTGGGCCAATAGCTCCTCAGCCCAACGTATCTCACAGAATAGCTGGGGGGCGAGATGGAGGAGGGAGGACAGGAGGAAAATGGGGCATCAGTCTCGCAGCTAAAGAAAGAGGTTGCTGTTCTGTCCTGCTTCACTGACACTGTTTTTTTGGGGGGGGGGCAGAGAGATGGCCTTGGTGCCATAGAGATGCCAGCTTTCCATCCTTGTTCTCTCCCTAAACACATTAGAAAGTTCTAGAAGGCAAATACTGATTTTATACAGGTTTTCTTTATTTAAAGAAAGAATGTTTACATTGGAATTCTAGAATCTTAAAATACTCCAAATATAGTATTTTGAAATTTGCTCTGCACCTTGTCTCTCTGTCTCTCTCGTGTTTTGTGTCTGTGGAACCATCGTTCTGCAAATAATATTGTTTTAAAATGGAATCCTGCAAACTGGAGATCTGCGTTGGATCCTCAGGCTTGTCCCGTGCATGCATTTTCTGCTGGCTGTTACTAAGATTCTGAACACGTTTCTGTGACTAGCTGCGCCATCCTCCCCTGAAGGAACTTGCTTCCGTGGATGGATGCCCTCAGTGTAATACAAAACACTTACACGGGGCACGGAGAGAATTACTGCTTTTTCTTTCAAAATCTATTGCAATTTCATTCTAGTGCTTTTGTAAATATATGCCTAACAATTTAGCAGAGTTTTGCATTTCTTTTTATTTAAAGTGGGACTTCCTCTGTGATGCTCTGTTTTTCTTACTGAAAGAACGAATGAGCAAAGGGAGGAGTGCAAAGTGATTGTTACTTTGACTAGTGGGGTGTTTGCTGCGCAACCACGTTCTCCAGAGGAAAATGGGTGAACCTTTCAAGCAGCGACGGTTGAATCTACCCGAGCGCTTTATTTGCTCCCCAGTTCAGTGTTTGAAAAAGGCAAAGGAAAAGCCTAGCGAGGAAGCCGGCTAAAGCTCTTCTTCTTCCAGGGCTGGAGAGCCAGAAGGGGACCGTGATGGGCACCTTGCGAAGCTTGGGAGCCCTTGCGAGGGCGCTGGGGCCAGTGGCGTCAGCAACAGGTGACTGGGCGGGGGGGCCGTGCACAAGCACATCGTTCGGGGGGGGGTTGGTGGAAGTTTGGAGAGGGTCAGGCTGCCCAGCAAAATGAAATGCACCCCTCCCCGTTTCAGTGCTTTTGCTGGGAAATCTGCTGGGGGCACCCTGGGCCTGTCCTCGTCCATCTTGGGAAAGGTCCTAGGACTGCTCCAGCGTTCTCAAAAACGGCTTTCTGTTTCCAGTGTACTGGCTGGCAGGAGCTGAAGTTTGTTTCACTGTTTGTGCCTCTCTGTTCCTGCTCCCCTTCGTTCTGCTCCAGTTTATGCAAGAGCAAAGAAAAGAGGAGTAAACTACTCTGAAACTGTTTTCCAAGAAACTCAAATCAACCTGAAGTGGCGAGCCAAGAAACCAGGTTGACTCTCGGAAACCTAACCCTGGCATCAGTGTGTTTTTCATAGCGTCCCTACATGGTCTTTGCATTGATCTGAGTGGAAGTACCTTCTGCGTCCTGCTCTGGGGCTTTCTGTGGGAGTATGGGGGGGGGCAGTGTCTGAGCCCAAAAAAGAGCAATAACCCACGAAAAAGGGCCTTTTGGTAAAGCCGCCTGTCTGCAAATACGACTGTTGCGATGCCTGCCTGCTCAATCCATGGATCATAACCCAAATACTGCAAAGCGTCCTATGGTGCAGGGTCCTCCTCCGTCCAGCTGGGAACAGCCCAGGGACACCTCGCCGTTCCAGACACGATGCTCGTGCACACCTTTGCTGGTTGGCCCACGAGGTCTTTACTGCGAGGCAATGAGACCCAACGCATGCCATCTTTGGGTGGGCCAGCCGTGGATTAGGGCTCCCCAAGTTTGATGCGAAGGTTGTTAATGCACCTGCCCCACAGGGGTCTTCGCGGTTTTTCCTTGCCTTCGTCTAGATTGCTTTTTCCTCCTGTCCCTCCTATCTCTTTTGATTTCTGGACATCATTCTTATCTTAGTTATGTCTTAATTCCCCTTTCTGCTTTCTGAGTACACAAACCAGCGAAAGCCCTTTCCTCTCTTTGGGTTCTGAGGAAGGAGAGGAAAACTCTGCATATTAGATTACTGCAACTGCTGAAGGTGTAGACCTCTTCCACTCCCTGCAGCAAAAGCACTGACTTGGCCAAAGACCACGGAAAGCTTTGTGACCCTCAGCTTCCTCCACTGAGGCTCCATAGAAGCAGAAGGCCGCCATAATGACCCCTTTCAGCAGAGACGAAAGCCCCAAGAGAGGAGGCTCTGCAGCTGCTGGGTTTTGGCCAATCTACTCCTGAAATGTGGGAGTGATTCACTGGGAGGATCCAAGGCTGTAACTCCCCTGCCATCATTATCATGCTGGGAAATCGGGGGGGGGGGGGCTGTAGATCACAACATTTTTCTAAAATTCTAAGGTGAATCTCATTAAACACAGTAGAGCAATTTTCGGTACACAGAACCACCTGCCTTAGAAAAATAAGACACTTTCTCTTCAAAACGTAAAAGCGAGGTAAAGTTTTTTAAAAAGAAAATTCTTCTAAAACTAGCATGCATTCTCAGCCTTCCAAACATGGGATTCTTAGAAAGTTTAAATATCAGGTCCCCAGTTCCTTTCTTTCATTGCCTCAGATCTGTTGCCATTTTGCATTCAAATCATGATGCCAATTCAGGGTGAGAAAAAAAAAAACGATTGAGGAAACAGGTACCCCCTTTTCTTAAATTTTGTCACTTCTAATAATGTCATCCTACTTTCCTTCTTTCCCAGGGAAGACAGACAGCCAGATGGGCAGGCAGGCAGGCAGACAGGTCAGCACCATCAGGCTGTGCTCTCTCTCCTCCCAAATACCACCTTCGTTCCAGGAAAATGTTCTTCCTCAGTGAAGAAGCCATGATAGACATTCCTGGCAGCCATGAATGGAAGCGGTGTCCCTTTCTGGAGAGAAATAATTCAGCCATGACTAGAGGCCACTCCATGAGACACCTCTACTGACCCTGAGGCCTCTTCCAGTATAGTCTTTGCTCACCAGGCAGTAAAGATTCCCTCCAGTTGAGTTGGACTCCTGGGGACTTCTGGGGCACGTCCGTGTAGTTTTCCTGGCAACAGGAGAGGAGTGGTTTTCTGTTGCCTCCTTTTGAACTGTGTCTTCAGCCTCCAGCCGGGGCTCTCCTGGGCCTGATCCAGTCCCCAGTCCTGCCACCTAGGGAACGGCTACCAGGTCCACAGGCGGCTTGGGCCGGAGTTCAGAAATGCCACCGGGGCTATCTGTCAGGTCCTGCGTGGCAGCCTTTCCTGACAGAGGCATTCCCGTTCGCCGCAGGCTGCCTGCGTCCACCAAGCCCTGCCCAGCCCCTGGGATTCAGTCCAGCAGGGAATCAGGAGTTCAGGATGGGATAATGCGGGGGGGGGGGAGGAAGAGCGATGGGGGACTCTAGAGGCTTTTAGATTTCTTTAGCGTTATTGTAGTTGGGCCCCGCGTTCCTGCTTTAACCTAGACAGAAAGATGTCTTCCCTCTCAGGTCTCTGCTCAATGAGGCCAAGGCCGGAGACTTATTTTAATGTAGATGCATTGCACCATTGCACCATTCCTGGGTTCTTTCACTTGCATTTTGGTACAGAAAGGGATTCTTTTAATCTAGACTGCCTCTCTTCTTCCCTTTCAATTATTTTTTTTCAGTCACTTGGATCTTCATCTGCTGAGATCCAATGATGGGATTCTCCCAGGTCTGTTAAATCCTACTTCCCTTCCGGTACTAAGACTGTAGTACACCGCCATGTTCATTTCCTTGAACATTTGGTGAATAAATGGTGCTTTATGAGCCAATTTTTCACCGAGTTGGTTAAGAGACTCCATGATGTCAGAGAGTGAACCAGTGATAGGCTGATGCTTGTGGAAGAGCTTTGATTTGTATTTCTATGCTGAGCTGAAGCTTGGACTTGGGGGCCAGTGGCCCTTCGAAATTGATTGCCCTACTCCATGTCCAGGTAATAAAGCGCTTGCATAAAAATAATTCTCCAGGTTCACCTGAACTTTTCTTGTCCCCAAGAGGGGGACGGATGGTTTGGAGGAACATACAACATCTGAATACATCATCAAGTTTGAGACACTGCAAGTCAGGATGGACACTGGTTCGGTCAGTTCTACATTGGCCTTGAATTCTCATTTCACTAAGTGTCTTACCAGGACAAGTCCCTTTTGGAGGACTTCCAAGACATTTGGCATTTGAAATGCTCATTCATGTGTGTGATTCTTTTTTCTTCTTTTGTTAAGTGTACTTCTTGAAATGTTAATGTTTTGTTTAGTACATAACAGCATATGTTGGGACTATTTTCTGTTTTCTTTTTTTTTTCTTTTTCCATATAATAAACATAAAAATAAATAAAAAGATTTGTGGGAGACTGCAAGTTCAAAATGGAAATATACGCAAAGAAGCCTTTGCAGATCAGATTATTTGGCCTCATAAATCTGATGGAGGTGTATGTGCATGTTAAAAATTGCTGTAGGATACAACTGCTTTCAAATTTGCATGCCACCAGCTCTCTTTAACCTTAATCTGAAAGTCAGACTTCCGGTAAGGATTCATGGAGAACTAGACAGCCCTGAAGGAGCTGGGATGGCATTGCGGTGGAGATTGACAGCCAGACGACGAATTCTGGCCAGCAGAATCTCTCCGGAAAAAGGAGAGATCGTGAGATCGCCCACATGTACAGACAGCTGCTCCTCATGAGTAAATTGCAGGAACTGAAGTTTTTGCAGTCAGCTCATGAATCAAACAGGTGGGAGTCGAGGGGTTTCAACCAAGCTTATAGCAGTAATGTAGCCTACACAGACAAAAGGTTCGCCAAGCCTCATTTTTTAATCACTTTCAGAAAATGCTTCTTAACTGCTTTTTAGCTATTAGGAACCTTTCAATGGCAAGTTTAATAGCACCGGGTAAGTCTCCTTCAATGCTTAGCGAAAGAAGCTTTAAATACAGATTTAAAGATTGTTAAACAAAATTCTTTTGGAATAAACAGCAAAAGGGTGATTAGAACATTGATTTTGGAAAGTTACAAACAGACTAAGGTCCAGATGGATTTGAAATAAGATTTTGAAATTAATTATAAGAATCCTTCCCATGGGAAAATGCTATTGTTTTGAATTCTTAAAAAAAAAAGATAGGATGGGACTTTAAAGGTTGGATACTAGACAGAACCAGAAGGAATTAAAGATTACAATTAATAACACTTAAATTTGACTTACTAATACAGAATGGAGCAAAATACTTTAACATTGGAGGTATTGAAGGATGTTTGTTTATTTATCATATTTATATAGCTGCCCATCTCACATAAAAGTTCATATTTGTGAACGATGAACCCAGAAGTTAATTTTAATTTTTTTTTAATTTTAAAAGTGTCTGCCCTTATAGATAGACCGTGTTTAAAAGATGTTATGGAAGAGGAATTTTTATTTTATTTATATTTATTTATAAATCAAATTTATATCATCAAATTTATTAACTCCCCCACAAGGAGGGACTCTGGGTGGTTCACAACCAAACAGTTAAAACCAATAAAAATATAAATAGCACAGCATATTTCTGGAATAAGTTTTACCGGACAAGACTGAGATTGATTTGAAAGTGGATTTAAAACTGACAGGCTACAAGAATGACATGGAAAAAGATGCTACACTGGATATACAAATGAAACTGGCTGATATATTAATGATTAAAAGGGATATACAAATAACAAACCAAGAGAGTGATCTGGATAATTTTCCTATATTGGATTTACAAAAGTTTTGAAAGGCTTTTGTGAGAAAGGACAGTATTTGAAGGCATTAAAGATCAAGACTGTTAAAAGTAAAAGGTAGGTATATAAAGTTAGTTTATTTGATCAAGGTTAAAATAGATACATTGTTATCTCTGGTAACCCTTAATGAACTTTTGCTGACCACAACTGAAATTATGAGACTTTAAGGATTTTGTAGATGAGATATGGAAAGAAAAGATCATTTGTGGTATTTTAAGAGGTGATTGTTTATAAAATTGTTTATACTTCTTGTTATGAAAGGGGAAGTAATTTCTTTATATATTCTCTTTTTCTTTGCTAAATTCTTATTTTTTCTTTCTTTTTTCTTTCTTTTTTCTTTCTTTTTTCTTTTTCTATTTCTGTTTTTCCTTTTCTGCACGTTTTCTTTATATTTTTTTTGTTTTAGTTTGTATTCTTTTTAATTGTAATATATTACAAAAATAACCTTAATCTAAAAAGATGTTTTGGTCAAACTGAGTTGTTCCATTTGGCACGAAACTAGATACAAAGAAGGATCTTATTGCTGTCCTCAGAATGAATTAATATGATTCAACTACAGTTAGAAAACAGGCTACAGGTAGTCCTGCTTAATAACCACAGTTGAGACCAGAATTTAGGTCACTAAGCGATGTGGTTGTTAAGTGAATCATCACGTGACCGGACCTGATTTTACCACCTTTTTTGCAGCAGTCATTAAGCAAATCACTGCAGTCATTAAGCGAATCACATGGCTCCCCACTGATATTGCTTGTTGGAAGCGGGCTGAGAAGGTTGCAAATGGCAATCACATGACCCTGGGTCGCTGCAACCAAGCGCCCGGATTGTGATCACATGACTCTGGGGATGCTGCAACAGTCCTAACTTTGGGCACCGGTTGTAAGTCACTCTCTAGCGCCGTTAACTTTGAACAATCACTAAATGAATGATTGTTACGCGAGGACTACCTGTAATCTCAGGGCATTATCACAGATGAAAGACATCCTTATTGCTTCAGAGCCCTACATTTATATAATTTTATATTCTTGTTCTTTGCGGTGGCTGTTTCAAGTATCAGCATATCATTTAAAAGATCAATGGTAGGATTTTTATTTTCACCATTTGTAAAACTTTCTTTGATGAGAATTTGGTCCACCCTTCACAAAGTTCCAGTCGTGAAGTGGGATGCTCTGCGCAGCCTATAATGAATGAAACAGGGCAGTCAGGACTTTGAATTCAGCAATTCGCATTCTGATTTGGAATGGCCATGAGGTCAGGAAAATGTTTTAGAATACCTAACCACAATATAAGGCCTTGTTTTCTTCATACAGAGGGAATTATTTATGGTAGGGTGATATCACTGTGCCTTATGTTTGAGGGGTATCCAACTGGATATCGATCTCTTGAGCTGAGGCTCAGCATGCCCGGAAGAGCGGGGCATAGCCTCACATTCTGGATCCTTGAGCTCTTCATCTGACAAGCTAGCACGTTGGGTCGTGGGGTTCCTGCTCAGTGCGCCTGTGACTGCCTCTTGACTGGACAACAGACTTTCTCTACACATCGTTCAATTCCGGCCATGTCCTATGACAAATTGGGAAAGGTAGAGGTAATTTATATGCATGTTTTTAGAGGTCCACACAGTATCACAGGAGGACACTCTGGAAGACCATTCTTGTAACTGAAACCAACCATTGCCTAATTGCTTGGCAGACGATCCGGAAATTCACCCGTCTATCAGCAAGCAGGGCTTGACTATTGCAGTTCTTATTTCCTCCAGGAAACCATTATGAAGTAAGTTAGAGGGAGCTGTTGCCACTCACATGTGCTCCAATGCTTAATTAAGAATTTGCGGGATGGATGCCAAAGAACAAGAACACCAAGGGGAACGCCGGGACAGCAGCAAACGTTTGAGAAAGATTATTAAGAAATCGTCCCCAAATATACTCACAGCGCCAGGGGGCCCTTCCTCCATCCGCCGCAGTGAGCCCAAGCAGCAAGGACGGTTTCTGGAAGTTGACTCGCCAGGAACCCAGTTTTGTGGGACAAACATTGCAGCCTTTTTCCCCGCTCCTCCACCAGCTCTGGAGTGATTAGCAAGAAGGAAATCCAGGCAGGCAGCGGGGGAGCCTTGCCGAGGGTGCCAGTTAAAAGGTCACAGAGCAGAGCCCGTTAACTTCTGGTTACCGCTTATTAGGGAAGCACCACACCATGGAGAAAAGCCACTCCGGAAGAGAGAGCTGGTTGAAGCAACCTCTCCGCTTTGCAAGGGGGAAACAAACAGGTCAGGCACAGGACAGGAATGCAGGCTAATTCTCCACAATGGACTTCGGCTGGCACGCTTAGGGTACTGTAGCGAAGGGCGGGCTGGAACTGTAGATGGACTATGGGTGGAGGACCTGGGAGCACTGAAAGGCTGTGCTTTACAGGTGTCCTTAAATGAATAAATTGAATACCTTATTTATAATAATTTATTATAGCAATTTACAATAATAAAATGAATAAAGACGACTTTGTCTTACAAGCTGACCTTGAAGTGTTGGTGCTTGTAAAGCAAAGGGGCAGGATGGAGACTTGGTGTCTTTAACTCCCCCATTAGCACTTTCCAGGTTCTGGGGAACTCCTCATTCCATCAATGAGAATGTCCAAGGCTCGGAAGCCGACACGCGTGCTGTTGCCCCTTCAACTAGGGTGGTTGCACGGATTCAGCAGGGAGGTGGCCTACGGTAACGCTAGCGCGCTGCCTTCAATGGCACTGTTATCTAGCAACTTGCGGGACTGGCCAAAAGAAACAATGCAGGACCCCAACCAACAGAGACCGCAGTGTTGTTTCATGATGGGGAACCTCTCCTATTAAAGCAGAGCTAACCCTGCCAATAGCCAGTCTAACTGCCAGCCAGATAGAAGCTACAGCAGGCGAGGCAAAGCTAATCAAGACGTGACAGAGGCTGTGCAGGCAATGCAACTGCGGACAGGAATGTGACCTTTAAATTAAAAAGGACTCTAAACAGCAGCACACACCATTTAAGAGGCACACAACGGCAGCATTCCCAATGCGACACACAGCACAGGGTGTTATGGTCCAGCGAGAGGCCCTGGGGGCACCAAGGGGCCAGCTGACTTGGAGTCCTTGCATAACGTCACCAGCAGGCCCAGTTGCTTGCCTGTTCGTTCTTCCCACCCAAAAGGAACCTGAAACAAACCCTGCCGCAGGGCTTGGGGGGCCCTCTTGGAGAAGAACCGAATGGGACCAGCTATGGCGTCAATGGGAGCGGAAAAGCCGTCAAAAGAAAGGGGGCAGATCCGGCCAAGGGCCACGCAGCGCCACCTTCCAGAGAAAGCTTGCCAAGGCCGCCTCGGGGAGAAGGGGCAAGTGGGGGTGGGGGTGGGGTTTCTAAGCCCGGCCTGCCTTCTGGGCCCCCAGCCTAGAATCCAGCCGCTCTTAAGGGCCTGGAGGGTGCCAGCAGCCCAGCTGTGGAGCCAGGGGGCCAATGCCTGTGTAAACGTAAGACTGCAGTTTCTAGGGCCACCAAGAAACATACTTCCAAAAACCACCTTTCGGCATTAACTTTTCTTCTTCCTCTAAATACTGGCAACAACAGCCTTTACGTGCCACAGGCATGAGAACACAGAATTAACTTGTTCCAACTTGTCAAGAAACTCCCTTTGCACCCTCTTTTCTGAGGAGAAGTCGTCTCTTCTGTTCATCTGACGAATGGAATAGGATTCTGAGATAGTCCGCTGGCGGTTTTAAGAGGAGTTTCCCTTAAGCAGTAACTATCCTGGACACCTTTTGGAAATCACACTTTGTGTGAGAAGGGCAGCCATACAAACAAACAAACAAACAAACAAACATTAGCAACACTCGCTCTTCAGAAACTGCGCTGCGGCCTGTTCAGAAAGGATCAGGCTTCAAGGTGTTCCGGAAGGCGCATCTGTCCGAGGGGGGCTGCTCCTTTTTGACTGGGAGCGGCCGGAGGGCGAGGCACGGGCCTCCGGAAAGCCCTTCTGCACTGGCACCCCACCTCTGTGGGCCATGCCAGTCCTCAGGCACCAGGACTCTGCCAGGCAAAGCGGCGTTGCAGCCACGCCCGCAGGCAACCAGAAGCAGCCGCACGACCCAGGAAAAGACACTGTCCCTTTAACGATCCAAAGCAGGCGCCCGCGTCGGACGAAGCCCCTCTTCGGAAGGAGCGGCACGGCACGCAGGCCCCAGCCTGGCCCCAGGGCCAAAACTACCCCCTCACGCAAGGCTTGGAGCACAGCCTAGGGATGGCTATGCACGAACTTAGGACGACGCAAATCTCCTTAAAACGATTTTATTTATGAAGAGAACCGCACGGTAACAACACAGGACTATACAATCTAAGACTCTTATATTCCCCTCCCACCCACTGTGGTGTTATCACAACCCGCACAAATTTCCATATTTTAAGACAAGAATAGAAATAAAAAAATCATTTCAGGTATCATCCCAAGGTAAGCTCCCTACCCTTTCTAACAGACACACCGAAACAGCAGCTTTGGTCGACACGCGGCGTCAGTCCCGGCACCGGCTCAGAGCGAAGGTTCTTGGCAGGACAGAATTAAGAAATGAGCTGAAGGCCACCATCACCCCACCATCAACAGGAACCATTTACTCTTCGATTTCTCCCCTGGTACAGCAATTTAGGTCCTCCTGTGTGGTGCTCGCTCCCACCAAACTTCCTCTTGCGACCTTTCCCGATACTACAGAAGCAAAATTTAAGCTGTTCTAATGTGTTTGTTTGGAATCTACTATGTGGTTTACGATCACTGCAATTTATTTTAAAACAAATGATATGGCAGATCAAACTAACCATGTTTCTAAAATTTTTCAAAGAAACGACAATTAGAATAGAATTAATTCTAAAACACTCAAATACATCACAAAGTGTAGGTTCTATGCTATATTTTTAATGAATGCAAAAAGTGCAATGGAAAGCAGGCCCAGCCGACTCAGTTTGATCTCTAAAAGTGGGTTCCTCCACAAGCAAGGGGCTGGATCCCTTTCAGCATCACTTGCTGCTTGAATCACCCCTTTCATGAAGAACCTGGGTTTTTACCACCAGGAAGAACCGGTCACTTGGCAGAAATGGCGTTTGGCCCTCACGCAGGCGTGCTTGCGCGGTTGAGATTGGACTGAGTCCCCGACAGGATTTGTGAAATGCCCAAATCGAATCAGTTCCCTTTGAAGCGGACTTTTCCAAAGATTGCCTCTTGCCTGAGGCCTTTAAGACACAGAAATTAAGTTGCCTGTTTTATAAAATGAGTGTGTTACTTCCTACCTTTCACAAAAGGAGACTGCTGGGATGGGGCGCGTGGAGAGAGAGCAGCTTCCTTTTAGTTAGTGAATATTTTCACCAGAAGAAAAAAAATACTTGGGGGACCCGGGAAGCTTCTGCTCGGGCACGCCGGGGATCAGGTCCGCCCGGGCCTTACTTGGCCCCCTTGGATGCGCCTCCTCCCTCCCCCTTGTGCAACAGCCCCACCAACTACAAGGAACGTTTAAAACCGTTTCTCAGACCTTTTAATGGGAACCCCTGTGCCCAATATTCAGAAAGTGTTCTGTCTCCTGCCAATGAAAAAATGCCATTCCCACAAAAATGGAAGATTGCTATTTTGCAAAAATCACAGCTATCGCCTCACCTGTTTAGTATTTTCAAAAGAAACAGTGGCAAAAATATAGGGAGATATGGGCTTTTTTTTCCACACCCCCCACCCAAACCTATCTGAAACTTGGCAGTTTTGATCCATCAGCACAGGCCAACTTTGCTTGCACATATCATCCAATTTTGCCATGCAATAAAAAAGGCAGCAGTTTCTTAAAAAGATAAGGTAAATTTTTAAAGGCGTCTAGAACACCCTGCGCCTGTTTGCCTGAATTCTGACAGACTTAATCACCTAACAAAATCCTCCACTTGAGCTCAGTTCTTGGTGACTTCGAGGCCATCTCCACACAGCACAGAAACCCCCCCCCCCCCCGGAGGTCCTGATGGTCTCCCACGCAAGGACTAACCCGATGAGTTCGGAATCAGCTTTTCAAGGTCATCCAAGGCTGGCCGGGTGCCAAGCCCTAACGAAGTGGAACAATTTCCGCCAATGTCTCCCCATTATGTCAATGCAAAAAAAAAGGGGGGGTGTCGTTTACTGATTTCAAAAGATGGTTCCTTATGGCTCTGGATTTCTGAACTGAGATTTGGACCACGAGTGGCGCTGGGATCAGTGCCACTCCCCGCTGTTGCATCTGTAACTGGCACAACCTAGGAGAATGAGGACCCACGTAAATAAGGGAGCCAGTCTGTGCTTGCTATGAATAAATTTTATTTCCAAGGACATGAATTCATCTTTCATATGTTTAAGTGTGACTGAATACAATGCTCTGCTAGAAAACAAATTAGTAAAATAGCTGATTATTCTGTGGAAAAGGCTATATTAAACTGAATAGAAAACAGGCAGGGGATGAGCAAGATAATGCCACAAGTTACTTCATTCTTAGACACAAAAATAGGTTCTGGTCTCAGCGATGTTACAACACCAAGCAAGGCAGAGCGCGATTTAAAGCCTCGGGAACAGGCTGCCTCACGACACAGGGCAGAAGCAATGCCCACTCCACCAGCACGAACGGGCTCCGCTCCTCCGAGACTTAAAGCCACTTGCACCAGAGCGAGAGCGGACGGGAGGAGCGCGCGGAAAGCCTCGGGGGATTTCAGAGTTTACACAAAGTGGCTTGCTGTCCTCCATGGAAGCCTTTCCTTAACATGCTCAGGATAATCCCTGCTCAGCTGCTTTTGCATACACAGGATTAGCACCTTCTGCTTGCTAAATTTCATTTATAAACTTAATCAGTCAAGCTATAGTGTTATTTGTTCTGGTTTGTTTTTTTAACGAGAAAGACCAAACAAAAGCACATAGTAAAATCTGATATATTCCAGTGATTAATAAACATAAGACGCTTAAACATAACAGCCTTTCTGAAGGTCTTTAGGAATCACTCTTCTTTTTGTTTTTCTTTAGGAAGGAAGGCGTACGAAACTTCTTCTTCTTCTTGGAAGGAGACTTCCCCGGAGACTCATCACTGCCTGCTTCGGCTGCTGCCCCCTCCTCAGCCAGGGGAGAAGGGGGCTCTTCGCTCGAGGGGAGGCAGGGCTGGGCGCTGCCGGGAGGACCCTCCTTCTGGGGCGGGGCAAGGCCGGGGTCGGGCTCGTCGTCCTCTGTTCCAAAGACTTCGGAAGGCTCGTCGGGGGCGAGGTCCGGGAGACTCGGCTTAGAAGCAGCGGCTTCACCGGCTTCATGGCCCGTCTGGCCCGGCGGCCCCTCTAGTGAGCAAGCGACAGGAAAGGCGGGTTAACCCCTACCCCTTTCCGCCAACCTTCCGGCCTCGGCGAGAAAGGGAATTTCTCCAAGGAAAACCCTGCGCAGCCCCATCCCATCAACACGGCAGCGGCAGAGAGGAAAAGTTCCACGTGTTATTAAAAAAAAAAGAAAAAAGACGCTGGCAAGGCAGGGGTGGGCCCGTTGGTTGTGCAGGTCCTCTACAGACGACTCAGTCGCTCTCCTCTAAGCTCAGTGGCGCTACGCAAAAGAACCTGCCGCTGTTCTTCAGACAGAGCAGCACTACCAGACTAGAACTCGCGTGAACCGGGAAAGGGTAAATTTACCCCAAGTGGCCTCCTCATTTTGCCAACTCTACTGGCTTCAGGGGAAGGATCTTAAGCTCTCTGTAAGCACAGCTGCCTTCCAGGAGCGAAAGTGAGAACTGTGTTACGGTTTCTTCCTTCTTTTCAAAGGGGAAGAGTGGACCACAGAACACGCTCCAAGTCAACGGTGAACTTCAGGGCCAGCTCAAGGCACCTGGCACCCCGGGGCATGCTGACTGGCGGCACCACCTCCCACCAGTGGGAAGATTTGCGCTCTTTGAATGATTCAGAAGGAGGGGCAGCAGTGGTGCTCCTCACGCTTGGATACCAGAATGCTTACACCATCCAGGGAGGAAGAAATCCCAGGGGTCACTTAACCATCTATTCCCATATCTGCCCCGAAGGGTCACCACCCTAGGGTGCCCACAAGCGACCCAGATCGTTAGGCAGAAGCCAGCCTTCAGCCTCACCCAGCGCTTCTTCCAAGTTTTAGCAAGAGCGAAAGGCCTGGGCTTCTCCTTCTTCCATTCTCTTGAACGGTTTATCTGAGGAATCGGAAGGACTTTTTCCCAACAGGAGTTGTACAGTCCTGGATGGCCACTGCCCCGTTTCGGTGGACTAAGGAACAGCAAAGTCACAGGCACTGCCTCGGCCTCTTCCCCATTCCCCTGAATCAGCAACAGTGGTAGAACAGGTAGACCTTTTTCAGACTGGGGCGCACCTCTCTCTCTCTCTCTCTCTCTCTCTTTTTATGAAGGAATTCGGGGATTCAAACATGCACATGACACAAGTTTGGGTATTTTGAGAGCTGCATGCGTAGGAGGAAAACCCAGCTCTGTGTGGAGGGTCAGAGGAGGGCTGACCCTCAGGGCCAGCTTTCCAAACTTTTATGAGCAAGGCAGGAGAGAACGCACAAGTCTGCAGTGGCCTGTGCTGCCCTTTGGCACTTTCTGCTTAGATGAAGTCGTTCTCTGAGAAAGAAAGGGAGGCTGAACTTGTACTGGTGACCAAGGCAGGCAAGGCCAGGTGTGGAATCACCTCTACCAGCCAGGCGCGCTGCACATTAACCGTCTGCTTGAACATCTGGTCACAAGGAAGAGCCACATGGCTCCATTTGGTCAAGGGAGCAGAAGAAACCCGGAAACCCAGGTCTTTGTACGTTTCACATCGTAATGTATGAGCTAGTTCTCGTGCTGGAAAAAAAGGCTGTTCTTGACCATCCTGTTAGTCCCAAGGAGGAGGACATTTTCAACAAAAAACTAGGCTTAATAAATTCTGGAAAGGTTTCTTGTTACACTCGTTTTAGTACATGGCAGACATTTAAAACGGGAATAAATCAGGAGATGAGAAAATATTCTACGGAGATCTAGCCAAATCATTCTCCTTATGTTTTCTATGCAGAAGTGAGGTCTTAGAATCTTGTTTTCATGATCCAATTTAGGGACTTCAGTAGAGATTTACCATTCTGCGGGATGTAATATTGTGTTCCCTCCTTTATATTTATTTGTATTTAAACAATCCTGTATATGGTGCATTTTTTTTCAAGTTTAGAATTTGTTAGCACAGTGATGATAGTAACTTCAAACTCTGCAAACCAAAAACTGTTAGAAGTTTTAAACTGGGTTAAGTAATTTAAAAGCAGAGTGAAAGGAGAAAGCCGTATGGCATATTAAAAGCTCAATTAGCTTTGCTGAAAATACTTTTAACTCCTTTTCTGCTTTCGTTTTTTAATACTCCAGCCACGGATGCAGAAAAACCGAGACACTTTTTTTCTAGATTATAAAACGCCTGTTGACAAGGTTATAGAGAACACCAAAAAGTTACTTTAAAAAAATCACCATCTTGCTCATTAGATTATACCTGAAGGAACGTTAGAGTCTAAAACAGAAAAATCTGGAACCTGGCGAATGCAGCGCTACGCACTGTATGAAGCCATTCCAGTGGACGTAAATGCAGAGGAGAGAGGGGTGCTTCCGTCTCCCAGAAGCCATGCGGAGTTCTGCCACCGTGCACGCAAGAGAAACGCAGATCGTGAGATCTGCAGCCTGTTCTGGCTTCTCTACTTGGAGCATCATCCGTGATGGGCCTGCTCAGTCTGGGCAGCGCACACTCACCACTCGGAAAAGGAGATGCTCTGCGATTACGTCTAACACAATGAAGTTATTTAACATGTTCATATTTCTCTCCTGAGGTAATTTCAGGCCATTGTTATGGTGTAAGAAGCAATACAACCCTAGTTTATTTCATTTTTCCCTCTGGGAAAAGTAAGCTGTTAGAAGTAAGGTCGGTTGTGGGTTATAGCTCTAGGACCCAAAGATACCTACACACCTCATCTAGATTACGATTAGATGCACCTCTGCTCTGCTCAGGCTGGCAAAGCAACTGAAATAGTTAAGCAAAGTCAAGATATGCAAGTGCCTGACTAATCAGGTCAACACAATGAACACATCCAAAAGAGGCCAAAAAATGAAGCCAAGCAGAGAAACAAGGCAGGGCAAGCGGGGGGGGGGGGGAAGCATCATGATACTTACTATGGCAACAGGTACTCTTTATCACATCCACCTCCTGTTTGTAATGCAGCCACAGGAAGAGAAAAGCACAAATAGAGAATCTATGCATCCATCACAGCCACTGAGTTAGAGTAGAAGAATGGCCAACGCCATTCTTATAGAGGTTACAGAATGAAATGGTGGGAACAGATAACTTTGTCACAGACAGCTGGCACATCCCAAGGCACAAGGAAAACAAAAATGCTTCTGGTTGTACATTCACCTGATGTTTACCAAGTCACAAAATATCACTGGAAGATGTCTCCGGCCTTGGCCTCACTGAGCAGAGACCTGAGAGGGAAGACATCTTTCTGTCTAGGTTAAAGCAGGAACGCGGGGCCCAACTACAATAACGCTAAAGAAATCTAAAAGCCTCTAGAGTCCCCCATCGCTCTTCCTCCTCCTCCTCTCTCTGCATTATCCCATCCTGAACTCCTGATTCCCTGCTGGACTGAATCCCAGGGGCTGGGCAGGGCTTGGTGGGCGCAGGCAGCCCTCGGCGAACGGGAATGCCTCTGTCAGGGAAGGCTGCCACGCAGGACCTGACGGATAGCCCCGGTGGCATTTCTGAACTCCGGCCCAAGCCGCCTGTGGACCTGGTAGCCGTTCCCTAGGTGGCAGGACTGGGGACTGGATCAGGCCCAGGACAGCCCCGGCTGGAGGGAGGCTGGAGGCTGAAGACACAGTTCAAAAGGAGGCAACAGAAAACCACTCCTCTCCTGTTGCCAGGAAAACTACATGGATGTGCCCCAGAAGTCACCAGAAATTTAGAATCTCTTCTGAATTGGGGACTAATTTCCAAAAATGTCAGGCTTAAGAATATGCAAGGATGCACACTGTGACATAAACGAGAAACAGAATTTCACCAATATCCTTGATGTCCTGGTTTTAGTCCCATCATTTCTCAGGGGCCAATTCTAATACAATATATACTTTATATCTACCACAGAAAACCTTATGCTGATGAAAAATTTGAGGAAAGGAAGAACAGATCAGACCTTACTGGATAGTGTAATAATTCAATAGTGTCAAAAACATGCTCTGTATATTTTCAGAAAAAAATAGACTTATTGCTTCATCATAGACTTAATTATCAAGCAAAAACCACTGAAGTGCAGGAGAGACCTTCCTTTCCAGAGAGAAGACCAAAGGTACTTCCAGATCTGTAGCCTTCTGCATCAAAGGTGAACAACTCCAACAACCTAAACTGAATATGTTCATCCACTGATTGGGGGGGGGTGGTTGTTTCACTGAGTCAGCTTGTAAAATGGAAGTTGAAGAGACTCAGCAACATCAGTGTGGAAGCAGGAGGAATTATGCCAAATACTCCACCAAAGTCACCATCCAGCCCTGAAACACAGAAGCACTCCTTCCTCCAATTTGGGTACCACCTGTGAATCTGCTGCTGGTTTGCTGACCGTGAGCCCAACTGCCACATCTATACCTCCAGTCTTTCAAATTCCTGGTTTGGAGGCTGTGCCTTTTTAATCAATAGGAAAAGGGAATGGGCTCCTCAGGGTACTGAAGAGCTGGGCACTCTAGATCTTGGCACGCAAATCAGACGGGGAGGATGAAGGTCCACAGATGGCTGCACGCAGAAAGGATGACATTTTAATAGAGTGTTTTGCACAATGGAAAAGCAAACACACAAACAAAGCTGGGAGTGATTAAGAAGGGACTGAAAAATCCAACGGCATATTCCCAATAGCCATCCTGGTGTGGCTCTTTCCAAAACCTGTGAAGGCTTCTGGAGGTTAAAACTAAGAGGGGAGACTGTCACAGTGATACTAGAAGGGGTAGCTCCGTCAGAATGAGGAAAAAGTCGAGCATCTTTTCCACAAGCAAAGTCTAACGCCCTTTCTAGCACCAAAATTAAAGGAAAAATGGAAAAGTGTCCTACAAACTGGATCCGTGTGGTTTGAACACGTTCTTCTCTCCCAATTCAAGAACTAGGGATCATACAATGAAACTTGTGGATCAGACAAAAAAGTGATGCTTCAAGCTACTGTATTCATCACATTAATTAAGATGTGCTGCTGGACAATTTTTTAAAGAAACCCTGGAAAGCTATTATTGTACTTCCTGGCAATTGAGAGCTAAGTGGGCCCTCCAAATATGCCGACAGGAAGAGCAAACCTTCTCCCTCACGCCCTGCTCACGCCTTCTGGAGGCTCTACTTCTGCCAGAAACAGAGCCCTGGAGCCCCAGCTAGGCTGTTCCAGGGGCACCTGTGCCCATTTCTTTATCCCTGTTAGCACTGTTTAGCTCTGCCTTTCTACAGAGAAGAACAAATCCTTTGTCTTTTCTCTAGGGTTTCGATGAATGGAAATATAACCCCTCAGGTGCAATCATACACATACCTTCCTCAAGTTTTACTGGAGTGCTGGGTGGGGTACAAGCAACAGTTTGGTCTGGAGAGCTCCTGTCTCCCTGCTGTCGGCCATCTTCAGAATCTTCTACAAAACATATCACAATTGACATCTTAAAAAAAAATCAAACTCACTGTGAAACAAAGGAAATCAAAATTAGGAAAATCCTCCTTGGAGGCCAGCTCCAGTGTGAATGAAAATCATGGCACAATGTGCCTTTTAACAGCTTAGCTGGTCAGCTCACTATGACTTTGGAGCCCAAGCTCTTCTCAACAGGGCTACTGCAACAGGTTGTATGTAGGGCTGTGCAGAAACTCCAGTGAGTCCAAAGGTTCTGCCCCAAGGTACAAGTGTCCTGGCCCACCTTTAATGCCTGCAGGTGGAACAGAAGCAAGAAACGGGGCCTCCTTCTGCCCCGTCAGTCAGTTAAGCCCAACGGGCAGAAGAGCTGATGTCCGGTTGCCCCAGCCAACAAAATGCAGCCACTTCTCTCCTCTGCAGTTTTGCTGTAAAAGCATCATGCTCTTCATACAGGAAAGTAGAAAGCTTCAGAAACAGATGCAGTGAAGAAGGAATGGCTGTAGCACTGTGGTTAGCATACACTAGAGGTAACTTTTCTGAGAATGGCACGGCTGGACAAAATGCACGATCTAAACTCAGAGGTACGGTGACTGTCAGCCCACAGGAAACTTCCAAAGCAGCTAAGCGTGTTCAGCAACCAATTCCCCGTGCCCAGATACCACATGACCACAGGTGTACAGGTGATGCAATTCACAAACCTTCTGATTGCCTCTGTTTCCTTTCTACTTCTCTGCGATACTCCTCCAGCTCTCGGTCTGTGAGCTTGTGGAACGGATTTGGTCCAGTCGTGCTAACGATAACTCGTGGCTGATACTCCTTCTCAATGATGGCCTTGGACGCAGTCACCAACTCCCCCTAATCAGAAGAAGAGAAATTCCTTTCACCGCTTGAGATACAGAATGCTGGGCACACTGGGGAAAGCGGGAAGATCTCAGCCTAACTGAGCATAACCCGAGAAAAGTTTAATTTAGCAGAGAGGGGAGAGGCTGCCCTGCCAATCCCGCACCAGGAATCTAACACAGGCAACTTTTTAAAAAACCTTAGCGTGATTAAATTGTTACAAACTCATAAACAGCTTTCTGATTAAACTACACTATAAACACTGTAAATAAAGCACGAAATCAGCCGACTAGACAGACGCAGGAGTGCTTTTGCTGGCCGGTGACTGAAATGGGATTACAAGCGCTCTCTGACCAGAGTGGGAAGAGAGCGTTTCCGCTGGCAACCACGGATGCCCAAACAGACTCAAAACTGGCAGGGGGCAAGAGGGCTGCAGAGGTCTAAACCCAGGCTCTGCATCTGTCAAGCTCCAGGCATATTATTCTGTCCCATCCAATTTTTTGCAGTTAAAGTCAAATCAAAAATTTAGATTTGCATTCATTAACAATTCCCTCGAACGCTTGCATCGGCACGCTTTTTAGAGTCACAACTGTTGTGTACCTTAATAAGGAGCTCCCTCACCACACCCTCCGAGTCTACGATCACCGCTGCTCTCAGACACACACCTACAATTCCCAAGCACACGCACAAGGCATTTTGGACACCAACAAGTCCTGGATCTGATCTGATCTGATCTAATGTAGCACGTTTTTTGTTGACTCGGGTGACGACCGATCCGGTACGTTTCTGTAAATTACGTCTCACCATATTGTTACGTCACACCATCATTTATTTGTTTGTTTGTTTGTTTGTTTATTTGCATTACATACATCATTAATACAAAATTAAAAATAAAAATAAAAATAACTCCTCAAAATGGCTCCATTTTCAAACATGGAACACGATGACCATGCCAGATTCCCAAAGAACCTCAAACTTTTCTTACTATCTTGCATTCCCACTGAAAATCTCTCGGTGGACTAACAACTATCTAGATTTTGTTACTGAGCCTGCTGACCATTTCAGACTGCTAAACAGTTCATCTTCAGTTTTTATTTAGACATTCCTAATTGTTAACCTTGGCGAAGAGGTTTATTTCTTCTTTTTATTTTTTTTTACTTCTGGTGAATTGTAGTAAGGATTAGATCCGAACAAGAGTCCTCTGCCAAGATCTGGGGAAGCGACACCCACTCTAGAGAAACATTCCTAAATCCATCAGAGGTTCTACCACCAGATGATACAGTTCTGTGAAAAACCATGCTTGGGTACCTTTGGCACTGAATGTTGTCAGAAACCCATGTGGTACATGATGGGAATCTGAATTAACAGTACCAAAGCTTGGTGTCTGTTTCATTTAATTCTTAAACAAAGTCACTCACAAAAAGCAATGTACCAGTCTGAGAACGTCATTGTCCCCTTTGACTGAGTAGCTGGTGGCACCACTTTTCATTGCAGTAACTACAACCATAAGTTTTGTGAAATCGGCAAACAATCCTATTCGTATTCATATTGTGCAGAAATTGAACTCAGTAACATTTGAGGGTTTCTAGCATGACCTGCTTGCTTTGGGTCCTGCCAGAAGAGTCTTTGTGGTTTAGGGCTGGATGACACGACTATTCCAAAACACGGACTTTTTCTGCATCACTGTTGTAGTCTTGCTTGTAAATTTGGGATCGCTCTCTGGCTGCAGGACCCATTTGTTATCAAATGTTCTCACCTTTAAAGCCCTACATGGCATGGGTCCAGGTTACCTGAGGGACCATCTCACCCCATTACATCAACCCATCCCACCTGGTCAGGCAGAGAGGGCATGCCGCAGACCCTGTTGGGGAAAGAATGTCAACTGGTGGGGGCCAGGAGGAGAGCCTTCTCTGACGTTGCCCCTGCCCTATGGAATATTCTCCCACTAGAGGTGAGGCGAGGCAGGCCCCCACCCTCCCAGCTTTCTAGAGTGAATTGAAGACCTGGTTCTGCTGACTCGTGTGGGGTGAGAAGAGATATAACCAGCCCTGGGGGTGGCTGGTGCCTTGAAGACGCTCCTGGAGCCTAATATTTTACTTCATCATCAATATCTTGGAAGATATTTATTATTTCTAGGAATAGTTATACTGTATTTAAATTAATATTTATTCTTTTACAGTAAATCGCCCAGAGTCGCTTCCAGTGAGATGGGGGTGAAAATGTGAAATATAAATAAATAAATTTGTACCTCAGCAGATGGACAGATGGCCTGAAACTACTGTGGAGTTCTCCGATACAAAGCAAGATTCACACTTTCTTCAACAATGTGAGAAATCATTCAAGTCCTGAGCATCCTCAGTCTTCATGCTTGGCAACTGATATGAAGCGCTTATTGTGGAATGCAGTGTTTGATTTCCACTAGGCTCAATACAGCCTCCAAAGTTCCATTTTGATCTGCCCACAGAAGTTCCTCCAGGTACTCTTTGGTAAAAGATATGAACATAGCTTCATGTTCTTCTTAGTGAGCAACGGCTTCCACTATCAGTGGTTTTCTGATGGTGGGGTTATAAACACTAATTTTAGCCCAAGCAAGAGAGCTCTGCAGATCTGACATTATTCCAGAGATCTTGGTGACTTCTTGAATGATTTCATGTTGTGTCTTGCAATGATTTTGAGGGGACAGACACTCTCAGGCAAATTTACTATTGTCCCAAATCTTCTCCATTGTAAGATGTTAAAAAAGGCTTACATATCCTTTTCCAGAATGATAGACATCCATGACTTTTTTTATGGTGGTCTTCAAAAATTTCTTCTGACTGGGACATGGTCCATCTCTAGAATCTGTAATGTGATGGGGAGCCAAAATTTGTGATATTTATATAGGACAAGGTTGGCCCAAATAAGACCAATCATTTAATGAAGTACTTGCACAACTGGCCCCAGTTACCCCTTCGAGTTGAATGAACTGGAGGGTAATTACTTTTTCAGACCGGAACACTGCAGGACCCATGGAAAAAATATGCAGAAACAGAGCAAATACTTTTAAGGTGCTTCCCACTCTCATCCTGAGCTGAAAGTTAAGCTGACTACCGCAAAATGTAATTGTCATGTTTTCACAGCATTTTAAAGGATCACCGAAAGTAAGGGTTGGAAGAGATTTTGCGGACCAACACCACCACAGTATTAGCAAAAGATGGCTACTCGGCCTCAATTTAAACACCTTCAATAAAGAATAGTCCACGATCTACTGAGACTGCGAGGAGGAAATCCTTTTTGTTTCCAACTGCATTCTGCTTCTTTGTAGCTTAAATCCATGGTTTCTTCTCGTTATCTGGAAGAACCGTGAGCAAAGACAGTCCTTCAAATGCTTAGAGAGGGTTATGATATCTCCCCAGTCTTCCCTTCTCTGGATTAAACATATCTAATGCTCGTCTAGGATTGTATTCACTTTTCTTGTTTGCATTTGCACCACAGTGTTAGCTCAAGTCTGGCTCGTGATCCATCAAGACCACCAGATCCTTTCTTCTTGTCCAATACCCGGGGATCCAGAACAGTGAGGCCCTAGAATCTATTCCGAAGCCCCAGAGTATACAAGCCTAAACAGGCTTGGGCCTTTGGGTCCCCTTTTCCATCCCCTCTGCTTGGATTCTCTCTCTTTTGGGATGCTCTTTGGAATTGTTGTCTTTCCACGGGTGTTCCTGGGTCCTCTTAAATAACTGTCTCTCTTCCCTGACGAGGTAAGAGGTAGACAGAATTGCCTTTAACCCCTTCACTTTCTGTTCTAGGAGGGCGATCAGCTTGCACTCGCAGTATGCGCAGTTCTTTGGGCTCCAGGAAAGGTAACAAGCAAAGCGCATCCCCTGCAACTAACAAAAGCAGTTCCCCTACCTACATGTTCCTCAAGTTAACAGGCAACGAACAAAAGTGCTCCCCTTGAGCCCTCCTGCCACGCTTCTGCTTGCTCTTCGTGTTCATCTACCCAGCTGGCGCCCACTTTGAGGAACTGGCTTCCTTGTATGTCCCCTGAAGCTCCCTCAGCCAGGACAGCGACACACAGGATACAGCTGGCAGCTGCAGTCCCTCCTCTTCTTCCTCTCCACAGCGGAACTAAGAGCACCAATCTTAAAGTGAACATTTTTTGTGTACTGAATTTGCCCTTTTATGCAAACATCAAAAAATCAACATTGATATCTTAACAGCAGCTATCCATCAGAAGTTTTAACTTCAAGTGAATAAGAAACTTAAGGGTCACAGAACGTAAGGATTTTAAAGACCCTGGAGATCATTTAACCCCCGTGCAGGAATTCACTACTGCAGCACCTGCAACAGAGAGCCATCTACTCTCTGTTTATACACTTCCAGCAAAGGGGAATCTACCACCACCCAAGGAAGCCTGTTCCACTGTTGAATGGCTCCCATGAGATTCTAGAGCGGAGTAAATGGCAAAATGTGAGCCAGGTCTTTGCTGCCATAAAACACATACAGAGCAGGCTGGACAGCTGCACACAACATACATCAGTGCCTCCACATCAAGCTGGAGGGCATTATGTGTTGTCCATTTATTTGTAAATGGGCTGGCAAGGAGTTAGAATCTACAGGCTGCACAAAGATGAGGGAGTGGAGGGCACAGCAAACACAATAGAGGACTGTATCAAGAGGACAGAGGATCTTGACAAGCTGGAAAAATGGGCAGAAACCCACAAATAAATGACCCAGGCCCTCATCAATTCAGTTAGACCATTGCAATGCACTCCATGTAAGGCTGCCTTTGAAGATGACCCAGAAACTGCACGTGACCCAAAATGCAGCAGCTAGCTGGTTGGCAGGCAAGAGCTGCTGCTGTAACATCACGCCTGATCTACAATCTGCACACAGCAACTGACAGGTTTGAGTCTAGGGTTCTGGTTTTGGCACAGAAAGCTCGTTCCGGTCTCCAGAATATGCCAGGTTTCCATCCATGAGAGGGAATCCTCCATCACGGCTCCCAATTTAGGGAACGCCTTCCTTCATTGGTGACTGGTCTGCCACAACTATTGCTTCAGTGGACCTCTGAGAAACAGTCTGGATTAACTGATTGGCAGGATCTTACATTTTGTACTTTTAAAATTTTTGATTATCTTTACTGTTTATACTGCTCCATTTTGTGGATATGGGTTGGTGGGTGATGAGGGCAATGTTGATTCTATTTTATGATTGCTTTTTCACTGTTTTATTATCAGTTTTGTTATTTAGGTACTTGACTTCTAGGGCACCCAATCTCACCTTAGCAACTCTGTTGGTAGAATCTTCCTTGCCAGACTGACTGACCTGGTTTTCTCTGAATCTCTCTCCTCCTCATCTGAAGAGATGGGCACCATCTTTCAGTTCTCTTCTCCAAGATAATACCTTCAAGAAATTCTTCCAGAACCCCAAGATACAGTTCATCTCATTTTGGAGATAGAAACTCATTCAAACTCAACAGACCTTCCCTGACCAGCTTCTACCAACCATAAAATGCAACCCCATCTCTTCTACTTGCTGTTCACAGTTGGCTGGTAGAACACAAATCTGTTTCCTGGAAAAGGGTAAGCCAAAATAGGAGTTCAAGGATTCTGCTTTCCTTTCTTACCCATCTCTCTTTACTCAATTGTAAGATGAATTCGGATCTGGTCTGGTCCTAGAAGGTTGGACTTAAGGCAGGGAGGAGACTGTATTTGAACAAAAGTCAGAACTCGAACATGGTACCTACTACCTTGCAGTTTTGGTGTTTGACCTCTGCTCTGCATCTGGAATCTCCCTGGATTCTGTTTGTGCTAATTGCTGGGACTGACACTGATCTGCATCTTACCACTGAATTTTCTATGGTCTGCCTTGACCCCTTGGCAGCTAAACAGCCCTGCTCTAAAGGGAGAAATGTTGTTGTTCGTTCAGCAGCAGTGACCTTTGTTTTTTAATGATTTTATTAGAGATTATAATTGCAATAGTAAAAACTAATACAAACTAAAAGAAAGAATAGAAAGAGTAAAAAGTGAAAAGGAAAAGAAAAAATGTAGAGGAAAGAAAAAAGAATGAAAAAAGAAAGAAAGAAACAAACAAAGAAAGAAAGAAAGAAAGAAAGAAAGAAAGAAAGAAAGGAAGGAAGGAAGGAAGGAAGGAAGGAAGGAAGGAAGGAAGGAAGGAAGGAAGGAAGGACGGAAGGAAGGCAGGAAGGAAGGAAGGAAGGAAGGAAGGAAGGAAGGAAGGAAGGAAGGAAGGAAGGAAGGAAGGAAGGAAGGAAGGAAGGAAGGAAGGAAGGAAGGAAGGAAGGAAGGAAGGAAGGAAGGAAGGGATAGATATAATAAAAAGAAACATATAAAGAAGTGACTTCCCACCTTCATCATAACAAGTATAAACAATTTTAGTAACTTTTCACTTCTTTTTAATTTACAACCAAAGATCTTTTCATCCCATGTCCCATCTCTTATCTATAAACAAATCCATAAAGAATTGTCATTTCAGTCCCAGTGTCAGCAAAAGTCCATTAAGGGTTGCCAGAAATAACAACGTATCTATTTTAACCTTGATCAAATAAACCAACTTTACATTCCTTCCTTTTACTTCTAATAATCTTCATCTTTAGTCCATTCAAGTAATGTCGTAGAACTTAATTTCGTTTCCTTTTTGCCCCTTCTCACAAGATACATCCAAGTTTTAATAAACCTCCTTCTGCCATTTCATCCTAAACATCTTTTGGACACAGTCTATCCATAGAAGCAGACTTCACTATTGACATTGTTGATGTTAACTTCTGATTCCATTTTTCAAAAGTATCCTTCAGTATTTCCAGTGTTATAATACTTTGTGTCATTCTGTAGCTATTAATCAGGTTTATGTATTCTTCTCCTTTAATTAAAATCTTTAGTTTTCTCTAGTGTCCAATTTTTAAAATTGCTTAGAAAAAATTCAAAACAAGTCCACTTTCCCACAGGAAGGGTTCTTTATAACTAATTCCAAAATCTTATTTCAAATTATATCTGGACCCTTAATCTGTTTTTTTACTTTCTGAAATCAAAATGATAATTAGCTTTTTACTGTTTATTTCAATTTTTTAATGTTCTTAAGCTTATATTTAAATTTTTCTTTCATTAAGGATTGAAGGCAGACTCACCTGGTGTTTTCAGACTTGTCAATCCTGAGGTCTCTAATAGCTGAAAACTAGTTAACAAGCAATTTCCAAGTGTGATTAGAAAAAGAAACATGCTTCCAGTGAGGCTGGAAAACTGACACCCATGCTTTGCAGGAGAGATTGCAGCCAAAAGGTAGCTGGATGCAGGATCCAGACTGCCCATAATTCTCTCCGGATAAAAGAGAGATCTTGAGATTATCCTTACGCATTCCAGACAGCTGTGGGTTGGGGTTTTTTTGGGGGGGGTGAGCTGGCAGCAGAAACTGTTGTTTTTGCAGCCACTTGCAATCAGCTGGGAGTCATGGGTTTCATCGTGCTCTGAGCCATTAATGCAGCCTTTTTAAGGACTTAAAGTTTGTCCAAACCTCATCTTTTTAATTACCCTGGAGTTTAATTTTTTTCTTAGTGTTTCATTAAGATTGAAAACCTTCAGACCTGCAAGTTGGACATTTGCTGGGTGAGTTCTCTTCAACCAAGGAAAGAAAATTATGGGTTTCCAGCTTTGTAAGATCCTTTTTTTTATAATATATAACAAAGGGGGAATTATTTGTTGTTCTTTGGAAAGTTTTTAAACGGTAAGGATTTGGATGAAATTGATTTAAAAAAAGACTTGGAAATTCATTAAAAAGATCCTCTATGTGGGAAAGAACTTTATGTTTACATTTTGATCTGCTAACAAAGGTTATTCACTAGAGAGTACCAGATGGCCACCTAAAAGGAAACATTTTATAAATTGGTTCAAGAAATCCTAGAAATGGCTGGTGTGGGTCTTCCGGGCTGTGTGGCCGTGGTCTTGAAGTTTTGCTTCCTAACATTTCACCAGCACCTGTGACCGGCATCTTCAGAGTGCAGGAGCACAGACAGGAGCAGTTCTCTCTGTGCCCAGGGTGATGTGACCCTTTTGTGGGTATTTATAGAGATCTGAGGGGCGGGAAGGGGGGGGATTGGGGGTGTGTGGGTGGGGTTGGGTTACTGAGTGGCTGCTTGTTTTGGTGTCAGCATCTGTGTGTATCTTCCTGGGGATTAGGCAGGGTTTTTTCTTCTATTGAATTGTTAACGAGGGGCTGCTGGGGGTGATTAGCAAGTTCATTGTGTGAACTGTTCACATGTCCTGGTGGTTGAGCTGAGTTCATTGACCTTTTGCAGGCTGTATTTTTCAGGATTGGTAGCCAGGTTTTGTTGATTTTTAGACTCTCCTCTTCTTTATTGAAACTGTGCTGGTGTTTGTGAATCTCAATGGCTTCGCGGTATAGCCTGGTATAGTTGCTGTTGGTGTTGTCCAGTATCTCTGTGTTTTCAAATAGGATTTTGTGTCCAGTGTGCTTGAGAGCATGTTCAGCTACTGCAGATTTTTCTGGTTGCTGTAGTCTGCAGTGTCTTTCATGTTCTTTTATCCTGGTATGGATGCTGCGTTTTGTGGTCCTGATGTATACGTGCCCGCAACTGCATGGTATGCGGTATACTCCTGCGGCGGTGAGGGGATCCCTTTTGTCTTTTGCTGATTTTAGCACTTCTTGTACTTTTCTGGTGGGTCTGAAGATTGTTTGGAAATTGTGCTTTTCCATGAGTTTTCCCATGGGAAGTACAAGAAGTGCTAAAATCAGCAAGAGACAAAAGGGATCCCCTCACCGCCGCAGGAGTATACCGCATACCATGCAGTTGCGGGCACGTATACATCAGGACCACAAAACGCAGCATCCATACCAGGATAAAAGAACATGAAAGACACTGCAGACTACAGCAACCAGAAAAATCTGCAGTAGCTGAACATGCTCTCAAGCACACTGGACACAAAATCCTATTTGAAAACACAGAGATACTGGACAACACCAACAGCAACTATACCAGGCTATACCGCGAAGCCATTGAGATTCACAAACACCAGCATAGCTTCAGTAAAAAAGAGGAGAGTCTAAAAATCAACAAAACCTGGCTACCAATCCTGAAAAATACAGCCTGCAAAAGGTCAATGAACTCAGCTCAACCACCAGGACATGTGAACAGTTCACACAATGAACTTGCTAATCACCCCCAGCAGCCCCTCGTTAACAATTCAATAGAAGAAAAAACCCTGCCTAATCCCCAGGAAGATACACACAGATGCTGACACCAAAACAAGCAGCCACTCAGTAACCCAACCCCACCCACACACCCCCAATCCCCCCCCTTCCCGCCCCTCAGATCTCTATAAATACCCACAAAAGGGTCACATCACCCTGGGCACAGAGAGAACTGCTCCTGTTTGTGCTCCTGCACTCTGAAGATGCCGGTCACAGGTGCTGGCGAAATGTTAGGAAACAAAACTTCAAGACCACAGCCACACAGCCCGGAAGACCCACACCAGCCATTGTATGCCGCCCATGAAAGCCTTCGACAAATCCTAGAAATATTTAACCCTATACTGGAACCAAAAGTTGCTACTGAAGAGAATCAAGTTCCTTGGAAAATAACTGAAATGGAATTTAAGGTGGACTTAAAAATTATAACCTATAAGAAAGAGATGGAAATATTGGACTTACAAATGGAACTGGATGATCATTTGGAAATTAAAAAAGGTATACAAATAATATACCAAAAGAGGGATGTGGATTACCCATTTAAATTGGAATATAAGAGACTTATAGGAGCGGCTACACTAAAAATATATATGGACTTTGATATGGATGACAAAGATTTCAAAAAAAGAAACAATAATAATAAAAGAAGAAGGATGTTAGAACTTTATGGGATTCAAGGATTGATGGGAGAAAGAAGAAAAAAACATAAAACTGGTTTATTTGATTATGGTCAAGTATTAGATGGATTAGTTTGTAATATCTGTTACTATTTTTGGTAAACGAATAAGGGATTATTATTTCTGGTAATGTTTAATAATTTTCTGGGTTTAATTTTTTTGTAATGTTTAAGTGTTAATTGGGTTTAATAATGGGTTGCTATCTCTGGTGATGATTAGTAGTTAAATTTTTTATTCATTTGTAATGTTTAATTGTCAGTTGGGATGAGATTTTGTTTATTAAGAGAGGGATTAAGGGGATTATGTTTAAATGGAAAGGGGGACTAAATGCTTATGTTGCTAGTTATGTCTGTTAATCTTCATACCTTTCGTTGATTCATAAGGAGAGCTGAGGATTTAGAGATGGGTTTATAGAAAACAGGGTAAAGTATGGAATGAAGATGTATTTGGTAGTATTTTGAGAGACAGTGATAAGTTGTTAATGTTGTATATACTTGCTGAGGATGAAGGGGGAAATTTCTTCTTACTTTTTTCTGATGGGGGATTTTTTTTCTTTTTCTTTGCACTTTTTAATCTATTTTTGTATTTGATTTTTGTATTAGCCTGATCAGTTTTATATAATTCTCAATAAAAATTATTAAAAAGGAAAGGAAGAATGCAAACTTAGTGTCCTTTTAAAGGTGCCAACCACAGTTTGAGCAAGATTGTTATTCCCTCCTCTCCCAGTGCTCAAAACCTGCTGGAGAGAACTGTCTTGAGTTCTCCCCACGAGGAGCGACTGTGGGCAATCCCCGTCCTCTTTTTGCCCGGAGAGGTTCGAAGAGCCTCACCGGCTCTTCATTCTTCGCCAGGATCGTTGGTTCCACGCTTCATGGAGCCATCTTCAACCCATCATTACTTTCTCGGAAGCCAGTAACAGTGACCTTTGGATGGATCAGATCTCAGCAATTCTCAGTCAAGGCATTATATATCTTTCCTGGGGAAAATGCTAGAATGTGTGACTGTTGCCATTTTATGCAATGTGCAACTTGGCTGCCTGGGGAAAGATGGGCCACATCACTGATTCTAAGAGATCTCTTCATAGCTTTTAATGTGGTTGACCAAAAAATTATGCCTGAGAACTTTTGCAAGTTACAGAGCTATACTGGAGAGGATTTTGGAGAGCAAAGGTGCACAACTTACAGCCCAGGCCCACATGAAACTCTGCGGGGTCAGGCTCCCCGCACCCTCCCCAAATTCTATCACCCAACAGTAACAAAGCCACAAGGTGCAGCCTTGGTTATCTCCTGCTGCTTCATCTGTAAATGAGACACATCTGTGTGCGCGTGTATGCACAAATGTGCATGGGAAGATGGGTTGGTACAGCTTGTGGTAAAAGACTTCAGGTAACCACAAATGGACCACCGGGGGTCCATTAACACATAATTCTACTTCTAGGTAACATGCAGAACTATTCTTGGTAAAATCTGTAGCTATTTGGGGAATTATACTGGCGTAGACCATGTTTAAAATGAAATTACTCAAAGAATCTTATAACCCTTCACGAATCCTACTTAACAACAAACTCACACCCAACACATAGATTTGCTTTTGCACCAACAAACAACAACAGAGATTATAAACTAGGGTAAAAAGGAGGTTAAAAGCGAAAGAGCATTGAGAGCAGTAGGACAGTGCAGTAAGTACCTTTCTAACAGAGACAGATTTAGCTGGACTAAAGGCCTGCTCTGTGGGATCGAGCCCTTCAATTGTTTCCGTACAGTCTGAGAGGGGAGCATCCTGAAACAGGAAATTGAGTAGACAGAGCAAACCAAGCTCGGGCTTAGATTATCAGCTAAAAGCTAAAAACATGCAGAAAAACATTTAAAGTGTTGATACACAAGCAGCAGCAATAGAACAGCATGCAGAAGAACCCTGAACTCCACTTTAGCGATATCCTGGCCATGTTGATAACAAGTAGTTAGACCCAGGAAAGTACATTAGAAATAACCTGGACATAACCTATAACTCTTAGTGTTGACTTATCCAAGGTTATGTGGGTTGTTGTTTTTTTTTTAAGAAGGTAATAGGTTTTTTCAGTATCCCACATTACCTAACTAATACACCCATTTCAACCAGCACACTGCTAGGGACACCCTCCCACTGCGTTGCTGAACCCTCTGCAGGGTCGTAAAGACAGCACATGGTTACCTCTTGCACTTACCTGATAAAGAGTTACTTTCCGTCAATTAAAGAATAATTTCACAGGGATAAATTAGGGGACAGCAGAAAGATACCACAAATTCATGCAGAGTGTCATTGGAAGCTGCTTTGTGTTCTCACCTGGACAAGGCTCCTGTCCATTACAACCCCCGAAAGGACTTGAGACTGCGGGCCAGCAGTTTTAATGTCTTGCAAGTTTTGCTCCCTGATCTGTCAAAGACAAAAAATGTATCAGGTGGACCACCGGCAGGTGAAGCAAAAGGGCCGAGCTCTACATGGAGTAGTTTCATGTCAGGCTGGTTCAAGTTGGCCAAGCTATAGATTCATTAGTTCTACCTGATTAAATCTTTTTAAAAGCAGGCAGATGATCTTGGATCCTGCACCAAGCCCTAATTTGTTTCATTCCAAATGTGCTTAGCCTGAACGGGCATTTGTTTTGCAGGTACCCCGAAGAGATTCACCGAACAATGGGGCAGGGATAGGTTGTTTGTTCAAACCAAAGCTCGGGATACGTCCAAAATTCAAATCTAGATCCCCTCTCTGATGCTGCCAAACACAGACTGGTCCCAAATCACAATACCTGGCCCCTTCACCCTGGTTTTTGCCAGGTTCAAGGAAAGGGCAGAGAGTTCCTCGAGCAAGTGTACCCAGCTACAGTCAGTCTTACACAGCAAGGTTGCAGCCTCCCACCAGCAAACTGACAATTTTGCTGGGCCTGAGTAGTCCTCCTTCTCCAGAGGTTTCCACGGTGGGCAGAGAGAGGGAGGGTGCACCTCTCCAAATAGTTCAGCCCAAGAATCCACCAGAGAAGACCCATTCTTGGCAATACAAACCTTGTTCCGCATTTCTTGGACCTCCTTTGGGTTAGTATTCAATGGAACAAACAGGTTTTGGGCAGCGGATGGGACAGTCCTATGACCCTCCTCTTTAGTCCACTGTAAACAACAGCATGAAACGGCCATGTTAAAAAAGGGCTGAAATACCCAGCATCCTCAAAACAGCAAAGTTATTGTACAGGAGACCATGCAAGAGTTGACAACGGAGAACTGAAGCAATGATTATGTTTCCCTAGAAATGAAAGAACCGCTGCCCTTCAGTTCTGAAGCAGCCGATTAGCTGTGTTGTACGAGCTCAACACAGGAACGTGGCATCTAGAAACTGTATTAAGACACCTCACAAGGGCTTTTTCAGCAATGCAGACAACTTAAGCATTGCAAGATTATAATTAGGACATCCTCCCAAAACAGGTTATTTTGCTGTGCATATTAATTATCTTGGGCTACAATGTAAAGCTTTGTTCATGGGAATAAATCCCTCATAAACCAGCAGGGCGCAGTAAGCCTGCTTAGTGCCAGGCTATTGATCAGGTGGACTAGATTACTGAAATATAAAATCAGAAAAGAAACCTTTCCTCAACCATCTTTAACCATCCACATCATTGATTCACTTCCGTGATATTTTAATACATCAAAGCGAACAGAAACCACAAGATGACAGAAATATGAAAAGCAGCATGATAACCAGGCTAGGTGGATAATTCTGTCCCATGAAGAAAGAGTGGGCATCACCAAAGTTTAAATTCAAAATAAAACTCAGAGTATAAATTTCAAAACTGTTTTTACACAGACAAATAGATGGAGCAGCCTAACAGAAGAGTTTGGTGATGTCGTATGTTTTATATAAAGCTTACGGCTTCATATATTAAAAAAATAACACATCTCTGAAGCTTAAAAGAAAAGCAATTACAAAGGTTTTTTTTTTTTTTTTTTTTGCAGGAGGTTGCTTAATTTAGCCAGTAAATTTAGTAGGTTAGACGTTTGTGCTACCAATATATGAGATTTCTTCTTTCAGAAGGTTATGCTTGGCCCCATTAATAAACAACTGTTATTGCAGAGAGAGGCTCTGAACTCTGAATCAAATCTGTTTTATACTTTTACATAATACTATTCCTCCCAAAAATAATTCTGGGACAAAAAGCCAGAAGTAGAACTCCTTAAAAAGCAACATAATTTTAAAATGTTTTGCAAATATGAAGTAAAAAATGGAATGAACATGGAGCTATGGATACTCACTGGTTCTTATCTTTTCACATAAAAATAACTCCAGCTTTTTATTAAAGATATTTAACAACAATGTTAAGAACCTTAGCATATTGGATTTAAAAAAAACATTTTTTAAAAACAAATACAGGCACCAGAGATAATGGATAGGGATTACAAGCTCTTCTACTAAAATATCAAAATCAGATTGTATTCAAGTGATATTTTCAGTTCACATTGATCTTCACCTCTATTTGTGTGCTTAAGAAAATACAAAGCTCTTATTCGATTTTGTTATTTCCAAAAGAAGTGATATTTCAAAGTCCGACAGTACTAGCATTTAAAAAAGGAAAAAAAAAATCACCCCACAATCAAAGAATCTCTCCTGTTTTCTCGGTGGATTTCTAGACGACATTATCACGTCTAAGAGCAACTACATTCCCCAATAATAATTCTGAAAGGAAAAACCCAGCAACCCAAGTTTAGGGAGCACCGGACTTTGCATCGAGAGAGAAAATGTATGCAAAGGAAAACAGGAACTAAATGCGACCATTTTTGAACAGCATGATTTCTCATGCTGAACTCTAACGGTGCTACCCTTTGAATAGCTATGCAGGACTTGAGTGGTTCTTCTGCTCAGCTCTAGATTAATCCAGCATCACCCGCCAGCAACATGCACATCTGGATGTTATATCACTATCTCCAAGCAGTTGTTAACCATCGGCCTCAACAGGATTGAAACCCTTCGCTGAAGGGCACTTTGCAGACAGCACTATCAACCCCGCTTCTGGCCACACCTGAGCCGCACTTTAGTCATGCCACACCCGGCTGACCCTGCAGGAAAGACTCTTCAATTACGGCCACCTACTTACATGCAACATTTCATGCAGAAGGGCGTGAACCCTGGGAGGCTTCAGGATCAGTTTAAAAAGACAGAAGAGCAAAGCGGACAGAGCACTTTGGAGGACGTACAATTCATAGAATTAAATTATTCAACTAAATCTCAACTAAAACAGACGTTGACAGATTCCAAAGCAAACCCATCGATTTTGTTTAATGCAGAAACTGTCCAAATGAGTCTAAAGGCATGTGATTCATTTAGTAGAATGCCAAGATAGCCCCAGTCATAAGGCTTTTAGTTTAAAATAAGTATTGAGTTTAACCAGAATGGGTTTCCAGAAAATGTCATAATACTTGTCTGCCCTAAAGGAATTTAAGTAATGAGCGTGTATAAAACAGAACTGAGAGGCCACCGAATTGCTATTTGCTAGAGATGTAGAAATGGTTCTTTCCCGCTCCCCCTGACAAGTATCACTACCCCGTTTGGTTTCTCAGATGGAGCAGTGGGGAAGGAAGGAAATCCACCAGGCTGTTCCCCGTCCAAAGCCTCCCAGCGCCTGCCACCAACAGTCGCTCTACATCATCTAACTATGAACAGTAAGGTAGGCACAGACCAAGCAGTTGGTAATACAGCTTGGCACGCAGACACCGGACGAGAGAGACTGCAGCAAGGGTTTCACGTGATCGTGTGTAATGTTCGTCCACACCTTAGTCTTCGACTTGGGGCTGCCGCCATCCTGCCCTTCTTCAGCTGTATCATCCCCTCGGCCAGAATTTAGCCACCTTGCCTTCTCTCGCTGCTGTTTCTGAAAACTATGCCTCAGAGGAGAACAAGTGCCCGAGTCCCCATCACTAGCAAAAGAATACCCCGTGACGGTAGCAGGAACCTCTGCCTCGTTGTATTTTTTAGTCTTCTCCCTCAGAGCAGGGCATCGGTAGGGATAGCCAGTCCTGTAACCCTGAAGAAACACCACAGCAAAGAACTTCGTCAAGAACATCTGGTATTCAGTAGAAACACAGCAATTTCATCTATACTTCCTTGTCTATGTTGTTTTGTCCTTGAATGATTACACCACTTCAACATATGCACAGAAGCAAACTGCACTTTGTGGTGAGTACATTTATAACCCTGATTGTCAGTCCAAAACGTTTTTCCATAAAATAACTACTGAGCACAAGTTGTATTTTAAAGTAAAAATCATAATTGGTGGTCAGTCCTACACTGATGTTCAATACTGAAAGGATACTTGGGTTCTGCAAAACATCATCTCAACTTTGACAGGAAAGGCCAAGAGAAGCCAGTCACTGCCTTCTCCAGGGGGCTCCTAAGGAGAAGACCTTCCTGGTGCTGTCTGCTCACTGTTACTACTGTTCAGCACTATCAGGGTTCATTCTGGGATGTTCCTCTCAAGGAGGCCTCTCTGCTGCTGTTGTTTGGGGAGAGAAAATCCTTGGATCTCCAAAATCCTGTTTAAACTTTTGTATCTTTGCCAACAGTATCTCAGCTAGACAGCAGGTATCGTAGTAATAATAATGGAATTATGTAATGCTGTCTAAATGCAAACAAGGTACAATAATGCAGACGTATATCTTCTTATGCTGATTTTCCCTTCAATATCGGTTCTTAACTGGTTGCCTTAGTCTGTGTTTGACTATTATCTATCGTACCCTGCAGGAAGGTCATAACCAGGCTGACTGAGGATGGCAGAAACATAGAACAAGACATCTGGAAGCCACCAACTTGAGGAAGGCTGATTTTCAGACAAGAGAAACTGATCCTTTCCTGTAATTGAAAAGCCCTGAATGAATGAAGCCCTGGTCACCAGGAAACGGACCATAAATTGGCCAAGACTAAACGAGATCAACAATGTGGTTGGCACATATTAAGCCATAATCGCTGCAAAGTATGATATATTCCGATTCTCTTTCAGAAGACAGACATGGCAATCAGTGATAACTACCTGACCTGACCTCTGAACTGAACCCGCTTCTACATCACATAACCAGATTCCTTCCGGGGTCTAAATTCCAACTGCCATCCTCATGACATCATTCCCCTCTAGTATATATGGCAAGAGACCTCTCTGGTTTGAAGCATGGAAACCTGTTCTGCTGAACATTGGAAGGTTCTACTCAATTGTATGGAGGAGCCACACCTTCCTCTCTGACTAAATAACAGGGGAAAGTTTGGAACTGGTCATTTCAACAGGGGGCAGCCAAGGATATCACGAATATCTACATGTCTTCCTTGTGGTTCCAGCTTCCTTAAACTTCCTGTGAAGGAACCAAGAAATCAGGAATGAAGGACACAGTTCTGAATGTGGAAGTAAAGCCCACTGATGTATTTCTAAGAAAACGAATTGTGGAGTTCTTGGTGCTCTCTGAGCTTGGTTGTTTGCTTGCAGACATTTCATTACCCAACTAGTAATGAAACCTAATGAAACGTTCAACCCTGAGCTACGGATAGTATCTTCTATTGGAAGAAAATGAATATTAAATTTTGCTGAAGGATTCCTTTGCAGCTGCGATGATCCATCAAGTTTTGAATGTTTTGTTTCACTTTCAAATGCACTCTCCTTAAGGAAGAACAAGATCTTGAGGGTGCTAGCCTCCGTAAGAGCTTTGTGATATTATTTATTTATGTATCAATCATATTTGTATAACCACCCATCTCACTTATAGCAACTGTATACTTAGCAGCAGAGTCTACCTTACCAAATTATCAAGCATTCGCATAAGGGCTTCAAATTCCTGTTCTCCAGTTTGCCATTTGGGGTAAGATGTTGTCCCCTCCCCTGCTGCAGTCTCTTGATAGTGAGGCCTGGCTTTATATTTGCTAGGATCCAACAGCACTAAATTGTCTGCCCCTCCTGCACTGGCCAGTGTTCGTACCTTAAAGTAAGCAGAACAGAAGTAATGAGAAGAACAAGAACAACAAGAACTCGAGCATAATATAACGTCTAGTCTGTGTTACATGCCACACTACAACCTCTCTAGTCCAATTTATTTCTTTAATTAGAACAATGCAAAAATTGCAATTTTTCAATATTAAGCTAAATCCCTGCTATACCTTTTCAGCAGAAGTTCTCTTATTATATTGTCCTTAGCTATTTGTGCTACAAGTACTCTCAAACCAATTTAAAATAGATAAATCAATAAATAATATGGCTTACTTGGATCTCACATGCCACAACCAAATTATGAATATAATAGAAAGCCTCTTCCACACTTTCTCCGACTGATACCAAACCATGATTTCTGAGTATGAGAACCTTGAGGAGGAAGAGAACAGAAAGAAAGATGCCGCAAGTCAGAGAAGATTTCACATTTTCGACTAGTTCCTTGCAACTGGAATTGTGTGGGTGCTCACCTTGCTTTTGGGGCCCAGATTCTTTTGAATCAAGACTTTCTCCTCCTCATTCACAAGAATCCCATGGTAATCATGGTAAGCCACTTCTCCAAGAGACAGTGCCTCCGGTGAGATGGGCAAGAGACCACGTTTCATTGCGGATACCTGAGATTATAACAGATTTATTTCACGGAGGGAAGTACATAAATCAGTATCATCTTACCTATAAATTTCTGTTCTCAAAGGGAAGACAACCGTTGTGGGGAAAAAATACTCTCATCTGGAAAAGCCATTTCTAAAACTCATTTTTGAGAAAGGACTGAGTTCTCAATAATGAATACTTTAACCCAAGATAATGCACTAAAGAATAACATGGAATAAAACTTAAAGCATGAAGGGAAAATTAGAAACTAAAAAAGCTTCCCACAGGATGAATGAAAAATTATGTTTGTAGTGAAAATATGTTTTTTTAAAAACACTTAAAAATAAATTTTGGTTACACAAGAAACCCCCCAAAAGTGTACTGTGTCATATCTTTATTGAATCCACAAAGCCAACATTCAATCTTTGTGGGAAAAGTATGCAAAGCTTTAGATGGTGACACTTCCTTTAGTAACAATGAGGTTGCACTTTCTCCATCTAACACTGTTTACATGCATGGATGGGTGGAAACCAACGTTTTCGGCAATGGTTTTGTTGCCCTTCCCAGCTGTGTGAGCTGAGGTGCACTTGCTTGATATGACTGTTCAGTTTAGCTCTGTGTGCCTATAATGATAGCACAGCCCAGCCTACATTTCACCAGCTTCTCAACTAGAAAATCACTGGAGACTCTGTTGAATGCTTTGATAAATTTATTTTTCAGGTTATTACATTAACTGGAATTAGTCTACTTTCTACAGGATGTAACTGTCTATGGTCTGTAAGAATTGAGAACTTACCGTTGTTTGCTTTCTGTTCTTTAAACAGCTTGGAATAATTATTCCTAGAAAGATTTCTTGGCTGCTAGAGGTTAATTTCTGAACTTATCTATGTGAGGTTGATCCTAATATAAAAACAGATTGGCTAAAAGTCCCTATGAGTCTATGGGGAAAAATAAATGATATTATCTATGTTGAAGAATCCTTGTTAATTCCAGTTAAATATTTAACTTAGATCAATAAGATACTGAAAAAAGGTTTCATCAAATGGTCAGACTTGAAGGTTTTCTTTATCTAAATTATGATTGTCATATGAACACGAGGGGTTTAATTTTCGTGATTTCCAACTATTCCACTGGGCTTATATTTTGACCTCTACTACTTTGCAGAATTTAAGTAATCTATCTCAAAAACCATTATGGGCACAACAAAAAAGTTATTATTTGCCACCTGAATATTTTGGCGGGGACCTGGTTCCTGATTTAGTTTTCAGTTAGTTTTTTTCTTTATCTGAAAAGCCACAAGACAAATATGGATGATGTTAGGAAGGAGGCTCAACATTTATCCTAACTCACAAAAATTGACATTATGGGACAGTCCTAGCCTGAAAATTCCTGGAAAATACCTCTGGAAATCATGGGCAAAAATTGCGATCAATGTTACTGAATCAGTTTACTCTCAATCAGTCTTTTAAAACATGTTTTAAAAAAAGAAATTGGGATTCCTAAAATTGCTGAATAGCAATCTATTCAACTAAACATCTTTTGATTTTACAGTTTTGGTCTGACACATTAGCAAAGTCTGAAATTCCTAAACCACTAGAATTATTAGGAAAAGTTTAAAGTTCTCAAATCTACAATTAATATTTATCTACCACTGAAAAGTAAGAGAGGTAAGGGACACAGGCAACTGAGAACAATATGCTGGAAATCCTGCTGATACAAACCAATAGGCTAGAATGTGAAATTAGTATTCTATGATCTCAAGATATGATTAATTCAGCAATGGATTGTTTTCCTGGACACCCCAGAGGATGTCTAACAGAAATCCAGTTTCAACCTCTATATGTTGGAAGTGCAATATTTCAGAGGAACTGACTCACATGGTTTTGGCTTGCTCAGTGTTGGCCCTGCTTTAATATCCATAAAGTTGTTGTTGGAAAAAAGAAATACAGGGTAAAGTTGTGAATGCGGTATTAAAATATATTCTGGAAATTTGTAATCTACTGAAGTATGGAAAACTAGCTGTATTGCCTGTGGGCTCAGCCAAGATCACTTTACTCCACTGGAAACACCCAATTTAAGACCCTGGATGGAAGACATGCATTCATTCTTGTGCATATGATCAGGCCTTTTAGCAACATGGCTTCTCCGACATGTATAGCGTTGCTCCTTCGTTACTGTTACATTACTTTACAGGAAACTATTTGGTACTTTGGAGCTACAAGAAAGATAAATTTCTTACCGCTGCTCCTGCTGGAGTGTGAATATGAACAATGCACTTTACGTCTGGTCGGGCAGCATAAATGGCCGAGTGCAATGTAAAACCAGCTGGATTAACTCCCAAATTAGTGCTTCCACGATCAACCACATCACCTTGAAAATTTACTTTAACCTGATAATGTAAAACGGTATTAAAGCTAGAAATTATTCTCTTTCTGCAGGAGGGAAAGAGATTTAAGCCATTTGAAAGGCAGCACGGTCCTACATTCCCTCTCCCCCACCCCGCCTCTTGGGAACCACCTTGTACTTGCAGTCACAACTTTACTCATAGTCCTTCCCCTAGGAGAAAGTAGGAGTATTGCTCTCTATCAAGCTACCATAGCCTTCCTCACAGGACAGACACCTCTCATCTTTTCCCTCTAAAGCTCTTCCTGGGCAATCAATCAATCAAACAATCAAACAATCAATCAATCTCTCCCCCCCGCCCCAAATATACTGAGCCAGACAGTAAAAATTCCCTCCATCTTGCAAACATCTCACAGCACGTGGGCATCCTATGATGTTGATCTACAGAAGAGTTTATATGGTTAGGGATTTTTTTTTAGATGGAACGCCTACGGAGAGTCCATGAACGTTTGGAGAATTCATTTTTCTCACATTCTGGGCACTAGGGCGAGGCATCTTGGAAACAAGAATTCAGTAATGGCATTATGATCCAAACCGCTTTTACATTATTTGTGCAATTTAACCTGCAAAGATCCCTCGACTTTGAGCTATTTCACATCTGTTTGAAAGCTTAAGGTAGAACCAATGTCAAGATGGCTTACCTTTAATTAGCAATGATCAAGTTATCTTTTATTTTATTTACTTGTGAATTTATAAACTGCTTCAGTCAAGGCATATACAAAAATAGCAGCCACAGCCAAGGGAATAATAGTAATAGCATGGAACAGCATCCAGTAACAGAAATAAAAAAGAAAATCACGGAAAGAATGATAACTGGTATCATTTGCCTGGCACTGGGAGCTCTACAGTGCTCAAACCAGAGGCCTTCTGGAATAGCCAAGTTTTTCTCATCTTCTGGAAAACCAGGGGAGTACGGTGTAGCTCTTCTAGGGGAGGAGAGCCTCCCCAGAGAATGCCCAGTTTCAGCCCCCTTCTGCCACCCCTCTCAATAGCTGGGGACACCCAGCAGGTATTCTCTGCTTCCTCAGACTCAGGTTCTGGCTTGCGGAGGACATTCTGAAAACTTCTAGATGCTGGTATTTGCTTCAGGACCTGCCCCCTCTGCAGTCAGTTTTCTTCCTGCTCTCAAACCCATCCAGGAGCTTGCAGGGCAGATTGGCGAACTAGACCACACCATGTGAAGAATGAGCCTTTTTTTTTCTTTACGGTTTCTGTGCAGCCACGTTTATAGAAAATTGCTGAGCTAACTTATCTGGAGCTTGATGTGGGCAGATATGTTAAAACGGTTTTGTGGCATGGCTGAAGATTGCCCCTGATGAAAGAAAATGAAATCATGTAGCTGTTCTAGAAAGATCTACCAAAGAGATTTTCCAGAATCAAAAATGATTGGTGTGGAATGACCAGCTGGTTGTGGAATATAAAATGTCACTTGGAGAGAATGGAATGGTGCCGATACCTATTTATAAGATAAGGACCCTACCGGCCTGTGAATAAATGCAGCTCAAGTCCTCAGGACCCAGTTCCAGTCCTAAGTCCTTCGCACCTCTGAGATGTGCGAGCAACACTCACTCTGGCTCAACCTTGAGACTGGAACACAAGAGGGGCAGTTTTGCTTTCTGACTCACATGGAAGCCTGACATAACTGAGTCCTTCTCAAGAGGCACATGAGGTGAGCTCCTGGAGAGACTCAAAGTTCACTGATCCATGTCTCTGAGGTAACAACTATTAAAATGATGGTCCCAAATGCAGGAAGAAAACAAGTTCAAATCATTTTACATGCTCCTCAGAGAAAATATAAAATGCATAAAAATATCACCAAGAAGGAGAACAACAAATAAAAGAACAAGGCAGTGTTTCATGACTGAGCATGAAGGAAGCTTTTGGAATGAGCAGTTCGGCAGAGCTCACAAGCAACAGATGAGTCCAGGTGAATCCAGCTGGGACTTCCATGGGGCAAAGAGGCCCATTAGGATGCTCCGCCCCAGATGTCTGATGGCTGCTGACAGACACAAGCTTCCCAGCAATTCAGCAGGCAGTTCTGCTGAGTGTCTCATTAACTATTGGCCACAGGAAGCGAAACAGGCCAGCAGTCATCATCACACATATTGCTCTGGATATCTTGGTATTTAACAAAAGGCTTAAAGAAGACTCCAACCCAAAATGTAAACGTGCTGCCTTGACATCAGCTGTCACTAGCTTGCTCCAATTAGTAACCATGGTTTAAGACATTCAAGAATTTTGGTTTTTTAATTTTTCACTTACCAAACTAGATGCAGTAACCTCACTATAGAGAAGTCCAAAAGGCACAATCAGAAAATGTTCTTGCTCCAAGTTTACTCTGACCTAAAAATATGAGGAAATAAAAAGTAAACATATCCACAACTTGAAATGTACAAAACTCAGATATGCTGAGAAATCTATAGATCAAAAAGAGAATTAAATGCTGAATTGCAAATGCGGTCCTGAAGTCCTCTCCAACAGCACCAAATTACCCTCCTAGTTTTGTTTCCTCAGCAGAGCAATGCTTAACTTCACTAACACGTTGGCCCATTCCGTATTCGCAAACAGGCTGCAGGTTTTAGCAAAGAGACCGCTGCTGTTCTGGATCTCAGCGCAAACAGCAAACCTAATATCCACCCTTAAGCATGAAGGCCAAAGGAATCCACAGTCTGAACCTGAACCAAGGAATGAAGCTAGTTTATATGTCTTCTAAACAAGCAAACATCAACCATGTCAGAAGTGCTCTCCAATAAGATTTCGCCAATCTTATCAGCAAATTCAAAACAGAAATATGAATTTATATACTGTCCAGAAGCAACTCTACAACTCCACTTTATTGGTATAGGTTATAATAATAGAATCTTGAAAGCCTGCCATTGTTTTCCCTTCCTTCCCTCTCATACCAAAGTGAGTCAAGGTGGGGCAATCCTGAGATTCTTCCTCACTCTTCTTGTTTTCCTGGGCTACCTCATGTTTACTAATGGCTGCTGCATATTTTCTACAAAGCCACGTCCCTGCCCCTCTACAGGGAAGGGAAACAGCAGTTTTCAGAAAGGACTGATGGCAGATGAGAGGCAGGAATCTTGAAAGGAGGGCCAAGATGGGGTAACATTACATGTACTCTCCCACAGCCATATTGGCTAAGGAATTCTGGGAGTTGAAGTCCACACATCACAGAGTTGCCTAGTTTGGGAAACACTCATCCAGATGCCCAGAAAATTCCCCATCAGTCAAACAGCTTTCTGGAAGTTAATCTTTAAAACACTGAAGTTTATGAAGACCGCGCGTGGTCTATCCACAAATCAGACTTGTTTCATCTGGAATATCACAAATCACTACCAGTTCAGAAAATTACCAGACTACCACCATTCTGTTCCCAGAACAATAGGTTTTGCACATATGCATCAGGCATTTTTTATTTATTCATTTTTCAATTTATATAGCCGCCCATCTTGCACATGTGACACTGAACACAAATAATAATAATACAATAACCAAAGTCATACAGCAAAAACCATTAAAACACATTAAAATAGAAGCTTTTAAAAACATAAAAAATATAATCTGCAAGAATGCAATCCTACTAATAATATAGCCATTTAGCAGGCTCCACACCACCCTCCCCTGGCAAGATGGCAAAGCCAAGGCCAGAAGGGCAGGGGCCAACCTACGTTCCAGGGGAATGATGCCAGGGGCTGATCTAAGTTCCAGGCGCCAATCTCTTTCAAAGACAGGACCTGTACCGTGCCTCTCCTGCCGGATCTGATGGGATGGGCAGATGTAACTGGGGAGAAGCGCTCCCTCAAATATCCTGGTCCTATGCCATACAAGACCAGCACCTTGGATTACACCTGGAAGCACACTGCGAGCCAATGCAGCTCGCGGAACAGAGGTGTAATATGCACTACTCAAGGAGTGCCCCTAACTACCTGCACTGCTGCATTTTGCACCAGCTGCAGCTTCCAAATACTCTTCGAGGACAGCCCCACACAGAGCATGTTATAGTAATCCGTTTCGGAGGTAACTAGGGCATGAGTGAAAGAGAGAAGAGCCTCCTGGTCCAAGAAAGGGCACAACTTGTGCACAACGTGCAACTGTGCAAAGGCCCTCCTGGCCATGGCTGCAACCTGCTCTTTGAGCAGGAGTTGCAAGCCCAGAAAGACCCCCAGATTGCGCACCATGTCTGTTTGGGGCAGTGCCACCCCATCCAGAATAAGAGAGAGTAAATCCATGGAACCAGAAGACCCCAAAACCCAAAGCCACTCAGTCTTGCCACGGTTGAGCTGAAGCCTGTTGTTCCCCATCCGAACCCCACAGCCACCAGATGCCAGGACAGGACATCAATAGCATTGCTTAATTCGGCAGAGGTGGAGATGCAAAGCTGGGTATCATCAGCATACTGAGGATATCCCATCTCATGACGTTGGACGATCTCACCCAGTAGTTTCATGTAGATATTAAACAGGAATGGGGAGAGCCCTGTGGAACACCACAGTGCATGATCAAGGCCAGGACCTCTCACTCCCAATCAACACCGACTAGAACTGGCCTCAGAGGAAGGAAGAGAACCAGCACAATATAGTGCCCCCCACCTGCAACCCCCTCAGCCGATCCATAAGGATACCATGGTCAATGGTATCAAAGGCTGCTGAGGCTCAAGAAGAGCTAGGAAGGATTCACCCTGCTCTCGCCAGATGTCATTCAAAAGTGTGACCAATACTGCCTCTGTCCCACAAACAGTTCTGAAACTGGATTGAAAGGGGTCCAGATAATCCATTTCATCCAGGATCTTTTGAAGCTATTGAGTGACCATTTTCTCACTCAATACTGGATGAAAATTGTCCAGTATAGCAATGGCTTCCTCTTGAGCAGGGGGCGAACCAGCAGAGGGACACTTTTAAGGAAGAGTTTACCACCACCAAAAGTCAGCCACACATCACCTCCTGAGAGGCCTTCACCAATCAGGAGGGATGTGGACCTAACAAGGAAGTGGCCAAACTCACGGTCACAAGGACCCTGTCTGCTTCATCAGGCCCAACAGGATCAAACTTATCCCAGATGAAAAGGCAAAACTGAGTCCCAGGTATTTCCATAGGACCTGTACCAAGGCTAGAGTCCAACTAGAAGTGGATTCAAGCAATTTTGTCCAATAGACACCTAGCATATTCCTCCATGCGGCTCCAAAGGTGAACTTCTGCCCACCCCCACTTACCCTGGAGGGGCCAAGTCACCTTAAACAGCTATCCACAGATGCAATAAGAGCAGAGAAGTACTGGCACTTTGCCACTCTTACCGCCATGAGGTAGGCCTTAATAGAAGTGGTATATATTATATCCAGTCAAGAGTCCAATATTGAGAATGATTAGTAGAACATGAGAAAACTTATGTACCTTTGAATTGAATGCAAAGTCGCATCTAAAATATCTACTGGCTCCAACTACTGACCTCGAGGCCTCCATTTTGAAACGCTCTTGGCACTGAGCTCTTGAAACAGGCTATTTTGTCCTTATTATCAGAAGATAGTAAATGCTCTCAAAAAAGTGCTTACAGTGTGAGGCTTGAGCAAGCAAGACAATATTACACCATTTGGTGGCCCTGCTGAATGTTAACTGATGAAGGGGGGCTGAAACTATTTTTTAAAATGCACTTTGTCATAGTGTTTAATTTGCATCTTTCACATTCTGATTGTTTTTATTGAATTTTTAACATAAGTAGTTCTTAGTATTCCTGATTTGGCGGTGACATATCTAATAAATGAACGAATAAATAGATAGAAAGTCCTATTATCCTGGCAACTGAGCACAATCCAACCCAGGCCATAATATCGCTTCCCTCTTGTCTTAAGTGACCAAGTCCCAAACATGAGCAGGGGCCCAGCTAGAGCTATCAAGGCCTCGAGATTAAGTTGAGGGCTGGGAATTCTCTCATCCGTTTCATCTAGTTCCCGATCGCCCCCAGGGAGTGCTTCTTACAAACATCCAACACAATGGGAAGATAGAACAGATTTGCTACAAAGCTTTCCCAGCCCTGTGGCACTCCTGCGCCTGGATCTCCCGCTGTCCCTGCGGCTCCACCCTTTCCTTCGTGTTCATGAAGGGAAGGAGGCCCTTGGTCTGCCGGGGCAGATGCCTCGGTCTCTCCCCTATGCGATGGCAGGGATCTGCCTTATATATTATAGTTTGGAACCATTCCTGAAAACGGGACTCTCTTTTTCCTCAGTGATGCCCAACCCTGCTTCTTGCTTAGCTGGGGTCAGGTTTTTTGGGGTTTCTGAGGAGAAACTGGGCCTTCTTCCTCTGCAGTGCTGGCTGATATATCCTACCTCCCTATGTGAGGAGAAGGGGAGGACTCAGCCAGAAGAACCAATCCTGCTCACATCCGAGAGCAGAGACACCTAAGTGTAGACCAGACTAAGAAACTGACTCCACAGGAAGACTAGGACTATACTTAATTAAGAAACGGAACCTGGCAAGTCTCACTGAGCTTCCCTTCCCCTTTCTTTTATACCTGAGTAAGTTGGGGGGAGTCAGTGAGAGTTTCTTTTTAGCAATATCTCCCTTCCTAGGACTTAGCAAAGGCTTCTGTCCTTTTTGTTTATGCAATGGATTCTGAATATTTGCGTCCAGCCATTTCCCTGGCTCTCGGCAGCCATTCACACTATTTCCATACTAGTGCAGGGAAAGCCCTACTGTGACTTGCAACTACTCATTTTACATCACAGGCAGGTGCTCTGGCTCTGCCAAGTTTCCAGACAATTTCCCAGCAAAGTGTCAGAAGGGCAGAGGAGGGAGGGAGGGATGTGGCATTGTGATGGGAGATGTGATGATGTGGTGGGGTTTTGTGTGTTACATTTATTCTGATTTTATTGGATGTCATTGTGAGCCACCTAGGATTATCATGCACAAGATCAGTGGCCATATAAGTTTTCTAAACAAATAAATACAAAACACTGTGAGTTGCATCCACTGGTGATATATATATATAAATAAAATGAAGACATCTATGAGATTTATACACTCACGGTGATGTGATTGTAAATAAGCTGTGACCAGCCAAAGAGGTCAGCGAGTCTGTAGAAAGCTGCCAACTTGCACCGCAGTAACTTCTCTCCTTTCTCATAGGCAATGGAATCTGATCCCCGGAGATCGTTCACAGGGGTCACCATGCCAAGGCCTGAAAGAAAAAGACACGTCCAGTAACGCAGCTCCATCTCAGCAACTCTCAAATTTAGTGTGTTACTAAAATTATTAAGCAACTTGCCAACTGCTAAAATACAAAAATAGTAAAATACTAAAAATTTAAGCTAGTCAAGCCACAGCTCTAGGAAGACAAGCATAAGTGAATGAACCCAAACGACCACTTCCCATTCTGAAACCGTAAGATGATGATGGTTTTAAAACGCTGGCTGGGGCCCGTAAGATTCCAAACAGGAGAAACTAGAGTATCTCGCGATAAACAGCAATAGTGAATTTAGCTACTCTCCTGGAGGTCATCCCCGAAGCATCTGATAGAAGGGGAGGAACAGGACTGCCACCATTTGCCTGTGCTGGTCCTTACAAGAGGCATCATTACACCATTGCGCCAATCTGAACAAAAAGGGCAGTAATTGGTTCCATGTCTCCCAAAAACAGGAGCAGGACCACGACCATGGCTGAAACTCCAGGAGCAGAGAGTCAGGCTAGGGTTATTACTAATGGTGACAATAGACATGGAGCAGGAGAGGAGGAGGAGCGGGAAGGAGCAGGAGCAATCCGGATGGTAACAGCAACGGTGAACCCTACTCTTGGCCCCAGCTATTTTTTCACCCTGGTCCCACCCCTTTTTGGAATGTGTGAGGGTGCTCAAGCTGGCCCAAAACCACCAATCCTAACAAGAAATTATGCACCGTGGCATCGTAGCCAATGCTTAATGAAAGCAAGTATTGTTTCACAACTTAATAAATTACATCCTCATTAGTATACAGCTGATGTAGTCTTCAGCCCTTTCCCCCCCCTTCAAACTCACTCATATTTAAGGCAGTCATGCCTCCTTGAGGAGCTGCTGGGTAGACATTGGGAACATTTGCTGTCATGAAGTCTGCAATCTGTTGTAGAGCCAGCAAGCCTGTTGGATTCTTTCCTTTCTTAAATTGTTCCTGGATCATCGATTCCAACTCTTCACAAAATGCCTAATAACAAAGGAACATTGCACATTAAAATGTTGCTGAATGTCAAGTGACTTTACTTGTGTTCTTCTTCCAAGTCTTTTCCTCTGTATTGCTGCCATCTAAATGGGAGACTGGATATCCCCATGGAAAACCTCAATTTCTTTTCCCCAGGTAAGTCTGGCCCTGGATCCACTGGCAGCCTCCAGGTAGAAGGGACTCTCCAAAGTGCTTCCCTGCTGTGTTGCTTCATGAAGAAAACACTTCCTCTTTCACCCAAATAAGCTCATCTGCTGCTTACTCCAGTACCTTTTAAACAACTGTTATCTGTATTTATTTTACTACCAAAAGTTCCTCTTCCTTTAATTAAGCCATATATGTTACATATATGGCTTAGGACCGGGTTACTTACGGGACTGCCTCTCCCCAATTGTTTCTACCCATCCTATCCGAACTGGCAAGATGGACAGGCTCTGGGTACAGTCAGCTAGGGAGTGTTGGCTGGTGGGGCCCAGAAGGAGAGCCTTTTCTGCCGTGGCATCCGGCCTTTGGAACATCACTCCCCCTGAGGTTAGACTGACCCCGTCCCTGTTGACTTTCACAAGACCTTGAAAACCTGGCTTTGTGTTTGAGCCTGGGCCCTGGGCAACTGTTAGAGCCCGTCTCTGGGTTGTATGGATGATAGATTAGATCGTGCCCAGCTGCTACGTTATTTTTGTTTTATATTATGTATTTTGTTTTTTTATTTGATTTATTGTAAGCTGCCTAGGGTCACATAAAAGTGAGATGGGCGACTACATAAATTGAGTAAGTAAGTAAATAAATAAATAAATAAATATCTTTATACTTTAAGCACCAATGGCAAAACTGTATGTTTCAATGAATCTCTAAATCAGCAGTTCTCAAACATTTTGGTCTCAGAAACATTTTACATTCTTAAAAATGATCAAGGACCCCAAAGAGTTTTGGTTTATGTGGGTTATATCTATCGATATTTACCATATTAGAAATTAAAACTGAGAAATTTTAAAATATCTGACTTCATGGACCCCCTTCAACTTTGAGAACTGCTGCTGTAAGTGAATATAATCTCTACAGGATACAAAGCTCAGCACTACATCTTTCTGCAAATTTGAATATTTACTATTTATTCAAAGCAAGAAATTAAGTGAGTATGGCAGGTACAAAGTTTGAACACCCTTTCAGTCAGGACTTCGTATCTTCTTCAGCACAGATAATATCTATCAAATATTTCAGAACTTCCCACTCTTCCTTGAAGACATCTCTTAACTCAGAAAAGGCCCATATGGCATCTCTGAGATCCCTATTCGACTCTGAGGAACCTGAAGCCTTTCCCAAAAGCAACCAACCTTCCTGGCATGCTTTGGATCACTGTCCTGGTGAAATACCCACCCTCTTCGCAGTGACCCACTTGAAAAGCTGATTATAGGACATCTCAAGGGGGGAGGGTGTCACACAATATTGCATAACCTGTGATTGTACTGATGAAAAATATCTTACATAAGAAATAATTTGGGCTGAAGCAGCCCTGAATTGTCTGAAGTCTAAGCACCATAGCACTAGAATGTAACACTCCAGTGTTTTACCTCCAATTTAGTTCAGTAACAGAAGGAAAAAAAAACATATTGCTTGCTGGACAGATTCAAAGGCTATTTCAGGCTTTTTCACCTACACAGAACCTTTTCCCCAAATGAGTCAGAATCTGCATTAGAAATCTGAACTACAAAACAGAGACCACCAGTCCTTTTCAAGGAAACAGTTATACACGTGTGCACTTTAAAAGACTTTCTGGATTAAGTCACACATTAAAACAATCTTTTCGGAAATTTCTTTAAAACACAGAGCATTTACTTTAACTTAATTAATTAAATGTAAAATTAAATTTTCTCCAGTTTTTTTGGTAGTATGCTGTGTATTCTTATGATCTAACTCGTTATGTATGCATCTTTGCTTGGTCATGCATAGTGAAAAACGATTATGCATTCTTACTGGACTTTGAAGAATCATGGATACTCTCTTCTTCTGTTCCATCATATTGAAATCCTGGCGAAGGTCAGGAGCCATATTCCTCTCTCGCAAGTAGTCCGGGTTATTTTCATCAACTCTATCAAAATATCTCTCTTTATGAGGAGCTGTTGGGGGTGGTGAAGTTACCACCTCTGCTCTAGTTTCACCATTCATAGTACTATTTCAATAGCTCTGTGAAAGTGAGAAAAAATACTTTTTTTAATGCTATCAAGCGGTAAGTGTTAAAGCATGATTTGGAGACAAATGTGATTATTAAATAGGAAGCAAAAACTCTATTTGTAGCACCTTTTAAGAGTCATGGAAGTAATTAGACCAGAACAAACAACAGGAAATAAGAACTGCCTACTTACATCAACCAGGATGAAGGTCTTGTGAAGGTTCCGATCCAAATGGGAAGCTCCGGAGACCCTTTAATTTTCCAGACAAGAATATATAGCCCTTCTTGTGCCTGGATCCACCACTTTGCAAAAGCTGCTTTCACATATTCTTAACTTCTCACCCCAAAGCAGCAGTCTACCTGATTAAGAAAATCCAGTGCCTAAACACCTTCCTTCAGTCACTATGTATCATAGCTCTTGATCTCAGATTCTCTTCCACCCAAGTCAGCATTCCTTAACCAGGTTAACTTTTGTCTAGGGTTGTACAAACTTTATTCCCCAGTCTGAGCTTCCATTTCTTTCATAAGAAGCTGTCAACCACAAATACCTCCTGAAGACAAACAGTGATTGCAAGGAGTCCATTTATCTGATGAAGCCCAACCCACAATGCAATCAGTAAGAGATGATTACAGACTGAAATCAAATACAGGTAGTCCTTGACTTATGATCATTTGTTCAGTGACTGTTTGAAATTAAGGCGGCACTGAACAAAAGGACTTATGACCCGCACCCGAAGTTATAGCTGTTGCGGCACCCCCACGTTCATGGGATCAAAATTCGGGCATTTGGCAGCCTGCCCCCACTTACGATCCCAGGGGCACTTCAACTCCCCCCACCCATCTCCCTCCACCCATGCCCTTTTGGCCGCCCTGCACCCTGCCTTGCGGGGTGACAAGCAGCCCCAGAATTGTGTGGCTCTGGGGCTCCAGAAGCCCCCGAGCCACAGCCCAGCATGAAGCTGCAGCCGCTCCAGCCCAGCCACGCAAAACTGCCCCAGGAAGCTGCAGCCGCCCCAAGCTGCCTTCTCTCCTAGTTCCCCGCCCCAACCTTTTGCCTTTTTTTGTTCAGGTGCCGCAGCCAAAGCACCTCGCTGCCTTTGCTTTCCACTTTTTGGACTCGGCTTCTCCAGCAGACGTATCCTCCACGTGGCTCCCTCAGCCTTCCGAACGCTGTCTTCAGAAACCTGCGCTGCGTTCGCAGAGCCTTCGGAAAGTCAGGGCAGGGTTCCTAAGACTGCGTTCGGAAGGCTCAGGGAGCCACATTTGTTTAGCTAGAGCTAATTTCTTTCAAAATGGAAATATTAGGGTCTCAATTAAATATTATTAAATCAATACTGCTACCAATCGCCTTTACACATAAAAGTTTTGGTTATATAGGGATTGTCTCCTCCCAATTGTTTCTACTCGTCCAGTTTGATCTGGCAGGTTGGGCACGCTATGGGTCCCGTTGGCTAAGGAGTGTCGGCTGGCAGGGAGTAGGAGGCGTGCCTTCTCTGCCCCAGCCCCTGCCCTCCGGAACATCCTCCCTCCAGAGACTGGGGTGTTCCTGACCCTGCTCGCCTTTCGTAAGGCCTTGAAGTGTTAAAGGCCCTGTTTCCTGGCTATATTGGTACCTGAGGTTATAATTTTCTCAGCTGATTTATGTATGTATTGTTATTTATTTGTACTGGTTTTAACTGTTTTTACGATTGTTTGCCACCAAGAGTCACTTGTTTGAGATGGGCAACTATATAAGTTGAATAAAATAAACAAATAAATAGATTATACATAATATTAATAAGCTCTGCCAAACCGATTAAGACTGTCTGGAAAAGAACGACTCAGAATATTACTAGATAATTTGACAATTAGATAAAGTTAATTTATCCATTTTGGATCAAAATTTTTCACCAAAGCTACTATATTATTTATTTAAAAGCCTTCCTTTTTTCTTCACACCAAGGAGCCTGCACTCAGCCATTTTCTCACTGGCTCTTTACATATCCACTCAAATGAAGCCTTTTGTACTTTTTTTGCTGAAAAGGAGCTGAGAATAGTTGTTCGCTTAGATTTTGTATATGAAATATTTCCTATTGGAGAAGGGGACACGAAGGGGCAAAGGGGGAAGTCTTAAAAAATCTAAGACAACTCTGGGAAGAAGCCTGAAAATGGAGAAGCTTGGAATGGAGGTGATGGTTGGCAGCTAAAATGGCTAACGTGGACTTAGACATCTCTGGTGTCTTACATAAGATGAGCTGCCGATTACCATCTAGAGGAGTAGATTCTCAAACATTTTGATCTCAGGACCCCTTTACATTCTTAAAAATTGTTGAGGGCCCAAAAGAGCTTTGGTTTATGTGGGTTATATCTATTGATATTTACTGTATTAAAAATTTAAACTGAGAAATTTTAAAATATTTGACTTTGTGGACTCCCTGAAAAGTCTACGAAGGGGACTCCCAGAGTTCCCCAGACCACACTTTCAGGACTGCTGATCTAGACAGAAGGTAGCTAATGCTCCTAAAATGAATTAGACAGCGTCAAAGGCTTTTTAGTTTGTGAGCAATCAGAAGGCCATGAAGTGTTCAAGACCATGATCTACAAAGGATCTTAAGTAGGGCTGACAATGATAGAACAGACTGAAGTGAACAAAAAAAAGAAGAAGAAATTTTGCCGTGGATACCTGTATGCCCTTCCTTAACTCTAGAATTCGGAAGAGCAGATAAATGGTAAAATTAAAATAGGTATACATAGGTTAAACATTGAGCATAATTTACACAATACAAATGCTTAAAGTTTACTAACGGTGAACGTTCAAAAATGACACCCTCACTTGTATTTGGAAACAAAGTCTTATCAGCAGGAAAGGAGAACTCACATTGGTATGCAAATCAGTTAGAAACTATAAATCATACTTGTAAAGCTTAGTTGGGAATACTGCTTCTGTGATGTTCTTTATCAGTAGTTTGAATAAGAAGAGGGGGGAACTTGCAATGTTCTCTTTCAATCAAATCCTTCAAATTCTTAAACGCACTCCGGGACATTTCTGTTTTGGTTCCAAACTGCTCCAGTGAAAAAAAATGCTATGTTTATATCTTAATGAGGTAGGATGGGTGGTTCCAAATTTGAAATTATATCTTCAGGCATTTCATTTTAAACACGTTATGTATTTAATAATGGAAGATCCAAACTGACAACGGGTAAAATAAGCCAATGTTAATGTATGTTATAAGCTTTCAAGTAAAATAGTATTTTGTAGAGGAGGAGGGAGATGGCCTTGAAGAAAATATGTGGTAACTGTTAGCAAAATATCAGCTTAGCCCAGAAAAACAGGAAAGCATGAGAAAGAAACTCACATTTGTTCTGCCTTGCTCTTTTTGGCATAAGAGGGAAAGAAGGGGAAATGCTGTCAAGCTTTCAAGATTCTGTCCTATCAGTAGAGTTCTAGCGTTTGGGGGGTATCTGTTTCCTGACCTGGTCTATCTTGGAGGCTGACATTTTTTTAGAAAAGATTTGCAGTCTGTTAGACAGGTAACTAATAGGCTTACTCAAGATACATTTAAGACACAGAAGTCATAAAAGCATATTTTAATGCTGACTTTCTCTTCTCACTCCCGTACTAGTATATCCTCTATTTTTTTAATGAGGACAGAGTAGATAGATAAAGGGTTACAACATATAAAATATTTTATATATTGATCTCACTATCTAAATTTGAGATTCAAGAGAAATTAAGAAGTGAATTAAGTTAGTTACAATAGATAAGGCATTTTGGAAAAATTGGGAGGCTTTTATTCAGGCAAGAGACATCTTACAGAATTTGAATATATACTTTATAAATACGATGGTACAAAAAGCTATCTTACATTGCACCTTATATTCCAGTTAAAATTTCATACATAATAAAAACAAGTACCAATAAATGGGGGAGGGGGAGAGAGGGATTGCCAAGGCAAAGATACCTTTTTATATACGTGATGGTCAAACGCTAGTGTATTTGGGAATAAACTCCTTGAGGACAATATATTAATTACCAGTCAAAGACTAGAGAATACATATGTAGGCTTTTTGACATTTTTTTGGCAAGAATACAAATCTGAAAAAGCACTATCAATGTTTTAATTAATGGTTGCTAGATTACTAACAGCAAGTATTAGAAACATCTACACTGGGCACCTAAGAAAAAATGGCATGATGAAGCATAATCTACTGTAGTGCCTTATTTTAAAAATTAACACACAAATTAAATCAGTTGAAGAAAAATACTTTTTTTTTCCTGTTTGGTATGGTTTAATAAAGTACTCTAGCAATGAAAATGAAGATATGACTGAAAACTGAACTATAATATGATATTACTAACGTCCTTGCTTGGTAGGATGTTAAAAATGTATTGATTTGAATTTGTGAAATGTTTGTACAGCTATTAAGGTAAAAGTTACAATGTCCCCTTCCCTTGAAACTCTTTTAACAGTGGCCCCTGCCTATAGGCTGCAGGAAGCCTGAATGCCACCCCAGCTCCTGAGGAAAGGCAGGTTATGGGTATATTGTAAAAATAACCAACCTTGGCCACCATGACTTTTAAGGACTTCCAGATAGCTCTGCTGGTTTCCAACAGCCCTCCATGTTTTTCATCTGTCCCTCCTCTGTCCCAGGAGGCCAACGCCCAGCCAGTGGATTAACAAGGGGGAATGTCTAGTTTTGGCAGGAAATCCTGGACAACTGCTCTAGTGGCCTGCGTCCAACCTCCGTGCTCTCTGCTTCAAGCCAAGGGAGAAGAGCCTGCACCTGGCGAGGTCCCAGGAAAATGTAGCCAGGACCAGACAACCTCTCCCCTCTGTTCCTCTGAATCATCAGCTATGCAATAAATAAGGAACTTCCTTAGGCTCATCCTCACATCGGACAGTTGGGAGGGGGGCGTAAATGTAGAGAAGCAGGGTTGAAAAAAGTTAGTAAAAAGTGCCAAGAAAAGGCGGGAGGAAGGGCAGAGGGCCCTTCGCTCTGAGGAGCCCAAAGCTAACAACAGCCCAGCTTTGGCTCCCTGTCCTCCTCCCCTCATCAGCTATTAGACCTTCTTTGAACCCTGCCCGTAAGACTTGCTGCCACAACAAAACTGGGGCTTAGAGTGGGCTCTTTTTGCTACTAGGCACAGAGAAGTCCAATTTGAAGGAGGGCCGTGCCGAAAAGCCAGGAAAGACTTTGCAGCACACGGTCAACCCAAGTGATAACAGTTTTGGATCAAGGGGATTAACATTTACTTTCAGTAAGAAACTCTCTGAAATACAGTCAAAAAAGCTCCACCCTGAATAAAGGCCAACAGAAGTAATACATTTAAGGGCTTGACAAAAGAAGAGAGAGTTCAACTGAACCAAATACAGATGTATTACACGGATTTATGCAAGACCCATCTCTGATACAACAATTTAAACGTAGGAAAAAGAAAACATTTTATAAAAACAATCATTACAGCCTTTACCCTTTTATGTCTGAAAAAGAAGGCACCCTTGTTCCCTTTGAGAGGATTCTAAATGGAAAAAAAAATCAAAGACTGTCGCAAACATCTTTATCAGTTAATGCTATTTAGAAAATCATACTTGATAGTCTTGATGGAAGGACAAAAGTGTCACATATTTTTAAGATATTTTCCCTAAATTAAGCAGATCATTTATGTTAAGACTGTGTTCAGTTTCCCTCTCTAAATCAAGGGGGCTGGGACTACCCAACTTCCTGCTCCTCTTGGCCTTACATGTTTATATTAAAACAGCTGTTGTCTGCCACACCTCTTATTCAGAAACTTGTTCTTTTCCATGCAAAGCTGTTCTGGTATTTTTAGAAAGTAAAAATGGTGAGACACTACATTGCCGTGCTTCATCGTCTAAGTGGGCCACATTCATAGAAAGAAAATGAAAGCTGGCTGGCGGAGCCAAACTGAAGACACCGAAGGGAGCCCTCGAGGGGCCAGTGCCACCCAGAGCCGAGGCATCCAAAATGCCTCACCTCTCCAATGAGCAGGCTAAAAGGTGGGCCTTCTCCAATTTTAGCCACAAAAGCAGGGGCACATGAAGGCCACCCCCCTTGACTCTAAATAAAAAAACGAATGTGGGTTTTCTCAAAAATAAAGGGTTGTCCCTTTCAAGATGAGCTCAACTCCCCACAGCTATATGGATGGGTTTTTATGCTATTGTCTTGGCAATGATACGCATGAAGAGGTTTTCCTTTGCCTTCTTCCAGGATCCTTTCAACTCCCCATCTAGCCTAGCCTAACTGTGATATTTCCTGCTGGTCTCCTATCCAAGTACTTTGGTTTTCTAGACCAGTCAAGGTCAGGTAGGATTAGCAGGCCAATTAACAGAGCTGTGGCTGCTGGACAGCCTGAGCGAATAAGAAGATGCTGGGAAAGTTGGGTTCATTACATTCGATCGCTTTAAAACTGATTCATTATATAAATAATTGTAGAGAATCAGGGAGATGTGACCATGAGGGAAATAGGTAGGGACTGTTACATAAGCAAAGAGAGCCGAAGCCTTCCTTAAGTCCCGGGGAACGAGATGGTATTCGGAAGAAGGCCAGGCTGGCTCCTCCTAGACTCAGGGGCGGCACAAGAGGCTTCTGATGGCTTGGCACAATAAAGTATGACTCGAGCCTTTCAGAGGAGCTTGTTTCCTGGTCTGGTCTACCCTGAAGGGCTGACAATAAAAGCTTCATGCTGCACAACAGATCTAGGCAGTTTTGAAAAAAAGCACTAGGAGCAACGGCAAAAGCTGTGGTCAGACAACACGAGCTCCTAACAATGAAAAAAGAATCCCTCTTGAAATACGACTGATTATTGCTTTTAATTTTTGCAGCTGCAAGCAGCCATACTTCACTGCACAAGCATGCATTTAAATTAATCTGTTGTGAGTAAGGTTACCACAGGGTGGAAATCCATAAAATCACAACACGGCACCAGTGCTTATATAAACAGAAAGAAGGGGTACAAATTTCACAACAACATGAAGAAGAAAGAGGGAGAAAGAAGGGGGGTGTGAATTTCTGTCCGGGGAGCACTAGCATACACATACTGATTACAAATATGTTGAATTGCAACATGTGTGATTCCATATACCTTTATGTCTACTAGGAAGCTTCCAGACATTTTGAAATGTTCTTGCCTCATTCACATCATTTAAATAGACTTCATAAGTCTTCAGCTTATAACTCTCCTATGTTATCCCTTCTTCAATCTGACAAAAAAATCCATTTTTTTTTCCTTTAAGGGAACAGAATTCACACAACTTGTGACTCTAAGGAAGGAGTAAGAGAAAATGCCTTCCACTGATGGTGATCATACAGGATTTGCAAAAAGAAAAGATGGACTGTCACCTGCCATACTTGAGACGTTTGTATTCCTGCCTGAAAACACCATCCCTCTAGGCAGCGCAGTGTTTAAAAAAAGGAGCAGCATTTGAACAGCAAAAGCCACACCCTGGCTGCAAAGAGAGGATGAAGTCTCCTCAGACAGAACAGAGAAGACACTGCAGCAGAAGCTAACCCCAGAAGTCACATGCCATAAATAAAAGAACCCAACAGAGGAGCAAGAGCCAGTTTGGTGCAGTGGTTAAGGCACTGGACTAGAAACCGGGAGACCATGAGTTCTAGTCCTGCCTTAGGCACAAAGCCATCTGGGTGACCTCAGGCCAGTCACACTCTCTCAGCCTTAGGAAGGAAGCAATGGTAAACCACTGCAGGGAGTCAACACTGACTCGAAGGCGCATGCACACACCCACATGCAGAGGAACAGGCTCAACAGACAAGAACTGTCAGAAGCCAGAATGAGAGGGTATTCTCAGCTCTGCTGGCCCTCAGAAACACTTGTGATGCTTCTGGCAGCATCAGTTCAGACATGGAATCCCTAGGACAGTCAGTCAGGAGTCCGGGCTGCAGGGAAAGCATGAAAAAATCCAGCAGTGCCTGGTTCTAGAATAAGACAACAGGAAAGATGGAATTTCTGGGACTACGCTCTATCCCAGGGGTTGACAAGATGATGCTCATGAAGCCAGGACTTCTGCAGCCACCCTAGATCTTGTTTACAGGCCTTCAAATAAAAAATAGTTTTTAAATATGGCCCCAAATTCACAGGATCACCAAACTGTTTAAAATTTTAGGATTACTACATGAGCGCTCGAGAGCTCTTGAGGCTGATTTCATCAACCTATCGTGCAATTTAAGCAATCTTTTTAAAAACTGGGAATGGGATGCCCGTGCCATTACGCAAAACAATACAGGTCCTGCAAAGTTGTGAGCTCTTTGAATTAATGACTGCTGATGTACAAGAGGCTGTGCTTCAGGTGGTCAGAGAAGATGATATATTTGGTCAAAGTGTGACAAGCTTCATCTGGAGGGTTTTTAAATGAATTTTATGGGGTTGGAGGCAAAAGACAGAAGAGAAGGAGAAAGTGGGAGAGGTACTATGGATGGAAGAAGGCACAAAGATATAGTGAATAGGAGAGATATGTTATTTTGTGTAAGATCCAAATATTTCTTTCAAGTCATTTTTTACAAGAGCATAGCCTGAATACTAAAAAAAGAGCTATCTTCAGAAATATTCAAAATAAAGAAAACAATACACCAGCTACTCAGTGAAGATGGCAAAAAGCTATCAGGTAACAATGAAAAAACAGAACTACTCAACTCCTATTTTTGCTCAGCCTTCTAGAAAAAGAGAGCACACATTCCTTCTGGTCACAGGGTAGAAAGGGGTCTTGGAGGCCTTCTAGTCCAACCCGCTATCCGGTGTGGGATTCCTCAGACCACCCAAGACAGTCCAACCTTTTAAAGAAAACCTCCAGTGATAAAGCAGCCGTGATTCCAGGAGGCAAGCTGTTCTGCTGCTTAATAGCTCCCTTTAAATATGAAGAACAGGCCGAAGGGATAAGACTTTGCCTGAGGTTCACTGAGACCAGGTAGGGAAGTATGACATTTGTTGATTCTAGAATACCATGTTCAGAACACCTCAACCTGTTTCCAGTTTGGAAGATTTAATTCCAGAAACCACTGAACTGCTGCTGGACTAATGTCGTCTCAGAGGAAGTTCAGCGTGTTCCACAGTTCTATGGAACATTCCTGAATTCTCCAAAATGTTCTGTTACAGACAAATTTTGCACATCACTAGAACCGTGCACATCAAATGCTTCTGATTTGATGGGAAATGTTTTGAAATAAACATTTCCCATCAAATCAGAAGCATTTGATGAAATGCATGGGAACATAAACACAGCACTTGTCTGCAGCTTACTAAAGCAGCTGTGTTTTCCCAAGTACTTCTTCCCAAGGAAATCCAACGGATTAGACAGCCCCAGCAGAGACATACTCAAAGAATAACTTGGGCCAGACTGGACCATTGAAAAATCCTGGAGAAAAGGCTTCATAAAATTATAGATGTCTTTATCTTCAAAGAGGAGGGGGGAGGAATCCAGTACACTAATTAATCATCTGACACAAATCTCTGAGAAAGTTCTAGAGCAAATCATTAGAAGCATCAGCAACAATTTAACAATTTAAACTACTGTCAGGAAGATTTTAGTTAATCATTGCTTTATTCTTTGTGTTCTGCTATAACCTTAACATGCATGTGTTTAATTTTTTAAAGAAAGCACGCATTAGAAAGCCATTACTTATTTCAATGTTTTACAGATTAATGCTTTAAAAATGAATTAGTTTAGTTGCTTTATTTATTACCAATATGGAAACTAACTCCAGCTGAATTATTTAGATATTTGTTTTCATGTATTAAAGGAACCACCATCACCAAAAGGCCTTTAAAATGGGCTAATAAAATTTACTTATCATTAGTTTTTAGTCAACAAATATTCCAACAGCCACATATACCTGTAAATTGTTACAAAGGTAAATATTTTTTTAAAAAATTATGTTTCAGATATAAAAATTAAATAGGCAATTGATATAAAAAGTATGTGTCTCACAGCAGCCTGTTTCATTCTTGCTTTGTTATTGGTTCATAGTATATAAAGTTTTGCTACTTTTCCAGTTCTCAAATTATTTCTCAAATTAAAATGAATTACACCAAGAAAGAAGCAGCCCTATATACTTGTGGAAGATGCTATTTCTGTTGAAAACTGAGTTACCTCTTCAGGGATGTCTGAGTTCAAAGGAGGGTCTCGCATAAAATAGTTCTCCAGTTCTTCCTTGATAGCGCTGGAAGAATCAGCACATATCCATGTTTTCCTTTAGTCCCTGAGAACTCCAGCTAAGGTAATTCCACTTAGTTTTTTTCCACAAGCAACCTGATGATAGATAGGAGCTGGTTCATTTTAAATTCACTTAAGAAAATGCGAAAATCAAATTTTTCAATAGGCTGAGTGTCTTTCAAAAGAACATTTGCCCTGCTTCTGCCAATTCTTCTGTGCGTCGGACGACGGAGCATCCCCACCCCGCTCAGGAGATAAATCAAGAAGGCGGGGGGGGGGGCTTCTTCACGCCGGCCGTCCCTCTGCGGACGCCCCATCCGCTACTGCGGCGCTTCGCGGCCCTGGCCAGCCTGAGACGCCCGGGCCTCCCCCGCCGGCCGTTCATCTCGAACCTGCCAGGGCTGAGAAGCGCCGCGCCGCGGGAACACGGGCGCCTTTCTCCCTCTTCTCTGCCCCGTTCCGCACGCGGCTCCGCTAACTTCATTAAAAGGCGGACCGGCACCGCCGCGCCAGTTCCCAGCAGCCGCTGACTTCACGGGGCCGCCGCGGCAGCGCAGCGGGGCACCGCCGGCCACGCACGCGGACCACCGGGCCCGACGCGGCGCAGCCTCCCGTGCGAAGCCACGACCGGCCGCCGCGCGCCGAGGCACGCCGTCCCCCCGCCCGCTCTGCCAGCGCCGGGGAGGCCCGCAGGCCGCCCCGTGCGGGAAGGAGGGGCGCGAGCCACCCTCGGAAGCGGCAACGGCCACAGCGCCTCGAAGGCTCCCAAGCCCTGGGCCGGCTCAGCCGGGCGCCGCGGAGAGCGGCCGCACCGGCGGCGACCTGCCCCGCGGCCGAAAGAGGCCCGCTCCGCTCCGCCGCCGCTCTCGAGCCGTTTTCCGCTGGGCCGGCGATGCGCCCGGAGCGGCGGGGCCCCTCCAGCCGGCGCAGCAAGACCCGCGCCCGCGGGCCGAGCGCCCGGGTCTCCCCCCGGCTCGGCCGCGGGCCCCGCGCCCCGCGCTCTGGCCCGGGGTGGAACGGCGGGGCGGCCGTGGATCGACGCGCCCCCCCAGAGGCCCCTCGGCCTGGGGCTGCGGGCGCCGCTTCTCCGGGCCGGCGGGGGCGTCGCGGCGGGGATCTGCAGGGAGTGACGCCGGGCCGGGCTCCGCTTTCCTCCGCGGGGCCGGGGGAAGAGGGGCCCCTAGCCGGCGGCGGCCCCGCCCGAAGAGCCGCAGGGCGGCCCCTCGCTCCCGCGCGCGGCTCGGCGGCTGCGCCCGAGGGCCTCGAGGTCCTCCCTCCGGGCAAGCGCCGGTCCCCGCCGCGGAACGGCCTCTGCCGCCCCTCCCCGGGCCCCCTCCGAGGCCGACAGACCCGCCGGCGCCCCCTCCGCCCCTCGCCAGGAGAGGAGAGGAGAGCCGAGCCGGGCGCGCCGCGGGGCCTGCCCGCGAAGAGACGCCGCCGCCCCCTCCGGCCCCGGCGCAGCGGCTCACCTGGCGCGGCGGGAGCGGCGAGGCGGCGGCGGCGTCCCAGGCGAGTCGGAGGCTCCGGCGGTCCCGCCCTCCTCCCTCTCCTCCTCCGCCTCCGCGGGCGCGGCTGGCAGGTCTGCAGGCCAAGGAGCGCGGCAGCCATTGGACGGCGCCGCCCGTCCCCCGCCCGCCAGCAAGGAGGCCGCTGATAGGCCGCCCCGCCCCGGGCCCCGCCCTCTCCCGCGGCGGGCTGAGGCGCCGGCGCTCGACTCGGCCCCAGCCCGGCGTCGTCCGGAGGTCCCCTCTTCCCCGGCCCCGCGAGCCGGGCGGCCTACCGGGGGTCCTCTGGGCCCTGCAGGGCGACGCCGTCTCGGGAGGAGCCTCCCCGGCACGGAGCGCAGAGGCCTCCGTCGCCCTGCCCGCGGCCCGCTCCCTCCGGGCGGCCCCTCGGCTCCTCCGCCAGGCCGGCCGGCCGTCCGTGCGCGGGGCGAAAGAGGCCGGTCCGAACGCCCCACCCGGGCCGCGGACGCTGCTGAGCCCCCGAGCAGGAGTCGCCGGGGAGCGAGGAGTCCTCCGCACGCCCTCTTGGAGCATCGCTCGCTCGCTGTCCGCGGGAGCCCCTGCGGTCCACGGAGGAAGCCGCCCGCTCGGGATCAGCCTGGCAAGGCCGCTTCGGCCGGGGCCATCTTGACCTCCGGCAATTGCGGCGGCGGCGGCTTTTTTTTGTTTTTTTGCCCACAGGCGTCACGCTGTCTTTTTGTCTTTTAAAAGGATTTTTATTGAAAGAACAAGGAGTACACAAAGTTACACAACAAGGGAAATAACTGGAAAAAAGAAGCAAAAACATACATGTATTTACATACATTTATTTACAGACATACGTTCTGTCAATACATTTATTCAGTTGTGGCACTGATTGCTTTGTGATCTGCTTTAGAAACTTAGCAGATTGCAAGGTCAATGGCTAGTCTACCTCCGAAATGGGGTATTTCCCCAATTCAGCTTTAAGCAGGGATAAATATGAAGAACCATGGTCAACACAGTATAAATAACCAGATGAAAAATTAAAAGCTGAATAGATTGAATCAAAACTGACTTATGTTTTTAATATCCCATGAAATTGAAGTATGAACTCTATGTATTAAAAAAAATTTTTTTTTTGGTTGGGCTGCAAATACATTCATTAAGTCACAGTCCAGGAATGGATTTCATTTTGAATTAAATTCTATCAGATTTAAGGTATGAAGTTATTTTGGGCATCAAAAATAATCACACAACTTGGTTAACTATTCTTCCAGAAAGGAATATAATATATATAAAAATAATATATAAATAATATAAAATATAAGTATATCTTATATATATATATAAAATATAAGCATATAATATCCTTGCAGCAGTTAGCATGTACAAAGCTACAGTGGTGCTTAAAAGTTTGTGAACCCTTTTGAATTTTCAATATTTCTGCATAAATCTGACCTAAAACGTGATCTGTTCTCCACACAAGTCCTAAAACTAGATAGAGAGAACCCAGTTAAACAAATGAGTCAAAAACATTATACTTGTTCATTTTATTGAGGAAAATGATCCAAAGCTACAGCAAAATTTTCTGCTGTGATACATTGACTGTGCGTAAAGACAGTTGCTTTGCTTTTCTGCTTGGTTTCAAGGCAAATTCACAGCTCAGGAAAAATGGAGTGGGAGAGGATGCTGTAGGGCATGTGGAGCACAAAGCAGAATATCCATTCCCTTTCCCCAGGACCTGATAGACAGTCTTGCTTTTTTCAGTCCTGCTTCTTGCTGTCCAGAATCCAGAATTCCAAAAGCTTCTGCCTTTTCATAAAATTGGTTAGTTGGAAGAGGCGCTACTAGACTCCTGACTTTTTTCCACCCCAGACTAACATGAGTCTCCTCCTACAATGTCTACAGGATTACTGTTCTCCATTAGACAAAATAGCGCTAAAATAACAGCAATATCCTTGTCGTCATTCCCTTGCCTTTCTACCTGAAGGTTCCAGCCTGCTCTAGCCTGGTGGATAGTGCCCCTTTCAGGTTCCTTTGCTCCCAGTTGGACCCCTCCTGCCTGCCTGCCTGCCTGCCTGCCTGCCTGCTTGTTCACACCCAGCCCACTGGCTTTCAGTCTCCTCTTCAGAGACTCTTTCTGCCTTGTCTTTGCAGAGTTTAACAAAAAAGTTTTTCCATGTAAAAACTTAGAAGGAGGGTATTTCTTCATCCTTCCCCTCCAAATAGTTGCAAAAAGTCATCTTGGCCACTAGATGAAAAGAAAATTCAGGAAAAATCAACATTTTCCCCAAAATGCACGGAAATAAAGAGTTTGGAGCACTCAGATTACATTTCTGAAAATAAGGAATGTTGGAATTAGGCACATCCAGCAAAGAATAAGATAAAACAAAAATAGACAACATACAACACAACTTCAGCTGCTAGGCCTCCATTCAGCGGACTTCAGATGCAATAGACAAAAATTTGGTTCGGGCATTACCCGAAGAACATAAAGATTGAGTGTATAACTATGCAAAAGATGTTAACTGACATAAATGTTTGGAGTTAACAGACATCCCTCCCCTCCAAGTGAAGTTTTGTCCTTTGTCCTACGCCGGCCAGCTATGCTACTCGGCTCTCAGCAGCGCTGGGCCAGGAAGGCTGGAAGCGTGTAAGTGGAGGCTAAGCGAGCGCAGCTCTCAAACGCTGGCTCTGCAGGGCTGCCTAAACCCGGCCTGAGGCAGCGTGGAGAAAACCTTCGAGCTCCTACGCAAGGAAGAGCTGTGGAGAGTTCCGAAAAGGGGGGGTGAGGTTTCACTCCCAAACCGTCCCTTTCAAGAACCCAGGAGATACATGGTTTTAGCCTTAGTCAGCCTGCTTGGAATTATGACAGCCAAGGTAAACCTATCCGTGCCTAAACGGAAAGCAGCTCTCTCGAGTTTCTCTTCGCCATGAAAGAGAATTGCAGCCTAGAGGTGTGTATACTTACACCATGGGTGTGCAAAAACGGAGAAGAGAGAGCCACTGGAAAAATCTTCATCTTGCAAACTACTTAAGACTAAACATTTCAAACTACAACTTATGAAAGTATCCACCAATCTGCGTGCAAACTTTCTTGAATACAATGAAGAGGGTGCTACGAAGAAGACTCTGCTGGAAGGAGGGACTTATGCTGTGCTCAGGGGGAAGAGCTGGTGCAGCTGGCAAGCAGGGAAGACAGGGAAGCCCCGTGCCTGGCTTGGAGGAGAGCAGGAGCCCTGGCATGTTTGTTTCTGGCTCCTCTTTATCTATCTGGAGCACGAGCTGAGCTAAAGCGGAGAGGAGACGTGTCCTACTGAACAGGTTCAGGGAAAACGGCCGGCAGGAAAGGCAGAGAGAGGGCCTGGAGGCAGCTCCTTCCGAGAGGCTTGCAGGATGGCGGGGCAGTGGCAGTTGGCTCCGGATCTCACAAAATCTGAATATCCGGGCTGCCCTTGAAATAAGCTCGGTTCTCCCTTGCACAACAAGCTCGCGGCAGCCTAGGCCTGTCCCCGGTGCCCCCACGGAGCACCTGGCCAAGGCCGCTCTGCTCTGGGGGTCCTCCCTTCTCAAGCAGCAGGGAGGGGAAAGGGGGCCAGCCTAGCCGCCCCGGTGCCACCCGTGACCTCGTCCTTCCAACCCAGCAAAAGTTTGGAAAGAGACGTGGGGCTCAGCAGGAGGAGCCTCCGCAGACAAAACGGAGTGGGCCAAGCGGGCGCGGGACATAAGCTGCCCCCCCGGGGAGGGGGGGAGGGAGGCTGTATTTTCCCCCATCGCAGCATCAGTCACGCACATGGGTTAGTCAGCTGTCCTTTCAACGTCTGTCTTACAACCACTCGGAGCCCAGCCCGGCATGTCCCGCAGGGAACGCCAGGCCCCAGCCCGGTGGCGGGGGGGGGGGGCTGCGCGCGCACTTCTTAGTCGGGGGCAGAGAGCAGGAGCCGTGCCGGCCGTTCTCGTTCTCCGTTTTCCAACTTGAACTCTCCTCGGAGCTCCTCTGGGTTTCCGGCCCGGCGACTGTGCCGGGGACCCCGGGGCCACGCGAGAGGGCGCTCCCGGAGAGAAGGGCCGCCCGCCGCGCTTTTGGGGCAGCTGTGCGGGGGCGCGCGAGCTGCCGATCCCCCCGCTCCTCCTCCTCCTCCTGCTGCTGCTGCTGCTGTTCCCCTGGGGGCTAAGCGGGGGGGCGGGGAGAAGAGCCGTTCCCGCCTCCCGCTCCCCGGCGCTGGGCCTCGCCCCTCCGGCGCGGCGCCCCTCGGGCCGGTTTAGGGCGGCGTCCTCGGCCCCAGCGGCGCCCCGGCTCGTCGGCCGCGGGCCGGATCCTCGCGCGCAGCTGCAGCCTCCGCGCAGCCGCGCCGGGGGGCGGGCGGGGGCGGGGCCTGCTCGCCGCCGCAGCCCCGCCCGCCGCCCTCCCCTCCCCGCTCCGCCCGTGGAGCGGGCCCGCGGCCCTCCGCGGAAGGCCGCGCGATGGCAGGGCGGGCGGCGCTCCTCCCCGGCCTGCGCGGGGCCCGTCCGTCCGCCGGCTGCCGGCGCTGAGCGATCGCGTGGTCAATGGGCGAGGACGCGGACGCCCCGAAGGTTAGCCAGGGCTTTCTGCGGGACCGCGACTATGTGACCGAAGGTAACGCGCTCCTCGTCCCGGCTGCGGCGCGAGGGCGGCGGGAGCGGGGACGGGGCGCGCGCTCCGGGGGCCCCGCCGGGCGACCCGCCCGCCGCCTCGGAGCAGGCAGGGCCCGCCGCGGCAGCCGTTGGCTCTGCGGCGCCCTTCCGAGCGGCGGGCAGGCGCCCCGCGGGGTCTGCCGCCGGCCCGCGACGGGCCTCCTGCCGCAGGGCGCAGCGGTCGCAGAAGCAGGTGGGCTCCGGCTCGGCCCGCAGGAGCGGCGGGGAGGAGGGGTCGGCGCGCGGGTTCGCTCGGGGGTCCCTGCCGCAGCGCTGCTGCGCCGTCTCCTGTCCGCCGTTATTCCGCGCAGAGACGGGAAACGCAGGCGGCGGCTGAGGCCATTTGTCTGCGGGAGACGCGCGGGCGGGATCCTGCCGCGCGCCCCTTTGGTGGGCGGCTGGGCCGGGGGCGGGTGACTGAACCGGGCCGGGCCCCGTTAGCGGCGGTGAGGGGGGGACGGTGCGACCGACTGGCGGCTGCGCCGTTTTCACCTCCGGAAAGTGGCGTCGCCAGTAACTCCTTTGGACTGACCGAGCGTCCTGCTAATTCACGCTGTGGAGATGACGCCCGTTTAAGAGCGTCTCTGGAGCCTCCCGCCGGCAGCGCAGCTCGCAAAGCGCGCGCGCCGGTCCCGGCTTTCTCCCGGAGCCCCGCGGCGGCGTCCAGCCCGCGGCGTCCCGCGTTCCCGCCAGAGGCTTCCTTGGAGGCAACCGGTGGGGAACGGGCCGGCCTTGCCGCGTTAAAAGTGGGCTTACGAGGACCCCCCCGCGCCTGCCTGCTTTTCATGTGACTCTGACTGATGGGCGAATAGGCACGTGGACAGCCTGCAAACGCGTTCGCAAAGTTTCGTGAGCCCGTTAGGAGTTTGGCCGCGGTCCAGGCGGGGAAGAGAAGGCGCCGCATTCCCCTCCCCGCTCCTCTCCCCGCGGCCGAGCGCTTCCTGGCACCTTCCAGAATCTTCTCAGCAGTCCGCCCCGATGAGGCTCCGCGCGGGCCTCCGGTTCCCTCCCTTGTCCGGGAGCCGGTCACGCTGGTTCCTGCGGCCAGCCTCGTCGGTTTCGGAGCTCGGTTCCGGGAAACCGCGGCCCGTGCCCAGGCCCTGGGGAATCGCTGCGGCAGGCAGGCGCCTGATTCTTGGCTTCCCTCACGGTTCTCTGTGTGTGGCATTTTCGGCATCCCTCTCAATAATACTGCACTGCTTTTTTTCTCTCTAGAGCCGTTAAAGCACCACGCTTGGTGAACTCTGGATGACATTCCAATGCTGCTTATTAATACTACGATGGGCAATTATAAATGCATGGCTAAATAAGTAAATGGGTAACAGGATTAAAGCCTCACCTGTATTTCCATCGGTATGGGGTAACAGTTTTTTGGCAGTTTCCCATATGCGGATTGTAGTTCATAACAACCACAAAAAGGATGAGTTGAAAAGGCAGGCTGGGGCTCCGCAAAAACGGCCGCTGGATATAAGGCTGTGCTCAGCACATCAGCGGCTCTCTCAGAAACGTCCTGCTGGGGTTTGCGGTTAGTCCTGCCTCTGAGATGATGTGTACAGTTGAAACAGGATTCAGGATGGCTCCAAGTAGAATGAAGGAAAATGAGATGTGCTCATTGGCTGTCGTCCCATTTGAGTTTGTGGAAGTGTGAAAAGACAGGCCGCGTGTCTAATACTTGAGGGTGTGCATGAAATGAACCGCCCATTCATTTCTAAGCTCAGGAAAAAACCACTCCCTTGGGACGTTCCTGACAGGGCAAAGCATGAGGGTTCCAGGTGGAGGACAGGCCCGCCCCTTTTAGAAAGGTAAAAGCATAGCGGTGGTTTTAAAGGAACAAGCTAGGAAGTTGGCTCCCTAGTCTGCTGCTTAGGGTGGCAAGTTTTTGTGTGAATGCGTTGGTCTTTAGCAAAAGTTTTGAAATAAAGCTTTTTTTCAGCATGCTATGAGTTAGAGGCGGGAGCAAGACCTCTTTAAATATGCTTTCTCCGGCTTTGCAGACCTAATTGGAAGGGCAGGAATTTCAGATCAATATCATGGATTGCATGTAGTTCACTTATGGTTTTCTCATAGAGTAGGAGATGGCTGTTTAGGCCACCGAGTCCCGTCCTGTTCCATGTAGTCTTTTTCCAGGCTCTGCTTCTGCTCATCCATTAATTATTCTCTCAATAATTAATTCCATTGTTCAAACATCTCTTACTGGAATAAAAATGTTGCTAATTTTCACTTGGAATCTGCCAACCTGTACTATAAATCCATGATTCTGTGTCCTGTACTAGGATGATAGAGAACAAGCCTTGGCCACCACTAAATCCTTCTTGTTAGCTGAGAATTATGCTTCCATTAAAGAAATCTAAAATTGCATTTGGCTTTCCCACAGCTACATCACACTGCTGATTCATTCTCAGTGTAGTACAATTCCAAGATCTTTTTTCTAGGAAACCTTCCCAAGCCAAATATCCTCTAACTAATTAATTCACTAATTATGAAATGATAAAAAATGAGGTAATTACCAAAGAGATGGGGGGGGGAAATAAGAGATACCCAGTGAAACCAATGTGGTTGCAGAAAGAGCTTTCTGATAAATTGAGGAACAAAAAGGACACGTTTTAAAAAGGGTGCATAAAGCAAAAGCAGAATATCAGGGAATAGCTTGAATCTGTCAGGATTCTGAGACTCAGAATGAGCTGGGGCTTGCTGTGAAAGCCGAAAATGGCAACCAAGCGTTCTTTTGGGTATGCGCAGAACAAGAGGAAAGTCAAGGAAATGGTCAGTCTGCTGGTTGGAGAAGCTGGCAAGGTTATTAACAGACAAAAGGGAGAAGCCTGGACTGCTTAATTCTACCCAGAGTCATTAGGAATCTGGCAGTATAAAAATTTAATAAATAATTATGATGATAATTTGCATTTGTCTTTTCACAAAAAGAAAAAATGGTTCAGTCTATCAGCAGCTACACCATAGGGAGCAGAAGAGAAATGTAGGTCAAAACAAGCAAGGAAATGCTGCTTTGAATGAACTGAAGTTTCCAGGGCTGGATGAATCCTATCCCAAAGAGTTAATGGAACTATCGAATATGATCTCAGAATCATTGACTGCAATTTTTGAGAACTTCTGGAGTAGTGGGGAAGTGTAAGAAGAACTAGTGTTCTTCCAATCTTTAAAAAAATGGAAAAAGTGGACCCAGGTAACTACAGATCAGTGAACTTGCTATCAAAATCCTAGAAAAGATAATCAAACAGTGAGTTCGCAAGCACTTAGAAAGGAACAAGGTGATTGCTAGAACCTGACATAGGTTTGTTAAAAATAGGTCTTGCCAGACAAATCTTATGGCTTTCTTTGACAATGTTACTAGATTAGTAGACCAAGGGAATGCTATAGATGCAATGTAGTTAGACTTCAGTAAGGCATTTGATAAAGTATAACATAGCTTCCTTCTTGATGAAATGGAATAATGCAGGATGGATGGTCCCATTACCAGATGGATTTGCAGTTTGTTGAACAACTGTACTCAACATGTGGTCCTTAACATGTTTGCATGGAGGGAGGTATGCAGTGCAATACCTCAGGATTCTGTCCTGGGCCCAGTACTCTTCATCATTTTTATAAATCACTTACATGAGGAATAGAAGGAATGCTCATCAGATTTGCAGACAACACAAAGCCGGGCAGGATAGCTCCACCTCAGAACACAGGCTCAGGGTTCAAAGGGATCTTGATAGACTTGAACATTGGGCTCAATCCACAAAATACACTTCAGTGTTGAGCAATGCATGGTTCTGCACTTAAGTAAGAAAAACCAGATGCACAAGTACCTGTCTTGGCAATAGTATTTGTAAGAAAGATCTGGGTGCCCTGCTAGATCACAGATTAAGCAGAAGCCAGCAGTGTGCTGCAGCTGTCAAAAGAGCTGATATAATCTTGTTCTGCGTCAACAGAAGTGTAATGCTCTGCTCTAGGCTGTGCTGGTCAGACCACACATGGAATACTGTGCCCAGTTGGGTCACCACAATGCAAGTGTCACAGCCCTGCAAGACAGATCAGGAAACTAAATCCACAGGAAGAGTTATATCTTATTGAGATAGGCTATAGTAACAGAATCTTGTTTGATGGTTGGGAGATTCTGCAAGATGCCCTTTACCGCACCATCTTTGTTGCTTTTTTTACTCTTTCTTCTTTTCTTTCATGGTATGATCACACAGGATAATGCCTTTTTCTCCTATTTCTTTGTGAACATTGGTATTTTCTGAACTGTAAGTAAAATACATGTTTGTTTATATGAAGATGGTATAATTTTTTAAGAGGGGCAATTAAGGAGAAAGTAGAGGAGAGAAATAAAGATTAAAGCAGGGCTGTGACACTATTAAAAATAGTAGCCTCAAGACTGTCCAATAACTTCTATTCTTTGCCACACCCACAACATAAAGATGGTGAGGGGCTTGGAGGCTAAATCTTATGAAGAACTGGGTAAATTTAGCTTAAAGAGGAGAAGGCTGAGGAGTGACATGATAGCAATCTTCCAATACTTGAGGTTCTGTCCCAGAGAAGAGGGTGTGGCTTTATTCTCACCTGAGGGGAAGACAAGAACCAGCAGGTGGGAGCTTAACAGAGGCAGATCCAGACTCGAAATAAGGAGGAATATCCTGACTGCGAGAGCTATGAAGCCATGGAACAGCCTGCCTCCTGGAGTTGTGGGTGCTTCATCTCTGGAGGCTTTCAAGCAATGGTTAGGTATCCGTTTGCCTGGGATTGTTGAAGATTTCTACCTCAGGCAGGAGGTTGGATTAGAAGACCTCCAAGGTCCACCCTGTGATTCGATGCTTCTGTCTCTACGCTTGATTTGTTTCCCATATAGTTTTGCACTACTCTTGGTTATATTTCATTTTGTCATTTTTAGTCATTTCTTTAACCTATCAAGATCATTTTGAATTTTATTTGTTTTTCAGAATATTAACTACCCCACCCAATTTTATGTGATCTACAGACTCCGTAATCATTCCTCTGTATTGCCTTAGCCCATTCAAGAATAAAATGTTGAAGTTCACAACATTTACAACTTGTAGCACCCCACTTGATACCTCTTTCCAAGTTTATGAGGAACTATTGATGACCACTCAGAGTACGATTCGTGAGCTAGTTAAAGTTCCACTTAATTGTCATGCCATCTCACCCATACTAACTTGTTAATCATAATGTCATGAGAACTTTGTCAAATGCCTTGATGAAATCCAGATATAGTATATCTAACAATATTTCCACAATCACTTGATGATTTTTAAAAATTAGATTTGATTTGTTTATGACGAATCCATGCTGACTTCTGGTAACCCTAGAACCCTGCTTTGTGGGGTGCTTCAGGGTTCCACTCTCTCCCTGCTGAGAGAGGTCATCCAGGGGCAGGGGGTGAAGTATCATCCGTACATTGATGATGCTCAGTTATATATCTCCACCTCTGTCCAAGTAATACTGTCAACATGCTCTCTAGTGCCTGGGCCTGGAAGAGGAAGAACAGGCTTCTGCTCAACTCTGGCAAGACTGGGGGGGGGGGGGGGGGGGTGCACAGTGGTCCCCTTGTCTGGGAACTGGAAGTTTTCCATCTTTGGCTCAGGGGTGGTGGTGGCACTCCCCCGCTCAGGCCTGGTGTGAAATGTGGGGGTCCTCTTGGACTCGCAGTTCTTGCTCAAAAGAGCAGGTGGCAGCCATGGCCAGGAGATTCCCTTGTAGAACTCCAACTTTTACTTTGCCAGCTGCCCTGGCTCCCAGTAGATTCCAGGTGCAATTCAAGGTGCTGGTTATCACCTATAAAGCCCAACTTGGCATAAGAGCAGGTTATTTGCAGGACAACTTGTCTCTGATGGTTTCTGCCCATCTCACATGCTTCAACAAAGTGGACATGCTCCAGGTCCCTAAAACAATGTCACTTCTTGGGACCTTGGAAGCATTCCTTCTCTGCAGTGGAGCCTGCCCTGTGGAATGATATCCCTCTTGAAATTTGACTTGCCTTGACCCTCCTTGTTACCTTTCAGGAAGACCTTGAAGCCCTGGCTGTTCCCTTGGGCACTGGAGGTAGCATGTTAGAGAAGCTTGTCCCGCAAGGTGGAGAATACGTTGGTGTGCCCCGATGGTGTTTTTGGTTGCTGTTTTCTGTGGAATGTTCTATTGCAATTTTGTTTTTATTGTTGTATGCTGCTTGGAGTTCTCCAAATTTCTCAAGAGGTGCTTCTCTCAGGCAGAATCTGGAACTAGTCATGTACTTAGTTTAGTTTCCCTGAAGCTTTGAAATCAAAGAGTTGAGAATTTTGAAACTCTTTTTATTATTCTGACCTCATGAGACTATAGATTCTGGAATCACACTAGTAAGGCATAATTAAACTCAAAGCACTCCAATGTTTTCTTACAATCCAAAATATGTTTATTGTTATATGGAAAGTACAAGCTATGAAGGCAAACATTGGTTGCAGACCTAAGGCGATGAATGGATGAAGAAAATGAAAAATGTCGACTCATATAAAGTATAACAAGATAAAACAGTTAGTGGCTTAGCTGGTGGAAATAGCTGTTGATAACTCCACATTCAAATACATTTCTTAGTCATTCTTTTATATATATATATGATTTTTATTGAAACTTTTAAAAAAGAAGATAAAAGCTAACACAAACTAATATAAGTTAAGGAAGAAAAAAGAGAAAGAAATCAGAGAAAGCAAAAAGTGCAAGAAAAAAGTCGAAGAAAAATTGAAAAGAAAGAAAAGAGATACAAGGGAGTGGCTTCTGATACTCTTCACAGCAGTTGTAAGTACAATTATATTTAAACCGCTCTCTCTCTAAAGTTACATCATAATTCTCTTCTTTCTACAATCTATCCTGGCTAATCTTCAAAGCCATAAATCACAAGTTCATTTTTTTTTTTCATTTTCACACAAAAAGTCCATAAGAGGTTCCCAGTCACCAATATTCAATTTTTTTTCAATTTATTTATTTATTGTTTTGACCACAGGTCGTAACAAATAAGGTAAAACCTGCACAAAAATGGTCATATATTAATAAAATACATTAAAATATACAAAAATCAGTAAAAATATTGAAACAATGTTATTACAACTGGTAAAATATTCGAAAACATTAGGAACATTTGATAAAATAGTCTCTCTGGTTAGCAACAGCCCGTGCAAAGCTTGCTAATTTCCATAGCAGTGTCTCCTTGTCTAAATTCATTAGATATTCAATTTTAAATGAATCAGGCCAAAATGATTTTCTTATCAAAAGGGGCTCCAGAAATTTTCCACGTGCTGAAGCAGAAATAGGGCTGTACAATAAATAATGGGTAAAATCTTCCATACTTTCCTTGCAACAAGGGCAGAATCACATATTATATGGGATATTGTGAAATCATCCCTCTCTAGTTGCACTCAATATAAACAAAAATCAAATGCGAACATTATCTGAAGCATGTCACAGTGCCACCCCTCCGAGAGGCACTTACAAGATGACGGTTCCAGCAAATGGCATCAGCAGTCACCAATAAATATAGATAGTATCTTTTCTCTAATCAAAGAAGTTAATTTATCCATTGCAGCAAAGGTTTTTATTAAAAGATTTTACTTATATAATAAGAAATTGTGATGGAATGGACTTATGAAGGCCAGACTCAGGGAGATAAGCGTGTTCTTAGCCCCCAACAAGAGCGTGGGAAGTTCAAGAAGATGAGGCTGGCACCTCCCTAAGGAATTCACGGTGTTGTGGCTGGCTGGCTTGGGAACTAGGGTTCAGTCTGGTGAGATTGATGTCAGGTTTGGCCCAAAGAACTCCAAGAGACAATGCAAATTCAGTTCTGCTGCGTTTATTAGCTACAACCTCTAGACAGAAAATCTCCCCAGACTGAACCCTAGTTCCCAAGCCAGCCAGCCACAACACCGTGAATTCTTTAGGGAGGTGCCAGCCTCATCTTCTTGAACTTCCCACGCTCCTGTTGGGGGCTAAGAACACACTTATCTTCCTGAGCCTGGCCTTCATAAGTCCATTCCATCACAGAAATACATTCAAAGAAAAAAATAAAGTAAATGTGAAAAAAAAGAGAAAGGAAAAGAAAAGAAAAGACAAAGAAAAAAGGAAATAGAAAAAAAAAAAATGAACAGAACAGAAAACATGAAAAAAAATATAAAGCGGCTTCCAATCTCCCTCTCAGCAGTTTGATTCTAATCAAATCTCTCTCTCTAAGATTACATCATAATCCCCTTCTTTCTATAACCTTTCTAATCATCAAAACCATAAATCACAAAATCATTTTCTTTTGTACACAAAAATTCCATAAGGGGTTTCCAGTCATTGATGAATGTCAATAATGACCCTTCTTTAATCAAAATAGTCAGTTTGGCCATCTCAGCAAGTTCTGTCAATTTCACCAACCATTCCTCTATAGTGGGTAGCGTCGAATCTTTCCATCTCTATGCATATAATAATCTCACCACAGTAATCATATATTGAAATAATCTTCCATGGCTTTTTTCTAACTGTTTATCCATTAGTCCTCAAATGAAAAGTTTTGGCTTCAATTGAATGTTAATCTTTAAAATCCTCTGTATCGATGTATTTTAATCCAATTTTTTTTTAGCATTTTTACATGTCCACCAAGCATGATAAAATGTCTCTTCATGTTGTTCACATTTCTAACATACATTTGAAATGTCTTTATACATTCTAGATAATTTCTTTGGTGTAGCATACCAATGATACATTTTACATATTTTTTCCAAATATGCGTTTCTTGTAAGCAAATCACATCTTGTGGTAACTTTTTCAAATAATGAAATATTTTGTTCTCTTTTGAGGAGCATTTGCCCCATTTATATTCCATGTTAAGCATTTATAATCCATAGTTAGGCCAAGATTTTGTAGCATCCAATATGGAATCCTCTTCAATGTCTTGTAACAGTTGTGGCATTTGTTTGGTCTCATCTGTCACTTCCATTTGTATTTCCTCCAGTTCTTTACATTTTTCCAGAAAATCTCTTGTATTCTTCACAGAGTTCAATCTGAATCTCTGTGGTTTAAAACTAAAAACCACCCCTTCCAACTTATCCCATCTAAATGGAATTTTCTTCTGTTTGTCAGAAAAAAATACTATTTTCTCTTGTGTAGTATTCTAATTGGAATGTCCTTAAGTACAATTACATTTGTATTATCAAGCCTTAATTTAGTATTAAAATGCTGCTGTACAACTTGGTCTCTGGTCTTCTTCTTGACAAAGCACACAAGGACATCCTTGGAACATTTCTTAATTTTGCGAAACATGTATTAATCCTATTGACTATCAGCCTCTGTCTCAGTATCATCTTCCTCCCAATCCAGGAAATTAGACAGAGACCTGACAATCTTTTGTCTGATATCTTCTCCGCGTTGTTCTGGAATTGCTCTAAATCTTAAACAAAATTCTTTTTCTCTCAGTTCTGGTAATGTCAAATTTTTCAAAACTTTCTCCATCTCTCTATTTATAACTTCTGTCTTACTTTCCAAAACTTCCACTTTGTCAGTAATTTGTTTTAAGTCTGCAGCCAGTTGCCCTACAGATTCTTCAATCTTTTTAACTTCTTTCACATCTTTTTTTACTCCTGCAAATCCTTCTTCCATTTCCTTTTTAACCGTTGTAGTCATCTTTTAGCCAAATTCTTCAAACATTTTCTGCAATAAATCTGGCGAAATGCCCTTATCTGTAAGTTGTTCTAGTGAACCCCTGTGTCCTTCTCCTAATTTAGCAGCTTTCCTGTGGTTGCCATTATGAGAAAGTAAAATATGTCAATTACTTTGGTGGAAGTAGAAGTCAAACTTTTTTTTTTTTTCTGTTTTGCTTTTCTCTGTCTTTAGCACTTTAGTCCCAATTAGCTCTCCATAGTTACAATCTCACAGTTTAGCTCATATTATCCTTATCTTCTTGTTTTGTAAAATCCACCAATTATCTATGGTCCTTAATAATAAACAATTAGCATTCCCACAAAGGACTGGTCTGTTAGCCTAATTAATTTTGCTATTTTCAAAGGCACTTTCGTCAGAAAAAAATATTTCTTCTGTTTTTTAAAATCACTGTCCCATTTATCCATTCAAAACTTTCTTGGATCACAATCTTGTTAAGCTTTTTGCTTTTAAATTAAAATCCTGTAAAATAGCATGTTTTTCCCCCTCTTTTTAATTTCAAAAAGAAGACACTCACTGAGAGTCTTTGATCTTCACTGCCATTTGGAATATCTTTCTTAGCTTATAAAGTAATTAAGTCCAAAGGTGTTTAAGAAAGTGAGGTTTTTGCTGGTCATTTAAGGCTGCACAGCAGTTAAGAGCACGTTGTAAATCCCTTGGCTTCCGAGCCGTTCAACTTGCAATCAACCACAAGAAGCTCAGTTCTTGTGGTCTCCTTGCAAGGAGCAGCTCTTCCACAGTGCAAGTGGGTGATCCCAAAGATCTCTCCTTCTTTCCAGAGAGATTTTCATCGGTCAGAACCTTGCTCCTGGCTGGCAATTCTACCGCAGGGCTGTCCCCACTTGTGGAGCTGGTCACAGGGACGTCTAAGCCACCATCAGTCCTCACCGGGGAACCATTTCTTAGTTGTTCTAACCAGTTTTATTTACAGTTTTTACTGTCAGATACACATGACTCTGTTACTCTAAATATAGCTAAATTTTGTTATATCATGTGCAAAATGTGCAGTTGGTTGATTGATATGTCCAGTTAATTTTGTGATTTGCATTTACCCATATACATGTAAATGATTTTACATTACAATCCAGCTGGTCATTGGTTGAAGTCAGAGTTGCTCTGCAGTGAGATGGGCGGTAACAAATTTGAAATATAAATAAATATAAATAAATAAGATATTTTGGTCTTCCTTCTTAAAAGATGACAAGGGACGCTTTGACGTGGCAAAGATTGAATTTTTGGAACTGGTTCTGTGCATTTATTTATGGTTGTAGACCAAAATTTCATACAATACAACAAAAAACAAAACATACCATAAAATTAAAATACTAAAAGGTAAAATGTGTAACTGATTGCCTTATCATATGGAAAATAACCTGTATACTCTTTACATCCAGTTCCTTATAGGCATAATGAATAACTTCCTTCTTTTTTTTAGATTTATGCACTAATATCCATCCTCTCCCATGGAATAGCCAGAGTGATTAGCAAGGGGAGGTGATATTCAGAGTGCTACATATAGCACAACAAAATGTGCAGAGGTGCATCTTGGAAGAGAAACATATTCTACCCTTCTTCCGGAAATATTGTTGACAGTCTTTTTTTAATAACTTTATTAAATTTTTAAGCAAAAAAGATAAAAACTAACAGAAACTAATATTTAAGATAAAGGAAAGAGAAAAAGGAATGGAAGGGAGGGAGGGAGGGAGGGCCAGCCAGCCAGCCAAAAGTGCAGAAAAAAATATAAAGAAATTACTTTTGATTTTCTTTTACAACAGTTATAGGTATAAATTAAATTGATCTTTCACTCTATGGTTACAACATAACTTTCATTTTTTCTATCATCTATTTTTTTCTAATCATCAAACCCATATATCGTAACTTCATTTTTTTTCTATTTCACGCAAAAAGTCCAAAAGGGGTTTCCAGTCAGCATTAAACTTAATCAGTGTCTTTTCTCTAATCATAGCTGTCAATTTAGCCATCTCAACGAGCTCCATCGTCTTCACCATCCATTCTTCTATTGTGGGTAATGTCACATCTTTCCACCATTGTGCATATGAAAGTCTCGCTGCTGTTATCATATATAAGAACAAAGTTCCATGAGGTTTTTCCAACTGGTTTCCAATCAGTCCTGAAAGAAACATGTCTGCTTCAGTTGTATATTGAGCTTTAAAATTTTCTGAATTAATGTATGTATTTGAATCCAATTTTTTTTAGCTTTTTTACACGTCTACCAAGCATGACAAAAAGTCCCCTCTTGTTGTCCACATTTCCAACATACATTTGAAGTGCCTTTATACACTCTAGATAATTTCTCTGGCGTCACATACCAATGATACATTATTTTATAAAAATTCTCTTCAAGATTATAACATAATGTAAATTTCAACCCTTTAATCCACATATTCTCCCATTGTTCCATTTGTATGTTATAAACAAAAATTTTAACCCATTTTATCATGCATTCTTTCATTTGTTCTCCTTGTTTCAAATTTTAATAAAAGTTTATACATTTTAATATGTTCATGATTTGCACATAATTCTGTTTCAAATATAGTCTTACAATATTCAAAACCAAAAGTCCTTTTATCTACTTTAATTCTTTTTAATAATTGTACATAGGAAAGCCATTGCCACATGTATCCTTCTAATGTCAATTTTTCTCTTTATTTTATTTTGAATTCTCCCTGGGAAAATTCTAACATGTCACCATAAGTTAACCATTTGTGTTTAGTTACCATTTCTCTTTTGTAATATGCTTTTTGTGGTGAAAACCACAGAGGTATTTTCAGACACATCTGGATTTATATCTACTCCATATTCTCAATATGGCATGTCTGACAAAATGATTTTTAAAATCTACATTGACTTTAGCTTTATCATACCATAAATAACCATGCCACCCAAACTTCACATTGTGTTCTTCTAACTCCAATAATCTTCTATTTCTCAGCATCTCCCACTCTTTCATCCAAACTAAACAACATGCTGCAAAGTATAATTTCAAATCAGGTAAACCCAAACCTCTTCTTTCTTTAGCATCTTGTAACATCTTATACTTGACTCGTGTTTTTTTCCTCTGCCACACAAATTTAGATATGTCTTCTGCCAATTGTTTAATTGGTACTTAAGTTGTCAAAACAGGTATTGTCTGAAACAAAAATAACATTCTAGGCAAAATATTCATCTTAATCACAGAAATTCTCCCCAACAATAACTGTAATTTTTCCCATCTTAACATCTCTTTTTAAAATTTCATTCCATATCTTAACATAATTATTTTGAAATAACGTACAATTCATATTTGTCAAATTAACACTCATATATTTTACCTTTTTCTCAATCTTGAAATCTATTTTGTTCATCAGTTCTGTTTGATCTTGTATCTTCATATTTTTTATTAACATCTTTGCCTTCTGTTTATTAATCTTAAAACCAGCTGATGCACCAAATTCTTTTAGTTTTCTCATTAGTAATTAGTTCCCCTTAAAGGATCTTCCAAAACCAGCACCAAGTCATCTGCAAAGGCTCTCAACTTGTCTCTTTTTAAAATTTTTACACCTGTTATCCTCTCATCTTGCCTTATATCTCTATTCAAAACTTCAAGAACCATAATGAACAGAAGGGGGGATAATGGGCAACCTTGTCTTGTTCCTTTTTGTATCTCACAAGGTTTTGTTAAATCTCCATTAACAATAATTTGTGCTTTCTGTGAGGTATAAATCGACTTTACCCATTTTATAAAATTGTTTCCAAAATTCATTTCTTCCAAAACTTTAAATAAAAAAATTTAAATTGTCAAAAGCTTTTTCTGCAACTAAAAAAATTAATGCAGCTTGTTTTTCATTATGCTGTTCCAAGTATTCTGTAATGTCCAACATCGTTCTGACATTGTGTTTTAACTGTCTTTTAGATAAAAATCCATACTGATCTTCATGAATAAATTCTTGCAGAACTATTTTAAATCTATCTGCCCAAATCGTTGTGAACAACTTATAATCATTATTCAATAATTACATTGGTCTATAATTTCTTGTTTAAGTTAGATCTTGTCCATCTTTAGGTATTAATGCTATATTAGCCTCTTTCCTGTAGTATAGAATTCATCATGTTTTGTAAAGGTTGTAAAAGTTCATCCTCAAAACATTTGTAATAAGAACCTGGTGATCCATCTGGTCCTGGTACTTTTCCTGGTTTAATCTTTTTTATAGCTTCGTAAACTTCCTTTATTGTTATAGATCCATTCACAATCTGTCTTTGGTTCTCTGTAAGCCTTGGTAAGTTTTGTATTCATCTATTTTTCCCAAAGAAATATCATGTCCTTTATACAAGTTAGAATAATACTGATTAAAAGTTTTTTGTATAGCCACATTGTCTATTAATACAGTATTGCCCTCTTGAAGTTTCAAAATCATTTTCTTTCTCTTTTCTTAATTTATATAGTAACTATTTCCCTGGTTTGTTTGCCAATTCAGAATTCCTTTACTTTCCATAGTTCATCTTTATTTCCATTTCTCTTACAGTTACCATAGACAACTGTTGCTGTAAAAGTTTAATTTGATGTGAAATACTTATCTTTTCTGGTGATTTCTTTAATTCTTCCTCTTTTTCTTTTTATCTCATCCAAAATAGCCTGTATTTTCTCTTGAATCTTCTTTTTAAATTCGCTATTATGTTGTATGAAATAACCTCTGATAAAACCTTCACTTGTATCCCAAACCATTCTTAAATCAGTTCCTTTATTTGTTTTCAAAAATTCTGTTAACGTCTTTTTGCAATTCTCCAGCAGAGTCTTAACCCTGGGAAGGGTAACTGCTCTTTGGTGAGGAAGTGAGAGGATGTTATTTAAATATTTAGGAATAAAAAAAGTCCTGTTTCAAAAGCAGATGTGACAATGGTCAGAAATTTTGCTCCTCCCCTTCTGCAAGGATACTGATTTGTTTTTTCTTTTTCTTTTTCTTTTTGGCTCCTCCCAAGCACAGTGGAACCTCGGTTTACAAACTTAATTCGTTCCATGACTCTGGTCGCACCCCAAATTGGTCGCAACCCGAAGGAAATTTCCCTATAAGGTTCAATGTAATTACCGTTAATCCATTCTGGCGTGGAGGACAGGGAGGCGGCTATTGCTTGGAGGGAGAGTTCCCCTCCCTACAACCACGTGTCAGGGGCGGAAAATGGCCACGGACCACGTGTCAGGGGCAGAAAAATGGCCACGGACCACGTGTCAGGGGCGGAAAAATGGCCACGGACCACGTGTCAGGGGCGGAAAATGGCCACGGACCACGTGTCAGGGGCGGAAAAATGGCCACGGACCACGTGTCAGGGGCGGAAAATGGCCGCGGACCACGTGTCGGGTGGAAAATGGCCGCGGACCACATGTCAGGGGCGGAAAATGGCCACAGACTACGTGTCAGGGGCGGGAAAATGGCCACTGACTACGTGTCAGGGGCGGAAAATGGCCACGGACTACGTGGCAGGGGCGGAAAAATGGCCACGGACCACGTGGCAGGGGCGGAAAATGGCCGTGGACCACGTGTCGGGCAGAAAAATGGCCGCGGACCACGTGTCAGGGGTGGAAAAATGGCCGCGGACCACGTGTCAGGGGTGGAAAAATGGCTGCGGACCACGTGTCAGGGGCGGAAAATGGCCAGGTATCCTGTTCGTACCCCGAGGCGGAGTTCGCAAACCGAGGTAAATTTTTGCAGCCGGAGCTGGTCGTAACCCGAAAAGTTCGTTAACAGAGCCGTTCGTAACCCGAGGTACCACTGTATTACAAAATTAAAAAGCAATTCCCAAGTATTTGATTTGGCCAATATGATTAAGGTGGCCATTTGCACATCCTTTTGTGAATATGACCACTTTTGTTTTAGTGTAATTAATTTCTAATTTTTGTTTTCTACAATAAGCATCTAAGGCTCACAGAGTCCCTTGAAGGGCCAACAGGCATTAGGGAGAAGATGACCACATTCTTTGCATAAACCAAAACAGAGATTGGTTTATTAGCTAGTGTTGGAGCTAATAGAAGAGAATATATGTAGCTCAGGGTTGAACTGAGCTGACATTAGCTTTTTGTTAAGGCTCGGACCAAAGAATTGATGTAAAGATTAAACAGTGAAGGGCCAGAATACAGCCTTGTTTAATCCTCCTTATGGTGGAAATTGGGCTGCAGACATCTTCACTTACTGTACATCTTACTTGCATATATGTACTCTTATAGAGCATCATGCTTAATCAAACAAGACAGTGATCCATATACTGTATGTGTTTTTAAATTCCTCCAAAATCTCTCAAATGAAATCTACAGAAGCAACGCAAGGGATACCTCAAGGCTGAGAGGAATATTTTCCCACCAAATGGTTTAGAATAATATACTGACCTATGGTAGATCATCCTGACCTAAAGCCCATCTTGTTAAAGGCTTGCTCTGTTCTGGCCAATCAGCAAGTTTTTCATGCAGATGTTTAGCATATAATTAACTGATAATTCATAAGAGTTGATTACACAGAAATTGACTGTCCGAGATTCATCACCTTTCTTGAAGATGGGGATTGTAATAGAACAGCGCTGATCTTTGGGCATCTGAATAGAGCAATCAGGATGTGAGAAGAGGGGAGCCAGTACAAGGGGCCACCCCTTGCATTAACTTGTATTAGCTCTGTAGAAATCAAATTTCCACTGACCTCTTTCCCTTTTCTTAACTATGTTGTAAATTTAGAAGTTTAAAAATTAGGGGTTAATTAGGAAGGGAGTTTATCATTAATTTCTGGGGACAAGTCTCTCTTAAGACCACCCTAAATATAATGCTCAAATGTTCAACCCAGTTCAAGGAGGAACTCTACCGTGCATCCTGAAGTCAGTTTGAGGTGTTGAACTGGCAGCCAATTTTGATTAAGCCTTATATTCTTTTTTCAAGTTAAGAAATTCTTCTCAAAGATGTGACCTTTGTTCTATAATCCCTCTAAAGTGCAACTAATTTAGCCTAACACATTTCTGTCAAACCAAGGCTTAATGGGATTTTAAGTTTCCAACTAGTTACAACTTTTAAAGGTTCCTGAATGAAAACAATCAGCGACTAGTAAATATTTTGTACTTCATGTTTAGATGCCAAATGGCATAAATATTGTTTAAACTGGGAGGTTGTTGGTGGTCTAAAATTTTGAGAAGTGGCCATATCAAGCTCTTTTAACTACCTTATTTAGAAATGACCATCAGTAGCCGCGTCATCCATATTCTCCTGCCTATTTCCCAGAGTGTCAGAAGCTAAAATTGGTTCCTATTTAAGGAGGTCAAGCTTTGAAATACATAATGTATCTTATACCATCGTGTAATCAATTATTCTTGCTCCCATGACCCCCCCAAAGTAAGTTTGCCTGCCAAATCATTATCAGCCAAACTATTTAAAATTAATAGATCAAATTAAACATTAACTGGGCTAAACCATGGCTGACATTATTAATGCTTCATCCTTTGAACAATGTTCTCTGACTATATGGTATGTTAAATCCAAAATTAGTTTCTGGTCTGGCAGGAAGTGCGTGCTCTGGGTCCCATCTATTAGAGTCTCATCCTGTGGGACCTAGGAAGCCTTTTCCGTCTCTGTGCCTGCCTTCTAGAGGACCATTCTCTCGGAGGTTAGATTGGCCCTAACCCTAACCCTACTGGCCTTTCAGAAAGACCTTAAGGCCAGGTTGTTCCCCCAGATATGGGGGTTAGGTGAGCCTGTGAGATATTCTTAATTATTGTTGATGGGCCACTTTTCGTTTTATTCTTGTTGTATATACTTATTTTTTTATTTTCATTCTGTATTATCTTATTAATGTTTTTAACTGTGTTGACTACCCAGACTTGCTTGTGTGAGATGGGAAGCCATAAAAATTGAATTACAAAAAGAAATAAATATATTCAGAAACAGCCTCATTGTTAGGGCCTATTCTTGTGTTAATGTCTCCTGCCAGAAGCAGTTCTAAATTAGGGAATGTAAGTAGTAGCTGCAGTAGATAATCCTTAAGTAGGTCCCGATTGTTGTTGGTTTCGGATAACAATCTCTAGCGGGGAGGTCAACATTAACTAATAAAATATTATTTTACAGCAGATTTATAGCAACAGCCATCTGAACACACATTAGAGGGACAGAAGCGGTTGGCCATAATTTATAGAAACTAAAATACTAAATCTTCCATGAGCATGATGTCCTGTTCACCTGGAGGTCACCTGCAATGAAAATGGTATATATCCCTCCAGCTTTCTTTTCTTACTTTCCCATGTTTCCTATAGAAAAATTTTATAATTTTTTTAAAGAAAGGATTAAAATGAGGGGGCCGTTCTTTTTCAAGCACTGTCCTGCTATGTTCCATGAAATCAAGACATCTCTTATTGATTGTCAGAGAGGCATTCTGGAATCTCCTCCAGATGGCTTCTAGGATTATAGGGCAAATAAGCTAGAACACTTCATGTTACAAGTTCTTTTTGAATCTTGACAGTCGAGTTATGATCTTTAGTTCATTGTTCATTGTGCTCTTAGCTGTAATGGTTTCATCTTAACTTCTGTTGTTCTTTCTCAGCACTTAGAATTGCTTCCCACACATGATGCAGCCAGTTGAGAGCTCCTGCTGAAAGAGGCTGTAAAAGAGATGCCATTTCCTCTGGCTGGGGGAAAGCTTCAAGATGAGCTCTTTGGAGACATTAGAGTTGTTCTGTGCATAAAATATTTGAGGATTGGCTGCTGTTGAAGGCTTAAGTAAATCCACATTAACATGCAGTCCCAATAGATTGTGCTTTAAATAATCTGATCCTGGAGAATGTCTGCTTGCTCTTTCTTTGGTAGCTGAGTGAATGCGTTTTTAGTGAGGCTTCATCTGTCATTTATGTCAGTTTAGGAGAATTTTTGAGTTCCTTAAACTGGAGCCCAGCACGCCTTACCTGAAGCCTACATTGGTTTGTGGATCAGCACTGAAGGCAAAGACAGGACTTGGGGGAGGGTGTTTACAGTCCCTCCTTACCGATTTACTGAAATCGGAGTATATGCGTGATTAGGGACAGCAGAACAGGTACCTTGTTTGGGCATCATGTATCCAGCGAGGTCATGAGGCAATTAGGGCATGAGGTGATGGAGCAGGACTACAGGGACAATAGGGGTTTTGAAAGAACAAAGAGGCAGCATTTCATGAACATCGCTTCTTCCTAGGGAGTTACTTCCTCTTACGTCGTCCTTGTTTCCCAGACCTCCGTTTGCCTCCTAGCATCTTATTCCAGACTGTCGGCACTCCTTGGCCTTCTAATTGCTTTACGGCTGGGCTGGCAAGTTAATTTCTCTGGGTGTGGAGAGCCACAGAGATGAAGAAGCAATGTGGCAGTGAACAAAACATGAATTAAGCCTGGAATAGGAGGAAAATGTTAGAAAGAAACTGGAAGTGAGTCCTCCTTGACTCTTGTTGGGAGAAGAGGCAGGGAGGGAAGGGGAAATGCTATCAGCCTTCCAATGTTCCTTTGCTGTAGTCTAGATCATTAAAGCAGTGTTCCAGTATTTCTTGTGGGGTCTCAAAGGGCTGGCCCTGAGAAAGTGTGTTTGGGGAGAGGGGTAATTGCACTTGCCTAATTTGGTGCCATACTTCCTCCTTGCATCAAATGTTCCTTGCTTCTGATTGATGTATAGCAGACCCAGCACTTAGTTTTCTCTCGGGAGATGTATTTGGCTTTTTCCCCAGATCCCTCTTCACTAGGAACACAATGGTTGGCTTATTACAATTTATCTGGCTTTTTCTGTCCAAAGCCCTGCTCTGCTTCATCGTGAAGTTCCTTAACTTCATGCCCAGCCTGTCTTTCAGATGACACCAGTCTGATAACCAATCTCTGGAACATGTGGCTTGGATAGATTTTGGTAAAATTTGAGCTATCCTCTCATTTCATTTAACACAGATGGAATGGTTGGACTATTCAATTTAATGAATTGTCCATTACAGTTCTTAGAAAGCCATTCAGTCTTCTCTTTGTGAGTTTGTGACATATGGATGATGAGAGACTGACAACTTCACATGAAAACCAAAAATTGGTGTTTGTTAATTTTATTAAGTATTTATAACTGAAATCATTTGAGCTGTTTGAGGAGCTCAGTTGAAATAAGAGCTTTTTTGATGGTCTTGAGAGAGGGAATTCTTAACATTTCTTATTAAGTTTCATTTTTGTAACAGACTGAGACCTGAATTTTCTCTCGACTAGTGTCTCAGACAACTCTCCATTTTTCGTAAGCAAAGTACAACTTGGCATATGATGTAACTTACCTAGCGTCTCATTAATACCCTGCAAATGCAGAGCCACCTTTTCTGTGGTGAAAAAGCCATTCTCTGCCATAAGCTCTCTAGATATCTTAATAGTAATATGATCTTCACCTAAATTATTGCCTGATGCTTAGCGAAAGAGGAATTCATGTTCGGGGTTGAGAGCAGCTTCTATCATCCTCTCCCCCGCATCTAACATCATTAATGGCTCAGGCTGGTTACGTAAAGAAAATGACTCATCTTCACTTACAGTAATGCATTTCTTGAGTAAGTTTAAGTCCTCAATTTTCTGTTGCTTTTTGGGGCTTGTCACAGTAGAGTTTATTCTCCCCTTCCCTTTTTTTTTCTTCTTTCCTATTTGGGCTGCAAAGTCTAAAACGTACCCATAATCACAGGGCATTAGCAGTTCTATTTTGCTATAATCAGGGATGTTTACCAAGTAAGTAAAGATATACAAATAAGTGAGCCAGTAAATTAAAGACTTGGAGAAGATGAAGCATCAATGCCATGATAGGGAAAAAAGCAAAAACAAGATAAAATTAGTTCTCTCTTAAATTTTGTCATTGGGTTAAAACATGATACTCATTAATTAGGGTTATTACAGATGGATTTCTCTCTTCACTTGTTAGAATGCTACATCAAACTCTGCAACGATGTCCACTTTCTTTTTTTTTTCTATTTAACAATGTTGGAGCCACTGGCCAGGTTTATTAGACAATTAAGGATATTTTGAATATCAGAGTGGCTGGAGGGGAACATAAATCCAGAGGAGATGCCTAAGATGGAGTCTTGCCCAGTTATCTGAGAACGGTTTAAACCTGTTGGACCTGAGGAAGTAGACTGTGAGCTCAGCCACCTGCTCCCTAGATCCATGCCCCTCCTGGCTGGTTAAAGCGGCCTGGGCGGTGTTGTGTGTGTGGGCTCTAGCAGTGGTTAATTCTTCTTTGAGGGAGGGGGTTGTTCCTTTGCCTCTAAAAGAGGCTTTGGTGTGCCCCTTCCTCAAGCCATTGCTGGATCCCACCATACTGGACAATTTTCATCCAGTTATCTACCCTCCCTTTTTTGGGTAAGGTGGTTGAGAAGGTGGTTGCGCAACAGAGGGCCTTGGATGAAGCGGATTATCTGGATCCTTTTCAGTCAGGATTCAGACCCAGGTATGGGACAGAAACAGCATTGGTCACATTTTATCTGGCAAGGGTGGATTGGAGGTTGTGCATCCATCCTTGCCCTACTTGACCTCTTGGCAGCTTTCAATACCATCGACTGTGGTATTCTTCTGGATCAGCTCAGGAGACTCGGGGTGGGCAGCATGGTGCTGTGCTGGTTTGTCTCCTTTCTCCAGGGTGGATTCCAGCTGGTGATGATGGGGAGGAGAGGTCCCACCCTCAGCCCCTATGTGGGGTGCCGCAGGGTTCGGTGCTCTCCCCTCTCCTATTTAATATCTACATGAGACCGTTGGGTGAGCTCATCCGTCACCATGGAGTGAGGTATCATCAGTATGCTGATGATACCCAACTATACATCTCTGCCCTGGCAAAGTAAGTGATGCTGTGGACGCCTTATCCTGATGTCTGGAGACTGTGCGGGTCTGGATGAGGAACAACAGGCTTCAACTGAACCCTGGCAAGCCTGGGTGGCTTTGGGTTTGGGGTCCTGCTGGTTCTGGGACTGTACCATCTTTGGTGCTGGATGGGGTGGCACTGCCCTGGACAGACCCATTGTGCAATTTGGGGGCCCTCTTAGACTCATGACTCCTGCTCAAAGAGCAGGTGGCAGTCATGGCTAGGAGGGTCTTTGCACAGCTTCGGGTTGTGCGCCAGTTGCTTCCCTTCCTGGATCGGGAGGCTCTGCTCACAGTCACTCATGCCCTAGTCACCTCCCGATTGGACTACTGTAATGCACTGTACATGGGGCTGCTCCTGAAGAGTATCCAGAAGCTTCAACTGGTGCTGAATGTGGCGGCGCAGGCACTTATGTGTGCCCCTAGAAGAGCACATATTACACTGTTGCCTTTAAAACTCAGGCACCCCAAGCGGCATGGAGCTGAAGACCTATTCCCTGAATTTGGGAGAGAAAACCATTTTACCTTTCCAAAGGTGGCTCTTTAGCCTACCTGAAAATATGAACCACCCAGTAATTCAGGCAAAGCAAAAAGCATTTATTAAGGGGAGTCAAGTCTTTTTATAGGGTACAGAAACAAGGGATACATGGTGCATGTGATACGTTGGAAAGCAACTAATCAAACAATAAAAGACATTGATTACACATGAGAATTGAACAATAGAAACACTGATTCCAGATAACCTTCCACAAGCGGCAGATTTATGGGTTACGCCACTCTCTTTCCCAGTGGGGTTTGTATCTTTAAAACTTGCAAGTGTGTTCAAGGACTTTTCAGAATACTCTCTCTATTGTCTAGTTGCTGAAAAAGCTAATTTTTGCACATAAAAGAAAGAAGTGGTTTTGGCTTGAACTTCAAAAGGAGGCACGGATGCCAAGCTCAAATGCTAATATCACCTTTATTAAAAAGCTAATAATGAAGCCTAAAATTTCAGGTAACAACACCTCTGCTCTGCAAGCTGCACTGGTTGCCAGTTTGCTTCCAGGCCCAATTCAGGGTGCTGGTTTTGGCCTTTAGAGCCCTTCGTGGCATGGGACCGGGTTACCTGAGGGACTGGCTCTCCCCGATTACATCCGCCCGCCTCATCGGATCTCGTAGAGAGGGCATGCTGCGGATACCGTCGGCCAGGGACTTGCATTTGGAGGGTTCCAGGCAGTGGGCCTTCTCTGCCATGGCGCCCGCCCTGTGGAACCTTCTCCCCCCTAAAGCGAGGCTCCCCCCTTCCCTGCTGTCATTTAGGAATTCCCTCATGACCTGGTTGTGTCATCAGGCCTGGGGGTCTCTGGGAGCCGGATGGCTCCACTGTGATTGATATTCTGCTCTCTCTCTCTGGGGTTTGTATATTTTAAATTTTTAGAGTTTTTGATAATGTTTGCATTTGAGTAATCACTTTTTACCTTTTTATAATGATTGTTTTTATTCATTTGTTATTTTATTTAATTGTTGTATGCCGCCCAGAGTTGCTTTGCGTGAGATGGGCAGCTATTAAATATGACATATAAATAAACAAACAAACAAACAAATAAATGACTTTTATATACCAATGGTGTTTTGTACTTTATTGATAATTACTATTCTGTACCAAAATGTATGGACATTTTTTAATAGTTTGATAAGTTTTCAGATTATTCCATTAATTGGAATGTCTAGTGTACTTCATACTTGATTTAAGGTTTCAGTGGATATTCCTAAAAATGGGAGCCACACATTTTGCATAGATTGATTTAATTATGATGACATTGTTGGTAGAGGTTAACATTTCTAATTGTCTAACTCAGATTAATAGTGATGTAAATTGATGGTTTAAAATTTCCATGAGCCTATGGGGGAGAATAAATATCACAATATATTTTACAACAAGGCTAATATATATTCCTAAAGGAATTCCTATCTTGATACCTATATACTATTTTAAACTGATTAAGTATTGAGACAGTTTTTAATGGTCACACCTCCAGATTTTCTTAATCAAAATTACAACTTCTATATGAAGATGGGTGTTTTAATTTTCTCAATTTTCAGTTGTACCACTGGGCTTATATTTCTGGCCTATATTGCATTCTGGAATTCAAATTATTTATCTCAGAAAACATTATGGGCACAACTAGAAAAATATTATCTTGCTCCATAAATATCTTGGCAGGGTCTTACTTTGTGCATTAAAAGTTGCAAGACATACGCAGAATACAATTTTGGGGAAGGAGATTCAAGTTGAAAGGTTGACATTATGGGACATTCCACTCCTAAAGATTTCTCCTTTTTCTGGAGCTCCCAAGATCTGCACATGTATGAGTGCATTTGAAGAGGACTTCCCAGAGGGAGAATAGGAACGAACATGGAAGACTCAGTTGGGCAAGATTTTACCAGAGAACATCTTAGCACTCTGAGTTAATTGATCTAATCAGAATGAAATGGTCTGCAGGCAGGAAAGAATGACATTTAAGCAACCCACATGGCAAGGAAGAATAATAACACTAGGAGCTGCTTCTCAGAAGAGAAGAGTAGCCAGCTTGCAATTCCTGCTGGGGCCCTTTCACCCTGCTTTTTAGCCCCCAAAGGGTAATCTACAAATACCAGTGATGAAACAGCTGTTGTTGACCAGCTCAAGAAAAGCCGGAGCCACAATGCATAAATAAAAGAATTTGGGGTCAGGGCAGGTGGAAAGGAAGCTCAGGCGCCAGTCCTAAGCAATGAAAACCATCCAGAAACCATTCCCCTGGTCAGAGAAGAGATTGGAAGACCTCAAAGGAAGTAGTCAAGATGATAGATGGTCCCCTGTCTCCCTCCGTTGTTGGTCTGCATGAGAATGATTACTGCACCATCAGGCCGAAGGCTGAATGACAATAGCCTGGGGTCTTGTCAGGCATTCCAAGTTTGGGTTAAACCGTGACTTTGCTTAAAATATTTCTAAAATCGATTGGTTAAATATGATTCTAAATCAGACCATATCTGTATGTGTGAGTAGATTGGGGGAATATACACATTAAGTAGGAATAAGGTAGTCTTGGAGTAAGGCAGTCTGGGCATAACAATTTAGGGGGGTCTACTGGGATGACTTTAGCTCTTAAAATACCTGAGCAATGTATACTAAGCCTTCCCAGTGGTCTGTCCCAGCCAGTCTGTGGAACTGCAGGAAGCAATAGGGTATTGTAGTCATCTACAATCACCTATTTCCCAGGTCTCTTGAAATAAGAGGATTTCAATTTCTATGATATGGTTCATGACTCCAAGGAATAAAACTATTAACCCAGCTGGGTTTGCTCCTGAGTAAGCTACTTACTACAGGACTACTGACCTAGAATTCACCAAATTCAACATTTTTATTTCTGAATTATTAGTACCAATATCATAAAGTACCTACTCACTTTCTTATGGTAAGAAGCATGAAAATAGTTATAAAAACCACCATAAATACATTTGTTCCTATTTTTTAGGTAAAAACTCTGTGGCCATGGTAGAACCTGTCCTTTTCAAACCCTATTAGTCAGTAAGTTGGTGGGAACTATACTTTAGCAACAACTGGAAGCCCCTCACTGCTCCGCCCCAGATTTTCTGGCAGGAAAAGCATTAGCTTTAAGATCAAGACATTGTCTTATGGAGGAGCACGGTCAATTAAGCACTGGGACCATTATTCCAGTGTAATAGTAGAACAGGACTGTAGGGAAACTCATAAATATGCCTTGGGTATTGTACTTTTGTTTAACAAATTCTTGGCAGGGAAGCAGGAAGCTATACTGCAGATGTACAGACTGTTTCAGTTCAGTGATCCATGTCTATTTTGTATTCTGTGTTGAATGTTCTCTATGATGTGGTTTATTGTAGGAAACAAATAGCACAATGAAAGGTGCAACCTTCTTTAAAAGTATGTATGTTTTGTTGGGGATGGGGGACAAAAGAAAGAAATAGATAACATTTCAGATGTGGTTGTGCAGGAATTACAGACCCACCCTTGCCAGCAACTTGTGAACATACATATGAGGCTACATACCTGAGATATTGGAGTGGGGGGTGAGGACCTAGAGGACACAGAAAGGGATGAGAGTGAGCATGGGGAACCGGAAAGCCCTTTTTTCTCCTAGACTATGTCTCTGGAAAGCACATAGCTCCATCCCCAGCCTAGCCATGTATTCTGCCATATGAAGAAGGAGGGAGACGTGCCAGACTCTGGCCTTTTCCAGAGTTCTGCCTGTGCCTGATTGTCCGGTCTGGGTCTAGCTCAGGTAAAGACTGGGTCATTCAGCAGAGGAGAGTCCTTTAGAAACTTGATCACTGGCTATGAAACAGATAATGGGCAGAAAATGATCATTCGCTTGTTTCCCCTCTTTCTCCAAGACTGCACAGTTGATACAGGTATGTGGTCATCAGGTCCTAGTACATGGAACAATGCATTGCTCTTCTCCATCATTTCTAATAGAGAGAAGAGCAGAGTTTCCTAGGTTTGAGGGATGTTGTGCCATTTTCTGTGCCTGTACCATGAAAGGTCCTGATTTGGAGCCCTGGAAATTGAGGTCCTCTCTTTCTCCACAGGAGTGGCATAGCATGGGCGGCGGCAGCCATGCAAGCTTCCCTCCACTGCCATGCCATTGCGTCTCCACCCTCTGCTGAAGAGAGCACTTCTGGAGGTGAGTGGGGCGGAGCCCAGCCACGGGGTGGAGCGGCCCAGAGGAATGCCCAGGGGAGCCTGCTCTAGGAGCCCCCTGTTCTCCTGAGGAGGCCTGGCATGGGCTTGCCAGGGGTCATACAGTCATATCCTTACCTTGTTAAGCAACCAAGGTGGAGAAAGAATAAATTGGCTTTCGAGGTATGGCAGACACATTTCTACGACTGCACCTCACTTAGTTCTTTTCTAATGTCAGATAAATTCTGTAGATACGTGTTTCTGCACTTCTGGATTTCAAAATACAATATTTTTATTTTAAAATGATAGAACATTTAATTGTGCCAACCAACTTTGTTTTCTGAGGGAAAACTTTTAGGGCAATAATCAGAATGAATACAATAATGTGTAAAAGATCTCCTACCTCAAGTCAGCCATGTGACACGGTTGGTGGTCAAGTCTATCCTGGGGAGAGCCCTGCCCTGCCCTGCCCTGCCCTGCCCTGCCCTGCCCTGCCCTGCCCTGCCCTGCCCTGCCCTGCCCGGATTTATACCAGTCAAGCTGATCTAATCCTCATAATTAGAACTGCAAGTTCTTTGTGATGATGGTCTTGAGGTGGGGCTGACTCTCATCATGTTTCCCTGCCTTTTTTAGTGTCTAGATATAAAATTTGGGAAAACCTCAAATGAAATATGGAAATAAGTTGAGAAACTGCACATCTGATCCTGGGCTGTATTCCCATGCAAAAGTTTTCTGTGGTTTGGAAGGAAATATGCTTTAGTTTGAAACTAAAAATTTGAATCTCCTTTCAAGCAATCAAATATCAAAAATGGTTGTATTAGCTTAGAAAAATAGAAATTGCTTAGAAGTGTTAAGTTTCACTAATTCAAGGATCTTACAATATTCTTTCTTTAGTTCCATTGGACAAGTCAGGAGAGGGCGGTACCTCTGATTTTATTGTTAGTAGCTCAAGAGAAATGAAGATTATGAAAATAGCTTAATATCTATTATAATTATTAATTATAATTATTCTCATTGAAATCTGGTATTTTTTGTTTTGCCTTTTTTCATTAAAAATCAGAAAGCTGGAGAAATTTGTGTAATTCAAACATATTAACCATCTGGTCATAATTGGTTGTCTACTACTACTTTATTATTTAACAAGAGTAATAATATGATATATTATTATGTTGTACTTATATTGTGGCCCATACATGAAATTGTATATTTGACATATGGCCACATATTTTTCCTATTAATTTAACACATAACTTATATAACTTATATTATCTATTTTTTATAGCATGAGATTGACAGTGGGTTTACTCAATATTCTTTCAACATTTTTCTTTTGCCTATTTTTCCTGTCTAAGGTGCCATCTGATAATACCTGATGAATTAATTTGGTTGTCTGGGATTCTAGCCAGTCATTGCCAAGGGTGGGACTTTTTCCCAAGGGGGCATAGTTCTCCTTTGGCCAACATGTTTCCTAAGTGAGTTACTGTAGTGGCTCCTGGGAAACACTGGAGGTGGGGCAGGGAGAATTAACAAAACCCTGTGAGATTCAAAAAGGGACGAGACAAGGATGCCCACTTTCTCCACTCTTGTTCCTTTTAGTTCTTGAGGTACTGGATAGAGACATAAGACAGGTTGAAAGAATCAAGGAAATAAAAATTAAAAAAGAAACTTAGGGGCATTGGCTGATGACCTGGTGGTAGTTTTGGAGGATGCATTAGAGGGAGTAGAAACATGAATGGGAAAATTAAAGGACTTTAGTGTGTTAGCAGGTTTTAAGATTAATAATCAGAAGGCAAAGTTAACAAAAAATGAAATTAGAAGATCAGATAGAACTGATGGAGGAAACTGGTTTTAAGATTGAGAAAAAGTAAAATACTTGGACATTACTATGATAAATATGAATTGTATGTTATTTCAAAATAATTATGTTAAGACATGGAATGAAATTAAGAAAGACGTGTTGAGTTGGGAGAAATTAAAATTGTCACTGTTGGGGAGAATCTCTATGATAAAAATGAATGTTTTGCCTAGAATGATGTTTTTGTTTTGACAACTGATGTACCATTCAAGCAGTGGCAAAAAGATATATCTAAATTTGTATGGCAAGGGGAAAAAACATGAGTTAAATACAAACTCTTACAAGATGCAAAGGAAAGAGGAGGATTGGGTTTACTGGATTTGAATTGTATTTTGCAGCTTGTTGTTTGGTTTGGATGAAAGAGTGGGGGTTGCTGAGAAACAAAAAACTTCTAGAATTAGAAGAGCACAACCTGGGGTTTATATGGCCTGGATATTTATGGTATGATGAAGTTAAAGTTAATGTGGATTTTAAAAACCATTTTATTAGATGTGCCATATTGAGGATATGGAATAGATATAAACCCAGGCTGTGCCCGAAAACATCTCTATGGATCTTAGCACAAGAAACATTTTATAGAAGAGAAACAACAGGCAAAGACAAATGGTTGACGTAATGGGAATTATTGGAGAATCACCAAGGGGAATATAAAATTAAATCAAGAGAGCAACTAATGGCAGAAGGATATAGTTGTCAATGGTTTTCCCATTTACAGTTATGTTAAAGATTTAAGACCTTTTGTCAGTGTTGATTCTTCTCCAAGCAGCTAGACATTGAAGTTGAGGATGTTCAGGTTCTGTAGTCCCTATGCATTTTAATATCCCTGCTCATTTACTAAAATAAATAACCCTACACCATTGAGGGTTGATGGTTTACAAACTTCACATTTCTTGAAATTTGTTTTGCAAAGGCATCCATAGCATAAGCAAGCAGGCATCACCAAGGGAATAAGTGAACGAGGTGAGCCAATAGGAGTTTCTAAATATAGATCCCTAACCCTTTTTCTCTAAGTCAACAATGTGAACCTGATTGATTTGAGAGCTTGAGAAATGTCTTGGAGAAGATAAAACCCTGAAAAGCAGAGACGAGCAGACCAGACTCTGCAACTGTAATCTGCAACACAATAGCCATGTTTTTGTTTGTACTTATTTCTGTTAATTTCTGAAATGAAGAAGCTAGAATGAAATATCTCTGGTATTTTCATTTCACAATCAAAATTGCTTTAAATCTTATTTCTGTCTTTTGGGATATTGGTTACCCCACTCAATTCTATGTCATCTGCAAATGTGATAAACAGCCCCTCTGTCTTCTCATTCAAGTCATTGATTTTAAAATATTTAAAAGCATTGGGTGTGGGGGTTAATTTGTGGCACCATATTCAATACCTCACTCCAGTTTGATGCACTGTTCATTAATTATCACAATTTGCGTATGATTTTTGATTTGTATCAAAAGTTTGTAAATGGCTGTGCTATGCAATTCCCATGTACCTACTTGCTAATCAGAGGATATGTTGTCAAATTCTGTGCTAAAATCAAGATATATTACATCTGTAACTTTCCCATAATCTACTGTCCTTTAGTATCTCCAGACCTGAGAGATTATCATACATGTACACCAGTTATTCTGCCCTTTTATTCTGCTTTTCACAATTGTTGGGTGGAACACTTTGTTGTGGTAGTGGTGGTGGTTTTGTGAGACAGAAATATGAGTTGGTAGCTCGCCTTTTCTTTTCCTTTTTTTCTAAATAATGTTATTAAAAGTTTTAATTACAGTAGCAAAAGATAATACAGACTAAAAAAGGAAAAAATAGTAAGAGAGAATAAAAGGTGCAAGCAAACAGAGAAGAGAAAAAGAAAGAAAAAAGGGAAAAAAACTCTAGAAAGTGACTTCCCACTCCCATCACAAGTACAAACAATTTCACCATCTCTTCACCTCCTCTCAATTAGCAGTTATAAAGTAGTTCTGCCTTTTCTTCATTAGCGGCTGACATATTGTTTTAAACATATTTTAAAGAGCCCACTTTGTTGATCCCGAGCGTCTCTAGCTCAAGACCATGGCTTTACTAAGGCGTCCTGGAGACAGAGACGCTGCGTGCACCTGCACTTCGCCTGGTGACATTTCTTTCTTAACACCCTTGATGTCTTTTCTTCCTCTCTCTTCAGATCGCTTTTAATGTACTCTCATCAGCTTCCTCGGCTCTCTTCCATCCCCCCCCCCAACTCACTGGAGTTCTCTGCAATTTGCTTTTAGTAATTTCTTGTTTAGGGATTCCCACCTTCTTTTCCCATAAACTACTCATACCATGGAATCCCATTTAGCATTGTACTAAGTTTATTAAGATGCACTTTTGGTAACCTTGTTTTATTAAATACCCTTGTTCCTCCGTTTATTTTACAGCAATGCTATTATTTTTGTTGAGAAGATATTTGCAAAACTTTCACGTTCTGTATTTTACACCTGTATGAAACAGGAGTACTTTTCTCTTGGGCTCAGTTTGCTATCCTACCCTGCTTAATTATGCCATGCCTTTTGGCAGGATTTGTCCCCATATTATTACCAGTGTTCATGGTAACATTCATACGCATATGTATCACCTTATGCCATGTGTTTGGGGGATGGTATCAGTGGACCTGTCTGAAAGGTCAAGTCCATAAAAGCCCCTCAAAGTAGGCCATAAAGATGGCAGGTTTGCTCAGGAAGAGTTCAGCTTATGCAGCATGTAGAAAAATTCCAGAATAAAGAATTCTGCATAAAAACATCTTTATAAAATTAAGACTTGGGTTCTTGGTGTTGTCTGCGCTTGGTTGCTTTCCTGCAGACATTTCATCACCAGTGCACCAAAGATGCCTAGCCTGGAAATGAAACCTCTAATGAAACCAAGTGTCTATACAACTGGCTGGAAATTATACTGAGAAAATGCTCATCAATGATTTCTCATCCAGTAGGAGACAGGTATCTAATGACATGCCAAAAGGATCAGTTCTGAGTCCGCCAGTCTTCCATATTCCCATTAATATTAAGTGGGATGGGGGGGTGCTTTTCAAATGTGCAGATGATATAAAAATTTTAGTACATAAAAATAAAGTGATGATCTTAACAGAGTAGAGAAGTGGCCCGAAAGTAACCGATTGAAATCTAACGGAGAAAAACAAACTTCTCCATGTAGGAAAAAAGTCAAATGCACAAGTTTAGGATGGTAGTACTTGGTTTAATAATGGTACTTTTGAAAAAGATCTTGGAATACTAGTTGACTGCAATCAGAATATGAGTTAGCAGTGGGATGTGGCTGCTAGAATGACAAATGCAGTTTTAGGCTTCGTCAGTAGAAATATAACTTCCAAACTACAGGAAGTAATCATTCCACTTTATTTTGGTTTGCTGAGGTCCCATCTGGGGTACACTTTAAGTAGGATTCAGAAAATCAGCGAGTTCAGAGAAGGGTAGCGAGAATGATCAGGATGTGAAGAGAAATTGAAGGATGTGAAGAGAGATAGAAGGAGTTGTGTACCTCTAGCCTTGAGGGAAAAAAAGCGGAGCGTATGACACACAAACGGAGGTCAAGATCTTCTTTCTCCCGTTCCAAAGTGCAGAACACAAGATAATGTCACTTCCTAGTGAGATGGGCAGTGACCATATTTGAAATATAAAATAAACAAATGTAATGGGTTTAATTAGCAGGAAGGCAGATTCCAACTGAAGGTTAGGAAAAAAATTTCCAACAGTCAGAGCAAAATGGGCCCAAAATGACCCAAATAAGTGATGGACTCCCCTTCATTGGATCTATCTGGAATACTTTTATTTGGGCAAGGGGGGGGGACTGAATGGTCACAAGGGCACCTCCCAATTCTGTGATTATTGTAAATGTACAGTAATGGGCCCTCTTATTGAAATCAAAAGGCAAAGGGGCAGTGCCAGTCATACAAATGAGTTAAAAGCTAATACTGTGGTGGGAAGAGTTTGGATTACTGGCCAAGAGGAGAGTCAGAGAGTCCCCAGTCCTTGCGAACCAAATACATTTACACTGTGAGCTTACAGGGAATGCTTCCTCATGTATTATGTTTGCAGTGTAATTTGAATATCAGGGTTGAAACAGTAAAACAGAATGTGTCATCTCTTAGGTATGAATTAAATTAACCATTAATAAAGATATTAATGAAAAAATAATTTTAATATGTATTAGCCGTCATATATTTTACGGGCACATGTAACCTCAGCAGACAGTGGTACAGTTTCATTTGTGAAACATGGATCCTATTTGGGAAAAATTAATGGTTATTAGAATTGTAATATTATTTTGGCTTGTGTGAACACATTTTTATTTAAAAGAAACCAAAAGGAGGAAGGCACGGGCATAAATTATGGGAGTATTCTCTTTTTGATAGATATAGTCTTCAGTTAACAGTGGCAATCAGGATTGGAATTGCCATCGCTAAGCAACACAGTCGTAAAGCTTGACATCACATGACCGCGCCGGTTAGCAACAGCAATTCCAGCACTTCTGGTTGCCATCATTAAGTGAATCCCATGCTGTTGTTAAGCAAGGACATCACGTGGTTGCCATTTGTGACCTCCTGCCAGCTTCCCCGCTGACTTTGCTTGTAGGAAACTGGCAAAGACGATAGGTAGCAAATGGTGACTGCGGGGACGCTGCAGTGGCCGGAACTTTGAGGACCAGTAATAAGTACCACTCATTTAGCCCTGTCACAAGTTCAAACAGTCACTGAATGGTCGTTAAGTGAGGGTCACCTGTGTTTATAACCACTGCCAGTGTTTGCCCCCATTCAAGCTCTGCTGGGCTGTCACATTGTGTTTGTGATGGGATGTTCCTGGGAGGGATAAGTGAAAAACACCGAGAGTGTATGCAATAATATGGAGTTCCAGCATGGTCACCCAAGGTGTGAAGGTCATCCCAGCTGTCCAGCTAAAGCATGCAGGCATCTATATTGGGCAGTAGCAAGATGGTATAGGCAAACGATCCCAACAACAAAGACATCATTTCATACTGGGTGGGGGAAGGCAATGGTAAACTAGTTCTGTATTTTACCAAGAAAACCACATGGATAGCAAGGTAACTCATATAGTGCTGGATGATGGACCCCTCAGGATGGGGTTAACACACTGCTGAGGAGGAGTTGAAGATCTCTTGAAGTATCGAGGGTGTCAATGCTGCAGCTAGATTAAAACTTCCAAGATGTCTAGTTGCTGACATTACCATAAAGGAAAAGAAAATAAAACGTTGCAAAGACAGAATGACATTTGGAACTTGGAATGGAAGGAACGTGAACCTGAGAAAGCTCAGCACAATGAAAGATGAGGTGAATCAAACCCCGCCTCCTGTGCTCGCCAGCTGGGCTCTGCTCTAGGAAGGAGGCACTGGCAAACCACTTCCGAAACACCTTGCCTTGCAAAAGGACTCGTCCAAAAAAAGCAGTCGCTGCAGAGTCGGTAACGACTGAGTGCAGATTAAAGATCACACTGTTTACCATTTAGGACGTGAAAAAGAAAGGAACAGCATTGCTTTCATAGTCAGGAAAGACATAGCAAGGATAGTATTTGAGGACAATGCAGTCCATGAATGAATAATATCAGCTAGAGTACATGGACAGTATGATGATTCTCCATCTGGTTAACCACTGATGCAGAAAAAGAGGAGGTTCACGAGTTTTATGTTCAAGTTCAGTCTGAAGTTGACCAAGTATGTAAGATGTACTGCTTGTAGTTGGAGACTGGAATACCAAAGTTGGAAATAGTGAGGGACTGTATAGCCTAGAAATCTGAAATGAAGCAGGAGAATGACTTACCAATTTCTGCCACTCCAATTATTTCTTCATTACCTACCCTGTCTTTAAACAATAAAAACAATGCTTATATGCATGGACATCCCCAGATGGAATATGTAGAAATCAAATTAACTCTATTATTGGTACAAAAGTATGGAAAAACAGTTCTTACAGCAAAGATGTGGCCAGGGGCTGACTGTGAAACAGATCACAAGCTATCTACATCTATTACCTCCCCCTCTCCTGTCGCCTTTTTTTTTCCTTTTCCTTTTCCTTTTCCTTTCTCCTTTTTCCTTTCTTTCACCATATAGGACACTTTTTAAAGTGTTGTCTTTCCAGGAGAGTCTAGACAAGAAAATATACAAAGGAAGGAACTGTTTGGATTTGCACAATTTTCAAGAAACACATAGACATGGACAAGGAAACAAATTACCGCATTTATCGGCCTATAACACGCACAGGCGTATAACATGCACCTTAATTTTAAGAAGGAAGTTTGAGTAAAAAATCTTAAATTTAAAATAAATGACTTGGAAGCAAAATCAAGGGAGCTCAGACTTTTTTGTTTATTAATATTTATACCACTTGAAAGGTAAATACGTAACGTGAAAGGAAAAGCACCTCTTTGAACGAAGAAAACCGGCGCTCCCGCTCCCCATCTCACGCAAGTGAAAACCAGCCCTCCCCAGCGCTCGTGCGAGATGGGGAGCTCTGGTTTTTGCTTGCACGAGCGCTGGAGAGTGCCAGTTTTCACTCGCTCGCCTGCCTCTCACCTCCAGAGCTGCCTGGTTACAGCCCTGGCTCAAATGAAGTCTCTACTCTCCCAGCCCTGCCGCTTGAGTATCAGTGTATAACATGCAGCTAGGATTTCAGCCCCAAATTTTAAGGAAAAAAGTGTGTGTTATATGCCGATAAATACGGTAACTGTAAGGTATGTTTGTGTTCCAGTCTGAAGAGGACTCCAACTAACTCATTGCATTGCTGAAGGAGAAAGTGGAGCTTATCTGGCCACACTGAGACTTATAAGGGAAAATGAGTTTCTGGACAAGGCAGAAGGATGTCTCAAAAAACTACACAGGAAGGTAGATGTTACTACAAAGAAAATAGTATCTTCAGAGGAGGAAGGCTGGCAGCATATAACTTGGAGGACCAAAAGAACCAGAGATGGTCCTTGTCAATGGAGCTGCACAGTCAGTTTCAAACACTTCACCTGGAGGGAGATTCACAGGCTTCTAGAGAAGGGTTTTCCAGAACAGGAAGGAGATAAGGTCAGAGTGCCACAGACACAAGGAATCCAGTGACTTGCTACTCAAGATGAGAAAGTCTATGGTGGTGATGGGCGACTTGCTGCTCAGAGGAGCCAAGTTGGCACTCTGCAGACCTTCCATGATATCAAGGCAAGTGTGTTGTCTCCAAGTGCAAAGTGTGTTGTCTCCAAGATATGATGGAGAGGCCAACCCAACCAATCAAACCTACTGACCATTATCCCTTTCTTCTGTCTCACGTTTGGAACAAATGGCACTTCCAGAAAGAGCCTCATAGTCTCTCAGCTATAGGAATTCAGCAGCATGGCAAAAGAGTTCAGAGTGCAGCTGGTGTTTTTATCCATACTTCAAACTGATGGTCATGGCCGTATGAAAGAATGGAGGATTCTGGAAGTGAACCCCTGGCTCAAGGGATGATGTCATCAAGAAAACTTTGGATTCCTGGATCACGGTCTTCATTACCTACAGAAGGGCTGCACCTCACAAAGACTAGGAAGAATATATTTGGAAGACATCTTGCTAAGGTCATCTGGAGGGTTTTAAATTAAATTTGGAGGGGGAAGGAGACCATGACCTAGAACCACACCCAAACAGAAGACCAAAGGCAGTAAACCTTATGACAAGGAAGGAAGGGTAAGAAGGAAAGGGTACTCAGGAGTAAACCAGGAGATGCAGCTGGCAAACTTAAGGACTATACTAAAGGCTCATATGCCTGTACATTAATGCACCGACTATGGGGAACAAACAGGCAGAACATGGAGGGAAAACATGATATTGTGGGTGTTACTGAAACTTGATGGCACGGATCTCATGATTACTGAGACATAATATGTTCAGAAGAAGCAGCCCCAGCAAAAGGAGATGCAGAGTTGCATTATAAGTAAAAAAAATGACTGTATGGAAATTCACGACACCAAGGACACTCAAGGAGGCACAAATGACCAGGCTCAAATTATCCTACTTTGAACATACTCTGCGAAGACCCAGCTCCCTTGAGAAGTCCATAATGCTGGGAAAGGTGGAAGGGAAGAAGAAGACAACCAGCAACAAGGTGGAGGGCTACAGTTAACGGCGGTCATGAGTGTACCATTGGGAGACCTGAAAGACCAGGTTGGGGACAGATTGTCATAGAGAAAATCTGCCTGTGTGATCACTAAGAGTTGACACTGACTTGATGGCACATAATCACTGCCCGACCACCATAGTCTCCAGCATAAACAGCCCAGAGGTACACAAAACCACTCCAGAACTTACATCAGATAATAGGATTGGCCGTCCTGCAGATAGTAAGCAGCATATTTGCGAATTAGCTAACATACCCACCAAATGTATACTTGAATGATTCTTAAATATGCTGTTTGACTAACCACATATTTCTGAACAAGCTGCTTTAGATATGGTGCCGTGACCTGTTTTTAAAAAGCTCTCATAACAGACTTGTACTGTAAATGTTGTTTTAGTCTTAGCTGGTCTCCTTTTACCACCAAGCACCCTGTTATGCACCCTGTTTTATAGCTATGTAATGGCATTTTATATAGATAGATACCAAAAAGGAGAATATCTTCCAGCTACTATATTTGTATACATATTGACTCGTACTTGTTTGCTGAGCAATGTTTATATAAATAAAAAGGAGGAATGTTCTGGAATGCTGTTTTCTCCAATCAGCCCACCCATAGAAAGATTTCATAAGAGTTTCCAAAACATTAATGTAGAGGTGGCAGCCCTGTATGCTTGGCGTGTCTTCATTAGCACAAGGCTTAATATATGATCCCTACAATGAGGGTGATACTTTGTGAATTTGGGAAAGCTTGTTTCAAGTTCCTGTTACTGGCCCATCTGTAGATGGGTGGTTGTGATGTACCTGGACCTAAGGACCAAGGTTTGCATTGGAGCTTAGTAGGTGCAGAATGGATACCGGGAGCCGAATCTGCTGGTTTGTGGGAGATTTGTATGGTCCCCAAAGGTAAATTACTTCTACAGAAAGCTTGGGGAGTGGAGGTGCGCATGCCTACGTACGCAATGAATGGTATGGAAGTGATGATTCAGAACGGCACGGAGTGATGATGAAGAATACCCTTTTAAAATGGTTGATACAGCTTAGACTGAGTAAAGACATCAAAAGTCCAATACTAGTATTTTAATTTTTCACTTTTAATGGCACCATTAGATTGGGTGAAATCTTACAGTTAATTTGGCATTTGTCCATGACTGGAACAATGTTAGGATTACTAGATTTTGCACCCTGAACAATAGATCTGGTGTTCTTCTAGCCATCTCCATGTCACATTATTCTGAGGCCTGGATAGGATGGGATTAAAATGGCCTCTAAGTACTTGTAATTAAGAAAAGGGAAGCTGCCCTTTGCAAAAAATAAGTTGCTTTGGAGATTGCCTGATTAACTGCTGGGCCTCCTTTGCACTGGGCTTTAGAATGGTTTCACGATTGGGATTCGATTTGTGGGCACAAAACCTCTTGTAAGAGAGAGAGCTGCCAAACTGAAAGGCTGTTGGAGGCAGGAGCATTGAAAGTGCCCTGTGGTTTGCCTGCACTTAATTGGTGCCCTTGTCCCCATCAGGTTGTGGGCGTGGTCTTTGTTCTTCTTGTGAGTGCTTTACACAGCCAAAGATGTGCATATCCTTAAAAAAAATGTTTTACTGTCTAACTGGGGAGGGCAGTTCTTGGTGTAGCACTTTCTCCAAAGTTTTTTTTTTCTTTTAAATTTGAAAGAATCTGGCCAGACTGAACTGGAGGTGGACGTTCTGGCATACATAGAAAAGTAACTGTGACTTGATAAGTAATTACTGTCTGGAATACTGTATAAGAACTGAAATTGTTTAGATGGAACAGAAACCCTGGACAGAGATTTGCAGTTGGAGATTTCATTGACCTTCATCATGGTCTCCTGGCCGTTGATGGAATGATTTATTGATTTGATTTTTATCCTGCCATTCGTACAGAGGCTCAAGGTTGTGTGCATAGTATGCCTTCTTCCCATTTCCCCCCACAACACAACCCTTTGAGGTAGGCTAGGTTGAAGGAGAGTGACAGCCCAAAGTCACCAACCCTTCCCTGCCCTAGTCCAGCACCTTCCCCACAACACCATGCTAGGAATCCTGAGGCCACAAGCAGCAAATGTAGGGTTAAACCAACCGAACAAAAATAATAAACGAATGAACAAGAATAGCGCAATGGCACCTGAGGGCAGTTAACCCACATAACCACAGTCATGTCAAGAAAAAGTGGGCTCACTCAACCTGCAGGCCCCATGCCAGGGGAGCATCCAGGTCTTCGAGGGTTTACAGAACACCAGCAGGGCTAGGGCCAAACGAACCTTGGATGTATGATGTTCCAAAGGATAGGTGCTGGGACAGATAAGGCTCGCTTCCTGGGTCCCACCAGATGGCACTGCTTAATAGATGGGACCTGGAGCATATAGGTGGCAACCGGCACCTTGAATTGTACCTGGAAGATTATTGGGAGCCGATGCAGCTCACAGAGCAATGGTGTAACACGGGCATATTGAGGCACATACATAACTGTCTGTGCCAGTGCATTCTGGACCAGCAGCAGCTTCTGAGTGGTCTTCAAGGACCACAGGTCTTGGGTCAGATCTCTCCTATCAACACCAACTGGAAGCATCCTTGGAGGATGGAAGAGAACCAGTGCAAGATGTGCCCTCCACTCCCAGTGCCCTGAGTCAGTCCAGAAGGATAGCATGATTGATGGTATGGAAACCTGCTGAGAGACCAAGGGGAGTGTGGATGGATACACCATCCTCATTTCACCCCCATCAGAGGTCATCCACAAGTGTAATCAATGCCATTTCAGGCCCATATCCAGGCCTGGTCCTTGACTAAAAGGAGCCTAGATAAACTGCTTCTTCCAGGGCCCTCTGAAGCTGCAGCACAACCACTTTCTCAACACCTTCCCTGTAATGAGCTTTCTTGTTCTTGAAAGCCAGCCAGGGAAGACCCATCTGATCCCTCTTCAGAAAACATACAGGTAGACCTTGGGTTACGACCACTCATTCAGCAACCATTCAAAGTTATGACGGTGCTCAACAAGGGGAATTAAGACCAGTCTGCAAAGTTGTGGCTGTCGCAGCGTCCCTGCGGTCACATGACCACGATTTGGGTGCTTGGCGACCAGCCTGCAATTATGACAGTTGCAGTGTCCCAGAGGCACGTGATTGCCTTTTGCAACTTTCCCTGCTGGCTTCCCACAAGCAAAGTCAATGGGGAAGCCAGCAAGAGATCGCAAGTTACTCCTGCTCTTGCCACTTTTTCGCCTGCCCGCCTGCACTACCCACCCAACCGCCCACCCTCCATAGCTCCTACCTGCGGCACCCACCCACCCAACTTTAGCACCAACCTGCATTCTATAGTGCCTGTCCACAGCACCCGCCCACCTGCAGCATCTGCGCATCCACCTGTATTCTGTAGTACCTGCCTGTGGCACCCGCCTGCCTGTAGCTCTCACCTCCAGCTCTCACCTGCTGGCCTGCTTACCTGGGACTCCCGCCTGTACCCACATCATGGTCACATGAGGTCCTTGCTTAATGACCATGCAGTCCTGGGGTTACGATGGCAATCTGGACTGCCAGGCTTGCCGTCACTAGGCAATGTGGTCATTTGACATTGCGCTTTACGACCACATTGCTTACCAATGGAAATTCCAGTCCCAATTGCCGTCATAACCTGAGGACTACTTGTAATATGGTTGACTGTTACAGAAAAGAGAAAAGGAGAAAGATTATCAAGAAGTCCATGTGATCTTGTCAAAAGCACCCATAAGAGAAAGGTTGATTCTTTGTGCCAGTGGGAAACAGGTGACTGACTGACCATTAGGCCAGTGTGAAGTGTGGATTAAGAGTTTTTTCAGAAGAATCCAAAGTAAAAAGAGTTCTCTATTTCCCTCACAAGAGAAGGATCATCATTACAAAGGACGGGGGAATCAGGAAGTCCTGGAAAGGTGTCTGCTGAATTTCCAGGTGTAGCCACCACTTAACAGAAATGCTCAGGGACAAAGAGCTAGCGAAGCACTTGGGGAGAGCAAGAGGGGGTACTAGGACAGAGCTCCCTAATGCGCTTCCTGAAGCAAAGCAGAGGCAACAGATCATAATGGTGCAAGTAGCACGCCACTCCCAGCGAACCATCAGGCAACCCAGTCACGCTAACTCCATTTAGAGTCTGGGACCTTCTTCGAATGCTCAGAGATTGAATGTCATAAACAGCCAACATGCTGGATGGCCTCGCAGGTGCATCCTGGCAAGGTCAAAGGTCTCTCCCCTTGAGTCCTTTAAGCACCGAATCTATGGCATTCCTTCCACTGGAAACAGCCGCCACCGCCACATCCTCATGTTCCCACCATTGTTCCAGTGATCCCATCATAGGACTTGGCGACTGCCCAGAGCATCCCTCGGGCTCATGGCCCACAGAGCAGCATGTTCCGTTGCAAGATGTGGTCAGAAAGGCTGTTCCTTTCATGGATTCTGGTGCTGCCTGCTCTGACCTTATTGTCTGGCCACAAACCTGCCTGTGTGAATGAACAGAAGCCGGGGAGGACGGGATGCAACAGAATGTGAAAGGGTGGAGGAGTAATGCTGTCAACTTCCATTAAGGGTGGGAAAGGGGACCAACAAGGATGGGAACTGATAGATTGTCAATTCCAGAAATTACTCGTTTTTGCAGGTAGCTCAAAGTCAGGTAATGAAACACGGGTTTCATTCATTAACAATGTGTGACTTGCCTCACGTTGTCATGGGATGGCCATGTTAGGACAGTGGTCAGTGGGCCCAATCTAGGTAAGTAAGAAAGGGAAGAACAATCTCAACAAATAGTTGTAGAAAATCAAATATTTTCAAATAAAAAAAAATGGAAAAAGCCAGACTTCACATATATAGTAAGAATGCCTTACTTAGTAAATTTCCTAAAATCTAATTTTCATTGTAATTGCTGAACTGTAATTGCTGTTACTAACTCTGAGATTTTAATCTGCTGTTTTTGCTTGCTATTTTTGTTTTCCTGTTTTAACAATGACTGTGCTACTTAAGTATATCTCTTTTTACTTTTTATTATTGAATTCATTGTACGTAGAATGTATTCTATTCTAAGAGTCTGAAACTTCTGAAATTTTTGAAATTTCTATTGGAGAGAAGCATCAGACTTCTGTAACCCAACATTCTGGGAAGAGATGTGTCCATCATTGTGTTGGTCCAGGCGACTATCAATTCCTGAACTGCTCCCAAGAAATGAATATTGAAGTCATCCAGTTTCATACACCTGGGGGACTCCAATATAACTTCAAGATAAGCTTCCTCTGCTCCTTCATGGATTCTCTTAGGTAGTACATGGGATTCCCAGTGGCATGTCCTCCTCCCTGGCGGAGGTCAAAGTCATCAAGGTGGTGGACGGAGGATCACAATGCAAACCGCACCTGTTTTGAACATGCCCATCACGGTGCTCTGTTTACCATCTTGATGAGTTGAGTCCCCCATGGACACTGCAGGATCTCAGCTGGGTTTTGAACTGTACTGGCATGACACGAGACCAAGACCAGGTTGAGAGAGCTGGAAGGGGGTAACACTCTCAAATGGCGGTCTCCCTGCTCCAGCAGGTGACGTGGTTCCTCCTTCTTGGAAAAGTCCCACAGCTGTCAGAAAATAAGGGCAGAAGAAAAATCAGTTACATAATTTTCTGTTTTGTGGAATATTTGATAATTGTTTTATGAAATGCACAGAATATTTCTTATTGACATCGGCTGCATTAATGTAATTTGCTTTTTTTTTTTTTCGTAGCTGATATTATTTCAACTATTGAATTCAACCACACAGGGGAATTACTAGCAACAGGGGACAAAGGAGGTCGAGTTGTTATATTCCAAAGGGAGCCTGAGGTATGATTTTTCTTTAAAAATCTCCAGTTATTGTCAGAGAAAAAAAACAGCTATTGTCAGAGAAACTCTGTTACTGAAGTACTGAACTGTGCATGGTTGTCCATCCCGTTCCCCAATTCCAGGTGCCTCCAGAAACCTTGCATGCTTTTTCTATCCCAGAGTGCCTGGATTTGTTTTCTTGTTCTCAACAGGATTTTTGGTTGCACATTGGATTATTCTGTCTGTATTTGTTGCCAGTACATGAAAAAGTTCTCACTTGCCAATTAATTTGAAAAGCTTACAAAGAATTGTTTGGGGGTGTTGCATAATGTGGCCTTTTTCACTAAAGGAAATGTTAGCTGGGGTGGGGATGGTGTAGGATCCTCCAGCTGGGAGCCGGAAAGGGTTTGCATTTGCAAGAATAGCTTATATAGCCCTGTGACTGGCTTCCCCACAGAGGGAACTCTTCTAATGTAGGGAGAAGAATGACCTTCCAGGGAGCCTGTGAATAGCATCTGGAAAGGCAGAGGCAGAGAGTGGGTTTCCTTGTCTCCTGGCAACGTTAGGAAGGCTGTCCGAAGAAACTGATTTGCAGTCAGTACAGAACACATCAAGGGGAGGCGAGGTTTTGACCCATTGAAGCAGATTTGAAGCCAAGATCTGCTCTGGAGCTACACATTGAACCAGGTAGCTCTGAGGCACTTTGGACATCCAGTGGCCTTTTTGCTGCTTGCAGGTAACGTACATATGGCTGCTTCCCTTCCATCTGTGGAGGAGCCTGAGGGGAGACGCTGAGCAGAGTGACGGGCCCCAGCCATGAGGGATACCACATCCAACTCTCAGTCCATCAGGGGCCTTCTGGGAAGTGGGAGGCTTTGCTTCCTTGGTTCCCCACCTCTAGACTGTCCTGCCGTAGGCCTGACCTGAGCTTCCTTGTGCTCTTGGGATGCATACCTGCCTGCTTGTCCTTCCGCACCTGGGGGTTCAGCTCAGCCCACAGCACTTTCACACAGCTCAAGATTGACTGGCCCTTGGCTGCTCCTGCGGGAACCTTACTTTAGATTCCTCAGAGTTGGGGCAATAAACGAACCGTTGTCTGGCTAACACTTACTAGGCTGGCCTAAACTATTTTTCAGACTAGGGGATAGTGAAGCTACGTCGGCCTTGCCTGGATCTGAGCCACCTCTTTCTGCTGCTTCTGATAATCAGATTTTGCAAGCATCTCAGACACAACCAAGCTCTGCTGCTGATGAGGGGAGCCAAGTGGGTACATGGGCCTCTCTTGCAACCTGCCCATCATGCCAGGATTACAGCTGGGCTCTTTCCGGAGTGACTCAGCCAAGCTCCCAGTTCTACCCCACCTCAGTTTTCATCCCATTCTGCCCGGAGTTAAGCTGTAATCAAAGCTCCAACCAAAACTGCATGTTCCCCCTGCACCCAACAGTCATGCCAGCACCCCAAAAATGGTCTTGGGGAAAATGCCCTTCTTGTTAGGGAAACAGCCTTTTCATGAGAGAGACAAGAGCCTGCTGTCTTCAGACTGGGTGAAGCCCACTAGGAGGACGAGGCAATCTGGGAGGATATATGGAAGTGTCTTAGGCCCAAAGCCAGGATTGGTGCCCATGGACATGGGGCAGAAGACCCCAACCGGCAAGGCAGCTCTCATTCAGGCATGGCCAGGTAGACGGTCCGGGGTGTGCCAAAGAACTGTGGCTCTTCCTTCCAGATCTTTCAAGTGTATCAGCCAGTGGGTGTTCCTGCTCTGAGCTGGTTCTCCTGGTTTATTTATGACATTTATTGATTTCCACAACGTATACACTCCCAAAGTTACAAGAATGTTAGATGATTTACATCTCTTAGTCCTGCTTGGAGATGTTTTTAACCACTGTTAGCTATGAAGAGAAGCCTGCTTTTTGAATATGTTTGTTTGCTTATTCAGTTTACGTGGCTGCCCATTCGCAGGTTAACATTCTGAGCAGCTAACATAAAAACAGCCCCCCCCAAATCACCAAAATAAATATTAGGAACACATCACACCTGAGGCCAGTCTTCAGCACCTTCCAAAAGGCTGACAAGATCAGGGCCATCTGGATCTCTGGAGGGGGAGGACAGTGCCACAACAGGGAAAACACGTCTCCTGGGTCCCATAAGATGGCAATGTTTAAGAAACGGGATCCGGAGCATGCCAACCCTGGCAGATCTAAGCGAGCATAGTCACCAGAGACAGGTAGTCCCACAAACAACTTGGCCCTGTGCCATGAACAGCTTTAAAGGTGACAACTAGCTCCCAGAGTTGCACCTGGAGCCCACCTCACCAGTGCAGCTTGCAAAGGAAAGGTGTACTGAGGTGCGCCTATAACTATTCACACTGATATATTCTGGATCAGCTGCAGTTTCCAGGTGGTCTTCAAGGGCAGCTCTATGGGAAGTGCAGTAATCTGGATAAGAGGTGACCAAAGTGTGAGTGACCATAAGTAGGCCCTCCTAATCCCAGGTCCGTACAAGTATGTTCTTCCCCATCCAGGCCCCCACAGCCTCCAGACACTGAGAAACAGCCTGGACAGCATCACTTGGTTGGTCAGGGATAAAGATGTATAACTGATGACACCTAACTTTATGCTGACACCCAGCAACTTCATATAGACGTTAAACAGGAGAGGGGAGAGAATAAAACCCTGCAGAATCCCAAAAAGCAGGCTTACAGGTAGTCCTCATTTAGTGACCACAATTGGGACTGGCAACTCAGTTGTTAAGTGCAGTGGTTGCTAAGTGAAACTGCAACTGTGCTTACAATCTTACTTCAGATTGCCTTTGCTTTACAGACCTGCGAAGGTTGTAAATGCAAGGATTTGGTTGCAAAGTTAACTTGGTCACTAAACGAGGCAGTCACTAAACAAGGACTGCCTATACTTGTCCCCATCAATACGAAGTAGAACTGATCCCAGAGGAAGTGGGAAAACTCCCAACCCCATGAACCAGTCAGAAGGATACCATCATTAATAGTATCCAACACCTTCAGAGAGGTCAAGGATGTACCACCACACCCTGATCTCACTAGGAGTTATCCACAAGTGTGATCAGTGCTGTCTCAGTACCATATCCAGTGTGAAACCTGACTGAAAGGAGTCCAGATAATCTGCTTCCTCCAGAGCCCTCTGAAGCTGCAGCCCAATCACCTCAACAGGTTCCCCCCAAAAGAAACTTGGAGACTGGATGAAAATTGTCCAATATTTCAGAAGTGGGATAGTTTTCTGTGCACCTGCCCTGAGGGGAGCCTAAAGGTAACAAAGGTTCCACATTTTGGGGTACAATTTCAGGTATTCTCACAGTTTGGGACATTCCTGAACTTCAGGGTCAGTGAGACTACCTCAAAATCCTTCTCAGAGCATCAATTCATGCATATCAAACTGCATCATTAAAAAAAAAGTCTCCATCAGATTCTCTAACTTTCAGGTCCTTCCGAGAATCCTCGCACTCCTGAGCCTGCCGGTCTGTTGCTTTCTGGCTGTGAAGGATGCCGGGGGCTTGCTGGGGCTGCTCGTCAGGGTCGCTTCGGCATCCTTGCATTGAGCTCAGCCAAGCAATCTGTCACATCAGTTGATGAGTATCAGTGTGAGGTCTCAGACCCATTTGTGCAACACGCTTTCCGTGGTTTCTGTCTCGCCTCTCATTTCAAAGAAGTGCTGCAGCATTGCACCATGATTTAGCCAGCATAGCTTTCAATATTTATTTATTATATTTATATCCCACTAGAATCCAGTTAAGGAGTCTACCTTGCAACAGCAGCCTAAGCATGCAACATCTGTCTCTGGTTGCCAGTTCAACAGCTGCTTGAACTGGCAGTTATGCAGTTCTTTGTTTTTAATGTATTCCACAGTTTTCATTCCTGAGATATATAAGGCTTATATATAAGGATGCTTAATGCAAGATGGAGTAATGCAAGATAACACAACATTATCAGCAACTTTGGGTGAGGTATCATCAATGTGCTGCTGTTACTCAGAGATGTGTCACCATCCCTGGAAGCCTTCACGTTGTGTCCAGAGGCTGGTCCAGTGTTGAGTAGGTCACAGGATGCTAAGGTTGGGAAGCATTTCTCAAGTTCATGTGGATTGTTTTCAGCTTGAAGGTCTCAAGGTCATGGACAAGGGGTGTAGTTAGGCAAGGGCCATCATGATTGCTTTACCATACTCCTCCTGGGTGATTAAATCAGTGGGCGGGACTGACCCTATGGCTACAGGTGGTGATTAATGCTTCCTGGAATGAAAGATACGTTCCCATTTTAAAGAATTACTTTTACTGAAAAAAATCCTCTCTGGATTACATGTTCTGTCTCATTATAGGCCAGCCTCAAATACTCAATTCTAAGGTAAAGTGATTGAGAAGATGGTGGTCTTATAGCTCCAGATGGAGGTATTTGGAGCCATTCCAGTCAGGGTTTTGCCAGGGATATATTAGTGGTTGAAGAATTCTGTGTCTCCCTAGAAGTGGAAGTCTAACAACTTTATAACTAGAACAGAAACGAGATTTATTTACAGGAAAGATGATAGGAAGAGGCCAGGGTAACCAATCTTCCCAGGAGGAGAGTCCAGGAGGATATGCTCTATAAAAGGAAGGCAGAAGAAGCTACCTCAGATGAGCAGATCAAGAGATGTCCTATGCTAGAAACTAGATGAAAGGAGTACAACTCTGTTATTGCTTCTGGACCTGTCCATGGCTTTTAGCACTGACCTTAGTATCCTACTGGATCACTTACTGGGTTTAAGTGTTGGGAGCACTGTTCTGGTCCTTCCCTTGGGAAACACCCAGAAGATGATGCCGGTTGGTTGATCTATGGTGTGCCAGGGGTTCTCTCTTGTCTCCTACATGCCACCATAACGTCATTCAGAGATGTGGATTGGGGTGCCATCAGTATGTTGATGCCAGCCTGCTTCACTGCTCTCTACTGTATAACTCTAAGGAAGCCATTACAGGAAAAATGATAGGAAGAGGCCAGGGTAACCAATCTTCTGAAGATGTTCCCACTGCCAGAGGCCCAGTTATGCAGGAGAGGGCCTTCTCCTGGGTGGACCCTAGGCAACAGAACACAGGACACATTGAGGCTGCTGAGCAGGTCCTTCTCCAACGCTCACTCTGGAGAGACCGCATAACCTTTGGATCTACCCGATATGATCAAGACAGAGCAGGCTGGCCAGGTGCACTTGCAAATGTCACAATCCCTCAGTAGCACCCAGAGGTGCTCTTTTGGTGTTGCAGCTTCCAAAACATGCCAGGAACTAAGGATAAACAGTAATTACTTTTGTCAACTATGAGATAATATTACATATTAAAACATATATATGTGGTACGTATACTTAATAAATTAGAGTTCAACTGATGTTGGACGTCAGATTAGTTTTAGACATAAATGTTTATCCATTGTTGTTATATTATTAAAGTTTCATACTGTATTTTACCTCTTGGACAGCTTAGCAATATAATTACAATTTTCTTCACAAAATTTAGAGGTGCAGTCTTTTAACATTATTATTGCATTACACAATTTTTTACACTATTACATTAGAGATGCAGTTATTATTACGTTAGTTTTGTTTATGCATTTGTGGCTTCTGGCATTAGTCCCTGCAGTTTTCTTGGCAAGGTTTCTCAGAGTGGTTTGCCCTGGCCTGCTCTTCCTCCCTAGGGCTGAGAGAGAGGGACTAGCCCACGGCCACCCTTGGGCTTCGTGCCCAAGGCGGGACTAGAACTCATGGCTTCCTGGTCTCTAGCCTGATGCTTTAACCGCTACACCAGACTGGCTGTCTTATTACATTAGTACATGACTGCAGTTCTTGTATCTCTGTAGATTTATGGCGATAGATCTTATACTGATCTTTGACCAGAATAAAGATAATTTTATAATTTTAAATTTTAATGGTATTGATTTTAATGTTATTGTTTCTATTCTTGTGTTTTATAGTTTGCATTCATTTATTTAAATTTACGGGCCACCCAACTCCGGTGGACTCTTGTTTGCTGAATGCAACCTGATAATCAGAAAGACAGAAAGGTGGGATAAAAATGTAATAAATAGATAAAACACATTAGTGTCCATCTTTTTTTTCAATGGCTGGTGTGGGTCTTCCAGGCTGTGTGGCCGTGGGCACAGAGAGAACTGCTCCTGTCTGTGCTCCTGCACTCTGAAGATGCCGGTCACAGGTGCTGGCGAAACGTTAGGAAACAAAACCTCCAGAACACGGCCACACAGCCCGGAAGACCCACACCAGCCATCGTATGCCGGCCGTGAAAGCCTTCGACAATACATTTTTTTTCAATGTTTTCAAACATTATTCCTGTTGTTACTGCTCCCATAATCTTTGCCAGAACTGCCTTGCAGTGATATCAGTGCTCTTAGTTTTAAGTTGGGAGAATTTTGCCGGGAAGATCCTCCCCATTTATCTATCCTCTGTCTTTGTACCAGGAAGCTCTAGTTCTCCTTTTTTTTTTTCATAATTATTACTTGAACTTCAGTTTTTTTCCCACTTACTGTGAAATAAAGTGAGTTTAGAATTTCATCAGATTTTCTGTACAGCTCAGCGCAATTACATCTGTTCCTAGCTTTGCAGACTGTGTGACAGACTTCAATCTAAAAGTCCTTTGCAAAATTTGATCCTACCTCATGTTTTCAACGGTTGTTTCCTCATGCTTTGTAGTACAGACTAAAGCATAACTCATAGCCCCATGGTTACGCTGAAAATATTCTTAAATGTTTGACACATCCCTAAAATATTCTACAGAAGATACGTGAATTCTGCTCATGCCTTCTGGAAACTGTGTGTTAGCTGGGCATCACAGATTGCCATGGGGAGAAATAGCATACCTACATGCTTCCAGTTTTGTTCCAGAACACACCACCAAATCTAGCATCTATATCCAGGCTCTATACTACATTCACATGTGTTCTGACTCATTTGACCGAGGTGGTCAACTAATGGAATTAAACCAGGCATTCAGAAGTCTGAACTACCCACCAGAGATCAATACACAAATCAATAGACTCAGTTCAATTTCTAGGGAGGACCACAGACCTCAAAAACAGAACAACTGAACTTCATGGATTGTTACCTACAGCTCACAGCTAACACCCTAACCCTAAGTCACTCAAGCACATTATTAACAAGCTACAATCCATACTGGACAATGACAGTGCAGTTTCTCAGTGCAGATTCCCACAAGCAACAAGAAACAACAGAACAATGATGCCAACATGGGAAGTAACAAACCTAGATGTCTACTATGCCCCAAATCTTCACAAATAGCACCGTGACAGGCTCCATCAAATACACACAAGGTTAGAGGCATTTCCCATGTTCTTCCTCTAATACGATATACAGCATGCCATCATTTGCTACCAATGTCTCTCTGGATTCTATGTAGGACAAACAGGACAAACTTTACCCCCCAAAATTAATGGACACAAGTTTGACATCAGGACCCAAAACAAGGGCAAAGTAATACCAGAGCATTTCAGCCTCCCAGGACATGCCACTGCAGACCTCAGAGTGATTGTTTTGGAAAAGTGGGGCTTCAACAGCAGTTGAAAGTCCCACTTTTTGAGTGAGAAAATGAGTGAGAAAATTTTAAACTCACATACATCAAAAGGTTTCAGGCTGCCTCAGAAGGTCTTAACAAACACAATGGGTTTTTAACGTGCTATAACTGTTAATAAGGTACTGTGTAACATGTAACTTATATTTGTATAACCAGCCTATCTTCCTGTCCCTTCCCCCCACTTCACCCCAGTTTAAGTCCTACATCAGCCTAACTGCTGTTGGCATTTGAGAAAGAAAGCTGTAGCTCACAAAAGCTTATGCCTTTTAATAAAAGATTGAGACAGCGCTACCACTCCTGATTTTTTTTTTTTTTTGCCACCATAGACTAACACAACTCTCTTCTTACAAGAGGAACACATTGCAAGTCTTACATGGGGAAGGAAAAATCAAAGGCATGAATACAGGATGGGGGGATTGCGCTGGGCACCCACAAATGTGAAAATGATCTTGGTGTCTTCATAAATTAAAAGCTGAACACGAACCAACAATGTGATGCATTTTCCAAAAAGGCAAATACAGTCCTAGACTGCATCAATAGAAATACAGTATCAAATAGCTGTTCTCTGTTCTGTGTCAGCTAGACTACATCTAGAATATTGCATCTAGTTCTGGGCACCCCATCTTAGGAAAGACATTGAAAAAAATAGCCAGATAGGAGCAGCCAAGATGATCTGAGACCCGGAAGGAAAACTTAAGAGCAGTGGTTAGATGTGTAATGGGAAGAAGAAGCAACCATGAGAAACAGGAGGAAGAGCCACAACCGAGACAATGGTCAGATAAAAGAAATCTGTGTCCGGGGCAGATCCGTAACCCAATTAAATGCCTCAGACAAGACCCTCCCTAGTTCTCATGAAGATAAAAAGAGAGCGGGAAGCACATTCAGACTTGCAGATTCTGTTACTATAACCTTATAATAAAAGTAGTATTAGCACGTGCAACTTTGGTTTCCTAGTCTGGTCTGCCTTAGAGGGCTGACAGACACACTCAGTATTTTTTGGTCGGAGAAAAGAGACTGGGAAGACACAATAGCTGCCTTTAAATATCTGAAGGACAGTCAGCTACTACAGCGTTTCTCAACCTTGGCAGCTTGAAGATGTGTGGACTTCTACTCCCAGAATTCCCCAGTGAGCACAGGAACAAGAAACGGGGGGTATAAATTACAGGGAAGTAGATTTTGTCTGGACACCAAAAAAGCACCCTTAATATTCAGTGGTGGAACATGTTGCCTTGCAAGATGGTGGACTCTCTTCTGCTGGAGTTGGCTCTGAAGCAGCGGCCTCCTGTACTGCGCAGGTTGCAGGATAGGTTGCTTTTTACTCTTCTATTATTTGAATGATGTTATCCTAACAATTATAATTATTATTAATAATAATAATTAATTGTACATTAAATTGAAATCCTAACATGGGTAGGCCTATCAAAATGTTAGCTTGGTACGTAGTAACTTCCTTCATTTGTAAAATAAATTAATGAAAGGCAATTGATATGCTGAATTAAAGAAGGAAGTGACATTTGTAGCTTTCACTGGCAGTGCCAACAACATAGATTTTGCTATTTGAAATTAATGTTATTTTCAGTGAATGGATTTATTAAGTAAGATGTTTGTGTGACAAGGATTGCCTCAGTAGGTACATGATGTGGGTGCAAGGGTCCTCAAGGGATAATCAGCAAACGATTATACTTATAGATAATTTTATCACCCAGTTCATGATGTTTGTATGAAAGCTAATTGTTAATAAATTAAGCAATATCTGAGGGACCAGAAGAGAGATTTTCCAGTTTGATATAATGGCTATTTTGAACAGTTATCAACTGCAGCTTTGCAAGGAGATAGGAGAAGTGCAGAACTGGGACCAGTCCAGGAGATACACTCAGAGCCCTGCCTGACCTGAAGGGCTGTGGGAAGTCAGTTGCAGGGAAGGATGCCACACTGCTAGACCCCATCCCTTTCTTCTCCACAGAAGAGGACACAGATAGCTATTGTTGTATGTGTCCATTGACCTGAAGAGAAACACGCCCTGAAGGCAAAGTGGAGAGCTATCACTCCCTCTTCCACCTTTGGTGGAACAGGTGTCCAATGCAGACTTTCCCATCACAGAAGACAGGTGCTGAGTGAATGGTGTGGTAGGCGGGAGCTGTCAGGGTCCAACACCTTCATCTTGGTCCTGCTTTCCAGCAGAAGAGGGAAGACAAAGCCTTGCATTTTTTCAGGATCAATGTGAAGAATAAGGTACAGATGAAATATAATAATGTGTTTGGTAATATTAGGGGGGCGTCCAGTATGAGTCCATGCAGCTGGACTGCAGGTTCCCCATCCCTGATCAGGTTGGGATCAGAGAGTATGCAGGATAAGGAAAATAAGAGGGGGGTTTTCATCAGTTCAACGCAGTTTGGTGAAGGAATTGCTTGTGCAAACGCTTTGAGATGTGAAGACATAAACTAAGGATCTACATCAGGTTCTACACACCTAGAAGTATCTCAGGGGATTTGGTATATGCAGTAGATACTAGAGGCCCAGAGAACTTTTTGCATTTATAGGATGACTTTGGGTGAATAAATTGTTATAGATTACTATAATATACTGATTATTAAATAATCATCTCTAGTAAATTATTTCCCCCTCAACTCCTACTAGGATGCCTTATCATGGCAAGGGTAGTGTTCCTGGGAGGGATGAGTGAAGAACATCAGGAGCATGTGCCAGGAGTATAGGATTCCAGCAGAGTTACTCAAGCTGTGAAGGTCATCTCAGCTGCCCAGCTAAAGCAGCGGGCAACTATATTGGGCAGTAACAATATGGGAAGATGTTGGAGGTGGATGATCGCTTTAGTGACAGTGGCAAAGGCATCATTTCATACTGCACAGGAGAACCACTCATATATTTTACCAGTAAACCACACGGAAAGACGCTATAAAGGGATTGACAGTGTAGTGCCAATGACAGGCCCCTCTGGTTGGATGGTACCCACATGCTGCTGAAGAAGAGCTGAAGATCTGTTGGAGTTCTGGGGGTGTTAATGATGCAGCTGGAGCACCAGCTGGAGTACTCAGAAATCAAATTAACGATATTATTGGTACAAAGAGGTGCAAGAGCTCAACGTTACTGGGTGCCAGCTTCACTCTACTCCAGGGCTTGTGGGAACAGCCTGCTCTTCAAGGCTAGGAGCCTCCTGGATCTCAGGCGGAGGATGTTCCATAGGGCAAGGGCAGCTACAGAGAAAGCCTGCTTCCAGGCCCCACTAGAGGACAGCATTTAAAGGAAGGGACCTGGAGTGTGCCCACCCTATCTGACCTGGTGGGATGAGCAGATACCCTCAGGGAGAGGCAGCCCCGCAAATAACCTGGCCCCATTTAAAGGTAATAGAGAACCAGCACCTGGAATTGCACCCAGAAAGAAACTGGGAGCCAGCGCAGCTCGCCCAGCAGTGGTGTAACACAGGCAAGCTGCAGGGCGCCCAGTGCTCCCCACCCCATTGCATTCTGGACCAGTTGTGACTTCCAGGTGGCTTCAAGGGACTGAGAACCCTGGAAGGTTTACTGAGAGAAAACCATTTTCATCTTTCTCCCCAACCTCCTTTTCTACCCACATTTTTTCCCAAGAGAGTCTCCCAACATTTTGGTGCTGATTCGAGGGTAGAAGGAATTTCAGGGAACTGGTAAAAAATTATGTCTCCCTTTTGGGAGGAGAAAATTTCTGTGAGTGAAATTCCATTTGTGCGTCAGGAGATTCAATGTATGCTGGTTTTTATTTCAACATGTATTTTATCTTATTCCAACTCTGCACAAGCATGGCGAGAGTGATGCTTTCTTGAAAGCCTAAGTTTGATGATGCACAGGGAATTTCATGCAAAATTAAAATGTCCAGGACCAGGCTGTACTGGTGTGGGCTTATCAGCAAGGAAATGCCACTCAAGTCGGTGGTAAGAAAAGGCGCAGGAACTGCTGGCAGAGCAGGGTCTTGAGAGTCTTGCGGGCACAATGTCCGACGAGATGTTTGCCAGAAAGTGGGTGGCCTCTGCTCAGGCCCGCTGGGAGTTGTGCGTTCAATGGTGCAACAGGCCTGCAGCTCTGGGGCATCGCAGTGCTTTGCATGAGATCCCTTGGGGAACTTTCACAAGAACAAGGTATAAAACGGGAAGATCTGACACACGTGTCAGCTGGGGTGATGACCTCCCGTCATAGTATTAAATAGAGAGCACCTTCTGACTCACCCCCCATTTCTTATACTTGGCCTCAACAGATGAGTGTTTCACCTTTCTCGTCTCATGTCTTCTATAGGAGGTCAGAGTGGCACTTTTATTTTTAATACGTTTGCTTTCATACTGAACTGACCTAGAAATAAAAGCATGGTATACATTTGAACGTACTGTATAAATTTCGTATTTGTGTACATTTTAATTTCACTTTCACGTGAACAGGTTTCTTTCCCAGTTGCCACTTGCTGTTTTAGAAACAATTCCTGAGCAGGGTAATGTATTTTTCAGGAGCCAGTAGCCCCTTTCTGTCCCTCCCAGAGCAGTCTGCTTCTGGGGACAGGCTAAGCACTCGCTTTCCCTGCAGCGGCTGGCCTCGCAGCCGCTCCTTTGTCCCCAGCAGAAAAGGTCCTTTGGCTGTGGCGGTCCTGCAGCTCGGCCAGACAGAGTCTGCACAGGCCGTGGCATCCCTGGGCCACCCCCCTTGAGCCCCGGGGTTCCCAAGAGATGCGTGGGTGTAGACCCAGTCAGAGCAGAGCAGGGCCTCTGCTGGAGGGCCTGGGGCCGGGCGGGCGGCGTCGAGAAGCCCGCTCTCCTTTGCATGAAGTGCCGGCGGCCGTCTGGGCATTCGGTCCAGCTGGAAGGCAGAGATAAGCCCTGATGTCATGTTTTGTTATTTACAGAGCAAAAATGCGCCTTACTGCCAGGGCGAGTACAATGTTTACAGCACCTTCCAGAGCCATGAACCTGAATTTGACTATTTGAAGAGTTTGGAAATAGAAGAAAAAATAAACAAGATAAAATGGTTGCCACAGCAGAATGCAGCCCACTCTCTTCTGTCAACAAATGGTAAAACTGTAGGATTAATACTACTAATGCTCTGTCAGGTAGATCTTCGTTGACATTACTGGATGCGCTACCCCCATTTTGAGCATACGCTTTCTTCTATCTTTTCCAATGTACATATGCACAGAACAGAGTGGGGTAGACAGGTCATGATTATTTCTGTTGACGCTTACACCCTGGACTAGACCTCTGGCCTGGTTTGGGGGTAATAGTTGGTTACAGATTATGATCTCAGGCTCAGACGATCTTGAATTCAAGACGTGCAGCACGCCCTGTGGTGAGGAAAGCTACAGTGATACATGCACCCCAGCAGGGTAGGGCCTCCGGGGCACCGTCATTCAAAATCCTCAGCTTGCAGCTGCTCGTTTTCCAAAAGCCCTTTGAATTCTTGATGGAGATTCCTCCCCGCTTCCATGAATCTTGCCCAACCCCAGTGCTTTTCTGGAAGGAAGGACGTGATTCTGGGGCTCCCAAAGAGAAAGTCACACTCTCTCTCAAATGGAAAGGGAGTTGCCCTGCCTCACGGCTGCCTCTGTCTCTTGCCAACAGGGCACCCGCGATGGGAGGTTGTCGCTGGCTCTTAGCTTGTATCGGGAAGGGCAGCCGTGGGCATGGAGGGCATGAGCCCCCCTCAACACTCTGCTACAGTTTTGGCAGCTACCTGAGTAGCGATCAAGTAAGCCCTCCTGAAACCAAGCAACCCCCCCGAGGCCAGAAGATCCCAACCCGGCCAGCTCCACAGTGCATTTGCTGCCTAGGCCGTGCCAGAAAAGAAAGTGTCCCCTGGCCACAGGAAGCTTGCCTGGGCCTCCTCCAGCACAAGTGAAAGCTTGTTCCAGAAAACATTCCCTCCTGTCGCTGACATCTGGCAAGAGACAGCCGATGGCTCCCTCATCAGCACCCAGACAAGACTTCTGCCGGGTGGGGGGGGGGGAGAGAAGGCAGTGGAAGCTCCATCTCTTACTCCTCTGACGTTGTCCCCAGTGCCTGTGGCCCCACCAATGGGTGGCCGGTGGGGCTCCTGGAGGCTAGAGAGTAGCAAAGAGCTACGTGTGGGCAGGGCTAATGCTTCACTGCCCATTTCTGGGACTCAGAGGAGGAAAGATTTCATCTTATGATGGGAGACATGCGCACTGCCAGTAGGTACTCCATAGGTATAACATGTTGGCAAGTGATTTCTGAAACCAGTGAAATATTTTCCATGTGCGACTTTTCTGTTCCACTGCCCCTCTTGGGAAGCCTGGAACCATTCGGGCACCTCTTTTTCAAACGTACATCAGTAAGTGTTAGTTGGCCACCCACGATCAGAAATTCTATTGATTTATTTTTTACAAGGACTTTTGTGCCACTTCAGTGTGGTGAATCTAAGCAGATTACAAAATATTAAATAATATCAATTAAACCATAATTAAACTATTGACAAATTGTAAACTATGAACCACACTGAGCAGTGACATACACTCCTAGGTTCCTCCTTATCTCATCCTGTCTCCAGATGCCTACTTAAACAGCAAGGTTTTCAACAACTTTTCTGAATGTTAAAAATAAGAATTCTGTTGAGAATAACTGGTTTCACCAGAAGGATCTTCTAGCAGCAACGCTTGCCTCCAAACCCTCTCCTGCTGTCTTTGCTGGGAGTACAGGCTCTTAGCAAGCACTCTACCAGTAGACTCAGCGGTGGCAGATTCTACTTGGAGCAAAAGGCCTTATAGGTACCCAGATCTCTTATAGTTATTACCAGCACCTTGAATTGCACCCAGAAACAAGCTGACAGCCAATGCCATTCCTTTTAATACAGGTATTATGTGGGAGTATCAGAACACTTCCATAAGTCTGTGGCCATGGATTCTGCATCAGCCGTGGTCTCTGCATGTCTTCAAGGGCAGTTCTATTCTGAGCAACTTACAGTAACCTGGCTGTGAGGTGACAAGATCACGAGTGATTGTCACCGGTGCCTCCTGCTCCAGGAACGACTGTAACTGGTACACCACTGAAAACTGGGCAAGGGTCTTCCTAGCAACAGTTGCCACTTGCTAACCTGGCAAGAGTTGTGACTCCAAAAGGACCTCAGGTTACAGATAAACTCCTTTTTGGACAGCACAACTCCAACCAGAACGAAAGTCGAAACTGTCCTGAATCAGTTAGCTTCCGAATCATCAGTCATACCATCATGTTTGGATTGAATTTCAACCTTTTCCTCCCCATCCAGATTTTTACATCTTCAGGCACCAGGTCAAGACTTATATCTCTGATCATCCTGGGGTAGATGTATATACACTTATCATATGAGTGTATATGGGGTACCACCCCCCATATTGAAGTGCCTCAGGGCTCAATTACCCCTTGCCCCATACACTAAATGAAATTGCCCACAGGTTGGAATAGAACCAATATAAAATAGTGCTTCCACCCCCAATTCTGCATATGGTGCAGAAGGATACCCTGGACACTAGGACTGAAAATTGCTGAGAGATCCAGTAAAACAAGTAGGATTGTGCTCCCCCTATCTAGATCCCACCATGGATCATCCACAAGAGGACCCAATGCAGCTTCCATCCCATGCCTGGACTGAAAAGGGTCCAGATAATTCACTTTTTCCAGAGCTGATTGTGACTGCCATTCCAGCACCTTCTCAACAATTGCTCCCCTAAAGGGAAGTTAGCACCTGGATTATAGCTGTCTGGCACAGCTGGATCCATGATCAGCCCCTTGAGAAGAAATGCGTCAGGGCCTCTTCTGGGACTCCTTCAGGATCTTGTCCTATATAGAGCACAGGAAAGTGTTTAATCTCTAGACAATCTTATTTCCAGAAAGCACCATGGACAAGCTCTAGGAAGCTCTGACCTACAATCCTGGTGGATCATGCCGAGAGTTCCCTGTTCCTGTGAGCAGCAGAGCTCACCTTGTCTTTTTACAATGGCACTTCTTCTGTCAACCAGAGATGATGCATTTTCAGAACACCACAAAGCCCCACCCAAACCACCATCCTCTGAGCTCTTTGGATTGGTTCCTTAATTTTCCAGCTCCTTTGCAAAACTCATCCCAGCTATTTGGCTGGGATCCATTTTTATTTTAACATTTTCACTAGGCCTGCTTAAAGATATTTTCAGGTCATTGGCTGCCCACGATCTCAAAGTATCTTGGTTATTAGCACATCAGGAAATGACTTTCCTAAATGGCTGCTTACGGCCAACAATAGTTTATTGCAGTTAAAATCTGCCAGGCCTTCATTGTGAGGGGTCCTCAGTAAACAACTGTGCCTGCTTGTCAGGGGGATCCATTCCTCCAGAAGAAGCAGATGTGCAGCATGATCTTAATTTCTTGCCGGTAATTCCTCCTGAGACCTAGGGCAGATCCGCCCTTTCCACTTGGCCCCTCACCGCATGAGATTGTCCTCCTTCCACCTGCAGCCCGTCCATGGTTTGGATCAAGGCCGCTGTTTCTGACCTGAGCTGTCCTAAGCCCTTCAGAGTGAATGGTTTCCAGTGTTTCACAGCTGTGATTGGCTGCCATGTTTGGCATGCCCCGCCCTTCCAGTGGCTGGTCACTGTCTGGGCAGCCGTTTCACCCTGGGCTGCCAGGGTGCCCTGTTCTGTTCATCTTGCAGTTGACACAACAGTGGCCCCACTGAGTCAATTAACTACCCTTAACCCTAGAAGCTTGTGTTGTGTGCCATTCTGCCATCTCCCAGGGGCACCATTTGGATCCTGCCCAGGCTGAGTGAAGTTGGTTGGAAGGATGTTGGGGGTGCAGGATTCTCCAGGCTTCCCTTTTGCCGGACGTTCATTCAGCACTGATGTCACTGGAGTGAAATCCCCAGATTAGAGGAATTTCTAGGGGAATTCTTTTATATCTGCATTGACCGTTACTTCTAAATTCCTTTTACATAGCAGAATATACGTATTTGGGGGAGAAAAATGTAACGAGAAGTGTCTTTGGAAATGCCCCCCCCAAAAGCCCCCAGTTATTCCCATAGATTTAAGATTTCTATAGATTTATTTCTAGCCATGGTTAATGAAGGTCTGTGCTAGAAACATGGCTCTAAAGTTTTAAAAAATCCATTAAAAACCGACAATACATAAATCATACATCTGGCCCTTTTTGTAAGATCAAAAATAAGTTTTATAAATATGTTAAAAACAAGTAAAAGATTCATGTACTCCTTTTAATAACTGTGATGGCTTTTTTTGTTTGTTTCAAGATAAAACTATCAAACTGTGGAAGATAACTGAGCGAGATAAGAAACCTGAGGGATACAATTTAAAAGATGAGGAAGGAAAGCTGAAGGAATTTTCTACAGTGACCTCACTTCAGGTACGTGCTTGGAATGTTTTTGCCTTCTTTAGGTTTCTGATTTCTAAATTCTAATTAGAATTCCAAATTCTAATTCATTCTATTATTTAAAATGTCTTCAATTCAGAGGAGCCCTCTAGCAGAAGTGCAACAGCACCTGAGCAGGATTTTGATATGTTTATTTATTACATTCGGTTTCTTTTGCATATTTGTTTATTGAACTTGTTGCACGGATTTAACTTGGTGCTGGGATCACGGTTGGCTGGGCTGATCCAAAGGAGGATTAGAGTGAAAGCAAAGTGAGAGGTTGGTGCAAATTCTGTTCACCAAAAACCTTTGGTGAAGGCATCCAATTTAGCAAAAATCTGTCCATCTTGAATGTCATGCAACACATTATCTGTTGTTGGCACAGGGTGGTACTCCTGCACCACAGCCTTGTTGATTACTCTCAGATCGATACAAACACAGATTTCGTGATTATTTCCTTTTTGGTACAATAAAACGTTGCACATCCAACTTGGACCTTCGTGTACCTCTTATAATACCGTTCTCCTTGTTGTGTCTGATTCAGCTTCCACAGCGTCTGTTGTCCCATATGGTAAATGTCTCAGGTTCTGTGCAAAGGGCACAGTGAATACATCCATGGCAACTTTGTGAGGATGGTAATTTGTCCAAGCCCCTTAAATAAGAAGTTGTACCGTTCCACCGTTCAACAGATCCAGCTGACTCTGAGAATGACTTTGAGCAGGACTTGTAACATGGTTCACGGAGTCTCCTTCCTGAAGAATATAAAAGGAAAAGGTGGTCTTGGAGCAAATAGTGCCTTGATGGGAGGGCCAGTTTGGTGTCGTGGTGAAGGCAGCCAGGCTAGGAACAGGGAGGCTGTGAGTTCTGGTCCTGCCCGAGGCACAAAGCCAGCTGGGCGACCGTGGGCCCGTCCCTCCCTCTCAGCCCTAGGAGGGAGGGGGCCAGGGCAAGCCACTCCTGAAAAACCTGGCCAAGAAAACTGCAGGGGCTTATCCAGGCAGGCAGTCTCCAAGAACCAGACACAATTGAACGGATTCTCTATAAAAAGGTCCTTATACATGAGAAAAAGGGCCCTATACAAAATCATCAACCATAGTATTTTTCCAAGCAAGCACGTGTTTAAGTGGCACTGACCGTAGGTTAAAAATACTGCTTTAATTTCTTGCTGGCAAACAGGGCACAATAAAGTTTGCTGCATACAAAGTTTTGTGCACTCCCAGTAGTAATCACCATCTCTAGTTGCTTCCCATTAGCACTCACAATCTATTTTTCTCCCTGATTCTCAGAATAAACAAACTCTTCCTCCTTCCCTTCCTCTTCCTTTTCCATTATCCTAACAGCACTTACAAAATTTCTCCTTGCATTCGGTCTGTCACATGTTCTGGTTACGAGATGCGTCCTGCCAGGGCCAGCTCCAACTCCGAGGAGGAGGCAGCCCTTCAGACGACCTTGGGGAACAGCAGCCTGCCTCAAAGCACAGCGGGGAGCCCCTGGGGTTGTCCAGCTGGAAGTGGCAGAGGAGGAGAGTCTGACCCAGCCCCTCCTCCCCCCCAAGACAAGATGGGCGGCGCGAAGGGGCTCCTCGTGAGGCAAGGCATTCCCACCGTGGATTGCTTGTCCTGGTGGGGTCCCCATTTCAGGGCCACTGCTGGCAAGTAACCCTTGGCTGGACACCCTCCGTCCGCTACCCGGAACTCTGCCCGTTCCCCTTGTGGAACCTCTGCCTGGTGGAATCCCGCCCTTGGACCTCAGACCTGCGCTTGCACCCTGGCCCGCAGGGCTGCCTCCTGACACCCCACTGCCCGCGGCTCTGGACTCTGGCTTGGATCTTCCCTCAGGCCGGCTGCTCAAGGAGGCAGTGGCCTATGACTGGGGTGCGTGACGCGATCCGTCAATCCCATCCCAGTGAAGCGCTTACAGCTGTATCTGGGCATGCTGGCTGGGACCAGGACAGAGGCCTTCTTGCCATAAAGCTGAGCTAGACGTCCAATTTTGGCAATAGAGATGGCGCCTGCACAGTACGTTACAGTGTTCGCTGGAACGGTGCAGTAATCCACAGAGATGAACTGGAAAGTCTGCCTCAACAGACCCGAACCCTGGAACAAGGCCTCCGGCTGGCCCTTTCACCCCTTTTACTGAGGAGCCCCCTTAACGCAAGGGTCCCCGTCGCTGTCATGAGGCAACGTTCTTCTCGAACCCTTTCAAGGAATGGCTTTATCCATTGCCAGATCTTCCTGCTGCAGATATCTGTCCCAAGGGGTTGGTGAATGCGTTTTCCCACCAGATCAAATCTGCCTCTATATCTCCATGGTCACACAACTTAGCTAATTCCCTGAGTAGATGCTTGTATTCCATGTCCACATTTAAACTATTTCATCAGACTTTTGCACGGAGAGAAATATTTGTCCAGAGCAGCTGTAGCTTGTGAAGAGGTACATTTCTCTCCCAGTAAGTTTGAAAAAAAGTCATCATGCTGGAGTTCCCAAGCACTGCAGCCATTCAAAAAGCACCTTCTTCCTTGTCCAGCTGGACAGCAATTCCATCCACAGCTCCTACTCCAGATCCTGGTCACCTGCGTTCCTCTTCGGAGGCTGGGCAATGGCAGGACTAGAGCGAGCCACGTGCTGGTGACGTTTCGGGGCTGCACCTTCCCCGCCAACGGGTGCCTTCTTTTCTTGGAAGGTTCCTGACACCGCTCCGGAGAAGTCAGAGCTGTTTGCTCTTTCACAGTGGTCTCGCAGGTGCCCCTTTTGTTTCTTTCTCCATTTTTCCTCTCAGTGTTCCCTCTCCCGGCTGGTTGCAAAGTCTTCTGGGACCCGTAGTCCTCCACTACCAATATTATGAAGCAGGAGAAATTCAGAGTTTGTTGGCATCATGTCACAAGGCCAGGGGAAGAATTCAACACAAGAGTGCCATTTTCAGTGGGAAAAAGTGCAAGAGAAAATAATATTGGCATTATAAAACAAGTATGATCAAACCTGGGGCTTTCTTACCTTTTAAAACGTCTAGCACTATGTATTGTAGAGCTAGGCTAAATGTTTGTTTCTCAGATACAGATACAGATGTATTGTAAAAATGTTGAAAGGCATGCTGCGTTCAGAAACCCATCGAAGAAGAACCCTACAGATCTGAAATAACGCATAAGTGTATTTATTGTGTAGGTGCCTGTACTGAAGCCCACCGACTTGATGGTTGAAGTCAGCCCAAGAAGAGTTTTTGCAAACGGCCACACCTATCACGTGAATTCCATTTCCGTGAACAGCGACTGTGAGACCTACATGTCTGCAGACGATCTCAGGATTAACCTTTGGCATTTGGCAATTACAGACCGGAGCTTCAGTATCCTTGGCACAGCTGTACCTGATGGCACGTAGGGCTTGACTGGCAATAGGCTTGGGGCACCTGGGGTGCAAACCAGCACACGCTTCTCGGCTTCTCTCTCTCACATGCGCACATTCCTTATTTCTCTGTTAGGCACGTAAAGATTCCACCCCCAAAACCCCGTTTTGTCTCCTCTTTTCTCTCCCTCTGGCATTACAAGCACCCCCCCGCCCTCACCTGCCCCTCCATCCGTCTGCATCCCTTTTGCACCCCTCTGCCTCCCGCGCGGACAGTTTCTCTCTCCCAGGGACGAGTCTCTCTGTGCTGCCCAGAGGCCCATCCCTCTTGCACACGCACAAGCGGCTCTTTTTCTCTCCCAGACACTCACACACACACGCACACACACACAGGAACAAGTCCACGACTCTCCCTCCATGACCCACACACTGAAACATGGTTATAAAAATGAGTGGCTGCAGACGACGAAAGTCCAGTGTTCCTTAATCAGCCTTCCCGCGCAGACATCGTAGACATAAAACCTGACGACATGGAGGACCTGACCGAAGTCATCACTGCCTCTGAGTTCCACCCCCACCACTGCAACCTTTTCGTCTACAGCAGCAGCAAGGGGTCCCTGCGGCTCTGCGACATGAGGGCCTCCGCGCTCTGCGACAAACATTGCAAGCGTAGGTTGCGGGGCCACCTTCTCACTGGACCTCCAGTGTGGCAGCTGTGCGTGGCGAGGCGCTCTCTGTTGGGGGCATCCAGCGGGCTCAAGGGCGGCTTAACCTGCTCGTCCTGTGACTTGAGAAGGAAGGTGGTAGCGGGGATCCTGCTCCATCTGAGCTGCAAGGCAGGGCTGGGGGGATTTTTAATCGCTACAAACGCCAGGAACATTCCACCAGGTTCAGCTGGCTTAGCTTTCAAAGGAAAATGTCGGGGTACCCAGAAAGAAAGCTGGGTGAGGTTTAAATTGCAGCTTTTGTTTTTCAAGTCAGGGGGGTGGGGCAGGGATGAATGTTGTGATTATCAAGCAATGAATTTCACCCACCAAGTTTAAATAATGCCAGCAAAATCCTGTTTGCCTTCCTGTATTCGGCTCTTACTTCTTCTAGTTTGTTCCCCAGACTCTGTGCGTGTGACAGAGACGCTGGAATCCTTGGGCATGTTGCTTGACTTCTGCCCGCCTCTGTTTAGGCGCTCGTTGTAGGGTACCTAACTCCTCCGCCCTCTTTCCAGTTCTGTTCCCAGGGTTTGCACTGCACTAATTGTGGGGCTCTCTTTCCCTCGCTCCTTCCAACATCCTTCCCTGCTCTCTTGAGATGCACCCCATCTCTTGCCCAGAGTCCTTCTCTGTGGACACGCACCCCATGATCGAGGGCCCACACCATCTGCGTGGCCAGTCGTCCCCTCCTGGTATTCGTTCCCTCTCTCTGGGCCGCAGGAAGGAGCGAAGAGAATGCCGGTGCTGTCCCTGGCCCCTTGGCTCTCCTGCTCAGTGCTTCGGTGCCCTCTCATCACAGGCCTGGCGCTGCTTGGGATAGTCTTGAGCAGGACTGGTTCAAGTGTCTGTGTGTTTGTGCGTGTGCCTACAGTACTGCACTTTAACCAGCAAGATCACTCGTTCCTTGTAGCCAACAGTCTGAATTATGAATGCATAACCCTTGATGGCTGCTATCAGTCCCAGTCCGGATCACGGGAATGAGGTTAAGGCTCAAGGACTCTGATCTAGAGGTGTCCCGATGCCCAGGAACAGATATGTGCAGGGTGAGTGCTTGTGAGGGGCCCATCCATAAACATATATGACAACGAGAACCTGTGAGGAACGATGTTGCCTGATAAACGATGGGTTTGGGTAGATATATTTGCAAAACGTAGAGATTTTGATAATGCCACTGCGGGTGAATAGCAGAAGTACATGTGTGTGCGTGCAAAGTTTGTATTTCTGCAGCAGGGTGGTGGAGGGTGAGTGTGTGAAGAATAGGCATATGTGGGCATGGTAAGGAGACATGCACGTGATGAATAGGCACTCAGACTTACTAACAGGGTGGGCAAGTTCCTATTCGACCTCAAGGGATTAAATGAGGACTACTTGCCCATTGTCTTCGGCCAGGGCTTTAGCCAAGCGGCCCTCCTGGGCTTCCTTATAAGAGACAGAAAGCATTCTGATCTAATGGAGATTTCTGGAAGCTGCCTTGCGAGAGGTTCCCATTCCCACCTCAGTCTATGGCAGATAAGAAATTGGTGGTGATAGGTGAGCCAGTTGGGTGTCCTAGTTTGAGGCAGTTTGATTTGAGCCAGTTGGGTGTGGTGGTTAAAGGCACCAGGCCAGAAAGCAGGAGATGGTGAATTCTAGTCCTGCCTGAAGCATGAAAGCCGGCTGGGTGGCCTTGGGCCGGTCCCTTTCTCTCAGCCCAGGAAGAAGCAGGAGGCGAGAGGGCAAACCCCTTCTGAAAAATCTTGCCAAGAAAACTGGGGGCTTGTCCAAGAAACAACGCTGACTTAAGGCACCCCCCTCAAAAGTTTTCATCTAGAAAAGGAATTTCATAGAAGCATTGGCTCATGGCAGTGGAAAGGACCTTGGAGGTCTTCTAGTCTGATCCTTTTAATAATTTAGTCCTCCTTCATAAGATTTAGCCTCTCAGTTCCTCACCATCTTTATTGCTGTTCTCTGCAATCTTTCTAGTACCTCAGAGTCCTTCTTGTACTGTGGCAACCATGACTGGACACAGGATTCGAGGAGCAGTCTGACCAGTGCAGTATAGAGTGGAACCACAACTTCTCATGGTCTTGACATTAAACCTCTGTTGCTGCAGCCCAAATTTGCGTTGGCCATTTTGACAGCTGCAGCATGCTGCGGGCTCATGTTTTCGTCATGAACTTGCTGTACTGGCAATATAGTGCAGAGGAGCATGCCATCTGCACGTGCCTTATGGGTTCCTTTCTACTCCACCTGAAATAGATGGGATCTTATCCTTTGCAGCTGTGTTGTGTTCTTTGGCAGATGGGCATCGCTGGTGGATTCCCATGGGGGCATAGCCCTCAGCTTCCTACCTACCAACAGCTCTGCTGATGTACCTCTTACTTCTAACTCACGCATTCTGATTGTCTCATATTTTATGGATACAAACCAAAGGGTTGCCTTCCACTAAAAGGCACAGTGGGATGAAATCGTCTGCCTGTGCTGTGCACAAACGAGGTGCATCGCTGCAAATAGCTGATGTCTTGCCCCTTCAGTAAAGCTTGCTTTTGCACCCTTCGGAGTCATACATAGCTGATGCAATGCACGACGAGCCGGCCAGCCCAATCTAAGACGTTCTACCAGTTGCATCTCAAGAGACGTGGCCTTCCATCGTTCATTAGCTGGTGCTTACAATTACAGCTGCGCAGCAAATATCCAGTTTTAGTGTTCCCAGTAGTTCCACCATGTGGCCAAGATACATACTACGTAGGATGGTGGTGCTGATGGGAACCAGTGGGTTGCCCTGTTTGATAGTGGGACGTGTTTGTGAGCTGAGGGACTCTCGACAAGAGATGGGCTCCACCTCACAAGAACTGGGAAGGGTGCATCTGGGGAGAGGCTTTCTTTGATGTGCATTGCAAGTAAAAGCATTTCATTCAAATAATTCATAAAATGAGAAATGTTGAATGTTATACGAAAAGCAACTGTGTAGAAATGTGACATATTTTATCCTAAACTTTTCCCTTCCCTCCCTCCCTGCCTTCCTTCCTCAGTTTTTGAAGAACCAGAAGATCCCAGTAGCCGTTCCTTTTTCTCAGAAATTATTTCTTCTGTGTCAGATGTAAAATTCAGCCACAGTGGACGCTACCTGCTAGCGAGGGATTACCTCACTGTCAAAGTTTGGGATCTGAATATGGAAACGAAGCCTATAGAAATATATCAGGTATTTTTTCCATGTCTTTTTATGTTCCAAACCATTCACTGAAAGTGATGTGACTGGCATAGACACTGAGTGCCTGCGCCACTGTGCCAAAGAGGAGTGTCCTGTCAACCTCTCACAGAGGTGGGTCTTTTCCTTGTTGCACTAGGACCGGGGCTTGGAGCCTTCTGCAGCCCTGCTGGCAAGGAGCCACTGGCCCCACCGCAGCAAGGGAAGGAAGACGGCCCCGCCTCTCTTGCCCTCTCCCTCCCGGATGCTTTCGTTAAGAGTGTGCTTCTCATGCTAGAAACAAAACTGACAGTAACCTGGGTTTCTGTCCCCCTTGAGGTCTCTTCTTGTATTGTGCTAAACTGATTTTTAAGAAAGTATATATATGTAGAACACCATTAATCAGTAATATCAGTAACATGCCCGATGATGATGATGATGATGGTGATGATGATGATGATGGTGATGATGCCAGGCGCTGTGTTGGTGGCAGCTTACTTGTTGGCAGGTTCAACCATACCAGACCGGTCTGGCTGGAGAGGCCAAGCAGAGCGCGACCCAAACTCATTTTCAATGGGAAACACATGAAATGAAAATTCTGCATTGGGCCAGTCACTGCCCAGGTCTGCAGGGACCGTGCCCACTGCTGTGGCTCCTGGTATCAGCTGATAAACGGGCTCTGGGGCTGGCTCAGCTCGTCCCACTAAGTAATCAGGGCGGGGAATGCAAAGTGATTGGAAGTAAAATGAATGGTTAATTAAATTAATGAAATGCTGTTTTGAATCAAACCCTAAAACTAGGGGATTTCAGAAGACAATGTTCGATAATTAGAAATACAACTACCCAGAGGACCAGACAGCGATTAATGGATCAATGAAGATTTATCCTTAGAACAAGATTTATCTTAGAACAGAATCCACTGGACTTGGGCGGCCAATACATTTAAATAAATAAATAAATAAATAATAATAACAGTTTTTATGGATACCGAATTCAAGAATTAGAGAATTAGCTGGGAATGCTGATAATACGGACAACAATACAATGAAATTGAAGATTATTAAATGATTAAAAATTTTGAAGAGCAAAATCAAATTTTATTAACTTTTCAGAAAGATAGCAATGATGATGGAAGACATAAAAACATTAAGCAAAAGAATGATGAACGTAGCACTCAGACAGACAGGTGGAACTGAACACATGAAAAAAAAACCTATAGGGAAAGACTTCCAGTATTGAAAAAGAAAAGAACCTTTAAGAGTTCCAAAAGATACAAATCTGGTATTGAAACAAGTTGGCTGAAACCAGTCATCTAATTTATAGCACAGCAACAGTGAAATCAGAGTTGGGATACAGAGCTGTAAAACTAAAGCAACAAAACCAATCACCAAAATGGAAAATTTGATTGGAAAAAATATCAATAAATTACAAGCTGATATTGGCAATCTGAAGAATTTGAAGGACAGAAAATTGAAAAATACTAAGATCAGGGGAAGTTTATAGGAAATATATAATCAATTAAAGAAGTCTCAGAAGAATTAAAAGAACGTCACATCTATTTCAAGTAAAACTGAACTATATAAAGGTAGAATGACAAAATCAGCAGTTTAAAACCAACCAGCATTTGTTTTATAAAGCATTGCTGAGAAATACTACAAGCATAGGCGCTTGCCCTGATAAAGATGAAACATTAACATTTTGGAGTTATATCAGGAATAATCCAAAAGAACTTAATAAAGATGAAAATGGATAAAATAGATTGAGAAGAACATTGGCTCAATCAAAATGGATGACACAATCATAACATCAGACACGATTAAAAAACAAGTCAAGAAGCTTAAGAACTGGAGTGGATCAGGAAAAGATTAACGTGAATTGGCGACACAATTTAATGAAATATTACTGCTGGGAAAAGTGAAGAATGAATGGCAACTAGTAGAACATTTTTAATAATAAAAGACAGAGACAAGGGTGTAATTGCAATTTGAGACCAATTACTTGCTTGCTAACAATGTTCAAACTGCTAACTTATTTGTTTAGGAAACTTATATGGCCACTGGTCTTATGCATGATAATCCTAGGCGGCCCACAATGACATCCAATAAAATCAGAATAAATGTAACCCACAAAGCCCCACCACATCATCACACCTGCTCTACCTTTGCCTCTGCTGGGCTGTCTTCCATCCTGGCCCAGAGCCTGGGGGAAGAGCCAGGTCTTCACAGCCCTCCACATCTCGGGGGAGGCTGCTCCAAAGGGCCGGGGCAGCAAATCAGCAAATGCGATTTCAAGTTGCGTGTTCAAAAATTAATTGCATCCACCTGAAGAAACAGGTAAATGCTGAGTTTTAAGGAAGAATAAAAGATCAATTGCTGATTGATAAAATGATACTAAAAGCAAAGAAAAGCCAACTCACAAATGGTGTGGATTGATTACTTATTCATTTGTTTGTTTCTTAATCAAGTTTATACGCCGCCCATCTCACCGTATAAGGGACTGTAGGGGGTTTACAAGTAAAAAGAACTATAAAAACATAGACGAGGCTAAAAAAGGCTTGGGGGAGCATCCTCCCACCCCCCGCAGTGCTGCGAACCCCTGTGGGGCCCCATGCAAATTGGCAGAGCCAGGCCTGGACGCCCTTCTGGAAGGCCCGCGGGGGGGGCAGAACAATTATAAAAAGGGGCTTGGTTCTCTCCCACATAGTTGGGTGCAGGAACGTTTGGAAATCTTTGGCCTTCGTGCAAACATTCAGAATGTTGTAAAGAAGCTGTGAAAAAGTAGAAAACAGCTTGGATGGTAAATACTGAAGGAACTGGAAACGGACTGGATGAACCGGATGAAACCCTAACCCTAATACTGTAAGGATATATGGTGAGGACATCAGAATGGAATTTGGATTTCACAAAGGTACAGTGCTCAGCATAAAGAAAAGAAAAACTGAACAAAATGAAGGGCTAGCGCTCAAAAATGGGACTCTCATAAACACTTTGCTCATAGAAGAAAGCTACAGGTATCTAGGAATGCTCAAACCAGACAACTCGGTGAACTTAAAAAAGAAAAGCAGTTCAGAATATTTAAAACAAAAGAGAAAAGCAATTCTAACTGCAAAGTCAGATGGTGGAAATACAGTCAAAAGCATCAGCAAATGGGCGATACCAACAGTCAGTTACACTTCGGTACAGTGGGCCAGAAACAGCTTGAATGGGACAATTTTGAGTGGAAAATCTGAAAGCTGATGACACTGCACTCTCAAAGGAGGTTGATCAGCTACTATTAGCATGACAAATTGGAGGCCGTGCTTTACTTCAGGCAACGCAGACAGCTGGAGAAGAAAAACGTGGATGAAATGGTTGCATTGCAGCAAGCAAAAAGAAAACGCTCATGACAATTTGCAAAGGAAACATCCTGACGGCAGCAGAACCAAAAAATGATTTTAAAAATGAACTGTTGGAAATGAACTATAAGATTGGAGAATTAAACCAATGCCTGGCCAGTATGTAAAAGAAACTGAAAATCAAGCGGAGAAGACCAGGAGCTGGCAACGGTCACAAGCTGGCACCAACAAGAAGGAAACCAAAGGATTCGTTTTTGCAGTTTAAGAACAAGCATTACAAACAAATGTGATAAAATCAAGGATTCAACATGCATCAAACAGCAGCAAATTCTAAAAAAAAAAAAGACACCATGGATAATTCAATTATTGAAAAGAAAAGGGTGATTTTTTTAGACATGGCAATCTCTGAGGACGGCAGGATCGAGGAAAAAAATTAAAAAACATAAAATATAGAGGTCTAACAATAGGTAGATTATGGGAAAAATCTTGAAACTAATCCCTATAGTTATTGGCACATTAGGAAGAATAACAAGCGGATTAAACAAATTTTAAAAGAACTTTATTTTTTTGGTAATATCAACTGCAGATTTGCAAACACACACACACATTTTTCTGGGCTCATGTTATATCTTACAACATAACTTGAATAATTCCTGGCTGCAACCCAAATTTCCATAGAACGCCAGTCAAAGATGCAATTCCTTTTCATTTGGTCTTTATACCGTATTATTCTTTGATTAATAAAAACAAGTAATAGTCAAAAAGAAAAAAAAATCTGGAAATGAAGTTATAAACAGACTGCAAAATCTTTGACCATATTGTTGAAAAGTCTTTTTCATTTTGTTGAAACAAAATATATTAATTTAACATTGACACATGTAAACCATCCATTACTGTAACTAAGATGGAGAGTTCTCCCTGTTGCAAGATCACTCTTTTAGCCGACTAAACCCTTGATCTCTTGGCAGATTCTAAATCATGGGGATGTAGGCAAGAAGAACATGGACATTTCTAACAGACAGCAATTGATCCAAAGTCATAATAACAATTCTGTTAAACCCATCCCAAAGTGTTACTTAATAGGATAAGAACAAACCAGGTTCCAACTCCTGAGTTGCATTTCCACTTCAAAGCAGCTCTTATTAAATATTCTCTGGGACATCCAATATGTTCAAAGGCCCTGATGTGCCTAGAGAGAGCGAGGTCTACAACGTGGGAAGAGGGTATCCAAAAAGCATGTCTTGGCTTTGGTGTCTCCAGGACAGACCCTTCTCAGGTCCTGCCATCATGGGAGGAATATGTGGTTGGAAGATGAAAGGGAGCCATCTCAGTAGCAGTAGAAGGGGGAAGCTGGGGCAAATTATACCTCCATATAGATGTCAGTGTCAGACTTGGGTTTCTCCTGGGTGCTCAACAGTGCCATTTCTTCACCGAGGGATCAAAACATATGGTCAGGTGAATCTACCTTCTCAAGAGGGTAACTTCAGACAGTGGTTTGTTCTTCTAACCATATTTTATTAATGCTTACAGGCCACTTAGAAGCCTGAAGGCAATCGGACTGCCTCTAGGGGTTCTGGGACCCATGGCCTGTAAGGGCCACTGCGATATGGTCTGACCGTGAATAATAATGCCATTCTTTTCTGCACCAAACAGGTTCACGATTACCTTAGAAGCAAATTGTGTTCACTCTATGAAAATGACTGCATCTTTGACAAGTTTGAATGTGCGTGGAATGGGTCTGACAGGTAATATGTGCAATGCAGATGTCACACTTAAACTAACTGAGGGACGATCAATAACTCACCTGCCACTTACAAGCTGCGTTTTAGCTCTCTTGTTAGTTAGCCAAGTGTCGCGTGCAGGAGAGGAATGCCCTTTAGTCCCTCTCTTGTCAGCAAGTATTTTAAGGCAGGTCCTCCTTGATGACTTTGATCTTCTTACTCTCTCTCGTTTTAAGGGGGAGCTGGCTTTCCATTTACAAGATATGGATGGAATGTCCACTTGTTTGAGTTCTGCACTTGTTTGCCAGTGTCCATTGTCATTCCCAAGCTCAGAGAACTCCATTTTTCACCTTCCCCTCCTGGCTCCTGCCCTGCTCCTTCACAGAGTCCAAAGAAAGAGAAGACCCTCTTCCCGGTGCCCTATTCTTATGTCAGAATAAGGTGCCAGGCAATTAATCCAAAGACAGTCCTCATTCCTCATAATTGGACAGGAGACTCCCCCACTGCCCCCCTCTTGGGAAGGGCAGTGAGGTAGCATGTAGCTGAAGCAAACACCCTTCCCAACCCTGAGCAGTCTCAAGTTCTGATGATGAAGACTAGGGCAGAAGGATGGGAGGACCACAGAGAAGTCCTCGTCCTTCTGCCTGAAGCCATTTCCCCCCCCCCCCATCAGAGTCAGATGGGTCTGAAGACACCTTCAGCAGTTGGAGAGGGTTCCACAGATACCAGAGGTGAAACTGATGGAGACGCCAGTGTGCATGAACTTCCCAAGATCTATCAGTGTGAGGGCAGCCCTTCCAGTGAATTGAGTACTCCAATCTGGCTCTCCTGCATCTAGAATCCAGAGTATGTTCCACTTTGAACTCCTCCCACCTCCCCCCCCCAAAAAAGTACATGGCAGAGGAGGACTTGTGGAATGCAATGGGCACAGAGAGTGTCTGAGAAAGAGCAAGGAAGACTAAAGTAACTTTGGCTGGATTTTCACTGTGGTGGGCAGTTGCAGATGGCAATCAGCAGAATATTAGTAAGAAATCCTGGCAAGTCCAGTTATTCCTTGAGAATTCCCATTTGGTCTTCCTGCAGGAATTGAGATGCCTCTGGAACTTTGTTTCCTCTCCTGCCAAGCATCATCTTCTTACAGGAAAAATAAGCACCAGTCTTTCTTAACTGTGAAGAGATGGGAATGGAGGCACGTAGGTAGGAGCCCTGAATGGCTGGTTTAGGCATCAGGCAAGGGGCCTGACTAACTGGACGTGGGTGCAATAGGCAAAATGGTACTATTCCCCCCAGATAATCCAAACCGTGAAGAGAATGCGCGTGGGACCTCCAGGGTCGGCAGAAGCAGTGACAAACCTGTAATGCCGTCACGGGGATAGAGCCAGGAATCGCAGCTGGTAGAACTGGGCCCCTTTGAGAGGGACCTCTGTGCAGCTCTCTCAAGAAGTGCTAGTAACACAGGTCCAGCGGCCTTTCAAAGGTGGCCAGTAGGAACCAGGCAACCCCAACCCCTTTGCCCGGGGCACAGGCAGGGTTGCCTCCACAGCAGAAATGGTCTTGGGAGAAGAAGCTGCAAATCACCTCTCCTGGGGCTGGGGGTGAGACGAAGACAGCACTGCAAGCACATGTATAAAAGACCGGTTCCTGCGGCTGCAGTTAGGAAGGGCCTGCCATGTCCCAGCCCCCAAGTGGTGGGGCTCCCCAGCCTGGTCCTTGAGTGTCTGCTTGCTTTCTCACCCTTCCAAGCAGGCTTGCATTCCCCTGCATGGTGGGTGGGCAGCAAGGCTTGGGGGCTGGGTCCCGGGGGAAGGGGTGCCGTACACCCTGGCCAGCCGAGTGCAGTTTCCATTCTCATTCTGGGGAGAGGTCCCCATCCTCACTTTTCAGAATTGCCATCCAGGAAGCCTGTGCACAGGAGGGCATCTTTATGTGCAGGTCCTACTTGTTCTTCATTATGTCCTTACACAGCCAGAATTTTCCACCTGCAGATATTACCAATCTAATTATTACTTTTTTTACTTATTTTTACTTTTTTACTCATTTTTATTATTGAGAAGAGAATAAAACACATAGAAAGTGTTTTAACAAACAAGTGAAATACAACAAAGAAAAACATGTTGATATGTCATTATAAACAGTTACAAATCTATATATATTTATTTAATGCAAATATTATTCAGATGCATATATATTTCCAATACATTTATATGACTATCATTTTTTTTAACCTACCATATTTTGTATAAATGAGTCCCATATTTCATTATACTTGTCCATACAAAGTCTACATCTCTTGGCAATCTGTTCGTAAGTGGAAAGTGCAATCAGGTCTTCAGTCCATTGAGTGAACGGGGCACCACGTTTATCTTTCCAGTGCTGCAATATCAGCCTTTTGGCCATAGTAAGGGCACGGAGAATCCATTTACGTTGTCCAGATGTCAGGTTCCATGCACTAGGTATATAGTTCAAAAGAATATTATCCTCTGAAAATTTTAGCTTTTGTCGCATAGTCATATTTTTTATTCAGTCAGTCAGTCAGCCAGTCAGTCAGTCAGTCATTAAATTTATACGCTGCCCATCTCCCCCAGAGGGTGACTCTGGGCGGCTCACTGTATTTATATAGTCCACTACTTTCTCCCAAAACTTGGTAAGTATAGGATACCATAGAAACATATCTTTTTTAAAGAAGCATTATCCTTATTACATCTTCAACATAATGCTGTTTTTGACAATCCTTTTCTATACAAACATAATGGAGTCCAATAAATTCTAAATATTATTTTCTGTTGTATAAGTCGTAATTTGAGGTCCATTGACACTCTTGCTATAGAAGTTAAGACACTCTCCCATTGTCTAGGCAATATGGGAACCTCTAATTCTTCATTCCACTCAGTATCTACATATCAAAGTGATTTATTGATACCAAATATCTATAAAAAAGCAAACCTTTTTTTTCATACCAATTAGATTGGCATGAAAAGGAAAACATGTGGGCAGCCCTCCATGCAGTCCAAAATTCCCTGCATCGGACGGAGGGCTGCCAGGACGTCGTCGTTTTTCTCAAGCCAGTCTAATTGTTATGAAGAAAACCTGGCCGGCCGCCTTCCATGCCACGCGGGGGACTTTCCCTTGGTCCTGGCGGGCTCGTGATCCTGCTGTTCTCCTTCCTCTGCAGCGTCATCATGACCGGGGCCTACAACAACTTCTTCCGAATGTTTGACAGAGACACGAAGCGCGATGTTACTTTGGAGGCCTCGCGTGAGAACAGCAAGCCACGAGCCGTTCTGAAACCTCGCCGCGTCTGCGTTGGGGGCAAGAGACGGAAAGACGATATCAGCGCTGACAGCCTGGACTTCACCAAAAAGATTTTGCACACGGCCTGGCATCCCACAGAGAACATCATTGCTATTGCAGCCACAAACAATCTGTATATCTTTCAAGACAAAATGAACACGGAAATGCACTAGAGTCCTCTGGATAGACACATCTTTGGACCTGCGACCACACAGCTGCTTGGTTTATGAGATAGAGGCCTTTATTTGGAAGTGAACTCCCTGCAAATCAATGGAGTTTACTCCCCAGTAAATGTCCACAGCAATAAGGTGGGATGAGGTGGATTAATTATTCAGTGACCCGCCACCCAGTCCTTTGGTGACCACGTTATGTTTTAATTCATTGCAACAGCCACACAGTCATCTCAAAATAAATTCTCCTTATGACCAGGTGGCCGGCGTCTGTTTCGTTACTGATCATTTTATCTTGTTTCTGAAAGACGCTTTGTGCTCTCAGTGAAGAACAGGAAGAAAAGGTGACGGCTGGAGAGCCGTACCAAGCAATTCAGTCAAAATGACCAATCCTCCATATGGTCCCTGTGATCAGATGCAATAACCCTAACATTTTTTCATCCTAGCTTGTTTTTTTTTTCCAAATCAACTGAATGTTGATCCGTTGGTTGCAACAGGAATTGACTGACCGGCTTGTCACTCAAGCCTGACGTCGGGGGCTGAGAGAGGGGGACTGCCCCAAAGTCACCCAGCCAGCTTTTGTGCTAAGGCAGGACTAGAACTCACCGCCTCCTGGTGTCTAGCCTGGTAAAGTAAAACCTTGGCACCCAGCTTCGCCTTGTTGCCCCAGCTGGCCTGAAGGAAACTGGACCCCACTGGACTCCAGAGACCAGTTTCTGTGGCAGCGTGTGAAGTGGGCAAAGGGAAGACACCCTTGGGGGGGTGGAACAGGGGAATTGGTGGTGGGGGGTCATATTGTGAGCCCTTGCTGAGGGGAGGGACCCATAATGCCCACCTGGCTCCTATCATCTCTACCATTGCCTAAGGTGGCAAGGATCCTATCTGGCCAACTAGGCAATGCCAGCTATAGACTGCCCGGAATCACCACTCAAAGAATGTTCACGTGACCCACCTGTGGCATACAGGGCAGCATCCTGTGGGAACCATCGACCATCATGGAGAGTAATAGCGAGCCAAAGATGTTTCTCTGGATGTGTTCATGGGGGGACAAACATGAGTCCCCGTAGCACCCCAGGTCTCCTGCAGCCATTGCCTGTGGGGGACCCTGCCATAGACCCTGCAGAGGTAGGAGACTGATTTCCCTCCGAAAGGCCAGGTATCCCCATAACTAGCTGATGTTTAAAGCAGAGGGGACACCCAGGCACCCTTGGAAGCATCATGGCCATCTCTGAAAGCACAGAGGCCACCACTGGGGTCTCGCGTGATCTTTATGGCCCTGGGGGTTACTTGCATGCACAGTGTCAGCAGTCTCTGAAAAGAGAGGCATGGATGTTACAGGTGTTGAGCAGGCAAAATAACCCAGATGGTATCTGTGAAAGTCCCATGCCAGAGAACATCAAGGACGCTCAGGGTACCTATGCAGATTGGAGGACCGGTTTGCATTGATTTTGGGCAAAGTGGAGTGGTGGCTGTGCTGGAATGTATCTATGAAGAGGAAGGTGATGTGGGAGATCAAGGCTATCAGGAGGGGGGAAGAGACAGAAGACAACACAGTCTGCAGCGAGAGCGTGGGAAGCAAAAGAGCTTCAGGACAGCCACTCCATGGAGTGTCCCAAGGTATATCCACCGGTTGCAGTAGCATAGATGTAGTCTGGCAAGATTTTGTCTATAAGGTGTAAGCAAATAAAGACGATCACGGCGGAATGAAGAGCTGGCAAGTAGACCGGCTGTCAGAATCCTCGCAAGATTTTATAATAGATTATTAGATGGCTAGTTTAAAAAATGGCTTTTTACATGCTGCAGTTCTGCCATTGTAAAAGGGGGGGGGAGTAGGAATGAGAAACCGTTTAAAGCAGATGGCTCCTTATCACAGGCACTGGAAGGTACAAGGTCGTACCAGCGAGGGAATCAGAAGACCAAGAACTAAGGGGGGTGAAGGGGTGGGGGAAAGTAAGAAAAACAGCTTTTGGTGCGCTTTTGCTTAGTCTTAGCAATGCTTTGGATCGGTACACTTATTCTCAATAAATGAACTTTCTTTTGAATCAATATTGGTTGCAAGGAAAGTTACTGGATTTGGGATCAACAGGTGGCAGCTCGTTACATTTTGCTAAGACTCAGCAAAAGCGCGCCAAAAGCTGTTTTTCTTACTTCCCCCCCCCCCCCCCACTACATCGCCCTTAGTGCTTGGTCCTCTGATTCCCTTGCTGGTATGACCTTGAGCATGCCAGAGCTTGTGATAAGGAGCCATCTGCTCTAAACGGTTTCTCATTAAACGGTTAAACGGTTTCTCATTCCGTTAAAAAGGAAGAACCCAGAAGTGAGTGAACTGGGAGGAAAAGATCTTGCGTTTCCCGAAGGAGGGGGGAGCGCAAGTTGAAGGAATTACCGAAACATTGTCAGATGAAGAGATGGGCGCTGTGAGTGGGGAAAAGGCAGGGGAGGCTGCAACTCAGATTCCCAAGCAATACCGCGACCTGCAGGAGGTGTTTAGCGAAAGGGAGTCAGATCAGCTACCCCCCCATCGCGCCAGTGACTGTGCCATAGAGATTGAGCCTGGGGCTAAATTTCCAAGGAAGAAAATGTATCCAATGACACCCAAAGAGTTGGAAGCCTTGCGGGAGTTGATTGATAAGAATCTAAAGAGGGGCTTTATTGTACCTACGCATTCTCAAATTGCTGCACCGGTGCTATTTAGGGAAAAGAAGGATGGCTCCCTACGTTTGTACACAGATTATAGAAGGCTAAATGCAATTTCTGCTGACAACCGGTACCCACTCCCTTTGATAAAAGACCTGTTGGCCCATTTATCCAAAGGGAAAATTTTCACAAAACTGGATTTAAGGGAGGCGTACTTCAGGGTGTGAATCCGGGAAGGAGATCAATGGAAATCCACCTTTAACATGCCCCTGGGGTGTTTCCTTTATGAAATAATGCCATTCAGATTAAAAGGAGTGGCGGGGGTGTTTATGCAACTTATAAATGAGGTGTTACAAGAGCATTTATACCAGGGGGTGTTGGTTTATCTGGACGATATCCTGATTTACACTGAGACCATGGAGCAACATGTACAATTGGTCAGGAAGGTACTAAAAAAGCTACTGGAGGCTCAATTGTATGCCAAGCTCTCCAAATGTGAATTCCATAAACAGCAAATTGACTATTTGGGGTATAGAATTTCGCATCAGGGAATTGAAATGGACCCGGTCAAGGTGAGGGACGTCACAGGTTGGGAGGCTCCCAAAACCAGGCATCACCTTCAAAGTTTCCTGGGCTTTGCTAACTTCTATCGGCAATTCATACCCAACTTTCCCCAAGTAGCACTCCCACTCACCGATCTATTGAAAACCAAGGGCAAGGACAAAGCGAAGGCATCAAAACCTGGAGCCCCCCTGGCCTGGACTAAGGAGTGCCAGGAAGCTTTTCAAAGTTTAAAGCGTCTGTTTACAGCTGAACCGATCTTAAAGCACCCTGATCCAGAACAGCCATTTGTCATACAGGCAGACGCTTCGGATGTGGCAGTGGGAGCTGTGTTGTTACAGAAGGGGGCAGGGGGGGAGCTGTTTCCATGTGCATACATATCCCAGAAATTTTCAGAAACTGAGAGACGCTGGTTGGTGTGGGAAAAGGAAGCGTTCGCAGTGCACTGGGCGTTAGTTTGCTGGAGACACTTGTTAGAGGGATCACCCCATCCCTTTGAAATTTGGACTGATCACAAGAATCTAGAAGCTTTGACTGCACCAAGGAAGCTGTCACCCAAGCAAATGAGATGGGCACAATATTTCCATCAATTTAACTTCTCCCTGAAGTACATTCCTGGGGGAAAAAATTTTCTGGCAGATGCCCTGTCTCGATTGCCTCAACACAACAGCAAGCGGGAGGAAGTAGTCGCTCCTGTAATTCCATGTACCCAAGCAGCCCTAAGAGTGGTCACCAGAGCTCAGAAAAAAAGAGGTGAAGAACAACCAGAAGGAGAGTTGTTGAAAAAATTAAATGCCCAGATTGCTCAGGATGATTGGTTTAAAAGCAACAGCCAATTACTCGTGAACAAGCAAGGGGCATGGTGGTGGCAGGATAAGCTGTATGTCCCTGCAGACGCTAGAAAGTGGATCTTGCAAAGAAGTCACGACAGCAGAACAGCTGGGCACTTTGGCTTTGTGAAAACATCACATCTACTCAGGTGTCAATTTTGGTGGCCAACAATGAGAAAAGATGTAGGGGAATATGTAGCTACATGCCCCACATGTGCAATGGCCAAAAGGAGAGGGGGCAAACCAATGGGGCTTCTACAGACAGTAGCAAACCCAGGGGCTCCTTGGAAGCAAGTTTCCATGGACTTTATTGTAGACCTGCCTGAAAGCAACAAAAAGACAGTTATTTGGGTAGTTACAGACCTTTTTTCCAAACAAGCACATTTTGTGGCATGCCAATCCCTTCCATCAGCCCCCAAACTGGCTAAGTTATTTATACAACACGTCTACCGAGCTTATGGTGTCCCAGAACGAATAATTTCGGATCGTGGGGTCCAGTTTACTGCCAGGTTCTGGAGGGCATTCCTAAAACTACTGGGGGCATCGCAAGCCTTGAGTTCGGGGTACCACCCCCAGACGGCGGGATCATGTGAACGTCTGAACTCAGTGTTAGAATAATATTTGAGAAGTTTCATTAACTACCAACAAGACAATTGGGATGAACTGTTACCATTTGCTGAAGTAGCTTATAATAATGCAGTGCACCAAAGCACTGGCCTCACCCCTTTTAAAATAGCTACAGGACAGGACTTTGTACCAATCCCAGAACTACCTAAACAATCCACTCAAGTCACTTCAGTTGATGAATGGGTCCAACAAATGACACAAGTGTGGCCTCAGATTGCTGCGTCATTGAAGGAGGCCAGAGCAACGTACAAGAAATTTGCAGATGCTAAGAGAACCCCAGAAAAAGAATGGAAACTAGGAGATAAGGTTCTTTTATCTACCAAGCATCTTAAATCATTACAACCTTCCAGAAAGCTCGCTCCAAAATTAGTAGGATCTTTTGTTATAGATAAAGTAATTAATCCAGTTTCACTACGATTACAGATGCCTGCTACCTTTAAAAGAATCCATCCGGTGTTCCACTGCGACCTGCTTAAACCCTATAAGGAGTCATCTCAATGGCATCCCTCCCCAGCACCACCTAAACCAATGATGGTTGAAGGAGAACAACATTTTGAAGTTAAAGAGATACTGGACAGTAGAAAGCATGGGGTTCAATTTTTAATTCAGTGGAAACATTTTCCCAAATCAATGGCTGAATGGGTTGACAAGAAACATGTAAAGGCTCCACATTTAGTTAAAAAATTTTATGATGTTTATCCTACAAAGCCTTAACAATTAGAATGGTTATTGTATTATGTTTCTCTTTGCTTTTGCTTTTTTAGAGTGAAGAAGAGGAATCATCCGACTGACATCCTCTTTTGTGGAGGGGCAGCATGTCAGAATCCTCGCAAGATTTTATAATGGATTATTAAATGGCTAGTTTAAAAAATGGCTTTTTACATGCTGCGGTTCTCCCATTGTAAAAGGCGGGGGGCGGGAGTAGGAATGAGAAACTGTTTAGAGCAGATGGCTCCTTATCACAAGCTCTGGCATGCTCAAGGTCATACCAGCAAGGGAATCAGAGGACCAAGCACTAAGAGTGATGTGGGGGGGGGGGGGCGGAGTAAGAAAAACAGTTTTTGGCGTGCTTTTGCTCAGTCTTAGCAATGCTTTGGATCTGTTCACTTATTCTCAATAAATGAACTTTCTTTTGAATCAATATTGTTTTCAAGGAAAGTTACTGGATTTGGGATCAACAGGTGGCAGCTCGTTACACCGGCTCTTCATAATTTCTCTCCAGATAAGGAGAGGACTTGAGATTACCCACAAGTGCTCCAGATATCTGCTCCTCACAAGGAGACCACAAGTCAGCAGTCTCCGGTCGGTTTAGAGCTCTGGAAGATGAGAGAATAGCCATCTTGCTGAAACTGCAGTCAGCACCTTCAAAAGGACACTGTGTCAGGATCTACGCAAGCTATAACCTTTGATTGCTTTTAATTTACTTTTATTATGCCTAGTAAAGAGTTAATAGAAAGAATGTTAGTTGCAGGCCGCTTGCTTGACCTGCCATTGAAGGGGGGAGAGGAGGCCAGGTGCTGTTATCTTTATCTCTACACAGGCATCTCCAAGGCCAAGCGTTGTGAGAACCGGAGCAAGGCGCGAAGAATTTCAAGCGGGAAAAGAAAGGAGCAAGGGGGGAACCTGGGACTTAAAAAGGGAACAGTTTTGCTTGTAGAATTAGACTCAACAATCTATGCTGCTGTGCACTTCTCCTAATAAAGAAATCTTTGATGGAACTGTTTAGTCTCCAGTGGATTTACTGAACTTTGGGAATGAGTGTGCAGACTCTGACATTTTGTTGAGTCTCCCCATTTCTAATGAGGGATTTACCCAAGGAATAATTCCACCGTGGAAACCCCTCCCAAAAACCCTTCCACGGCTGTGGAGATGGAAGAAGAATGCCCTGTACTCGGGGCAGTAGGGGGGATCGATGAGGAGGAAGAACCCCTAACAGCAACCTACGCCCGCCTCCCTCCACCCCGCAAACCCGAACGGCGCTTAACTAAGTTATGGAGCATGGATGAGCTGGCCAGGGGAATGTCGTTCCTGGACATGGGTCCTGAGCAGCGCTGGGCTCTGACTACGGGGAGAGTCAAATCCACCCGCGTGGGAGCCCTAGAGGAGTGCGTGAGCATGCTGCAAGCCAAAAACAGCTGGATGCGGAGGGAGCTGGTCGGGATGAGCAATCTCATACGGTGCTCAGGTATGTTCCAGGGCTCCGAGGAAGAGGGAGAGTGCGGAGAAGTTGGAAGAGGCGCTATCAGCCCCCCCTTCCATTCCCGCAATGGCCACTCCGGTCGCCCTGGTGGCACAGGGGCTTCCGCCCGCTCCAGTCGTGCTGCCCGTGCCCGTGCAGGGAGCTCGGCAACGGGTCGGCCCAGCCCAGGCCAACCAGAAAGCCCTCCTAAAGCGCTGGGGTTTAACCGAGAAATTCAGCGGAGACCCGAGCGAATTGCCTAACTTCATGGCTCAAGTTACCATGTGCATGGAGCAAACGGGCCATCTATTCGCCTCCGACCGAGAGCGCGTGCTCTATACTTGCAGGACGCTTACCAGAAAGGCAGGGGAGTGGCTGATTCAATTGCGTGGGGCCCAAGTGCCGGAATTGCGCCACCTTGGCCGGTTCTTAACAGCTCTATGTAGAAGATTTGAGGACCCGGGAGAAGTTACGAGAGCCTGATCACAACTAGTTAAAGTGCGGCAGGGCTCTCGCAGCATTGGCGAGTACAGGTTACAATTTCGGAGCATCACGGAGAAGCTGCCCGATTGGCTGGAGCAGTTTAAAATCGCCTGCTTCCAGCAGGGTATGTAGCACAACCTATGGAAATTAACTTTCGCGTGAGGGAGCCCACATACCCTTGACGGATGGATCGAGCACGCCGGCGAAGTTGAAGCCGAATGGAGAGCCGTGGATCTGGAATTCGATTGGAAGTCTAGCAGTTCTGCGCAGGCGTCCCAGAAACTACCAACAAGAGGAGGAGAAGAGAAATTTCCCAGAGTGGCAACCCAACGCATCTGTTTCCGCTGCGGAGAGCAGGGTCACTTTGCGCCCGCCTGCACCAAACCGCCGACTGCACGTGGGGGGGAGGCGAGGAAACCCACCAGAGCCGCTCAGAAACCCAGTGGCAGTAAAGGCAAGAAGGGAACCGCGGCTGCGGGGACGGAGTCGCTGTTTCCAGATCTCGTCATTTACGAGGAAGGCTCGGTGGGGAAGGAGCAGAGAACCACAGGTGATCCTGATCCCAACAATATGGCGGCGACGAAGGACGATGAGGACAGCGATTCCGATGATGACGAGGGGGTGAGTGTTACCACCGTAAAAGTGACTATTTCAGCGCCCAGAATGGAGCGCAAAGCTACGCTACACTAACTGCATTAATGGATACAGGCTGCTCGCGCTGCTTGATCAGTCCAATTCTGGTCAACGCGTTAGAGCTACGGGTGAAAAAGATAAAGATTCCCATAATATTCACCCAGCTGGATGGATCCCAAGCAGGGGGAGGGGCTGTGCTGTACCGCACTGACCCTTTTGAACTGCAAATGGGGACCCACCGAGAGACTCTTAAATGTTTAGTGGCTCCTTTGGGTAATTACGCCCTAGTTCTGGGAGCGAACTGGATAAGAAGGTGGGACCCTCGAGTCTTTTGGAAGACAGGGCGAATGCAGTTCGCAGACGGAATCTATCTGGGATCTGAGCCAGAAAAGGGGAAGAGGGCGACGGCTGCAATCGCAAGCAGTAGGAGTCAGACTCAAAACCTGGACCCGGAGTCCATTGAGAACATTCCTAAACCCTACAGAGATTTGAAAGCTGTTTTCAGTAAAAAGGAAGCGGACACCCTGCCTCCCCATAGAGACACTGACTGTGCTATTGAAATTGAACCAGGGGCTAAATTCCAAAAAAAAAAAAAAAAAACATATTCTATGACCCAAAAGGAACTGGCAGCTCTAAGGGAGTTTATAGACACCAACCTGGCTAGAGGATTTATACAGCCTGCTAAATCACAGATGGCTGCACCGGTACTATTTCGGGAGAAAAAGGATGGAAGTTTGAGGCTTTGTACTGACTATCGGGGCCTCAATGCTATTTGTAAAGAAAACAAATATCCCCTCCCTTTGATGAAAGACTTATTAGCTCAATTGTCCAAGGGGAAAATATTTACCAAACTGGATTTAAGGGACACATATTTCCAGGTGCGAATTCGAGAAGGGGACGAATGGATGACCGCATTCTCCACTCCTTTTGGCTGCTATGAGTACAAGGTCCTCCCCTTTGGCCTTTCTGGGGCCCCGGGGGTGTTTATGCAGCTAATTAATGAGGTGCTTCATGAACATTTGTATCGGGGAGTATTGGTTTATTTGGATGACATCCTCATTTATTCTGATAACTTGAAAGATCATGTAGAGTTAGTCCGTGAAGTGTTAAAAAAACTACTGGATGCTCAGTTGTATGCCAAATTGTCAAAGTGTGAATTTCATAAACAACAAGTGGACTATTTGGGGTACCGCATATCGCATGCAGGAATCGAAATGGACCCCTCCAAAGTAAAAGATGTTTTGGGTTGGGAGGCTCCCAAAACCAGAAGGCAATTACAAAGTTTTTTGGGTTTTGCTAATTTCTATCGCCAGTTTATTCCAAACTTTGCCCAAGTGGCATTGCCTTTAACTGACTTGTTAAAAACCAAAGGCAAAGGAACAGCGAAAGCTCAAAGACCTGGAGCCCCATTAATTTGGACTGAGGAGTGCCAAAACGTCTTTGAAGCTTTAAAAGCGTTATTTACTGCAGAACCAATCCTGAAGCACCCGGACCCTAGTCAGCCATTTGTAATTCAAGCTGATGCCTCTGATGTGGCAACTGGAGGGGTTTTACTCCAGAATGATGAAGGGGGATCGCTCAGGCCCTGTGCTTATATTTCTCGTAAATTTACTGCCACAGAAAGAAGATGGCTAATTTGGGAAAAAGAGGCGTTTGCTGTACGTTGGGCTCTGATGACCTGGAGGCACCTCCTGGAAGGTTCATTGCATCCATTTGAAGTTTGGACAGATCATAAAAATTTAGAGGCCCTTATGACACCTAGAAAGTTATCTCCTAAACAGGTGCGTTGGGCTCAATTTTTCAGCCACTTTGAATTCACATTAAAGTTTATCCCTGGGGGGAAAAACCTTTTGGCTGATGCGTTATCCAGATTGCCTCAGCACAACAGTCAGCGAGAGCAGGTAATCGCTCCAGTTATCCCTGAATCACAACCCGGCTCTGTAGCAGTTACCAGAGCTCGAGCCAAAATTTCTAAGCAAGCTCCTATCAATGAATTGCTTCAGAAGTTAAATGCTGCAATGGACTCTGATGAATGGTTTCAAAACAATAAAAATACTTTAACCCATGAACAGCAGGCCTGGTGGATGGTAGACAAATTGTATGTTCCAGCTTCACTACGTAAACAGATTTTGGAAAGGGGCCACGATGATAAAACCTCTGGTCATTTTGGATTTATAAAAACCTTGCATTTGTTATGTCGACAATTCTGGGGCCTACCATGAGAAAAGACATTTCTGAATATGTATCTATGTGTCCTGTATGTGCCATGTCAAAAAAGAGGGGAGGAAAACCTTTGGGTCTTTTACAATCTGTCGCATCTCCCCAACAACCATGGAAAGAGGTTTCTATGGACTTTATTGTTGATTTACCTGAGAGTAACCATAATACTGTTATTTGGGTTGTAACTGATCTTTTTTCTAAACAAGCACATTTTATTCCATGTACTTCAATTCCAAATGCTAAAAAACTCGCCAAATTGTTCATTTTACATGTTTATCACCTCCATGGCACCCCCAAGAGGGTAATTTCAGATCGCGGCCCACAGTTTACTTCCAAGTTTTGGAGAGAATTTATTATGTTAATTGGATCGACTCAGGCATTGAGTTCCAGTTTTCATCCGAAACAGACAGATCGACTGAGAAAATTAACTCATTACTTGAACAATACTTAAGATGTTTTACTAATCATCAACAGGATGATTGGTCTGAACTTCTCCCTTTCGTTGAGATGGCCTACAACAATACCGTGCACCAAAGTACTGGATTTACACCTTATAAAATTGCACTGGTCAGGATTTCCCTCCTTTCCCAGAACTACCATTAAAAGACTTTCCTGAACTTTCAGCTGATCAATGGATTACTAACATTACAAACCTCTGGCCTCTCATTGTAAAAACACTAGAAAAAGCCAAAGCCTGACATAAAAAGTTTGCTGATAGAAAACGTTCTGCAAACCCTCCTTGGAAAGTAGGCGACATAGTTTGGCTCTCTACCAAGAACCTGAAATCCTCCCAACCTTGCAAAAAACTCTCCCCAAAATACGTTGGGCCTTTCCCCATTGAGAAGATTATTAATCCTGTTGCTTTTAAATTGACTTTGCCAAAACATTATAGGAACATACATCCTGTTTTTCATGTAAATTTATTGAAAGCTTTCAAACAATCAGATACATGGCATCCAACAATTGAACCTCCACCTCCCATCATGACTGAAGGACAAAGTCATTTTGAAGTTAAAAACATATTGGACTCTAGAAGATATAAAAACAAACTACAATATCTAATTCAATGGAAACATTTTCCTAAAACACACCATGAATGGGTTGACAGCTCAAATGGGTTGCCAAACTCATTTCTTTGTTCCATACAAAATACCCTGATAAACCTAAATGAAAACTTCTGTAATTTACTGTCTGTATATATATTTTCTGTCTTTCAGATTATCTTTGGAATGTGAGAACATTCGTTCTGCTGGAGGGCGGCATGTCAGGATCTACGCAAGCTATAACCTTTGATTGCTTTTAATTTACTTTTATTATGCCTAGTAAAGAGTTAATAGAAAGAATGTTAGTTGCAGGCCGCTTGCTTGACCTGCCATTGAAGGGGGGAGAGGAGGCCAGGTGCTGTTATCTTTATCTCTACACAGGCATCTCCAAGGCCAAGCGTTGTGAGAACCGGAGCAAGGCGCGAAGAATTTCAAGCGGGAAAAGAAAGGAGCAAGGGGGGAACTTGGGACTTAAAAAGGGAACAGTTTTGCTTGTAGAGTTAGACTCAACAATCTATGCTGCTCGGCACATGTATAAACATGCACATCCCACTATCTTTTTAGAAAGCCCAGGGTCCTTCAGCATGCGTCACAATGGAAGAAAAAAGGCACTGTGTCGAGCCTCTAGATGGCAGTGCAACTTTCTTTCATTTACTTTCTCTTAACTCCACTTTCCCCATTTCAAAATCAAAAAGTATAAATTTCTTATAACAATAAAGAAATCTTAGTCAAAAAAGAGGCTTAATATAAAGAGTTATTGAGTATTGAAAAGAAAAAGCCAGTCCAGTTAAAAATATATTTTTTTAAAAGAAAAACATCTTGCCAATTCCACTAAAAAGGGAAAGTTAAAAAAAAGGATTCCCCCCCCCTTTTTTTTTATAAGGCTCAATCTCGCCGCTTGATCCACTTTTCTTCACTTTTAAAAATCTCTTTAAGTTACTTAAGGTGTTCTCTAAGAATAGTTGAATAGTAAAGGTCCATCTCACCCGGTTGACACCCCTCTCTTTCTTCTTACTTTGGAGCTGTCCCGGCTTTCGCAGCCATTTTTGGCTGCCTCTCCTCCGCCGGCTTCAAGAGCTTCTCCCGGGATCAATCTGGGACTTGCGGCGTCCCTGAGATCCGCGGGACGCGCCCTTTGCGATCGCCATCTCTACGGGATGGCTTAGGTCCATCGGGACCGTCTGGGGGGGAGATATCGGCTGCGATCCTGGGAGCCTGGGATCGCCCGCCGTACCGCCGTGACGCCAGCTCCGCCCTCCCATTATAGTTATGCCATCCGAATAACTATAAACAAGAAAGTGGAGTTGAAAGCAACTTTGAAAATATCAAGATGGAAAGTTTGAGTTAGTCACAAGAGCCTTGATTAGTGGCAGTAGCTCTTCTTTCTGCTAGAAGCTCTGCTTTGCTCTCTATTCCCCCCCCAGTTGGATTTTTAAAGAGACCTAGCCTTTCCCCTCCTCTTCTTTTTTTTTTCCTTTTGCTTTTTTTTCTCTTTCTCTTGGCAAGAACAAAGATAAAGAATCCTTTGACTCAATGAAGGTTTATACAAGATAATAGACTATACGAGAAACACAATGCAGAAAAAGATTTTTAAACTATCGAGGATGACTATAAAAAACTGGAAGAAGAGCTGCAGAAATTCCTGCAAAAAAAAGAAAAAAAAGATATTAAAGCTAAAATGGACTTAATTAAACATAAAACGGGATCAATGGAAAAGGAAGAAATAGCACAAGAAATCAGAAACATTAAACAGAATTATTTTGAGGCTTATAAACTGAGAATTAAAAGGGTTAATCAACTGATAAATGAAGAGGGACAGACTTGTTCTTGGTACTGAGGGTGAGAAAAAGATTATACAAGATTATAATGGAAAATCGTACTAAGAGAATGTATAAAAAGAAGAACTAAAACAATATTGAAAGAAACTACTTCAGATGCTTAAAGAAAATATGAGGGGAATACAACAATGATGGAACTGACAGAAGCTTCAAAAAGCAGAATGTTTGAAAGGACATTTATTATTATTGCTTTCTCTTATCCAATAATATAGAAAAAGGAATAAACAGCTAGATGTTTTGGGATATTGAATGAAAAGGGTGAACTTAAAATTATGCAAGCGCTGGAATAAAGTATAAAACTGAGATATATAGTTAAAAATTGTATTTGATTGTAAATGTTTTAAGAGATTAGACTAAAATTCATATATGGTTGGATAAAGTAACATATAGATTTTAAACTAGAGACATTTTTGTTGAAACATGTAGTGAAGAATTAAGTATGTTTTGATAGTGGTTAGAACTGTAACTTTTAAGAATTGGAAGAATGAAAAAGTACCTATGCAGGAGGAAGTTATTGAAAATTATGGAATGTGCAGAGATGAGTTAAATTGAGATTTGAAATTAGAATAAGAAGATAAGTAATTTTATATGACACGGGATTTGTTTTATTAATGATTGGATGAGAAAATATAGTAATGTAATGGATTAGGAAATTTTACAATAGAAATTTGATATCAATTATTATATATATACACATATAATCGATAGATGAAAATGTACTACTAATCCTATTGAAAGTTAAAATTTCTTGTAATAAATGATTCTATAGACTAGCTATGAATGATTAATAATTGTTAATTGATAAGTACACAAGTATATTTTGAATAGATGATATGAGAATTTAAGATTATGAAAGGGGCACCAACGAGTTGGTAACTGGTTGACACACGGTATAAAATGGAAGATGTTTTTTTTTATGCTTTTCTATGTTCTTGTTTGTTTATGTATGTTTTGTGTTTGTTGTAAAAAATAAAAAATTTTATTAAAAAAAAAAAAAATCTATGCTGCTGTGCACTTCTAATAAAGAAATCTTTGATGGAACTGTTTAGTCTCCAGCGGATTTACTGAACTTTGGGAATGAATGTGCAGACTCTGACAAACTGGGTTCACATTCTTCCTTTTCTAATCACTTTTGGAAATTAATGGCTTTTCAGCTATTAGGAACCTTTGGATCAACAAGTTTCACAACACCAGGTGAGTTTTCCTTCAATCCTTAGCGAAAGAAGTTTTAAATACAAGTTTAAGGACTTAAAATTTTGGGGGGGAATAAACAGAAAAAGGGTGATTAAAATGTTGGTTTTAGAAAATTACAAATAGACTAAGGGGCCAGATAAATTTGAAATAAGATTTTGGAATTAATTATAAAAACCCTTCCCATGGGAAAATGCTTTTGGTGTTTTGAATTCTTTAAAAAAAAAATAAGATTTTTAAAATTGGACACTAGAGGGAACTAGAAGGAACTAAAGATTACAATTAAAGGAGGAGAACACTTACATTCGACTTACAAATACAGAATGAAGGAAAACATTTTAACATTGGACATATTGAAGGGTATTTTTGAACAATGGACCTGTAAGTTAATTTTAAGAGTGTCTGCCTCTATAGATAGACTGCGTTTAAAAGATGTTATGGAAGAGGAACACATTTTACCTGACAAGACTGAGACTTATTTGAAAGTGGATTTAAAAATGTCAGGCTACAAGAATGACATGGAAAAAGAAACTGGACATTCAAAAGAAACTGGCTTGATGTCTTAATAATTAAAAGGGATACACAAATAACAAACCAACCTGGATAATTTTCCTAAGCAGGTAGTCCTCGACTTATAACCATTTGTTCAGCGACTGTTCGAAGTTACAAATGCACTAAAAAAATTACGACTGGTGCCCGGAGTTATGTCCATTGCAATGCCCCTGCAGTCACGTGATCAAAATTCAGGCACTTGGCAGCCTGCCCACACTTACAACCGCAGGGGTGTTTCAACTCTGCCCAACTGCCTATCTCCCTCCCCGACCATTGCCCTCTTGGCCCCCTGCTACCCTGCGCTCCAACACCCCAACTGACCTTTGCTGTCTTCTTGCTCCAAAAGGCCCCTTTGCAAAAAGCTCCTGGGTGGGGCTGGGCTGGGCTGGGCTTTTCTTCGTGCTGCAGGGGGAAAAACAAAAACACAGCACACCCTTCTTTGCTCCCTCTTTTTTTTCCCTCTTCCCCATGGGTAGACCAGTCCCACCCTTAGCCACTGAGTAAAATGGGCCAGCCTTAGTCCTCTGGAATGAAAACATTTGGTGTGCTGCTGTCCAGGAGCTTTTTGCAAAGCTTTAGCTCCAGACGGCTAAGGCTAAAAGGCTTAAAGCTAAAAAGGTTTAGCTCCAGAGAACCATGGCTGGCCTGGTCTACCTGGCAGCTGAAGGTGGGGCCAGTCTACCCATCTCCCAGACAAGGAGGGCCAGTCCACCTGCCCCAACACATCCACGGGGTGTTCCCAGGAGCAGGGGGAGAGAAAAAAGAGGGTGGGAAGAAGGGGGTGCTGGTTTTTTTCCCCACAGTGTGAAGCAAAAGCCCCCCCCCCGAAGCTTGTTGCAAAGGGGCCTTATGGGACGCTGCTGCTCAGGTGCTGCTTTTGTTATCCCAGAATAACATCCTTCCTTTTTCATCAAAATTGTTAGTACAGAATGTGGTACCTATACAGTCACTGGCTGGCCAAGAGTTAATTTTTCTGCAGCTTTTACTAAGGTATTCATGGCTGTGGCGGCTCGTAGGCAAGCTGGCCACCCTGCTACTCCTAGGTCCACCTTCTTCGAGAAATACTGTATGCCACAGGGTGTTGCCAACTGCCCGGCTTCTGCGGCAGACCTCCAGCAGCCGCCTCCTTTGTTCATGTACAAACAACTGAACAGGCTTTGTCAAGTACCGTTCTCTTCTCCTCGGGCATCAATAGGATGCCATAGCAAACTTTCACAATCCGCCCAATTAGGAGAGTGGGTTTTAAAGATTGAGCTGATCAGATCATACGTTCTTTCTGGATCCTCCCGGTATGGAGGAACGTTACTTTTCCAATTGTATAGATCAGCAGTAGAGAAGAGGTAATGAACAAGCCTGCCCCTGGGCTGCCTGCTGTCCTGGAATGGGCGTTTGTCTCGACGGGTGAGTTCCAGACTCTGTGCAATGCCCCGGAGGAGGTCTGTTCGGTCTTAGGTCGTAAGCCTCCCATCCTCCCACCACCCCATCACCCTCCACTGGCAGCGGGGGATTCACCTGTGGCCCTTGGTTTGCAGCTTCTGGATTTTGGTTATTAACATTTTGGCCTCCCAGGGCATAAGGCAGGGAGCTGAAGGCGTTTCAAAATCCTCCCTCCCCGCCTCATCTTGCAACACCTTTGATTTAGGTTTAACCCATGGAGCTGCAATCTTACGCTGTGCCTGCAGCCCCTTATTTCTCCACAATGGCATAAAAGCATCAACCCGCATAACCTCCTCCCACTTCCCATTCCTTTTACAAAACACAGTTGTAAAATGTTACATTCCAAACGTCCACTAGGGGGCCGCACTGCTCCATCTTCTAACTGATGCAGTGGCCAACCTATTTACCAAGAATACTTCCATTTTCTTTTGTCTTGGGCTCCCCTCCAAACTGTTTCCAATGTTTAAGGATGCATCCAAGAGGACTACATTCTTGGATCCTACTCTGTCCACCTCCCAATCTTCAATTGGCGCTGTGGGTCGCCTCCTCTTTTCTTTCTGATCCCTGAAAACCTAGCAATGCCTCACAGGTTTTGTGCTGGTCTTGGCACCCAGATGCTGAAGCCTTGTCAGGTCAGCCAGCCCCACACGATCAGATGACAGGAATGGACTTATATCCCTTTCCAATGAGGTACCAGATGGAGGTTGAGAACGCAGTCCTCCCCCGGCCTCAAGCCTTCCATTCCACACTCTTTGGGCGTCACACCTTTGAGTCTCTGGCGTTACTCTTATGTCAACCCAAACACCCAACTCCAGCTCATTTAGTGACAGCTCATAAACACATGCGGTTCTGGGGCTGCTTGCCACCCACAAGGCAGGGTGCAGGGCAGCCAGAAGGGCAGAGACGGGAAAGGGGAGATAGGCGGGTGGGGGAAGTTGGAGGCAGTCCCTTACCTTATTGAGGCTCAAGGCAGGGAGGAAGCAAGTCAGGAATGGCTTGGATTGGGGTGGGTCGTCGCTTAACGACACGTGAATCTCAGTTAACAATGGCAGCAGGAGCCATGAGTCCAAGAAGACCCCCGGATTGCACGCCACCCCTCAGTTAGGAAGTGCAACCCAATCCAGGATTAAAGATGTCATATTCCTGGACCCAGGGGGCCTTAATATCCACAACCACTTGGTCTCAATAGAATTGAACTGAAGAGTTCTCTGCAGCTGTAATCCAACTACCTTCTCAACAACCTTCTCCAAAAAGGGAAGATTGGAGATGGAATGATAAATGTCCAGAATGGCTGATGGCATCTTGAGAAGGAGCAGACTACTTTTTCAAGGTCAGAAGTACCATCCCCTTGGTCGAAGAGGCCAACACCACAATGTGGACCCAGCCACAGATCACCTTCCTGGCTGCCTTCACAACCCAAAAGGGACCCAGGTCCAACAAACAGATGGCCCAACTTACAGATGGAGAACCCTGTCCATTTCCTTGTGGAGTTACTGGTTCAAATTCATCTCAGACATACAGTCAGGTCCAGAAATATTGGGACATCGACACAATTCTAACATCTTTGGCTCTATACACCCCCACAATGGATTTGGAATGGAACAAACACAATGTGCCTTAACTGCAGACTGTCAGCTTTAATTTGAGGGTATGTACATCCAACTCAGGTGAACGGTGTAGGAATTACAAGAGTTTGCATATGTGCCTCCCACTTGGTAAGGGACCAAAAGTAATGGGACAATTGGCTTCTCAGCTGTTCCATGGCCAGGCGTGTGATATCCCCTCAGTACCCCAATTACAATGTGCAGATAAAAGGCCCAGAGTTCATTTCAAGTGTGCTATTTGCATGTGGAATCTGTTGCTGTCAACTCTCAAGATGAGATCCAAAGAGCTGTCACTATCAGTGAAGCAAGCCATCATTAGGCTGAAGAAACAAAACAAACCCATCAGAGAGATAGCAAAAACATTAGGCGTGGCCGAAACAACTGTTTGGAACATTCTCAAAAAGAAGGAACGCACCGGTGAGCTCAGCAACACCCAAAGACCCGGGAGACAACGGAAAACAACTGTGGTGGATGACTGAAGAATCCTTTCCCTGGTGAAGAAAACACCCTTCACAACAGTTGGCCAGATCAAGAACACTCTCCAGGAGGTAGGTGTATGTGTCTCAAAGTCAACAATCAAAAGACGACTTCATCAGAGTGAATACAGAGGGTTCACCACAAGATGTAAACCATTGGTGAGCCTCAAAAACAGGAAGGCCAGATTAGAGTTTGCCAAATGACATCTAAAAAAGCCTTCACAGTTCTGGAACATCCTATGGACAGATGAGACCAAGATCAACTTGTACCAGAGTGATGGGAAGAGAAGAGTATGGAGAAGGAAAGGAACTGCTCATGATCCTAAGCATGCCACCTCATCAGTGAAGCATGGTGGTGGTAGTGTCATGGCGTGGGCATGTATGGCTGCCAATGGAACTGGTTCTTTTATATTTATTGATGATGTGACTGCTGACAAAAGCAGCAGGATGAATTCTGCAGTGTTTCGGGCAATATTATCTGCTCACATTCAGCCCAATGCTGCAGAACTCATTGGACGGCACTTCACAGTACAGATGGACAATGACCCAAAGCATACTGCAGAAGCAACCAAAGAGTTTTTGAAGGGACAGAAGTGGAATGTTATGCAATGGCCAAGTCAATCACCTGACCTGAATCCCATTGAGCATGCATTTCACTTGCTGAAGACAAAACTGAAGGGAAAATGCCCCAAGAACAAGCAGGAACTGAAGACAGTTGCAGTAGAGGCCTGGCAGAGCATCACCAGGGATGAAACCCAGCGTCTGGTGATGTCTATGCGTTCCAGGCTTCAGGCTGTGATTGACTGCAACGGATTTGCAACCGAGTATTAAAAAGGGAAAGTTTGATTTATGATTATTATTCTGTCCCATTACTTTTGGTCCCTTACCAAGTGGGAGGCACATATGCAAACTCTTGTAATTCCTACACCGTTCACCTGAGTTGGATGTACATACCCTCAAATTAAAGCTGACAGTCTGCAGTTAACGCACATTGTGTTTGTTTCATTCCAAATCCATTGTGGGGGTGTATAGAGCCAAGGATGTTAGAATTGTGTCGATGTCCCAATATTTCTGGACCTGACTGTACCATAAGACCAAGTCTCAGACTCCTCGGCTGGACCCGCCCAGCTGGAGTCCAACTTGGAGACGATCTGAGCAACTTCATCTGCCAGTTAGCCAGAATATTCCCCATAGCAGCCCTGCAAATGGTTGCGTGGCCCATCCCTGCCCAGTTGGGACTGGGTCGCCCTAAACAGGGCCACCGGATGGCTATCCGTAGATATAACAAGGGTGGAAAAATATTGACATTCCGCTACAGTTTTTGTCACAAGGTGATCCTAATGTGAACTCTTACCCACGTTTGTCATACTTGCTCCAAGTCTTCTTCCAATGGTGCTCCAGGGGTCTCTTCTGGCACATCATCTCCCAGAGCTCCTCTGTAAACCAAGGTGTACCCCAAGATCAGCACACAGGGACAGGCCGCAAGGGCTCACGGACAACAACAGCCACCTCTCCCCCTCCCCCCTCTCTTGTGGTCTTGGCTGATGGCAAACCTGAAACCCATGTGGGCACAATTCCGAGAGGTCTCCCTCCCTCTGACCCCAACCAGGTCTTGGTGAAACACACCACGTTGGTACCTTCATCCACGACAAGGGCATGAACAAAGGCAGCCTCATTATACACTGGCCTGGCGTCCAAAAGCAGCAGCTAGAACCCAGGACCACCAAGGATCCGACAGCTGGGCCCTGAGGGCAGAAGCTGAGGAATGGACAACGGGACCACTCTGAAAGACCAGACCCAATGCCCTCAAGAGCTGTCTGCCCCCTGGCTCCTGCCATACTTTCCTCCGCCTCTCACTATCCTGGAGCACCACTGGAAGTTCCAGCCTGTTCTCTCAGCTGCCCCCATCCTGCTTCCTCCTCCCAGGCCAAGGGACACGTTTCCACTCATACACACTGCCCCCGGAACACCCCCCACCACACCAAGCACTGGGGGGCCACAAGGGGGGCAAGCCCCTGTAGAGAAGGAACACCCAGGCACCCACCTCCCTAAAGCAGGGGAGTTCAGACCCCCAAAAGACCAAAAGCACCATGAAACCACCAACCCCGAGAAGGACCCCAGTCAAGGAGTTCCAGGGCCAGCAAGGAAGGCAAAAAGCCAGGGCCACCCACAGCCCCCTCATCACAAAAGGAGGCCCTAAAACCAAGGCATTTCCCTGACCCAGCACTGCCCAGCACTGTCCCGCGCCCCCAATCCCTCCCAGGACTGCCCCCCGGGGCTCCCACGCAGGCCAAAACATGTTGCTTTTGGCCCATTTTCTACACTGCCATATCTTCAAGGATATTAGATACCCTATCCAATTTTTGTCATCTGTAAACGTGTTCAATATTCCCTCCACCTCTTCATCCGAATTATTAATAAAATTATTGGAGAAAAGAGGACGTGGGAATGAACCTTGTAGCACCCCACTCAATAGCTCTCTCTAGTTTGATGAGAAACCACCTTTGAGTACAATTTTCAATTAATTGGTTAGCATGTCATGGGGCACGTGGCAAAATGTATCGCTGAACTCAAGATACATTATGTATATAACATTCCTATAATCATTACCCAATCAAAAAATGATAAGACAAGCTTAATCTGGAAAAACGTGTTGTTAAAAATCCATTGTCACATCTGGTAATTAACACCTTGTTTTCAAGGTGCTTACTACTCCTCTATAACAACTTTAAACCATTTTCTTGAGAAAAAACTTACAGAGAAACTCTTAAAATATAATTGGTGATTTGGATTCAAAGAGCAAAAGGTGGTTTGGATGTTTGTGGGCATCTGCTGAGGATACCTTAAGGCAGCAGCAATTTTCTTGGATTTGCACAGCTGCCCTCCCAACCTCACAGAAGTCCTAATAATTAGGAATAATTATAAATAATTGGGAAGGGTTCTCTATTTAAATTAAACTTTGTAAAACTCTCCAGGAGGAGAAATGAGGAGGATTCATTAACCCAGGACTGAGGACAATTTACTTGACCCAAAAGTCAAGGGAGGCATGCTACAAAATCTGCATGTAAGGAAGTGGGTTCAAATAAGACAGCAAAACGTGCATTGTATTTTTCAATCCTTTATTTTATGCTTGTAATCGAAGGACAAATTCATAACCAAATGCTCATCACCATTTCCAGAATGAATTTCCAAGTTAACCAATCATGCCATCACTTAAACCATTTCCTTCCTTCCCTCTTTCCCGAGGAAAAAAATTGGTGACTGAACGAAGGCCACTTCCTCAGAAAAGCCGCCCAGCTGAGCCTCTGAATTACCTCAATTCTGTTTATGTCGCAATTGACATCATTTGGCAGATAATGTATTTCTCTGGGGGAGGGAATAAAGGGAGCCCAGCCGCGGTGTGTCCACACTTACATGCTTGTGACACAAGTAGCAAGTTGGAGCATTTGCGTCGTGGCATCATTGCGTGCCATTTCGACACTGCTGTGTATGTCGCAGCTGCACAACTGAGAATTGTGTTGTCGCCTGTGAAATAAAGTTTATGTCAACTATCTAGAATAAATAAAAGTAGAAGGCAGAGTAAAGTGCTTTTAGCATCTCTGGGTGGATAAGTCAGTTCCTTTAGAAAATCCTGCTTATGCTTTTAATATGCAATTAGGTGTTTTTCTAAATATAGAGACATCTGTGCAATGCAGAAATGATTAGGACCGCATTACGCACCGTGCTAAACTCCACTAATATTCACGTTAAACCTAATCGGATTGTGACAGCCAGATGTGATTGTGTCAGAGCAGGTGTCATAACTGAAGCTTAATATGCAACTGACAGAAATGGGGAGAATAAAAAATTGAAGGCGAACCTGACAGCTTTCTGAGCTGTACTCCTCCAGTCATGCTCTACTTTCACGTGCCTCCCTGCCGGGGAGAGTTTTGACAGGCAGTTCAAGCATGAGAGCGCTTTCAGCTCAAAGACAGGCCACTTGCTCCCGAGACGGCCTTCCAGGATCGTGCTGAACTCCACCACGCTGCCCTGCCGCAGGTGCAGCAGCAGCTGCTTGAACTCGTGGCTCGCCTTCAGCACGATGTCTTTGGTTATGTCCTCCTCCTCTACAGCCCTGTTCCCGTTTCCGCCACTGAAAGGCATGCCCACCGTTATTTCAAATTTATACCGGTCGAACCTCTTTATGTGACAGTCGTGTTTGGTCAAATACTTCAGGCGGCAGAGCTCCTCCTCCTCCAGGGTCATGTTTTTGGGGTCGCATGCTGGATAGGTTTCTCCATACACACATCTCAGCCAGTCCCCCAGAAAAAAGGGAAGCATGTTTATTGCAGATTCTGCACTGTTATCGATGCTGGTCACTCTGACGTACTTGAATCTCCCCGTCCACGTCACCCGGTGCCCTTCCAGATGACTGCACAGAATCTGAGTCCGCGCCATGTTGGTTTCCCTCCAGGCCCGGGGCCCACAGAGAAACCCATACTGGTTCCACGTCAGCGTCGAGTTATACACCTTCATCCCCTCTGAGCGATACACATAAAACCAGCAGAACAACACAATCGCAGACAGCCATACCAGAATAAGCTTAACAATGGAACTCTTGGTCAGAGATTTCACCATTTCAACGGCAGAGACCCTGGCCCTTGTGCACAAGTGGAAAAGCAAAGGAATGACACACAGGACGAGAGTCACCACAATCTTTATCAGCTCTAACGTTATGAACCATCTTAGGAAGTGGAAAAAACACATCAGCGCAATGCCCAATATTAAGACAGGAAGGGCAAACAGGAATAAAAAGTAACCCACTGAAGCACGAAGTAGGCCAAGGCCGGTCGATTCCTGTAAAATCACAATGGAGAGCTCACACCACATGAAACAGACCAAGTAGGGGATCAAGTAGCAATAGACGCCTTTAAACTTCCGCAGCCGTGCCATGCGATAGAAAAGGTAGAACAAGTACAGGAACAAAAGGCAAGGGAGGCTCAGGTTCAGCACCAAGAGGTTGCCGAGCGGAATGCTGTAGAAGGTCTTACCCAGGATCTTCACGGGGCCCCAGTGGTCAGGGGCCCCCTGCAGGAGAGAGAGGGCCCCCGCAGCCACCTCAGTCAGCAGGGCCCTTCGCGTGTAGGGCTCTGCGCTGGTGCCCAAGCTCAGGTAGCTTGTCACCATGAAGAAAACAGAAACGGTCGCCAGCTCTGAGCAGGGCATCCATTCCTTGCTTGCTACCGGGAAGGAGAAGAGGACGAAGAGCACCGAGAGCAGGAAGTGAAAGTAGGGCTCCAGGTGATTCCAGCCAAAATTCCCCTCCGCCTCCTCGACATCAAGGTCCGGCTCAAAACGAAGGAGCAGGTCCGTGAGGGTGCGGAAGTTTTCCCAAGCTTTGCTGTCTTGGAAGACTTTCAGGGTGCAAATCACCATGGAAATGAAGGAAAGGTAGAAAATCACTAACGGGATGAAAAATGCAAAGAATTCGATGGTAAGGTTGCTGAGGATGAAGAAGAAGATGAGGGCGTTGATCTGGTGGGTTGGCACTATTGTGGACAGCCAGTGCATCCCAGCTTTCGATGCCACCTCTATCAGGTGCTCCTTGATTTCCATGATGGCATGAAGGGGGTACTTGATGATCTGGAAAGAGAGGCCATGCGGGTCATTCCAGAGCCAGACGGGCGAGAAAGTGAAGGGGCGGCCGCAAGAGGACCCTTTTGGAAAAGGCTGGCGGGCTGACTAGGAGCGGAAACAAGCCAAGCTCCTAATCGACCCCCGTCAGCGCCCCTGCGTCGTCCCCTCAGATCCAGAAGGCGAGAGAGCTGGACGTGAAACGGGCTGATGGCAAATCCCTCTGCAGGGTGGAAACGGGCCCAGCCACAGCCCTCTACTGCAGCGGCAGCAGGGACCCGCAGAAGGCCGGGAAAGGCCCAGCTGGGAAGAGCTGCAAGGGGGCTGTGTCCCAGCCCTTCCGCTCCAGAGCTGCTCCCAACCTGCTGCACAGCGAAGGTGGGGGAGCGTGTCTGAACTGTTAACCAGATCTCTCATGGCTCCCCAGGACCATAGGACCACACCTAACCACGATCCTGAGGCCAATGGGCTGAATTTCAGCAAAGCAACTTGTTCTCTTTTTTCCCCATAAATGAGGATGGGGATGGGGTGGGAAGTCTTGAGAAGGCCAACCGCGTGCTTTTGCCCTTGCACCCTCAGGCTGGAGCTCTAACCCCTGAGGCCGGGCACCTGTGCAGCCCAGGACTCGACACTGAGGTCCTCCAGAGGCCCTCCAACGAAGGGGGCCTTCTCCCCCACCCCCACCCAGTCCTCGACTCCGCTCTTCCAACGCTCTCCCTGCTAGGAAAACTTCCCTCCTTCGTGCGCGGCGGTCTGGGAACCGTTTCAGCGTTTGGTGTGATGCCCTCCGCCCTCCCCGAGCAAACAGGGGCACGTTCTGCGCCGGAGCCCTCGAGGCCTCCACCTTTTGCCGGAGCGGGAGCTCCTCAGGACTCTTTCCCGTCAGTTCGTCATCGTCGTCCTGCACGACCAAGCTTGGCGGGATGATGCCCTTGGCGTACTTCTTAGTTATTTCAACAAAATCATCCAAGGCAATGGAATTCTTGGCTGAAAGCATTAAACACAAAACGCGTTAGCAAATGGATAAGCCGGTCTTCGTCCGCAGCAGAAAGAGGCAGGAATGGTTCATTGTGGGAAAGGCGCCTAAGCTGGTAAGAATGCAAGACTGGGTGTTTCTGGCATGTCAGGCTTCTTAAATGTTTTTGTTATAAAAATTGAGTCTTGTGAACGGATGTCACGGTCTTCCTCGGAAAAAGTTAGTCCACCTTGTTCAGAGTGGCCCAAAGGCTGCTTTTCGTCATGCCAGTCCAGGCCTGCTTGGCACAACGCTGGATTAAAGTGCTAACACTGAGAGGGGTGGGGAAATATTTCTTTCATTTATTAAACATATTTGTGTGCTGTCACAATTAAAAATGACTCGTGGCGGCTGACGTATTTGCTAAGGCCGTGGGTTTCCCACCCAGAGTGGCACGAAGTAGCGGGGATTCCCCTGCCTGGTTTGCCCAGCAGGCAGCCGCGCCACGCAGGGAGGCTAATCTGCTGAGCTCGTCCCAGCCAGGCCTAAGGCATCACCCAGCGCCTCTCCCCTTGCTTCTGAAGAGTCACCGGGACTCCATTTGGCTCTGATTTCTACAGAAATAAAATGCACACAATTATCTCCCAAATGATCAAGGCAACCATCACCTGAGGGGGAGCCCATCTCTTAGCCTTTTTCTGCAAAACAAAGAAAAAGGAGGTGCTGAAAAAAACCAGCCACAGGATTATTGCATGAGCTTCCTTGGATCACCCTCCATTTCACTATTTCTGCAATGTTTACAATACACACAAACTGTAATGCAATGTGAGAATGACCCTGGAAGACCGGGGGTGGGGGGGAGAGATGCTGCCTGGGGAACGGTCAGATAAGAGAGGGCATCGCCCGCAGCTGCATGATGGATGGAGCAAGAGGCTCAGAAGGGACCCTCCCTAGCCTCTCAGGCTATAAAGGAGACAGCGGGAGAGTTGTACTTTCAGACTTGCAAGCTTCTGTTAATGTAGCTTTACAATAAAGTAAAATTAGCTCATCTGGTCATGTTTCCTGTCTGGTCTACCTGGGAAGGCTGACATCAGTCTTGCAAGTCTGAAAGTACAAATCTCTTGCTGTCTCTTTTTACCGCCTGATCCATTAGGGTGGGTCCTTTCTAAGTTTCTTTCTCTGCCCATTACTTGGTTGGGGGCTCCTCCCCCTTTTATCTGATTGTTCCCTAGGCAGCATCTCCCCCACCATCTTCCAAGGTCATTCTCACATTCCATTACACAAACCCACACATACCACACTGCTATCTCTTTAGGAGCAGTGCTTCATCCGTGGTTCACTCTTCTCCCACCCCAATTTCAGAGTTACATTTTTCTCTCTTTATTCCATGAGTCTCTTTGGCCTTGTCCCCAGAGAGGCAGTGGTTACAACTGAAGTTGGCTTCTCCTGAGGAAAACACGGGCAACCATGTCCAAAGAGGGGAGTGGCCCCGTGCAGTCAGCCCTCCTTACCTTCGCTGCTGACGAGTCTCTCCAGCATCCTCCTCTGCTTCTGGACAGTCTTTGGAAGCGGCCCAGGGCACTGGTCCCCCTTGCCTGTTCTCGGAAATGCACATTTGTACGAAAGTTTTAATGGGAAGCAGGACACAAAGGGTTAAAACTAATAAGGAGCACCCTCAGGAAGCCACAAACCTAAGAAAGCCCCCAAACCATGGGAGGCTCAGCAATTCTCCTTCCACATGGTCAGGAACCCTGCTAATTTGCAGGCTACGCAGTCGTCTAAGCCAGTGTTTCTCAGCCTCAGCAACTTTTTGGACGGGTGGACTTCAACCCCCAGGATTCCACAGCCAGCATGCATGGAGTTGAAGTCCGCTCGTCTTCAAGGTGCTGAGGCTGAGATCTACCCCGGTGTTGCCCTGAGATCTGGCCGGGCAGAGCTGGGTCAGGTCTGGCTCCTGATCTCACCCAGCCAGGTCCCAGAGGAAAGCCCTCTTACTTTAAGCTGACCCACGGTGGGGGAGAGGCAGAGTGACTACACCGCAGATTACGTTAGGCAACTACATTCAGAAATCCATGAAGCTGTGAAATTAGCTGAAAATGACTTGCAGACAGACAGCTGGCCTGGTCATTTCTGCCGCCACAAATGCTGGAGTAGCAGGAAGCGCTTAGAAGAATAGGAATTGCCTTGATACAAATTAAGCTGAGATTATGACTTCTACACACTCTTTGTGAAGTGCTTCTTCACAGCTTAGCCATTCTGGCTTTTGAAAGCATGTGTGGAAAGGGGAGCAGTTCAGCACTCTCTCCCGACACAAGATGATGCGCTTCACCCAGCCAGAAGGGAGCTGAACTTCCCAAGGCACGATCACAAGAAAGCCACATAACCAAAGACGCAGACCAAGGTTGTCACAGCTGGTCCTCCACACATCAGTTGTGTCCACTGCCTTTCAGGAACCCTGACAGCAGAGATCTGTGTGGATCTCTCTCACTGGGAATCTCCACCTGATTGCCCACCTTGGGGGGGCGACTCTGTGCTAGCTGCTCTTCCATCTCAGGGTAGAGGCAAGAGTGGGACAGTTGTAATGCTGCTACAGTGGTGGTAACTCTCGTGACTGTGGCTGAAGAGGTCCCTGGCAGAGATGTCACCTCCATTTTTAAAGAAGACAACTGTGACTTTCAAGAGATTTTCCTTAATCCAGTCAAGATTAATTATGGCCCTCTACTGAAGAGTTAATTAGGCAAACTTATCTTTTCAGATGGCTGTTCAAGTTTAGTACATCTTTAACATGCAATAAAAGATACAAACCTTCACTGTCCACTTCACCAACATTTTCTAACAGTTCTGAAACTGCCAATTCCTTTTTCTTCTTTGGATTTAATTTCCAGTAGATGACTAAAGCAGCTTTTCTCACAGCTCTTTCCAAATCAGTCTCAGACAATAATCTCTTCACCTCTTGCATATTTTCTGAAGTGATGCCTCAAGAGGGGAAAAAACACAAACGTTAGCTTTGACCCTCCCAATTGCAAAACCTCAACTACAGTTCAGAGCAAGATGGATGTTCTACGTTAGGAATTCCTTCAAGAATTACAGAAGTCATCTCTTGTTATTGCTCAGAAGATTTCAACATTTCCTCCTGAATTAGATTTCCACCGTGACTCATAACAAGAGGGGATTAAGACATTTTTGCCCATTACTGACATCAAGGAGCATTTTATTCCACCTCTTTTACAGTGAAAACTTCACACATAGCTGCCAATTTCTCCCTAGACAAGATGGAAAGAAATGAATGCAAGAGAAAGCAAAACCAACACACCCCTTATTAGAGTCAGGGAACTTTCCTCCTGCTCAAAATGGTTGCGCCACTTGCATTTTAAAAAAACCACTGGTGTTTTTCTGGAAATGAAGGAGCCTCTTATGCTCAGCAGCCTCTTCCACAGCTTTGCCTTCATTCACCATTTCTCCAGCAGGCACACGAGCCATTGCGGGTAGACTGTGCCTGAAGGGTGTGTGTGGATGAGGGGTTCGCTGCGGCTGAGGTGGGCCCGGTGCTGCCCTGGCAGCTTTCTGCTCAAGATCAGGAGGGGCCCGTCAGCCCCTTTTCCAACAGGCCAGTTTTGTTGAAAGGCAGAAGTTCTTGTGGGCTGCAGCTCCCTTCCTCAGATGCACCGAGGGGTCAGACTGACACAGGGCTACCAACAGAAGGGAATATGTGTAGCTCAGGGTTCAGCTGACGTAGGGTTTAAAAGAGGGGGGAAGGGGGGCTGGGCGCAGGAATCGGATTCAAGCGTGCCAGATGGACGGCAGTCCTGCTCTGCTGGAGGGCTTCTCTGGGCCTCACAGTTTCTGATGCTCACCTGGAGCCCACCTTTCTGTTACTTAAGTTCATCACTCTGCATCCTGCCTTAAATCCTGCTGGAAGTACTGAGGAAAGCATACTTTACCTTTTCTTTCTGCCAAACAACTCCGCAGCATTTTGAGGGCTTCCCTTTGCCCCTGCTTGGCAGCCAGGACCAGCCACTCAACAGCACTGCAACTGTTCAGCTCCTCATCGTGCTCTTCCGCCAGCTTCAAGTAGTGCTTCCCCACCTACACACAGAAAGAGGAGGAGGTTCTCCTACGCTTGGCCAGCCGGCAACTTATCTCCTGCACCCACAGAAGACTGCACCTGCTGACAGCCAAGCACCTCTTTTATTACAGTACTAACGTACATCTAACAGCCCATCACTTGCACACTCCAAAATTTGTGTAGCAGGAGATGTTAATTTCCCTTTCACCTCAGTGAGATTTGGGCCACTTTTTAAAAAGCCAGCCAGGCTCACACCCACACCTGTTTTAACAGCCTATGTAGGAAGCCCAGAAGTGAGCTGACAGGCCTTCGTCAGCAGGGGGGAGAAACGGCAGCGGGAGGGGCAAGGGGGAGACAGAAGTTGCCTCTCCAGCTCCTGATCTTCCAGAGGGCAGCAAGAAGGGCTGAAGGGAAGGGGGTCCATCTTTTTTGGCTTTCAAGGGTGGAAGCAGAAGGGAAAGGGTCATCCTGAGCGCCTTTCCAGTCCAGAGGGCTACCTGCAACCCTCTTTAGAAAAGGCATTTAGGTTGAAAGAAGCCAGTGGAGTAACTCTCTCAATTTTGGGAGATTATGAATGTATGTCAAAGAAGATTATTGCTATGCCTTGCTAGCATGCTTAAACTTTGGATCTTGTAATTTGAATTTCATCTGCCTTTCATTTTTGTTTTTGAACAAGACTATAAATTTCAGCTGCACAGACATTTATGGAAACATTGCAAGAGAACATGATCCCCACCTTGCAGGAGATACCAATGGGCAAGTTAATTTTTATTAAAAACAGGTTTATGGGACACATCTTTCCACGTTTGTACGACACATTCAAGCCTCTTTTTTTTTTGCTGCGTCAAAGCAAAATCCTTGCCAGAGAGCACAATTCCTTGGCAGGAGCATCGGGCACAAGGGAAGCAGCCCTCCAAATAACAAATGTTTGCAGTAAAAAGGAAAGTTCGAGAAACATATTTGTTCAACGCATAGCCCACCTTTCCTCCGGGAGCTCAGTGTGGCCACATGTGGGGGGGGGGGCGGAGGGTTCCTTCCTTTTATCCCCAGCAGCCACCCTGTGAGCCGAGTGAGAACGAATGACCCAAAGCCACCCACCCTTCTACGGCAGGGGATGGGCTTGGAGTTGGGCTTGCCCGGCTCAACCCTTGTCTGCCAGCTGGCACAGCAGAAGCTTAAGCGGAACATCCTTATTTCCGTGGGGAATTTCTGGCCTCCAGCTGTTCCTGAGCCACCAGCTGCAGCACCCTCGGCTCACATGGCCAAGGAAGGGAGGCCTGGAGATGACATCCAGCAATGCCCAGGAAGCTCCAGCGTGGCACGGCACAGCACAACGATCAGTTAGAATAAGACCTCTTATAGTTTCAGAAGTAAGCAACGATACGTTGGAAAACTGACATGACATTTGAGACCCCTTGTTTGCTTAGCTGTAGTTTACTATTTTTATTTCACTCTTGTATTCCTTTTATATGTCTTCTATCTCTTCTTGTCTATATTCCTTCTCTAAAGTGTACAATTAAAAAAGATAGAGTAATAAAGCATGCACAATAACCTCTGTCTGTGATTTGGGTTCTCCAGCTTTTGCTCTCGCCAACAGTTCTTCAAAAACTGCGCCTGGTTCATCCATCGTGATTTCTACGAAAGTCAGTCAAAAGAGATTCAAGCTTTACTAAGAGTTTGGAGATCACCAACTGCAAGGACAGAAGATTTCCACAATCCGGTGGGTCCTAAGGAGGGCCGCAGCCAAGGCAGAGGGCTAGAGGAGGGCTCCTCTGTGACCTGAGCCAGCTTCCCCGGCACAGCTGTCGGCCTGCTCAGAGGAGCCCGGTGTGCGGGCGTTTGGGCAGAGCTTAGGAGCTTGTGGAGTTGTCATCACAAGATCTCCTTGCTGCCACTCTCCTTGGAAAGCGTGAATGGTCGTGTGTATAGTGAGATGGGCGGCATATTTAAATTTGAAAAATAAAGTAAAATATAGAATATAAAAAGAGACTTGGGGAAACATTTTCCTTGGACAGGATTTGCCAGTAAGGCAGCTTTTACACACATGAAAACTGGACTTGATTATGACCCTAGGACATACCCAACATGCTTTTCTAGAAAAGTGCAGCCATTTGTCAGGCCCAGAGAGGCTGTTGGTCTTGAAGACTCAGCACGTTACTTCCAACAGCAGTGGCAGGGGAGCGAGGGCATCTCCTACTCGGGAGCATCCCAAAGACATCTTGCTGGCCACTGTGAGAAACCAAATCATGGACTAAGATGGGCTGATCCATGACCTTGTAGGGTGCCATGTTTCAGCATGCTCCTTCAACCAATAGCAGAGCCATCGAGCAACATGGTCCTTCAGCCCATGCTTAACCGGCTAGTCATCAAACAATGTTCTTCTACTGCTTTGCTGAAATTAAGCTACATTAAGCATTCCTATGGTCTACTAAAGGAGTTACTTAAGCAGGCTAGTGACAATTTTAGAGGTACACCTTGAAGCTTTTCCAAATAAAAAGGGAAGGAGGGAAAAGTTATAGCCCTTTCTAAACAAATAAAGATCACAATTTCTTCCAATTGTAGACCTATTTCTTTGATAAATGTGGATGCTAAGATTTTAACAGTTACTTTGGCTGAAATTTACAGCTTGTCATTCCAACTATTGCAAACCCAGGACAGGCTCAATTTATATGCAGCCATCAAAATTCTGGTGTTACTGATTTTTTAATAAATGTTTTGGAACCTGAGAAAATTTTGCAGTTTCTAGGAAATGTCTGAAGCTGCTACTAATGTGTTATGGGTTTCCTCCATGTTTACTGCCTAGATTGGCTTATTTTATTTATCTCCCTAAATTACATATTATTCCGAATAGTTTAGCACTACATTGGTCAATATATCCTGTAATAATTCTTTCTCCTTTTCTCTTTAATTTGGCTTGATAACTTTTCTTGTGTTATTAGGAATTCTGAACATATTAAGGGGATCAAAGGAGAGGAAGGCAGAATCTAAATTTCTGCTACGTGTAGATGTTCCACAGATTAGCCAGGAACTCCCAACCCAAATATTTCATGAATATGAGAGTCTGGTTAGTCTAAAGCAAAGTAGGCATGATCTCTTTGTGTCTCAGTAAGAATTTATTGAACATATTTGTCAACCTGCCTCGGTCATGGAAGTGGTTGTTTTCACACACTATGGTTTTAGATTGTGCTCTTTCATTTTTCTCAGCATAAGGCTTCCTAGGCAACTTTCTCAAATAGGAAATGTAAACTTATTCTTGATTTTGATACAAGATGGTTCAGGAAGTTTAAATTGCAATTATACATTGGGAAAGGTGGCATATGTACGCCGCCCAGAACCGCTTGGAAAAGTGAGATGGGTGGCTAATAAATTGTATAAATAATAAATAATAATAATACACAGCTGGAATAGTGGATGGGACTCAAGCTGAACTGGAGGCCCTGGATAGGAAGACCAGAACAATAATGACAATGAATCATGCCCTTCACCCATGCAGCAATGTTGACAGACCAAGGAGCAAAGGTGGCCGTGGAATGTTGCAAGTACACCAGACAGCTGAAGAAGAAAAAAGGGCATTGGAAGAATATCTGAAGGACAGTGAAGAAGATGCACCGAAGCTAGTACATCATGAAGGCTTACTGAATACCAAAGAGACCAAACTGGCCTATAAGACAGACCAAATGAATAGAAAGAGACATGGCAAGGCAAAGTATTACATGGCCAGTACACAAAAAAAACTAGCAGGCAAAGGAGATGACAACAAGACTTGGCAATGGCTAAGAGCAGGAAAGTTGAAGAAAGAGATAGAGGGGCTAATTCTGGCTGCGCAAGACCAAGCCTTAAGAACAAATGCATATAAAGCCAGAATCGAGAAGGCAGCAACAGACAGCAAATGCCGCCTCTGCAAAAATGCTGAAGAAACAGTGGACCACCTAGTCAGCTGCCGCAAGAAGATCACACAGACTGACTACAAATGGCATGACAAAGTAGCAGCAACGGTTCACTGGAATACCTGCAAGAAATACCATCTGCCTGCAAGCAAGAACTGGCAGGACCACAAAGCAGACAGTCATAGAAAATGAAGATGCTAAAGCGCTCTGGGACTTCAGAGCTTGTTAGAATTCAAACAGACAAGCACCTGTGGACACTGCAATGGAGACAGCAGAATAGAAGAGAAAGAACTGGTGAAAAATCACCAAATACAAAGGCCTGCAAATAGAAGTAGAACAACTATGGCAAAAGAAGGCAAAGATAGTACCTGTAGTAAGAGGCGCCTTGGGTGCAATCCCAAAACATCTGGAGCACCACTTGAAGACCATTGGCATTGACAGAGTCACCGTCAATTACAAAAGGCGGCTTTACTTGGAACAGCTTATATCCTGCGACAATACCGTTAACACCATCAAACATCTGCCTATCCCATGTCCTTGGGGAGGACTGTTTTTTTTTTTTTTAATCTGCGCTCAGTCGTTACCGACTCTGCAGTGACTGCTTGGACGAGTCCTTGCAGTTTTCAAGGCAATTGTTTCAGAAATGGTTTGCCAGAGCCTCCTTCCTAGGGCAGAGCCCAGCTGGCGAGCGCAGGAGGCGGGGTTTCCGTTACTTCGCGCCCTTTTTGGGTGCGCACGGTTTTTCACGCTTACCGGCAACTGCTCCTGACTCCTTTTTGCAAGGTGCTGGCAGCATTTTTCCTCCCACCGGAGTGAGAGTACCCATTTATCTACTCACATGAGTTTTCAAACTGTTGGGTTTACAGGAACTGGGGAGGAAACAGGAGCTCACCCTGCTAACGCAAAGGCTGGACTCGAACCGCTGAAGCGTCGACCATTTCTGGCCGGCAACTTTCAGCGTCATTAAACCACTGCGCCACCGCGTCCCCTAGGAGGAGTCCCCTAGGACTCAGTAGGTGGATAAAAATGCCAAATCCAGTCTAAACATCTGGCTGACCGTGCAATCAACAATAATAATATAATTTTCCAGAGTTTTAGATTTATCTCTGGGACTTTACTTTAGCTTTGGTTGTTTGTTGGAGTAACTTCTTTGGAATTCGCTCAAAAATTATATCACCCCACTGAAATTCTGGCAGCTACCGTTTTCTTTGCCTCTTTGTTGGGGGGAAAAAACTACCTAATTCAAATACTGAGAGATCACAGATATCAGGAATTCACTGCTACAAGTCAGATGTAAATTTGTCATTCTGATGTTTTATAATAATTATTTCAACCATCCCCTATCGATGAAAGATCCACAGTTCTAAATATTTTGATGGATTCCAAATGCTGGAGGCATAACCAAGCAGACCCTTTAACTAGCAATGACAGATCTTAAGGAGCATTGGTTTGATCCCTCCTCAAGAAGCCATCTCTGGATCCTACCATACAGGACAATTTTCATTCAGTATTGAACCTCCTTTTTTAGGGAAGGTTGTGAAGAAGGTGATTGTGCAATAACCTCAGCGGGCCCTGGATGAAGCGGATTATCTGGACCTTTTCAGCTGGGATTCAGGGCTGGGCATGGGACAGAGAAGGCATCAGTCGCAATTTTAGATGAACTCTGGCGGGAGCAGGACAGGGGCAGCGCATCTGTCCTTGCTCTTCTTGACCTCTCAGCGGCCTTCAGTAGCATCAACCACAGTATCCTTCTGGATTGGTTCAGTGGGCTGGGAGTGGGCGGCACAGTACTGTGCTGGTTCACTTCTTTTCCGTAGGACCGGTACCAGTCGGTACTAATTGGGAATGAGAAGTTCCGTCCTCAACCCTTGTTATGTGGGGTTTGGCACTCTCTTCACTCCTATTGAACACCTACACGAAGCCACTGGATGAGATCATCCGTCGTCACGAGATGAGGTATCGTCAGTATGCTGATCGTACTGAGTTACATCTCTCTGTCCCTGGTGAACTAAGCAATGCGGCTGACATCTTGTCCTGGTGCCTGGACGCTGTAGGGGTTTAGATGGGGAACAACTGGCTTTAGTTGAACTCTGGCAAGGCTGAGTGGCTCTGGGTTTCTGGGCCTCCTGGTTCTGGGAATTTATCATCTTTGGTACTGGATGGGATGGCACTGTCCCAGGCAGGCCCGGTGCACAATCTGGGAGTCCTCCTGGACTTGCGACTCCTGCTCAAAGAGCAAGTGGCAGTTGTGGCTAGGAGGGCCTTTGCAGAGTTTTGTGTTGTGTGCTAGTTGCGCCCCTTCCTGGACTACAAGGGTCTCTTCACAGTGAGTGCGCCCTGGTCACCTCCAGAATGGAGGGCACACATTACACCTCTGTTCCGCAAGCTGCAATCGTTGCCAGCCCACTGCTGGGTGCAACTCAAGGTGCTGGCTTTGACCTTTAAAGCCCTACATGGCACGGGACCAGGTCACTTGAGGGACCGCCTCCTCCCGATCACATCTACCCACCCCGCCAGGTCAGGCAGGAGGGGTGTGGTGCAAGTCCCGTCTCCAAAGGAGCTCCATCTGGCAGGGCGCAGGCAGCGCGCCTTTTCTGTGGCCCCCATCCTCTGGAGCATCGTTCCCCCTGAGGCGGGGTGAGCCTTCCGGAAGGCTCTTAAAACATGTGTTTTCATCAGCCTTGGGGTTCTGATGGGGAGCCTGCAAGGTGGCTGTATGAGGTCAAGTGACAGTTGTCCTCCAGTGCTCCTGAGTTTTTATGTTCATTTTATTTATGTCTGTTTTCAGATTGTTGTTTTTAACAATTATGTTTGTACGCTACCCAGAGTCATGTTTTTGCGAGATGGGCAGCTATATAAATATGCTAAATAAATAAATAACATGTCTTCAATTAACAAACTTGTAGATTTTTCCCAAAGGCTCTCCAGCAGCCTTTCTTGTGTCGGGCACGTGAAACAGACAGAGTTCATGGGATTGTTGGGGCAGCACTAACAAGGCGCACTGCCTTGGACTCCTAGAGTGTCTCCTTCTTAGTTCTTGGAAGGACACAACTAAGTCTTAATTATTCAAAGCCTCACACATTGTGGCGAAATTAGAAAGGTGTCAGCTGGGGACACATGTTGTATGGCGATAACGGCATGCTCACTGTTGACTCAATGATTTGCAGCGAACGTTAGATTTTATGATGCACCAAGAACGATGAATAAGCTGTGTGGTGCAAAAAGGAATGGCAGTAAGATAGGGTTTTTTTCCTTTTTCCCCCTCTTCTTAATTTGTATTTTTAGTTTGCATTTTTAAATTTTTTTAAACATTTCTTCTTTAAGATTAAAGACTGTTTGGTTAAAAAAAATAACAATAAAGATTTAAAAACTGCACTGGTTGGATACATTTTGGAAGAATGACTCTGAGAGAGACTGAGAAATTTAGACGTTCCGAATACGGAATATGCTTTCTAGGAAAAGAGTTATGAGGCCGATGAAAAACAACAGATGAAATGACTTAGATACCAGCATTGGCCTTCAACGCAAAGTACAACTATTTAGGTGAGCGACCGGGAAACAAGTGGAAGGGGACGGGAGGGGAGGAAGCACCGCCAGAAGCCTTCGGGCGTTTCTCTACTCCTGCTTTACCAGCAGCGGGGTTCAGGCTGTCGGCCTCGGCCGCCGTTCTCCCCGCGACCTTCCCAGCTGCGTGCAGAGGGCCTTGCGGGGGCGGCGGCGGCGAGACCGCTCCTGCCGCAGGCCAGGCAGCGCCACCCCACCCCTCGCCTGCAGGCACTCAGGGCCCGGCGCTCGCCCGGAAGCCGGCGATGCTCAGCGGGGAGGCCCGTCACGGCCGCCTACCCGGAGTCCGGCTAACCGTCCCGCGATGGTTCCCCGCCGCGCGCGGGCCCAGAGGCGCTTCCCGAGCAAGGCTGAGCCGACGGCGCCGGACGGACTCCCCGGAGCGTCCCCGCAGGCTCGCTCTACGCGCGCGAATCTCGGCCGCCGGTCCTTTTAAGGCGCGCGCCCTGCCGGCCCCCCGCCCCGCGTTCTGGCGCGCGTGTGGCCCGGAAGAGGTCGCTCGCGGGCGCCCGCAGCCGCTCAGCGGCTTTCCTCCGCCGGGGCCTGCCCGTTGCCGCCCGGGTCCGAGGGCCCATCTGCCAGCGCGGGCTGCTCGATCCCCGTTTGCTTTGACGCCACGTTAAGTATTTAAGCGTCCGTCACTGAGGGGGACCCTCGGTCCCCTGGAAACGCCGGGACCGGCCACTGCAGCGTTGACCGCTTGTCCCAGATGAACCTCAGTGTCGTGAGGCCAACCGACCGCGATTAAGCGGTCAAGACGTCGGCCATTCAGGCACCAGCCAAGCTCCGAAATGGCGGAGGGACAGGAGGGGCTGGGCGGCCTTCCCGAAAGCGGGGGGCGGGGGGAACCAAAGCCCGCGGCTTCGCCCCCAATCCCGGCCAAGCGACACCCGGGGACCTGCCCCCGGCCCGCCCGCGCCCTTCCGGAGGGGGAAGCGTCGCCCCCGCGCGCGCGTCCGAGAAGACCCTTCCCCTCCGCGCCGCCCTTCGGCCCCGCACCGGGGACCGCCGGCACGACCCGCGGCCGGCCCCGCCGCCCCGGAGCTCGAGGCGAGGGCGCGCGGGGTCCAAGAGCGCCGCCGGCCCCTCCGGCCGCCTCCGCCCACGCCCACCTGCCCGCCGGCCGGGAGCTCGAGGGGCCGCGGGGGGGCGCGGCCGCCGCCCCCCCGCCGAGACTCACCGCAGCGGCGCCCGCCGAGGCTCCCGACGCGCGCGGCCTCGCCCCTCTCCGCCCGCCCTGCGCCGGCGCGGGAGGAGGCCCCGGGGAGGAGCCGCCGCCGCCGCCGCCTCGCCTCCCCCCCCGGCTGGGGGGCCCTGGCGGCGGCGCGGCCGCGGGACGAGGCGCGGGAGGGTCGGCGGGGGCGCGCCGAGCGAAGCGCCTCCGGGCTGCTCGGCCGGGAACGGCCAGCCTCTGGCCCCCGCTCGGCTGGCCCGCAAGGCCCCCGCCGCTGAGGGGCGCCCCGGGCGAGCCCCCGGCCTCGAGAGCTCGCCCGCGGAAGGGGAGAGGCGCGCGCCCTCGGGGCTCGCCTGGGGCTCCGGTCGGCGCCGCCTTCCCTCAGGCGCCCGGGGGAGCGGAGCCCGCCGCCGCGGCCGGCCTCCGCGGTGGGGCGCCCGCCGCTTCTCCGATCTCGCGCTCGGGAGAGGCTCCGCCGGCTTGCTCAAGAGGCTCGTGCGCCCCCGCCCCCCCCCCGCGGGCGGCCAGCGACAGGGACGAGGCCAGGGGCGGGCGCCTGGCCCATCGTCCGCGGCCGTCCGTCGAGGCGACCCCCGGGCTCCGACCTGGCTGCCCAGCCAGCGCCCGGGGCAGCGCCAGCGCTTTGCGGCTCTCCGGAAGGCAGGTCGGGGGCTGCCAGGGAAAAGGGGCGCTTCCTGGGTCCCCCCGGGCGGCAGGGTGCAAGGGAAGGGGTCTGGAGCGGGCCCGCGCTGGCCGCGGGAGAGGCGCCCCTGCAGACACCCGGCCCCGCGCCACGCGGGGCTTTGCAGGCGATAAGCAACACCTTGAACCGCGCTCAGGGAGAGCCGGGAGCCCGCGCGCTCACGCCGCGGTGGTGTGACAGGGACAAGACCACGGGCATCCAGCAGCGCCTGTTCTGCCGCCGTCGGGACTAGTTGCAGCTTCCAGGTGGCCTGCAAGGACAGCCCCACGCAGCGCGCATTGCAGTAGTCCAACTGGGAAATGACCAAGGCGTGATGGACCCTGAGTGAGGCCTGCCTCTCCAGGAATGGACACAATGGGCAGGCAAAGCCTCCCCCCCACTCCCGCCATAGCTACCACCGGCTCGCTCTGGGGGCCAGAAACCCAAAGCCAGGGTTGAGCCAGGGCCAGTTCCTCCCCTCCAGACCATCAGCCTCCGAGTGCTGGGTCAGCGCTGAAAGAGCATCACCTCCTTGTGATACCACATCCTGTGCCATCAGGTGACTTCGCTCAGTGGTTTCATGTAGACGTTAAAAAGGAGCAGCGAGAGACCCAAACCCTGAAGCAACCCGCACTGTAGTGGCCTAGGGCTACACTGGTCCCCCCCCCCCCTGCTTGTACCGGCCATAGAGAAAGGAGAACCACAGCAAAGCAGCGCCTTCCACTTCCAGTCCCCACAGCTGGTGTAGAAGGGTGGTATCAGAATCCACCAAGAGATCCAGGAGGGCCAGGACAGTTGCACCACCTCTATCCTGACTCCTGGATGGGTCATCATCCACAAGTGCAACCAATGCCTTCTCTCTACTATAATTCAGCTTAAACCCAGACTGAAAAGGGTCCAGATAATCCATTTCATCCAGGGCCCTCTGTAAGTGAGTACAAACCGTCTTCTCAACAACTGGAAGAAAGTTATCCAAGATGATTGGGCCCAAGGATAGCCTCTTGAGAAGGCGGCACACCACCACCTTCTTCAAGGCAAGTGGCACAGGTGGTCTTCACTTAACAGAAGACAGCACTGAACAAGTGGTACTTATGACTGGTCCTCGAAGCTCCATCCGTTGCAGCACCCCATGTTCACATGTACACGATCCAGGCACTCAGCAACAGGCCTGGATTTCTGACCATTGCAGCATCCAGCAGTCACATGATCACAATTTGTGACCTTCCCCGCCAGCTTCCCACAAACAAAGTCAAGGGGGAAGCTGGCAGGAAGTCAGAAGTCAAGATCACATGAGGTCCTTGCTTAACAACCTATGGTGATTCACTTAACGATGATAACTGGGGACTGCTGGAATTGCCATCACAAAGTGGTGAGGTCACATGACATCACACTTTACGACCGCATCACTTAGCGAAGGAAATTCCAGTCCCAGTTACTGTTGTTAAGTGAGGAAATGCCTCACAAAGAGGCATTAACCACTGCCTGGACCCATCCACATGCCATCTCCAGGGAGGCCTTACCCAACCAGGAGGGGCATAGGTCCAGTACACAGGTAGCCAAGCTCACAGCAGCATGGATGCTGTCCGCTCCCTCAGGAACAAGTGACTCACTCCTCCCAAATAACCAAACTCAGATGTGTCTCAGCCACTTCCAAAGGACCTGCCCTCTTGGTGTTCAACTCCTTATTTCAGGTTTGACTCTCTCTCTATAAACTTCCACTCATTGGTTCTTATCCTACCCTTGGACACTGGAGAGAATAAACCCACACCCTCTTCCCTGGATAGTCCTTCAAGTATTGGAAGGCTGCTACCATGTCTCTCCTTAGCCTTCTCTTCTTCAGGATAAAAGCACCCTGTCCTAACCATTCTTCATAGGATTTAGCCTCCAAGCTCTTCAGCATCTTCGTTGCTCTTCTCTGCACTCTTTCAGTTCCCCAGGATCTTGTATTGTGATGACCAGAAATGGACATATTATTCCAGTGCAGTCTAACCAGTGCAGCATGGAGTAGAACTATAACTTCCTGTGATCTTGACACTATACCTTGGTTGATGCAGCCCAAGTTTGGCTCATGCTTAATCTGTGGTCTACCTAGACACCCAGATCCTTCTTGCAGGAGCTCCTGCTGAGCCAGATATCACCTAGCTCATACTTGTGCATCAGCTTTTTCTGACCTAAGTGCAGAACCCAATGCTGAAGTCTATCAAGATCCTCTTGAAATTTGAGCCCGTCTTCTGATGTGCTCACAGTCCCCCCACCCAGCTTTAATGCTAGTGTGGAATCAAAACGCAGGGCTGAAATGCAAAATAATCAAGGCTTCACTGCAGTGTTTATTAGACAGTGCGCACTGGAGGGGACCCACCAAGGGTTAGTGGGAGACACTCCCTTACAGGCAAAATGGATACCCTGATCTTTATACACTTCTACAAGAAGGGGAAGGGAAAAAGAATGCGTACACATACATATTTGTATGATGATGCGGGCATACCTAAATAAGCAATAGATGTCAAGTTACATTCTGCCCCTCTTCTAACTACTATCTTCAAGGAACACAATAGTGTCACAGAGAAGAAGCAACAAATCAGTTCAAGGTGCCAAATGCCGGGAAGAAGGCGTCCTCCTTCAAGACAGATGCCTTGGTATACAGGGATGTCTGTGAGAAGGCTTTTTACAACCAGCCGAGTTCCCACCAGCTTCAAGGGTGCTGCACGTTCCTTTATATTTCAATTTCATTAAGGTGATCCCGTTCATCTGAGGCCTCTAAAAACTTGCTTCCCTCACCCAAAGTGGTATTTTCCTCACACCAGCTCTCCCAGTGCTTCCCCTTCTCCCCTCTCCCCGACAGGCCTCTGATCCCATGGAACTTGGGGTGGGAGAATTGGTGACTAAGCGGCTGCTCCCTGTCCCCCAGCGTGCGCATGTGTCCCTTGCTATTCCTCCAGGCCCTGGCACCCTGGGGACCTGGCCGGTTGGCCAGAGAAAGGGACGGCAGGCCCCTCCCAGCAGGGCCCAATCCAGGACGCAAGAGTTTCTGTGAAAGAATTAGGGGTAATCTTGGAAACTGCAATAGGAACTTCCAGCCCAGTTCATTAAGGCAGAGTCTCTTCCTCCCCAGCTTCTGCAGCCCAGACCCAGCTCCATTCTTCCGCTAAGCCACTCACCAACTCGGCCACCTGCTGATGGTTTCTGCCGCCTGTTTCCCCACCTCCTCACAATCTCTCATGCGGGGGAAGAGCCCTGACCGTCCTGCTGCCAAAAGGTTGGCCGGGACCAGGGGGTAGCTCTCCTGCAGGTACCTCGGTCAGCCCAGCGAAGCAAGACAGGTCCCCACCCCTTAACTTGACCCACCTGCAAAGGGAACAGGGAAGGAAACCTGCAGGCCGACAGGAGCAAGCGGAAGGTAGGCAGCACCCAGCAGCGCCTCCCTGACGCCTTCCTCCTGTGGTTAGCAGGCTGAAGAGGCAGCGCCCCCACCTTCCCTGGCATCCCTGGCATGAAGGCAGCGCCCCCCCTTGCCTGGCATCAAGGGTGCTGCTGTGGGGCTTTAGCTTGCAGCAGTGCAGTGGGGCGGTTGGTTAGAAGGACAGGGGGAATTTCCTCTCTCTCTTCAGTAGGCAGAGCTCCAGCCTATTCCTCCGTCCATCCACAGAGCCTCAGCTAGGCAGCCACCTCCCCCCACCCCATCCCTGATGTCGGAAGACCTGCTTTTGCCAGGACAGTCTTTTTTAAAAAAACGTCCTTATTATGCATTTTGTAAAAAAGGGGGGAGAGGAAAAAAGATGAGAAAAAATTAAAATTATGAAGTGAATAAATAGGGAATTAATAAGCATCATAGAATTAAGTTAAAATTTCATTAATTGGTTTGAAGTAATCATATATCATTTTGAAAACTACAGGTTGTAAAAATCCAAGCAATATATAAATATCAACAGCATTAGAACAATATAAAGTGTTCGTGGTACGGGTGTTGGACTAGGATCGGAGGGATGGTTGCAGCCCCCTTTCAGCCATGGAAGCTCCCCAGGGGACTTCGGGCGTGGGGCAGTGGTGAAGGTGCTGGACTAGGAGTGGGGCGAGCCAGGGTCTAGCACCCTCAGCCACAGAAGCTCTGTGGGGGAGTCTGAGCCAGTCCCTCCCCCTCAGCCCTAAAAGCCCCCTGGCCAGGCTCCCCCTCTTTTGTCGGCCCACCCAGTGCTTCAGAACACCATCTCCAGGGCCCAAACTCTGACTCTGTCAATGCCTTGGGACACCCCTGCCAGGCTTCCCACAAGAGCCCATAAGTCAGCCCCACCCTGTGGCTTCATCCTTCTATCATGACCCTTCACTCATTTCAAGTCCGATATATGTCCTTTTTCCATTTCAGCATTTTGGAAAGCTCCCTGCATATCCACCCTGGACCTCTCCTTCTAGTAGGAATCTTTTGCAATCGCACCTTCAGTTTCACAGGATTTTCCATCCTTCCCCAACACTTTTCTTCAGGACTTCCAGCCATGTATTTGAGCTACCTTGTGTGTGACTTTGTCAGAATCTGCTCTTTTGAAATCTAGCACATCTGACTTTTCTCTGTTCCTCTCCCTTTGACTGCAAGTGCCTTCACCTTTTTCAGCCAGTTCCTCCCTGTTGGAAGAGGTTAAGTCTAGATAGCAGACACACACACACACACACACACTGTTTTTCTACTCTCTGACAAATGAGGTTGACAGCAAGAGAATTTGAGAGTCTCTGACTCTTGGAGAATCCAAGCAGATGTGGTTCAGCAGATGTGAGGATAATTGAAACCTCCCCTTATCTGTAGGACATGCCTCTTTGAAAGTTGAATGTTTGACACAAGGCCTCATCTATATCTTCTGCCTTTCCAGGTGGACCATGATAAACTCCAACAATAATGCAACTTTTATCTCTCACCACTTTTATTCTTAGCCAAACACTCTCAACAGGACTTCCATGTTCCAATGCCTGAATTGCTGTGCATAAATATGATCTTTTTTGGGGTGTGTGGTGGATCTCCCTGCATGCTTTCTGTGAGTCTATTCCAAAGTGTAGCCTTCCAGGGTTGTGTTCCATTCATGTGTATCATCACACCACATTTCAACGATGACCATGATGTCACTTGTTAAAATTTCAAGTCCTCCCTGTTTGTTTCCTCTCCGCATTTGGGTAGCAGCACCTGAGATTGCAAGGGATGCTCCTAATGACTGTGGAAATTCCCTGCCAATTTCGAAGCCCCCCCCTGCCCCACACTCATGCTTCTCCTTGGTCTCCTGTGTGTTTTCCCCAGCCCTCGGAGGGGTATTCAGGTCTTGGCTTTTGTCACCTTGCTGTTTTTTCTCTTGCTTATTTGCCTCCTGATGAGACTGACGAGGCGTCTGCAGAACAACTCCTTCCTAGTCTTCGGGAGACAGAGCCGACCTCTTTCCAGAAGGTCTTCATGCAGGCAGCACAGTCCGTGGCCAGGGAACCCAAGCCCTTCTCAGCAGCACCACCTCCATAGCCAGTTGTTCACTTCCAAGGTCCTGTTCTCTCTTCAGCTGACCATCAAGTGGGAGGATTGACGAAAAGACTACACGCGCCACCAGCTCCTTCAGTTTCCTGCCCAGGCCCTCGTGGTCGCGGAGATTCATTCAGCTGGAAGTCAACAACCTCCTCCATGTCATATCCACGATTCAAAGAATCCCTTCAACTTCTGCGCTCTCCTTCACATTTTGCCACCCTTTTTGCCCCCTCTTGGACACGACTTTGGGATTCTGAGACGTACTGTTACCCTTTCTAGTGCTTTATTTGTGGCAGATTGTGGTTCACACTTCACAAACCAAACCATGGATTCATGTCAGAGGAGAAATTAGGTGGGGCTATGACTGTTTCCTCTGCAAAGCACTGGGTAACTGTTGCTATGTTATCGTTCATTAGGCCGTCTGTAAATCGCCATGGGACGCTCAAAAGCAGTGTTCTGTTCCTCGTTAGCTCTGCAGGAGAGGCACAGAAGCCGGGCCCTGTGGGCGTGAAGGAGCTGCAAATAAGCATCATGTTTTTCTTATGTGACATCCTAAGAATTACCGTACATGATTTTATGTACTTCAGTTTAAGGACAATACTTTACGGAACTTTAAACATTATGAAGTTTGATTTAAATTGGCATAAACCATTCACAACACATTTAACTTTACAGTAAACTAATGGAATTACATGGATCTGAAGACCTCACGGGGTTAGTTGTCTGGAAGAAATTGTAGTGATTATAAACAGGGCGTGATCAGCATCTGCACCATTAAGATGGAATTCCTGTTTCTTGCCTTGTATTTTTCTTTCTTCGTCTGTCTGTGTGCGCTGGTGTGCCTTTATTTTTCTGGCTGCCAAGAAATGACTTACAAACATGAAGGTAAGCCGCTTAGTTACTTGCTGTTCCTGTTCTCTCAGTGCTAGCTGAAGATTTTCCCTGGTTATTCCTCTTCGGCTTGTTAAGGAGAAGCAGTGAGTGGTTTTGTGTCCTTCAGGTCTTAGTGATTTAACAACATATTAGTTAAGTCAAAGAATACTGTATGCCTTAATAATCAGTGTCATATAACCATGAGATGCATCCTCAAACCGTATTGAACTTGAGATTTTTTTCCACCAATTGTTTTATCTGGTAATTTTTAATCACAAGGTTCGGGGAATTAGCTATTTAAAGCAAAGCACCAGAGTACTGTGCTGTAATAAACCAATTTTTAAAGTTCCAGGAGTCACTTTTATGTTAAAGAGAAATGACATTGTTTCAGCAACTGTTCTGAAGCTGGATTACCTCTCTATGCCAACTTCACTGTGTGCCATTGATGTGAGGATGAACCATTTTAAAATTAAGTGAGTTTACACTCCCCTCATTATTTCAACCACTTTCTTCTTTATATCATTATGATTTGGGTGGCTGTGTCTTGCTGCCTTGCCTGTTGTCCAGTAGAGCAGGGACTTTCCTCTGATTCTGGCCCAGCGAGAGGACCGTGCGTGTCCTGCCTACTGCAGTCAACAACAGCCCCCATCGGTTCCTTGTGTTCTTAATGTGGAAGGTTCCTGTTCTTCCCCAGGACAGAGAGGCACAAAGCAGAGTTGGTGCAACCAGTGGTTAATCTCCAACTGCTGTACTTTCAGTTAAAGAGGGGAGGCAAGAAAGACACCGATGTTGTCCGTGGGATATCATGTATTCTTCGGGTCTTTGCCCTGTGGCACTTGGAGGATAGCATAAATTTAAGGAGGACAACGATCATTCTAATAATAGTCCATCAGCATTTATTATTATTTACTGGATATTTGTATTTATTAGATAATAATAAAGAAAGGATCTTTCTGTGGAATTTTGTGTCCCTAGATTTTTGTCCTCTCCTTCCCATGCAGTTCATCATTTCTTTGTACTACAGCTGCTGCTTTTCATGTCATCAAAATGTAGAAGGCATCAAGAGGTGCTTTTAGAAAGCTGAAAGACGTGGCAACTTCTAGTCTTAGGAGCAGCTCTCATAGACAGATGTATAAAACCTGTAGTATACTTTGGGGAATAGTTCATAATTCAGATGATCCACTCTGATTCTTGCGACATAAACCTATTGTTGACCCTCCCCAAAAAGGATAATGGGGGCCATTAATTGTGTCCTAAAGCAGGTGGCTGTAATTGCTTCCAGAGGGAAGAGATGCTCTTCCTGCACCCTACAGGACCTAATCAGGACGCTTCACAGGGCGCCCGTCCTGAATCCGAGCAGTCAGTCCAAACACTTTCCAGAGCATGGAAGAGGGATCAGGCAGACCAATGTGGATCTCTGCCTACAAGGAGCACATTAGGCCTGAAACTATAATTAGGGTTTTATGAGGCTTTTAAGACATGCTCAGGGTAACATTTTGGGTGTTGTTCTCGACTTGGCTGGACTCTGCTATGGACTCATTTCTGTTGCTCGGCTTACCTTATTTTATTGTGTTCCTTTCATTTTTAATTGATTGTACATTATTAGTTATTAACAGTCCTGGGGCACCTTTTCCCTTTCTAGCAATTCCATACGCCATTTATTTTCTTTGGAATACACGGAGATGCAGTGGATTTAAAGTAACAGCGAAGCTTTACTGGTTACAATGTACATTTGCTCTTTCTCACACGCATGCACCCACACACTCATCCACACTTATCAATGCCCTTCTCAGCCAGACTGCCAGGCACTAGCTAGAGGGACAGAAGCCGCCAAGTCTGGATCCAAAGACGACTCAAGGAGTGGGTGGGCTTCAGGATCCCCCAAAGTCCTTGCTCTCTTGATTCACAAGACGGGCAGCTACTCTTGCCTTGTTAATTTACAGGTCTGTTGATGGGATTGTGGGGGACGGGGGGGTTCCATGTGCTCAGGCCCAACTTTCTTTCCCTGGGTGGCTCAATTAAACTATATAAAAACAAAAAACAGTACAGGAGTCTTATATAAAAATGATATAAGACCCCATAAACCACACAGTCAATGGGTGAGGTATAACAAGGACCACCGACAGCAATCCACATGACCACTGAACAGGCTCTAATGCACACCCGGAGCCCCAACCTGGTGCCTTCTGGGCATTGTGAAGAGCCGGAATCTGGACTCCGGGGGATGAGGCTCCGAAGAGCAGGTGTCACGACAGAAAAGGCTCTCTTCCTGGGTTCCCCCCGGATGGCGCTCCCTAACAGACCGGACCCGGAACAGGCCTCTCCTGCCAGACCTGATGGGACAGGTAGACGTAATTGGGGAAAGGTGTTCCCTCAAATAACCCAGCCCCACACCATGAAGGGCTTCGTACTGGTATAGTCTCCCATTGCAGCTGAACCTGTGAAAGCTACTCAGATGCATATCGGGTGTCTTAGGAGTCCTGATTCATTATCCGGATTCCTGGGTAGCAATTTTTAACCATGAATGCATTTTGAAGCAAGGGCTGGACAGCTCCACCCCCAGTGATCATGTCCACGTGGAGGAATGGCTTCAGTCCCTTTCTCTTTTCAGTGTTCTCAAGTCCTTCAGTTCTCTCAGCTGCTGTCAGCCCCATTAGACAGACCAGACCAAGAAGTCGACTGCACAGGAAGGCTAAAACAAATTGTATTGAGGCCGGCCGTAGTAACAGACACCCCCCCACACACAAGTCCTGCTGTGCTGCCTCATTGTGATGGTGTCTGTGAGGGATGAGCGAAGAACATTGGGAGTGTACGCCAAGGGTGTGTGTTCCCAGCAGGGTCACCCAAGGATGTGAAGGTCGTCCCAGCTGCCCAGCTAAAGCAAAAAGACACCTGTGTTGGGCAGGAGCAATACAGGAAGATGCTGGAGGTGGGCGATCACTTTATCAACAACAGCAAAGGCATCCCTTCATACTGCATGGGAGAAGGCAGTGGTAAACCACTCCTGCATTTTACTGAGAAAACCAGAAGGATGGACAAGATAAAGTTATTGAAGATGTAACACTGAATGATGGGCCCCTACAGTCAGATGGCACTCGGCGTGCTACTGAAGAAGAGCTGAGGATCTTTCAGAGGGCTAATGGTGTTTATGAAGTGGCTAGATTAAAGCTTTCAGGACATCTAGTTGCCGATGTTGCCATACACAAAAAGAAAATCTGAAGCTACAAAGACAGAATTATGGTAGGAACATGGCACCTACCAGCAGCAAGTTGGATGGACTCAGTTGCAGTGGCCATGAGCACACAGTTGAAAGGCCTGAAAGACCAGGTGAGGAACAGATTGTCATGGAGAAAATCTATGTGGTCGCTAGGAGTTGAAAACAACTTGATGGCATATAATCAATCAATCAATCAATCAATCAGTCAAAACAAAATCTTGCAAATTTGATTGTGCTGTACCCCCTCCTGTTTTATAGTTCAGTGAATTAGGGAGGTGTCTGTCTGAGCTGCTTCCAAATATTACCTGTCTGTTGTGGACTTAAAATATGTTTCCCCCCCCCCCAATCACCCTGGCGATAGATCTTGCATACCTGTGTTGAGGTCATTTTCTTTGCTTACATAATGGAAGAACTTACATGACTTCATAGCTGATTCCGCTGGGGAAGAGAGCTCTACCTGCATCTTGCCTTGAGCGGAAGTGACTAGGGGATGGGAGAAAGAGGTGTCTTTTCAGATCTCTCTAACAAGTGAATTTGTTCTTATTTCAGATGCATGTTGTGGGGACATATTTTGGATTTGATGAAAGCTTTATTGATTCAGAAGCTTACTCAACCACAGATAAAATGGGCAAAATTCCAGCAACACCTGGAGATGTAAGTGCTGGTGCATATAATATTATACACAGCATTTTAGGGCCTTCAATTTTTTCTTTCTATTTACTTCAAAGTTATGCTCATAAGTCACTTAATTTGTGGAACTCGGCATTCAATTTTCACAGAAGTCATTTTTGAGTAGATTTTTTCTGTTTCCTTAAGGCAGTTCGAGTCTCCCATATTGCTTCATTCACATTTAGCATTTCTTCCAGCTCAGGGTAAGGCTTGGAGCACTGCCTTGAAGTAATGGGTGTATCTGCCCTTCTCTGCTGGGTTTTCTTGATCTGTGGCTGGGGAGCCCATGTGGCGGGCTGCAAGAGAGGACCCCCCCACTGGGGACGCGGGAGCCTGGCCAAAGGCTCCAGACTGCAGGGGATGCTCCCTTCTGGTCTGCTGCGCATCCCCGCTTTGGTGTTGCTGAGGCCCGTGGGTGGGCACATTCTACAAATGGCAGCCATGAGCAAATGCAGCGCAGCTGTTACGCTTGCTCTCAGTTCAGCAGTATCATAAAACTCTTTGGATTATGCTCTCTTCTATTGCAGTTGGGATGGGGAGTGTGCAGTCAAAGTGCAGGACCCAAAACAAATAGTCAAAGTTCACTGCAGCGTTTATTATATAAACAGTACGTACTGGAGGGGACTCCACCAAAGGGATAGGGAGAGACACCCCTGCAAACAGAGAGATGCACTGATATTTATACATTTCAGAAAAAAGGAAACGATGTAAGTATGCATATTCATGTGATGATGCAGGCATGCATATTCATTAGCGATAGGTCTCAAGTTGCTTCCTGCCCTTCTGCTATCGACTGTCTGCTAAGAAAACAATAGTCTTGCTGAGAAGAAACAAATCAAAGTGGGGGAGGGGGGCAATTCAGGGTGCCAAAAGCCAGGAAGAGCATGTCCTCCTTCAGGACGGAGGCCTTGGCTGCTGTGGGGATGTTCTGAGGAGATTAGTAAGCTGGTATGAACTAGATGTTAAACTAGCTTCAAGGCTGTTTGCAAATTCCTTTATGTTTCAATCTGACCCAACCAGCATCATTCATCTAAACGTATATTTTCCTCACAGGAGACTAATTCGTCCTCCGTTAAACACCTTTTGCTGACTGGAAACCACTTATGGACTTTTTGCGGAAAACAGAAAAAACGAAGTTATGATTTATGGTTTTGATGATTAGACAGGATAGATTATAGAAAGAAGAGAGTCATGTTGTAACCTTAGAGAAAGAAGAAGATGTATAATAGTACTTATTACTGCTGTAAAGAAGATGGGAAGCCACTTCTTTGTATCTTTTTTCTGTCCTCCATTAAATACCTTTTGTGGTGGGCCAACAAGAATTTTGGTGTTTTACTGTATAGATGGAAATGTTTGTGAAACTGGCAGAGTGGCAACACTTATTGTTTTGTTAGCTTAAATTCATACAGAGATTTGCTTGGTAAAATTGTACCTCTCTCCTTACGCCTTGAATTTTGCACTGGATTGTATTTTTGCATGTTTCCTTTGTTTTGCTTATGATTCCTAATTCTGCCCAAGACTTTCTGTAGATGCGTGTGTGTGTGTGTGTGTGCGTGTGTGTGTGTGTGTGGAGCCCTTGGCGCTCTCTGAGCTTGGCTGTTTGCTTGCAGACGTTTCATTACCGAACTAGGTAACGTCATCAGTGCAAGTGAGTGTGGGGTTTGCTCCCTGTTTATATACAGTGCCTTGCCCTGCCAGTGTTGGTGGGGTGTGGTTTTCTCCTTGGTAGTTCCTCGATTAGGGCATTGTTTTCTGCTTGATTGTTTGTCTGGTGTCGATCCCTGCTTATCTGGGTGTAGGCTGCAGGAGAGGATGTGTTCCAGTCTTTTAGTTTCCATCTTAGCTTTTTTATTGTCTCTTTTGAATGGTGTGTAAATGTGGTTAACCTCTATTTGTCTATTGATGGTTGATGTGCCTGAGTGCCAGGCTTCCAGGCATTTCCCAGTGTTTTGGATTTAGCTTGGTCTAGGATGCTCATAGTTTCCCAGTTTAAAGTATGATTGAGTCTGTCCAGCTGTTGTGAAATTAAGGAGTTTTCCTCATGGCTTCTGACTGCTAGCTGGCGTTCATGGATGCGCTCTCCTAGTCTTCTGCCTGTTGTCCTACATAGCGGCTGTTACAGTCCTTACACTGTGTGCTGTAGATGACTCCTGTTTTTCCTTCTTGGGCTACTGGGTCTTTTGGTGTGCTTAAGATGTTTTGCAGGGCTTTAGTACTAAAGTTACCTAGCTGGGTAATGAAACATCTGCAAGCAAACAACCAAGCTCAGAGAGATTTTTAAATCTTCCTTCCCTCCCTCCCTCTTCTTTCTTTCCTTCCTCCCTCCCCGTCATTTCCACTTATAATATAGGCTTGCACCATTTGCCCTCCCCTCATGACCCTCAGGAGAGCCCCAGTGAAGTCTCCTCCTCCTCCTCCTCCACTGACCAGCAGAACTCCTGCCACTTTGCTGGGGAGAGGTAGATCAAAGGGAGCCACGGACATGAGGAAAACTGCAACCCCATTCTGACGTCTTCCCAAGGGTCTGCTCCCTCAAGGGAGGAAGAGGGCTCACTTATCAACCACCGGCGCCCCCCAGCCAGCCCTACCTCACTGGCAGGCATCCAAGTCACTCCTTCATCCTTCCCTCAACGCCCACAGCCATTAAGAGATTTCAGATTTCTGCCTTGTTTCCAAAGCAGCCAATTGCCACTCAGCTATTGGGTCTGGGCATCAGCCAATTAGGTACAGGGGACAGAGGGAGGCGGGAAAGAGGTCAGGGATATGCCCATGACAGTCACGTGACCTTGGCTGACCATGGTAGTGCAGCAGCACAGCAGTGCTGAAGCAGCCACAAATGTCCCAAATTTCAATCCCACTGAAGTAAATGGGTCCTGGATTTTGGACACATTCTGTAAGTTAGCCCATTCGAGGTACCTTGGTTCAAAAACTGTTGCCCTATGATGCACCATTTCACCCAGTTGAAGGTTACAGACATGAGAGTTTTAGTAGTATATAGATTCCAGGCATATTTATGTAGAACATCTTTTTAGCTATGGCAACTTTGCAGCAGCAGGGAAGAGTGACCTTGACCTGGGAGATCATAAGATCCAGCATATTTGTATTTATTTATTTTCCCTCCCTCCCTCCCTCCCAAAGGTGACTCTTTCCATGCTTCCAAAATTTAGTTGTCTTACTCCAACAGTATAAGCACAATGATGAAGAGTTCACATTAAATTTCATCCTTGTATTAACTTGGTAAATCAATATACATATAAAAAAAGAATTAGTATATTGCCACAAAATGGTATAGCATCTTAATGATTAACAAATCGTTACGATGCCCATCTTCATTGACTAGAGTCTGCTCCGTACGAGGTACTAACGTTCCTGTCTGTATCCCCATAAAGGAATGTGAAGATAGAGCATCCTCTTAGATTGAGGAAGCGACACGGATGTTAAGCAGTCCCAGCACTGGGACCTCCTCTAAGGGAAAATTAATATGTTTGTCAAACCACTGATCTACTGTACAGACTATAAGGTGGGGAGAACGTAACCTGCCGCATCTGCCCCCCTTCCCCACTCTGCGCAGGAATCCCCCAGCACCATCCCCGACAGACGACCTTCCAGCCTCTAAACGCTTCCAGCGCAGGAACGTCTGCCAACTTCCGAGTCTCGTCTGCTCCACTGTTGCACAGCTTTAACTTTTAATGCAAGCTTGACCCTTATTTGCTGATGGAAAAAGTAATGCAAGTATCAGGAACAGAACTCTTGAAAAGTCAGACTATCTAACCAAGTATTATTTTCTGACTGGCAGCAGCTTTGCAGAATCCTTTTGCATGTACACATATGTGCACACGTATGTGCCCACTGTAGTATTCCCTTTGCGGGTGAGCCACGTGCCACAGAATGCAGGAAAAGAGTTAAGAAATAGCAAGGTAGACGTTAAAGGCACGCGATACCGCATACCTAACATGAATTTGTGGCACTGCTAATTATCTCAGTCTTTTACCACAAACAACTGGATCAGTCCTGGTTTTTGACTAATTCCTTTGCTATGTGTATAAATGAATAGATCTGAAACACCCAAACATTTTTCTAAGCAAATGCTCAGCAAACAGTTGTGATTCTCTTTCATTCTTGAATCCCCAAATGGCCCTGTCTTGTTTTGTTTTCATTCATACATTCATATCATTAGCAGAAGTTTTCCCCTGCATCCATCCGAAATATTACACAATTTTACAAAATATCCAAATACAAACATTCAGTATTGGAGGAGATAAATGCCACTTGCTTAAAAAAGAAAATCCAGAGGTAAACATAATGCCCTGGACATACCACAGGATGGTGCTGTTGAGACACAACGGGTTCTCCATCGGACCACTCCCGAGCTGCAGAATATGCCACAGAAAACTTTAATTCTAAAGGTTTTAAAATAAAAATTATGAACACTAGCAAGTATAAAGACTAAATTACACACAATTCAACAACTTGTATAGAAAAATAAATTAAAAAATTTACCCCACTTAGCGTAACATTGGGGAAGAAATTATCACTTTAATGTACATTCTGGCTGGAAAGTGCATTATTTCAACAGAAATAGCAATTTTCCTTGAAGCAGCGAAGATCCTCCGCTTCCTTTTTTAGGACTTCTCTTTTCCCTGAAAATGTAGTCTGTGGCTGGTTGGGGACAGTGTCAGGCCCTGGGCTTTGCAGGACTTCAATCTGCAGTTTCCTGTGAGTGTTGCCTCTCATTTTAAAAATACCAACTTTTTTGCTCCTATTTCCAACAGAGGAAGAGCTGGGTCATCTGACTCCCTGCCTGCCACAAGGACCTCTCTCTGTCTTCTGTCTGAGCCTGTCTGGCTTCAAAGCTGCAGCCACAGGAATAACTGCCCATAAAAGTCTCTAAAATATTCTTTCCAACATTGCCTTGGAATGTCGGAAGGAATATTTGGCATCAGTTTCATACCAAGTAATTTCATCGCTTTCATCTTTATCTCCATTCACTCTGCTGGAGTTCAGCCCTCTTCTCCTGCTTCAAGAACAACTTTTTATTTCCAGCACATTCACTGTTTTCTTTTGCCTTCTTGAGGCTTTCATTTTGCTTGCATCTTTATGCATTAAATATGTTTCATTTCATGCAGAACATGCAACGTAGGTTTGTCTCTTTCCCACCTCCCCGTAGGCATCACTAAGCAATTTTTAGTCCCCTTCAGCCCTTTGGCCAAGTTTACCTACAAATGACATTTGAGGGGGAAATGGAACACAATTTTGTTTGCTTGAATATTTTAGTTCATGGACAAAAGATTTTTATGCAGGAAAGAATAGTCATTTTAGGAAACGGTAACAGTGTGTGCAAAAAAATTATCTTCTGTCTCTTTGGGTTGCAGCTGATCCTTTTCTCTGTAAACATCATTGCAAATCCATGTTCCTGCTCGAAAAAAAGCAATAACTTTTGTTAGTATTTCAAGCACCCAAGAACAGTACATTTCTTAACACTGATATATTGGGGTTGAAGGTTATTGAAAGTTATCCAGACACCTTTAAATTCAAACCATTCTTTGGTGTTTATAATATAATCTGAAATTATTTAGAAAAATGATATGTTTTTCTCTATGATTAGAGAAGTTCTTTGCAAGGAGTGCTCTAAAGACAGAAATAGTTAAAATTTGTCTTCAATTGATTTTTTTTTCATGAATGAATTCACAATGTATCACTGAAAGAAACATTTTATATGCCATAGGTCCACACCTATTAGCATTTTTTTTTAGGCAGGCAGAGAAACTGGGAGACAAAGCACTAGAAGAAGCACTTCACTGTAAATAAATCAAGTGAATGTTACTTTTCCCATTTAAAATCAGCTTCCTATGTATCCACAGCAGTTTTCAGAGCTGACTTCTTCTGATCCTCTTGGAGTTTTGCAGCCCAGACACAAGAACTCGGGCATACGCCCTGGACAGGAGCTGTAGCCACAAGGTTGGCTCCGCAGCTAAGCAGAAAGCAGGGCAGCCACAGAGGCACTCTCCGCAGCCATCTGGTGGGCATCCAGGGAGCTGCAGCCCTGATCTGGGAGGCCAAAGGGAGAAACATCGTCTGTGTCAGGGATGTTTTTTCCCTCCAGATGTTCAAAATGGGCAAGCTCACATTGAAGCCATTGGGCACCAGGAGACAGCACTGGGGTGTTGAATGAAAGGCTCTCAAGGAGACACAGACGGCAGGATGAAGGGCTTAAGACTCTTCCTTTTGACTTGAAAAGGCTTCTGCTCTTCTGGCAGGAACTGGCAATTGTGGAAAAGCTTCTTTATCAGAAATAGGCTTGATAACGTGGCATTACAACTCTTGGCAACCTTTGTAGAAAATACCCCTTTGTAATATTCCTTTATTCAGTTTGTGATGGGTTCATTGAAAAGACCTGAAGAAGTCTTGCTGCATCCTGATGAAGTAAATATTTTGGTAATAGATGATTTTTAAGGGAAGTGCCTCCAGCCCAAACATTAGCAGAAGTTGCTCTCCCACCTAATACCTTCATAGCAATTATATAGATTCCTTGTCAATTAAAGGGGAAAAAAAAAAAAGATTTGGACTAAGGTCTGCAATGTTTGAGCCTGAAGATAGGTAATTCTTGGGGTTGGCTAGCCCCCTAGAGGCCTGGTGTTGCTACCATCAGCCTCCTGGATTTTTTTTTCTTTTAAAATGTGTCTTGTTATAAATTTTAATTCTATATTTATTTATTGTTTTAATATGTTGTGAGCCGCCCAGAGTCCCCCACTGGGGGGAGATGGGCAGGGACAAGTTTAATAAATAAACAAACAAACAAACAAACAAACAAATAATTCACAGTTCGCAACTCCTAGGGTGGCTTAGGGTCCTGCCCCATGGGATATTAAAGGGTATGGACCCAAAGGTACTCCTTCTCCGGGGCATCCCCCAGGGACATGCCTGCCACCGGCTTCATCGGCTTTCCGCAGAGGCGGCAACCCCGGCAACTGTTTTGTGACTTGCGGTGTTTGGATCTGTGCGGGCATCTCTGATGTCTTTTGTGGTGCGGCGGAGACCGCTCGCTTCCTGGGCTCGGGTTCGCCCGCCGCTAAGGAGGGCGCTCTCGTCTCGAGCTGAGCTCGGCGCTGCCTTCCTTCCGCCCCCCGGGGCGCCGCCGCCGCCGCCGCGGCTCTCGCGCTCCTCGTGGTGCTGAAGGACAGCTCCCTTCGGCCGGAGCCGCGCGCCAGCCGGGCGGCTCCGTCTTGGCCGAGTCCGCCGCTGCCCGCAGCCGACAGCCGGCGCCCCTTCGCCCCCGCTCAGCCCCGCAAGACTTGAACCCCGCTCGAGCGGGCGGCGCAGGTGCGGGGTTAAACAATAGGAGCAACGTGCCCCCCCACCGCCTTCCTCTGGGCACCCCAGCACGGATCTCAGGCCCAGCACACCGGCCGCTGCCCGCCTCGGCCGCTCCCCGCGAGCAGCCGAGCGGCTGGGGCGTCCGGTGCCGGGACCAACGCCTTCCCTCGGCCCGCGGCAGGCTCGCGGCTCTTCCTTTCCCGAGGAGCCGCAAGGCCTGAGCAAGGGCGACTGCCCCACCTCCCGCTGCCGTGGCTGCCTCGTGGGCGACGGCGGGAGGAGGGGACCGGGCAGGGCCACCCAGGCGCAGCGGAGCGCCTCAGCCGCGGACGCGGGCGCCTTCCTGCGGCTCCGACTATCCCTGCGCGGGCGAGGGTCGGGGCGGGCGGCTGTTCTTCCGAGGGCCGCCCTCTTGCGCTGCGCTGCCTCCCTCGCCCGCCTCCCCCTCGGCGGCATTTGGGCCTCAGACCCTCGCGCGCCGCAGCTTTCTCGCTACTCCTCCGCCCCGCCGCTCCACGAGTTAAAGTTCGGGGCGGGAGGGGCTGCGCGCGGGGGGGCACCTCTGGCCCTGCTCTTTCCCGGCCTCCGCCGCGGAGGAGGCGGCGCTGGCCCTGGCTACGCGCGGCCCCCTCGTCCACCAGCCTTCGGTGGCGGCGCTTCTGAGGAGCCAGCCGACTCTCTCTGGGCAGCCCAGGGCCCTTTCTTCGCGCCGGAGGCTCGGATGGGCTGTCCTGCGCTCGCCTCAGCCGGAGGGGCCCCCAGGTCGTCCGCCCCCGGAGCTCCAGAGCCGGGACTGGCCTGTTCCTCTTGGCCCGCCCGTGCGGAAGGGCCGGCCTCTGCCTGGCGGCCGAAGCTCCGGGCGGACGCAGTGCCAGCCGCCGCCGCTTCGTGAGCAGGAGGCCGGGCGCCCGCCGCCTCACCACCGCCAGGCCGGCTTCTGAGTATCCCGGTCCGCCGAAGGGAGGCGGCAGGAAAGGCCCCGCCAGCCAGCCAGCCCGCCAGCCCCGCCGCGGCTGCGCTCGTCAGCCTCCCCCGCCCGCGGACGCATTTGCATGGTCCCCGTCCCCGGAGCGGCGGGCGGGCGAGCGAGCGAGCGAGGATGGCCGGGAGGCAGCGGCAGGCCGGCCGGGACGCCGAGGACGACGATCTGCCCGTGTACCTGGCCCGGCCCGGCACGGCGGCCCAGACGCCCCGGCAGAAGTACGGCGGGATGTTCGCCTCGGTGGAGGGCGCCTTCGAGAACAAGACCATCGACTTCGAGGCCTACAGCGTGGGCCAGAAGGGCGCCCGCACCCCGCGCAGCGGCAGCCGCCCCGAGCTGCTGGACCGCGCCGGCGAGGCGGGCAGCGACAGCGGCGAGGTCTGCGGCTCCGCCGCCAGCTCGCCCCGCGCGGAGGCCGACGGCCAGCCCCTCCGCCTCGAGCTCAGGCGCCCGCTCGCCGGGGAGCCCTGGCGCGGCCCGGAGGACCGCAAGGTAAGGCCGCGGGGCGTGAGGAGAGGCGGGCGGGTCCTCTTGGGCTGGGGGCCCGGTTGGCGCCGGAGGGAGGGCCCTGGGCAGGCCGGGTGGGCAGCTCTCCCTGCGTAGCCCGGCGCCGCGGCCGCATTGGCGCCGCAGCTGCTGCCTGCGTGCCCCGCGTCCCTTCCGCTCCGCCTGAGAAGCTTCCTCCCCCCGCCTCGCGTGCCAGTCTCAGGCGCACCCGCGGAGTCCAGGGCCTTGGGAGGGGGCGAGAGGGCGACGTGAGGTGCACATCCTCCCTGTGCTTTGCAGGGCGGTCGGGCAGAAACGCTGTTCTCGGGGGCCGGTCAGCTCCGCTGCGCCTGGTTTCGGCCCTTCCGCTCGTCCACTAGGAAAAACGGCCCTCGGTCGCCTTGCCGGGTTTCTTCCCTTTGTGGCTAATGCATAATGCTTGAGTGGAAATGGCGAATCCGGAAGCTGAGAGTTTAGCAAATCCAGACGAGCCCCTTCGCTAACGTTGGGGTGCAGTTCCAGATTTCGATGAATAAGCACTAGTTTTTGTCTTACTGAGCCTTTCCTTCAGGAAAACCTGAGCAGACTGGAGTCACTGGGGCAGCACAGTAACATGGAGTTAGTTCACTCTTAATACTAAACATTAACAGCTTGATGTATTGTCGAAGGCTTTCACGGCCGGCATACGATGGCTGGTGTGGGTCTTCCGGGCTGTGTGGCCGTGTTCTGGAAGTTTTGTTTCCTAACGTTTCGCCAGCACCTGTGACTGGCATCTTCAGAGTGGCACAGAGAGAACTGCTCCTGTCTGTGCTCCTGCACTCTGCACTCTGAAGATGCCGGTCACAGGTGCTGGCGAAACGTTAGGAAACAAAACTTCAAGAACACGGCCACACAGCCCGGAAGACCCACACCAGCTATCATTAACAGCTTGGTTTGGCTTCCTGTGCCGTGTGAATCCAGCCGCTGCAGTAGTAGATTGTGGTTAAGGAACCCCTTAGCCAGAGGAGAGTATTTCCCCAGCTAAACAGAAAACTCAGTTAAGCACCGTTTTGGTGATGACCTCTGTGTGTGCCTTCGAGTCAGTGTTGACTCCTGGTGACTACCTGGACTGGTCCCTGCAGTTTTCTTGGCAAGGTTTTGGAAGTGGCTGGCCATTGCCTGCTTCCTGGGGCTGAGAGAGAGGGACTGGCCCAGCTGGCTTCATGCCTAAGGCGGGACCAGAACTCGCAGTCTCCTGGTTTCTCGCCTGGTGCCTTCGCCACGACACCAGACTGGTGATGATCTAGCTTTTCCCTGTTGCACACGACTGACATACACAGCTGAAGACATCTGTTCAGGGACAGAGTTGTGTTCCTCTCCCACTGGAAGTACAAAAGCTTTAAAACTGTTTAGAATCATGTTTAATATACAATCATAACTGAAAGTTTTCCATGCAAGCCACAGAAACAAATTGCGCAAGAAATCTTAGTGTTTTGTGATCCCTTGTTTCATAAAAATCACTGGAAAAGGGTGTTCATGGTTTGGGTGGTTCTTTGTAGCCTTGAGACAAGATTCTATTATTATTGACATGTGAGTTTTTTATGTTTTCCCATTTGATTGTGAAACCGTATTAATTTTAGAAATGAACTTTGATTTTCAACTGTTTAGATTAGGAAGGCTCTGTCTTGAAAGGCAACACGTTTCCTGCTTTTAATTCCTGTGGCTCAGTGCTTCTCATGCTGTGCTTTGCACACTGTTACTTACCCTGAAAACCACTGTGGTGGTTGTGTGTGTGTGTGTATAAATTTCTAATTAATTGTGATCCTTAGATACAGAATTTTAACTTTAGAAAAAACATTTTCAGCTTCTGAAACTGCTCCTTCAAGTGCAACTAGCCAGTCTCACAAGAGAGGAAAAATGAAATCCAGCACTGCGGAATCTCCTTCTCCCCAAACAGTGCATCTTGTTTCCAAAACCACAACTTACTGGAGACTTGAGTTCTCAGCACAGAAACATCCACGAAATCCATCGTGTCTGTGGAACGAGTGTTTTCCCCAGTTTTGTCATAATTTGAAATGTGCCTAGAATGCAAACAAAAGGTTTTCTAGTCCATTCCTTGTTGTTTAGCCTTCTTTCCCTTCTGGCTGTGCTCATCTGTCATAAAGTCTTCGTAGTGGAAGGGGCTGTTTAGGCAGGGGTTCAAGGCAGAAATCCAAATTAAAGCATCCCCAGCGGATGACATCCGTCCCCTCCTTTGGGTATTTGGTTGTCTGTCAAACTGCTCTGTTAGTCTCCTCCCCCAATTAGAATTTACCTTCCTGTAACTCAGATCCATGATTTGCAGCCCGCATTTTGGGGCCAAGGAGATGTCTTGCCCTCCGCGTGACCTCCCTCAGCCGTCTCAAGGCTGAACCTTCCTTCCGGGTTCCTTCAGGATCCCTTAATGGGCCATAGTTTCCAGCCTGGGTCTCGTAGTCCCTCTTTCCCTTTGTGAGGGCTAGAGCTGGGCCCAGGAGTCAAGATACACCTGAAAAGCCACAGTGCTGCCTCTGAACCTGCGCTGTGCCGTTCAGAAGGTGTTCTGACTGAGAAAAAGCCATGCCTAAATTAATTGGCTCATGTGCTCAAGGAAGGGTTTCTGGAGGGCTGGCTTCTGACGGTGAAAGGTAAAACTGCCTCTAGGGTTGTGCGGAAGGTAAGGGCACACCTGCTGCCGTGACACAGAGACTTGAAATAGGATGCTTTGCCCCGGCAGAGGCAGCTCAGATTAAGGCGGCCCCCCAAACGTGGTCTGCACACGATGTGGAGTAACAGCCCACATGCGCCCGAAACACTCCGGCAAAATGCTTGCCTGCCCGAAGAGGTTAAGTAACTGGGGTCCCCAGCTAATATCCCCCAACTCCTGCCATGCCTGCCCAGCCCTTTTGCAGCTCCACAGGACCGAGGAGTGGGTCGCTCCGTTTCGGGCTCCTGGCAATGAGGCGCCGGCCCGTCGGCTTCCTCTCGCTGGACCCTGTCGGGGCGGCGGAGGCGGCCGTCGCCCGCCAGGCCCCGGCAGGAGAGGCCTTTCCCTTTGCAAGAAGCAGCGCCGCCGCCGCCGCCGCCGCCGCTCCTGCCGCATCGCAGGTGAATGGCCAGCGGTGCTCCCGGGCCCAGCCCGGCCCGGCGGCGGGGGATGAGGCGAGCGGATGTGGAGGGTCCCGGCCGGCCAGGCCGGCGAAAGCGCCGGTAGGGGGTGGGGGCGGTGGGGCGCGGCCTTTTCCGCTTCCTGGGCTGCGCAGGGCGGGGGCCGGCGCCGCCCCTCGCCGAGCCCCGCCGCGCTCCCGCTCAGCCCCTCGCGCCGTCGTTAGGAAGGGGCGCCCGCCGCCGCCCGCTTCGAGAGCTCGCCGGGCATGGCTCGCTTCCAGGACCCCGAGGGCGTCCTCCGGCAGGTGAGCGGCGGCGGCGGCGGCGGCGTTGTGGGGGGCGGCTGACAGACGGGGAGGGGCTCTTCCTCGAGGAGGCCGGGCGGGCGCTGGGCTTTGTCTGCCTGGCCCGCGGAGGCAACGGAGCCGGGTGCGGCTTGGGCGGCGCTCGGAAGGCACCGGCCGCCGCGGAGAACCGGAGGGAAGGGGAGGCTGGGGCTCTTCGCCGGGGCGGAGGGAAGAGAGGCGAGGCTAGGCTAGGCGAGGCGAGGCGAGGCGAGAGCTGGCCGCGGCTTGCGGCGGAAGGACCGAGGCGCGAATGGAAGCCTCGGCTGCTCCGGACAGAGGCGGGGAGCCCCCCGTTAGCGCTCGTATTTTTCCCAGCGCGACGGACCCAGGGCGGCCAAGAGCCCTGCGGCTGCTTTCCGACTGAGAAATTAAATCACAACACTTTGGGCAGGCAACGAAGAGCCCATCGGAATCACCTTTTGAAGGAGGAATTGAACGGGATTTATTTGTTATTTATTAAATTTATATAGCTGCCCACCTCACACTTACGACTCCGGGCAGCGCACACAATTAAACCCACAAAATGCTGCACGGCTTTTGCTTTTACGCGTGTTTCTACGTGACATGACTGAGGGCTTACAAACACGATTTAACCGTTTTGCCGACCGCCTCGTACTTGATGAGCGAATACCATAGAGGACAGTGTGGAGACTGAGGAGGATCTTGAGAAGATGGAGCAGTGGGCAAAAACCTGCGAGATGGATTTCAGCAGGGGCAAATGCCAGGTTCTGCGCAACTATAGGATGGCAGGAAACCACTCTGGGCAGCAGGGCAGGCAAAAGGCCCTTGGTGGATTATAAACCAGCCATGTGATGCAGCTCTGAAAAAAAGCAGCGACAGTCCTAGGCTGCATCGACCGAGAGAGATCAGAAGAAGTCGCGCTTCTTTTTATTTTGCATTGGTCTGGTCAGATCATACCAAAAATTACTGCCTCCGGTTCTGAGCATTTTAGGAAGGTCATTTGGAAGCTGGAATTTGTGCAGAGAAGAGCAACCAAGACAGCAGGGGACTTGGAAGGGAGAGCCTAGGGGGAATAGCAGGAGGTGTTGCTGGAGATGTTTCTGGGGAGATCCAACAGTTGTCTTTCCCTTTCCTCAGGATCGTGTAGAGGATGGGGCATGTTGTTCGGAGTTGTTCTGGAAGGCAGGACAGGAAACAGCGGTTTAGTGTATAAGGAAGTAGATTTTGGTGGGACATCCCTTAATGGCAACCGCTATTCAGCAGCGGAACAGACTCCCACAGGACATAATGGACCCTCCTGCACTGGAGCTGTTCAAAGAGAAGTTGTCTGGCCATCTGAATTCCTGGGTTCCTGAAATGGAAATAGATTATCTTGGTTATTATTCTCTAATTCTGTGAAATGTTTAGAGAGAGCTCTGGTTTGATATTTCCACTCTAGTGGTGGCAAGCATAACTCTGGCCTATTTGAACTCATTAGTTGCCATTAATAATACTGGGTATTAAAGGTAGTTCAGGTAGACAGTCAGAAATATGCAGTAGATTGTATAACGTTTCCCTTCTAGACAAGAGGCTAACTTTTGGGAAGTCAGGGAAAAGAAAAATTCAAGGAGAGCCATCTGAGAAGACGTTAGAACAGATGGGAAACACAATCAAAATCACATTATACATAGAAATAGCTTCGGAAGATTGATTATAGAGGTCAGCGAATTAAACCTATTTTACATGAAAAGGAAACAAGCAATCAGATCACTGAAGACAAGGTGGCCAGATGCCGATGACACAAGCAGGAGCTTGCAGGATCTCAGAGCAGCAGTGGCTAGCAGAACATCCTGGCAAAATGATGTCCATCAAGTCACAGAGTTGGACGCAACTGAATGACTGAACAACAACTTTAAATTGGAGAGCTATATTAGGGAAGGGGGAGTCTTGGTCCCTGATCCTTCGATATTTCTTTTGATAAGTTTGGTGACAGAACTGAGAGAGAGCTTATCAGATCCATGGCAATGGATGCATCACTAGAAGACCTGAAGAGCCAGGCTAAGGACAGATCATGGAGGAAATCTAAGAGGCTGCTAAGAGTTGACGCTGACTTGATGGCACATAATCAAACCAAATGGTTAGATCTACAGGAGACACAGGTAGCAAATACCCTAGAAGGTATAGTGAATAGCCCAGAAGGCAGAAATAATATATAAAACAATCTTGGTTAGGTAGAGAAATGGGCTGAAATTAAGGAAACTTAATAAGAGACTCATGAAAAAGTCTTCATTTAAGAATCTGATAAACTTTGCACAGGAAAAGAATGGGGGGTAGCAGGCTTGATTAAAGGTGTGAAAATAACTTGGAATCATTGGTCACAAACTGAATACAAGTCACATGGCTGCTAAAATGCAACTGCAATTCAGGGGTCTTAGTGGAAGTAGAGTTTCAAATCCCAAGTAGCAGGAGTTCTCCTTTACCTGCATTGTCCAGGCTCCACCTCAAGAGTTATGATCGCCCACATGTTCATAAAGATTCAGATAAATCAGAAGAGGTGACAAGAACAGCAGCACCGATGATCAGGGGGTTGGAAGCCAAGTCCTCTAAAGTGAGATTGAAGGAGTTGCTGTGTCAGGAATGCCTCAGTTTGGATCCCTGCACCTCTGTGATTCTGTGATTTTATAGTAGAATTCTTGGTGTCCAAAATACCTCATAATAAAATCACTACATATGTTTGATCAGAATTAAAAAAAGACTTTATGCCAGTACAAAATGTTGAAAGAATTGCTACTAAAAGTCTAGGTAGGCAACTTGATATTGGCACAGGTTGTATAAAGTTCTAAAGTTACCTTGAGAAATCTTCTAATGTAATTGATGGTTGCAAAATTGAAAAGGCATCTTTGGACAAGCTTTAAAAAAGCAATAGTAGGTATGGCTCTCCAGCAAAACTAATGGTTGGGTCCAAGCGGTGGTGAGGGGAAGCTTCTGTCTTCCCCTTCGTCAAGAAGCCATCCTTGGATCTGATGGTGTTGGATAATTTCCTGCCTGTCTCCAGCCTTCTGTTTGGGGAAGGTTGTAGGGAAGGTGGTCAGCCAGCAGAAGGCTCTGGAGGAAACAGTTTTTCTGGACTGTTTCAGTCAGGTTTCATTTCTGGGCATAGGACTGAGATGGCACTGATCACTCTTGTGAACAACATTTTACGGTACATCCATCCTGACTTTCCTTGATCTCTTAGTGGCCTTTGATAACATTGAACATGATATCCTTCTAGACCAGCTCAGGATGGGAGGCATGGTGTTGCAGTGGTGATACCTTTAAAGTCATGCATGGCCCAGGGCCAGGTTGTCTGTGGGACTGCCTGTCTTTGATCATCTCTGCCTGTCCAATAAGACCTGAAAGGGTTTGCATGCTCCAGGTCCTGTTTCTTAAGTACTGTCATCTCATGGGACCCAGGAGATGTGTCTTCTGTCGCTGCACTTACCGTATGGAATATCTGCCCCCCCCCCAGAACTGAATAGTTCCAGATCTGTACTATACCTGCTTTTCATAAAGCCTTAAAGACCTGTTTTCCCCCCAAGCCTTGGGTCAGGAGGGTTCATGATACTGTCTCATTGTTTATTTGTTGAATTGCCTTGGGTTTGATAGTCCCTTCAACGAGCCTATCATGCTAGTAAGAAACACAGCCACCCTGGAAGACTTTTATGGGGTCCCTCTAACCAACTTTTTTAGACTGAAGAAGCTGCTTGAACAAGTAGCGAAATGTCTCTAACCAAAAAGAAAAGAAGTCCAGTTGCCATGACTCAACCTCCAGATCATCTTGAGTCATTTTGAGAGAACAGCTATGCAGATTAAATAAGTGTGTGTGTGTGTGTGTGTGTGTGTGTGTGTGTGTGTGATGGTTGAGAGCCAGTTTGGTGTTATGGGTAAATCATTAGGCTAGAAACTGGGAGATGGTGAGTTCTAGTCCTGCCTTAGTCACAAAGCCAACTAGGTGGCCTTGGGTCAGCCCAGGAAGAAGCAGGCAATGGCAGACCATTTCCAAAATCTTGTCAAGAAAACTGCAGGGACTAGTCCAGGCAGTTGCCAGGAGTCAACAATGACTTGAAGGCACGAAAAAAAAAAAGTCATGGTTAATGGAAGGTCTAGTTCAGTAAGACCCTTAAAGCCTTCTTCAGGTCAAACTGAGCTCTGGTTGACCGCACTTGAAAGACCACATTGTTTTCCTGAGCCCAGGATGAAAGCAATTGCCTGTTTCTGAGCCTACAGCCCAGAGGTATTTAGTCAGAATCTCTTGCAGGACTGATGAATAACAGAAAACAATGAGAACGGTCAGAAATTTCTTTTACACAAAGAGCCAGGCAGAGCATTGGAGGGTGGGGTGGGGGGAATAAAAAGGTTGTTATTGTTGTGGCTATTTTGCCAGCATCGAACTTTTATGCAAGCCTTCCTCCTTTTGAGTGAGGAAGCTGTTACAACGTGGTCTCTGTGATTCGCAGCCTACCTTTGTGTCTGTTCTGGGCCCAATGTAGATCTTTCTAGAATTTAGAGATTTGTTGGGGGGAGAGAGCCCCACCTTCCATGCACACCACCCAATCAGGTTTTGCTTCTGCTGAGTCTGCTTAGTTCTTTTTCAACCAGCAAAGCATTAGGACATTAATCCTTCATCTCCTGAGGGTCCTTGGATAATTTTATGTTTATATTTAATGGCTTTATTTTAACTCCTTTTTCACTTCTCCTCACTGAGGAGGAAGCCTTATTCTTCCTTTGCAAGTCGCCTGGCCTGTGCCTAAAGCCCCATTTTGCAGCACCAGCCTCAGTGGGCATAATCCTTTGTTGCGACAGACGGTTACAGGCAGGGCCAGCCATTTACTGAACAGGGTTTTCCAGTGCTTGTGGCTTGTGACATACCCTTTGGGAGAGCTCTTTGAGCATCAGGAGCTGAAGTTATTGTAGCTCCCACATCTTCCTCCAAAGCTTCTTGCCATGTCCCAAAAATGATCTGGAGACCTTCTCACCTTTTCTCAGGGGTGCTTACATTTCCCACTTCCTACAAGCAATCTCCAGCCTTCCACAGTGCCATCGCTGGCACTGGAAATCACCCAGTGATTTGGGCATACAGGCATTCTAGGAGGCATGTTCCACCTAATTCTGAAGAAGCAGAAGAAACAGAAGGGACAAAGGCTGTCTTGCCTCAAGTCCCTCTTCTCCAGTGCCACAGCTGTCAGTCCTGTCTCTGCTAGGGACAGAAAACTGTCCTCTCCAGGCCCTTCTGAGATCCAGAATTCTATTTCAGAAGGAGAGGTTAGTGACAGGTCTGCCCTTTTCCACCCTAAGACCAAGTCATTCCCCTCCTTTCATTTTGAGTTTACCAAGGTCCACTTGCACTCTTCTTCCCTATTTCTGTTGGTTCCCTACATTTTCATCAGCCTTCATTTTCTTCCAGCTCCTCACAGCGTCACCCTTACCATTGTTTTGATCAGCAGGTTCAGCATTTCTTGGGGCCAGCCAAGGTTTGGCAATTCACATCGCTCCATGTGTTGGCCTTCTGCTCCATTGTGTCCTCATCTGCTTCTGCTTAGCCACAGTCCAGAATGATTGCATGGCAGACAGCCTTGAACAGTATGTTTACACTACCCCCAGCATAGATCTGCCTTCAGGACTTTCCTTAGAGGTGTCCTTGCATCCCAGGTCTAGCCCTATGTGGCTTCTTGCCCAAAGATAAAACAGTTTTCCTATCAAGCAGTGTTTATATCATCAGCTTACATCTTCAGAGGCCCCTTGCCCTCAGACTTTTTCTACTGCTGTTAAAACAAAGAATCTGCCCCACTTAACATCCAGAAGGGTTCAGGCTCTCTCTGAAGATGATGATTATGCTTCTTGTACCTCTTCACTCTATTTGGCTTCATCTACAGTGTCAGCTGATACTTAAGTTGGAGACCAAGGGCTTGAGTTCTTCTGGAGACCTTCATTTCTGTGGAGAAGAGATTGGTAGAATGATGCGATCTCAGATCTATAGGGAATCTTCATTGTCTCAATTATTTCTTGAAGAGTTCTGCTTCAAGAAGATCTCAGTCATTACTATCCTTCCTCTTTTTCAGAAAGGGATGTAATGTGTACCTACTGATTTGCCAGTTGTCTACTAACCCTCTTGCTCTTTTTCTCTCCCTTTCAAACATCAGACCTTCCTTTGGTTCTTAGTGATGGGTCCCTTTATTGATTTTGTATTTTGCCATTCCATCTCTCCAATGCCCTTAGAGTTTTCTCTTGAATTATGCATGCGTTGTCACACTTGTCCATCTCCAAGTTATCATTTATTTTTCTTATTGTTGCACAGTCTATTTCTGAGCTTTTTCAGTCCATAGTTGGCAAGCCCCACAAGGCTGACAAACTTGGAAAACAAGAGCCACTTGGATTTCTGGAAAGATTTTATTGCTATTAGGGTACAGTAACAGAATTTTGAAAGCCTATCATAGTATCTCCCATACAACTCCCATGTATCTCCCATACAACTTATACTCTGTGTAATTAGGCAGAGTTACTTTGAGTCTCTTTCTCATGTAGCCTCCCTCCTAAAAATCTCTTCTCTTATGGCTCTGATTCCTCCTTTAACTATTTTGCTGCCTCCTTTGTGTTTCCAAGGTTAGGTGTTTCATCACACCAACTCAAGTCTCCTGGTTAATTACAAGACATCTTCTTTTCTTCACGCACAAATTGTCTAGTTCATGGAGCAACAATTGATATCACCAAGGGAGCTGTCTGTGAATTGATGTGCTTCAGCCTCTCATATACAAGATTTCCTCCTCCTTTGTGGTTCTCCGACAACTGGACTATATAGCAGCCACAGTTTTGGTCTTACTTTCACCTATCTTTGGATGTGCCATTTATGGATGAGGTACTTGACTCCATTCTTGGGGTACAGATATTCGCATCTCTCTATCCAAACATGTCTTTAGGCTGGTGGTTGATTACATGCAATCAGCACCTCCATCCTAGATACAGGTCTTCACTGCTGATGCATCTCTGTCCAGGTGGAAACTCAGCTCCAGTTTATCAACATTAAAAGCACTTAGCTTAGAGTAACAGTGCCATTGAGAAGGTAGTGTGATCCTTTGAAGATCATCTCCAAGGCCAGATTGTCTGGGTTGCATTAGGCAATTCTACAGTTAACACATACATCAACAAAGAAATTAATACAAGGTCTTGCCCACTTGTACATCTTGTGTTACAGATATAGTATTGATGCATTCATATTTCCCCTGATAGTTCATCTGGCTGGAAGCAACAGTGTCCTTGCTGACCAGCTTAGCTACCAGCTCTATTCACCTGATATTATGGGATATGGTATTTTTGGCAGCTAGAATCTTGGCTTGCCAGGCAGGAAAACTATATGACTTGTGCAGAGAACATCTCTCCCTTCACTTCATGAGGATACAGTAGTCCTTCACCCAGATAATCTCTTTTTTTCTAAAACCTGTGGCATTGATGAAAGTGTTGCTCCATTCTCTCTCTGTCTGAAGAGCACTTGCCTTCTCCTTGGACCAGACATCATTCCCAAGGGTTCAGGGCGGCTTCTTGGCTTTCTGAGGCCCATCTAAGTTGTACTATCTTCTTCCCAAGTGTTTCTTTGAAAGGATGGTATCAGCTGGGTAAACATCAGTGCCCCCTTGGAAGCAGTGGAATATCTGCAGTTTCCTTCTGAGAAATGGCATGGTTGCCAGCTACCTGGGTGTAGCCTTCCCCCTTCATCTAACACTTTAGACTGGACCTCTGCTCTCAGAGAGATACAGCCTTAGAAGAACCCACATATTTGTGAATGACAGACCACAGTGAAGAAGAACTGAATGGTCATCTCTGAATTCACCCACCACCCTACACTCCTTGGTACCAAGGAACCGCACTATTTCTTCCCAGATCCACTCTGTCAATTCAGGAACTGAAGGGCTTCACCTCAGGAGCCATGTTTAGGTATCTGGTGTGCCTGAGGGGCAGGGCTGCTTCTACTCCACAATTCTGTAAACTCTGGCAGGTCCTGAATGCAGCTCTGCCCATGGAGAAGACCTCTCAGAAGACTCCAGGATGGGTAAGTAACCCCTTCTTTTAGACACTGAAGTTATGTTATAAACTGTATGATCTAATTCTTTGAATTTTACCCTCACTGTTTCTGTTTTTTGCCCACTCAGAGTGATTGCTTACTCATTAAAGATGGACGAATTATCAACGATGACCACTCCTTCTATGCAGATGTGTACGTGGAAGATGGACTTATAAAGTTAGTTTCAAAACACTGAAATTTCTTTGTACATTCAGTGATACAAGAGATGGAGCCTAGGATGTTCTGGCTTATTTGATTTAATAAGCTTCAATACCTTGAATTAAAAAATGATATACAGAGAGAGGCAAAAAGCAGAAAGTGATAAGGTTAAATTATTATAATCTGAATTGCAAGGATTATAGCATGAACTATCACACAGAGAATAATGCTTATTGCATTTTAAAATGCTGTTTGTTTGATACATTATGTCTCACCTCTTCTGCAAAGGGAAATTGCACTAAAGTCTTGGAGATCTAATTCACAACATTGGAAGAGTTAGGCTGATGAGTCTTTACCATACAATTTGGAATATTTTTGCTTGGCAGTTTTTCCTTAGCAACAGTGATTTGTGGAACAGCAAAATTGGTAAACCAATTAGCATTCAGAAATGCAAATCAGTTTAGTTTAGAAAGCAACTTCTGCTGACTTTAACTTGATTTAGAAAGCTTCTTGTTTTTATCATTTGTGATACCAGATTCCTAATGATTTGACACAACTACATTTAGTAAATGTTGCAAGTTGTCTGTTGAATCTTTAGTGATACAAGATTTTTTTTTTAACTTAGAAAATGTACATGGCTGTCCATCTTAAATGAATATCTCTTGGTGGCTAACAACAATACGTGAAAGAAAAGCACTATGAAACAAGACAAAAGTGTAATTAAATTAACTGGATAAGTGGACTGTTAGGACTGGGCCTAAAAGTTTTACTGTATTTACCACAAGGGAAGGGAGCCTTGAATTTAAGACCATCCTCCAAGAGAAGGTAGAAAAATTAATCTGCTTTTTGTGCTGTATTCCCAGACAGCTCTTCGATTTCCCCATTTGGGGGGAAAACAATAGTCTTCCTTTCAGTGACCAAGGCAGCTTCTGCCTCTCGCTTCTGCGCCGAAGCCCCACTCAGGCATCAGAAATGCCCCAGGAAGAGAACATGCTGGGCATGCCTTGATCATTCTGCCCCAGGACCCAGGGGCGAGGGCATTGCAGGGGTGACCCTGGCCAACTGGGGTGCAAGGGTGCAGCTCAACCAGAGGCCGGTGCAGAGCTGTGAGGTAAAGAGGGAGATGGATTGACTAGCACACAATAGCTGCCAATTCATCTAGGACGCCCTTGAATAGTTAGCATTTTAGGAGAACTGCAGTAAAGTTCTGTAATGTATCCGGCCACTTAAGCCCCGTTGGGCATCACAGCTGGTAGGTCACATGACACCTCCCCCCACCCTCCACGGCATCCTTAGGGCATCCCACGTGCAGGGGCCCAGCTTGTTTGGGTAAAGAAGGTGCTTGAAGCTTGCAGAGGCATCCGTTGCAGCCAGCCCGAGGACCGCCCTAGTCAGCCCCTTCCCTGTGACCCTTTTGAGAAGGAGGCAGCCGAGTTCCGGACCTAGGAAAGCTGCGGTTGCACATCTCTTTTGCACCTCTGGGGACCTTGGAGCTCAGTGGCAGCAGCCCTTGAGGCAGTTGCAACTAAATAATTTGCAGGAGGTGAAGTATTAAGCATTAACTTGCACCAGGGCTCCTTTTTAATCAGCTAGGAGGGAGCCAAGCTATCTCTCTCCCGATGTTTCACTTCCCAAGTCAGTGGGTCTGATTGGCATACTTCTGTTGTAGTAGAAGTAGTGGCAGTAAATTTATCATGTGCCTATAACTAACCATAGCACAGACACCACAGTGCAGGCTCTGAATTAGAAACAGCAGTTCATACTGTAATATATAATAAAACAACTGTAAAATCAGAATATGAAATAAGAATTCTCCAGACTAAAGGTCCCACGACATATTAAAAAAAAACCAAACTCAACATCTGTACAGTCAAATTAAAAGTATTTGCTGATGTTTTGTTTTTGTTTGTTTGCATTTATAGCACCTCAGTTTTGACCAAGCCTCATGACTCTCTCTTTGCCTGCTCACAGAACAGATTTGTCTCCTCTGTGTTCTTTAGGGATCTGATGCCCTGAGAGGTCCTTTTTCCCTCCTGAATGCCCAGGGTATATTTCACCTGCCAGAGCCTCCAAGCTGTTTTTGCATTTCCCCAGCCCAGAATATTTTCTGCACCTCTTTGTTACTCTCATCTAGTGCTTTTAGTCTCTCTTCATCTGTCTTCCTTTGGAGGGAGAGCAGGGTGTTGCTTCCGGGGCCTGTTCTCTTGTTCATGTCAGGGATATTAACTTCAAAGGTGGTTCCATGATGGTCAGTGATTTGTGTCATGGCATCATTATGTTCTATTTATTGATTGATGTGGTGTGATTTGTATCCCACCTTTTAGTCAGGAGCTCAAGGTGGTGGCCAGTGTACCCCCTCCTCTAATTTTATCCCCACAGCAACATTCTTACGAAGTAAGTGAGTGTAATGGTATGTGGGAATGACCTTGGGAGACGGGGGGAAGAGATGCTGCCTAGGGAACAATCAGATAAGAGCGGGGGGACCCTGCAACTGCATAACGGGAAAAGAAAGAAGCTTAGAAAGGATCCACCTTCACTTATCAGGCTGTAAAAAGAGACGGCGGGAGATTTGTACTTTCAGACTTGCAAGATTGATGTCAGTGTCCAAGGTAGACCAGACAGGAAACACAACAAGGTGGCTAATTCTACTTCATTGTAAGGCTACGTTAACAGAATCTCAAGGTCCTTCCCACATACCATTACAGTGGGGCTGCGAGACAATGGCCGGTCCTACACAGTACAGGTCACCCCTTCAGCTCAGGAAACAGACTCCATGGGAAGTTCAGAACTACACTTTATTGAGATAGACGGGCTCCTCCCTGGTTCACTGGGATGAAAGCGGGAGGGGGGCAAAGTGCAATCAGGCTTGCAAGATTCTGTTGTTATAGCTTGAGTCTCTTCCAAATACTGTCTTGCTTCCCAGGATTTAAGAAATGTTTCAGCCTCTTTGCTTATATAACGGTTCCTGCCTATTTCCCTCAAGGTCATCTCCCTGATTCTCTACAGTGAATTTCCACTGCAAAGGGTGGACTTGAACTAGGATTGCCCCCATCTAGTCCAGTAGCCTAACTATTTTAATGCACTGAACTTTGTTTTTCCATTTATTTGCTGGCATGGTTAGCATTTTTGAAGCCATTTCACAAAGGTGCAGTAGCTGCTCCTTGATAGAACTAGGGCAGTACAGGGTCCCACCAAGGAATGGATTTGGGTTCCAGATCTGGTCAGGAAAAATGGAGTTCCCTTTTTGCTGGAAGGAGTCTTCCGGCCATGTTTTTAAAAAGCTGTCCTTTCAGGATGTGTATTTCTCTCTTGTCTTCTGTTAGGGAGAATTGACAGGGGCTGGCTGGTGATTGCGGGTCTTCCCGCTGCCCCTCGGGAAAAGGATTGCAGGGAAACCAGGCGGCGGCGATGGCGGCGGCTGTTGCTGCTTTGTTTCTGCCTCCTTCTGAATGAAACCGTCCTGGAGGAGTTGATGTATCTGTTAGATTTGTGTCCTGCATTTTGTGCTGCAGCTCAAGGCAGCGTGCCTGTTGCTCGCTCTCCTATGCCTCCTCCCAGGAGCAACTTTGCGGGCTGAGAAGGAGCGACTGGCCCAACGTTCCCCAGGGAGCTTCCATGGCTGAGGGGCAACTAGAAACTGGGTCTCTCCATTCTTAGTCCAGGACCTTCATTGTTTCACCGGGGCTCTTGGCTGAAAAAGAAGGACTGGCCCAAAGTCATAAGGGAGATGCCATGGCTAAGAGGGGACTAGAACCCGGGTCTCCCTGCTCCCAGTCCAACACCTTCCCCACTAGTCTACCCTGGCTCTCTAAAGATGGAGCCTGCCTGGGATCTTCCATCACGGAGCTGGGCCTTATTGTACCAACTCTCCATGGCATAGGAACAGACTGGTCCTGCGCAGAAGGAGGGTGGGAGGCCAGCAAGGAGGTAGGAATTCCTCTTCTGATGCAACATCTTGATCTCTCAGGATTGTTCCTTCTGGTGACAGGACCTTCAGTGTTTCTAAGGCCTGGTCCGTACTCATCTGCAATGCTCCAAACTCTACATGCTCTTTTAACACCAGCAGAGTGACTGAAATCCATCCTGTTCTACCTGTCTCTGATCTCTCTGGCTGGCTCTCTAGTATTCAGCCAATGCCCAACTGTGTCTCTTCCCCCCGCCCCCCATTCCTATGATCTCATCATCCATGTAAGATACTCAGTTGGCATGACCTATGATGGTTATATTCCAAGAATCGTGTTTAGTTGATGGTGTATCGATCACCTCTCTGTTGCCATGTTTGATACAAGATGAGGGGGCTGGGTTCCCCGTTCTGATGTGAGCATCATAGGGCTTTAGAGGGACAAATAGGGATGGAGATGTGCAGAGGTTTTGAATCATCTTATATAAATGACACTTTCTTCCAAATTGCTCCAATCTGTCTTGGAATTAAGACTATCTTGAAACTGACAGACAACTGTAATAAATAGTTTTATACATCAGCATCTGTATATTCCAGAATTTGCTGGTTGGATCCTAAAGGCTTACATGTTTATTTTAAGAATATTCACAGTAATTTTACATTCCATGAGGTAGCTTATAGGAGAGTTATATTTCTAAATCAGCAACCCAGTTAAACTTTACAAAGATGCGAATAATTTTTGTTATTCCTCCAACATTTGCCTTCGTGCTCTTAGATTGAATGTTTCAGGACTACATCAAAAATATGTCCTAATTGTAGTACTAGGAATTATGACAGTAATGTGAGAAACTACAAGGAATCTTAGTGCTCCACAAGTGCATTAAATTACGGATTGTTGAGCTTTTGTTCACAGGAGCTGTTCACTTTTATTTTGCTGATTCCTTGAGGTTCGCAAATTGGAGCTGGGTACATACTTGTGTCTTCGGAGGACCACCATTAAAATGAAAGAACGGGATGCCTTTGTTCATATGCTCCATCCCACCATTTGATCCCAGTAGTAAAGCTGGATTCATAGACTTTCTACATACAATCTAGTTTTCCCACAAACATTTTTTTGTTTTGTTTTACAAGCCTAAATTGGTAGATAGGGATAAGACACATGACTGTTGTTAATTTTGAAGTTTTTTGTTTTGTTTTTAAAAAAGCTTTCTATCAACAAAGGTTGATTACACCACTGAGAATCATTTATGATTGAAGTGGTCTATAAGCCTAAATAAGTACATAAGCAAGTACGTAAGTAAGTAAGTAAATAAACTTACTACCTGCCCCTAATTTAAGCAGCGTTCAGATTGGTTCTTGAGGCTGTGGGGCTTAATGCTTCGTTTGCAGAATTTGCAGTCTAAAAATACAGTGAGCTCTCTTGGGAATCAAGGTACTTTGTGATTTTTAGGGCAGAACCTAACTTTGTGAGGGTACAGGTGATTCTTTAAAGTAGAAATTTATAATTGAGATTTTTCAGGTTAGAAGCATTCCTAGATAAAAGAGTAAGCAATCCTTCTTTCTTTTTGTTAGACAAATTGGAGAGAATTTGATTGTTCCTGGAGGAGTGAAAACTATTGAGGCAAACGGCTTGATGATTATTCCAGGGGGTATTGACAGCAATACCTCTCTGCAGAAGTCCGTTCAAGGTTTAGCAGCAGTTGATGACTTCTATCAAGGGACGAAGGCTGCTCTGGCCGGAGGCACAACCACAGTCAGTAAGTATTGGAGCTCCATGCCTTTCTCCAGAAGAAGAAGCTGAGGTTAAATCTCTCTACAGTAATATTACAGACAATCTCAGTCTGTGTCAGACATTCTTAAGAGGGAAGAAAGAATATATTTTATTTCTGGTATAGATCACCCATGGTAATTTAGATATTGTTAATATCTTTCCTATTTTTTTGTGATTTCAGTAAACAGCTTCATAATTCACATTATTTTATCATTACAATAACATTAAGGACAGATTAGTAACATTAGTCTGACTAATGACCGAACATGGGTTAGAGCTGCTATTCATGCCTACTTAGTGGTGATAAGGGCAGTGAAGCGTCATTACTCCTCTACCCTTATTGTGTCCGCAGATAGCCGCCCCACAGCCCTGTTTCAGGTGACACGAGCCCTCCTGGGTAAGGATGGCTTGGAGAACCTTCTTCAGGGACACGCGGAGGAATTTTCCCGACATCTGTTGAATAAAATTGCTCGGATTTGTTCTCAGTTGGACGTTGGCTTTGCTGCAGCTCCAGTGGAGGTGACTAGGGAGGAGTCTTACCCTGTTATCTGGGAACTGTTTGAACCTGTTGGACCTGAGGAAGTGGACAGGGCCCTTGGAGCTGTGAGCTCAGCCACCTGCTCTTTAGATCCATGCCGCTCCTGGCTTGTGAAAGCAGCTCGGGGGGTGTTGTGCGAGTGGGTTCTAGCGATGGTTAATACATCTTTGAGTGAGGGGTTGTTCCCTCACCTCTTAAGAAGGCCTTGGTTCACCCCCTCCTCAAGAGGCCATCGCTAGACCCCACTATATTGGACAATGTTCATCCAGTATCTAACCTCCCCTTTTTGGGGAAGGCGATTGAGAAGGTGGTTGTGCAACAGCTTCAGAGGGCCTTGGATGAAGCGGATTATCTGGATTCCTTTCAGTCAGGATTCGGGCCTGGGTATGGGATGGAAACAGCAGCATTGGTTGCACTTTTGGATGATCTCTGGTGAGGGCGGGATGGGGGTTCTGCATCCATCCTTGGCCTACTTGACCTCTCAGCGGCTTTCGATACCATCAACCATGGTATCCTTCTGGATTGGTTCAGAGGATTGGGGGTGGGCGGCACTGTGTTGTGCTGGTTCACCTCCTTCCTCCGGGGCCAATTCCAGTTGGTGGTGGTTGGGGAGGAGAGATCCCACACTCGGCCCCTGTTATGTGGGGTACTGCAGGGTTTGGTGCTTTCCCCCCTCCTTTTTAACATCTACATGAGGCTGCTGGGTGAGCTCATCCGTCGCCATGGGGTGAGGTATCATCAGTATGCTGATGATACCCAACTATACTTCTCTGCCCCTAGAGAATTAAGTGATGCTGTGAATGTCTTATCCCAGTGCCTGGAGGCTGTGGGGGTCTGGATGGGGAACAACAGGCTTCAACTGAACCCTGGCAAGACTGAGTGGCTTTGGGTTTTGGGCCCTTCTGGTGCTAGGGCTATGCCATCTTTGGTACTGAATGATGTTGCACTGCCCCAGACAGACCCTGTGAGCAATCTGGGGGTCCTCCTGGACTCATGACTCCTGCCTGAAGAGCAGGTGGCAGTCGTGGCTAGGAGGGCCTTTGCACAGCTTCGTATTGTGTGCCAGTTGCACCCATTCCTAGATCAGAGGGACCTAATCACTATCACTTGTGCCCTAGTCACCTCCCATTTGGATTTCCGTAATGTACTCTACATGGGGCTGCCTTTGAAGAGTATCCGGAAGCTTCAGCTGGTGCAGAATGCAGCAGCGTAGGCAGTTGTGTGTGCCCCTAGAGCGGTACGTGTTACACCTCTGCTCCGCAAGCTGCACTGGTTGCCAGTTTGCTTCCAGGTCCAATTCAAGGTGCTAGTTTTGACCTTTAGAGCCCTTCGTGGCATGGGGCCAGGTTACCTATTCTTTTTAATTGTTGTACGCCGCCCAGAGTCACTTTGTGTGAGATGGGCAGCTGTATAAATATGATAGATAAATAAACAAACATCAAATAATGTGTTTCCGTCTTGAAGTGTTCATTCAGGAAGAGCAGGTCCATCTGTCTTTATCTGATATTCATCCATGTAATCACTCATTTGCCTCATTTGTTCTCTACATTTTAGGTGTGTGTGTATACCTAACAATAGAGTGTATTGAAACCCCCTCCCTGCAGTGAACTGGTTCACATAACATGTTAAGACATAATGTGGTTTGCTTGGCTTTAGCTGTATGACCCCAACCAATTCTGCCTTATTCAGTAAACCATGGTTATGTAAATCATGGCTTAAAGTGATGTGTAAACCCAGTCAGTCCATGAAGTGGTCCTAAGGAGGCATTTGAACATGAATCCTAGGCATGATTGCCTGCCCACAAGACATGAAGCATTTTTCTCAACTGTCATAAAATAAGATTATGAACAAATAGTGTATCTTTATTAGGGTTCATTCAACTATTGCACGTTGTTTTTAATGTGATGAAAATATGGAAATATGTATCCAAATATGTAGCTTTGGATCATTTTCCTCAATAAATAAATGAAGCAATATAATGTTTTTAGCTTTAATTTGTTTAACTGGGTTCTCTTTATCTAGTTTTAGGACTTGTATGGAGAACAGATCACGTTTTAGGTCCTATTTATGCAGAAATATTGAAAACTCCAAAGGGTTCACAGACTTTTAAGCACCGCTGTAGGTATGATGATGCTGAAGCAGGAGTGCCCTTGGGAGTAGCCTCCTCAGATAAAATGGGAGGGCTGCTGAGCCTCTGGAGGTAGACATAATTGGCATTCTTGGAGCCTCACAAGCTGCAAGCAGCGGGATTTACTGAAGAGACTACATGAGCTTAAACAAACTTTATCTGGAAGCAATACGATCACCAGGTGGATTACATCAGAGCCAGCTAAGTTATTCCACCAGCAAGAGTGGGTGGGGCATCAAATGACACTGTACGGGCTACTCAGACAATTTAATTAAACTCTTTCTTAACTGCCCACAACCCTCCATTGTTAGAAGATCTTCAAGTATGCATCATGCTTGATTTGACCGTGAGTTCCAGGAGGTCTTTGAACCAATATTTTAAGCTGTATAAGGAGAACCCAGTTTCTTGCTCAAGCTTTGAGTTATTGAACTGAAAGAACTATACAAGCAGCTGTTCACACACATACACACAAAGGGGAAAGCTATCAGAATATCATGGCAGAGCACGATAATGGCACCTATACAAAGCACCCAGCCATGTTTCGGAGGTGGTAGTTTGTCTGTTTCAAATACTATCTATTGTCCCTCTTCCCACAGACCTCTGGGTAGGTCACTTTTCCACTTCATGTGTGCAGACAGCCCCTGAGTGGATTTGGAGCTGGATAGCACCTCCGTAAAGACATAGTTACGCAGTCTAAACCAGGAAAAGACCTGTTTCACTTGCAGAGTTAAAGGCTGCAATTTGGACTGGTGGGTCCCAGCACTGGCTTCTCTTTGTAGAGCAGCTGTGGCAGGAGGGCTTTGCACAGGTTCATCTGGTGCAGTAGTTTGCTCTTTCCTAGAGCGGGAGGCCCTTCAGACAGCCATTAAGTGCCTTTGACCCCTGTTGAGTGAGGAGAAAATAATAATAAATTTTGCTAAGACCAAGGTCCTCATGTCCTCTAAACTTCCAGAACAGTGAATCTGGTGGCTAGGTGGTCATACCAATGAGTAGATCAAGATTTTCAAATATTTAGGAGTAATCTTTCAAGCCTCTGGAAACCAATTGCTCACCTAGATTATGTATTTCAAAATGTACAGAAATCAATATTAGCTATTCAAACGGGTGCTTCCCCTTGCAGTTGACCATGTCCTTCCAGAACCTGGCTCCAGTTTATTAACTTCATTTGCAAAGTGGAAAGAGGCAGCAGAGAGCAAATCTTGTTGCGATTACTCTCTCCATGTGGATATCACCGACTGGTATGATGGAATCCGGGAAGAACTCGAAAGTCTGGTGCAAGAGCAAGGTTTGTAATAAGAGCTTTGGGACAAAGCGAGGGGAGGAGGCTGTTGGGGAGTTTCCTGAATCCCAAATAACCAGGAAAACCAACCACTGAAGAATGCTTTGAAGTTGCTTTATTTCTGTGATCACAGGGGAGTTGGTGTCAGAAGACAAACATTTGCAAGTGGGCCAGCAACACTTTTATGGAGTTAGTTGCATCGTGTGATCTGTATTCCTTCCTTCCTATATGGCTTATTTTGAACAAGCAACCGTTGCTAATCAGTAACTGGCTGATTAGCGCACATGCACGCACGCGCGCACACACACACACACACACACACACACAATAACACCTTCACCTTGTTCTTGGACAAGTCTATTTATCTCATTGATGATTCTCTTCCCTTTGGGCATACTGTTAAGCATCTTATGTATTGTCGCAGTGGCTTTTAGCAAAATGTCTGCTCTGGAGGTCTCTCTACTTGACCTTGGCTATGAACATCTAATGATTTTGGGGTGCTGCAAGGCTGTTCAAAAATCATAAATGAATATGAACCAAGCCTTCGGTTGTTTTGCCTGTTTCCAGTGTGATTCAGTGGAATTAGCTCTTCTAGCCTGCAGTTCTCTTCTCAGGATCCAAATCCTGGGGAAGGATTGAGCTACGTCTCCGGGAACTCAATCTCAGCTTGTCTTCAGGCACAACTCCATAACTGTGGTACTGTTGATGCACTGCCTGGGCCAGGGGAGGTGCAGATTCTGCTGCCGGGTCTTGGAGGCCACGCAGCGTTCCCCTTACAGGATCTCCAGGGAGAGATGTTGGGAGGAGTGGGACAGTCTGAACATGGGGGTAAAACACAACTGCTCAATCAAAGGATTTATTTCAGTGTTTATGAGTAAGCAGAATGATCCAGAGCCAGAGATACTTCTTATATAAATTATTGTCAGAATCAAATGATGCATCTTTAAATATTGTAAGTGTTGTAACGCAGCACACCGATCTGCTCACATTGTTTGAAAATGTATAGAGATGGACAGTTGTGTTTTTTGTGTTTCATTGTGTTCATTGTGCTTCATTGTGTTAACACTAGATGGTGTTAAAATGTTTTTTCCCTTTTTCTTTTTCTGGTTGATGGCTGTAATAAAGACTTGTTCATTACGCATCCAGTCATTCATCCTGTGCCTTTCCTAACAGACCTTCCTGTTTCTTCCGCTGATCAAGAGCAATTAGCCCAAAGTTACCAGGGAGTTCCCATAGCTGGGGAGGGGTGTAAAACAGGCCCAGCCTCCTCAGGATTGGTTGCCTTTTTGTGAGTGGATGAGGTGGGAGTGTTGGCTTTGTGATTGGCTATGCTTACTAGGTAAATCTCTCTAGCGAGCCATTTTGTGAGTGTGCTCACTACACACGCCAGCATTTGGAGATATGCTGCCTAAAAAAAAATAGCCTATCCCTGGTGTGTGGAAAGTGAATTGTTAGTTTATTAGCCCTAAAATAAAAAAATCTCTCTATGTATGATTGGTTGAAATCTGTACTTATGATATCGGGTAGTTCTTAACCTCCTTTTATTGTGTGAATTAATTCATTTTTGTGTAAATAGGTATTAATTCTTTCCAAGTCTACATGGTCTACAAAGATCTTTACCAAATGACTGATTGCCAGGTATGTATTTTTTTTTCTTACGAGATCTCTAATCTCATAATCTGCCTGTTTTTTAACTAGGATGGAGTGGGGGGAATTTACCAACCATGTTCTATCTTTTATTCAGCTGATGCAATTTGCTTCTTCTCTTTTAGTTAGTGGGTTGAGCTGGGCCCCCATTTTATTCTGAATTGGAATTCTGCTCTCTGATTCAGATCATGTTCCAGGATTAGGGCAATTTTTACTGAGAATATAGACTTTATCAAATGCTTGGACTGTCATTTTCAGAATGATTGGCTTTCATCTGGACCAGCAAACCCTTCCCAAATTGCCAGGCCCTCAAGTGATGTCCAAAATGAGTGGGGCCAAGGCAGTTTAATTAAAATCTCATATTGTTAAGATTATTATCCTCTGGTTATATATTCAAAATTAAAATTTGGTGGTAATCAAATTTTCTCAAGGTTCCAGAGAACACACTTGGGACACTTGGAGGCTGTATAGAGCCCAGGGAATGTGTATCTATTTATTTAAAATATTTGTGTAGCCGCCCATCTTAAACAAAACTCTGGGTGGCTTACAACCAAGAATAAAAAAAATAAAACATATACATAATAAAAGCCAAAAACAATAAAACCAATAACCAGAAAACAGAAAAACCTGGCACTGCAGCCATACTCCCCCAATGCAACCCATGCATTCTCTCTCACTCTAACTCACCCTATCCCAATGCGTGGGAGAAGAGCCAGGTCTTACGTGCTTTCTTGAAGGTTAAGGGGTGGGGGGCTGTTGGATCTCAGGAGGGAGGGTGTTCCATGGGGCAGGGGCTACAATGGAAAAGGCACACTACTGAGGACCCACAAGATGTTTAAGGGAAGGCACCTGGAGTGTGCCCATCCTATCTGCTCTAGTAGGATGGACAGATACCTTCACAGAGAAGTGGTCCCACAGATAACCTGGTCTTATGTCATGTAGGGCTTTAAAGGTGATATGTAGCATCTTGTACGGCTTTAAATTTGATAACCAGCACTGGGTTGTACATTCTGCCTTGAGATCCTAAGGAAAATCTGGACATACTGAGAGTTCCGGTGTTTATAATGTATTTACTGATTTATTCCAATAGAGGCGAATATGTGTAGCTCAGGGTTGAACTGTGGAGTCCTTGGGGTTCTCTGAGCTTGGTTCTTTTCTTGCAAGAAAAGAATCAGGCTCAGAGAACCCCAAGGACTCCACTCATTTATTGAGTTACTATCCTCCTGGTGGTTTCAAACAACCAAAACAATTACAACATCCACGTAATAACATAACAAATAAAATGTCCATGGTAGTATTTAAATAAATTAATGTACTATGTATGACAATTATTTTAGGAGTTGCTGCTTTCTGATTATTATTATTTTGTGCCTTCAAGTCCGTGTTGACTCCTAGCGACTGCCTGGACAAGTCCCTGCAGTTTTCTTGGCAAGATTTCAGAAGTGGTTTGCCCTTGCCTCATTCCTAGGGCTGAGAGAGAGGGACTGGTCCAAGGTCACCAAGGCAGGACTAGAACTCATGAATTCCTGGTTTCCAGCTTAGCGCCTTAACCACTACACCAAACTGGGATCTCCTTTTTTAATTCTGGTTTTACTGGATGCTAACATCTTAAGCATGAAAAATGTTATAAATCAGAATTGGCATTTGAACTGGGCTTGGAAACAAACTTTGAGCTGGTGCAATTAATTAGCCCCTTGTTGTACTCCACTTAATATTTCCTGACCTGGAAAGACAGCCTGAGGTTCAGTGCATTTCCGAGCCCAGAGATTCACAGCACATCTGGCTTGAATAGTAAAGGGCTAAATCTGGGCACACTACACGTCTTTAAAAGTGTCACTCCACAGCTCATTGGGGTTCTTCTGCAGGAGAAGGATCACTTGGGGGGAGTGGGCTAGTAATGCGCAGGATCAAGGATATAGAAGGGGAATTGACTCTTTCCTTCCATGCTGGATCCCAAGACAAATATCTCTCTAAAGGATTTGATAGTATTGTTACTGATTAGTGCCAAACACACTTTTCACTTGAAGCTTCTGCTGACTTGAGTCAGTAGTGCCTCTAACCCAGGAGGGGAGACAGGAACGGAGGTTAGAAAAGCTCCCTACTCCCAGAAGGGACTTGATCCATTTTGCCAGTGAGGAGATAATGAATAGATGTGATGAAGTTTGCCTTTCTTGGATCTCATGTTATCTTAAACTGAGAGAATAGTAAACATGTAAAATCATCAACAGACTGCCATTCTTCTCATTCTTTTTCTCTCTGTGAATTGTATGTAGCTCTATGAAGCATTTACATTTCTGAAAAGTCTTGGAGCTGTTATCATGGTGCATGCGGAAAATGGGGATTTGATAGCTCAGGTGAGAAAGATCTCTTTCCTGTTTTCTCTTTCTTATCCTTTCTTAACTTGCTTGTTGTCTCGCTTGCTCTCTTTTTCTCTTTACAGTGATGTTGAAATGTATGGATTCCTACTGATGAAAACACAGTGGAAGGCTTATATGTGTCAGAAAGTTATGTTTGCTGCATTTCTTCTCATTGAGTATTGAAAGAAGAACAGAGCTATATTTAGAAGAGTCAGAGTTTTCTCCCCAGGTTAATGTATTACTCTTTATGAAAACTGAGGCTGCAGGGCCTGCCATCGTAAGAGCCACTGGCATAAAGTTGCACACGCAGAGGGGATGATAGGAGTAGGAACAGTCCAGGGCATGCATTAGTTACCACTTTTGAAAGAATGCTATGGAAAAAAGGAAGGAGTTGGACTTTCTTAGATATTTTTGCATGCAAGTAACATGATTGTGAGCCACCCAGAGTTGTTTCTTAAGATAGGCAGCCATGTAAGTCATTAACTCAATCAACACATAAAATCTATTTTGGTCTTTAAGAGCTAAATAAAAATTAAGAATGCATTACAAGCAGTCAGAAACCACGATGAGATGTAAGTTGGATTAAGAGCAGAGGACTGAGAATACCAAGTCCTTACACAAAGGATACTTTGAGTCCAGGGAAAGTGGAAAGAAACTCAAACCAACTTTGCCTTGATTTGTTAGGCACGGGTTGACTTACAGAGGAGCTTTGACGGCTTTCAATGTCAGCCCTTCATGGTAGGAAAGTTTAGGAAACAGAAATCTCTAGGAGTCTCGGAATGTACTTTAATGCAGCTAGGGAGTTGCCACAGAAACTTTAAGCCCTATCACAGCTCTTCTAGACTTCAAATGACGCCTAACACACATAAAAGTGAGTGACAAGACTGAAATAATTCAAGCCAGAGTTGGTTTGAATTATTTCAGTCTTGACACTCACTTTTATATTCACATACCATTTATATTCCTTATAGTCATATCTTATATTCAATCCACATTTATTCAACATCCATTCATTATTGATCCTGCATCATCGTCTTTTACCATATATACTTAAGTATCCTATTCCCACTGCAGTCAACTTATTTTTATGTTTCTCCTGACATACCCAGCCATTTTTACTTCTTTCCTTGCAACAGCCCACATACTACTGACTATCTTTATGTCAGCATTTGCATACCTTAACAGTTCTCTGTCTGTTCTCTTACCGTTTGAAAACACTTTACAGGATACATAAAGATGAGAGTCAGATAGATTGAGAAAGGATCAGGTTGTGTTGGAGTCCAGAGTAAGGAAAATAAATCAGTTGAATAATTGATTGTGTTGGATTTGGTGAAACAGAGGGTGGAGAGAGAAAGGATACGTTCAGAAGGATTGGGTGAAGAAGAAATCATGCATGAAATGGAAGAATACTGAGGTGGAGGAGAAGGAGAAAAAGGGGAATTGATTGAAGGAAAACATCAGAGGAGAGAAGAATAAGGATGGAATAGTGATATGTGGCATGGAGGGAGAGACTATTGATGTGAAAGTTAACGGAATGAAAAAGACTGGTGGAAAAATGGATGGAAATGGTTGGGATGGATTCAGTTGGATGTAAGAACTAGATCTAGCAAGGTCAGAATTGAGCAACCTGAAACGACGCTACTTCATTACATGGCACAGGTGGCAACCATACCCTCCAACCTGTTACACTGTGCAGGTGGGAGAAAGAGGTTGAAGGACTGATTGGTGATTCTGTTATAGAGTTTGGTAGTCACCACAGCTTTTGATATCATTATTCATACCATCTTACACGATCAGCTCCAGGGGTTGGGAATGGGTGGCACTGTGTTGGGGTGTTCACTTCCTTCCTCCAGGGCTGGCTCCAAATGACACTGCTCACTTTGCACAGGAGAGAGATGTTTATTTGATTGCTTGCATTATTTGTATTTATATTGGTTATGTTGATTGTATTAGTCAAAGCACTGTGATTAGAATGCCCTTCTGGTCAAAGGGAAATTTGTCAGTAGTTTCCTCCTCTCTCTCTTCCCTTTTCCTGTTTTACAGTGGAGATTCTCCTACTGTGCAAAAGCAAAAGCAGAATAGCACATTTTGAAGCCAGACTGTGTCCCTTTCTGCAGGCTCCAAAGCTTCAGGAAGATCCAGAATTAGTTTGGGTGACTTCAGAGGGAATCTCACATTTCCTTGCAAAACCTTTAACCTCTTGAAGTGGGCTGATTTGATTCAGGACTAGGCCACTGTAAATCTCAAAGTGGAATTTATTTATTTATTGGGTTCTATTCCAAGAGCACAAGACAGAGGTAGGTTGTGCTGGGAGGGAATGACTGGCCCAAAGTCTCCCAGTGAGTTTTCATGGTTGTGGATAACTTGAGTCTCCTCAGTCCTGGTCCAGCTCCTGAACTAATATACATGTTATAAAATAAATTTCTTTGGAGCTGCCATACAGCTTGGAATGGCTAATGTTTGCCTGTTACAACAGGTAGGAGAGTCTGTAGAAGTATTGGAGGTGAACTGACAGTCCAAGCTGTTTCTAGTCAGGTTCTTCTTCTGCTGGACCAAGGAAGCAGAAATTGGCAGAAAATACTATCTGGCCTCCTTGGTATGGAGGACAGCATGTAAATGTTTAAAATGACTGATAAATAAATGAAAGCAACATGTCCTAATTTTCCCAGGAAGCCACCACCTGGCTGCAGGACTGCTTACTGTGATTTGAGAATCTAAGTGGAGCCCTTCTCTCTCAGGGGTTAGGGCTACCCAGGAATGACCATGGCCTCTTCTGTTTCAGGAGCAAAAGCGGGTGCTTGCAATGGGAATAACAGGGCCAGAAGGACACGCTTTGAGCCGGCCTGAGGAGGTAAGGATTCCTCCATTTGGTTCCAAACATTCAGCAGAACTGGGTCCAAATGATTTTTTCCACAGTTGAGATGTAAAATGAAGCTTATGCTTGGTATTAAAATGTGTAGCTTTGTAATGAATCATTTGCGAGTCTTGCCATGAATTTCTGTGATGAACTTAATATCAGTCAAGAAAAGATAGCTTTATAAATATGTATTTCAGTACCATGTCCTATACAGGTAGGTTGTGATTAGTGCAAGTTTGAATAATGAGATATTCAATTTAGTGCGAATTGTAAATGGATAGGTCAGTTTAATGAGACCCAAAATTCAGTTAATAGGAGGCTAGCACATGGGCAGTTGTGGTTTTAGACAGCTAATCTTTGTGTGAAAAATGGAGAAAAGGAAGATTCCATCAGAGGAAAGCAGTAATGTGTAAGTAAAGGAGTTCACTCTCAGGGAATTGGAAGGTATCTTTCAAGCTGTAGAAGACATGAAGCAAAAAATTATGGATCCTGACCTTAACCTCGATTGAAGTATGCAAATTCACTGAGATGTTGATAAAGCACTCTGTGACTATCAGCATATGTATGAAGATTTAAAGAAAGAAAAAACAGTTCAGTCTATGCTGCTATTTTGAAAGACAGTAAAGATGTTTTCGTCAGTGTAAGCATACCTTTAGGAATTATATTTAGATTTTTTTTGTTTTTATTGTGCTTTCTATAACTACTCTGTGACTTTGTTAACCATAAATTTAAATTATAACTATATTCTTTTTATCCTTTACTGTAATATTTAATTAATATACATATAAAAAATTATGTTTATGGCCATCAAGCTGGAACCAGTTACCATATTTTCCATAGTAATATCACTTCAAATAGTGTGAATTTAAATAATGCAACCATTTTGTGGGATTCATTAACTGCACTAATTGAGATCTACCTGTATTGTCTAAAATGCCAGGTTAATATATTATATAGCTCAATTTTCTGTGTAAAATATTTTCAACTCGCCACACTTTCTCCAAGCTGAACTGTAGCACAAGAAGCCAGGTTCCTCAGATCTCATCTTGGGAGTGCAGTGGAAATGCAGCCTCCTTTCCTTGGGAGGAATTGTCTGTGCTACCCTGTTACAGTTAGAAAGTAGTGCCCTGTGGTAGTGAAAGAAGCTGCCATTGCTTGGTATCTTTCTTGGCAGAAGCTAGGTGGTCCAGTTCTCACCAAGTCCCCCTCCGTTTGCCCTGGTGAACTTGCTAGAGGAAAAAGAAGGAAAGGGCTTACTTAGAAGTCAAGGCTCAATCCCTATCTTGCTCTAGAGCAGGCCTGCACAACATATGGCCTGTGGGCTGCATGCAGCCTGCCAAGCAGGCTCGTGTGGCCTGATGTTTTTTAAAAAGTAGTAACGTTACAGCTGCTGCCACCCCAAAAGACATGCGGAGCGTCTCCAAGCCTCGCTGGTGCCACCAATTCCAGCGCTTCTGCCACTCTGCTAGTTGTGGAACAGCTGATTGGCCCTCCAGGTATTTCTTTGTGGCTGTGGCTGGTTCTTTTTTTGGAACCACCAATAGCCAGATAGACCCCGTCTCAATAGACAGAGAGCACTGGAAATCTGGACAATGGATCGGGTTTTTGATTCTCCCCTCAGTGAATGGGGGGGGGGAGACATTTTAAAAAGGAAAGCTTTTAGAAATGAATCTTAATCATAAAACTGTTTTCTGTTTTAACCTTCTATGTTCCATAAGCTCTTTACAGCATTTACACTATATTCTCCTATCTTTCTATTCTATATCTGTAATATATTTGTTTACGGCTGACTTCTGGGTCTTAATCCTTGTACTCTGTATCTCTACGGTCACTCCGTACGGAGCTAAAACTCCTTTTCCTACAGAGTTTGATTGGTCTTTTATCTTTTTTAGTTTCTGCTTTCTATTTCTTTTCCATCCACGTTTTGGCTTTCCTTCGCCTTTTCTGCTGGCTCCTTCACGGCTGGGCGTCTCGACTCTCCTCCTCTTCTTCCGACTCTCTCAGCTCCGTTGGAGGGAAACGGCCAGAGGAACTTTTCCCTCACGCAGCTCTGAGGGAAGGAGAAAACGCCCCTCTCCCCCCAGTTTTGTCAGCGCTGCCTCTTTTCCTGTGCCTCCCCTCATCCGGGCAGCCCATCTTTTAGCTTGCCTCTTTATCTGACTCCGGCTCTTTTTATTCCGCCCCTTCCTCGGGAGGCCTGCGGAGGCAGGGCTCCATCTTGCCTCCCTCCTTCTCGCCCCCTGCCGGCGCTGCTGTTTGATTGGCCGCTGGGTTGTCCTGGCGACAGAGGCGGGCCAAGAAGGGAGCGGGAGGGAGGCGGGCGGGGGCTTATCGTGGCTCCTTCCACAGCGGGCCGGGACGCCGTTCAGTCCCGTCAGCGAGTTGCGCGGGCCGCTCTCGGGAGGCGGCTGCCGCGACTTACGCGGCCCTGAGTGCGGTGGGAAACGGTCGCCTCTTCTTGCCCTTCTTGGGGGCTGGGTGGGAGCCCCCGCCCGCCCCTCTTCGGGCGCTGCCGTATCTTGCTGGGGGCCGTCAGGACTTGTACGGCCTTCCAGGGGACTCTGGAGGGTCGCTGGCTGGTCTCCGGAAGCCCAGCTGCCCTCTGCGTCCGTCGGGGAGGGACCGGCTGGCCGGCTGCGCTCGCCGCTGCCGGGAAAGGGTGGCGCTCTGGTTGCCTCCATCTGTTTTGCCAACGTGCCAGCCCCCCAAATCAGCGCTCTCTTGCTCTGGGCCAGGCTGGCAGTGGGAACCAGAGATCCATCTGCCAATGGGAGATGATTGCGCTGATCAACTGGCTGGCAGGGGAGGTTGGCAGCGTTTTGTGCCAGGGGCCAAAGGCAGCGTGCGCATCTGTGCCCTCTGGTCTCTTCCCTCCCGCCCCATCAGCAGACCCAGAACAGGAAGCAGGTGCCCAGCAGCCAGGATTTCAAGTACTGTATTGTACATACCGACGCATAGGCTTTTATTGCACGAGTACACTGAAACTCTCACATTTTTATAACAGCAGCACACAAATTAAGCACAAAACAAAGCAAATTGAGACAACAAAATGGCTGATGGTGATATTATTGATATTAATATCTAATATTAGTATCAGGCACATGTACTAACAGGATGCAACTGAAAAATTGATTCAGTGTTGTGGACCAAAACAGGAGTGGGAAGAAAGAAAGTGTCACTGTTTATACAATTCATTTTTAACAAGTTGCAAGATAAACTTTAGAAACAGCCGGATAATCTGAATGTAACTTCTTTAGGAATGATTAGGAATAAGTGACATCAGATGGGAAAAGGAAGGTAAGGCAAAGACTGTAAAAAGCTTTAGGAAGGAAGGAAGGAAGGATCAGTTCCCAAAACTAGAAAGGTAAAGGAAGCTGGAGGAATACTCACTGCAACATGAAATCCACATTCCTCCCAAGGCAGCCTCTTTAAACACAGTTACTCGCTTACCTTACAAGAGCGGGCAGTCACCTGCAATAGTCAACATCCTTCTCTCAAAGCCCCGTGACTGGAGAGCACCACATGGCCTGTTCCTATGAGGGGGAGGTAGATTTTCCCCTGCTGTGGCATTTTGTGGAGAATTTTAAGCTCAATTCCTGCTTATCTTAGTATGTCAAATGATATATAAACCAAAGTGTTTTGCTTGGGAATGAAGAGGACCCGGCTCAGTTCAGTTCAGATCACAAGGGATGTGCTTCACTGCTTCTAGCTACAGCTGTTATTATATGATCATCCTGTCGGAGAGACAGAATTTTGTGATAAGGGTGGTCCAGATGCAGCTGTTTTCTGTTTCTAAACTGGTGGCCTCCCACACAACTTCTCTCCTTTTCCTAATAAAAAAGAAAAAGAAAGAAAGAAGGAAAAAAGGCCCCAGGCTAGAAACCAGGAAACTCTGATTTCCAGTCTCGCCTTAGGCAGGAAAGCCGGCTGGGTGACTTTGGGCCAGTCCCTCTCTCTCAGCCCAACTCGCCTCACAGGGTGGTGGTTGTGGGGAAAATAGGAGGAGGAAGTATTACAGTTTGTTCGCTGCCTTGAGTTATTTATAAAAAATAATAAAGGCGGGATAAAAAAATCTAAATAAAATCTCACATGGTTTAGTAGTGATGGGATCTGTCAATCTAGAAATACTCTGAGCCACACTGTGAGATACTGTCTTGAGCAATACTTTATTTAGTTTGGAGTAACTACAAAGAAGATAATTAAAATGTAAAAAAGTCAAACATTGTAGATAGAAGTGTTGGTAGTGGTGAAAAGGGCTTATTAGTAGAGGTGGAGAGAAAGATGTGAAAGTTCTTCAAAGAAATGCATTGATGCATTGACTTCCTTTGTTTTTGTCTTTCAGCTTGAAGCAGAAGCTGTATTCCGGGCTATCACTATAGCTAGTCGGATCAACTGTCCCGTCTATATCACCAAGGTTATGAGTAAGAGTGCTGCTGATGTAATCTCACTGGCTAGAAAGAAAGGTACAGGACTGTCTTTTCTTGATGAATGTGTATATTTCTCTTTCACACACATAATCTTAAATTAAAATGACATGGCAGGAATTAGCAATTAAATTGGTAATATAGTTTTCTGTACACAAAAACCAATGGGATTACAGACAGTGGTTTTCATGCCAGATTAGGACAGAATCATTGGCCAGATATGCAAAATACCATTGACATGTGCCTGATGAGGAAGTTTATTATTCTTTGCACAAATCATATTTGAGAATAGATATGTGCTAGATTTCCAACTCATTGTTAAGTAAGCTTTTTGATGTGGAGGTGGCACTGTCAAAATACTCAAATTATAACCCAATATTTGTAAGATTCAGTAGAGAAATTCCTAGAGAAAACTGGTGGAGATGTAATGAACATCTCCACCTATTATTCCACCTCCTCCAGCTACTATTACAAGACAATATTAAATTGAAGTGTCAGCAGGAACTGAAGAGTTTCTTCCAAACCAACTTAACTTCTGAAGCTTCCTTTCCTACAGGATGAGAGGCTAGTAAAGCATTTATGAGAGGGTTGTTTATCTCATCGGCATCAAATAGAAAACCATGCAAAAGTACAGGTAGTCCTTGCTTAATGACCATTCGTTCAGCAACTGTTCTAAGTTATGAATGTGCTGAAAAAAGTGACTTATGACTGATGCCCAAAGTTACGGCCGTTGCAACATCCCTGTGGTCACGTGATACAAATTTGGGCACTTGTCTGCCCACGCACACTTACAACTGCAGGAGTGCTTCAACTCCTCCCACCTGCCTATCTCCCCCCCTTCTATACCCTCTTGGCCCCTTGCCTCCCTGTGCTCTGCTGCCCTAGCTCACCTTCACCGTCTTCTTGCTCCAAAAAGCCCCTTTGCAAAAAGGTCTGGGCTGGGCTGAGAAGTTGAGAAGGTGGGGGTATATGCGTATTGGATAGAAATCTTATTGGTGGCTCTTGGAGATGACCTTTGATGGAATGGGGATAGAGGGAGAAGAAGACTTGTTGGTGCTCCCTCCATCAGAGGAATGACATCTCGAAGGACCCCTTAGTTGAGCCTTTCTTTTTTTTATTTATGTATATTTATTAAGGATTTTACATATAGTAAAAGTCAAATCTAAAAAAAAAGAAAAGAAGAAAAAAAGAAAAAAGTACAAGAAAAGGAAAAAAAGGAAACTAAAGTTATGAAATATGACTTCCAACCTTCTCTTTAACATATATTAACAAACCCATTTTCTCCCCTCCCTCTGTCAGAGTCTGCACACTCATCCCCAAAGTTCAGTAAATCCTCTGGAGTCTAATTAGTTCCATTAAAGATTTCTTTATTGAGAGAAAATGCACAGCATCTATCAGTTGTTGAGTCTAAGCCTTGGTAAGCAAAACCCTTCCTTTTAACCCCTTTTCACCCCCCCTTCTACTTTCTTTTCCCACTTGAAATTCCTCGCGTCTTTCTCCTGGTCTCACGGTTGCTTGACCTTGTTGGTGCCTCTGCAGAGATAACGGTACACCTGGCTTTGCTTCCTCCCCCCTCTCTCCTGACTTTGATGGCAGGAACCAGCAAGCAGGCCTCCAATTAACAATTATAACATTTAACCCTGTCAGCTATGCATCACTAGTCTACATTTAATTAAGCTTTGATTTCTAGCTTGCGCAGATCCTGACACCCTCTTAACTATTCCAGAAATCCCTTCAATCCCTTATTTAATTCTCATATTTTTAATCCTTAAATCCTTAATGCATCATTTCACTTTTTTCTTCTTTTAGCAAAAAGTCCATAAAAGATTTTCAGTTCTTTAAAAAGGCACATGTTGTTTTCTCCCTGACCAAACAGGTCAGTTTTGCCATTTCTGCCAATTCTGATATTTTTACAATCCAGCCTTCCACTGTGGGAATCTCAGTATTCCTCCATTGTTGTGCATATAATAAACTTGCTCCCATTCTGTATACATAATTAATCTTCCATGAGTTTCCTAGTTCACTATACATAAGTCCCAATAAAAAAGTTCTGGTTTCTTTGCAATGTTAACCTTTGAAATTCTTTGTATCATTGTATGTGTTTGTATCCAAAATTTCTTGGCTGTTTCACAAGTCCACCATGCATAGTAAAATACCTCTTCGTGCTTTTCACATTTCCAACATGGACTTGAGGTACCTTTATACAGTTTTGATGTACCAACGGTACATCATTTTATAAACATTTTCTCTTAGATTATAACATAATGTCAGTTTTATCTCATTTACCCACATTCTTTCCCATGTATCCATCTGTATATTATAGCCAAAATTGGTAGCCCATTTTATTATACAATCCTTAACTTCAGTTTCAAATCTTAACAAAAGTTTATACATTTTTGCAATTATATGTTCATCGTTTGTACATAGTTCATTTTCAAATTCTGGTTTATGTTTTTCAATTCCAATTACTCTCTTGTTTCTATTAAATCTTTCTCTTAGTTGTGCATATGAAAACCACTGAAAACTGTATCCCTCTGCAGTCAGTTGTTCTCTTGACTTCATCCCAAGTTGTCCATCTTCCTGTGTTAATACATCTTGATATGTTGGTCATTTCTCTCTGCCTGTTTCTCTTCTGTAAAATGCTTCCTGTGCTGAAACCAATAAAGGTATTATTTTTGGGCACATCCTGAAAATGATCTGGGTTTGTATTTGTTTCATGTTCTTAGTATGGCACTTCTCACATAATGATTTTTAAAATCCACATTAACTTTATCTTACCATAAGAATCCATGCCAACCAAACCTTAACTTTTGTTCTTCCAGTTATTTTTATACAAATAGCATTCTTCTATTTCTCAGCAACAACCTCTCTTTCATCCAAATTAAACAGCAGGCTGCGAAATACAACTTAAAGTCAGGGAAACCTAGTCCCCCTCTATCCTTTGCATTATACTTAACTCGTGGCTTCTTACCTTTGCCATTGTTTAAATGGTGCATCATTTTTCAAAGCTGGTACTGTTTGAAACAAAACATCATTCTAGGCAATACATTCATTCTTATCACAGAGATTCCTCCAAACAATGACAGTTGAGCCTTTCTAGTGTTTCTACTCTAAGTTATATTTTGTATCACTCAGTTGTTGCACATGCCCTCTCTTAGGTTGGGTCTGTTTTCTGTAAGGCTTTATAAACAACATGATTTTTAATAGAGCCTTACCTAAAGGATTGTTGTTGTTGTTGTTGTTGCTATTATTATTAGATTTTTATTTATTCAGCCTTTTTTAAAAAAAATTGATCAACATAGTCACATTTGTGAGATGGGCGGCCATACAAATGAGATGAGATGAGATGAGATGAGATGAGATGAGATGAGATGAGATGAGATGAGATGAGATGAGATGAGATGAGAGATGGGATGAATCACTATCCTCCTCCATCTTATCTTTCTGGCATCACTACTTTTTCCTAAGCACGCCAGTTCTCTCTGACAACCCCGAAAATCCTTTTTTGTCCTTTGTGCGTGCATTTCTTTTAAATTATTTAAATTTTGTATTGATTGTAACTGTTGCTAGCCACCTTAAAAATGGTATCTACACTCTGCGTTTATACAGATTTCTCTCTGTACAAATAAATAAAAATATCCAGCCTTATTTAATATCTCATCGCCTTTAAATTCCTCAGATTGCTGCCATTCTTATGACATCACTAAGAATCAGCCAGTTGAAAGCATGAAACCTAAGTGGGGTTAGAAGTGTGGGCTGACTGCTGGAAGTTGGGAAGCCGCAAGGAATTGTCATCATCTGATCTGAGAGCCCTGATGCTTCTGCCGTGGAGAAGATGGAAGGATTAAGGCTGTAGCATGCCCTGATTCTTTTGACCGTCCTATCCAGATTTTAAGATCCTCAGAAAGAGAACCCAAGAGAGGACTTTCTTGCTGGCCACTTCTAGGCAGCAAACTCCAGTTGAAGCCATTTCACTACCTTTGACCTTTCAGTGACTGACAAATTTATATTTATTTATTTATCTATCTATCTATTTATTTATTTAATCTGCGCTCAGTCGTTACCGACTCTGCAGTGACTGCTTGGACGAGTCCTTGCAGTTTTCAAGGCAATTGTTTCGGAAGTGGTTTGCCAGAGCCTCCTTCCTAGGGAAGAGCCCAGCTGGCGAGCGCAGGAGGCGGGGTTTCCGTTGCTTTGCGCCCTTTTCGGGCGAGCGCGGTTTTGCGCTTACCGGCAACTGCTCCTGACTCCTTTTGCAAGGCGCCGCCAGCATTTTTCCTCCCACCGGAGTGAGAGTACCCATTTATCTACTCACGTGAGTTTTCGAACTGTTGGGTTGACAGGAACTGGGGAGGAAACAGGAGCTCACCCTGTTAACGCGAAGGCTGGACTTGAACCGCTGAAGCGTCGACCATTTCTGGCCAGCAACTTTCAGCGTCATTAAGCCGCTGCGCCACCACGTCACCCATTTATTTATTTACTTATTTATTAATTAAACTTGTCCCCGCCCATCTCCCCCCAATGGGGAACTCTGGGCGGCTCACAACATATTAAAACAATAAATAAATATACAATTAAAATTTATAACAAGACACATTTACAAAAATAAAAGGAAAAGAAATCCAGGAGGCCGATGGTAGCAACACCAGGCCTCTAAGGGGCTAGCCAACCCCACATATGATGACCTCCCTCCCCGGCCCAGGCCAGATGGCAGAGCCAGGTCTTCAAGTCCCTGCGAAAGGCCGGGAGTGAGGGGGCCTGTCTCACCTCCGGGGGCAAGATGTTCCAAAGGGCGGGGGCTACAGCAGAGAAGGCCCGCCTTCTGGACCCCGCTAGTCGGAGTTCTTTTGCCGAGGGGGTCCGGAGCATGCCCTCTCTGTGAGATCGGGTGGGATGGGTTGAAATCGTGGGGGAGAGGCGGTCCCTCAGGTAACCTGGCCCCCAATTTACTTTCATTCTGACAGATTTCTGACATTTAAAGAAACATTGGTTGAGGAGTTTTGCTTTTTTCTTTCTTATTGCTGTGGTATAATTCATTTTTAATTGTGCCTCAGCTGGAATCTCACGAGAGTAAACCGTAGTCAGAAAAGACAATATTTACATTTATTGCTGACTGGAAACCCCTTATAGAGTTTTTGCATGAAACAGAAAAAAAATGAACTTATGATTTGTGGTTTTGATGATTAAAAAAAACAACTAGATAATAGAAACAGAGAGCTTTTCTTTTTACAACCATAGAGTAAGAGATAATTTTGTATTTGCTGCAAAAAAATCAGAAACTTCTATTTCTTTTTATCTTTTCTTTTTGCACTTTTGTCTTTTCTTTTTTCTCTCTTTTCCTTTCTTTCCTTTGTATTGTTTTTGTTAGTTTTTATCTTCTTTTTAAAACTATACACACACACACACACATACTGTGTGTGTGTGTGTGTGTGTATGGAAGTAAACTGTAGTCCAAAGAATAGGTTGTTTCAGCTATAATAGGTAACATTACTACACTTCTGAAAATGGGAATTGAAGAGCAGGGATGCAAGATTCAAATTAAACCATTTTAATAGCCTCTCTTTCCCCCTAGTTTCCTACCCTGGAATCCTATAGCTGTATGTGTGCAGAAGGCTGTTGTGATGTCTTGCTTGGGAAAGACAGGGACATAACCAGGTCTCTCTTTTCTCCTCCCAAGGTGCTCTGGTATTGGGGGAACCAATCACAGCCAGTCTGGGAACTGATGGGACTCATTATTGGAACAAGAATTGGGCTAAGGCTGCAGCGTTTGTGACCTCACCACCTCTGAGTCTGGATCCTACGACACCTGATCATTTGACGTCACTTTTAGCATGGTATGAAAAGGCAGCTGTTAGCAAACTATGGGTATCAAGCATCATGCTGGAGATATTATGGTTAGTCCTCGGGCTACAACAGCAATTGGGACCAGGATTGCTGTTGCTAAGTGATGTGGTCATAAAGGGCAACGTCATGTGACCACATTGCTTGGTGACGGCAATCCCGGTTGACATCATAACCCCAGGACTGCATGGGTAGTTGAGTGGGAAGAGGTGAGAGTCCCGGGCAAGGAGTACGTTCATTCGCTGGCTCCTCATTCTACCGCGATTGCTGGCTCCCCTCTCAGCAGAGCCATCTTCAGTTCACCGTTGCTTCCCCAGAAGTCCTGAACTGATTTAATTGAGCAGAGGAGTTGGACTCAGTGGCTTAAATGGCCCTTCTATATTATTTTATAATTCTATGATTCTATAGCTTTCCTTCAGAAAAAGATCTCTAAGAATATTCTGGGGAGTAAGCTATCACTGAAGTGAAATATAAAAACAGAAACAGTTAAAAATGCAGTAACAATGGTAAAATATACCATTAGGATACAAATGCAACGTCGGTTGTGAGAAATGAAAAGTGAAAGCAGCATCTCCTCCATGGATTCTAAATAATTATTTGCCAATTGTATGTGTATATTCTTTCAGTGGTGACCTGCAGGTGACTGGAAGCGGCCACTGTACTTACAGCACGGCCCAGAAGGCTGTTGGGAAAGAAAATTTCACTCTTATTCCAGAAGGAGTTAATGGAACTGAAGAAAGAATGACGGTCGTCTGGAATAAATGTGTTGTAAGTGAAGGCAGTCACTGACTGAACTCTGTTTCGGAACTGTGAGTCTTCTGCACTGTTCAGATGCCCTGGCTGAGTGGTGAAAAGCAGAAGCGGCTGGGATAATGGGCCAGCATGCAGAGGCTTCTCTTCTGAGTTCCAGATAGACTCTCGTGCCTAGGATCTTATGCCACGGGTCTTACGCCTAGGAAAGATCCCATTGCGACCATGGGGCTCCCTCCCTCCTCAGCATATATAGAAATAACTTCCTGCTGATTAGACACATCTTGACTAGACCAGTAGCTGTGCTGGATGCCTTTATCAGGTACCCTTCCCCAGACAGAGCTCCCACAGGAAAAAAACGATTAAGCGCAAATGAATTCTATCGTGGCCCTGTAATGTTGGAGCACGAGGCTAGGAAAATGGGCTCCCCTTCCTCCTTTGCATGCAGATCACCCAACCTTACAAGAGGTAAACCAAGTCAAACTTTACTTTAAAAAACAAAAAGAGAGAAATATAATTTTTCCATTTTAAGTTTAAGTAGGTATGTGCAAAGCAATCACTGAGGGGGGAAATAAAAGTGTTTCCAAATCACAAGCAGTATCTTAGAAGAACCTCCAGCAGAAAAATATATAGGAAAAGATAAAGCTCTGAGTAGACCCCAAGATGATACTGATCTGATCCTATCTGGAAACAACTATGATGTTGTCCAATTTGTATAAAACATGTGAGGGCTGAGCTTGTAAAGAGATAATGTTCCCCAGGGACCAAAGATTAGCCTTAACAAACCCATAGAGAAAAAAATAAATAAATTTAGTAAAGTTCTTAGCTAATTTGTTTGCTATTGTTCAGTAGAATAGATGATCCTTGGAACAGATGTTTGCTCAGGGCCAATCTGTTCCCTGGAAGATCCTTTTAACTGCAGATTCCAACTTGAATCAGAGGTTGGAGGAGAATCAGCTCTCTCCCCACCCACCTGCACCTCAGCCCACAATGTCTTGTTCATCTCCCTCCTTATAGTGTTCACTATACCTAGTTATATATGCAGTTTCTCTTAGGTTATTTATTTATTTATTTACTTATATGCCACCTTTCAGAGCAAAGTTCTTAAATTCTTTTGCATTAAGGGAGTGCTCATTCTGTGCTTATATTTAAAAGCTGTTGTTGTTATGGTCCTTTGAGTTAAGATTTAACTCGACTCCTGGTGACTACATAAACAGGTCCGTACAGTTTTTTGGGCAGCGTTTCAGAAGAGGTTTGCCACTTCCTGTACCTCCCCACAACTTTCTCCTGGCCCAAGGTCATCCAACTGACTTTCATGCTTGAGGGAGAACTGGAACTCAAGCCTCCTCACTTTATCCACTGCACCAAACTGACTCTGAAAAGCTGTGAGTCTATAAATGTGAATCAATGAGAGGGTATTTCAGGGACCTTGGTTACAAAATCCAAGTGTCCCTTGTATTTTTGTCAATCCGTTTGCTTCCTGTTGAGGCATGTGATCCCCATCCCTCTCCACTTGCTTTGAACAGCAGCTTGCAAGGGCTGAGTTTGGGTGTTCTGGAGATGATTAGATGCACAGCTTGGTCAGTGGAGGAATTTATTCAGGGAAAACACGTACATCCCACTTGGTGAGAATCTGTCCTGACTTTCACCTAGCATTCCAATGAAGAGGTAGCTAGGATCTTGCAATGAATAACGAGGATTCTGAGTTCAGAGAGCAATAAAGCTTTCATGGTTTAACAAGCCAGGCACCTGTGCACACACACTGTCACTCCTACACACCCTTCATGACGAGAGCTGGCCAAGCACCGCTGAGAGAACCGGATAAGGAGCATTTTGCTCTTCTGCGCTGCTGGGCAAAATCTCCCTGTGCACAATGTGAATTTCTTGGTTTGTTCATTTCTGTGGCTGGTTTCCTCATTCATAAGGTCTCTACTTTTTCTCCCCATTCCTCCTTGGAATGCATATGTGATGCCCTCACTTCCAGATAATGATTATTGTCTTTGTATGATGCTGCTGGCTTTTTACTCCTCTTATTGCAAGCTGCTGGCTCTAGGCTTCTAGAGATGTTTATTTTCTTTATTACACCATCAGTTTTTTTAAGGGTCAAAGCAGGCGCTACAGCCTCAAAGGGAGAGAAATCTGGTGCCATAAATCTCTTCTTGCCCTACCTGGGAGCTTCTAAGGTCCAGCCTCTGTGGCGACCAAAAGAAAGATCCACTATGGACCAGCTCTTCTGTTTCCCAAACTTTTACAAGGTGAAGTTGTATGGCTTGGCTTTGTGTTTGGATATTGATACCCTTCCAGTCTTCTAAGTGTGTGGTCTTCTCCGGGACCTTTGGAATGCCTGCTGAGTAGACCTGCTAGCTGCTATTGGCAGTTTCCGTGCCTCATCTATACTGACAAAAATACATTCAAACACACACACCCTGAAAAAGAGAGAAGAATTGGTTGGCAATTTCTCCTCCTCCTCCTCCTGGTGGTCTGCTGTGAAAACAGCACAGCGCCAACCTCTGAAAGGTCCCAAAGACTATCTGGGGGAGGAGACTGACCTTTGCAAATGGCACAAGAGAGATACCACTCAAGAGACTGGCACAAAAGGAGGAAAGGTTGCAGAAGAACCTTGTTGGATTCCCAGCACTTTCCCATCACAGATTAAAGTCTGTCTCCTCCTATTTGGCACCCACTTAAATTTGTCCATCTTATGCTATTTATAGTGCATTCACTTGTTCATCACTTTTTTGTTGAACAAACGATTCTGGTTTTGTGTTTTACTTATGCAGACTTACTGTTTTGTAGTGAGAGTAGGGATCAGTTAGTGTCCTAAGATGGTTATCTCATAGTTGAACCAGAAATCAGACTGCAACAAAAGATAAACTGCCTCAAAAAAGAAAAGTAAATGGCATCCCAAATCGCAGATGTTTTGGGGATTTTTATATTATTATTTGTACAATTTATAGTCGGGTTTTTCATTATTAAAAACAATCCCAAAGTGCGGTAAAATTCATTTAAAAAAACAAGAACAGAATCTAACTTTAAAAATTCTTAAGTAGAAAGAATGATGGGGATGATGATACTTTTTGTGCATGTGTATGTGCCTGTGAGTCATTTTTGATACCTTTACCACCTTCTTCTTAGGGCCAAGAGGGAGAGACTGGCCCAAGGTCACCTAGCTGGCTTCGTGCCTAAGGCAGGACTAGAACTCATGGTCTCCCAGTTTCTAGCCTGGTGCCTTAACTACAACAGACTGGCTCTCAATGGAGTACTAGACTAGGTTATGGACAGATGGATATGGGAGAAAGCATTAGGTATCCAGAACTTAAACTCTATATTCTGATAGCTGAGGTAGAGTACTCTGAGTGTTCCATTATTGCTTTGCTTGGAGGGAAACTGGCAGCCAACACAGTGTATTCAGAAGGATAGTAAGTTTATGCTTGGCTGCCCCATCCAGCATCCAAATGCTCTTTTTATCCTGTATTTATATTATGTTTATTTACAAGTGTATGGTAATTAAATTCACTACTATTGCCACTACTACTCCTACCACCTAGTCACAGCATTTTGCAAAAGTTGTGGCTTCCAGGCCAGTAGTGCTTTGCTTCTAGTAGTGATGATGGTTAGAAACATTGAGAAACTTGATTATAATCTCTCTTAGTTTCTGCATCCTTGTGGGGCTAGGATTACCAGCTCTGTGGGCTTCTTCAACACTCCTGGCAAGCAGCTGCAGCTCTGGGAACAATTCATGACACCTTGCCACAACATAAGGACTCCTATCAGCATTTTCTGCTTCTTCTCTAACCCTGCTAACTTCAAGGATGTGTCTTGTCAGCCCTTCAAGGGTTAGGGTAAGATTAGGATTAAGCACAGGTCTCTTGAGTTGGGGGGGGCTGTGTCTTATGAGGAATAGGAGAACGGTATCTGCAGGATGCGCCCCCCCAAGTCCTGCTGTGCTGCCTCAACATGGTGGGAGGGAGGGTGTTCCTGAGAGAGGTGAGTAAAGAATCTGGGAGTATAGACCAACAGTATATACTTCCAGCAGGGTCACCCAAGGATATGAAGGTCATCCCAACTGCCCAGCTAAAGGAAGGAGACACCTATATTGGACAGCAGCAATATAGGAAGATGCTGGCAGAGAATGAGGATATTAGTGACAACCGCAAAGTCATCATCTCATATAGCACAGGAGAAGGCAATGGTAAACCAAGTGGATAGACGAGATAAAGTTATTGAAGATATAGTATTGGATGAAGGGCTCCCAAGCTTGGATGGCACTCAGCATGCTACTGAGGAAGAACTGAGGATTTTTCAGAGGGTTATGTTGTTTATGTTTAAATTAAAGCTTTTGGGACATCTAGCTGTTGATGTTGCCATGCAGGAAAAGAAAATCCGAAGCTGCAAAGACAAATTACAGTAGGAACATTAAACGTAAGAAGCATGAACATGCAAAAGCTCAACACAGTGAAAGATGAAATACAGTAAATCAACTACACATTGACACCTTAAGCATCAGCTAATTGAAATGGACTGGAAGTGGATACTTTCAGTCAGAATGTTGTACTGTTTATCTACTCAGGGTATAAAAATCAAAAAGGGAAAAGCATTGCTTTCATAGGAAGGATATAGCAAGAACCACAGTGGGCCTAACGCAATTAATGACCAAATAATATCAATTAGACTTTGTGGACAACCCTTTAATATGACAATTATCCAAGTTTATTCTCCATCCATTGATGCAGAAGAAGATGCAGTTGATGAGTTTTATGGTCAAATTCAATTTGAAATTGACAGAACATACAAGCAAGATTGCTACTTCAGACTGGAGACTGGAATGCCAAAGCTGGAAATACTAAGGAGGAAAACCTGGTTGGACTGTATGGCCTAGGAAACTAAAATGAAGCAAGAGAACAACTTAAGCATTTTTCCGAATTCAATGGTTTTTTTCATTGCTCTCACGTATTCAGCCAGCCAAAACATGGACATTAGCAGATGTACTACCCAGAAATCAAACTGACTATAATTATTGGTACAAGGAAGTGGAATAGTTTGATTATAATAGCAAAGAAGTAGCCAAGGGCTGATTGTGGAAGAGGCTATAAGAGAGAACTACTCATGTGCAAATTCCAAGTTAAGTTAAAGCAAAAGAAGAAAGCCAACCAGTTTCAACAATCTGATCTTGACGTATACCCACCATTTTCAAGGAAAACATCAGGACTTGCTTTGAAGTCTTGAACCTCAATAATAGGAACCAGAGGAAGTATGGAATGAAATCAAGCAAGTTGTTAAGGATGAATATGAAAAGAGATTGCCAAAGTCCAGGAAACAGAAGAAATCAAGGTAGATGTCAGAACAAACAGTGGAAATTGCCAAAAAGGGAAGCCAAAGCCAAGAAAGACAAAAGATCTCAAGAAGAAACTTAACAAAGAATTTCAGAGAGCTGTTACAAGAGACAAAAAGCAGTATTACAACATCTACAAAGACATTAAAGATGGAAACAGACATGAAAAAACAAGGAAAGTCTTCCAAAAGATCTCTGAACCTTAAACTGGTGTACTAAAGGACGCCAGTGGACTAACTGATTACAAGAAGATCAAACAAAGATGGAAGGAGTGTACTGGAATTCTGTATAGTAGAGAGATCAACATCCAAGACACCTTAGAAGGTATCCCTTCCTTATGAGACCCTATAGTACTAGAAGATAAAGTTAGATCAGCACTCCAGTCCTTACCAAGTTGGAATGCTACAGGAATTGATGCAGTATCTACAGAAATATGGCAAGCAACAGAAAAACATTCTGTAACAGTTCTAACCAAACTATATAGCAAATCTGGAAAATGACACAGTGGTTAACTGATTGGAAGAGTTAATCTGGGGGAGATGGGCAGCATATAAACTAGACAAACAAACAAACAAATACATAAATAAGAGGTCAGTCCACATCCCATAGCAAAGAAAGGAGATTTAACAGAATGTGCATATTACCGTAAACTATCTTTAATTTCCCACACTAGCAAAATAATGTTTAGGATCATCCAACACAGATTAGAGCTGTATATGGAAAAAAAGATGCCAGATGTTCAAGCTGGTTTTAGAAAAGCCTGAAGAACAAGAGATATTGTTGATACATGTTGTATAATTGAGGAAGCCAACAAATACTAACAATAATTCAGTATATGCTTTATTGATTATAGAAGGGCATTTGTGTTGATGTCAAGGTATGGAATGTGGTTAGAAAAATGGGAATCCCAGAATATCTCATTGTCCTCATGCAAAATTTATACACAGATTAGGAAGCCACAGAACGGACAGAACATGGTGAAACAGACTGGCTCCAGGTTGCCAAAGGAGTGAGACAAGGCTATATAATCTCCTCTTATTTATTCAATCTATATGCTTAATAGATATTGAGGGAAGCTAGATTGGAAGAAGATAAGCAAACTTTTAAAACAGAAACATCAATAACCTGTGCTATCCTGGTGAAACTACTCTGATAGCTGAAAATTCAAATTATCTGCAAGCTTTAGTAATGAAAGTCAAGGAACACAGTGAAAAAGTGGGATTAAATTAAATATAAAAAAGACCAAACTCATGACAACAGGTACAGCAACGATTGACAACAAAGATATTGAAGTGGTAGATAGCTTCTGATTTTTGGGCTTGACTATCAGCAGTAAAGGAACAAGCAGTCAATAAGTACGCTGCAGACTAGCACTTGGTACAGTAGCAATGAAGGCCTTGGAAAAGATATTCAGACTGCTGTGATGTGTCTGTACCTATAAAGATTGTAGAATTGTTCAGTCAATGTTTTTTCTGTGATACTCAATGGAAGCGAAAGTTGGACTTTGAAGACGCAGAATAGAAAGAGTATTGATGCTTTGAACTTTCATGTTGTAGAAACATGTACTCCTGGGAACACCATGGACAGTCATGATCATTGAACAATCGAGGCAGATAACCAGGTGCAAATTACCAGATTTTGTACATTTAATGCAAATACGTAGCTCATTTGAGAAGTCCATAATGCTGAGAAAGTAGATGGAAGAAAAGGGCAACCAGCAGCAAGGTTGGATGGACTCAGATACAGTGGCAATGAGTGCACCATCGGAAGACCCAAAGGACCAGGTTGAGGACAGATCATCATGGAGATAATATACGTGATCATTGTAGAAAGTAAAGAGGATGACTTTGATGGAGAGAGGAGAGATCTACTACCAAAGCAGCAGAAAGGGTAACATTGCTTAAGTCCAAACAATGGGAGAGAATTGCAAAAACGTCTCAGACAGACATGATTATAAAAGGAGGCGGAGGGGAAGAATTTGCAAGAGTATGTTACTCTAAATAAAGGTAGTTTTTAGTCTTCCATGGAGTCTACTTCTTGGTCTAGTCTGCCTTGGAGGGTTGACAGTCACTAAGAGTTGACACTGGCTTGATGGCACATAATTAGGCAATCAATCAATCAATCTGTTGGAAATAATCCTGATGATTGATTACCATAAACATGTTCCCCTGAAGGTCAAGGGATTAGGAGAGACAGTTAAGAGATGCAGAATGTTATAAGATGGTTTGCTGCAGGACAGACAAAAGAGAAGGTACAAGTTAATATGATAAAGAAGGAATGCTTTGTAACAGGAACAAATGAAGGCAAGAGGGGTTCCATTTTTATTTAAAGCTAATTAAGATGAAAAATATGGAAGGATATTTATGAAAGTGAAATTGCCCAATATGCTGTTTACATTTGGTTCAATATATTCTCCAAGTCAGGGTCAAGCACAATTTCCACAGTAAGTAATGAAACAGTTACTTAAATTAAGTATGGAAAAATCTCATATTTCGAGGGAATCTAAATGTTCATACAGGAACTATGCAAGGAAAAGCAGGTATTTTAAAATGAAGGAAAAGTATTTACTATATAAACTCCTACAGGATATTAGGCAAGTTAAAGGTTTAATTGACACATAGGAGAGAATGAATCCCCACTCAAATGGCTTTACATTTTGTTCCAATAAGACTATATGTGGGTATTTAAATCTTTACTGATGCAAATTAAGCCATCAACAATCACCCTTTTATGTATCACAGATCTCTCTCTCTCTCACACACATTAGAGCTAAAGTGAAGTCTCCCCTCCCTACTTACTTTATCCATCTAACAGTGCAAAAGAATGTGGCATTCAGAAATACTAAGCTTTGTCTTACAGTCAAATTAATATATGTAATTACTTTTTCCCAAAACATAATAACTTTAGGACATTGCAAGAACAAATGTTTTAATGGAGTGTTATTCTAATTGTATCTCCAACAATATCATTCCTTTTCTATACAAATGCAGTGGGGTCCATTAAGTCCAAAATAATTAAGTTTCATTGAATAAGATGTAATCTAAGATCCACTGTGGAATCATAAAAGTTTTCAAATGTGATGGTCTAGTATTTTTGCCTTATTAGTTACAAAGTCTAAGGTATAGAAAAATACATCAATGCATGTTACTACAGCTCTCTCTTTAACTTCTAATTTTAGTCTACAGGTAAAATGGATGAAAACCAATTTGTTGCCATTACTAGCACTAATGCTGCCAAAATCTTCAATCTGTATCCACGAAAGGGCAGGATTGAGGTTGGTTCTGATGCTGATCTTGTGATCTGGGATCCTGAGAAGGAGAAGACAATCACAGCAAAAAGTCATAAATCGGTGAGAGGAGAATGCGCCAGTTAATGATAATGTAAAATCTGATACTTTCAAAAACTTCAACTTTTAAAATTTAGATTCATAACATATTATTGATGAAATCTTATTTTTTTTCAGTAAGATTTTCAATTTTTGTGTGGAAATGGAATATCAAGAAAGGTTTATTTAATTTACAAAATATTGTTTTGTTTCTTCCAGTCAGAGATCTGTGATTGTGTTTAAACATACTCGTTACATGATTAGGAGGGAGTGAAACAAATTTACCCACAAAATTAAGTATCAAATCTATCTTTTTTTCTGTGCTGTGAAGAATCTGAAACATTAAAGTCTTTATTGAACCTGAACTGGAATAAACATGTAAAAAACAAGTGAGACTTTAATGCTTTCAAGAATATAAGAGTGAAATTTCATGAAGCAAGTTGATTAAAAATCCACTGAAAAAGTGAGGTGGAAAAATGTGATTAAATCATGTCAGAACCAGTTAGAGCCTAGGATGGAAGAAGACTGTACAAGGGATTCTCCCAAGGCTGGCTGGACAGAAATAAAAAAAGCAAATAATTATTGCTTTTTTAAATACACAGTATCTAGCTGTTAAAACCAAGCTCTTGCCATTTTTAGTAGCAGTGGTAACATTTTATTGTATTTTAGACATTGCCTGTCTGCCATTCTTGGTGAGATAAACAGATGGAAAATAGATAGACAAGAGATAATTTTTGGTAGGTTAAAATAATCAGTCAAAATGAAATCGGGTAGAATTACTTAATGATGGAAGGTAAGCACTCATAGAGAATACAGACACGTGACCGAATAAAGATAAATGTAAATCAAGCCAGCACCTAGAAGGATTTAATGGAAACAAAAACTGAATGGAAAGCCTGTTCCCAATGCTGTTGGTGGAAGTGGAAGGGCAGAGACGGAAGAAGCAGAGTGTAAGGACCGCGGTACTCAGTTCCCAATTAAAGCAGCTCTTGTTGAAACCAATGCAGGTTCAAAGGAAAGTTCATTTATTGGTAAGTAGTGAACAGCTCTAGAAACATAGCTAGAACTGAGTCCTGCACGCCAAAACTTACTTTTACCTCACTCCCATTTCACCCCCCCTTCTGTCTTTGAATTTCTCTTGTGCATGTCGAAGATGTTCCCAGGTTCCCACATTGGTACAACCTTGGGCATTCCTGAGAGCCAGATAATAAGAGCAGGTGGCAGTCGTGGCTAGGAGGGCCTTTGCACGACTTCATGTTGTGTGACAGTTACACCCCTTCCTGGATCAGGAGGACCTCCGCACGGTCACTCATGCCCTGGTCACCTCCGGGTTGGACTACTGTAATGCGCTCTACATGGGGCTACCCTTGAAGAGTATCTGGAAGCTACAGCCGATGCAGAATGCGGCGGCACGGGTAGTTCTCAATGCCCCTAGGAGGGCACGTATAACACCGCTGTTGCGTGAGCTGCATTGGTTACCAGTTTGTTTCCGGGTCCAATTCAAGGTGTTGGTCATCACCTTTAAAGCCCTTCATGGCACAGGACCAGGTTATCTGAGGAACCGCCTCACCCTGGTCATTTCAGCCCGCCCCACTCGGTCCAGCAGAAGGGGCAGGTTGCAGACCCCACCAGTCAAGGAATTTCGATTGGTGGGGTCTAGGCAGAGAGCTTTTTCTGCTGCAGCTCCCGCCCTATGGAACATCCTACCTCCTGAGATCCGGTGTGCCCCCTCCCTCTTGGCCTTCAGGAAAGGGATCAAATTCTGGCTCTGCCAGAAGGCCTGGGGGCCGGAGGGGGGCCGGCACCTGTGGAGATGGCTGGTGGGGTGATGGGTTTGTCCCCCCCCCGCATCTTGCAGGTTTTTAGGGCTAAAAATTATAGGAGGTTTTAGGGCATTTTTAATATATGTTTTTTAATTATTTATAGATTTTATCCATGGTTGGAGGGACTTGTGTTTTTTCTTTTTTATTATTGTGAGCCGCCCAGAGTCACCTGTTGGGGGAGATGGGCGGCATACAAGTTTGATAATAAATAAATAGATAAATAAATAGATAAATACATAAATAAATAAATAAATAAAATAATGGCCCATCTGTGCCTAACGGTTAACATTCCAACCTTCTCTCCCTTCCTCCCTCTCTACTGTAATCGCAGAAACGAAGCAAGCGAACTAGCAGGGCAAGTGATTGATTGTGAGGATTCTGAATTCAGGGACTTCTGTATTTGAATTGGAATCAAAACATTTGGTGATTCGACCCAGTGATTATTAAAACTGAACACAGGCATAATTTCTGAAATTGAATTAATGTAGTACAAAGCATGTCTATGCATTAAGAATATATTATTTTTGTTGTTTAGGCTGTTGAATATAATATTTTTGAAGGCATGGAATGCCGTGGGGCTCCCCACATAGTTATTAGCCAAGGGAAGATTGTGTTCGAGGATGGAAATCTTTCTGTGAGAAAAGGAGCGGGCTGTTTCATCCCTCGAAACCCTTTCCCTGAATATCTTTATCAACGGATCAAAACTAGGAATAAGGTAAGTATATTTACTTTGTTGTAGTTAATCTTTTAATATTACACTTTAGTACCTGGCTTGCTTTTATTAACAACCATTTTGTGAAGTATAAACTGAAAAAAATGTAAGACAATTCATATGAATTAATCATTGCTAAAGTGGACGAATAAAAATATCACAAAATGTGAATGTTGGTACTGGTTTCCTAGCACTACACAGATGGGGCTCCCTTGAAATTCCTGATGAATATGCAGCTGTTCAGGGTGTTTCTTGCTACTGTGGCTGATACAGTGATTTTTTAAAAAGTGCTCTTCTGACCAAAAAAAAAAATCTCTTGACTTGGCTTAACAGGGTACAGGGAGTCCTCATCAGGCAAAGTGGTCACTAAGTGAAACAGTGACTGTGGTTACAATCTTACTTCAGTTTTCCTTAGCTTTACAGACCTGCAAAGGTCATAAATGTGAGGACTGGTTGCAAAATTACTTTTTTATCACCGTTGTAAGTGCGAACAGTCACTAACTGAGTCAGTCACTAAATGAAGACTACCTGTAGTTGGAACAATAAAACTGCAGTAGGAGAAGTGGAAGAGGAAGTCCCCCAGTGCCATCCCTATCTTTAAATCACTCTCCCTGAAAATTAAGAAAAAGGGCCCCACCAATTCCAGTGTTCTCAGCATGAAGCCTCCTCAGCCTGATACAGTCTAATATCTCCTCCACCTTGAAGTGGCTTTTAGGTAAAATAATAGCATTAAGGGGACAACGTTGGATTTTTCAGGAGTGCAGGACTGGAAAAAGGAGTTTTGCAGCTGTCCAGGTATAGTTCTCTATATGCTTGCCCAGATTTGTATTGTTTACAATCACCTTCAAGAACTTTTGGCTACCTTCTGCTGGTGAGAACTGCTGGCTGGACTGTCTGCCATATTGTTACAGTCTCGAGTCAACCCTGGTCCTGGTGCTGGCTTTGGTGAATTAGGAATGTTTTTTTTCATCAGCGTCTGGCTCTGGTTACCCTGGGTTAATGGGGGAATAGAGTGGAAGGTGTGGAGGATGATAAAACATGGGGCTTTCCACTTACTGGAGCCATGTAAACTCAATTACTGCTGAGTGCTGGAGAGGAGGAGCAGTTCTGGGATTGTGAGGTAGGCTAAGGGAGTGGGAATGGTTTCAATGTTGAGCATATGTTAGATGGGGCCTATGACCCGGGAGGGCGTGGGTGGGGTTGAGGAAGCTGCATTAGGTTGGGGGAGTCAGGGCAGGGAATAACATCAGGGTTATGGTGGGAATCTAGGTATGGGCTACTCCTGGGGCAGGCAAAATAAGTATTTGAGACGGGTTTTATCTGTTAGTCCCTGGTACTTGGTCATAAGATTCTCAGTGGTCCTGATCTTCAGCTTTTGCTCCTAAATGTAACAACGTTGTCCTCACGGATTATTTGTTTGTGGATGAGGTAGCTGTAGAAGGTAGAGATATTGGCCTTGAGGGAGAGGAGGAAGAGCTGCTGCCAAGGCAATGCTCAGATAAAAAAAGCCTGAGTCCAAGGCAGAACTGTAACATAGACAAACATCTCAGACAAGCCCCTCCCTAGTTCTCCCAAAGAAAGGGAGGGAGGGGAAAGCTGCATTCAGACTTGCAAGATTCTGTTAATATAACTTTACAATAAAAGTAATATTGGTCTACATGACTTTGGTTTCTAATCTGTTTGACCTTGAAGGGCTGACAGTAGCTCACCTGGCATGTGTAACCGAGACTTGGGAGGGTCCAGTGGGGGGAGTTCCCTCTCGGAGATATGTCCACCTGGGTTTCAAGTGTGGCATCAGCTGCAACCCCAGTTGTTCTCCAGGAAGCCCTAATGGCTTTCAGAGGAAGTGCCCTGCGGATGCAATGCCCAGATGCAGTGCCCTGTGGTTGCGAAATTGCAGTCTTGGGAGCGGATGGGTTTACTGCTGTTATATTGGAGTCCCTGCTGGATGATGATATCCCTTCCTCAGTTGCTGGACTATGTTGCAGAGCTGGCAGTGGAGCCTTTGAGACTGTTTTGGGAGATTGCAACTTGTCCTGTTGTGGGATTGAGTCCGATGTAGTTTGAGAGTTCATGGCCACCATGGCATCTATGGACCTGTCCAGATCATCAAGGACTTGACTCAGATAAAGGTCATACACATTACTATCAGTGCTATGTCATGATCAAATCACTCTCAGTTCGACTGAGGTCCTAGTTTCCAGGTATACGGTGGGGCAAAAAAGTATTGCCAGCCACCAATTGTGCAAGTTCTCCGACTTAAAAAGATGAGAGAGGCCTGTAATTTCCATCATAGGTATACCTCAACTGTGAGAGACAAATTGGGGGAAAAAATCCAGAAAATCACATTGTCTGATTTTTAAAATTTATTTATATTTCAATTTTTTTACTATAGAAGAATTTAAATCTGTTTGGGAACAATGTGTTCAGGACTTATTTTTAAAATTGGATCTAATGGAGGTTATAGAAGAAGAAAAGATTTTTTTGGATAAAACAGAAGCTGAGGATGATTTGAATAGGAACTTAAAATGGACTTTAAAGAACTACCAGACTATAAAAGAGATATGGAAGATATGGAAAAAGATGTTGTGGATTTGAAAATGGAATTAAAAATGTTTGACTACAAGAGTGACATGGAGAAAGAAGTTGTAATGGATATACAAATTATGCTGGCTGATGTTTTTTTACAATTGAAGGGATATCCTGATTATAAATCAGAAGAGTGACTTGGAGAGCTATCTTATTTTGGATCCATAGAAGGGAAGCACTAAATCTCTGAAGTTGCTATTGAAAACAGGGAGAAAATGATAAGAAATCACTATGTGGAACTTTATTTGAAGATTTATTTATTGAAGCGACTGAAGATTAAGCCTCTTAAAAAGAAGAAAAAGTGGACTTACTTGATCAGGGTTAAATTGTATAAATTTTGATTTTCGGTTGTTATTATTGGAATCTTTTTTATTACCAGGATTGCAAGACAATGTACAGATTTTTTCATATGGGGATAAATCTTTTACCTCCTGTTTGTTAGAGAAACTTATGGGTTAGAATGTAAAAGGGACCTATTGGATCTAGTTTAAAATATATAAGTTACTACTATTGACATTCTTTATACCAATGGGGATAAATCTTTTATTTCTTATTAGACAAAGTTATAAGTCAAAATGCAAAATAGATTTATTTGTCTAAGCTTAAAACGTATAAGTTATTACTACTAGTACTTTTAATGCTTTTGCTGAGTAAGATTGATCGATGAAATCTTTCTATAATTTGATTATTGTTTAGTGATGAGAAATGGGAAGAAGAGGTTTTTTTCTGCAATATTAGAGAAAGTGTTAAGTTACTGTAAATGCTTATACTTGTTTGGAGGGGGGAAGTCACTTTTTATCTCTCTTCCTTTTCTTTTTGTGTTCTCTTCTTTTTTGTTTGTATATCTTTTCTAATTCTGTATTAGCTTTTACCTATGTAAAACACTAATAAAAATATAATAAAAAAAAGATTCATCCTGTTTTCTGCCGGACTTTGCTTCTGCAAGAGATATCCCCTGCACCCTATGTACTGGAAGAGCCCCCTCCCCCATCATAGTGGATAGGGAGGAAGAGTATGAAGTGAAGGTTATCCTGGACTCTATACGTAAGGGGAAACATTTGCAATATCTGATTCAGTGGAAAGGCTACCCGGAGTCAGACAGATCTTGGGAGAATGCGACAGATAGGCACGCCCTGTAACTTGTATGCCAGTTTTATCTGCGATGCTCAGGGAAACCCTGTTCATATGAACTGCCACCTTTGCAAGAGGCTTGTATATCCCAAAATATACAAAGAATGAAGCTTACTGAGCACAAGTAAGAGCCTGTATTAGGACTTACTTTGGAGCAATAAGAATGGCAAAGAGTGCATTTGCAGATAACCAGGGTGACGAGGTCCCTTCTGGGCAAGTAGGGACTGGGGAAGCCCTTGGTGGGCTGTTGTGGGAGTTTTCTCGGCATCTGTTGGATAATGTTGCTTGACTTTATTTATCATTAGTATTTATGAGTTGTTTTTAGCCTTGTTGTACACTGCCCAGAGTCACCTGATGTGAGATCGGCGGCTATATAAATTTGACAAATAAATAAGAGTTTGAGCTGATTACTCCTGAGGAAGTGAACAGAGTCCTCAGGGCTGTGAGCTCTGCTACCTGTGTACTAGACCCATGCCCCTCCTGGTTGGTTAAGGCTTCCTGGGAAGTGGCATGTGGTTGAGTCCAAGTGGTGATTAATGCCTCACTGCAGGAGGGGGCGGTGCCATCAGCCCTGAAGGTGGGAGTGATGTGCCCCCTACTTAAGAGGCTTATCCTTGGACCCAGCTGTGACAGCATTAAACCAACGTTGGTCGTGCTTGTGGACCTATTGCTTGTAGACTAGCATTACGTCCAGAATAGTGCTTCTCACTTATGATCACCTACAAGTGAGTAAGAAGCCAAAATAGTTTGTGTTGTTGGAGAGATGCAAGTCAAACGCCTGTTAACTGAGAATGAATAAATGTGTTTCTTCTTGTGCTCTGTAGGTAGCAGAATTACAAGGTGTTTCTCGAGGAATGTATGATGGGCCAGTCTATGAGGTTTCAGCAACTCCTGCAAAATACACAACACCTGCCCCATCAACTAAAACGTCACCTGCCAAAAACCAGCCTCCACCAATCAGAAACCTCCATCAGTCTAATTTCAGTTTATCAGGTGATTCTGAAATCTTTTGAAAACAGACCGCTTGCGAAAAAGATTTGCCCTCTGCCCCAGCAATTTATAATGGGGTTGCTGCCCCATTTGGGGCAAGAAGGCAGTTTTCAGAATGGCGGGAGGTGTTTATTTTTTGGTCTTGCCATGTATGCTATAAGACTGAGGATGCCTGGCTGGGCTCTCTGAGCGAGGCTTCTCCTCACAGCCTCCGCAGATACCAAAGAACTGATCCCAGCAGACAAGTCTGCTTCCCTAGGAACAACCCAGTATGATCAAAACACTCGTCTCAGTAAAAGAAGCAAGGATTTGAAGTCTCAAATTATATCTAAGTCAGCGATTCTCAAATTTTTCAGCAGTCCCCTAAAATGATAAATGTGTGTGTGTCCCTGTAGTGGGGAGCAGGGGGCCCTTTCAACCCCATGCCCGCCTTCTGTGCCTGGGGGGAGGGGTCACGTGAGCCCCAAGGGCCAATGGGGGGAAGAAGGGGCCCCGCTGGGTTCTGCGGGAGTTACCTCAGGCGAGGCTGAAGCCCTTCGGTCAGCCTGAGCGGCCTGAGGGGTTTTTGCGGCTTGGCCCCGTGCATGGAAACGTACCTTCCTCGGGCACCTTCCCTAAAGTTTATTTCTGGTTTCCCTCGGCTGGGCTGAGCCAGAGGCTCCAAGGGCTTTGCCCAGCTCCCCTTTTGGCCTCGAGCCAGGCCCAGGCGGGGTGAGGAGGTCCCCTTCTCCGGGGCGGGGGCAGAATCCGGTCCCCGGCAAAGGGGCGGCGGCGGGAGGCCTGTTGGCCGGTCGCTGTTCACCCCCAGGTGCAGGGACCTCAGAACTGAAGGGCCTCAGGGGAGGGCCAAGTTCATCCCGGGGTGCCTTTTCCCTCATTACACTCCTCATGGATAAATTAATGATTGAGTTGGTGTTAGGACCAGGCAAGAAATATATACAATTTTTAATAATTAATTTTTAATCTATATGTCAGAGTGGTTCTCCAACTTTGCGGTACAGCAACCCCCCACTGTAGGAAAAATGAGGAGCAAATCTCAGTGAGTTTTGACCGTGCTCCCTGTCTGCCTGCACAAGCTTGATCAGGTTAAAAAAAAACAGTGGACACTTCCCCCCTCCCCACCAACCAGCCCCAACACCACGCTAGAGAAGGGTTATGTTTGGGGGTGCCTTTTACCTGGAAAGCAAGGACCCTTCATGTTTTGGAATGTATTGCCGAGGCCATTAAACATAATGCTTCTTAAATGCTCTCCTGCAGGTGCTCAGGCAGATGACAACAACCCACGCCGCACGGGACACCGTATTGTGGCACCCCCTGGAGGCCGCTCCAACATCACGAGTCTCGGATGAGCGGAGATGGAAATCGGAAGCAAAGAATGAAGTGAACGATCTTAGTTCTCCTCTGCGTCTGTGTCCCTTAGCCCACATTTCATCCATTGCTATGCGAGAAAAAATTATTTGTCCCAAGAAATAGTGTCATAGTGTGAAGTGTTTGCTTGGAATGAATCACCTCGGTTGTGTTTGCCATCTTAAAGCATGATCCCCCCAGTGCTGCTTGTAGCTTTGCTTGCGATAGAGGTGCTGCTTCGCGCCTTCCCGCCCCTCTTCCTCCCGTAGCCGTGCTAGACTAGGCGATGCATGTTACTTGGAGCAAGCTGCGGTTTGTGAGTCTACCTTAGAGGCAACCCTGCCGCCTGCCCCGTTCGATTAGACGCAAGGCCAAGGCGTGAAGTTCCGTTAAAGGGAGACGACTGTGGACGTCTTACAAATATGCAGTAGAATTTTTGTGGGTGTACATTTTTATTCATTACAGACCTGATGAAGAATAGCGGGGGGCCGATAGGCTGCGATCTTCTCAGTCAATTCAAACCCTTGTCCGACTTTAGGAAAAGCCATTATTTAATCCACGGGGCGAGCGTAGAGGATTTCCACATACGGTCGCCTTTGCATAACAGTTTTGGTACTTGTAAACTGTTGGGTTTTTAACGTTTTTGTACAGAGGGTTTTTTTTCTCCTTTATAAGTCACGTCCATTTATTACAATGTGTCAGATTTCGTAGTTGTGGCTCATTTTTTTAAGACTTGTGAAATAAAAAAACATGAAGCGCTTTGACTCCTTTTTCTTCTAGTTCCTCATCAACACAGTCGCCCTCCAATACCTCGCGCTCAGACCTGGCAGGAATTAAACAGCTCCTGAGGGACTGGCCGGGGGCGGCGGGCCAGAACCGTTCCCCCGGAGGTCCGCGGCGACGAAAAAGTAACTTCGCGACCGACGCCCGCACTTACGACCTTCGCGGCGCCTCTGTCACGTGGCCCCTTCCCGCCCCCCCGCAGGCCGGAGGGTCTGGGAGGGGATTGCGAGGGGGGAGGGGGCAGGGTCCGGCCGGGGCCGCCCGCGCCCCCCTTTCCAGGGGTCGGCCTCTCCCTCGCCCGCAGCCCCTTCCTCGCCCACGGACGTCAGGGCGAGCACGGCCCTCTCCTCGCCGCTCTCCCGGCGCCGGGCGAGCCTTCCCGTGGGGAGCGCTGCGGAGCGCGCCCTTCCGCCCGGCGCCCTCGGGAGCCGAGCTCCCCCCCGTGCCGCGCGGCCCCAAGTCTCGGGCGGGCCCGCGGGGCCCCTCGGCCGGCCCGCGCTCCCTCAGCGCCGCTGGCGAGGCGGGAGTCCGGCCCGGCGCCGCTCTCCTTCCAGAAGCTTCGGGGGCCTACCCGCCCGCCCGTCCGCCCGCCGGGGGGCGCCGGGGAGCCGGGGAGCCGCCTGGCGCCGCGGCCCGCCCTCTCGCTCTGGCGCCTCCCCTGCTCTCCGCCTCCGCCGCCGCCTCCTGGTCGGGTCCCGGTCCTGGGCGAGCGCGGCGCCATGACGGCGGAGGAGCGCCGGGCCGAGGAGATGAGCGCGGCGGAGGCGGCGGGCGCGGCGGGCGCGGCGGGCCTCGACATCACCGCCAAGCGCGACGGCGGCGTCCTCAAGGTGAGGGCCGGGCGGGCGGGCGGGCGGGCGGAGGCGCCTCCGGGCTCGCGAGCGGCCTGGGCAAAGCCGCGGCCTGCGGGGCCGCCGGCGGGAGACGGCGCGCCCCCTCCGTGGCCAGCGCGGGCCCGCCTGGGCAGGGCGGCGATCCGGCGGGCCCCTCGGGCAGCGCCCCCGTTTTACCTCCGCGGGCGTCTCCCCCCGTCCCTCCCCGCAGGAGGCGCGTCTTCGCGGCCCGGCGGCGGCGGCCTCGGACGCGGCTCCCGCATGCGGGTGGAGCCCGCTCAGGGCTGCCTGCTGCTGTCTGCCGGCGGGCCTGGCGATTTCCGCGGAGGTCCGGAGGTGGCGAGCCGCCCAGGGCGGCTGCGTCGGTGGGAGCCGTCGGCCCGTAAAACCCCCGGGTTCCGGTGCTGCAAGGTGCCCTTCAGGCCGCCCAGAGACTTGGCCGGAACTGGGGCCGACCCGTTCGGGGAGGACGGCGGGGCTGGGCCTTCCCGGCCCGGCCCGAGCGAAGGGCTGCGCGACCCTCTGCCGCGGGAGCCTCTCCGTTTCCTCCGGGCGGTTGGGAAGAGTCGCCCTGCGCTGGAGTGGCCGGTTGTAACTCTGCGATGCTCGCGGAGCGAATCAAAGGTTATCGAGCGGGAGCGCCAGAACCTCTCCTGCCGGGCCTGATCAAGAAGACGCCTCTCTGACGCAGCCTTTGTTTTGCCCGAAAGTAGAGCGCGGCTTTCTGGCGATTCGGTCGTAAATATGGTTGTTCTCTTCCTGACAGGTGGTCAAGAAAGAAGGGACAGGGACAGACTGTCCCATGATAGGGGATAAAGTGACAGTTCACTACACCGGATGGCTTCTGGACGGCACAAAGTTTGATTCCAGCCGAGACAGAAAGGACAAATTCTCCTTTGATTTTGGAAAAGGTGGTATCTCCTGTGCCTGGAAGAGGGCAACGCGATTGGACCAAGTTGTGTCCTCTGAAGTGAAAAATGGCTCTTTTCTCAATTTGCACTGCTTAGTGCTTCCTGGCCAAACTTATACAGGGAATTCTCTACTCATCATGGAAACAGAATTCAGTGGCTATCATCTGTTCCACGATACAGTGCACTGATTCTCACAAATACAATTTCATATGATTGATATCATTCTTTGGATTGAATTCACGATATTACTTGATTGGGCCAACTGAACATAATAAAAGGAATAAACATAAACAATTAAACATAAAATGTAACTGAAAACTAAAAAAAAAACCCCTCAGTGAAACACTAAGTCTCAAAATGCTGTGGAAAAGTATGGGGGTCTTTGGCTTCTTAAGAGCTTGGAGCAAAGAGCTATCTGGATCTTGGGTGGTGAGCTATTTCCTAAGATTGGGAAAGCCACAGAAATTATGTTATCCAGACGGTCTTTTCCATAATACCCTGTTTCTGTTGACTGCCATTTGTTCTGCAAAGAAAAAACTCCCTCTGGGGAATGAAGGGGGACATTTAGGAATGGTGAAGTCTAGACTTCATGCTAAGAAGTGGCTGTCTTCACATGCTCTGATGGAAATGCAAATTTGGGAATCTAGATCCCCTTTGGGTAAAATTGCTCTGTACAGAAGGTCTTGTTTCCAAAGACAGGAAACGTTTGCATTCGTCAGCACGCCAGCAAGACTCAGCCTATAATTTCCTTCTGTTAAGCCTCCGTTATGAATTGTGTTGAAACTTTTGGCCACTTCAGGTGATAAAATCAATATCGTTTCCTCTGTGAAGAGGAAAGAAGATAGCTAAGAGTGCTTGGCTGCATAAAGAGACAGTAATAAATCAAACCAGTAATAATATCCTTGTTATTATGGCATAAAGATAGCAATCCCAAGAGCAAGTTCATGTGGGCCCTTAGTTGGACAGGAGCTGGAGTTTTGGGCTTACTCCCACAGCAGTTTTGCCTTTTTGCAGATAGAATGCAAGTGACTACTGATGACAGTAACTTCTTACTAGAGCTGGCAGAAGTGGCTTTTTATAGTTCTCTCTTTTTTATTAAATTTCAACAAAGAGTAAAGCATAGAAAAAAGAAAAAAAGATCAGAGACTACAGAAGAAAAAAAAGTAACTTTCGGCTTTCTTTGGTACAGGCATAGATTAATATTTAAAATAATACATAATCTGTATTGATTAAAAATATTAGAAAAACTAATACCAAGTATTTCTATAATTATAAAATATATTTGTCATCAAACCCCAAAATTAAAATTACATTTCAGTCTCAAGCAAAAAGTCCAGGAGCAGTTTCCAAATAGAAACAAAGCCAGTCAATGTCTCTTCTTTAATCAAAGTAGTCAGTTTCACCATCTCCGCCAATTCCATTAATTTCACTATCTGTTCTTTAGCTGTAGGTATTTGTGAATCTTTCCATTTCTGTACATATAAAAGTCTCGCTGCTGTTATTGTATAAAGAAATAAGTTCCCATGTTTTCTTTCCATCTGTTTATCCATTATACCGAAAAGGTTTCAATTGCACATCCGTTTGGGCTTTTCATAGTTCTCGACCAAATTGGCAAGAAGAGAAATTGGGTGGAAAAGTCTCTAAGGAAAGGTTATGTTCTCCAGCAATTCCTGAAGGGTGGGACTCCGTCTTGGTGGTGACAGTTGTACTGCTTCTGAAGAATCCCTGTGGGCGATGTACCTCTCAGCGTTTTACCTTAGGAATTAAGCAAAACGTTAGTTGCATTTTAATAACATTGTCATTTTTTTGGGGGGGGGTTAGGTGAGGTTATCAAAGCTTGGGACATTGCTGTGGGAACTATGAAGATTGGAGAACTTTGTCAGATTGTCTGCAAACCAGAATATGCCTATGGCTCTGCTGGCAGCCCCCCTAAGATACCTCCTAATGCCACGTTGTTTTTCGAGGTAAGCTTGAAGCCGTGTTCTTTGACCCATAGCAGATGGGTACGCTGGACTGGTGAAGGTTGGGGCAGATTTAAGGAGCAAGGGATCCTTCTCTTGCCCTGCCCGCTCTCTCTACCACTGTCTGTCCCCTGCTCCACAGCCGCTCTGTGTGTATTGTCTTTCCCCCCAGCTGCCTCCTGGGGCCAGTGCAGCCTGGCTCAATGTGCCTTTTTCTCAGCCTTGCCCTCTCCTGGCAGGGACCCCACTTAATGTTACATTTCCTGAATACAAAGATGGGGTATAAACTGAAGAAGAAACAATTCCATGATACTATTGAATGGAAGCATTTTTAATTGACTAGATTTTTTCTTTTGTCATTTTAATTTAATCTAATTTAATTGGCTGTCATAAGTCTTTGAATTTAGATATGTGTCTGATGGCTCCTCAGTAGGGAAATACCTCTTCTTTGTGGTACATCAAGCTCTGAATTCTTCCTCTAGATAGAACTGTTCGAGTTCAAGGGAAAAGACCTAACCGATGATGAAGATGGTGGAATAATTCGAAGGATCCGAAAGAAAGGGGAAGGCTATTCCAAACCCAATGAGGGAGCCTTGGTAGAGAGTAAGTCTCTGAAGAGTTGCGATTGCTTAAGAATATGCTGGATTGACATTTTTATTAATCTGGATTTCAGGGCAGATGTGAAAGGGTTCCAGATGATCTATAGCCCCATCACTGGGGCAAATTCTAACCAGTGTAGTAAGTTTTCTTCCTCAGTTTGGTATTTATTATTTTGCTTGACCTTGCTGCACTTTTCCCAATATTACGGTATTTCAGATGCAGCCATTTTCATAGCTGTTGCACACTGGGCCTACCTTTTTGTCAAAATATCCACCACAATTCTAAGATTTATTTCCTAGCCATTCAATATTAGCTCAAAGCGAATCAGTACATATGTGAAAATGAAATCATTGGTAGTATAGTATACCACGTTCCTCTTGAATCTTATTTGCCATTTTGATCTGAAGATGAGAGGGTTTTTTTCAGAGTTCTTGACAATTCTTTTTGTTTCTTGTGGGCATCATTCTTGAAGACATTTGGAAAGTTCTGTGGTCGAATTTTGCCAACTGCTGTATCTGCTTCATATCTTCAGGGTTCCTCTTTACCACTTACTCCCTGTATTTAGAAAGTTCTCTCCTTCTTTTGAGTTGTCTTTTGTTCTTTAAAAAATGAATTCTTGTTCATTTTTCTTGCCCTTCTGCATGCTCATGGAGCAGTTCTGTGGCAGAGGAACTGGGGGCAGAAAAGAGCATATTAGGGCACTATCAAAAAAAGGCTGCCATAGTGGACATGGCCACTCACAAGACACCAATTTACCAGAAGGCAAACGGTGGGGTTGCTCTCCCTTTTCACTTTAAGCTTCCTGGAATGTCCTCTGCTTACTTTCACCCTTTCGTGGGACAGGTGGGCCTACTTCTAGGCAAAACATTGGGCAGCTTTTTATTTTCTGGAGGGGAGAAGGTTTTTTTGCTGTTTGTGAGGGGGAACAATTATAGAGTTGTGCCCTCATTACCAAAGTTTCATTTAATCACATGTGGTGGAATTGACCTGCTTTTTTTGCTGCAGATTGCCCCTTCTGACTTCTAAATCTAATTTGGGCTGCTGTTCAAACTAGCTTTCTTTATGGCTTAATAAATTACCAAACTGGCACCTTCTGCTCATTCTGCTGCAGACTGAGTCCTGCCTGTTATGGTATCTTTAGACTCAAGTCCCTTGCTGATTACGTTGGAAGCAACGGAGAAGGCCAGGCCTGTTTGGACTGTCTGGTGGGTTCAGAGGTTTCCATGATGTCAGATTGTGAACATGGAGATCTCTTGAACTTTAGCTGGCCAAATCCTTAAAGTTTAAGCTGCCTTCCTCTTTAATGACAGAGGAATTTAAGAAGGAAAGAAGGTATATGGAACTGAAAGAGTCATTCCCACACGGAAAGGAGTTGTGACTTCACTGTTGGTTCCAGCAGGGGAGAGCAGTGCATACACCTCTTTGAGGCAGTGCTTGGATCCTCAGTGTCAGTACCGTTTGTGTGCATACCACCTCCTGCCTTGGTTACTGTCTCTGATACAGCTCCTGGTCCCTGTGGGGCGCATGACCCTTTTTCAGGCTGAGAATTATATTTGGGTTTTAAATGCTGTGCCAGGAGCTGCACTCCCAAAAGTGCGCAGGACTGGGACAAACAATAGCTCTAATAGATGTTAACTAGGTCTTTGCATTTAAAATTAGAATTTCATCTGCAACTTTTGACAGGACTCTGTGGCTGCATCTAATCTCTGTTTTTTAGGTTGGACACTTATAGTTTAGATTAAGTGAAGGTATTTATTTTGGGACTGTACTTTTAAAATGATTGCATTCAGAGGGTGTAACTGGTGATGCTGATGGAGCATGGGACACGGGTGTGGCCCAAAGTTTTATCCTGACTGTTTTGTGATGGTTTTAAGGGCAAAATGAATGTATTGCCTTAATTCTACAAGCCTTGAGGCATTCAGTTCTTCCTCTAAGATTTTCACTGCTCTCAGAATTAAAAATGGATCAGCATTTTTAGCTGCAGTCACTCTGAGGTGCTCTGAGGGCTGCATAATGACCATCAGTTGCCCATCCCTGGTGTAGGCCACTGCACTCTCAGAGAGCTCCGCCATCTTGGGGTGCTTCCCTGAAGCTGAGTTTCTAGAAGAATTTATTCAATCTGCAGTTTTATTGAAAACTAATTTGGAGAGTTCTCTAAGTAGCAGTACTATTTGCTTTGTTCCTGGGATAACGTTCTTGTATTTCCAAAGTATTACAGTTAGCCTAAGCATTGGGACTTCGACTCCAGACGGTCTATTACAGATAGTCATGTTCCTACAATGGATTGCTCCACTTGCTTGCTCCAATAGGCCGGGCCAGAATTTTCCTTATCATGGCACGGAGGACTTGCTTCCTATTTCCAACCTTGCCGACCATCTCTGAGAGCTTGGATGCTTCTCCATTTTTAATCTTTCCTTTATGGCTGGGGAAGGCGAAGACAGCCCAACACTACCCAGCCACACATTGGAAGATATTTCTTTTTTTTCCCCCCCAAATAATTTTATTAAGAATTATAAATGAAAAGAATAGAAGCCAATACAGGCTACAAAAATACAAACAGAAAAATACAAAAGAAAAGAAAAAAGTGAAAAAAAAAATTAAAAAAGGAAGAGGAAAGGAAAAAAGAAACAAGTAACTTCCGCCTTCATTCCAGCAAGTAAAGACAATCTTCTCTAAATACAGCATAATCTCTCTTCACCCCATATCTCATCTATTGAATAAAAAAAAAAATCCAAATGCTTTGTCAGTTGTTCTTTGTCAGCAAAAGTCCAGTAAGGGCAACCAGATGTAATTATTTTTCTGTTAGTCCTGGTTGAATAAGCCAACCTTGTATTCCTTTGCTGAGTTTTTAAAAATATCTTTTAATCCCTTCAAAAAGACTCCCAGAGCTAGTTTTCTGTTCACCTGTGTTTCAAGCCAAAAATCTTTCAGAACTTTAACTTTATGTATACTTTTAGTATAAGCTTAACTGCGTTTATATAACTTTTAGTATAAGCTTAACTGGGTTTTAGTAGCTAGTATCTGTCAGAGACGCTAGACCCTATTGATACTGCTGTGAAGACACTAAAAGAACCTGTCTCCCAGCTGAAAAGCCACGCCTTGAACCTTAGTCTGGAGATTCAGATTATTGGAATATGATTGGATGCATATTGTGAAGGCAGCAGTTTTCTTATTAGACTATGCTTGGTGTGTTTGGTTTTATCACCACAACTACCGAGGTTATACCGTTAGCACCTTTTATGTATCATCTTCAGTTTTGATCCTTTGCATTTTATTCTTTGGAATACCCTGTTGAACTGCTTTTATTGTTAGGAAGTTTTTCCTAGCATTCAGTTGAAATCTGCTTTCCTGAATAACACATTTCAGTTGTTCTGAACCTGTACTGTAAAATGAGAGAACAGGTCTTGATGTTTTTGTATGTGACATTCTTTCAGGTCTTTGAAGAATCGTGCCGTTTTTCTGAGGGCTAAACGTACCCAGTTCCTTAACATTTTTTTTACAGATTTCTGTTTCCCTGATTATCCTCGTTGCTGTTCTCTGAACCAGTTTCTTTGAGTCCTCCTGAGTATGGCCTCCAGAATGGGACGCAGTTCTCATTATGGGACACAGTTGTCATGGTGGGGCCAGTTTGCAATCAACTACTGTTCCAATATCATTTTTACAAAATCAGGTATTCCCATCCTATACCTGTGCATTTGATTTTTGTTTCCTAAGAATTTTCACTTCTCTCTGTCAAATGCCGTGCTGTTCCTTGCAACTCCAGCCTCTTCAGATCATTTCAAATTTTATTTCTGTCTTCTGGGATAATAACTATCCTACCAATTTGGTATCATCTGCTAATGTGATAAGCATTTCCTCCACCTCTTACCCAAATTCTTAAGAAAGTAGAGGATCCAGCACTGAACTTTGTGGCACTCTATTCAATATGTTTCTTCAGTCTGATGAGGACCCATTGAGGGATGCTCCCCAAATAGTTTTCAGGCCAACTGCTTATTGTCATGCCATCTGACTCATGCTTTTAAGGAAGCAAATTGCTGTTAAGAAACCATTAGTTTTTCTTAGAAGAAGAAGAGTAGGCAGGTGTGACAGCAGTTAGAGGAATCCAGAAGTGGACAGCTAAAAGAATAAGAAAAAGTGGGTTTATTCTCAGTTACCCTTTTTGTTCCAAAGAAACATGTTGACTTCCCAATACTGACTTGTTTGGACTTCGGGCCTCAAACTGTTAGAAATTTTTGTTTGATCTGCTTGGGTTTATTGGGCCCATTAGACATACCTAAATTGTGTCAGAAATTTTCAAAGGCATCCTTCCTCCTGCCAGAGTGTGTTCCTGTTCTGTGCCCAGAGGCACCTCCCATGCTGTTCGTGTGTGCATTTCTTCTCTTTCGTTCTTCATGTGTGCCCTTCTGTGCGCACCCCGTCTACACAGGCACCCTCACGTGGATGTGTGCTGTTCATGTAAACGCTGGCTTCCCTTAATTATGCACAGACTTTCCAAGTGTGCTCTCCCCCCTTATGCACACTACACACACAGCTCATGCTTTCACTTAGACATTCATGCGCCTCTCACACATATATGCATATACACACGCAGTCATACGTACAGTACTCTTTCTGAAAGAGGTACATGCTGCTGTTTCCGGCACATTTCACAGAAACTGCTATTTTTCACACCTAAGTTCTGACATGCTGCTCTCTCTCAAATGCATACGTAGGCTCACCAGCACATTCTGTTCTCTCCCAGCATCCTCTCTCCCGCCCTTGAGAAATATCTGTTCTGTTTCACCCACCAACACACACACACCACACGTTTTGCTCTTTCAGCCAGATTTACCAAAGGAACACCCTGTCATGCAGATGTGTTCTCTCTGTCACACGCACACACACAGTATAGTAATCTTCTGAGGTTCTTGCCTCACACACATAACTCCCCCGGGGGGTTTTACCCTGCACGTGCCCTTCTTTCTTTCACTCTCCTGGGCACATCTCTCATGGGGTGTTCCAGTTGAATATGTGCTCTAGCTCCTTCCTGCACTCACAGCACGCTGGGAAATATTGATATAACTCCTTGCAGCTTTGAGTGTGGCTCTTTACAGAAAGAACTTCAATAATCTGGTCTAAATATATGCTACTTTCTATGCCAGTTGAGATTGAAGGCCGGCACGGGGATAGAATATTTGACAAACGAGAGCTGCGGCTTGAAGTAGGAGAGGGAGAAAACTATGACCTTCCTCCTGGCTTGGACAAAGCACTACAGAAAATGGAGAAGTTGGAAGAGTCTGTGGTGTATCTCAAGCCCAGGTATGCCTTTTGCCCTGAAATGGTCCTGCCATACCTCTTTGCTGAATGAATGATTTGTGGCCAAGTGGTGCTAATAGAGCAAGTCTAACTTTGGGAATGAAATACTTACACTGAGAGCGGGATGGTGGGGTGCTTCTGTATGTCTGAGATTCTTTTAAGGGAGAAATACTTTGCTCCCTAACACCTATTGTTTCTCTCATAGCTATGGCTTTGGAAGTGCTGGGAAACCAAAGTTTCGGATCCCTCCAGATGCAGAATTGCAATATGAAATCAAACTCAAAAGCTTTGAAAAGGTATGTAAGTGAGCATGTCTACCAATGCAAAGGAAATGGGCAGAGAATTTGCCTTAGCTAGTAGGCATGTGAAAAAGGTGGTCATTTTTTTTTTAAAAAAGTAATTTGAGCAAACTAATTTTTATTGAATGTTATTTATTTTATTGAAACACACAGTGTAAGATTACAAATTGTTTTCTAATACATGAATACAGGTTTTTAATGCAATAAGTTTAGACTTTAAGCATGTTTGCCTTTATCTTATATCAAGTCTAAATTTGGGACAAACCAAACATTCACACAATAGGATTTTTTCTCCTTTCACTTCTGCTTCCCTATCTCCTGGTACTATCATACTGTCCTATTTATTTATTTTATTTAATTTGTATGACTGCCCATCTCACATGAGTGACTTTGGATGGTGAATGTGGTTAAAACGTTAATATAATAATACAAAATGAAAATGAAAAATAACACACGGAAACTAAATGAAAAAGCGGTAGCTGAGGATAACCATTAGCAGTGTTTCCCAGGCTCACCCAGTCTCCTGACCCTCATGCCTGGGAGAACAGCTAGGTGCGAAAGGCCTTCTGAAAGGTTAGCAGGGCTGGGGCCAATCAAAGCTTGGGGAATGGTGTTCCAGAAGGCAGGTGCAGAGGCAGAAAAGGGACACTTTCTGGGTCCCCCTAGATGACACCATTCTGTAATGGAGCATGTCTGTGATGGAGCACGTCCTTCCTGCCAGACCTGATGGGGGGCTGCAGGCGGTCAGAGGCAGTTCCTGTCTTCTCCTAGCAGTGGGCTCGCCTTTCTCTTTCCTACGGATGCAGGCAAATAAGCCCCTTTCCCTGCTTTCCGCTCTTTGGCCTTCCTAGTTTTCCTTCTGCAGATATTAGCTACTTGCTGGTATGCTTCCTGTATTGCCCTTTTAACTTTTAGTTGAGTCAGAAGCTTCCTCCCATCCACACTGGTTTCCTAAGCTGCGCCTCTGTTTTTTCTAATTGGAATGGCATGTGATTGCACTTCCAGTCTCTTACTTTTGAGAGGTTTCCAACTCTCCTGTGCTCCCTTTGACATGAGGATTTCTGTCCATGGGGTACTGCCTAGTACTTGCCTAAACGTGTTATTGGCTGTCCTGAAATCTCAATGCTCGAGTTTCGGATTGTGTAGTATCTTGAAACCCAAGGTGACGTCGCTTTCTCCCAAGGTTCCCGTGGCTTTTAACTCTGATCAGCTCTTCTCTGTTGATAGGACAGATCTAGGAGCGCCACTCTCCCTCTTCACCCTTCTAGAAGGTAAAATAGTGAAGAATTTGGGGGACTCTGCAGTCTTGGCTGATTTTCCAACAGATGTTTCCAACCGACGTCTGGGGGGTGAAGTCTCCCATGATCACTAGATCCCATCTTCTGGCCTAGCAAAAAGTAAAACAAGGAAACAGGAATGAACTTCTCATCCTAGGCGTCTTCCTTAATGTGCACTTTTCTGTGCTGAGTATTGGAAGCACTTGCCAGTGTCATCTTCTACTCAGATAAGAGATTAAGTTGTTCCTTCGTGCCCTTCTTCCATGGGCTTTCTTAAAAAAAGGAGCGTTGCTGATTGTCTTCTTTTTGTTTCCGTAGGCAAAAGAGCCCTGGGAGATGAACACCCAAGAGAAGTTGGAACAAGGTTCCATTGCAAAAGAAAAAGGCACTCAGTATTTCAAAGTAGGTGTGACGCACGGTTTCGTTCCTCCGTTGCAGGGCTTGTAGGGAAAGAAGTACTTGGGTGTGCTGTACAGTCAGCTGCCGTTGGGATTTTCTTCAATCCTGGAAGATGCTAAAATGTTCGGGCAGCTGCAAAAGAACTGGAGTCGAGCTGGCTTGAAAATCATACTGTCTGGTTTCTCATCAGATTGGGGAGAAGTGTTGAGTGGGGTGTCACGAGTTTTAGGTCCTCTGCTCTTCCATGTGCTTACTCACGACTTGAAATGTGAGCTGGAGGAAATGCAGATCAGACTTGCATAGGGCAGAATTGGAGGAATTGGTAATATCCTAGGACGGTGTTTCTCAACCTCGGTGACTTTGAGATGGGTGGGGAATTCTGGGAGTTGGAGTCCACCCATTTTAAAGTCACTGAGGTTGAGAAACACTGTCCTAGAAAAACAAAATAAAATCCACAACTATCTTGATTGATTCAAAGAATTGGCTGGAAGTAACATTAAAATTTAACAAACACAAATGCAGAGTCATTTACCTAAGAAAGAGAAATCGAAGGTGCAGTTACAGGATGTGGGATTCCTGGCTTGATAGCACTCCCTGCAGAAAGGATTTTGTAGTTGACGGCAAAAAGAGTGTGGACAAACAGCGTGGATGTGGCTCAGAAAAGCCAGATGTGGTTTTAGGCATCAAAAGAAAAATACTTTCCAAATCACAGGAAATAATTATTCCTCTTTATTCTGCTTTAGTTCGATCCCACCTTGACTCCTGCACCATGCTTTAGGAAGGATTTAGACAAATTGGAGCAGGTTCAGAGATGGGCAAAAGCAGATAAGGAGACTTTGTTTCACATTCTGCAGAGAGAGGTTGAAGGAGCTGAGGATGTTTAGCCTGGAGGAAAGGTGACTGAGGGGTGATAGACATACTTGGAGGATGTTGCAAAGAAGGACAGTTCCTGTTCTTTCTGGTTCCAGAGCGCAGAATGTGGAATAATGGATTTAAATGACAAGGCAGATTCCGTGGAAGGTTAGAAAAAACATTCTGATAGCAAGAGCAGTTGGACAGTGGAATGAATTACCCAGAAAGGTGATGAGCTCATGAGATGTTTTCCCACTGACAGCCAGCAGTCAGAAATGCTTTAATTTGGATTCCTGGTGGGGAGAAGGGGGCAGCTGGATTTAATGGCCTCAGTGGTCCTTGCATGCTTTTAATTATTACGAAAGCAGAGAATTGGGCCAGAACAGTTGTTGCCAGTATAATGCTCTTTTTATAGTTCCATGGTTTCTGTCACCAGGAGGTTTCATTAAATGAGATTGCCTCCTATTTCCTTTCCAAGATAGAGGTCTCTATCAGCTCTCTCAACTATAGAGCAGGGCCTCCCTTGGGAATTCTCAGATGTTTGGCTGCGGTTTGGCACGGTAAAGGAAATTAGGTATGTTAAACCTTTTGGTGTGATGCGTTTGAATGTATTTGTTGGGTACTGAAACTATAAATGTTTAAGAAAGGAGCGTTTCAGGAACTGTTCTAGACTCTGCTTGCAATGGGTTGAATACGTATAGTACTTGTTTAACAACCACTCGTTCAGCAACTGCTTGAAGTTAAACAGCGCTGAATGAGTGGTACTTACGACTGCTCCTCAAAGTTCCAGCCACCCCAGCGCCCCTGTGGTCCCATGATTGCAATCCGTGTGCTCGGCAACTGGTTCCCACTTTGCAGCATCCTGTGGTCACATGATCACCATTTGCAACCTTCCCTGCCGGCTTCCCACAAGCAAAGTCAATGGGGGAGCTGGCAGGGGAGGTTGCAAGTCACTCTTCCCCACCCGACGGCAGCCAGCCCTGGTCCAGCCATGCTCCTGCCACACCTCGCAGGCCACCTGCGCACCCTCCCTTGCCTGGCAGCAGCCATGCTCACAGCGGCCACCCGCGCACTCTCCCCCACCCAGCAGCAGCCTGCTGGCCTGCTTGCAAGCCACCTGGGATTCACTTAACAACCCACTATCCTCGCTTAATGATGGCAGTGAGGAATGCTGGGTTTGCCGTCACTTAGTGATGTAGTCACATGACATTGAGCTTTATGACCACATCACTTAGCAACGGAAATTCCAGTCCCAATTACTGTTGTTAACCAAGAACTACCTGTAATGTGGTATGGAGTCAAGTAACTTGTTTTATTCTTGCTGCTGTGGAGAATTGTGAATGTGATCCTTGTGGGTCTTCTGGGTGGGCATTTGGTTTTTTGACCCATCTGAACCTGACCCATGCTATAACTTCTTGTTTTCCAGGAAGGGAAATACAAACGAGCAACATTGCAGTATAAGAAAACTGTATCCTGGCTGGAGCACGAAACCGGCCTGTCAGATGTGGAGAAAGCAGAGTCCAGGAACCTGAGGCTTGCTGCCCACCTCAACTTGGCTATGTGCCATTTAAAGCTGAAAGAATATTCCCAGGTCTTGGAAAATTGCAACAAGGTAAATGATGCTTCTTTGTAAGAAAATGCAATGCACTCTACATGGGACTGCCCTTGGAAAGTGTTCGGAAGCTGCAGCTGGTGCAGAATGCGGCAGCACGGGCAGTTATGGGCACCTCTAGGACTGCGTGTGTAGCACCTCTGCTGCGTGAGCTGCATTGGGTGCCGGTCTGCTCCTGGGTCCAGTTCAAGGTGTTGGTTATGACCTTTGCGGCACAGGCCCAGGTTACCTGAGGAACTGTCTCTTCCCCCTTACATTGACCTGTCCCACCCGGTCAAGCAGAGAGGGTATGTTATGAACCCTGTTGCCTAGAGAGTTTTGAGTCCAGGAGGAGAGCCTTTTCTGCCTTGGCTCCCGCCCTGGAATATCTTGCCCCCTGAGGTGAGATTGGCCCCCACTCTGTTGGCATTCCAAAAGGGCATTAAGACCTGGCTCTGCCAACTTGCATGGGGACTCAGTGGGGGTTGCAGCACTGGAGGTGGTTGGTAGCCTGAGGATGCGCTCTCCACCCTTTTAGTTTGCATTGCAGTTTTAACTTTTTAGCTTAACTTTAACTTTTTGTAATTTTTAACTTACGTATTTTTTCTAAGATTTTCTAGTTTTTTATCTGTAACGCCACCTAGAGTCACTTGTGTAGTGAGATGGGTGGCATATATAAATTTGAAAAATAAATAAATATGTTTTTTGTATGTCCAGATGAAATTTACTTCCTTGTAGTTCTCTTCTGGAGCAACTCTGAACAATTCTGCCCCATCTGCTCTAGGTCAGCCCTTCAAGTATTTGAACACAGCTACCATGTCTCCTTGGCATCTTCTACAGGCTAAAACATACCAAGTACAGGTAGACTTCAACTTAGGACCATTTGTTCAGCAATCGTTCAGAGTTATGACGGTGCTGAAAAAATGGACTTTCAACTGGTCCCTGAAATTACAGATGTTGCAGCACCCTGTAGTCATATGATCAAAATTTGATCGCGTGGGCGTTTCACCTTCCCCCACCTGACTATCTTCCTCCCATGTCTGCCCTTTTGGGTACCCTGCACACATTCCCCTGCTGCCCACCCTGCAGCCACTGCTGCTCCCCCAGCTGACCTTTGCCGCTGCCTTCCTCCTGCTGGTGGCCTGGGATCCAGGTGCTTGGCGAGGATGCAGCCCTGAAATATGCGCAGTGAGTGTGGCAGGGCGGCGGAATCTCATCTGCTGAAGGGAGCTTGACAGGCCCAGCTGGGGAGGAGGCAGCGGGATGGCGAGGGACGGTGCTCTCTGTTGCCGGGAGAGGCAGGAGAGCTGGCAGTGGCTCCCTGGGCAAAGGCGGAGGCTGTGTGGGAGGTGCTGTTTGGGGTGATGGCAGAACTGGAGGAAGTGGAGGGACGTGGGCTTCCCAGAGGTGCAGTGTGCACTCTGTAGCTTGTGTTGGAAGCTCTCCTGGAAAACTGGCCTGCGGGCTTCAGCAAGGGGTAGAGGAAGGCCCAGCACCGACAGAGCCTACCCGCAGGCCCTCTGCTCACTCTCGGCCCAGGCTTCCTCCTGCAAAGCCTCATGAACAACCGGCAGCTTCCAACCTGAGCTGCAGACCGTGCGTCAGAAGTGCCCCTGGAGAACCTGGCAAGCTGTGTTTGCAGAGAAAGCGCCGCCGCCCTGCCACGCGCACCCTTGCCCAGCACCTGGATCCCGGGCCAGGAGCAGGAGGAAGAAGACGGTGAAGGTCAGCTTCGGGCAGTGGGGGGTGGCAGGGGTAGGTGCAGAGTAGCCAAAAGGGCAGAGATGAGGGGAGATGGGCGGGTTGGGGGAGTTGAAGCGAAGGCGAGTGTGGCAGGGCAGGAGAAGCATGAAGTCCTCACCTAACGACCACAACTGGAACTACAGGAACTGCCCTCACTAAGCAGTGTGGTCACATGATGTTTTGCCTAATGACCACATCGCTTAGCGATGGAAATTCTGGTCCCAATTGCCATAGTAAGTCAAGGACTATCTGTAGCTCCAAGAATTGTGCATATATTTTTCTTTCCAGGGCTGTATCATGGTTTGGACGGGTAAGACTTTTTCACCTATGTAATTACTCAGATATTTGTAACATGCCTGTTATCTTTAAAGATAGCTAGTATGAAGCATATGGAAAGCATGGGCTTAATACAGAAGCAAAGTTGTCAGTTTTTTTTAAAGCACCTTCCAGTGACTTCGTTTGTGGTAGAGACAAAGAATTAGTTTTGAAACTGACTTCATACAGCACCATTTGATAAATAAGGCTAAAAGCTAAAAATTACTGGGTCATCACTTGTACTAAACAACCATTCTTTTTAAAACCTAGATTTACTATCACTTTCTCTGAGAGAAGGTCTTATCTTCTTTCCCCAATGAAGCATATATCTCACTGTAGTTCCAGTGGCTTGACAATTCTGTCATTCTTTGAGACCATGCTTGGTTCCAAGTGCTGGATTTTTTCAAGGCACTTGTAATCACGTTGAACTTAGGCTGTCTTTTTAATACAAATGGTGATGATAACATGGATAGGATTAATTTTATAATAAGACTGGTATGACAAGCTCCAGTAAACATATTCTCAGTATTAATCATGTCCTATAGCTCTTAACCTGCTTGTCCTTTCTATCCTTTCCAATTTAATTTTAGGAAGCAACTTTATAGTTAGATACTACAACTTTTTTTTCACTCTATCCCAATTCTGGTTGCTGCACAGAAGGACGCTTGGAGAACATTTAGGTGGTGCCTTTGATGCTACTGTTCCAAAAGTCCCTCCACTTGGAGCTCTTCTCGGGAAGCATCTAAAAGTTATTTTACAATAAACAAGTGGGTCGCTGCTACAGTTAGTCTGGATACTTAATCAGGTTTCTACTACAGCCACTTAACCAATACTTAATCATATTTTTTGTGCATCTTAACAGCTGTTATTTTAAGTACAGACCTCACTGTAGATGTGTGTAAGGGAACTGTTTGCTTATGATTAAAGCAGGACTAGACTTTAACTCAGTACCTCACAATTTCAGGCCCTTGAATTGGACAGCAGCAATGAGAAAGGCCTTTTCCGGCGAGGTGAGGCTCGACTGGCTGTCAACGACTTTGAGTTAGCCAGAGCAGATTTCCAGAAGGTGCTCCAGCTCTACCCAAGTAACAAGGCAGCCAAAGCGCAGTTACTGATCTGTCAGCAAAAGATCCGCGAGCAGCACGAGAGAGAGAAAAAAATGTACGCCAACATGTTTCAGAGACTCGCGGACAAAGAAGCTAAGGTAAGCCGGAGTACTGGAGGTTTGCCTCCCTGTTTGCAGCAGCAGGCAAGGCCCGAATGAAATAATAGGGCACAAGCAGGCATCCCGTACCCCCCAAATCTGGTCCTTGTATTCCCTAGAACTGTTTCTGACCCTGCTGCCAAGTTTCAGTAGCATTCTGGTTGAAAATGGAAGTTTCCCAATAGTTTTGAGTGGCAAGTTTACAAAACTATTAGAAAAAAATGTTAAATGCTACCACTGAACACCAAAAGCTTGCCTGCTTCTACGTAAGCAGGAAGCATGAAGTGTTCTGTAGTGAAGTTTGCTTGTGCTTCTGAAAACATGTTTTCTGTCAGTATAGGTGGTTCTCATTTAACAACCACTTGTTCAGTGATTGTTTGAACTTAACGACAGTGAGTGGTAGTTACGACCAGACCTTGTACTTACAGCCATTGCAGCGTCCTGCAGTCATGTGATCCCAATTTGCAACGTTCCCTGCTGGCTTCCCACAAGCAAAATCAGTGGGGAAGTCAGAAGTCATGGTCTTGACATGATCAACGGCAACTGGGACTGCTAGAACTGCCATTGCTAAGTGGCACGGTCATGTGCTTTTTCAACTTATGACTGCATTGCTTAATGACAGAATTTCCGGTCCCAATTACTGTTGTTAAAGGAGGACTATCTGTATATGGAAGGGTTGCTTCCTTGACCATCCTGGGCTGTCAGGGGCTTGCATAACACATGTGAAGAAGAGAATGAAAAGGCTATAGAGCTCCTTCTTCACTATCTGCTCTTGTTATAAAACATCTTTTTATAAAACATCTATAAAACATCCTGCTATAAAAAAATCTGGGCCCTTTGGGTGAGCATGTAACTCCAGTCCCCATTCATCCCAAATGTGGATCCTCTGCTCTGCCAGTGCTATACAGAGGCATTGGTATGAAGGGCTATAGGTCAGATTCTTCATTTGTCTTCAGAATTGTCCCAAATGGTTATATGGCTTCTTACAGAATGGGCCTTTCCTGTCAGAGTGGAAGTACTACGCAGGGTTAGGTATATTCTTTTTTCTTTCATTTTGAATAGGTAATGAACCCCTTTTTATTGGTCTTTCCTTTCATCTTCCCAATTTTGGGTTACCTGTGTGTATTCTTCCCATCTTTCTTTCCATCCCCTGTATGTGCTGTGCTTTGAGATTACCACTAGGTTTTTGTAGCTGCATTGATTGCTTCTGCTGCCCTCCATTATTTTCCTTCCCAGTGGGATTGTTTACAGTTGTGCTTTATGAATGTCTGCTCTGATTTTCCTTTATGTTGAGAACTCCAGCATTATATGGTATATTATATGGTAATTTTGATTCAATGTTTCTGCTACTTCTACTTTATCAAGACTTCCCTGTTGGTTACTGTATGGTAATTGATAGGGAATTTGGTGTAGTGGTTAAAGGCACAAAGCTAGAAACTGGAAGACTCTGAATCCTAGTCCTGACTTAGTCACAATGCCTACTGGGTGACTTTGGGCCGGTCACACTCTCTCTCAATTCTAGGAAGGAGGCATCGGGAAGCCACTTCTGAAAATGTTGCTAAGAAGACTGCAGGGACTTGTCCAGGCAATGGCTAGGAGTCAAGACTGAGTCAAAGGCACACAGCCATGAACACACACAAACACAAGTTGATTACTGTCAGGGTAGAGCTAGCTGGTCCGCTTGTGCCTTCCATCATCTAAAGGAGAAAAGTGTCCATGGTTGGTAGAACTTGTCTCTCAGTAGATGTTGGAGTAATTAAAGTCCCATGACTATATAGGTAGTCCTCGAATTATGACCACAATAGGGACCAGAAAATCTGGCATTAAGCGGTGCGATCATTAAGCGAGACATCATGTGGCTGTGACTTGCTACCTTCCCTGCTGGCTTCCCATTGACTTTGCTTGTTGGAAGCTGGCTGGGAAGATCGCAAATGGCGATCATGTGACCGCAAGATGCTGCAACTATCATAAATGCGTGATGGTTGCCAAGTGCCCAGATCATGATCACGTGACTGCGGGAACACTGCAATGGTAAGTGTGAGGATCAGTCGTAGGTCACATTTTCAGTGTCATCTTAACTTCAAATAGTCGCTAAATGAACATCAGTCGAGGACTACCTGTATTAACATGTTAAGGCCCGATATTATCTATATACTGCTAAAACTCTTGTGTCTGTAACGTTTAACTGGGCAAATGGTGTGTCATAAGGCAACAATTTTTGAACCAAGGTACCTCAAATGGGCTAACTTACAGAATGCCTCCAAAATCTGGGACTCATTACTCCTGTGAGATTGAAATTTGGGAAATTTGTGGCCGCTTCAGCACTGCTGTGCTGCTGCGGTCAGCCCAGGTCATGTGATCATCATGGGTTCCCTACCTCTTTCCCACCTCCCTCTATCCCCTGTGCCCAATCAGCTGGCTGCAAGGCCCAACTGGTTAGCGGCGACTGGCTGTTTTGGAAATGAGGCAGAAATTTTAAATCTCTTAATGATGGTGGGTGTTGAGGAAAGGACGAGGGAGTGACTCAGATGTCTGCTGGCAAAGTAGGGCTGGCTGGGGGGGTCCTGGCAGTCAGTGTGTGAGCCCTCTTCCTCCCTCGGAAGGGGCGCTTGGGGACATGCAGGAATGAGGAGCGAGGGTGCAGTTTTCTTCGCAGTTCCACCTACCCCTAGCAAAATGGCAGACAGTCTTGCAGGTCAGCCAAAGAGGAGGAGGCGGCTTCGCTGGGGCTCTCCTGAGGGTTGTATGAGGGAGGGAGGGAGGGAGGGAGGGAGGGAGGGAGGGAGGGAGGGAGGGAGGGAAGGAAGGAAGGAAGGAAGGAAGGAAGGAAGGAAGGAAGGAAGGAAGGAAGGAAGGAAGGAAGGAAGGAAGGAAGGAAGGAAGGAAGGAAGGAAGGAAGGAAGGAAGGTTTCCAATGCTCCCTGCCAGCTTCCCACAAGCAAAGTCAATGGGGAAGCTGGAAGCAAGTCACAAGTCATTCACACATCCTGCTGCTTTTTCGCCCTTGGTCATTGTGTTTCTATGTTTAGGTAAGGAAATATTTCTGAAACAATGACCCAACAGGTGACAGGTTGTCTAGGGTTAGGGTTAGGGCCTGATATTATCTTGTACTAATGGTGATGTCTGGTTTTACCAACTTAGTTTGTCTTTTATTTCACCCTCAATTTTGACTTCTCTGCTTTCCCTTTTGTTTTATGAAAGTCGCATAGCACTCATGGTTTACGTAGGCAACTGCTTCTCAGCAATTCCTTTATTGCAGCAAGGACCAGCCTATCATCTTCTACCAGCTGGTTACTCTGTAAGCTTCCTAATCACCCCTACCTGTGATGCACAGAAGGTACAAAGAAGTAGAAATGGTTGCCTGTTTGTAACTGTAGTACATTTACAAAACTAGCCATGGATGTACTTTGCTGAGGAACCAAGGCCTGCAAGGTGCTTTGGAGTGGGTGTGGGCCTCCTTAATGAAGTTTCCTGGGCTGGTCCTGCAGCATGGAATCCCAGAAAATAAGCTTCTGGGTTAAGGTGGAGGCCCTAACAGGAGTGACCAGGTTGCTTTATGGGCATGTCTGCGCTCACTCCGAAGGAGAGTCTTACAACCCTACGAACAATGCTTCTTGATCAGGCCTTGTTCTGCTTAGTGTGCTCTGATTTTCCAGGGTTGGTACACTTTATGGGTGTTCCGCTTGGGAGCATGCATGCAAGGGACAAGCTCCTGTCTCCAGTTTGTCCTCGGCTCTAGAAGGTTCTGATGAAGGCCCCTCTCTGGCTCAGAATCCACATGAATGTCACTTTGTAATTAATAGTTCCACTTCAACAATACTCTTTTGCCTCCCAAACCTCTCAAAACAGATCAAAAGCCCCTTGCTCCAAATGCTTGGACAACTTGAAAAAGGCCAGGGTTCTCATTTCTTTTTCTTCTGATGCCTTTTCTGTAGCTGGAAGCTGATACAGGATGCAAAGAAGAGGCAGAAATGAAAGACGGAAAACAAAATGGAGTTGAGGAGAAAACAGAAGTTGACATAGAAGTTTGAGGCTGAAAGCTGACCTGTTAGTTTTCTAAAACTGAAGAATTTCCGGTGAACTAGACCTTTATTTTTCTATCTGATTCAATAAGGGGCAACAGCTGGGGCTACAATGCTGTTTAGTGTCTATATAGGAAATGGTGGCAGAACAGAACCAAGTAATGTTTGATATATTATTTATTCAATCATGCATCTTTACTCTGTTGTTGATCTTGAAAGTTCTGTTAGAATCCCTTCTTTCAGTTTTCTCATCTCCCTGGCATCTTTCTCAGGTTCCAGCTTGGTCTAATCCCAAATTTCGCATTTTACTCCCCTTCTTTCCTTTTTCTTTCTAAAGAAAGTTTTATCTGCACATGCACACAGCTGTTGCATGAGAGACCTAAAAACAGAGAGCTCCATTCTACTGCAGCCTGGACCTCTCTCGCTTCCTCTGTCAGCGTCGATGCTCTTCTGTCCTGGGCGGGTGGGGCCACCTTTCTTGCAATGTCTCCTCTTCTACGCTCTGCAGAAGTTGAAGACACAAAAATCCAAAGCTTGAGCAATAAACCGCCAAAGCCGTCTTTAAGGTGTGGAGTTGATAGTAACCTTGGGATTACTTGGGATACAGACATTCCTCTCAAGTGTTTACTCAAAATCAGCAACATAGTTGTTCTGCCATCTCTGCTGCTAGCAGCCAACCAACAGGAACTTTGGAATAAAGGTGAAATTAAAGTGCAAATAGAACGGCGATGTGCTAGGCATCCCCTCAACATCTGCCCAAACTTTATTGCAAGTCACCAAATGTTGCTGCAGTAATATTAACCATATATGGAAGGAGGCAGCCCACAAGCCCACGAACATCTGGCGGTCACAGAAAATCCCATTACACTCTCCCCAATCTGAGCACTTGTGGCCTACCTGCCGCAGGTCAGAAATTCATGTCCTTCAGGGACTTCCGTACTCATTCTACATTTAGCACAGAAACACGTAACAAAGGAAAGGGCACTCCCATTAGAACATTTGCCCAGTTCCACAACTCCCCTGGAAGCGTGCACAGAGCCCACAGAACAGTTCAAGGCCCTGTCAAAGAGCCAGTCGTTTAGCCAGGTGGGTGACTGGCAGATACTCCTATCCCTCTTATCGCTAGGGGCAGCAATGTGGTTCATCACACTGGCTGGTGGCAATGAGTTGTTAGGCAGGTCAATAGGAGGGAGGTGTCGATAGGCTGAGGGCTGCGTGCATAAGTGGTGATGACTTCTGAAAGAAAAGCAACCCAAATTGAATCATATTTAATAATTGGTTTATTAAAATAATTAATGCAACACTGATCTGTTTTGCCCATTATACAGATTAAAACTGTATAATCTCTGCTTTGTGTATGTGATTACTGGGATGAGAAGATTGCTTTTGAATCTGTTTTCTGTAAATTCATCTGAAAAAATGGAGCTGTATATCTGGATTCAATCTCTGTAAGATGCCATTGCACCACACAATTGCAGCATTCCCATAGATTCAAGGGGACCTATTTTTAAATAGTGAAGCGGGATTACTGTGATTCTACTTGATTATGGCGTTGGTACTAGAAGAAAGGGAGAATAAACTTGATTGTGAATTTCCCCGTAGTTGCTCCTACAGCACTCCAGTTGAATCAAGCCAAAGGCCACGTAGTCGAGTTTTGTTTCCAAGCTTGGGTGTATGAACTTACTGAACTTGATTATGAAGGAAAATACAGAAGGTTTGCTTAATAATCAGAGAGAAAGGGGACAATTCCGGCAGGGCAGCAGCGCTCTGGTACCGATCATAAGGCGATACAGGACTAGGTCTTTGTCCAGGGTGCCACCTGCCACTGATTTGTGCTTGGAGAACAGCTGGGTTTATGGAGTCTAATTTGCAAGCGGGCATCGTTTATAATGCATGGCATTAGTAATATTGGCATTACATCACCAATAAATACTAAGATTCCAGCCTCAGCTTCCCATTTTATTTCTTTGTGAAGCTGGGGGTTCTCTCTGGTAATTTAATAGCAACTTCATTCCTGGTGTTTCAAGTAAAAGCTCTTCCTGAAGTAACAAACTCCGAAGTTAAGCCTGCTGCACGATCCATCCGAGAGCCCTCACCCCGAGGATCCCACGTATTGTGGAGCTGCCGAGTGTCACTGCTTCCCCCGTGGGCAGCGCGGTAGTGGGCTTTGCAAGGGAGGCTGGACGTGTCTGCGGCAGCCACTCTCGGGACGGGACCGTCTGGCCCAGCTTGACCCGCCAGACCGGCTCTGGGAACAGGCACGTTACGCTTCTCCGTCAGCCACGACCGCCGGGTGGCCCAAGGCTTTGGCGGGAGCCTCTTTCCAGGGCGCGAAGGGTCTACCCTAAAGCTCATCAGGATGTTCTCTCGTTGTTTTTTATGATTCCCTCTCCTTCGTTTGCATTGTCATTTTGTTTTTAACAGCTTACCAGTGTACAAGAAATATATGTAAACCTGTATGAAAACGGTATAAAGGGCATGAGGGTGTAGCAGATCGAAGAAAGCGATGCCTGTGGGACCCTTCTCCCGGTTCTGGAATTTAAATAAAAGTGTCGTTGCCTTTCACCCTGTCTGCAAGCACAGCTACCTTTCCGAACAGTCGGGAATTCGCGGCCACTTAATGAAAGGAGCGGGAGACTTTTGTTCTCCCGGCTGACAGGAGCTGCACTTCAGGAGGACCCCAAGCATCTTTTCCCCAGTAAGTATGCAGTGCCAATCTCTCCTGCGGTGTTTAAGCAAGCTTGGTGACAGGAACCAGTGTTTTAAGGTTTGAGGATTAAAGGGCCTGGGCTTGTGAGAAACCAAAGATTACTAGCAGTTTTGGTCAGGCAAGGACACAAACCAGGAAAATTCCTGAAGTTTGGGTTTCGAACTCAGGGTAATCCTGGTGATTGAATTTAACTCAGGAAAAAAGATGAGACATAACAAAGAGAATTTGGGAGGTTGTGTGTGTCTCTATGTTTGTCTCGGATTGGGGCAATGCAACTTCCCCTATGTACCAGAAATTCTTTTTGAGGTCACTTAGAAAGCAGCAGTGCCTCCTTGTCATCTCTGTCTCTCCAGGTTCTTGTGTGCGTGTGCGTGCACATGCTAGGATTGTAAACTGGGAAACAAAAAGGTCTCCCTCCCCCAAAAAGAACTCCCACTCACTTCATTTGCACACAGAATGGGCTGTGAGCTTGCAAGTATATAAATAAATGGGATAAGGCCTTTTGAGGCCTAGTAATCAGTGTTGGGATTCCCAAAACACGGAACATAAGATGTAGACAAACCGGATGCCGTGGCAGAGACATGTTCTGCTAGTTGCTTCCTAATGGACGTTTGTGGGTAGATGCTGTTGGCCTGTCTGGGCCTCTTGGCTGCGGCAGAAAGACAAAGGTTTCCAGGGACTGAATGACATGAACCCTGGAGGTTTTAAGAGGGAGTGGGTGAGGGTGGGGGTGGTTGGAGGAAAAGGGTGGTGATTTTTGTGGGGCGAGACTAGGTTGGAAGGCGGTTTGGAGATTTGGTGGCTTGGCATTTCAGTGGTTCTCAGGAGCCTTATCTGTTCAGTTCCTAGGGATGGTTGGGGTGCTGTAAAATTTATCAGCAGAACACATCATTCCCCCAGCTCCTCAATACTCATTTCCTAACCTTAATTCTCTCAAACGGGGGAAGAACGAACAAGGGTGCTGGGACTCTGTATGTGGTCTCCAGTTTGTCATTACACTTTGTGATTAGTTGTACAGGACCCAGACTTTAGTACACCATCTCTGTGGGTGGAGGAGAGGGGTGCTCTGATGCCAAGGGGTAGCAGTGACTTCCTTTCTTGACTTCTGGGTGATCACAGCGTATCTCAGCCTGTCGGTCAGTCCAGCAGCTCTTTGCCATCTTATATTTCTTTTGTGGTGTTACAGAGGGCGCTGGACAGAGGGGCTTGGGGGACACAACTTGCCCTTGAACTATACAACAGGATGATGGTGGGTGGGGCCCCCTATTCCCCATAAATGCCATTTCATCATATTCAGAAAAGCAATGCCTTGCCAGATACTCTCCAACACGCGGAGGATATTTGACCCTTGTCAGATATCCTCTGACAAGGCATAGCTTTTCTGGGTATGATGCAATGGCATTTATGGGGAATGGGGAGCCCCCATCCACCATCATCCTGTTGTATAGCCGAAGGGATCCCAGGCGAGTTGAACCTGTACAGCTTCCATTTGCTGAGAGATCTTCTGCTGTTATTGTTTCAGTGGATCTTGTGGTTGCACTTGAGACTCATTGATAGTGCTGAGTCATGGCTTTGGAAGGTCAGCAAAGGGCTTGGCAGCTTCATTGAAAGGCGAGGGTGTTGCACAAGTGCGTCCACTCTCAGCACTTGTTCTGCAGGCATGGATCTGGAAAGTACTTTCTAATGACAGGATCTATCCTGCACTGCTGGGGAGGGTGAGAGATTGTCCTGTATCAAATGCTGGCATAAGAGTAGGCCCATGGCAGGATGCAGGCCTACTTTTAGGGGGTAGTTATATGGAGTGTTGCTTGAGGGTTAACCAGGAGCAAGAGTGGGTGAGGCAAGCATGTGACTGAAGTTGGGGACAAAAACCAGGTAGGAACGGATGCTTTAGGAAGGCCACTAGGCTCTGTGCCCAGATTAGAGTCTCAGTAGGGATCAGGATGTGGGAAATGTTGCAGCAAGATCTTCTCCGAGTTGGGTGGGGTGGGTGTCCTTGTTGCCAACATTCCTGTCAACTGGGAACATGGCCAAATACAGACCTTATAGGTTGTGTAGTGCCTGTTTCACAAGTGCCTCAGAACTCTTCATTCTTGACCTCACAGTGGTAGTATAATTTGCTCAGCAATTTTCACAGTATGCATCATCAGTGTGTACCCATGTTGGGAGTACAATGAGATACCAGTCTGTAATGTCTTTGGTGACCTTGGCTGGGACCCAGGATGACATCAACTGGGTGGATGGGCGGGTGATGACATGGAGGCACTGGGTGAAGTATTTGGTGCAAAAAAGGGAGACACTGAGCTGGCCATTGTGAGGAGTAGGTCCCTCTGATAGTGGCTTCAGAGTCTTCCTCCCAGAAAGTGGGAGAGCTGTGTTGGTTGCATGCAAAACGGGTGACAGCAGCAGCCTCAGTACCTGCATTCACAGGCATAGCCTGAACAACCTTTGTGGTCCTCCTAGGAGTTGTGAATTGGCAGGGCAAGTTGTGTCCCCAGGCCAGGAGCCATCCTGGGGCGAGAGGGTTTAGCAACTGAGGCTCTGGCCTGTTGGGACTTGAGGCGATGCACTGGGTCTGACTAAAAAGCATCTGAGATGATCTGTGGGACATGACCCTGGTCCCCATCAGCAGAGTTGCCAAGAGCAGCAGCAGTGGGATCAGAAGCTGCAACAATGCTGGCAATGGCACAATCTCATCTTCCCAGACTGGGGCAGACGAGATAGAGGTTGAGGGACTTGGGAGAAGGAACGGGTGCAGGAATCTGGAGAATGAGGTGAGGCCACTGGCACATATGTCAGAGTGGAATGTGTGGGGCAAGATAGTAGCATGCCTGTGCTCCCAATGAAGGGCAACAACAACTGCTAAAGGTTGCAGGTCAGATAAGACTGCAGCATCTGTTGCTCTAAGCTAGTGGGTTTCACCGAATACTCCAGGTCTGGGAGCAAAGGACCAGCGTATTGTTTGCCTTTTATAGACTGGTCTTGAGTATTAACTAAGGCTCTAATTCAGTGATTTTGGAAAACAATAATCTTTAACCACAAGAGGTCGGTGGTGGCCTGACCCCCAAGCTTGTGGGATTGTAATTTTCTGGGGAGATGGCTGAGCTGCCCTTTCCATACCAAGAATCACTAGCACCACACCGTAGATTCGTGCAAGATTGTTAGATGACTGTCCTGAGTATGTCAAAGCAAGTGATTAATTGAACATAGGAAAATAATAAAGAAATTAGTCTGCCACAGTTTGTTTATGACAAACCCTGGATGAGGGAGGACAAGCTGAAATAAAATCCAGACAAAACTTGTCTTTTGGTACGTTGGATTCAGGACTGAGCTTCAGCCTGTTCGGGATGGGATGGGATTTGCAACCTGTGGGCGCTTCTTGACTTCCAGATGTCACTGGACTCGGTATTGGCAAGATGTGGCTAGGTGCCCCATCACACACTTATGTCTAGTGCCTCAGCTGCATCCTTTTTGGAACAAGCTTGTGATGATTCAATCTGTCCCAAGTAGTGCCATCTTCCCTACTCGAGCGCAAAGTGCAGAGAGCTCCGATGATGCCTCCACAGAAAGGTCTGAGTTGGTTGCTGTGAAGGGCAGGGCAGGGCAGCGCAGGGCTTGTAGGGTGAAGGGTGGAGTCTCCACTCCCCTTTCCCAGAAATCCTCCAGGTTTTACACACCCCAACCTGCCTCCTTGCACGCAACGGGTTTTGTAACGCTTTCACTGCCCCCGCCTGTTCACCTTCATTCCAACATGCGGATAAAGTAATACTTAACAGTGACTATAGTAAGGTAGGCTCTTTTTCCTTTTCTTAGTTTGTTCCCCCCCTTTTTTTCTTTTGGTTCTATTAATTTTTTCCCCTTTAGGTTAAATGATTGTACTGTTAATTGTGTGTGGCACCACTTCCCTTAGGAACTGAAACAATATAACAAGTTTTAACTGAAAATTAAATTTTATTAAAAATTTAAAAAAACTTGCAAAGCTTTCTCTTCCACACTAAACAGTCCCTTCTGATACTGGTAACTGTTGGAGAAAATGCTCCTGGCAGCATGACTGATAAAATCAGAAGCAGCATATAAAAAATAATTGCCTGCAGAGAAGGAGATTCTGTCTTACTCTTATTTGAAACCCTCAAGGTATTTGGCTTGTGAGTCAGAGGATGGCACGTCACATGGGAAAGCATCCAGAGCCGGGTTGAAAAATGTTCTGAAATTAGGGGTGAAAAAAAAATCCCTAATCAACATCTCAAAAATATTTTTGATACAATTTTCAAAACTGCAGCAAAATATGCTTTAAAAAATAAAATTGCAAGTTGCTTATTAAATGTAAAAATATTTTAAATAATTCCTGTCAAAAATACAATTCATTTTTAAAACCTCAAAGAATATGTTTCTGTCTAAAAAATCTTTTAAAAATAGCAAAATATTTTAAAAATTGTATTCAAAGCTACTGCAGAACATAGTTTTCTACAGGACTATACAAAATGTTCCAAAACGTTAATGAAAAGTCTTACTCTGAAATTGTGAAAAATAAAAAATTCCAATAGTTAAAAATAGTGTGGAATTCAATTTACAAAAAAACCCATCATTCTATCAACTCCCCACTACAGTGCCTCCAGAAAATCAAAGACCTAAAAAGAGATGAAGATGAAATTATAGTTTCATACGATCACAGAACTCTTTATATCCATAGACTCAGAACTAGCGAAAGAATCCATGGCAGGGTTCACACATCAAATCTAACACACACTGAACCTAACCAAATACACTAAGATTGAAATACCCAGAATCATGGACCTCATCAACCACTGCCTCACTACTTATTTTCAGTTTGATGGACAAATATATCCACAAATCAGAGGAACACTCATGGGATCACCACTTTCAGGACTCATAGCAGAGACTGTAATGCAATATCTAGAAACTATAGCACTCCCATGCAATACAACCAAAAGTATGGATGTGGTATGTAGACGACACCTTTGACATAATAAAAAAGGAACAACTAGAGAAGACACATGAAACAATAAGATCTTTAAAGGAATAAAGCTCACAAGGGAAGAAGAAAACAACAACACATTACTCTTCCTGGACATCCTCATCAGAGAGGAAATTATGGCAAATTGGAACCACAAGTCTATCGAAAAGCAACCCACATTAACCAAGTGTTCCATTACCAAAGTAACCCAAACTCCCACAAGAGAAGCCGCGTAAGAACATTATTCAGATGAGCACAAATGTACTGCAGCAACCCAGAACACCAGAAAAAGGAAAAAGACCAACTATACAACATCTTCCAACAAAATGGATACCCGCACAACTTTATCAAAAAGTGCCTGACCACTCAACTCACTACAGCACAACCAACACAAGCTATGAAAAGGATAACACTGCCATACATCGGAAACATCTCAGAAACCACCAACAGACGATTACAACCACATGGCATCTCTGTAGCACACAAACCAACTGAAGCCCTCCAAAACATCTTAAGTAAACCAAAAGACCCAGTAGCCCAAGAAGGAAAAACAGGAGTCATCTACAGCACACAGTGTAACAGCCGCTATGTAGGACAGACAGGCAGAAGGCTAGCCGAGTGCATCCATGAACACGACTAGCAATCAGAAGCCATGATGAGAACTCAATCTCACAACACATGGACAGGCTCAACCATAGTTTCAACTGGGAAACAGCATCCTAGACCAAATTAAATCCAAAAACACTACGCAATTACTGGAAGCTTGGCACTCAGACACATCAGCCATCAATAGACATGCAGAGATAAACCGCATTTATATGCCATTCAGAAGAGGCAATAAGAGAGCTAAGAAGGAAACAAAAAGACCAGAACACATCCTCTCCTGCAGCCTACACTCAGAAAAGCAGGGATTAACACTAGACAAACAATTGAGTAGAAAACAATATCCTAATCAAGGAACTACCAAGGAGAAAACCACACCCCCACTAACACTGGCAGGGCAAGCTGCTATATAAAAAAAAGAGCAAACCCCACACTCACTAGCAGTGATGATGTTACCCAGTTGGGTAATGAAATGTCCGTAATAAAACTACTGTCTATCACAGGTTTTTCCTTGACCTTAAAAAGGTCAGAGAGCAGCAAGGACTCCACATCTCAAACTATATTTGCAAGGTTTGTTCAAAAAGCACTAAAAACCATGATTGTCAGAAAAATTAGAAGTTTAGAATCACTTTTAGAAAGAATGTGTGAATATTAAATGCAATTTAAAGATCCTGAGTTTTTAAATTCTTTCACAACTTGAACTTTGTTCTTCCCCAGACAGTGGAAGTAGGTATCTCCCTTTGCTAGGATTGAGCCAGCTAAATAACTTCTGCTCAAGGTGAGTTGCTTTCCCTTGGGGCGCGCCCTTGGGGGAGAAGCACTTTCTCAGGACTGGAGAGGAGCGAAGGCTGTGCTATGCTTCAGCAGTGATCTGAACTTTACTTACCATCATGACTTTGGCTTACATTGCTTCCCTTCTTATTGGCTTCTGTTTCTTCTCTTTATCTTCTTACACATGCTGGGGAAGAGGGCTCTTTCTTCAATAAGTCACAGCCACCGGTAATGGGTAGGACCAGTGTGTGCTGGATCAACTGACTACCACTTGGCTTTTTTTTTAAAGAAAGCCAACTGTAATTTAGGAAAAAATAAGAACTCTCAGATCAATTGGCTCAAAATGGCCTCAGTCTGTTCTGAACCTAGGACAAAATGGCTCACCAGGGCGGATGTTCACCATTCTAACCCCTCATCCCAGAGCCACATTTGGTCATCAGCACAGATTAGGAACTCCAAGAGTCCCTCCATGGCAGATCCAATAGCGCCAGAGCCCCAGTCCAGCTGCTGGAACGCCTTCCTGTTCCATTCTTCCATGCACATGCACAGGGCCTCCCTGGGTGCCAAGCGGCTCTGGCTTCTGGTGCGGTAAGCAATATTTGATGCCATATCTGAGTAATGGGAACATTACAAATTGAATGAGGAGGTCTCTATCATGGATTTTTCCTTGACCTTAAAAAAAGGCTATCTTTATTGAAGTTTTCCGTGAAAGCCAATAACTAACATAAATGGGAAGAAACCAGAGAGAAATGCAAGGTTAATCCCAACAATATATTTACCTATTCAACTGTGCACTTTTCGACTTTTGAGAAAAGAGGGAGCAATGGGTAATTAAACTTCACCATCTCTTTAGAGTCATTGACACTGCTTGCAATAAACTTTATTGCAAGTTCCTTGTTCCTGATTCTGCACTGGCAGAACGGGAACAGATGGCGTTGGATGTAACAAGGAGAGTCCGTTCTAATAAGCATTGCAAAGGCATTCCAAGAGCGCTGGGACTTCTGCAGATGGAGTCTCCTGGGTTGCAGAAAGACGTTCTGACTGGAAGCTGTGCGGAGACTATTTGGCTGCTTCCCTTGGAAAGTACAAGGTCTTGTGAATCAGGTCTTTGACAGCAGAAACATCATCTCTAGCTATGAAAAAGAGGAGGATACGCTGTTACTTAAAAGGTGCATGATACTCTTTGTCACAATACCTAAGATACAGTAGTAATGTTACCCCCATACTCTACAAACTGAACAGGAGGAGGCAGAATGTTAGGTGGATTCACAGTTTGCAGGCTCCTCATGGAATCATGCAAATGGATTCCCACTGATTTCTCCTGGATATGGAAATGCATGCTCAGATCAGCTCAGAAATCTAGTAGTTAACTACCCCATGCTGCTCAGTGTCTTGTTTCTGTAAAAAAAATACAGAAATCTTCAGTGCATTAGTCTACCAAAAGTGAATGATGTCTAAATAGTATCTTGATGAATAGGAGTAGTAATTTCTAAATAACCCCATGCTGAGAACACGCAGGAGGAAAATTATTCTGTTTGACTAGCTGGTCTTTCAAAAACAACACGGGCTTAAAGAATCTTCCCTAAATTATTAGCAAAGAACTGGCATCATTTGGGAACAGAACAGAAAAGGGGTGTTGGGGGGGTGGGGCATCAGTTTCATTAAAAGGAGGCTCATGCAGTGTGTGCAGCCATTCTCCTATTTGTAAAGGGGAGGGGGTCCCCTCCCCTCCCTCCCCCTTCAATGTCTTTGGCCAATGAAAGAAGAGGCTGCTGTCCAGAGAAAGAAGATTCTGATTTGTCTTTCACTGCAAGATTTTTGCTTTTATAAAGACCTCTATATTCTGTTTCTGTATTGTGGCATGCCCTGCCAGTGTTGGTGGGGGTGTGGGTTTGGTTTCGTTCTATTTTTTTCCTGTGGTAGTTCCTTGATTAAGGTATTCTTTACTGCTTGTATGTCTGGTGGTAATCTTGGTGTTAATCTCTGCTTATCTGGGTGATGATTGCTGGTGAGGAAATGTCCTGGTCTTTTGTTTTCCTTTCTGTTGTTTATCTCTGTGTGCCTGTTGATGGCTGCCTTGTCTGAATACCAAGCTTCCAAGAATTTTCTCGCATTTTTGGATTTAGCTTGGTCTAAGATGCTGACAGTTTCCCAGTTAAAACTATGGTTAAGTCTCTCCATGTGTTGTGAGATTAAGGAGTTCTCATCATGTCTTCTGACTGCTAGTGGTGCTGTCTGTTCTGACACTGTTGTTGTTCATGGATGAGCTCTGCAAGCCTTCTGCCTGTCTGTCTGTCCTACATAGTAGGATACCCTACATAGGGGGCAGTAGCTAAGAGCTAGGTCTACCCTGCAAGGGACCAGCCCAGTGCTTTCAAGGCCATTGTGTGTCCTAGGGGAGATATATGACAATCCTGCAGTGAAATCCAGTATCCACCTCAAATAGGTACCTGTTCCTCTGTGTTACAGGGTGTGGGTGTTGAAGATGGTGGTTTCAACTGGAAGTTGATTATGAAAGGTCTGTGTTGTGTACAGTATTGCACATATCTATAGGTTCTCTCTCTCCTCTTTGCAGAGGTGCTGGAGCTGAGCCAGTACGCTATAGTCACAACTCAGAAATTAGTATTTCTCATGAACTGTATGATAAATGCTGCAGATGTCTGGTGAGGGCTGCAAGCTGAACTCTAGAGTCTCTACACCTTTTCCTCTAAAATGACATAGGTCAAGCAATGAAAGATGAATACAGAATTATAATAAAGCCTCAACCAGAATCTCTTAGTTTGAGTGTCAAGCCCTGGGAGCAGCTCTGCCTCTGGTCCCGCTGCAGAGATGGGCAGATCCTCATAGAATTGGACGTTCCCCAAATCCACAGGTCTATCAGAAAACCTAGATAGTGGCTGCTTCACACAACACTTGTGAGAACTGGATCACAGTTCCAAAACACTTCGCAGGTGCCCTCCTCAAAAGTCTTAAGCATCCTCTTCCTTGCATCAAAAGAGCCAAGAAAACAGGATTCTGATTGCTTCCTCATTTGAAAATAAAAGTACTTGCTTGAACACTTCTGTTCCTAATAAACCTACTAATCTGAAATCAGAGCCTTTTCTGTTGTGGTGCCCACTCTTTGGAACATCATCCCCCTGGAGATTAGATTAACTTCAATCCTGTTGGCCTTTCGCAAGGCCTTGAAGGTGTGGCTTGGCTTCTGGTCATGGGGGTCAGAACGTACAACAGAGCCCATGAGCTGGTTATGTTGATAGTTGGTTGTGGTTTATCTCAGCTGCCAATAACGTATTTGTTATGTTACTGTTGTGTATCTAACTGTTAACTGCCCAGAGTCGTCATGATGAGATGGGTGCCCATATGTATTGAACTAAATAAAAAAAACCACTAAATAAAAATGTTCCTTTCTCCACCATGAGTAAGCCTGCCTCACAGGGCACACAGGCAGAAACTTCAAATGCTCTGAGGGGAGGAAATTAAGAGCTGATACCACAGAGACCTTAATTGTCCAAGGAAGCCGCATTCAAGAACAATGCCAGCATGTACACTGCTCAATTAGAGCTGCAATGGCTGATGTTACAATCCTCAGGCAGCTCTGATTACACAAGTGGAATAATTCTAAATTTAAATCTAAATCCTACTTGTCCCCTGCCCTCTTGACGGTGGCTATTTAATAGCCACGCAGTGAGATCCTGGTAGAAACCACAGAGGAGAAACATACCAACACCCAGCTGAAGCAGGAGATCTCTGCATTCTGAATTACTTTCTAGCATCTTCAGCAAATTGGTGGACTCCATCCTCTCTAACTGTATGTCCCAATAGATGTAGATCTTTTGGTTGAAACTGACATAGACCAGACAAGGGCTGTTATAGTCTCCTTTACAAGAATAGAAGCCTAGAGAAAAAATCCATCATTATTCAAGAATGAAAGCAAGCAGACATGAATGAGCACCAAAATTAGGGGCAAACAGTCAAATGATGAGGCATGCTGAAATCCCAACAGTGCTGACAGATGAAATTTCAAATTCTTGGATGCCATAAGAAAATGTATAATTTCACCTAGAAATGCAGGTACTCCAGAGGAGCCCTCAAAACAACAAGGTGTAGCATCTATATTGTCAGAGTCTGCAGAAGCAGTAAATCAGGGAAGAATCTGAGTGGAAAATGAGCTTCCATAATTCAATTGTACACAATGGCTGGCAGCTGCAAGGGCGTTTTCTACTGGAAAGAGGTCTATCGAGGGCATAGAATTTTGGGGAATAGCCCATTCCTCTAATCAAGGATGAATCTGCCTAAGAATTAGAGCTACCCAAATCCTCTGAAAGAGGTGCTTTGCGATGCACACACAGATATTCATGGCACCTCTCTCTAAATCCTAAAGCACCCTTGTTTTTTTCAGGCTCACATGAAGGTCAGTAAAACTACAACTGCTGGCTCCTCTGGACAGCAGAAAATGCATCCACCCTGCATCCGTATGGCAGGACAGCAGGAAATCAATGCAGAGAGAATCAGTAGAAATGGTAGAAAGACTGAATGGAAGATGGATGTAATCACCCAGGAGAACTGTGACCAAGGATGGGGAAAGGAGAGAGTTTTGCTTCTCCCCAAAAGGGACAAATGGGGTTGAGCAGAACAACTGACTCATGGAGGGAGTGGCTGCCCAGGGTAATGGAAGGGAGGCTGGACAAAAACATCACGGAGTCCTGAAGGAGCTTGCATATGTCATCTCAAACCTATGACATCTGAGAAAAAACAGGCTGAACCTAAAGCCAAAAGTTTGGAGGAGAGCACATGTGGTTCCTATCGTCAAAAAGGGGAAAAATAACACCCGTGTAACTACAAACCAGTCGGCTTGACACAATTCAGGGCAAAACTCTGAAACAGCTAATACGGCAATCAGTTTGTGAGCATTAAAAAAACAATGCATTTCTTGAGGGGAGCAAATGTGGGTTTATCAATAATAATTCATGCCAAACCAACTTTTTTTTTTATAGAGTGTCCACTTTAGTTAACCATGAGAATATGGTGGACATAGTTTACTTTGACTTCAAGCAAAGCATCAGTAAAATCTCTCATGATCTAGGCTACCCTTGGGTGGATTACAGAGCCAGTTGAACAATCATATTCAACACAGGTACATCAGTGGTTCTGTGTCAAGCTGCTGAGTGATAGCACAATGATATCAGTTCCAGGCCTGAAGCTGTTCAACATTATAAATGACCTGGATGTGTGGTTAGAAAATATGAGTATCAAATTAGTACAGTGGTACCTCGGGTCACAAACGCTTCTGTTCACGACCAATTCGGGTCACGAACAGCTCCGTTCGCAAAATTTTGCTTCCGTTTGGAACGCCGGATCGGGTGACGAACAGGATCCGTGGCCATTTTCCCTCCCGTGACACGTGGTCGTGGCTTCCTGTAGGGAGGGGGACTCTCCCTCCAAGCAATAACCGCCTCCCCACCCGCCTTCCTGTCCTCCACGCCAGAAGTCGCGTCGAGCAAGGTTAGTGTTCTCTCTCTTTGTACTGTATTTTGTGTCATATTTTTGCGGTTTAAAAAAACAACAACATATGGTTCAGAACGGATTAACCGTAATTACATTGAACCTTATGGGAAAATTTGATTCGGGATGCGACCAAAATCAGGTCGCGACCAAATTCGGAGGGGTCAGAACGGATTAACCGTATTTACATTGAACTTTATGGGAAAATTTGATTCGGGTCGCGACCAATTCGGGTCGTGACCAGAGTCGCGGAACGAATTAAGTTCGTGAACTGAGGTACCACTGTAGATTTGTGCAATTTATCAGTTGCCTCAGTCCTAGTGGACTCTTACAGATACATAAATAACAGTAAGAAATACTGCAAATCACATTAAATCATTAGAAGTAATACAACCAATAGAGGCTTCCCAAAAGCCAGATTTTTACCAGCCTCCAGAAGGCCTTGGGGCAGGGGGAAGAGTCCTTGCTTGCAGGCGAAGCTGCTCCAGAGGAGAGGAGCTGCCACAGAGGACACCCACTGCTGGCCCTTCTCAGCACAACTCCTGGTAGATGGGGACCCTCGGTAGGTATGTGTTGGCAATCCAGATCAGATGGGGAGAATGTATCTGGGGAAGGTAGGCTCTGGGATACTCAGGCTCTGAGACATCTGGGGACTGTAGCCACCTGTGCCTTGAACTGCACTGGCAGCCGATATGGCTGCCCCACTGGAGGTGTGAGCTGGCAGTACCACGACTGGTCAGGACGCATGTGGGCCACTACACTGAATTAGCTGAAACTTCTGGGGAGACTTCAAGGTTCCTTTCTTTCCTTGCCATGTGTAGACTTGTGCTTTTACCAGGAATTCGAAACAAACCTAACTTTTTCTAAGCAGACAGTCATCAAATAATGACCGTTGTCATTCGTTTCTGGCTCTGGGCTCTGGCCCGGCTTCTTTGCGCTCTCTTGCCTCATCCCCATTCAGGCCGTCTAACAGAGCAGCAGCATCTCCGTGATCAGATTACTGCAGATTTTTTTATTTTATTTTTTTACAAAACTTATTCTCACCATTCTCTGGAGCATAACATGGAACTGTTACCCATAAATTTAAACAAACCCGCAACAATCCAGATGGCATCAATTCGTACTATTTAACATACATTGTAGCTCTTTCATTCCTAATTGGCTCTTTACATCCATATCCCTGCATTTATTCATCAATTCCACTCAGATTACTTGCTTTCAGATCTGCAACCCCTTTCCCCTTTCTCTTAGCTTCACAAACTACAACAGACAACTGTATTTTGGTCATTTATTAAGCCATGCTCAGCTTTTTATCATTTACCCCACTCGCATTCCAAGCACAATCTCCCACTGTCATCACTGTGCCCACTGACCTCCACACTCACTACAGCTTCGGTTAATCAAGGCTGTAACATAGCAATTTTTAGTAAGATACACATTAGAAAGTATAAACTAGGTTACCGCTTTAGTGGCACCTGTGCCACATACAGCACTGTGAAGACATCGCTGGTTAGTTTGGGTACATTTTAGCCCATCCAGCACCACCACAACTCAAGCCCAGTTTTTCTTCAAGCATGCTAGGATCTCTAATCTGGAGACTATCTTGCAAACCAACATACCATTGCCCACAGCTGCACAATTAGGAGGTGGCTGCAGTGACCTGATATATATGCTCTTATATGATTATTAGTTTGTCCAATATTATTGTCACCTATTTTGGGCATGGTTTACTATCCAAAGATGCCATTCAAATAGTGCTCGGTATATGAAAGGCAACCTATAGTAACTAAATATTACCATCTCATCTCATCTCATCTAATCTGGCTGTTGAGTAGAGTGCTGGGGACTATACTCCAAAAATAGGCAGAGACTGTACAAAGAAATGGTGGCATGAATGTCATGGATGAGAAGCTGTGGGCATCTGACTGAAAGTAGTAGAACCAAGCTGTATGTAATCTCCTGTGCAACACAATATTACAGCAGAATTGCCAGTAAATAGCTCACCTGCACAGAAGGCACTCACATTTTCATCTACTTGGAACCTGGCTACTGTCCGGTTGTGGTCTATGATGTACGTCTGTCCATCCCAAGCACAGGCAATCACCTCCTCGTAACCATTTCCCTAAAAGTGTAGAAAAACTTCTTAGAAGAAGCCCCACATAAGAACAACAGCCACACTCTCACCTGACCACAGTCAGAGAGTGAGACAAGGACGGCAATGTAAGAACATGAGATGCTACAACGATGGCAAAGCAGACTGTTCAAGCTGTTAAAGGTCACAGGAGTTGGGAGAGCAGTTCAGGAGTACACACTCACTACCTGATTTCAAAACAAGATGCCAGTGCCAGATGCAGGTGGGAAATGAATACCAAATTTAGTTTGGAGAGCAATCTTGAGCATCAACAGGAAACATAGGCTATAAAGGTCAGGGTCCACTTTTCTAGAAGAGTGTGATTATTCCTGCTGTTCACTCAGCTCATCTTTGAAGGAGCAATGGTAATGACCATTCTTTCTTCGGGGGACATACAGAGGTGTATCTCAGGAAAACTATCTCTAGTACTTTATAAGGACTTCTGATTTCTCACTGAGATAGGACTATCTAATACTCCTTGCTTCTGGATACATCTGTCTGCCCCAAGTGCACAGCTAGGCAAGAACTTACAGTAACATCCAGTTTTTCAAGAGCAAAAAGTTGATGGTCAACTTGTACAGACCACAGCAGCTTGTCTGCTCCCTCCATGAGCTTCAGGGTCCCTTTAAGGGGGAAAGAAAGGGTTAATCAGGAACTCAGCTGTGATCTGAGGGTTCAACTCAAGGAGAAGGTCCAAGCAAGAATAAAGCCACATCCCAGTATCCTGCATTTTAAAACCCTTTGAAGGCTGCTATGGGAATGCCAACTAACATTCTGAGGGACGGGCATATTGTAAATAAATACAAATTCAATTCCTTCTCATGTCTAATTTTTTTTATATCAAGAAGGTTCTTCAGGAGTCTCAAAATCTTGGGGCTCGGCCTTAGAACATGGACGGGAACAATAGGAAGCATGTCCAAATGCCTTCCCTCCTGACTAGAAGCGAAGGAAAACAGAAGAAATCGTATACGTGTTGAAGCTTAAGTGAGCACAAGTGAAAAAAAAAATGGCCCTTTTCTACTACATTCATGTTGTCACATAATTAAGCCATTGTGGACTGAGAACTTTTACTTTCTCAGGAATATCACATTTTCACTTTCAGTTCTGGAAAAGTGTATTTCATGCCACAGGTATGGGACACTTTGGTTTCAGAAACAACTTAATTGTGATTGCATCAACAGTCTGAAAAGCTTTCTTAATTCAGCCCCATCTCTCTTCCCGCCTCCCTCCTCATTCCAAGAAAATCAAGACTTACCATCCAGAGTGCAGAGTGCAAATAAACCCAAGCCTGTGTGCTCCTTTGAACCACCTACAGAGACAAAATGCAAGAGTACCCCGACCTTTAGAACCACCACCAAGTGTGGCTTTTTCTGAAGTGCCTCTGTCCTGAGAACGAAGCACAGAAGGCGTGATCCGCCAGACAACCCCCTTGGCTGATGTGGAGAATCTGGCGACGCGCTCTTGAGGGTTCTGCTCCTCGGTGCCTCTGCAGGTAAAAGGGAGTCAAGTGCTTTGATGGACAGGTGCAGCTTCAAAGGCTCAGCTGGAGGCCGTGAAGGATGACTTTGGGTGGGGTTTTAAATGGAACCCCGAAATAGTAATGGGAAGCCGAGGGGGAAAGGAATGGGAAGACTTTTTAGAAGGCTTTCTTGAACAGTCAGTGAAGCCAGCCGGTGTCCGGAATTCTTAGCCATGCTTAAAGTAACAAGGCTCTAACGAGATAGCGAAAGTGTTAAATGCAGGAATGCAAACCAGCTGCAAAATGTGTCTTACGGGGGTTGGGGGGGAGATTTATAGTGGGAACCAAGGTCTTTCAGGTAAAGGGACTTCTGTATTATTTCTATTCTACAGGATGCTTATAGGATCCAATTAAATATAAGCGACTTCTGATACCATTGATCATGGTATCCTTCTGGACTGGCTGCAGGAGCTGAGTGGGTGGCACTGTGCTGTGTTGGTCCGTCCTTCCTTCCTTCCTTCCTTCCTTCCTTCCTTCCTTCCTTCCTTCCTTCCTTCCTTCCTTCCTCCCTCCCTCCCTCCCTCCGGGGCCAGTTCCAATCCTGTGTTGATAGGGGGAGAGGGGCCCGGTCTGCAGCCCCTCCTTTGTGAGGTGCTGCAGGGCTCGGCCCTTTCCCTCCTCCTGCTTAATGTCCACAGGAGGCGGCTGGGTGAGGTCACCCAACAGTTTGGGGTGAGGTATCACCAATATGCTGATGATACCCAGCTTTATATCTCCACCCCAGGCCGCCTGAGTGATGCAGCGGACATCCTGCCCCAGTGTCTGGAGGCTGTGGGGGCCTGGATGGGGTGCAACAGGCTTCAGCTCAACCTAAGCAAGACTGAGTGGCTTTGGCTGTTTGGACCTTCTGGTGTTGGAAACCTTCCACTGTTGGTCTTGGATGAGGTGGCACTGCCTCAGAGAGTCCTGGTGCACAATCTGGGGGTCCTCCTGGACTCGCAGCTCCTGTTTGAAGAGCAGGTGGCAGCCATGGCTAGGAGGGCCTTTGCACACTTTGGGTTGTACACCAGCTGTGCTGTTCCTGGACTGGGAGGCCCTGCTCACTGTCACTCATGCCCTCGTGACATCTCATCTGAATCACTGCAATGCTCTCTGCATGGGGCTGCCCTTGAAGAGCATTCAGAAGCTTCAACTGGTGCAGAATGTGGCAGCACAGGTAGTAAATGGCACCAGTTATTTGGCACATGTAACACCACTACTCTGAGAGGTACACTGATTGCCAGTGTTTCCAGGTGCAATTCAAAGTGCTAGTTGTCACCTTTAAAGCTCGTCATGGCTTGGGAACAGGTTACTTGAGAGACCATCTCTTCTCACTTGTTTCTACCTGTCTGAGCCAGTCAGGCAGGATGGGCATGCTTCAGGTGCCATCTTGCCAGTTGGGAGGGCCTAAAAGACTCGCCTTTTCTGCTGTACTGCACTCCTTGTGAATCTCCCTCTAGAGATCAGGATGGCCCTGACTCTGCTGGCCTTTCATAAGGCCCTAAAGACCTGGTTCCGTGCCCGGGGTTAGGGCTGAGACTGAAGATCCGGGCCTCTACTTCAGCACCAGCGCTGCCCCCACCACTGACAAGCACCACGATGCAGGGTGGCCAAAAAGGCAGAGATGGGGGGAGACAGGTGGGTGGGGGGAGTTCAAGAGACGGCAGTTCCTTACCTCACCAAGGTCGGGCCGAGGAGGGACCAAGCCAGGAATGGCTTGGATTGGGGTGGGCCCTTACCTAACGACCAGTGTGATTTGGTTAACAATGGCAATGGGACTGCTGGGATTTCTGTCACTAAGTGATGCAGACATCATGCTTTATGACCACATTGCTTAGAGATGGAAATTTTGGTCCCAATTACTGTTGTAACCCGAGGACTACCTGTATTAGGATGCATATATAAACTTTTCCCCTTCATGGATCACTGCCTTGTCGTGGCGAAGGGGCTTGCGTAACTCAGTGAAGCCATGAGCTATACCGTGCAGGGCCACCCAAGACGGACAGGTCATGACAGAGAGTTCTGACAAAATGTGGTCCACTGGAGAAGGAAATGGCAACCCACTCCAGTATCCTTGCCAAGAAAACCCCATGGACAATGTCAAAAGGCTAAAAGATATGACGCCGGAAGATGAGCCCCTCAGGTCGGAAGGTGTCCAATATGCTACTGGGGAAGAGCGGAGGGCAATTCCAAGTAGCTCCAGAAAGAGTGAAGCGGCTGGGCCAAAGCCGAAAGGACGTTCAGCTGTGGATGTATCTGGAAGCGAAAAGAAGGTCCGATGCTGTAAAGAACAATATTGTATAGGTACCTGGAATGTAAGATCTATGAACCAAGGCAAGCTGGATGTGGTCAAACATGAGATGACAAGATTGAACGTCGACATCTTGGGAATCAGCGAACTGAAATGGACGGGAATGGGTGAATTTAATTCGGGTGACCATTATATCTACTACTGTGGGCAAGAAACCCTTAGAAGAAATGGAATTGCACTCATAGTGAATAAGAGAGTGGGAAAGGCAGTAATGGGGTACAACCTCAAAAACGACAGAATGATCTCAGTGCGTATCCAAGGCAAACCATTCAATATCACAGTCATCCAAGTCTATGCCCCAACCACTGATGCTGAAGAAGCTGAAGTTGACCACTTCTATGAAGACTTACAACACCTTCTAGAACTGGCACCAAAAAGATGTCCTTTTCATCATAGGGGATTGGAATGCTAAAGTAGGAAGTCAAGGAGTAATCGGAATAACAGGCAAGTTTGGCCTTGGAGTACAAAATGAAGCAGGGCAAAGGCTAATAGAGTTCTGTCAAGAGAACAAGCTAGTCATAGCAAACACTCTTTTCCAACAACACAAGAGACGACTCTACACATGGACATCACCAGATGGTCAATACCGAAACCAGATTGATTATATACTTTGCAGCCAAAGATGGAGAAGCTCTATACAGACAGCAAAAACAAGACCAGGAGCTGACTGTGGCTCAGATCATGAGCTTCTTACTGCAAAATTTAGGCTTAAATTGAAGAATGTAGGGAAAACCACTAGACCACTCAGGTATGACTTAGATCATATTCCTTGTGAGTACACAGTGAAGGTGATGAATAGATTTAGAGGATTAGATTTGGTAGACAGAGTGCCTGAAGAACTATGGACGGAGGTCCGTAACATTGTACAGGAGGCAGCAACTAAAATCATCCCAAAGAAAAAGAAATGCAAGAAAGCAAAATGGCTGTCTGATGAGGCTTTACAAATAGCTGTGGAAAGAAGGAATGCGAAAAGCAAGGGTGAAAGGGAAAGATATAAGCAACTGAATGCAGATTTCCAGAGAATAGCAAGGAGAGATAAGAAGGCCTTCTTAAATGAACAATGCAAAGAAATTGAGGAAAACAATAGAATGGGGAAGACTAGAGATCTCTACAAGAAAATTGGAGATATGAAAGGAACGTTTAGTGCAAAGATGGGCATGATAAAGGACAAAAAAGGCAGGGACCTAACAGAAGCAGAAGAGATTAAGAAGCGGTGGCAAGAATACACAGAAGAACTATACAAGAAAGATCTTAATGTCCCTGATGTCCACGCTGGTGTGATCACTGACCTTGAGCCAGACATCCTAGAGAGTGAAGTCAAGTGGGCCTTAGGAAGCATTGCTAACAACAAAGCTAGTGGAGATGACAGGATTCCAGCTGAGTTATTTAAAATACTAAAAGATGATGGTGTTAAAGTGCTGCACTCAATATGCCAGCAAGTTTGGAAAACGCAACAGTGGCCACGGGATTGGAAAAGGTCAGTTTACGTTCCAATTCCAAAGAAGGGCAACGCCAAAGAATGCTCAAACTATCGCACAATTGCACTCATTTCACATGTTAGCAAGGTTATGCTCAAAATCCTACAAGCTAGGCTTCAGCAATACATGAACCGAGAACTACCGGATGTACAAGCTGGGTTTCGAAGAGGCAGAGGAACTAGAGATCAAATCGCCAACATTCGCTGGATCATGGAGAAAGCACGAGAGTTCCAGAAAAATATCTACTTCTGCTTCATTGACTATGCAAAAGCCTTTGATTGTGTGGATCACAACAAACTATGGCAAATTCTTAAAGAGATGGGAATACCAGACCACCTTACCTGTCTCCTGAGAAATCTGTATGCGGGCCAAGAAGCAACAGTTAGAACCGGTCATGGAACAACCGATTGGTTCAAAATAGGGAAAGGTGTACGACAAGGCTGTATACTGTCACCCTGCTTATTTAACCTATATGCAGAGTACATCATGAGAAATGCCAGGCTGGAAGAATCACAAGCCGGAATTAAGATTGCAGGGAGAATCATCAACAACCTCAGATATGCGGACGATACCACCCTAATGGCAGAAAGTGAAGAAGAACTAAAGAGCCTCTTGATGAGGGTGAAAGAGGAGAGTGCAAAAGCTGGCTTGAAACTCAACATTAAAAAAACTAAGATCATGGCATCTGGACCCATCAATTCCTGGCAAATAGAAGGGGTAGAAATGGAAGCAGTAACAGACTTCATTTATTTGGGCTCCAAGATCACCGCAGATGGAGACTGCAGCCATGAAATTAAAAGACGCTTGCTCCTTGGGAGGAAAGCTATGGCAAGCCTAGATAGCATATTAAAAAGCAGAGACGTCACCTTGCCGACAAAGATCCGCATAGTCAAAGCTATGGTTTTTCCAGTAGTAATGTATGGCTGTGAGAGCTGGACCATAAAAGGCTGAGCACCGAAGAATTGATGCCTTTGAACTGTGGTGCTGGAGAAGACTCTTGAGAGTCCCCTGGACTGCTAGGAGGTCAAACCAGTCAATCTTAAAGGAAATCAACCCTGATTGCTCATTGGAAGGATCGATAATGAAGCTCAAGCTCAGATATTTTGGCCACCTAATGCGAAGAGAGATCTCTTTGGAGAAGACCCTGATGCTGGGAAAGATTGAAGGCAAAAGGAGAAGAGGACGGCAGAGGATGAGATGGTTAGATAGCATCACTGAAGCAATGAGCATGAAACTGAGCAAACTCAGGGAGGCAGTGAAGGACAGGAAGGCCTGGCGCAATATGGTTCATGGGGTCACGAAGAGTCGGACACGACTTAACGACTAAACAACAACAACATAAACTTTTACTTAGATATGACACAGAAACAGAACAAACAAAAAACAGTATGACAAAATGGATGCAAAACTTAACAAACAGTGACAACACATCAGTGGGAATAATTATGGAGCAAATCTATTAAATTTACACCAGGTTATAATCTAAAGGAAAATTGGTACAAAATGTTTTAAGATGGTATACAACTCCATCAATAATGTCTAAGATAGACAAATCATCCAGTAATAAATGTTGGAAATGTGAAGAAACAGAAGGAACATTTTATCACGTGGTGGATATGTAAAGCAACTCAAAAATACTAGAAAAACATACATAGTATAATGCAGAAAATCTTGGAATTTAAATTTGAAATGAAACCACTTTTCCTACTAGGTATAACCTCAGATAAAATACGTAAGAAACATCATAATTTAATGAGATACAGGTAGTCCTTGCGTAATGACAATTGAAACCTGAATCTCGATCGTTGAGCGAAGTGGTCATTAAGTGAGACGCCCACGTGACTGCTTCTCTCAATGACCACAATCCGGGCACTCCTGTTGCAGTCGTTAAGCGATCTCCCGGGTCGTTAAGTGGACAGAGTGAAAGAGTGTGGAGGTGAAATCCTTCTGGCAGGCAACCCTTTCATCCTCAAATGTTCCTAAAGCCCTCTGAAGGGTTTGGCCTCCCCTCCATGGACGGAGGGGAAATCCTTCGTGGGCCTGGAGGAATGGAGTTCAAATCTTCAGGATCTGAGTTCTGTTCCTGCACACTGCTGAGAGGGGAGGGAAATGTCTCAGTGTTTGAGAGGTCACTGAGAGGTTTCCTCTCCCCTCTCTCAGTGGTGTGCAGGAATGGAGGATTTTTTCAGTCTGCCAGACTTGAAGGAGTAGGGAGAGGTTTGTTTCCTACTCTGGTGTAAAAGGTGATTGCCGTAAATGGGGTCGGACTTCAAGCCCTTTTATCAGAATAAAGACCTGAATGCCAAGCATCTCTTGCAAATTCCTCTTCTACAGCTGCTACTGTTAGGAAAAGGTGGTTCTCCTCTCTTGGAGACCTAGGCAGTCTCAGAAAAGCAATGGCTAGGGGGAGATTGGGGGGACACACCTTCACTTTCCCCACTCCACTCTGCCTTGCCCTACTGCAAGAGCACTTTGCATTCTCATCTGGATCAGCAACCTCACCTCACCCCTTGCCTTGCTGACTCTTGGGGAAGAAAAGGGAGAGGGGGTGGCTTTATAATTTTACGGCTTCTGAACTCCCAGAGGGTATGAGAAGTTTACTGACGTTCTTCTTTGTCCCTCACCATGGCATATGAGGAATAAAAGTGAAACGATATTTAGGACAACGATCGATAGAGCCTCCATGGACTGGTATGGTCTATCTGAAAAAAATCTTTCAAATAATTTTGGCTCTGGAAGCAATCAAGGCACTGAATAAATTCCTATGCCAATGTAGAGATTCCCTCTTCCCAGCTTTGAGTTCTGATTTTTGGAAATCATTAGGTTATCTTTATCTAAGCAGGACAGCCCACATTTTGCCTCAAGGCTATTTGCATTCACCCACACCCTGTCATGGAACAGTGGCCCACAATCTGGGACAACGCTCTCCACCTGGGGGGCATGCATTGCTACACTTATGCTAACCTCTCATGATTTATCTTCCCCTTGGTAGCACAGATCAGCCTTGCAGCTCCATCAAGCCTTGCAGCAATGGATTATCCCCACAAAGGTGATCAACAGAACACGGGACTTTGCCACTCCCTGCACTGCAAAGCAGTGGCAATCATTCTGGGGATTCTGGCTCTTTTATTAAAAGGGAAAAAGAAAAGTAGGATTGTGGCAAAGAACAGGCACGTACCTTTGCACAAATGCACACTCCCTGCATCTGAGCTCCCCCCAAATCAATCCCCTCTTGGGGACTGCGACCACAGGCCGATGCCCAAATCGGGTGCCCCATCAGCTCCGGGGCACAAAGCTGGAAACAGCCCAAGTTAATTACAGGCCTCATCAAACATTTTAAAGGTCTCCTTGAGCAACAATTATTGAAGGGGTGGAGACACTAGATGAGGCCATTTTTAAACTAAATCCACGATCTGTGGGCTCCCAAGGGTCCTCGCCCAGTCTACACCTGGCAGCAGAATTGCCCGCCCAGACAGGAGGTTTGCAGGCTGCACACATGTAAGCTGGAAGCTGACGTCTTCCTGCAACCGGGAACAAGAACTGCCAAATGCAGAAGCCGGATTCAGAAGAGAGAACAGCACTCAAGGTCACAGGGCTAACCTTCTGTGGATAATGGAAGAAACAGGGAGTTACTCCCCCCCCCCAAAAGGTATATTTTTGGTTTGTAATTTATACAAAGACTTTTGACTGAGTGTGCCACAACAATTTGTGAGTAGCCCTTAAAAATGTCATCTGCCTATGGAGAGTTTGTATGATTCCTAGGAAGCAACAGTTAGAATGGAATGTGGAACAAGATTCAGAACTGGAAAGGAATGAGCCAAATTGCACGGTTGCGGATGATCGAAGTGTAAACTTACAAAAGAGCAGCTACTGACAGACCATCCCAGCAAAATGATTTTGCATAAAGGAATAATGACATTCTTCCAGTTGTCATGCAATCTTCCCCTAAACAGGTTATACGGATACTTCATAAGCAAAGCACGTGCATATTGTAACGTTTTTCCAGCTGAATGGTCTATACCTGCAGTCCTACCATTTTCCAACATTCCCATAGCATTTTATGACTTCCATCAAGCATCCTTTTTCATATTCCACATACAGTCAGGTCCAGAAATATTGGGACATCGACACAATTCTAACATCTTTGGCTCTATACACCCGCACAATGGATTTGGAATGAAACAAACACAATGTGCCTTAACTGCAGACTGTCAGCTTTAATTTGAGGGTATGTACATCCAACTCAGGTGAACGGTGTAGGAATTACAAGAGTTTGCATATGTGCCTCCCACTTGGTAAGGGACCAAAAGTAATGGGACAGAATAATAATCATAAATCAAACTTTCCCTTTTTAATACTCGGTTGCAAATCCGTTGCAGTCAATCACAGCCTGAAGCCTGGAACGCATAGACATCACCAGACGCTGGGTTTCATCCCTGGTGATGCTCTGCCAGGCCTCTACTGCAACTGTCTTCAGTTCCTGCTTGTTCTTGGGGCATTTTCCCTTCAGTTTTGTCTTCAGCAAGTGAAATGCATGCTCAATGGGATTCAGGTCAGGTGATTGACTTGGCCATTGCATAACATTCCACTTCTGTCCCTTCAAAAACTCTTTGGTTGCTTCTGCAGTATGCTTTGGGTCATTGTCCATCTGTACTGTGAAGCGCCGTCCAATGAGTTCTGCAGCATTGGGCTGAATGTGAGCAGATAATATTGCCCGAAACACTGCAGAATTCATCCTGCTGCTTTTGTCAGCAGTCACATCATCAATAAATATAAAAGAACCAGTTCCATTGGCAGCCATACATGCCCACGCCATGACACTACCACCACCATGCTTCACTGATGAGGTTGCATGCTTAGGATCATGAGCAGTTCCTTTCCTTCTCCATACTCTTCTCTTCCCATCACTCTGGTACAAGTTGATCTTGGTCTCATCTGTCCATAGGATGTTGTTCCAGAACTGTGAAGGCTTTTTTAGATGTCGTTTGGCAAACTCTAATCTGGCCTTCCTGTTTTTGAGGCTCACCAATGGTTTACATCTTGTGGTGAACCCTCTGTATTCACTCTGGTGAAGTCGTCTTTTGATTGTTGACTTTGAGACACATACACCTACCTCCTGGAGAGTGTTCTTGATCTGGCCAACTGTTGTGAAGGGTGTTTTCTTCACCAGGGAACGAATTCTTCAGTCATCCACCACAGTTGTCTTCTGTTGTCTCCCGGGCCTTTTGGTGTTGCTGAGCTCACCGGGTGCGTTCCTTCTTTTTGAGAATGTTCCAAACAGTTGTTTTGGCCACGCCTAATGTTTTTGCTATCTCTCTGATGGGTTTGTTTTGTTTCTTCAGCCTAATGATGGCTTGCTTCACTGATAGTGACAGCTCTTTGGATCTCATCTTGAGAGTTGACAGCAACAGATTCCACATGCAAATAGCACACTTGAAATGAACTCTGGGCCTTTTATCTGCACATTGTAATTGGGGTACTGAGGGAATATCACACACCTGGCCATGGAACAGCTGAGAAGCCAATTGTCCCATTACTTTTGGTCCCTTAACAAGTGGGAGGCACATATGCAAACTGTTGTAATTCCTACACCGTTCACCTGAGTTGGATGTACATACCCTCAAATTAAAGCTGACAGTCTGCAGTTAAGGCACATTGTGTTTGTTTCATTCCAAATCCATTGTGGTGGTGTATAGAGCCAAAGATGTTAGAATTGTGTCGATGTCCCAATATTTCTGGACCTGACTGTACTTACTTCCATGGCACTTTTCATTCTATTACAAGCAGTTTACGCTTCCCATTCATTCTCTTCTTTCTCTCCTACTTTCACTCTTATTTCTTTCACTTCTTTCCTTTTCTTCCACATCCAAGATCCACTTGACACTACCAAATAGGGATCCCAATCTTGATTAGCACTCCTAATTCAAAAAGTTACTGTAGTACAATAAGTCTTCCATCTACTACTTTCATTTCATAGAAACACAGGGTTGGAGGTCTGCTAGTCCAGCCCCCTGCCCAGTGAAGGAATCCTCATACCATCCTGGACAAAGGGCTGTCCAACCTCCAGTGATAGAGCACCCACAACTTCAGGCAGCAGGCAGTTCCACTGCTTAACAGCGCCAACGGTCAGGACGTTCCTTATTTTAAGCTTGGATCTCCCTCTGTGAAGCTCCCACCTGCCGGCCCTTGCCCTCCTCTCGCAGGCAGTGGAGAACAGACCCACACCCTCTGGCCTGGGGCACCCCCCTTCCTGCATCGGAAGACCCCTTAGCCTTCTCTTCTTCAGGCTAAACGTACCAAGGTTGTTTAACTGCCGTTTGTACGATTTTGCCTCTGAGCTCCTCACCATCTGGCACTCTTCTCTATATTTTTTCCAGTTCTGTGTCCTTTTTGTGCTGTGGCGACCAGAATGGGACATAGCGCAGTCTGACCATAGAAGGATACTATCGCTTGCTGTGATCTTCACACTGTGCCTCTGTTGATGCAGCCCAAAACTCTGGGTGGCTCTTTTGGCAGCTGCAGCGTGCTTAATCTGTGGTCTACCAGTGTACCTGGATCCTTCTTGCTGAGCCAGGCACCACCTATCTTGTACCTGTGCATCTGGCTTTTCCAGCCTTTTGTTGGATAGGGCCCAGTGTTCAAGTCTATCAAGATCCTTATGAAACTTGAGCCTATCTTCTGAGCAGTTAGCAATATCCCCTCAGCTTTCTGTCATTTGCAAATGTTATGAACATCCCTTTTATTCCCTCATCTAAGTAATTTATGAAGATGTGTATTTATTGTTCATTTATTTGTTTATTCAGTTTTCATGTCTTTGAGTGGCTTACAAAATAAAGAGCAGCATAAATGTTGAGGAAGTAGAAACAAAATAACAAATACCCAAAAAGAATTACAAGAAGCTGGCAATCCAGACGACATCTCAAACAGGTGGTCCCTACCACGCTAGCCCAAGGCCTGGGAGAACAGCCAGGTTTTCAAGGCCTTCTGGAACGTTATCAGTGTGGGAGCGGCCCAGATCTTGTGGGGACCTCTTTCCAGAAAGCAGGTGCCTCTACAGAGGAGGAATGCTTCCTGGGCCCTTAAAGATAACATTGCTTAATTGAGAGGACCCGCAGCACACCCCCTCTGCTGGATCGTACCAGCTGGGCAGAAACCGTGGGAGATGGGTGGTCCCTCAAATAACCAGAGACTAGTTATGTCCCACAGGGCTTTATACACGATAACCAGGACCTGAATTGCACCTGGAAGAAAGCACACTGGCCACCAGTGCGGCTTGCAAAGCAGAGGGGTCACGTGGGCATGGCGAGGCAAGCGCATCGCTGCTCATGCTGGTGCAGTCTAGACCAGCTGAACCTTCCAAGTGGTCTTCAAAGGGCAGCCATCTGGCGTGTACTGCAGTAGTCTAGCCATGAGGTGATAAAGCTTCCACGTTTCATCTACGTGGGAATGCAGCAGAGTTTCTAATTTTTTACCGTGAGTAGAATTTATACTTACCTCTGCCAATGGTTCCAATAAGATGAGTGGAAACATTCTTGTTGTGAATTCTACCTGATGTCTGGTGGAGAATGACATCACGGACTGGGCCTTCCCTAGGAAGTAGTAAAGAAATGTAGGGGATCTAAACTGTGATAACAGCATTATCCTGTAGTTTGGGCCCCAGTGGAAAGAGAGACATGGCTTTTTAGATCCAAAGCTGAAAAGGAGCTCTGAAGGGTGGAGGGTGGTCATACTCACTGGGCCTGCTGGCATCTCCTTCAAGAACCCACTCCTTTTCCTGGGTTCACACAGGAACTGCATTTCAGTTAAGGGGGCACCAATAGGATGCAACAAGTCCAATTTGGGAGTGTGAGAATAAAATGCATGCTATGGGAAAATGGAATTTACCAATTCTAGCAATGTAATATGTCTGGGAAGAACAAAATGATCTCGGGCTGCACAATTACCACAGTTGTGGTATAAAATGTTTACAGACGGTACATAACTCCATTCATAATTGCAAAATATATATAAATTATATAACAAGAAATGTCGGAAATGCTGTGGTACTGAAGGAACATTTTATTACATGTGGTGGCTGTGTAAATTCAAAAGTACTAGAAAGAAATATACAGTATTAAAAAAAAACTTGAATTTTTTTCTACTACAAATCTTTTCAGAACAAATAAAATAAAAAAATATCATAATAAATTATAGTACACGCTTGACAGCTACAAAGGTAAATTTGGCCCAGCATTGGAAAAGAAATACTTTGCCAGCAATACCAGACTGGGAAACCAAACTTGGGGAATATGCAGCAATGGCAAAAGTAACGCTAAACTTCCAGAGTAGAAGTTAGACTAAATTTAAGCAAGAATGCATCCCCACATATTACATATCACACAAGGCAAACTTAGATATTTAGAATAAGGTTTTTAAGGGGGAAATGCTTGATATAAAGATAGTAATCAGAAGCAATTTTAATGTTTATAAATATTTCGATGGAATTATCAGTCGGGTACAATGAGAGGGAATTTAGAACTCAATATTGTTTTTAATGATTTTTTAAATTATTTTTCATGTTTTTCTTCTCTTTTTTTTTACAAGATGATGTGCATTTATTTTAGGAATAATGACATCAATATCAATATTGTTTAGAGTTTTGTAGCAATTTTCAATTATTTCTTAACTGAAATAATGTGAGTAGTTTTCAATATTCTAATCAATGAAATAATGAATTTTAAATTTTGTGATAATTGTCCATATTGTTTATTTACTGAACTTTTATTTTCTATCCACTATGTACTTTTTTACTTTATTCTTTTATTTAGACATTTATTTTGTTCATTCAATGATTTAAAATAATTTTTTAAAAAAGTTTTTTAAAAAAGAGAGAAAGGAATAGTGGCTTTCCCAGAGAAATGAGGGCCCAGACAAGTTGGGGAGAAGGATAGATATTGATAACACATTATTATTATTATTGTTATTATTTTATGGTAAGAGGAGTTTGAAGCAGAGTCTGCAGATATCAGTTGATAACGGGGGTGCACCAGCTTTTCTTCAACAAGAACATGGACTGAATAGCCCAGAAATAGCCTTCTTTCCCATTCAAAAATTTCAAACTATTAGTGATTATGATAGTAATAGTATTTTATATCAACTATCCTGCTACTTAATGTTAACAAAGTGGAGTACATCAAATAAAAGCCATCAAAATTTCAGATCTTTAAAATGATGAAACATGAAGCACATGCCCTGGAATGAGCTATTCAAGAATTTAGTACTGTAGTAGACAACCTGTGACCTGCTGGGTCATCGTTTCAGAGATATTTCCTTACCTAAACAGAGAAAGAGAATGAAGGATGTGTGTTTTTTTATTTTATGGTTTTTATATTTATAAGGTGCACTGGGATGGCATTTAATTTTGTTGTACGAAGTGCAATGACAATAAAGTTTACAAATTACAAATTACCAAGGTAAAAAACAACAACAGTGGGATTGTGAGTGACTTGCTGCCGGCTTCTCCATTGACTTTGCTTGTGGGAAAGCCAGCAGAGAGCATCCGAAATCTTCCTCCCTCCCCCCCACATATAATATAGGCTTGCGCCATTTGCCCTCCTCTCACAAGTGCCCCCATGAAGCCTCCTTCTCTTTGACTGACCTGCAGAACCTCCTGCCACTTTGCTGCGAGGAGGTCGAACAAAGGGAGCCATGCACCGTGAGGAATACTGCACACCCACTCCTCATTCCGGTGTGTTCCCAAGGGCCCCCTCCCTCGAAGGAGGAAGAGGGCTCACCCATCAATCAGCCCTACCTTGCCAGTAGGCATCCAAGTTGCTCCCTTATCCTTCCCTCAACACTCACAGCCATTAAATTTCAAATTTCTGCCTCACTTCCAAAGTAGACAACTGCCACTCGCCCCTTGGGCCTTGCCACAGCCAATTGCACGCAGGGGACAGAGGGAGGTGGGAAAGAGGTCAGGGATATGCCCATGATGATCACATGACCTGGGCTGACCATGGTGGTGCAGCAGCACAGCAGTGCTGAAGCAGCCACAAATTCCCCAAATTTCAATCCCATGGGAGTAATGGGTCTCGGATTTTGGTTGCATTCTGTAAATGGGCTCATCTGAGGTACCTTGGTTCAAAAACTGTTGCCCTATGATGCACCGTTTCACCCAGTTGAAGGTTACAGGCATGAGAGTTTTAGTAGTATATAGATAAAAATAAAAATACGATTAAACATATTATTAGAAGTTTTGTGGATTCATGAAGTATCCTCAACAAGATTCAACATGCCGAAAATCAAATAAATTGTAAGGTTTCTCATTTCTATGCTGTCTAATAAAATGCAAAAAAGGAAATACACAAATACTAAAAATACTACATTCCCATATTAACACAGAAATATACAGATTTTATTTTTTGACTGCTGATTTTCATTAAGACATTGGTTATCAATGAGCTTCTAATATTTGCACGCAAGATTTTTTAATGGTATTTCTCATACATTTTCCACTGTTTTGGGAGGTGGGACAGGGCTACACACCAATGAAGTAGATTGTCCATGTCAAATTTCAACAGGGTAATACTGAAGAAGCATCCCCACAGCTCCATAACATGAAAGAACCAAGAAGTATACTAATTGTCTTAGTTTAATATGTTTTAATAATTAATTTAATTTTTAATTTAATAACAGCAGTCTCACCTGCTAGATGCAGAATGGTCTATCATCTCTGTAGGAGGTTGCTGCTCTTTTTTCCAAGTACAGAGTAAGATTGCATAACCACACCCTGGCTGGGACACCATCATCTCAGGAGAACCATCAGAATCTGGGTTCACAGACAAGCTATCCACCTGTTCTAGCCAAGAAAAAGAATCAAACCTAATCAGCCAATTTAAAGAACTTTCATTACTGCTTCTGCTGCTGTCCCATACTCTGTAGTTTAGTCCTGAACTCAGGACAAAACAGCAGCATTCTGAATATTGTCCTACTGATCTAAATGAGATGAGGTATAGTGTTGGGTGAAGGAGAGCAGCAGCTATATAAACAAATATGTAGGGTGAGAAGAACCATTTTGGATTCCGCTGGCCATGGGAGACATGGATCAAAATTGCTTTAAGATTACTGCTGAAGACTATCTAGGTTTAAAGAAACCAAGTTTTATTTTTTGGTGAGTATATCTGGCTGTCTTAGGGAAACGTGGCAGAAGGATGCTAGTTCAAGGTAGAGGATGATAGACTACTTCCTATTGAGAGTTAGATTTGCCCAAATGACTCCTTTTTGCAGGAGCAGGAAACCCATTGAAAGGGAATGGATTCCAGAAGGCTTTGAGAAAGTTTCTAATCAATCTGGGAACATCAGCCAAAGCCCTGATCAACCTTTAGGACATGATGATAAATTAGATAACATAATCACTCTCGAGGGTCCCTCATTGTACAGAGCTCATGTAGCCCTTTGGTTCAGCCCTCAAGCAAACTGGAAGATGACCAGAATGAAGATGCTCTGACAGAACTCTGAGTTCATGATTGATCTTATTCCATGGCAATAATGGAGAAAGCAGATTTTTTGTCCAACATTGTACCCTCACAGTATTGTCCAGAACCACCCAGGAAGCAGGCAGTGTTCAAATTTAATGAAACAAACAAATAAATTTCTGGGTGTTTCAGAGGTTTGGGACATCTGGCCTTGTAGGAGCTCCTGGTTCTTCAAAAAACTGCTGGTATGTCTCTGTGGTATGCTTACTAGTTATCATACTCAGATTATGTCGTGGACTCCTCTTTCTGCCTCTGAATATGGAGCAGAGAACCTGATGAATTGTCAGCGTGAGAGTGGGGAGCCAAGAGCAGTCAGTCACCTGAGGCAGTTTCCATGTCTATGAGTTTGACTCAGCACAGGTAGATGCTGACTGCGAGATGAATCCAGGCCTGAGTTAAGTGCTTAGCCCTAAAAATATCTGTGCAACTCAAGAGGACAGGGCAGCAATTCCCTCAGTCAATCAAAGCCAAGGGCTCTTGCTAAAGAAGGACATCCACCTTGTATTTTTCATTTCCAGGTGTGTTTTCTGACCACAAACATTCTCTGTCTCCACTTGGGGGCTGATTTCTGGCATGTGGCTCTGAATGGGTTCCTGTGAATGCTGCTGGCTCTGGACTTCTGGCCACCAACCAAAGGCTCAGTTTTTTGCTACTTTGGCAACTTCCGCAGATCGACTTACTCCAGATGACAGTCAAGAGTGCTCTGACATGTCTCACATTATCAGATTTATAAACTTTAGCTTTTTCATTATCTCTTTTTATGTACAGGTAGTCCTTCCTTAAAGAGCATTCAAAGTTATAACAGCCTTGGAAAAAGTGCTTTACTACCTGTACTTGTACTTATGACCACCACAAACTGCTGCATCACCCCTGCAGTCACATGATTGTGATTTGTGACCTTTTTTATGATGCTTATTAAGCAAATCACCACAGTCGTTAAGCAAAGGACATGGTCGTTAAGCAAATCATGTGGTCATTATGTGAATTCTGGCAAAAAAGGTCCATTGGAGAAGCTGGATTTGCTTAATGACCATGTGATTTGCTTAACGGCTGTTGTAAAAAAGGTTGTAAAATCAGCTCTGGTCATGTGAGAATTCACTTAACAACTAAGTGACCTAAATTCCAGTCCTTATCATGGCTGGATAGTGAGGACTACCTGTAATGACGTAATTTTGGCTATCTAAATTTCAGCTACCTAATAAACCATCAACCCTAAGTTAGAATCAATTTGTTAATTCAACTCTGGTCTGCTTGCAACTCAGCCTCAGATGGGATAGGCTGCAAATTTGGGCAACTCAAACTGTCGAGATCTTTAGGGCACTACCAGATCAGACAGGATGCTTGAGAGAGTTTGGCCAACCACCCATTTGCTTGACTCTTCCCTTGTGAAGCTTATAACCTCTAGTATAAAAGGACAGCTGATCCAGGTTATATATTCCCCTTGCAGTAATGAATTACATGAAGGTCACAGACAGACGCTCAATGCAGATAAAACAGAGATTCTGTCAGTGGATGTTCTATCTGTATGGATGAATGGAATTTAGCCTGTTCTGGAAGGCACTGCATGCTCATGAAGAATCATAACTGAAGCAAACTTTTACATTTATCTTAGCCTCTAGTGGCACAAACCACCCTTTATTGCTCTAGGCTGCTATGTCAGCTTAAGCCTTACATGGGTTGGGGCAGCCTTATTACTGTAATCCATGCCCTGGTATCTTATTTCAATTTCAGCTATGCAGTTTATGTTTGATGATGCTGGAAATTATGAATACAATCCATCAGTTCTGTGCAGTCTTCACTGGCTTTCAGTTTATTTCTGATTCCAATTCTAAATGCAGGTATTTCATTTATGGCTTTGGATCACATTAACTGAAGGAGTGTCCCACATTCTGCACGGCCTTACCTATACCGTTAGGGTTAGGGTTGAGGGTGCTGATCCTCAAGTGCAGGGTGGTTATCAGAGAGCAGGCCTTCTCAGGAGAAGTCATTCTTGACTTTAGCATCCCCTTGCCAGTACCTACACAGACATTACACTAATCCCTTTGGGGTAAGATATGGACATTTTTAGCCTCTTAGGCCTTTTCATATATTAATACATTAATGTTAAAGTAATGTAATTTTAAGCCTAGTAGCTTCAGAAACTTCTCTGGCTGATGCTTATATTTTTTACTGCATTTTGATGATTCTGTATTTTAATTATTATTTGAAATTTGTATATTATGCTTTTAATGTCACTGTGGAAAAACTTGATATTGGAGAGCAACAGATTTTTTAAATAAAGAAACATTATGGACATTCTGTGCATTACATAGCACTGCTACAATATTATTGATGTGGAACTTTCAGGTTGCTTGCTAAATGAAAAACAACTCCTATGTTGCTTTGTTTGTTGAGTTTTGGAGGTCAGTTGCCAAATGCACGGTGTAAATTGTTTTAATTATGAGGAACAATTGGAGTGTCGATGGCTGGTGTGGGTCTTCCGGGCTGTGTGGCCGTGTTCTGGAAGTTTTGTTTCCTAATGTTTCGCCAGCATCTGTGACCGGCATCTTCAGAGTGCAGGAGGACAGATGGGAGCAGTTCTCTCTGTGCCCAGGGTGATGTGACCCTTTTGTGGGTATTTATAGAGATCTGAGGGCGGGGGGGGGGGATTGGGGGGGTGTTGGGGTTACTGAGTGGCTGCTTGTTTTGGTGTCAGAATATGTGTGTATCTTCCTGGGGATTAGGCAGGGTTTTTTCTTCTTCTCAACTCAACAACTCAATAGAAGAAAAAACCCTGCCTAATCCCCAGGAAGATACACACATATTCTGACACCAAAACAAGCAGCCACTCAGTAACCCAAACACCCCCAATCCCCCCGCCCTCAGATCTCTATAAATACCCACAAAAGGGTCACATCATCCTGGGCACAGAGAGAACTGCTCCCATCTGTGCTCCTGCACTCTGAAGATGCCGGTCACAGATGCTGGCGAAACGTTAGGAAACAAAACTTCCAGAACATGGCCACACAGCCCGGAAGACCCACACCAGCCATCGTATGCCGGCCGTGAAAGCCTTCGACAATAAATTGGAGTGTCCCTTACATCAACAGTCAGAAAAAAAGGGGATTGCTTTTACAATCTTAATGGACTGAAGTAAATGCACTGTTTTTGTCTGCTTCTTTAGTGAACTAAGTTCTGTGTATTGTGTAGGCATGTGTAATTGTCACTGCCATTATTTGTTATGGGAATTTTAAAAAATAATTCCCTTGGCCCTTTTTCCTGTAGCTCAAGTAGTACATAGTGATACAGACTATTATTTACCTGGTTTTTGTCCCAAGGATGAAAAATGAGAAGCAAGGGACTTGTGTTGAATAACCATTGTTTCCTATGGTGGAAAACTGGAAACAAGGTTTGTCTTGAGAACACATTTAATTCAGAACATTCTAATGGGACATCTCAGAAGAAAACTTTTTCGTTGCATTTACACTCCTCAGATTAGACACCTGCAATTGATTTCCTTACTTCCTGATCCTTGTACGCCACTTAAACTACCTTCACTATGGATGTATTCACTTTTGTTCATTTCTCTTGAGATTTCTATGGTCTTTGATACAGCTGGTCATAGTCTTTATACCACCTGCTTGTCTTCCTACCTGTCTAAATGTTAGGAATTTTTCTAAATGACAGCATTACAGATAACAGGAAAATCTAGAATGCGATAGAAGTTGAAGTTCTCTGGGGGAGGTGGGTAGCATATAAATTTAATAAATGAACAAGGAGACAACAGCTACAAAGCTAACTATACTGTTTTTTTCACCCCATGTGGCTCCTTTTCCTGAAGTCCTTGCTTCTGAAACACATCTCCTACCTGTCCCTCCAGCAGCCACTTTTTGAGCAACACCAGTTGTCCAGAGAGGCTGTCAGAACTCTCAGATGAATCCTCCCAACGAAAGGCTCGCACCACACGGTCAGTATAGCCTATTACCAATTCACTCTTTCCATCTCCGTCTGCAGGGAGCAAAAGGCAGACTAAAATTTGTAGCTTGGAAGAATAAATTGTAGAAAATCACAAAGAAACAAAAGGAATCCATCTTGCTTGTTCCAAAACATCATACCATGTGCTCTCCGATAATCAATTAACTTTAAATCAATGGCCTAAGGTACACTTATTTAATTATTGTTTCCAGAATCTTAATGTAAGACTGAATGAAAAATAAAATAAAGATCTTTCTTGCAGTAAACACCATTGAGAGGACATGATCTCTGAAGTTGATATAGTTAATTCTATTCTGATGGTTCAACTGATTCTGCCATCAAAGACTTAATACCTAGCAGGGGGGAAATTTATGAACCATAGCTAGATCAAAAGTCATGGATATTGCACATTCTTCAGCTACTTCCCTGGTTGAAGGACTTGGAAAATCACATCATCCCTTCCTTTGGTCAATTTAGAACTATTATGTGTTCCTTTTCTCTGACCTGATTTCCCTTCCCTTCCCTTTTCCTTCCCAAGTCTCCTTTTTCAGCACCATAGTGACTGGGAATGGTCATTGAACGAATGGTTGGTAAGCAAGAACTACCTGTATACTAAGTTTACTTACACAGCATTATATTGTTTTTTTTTCAGAGAAAGAAAACTGTGTGAAACATGGTGATTTCTGTAGTATACAAATAGACCTCACTTACTGACTGCCTCATTCAGCGACTGTTCAAAGTTACAACAGTGCTGAAAAAATAACAACCAATGCCTGCATTTACAACCTTTGCAGCATTCCTCAGTCACGTGATTGCCATTATAGTCAGTACATGTTGTCCTGTGCCTGATCTGTTGTTTTTCTTTTTTTCCCTCCCTTGCAGAGCAGAGAGATCAGAGAGGAAGGGATTACAAGAGAGTAAGCCGGCACACAATGGGAAATATACCAAGCTGGGGCAGCTGGCACCACTGCATTCCTTTTGATGTGTATTCCTCATTGTGTGCCTGCTTAGTCTCTTGTAATCCCTTCCTCTCCAATGAATGTAAATACAAACATTAATTCCCTTCTTGCTAATTATCCCAGTGCCAGAGTGAGCATTCCAAAGGGCAGGGGAGTGGGGAAAAAAGAAAGCTGAAGTAAAATCGTTAGGAGACAAATAACAGCTGAAGGTGTGAAACTGATTAGTCTTGTCAGTTTTGAGCTGGCTCTCCCAGCACTGGGGTGAGCATTCCAAAAGGTGGGGGAGTGGGAAAAAGGAAAGCACAGTCACGGTCACATGATTTCCCACTTAGCGATCGGTCCCAATTGTGGTCACTAAATGAGGACAACTTTTATCAGATATTTAAGAACCAACAACAATTACAATTCACTGAAACTCATAGAATGGTCACTACTAATTTCAATACTTTCATTTATGCCGTAATCACATTTATGTAACAATATAGAATCTCATTACCATTAGAGAAACTGACTGCAATAAAATACAACTAAAATATAGCTATTTATCCTCCCTGACTCTAAGTAATTAACAATAAAAAAATACAAAAATAAATTTCAAGTGAACTTCTGGTTGCAAAGCTGGTGCAAGCAACAGCAGTTTGGATTTTTTGATTTTTAAAATTCAGCGAGGAGAGACTGCTTTGCAGAGATGGAATTTATCTCACTAAAGGCAAAAAGTACATCTTTGGACAATGGCTGGCTAACCTGCTCAGCAGGTTTCATAATGAGATACAAGGGGGCAACAGTTGTACAACCACTCATGAGTAATAAACTGGCAAGTAATGAACTGAATACAGCAGTGGAGCAAAGGGCTTTGGAAATTATTACTAACAAAAGAAATGCTGTGGATCCTGTCTGCCAGAGAATTACATTTGGTGGGTCCCAGGAGGTGGGCCTTCCCTGCTGTGGCACCTGCCTTCTGGAATCTTCTCTCCCCAGAAGTGAGATTAGCTCCATCCCTCTTAACATTCTGCAAGTCCCTCAAGACCTGGCTATGTGATCAGGCCTGGGGCTCCCAGGGGACCGGGGAGATTTTATGATGGCTCCCTTATTAATTTTATCCCCTCCTATTTTGTGTGTTTTTACAGTTTTTTATGTGTAATTGTTTTTATGTGTTTATTCTTTTTAATTGTTGTATGCTGCCCAGAGTCACCTTGTGTGAGATGGGTGGCTATATAAATATGATAAATAAATAAATAAATGCAGAAAGGAAAAGGAAGTCTAGCCATTTTCTGTAATGTTTCTACGCTAATGCACAAAGTATGGGCAGCAAGCAAGATGGTCTGGATGTCAGGAAGCACAAGGATGACGTCATAGAGATTTCGGGCACATGGGGTGAATCCCACCAGTGAAACCCTAGACCTGATGGGACACGTTTCAGAGGAACAGCTATAGTGTGGCCTACCAGGAATGGACTTGCCTGTACAGGGGTCCCCTGGATTGAAGGTAACACGAGGGCTGAGATCATCTGGGGAAGATAAAAGGGCTAACAGAAGGGGTATCCTGCTGGGACTCTGCTACAGAGCAGAGCAGAAGTAGTCAGGAAGGTTCATTAAAGTCAATAACTGGAGCCTCAAAAAACTATAAAATATTTGTGTTGGGGATTTCCATTACACAGGCATATACATCCGGGAAATTGTGTTGGTGATATTTTCTCTTCCAAAAGGCTGAGACGGGCACTAGGGGATGCGCTACCTTAGATTTAATCCTCATTAAATTCATTAAAGATATTTAAGGTGTGGGTACTTTGGGTAAAAATGACCATGAACTGTCCTTGATTTGAACAAAACTCTTGGTTAAAGAAACAGTCAAATTCAAATCATTTGATTTAGAAAGGCTGATTTTAATAAACTAAGGGAAATAGTAAGGAAGCTGCCGTGGGAGAAAAAAGATTCCTTGAAGGCAAAGATACTGTAGCTGGTTGATAATACCAATGAAGAACAAGACTACAAAATATCTAAAGGAGCCTTTGCGGCTAAACATGCAGCTCACAGAGAAGCTGAAGCTAGAACACAGTGCTTACAAGAAACTGGAGGAATGGCTGAGACCAAGAATGTCTATGGAGCTTCAGCTCAGACATACAGAAATGAAGCAAAGATGGAAGGTGAAGACAGAAAATGAGTCAAGGCTAGCAAGAGAGGCAAAATCCAGCCAGAAGGATTTTCTCTGAACATGTCAACACCAGGAGGAAGACAGCAGCGGCAGTGGACTCACTGCTTACTCCAGGTGGATAAATTTTGACACCCCCCCCCCAAATAAAAGCATAGGAACGCAACTCTTATTTTGCCTCAGTCTTTCCATACAAAGGAAATGGTAATTTGGGGAGCACAGGCTGGGTATGAATATGACAGGGGAGGATACAGCTCATTAAAGATGCAGTAAAGTATATTCTAGCTAATCTGAACACTGTAGAATATTAAGGAACTGACAGAAGAGCTGCCAAGACTTCCGTCAATTATCTTTGAAGATTCTGAAAGTAACGGGAGTTCCCAGAGGACTGAAGAAGAGTAAATGTGGATCCCTCTTCAAGAAAAAAAAAAGATTCCAGGAATTATCAACTAGTGAGCCTAACACTGATACTTGGAAAGATCAGCCTAACACTGATACTTGGTTATCTGAGGAACCACCTCGCCCCGGTCATTTCAGCCCGCCCCACTCGGTCCAGCAGAAGGGGCAGGTTGCAGACCCCACTGGTCAAGGAATTTCGATTGGTGGGGTCTAGGCAGAGAGCCTTTTCTGCTGCAGCTCCCGCCCTATGGAACATCCTGCCTCCCGAGGTCCGGTGTGCCCCCTCCCTCTTGGCCTTCAGGAAAGGGATCAAATCCTGGCTCTGCCAGAAGGCCTGGGGGGCGGAGAGGGGCCCGCACCTGTGGAGATGGCTGGTGGGGTGATGGGTTTGTCCCCCCCCACATCTTGCAGGTTTTTAGGGCTAAAAATTATAGGAGGTTTTAGGGCATTTTTAATATATGTTTTTTAATTATTTATAGATTTTATCCACGGTTGGAGGGACTTGTGTTTTTTCTTTTTTATTATTGTGAGCCACCCAGAGTCACCCGTTGGGGGAGATGGGTGGCATACAAGTTTGATAATAAATAAATAAATAAATAAATAAATAAAAAATATTACAGCAGATAACAAAGCAGGCTATTTGCAAGCTCCTTGAGAACAATTCCCTGACTGCCAACAGCCACATAGATCATGTGAGACAAATCTTGCTTCCTTCTTTGATAGGGTACTCATCTAGTGGACAAGGGTAATATTGTGGATATAATCTATCTTGATTTCAGCAAAGCATCTGACAAGATTCTATGTGGCATTCTCACTGGCTAAATTTTAAAGTTTGATTCGGATGGGACTACGAGTGACAGACTATGAGTGACACACTCAGTATTATTCAATTATTTTTCAACATTAATGACTTGGACTACGCAACTGTTGGGCTGCTTATTTAACTTGTAGAATTGGGATGTCTGGTCAACACTCAGGAATACAGAATCTGACTGCAGTCTACTTTGGACAGGTCAGGAGATGAGCTGAAAGGAACAAGATGCCCTTCAAGAAATGTGATGTTTAGGAAGTAAACACATAGGGCAGACTAACATGGGGGATTGATGGTATGGAAGAAATACATTAGAGAAGGATTGAGTGTGGTCACTGACAATAAGCTGAATCTGAGTCAGCAGTGTCAAGAGAGTTGCTGGAAGAATGAACACAGTTCTGGGCTGCGTCAGAAGAAGCACTGCATCCAAAATCCATGAAGTCTTTATTGCCCTCTATTCTGCAGTGGTGGCACCACACCTGAAGTGCTGTATACAGTTCTGAGCAACTACCCAGATTTCATTTAAATATAAGGAAAAACATCCTGACAGCAAGATCTGTACAACAATGGAACACTTTGCCCACGGAGGTTGTGGGTTCTCCATATCTGGAGGTTTTTAAGAAAAGGCACGACCGGCATCTCACATGGATAGTTTAATTGGTTTTTTGCCATTAAGAAGGACTGAACCAGATGATCCTGGTGGTCCTTCCAACTCCACAATGTTATGATTCTATGTATATGTGAACTGATATTTTGATATTTGATATTTTGTCATCTTTTAAAATGTGATTATGCACAATCTAATAAAAATCAAACAGTATATGTAAATTTATTTTAATTTCTGTATTTTTCACATGCATTTAAAGACTGTAAATTAAGTGGTACCATTTGTATGGTAAAAGTTAAATGACCTAAATAGAGGACAAAAATGAGATTTGAAAAATAAATAAATCTAAAGGACAGCTTTCTGAAATAAAGGACTGTCCTTTATAATAAAGAACGTATTGGTCACTGTAACTATTATCTGAGTTTTCAAAATAAAAACTCTTAAGTATAAAAGCCATACCTTTCCCTTACGTGGAGAATAACACTTAACTCAATTAAAAGCTACAGTGCCAAACTGTAATTTGTAGGTTTCATTCTACCGGCCAAGAGTTTAGCTTCATTTTTTCCCCTCCTCCTCCTATGATTTAAGTCTCAGAAGAAGTAGAATAAAACTTTGTGTGAGATGAGCGGCTATATAAATATGAGAGAGAGAGAGAGAGAGAGAGGGAGGGAGGGAGAGAGAGAGAGAGAGAGGGAGGGAGGGAGAGAGAGAGAGAGAGAGAGAGAGAGAGAGAGAGAGAGAGAGAGAGGATTTTATTCTGTTTTTACTTATCCCCATGAAACCTGAGTCACTTTTCTCACACGCCCATGATTTATTCTTACACTCTGAAAAGCTGTTTCCATTCAACATGAGCGTCTACTCACCAATATCACTGATCAGTATAACTTTGGTGTTGGCTGGTATGTGCTGCTTGAATGCCAGCTTCGGATCATCTGCTGTTGGGAGCTCGTGGTGGCCCAGAGCATCCAGGTGCTTTGAGGGTGATGTGAGGTCAAAGAGATGAAACCAACCTTCAGCACTCACTGCAACAACCAAATTCTGGCAAAGAAAGCTCTGAATAAGTAAGGGGTAGCAAGATAGGGAGGACATCAATAGCACAGCTGGAGGCTGCTGATGTCATCCCAGAGAGTCACATCTGCAGCTGGATTTATTTATTTTTATCATATTTATATAGCCGCCCATCTCATACAAGGTAACTGCGCGGCGTACGACAATTAAAAACAATAAACACATACAAACAATTACACATAAAAAACTGTAAAAACACACAAAATAGGAGGGGATAAAATTAATAAGGGAGCCATCGTAAAATCTCCCCGGTCCCCTGGGAGCCCCAGGCCTGATCACATAGCCAGGTCTTGAGGGACTTGCGGAATGTTAAGAGGGATGGAGCTAATCTCACTTCTGGGGAGAGAAGATTCCACAAGGCAGGTGCCACAGCAGGGAAGGCCTGCCTCCTGGGACCCACCAAATGTAATTCCCTGGCAGACTTCTCTGCCAGACCTGATGGGACAGACAGATGTAATCGGGGAGAGGCGGTCCCTCAGGTAACCCAGCCGCATGTCACGAAGGGCTTTAAAGATCAAAATCAGCACCTTGAATTGGACCTGGAAGCAAACTGGCAACCAGCGCAGCTTGCAGAGCAGAGGTGTAACACGTACCATCCCAGGGTATATAACCGCTCGCGCCGCTTTGCACCAGCTAAAGCTTCTGGATATTTTTCAAGGGCAGCCCCATGTAGAGCGCACTACAGAAATCCAAATGGAAGGTGACTAGGGCATGAGATCAGGTCCCTCTGATCTAGGGATGGGCGGAACTGGCGCACAGCACAAAGCTGTGCAAAGGCCCTCCTAGCCACGACTGCCACCTACCTACTCTTCAAGCAGGAGTTGTGAGTCCAGGAGGACCCCCAGATTGCGCACAGGGTCTGTCTGGGGCAGTGCAACCCCATTCAGTACCAAAGATGGCATAGCCCTAGCACCAGAAGGGCCCAATGCCCTATGTATGAGAGTTCCCCACAAGCAGGAGAAACAGAGCAGGGGCTTTCCATTCTTCTGGATAGGCTTTCTATCTTATCAACTCCCTATTCTACTCATCACAGAATAGCGTGTTGCTGCATGACTTTACACTTTTTCAATGGCAAAACTAGTATTTAGTGCAGTTTTTGTCTGTAGTAGCTCTAACCTTATGCTCTGATTTTAGTCTGGGAACATTTTTGCCAATGAGTGAGACATGAGTTAGAAGGGCACAATCACAATTTTTACAATAATTATATACACTTGAAACTATTACAATATAGTCAGATTCAACTATATTACCACAGACCATATGTATGAGAGGTGATTAATATTTCCACTTGTTAGGAAAAACCTCTTTCTCATAACCTCAGGAAAACTAAGATAGAAACTTTCCTGCCATATTAACATTTATCTTGTCTTGCTGGTTTTCCACACGTAAAGAACATTCACTGGTGAGATGTTTACACACTTAACTCCCCTCCTTTCTTGTACAGTTAGCTGGAGCTAAGATCTGCATTTAAGACAATAGTTTTGTTACTCCATTTTCTACTGCATGCCCAGGAGCTTAATAATGGGGTGTTTTATAGAGCATCACAGATAGTGCAGGATGGAAGCAACAGAGATATTAATGCCCCACAGGACAGCAGCAGAAATGTCATAAGCATTCCACATCTATGAGTTAATGATGGAGGGGGGAGGTGCTGGGATGCTCTAAGCAACTGTGTTCCTCTTCTTCACAACTGCAACTTCTCTTGAAGGAACTGTTGGCCTGCTGTTGCCGCAGCTGCTGCTTGTCTGCCAGTAGATAACCTGGCTTGACCTTATAGGGTCTACATCTCTAAATTGTACTAACATGGCCTCTATAAACCCTTTTCTAAGGTCTTTGTCTGGCAGAAAGTGACACACACAGAAGACGAAAGAGAACTGGACATAAGCCAATGGCAATCCCCACCCACCCCAAGTCCTGCTGTCCTGCCTCATTGTGGTGGTGGGGCGCTCCTGGGAGGGATGAGTGAAGAACTTTGGGAGTGTTTGCTAAGAATATATATTCCCAGTGGGGTCACCCAAGGTGTGAAGGTCATCCCAGCCGCCCAGCTAAAGCCAGCAGGCATCTCTATTGGGCAGCAGCCATACAGCAAGATTCTGGAGGCAGGTGATTGCTTTAGTGACATGGCAAAGGCATCAATTCATACTGCATGGGAGGAGGCAATGGTACTACCTGTATTTTTACCAAGAAAACCACATGGATGGAAAATAGAAAATAATTGATGATGTAGTGCCAGATGATGTGCCCCTCATGTTAGATGGCACCCATCATGCTATTGAGGAAGTGCTGAGGATCTTTCAGAGTACTAATGGTGTTTATGATGTGGATACATTAAAGCCTTTGGGACATCTAGTCGCTAATGTTGCCATACAGGAAAAGAAAACTTGAAGCTGCAAAGAAAGAATTACAGTAAGAACACGGATTGTATGGCTTAGGAAACCAAAATGATGCAGGAGACCAGTTTATCAATTTCTGCCACTCCAATGAATTCTTCACAGTAACGCTGTCTTCAAACAACCAAAATGATGTTTCAATCACTGACTATATTATTGCTAAAAAGAGGTGGCGGAGCTCAATTATGCAGTCAAAGACATGGCCAGGTGCTGACTGTAGAAGAGATCATGAACTGTTCACATGCAAGTTTCAAGTTAAACTAAAGAAGAAGAAAGAAAGCCAGTCAGTTTCCATGATATGATCCTGAAGATATACCCACCATTTTCAAGGAGGACATCAGGAATCGCTTTGAAGTCCTCAATCTCATTGACAGAGAACCAGATGAATTATGGAATGAAATTAAAGAATGATGAATGTGGAAACTGCCAAAAATGAAGAAAAAGAAGAAAGTAAACTGGATGTCAGAACAAACTATGGAAATTGTCAAGAAGAGAAGAGAAGCCAAGAAAGACAAAAATCTCAGAAAGGACCTTAACAAAGAGTTTCAAAGAGCTGTTAGAAAAGACAAAAAGCAGTATTATAGTAACATATGTAAAGATACTGAAGATGGAAACAGATGTGGAAAAACAGGGAAAGTCTTTCAAAAGATCTCTGAACACAGAAGGAGGTTCCAATCTTGAGTTGTTATGCTAAAGGACACCAATGGACAGAGAGTAACTGATTCAAAAAAGAACTAAGATAGAAGAAATATACTGAAATATTGTACAATACAGATGTCAACATCCAAGATACCTTAGAAGATATTTTCTACTTAGAAGAACCTCTAGGACTAAAAGTTGAAGTGAGATCAGCACTCCAGTCATTACCAAGTCAGAAGGCTAAAGGAACGGATGAAATACCCACTGAAATATGGCAAGCAACAGAAGAAAAATCAGTAAAGGTTCTAACTAAGCTATGTCAGCAAATCTGGAGAACAACACAGTGAGCAACAGATTGGAAGAGAGTAATCTATATCCCAATACCAAAAAAGGAGGCGTTGCAAATTATTGTACAATATCCTTAATTTCACATGCTGGCAAAATAATGTGTAGGATCATCCAACATAGATTAGAGCCCTACATGGAAAAAGAGATGACTTTAGAAAAGGCCAAGGATCATGAGATATTATTGTTGATGCATGCTGGATAATTGAAAAGCCAAAGAATACCAAAAAGAATTACTATGTGCTTCATTGATTATAGAACGGCTTTTGATTGCATCGATCACATCAAGCTGTGAAATGTGCTCAGAAAAACAGGAACCCCAGAACATCTCACTGTCCTCATGAGAAACTTATATACAGGTCAGGAAACCACAGTACAGACAGAATGTGGTGACTGGCTCCAGGTTGCCAAAGGAGTGCGAAAAGGCTGTATATTCTCCCGACTTATTCAACCTATATGCTGAATATATATGAAGGGAAGCTGGACTGGAAGAAGAGCATAGTTTTAAAATTGGAGGAAGAAACATCAATAATCTGCACTATGTTTATGACACTACCCTGATCACTGAAAACGCAAGCTCTAAAGTGAAAATTAAAATATAAAGAAGACCAAACTAATGTCAACAGGTAGACCAGCCTTAGAACTGGCAATGAAGATACTGAAGTGATGGATAGCTTTCTGCTTTCTAGGATCAACGATCAACAGTAAAGGAATAAGCAGTCAAGAAATATGCCGCAGACTAGCACTTGGGAGAGCAGCCATGAAGGCCTTGGAAAAGATATTCAAATGCTGTGATGTCTCTATGTCTACAAAAAATCAGAATTCTGCAAGCCCGGTATTCCCTGTGACACTCTATGGAAGTGAAAGGTGGACTTTGAAGAAGCAGGATGGGAAGAGTATTGACGCCTTTGAACTCTGGTATTGGAGAAGAATCCTGAGAATACCTGAACGACTAGGTTAGGGATAGATTGTCATGGAGAAGATCAGCCTGTAATGCTGATTAATATGTAATACCATGGCATAGCAGCAAAGTGTACCTTTATGACATGTGTATTTGTGAAAATGGACATGTATAAAAAATGGAATGCTTGAATCATTCAGTGAAGGGCCATGGAGGCAAAAGTCTTTTCTGGAAGATTTCAGGCTATGCAGCAGGTAGAAAAAGTCACCTTCAAAGAAGATACCTCAAGACAGGGTTCCCAAAAGAACAAAGACTTCCTGTGTGAATTGGATGAAGACAGCACTCAAGTAGAAAACTGCAAGGAGAGACTGGACTTTGACAGAAGTTACAAAAGTGGATGCCAACTGTAATCCTTTGGAACCACCTCACAGAATGAGGCAGGAATCCCACCTTGATTCTTTCAGAATCCAAACCTAGCCTAGCCAGCTAGATTCAGTGTTGGGTGAATAAGTGGTGCTTTTAGTTCAGAAAGCAAACAATAAAAAATCTGTATCTCCATTTGCTTCTCATATCCTGAGTCTGTAGTTAAAAAAAGACCAAGTAGTGGTATTGGTGCTGTCATAAAGGCCCTCTTGATGACCACTTGTGACCTAATTGGCTTAGGTGGCCAGGCCCCAGGTTATGAAGGAGAATGTTTATCGTAAAGGGGGTTCTGTAACCTCATGCAAAATATAGGAACCATCCCATCAAAGAGTCTGGGCAAGGCTCTGGCATGGAACAAATAAAGCCCTGTGGCATATATAACTTGCCTGGGCTCCTCAACCAGTTTAAAACACTTATGATTTCTACAATCAACCTTATGGAAATTCTGCCAAGTTCATTCTAAGATACCATGCTTAGAATTTATTGCTTAGGCTTCAGCATGGCTTACTCCTAATCTAAGACCAGAAACACCTCTGGAGATTTTCCATAGTGTTGCAAATGCCCTGCTTTCAAAGAAGCCATCAGTCAAAATTAGCTTCCTTTGTTTTCCTCCTCTAGAACAAGTGCAGTCTAAATTTCCTAGAGCAGCTTTCCAACTCCCTTGATGTGCCCCAAATGCCATCCTTTGGCTAGATGCAGGCATGATTAAAGTGGAGGCCAGGGTGTATCTTGCCTCCCTAAATCCGTGGCTGAAATTAGTAATAAAACCCTAGAAGATTGGCCCCCCTGGTCCTCCAGGACACCTACCAATCTTCCTGGATCAAGGTAATCATACTGAAACTACGCCTCCTGGGCATCTCCCCTCTGAAAGTCCTAGGACTGGGCCATGACAAGGCTAAGCTTAGCCATTAAACAAAGATTCCTTGATGTAGAACATCAGGAAGATATTAGGAAGGTACCAGTTTCTTTAGCTTCAAAGTGGCTTAAATATTTAGTGTCTCCTGCAGGGTACCTCTTGCAATTAGAAACACTCCGCTGTACTGGAGGGCAAGGATAAAAAGCCCCCAATGGTTGAAAGGCTTTGTCCCTGTGACACAGGAGAGGTATAAACTTGGGAACATGTCATCTTCCGCTGCCCATTCCGTAGAGATATAAGGGCTAGGCTTATTCTTCCCAATTGGTGGGTGACCTGATAGACCAGACTCGGCCTATGCTTAATTTCTATGAGGGTGATAGTTCCTACATCACAGCTAAAGTTGCAAGATTCTGCAGAGATGTTTGCAAAATTTGGCAGGCATAAACTGAACACAGCACTAGTTAAATAGATTGATTTTATGCTTGCTTCTTATATTACTGAATCGATTTTGCCCTCATTCCCTATTAATTTTGACAGAGCCCACCCAGTTCTGGGTATTTTCTATTGCTTCTTGTATTTTAGCCCATGGTTGGACATAGTAGTGGCTTGGCAATTTTAGTGCATTTTAACTCTGACCTGATGGGCAAATAGGCTCCACTGTTTTATTGTTTTTACTGCCCTTATTGCTTTTAATGTCTTATTTGTACTGGTCTAAGCCCATAATACAGATTTATCTATCATTCAAAACAAGAAAGGCAAGTCTTGTAGCAGAAAGTAATTGCAGGAGCTTGTCCATACTCTGGCCTCTACCCTATTCAGCCACCCTATGATAGGGAATTCCATACCAGGAATGCACCAAATAACCTTAGAAACTTACCTTGAACCACCTCAAATTTTATCAGATTGATGAATGGGTGTAGCCAGACCCCATAGAAAAACTGTCTCGGCCTCAAATATTTTTAGAACCACTGGCATCGTTCTTTTCTTACATCCTTACTACATATAACTATCACCTATTCTTCCTGTCTCCTCTGGCCTCCATTTCTATGTGTTAATGGAAGACGTCTCTTCAGTTGCTATTAGACTGTTGACAGAAGGACTTTTAACAATGGAATAAAAAAGTACATTAGCGTACCGTTACCTTGTTCTCCCCCACAACTGGAAAGAGTTTGATATGGTTTGGTACTCTGCTGCAATGACATAGCATAAAGACACATGCACACACACAACATTGGGAGAATGTTTTTAAAGCAGTTACCTTCTTCTTATTGCATACATCTCCAACACCAACGCAGGTGAGCTGAAAAAGGAAAGTATTTATCTGATTTGCTGTAATGGTCTCCATTCCAAAAAATAAAGAGCAATAAGAAAGCAAGGATAAAGAAACGGTTATGCAAATCAATACAGTATATAAAACCAAAGTAGTACAGAAGACTATTGCCAGTAAATGCCATAAAGATGAACCTTGAAGGATAAGCCTCAAAATAAGTCCAATGTTTTTGTAACTAGGATTGCTCTAGCTCTCCAGCTTTTAAAAAATGCTCTTCTTCAACTTGCATCTTCAACTCCCAATGCTTGTAGCCAACATCTTTTTCATCGGGAGGCAGCAAAAGTGGGCAGAGGGAAGGAGGAAAGCTGGGGCATTCCACCAGCCCTGCTGCAGGATTAGCTCCCGCTGGTGTCTTTTCTTCCTGAACTGAATCTTTTTCCTTGATATTCAGGAAGTAGTACTACACGTTGAGAGCTGGTGCCTGGAAGTGGTTTTCGTTCTTCTTTTAAACTGTAAGTCTAGGGGCAGAGACTGACTTTATTCATTAATTTCATGCAAACTGCTCTGAAAATCGTTTGGGCTCAAGAAAAGGATAAAAAGACTAAGAACAGATATATACAAATGACACACCCTTGTTGCCTGGTGCAGGTCAACATAAAAAAGGAAAGTTATAGCAGCAGAAATGAGGGCAAATCTCTCTACATACAAGAAATGATGTGTCAAGAACAGCTCTCTTAGAACACTGCTCTTCCTCTACTCAGGAGTCAGGAAGGCAGAAGAAGAGAGTCTGTTCATGATGGCAGGGACAGGAGCCACAGTTCTGGCAAGGAGGCAGCCATGTGGCAGAGGCAGACAAGGCACTTTACAGGCACTTGGAAAGACAGGACATTTCTAGAGATAGAAGATGCTCCACTGCACTGTTTAGAGAGGTTCACGTGGACAATCTGATTCCTAAATAAGGGTTTAAATAAATGTGAGGGAGGCTGGATTTTAATTAAGTCTGTACATTGAGCTAAGACTTTGGGTGCAGGCAACCATATGCCAAAGGCAGATACTAACTGATTCAGTTTATCATTATCTCCCAGACATGATGATCAAGTTAACCGTAGATTTTTCAGGTCAATCATGAGAAGTCACATCATTCCCTCACTGCAGGAGCAGGGTGTTTCTTTGTTTTCTTGGGCCAAAGCCAATCAGAAGTCTTCACCAGAGACCAGACTTTCCTCATTCTCCTACCTACTCAACATCTCAACCAGAAGTGAGTGTCATAAATGTCAAAAGCTTTGACTTCTTTGAAGGGATGAAGGAGACTAGAAACCACCTAGAAAGAAGGAGGAACACCATCTCCTGGAAGGAGAATTTTTCCGCTCTTTCCCGAGATAGGACTTTTTCCAAGATAGGTCACAGCAGCCTTTGCCCCACTCAGCTGCTCAGATAATTAGGGGGAATTATTCAAGGACCACAGTACAACCCATGGCAGTATTTCTATATAACCAGCCAAGGAGGGCAGAAAATACGGCCACATTAATTTGCAGTGGCATCCTCACTCCATTTTATTTGTAGCTCAAACACAGAGTCCCACCGTCTACCAGCTTCTCATCCAGTCCAACAGGATTTATTACAAACAACTTGATCTTCCCTGTATTTCAGGAGGAATTCTCTCTCCAAATTAAACCTTCCTTCCTTTAATTCTCATCACCATGAAGAGTTTATTCTTGTAAAAGCACATTCTGCATCTCAACACTTTTCAAATATGTAAAATGTAGAAAATGTACATATTAGCTTTTTCAGCCTGGCCCTAAAGCAGTCAAAGAGCTTGCTGGAGCAGATAAAAAGAACCAAGTCGAGTCAGAAGGGTGACCAACAGGAGGGAATCCCAAACAATGGCTCAGGGAGGAGGATGAATGTATATTTAGAATTGGGCAACCAAACTGGATTTGGGTGTAGTATCAGAACAGAGTTCAGTCCTTTTAATTTTGTTTCAGCAGTCTATTCTTATCTAGGGAGGAAGGACCGGCAAGATTTTTATTTGGAGCTAGAGTCAAAACCCCCAGGCAGTCATCTAAAATCACCTGGGGTCCATGGACAGACCCCAATTGAAAAATGTATTTAATTATCTAGTACAGTAATGGATATCCTGTTTCAGGAACAAATTCTTGAAGGTGGCTCACAGCAAAGCATAAAATATGTTCTCCCTTCAGTGCCTTCTAGTCTAACGCATCCTTTGCTTGCAACCTGTTGCAGTCTGGGAGCGAATGTCTTTGTAGTGAGAATCCTGAGATGCCAACATGGTGGCAGTGCACTGGATGCCAGCAATGAACTGAAAGCACCAATCCAGAAGGTCAGCTATTTTGGTAACAAACAGGATATGCCATAATTTGTCCTGGCTTCCTCAAAGTTATGGATGTTGGTGCTACATGTTTGATCTGCATAGACAGGATTGTTGTAATAAATACACTCCAAAGCTTTGTTGTAGCCACGCAAGATGATGAAATGGCCCTGGTAGTCAGGACTCCTGCAGAAACACTTCTGACCATTTGGGAGAAAGCAGCAGCATTTCACAGGAGTGCAGCAAAAGTCACACAGCAGCAAGACTGCACTCACCAGCACAATGGCAGTATGACCTTGGGACAGGTGCTCTTGGATGGTCCCTGTGCTATAAACTGTGGATCTGCCATCCCCTTGCTAAGAATGTTTCCTTTTTTCACCAGCACCTTGCAGGCTTTTGCTTGGGCAAATAGCTGGTACATTTGGTTCTCCTCTGTGTCAAAGTGTTTTCTACAAAGTGTTTTCTACACAAAGTGTTTTCTAAAGACTGGTTTTTGTAGCCCTTGTCCATGCCCAGCATTTGGGTACAGAACCAATGCTTCACCCCAAAGTGATGCCTCAGGTATGCCAAGTCAATCGTCCACATATTTTTGGTCAACTGGAGGTCCCGGATGGCTTTCTGGAAGTCATCATCATTCAGCAGGTTCAGGTACTGCAGCCCCATCCTGGAGCAGGCCAGCCTGCAGTCCCAGTGGTAGAGCTGCTGCAGCAGTGGCACCTCAGCTGCACCATGTCCCTGCTGCTCTCTGGAGCTGCATCTGTGGGTGGTGGCATCCTCAAAAGGGCTCTTCATGATGCTGGCAAGGCTGGGCCCAGCCTGTACTGGGCACACCATAGAGGTGGTGGGGCAGAGTGGCATATGGCCACCATGAAGAATTTATTCAAATTTTTCTTGTTTTCTATAGCAATAGCTAATACTATAATATTTTTATATTGCAAGCCTTTAAAAGGTACAGAAATAAGTGGCTGAAATATTAAGAGTTGGTGGACCATGGGAATTTCATTTTTTTAAAAAAAGAAAAAAAACCCCAGTATTGGGGCAGTCATAATAGAGATTCATGAAAGCAGACATGGTTTACAGAAAGCAGAGAGACTTTTCTTCTCTTCTTGCTGGAGGTTGCTCAATGATTGCCGACATATGACAGAAAAAAGAAAACAATTCTTCACATCACAAAATTTATGGAATCTGCTGCCATAAGATATGACAGTGCCTAGTTTTAGAAGACAAGTATACAATTTCATTATTAGTTAATAAGTGTACTAACAGCTATTTATCATAATACAGATAGTCCTTGTTTAGCCATCACAATTGGGACCAGCAACCTGGTGGTTAAGTGGAGTGGTTTCTAAATGAAACCACAGCTGTGCTTATGATTTTACTTCAGCTTTCCTTTGCTTTACAGACCTGTGAAGGTCATAGATGTGAGGACTGGTCACAAAGTTACTTTTTCATCACTATCATAACAGTAAATGGTTGCTGTATGAGGCAGTCGCTAAGCAAGAACTACCTGTATGTCAATGGAACCTCTATGTGTAGAGACTGGTGTATCTTCACATACCACCTAGTGGGAATTCAGGAACTCAGTGGGAAGCTGTTCTTCTAGCCTGGCCCATAAGCTTCCCAGAGGTACATGACTAGCAGTTTTTGAAATGGAATGTGGCTGTACAGGCTCCTTTGATGATCTGACCCAGAAGGGCCTCTACTTGGAATAATATGCAGTGGAAGTACTGGATTGTTAACAGAATTAAGAGAAGGGTAGATTTCACTTCTACTCACCATTCCCTGACAGGAACGCATAGTCCAAGGCTGGCTTTCATCGTTCTTGTATACAAACAGCTTTCCATTGGTATCTCCTACCACTAGCTCATTCAGCTGGAGAAAAAGAAAGTAAGTATAATAGGGTTTCTTTTTTTTTAATTCAAAAGTGTTCTTCACCTCCTCCCCCCCCCCCCATTATTTCCCAATTATTATAAATCTCCCATTACATGACCCTGAATTGGCTACTATGCGTTTAATGACAGCTAATCTGAAAGGCAGCAATTTTCTAATCATTCTATTTCCATGCCAAAAAAGCTTACATGCCTCAGCTAGCTATTTTAAAAGCTCAGAAGCAGAGATAACAACAACAACAACAGGATCTCTATTCTAAACTCGAAAAGCAGGAAAGCAGATTCATAAAAGTCAAATTTTAAGTGGTCTTTATATTGATAGGCTCTCACTTGGGCACCGGGGTTTTTTCAATATTCAAGCGAGGGGGAAAGAGTCACCAGTACACACAGCTAATAGCTGACTAGCCTCATGAAAGCCTTATTAGACATCAGGAAAGAAAAAAGGCCTTCCTCTCTTTCACTACGTTCTCCCCCGAGGATGAAGCACGGCAACGACAGGAAGAAATCCAGCGTTTCAGTGCGAAGGCAGGGGAGCCGCCGCCGGGGCTCGCCCTGGATCTTCCCAGTCAGAGATGCGCGGCAGGCCCTTCTCTCGGCCCCCGCCCCGCCCCGCCCCGCCCCCCGGGCGCGCCTACGGCCTGGCGAGGAGGGGGCCCCGAGGCCTCGTGGGGCGACCCCCACCCGCTTTGCTCTCCGGACGAAGGGCGCGGCCGAGCACAGGCCCCGGTCCTCCTGCGACTTCGGGCCGGCGGCGCCCCAGCCCGAGCGCACGGCCTCCGCGAGGCCCGCTGCCAGGGAGAGGGCGCCGGCGGCCCGCTCGCCCTCCGGGAAGGATGCCGGCCCGGCGGACTCACCGCGTCGTTGTCGGCGTCGCCCAGGCAGACGGCGCGCGGGAAGAGGCTGCCGCCGAAGTCGAGGGCCACCCGGCGGACGTAGCTGACCGAGCGCATGGCCTCTCTAGCGCGGCGCGTCTCGCTGGCCGCGGCGGACCGCCGGCAGGACTTCCGGCCTCCGCGGCGGCCCGGAAGTATAACGCGGGAGGAGCCGCGGGTTGCCGGAGGCCTTCAGCTCTCGCGGCCGCCCCACGACGGCCCGCGTCGCTCCCCCGGCCAGCAGCCCAGCCCGCCTCGAGGTCGTGGGCTTGGAGCACGCCCTTGCCCTGGTGGGTGGGGCTGCGGTGCCGCCTCTGTAGCTGTCCGGGAACCCCTCGGCCCTCTGTGCTCCCATGAGCAGAGCGGCACTCTAGTCCAAGGACTCGCCCTAGTTAAACTCCCAGCAGCCGGTCGCCGCGATGCGCTCCCTGGCCGAGTGGCGCAGAATGAGTCGGAGACCGTCCGGGCCTGTACTGGTTTACGCAAGAGAAATCCGGAACAGCAGAGAAAGGAAACAGACCACCTGTACAACGTCTTCCAACAAAATGGATACCCACGCAACTTTTATCAAAAAGTGCCTGGCCACTCAACCTACTGCAACACAACCAACATATTGTCAGGATTTTCTTTCTCATGGGAAAGGATTCATCCCGTTATCTGCACGACACATATGCTATGAAAAGGATAACACTGCTGTACATCCAAAACGTCTCAGAAACTATCAACAGACTTTACAATTATATGGCATCTCCGTAGCACATATAAAGCCCTCCAAAACATCTTAAGCAAACCAAAAGACTCAGTAGCCAAATCAATGTTCATAAAAGTAAAAATTATAAGATTTTTAATGCAAGAAGAAATCAGTGTTTGACAAGAAGAATCTGTCAGCTCATTCAGCGAAATATCTGGGTTTGCAGATATCAAGAAACAATCAAGAAATATATCAAAATAACTCTTAAATTATGACAAGAGATTAAAAGAGACCTTGAAAGGTGGAAGAATTTAAAGCTATCATGGTTAGGATCTATTGCAATTATCAGAACAGAATAGTGATATGCAGGTTTGTCCCCTGTAAAAAGTAAGACAATTTCTCCTGGGTACCCCAGTATTTTTTAGTTTTTAAGTAGGAATCTAAGTAAACAGACATTTCTGTTGAGTATAGTTTGCAATTGAAGAGGATATGTGCAATGTCTTCAACAGCTGGTGCACCACAGATACACAGGCTTTCTTCAAATGGAACCTCCCATATCTTACTGTAGAGTCTAGTTGTTCAAAACAAGCTCTTGAAAAAGCTCTTCTAAGATGTTGGGGCATATAAGCCGTTAAGTACTTTTCTAGTGGTGAGGCTGATTTGTGCTGAGCCAGCTACTTCAAGGATTTAACATGTTTAAGGGATGCAATATCCTCTTGGGCAGCCACATCCATGACCCTTTGTTTGAAACTTTTCTTGGCCTTCAGATTTGGACTGGGAATTGGATGGAGAATCCATATTGTGATATAGCATTTGAGAGCTGGACAACCCAAGTGCGAGAAGGCATATTATACAACTGCTCTTCAAAACAAAGCTTGGGTAGTCTATATGGGTCCATAGATAAGATCTTCAGTCAATAGTTGAATACTTTGATTACTAAATGGCTTTGTATAGGGGGCATACCCAGCTGTGCCCTTACTGCTGGAGTTGGAGTAGATTTGTCCACCCCCGCGATGCATTTCAAGAAAGTGGAATGTATCTGTTTCAATAAGGGGACTTTTATATATCCCCATAGTTCTGCACCATTGAGACTTTTTTGCTGTTATATACCTTTATGATTGGGATTAGAAAACCTGGGTAGCTGTGGTTGGTGAGCTGCCTTTTGGCATTGGCACAGGCTGTAGCCTTTAAAAAACTCCTCTTAAAACATGGGAGCCAGGAGCCTGTTTCTGTAAAAACGAGTCCTAGGTATAAATAGGACAACCACATCTATATGTTCTTTATCCAAGCTTCAGTTATACCTAGTCCACCTCTTCCCAAAAATGACTACCTTGGTCTTAGACTTATTGATGTTCAGGTGGTTGAGTGCACAGTACAAACTAAACCTATACAGCAGTCTTTTCATCCCTACCTGGGTGTATGACATAAATATCATGTCATCTGCGTAGAGCAGAATGTTTATTTTTAACTTTAGGCATATGGATATTGGTTGCATGAAGAGACTTTGGGATATCATTAATATACAGGTTAAATAAGATGGGAGCCAGTACACATCCTTGTCTGACCCCCTTGTTGGTACTAAACATCCCTGTTAGAGAATCATGAGCTCTTGTGCATACTCTTAGGCATGAGTTTGAATATAATGCCTTAATTAAAAGGAGGAGTCTCAGATCCATGCTCAGGTCCATAAGTTTCTTCCAAAGAAGGTCCCTATTTACTGAATCAAATGCTGAACTGAGATCTATAAGAGTTGTAAACAGTTGGCCCCCTTTGGCTGTATATTTTTCTGTTAGATGACATAAGATAAAACAGTTATCAATAGTGGAGCAACCAGACCTAAATCCAGTTTGTTCTTCAGGGAGCAAGTCCTTTTCAATTACCCAGTCCTCAATCTTGTATAAAAGATATTTGGCATACAATTTTGCTACAATGTCAATTAGACTAATTGGTCTATTATTTGAGGGATCACCCTTATCACCCTTTTTGTAAATTGGGACCATAACAGAGAGCTCCCAACCAGCTGGAATTTGGCAGGAATTGTTTATATGAGTAAGTTTGCAAGTAAGGGAGCCTACCAATTAATATGACACTTGAATAATTCAGGGGGTAGGAGATCTTCCCCAGGAGGCTTACTGTGCTGGCTTGGCCAGGGATCAGATTACAGCAGCTGCAAGGCCAGAAGCTGCTGAGATTCAGCATCCAAAGAGTGTAGTCCAAACACAAGCTGTGGGTTAGGAATGCAGAGGTCAGAAAGTCAGAGTCCAGTCTAAGAGTCAAGAAGCCAAGGAGTCAGATTCAAAGTGTCAGCAGTTCGGCTCAGGAATGCACAAGTTTGCATCCACAACCGGCTCTCTGTCTTCCTGAAGTTTATCTTCAGCTGGCAGACTGTCAGATGCATCCTGGAAAGACTCAGAGTCCTGTGTCAGATGTCTGTGTGCCATAAGCCTAGCACTACATCACCTTTCCTTTAACTCAGCCCTTGGCCGATGCCTGCATTTTCCCACAGGTGATTCTGGAGACCTGAGGGCTTGAGTAGATTCAGCTGGATGCTGGCTGAGAGCTGGGGATGAGCTGCGAGGCTGAAGTGCTTCTGTTGCCACTTCTTCCTCAGCCTCCTGAGAGTCCAATAGGGACAGCTCATTTGCTGACTCCTCACTGGAGTCCTGAGGAAGAGACTGACCTAGGACACTATCCTCCCCCCCAAAGACCCCCTCCCGGAAAGACATGGGTTGAGGCTTGCGAGGGTATGCCTGATGAAAAGTGCGCACCAATGTGGGAGCATGCACTTGAGCTGCGGGTTCCCATAACTGGTTTTTGGAACCGTACCCCTTCCAATCAACGAGGTATTGGAGGCGGCCTCTGTGCAGGTGAGAATCCAGAATGTGGGCCACTTCATACTCTTCTTGGCCGTTGACCAATACTGGTGGAGGAGGTGGTACGCTGGGACGTTGGGGATCTGGAGAGGTGGCAGGTACTAGGAGGGAGCGATGGAAAACTGGATGAACTTGGAGATTTGGAGGCAGGCCTAGTCAATAAGCGACTGGGTTGATCTGTTCTACAATAGGGTAGGGGCCATTGAAGTGGGCGTCCAGCTTTTGGGATGGTTTAGAGCTGGGGAGGTACCAAGTGGAGAGCCACACTTGGCTCCCAACCTGAAGTGGTTCACCTGGCTGTCACTTTCTATTGGCATTGATTTTGTATGCCTGTTTGGCCTGATCAAGATGTTCGTGTAGAATAGCGTGTTGAGCTTGTAATTCCTGGATGAAAGAATCAGCAGCAGGAACTGAGGTGACTGGCAACACTGAGGGGAAGAACTGAGGATTGTATCCATAAGTGGCCATGAATGGAGTCTGTTGGGTTGAAGCGTGTACCGAGTTATTGTATGCAAACTCAGCCAAGGGCAAAAGAGTTGCCCAGTCATCCTGCTTATGACTGATATAGCAACAGAGGTATTGTTCCAGGATGGCGTTGACCCTCTCTGTCTATCTCTTTGGGGGCGGTGTGAGGAGGACAGATGTACTGCAGTCCCCAAGAGGGCATGTATCACCTTCCAGAAGCAGGAAGAGAACTGAGTCCCTCGATCAGTTATGACCTGTTCTGGGAGACCATGGAGTCTAAACACATGTTGCAGATACAGCTGGCCTGTCTCTCGAGCTGTATGAAGTCCGATGCAAGGGAAGAAATGACTCACTTTACCAAACAGATCTACCACCACCAAGATACTGGTGTATGGGCCAGATTTAGTAGATCGGTGATGAAGTCCATTGATACTGAGTGCCAGGGATATGGAGGTATTGGCAGAGGCTGTAGTAAATTTGCTGGTTTGCCTGGGTGGTTTTTGGCCCTACGGCAGACTTCGCAGGTGCTTACATATTGGGCCACATCAGCTTGGATTCGGGGCCACCAAAATTCTCGTGTGAGTAAATGCAGGGTCTTGTATCATCCAAAATACCCTGCAGGGCAGGCATCATGGCACAAGTGTAGGAGTTCTCCCCTCAGGGGACCAGCAGGAACACACAGTCACCCTTGATAGGTCAAGAGACCGTCATGCACAGCGTAGTCTGATGGAGCCATCGTAGGGGACTGTTGTAAGCGGTGCAGTTTGTTGTGGATCCAAGGATCACATGACTCTTGTTCCCGGAGCTGATCATGGAATGCTGGAGAATTGGTGTCTGCAGCAAACACAGGTGCCAGTACTGTGGCCGGTGTAGGGTTCAGATCTGTAGGTACGGTGTATTCTGGCTTTCAGGACAAGGCATCGGCTCGTTTGTTCTGAGTGCTGGGGATGTATTGGATCCGGAAATCAAAATGGTTAAAGAACAGAGACCACTGTATTAGTCTCTGGTTGAGACATCGTGCTGTTTGCAAGTGTTCTAAGTTAGGGTTAGGGTTAGGGTTAGGTACAACATGTTTTTTTTTAGGTACAACATGTTTTTTTATTAAAGAGAAAACCATTCTACAAAAGCGGGGCGCCCGAAGGTCAAAACCCCACCAACATACAAAGATGCGTTAAAAAACATGAAATACATGAACTAAATACTCATACAAGGCTAAAACTAAGAACAAAAAATGGGGGTACCTGAAGGTGAACTCCACAAACAAGCTACATACAGGCAAAAAACATGAAACACATGAGCAAAAGTACAAATACAATGCTAAAAACAAGAAAAAATTGAGGTGCCCAAAGGCAGACCCCCACTAATAAGAAAAACTTGAACAAAAACCAATATAGTGGAAAAGCTCCAAAAATTGAAGAAAAAAAACCAAAAACAAAATCCACTTACCCATGTGCTTATCTGGAACCCCCCCATCCCGAAAGAACAGGGCAAGGGAAACAGACCCCACTCCTGGGCCTCTGTGAACTCCCACTAGGGAGGGAGGAGGACTGCCAGGGGAGAGATACGCATTCGATCCCCCGCAGAACCCACCCCACCTCCCCCACCTCCCCCACCCCAAACAGAACACACAGCACATAACAGGACAAAAAAACCCAGCACCAAATACAATGTGAAAAAACTCTAAGGAACATAAACGAACCATCCCTGAGAATCCGGCTCAAGCCCCGGCTGCCCACTCCTCCCTCGAATCCACTCCGCAGCCACCAGTCCTGGGAAGCCGCCCACGCCGTAGGCGACTCTGATGAAAAGACAGGCACGAAGCTGTCCAAGAGAAGCAATCCTCAGGAACGGGCACGTCACAGCAAGCCAAGGGCGATCCCACGCGCACCCCGAAGCTCGTCACGGACTTCGGCCCAGTGCAGAAGAGGCTGCTATTCGCAGACCGCCGCCACCTCCTCTGCGCATGAGCTCCGCCCCGTCAGCACTCCAGGAGCTGGGCGCAGAACTGCTAACCAGGCCCCTCTGCAGCATCCGCCATTTTTCCCAGGAGGTCCGCGGAACATCGGCAAAGCCTGCCCGGGCACTCGGGAGGCGTACAACAACGCACCAATGCACAGGGAAGCCACCGATGTCCTAGGTCTACTCCTGAGCTAACAGTATTTAGAAGCTCTCCTCGGGAGCCAGGCAAGGCTTCTATGCCAGCCTGATCCGGGCATGAAAAGGTGGCAGACTGGATACCAGGGTTGGCCAAACTCCTCAGGGATGCACCAAAAGCATATCTAAAAGACAAAAAAAGAAAAAACACAAAAAGACCCAAAATAAGAACCCAAAACAAACAAAGAGTTCACAAACACCAAACAGGCTAAAAACAGCTGGAAACAAAATGGAGGAGAGGCAAAAATGCCAGCCCCCAACTTCAAAAAAACCCGTCTCCCTCCTCTCCTGACTGAAGTGGAGGAACGGGTGGGCACCCAAATGATGCCCACTGCCAGAACACCTCCCATCGAAATGGGGGCGAACCTCCCGCAGTGATATAAGAAAAAACAACAAAAACGGAACTTGAAGCCTGAGAGCAGCTGGCAGGCATGACTGCTCTGTCCTAGACTCCCCAGGGTTAGGGGTAGGGATAGGGTTAGGGGTAGGGTTTAGGGTTAGGGTTAGGAAACAGACAATTTTTTAGGAAACATAATTTTTATTAAAAGGAAAACCCTACTACAATGACCACCAGCGCTCTAAAGGCAACAGCCAGTGGCCTCATCCATTAAAAAGCAACTATGCAGCTCTGCATAACACCCACCCACCACCTGTGCCCACCAGAAAACCCCTCCCAATGTCCTGGGAGAACCCCCAAGCAGTCCGCCGCCACCCGGTTCCTCCACCGGGGGCGGACCAGCGTCTCTCCAGCGCCAAGGCCACAGTTTCTGCCATCGTTCTGCCGGGAGGCGCTCCCTCTCCACCTCCCGCACGCAGGCCACTTGGTCTGCGACCTCGTCCGCCATCCACTCCACCCAGTTCTGGGGAACTGTGCCGCTGTGTCGTTCCACCTCCAAGTGGCGCCTGTGAACCGCGCAGAGGACAAAGAGGACGACGGTTTTGACGAGCTGCACCGTCGACCAAGGAACCACAGCCGACTGATTCGCCCCCGCCGCTGCCCACTGTCGCTGCGCTGCCGCCGCCTCCGTCTGTGAGGAGGGTCCCACTTCTGGTGCCGTCCTCTCCGCTGGTGCCTGGTGTTCTCCAGGGGCCATCTGCCTCTCCACCGTCACTTCTGACGACCTTGTGCGCCCAGTCCAGTCCCAATCCTGGTCCACCTCTCTGCTTTCCCACACGCTCACGTGGCAAGCCACGAAGTCGCGCACTGCTGCCTGGTAGTTGCTCAGGTCTTGGTGGGCGCACCGCCTCTCCCAGCCCTGGCAGAACGCCCGGATGTCCCTCTTGACCCTCTCCCACCCTCGCGGAGGTGGGCCGGGCCGTAAACATCCCGCAGAGGGAGGCAGGCCTCGAGCAGACGCCCGAGGGTGGCATGGAAGCCCGTGTCAGTGTCCAGCCTCTCCACCGTCAGCTGCCACAGCGGGCGCTGGGAGATTGGGCGGCCAGGCAGCCGGAGCTCAACGCGTACCATCACATGGGTGGACCAGGGCGTGACCAGGACCTCGCATGCTAGGACTGTAGTGACACAGCACCTACACGCTGTCAGGTTCAGCCTGCACCGCACGCCTAGGAACTTGCCCAGCCGCGCTTTAGTCAATTTCACCGCTCGAGCGCTAGCGCAGAAAGAGGAAATGTGAAACCGCAAGCTAATGAATGGGCCACCTGGCGCCTCTTCACTAATCTGGAGCAGATGTGTTGTGTTAACGCCAGAGGGCACTATAGACAAAGGAGAGATGAGTGAATTGAGGAAGAGATCAGCGCGCGAGGGGATGCTCCCGGCTGTGCGCGGGACAGAAGCCCCAACGAAGGCAATGACCACGCCATAGGCAACAACAATCAAAGAAACAAGAGAACTGGGCTAAACCTGTCATTCCAGTAGAAGGGGGGGATTACAGGGGGCAATCTGCAATCTAATTTGTAATATGTAACCTAGCAACGGGGCCCGCAGGGGGATTGAGACAACTATAAAGTCCGACTCCCCACCCACCATGGGCTCCGAGAAGGGCATGTCGCCCACAGGAGTGGGCCGCTGCCCCCATCGCATGGGGCTCCCGTGGCCTCCTGCAGGTCTGCCCCCATATCCTCTGGAGAGAGGGAGCTGCAGCCCTGCCCTGGGACACCTCCCTGTGAACCAAGCTCCGGAGCTGACTTGAGGACCCCTGCTTTGCCTCCTGGTGAGAGCCTGATGTCCCTGAGCGGCAGAACAGAGCTGACCATGACTGGGGGGAGGAGGTGCACCCCATCATCCCAGGCCAGCGCCGCCTCCGCCTCCACAGGCAACGACTGTGCCCCGGCCGGTGGCCGAGGCCGGCCCTCCGGGACCTGCTCCACCAGCTCCTGTGTGCGGCCCTGGAAGAGAGGGGCCGCAAGGGCCGCGACCCTGGGAGAGGATGCCCCTTGCTCTAGCCCAGCCGGCCCGGCGTCCCGGGTGGCCCCAAGAACGGCAAAGCAGTTGCCAGCCTCCCACCTGTGTGCCGGACCTGCTGGAGGGCAATTCCCGGGCTCATGTGGTGATACTCAGGAGCGCTTGGAGCCCCCCAGGCTGTCGCTAGCCCGCCGCCTCCAGACCTCCTGGAATGCGCCAGTCCCACTTTCCTCCATCGCCTCCTTCTCCTCCCGCCGCTCGCCCTGTGCCGGGGACTCCCGCCTGCCCATATGACTCAGGCCGGGCCCCTTCTCATGACCCCCCGGCACCTCCGCCCCAGCCTCCGACGCCAAAACCCACCCTCCACGTTAGGCAGAGCGCTCTGCCCCCATCCCCGTCCCCTCCAGCATCTTCTGACCTGCTGCTGTCTGGAACGCTCCTGTACCCTCGGACAGCAGGCAGGTGGCGTACGTGTGGCCGGAGAGGCCGCAGAAGTTACAGCGGATGGGATTTTGGCACCTCGCCGCCACGTGGCCCGGGGCCCCGCACTGTGCGCAGAGGAGCGTCACGCATGTGTGGTGCTGATGATCATAGGCCCCCACACAAAAAACACGCCGGGGGCTGCCCCGCGTAGCGGGTGACGCCGCGCTCCGCCCCCAAGTAGAAGTACTTGGGGAGGTGGTGCAGACCCCCCGCCTGGAACCGGAGTACAGCACAGACCTCCCCAGTCCAGATCCCCACCTCATCCCACACCTTTGACGGAGGGGTGAGTAGCGACCCGAAATGGGACAGCCGGGTGGTGATGTCCGCGAGCGGGACGAGGTGGGAATGAAAAAACACGTAGACGGACTTGACATCCTCCTCCACCACTACGGAACCCCATGAGCAGCTCCGGCCGGAGAGTTGCCAGGCCGTGACAGTCCACCACGAACGAGGTGAATGCCGCGAACGAAATGAAGCAGACGTCCACCTTTTTAGAGTCTGGGGGCTGAATCACAGCTGCGAGGAGTGCCAGATTGTAGTCCAGGCCCCCCCAATGAGTGCTTGGACAACGTGGCGCCTCAGCTGGAAGGCCAGGTCAGCCTCCACATAGCGGAAGCGGAGGATGTACTGTTCTTGTGCCGCCGGCCCCGGCGAGAACTGGCCTACCCGTGCCCCCGTCTCCTCGGGCGACGCCCAGCCCGCCCCGGGGGTGATGCCCACGGAGAGGATGTCCACCAGATCACGAAGGGGCAAGGCCGTGCCAGGCCCTCTGTCCCACCAGCGCCCTGCCATTGTCGAGCTGGCCGTGTGCCCCCGTCCCCCGCCTGCCACGGATGCGTAGGACTGGCCAGGCATCCCTGGAGCCGGGCAAAGCCCACTTGCTGCAGCCGCCCCAGCGGCCGGCAGCTCCGTGTGTGGAGCCACCCACCCTGATGATGTCCCCCCTGGGGATCCTCGGACCGGCTCCGCCTGCCCCCGCACGGCCCCTCTGGCCTCCGCCGAGGCAGACCAGCTGCGAGAGGGAGAAACTGGGACTGCTGCCACTGTAGCTGCCTCACTCTGGTGTCCCCTTCGAGGGGGAAGCAGTCACCACAGAGCATCGCGCACGTGCCTCAAGTTCCCGGTCATCATACCCCGGCGGGTCCCCCCTAAGTAGGTGGGGTGACCTGGGCGGCGAGTCCAGCTGGAGATTCCGGAGCGGTGGATGTAGCTGGCACCCCAACAACCACTGCCCCAGCCCCGCATAAAGCCAGACGCTGCACATCAAAGCGGTCTGGCCATGAAACACGCCTGCATCATCCCTCCTCCTTGCCAGCCGATGAACCTGCCCCCAAGTCCGGCGGCATGGGTCAGGCTGCCTCCAAGGCCCGGCGCACTGCGCGGCAGCCAGATGACCTCTGACACTTCCTGCGACACCTCTGCTGCCTAGGCGCAGAGCGCCACTGCAGCGAAAGCAGACCCGGGCGACGGCAGCAATGGCCCCACCTCCCTTCCCGAGTGGCATCGAGCCACAGCATTGAGCCACCCCCATAGTCAGCTGCTGACAGCGCCAAAGAGGGGTCCCCCTCCCTGTCCGACACCAGGACCTCTGCCTCCGGGCCAGCCTCCCACTCACAGTGGACTGCTTGAAAAAAGCGGAGGAACCCCACCTCGGTCAGCCACGAGGGTGAAAAGGTCTCCCCCCGCGGCTTCCAGGCCACGAGGAGCTGCTCGACCACCACGAGCATGAGCGACCGTGCCAGCGCCACACACTCGAAATGGGGCCCTGGAGCCGGCAGCCCGCCATGGAGGACCTCGACCAACGGTTTGAGTTCCTGCTCCAGAAGCAGCCATAAGTGCTTCTGGCCATACTTTGAGAGGCCCAGCACTCTCACCCATTGGAGTCTGAGGTGGGCGACCACCAGCCCCCAAAACCGTAACAGCACCACGCCCTCCGCACCCTCCAAGGTTAGGTAACTGCTAGAGAGTGCGGAAATGGGGGCGCCGCGATCCAGCGCCGATCCCTGGCGGATGTTCGCCTCCCACGACCTGCCCGCCCGCAGCTATGAGCCCTGGGAGCTCTGAGAGCCCGGCAAAGCGCGTGCGTCCACCGAGCGGGACCGCACCGCCATTCAGCCCATCTCCGAGAATGGAGTGCATAGAGGGGAATGGTCATGGTCGCCGGAGCACCTGCTCCCGGCGGCCTGCACGGAAGGGAGCCCACGTGGCTTGTCCGCTGACCATGAACGGCCTCCGTGCCCTGCTGCCAAGCGCTGGGCGGCCAACCTGGGAGCCCCCCATGCTGAGGTCCTCCATGGGGGACCCAAGGGATGAGGCCTCTGACCAACCTGTCCCCTCAGAGAGGACGACCCCGTCCCCCATGTCCGAGGGGAGGCCCCACACGGCCAGGCTGTGAACCACCGCCTGCCGAGCTGCTGCCGGCCCCTGCACAAGTCCCAACATCCGATCCACCCAGCTCAACGGGAAGGGGCCGGAAAGAGGTCCCTCTTGGGGCTGGTCCTGCCCCTCACGACTCACCCCTACTGCAGGAGAGCCATCCCCCAACAATTGGCCATGAGCCACAGCCAAACCCGTGGCCTCTAGTGAGTTGCCTGCGCCCTCAGGCTCGCGCTGTAGCAGCAGCACCCCTAGAAGTGACCAGGGACACCCCCTGCTCAGGCCCTCCAGACAGCCCCTGGGGGAAGCTAAGAACCCCTGCAGACGGACTCTGAGCCAGATGCTTCTGCAGCCTTTGATGAACAGCTAGCTGAAAGGTAGGTGGAGTCCCAGCCAGCTGTGTAAACGATTCACAAGGAGTCCCATCCGTTGACAAGAAGGAGCCAAGTGCAAGCCACCCTTTGGTCCTATATACCCATATAGGGTGCTTTGATGATGCTCTCCCCACCCTTTGGCCCTATATACCCATATATGGTGCTTTGATGATGCTCTCCCCACCCTTTGGCCCTATATACCCATATATGGTGCTTTGATGATGCTCTCCCCACACATTGGCCCTATATACCCATATAAGTTGTTTTCATGATGCTCTCCACACCCTTTGGCCCTATATACCCATATATGGTGCTTTGATGATGCTCTCCCCACCCTTTGGCCATATATACCCATATATGGTGCTTTGATGATGCTCTCCACACACCTTGGCCCTATATACCCATATATGGTGCTTTGATGATGCTCTCCACACACCTTGGCCCTATATACCCATATATGGTGCTTTGATGATGCTCTCCCCACCTTGGCCCTATATACCCATATATGGTGCTTTGATGATGCTCTCCCACCCTTTGGCCCTATATACCCATATATGGTGCTTTGATGATGCTCTCCCCACCCTTTGGCCCTATATACCCATATATGGTGCTTTGATGATGCTCTCCCCACCCTTTGGCCCTATATACCCATATATGGTGCTTTGATGATGCTCTCCCCACCCTTTGGCCCTATATACCCATATATGGTGCTTTGATGATGCTCTCCACACCCTTTGGCCCTATATACCCATATATGGTACTTTGATGATGCTCTCCACACCTTGGCCCTATATACCCATATATGGTGCTTTGATGATGCTCTCCCCACCCTTTGGCCCTATATACCCATATATGGTGCTTTGATGATGCTCTCCCCACCCTTTGGCCCTATATACCCATATATGGTGCTTTGATGATGCTCTCCACACACCTTGGCCCTATATACCCATATATGGTGCTTTGATGATGCTCTCCCCACCTTTGGCCCTATATACCCATATATGGTGCTTTGATGATGCTCTCCCCACCCTTTGGCCCTATATACCCATATATGGTGCTTTGATGATGCTCTCCACACACCTTGGCCCTATATACCCATATATGGTGCTTTGATGATGCTCTCCCCACCCTTTGGCCATATATACCCATATATGGTGCTTTGATGATGCTCTCCACACACCTTGGCCCTATATACCCATATATGGTGCTTTGATGATGCTCTCCCCACCCTTTGGCCCTATATACCCATATATGGTGCTTTGATGATGCTCTCCACACACCTTGGCCCTATATACCCATATATGGTGCTTTGATGATGCTCTCCACACACCTTGGCCCTATATACCCATATATGGTGCTTTGATGATGCTCTCCACACACCTTGGCCCTATATACCCATATATGGTGCTTTGATGATGCTCTCCACACACCTTGGCCCTATATACCCATATATGGTGCTTTGATGATGCTCTCCCCACCCTTTGGCCCTATATACCCATATATGGTGCTTTGATGATGCTCTCCACACACCTTGGCCCTATATACCCATATATGGTGCTTTGATGATGCTCTCCACACACCTTGGCCCTATATACCCATATATGGTGCTTTGATGATGCTCTCCCCACCCTTTGGCCATATATACCCATATATGGTGCTTTGATGATGCTCTCCACACACCTTGGCCCTATATACCCATATATGGTGCTTTGATGATGCTCTCCCCACCCTTTGGCCATATATACCCATATATGGTGCTTTGATGATGCTCTCCCCACACCTTGGCCCTATATACCCATATATGGTGCTTTGATGATGCTCTCCCCACCCTTTGGCCCTATATACCCATATATGGTGCTTTGATGATGCTCTCCACACACCTTGGCCCTATATACCCATATATGGTGCTTTGATGATGCTCTCCACACACCTTGGCCCTATATACCCATATATGGTGCTTTGATGATGCTCTCCACACACCTTGGCCCTATATACCCATATATGGTGCTTTGATGATGCTCTCCACACACCTTGGCCCTATATACCCATATATGGTGCTTTGATGATGCTCTCCCCACCCTTTGGCCCTATATACCCATATATGGTGCTTTGATGATGCTCTCCACACACCTTGGCCCTATATACCCATATATGGTGCTTTGATGATGCTCTCCACACACCTTGGCCCTATATACCCATATATGGTGCTTTGATGATGCTCTCCCCACCCTTTGGCCCTATATACCCATATATGGTGCTTTGATGATGCTCTCCACACACCTTGGCCCTATATACCCATATATGGTGCTTTGATGATGCTCTCCACACACCTTGGCCCTATATACCCATATATGGTGCTTTGATGATGCTCTCCCCACCCTTTGGCCCTATATACCCATATATGGTGCTTTGATGATGCTCTCCACACACCTTGGCCCTATATACCCATATATGGTGCTTTGATGATGCTCTCCCCACCCTTTGGCCCTATATACCCATATATGGTGCTTTGATGATGCTCTCCACACACCTTGGCCCTATATACCCATATATGGTGCTTTGATGATGCTCTCCCCACCCTTTGGCCCTATATACCCATATATGGTGCTTTGATGATGCTCTCCACACCCTTTGGCCCTATATACCCATATATGGTGCTTTGATGATGCTCTCCACACACCTTGGCCCTATATACCCATATATGGTGCTTTGATGATGCTCTCCACACACCTTGGCCCTATATACCCATATATGGTGCTTTGATGATGCTCTCCACACACCTTGGCCCTATATACCCATATATGGTGCTTTGATGATGCTCTCCCCACCCTTTGGCCCTATATACCCATATATGGTGCTTTGATGATGCTCTCCACACACCTTGGCCCTATATACCCATATATGGTGCTTTGATGATGCTCTCCACACACCTTGGCCCTATATACCCATATATGGTGCTTTGATGATGCTCTCCACACACCTTGGCCCTATATACCCATATATGGTGCTTTGATGATGCTCTCCCCACCCTTTGGCCATATATACCCATATATGGTGCTTTGATGATGCTCTCCACACACCTTGGCCCTATATACCCATATATGGTGCTTTGATGATGCTCTCCCCACCCTTTGGCCATATATACCCATATATGGTGCTTTGATGATGCTCTCCACACACCTTGGCCCTATATACCCATATATGGTGCTTTGATGATGCTCTCCCCACCCTTTGGCCATATATACCCATATATGGTGCTTTGATGATGCTCTCCACACACCTTGGCCCTATATACCCATATATGGTGCTTTGATGATGCTCTCCACACCCTTTGGCCCTATATACCCATATATGGTGCTTTGATGATGCTCTCCCCACCCTTTGGCCCTATATACCCATATATGGTGCTTTGATGATGCTCTCCACACACCTTGGCCCTATATACCCATATATGGTGCTTTGATGATGCTCTCCACACACCTTGGCCCTATATACCCATATATGGTGCTTTGATGATGCTCTCCCCACCCTTTGGCCCTATATACCCATATATGGTGCTTTGATGATGCTCTCCACACACCTTGGCCCTATATACCCATATATGGTGCTTTGATGATGCTCTCCACACACCTTGGCCCTATATACCCATATATGGTGCTTTGATGATGCTCTCCACACACCTTGGCCCTATATACCCATATATGGTGCTTTGATGATGCTCTCCCCACCCTTTGGCCCTATATACCCATATATGGTGCTTTGATGATGCTCTCCCCACCCTTTGGCCATATATACCCATATATGGTGCTTTGATGATGCTCTCCACACACCTTGGCCCTATATACCCATATATGGTGCTTTGATGATGCTCTCCCCACCCTTTGGCCCTATATACCCATATATGGTGCTTTGATGATGCTCTCCACACACCTTGGCCCTATATACCCATATATGGTGCTTTGATGATGCTCTCCCCACCCTTTGGCCATATATACCCATATATGGTGCTTTGATGATGCTCTCCCCACCCTTTGGCCATATATACCCATATATGGTGCTTTGATGATGCTCTCCACACACCTTGGCCCTATATACCCATATATGGTGCTTTGATGATGCTCTCCACACACCTTGGCCCTATATACCCATATATGGTGCTTTGATGATGCTCTCCCCACCCTTTGGCCATATATACCCATATATGGTGCTTTGATGATGCTCTCCACACACCTTGGCCCTATATACCCATATATGGTGCTTTGATGATGCTCTCCCCACCCTTTGGCCCTATATACCCATATATGGTGCTTTGATGATGCTCTCCACACACCTTGGCCCTATATACCCATATATGGTGCTTTGATGATGCTCTCCCCACCCTTTGGCCCTATATACCCATATATGGTGCTTTGATGATGCTCTCCACACACCTTGGCCCTATATACCCATATATGGTGCTTTGATGATGCTCTCCCCACCCTTTGGCCCTATATACCCATATATGGTGCTTTGATGATGCTCTCCACACACCTTGGCCCTATATACCCATATATGGTGCTTTGATGATGCTCTCCACACCCTTTGGCCCTATATACCCATATATGGTGCTTTGATGATGCTCTCCACACACCTTGGCCCTATATACCCATATATGGTGCTTTGATGATGCTCTCCACCCTTTGGCCCTATATACCCATATATGGTGCTTTGATGATGCTCTCCACACACCTTGGCCCTATATACCCATATATGGGGCTTTGATGATGCTCTCCACACCTTTGCCCTATATACCCATATATGGGGCTTTGATGATGCTCTCCCCACCCTTTGGCCATATATACCCATATATGGTGCTTTGATGATGCTCTCCGCACACCTTGGCCCTATATACCCATATATGGTGCTTTGATGATGCTCTCCCCACCCTTTGGCCCTATATACCCATATATGGTGCTTTGATGATGCTCTCCACACACCTTGGCCCTATATACCCATATATGGTGCTTTGATGATGCTCTCCCCACCCTTTGGCCATATATACCCATATATGGTGCTTTGATGATGCTCTCCACACCTTTGCCCTATATACCCATATATGGTGCTTTGATGATGCTCTCCCCACCCTTTGGCCCTATATACCCATATATGGTGCTTTGATGATGCTCTCCACACACCTTGGCCCTATATACCCATATATGGTGCTTTGATGATGCTCTCCCCACCCTTTGGCCTATATACCCATATATGGTGCTTTGATGATGCTCTCCACACACCTTGGCCCTATATACCCATATATGGTGCTTTGATGATGCTCTCCCCACCCTTTGGCCCTATATACCCATATATGGTGCTTTGATGATGCTCTCCACACACCTTGGCCCTATATACCCATATATGGTGCTTTGATGATGCTCTCCCCACCCTTTGGCCCTATATACCCATATATGGTGCTTTGATGATGCTCTCCACACACCTTGGCCCTATATACCCATATATGGTGCTTTGATGATGCTCTCCCCACCCTTTGGCCCTATATACCCATATATGGTGCTTTGATGATGCTCTCCACACACCTTGGCCCTATATACCCATATATGGTGCTTTGATGATGCTCTCCCCACCCTTTGGCCCTATATACCCATATATGGTGCTTTGATGATGCTCTCCACACACCTTGGCCCTATATACCCATATATGGTGCTTTGATGATGCTCTCCCCACCCTTTGGCCCTATATACCCATATATGGTGCTTTGATGATGCTCTCCACACACCTTGGCCCTATATACCCATATATGGTGCTTTGATGATGCTCTCCCCACCCTTTGGCCCTATATACCCATATATGGTGCTTTGATGATGCTCTCCACACACCTTGGCCCTATATACCCATATATGGTGCTTTGATGATGCTCTCCCCACCCTTTGGCCCTATATACCCATATATGGTGCTTTGATGATGCTCTCCACACACCTTGGCCCTATATACCCATATATGGTGCTTTGATGATGCTCTCCCCACCCTTTGGCCCTATATACCCATATATGGTGCTTTGATGATGCTCTCCACACACCTTGGCCCTATATACCCATATATGGTGCTTTGATGATGCTCTCCACACACCTTGGCCCTATATACCCATATATGGTGCTTTGATGATGCTCTCCCCACCCTTTGGCCCTATATACCCATATATGGTGCTTTGATGATGCTCTCCCCACCCTTTGGCCATATATACCCATATATGGTGCTTTGATGATGCTCTCCCCACCCTTTGGCCATATATACCCATATATGGTGCTTTGATGATGCTCTCCACACCCTTTGGCCCTATATACCCATATATGGTGCTTTGATGATGCTCTCCACACCCTTTGGCCCTATATACCCATATATGGTGCTTTGATGATGCTCTCCCCACCTTTGGCCATATATACCCATATATGGTGCTTTGATGATGCTCTCCCCACCCTTTGGCCATATATACCCATATATGGTGCTTTGATGATGCTCTCCCCACCCTTTGGCCATATATACCCATATATGGTGCTTTGATGATGCTCTCCCCACCCTTTGGCCCTATATACCCATATATGGTGCTTTGATGATGCTCTCCACACACCTTGGCCCTATATACCCATATATGGTGCTTTGATGATGCTCTCCCCACCCTTTGGCCCTATATACCCATATATGGTGCTTTGATGATGCTCTCCACACCCTTTGGCCCTATATACCCATATATGGTGCTTTGATGATGCTCTCCACACCCTTTGGCCCTATATACCCATATATGGTGCTTTGATGATGCTCTCCCCACCCTTTGGCCCTATATACCCATATATGGTGCTTTGATGATGCTCTCCACACACCTTGGCCCTATATACCCATATATGGTGCTTTGATGATGCTCTCCCCACCTTGGCCCTATATACCCATATATGGTGCTTTGATGATGCTCTCCCCACCCTTTGGCCATATATACCCATATATGGTGCTTTGATGATGCTCTCCCCACACCTTGGCCCTATATACCCATATATGGTGCTTTGATGATGCTCTCCACACCCTTTGGCCCTATATACCCATATATGGTGCTTTGATGATGCTCTCCCCACCCTTTGGCCCTATATACCCATATATGGTGCTTTGATGATGCTCTCCCCACCCTTTGGCCCTATATACCCATATATGGTGCTTTGATGATGCTCTCCACACACCTTGGCCCTATATACCCATATATGGTGCTTTGATGATGCTCTCCCCACCCTTTGGCCCTATATACCCATATATGGTGCTTTGATGATGCTCTCCCCACCCTTTGGCCCTATATACCCATATATGGTGCTTTGATGATGCTCTCCCCACCCTTTGGCCCTATATACCCATATATGGTGCTTTGATGATGCTCTCCCCACCCTTTGGCCATATATACCCATATATGGTGCTTTGATGATGCTCTCCCCACCCTTTGGCCCTATATACCCATATATGGTGCTTTGATGATGCTCTCCACACCCTTTGGCCCTATATACCCATATATGGTGCTTTGATGATGCTCTCCCCACCCTTTGGCCCTATATACCCATATATGGTGCTTTGATGATGCTCTCCCCACCCTTTGGCCATATATACCCATATATGGTGCTTTGATGATGCTCTCCCCACCCTTTGGCCCTATATACCCATATATGGTGCTTTGATGATGCTCTCCACACCCTTTGGCCCTATATACCCATATATGGTGCTTTGATGATGCTCTCCCCACCTTTGGCCCTATATACCCATATATGGTGGTTTGATGATGCTCTCCCCACCTTTGGCCCTATATACCCATATATGGTGCTTTGATGATGCTCTCCACACACTTTGGCCCTATATACCCATATATGGTGCTTTGATGATGCTCTCCCCACCCTTTGGCCCTATATACCCATATATGGTGCTTTGATGATGCTCTCCCCACCCTTTGGCCCTATATACCCATATATGGTGCTTTGATGATGCTCTCCCCACCTTTGGCCCTATATACCCATATATGGTGGTTTGATGATGCTCTCCCCACCTTTGGCCCTATATACCCATATATGGTGGTTTGATGATGCTCTCCCCACCTTTGGCCCTATATACCCATATATGGTGCTTTGATGATGCTCTCCACACCCTTTGGCCCTGTATACCCATATATGGTGCTTTGATGATGCTCTCCCCACCTTGGGCCCTGTATGCCCATATATGGTGCTTTGATGATGCTCTCCCCACCCTTTGGCCATATATACCCATATATGGTGCTTTGATGATGCTCTCCCCACCCTTTGGCCCTATATTCCTATATATCGTGGTTTGATGGTGACCCTTCTAGGTTAGCCTACATCTAACCTAGATAACCTATGAAAGGTATCCGGGATGTATTCACCCATTGGTGACTCTTCTAGATAACCTACATGTCATGTGAGGAGGACAGGACCTGTCTCATTTCAAGGGAGGTAGTAGACGTGAGGGTTCAGCTTTTATCGAGAACCTCGTGCATATGCTCTGGGGACTGCCCAAGCTGCATTTGATTAGCGGTGGGTCTAGAGGAGAGAAGACCACCAGAATACTCCCCTGGATAGGGGGAGTTCAGAAGATGAACCACAAGACCCGCGGACATTGTTCCTCCTGCCTTTCCTCGCTTCCACCACGGGAAAGCCAGTGAGTAGAATAGCGAAGGCGGCTGGGAAACATCGTGCTTTACAAATGCAGAGAGCCTCATGAATGAGAGACGTTAGCGCTGCAGTCTGGCGTCTTAGATCGCTTTAGAAGAGGAAGGGGGAATTTTTTTTTTCTACTCTCCTCCTCTTTGGATTACTTTAAAAAAATTTTTTTTGCTTTATTAATATCTAAGATCTATCTCTGGGCTACACTTTCAGATGCTTTTAAAAAATTACTTTTTTATTCTTTGTCATGGAATGTAATGGGTGGAAATTGAGAAATGGACTTTGCTACGTTATGGAAACTTTTTGTGGAATTTAAATAGAGGTTTCTACAAACTGTTAATGGTTTGCCTTTATTATGGGATTATAATTTTTTCTTTTTTTCCTTTTGCTTTTCCTTGCTTCTAAACTTATATTGGATTACGAATCTGCTGTTGGATTTCTATAGCTGAGTGTTCCTTTTATTTTTTTCTGTTCATGTTGAACTTAAAAGCTTGAGAATTGAGAATTGTTTATATATTTTATTATCTATATTTGGGAACAATAAGAGACAGCTTTCTATAGCTGGGATTATCACTGCTGTGTTGTTAGAGAACTTGGAAGAAAGCTGTTGCTATAGGATTATAACTGTTGCCCTTTGAAGATATTGAATTTCGCACTGTCTACAATGGCTTCAAGAGGGAAGAAGGATAAGGAAAAGGAGAGAGAATCAACAAGAACTTCTACAGAACCGGTTGAGGGGGTGGAGACATGAAAAAAGGATTAGATGCAATTGCTGCCTTAAGCCACCAGATGGACCAAAGAGACACAAAAATGAATGAAAAAATGGACAACGTAAAGAAGGAATTGACTCAAGAATTGAGAAATGAGGTCCAGAAAGTGAAGGATGTGGTTGATCATTTGTCAACTGACCTCAAGAATACTCAAGGACAGGTACAGTTGTTAATTTCTAGTCAGAAGCAGCCACTGATTGAAATTGATTGAAATTTGAATGCTATTGCATTAGCAGAAATGAGGGAGAAAGAATTTATATTGAGATTGAGGTTAGTAACGGAAAATCCCGGGGAAGATGTCAGAAAATTCATCATTACCGCATTAGCACAATTTTTGGAGATGAAGGACCAAGATCTAGATTCTGAAATAGACAAAGTTTTTAGAGTCAATTCACGTTTTGCTAGAGAAAAAAGGTCCCAGGTGTGATGGAATGGAATTATGAAGGCGAAGCTCAGGGAGATAAGCATTTTCTTAGCTCACCGGAACCGCATGGGAGGAACAAAAGGATGAGACTGGCACCTCCCGGAGGAATTCACACTCTGGTGGCTGGAGGACTTTGGGAACTGGGGTTTTAGTCTGGGAAGATTCTTGCTTGAGGTTGTAGCTAATAAACATAGCTGGACTGAATGTGCATGGTCTCTTGGAGTTCCTTGGGCTAGGCCTGACACAAGAGACATATTGATTCATTTTGTACGGAAGGTTACAAGAGAAGAAATTTTGAAAAAACACTATAATGATGGACTGAGTATCGCAGGCAAAAAGGTGACTGTTTTAAAAGAAATACCTTAAAGAATATTGAGAAAAAGAAAGGATTACTCCTCCTTCACAGATAAATTAAAGCAACACGGTATTTCTTTCAGATGGGAGAGACTAGAAGGAGTATCTTTTATGTATAAGGAGCAAAGATTTAGAATAAATTCTACTTTAAAGGCAGAAGCCTTTTTGGAAAAATATAAGGCGGACTTCCGCGATACCCATAAAGAATTAGAAAAAAAAGAAAAAGAAAAAGAAAAAGAAAAGACTACGAAAGATATCGAAACCAGTGCGGATTTAACAAAGCTTGGGGCTTCTGGAGTGGATTATAAAAGACTTTAATACAAATATACTTATGGATTACAAATATTTGACCTGGAATATAAATGGAGCAAATGCTCCTCAAAAAAAAAAAGAAAATGGTTCACTTTTTAAAGAAACCGAACCTGGATATCATCTGTTTGCAAGAGACTCATATTTGTAAAAAAGACATTAAGTACCTGGTTCAGAAACAAATTGGAGAAGAATTGATATCGGCTGGACCAAAAAAGACGAAAGGAGTTGTTTTGTACATACAATCAAAACTGAATCCACAACTGATCTTGACTGATGACGGAGGAAGATATCCGGCAGTTGAAATTCGTATACAAGGGGTTAAGACACTCGCTGTTGGACTGTATGCCCCAAATGTTGATCAAGGGATATTTTATAAAAACCTAATGGACAAATTGATGGACTTACAATATGAGAACTGGTGCCTTATGGGTGACTGGAATGGGGTGATTTCTCCAATGGAAGACAAACAAGTCCCCAAAGGGGCTGAGACTTAAAGAAGGAAAACTACCCCAAACATTCTTTGATCTGAAAGACATGTTGGACTTACAAGATATTTGGAGACTTTTAAATGGAAATTCTAAGGAATACACATATTTTTCTGAGAGATTTAAATCCTTTTCTCGAATAGATATGTTTTTGATTTCTACAACTCAGATGATGGATGTTACTAAAGTTGAAATATTACCTAAGACCTTTTCAGATCACAACCCTGTTAAGTTGACTATTAAAGGGAAAAAGAGTACATTTCAATGCAGATTAAATGAGACAATTTTGCAGAAAAATGAAATCGCTGATACTTGTAAAAAAAGTTAAGAGCGTTTTTTTCAATTGAATATGAACCAAGGCACTAAGACACAGACTGTATGGGATGCTAGTAAGGCTTACATGAGAGGTTATTTCATTCAATATAATGCTCAGTTGAAGAGGAAAAAACAAGAGAAGATGCAAATGATTTTAGATGAAATTAAAAAGAAAGAGATTGAGATGAGAAATAATCCACTGGATGAGACTTCAAAAGCACAAATTAAATTTCTACAAAAACAAATGTCAACGTTAATGATACAGGAATTAGAAACTCAATTGAAATTTACGAGACGGAAATATTTTGAATTTGAAAATAAACCAGGTAGATGGCTAGTCTACAAATTGCGTAAACAAAGACAGAAAAGATTAATTTCTAAAATACAACACAAGCGGAAGACTTCAATGGATAATGCAGGCATTCAAGAGGCCTTTTTTTGTTACTACTCATCATTATATAAAAAACAAGATGTTCATCCAGACGATATCGATAAATATCTGTCTAAACAAAAATTGCCTATTCTTATTGATCAACAGAGAAAATTACTTCATGATCCCATAACATTAGAGGAAATTTCAACTGCTTTTAAGTAAATGAATTGTAGAAAAGCACCTGGCTCAGATGGTTTATCAGCGGCCTATTATAAACATTTTGAGGAGGAGCTTTGTCTTCCTTTACAAATGACTATGAATTCAATTTTGGACACAGGTGTAATGCCAGAAACTTGGAAAGAAGCCCATATTACCTTGATTCCAAAAGACCAACAGGATCTGACCTTGACAAAGAATTATAGACCAATATCTCTATTGAACAATGACTATAAGATATTCACAACAATTCTTGCGGAAAGAATGAAGAATATTCTTCTAACGTTTATCTACCAAGATCAAGCAGGATTTTTACCAAAAAGACAAATCAGAGATAACATTCGAAAAGTTCTGGAGACATTAGAATACCTGAAACAACACTATGAAAAACAAGCAGCCTTGATATTTTTGGATGCTGAAAAAGCCTTTGATAATTTAAATTGGCCTTCTACGTTTAAAGTTTCGGATTTTATGAAATTTGCGGAAAACTTGTTAAATGGATTAAATCAATATACATACCACAAACCACAAACATAATTCTTAATGGAGATTTTACTAAAGCATGTGAAATTCAAAAAGGTACGAGACAAGGATGTGCCTTGTCTCCTTTATTATTTATATTGGTTTTAGAAGTATTACTTAGAGATATTAGACAAGATGACAACATTTTGGGAACAAGAGTTAAAAAAGAAGAATATAAGTTAAGAGCTTCTATTGAAGACCTAGTCATTACCTTAGAAAACCCATTGGATGGGATTGAATCGTTAATGCAAAAATTGAGAGACTTTGGGTCGCTAGCAGGGTTCAAAGTAAACATAGCAAAAACAACGGTTTTAACTAAAAATATGGATGTTTACCAACAGAAGAAACTGAATGAACTAACTGCATTTGCGATAGAGAAAAAAATAAAACCTCTGGGAGTATATTTGACATTGAGGAATGCTGCTTTATTTCAGAATAATTATCTTCTACTTTGGACAGATATTAAAAAAGACATAGATCGGTGGGAAAAGCTACAATTATCGCTATTAGGAAGAATATTGGTGATGAAAATGAATATTTTGCCATGAATTTTATATCTTTTCCAGATATTGAGTTCAAAAGCACCCTTTAAACAATGCCAACGTGACATCTCTAAGTTTATATATGCAAGGGAAAAAACGAAGAATACAATATAAAGATTTACACGACGTGAAAGAAAGAGGTGGTTTGGGTCTTCCCGATTTGAAATTGTACTGTGTAGCTTGCTGTTTAGTATGGCTTAAAGAACGGATCACCTTGAGAAATGAAAAATTATTAAACTTGGAAGGTCACAATTTGAGATTTGGATGGTATGGATATTTGTGGTATGATAAAGTTAAAGTTAATGTGGACTTTAAAAATCACTATATTAGAAGATCTCTATGAAAAGTTTAGACTAAAGGTAGACCACTTTTATGCCTTAAGATGCCGCTGTGGACCTCTATACAAGAAGCCTTCTATAGAACTGAAACAAGAGATAAAAATAAATGGATGAGATACCAAGACTTATTAGAAAAAGAACAAGGAGAATATAAAATTAAATCAAAAGAACAATTGGTTTTAGAAAGATATACCTTTCAATGCCTTTCTTATATGCAATACAAAGAAAAAATTTAAACTGATAAAAAAGAATTTGGATTTGAACAGAATACATCAGAATTTGAAATCCAATTATATGAAACAGATGAACATTTCATAGCAAAATGAATAATTTGCTATGAATTACTGTTGAGAGAAGAAATGGTGGAAGAACAAGTCAAGGAATGCATGATTAAATGGGCAAAAATATTGGTCATAATATACATGTGCAGCAATGGGAAAATATGTGGTCTAAAGGATTAAAATTTACTTTATGTTATAACTCGAAAGAAAACTTCTATAAAATGATGTATCGATGGTACATGACACCCCAAAGATTATCAAAGAGGTATGGGACAATTTCCAACGTTTCTTGGAAATGTATCCAACAAGAGAAATCGTTTTACCATATGTGGTGGACATGTAAAATTGCAAAGAAATGTTGGACTCAAATACAAACCTTGATGCAGAGCTACATACTACAAATACAGATCCCATTTAAACCAGAACTCTTCCTGTTGGGGATAATGGACTTTCAAATAGGAAAACATCTTATTAGAATTACTCAATACATGATTACCGCAGCAAGACTTCTTTATGCACAATTTTGGAAAACCCAGACACTACCAACAATACAAGAATGGTTGTTAAAACTGATGGATATGGCCGAAAAGGATAAACTGACTTGCTTATTAAAAGAAAACTCACATAACTATTACCTAAGAGAATGGAAACCATTGAAGGACTACTTGCAAAAGGCAGGTGTGGTTAAGCTTACATGCGGATTTGAAAATTAGATTATAAACGTAATGGGATATATTTAGACAAAGAATTATTCCTATTTCATGTATTACAAGCTAGCACTTATGATAGCCTTATCATTTCTAGGACAAGAGATAGATTGGAAGTTATCTATTTTTCATATCTTTTCTCTTTTTACTTTATCTCACTTTTTCTTTTCCTTTTCTTTCTATTTTGTATTTCAAATTTTCCTTTTAATTTCTAACTTTTAAATAGGTATCTTTAAAATCTCAATAAAATATTATAAAAAAAAAAGAGACAAAAGAAAGGGGAAATGGAATGGGATGGTGAAAGGACAATTCTTCCAGGGGAGGGCTGAATTGGAGGCTGCAGCAATAGGTCCTTCTCTGGGGAAGTCTTCAGTTTAAGCCTGGGTGTCAAGCCTTACCTGACGTTCCCGCAAAGAGGTTGCCGTATTGCGGGACCAGGTTTTAGCAGAACCTTTTCCGCTGGACCTGCTGTTGAGCGGAGAGATAGAGGATGATTAGACCTAGATTAGGGGTCAGTTTGAGGAAAGGGAGTTATCTGAAATTACGGTTCTGGAGGAGGTCAGAGAAGTAGAGCTAGGACAGAACCGTGCAGGATCCAACCAAGGGCCCCTCTGTCTCTGGAGAGGTCTCTCCGCCATCAACTGGTCAGGTGACATTTTGTCTCACACCCACAGCACACCAGCTTCCCCAGAGCTCCTTCACTCTACTGTCAGAAGACAGAAGAGACGTATTTCTATCCACAATAGCCACCACCTTGCAAGGTTTCTACCAAACGCTGTTTTAAATTAGTGAGCGGAAAAGACCTAATGTCTTTCCGCTGTGAGTCCTGGGCAAGGGGTGACAGTTCCTCAATGATTGTACAGCCAAAAGTAGGCACCTCTCCGAAATGAGACTCGGGTCCCAGGCCTCCTCCTTCAGGGCGCTGAGGTCACCGGTGTGGTCTCTGCCGCCTTTGGTGGAATCCTGTGAATGACAATGACTCCTCTGTGGACACAAAGGGAAAGGAGACTCCGAATTTCTATGTCCGTGGAACCTGGGGACTCTGGAATAAAGGACTATCGAAGGCAGGGCGCCTGACTGGAATAGGGCTTCTGTTGCTTGATGCATCCCCTGAGTTAAAGGAACCCCCACCCCTACCCCACCCATCCCCGGGAAAAGTAGGCTTTCCACTCTTTCCCTCTTAATGCCCTGCCTGGAAGCAGCAGGGTGGCGGAGAGGATGAAGCTGAAAAATGAAAGGCGTGGGTAAGGGGCCACATCCATTTAGGCCGCCAGTCAGCGGCAAAGGGCCCTTCCCAGCTGCCCACGACTTACCGAACGAATGGAGACCTCCTCCATCATGTGGAGCCCCTGCCTCTGGAGCTCCGTTTCCTGAGAACTGGGGAGATTAAAAGGCCCCAAAGTCAAAACTTGGCATGGGTCCTCCTACAAGAGTGGCCACACACATGCTCTAGGAAGTGTGTCAGCTGGCAGGGCAAGGGCCTTGACCTGAGTTTCCTCCCTTTTATCAGAAGCAGGGTGGAGAAGGAAAGGAGGTGAATCTCCCTAAGAAGATGACTCACAGGCTTAGGACTCTCCACAATCAGCCAAGCAGTAGCCCTTGCGACTGGCTGGGCTGGAGTATTGGTTGAAGGGATTTTGTTTTCCTTTTCCCACCTCTCCGTTTTCCTTTTGTGCTGTGTCATTTTACCTTGTCAGAAGCTTGCTTACTTTACTGTGCTTTAAGCATGCACTCCATGCTCAGGGGCCTTCATCATCTGGTCCCCCTTTGGCCCCAAATGGCCCCCCCATCCCATTGATTAAGGAGAACAGAGAGAAGCTCCCTGTCCCGGGGGCTGACCATGCATCCAAGAGAAATCTATCCCTCCTCTGTGTGGACGTTACCCATGCCCTTTTTAATTCGAGACGTTACTACAGCCATCTTCCTGGGGCTGCAGAATCCCTCAGATGAGAGCAGATACCTTGCCCAATCGGGAACGATCTCCACATCTTTCAGGGTGTGGGTCCTGGAGGATCCCTAGGCTTCCACTGAATCCTGCAAATAACATGTATTCGTATTAAGACATAAATCCAAAGCTCTCTGCATCCCAGTAGGATGGCTAAGGCCTAGGGCACAAGGTTCAGCCCCCTAGCAAGAGCGCCTTCGGAAGCCTTAACGTTAAGGGGACATTGCTTCCAGAATAGGGAGCAGCCGTTCTCAAAACAGGCTATGCCCAAGGAGAGGCGTTTGGCAACCTTTTCCCAAAGACTCTTCAGGCATTTGGAAGACGCATCCCTCTCTCCTTTTGCCTCGGACAAGGTCAGGAAAATAGGGACACTTAGGCACTCAGCCCCTTCCTCAATCACCCTTTCGTCACTGGATGTCCCTCCACCAGCTGTGACCTGACCTCTGGCAGCTCGGATGCCCTTTCCAGATGGCAGTCCAGGGGGATCAGATGTCTAAAGGACCCAGGAATCACCCCCCTGGACTTGAGGCATGAAGTCCCAGCAGCCACTTTGCCAAACCTTTCTTACCCCTGAGGTACAAGAGGCATCCCCATCATGAGAGCTCTCCTGCTCCTCAAGGTCTCTCTGTGCCTCCTGGGTCCTGACCGGGGGAAGAAGGTGAGATGTGGAAGAACATCCAGCTAGTTCAGCCTCCCCTTTCCAACACCAGCCAGTCCGCCTGGCGTCTTTTTTCCCCTGCAAGCCCCTTGTGGACAGGAAGCAGTCTGGGGGGCAGGGGCCTGTCAATGGCGCCCCGCCATGCCCAGGGTTTGGGAGAGGCCTTCGTGCCTGGCAGGCGGAACAGGAAGGTCTCCCAGCCTGGTGCTGAGAAAGGCAGGCGCTTCGTAGGCAGTCTTGAGACCTCGTTCCCTCATCAACCGGGCAAAGGCCCCAAACAACCTCCTTCAGAACCTAAACAAGGATGGTGGCTCTCCCAGGGCCAGCAGTGGCAACCCTTGGTAGCCTTTGGCCTCTGCCTTTCATGTGGGAAAGTGTCTGATTTTGAGCAACACAAAAGCACAATCAGGTGGCACAAAGCACACAGAGGGGCCAGAGGGGCCGACTTGCTTTTCTCCTGGGCCTCTTGGGCACTTTGACTCTCCTTTCCCCTTCGGGCCACCTCAAGCTGCCATCTCCTGCCCACCAATTAGCAGGCCCAAGTCCTGTCCCCTCAGAGGAGAATTTCCCTTCTTTCTGCCAGCCTGGGGCACATGGGTCCAAAAGTGGCATCAGAGTTGGGGGGGACGCACAAGAGGGGTGGGGCAGCCTCGCCAGTGTCTTTCAAAGCCACCCCCCTCTGGCCTCCATGTGAGGACTGTGGCAAACTGGGGCATCTCCGAGGGAGCAGAGATGGGGCTACAGGGCAGACTGGTTGCCTGGTAATGAGTCTGGACCAGAGGGGCCTCTCTGGAGAAGGAGAGACCACGCAATGGAGCAGAACCTTTAAGGACACTGGGTTCGAGCAAAACCTCTGAGCAGCAGGGTGAAGTCCTGTCCTGAGCCGTGTTTTGCACCTCCCTTCACTCTTGTATTGCTACACCTGACCAAAGTATTGGACTGTCCTTGGATCCCATTTTCCTGGGTCCCTTTTTTTACCAACTCCTATTCCGGTCTGCCTCCCTGCCTTGCTCCGCTGCTTGGAAAAGGGCAGCAGCAAGCTGAGAAATGCAGGTCTTGGCAATGAAAAAGCAGGGGTGTGAAGTGAGAGAGAGCCTGGAGGCCCCCAAAGGACAGGGACCATAAAGAGAGAGAGATCCCTTCACTATTTCTGAATCTTGCTGCCGAGATAGGACAGATTGATTGATAACATGGTCTTCAGTCCCAAATCTGAGAGATGGTCTGCAGGCTATAAGAATAAAGAAACCTGCAAAGAGCCCCCAGGATCATGAGCAGCAGCCCCCTCTCCCCTCTGCTCCCTGTCATGTCTTAGCCGTTCAGCGATCAAAGACGCGCGGCTCTCCTTTTGTCCGGTCAGATTGCTGTTATCCCTGTCTGATTGAGCTTCTCACTTTGACTCAGATTATCACTTCCTTTCACCGGACTTCACATCCAGTGCCAGCACACGCCTCCAGCCCAGTATTTCCAGCTATTTTCCCCCTCTGCTGTAACCTTGCAACAATTGCGGCTTCTTTGGCTATTCCTCCTCCTTTCCACTGTAAGAAACACACCAACAGATGTTCAACATGAGATGACCCGGAAGGCTTCTTTACCTGCAGAGACAGGACAAAAAAAGGTGCTTTGGGAAACTGGCTGAATATTTCAGTTTCATCTAAGAAGTTGTACCATCCTATCGAACAGCTATTCAGTTTTGGCTGACTTACAAAACACTAATCTAAAGAGGTAAAAATGGCATGGGAAGTAGATAAGGGGCGACTGGTTTCCAGATTATCTGCTCTGGAAGAAACAGCCCTTGAAGACGACACCTTTTGAGAGGTGACAATTTTGAGAATTAAAAAAAAAAATTGTTAAAAATGGCTCAGTCCTGGCATCTGACAGCAACAAGGTTACCTTCTGTCTTCAGGAAAGCTTCCCTAATGTAATGGACGGGGCAAGTTTTATCCCACATCACAGAGCTGCACAGCCATACTGAAATCCGAGTCAAGTTAGCAATGAAATCAGCAAAATCTACGTCTCTGTCTCTATCTCTCATCTATCTCTCTTTCATCTCTATCTACCGTAGTAGCTTGCTTACTGGGCCTTAAACTTTATTTACATACTTTACTCACATACTGCAGGGGACTTTACCATTCCCTGATGATTTCCTACTGGCTGGAGCGCCGCTCAGGAAGCCCTCGGCCCCTCAACTGTCCGTGACTGCCTGTGGTCCGGAGGATAGAAAAAAGATGACACAAATGCTGTGATGTCACCACACAAAGCTTGTCCTTTTGCCCTTGGATTCCCAAGGTCTGACACAAGTATGGAAGCCATCGGATTGACAGTGTGACATCATGACGTCACTTTCTTCCCTTGCCCCTCTCCCCCAGAGATGCCTAGGCAAACAACAGTTAGGCATTCAGTCCTCAATAGCAGATTAAAGAGGTATCAAGAAGATCTTGTTGACTCCAACTAAAGGATAAACACATCTATCTTCAAAATGTCCCATTTCTTTACAGGGTCTCATTTTGCTATGTAATGTTTCATAGTCTGCACTAGAAAGGCCCCTGAAACTGTGATGAATGGGGCCCCCATGACCCCAATTCACGGTTGCGTGGCCTAGGAATGAGCCGCATATCTGACCAGCACACGAATTCTCACCCGGTGCAGCTAACATCTTCCTGGTTTTCCTTTCTGGGACTGCACATAGTCTCTTTAACACTGGGCAATCCAAACCACGACAATCTTTCTGCTCTAACCGAAAAACTATAGCAACTTTCCGGCCTGTTACCTAAAGAATGTAATTACTCCTTCTTTATGTGGGCGTGGGATTATACCTGGTGCTACCCCTTTTATCCCCTCGAAAAACAACGATTAGTTTTCTTGTGAAATGAGACAAAATTAACATTTCCTCACATGAAGTGGTTTTTCTTCAGGAACAGCAGTGTGAGAAGGCAGGGAGAAGTGAAGGCCTCAAACGAACCATGTTTGCTAGGGGAGAGCGCTGTGCACCATGGGGCAGCCTTGGGGGGGTGGCAGGAGGGAGGATGGGCAGAAGGCACACTCGCACCAGAGTGGAGAGGGACGGCAGGAGGGAGGAAAGACTGCAGGCAAGAGGCACGTTCGCACCAGAGTGAAGAGAAACGGCAGGGGGCGGCTGTCGGGTCAAGTGGGGATTGGAATGTGTATTGCGCTGATTGGATTCGGAAAGTGGAATGTCTGCGGTTTTGCGGTTAATTAGCGGCGCTCCAGGGCAGTAAAAAAAGGTGAGATTGTGAGCCAAGCCCTCGTAGGAGGGGGAGGACAGATAGGGGGTATAAAAACCTGTCAGACCTTGCTTCGGGGTTCCTCCATTGCTGCGGGAGGGACCCACCTTTGCAAACGTGCCCAATAAAAACTTCTGTCTACTGGACAACCGAACCCGTGTCTGTCGTTTTCTGACAAAATTGGCGAGCCAGCCAGGAGTCCTCGACGTGGACCGGACTGTGGGGAACCGGTGAGTAATCGGCCGTAACACCCCGTTGAGGTGTCTCCCGTTTTCCCCGGAGTCGGGTCCGGGACGGGACTCCAATCGCCAGTCAGACAGAAGTAAAGAGGAAGTCGGCCGACGAGGGGACCTCCGGGAGGTCTGGTGAGTACAGCCTACCCATAATCTCGGGGAGATTAGCGTGGTTACGAGGCGTTGGACGCCGCAAGGGGACAGAAGAGTCCGGGACCTTCTGTAAGGTGGGAAACGTAGTCAGGAAGGATGGGTAAGGCGCAGAGTAAGAGTGTAAGGCCAGGGGCCAGTGGGAAAAATGCAGTAGGGGGAATCCCCACGGATTCTCCATTAGGACAATTGTTGCAACAATGGGAGACACCCTGGTTGTGTCCATTCACCAGGGGTCTGGAAAAACCGACCATGATAACTTTGTGCACTAAAGAATGGCCAAAATATCTACTAGTGGACCCCGAATTCCCCTACCATTGGGATACTCTTGGAATCCCCAGTAATTACTGGGTGACCCAACTAAAAAAACTACATCGTGGAGCATAAAATGTTAACACAGGAACCCTATGTGGAAGTCTGGTTCCATGTTCATTGGGAGGGGCCTCGACCCAAGTTAGCCAAAATTTTTGTCCAAAAAGAACAGGAGGATGAGGAGGACCTCTGGCTGACTGGACCTCAATGGGGGCCGCCACCTCCTCCTCCTCCTCCTCTTCCTACCGCTCCCCCTCCGGCGCCCCCACCCTATCCCGGGCTGCGGAAAGAGCTGGACCAGCTGAACCAAGACATTCAGAACTTGCCCTTTATTCTAAGGTCGGCCAGTGCCTTCCCCGTCCGGGAAGTCCCGAACGGAACGAACGCACAGGGGGTGACCGTCACCAGTTACGTAACGGTTCCCATCAAACCCAGTGAGTTGAGGGAATTAAAAAAGACCCTCCCTCGTATGCAAGAGAACGCCCATACCGCCGCCGAACAATTGGAACTTTTTCTCGGCCCGGTGGAATACTCCTGGGGGAACTGAATTACATTTTAGCCCACCTCTATACGCCAGAAGAGAGGGGCCAGATTCGGCGAGCTGCGCTCGGGGCTTGGGAGCGAAGGAATGCAAATGTCCCAAATGCCCCGGCCGCGAATACTAAATTCCCTCTGGCAGACCCAAATTGGGATCCCAATAATGCTGAACATCGGGAGAACATGAGAGGAGTTTCCCCCTGTACGACTAGGGGGGTCATGGTTCCCCAACCGGGACCCACGGGGAACCCTTGGTAAACATCACGGTGGGTCCTACTGGCGAGGAACAGCAGTTCGTCGTGGACACCGGAGCCTCTCGAACATCGCTGTGCCAACCGATCCCAGGGATTGCGAAATCCCGGGGCACGTCGGTATCGGTGATGGGGGTGGGAGGCTCTCCGGTCAAGGCAGACGTACTGGAGGAAGTGAGACTGGAGTGGAATGGGAAGGAGGTAACTGCAGATGTGTTACTGATCCCACAGGCAGGAGTGAACTTGCTGGGAAGGGATCTAATGGGTAGTCTAGGAGTGGAGTTGTGGAATGTGGAACAGGCAGAAAGGATGTGTTTGTTGCGAGAGGCGGACGTGGAGGTTGTGAACCCTGAGGTATGGGCAGGGGAGGGGGGGCGGGTCGGTTTCGCATCGCCCCAATTAGCATCCCCTTGAAACCAGGGGTGACGGGTTTGCGGCAAGCCCAATACCCGCTGTCCCGGGATGGGAGGCGCGGGCTGAAGCAACAACTGAGATGGACGGTGCTGCCCCAGGGGTACACCGAGAGCCCCCTCTTGTTTGGACAGGCATTGGAAGAGAAACTCCAGGGGTTCCGGGCCCCTGGGGTTCTCGGGTGCTGCAGTATGTGGATAATTTGTTGGTGTCTGGAGAGAAGGAAGTAAAGGTGAGAGAAGATTCAGTGGCTTTATTGAACTGGTTGGCTGAGGAAGGACTGAAGGTGTCAAAAGGGAAGGTCCAATTTGTGGAAAGGGAGGTCAAGTATTTAGGACATGTACTCCGGAAGGGCGAGAAGTTGATTGATCCTTCTCGGATACAGGGGATAATGCAGTTGAAGCCCCCTCATACTAAAACAGAGGTGCGGCGGTTTCTGGGTCTAGTAGGATATTGCCGGCTATGGATAGATGAGTACATGAGCAAGGCTCAGTTTCTGTATGAGAAGTTGAAAGGATCATCTGACAGGGTAGAATGGACAGACGGGGACACAGAGAAGTGGGGAGAATTACGAAGGAGCCTGGTGACGGCCCCGGCTCTGGCTCTACCGAACTTGGCCCCCCCTTTCACCTATACGTCACAGCCCATGGGGGAACCGCCATTGGAGTGCTGACTCAGAGACGGGCTGGGAAATATGAACCAGTGGCCTTCCTGAGCAAAGCCCTAGAACCAGTGGTGAGGGGATGGCCGACTTGTGTGCAGGCAGTGGCTGCCGCTGCTGTGCTAGTGACAGAAGGGAAAAAACTCACTTTTGGGAGCCCCGTGATTGTCCATTCACCCCATCAGATCTTAAGTGTGCTTAGTCAGCAGGCGGCTGCTTGGATGACAGAAGGGAGGATGTTGAAATATGAGACAGTTCTCCGGATAAGTCCTGATGTGGTGGTAGGAACAGACAGGAATTTGAACCCAGCGGAGTTTCTTGCGGGGGAGCGGAAAGAATGGGAGCCGGCGGAGCACGAGTGCTCCACCCTGTTGCAGCTGCAAACAAAGACCCGGGAGGACCTGCAGGAGGTCCCGCTGGAGGAGGGTGAGGTCTGGTTTGTGGATGGGTCTAGCCAAGTAGAGCAGGGACAAAGGAAGTCAGGATATGCGATAGTGACGGCGGAGGGAGAGACAATAGAGAAGGGGGCACTACCAGCGGACTGGTCGGCTCAGCTGTGTGAAGTGCACGCTTTGAAACGGGCACTAGAGTTGGGAAAGGGAGTGTCCCTCACCGTCTACACAGACTTGCGATACGCCTGGGGAGTAGTGCACACTTTCAGGAAAATTTGGCTGGAACGGGGTTTACTCACAGCTGCTGGAAAGGGAAGGTTGCAGGGAGGAAGCAGGTCATTGGGTTACAATTGAGGGGACCCAGTAGTGAGCCGTGCTGACATGAGGGGGATGGTGGAGAAACTGCACGAAGGGTCTCACTGGGGGTGCAGGCTTTGGTAGACACTGTAAAGCCGTGGTACTGGAGCCTGGGGGTTCGATGGGAACTCCACACCCCTTGGCATCCTGACTCCAGTGGGAAAGTGGAAAGGGCCAACGGGGTGTTGAAGCAACATCTCACCAAACTGGGATTGGAAACAGGGCTATCTTGGACAAAGACACTTCCGGTTGCCCTGCTTCGAATGCGGACAGCCCCTCGCAAGGATGTGGGGGTCTCCCCGTTCGAGTTGATGATGGGAAAACCTTTCCTGGCTCCAATGGGAGAGCCTATCCCCGAGCTAAAGGATGCCTTCCTAAGAAAGTATCTCTTGGTACTGTCATAATCTCTCTTGTCTCTAAGAAAACAGGGACTCCTCGCTCAACGGCCCCCTTGCTGAAAGACCAACACCCCCACAAGCCAGAGGATTGGGTCCTGATAAAGACGTGGAAGGATGAGAAGCTGAAGCCGTCTTGGGAGGGACCATACCAAGTTCTCCTGACAACTGAATCAGCGGTTCGGACCTGACAGGGGGGTTGGACCCACTACCATCGGGTTAAGCGAGCTCCCGACCCCCGACCATAGACTGCCCAACCGGGAGACGGACTCAAAGTAAAACTTAAAAGGAACTGAACTAAGGCAGGGGAGGAGATGACCAACATAAAGGCGTAGAATTGGCACAGACAGCTTTGATCACTGGGGATGATCCCCGTGGGGCGGGGGGGATGTTCTATCATTTTGGGTCTTCTCCCATACCAAGACCCTGGACTAATCAAAGGCAAATGGCTCTAAATCTCTTGGGGACAACCAATGCAACTCAATGTGTATATTTCAACAATACCCAGAACCGTACCCCCATTGCCCTCAAAAGGTCCTGCTTTCACTTGTGGAGGGGTCTATAATATCCCTTACGCCTCAACCCCTCTATACCTACCTAAAGGTTTCTTTTTGTTATGTGGACATGAAGCTTACACCTATGTTCCAGCCTATAGTTCAGGGGGCCCTTGTGCCATAGGGCGCCTGACCTCTCTATATGCCCTGCCTCCAATGCAAGCGCACCCATCAAAAGAAAAAAGAAAAAGGGAGCTGCCATCTGATTGTGAGAGTGATGTGACACTCTTGTCCGAAACAGAAGCCATGGCTCTGGCCCTCTCCTTAGTAGGGGTTCCTGCACTAAGTGGAAGAACTTATCTGGACCTAAGGAAGGTGGCCTGCCTCCTGGCTAAAAGTGTCAACCTTACATCCTCTCTCATTGCAGCCCTCACTGAAGAAGTCACTGAGATCAGGAGGGCGGTCATTCAAAATCGGATAGCTATAGACTATCTCCTATTAAGGGCAGGACAAGGCTGTGAATCTTTTCAAGGTCTTTGTTGCTTTAACCTAACCAACAATGAGAATTATGTTGAAGCAAAACTAGCCAAGTTGAAGACCTTAGCCTCTCGCATATCCGAGGATCCAGAGGGATGGAATTGGTCGTGGCTCACTAGTTGGTTACCTAACTTTGCTTGGTTAAAACAACTTTCTGTACTAGCCATTGGTTTCATTGCCTTACTGGTCCTAGTATGTTGCTTAATGCAATGTCTCCCTGCTTGTGGGAATTACCTGTCCCAGTGTGTGAAGCCCCGGGTCCGGGACGAGGGAGCAATCCTGTTAGCCAGGTTTGAGGCCCAACAGAGGCGTGAAAAGAAAAAGGGGGATTGTGTGAAGGCAGGGAGAAGTGAGGGCCTCAAACGAACCATGTTTGCTAGGGGAGAGCGCTGTGCACCATGGGGCAGCCTTGGGGGGACGGCAGGAGGGAGGATGGGCAGAAGGCACACTCGCACCAGAGTGGAGAGGGACGGCAGGAGGGAGGAAAGACTGCAGGCAAGAGGCACGTTCGCACCAGAGTGAAGAGAAATGGCAGGGGGCGGCTGTCGGGTCAAGTGGGGATTGGAATGTGTATTGCGCTGATTGAGTGGAATGTCTGCGGTTTTGCGGTTAATTAGCGGCGCTCCAGGGCAGTAAAAAAAGGTGAGATTGTGAGCCAAGCCCTCGTAGGAGGGGGAGGACAGATAGGGGGTATAAAAACCTGTCAGACCTTGCTTCGGGGTTCCTCCATTGCTGCGGGAGGGACCCACCTTTGCAAACGTGCCCAATAAGAACTTCTGTCTACTGGACAACCGAACCCGTGTCTGTCGTTTTCTGACAGCAGTTACATTAGCTACAATTAAGCGGCATATTTAATGTATTAAGCAAATTAGAAAATTAGGCCATTATTAGCCTCAGACATTTGCTTCCGCTTTGAGAGCACATGAGGGAGGAAACGGAAGTGACCTCACAGAGTCTCTGCCTCCTTCCATGTGTCCGTCTACGAATACAGGAGTTGTGAGTCTTCGGACTGCATTATCCTACAAACCCCTTCTCAGTCAAAAACAGTTCCTGTAAAATTTCAATTAAACTAAACCACCCAGAGTTCCATCTTGACTCGGAGGTTCTCGAAACTGTCCCTCGGTAGAGGCTTGGCGAGAATGTCTGCAGTCATCTCTTTCGTATGGCAATAAGTCAAGTCCACAAGTCCACCTGGGTGGCCTCACGCACGAAGTGACATTTCACTCCAATGTGCTTCGTTCTTGCATAGAATTTCTCACTCTGTGACAACTTGAAGCAACTCTGGTTGTTTTCCATGAGGCAAACGGGTTTCTTGCGCACTAAACCAAAGTCTTTTGTCACTTGGTCGAGCCAGGCCGTTTCTCAGCAAGCTTCTGCAGCTGCAATGTCTTCCGACCCTGTGGAAGACGGGGCTACACAATTTTGTTTATAACTGCCCCAAGAAATGGGACCATTTGCAAACATAAAGACATAACCACCTGCGGATTTATAGTCTTGTGCATCCCCTGCCCGGTCAGCGTCCGTGTAACCTATTAGTTCTGGATCACTGTCAGCTGGCAATTTTAATCTACAGTTTGCGGTCCTCTTAGATATCTGACAACTCTCTGAATAGCTGTCTGGTCATGTTGAGCGGGACCCTTTACTTTTCTGCTCAGAATGCCCACTGCATCCGCTACGTCTGGCCTACAGGTTGTGGCTAGGTACAAAACTTTCCCTATTACTGACCTGTATTTGTTGTTGTCAGGTAAAAGTTTGGATTCCTCTTGACTCTCCAGAAAATCAGTAGCCATAGGTGTGGCAACCGGGTGCGCTTCTTGCATCTGCAGACTCTCAATTAATTCAGGGACCTTTTGTTTTTGGCTTACCATCTTCTTCTCTTTCTATCTGAATTCCTAGATAATAATGCCCTTTTCCTAGTTCTTTGACTTCCACATCTTTGCTTGGATTTGGGAGTAGTTTCTGTCATTTCCAGTCTCAATTATGAGGTCATCAGCAAATGCCAGAATGTAAGAAAATTGTCCATGATTGCATTTGGTGTATAAACAGTTGTCTGCGTGGCCTTGTTTGCATCCTAACTGTGTTAGCATGGTGTGTAGTTTTTCATTCCACGCCCTAGCGGATTGTTTCAGTCCATAAAGCCCCTTCTGAAGTCTGTATACTAAATGAGATTCATTTGGTTTGATGAAAACCCCTTTGGGTTGCTTCATATAAATCTCCTCTGAGATCTCGCCATGTAAGAATGCAGTTTTTATGTCTATGTGTCCCACTTGCAGTTGCTTTGAAGCTGCTCTGCTTAAAAGTGTTCCGATAGAGGTATATCTGACCACTGGGGCAAAAGTGGCATCACAGTCTTCTCCATACTGTTGACTGAACCCCTGTGCTACAAGCCTCACTTTGTAGCGCTGTACTTTCCCTTCTGCACCTCGTTTAACTTGAAAGACCCACTTACTTCCAATAGCCTGTTTGCCTGGAGGTAGCTGGGTAAGAGTCCACGTCTTGTTCTGGGGCAGTTCACTGATTTCCTCCTGCGCAGCATCCTTCCAGACACATGCTTCGGTGGCTGGCATCTTTTCCACCGCTTCCCAGTTGGGAGGCTCTAGGGGTTGCACCAACCCTGCAAGGTAGGACAGTCGTGGTGGTGGGACACCTTTGTTGGATCCCCATGAGCGTCTGACCTGTGGTCCATCAGCTTCCTCATCAGCTTCCAATGCAGGGATCTCCACATCAGGCAGTTCCTCTTCATTTCTGGTGCTGCTGCTGGGAGTCTGGTCCTCTGCGTCTTCTTCCTCTTCAGGCTCTGTAGATGGTGTTATGGCAATAGAAGGCAGATCTGGACAATCACACGTTTCTGGTGGAAAGTACATGAGATCTGGTGTTTCCTTTTCAGGGTCCTCAGAAAAATCGATGACACTTCCTCTTTTGTCAACTTGGCTTTGTTCATCTTATCAAATAACCTACGTGTCTTGAGCTGACCTGTCCTCTTTTAAGATCCATAACTCTGTAGCCTTTCCCTCCAGCGGCAGAGCCCACGAGAATGCCTTTTTGTGCTATGGAGTCCAACTTGTGCCTATTTTCTTTGGGAATATAGCCACAGGCAAGGCTCCCAAACACACAAACGTGCGACAGACTGGGAATCCTCCCATGCCAAAGCTCAAAAGGTATGCGTGTAGCTCCTTTGGTTGGCAATCTGTTCTGGAGACACACCGCAGTTGCGGCTGCATCTCCCCGCACGCGCTGGGGTAGAGATGCGTCTTTTAACATGCATCCTGTCATCTCTACTATGGATCTGAATTTTCTTTCTGCAACTGAGTTTTGCTGTGGTGTGTATGGAACACTTTTCACATGTTTAATTCCTTCCTCTTCAAGGAGGTTTCCATCTCACCTGAACAGTACTCACCCCCGTTGTCTGTTATGAGAACCAAGGGTTTTCTCTGGAATTTGTTCTTTACCATGGCAAGGTACTTTCTGAACATCTCTTGTGGTTGATTCTTTTCCTTGAGAAAATACACAACACAATATCTTGAAAAATCATCCAGAAATATTAGAATGTACTTATTTCCTCTCACTGAGCGAACATTCAGTGGACCACACGCATCACTATAGACTATATCAAGCACTCTGGTCCTTCTCTGTCATGTACATGATGGAAAAGAAGGTTTAACACTTTCCTCTGTGATAAAGCTTACACGTTTTGTTGTTGGTAAAGTGTTTAAGTGCTACCTTTATTCCTCCTGCAAGCTCCTTGCGCTGCAAATCCATTACAGCATTGACATCTCTGCGTCCAAGTCTCCTGTGCCAAAGTCGTGGATCCGTCTCATCCTTCTGGCTTGAACGCGCCACCTTAGCTGATTGGGGTTCCCAAAGATTCATCTCATATACCTCACCTATTCGGCTTGCTTCAGCATCCAGTCTCCCACCTTTAGACATTTGGCACACATCATTTTCGAATAATATATGGAAACCTTATCTGGCTAGAGGGGAGACACAAAGCATATTGCAGTTCAGTTCTGGAGCATACAAAACCCTCTGTATGGGATTCTCTTTTATCTCACAACCTATTTTGCATTTCAGGATTCCTGACCCTTCTGCATGTGCATTCATGATTTTTCCACCTGCAATTTGAATACTGCTACCTTGTGATGGGCCAATACTTTTAACGTCCTCAACGAAGTCCTTGTCATGACTGAAATGACTAGAGGCTCCAGAATCTATCATCCATTTCTTTGACTTGGTGTCACAATTGTTGACAGTTAAACTCTTTTCTTGTAAAAGAAAACTTCCCTCACTTTTCCCTTTCCTTTCATTTGGTCGCTTAAATGCAGGGAGTCTTTGTGATTTTGGAGCTTTGCAATCTTTAGTCCAATGTCCTTCCTTATTACAATTAAAGCACACAATTTTCGTTTGGGTCACTTTGGCCTTCACTTGGAATTTGAACATAAAGTTTGAATCATTGGCCTTTTCATTTCTAGTGGCAGATTCTTGTCTCCTTTCCACACACTCTTCTCTCAGATGGGCAATCGCTTTTCTTAGAGTTAAGCATGTCTTCCTATCCACAAGAGTTGCAACAGTCTCAAACTTAGATCCTAGTGATCCCAGGAAATAACAAACTTTCTGTTCGTCCTGCATTGGGTATTCTGTGAGTTCTAGTTTTTCAAGAATTGTCAAGAACTGAGTCACTCAATGACTGTTACAATCTGCTTTGGATATGAGTTTCAAGTTAAGTAAGTCTCTTATCCAGGCACGGTGAGAGCGTTTCCTTGCAAATCCATATGACAATTCCAAATTTTTAAGGATTTGAGCTGCAGTATTCCCCTTCTTAACGTGGATCATCTGCACAAATGAAATACTGTCCAGAATTATAGCCACTGCTAACTTATTCTGCTTGTCCCATCCCTTGATTGAATCTTTAGCGTCTTCAGTAGTGCCAGTAGGCCTTTCATTTTCGGTACACTCCAGAATTTCTTTAAGATCAAATAAGACCTCTAGGCGCTTTTTCCATTGGATAAAATGTTTCTCTGTGAGTTTGGGTAGCTTGAGGCTTCCCTCATCAGTGTGATTCTGATTGGCCATCTCAGGAATCAAAATTGTGCAAAAATTTAAAACTAAGTTTAAATCTCCAATGAAAAATCAAAACCCCTTTTCTGCCCAGCTACTGTTCTGCAAAAGAAAAATGGGCGTGTGTGTGAATTTCTTTCACAATGGAGATGTCAGAAAACGACAGACACGGGTTCGGTTGTCCAGTAGACAGAAGTTTTTATTGGGCACGTTTGCAAAGGTGGGTCCCTCCCGCAGCAATGGAGGAACCCCGAAGCAAGGTCTGACAGGTTTTTATACCCCCTATCTGTCCTCCCCCTCCTACGAGGGCTTGGCTCACAATCTCACCTTTTTTTACCGCCCCGGAGCGCCGCTAATTAACCGCAAAACCGCAGACATTCCACTTTCCGAATCCAATCAGCGCAATACACATTCCAATCCCCACTTGACCCGACAGCCGCCCCCTGCCGTTTCTCTTCACTCTGGTGCGAACGTGCCTCTTGCCTGCAGTCTTTCCTCCCTCCTGCCGTCCCTCTCCACTCTGGTGCGAGTGTGCCTTCTGCCCATCCTCCCTCCTGCCACCCCCCCAAGGCTGCCCCATGGTGCACAGCGCTCTCCCCTAGCAAACATGGTTCGTTTGAGGCCCTCACTTCTCCCTGCCTTCTCACAATCCCCCCTTTTTCTTTTCACGCCTCTGTTGGGCCTTAAACCTGGCTAACAGGATTGCTCCCTCGTCCCGGACCCGGGGCTTCACACACTGGGACAGGTAATTCCCACAAGCAGGGAGGCATTGCATTAAGCAACATACTAGGACCAGTAAGGCAATGAAGCCAATAGCTAGTACAGAAAGTTGTTTTAACCAAGCAAAGTTAGGTAACCAACTAGTGAGCCACGACCAATTCCATCCCTCTGGATCCTCGGATATGCGAGAGGCTAAGGTCTTCAACTTGGCTAGTTTTGCTTCAATATAATTCTCATTGTTGGTTAGGTTAAAGCAACAAAGACCTTGAAAAGATTCACAGCCTTGTCCTGCCCTTAATAGGAGATAGTCTATAGCTATCCGATTTTGAATGACCGCCCTCCTGATCTCAGTGACTTCTTCAGTGAGGGCTGCAATGAGAGAGGATGTAAGGTTGACACTTTTAGCCAGGAGGCAGGCCACCTTCCTTAGGTCCAGATAAGTTCTTCCACTTAGTGCAGGAACCCCTACTAAGGAGAGGGCCAGAGCCATGGCTTCTGTTTCGGACAAGAGTGTCACATCACTCTCACAATCAGATGGCAGCTCCCTTTTTTCTTGTTCTTTTGATGGGTGCGCTTGCATTGGAGGCAGGGCATATAGAGAGGTCAGGCGCCCTATGGCACAAGGGCCCCCTGAACTATAGGCTGGAACATAGGTGTAAGCTTCATGTCCACATAACAAAAAGAAATCTTTAGGTAGGTATAGAGGGGTTGAGGCGTAAGGGATATTATAGACCCCTCCACAAGTGAAAGCAGGACCTTTTGAGGGCAATGGGGGGTACGGTTCTGGGTATTGTTGAAATATACACATTGAGTTGCATTGGTTGTCCCCAAGAGATTTAGAGCCATTTGCCTTTGATTAGTCCAGGGTCTTGGTATGGGAGAAGACCCAAAATGATAGAACATCCCCCCCGCCCCACGGGGATCATCCCCAGTGATCAAAGCTGTCTGTGCCAATTCTACGCCTTTATGTTGGTCATCTCCTCCCCTGCCTTAGTTCAGTTCCTTTTAAGTTTTACTTTGAGTCCGTCTCCCGGTTGGGCAGTCCATGGTCGGGGGTCGGGAGCTCGCTTAACCCGATGGTAGTGGGTCCAACCCCCCTGTCAGGTCCGAACCGCTGATTCAGTTGTCAGGAGAACTTGGTATGGTCCCTCCCAAGATGGTTTCAGCTTCTCATCCTTCCACGTCTTTATCAGGACCCAATCCTCTGGCTTGTGGGGGTGTTGGTCTTTCAGCAAGGGGGCCGTTGAGCGAGGAGTCCCTGTTTTCTTAGAGACAAGAGAGATTGTGACAGTACCAAGAGATACTTTCTTAGGAAGGCATCCTTTAGCTCGGGGATAGGCTCTCCCATTGGAGCCAGGAAAGGTCTTCCCATCATCAACTCGAACGGGGAGACCCCCACATCCTTGTGAGGGGCTGTCCGCATTCGAAGCAGGGCAACCGGAAGTGTCTTTGTCCAAGATAGCCCTGTTTCCAATCCCAGTTTGGTGAGATGTTGCTTCAACACCCCGTTGGCCCTTTCCACTTTCCCACTGGAGTCAGGATGCCAAGGGGTGTGGAGTTCCCATCGAACCCCCAGGCTCCAGTACCACGGCTTTACAGTGTCTATCAAAGCCTGCACCCCCCAGTGAGTCCCTTCGTGCAGTTTCTCCAACATCCCCCTCATGTCAGCACGGCTCACTACTGGGGTCCCCTCAATTGTAACCCAACGACCTGCTTCCTCCCTGCAACCTTCCCTTTCCAGCAGCACCTCGTCCAACTTCCCCGGCATCCAAGCCGGAGGTTCTTCTATCTGGGGGATTGCAATCATGATGGCAATGGGGACACCCTCCGCTGCCTCCTTTGCTACTCGATCAGCAAGTCGGTTCCCTCTTGCCTCCATCGAGTCCCCCTTCTGATGTCCCATTATATGCACCACTGCAATCCTGTCAGGTTCTTGAAGAGCTTCCATCATCCCCTCTATCAGTTGCCGAGCTTTCACCTCCTTCCCAGCAGTTGTGAGTAAACCCCGTTCCAGCCAAATTTTCCCGAAAGTGTGCACTACTCCCCAGGCGTATCGCGAGTCTGTGTAGACGGTGAGGGACACTCCCTTTCCCAACTCTAGTGCCCGTTTCAAAGCGTGCACTTCACACAGCTGAGCCGACCAGTCCGCTGGTAGTGCCCCCTTCTCTATTGTCTCTCCCTCCGCAGTCACTATCGCGTACCCTGACTTCCTTTGTCCCTGCTCTACTTGGCTAGACCCATCCACGAACCAGACCTCACCCTCCTCCAGCGGGACCTCCTGCAGGTCCTCCCGGGTCTTTGTTTGCAGCTGCAACAGGGTGGAGCACTCGTGCTCCGCCGGCTCCCATTCTTTCCGCTCCCCCGCAAGAAACTCCGCTGGGTTCAAATTCCTGTCTGTTCCTACCACCACATCAGGACTTATCCGGAGAACTGTCTCATATTTCAACATCCTCCCTTCTGTCATCCAAGCAGCCGCCTGCTGACTAAGCACACTTAAGATCTGATGGGGTGAATGGACAATCACGGGGCTCCCAAAAGTGAGTTTTTTTCCTTCTGTTACTAGCACAGCAGAGGCAGCCACTGCCTGCACACAAGTCGGCCATCCCCTCACCACTGGTTCTAGGGCTTTGCTCAGGAAGGCCACTGGTTGATATTTCCCAGCCCGTCTCTGAGTCAGCACTCCAATGGCGGTTCCCCCATGGGCTGTAACGTATAGGTGAAAGGGGAGGGCCAAGTTCGGTAGAGCCAGAGCCGGGGCCGTCACCAGGCTCCTTCGTAATTCCCCCCACTTCTCTGTGTCCCTGTCTGTCCATTCTACCCTGTCAGATGATCCTTTCAACTTCTCATACAGAAACTGAGCCTTGCTCATGTACTCATCTATCCATAGCCGGCAATATCCTACTAGACCCAGAAACTGCCGCACCTCCGTTTTAGTATGAGGGGGCTTCAACTGCATTATCCCCTGTATCCGAGAAGGATCAATCAACTTCTCGCCCTTCCGGAGTACATGTCCTAAATACTTGACCTCCCTTTCCACAAATTGGACCTTCCCTTTTGACACCTTCAATCCTTCTTCAGCCAACCAGTTCAATAAAGCCACTGAGACTTCTCTCACCTTTACTTCCTTCTCTCCAGACACCAACAAATCATCCACATACTGCAGCACCCGAGAACCCCCAGGGGCCCGGAACCCCTGGAGTTTCTCTTCCAATGCCTGTCCAAACAAGAGGGGGCTCTCGGTGTACCCCTGGGGCAGCACCGTCCATCTCAGTTGTTGCTTCCTCCCAGTCTCCGGATCTTCCCACTCAAAAGCGAACAGATCCCTACTTTCTTCTGCCAGAGGGCATGACCAAAAAGCATCCTTCAAGTCTATCACCGTGAACCACCGATCCCCGGGAGGGATCTTCCCCATCAAAGTGTAGGGGTCAGGCACTACCGGGGTCCGGGCCAAGACCAAATCGTTGACCCTCCTCAGATCCTGCACCAGCCTGTAACTATTGTCCTTCTTCTTCACAGCTAAGATAGGGGAGTTGAAGGGGGACATAGCCGGTTCCAACAGCCCTTGCCACCTCAGCCCATCTATGATGGGCTTCAGCCTACGCCTCCCATCCCGGGACAGCAGGTATTGGGCTTGCCGCAAACCAGTCACCCCCGGTTTCAAGGGGATGCTAATTGGGGCGATGCGAAACTGACCCGCCCCCCCTTCTCCTGCCCATACCTCAGGGTTCACAACCTCCACGTCCGCCTCCCGCAACAAACACATCCTTTCTGCCTGTTCCACATTCCACAACTCCACTCCTAGACTACCCATTAGATCCCTTCCCAGCAAGTTCACTCCTGCCTGTGGGATCAGTAACACATCTGCAGTTACCTCCTTCCCATTCCACTCCAGTCTCACTTCCTCCAGTACGTTTGCCTTGACCGGAGAGCCTCCCACCCCCATCACCGATACCGACACGCCCCGGGATTTCGCAATCCCTGGGATCGGTTGGCACAGCGATGTTCAAGAGGCTCCGGTGTCCACGAGGAACTACTGTTCCTCGCCGGTGGGACCCACCGTGATGTTTACCAAGGGTTCCCCGTGGGTCCCGGTTGGGGAACCATGACCCCCCTAGTCGTACAGGGGGAAACTCCTCTCATGTTCTCCCGATGTTCAGCATTATTGGGATCCCAATTTGGGTCTGCCAGAGGGAATTTAGTATTCGCGGCCGGGGCATTTGGGACATTTGCATTCCTTCGCTCCCAAGCCCCGAGCGCAGCTCGCCGAATCTGGCCCCTCTCTTCTGGCATATAGAGGTGGGCTAAAATGTAATTCAGTTCCCCCCAGGAGTATTCCACCGGGCCGAGAAAAAGTTCCAATTGTTCGGCGGCGGTATGGGCGTTCTCTTGCATACGAGGGAGGGTCTTTTTTAATTCCCTCAACTCACTGGGTTTGATGGGAACCGTTACCTAACTGGTGACGGTCACCCCCTGTGCGTTCGTTCTGTTCGGGACTTCCCGGACGGGGAAGGCACTGGCCGACCTTAGAATAAAGGGCAAGTTCTAAATGTCTTGGTTCAGCTGGTCCAGCTCTTTCCCCAGCCCGGGATAGGGTGGGGGCGCCGGAGGGGGAGCGGTAGGAAGAGGAGGAGGAGGAGGAGGTGGCGGCCCCCATTGAGGTCCAGTCAGCCAGAGGTCCTCCTCATCCTCCTGTTCTTTTTGGACAAAAATTTTGGCTAACTTGGGTCGAGGCCCCTCCCAATGAACATGGAACCAGACTTCCACATAGGGTTCCTGTGTTAACATTTTATGCTCCACAATGTAGTTTTTTAGTTGGGTCACCCAGTAATTACTGGGGATTCCAAGAGTATCCCAATGGTAGGGGAATTCGGGGTCCACTAGTGGATATTTTGGCCATTCTTTAGTGCACAAAGTTATCATGGTCGGTTTTTCCAGACCCCTGGTGAATGGACACAACCAGGGTGTCTCCCATTGTTGCAACAATTGTCCTAATGGAGAATCCGTGGGGATTCCCCCTACTGTGTTTTTCCCACTGGCCCCTGGCCTTACACTCTTACTCTGCGCCTTACCCATCCTTCCTGACTACGTTTCCCACCTTACAGAAGGTCCCGGACTCTTCTGTCCCCTTGCGGCGTCCAACGCCTCGTAACCACGCTAATCTCCCCGAGATTATGGGTAGGTTGTACTCACCAGACCTCCCAGAGGTCCCCTCGTCGGCCGACTTCCTCTTTACTTCTGTCTGACTGGCGATTGGAGTCCCGTCCCGGACCCGACTCCGGGGAAAACGGGAGACACCTCAACGGGGTGTTACGGCCGATTACTCACCGGTTCCCCACAGTCTGGTCCACGTCGAGGACTCCTGCCTGCCTCGCCAATTTTGTCAGAAAACGACAGACACGGGTTCGGTTGTCCAGTAGACAGAAGTTTTTATTGGGCACGTTTGCAAAGGTGGGTCCCTCCCGCAGCAATGGAGGAACCCCGAAGCAAGGTCTGACAGGTTTTTATACCCCCTATCTGTCCTCCCCCTCCTACGAGGGCTTGGCTCACAATCTCACCTTTTTTACCGCCCCGGAGCGCCGCTAATTAACCGCAAAACCGCAGACATTCCACTTTCCGAATCCAATCAGCGCAATACACATTCCAATCCCCACTTGACCCGACAGCCGCCCCCTGCCGTTTCTCTTCACTCTGGTGCGAACGTGCCTCTTGCCTGCAGTCTTTCCTCCCTCCTGCCGTCCCTCTCCACTCTGGTGCGAGTGTGCCTTCTGCCCATCCTCCCTCCTGCCACCCCCCCAAGGCTGCCCCATGGTGCACAGCGCTCTCCCCTAGCAAACATGGTTCGTTTGAGGCCCTCACTTCTCCCTGCCTTCTCACAGAGACAATGGGAGTCACCACGTGCTCAGCAGGAAAAAGAAATGTCCGCTTTGAATCTTGCTTCTCTCTTAAGAAAATCCAGCGACATCCACGAAAATATTTCAAATTTCGTCGTGTCTCGGCCCAGAACCCTTTGTGGGCATGGGATTATGCCTGGTGCTACCCCTTTGATCCCCTCGAAAAACAACGATCGCAGTTTTCTTGTGAAATAAGGCAAAATTAACACTTACTCACATGAAGTGGTTTTTCTTCAGGAACAGCAGTTACAGTAGCTACAATTAAGCGGCATATTTAATGTATTAAGCCAATTAGAAAATTAGGCCATGATTAGTCTCTGAGCTGAATAGCTCTGAGCTGAATAGCTCAGACACGTGCTTCCGCCTTGAGAGCACAATGAGGGAGGAAACGGAAGTGACCTCACAGAGTCTCCGCCTCCTTCCATGTGTCCGTCTCCGAATACAGGATTCTGCTTTTCTGGAGCCAGATGCGGGCAGGGAACCGCAGGCCATGGTCCTGCCTGCCACACGCGGCCGCTGGAGGGGCTTGTCGTGGCTTCCCTCTCCCCTCGTTCACGCCTGTCAGAGTTGATGGGGACGACATCTCTCCGAAGGGGATGCAGCATTAATCAGGAAAGCTTTGCTAATGGTGGGCGTTCTGGCCCCGGTCATTCCTTCTGCCTTTGGGACCCTGCGGCTGCCTCAGCTGGCAACACTGCAGGAGAGTGAGTAGCGGCAAAGATCAGGGAATCCCTCGCCCTCTGGGATGGTGGTGCCCACCCAACACACAAGGCTATACGTACTCCTTTTTTCTGCAGAACTAAACCCTTATTAGCTAGAGATGTAATTTTCCTGAAGAATCCATCTGAACGTGTACCTCCATTATCACAGATGAAACCATCAAAATCATAAATTCTTTATGGTGCCATCGTAGTCCAAAGATATGAATATTTTGCTTGGGTGAACCCTAGACTCTGGTTACTAGGCAGTATGCAATTTTTGTCAATCACTCAATCAATCATCCAATCATGTTGGATCAATCATGTAATCAAGTATATCTGGAGCTGAAGCTTTTCTGGAAAAGTCAATGAAAATCACTTCTGAAAGGTGTCAGCTTCTAATTGTACGCTTTCAGTGGCATTGTTTCCTGGCAACTTCAGGGCATCTCAGATGGCAATGATCGTTTGGATCCATTTCATTCTGGCTTCTGGTCAGGGTTTTGGGATGCTGACTGCCCAGATTGCTTTGATCAGTGAGGTATGCCTGGGAACAGACGGGATAGAGCCATCGTTCCCTCTGATCGCTCTGTGGATGCTGAATCCCCCTCTCAACCATTGGAGCCAGAGCAGGCTCTGGTAGTGGCTCCAGTCCGGTTTAGAGGTGAGGATTCAGAGGGTGGCATTCAGACACTGGAGAGGGATGGCTGTTCCACCTCAGCGCCATCAGCTCACGGATGGTTGCTGCCAGGTGACATTCTGGTCCTTCCCTCCTTCCTCATGTCTAGTATCATAACCAAACGGCAGCAAGAAAGTTCATGGACCATCCCTAAATTTTAGTTTTGGTATATTTAGGAACTACAGTATTCTCAAATCACTATAGGTGCTTAAATGTCTTATGAGTAAATGCCACCAGGAGTAACTAAAAACAACAAAGTCTCTCTCTTTCTTCGTATGTAAAGTGGCAGGTCTCTTGTCAGAGGGCATATTCAAAATTTTCACTGAGTAGCTAATAAGCAATGAAGAGGAGGGAGTTAATTAATATTACTGCCAATTTGTAAAGACTCATCGTAACCCAAACTTCCATGTGCTACAAAGGGGGCAAGGATTTTTCGCCAAGATAGGAGCGACTGACTATGCAAACTCTATCTCCTTGTGTAAATGCTGTATCCCAGCAGCAGAAATCCGGGTGACCACAGAAGATTAGAAAGAGCGCCATCCCGTAGTTGCATGGACTTTGCAACCCAGGCATGACAGCCTATTGGACTGTTGAACTGCACAAATTCAATCGTGGATGTCAGTCCCGACCTCTAGTAACCACAGATCCATGGGCATCTGGGGAAGGGGTCAAGCCCACGTCACAATGCAAATTCCCCTTCTCCTGGACGTGTGTCAGTCATTGAGATGTCAGTACCTAACAGCAGGATGGACTTCGTGATGTCACTGTTCACTGGCCCTCATTGTTCATTATTGTCGCTTGCCGCCGATGCCACTGAGCAAATCTTGACATTGGCTTACTATGATATCAGAGGGCAGGTTTTTATCTACACGACTAGCAGAGGATGCGTGTTTGTACGAGAAAGTGTGCTTTGTCTGCATGACCCTAAATGCAAATGAGTGAAACCAGGTCACTGAAACCCAGCTTAAGTAACAAATGCATAAGCATGTGAAGTTGTTCCTGGCCAGCATCATCAGTGGAATTACATACTTTCCTGCTGCTCAGCAAAACTTTTCTGCATGGAGAAATCGGGCAGAACATCTGAGACTACATCATGACTTCGCATTGGAGGGTTTTTTACTTCAACAAACTGCATATAATTCATGATTTCAAGGCACAGAAGCCCCCAAAACATGAGGGAGATCCATTATGTGCCCTCCAACAGTTGAGACAGAATTGTGACAAGGGGGAGACTACGGCCTGATGTACTTTCTGGAATGGGATCCCTTGAATGCTAAAGTTCAGTGCGGCTCTTGGCTTGAAGAAATACTATGGCCCAGAAGGAGAGCAGCCCACAATGCATCAGAAGAACAATGCGATGAACTCCTTGAAAAGAAGAGGAGAGCTGGCTACAAAAGCAGAATATTCAATGCTCAGGAGAGTATAGACAAGGTGGTGATGTGGGGCCATACCTGGTAGCCATCATCTCACATTTCCTGATTCAGCAGCTTCCCCCATCAGATGCTATTCAGGGCCATAATTCCACCACTCTGCTGTCTTTGCCTGGGGAGGTGCTTGCAGAGACGTCTAGCCGGCCATAACACCTCACCCGGAAGCCTCAGCTCTCTCCTTGGTAATGGTGGCAAAGCCTGTCTCCCCTAGGTCTACTTGCTTACTTATGAAGAACCATGGACAATCCATTCTGGGGCCTCACCAGTCTTATGTGCAGAGAGGAAAGAGCTAAATGGGAAAGAACGGAAATACCAGAAGATCCATTTTGGTAGGTATGAGCCAGGCATGGGGTGACTGGGGACCTTGAGTATCTGTGCAAGACCTGTAAACTCAAGCACCCGTCTCTGGCTTAAGACCAGTTGCATTCAGCATTCAGAAAAGGAAATCTACCTTTCATTCTAAAACCTCCATGTTTCCACTAGGCACATTGGAGAAGAAGAAGTGATGTGGGTCCCAATGGACACTAAGTCTGTTTGGACTTGGATCTTGGGCTCCAGCCATAGGCTCACCCACTCGCTCTGCCCCAGGAGCGGAAGGTCTGTTTCAGCTTCTTCCTGGAATTCCTGGAATTGTGAACTGGGGGAAAAGCCCCCTCCCTTAGCATTTTCAGATGGGTTAATAAACAGCCCTCTCCCTCAGGAGCTCTCATTCCTTCTTTACTCCTTTTGTCCTTTCAAAGTGAGAACAAAATCCCTCAAATAGCGAGACACGTATTATTTGTAATAGTTACACAGTTTAGAAAAGGAACCTCACTGATTTAAGAATGATTTAGGGGACAATTAGATAATTAAGGGAGGAAGTGTAACTAAAAACGAATACAATTGAAAAACAAATAAATAAAAATGGTGGGGGGAAGGGAAGAATGGAAGAGGGGGAAAGGGAGGAAGAGATGTTTACGTTGCAGGAAAAGATCAAAGATGTGCATTCTTCACCAAACTGGACGGGATGAGACAGAACCACTGAGCAAGAATAAGGCATGACTGTAAGCAGAAGTGGACATGCCTCTTTCTGGGCGTGGGTATCCCGCTTCCTCCACCCTCCCCATCCCCAGTCTCGACTGCGCTGCTCAAAAGGCCCGAGTGGGGCAGAGCTCCTGGCAATGGATCCGATGGTCCCTCTTTCGTCCCTTCCCTTCCCTTCCCTTCCCTTCCCTTCCCTTCCCTTCCCTTCCCTTCCCTTCCCACCCAGCTGCTCTCTGCAAGCAGGTTCCAAACGTTTGGTCGGCCGTCCCCCCTTTGTTGCGATTCTCCTTCCGCTGTCCTCGGCAGCCTCGCAGGGCTCCTCAGCTGCGTCCCGAAAGAGATTCGGAGAGGGTTTGGGAGCAGGAGAGGCCGGCTCAGACGCTTCCTCTGGTCCATTCTGCAGGAGAGTCCAGCTTTTCCTGGGATTGACACACGGTCCCAGCAAACACCCAGCTTGCTTCCTCGTCTCCTCCGCTCCTTCGTGCTCCCCTGATGGGAGACTTCTTCCCCGGCGCCAGGTTTTTTTAGATGGTTTCACATTTTTAAATTGGACGGGACGTCTTCCCTGCATTTGTGAATCGAGCTGTATTCAACACCGAAGGCAGAGTTATTATGCTTCCTTGAAATGACTCAAGATCTAGAGACGACTATCATTTCTGTACTTCAGTATGTGATTTGTAACGACAAAGGTATTTGTCTAATCGGTAGAGGAATATAATTGCAATTTATGGCATAAGTGGTGTAAAGAAGGGACTGATGAAAGGCGGATGCAGTTACAGTGTTTGGTTTCTTTTAAATAATATTTTATTGAAATTTTAAAATTACAAAGTTAAAAGTTAGAAATGAAAAAGAAAATTTAAAATACAATTGTAAAGAAAAGGAAAAGAAAAAGTGAGATAAAGTAAAAAGAGAAAAGATATGAAAAATAGATAACTTCCAATCTATCTCTTGTCCTAGAAATGATAAGGCTATCATAAGTGCTAGTTTTTAATACATTAAGTAGGAGTAATTCTTTGTCAAGACATATCCCATTAAATTTATAATCTAATCTTCAAATCCCCATGTAAGCTTCACTCCACCTCCATTTTGCAAATAGTCCATCAATGGTTTCCATTCTTCTGGTAACAGTTGTGTGAGTTTTCTTTTAATAAGCAAGTCAGTTTATCCTTTTCTGCCATATCCATCAGTTTGAACAACCATTCTTGTATTGTTGGTAGTGTCTGGGTTTTCCAGAATTGTAGATAAAGAAGTCTTGCTGCGGTAATCATGTATTGAGTAATTCTAATAAGATGTTTTCCTATTTGAAAGTCCATTATCCCCAACAGGAAGAGTTCTGGTTTAAATGGGATCTGTATTTGTAGTATGCTCTGCATCAAGGTTTGCATTTGAGTCCAAAATGTCTTTGCAATTTTACATGTCCACCACATACGGTATCTTGTTGGATACATTCCCAAGAAACGTTGGAAATTGTCCCATACGTCTTTGATAGTCTTTGGGGTGTCATGTACCATCGATACATCATGTTATAGAAATTTTCTTTCAAGTTAGAACCTAAAGTAAATTTTAATCCTTTCGACCACATATTTTCCCATTGCTGCACATGTATATTATGACCAATATTTTTTGCCCATTTAATCATGCATTCTTTGACTTGTTCTTCAACCATTTCTTCTCTCAACAATAATTTGTACATTTTTGCTATGAAATGTTCATCTGTTTCACATAATTGGATTTCAAATTCTGATGTATTCTGTTCAAATCCAAATTCTTTTTGATCAAGTTTAAATTTTTCTTTGTATTGCATATAAGAAAGCCATTGAAAGGTATATCCTTCTAAAACCCATTGTTCTTTTGATTTAATTTTATATTCTCCTTGTTCTTTTTCTAATAAGTCTTGGTATCTCATCCCTTTATATTTATCTCTTGTTCCAGTTCTATAGAAGGCTTCTTGTGTAGAGGTCCACATCGGCATCTTAGGGCATAAAAGTGGTCTACATTTAGCCCAAACTTTTCATAGAGATCTTCTAATATCGTGATTTTTAAAGTCCACATTAAGTTTAACTTTATCATACCACAAATATCCATGCCATCCAAATCTCAAATTGTGACCTTCCAAGTTTAATAATTTTTCATTTCTCAAGGTGATCCATTCTTTAAGCCATACTAAACAGCAAGGTACACAGTACAATTTCAAATCGGGAAGACCCAAACCACCTCTTTCTTTCACATCTTGTAAGACTTTATATTTTATTCTTGATTTTTTCCCTTGGCATATAAACTTAGAGATGTCGCGTTGCCATTGTTTAAAGGGTGCTTCTGAAGCCAATATTGGAATTGTCTGGAAAAGATATAGAATTCACGGCAAAATATTCATTTCAATCACCGATATTCTTCCTAGTAAGGACAATTGTAACTTTTCCCATCGGTCTAAATCTTTTTTAATATCTGTCCAGAGTGGAACATAATTATTCTGAAATAAACCAGCATTCCTTGATGTCAAATGTACTCCCAGGTATTTTATTTTTTTCTCTATTGTAAATCTGGTTTGTTCATTCAGTTTCTTCTGTTGATAAAAATCCTAATTTTCACTTAAAACCATTGTTTTTTGTATGTTTACTCTGAACCCTGCTAACGACCCAAAGTCTCTCAATTTTTGCATTAACGATTCAACCCCCTCCAATGGGTTTTCTAAAGTAATGACTAGGTCATCAGCAAAGGCTCTAAACTTGTATTTTTCTTTTTTAACTCTTATTCCAAAAATGTTGTCATCTTGTCTAATATCTCTAAGTAATACTTCTAAAACCAATATGAATAATAATGGAGACAAGGGACATGAATTTTGAATTTCACATGGTTTAGTAAAGTCTCCATTAAGAATTATGTTTGCGGTTTGTGGTATATATATTGATTTAATCCATTTAACAAAGTTGTCCCCAAATTTCATAAAATCCAAGACTTTAAACATAAAAGGCCAATTTAAATTGTCCAAGGCTTTTTCAGCATCCAAAAATATCAAGGCTGCTTGTTTTTCATAATGTTGTTCCAGGGATTCTAATATATCCAAAACATTTTGGATGTTATCTGGAATTTGTCTTTTTGGTAAAAATCCTGATTGATCCTGATGGATACATTTTACAAGAATATTCTTCATTCTTTCCGCTAGAATTGTTGTGAATCTCTTATAGTCATTGTTCAATAGAGATATTGGTCTATAATTCTTTGTCAAGGTCAGATCCTGTTGGTCTTTTGGAATCAAGGTCATATGGGCTTCTTTCCAAGTTTCTGGCATTACACCTGTGTCCAAAATTGAATTCATAGTGATTTGTAAAGGAGGGCAAAGCTCCTCCTCAAAATATTTACAGTAAGCCGCTGATAAACAGTGTTGTTTTGAAGTGGAATAGAGCAGACCCTTTGGACCCTTTTAAACTATGGGAAGTGGCTGACTGTATTGTTGACCTGAACAAAACCTCCATTGCCAGACTAGGAGGTTTCCTGAAATTTGGAATCAGCGACCAAGGGGAGGGCCTCATCCAAGGAAAAACCTTCATGCCTCAAAGTCCCAAATCTCTTTCACAGTTCTTGCTCTGTTTCCGAAACGTTGTTCACTCTTTTTGATTGCACAAGACGCAACTTTGGAAAACCTTCTTCATTACTTGATTGCCCCGGCATAATGAGGAAAATGAGCTTTGCGTTCAGGAAGCACGTCTCAGAACTGGGTTTCTCAGACTTGGCAACTTTAAGATGGGTGGACTGCAACTCCCAGAATTCCCCAGCCAGCCATGCCATGCGAAACCCTCGAATTAAGCTCAGGGCAGCATTATTTCTGTTAAATCTTAACCAGCAGCTCCTCAACAAGTGCAGAAAGACCTTTCACACGTCAGGGGTGACAGGGTTAGCACCCCTTGAAAATGCCAGATTGAAATGGGCAGTGCAGCTTTTAAAATAATTCCTAGCAGAAAGTTGACAGGAGCTGGGCAGCAGAAGGGCCTCGATATTTCAGGAAATGCATGGACGACAGAAGCCGTGTTTGAAGCTGGTGGATGATGACCACGTCAGTCATGCAATGAGACCAAAAGGTTGAGGAAAAAGCTCAGGCCAGCAGAATTTGAAAAAGAACCTTTTTTTCCCTCCCTCCCTCCCTTCCTTCCTTCCTTCCTTCCTTCCTTCCTTCCTTCCTTCCTTCCTTCCTTCCTTCCTTCCTTCCTTCCTTCCTTCCTTCCTTCCTTTCTTTCTTTCTTTCTTTCTTTCTTTCTTTCTTTCTTTCTTTCTTTCTTTCTTTCTTTCTTTCTTTCTTTCTTTCTTTCTTTCTTTCTTTCCTCCCTCCTCCCTCCCTTCCTTCCTTCCTTTTTTTCTGCATTTTCAGGAATATATACAATCATTAAATAAGAACAGGGGATAAAAAGCTAAAATACAAATGTGCTTTAACATGCATTACTGTCTCTCCTCTGAGGAAATCTTAGTGCTTTCCTCTTCACAAAAATAAGCGTTTGGTGGTGAGGCGAGAGGCGAAAAATCTGCCCCCCCCCCGCCCCCCATATTTCTCCCAGACATTCAATGCAGAATTTATTATTGCATAGTAAAGAGAGCGAGCCAGTTTGGTGCCGTGGTGGAGGTGCTGGCGTAAAAACCCGGAGACTGAGTTCTAGGCCTGCCTTGGGCATGAAAGCCAGATGGATTACTTTTCATCCTCCCTTTTTGTACATAGATGACTCAAACCGGCAAACACCCCTAATACTCCTGCCTCCTATTTTCCCCACAACAACAACCCTGTGAAGTAGGCTGAGCTGAGAGAGAGTGACTGGCCCAAAGCGTGGGCCCAAACATGAGCTGTGTTTGCTGTGCTGAGTTACATACAGTATATATAGTACAAAGGCAGGATGAAAAATCTCACCACGATAATGATGTACAAATTGTTGTTTCTGTTTCTATCAACCCAGCAATCTTTATGCAAACCACCGAGAGGTTCTTCCATGGAAGCAGCCAGACAATATGGAGGTAGAATCTACTCTGACATCCAGGTGATCTTTATTGTTTCATATTATTATGGTTGGTCGCACAGTCAGCCATCATTGGCCACTTTCATCCACCTATCGAGTCCTCCCCAAGGACCTGGGATCGGCAGACGTTGCTTGACGGTGTTAAAGGTGTCGTTGCAGGACATGAGCTGTTCCAAGTAAAGCTGCCTTTTGCAGTTGACCGATGGAGATTTTGTCCATGCCGATGACAGAATCTACTTCTCTTTGCAGGTCTTTATATCTTGTGATTTTCTCCAGTCCTCTCTGTTCTCTTCTGCTGTCTCCAGGTCTTGCAGTGTCCACTATCCAGACTTTTTGGTCTTTCTTAGCAACATTTGTTAAGTCCGGAATTGTTGTGTGGCAGGTGCTGGTCTGTCTGCATTTGAAAGTCCCACAGCACTTTCGCTTCTCCATTTGCTGTGACTTTGTGTTGTGGTCCCACCAGTTCTTGCCTGCAGGCAAGTGGGACTTCTTGCAGAGAGTCCAATGCACCCTGGCTGCCGCTTGGTCACGCCGTTGTGTGTCGTCAGCCTGTGTGATCTTCTTGCAGCAGCTCACCAGGCGGCCCACGGTTTCTTCAGCTCCTTTGCAGAGCCGGCATTTGCTGCCTGTCGCTCCCTTCTCCCTTCTGGCTTGCAGGCCTTTGTTCTTCAGGCTTGGCCTTGTGCAGCCAGGATTAGCCCCCCGTCTCTTTCTTCAGCTTTGCTGCTCTTGGGCAAGGCCAGGTCTGGCTGTTACGAGCTTCAGGGCATCTTCTTCACTGTCCTTCAGAGATTCTCCCAATGCCCTTTCTTCTTCTTCAACTGTCTGGGGTTAATCATAAGAACAATAATTTCCAGAGAAAGAAGGAATGAAATTGATACAAATGAACACGTACAGGAATATAGAAAATATAATGAGGAAATTAAAAAAATACAAGCAATCAATTAAGGGTAGATAGCCAACAAATCACAATTAACCAGCAGATAGAAAATATCATATGGCTAACATATTCCAGGACATCCTTTACAACTTAGAGGATTAGAAGAAATTTCATATCCCATTTCTCTTCAAACGATGTCTCTATAAAAATATCTGGTAAACACCATTAAAATCATTGAAAGAAACAAGTAGATAAATCGTAAACAATACAGTAAGAGAAAACTGTCAATCGTATGTACGCTATATCTCCAATTAAAATATAAACTCTACTACCTAAATTTGGGGGGTGGCACGTATCGAATTGTGATCCAGAAGTGGTTTCCAAATAAGATAACACTGTACATCTGATGTACTTTTCAGATATCAATTTTAGAGATTGAATTAATGATTTAAGCAGAATTTCGTGGAATGTCTAGTTGCCAAACTACCATCGAGTCCTTGAGTGAGTTGAATTTTCCTTCCATATTTGGTGATTGTTGAATTAGCTGAGAGAGAGTCTCTTCCTTTGTTGGCCTGCCGGAAATCCTCTCCAGTTCAGGAAAGGAAGCCGAGCGTCAGCCCTCCAGGGTAGGCCAAATCAGGAAGCGGATTCCAGAAGAAATACTGGGGGCCTCCTTTATGGAGATAGGCTTGAGTAACAGAGTCCCGATAGCCTGGCAGCATTTTTCCTTCCCTCCCTCTGCCAGACCCAGTTAGGTTTCTTTCGAATATTGTCTTCTTCTCCCGCCTTAAATCTTATTTTGCTGACCATCCCATTCCTTTCCCAAGGTCACCTCTGAGGTTCAGTTTGGATTCTTTTCTGTGTGATTCCTCCTACTGATTTTGGGGGTGGCGGGGAGTAATCAACTGGTTCTTTGCCTTTGCCTTTTCTACGAGAATGCAGGGTTTGGCTCCGAACTGGGCAAACGGCTCCAGATCCCGCAGGGCATCCCAGAAGACCTACTGGCGGCTCCTCAGAACAGCTGGTCCAAGGACCCCTGGGGCTTCCCCCAGGATCTTCCCGGGGGTCTGCAAAATCGGAACGATTTGCCAGATATTGAAGATATTTGCAAATATGGAAAGCAATGGCACTCTTCTCATTATTATTTTTATTTGTTAAAAAATAGGGCTTTTTCATTAACAATATTTCATTTATGTGAACGTGTCATTGGTTTCATATTGTTATTTTTACGTGGTTCAGGAAATAACTATTCTAGAACTGTGTCAGTTTCAACGTTTAGTAGGGTAAATATTGATAAATATAATCCATGAAACCAAAAGCTCTTTTGGGGTTCTCCATAATTTTTAAGAATGGGAAAGGTTCCGAGAGCAAAACGTTTAAGAAACACTGCCGTAAACACCTAGGCATTTTCCTGGGCTTCTGTGATAGCCTAAGAAATGCATGTTTGAGTGCAGGACGCGCTAAGAGGACAGCAACGTGTAGGGTTGGTACCGTCTGAACTCAAAGGAATATCTATTTTTAAAAAACCGTTCAATCAGGATGCATTGTGACTTTTTAAGTTAAGAACACGTTAAAGTTCTTTTTCCTGATTGATTGACTGGTTGGTTGATTGACTGGGATTTCTATGCCACTCCATTCTCCTTGGCTCCTGCTGTTGGCTGGGATTGAGTCCACAAGCACATCTAATGCTCGGTGTATCTCCCAGGGAGCTAACGCTGTAGTAGCTCCTGTGATGTGGGTGGGGTGGATTATAGACGTTTTTTTAAAATCTGTGGCTCCGTGCACTCCTGACTAAATCCCAGACTGCAGACTGCGTTTCCGCAAGAGACCGGGATCATCTTCTTCATCGTAGCTGTCAGTCTCTTCCCTTTGGAGATAAGCAACGTTACCTTTTTATTCTTCAGGCTTCTCACTTGTCTCTAGTGACCGCATCAGTTCCATCCCACCTTGACTTTTCTGTTTCCCCCTTCCTCTCAGTCCATTCCCTCTTCATCTCTTTGGTTTGCAGTCCTCTCATCCATTCCCTCGACATGATTAAATGACTTCAACGTACTTAGCGACCACTCACTTTTGTATTCAGTCCCTGTTCGTTCGGCCCTCTTTCATTCAGCACACAGCCTCTTCTTGTGATCCCACACACACGTCTAAAGTTCCCCATTCTCATTGCACTCAGGTGACTTATGTGTTTCTCCCGACATACCCAAGCCTCACTCCCATGTAACAATAAAGCAGGCAAAAAGTCCTATAGACAGCCACTTTTCCTTATGTCAGTATTCACTTCTTGATAAACACTACTGTACATGCTACCCATCTCTCCCAGTGTTGGCACATCTTAATATTTTTCATTCATTTTTCCACCCGCTATTGGTTCTGTACCACGATACCCAAATCCATCTATTTGCTCATTTTTTGCCATTTACGTATAATTTCTCATGGTTCAGTCTCTTTACCCTGTCAGAGACAACCATCATGGTCATGATGCATTAATTTCAGATTCATACTCCTTGTTGCAGCATCTAATCTATCTTGACATTACCTGAAAATAATTCAGCTTTCTTCTTCTCCCTCCCCTCCCCTTTCTTTCTTCACTTTTATTCTTGATTCTGCGCACTCTTTGGATGCTCCTTGTGTAGCATTTTTCAACCTCTTCCAAAGCCATTTTTTGATTTCCTTTGAAATTGCTCTGCATTTTCTCTCATTCTTTTAGCATGACTTGCTGTCTTTGAAAAAAGTTTTAAAGGAGAAATCTTCCCATTTTCTATATTTATATTCAGTGAAATCTTATCTTTAGAATTTGGCTTTATACCAAGCCAAAAAAGTCCCTAAAATATGGCAGGAGATGACCTCATCCGGAAGTCTTAGTTCCAGAAAACTGCTGGATAAGGACCAGAAGAATTCGACCCACGTGACACAGAAGAAAAGCAGTGCTGATCATATAAATCCAATATTTCCTTCTCAGGAAAATCTATAGGAGAGCAGAACTTCTGCTCCACGAAAGAATGAATCTCAAAAGGGTGCAGGAACTCACACGTGTGTCTACCACATGGATCAAAGCCAATTCCGCCAAACGAAAATACTTCTTTAAAAATAATAATTCCAATAAGGGGGAACAAAACAATCTAAGGTGACAGAGAGGGAGAAAAGGCTCTGTGTGAGAAGGCTCTTCTGATATGAACCTGTCTGATATGGTCCACCCTATCCACTGGGAAGGGGTAACAGAACTTTCTGTCCCGAGGCGGGGGGATTCGAATTTGGCTCCAGACCTGCCCCCCGATGGGCTGACACAGAGAGCAGCACTGATCTCTCTTCCTTCCCCACTCTTAGCAGAATTTCAACACCAATGTTCTTGCTGATTTTAACATTTTTACACTTTCATCTGAGGCACACGCATGAAGAAACAGAATGGAGGAAAAAGTTAAAAGTACCATTCCACTATTTATTGAACAATGTTAACAGGTAAACAGCCAACCTGGGGACGCAGTGGCGCAGCGGCTTAATGACGCTGAAAGTTGCTGGCCAGAAATGGTCGACGCTTCAGCGGTTCGAGTCCAGCCTTCGCGTTAAACAGGGTGAGCTCCTGTTTCCTCCCCAGTTCCTGTCAACCCAACAGTTCGAAAACTTACGTGAGTAGATAAATGGGGACTCTCACTCCGGTGGGAGGAAAAATGCTGGTGGCGCCTTGCAAAAAAGGAGTCGGGAGCAGTTGCCGGTAAGCGCGAAAAACCGCACGCGCCCGAAAAGGGCGCGAAGCAACGGAAACCCCGCCTCCTGCGCTCACCAGCTGGGCTCTGCCCTAGGAAGGAGGCTCTGGCAAACCACTTCCGAAAACAATTGCCTTGAAAACTGCAAGGACTCGTCCAAGCAGTCACTGCAGGGTCAGCAATGACTGAGCGCAGACAAAAAAAAAAAAAAAAAACAGCCAACCTAGGGTGAATGTTGCTACGGGGAAGGCAAAAACCCCACGGGCCGAGCGTAATGGCACATTATGGGTAAAATTCCTTCCCAGCCCCGTCAACCGGCAACTGACTTCTGTCCGTAGCAAGGGGATGGTAGGGCACCCTAGGGGTCTTTCTCTGTGGGGCCGCAAGGTGTTCTCTGCTGCGGGAGGAAGAGCTGGCATTCCTGCAAAGACACAGAGATATCAGGCAATCAGTGTCTCTGCTCGCAAGCCTTGCCTGAACCTGAATTGGGAGGAAGCCCATCAGTGGACATTCCTCCCTTCCTGGGAAGGCCCTCTGCTGTTGGCCCCCACCCTAACAAGGTTGACTCAGGCCACAGCAAGTCCCCTCCCGTCAGAGGAAAACCCGGGTCCCCTTCCCCTGCTTTCCCTCCATTCGCCTCCAGTTCTTGCCCAGCTTCCCTCACCGGTCCATCAGGCGGAAAGGCCTTCATACTCCGGGGGGTACCGTGGCCGCCTACAGCCTGCCACCAAGCGCCGGAGGGCAGCCACCAGTCCATCTGGAGCATGGAGGGAGAAGGCTTTGTCCACCAAACCTTTCAACTGCCAGGCGACTCGCCTGACTGCAGGGTCCTGGTCCCCAAGCAACCTAGCCACATCTGCAAAGATAAACATTAGATCAGCACTTCAAAATGAATCGTGCACCCTTCCTTCCTTCCTTCCTTCCTTCCTTCCTTCCTTCCTTCCTTCCTTCCTTCCTTCTCTACACTTCTAACCCAAAGCTGCTCGTCTTTTCACTTTGTGCAGGCATTGCTTACAAGCAAGGTAGATGGGAACCGTCCCTCCAGTGAGGAGGCTGCCGTTCAGGTGCAGCAGGTGACCTAAAGAGGAAAGGAGGGAGAAAAACACATCACTGACCCTTTCAAAGCTGACTTCCCAACTGAATGCAGCCGTAACCCCAGAATCCTCTCCCCCTTTGATCCCGGGGGAAACAAGAAGCTCCGTTACCAATGAACATAGCAGCCGTTCTCCTCACTGAAGCCTGCTTGCTCTTAAAGTAGGAAAGGCAGGTGAACACTTCCAGCTCCAGCTGCCCCTCTGACATGGGGAACCGGTTCTAGGAAAAAAGGCAGAAAGACAGAGGTGGGAGATCACCAAGTGGTCCATACGCCACCCCTGCCTCTCACCCCTAGAGGGGAATGGAAGCCAGAGAAGGAATCCTACCAGGCGCTTGGCGATCTGATGGAGTAGCTCCTGCAGGCTGTAAGTCCCCCTCGCCAGGAGGGTGTCCCCAAGGTGCCACCGGAGAGCCGTCGCCAGGTGCTGCAGGGAATCCTTTGCTGCCTGCAAAAGAAAAAAAGAGAGAAAAGGTGATTCCTTTCTTCTCCTGTTTTCCTTGAGTGAGTCAGGTAGCCAAGGTGCAACCCTCTTTGCCCAAGCGAGCTGTGCCCTCACCTCTGCCACCTTCTCCTCAATGTCGTCCACATGCATCAGCACTGCAACGAGGGTGTGGATGGTGGTTGTCCCCTCGAGATCTTTCCAGTGCTGCTGAAGAGGCCAGATCTGTTTCAGGGCTGCCCATCGGATAATTGCCGCCTCCTACAAAGGAAAAGGAAAAGGAAAAGGGTCTCCTGTAGCCTGGCAGTTAAGGTTTCCATTGACTTTCTCCTCCCCTCCCAAGGAAGGAGAAGCTGAGGACTCACGTGGTGGAAGAGCGAGCGGTACTGGGCAGCCAAGGAGGCATTCAGGGGAGTCCAGACATCCTCCACTGTCTGGAGGCCGAGCTGCTCTGCCAAGCCCAAGAACTCCAAGGTGATGGCAGGGTTGGAACTGCCGAGCCCACTGAGGACTGCCTGGCAGAGCTCCTCGGGGCTCATAATCTGCAGAGAAAATGGGAGATCTGAAAGACTTTCCCCCAGTGAAAGACAGATGACAACCCTGCCCTTTTCTGATCACCACTGGGGATCTTAGCTAGCAAGCTCTTCTTAACTGAGCAAGACCAAAGTGAAGATGGAATGTGACAGCAGCAAGCCGTCACCATCCCAAGACTGAGTAAAAGGAAGATATTCCACCTCCCCACCTGCTCGGGCAGCATCCAATGAACTGAAGAAGATTGGGGGAAAGATGACACTTTCAGCACCAGGACCTCATGGGACGTGTCTCCTCCTCAAATTGAGAGTTGTGTAAGAAGGAGGAGCACAACAGTTTCTCGTGGCGGTCCCCACCCTGTCCCAGAAATGTCAGAACTGAGGGCTATTTTCCTTATGATCTGTCTTTCCATCTATCCCACCAACTCATTTCCCTGAGAACTGCATGACACGGAGGGAGAAAAGTCTCGGGCTGGATCTTGCCTAGACTAGAGGGGTTAGATCTCCTCCTGGGGTAGAGAAGCTCCGCATTTGCCTATGCCCGGTGGGCAAGGCCACTTACCACCTTGTAGTTCTCGCAGAGATAGAGAAGCCCCTTCCTGCTCAGCTGGTGAACAGTCAGGCTGGGGTGTTCCAGCCAAGCCATCAGGAGCTTCCAGGTCTTCTCCACGGGGGCTTGGCTCTTGTTGTTAGTCAGCAGCTGAAAGAGAGCAGAGAAGTAGAAGGCCCGTCAGCGGCTGGACGAGGAAAGAGAAGGAGTCAGCTTCACTGGGGAGAAGGTGCCCAAAAGTACGCCAGGAAAAATGCTTCCCCTTGCTCTTTGGAGAAGCAGGAACATGCCTCTAGCCTCTCCTTTAGCTGCAGGGAAAGCAAGAGAGATCGCTTTGGGAGCGTAATCCTTCTCAGTGGGACCTAAAGGTGGCCAGGGTCGACTCTGGCTTTCTCCTCCGCATCACCCTTGTAAGCCAACTCCCACTGCCCCCCTTGGCTCAGAATCCTACAGAATAAGGTGGGGATTTTCCTACCTCAACAAAGAAGGCCACCGCTGCAGCTGAATGCTCCTTTGCCTCTTCCTCCTCCAAGACAGAAGCCAGATGTCTCTGGAAGCTGCATGTGGCAGACGAGGAGGTCTCGACGAGGGTCCTGCAACACACCAAGGCTCTTTTGAGAAAAAACCATCAGATGGACAGGACAGGCTTGGCTTGAAGAGCAGAAGAAAGGTTCTCTTTGGGGAGAAAAGTGGCCCTTTGCCCTCTGACTTACGTCACCAAGATGGCCACGCCATGGAGGCAGCGGCTGGGGTGGCACAACATCTCCCTGCTGGTCTCATCCAGGAACAGGTGTGCCACCTTGGCCAGCAGCACCTGGATGATGTCAACTGTCTCCCTGCAGAGGAAAGAAGGCCAAAGTCACCAAGGCACGATCCCACAGTCTAAGGGCAAAAGAAATGCCTTGTGCTATGCTCACGGGGAAGCTTCCCTCCCCAGCTTCTCTTCCTCCTTTCTCTGGAAGGCCACAAGAACAGCAAATAGGGGAGGTAGCTCTAGGGGACCTTTCTTCTTCCTTGCAGCCGTCCACCACTCCCTCCACCCCACCCCAGCAGCATTTGGAAACTTCAAGAAGGTCACAGACTCCATTTTCTTCCGTTTCCTTAAAGCTTAGGGACAGACCTCACGAGAAAAGCCAAGCGCCTAAGCTAGGAGCACTGTGTACATGAGAGCTTTCTTTCCTGGACTGGAGAGTTATGCAATGCCATGGCCTATCTGAGGGGAGGTCTTGCGGGGCCACAGAGTCACTGCCGTACCAGAAATGCTGCTTGGGCGTGCGAAGGGAAAAGGAGGAGGAACTCAGAAGCCCAAGAAGGAGAAGGAGGTTTCTCCTTCCCAGTGCCATTGCTTACTCTAGAGGCCAAAGGTCCCCTTCATGGGCCGATGTATTCTGCTGCCTGGCGCTTTTGATGATGACATCTACCAGGCAGAGCAGAACGTCGGGGAACCAAGCCTCCAGCACCACAGGATGCTCCCCGGACCGGATGATCCTCCCAATCAGCCTTATTGCTCTGGCCTGAGGAGAGAAGGAGAGTCTGCCTCACCAACAAAGCTCCTAAGGCAAGTTGGCTAATGGAGCCAACCCTGCCTCTTGTTAGAATCGTTCTCTCTGCCAACCTCACCGCCCAAACTTTCCTTCCCAAGCTCCTTCTCAACTGGATTCAAGAAGTGCCTTCACATTGGCCTGTGGGGAGCCCACAGACACAGCTGACCCCATGAGGGAGAGGTTGAAGTCTGCACGTACAAGAGGACCACCTCCTTCTGAGCTGTACCCCCTACCGTAGCTGCAGGAAGAGGATGTCTGGACTCTTCCTCTCCTCCTTGATGTGGCCAAGGGATCTCCTTCACCTTGGCCAGGAGGAGGGACAGGACCACATCTCCTCTGCAGTACGGCGAGGTGACCATGGCCCATAGCAGCTCGCTGCAGGTGCTGGAAAGAAAATCAGGAAGAGGCCACGTTGGACCCTTCTGTCCATCCCAGGACCACAGGGAGAAATACGCAAGGGTCAGCCTGATGTTGGAAGGGTCGGCCTGGAACTCGAGGGAGGAAGAACCTACATCCCTGCCTACCTCCACGGGAGCTCTAAAAGGCGGTACGTGGCCAGTTTCAGATTCTTCTGGGCCACGACATGTATGGCGGGCAGGACCTGGCTCTCTCCAAGGGAGGGGGTAGAGGCCAGGCGGAAGATTTTATCCAGCTCTTCCTGCATGTGCAAAGGAGAAAGAAAGAGGAAATGGAAGGGGATGCCGAAAGGCCAATTCCTCCAGGTGAGGGCTGAACTGGAGGTTCCAGGAATAGGTCCGTCTCTGGGGAAGCCTTCAGTTGAACCCTGGGTGTCACACCTTACCCAACATATCTGCAAGGAGGCTGTCTCGGTCCGGTCCCAGGTCCAGGCCCAGGTTTTTGCAGACTCTTTTTCTGGGGACCTGCTGTTGAGCAGAGAGATACAGGATGATTAGACCTAGATAAAAGGTCAGTTTGTGGAAAGGGAGTTATCTCTAACCAATGTTCTGGAGGAGGACAGAGGAGTAAGATAGAACTGTGCAGGATCCAGCCAAGGGCCCCTCTGTTCCCTGGACAGGTCTCTTTGCCATCAACTGGTCAAGTGACATTTTGTCTCACTCCCACAGCACACCAGCTTCCCCGGAGGTCCTTCACTCTACTGTGAGAAGAGACAAGAGAAGCGTTTCTATCCACAATAGCCACCATCTTGCAAGGCTTCCATCAAACGCTGTTTTAAATAAATGAGTGTAAAAGACCCCATGTCTTTCTGCAGTGAGCTCTAGGGGAAGGGTAGCAGTTCGTCAATGATTCTACAGCCAAAAATAGGGCACCTCTCCGAAATGAGACTCGGGTCCTGTGCCTCGACCTTCATGCGTGCATCCCATAGAAATCTATCCCTCCCCTCTACAGGTATTACTCGTAGCCTGTTTTATTGAAGACGGTACTACAGCCCTCTTCCTGGGGGCTTCAGACTCCCTCAGCTGAGAGCAGTACCTTGCCCAATCGGGAGAGGTCTCCACATCTTCCAGGCTGTGGGTCCTGGAAGTGCGCTGGGCTTGCATCGAGTCCTGCAAATGACATTCATTCGTATTAAGAGATAAATGCAAAGCTCTCTGCACCCCAGTAGGATGGCTAAAGCCTAGGGCACAAGGTTCAGCCCCCTAGAAAGAGCCCCTTCAGAAGCTGTAATGTTGAGAGGATATTGCTTCCAGAATAAGGAGCGGCTGTTCTCGAAACAAGCTATGCTCAAAGTCAGGTGCTTGCCAATCTTTTCGGAACGACTCTTCCACCATTTGGAAGACGGATCCCTCTCTCCTTTTGCCTCGGAGGGGGACAGGAAAAGAGGGATGGTGAGGCACTCAGCCCTTCCTCAATCACCATTTCGTCACCGGATGCCCCTCCACCAGCCGTGACCTGACATGTGGCAGCTAGTTAAAAAGCCGCCTATCTGGAATCTTGCACTGGGGACAGGGGAGAAGCCAGGCAGGGAGGCCAGGGGAGAAGGAGATGAGTCCACTGCCAGTCCCTGCCCTCGGATGCCCTTTCCAGGGGGTGGGCCAGGGGGATGGGATATCTAAAGGAGCCATGGAAAATGGAGGAGGAAGAAGCAGAACCATTGAGGAAGAGGCTCCTCAAGCCAGGAGAGGCGGAAGTGTCAGGAGGAGGTTCAGAGTAGCTGCCCCTTAAATGTGCCTGGGAGAATTACACAAGTGAAGCTGGAGGATTGCTATGAACTGTTGTTTCTTGCCCTCCAAGCCATAAAGGCCTCTCCAGGAATCCCAGGGGCTCCTGTTCTAGAGTTTGCCAGCCTGGCCGGGCCTCCCAGGGGAGAATTCCTCCCTCCCACCCTGGACCTGAAGCGTGAACTCCCACGGGCATCATTGCCAGACCTTCCTTACCCCTGAGGCAGAAGAGACGTCTGCATCGTAAGAGCTGTCCTGCTCCGCAAGTTGGCCCTGTCCCTCCTCGGTCCTGATCGGAGGAAGAAGGCGAGATGTGGAAGAACATCCAGCTAGCTCAGCCTCCCCTTTCCAAGACCAGCCAGTCTTCCTGTCCGCCTTTTTCCCCCTGCAAGCCCCTTGTGGACAGGAAGCGGTTGGGGGGGCAGGGGCTCCTGCAGACCCTTGCGGCCTGTCAATGGCGCCCCACCATGCCCAGGGTTTGGGAGAGGCCTTGGTGCCTGGCAGGCGGCACAGGAAGGCCGCCCAGCCTGGTGCTGAGAGAGGCAGGTGCTTCGTAGGCGGTCTTGAGACCTGGTTCCCTCATCAACCGGGCAAAGGCCCCAAATGACCTCCTTTGGAACCTAAACAAGGATGGTGGCTCTCCCAGGGCCAGCAGTGGCAACCCTTGGTAGCCTTTGGCCTCTGCCTTTCATGTGGGAAAGTGTCTGATTGTGAGCAACACAAAAGCACAATCAGGCGGCACAAAGCACAGAGAGGGGCCAGAGGGGCCGACTTGCTTCTCTGCTGGGCCTCTTGGGCACTTTGACCCTCCTTGCCCCTTCGGGCCACCTCCACCTGGTATCTCCTGCCCACCATTTAGCAGGCCCAAGTCCTGTCCCCTCAGAGGAGAATTTCCCTTCTTTCTGCCAGGCCAGGGGCCATGGGTCCAAAAGTGGCATCAGAGTTGGGTGGGGACGCACAAGAGGGGTGGGGCAGCCTCGCCAGTGTCTTTCAAAGCCACCTCCCCTCTGGCCTCCACGTGAGGGCTGAGGCAAACCAGGGCGTCTCCGAGGGAGCAGAGATGGGGCTACAGGGCAGATTGGTTGCCTGGCACCGAGTCTGGGACAGAGAGGCCTCTGTGGAGAAGGAGAGGCCACGCAGTGGAGCAGAGCCTTTAAGGACACTGGGTTCGAGCAAAACCTCTTTCGAAGCACATTTGGATATGGTAATTTTAAAGAGAGATTTTGGACACACAGGAGGAAAAAAAGCCACTCGTTGAGTCACACTTCATTCCAGACTCATCTGCCTGGGCAGGCCCCAAAGCCTTTGAACCCTTCCTCTTGGGCAGCTGCCCCAACATCTTCACTCTCCGAGGTGCCTCCTACCTTGACGGATCGGGAGTCATTTCCCACTTCACGCCCCTCAGATATCTGGCCTTGTCTGAGAAGAGCGTGACTTCTGAGGAATCCTAAAGGTACAAACCAAACAAGGTCAGGGGCATCTGGCAACCGGATTGCAAAGAAGATTGCGCCAACTGGCAGATGCAACCATCCTCGGTTAACCCACGTGGAGCTTTCAGTGGGAAAAGGAGCTGCGAGGACACGTTGCTCTTTCTTTGCTGACCCCTTTCCCAAATCCACCCGGGAGCTAAATGCCAGACTTGCAGAGGCCCCCGTCTATCTCAGCTAGCTGACACCACTGGGCATCTGGCAGCGCTGGGCGATGGAAAGCAGCGGAGGGAGGATGAAGGAGAACAACAGAGTGCAGGAGCGCACTTCGGACAGGTATCCTGTCCTTTCCAGGGTGTGTCCGTTACTGTCCCTCCAGCCTTCATCCGCTGCTGCATATCTTCAAACCCACAGAGACGGGGCTTCTGCCATCGCAAGGGTGAACGGCTGGTCATGCCTTACCGATGCAAAGGAGATCTCCTGTAACATGAAGAGCCCCTGGCTCGTCAGCTCCGGTTCCTCATCACTGGGGAGAGATTGAAGGGCCCAAAGATCAAGATTAGCCACGGACCCTCTTTCAAGCGTGGCCACACAGATGCTTTAGGAGCCTGTCAGCCAGTCCACCTGGAGGTCTTTTTCCCCCTGCAAGGCCCTTCTCTACAGGAAGCAGTGGGGGGGAGGCCTGGGAGAAGGCCTTGGTACCTGGCAGGCGTCCCTGGAAGGTCTTCCACCGTGGTGCCCCCAAGGCAGGAACATGGGCACCTTTTCAAGATGTTCTGTGAGGAGGGGGAGCAGAAAAAGGGACCGGAGTCAGGGAGAGGGAATCGGGGTCGCCGACTTTCTCCTCCCCCCCACCGGTTTCTTGGTGGCCGAGAGGGCCACACTTACTCTGAACATGGTTGGTAGCATTCTGGCAGAGGCTGAATCGCCCCGCAGAAAATGCCAGACGGCGCAAAGACAGCCCACCAGCAGGAGACACCAAGAGTAGCGTCTGCCAGCCAGCAGGCAAGTCCTGGCAAGTCGTGGCAAGTCCAGAAAGACAGTGAGCTGCCTGGGCACACTGCCTTTATAGGTGGGCAGACCATCGTGGTCGCTCAGCAACCGGGGAAACATTCACAATGGCTGTTTTTTGAACCTACCCCTAGATGGCAGCTGGACAGGCAGGCTCGGGACGTTCCCTTGGCAACTGGAGAAACATCCCCAACAGCCACTTTTTGAACCCACACAAGGATGGTGGCTCTCACAAGGCCAGGAGTGGCCAATGCTTGGTGGCCTTTGGCCGCTGCCTTTGATGTGGGAAGCTGTCTGTTTGTGAGCAACGCAAAAGCACAATCACACGTGGCACAAAACACAGAGAGGGGCCAGAGATGCCGACTTGCTTCTCTCCTGGGCCTCTTGGGCCATTTGATCTTCCTTTGCCCTTCAGGCCAGCACAGCCTGGGATCTCCTGCCCACCTTTGAGCGGGTTGTCTGCTCAGCGGAGAGTCTCCCTTCCTTTTGCCCGGGGTACAAGAGGGGCAGCAGAGTTTGGGTGGGGCGGCCTCTGCCACGTCATTGAAAGCCACCTCCCCTCTCTGCCGGCCAGCCTGGATGTTGTTGGTCGTGTAGGAAGCCCAAGAGGGCCACCAGTCGCTCAGCAGAGATGCAGAGCCACGGCAGGAGCGGGGCTGCCATGACAAAAGCTCTCGTCTTCTCTTCTCCGTGACTCGAAGCCTGCGGCATCTGGTCCTTTGCCTGCTCTGGCCTGTCTGCCTCTCCTTTCAAAAGAAGCATAGCAAGAAATAAAAATAAAAGACCCGGAGGTTTCCCCGTTTGAGATGGGAGGTTTACAGTATACGTTTGAAACAAATTATCCCTGTAAAGGCTGAGAAGCATCCTGCTTAGGAGCTCATTTGGGGAATGAACTCTTGAACTCAGGACCGGCTTCTACATTGCAAGAGAGGCCAGAAGGTACTGCATGTATTGTACGCGGCTCAGTTTTAAACCCAGCCTTAAGTCTTGACTATAGGCAGTAAGAGTTAATCAGTTGCGTGATGAGACTTTTTGTAACTTAAGCAGTTAGGCATGTTTGAACTGAATCTATTTTTATATCGTGTACCTTCCTAGACATTGTCTTAGTCCAGGATTGGGCCCAAAGAGTACTGGAGAACCATCAATTCATTTTATTCACATTGGTGAAGACCCAGATTTCTCGGTTAATGTCATCCTCTGTCAACCTGACTTTTTTGCCGTTTACCTGCACGTGGCAGACCGTGGATCTCAATACTGTAAGGAGACATGTTGGAGGTTTCAAGCACGAATGAAATATTTATGAGCAAACATAGCACGATTGTCTTCTGTAGCTCTCCATTAGAAAAGGCTCAAATAGCATTCCACTGTTCCTCACTTCCACTTTTGGAAAGGATTAAAAAAGGTGATCCATTTTCAAAGTTTCTCAGGAAAAGAACATTTTCAGAGACGAGAAAATGGTATTGCCAGTAGAGTTTATCAAAGACCTGATCAATATCAAATGAAATAATTGCAGGAGGGTACGCTTTCGTGTTATTTAAAACTAGAAGATTTACTAATAAACTCACATAGTCTTGCTCTCCACGAGGAAGAAATACTGCTTGTTCTGCGTATGTTCAGCTTATTTGTACTTTCTGGAGTCCACAGGAATCCTGGACAACACTTTAGCTCCTTATATGCATCCATGAAATGAGCCAATAATTTGCTTACACTCCCACAGACATTTTCTAGAAAGGCCCGGTTTCATAAAATGTAATTTTAGGGCAGTGTAATACTATCTATAGATTATCTTTGTCAAAATTAGATTTGGAATGACAAATTCTTATAGATGTGTGGCACAGAATTGCAGTGAGTTTCATTCCTGTCCTGTAACCAAAATATACGTTCTGGCTTTATTACTGTATAGTTTGCTTTAGTAGCATGAGAATTTTGTCAGGTCACATGGCCAAAGTTGGTTGGGCTTGGAAGTTAAGGAGAGCCAGTCCTAGCTAGTATTTCAATGGGAGACTACTAGGACGTCTGAGGGCGGGATTCTAGTCTGTAGACAATGGCAAGCAGCTTCCCTCCTCTAGGCAAAAAATCTGTAGTGGCAAATATTGCAAGACTTCTCTTTCATCTCGACTGAACAAAATGTTTGATGCTCAGCTCAATGGCCTTGTCACTGTTGTGAAATGGCTTAAATACACCAGGAATTTGTGACGCGATACAAGTATTAAAGCAATTTATTTTTTCCAATGACAGAATCACTATATTTGGACAAAATTCTGTTATCGCTTAGAGAAGAGAAAATAAAGCACCGTGATATATTAGCATGGCAATCCCTGTCTTCCTTTTTGTAAAATCACCAACTTAAACCCTTCCTAACTAGTAGTTAATTCTTATTCTAACCCTAATTCTTATTCTATCCTCTTCCAAATCATTGTATTCCTTGTAAAAATGCAGTGTTGGCCTCAGTCCTCTTAAATTTCAGTAAAAATATATTTTCTCCTGTTAGAAGTACCTAGAAACTTCACATATTATTTCACAACTTTAAAAGACATACAGATTCAAAGATTTATATATGTCCATAGAAAATATTAAAAATACAATAGTGATATATACACATTTAAAAAGGATGAATGAGAAAACCAGTTTGAAACAGTAACAATTACTAATGTAATTGTCATTTGAACAACCCATCAATGTCTGTTAGAGAAAATCGTTGGAAGGAAGGAAGGAAGGAAGGAAGGAAGGGAGGGAGGGAGGGAGGGAGGGAGGGAGGGAGGGGAGACTGACTGACTGACTGACTGACTGACTGACAGTCCGTCCATGGGGAAAAAGCACAGCCAGACCTACAAAAGAGACAAAAGCAGTCTAGAGAAAAAAAGTATAATTAAAAGGAAAAAGGAAACAAAAATGTAATATCCCTTTCTAATTGGATAATCCTAAGAAGGCTGCTCCAAAGCTTTCTGCCTTCCAGGTTATTTGATTTAAATATGGATATTTTTATTTTATTTTATTTTATTTTATTCAATTTATTCAGCCACCTAATTGTGAGCAAGTCAAGATGACATACAAAACAGATTTCAAAACCAATGGTAAAAATTCAGGTAACTTAGAGCGCATCCAAGTGATTTCATCAATCAGATGCCAAGAATATGTCTTACCACAGCCCTTAAGATGATGAAGGAGATGCACATCTCTTTAGACGAAAATGAGGCAAAAACAAGGGCAAAAAGTTCTATAGTTGACCAAACAGTCTGATTCACCTGAAGTCCTCAGACCAATCCCAGATATGATAGGACACCATTTTATTGTCACTGGAGAGGTAGAAAATGGTTTTTGTGTAAGTGCTTGTTTGTTTTTTAATCCAGTGTATAGAGCCACCCATTGACCATTCCAGGCAGCTTACAATAAAAACAACCAATAAAGAAAACCCAATAAGATGGCCAACCCAGAATAAAAATACTCTGAACCAAAAAGACAAGATTCAACCGTACAACATTTCCCCAAGACTCACGTAAAGAATGACAGGTTGGGCGACACAAATTTCCGGAGGGGGGCGCGGGATACCAGTCCAGAGGGCAGATGCCACAACGGAGAAGCCATGCTTCCTGGTGGGACCTGTTAGATTACATTGTTTGAAGGATGGGATCCAAAGCATTTCAACTCTGCCAGATCTTACAGGGTGGGTAGACAGAATGGGAGAAAGAGAGTCCCTCAAGTAACCAGGCTCTATGGCATAAAGGGCTTAGTGGCTCAACACCAGCACTTTGAATTAGATCCAGAAGCTCATCAGTAGGTAGTGTCCTGATACCGGCAGTGTCCTGATACCAGGAGAGCCAAAAATTCACTGGCACTCTGTTTTGTCAGGGTTGAGTTTAAGCCTGTTTCTCGCCATCTAGATCTTCACCGCCTCTAGGCATTGGAACATTTAGCATCCATGAAGTGTTGATGTTCCATATTTACAGTGATTCTTACAAGATGGATTTCTTACTTCAGATATTATTCAAAGTTCCCAATTCCTACTTACCAAAGTACACTCAAGATAGCTTTGGAGGAAAGGAAAGCCTTTAGCGATCTGTGTTTCCTCAAAGCATCTTCAAAGTGTACCTTGCCATACTTCAGCTGGCAAAAATCTATACTGGAGTAAAATTTGCTCTCCCCCCTTGCTGGTTCCTATCCTACTACAGGCATGATTCCACCCAGTAGTGATGCCTTTATTTATTGTGAATAGGGCCTGTTCTGGAAAAGGATGGATGGATTCCCCTAGGTTCTTTCTTTTCCCTTTAACCTTCAAGCGAGAAAACCTTCATCCGTCACTTTCCTTAAGATTAGGTGGGGCAGGGGAGCAGTGGCATCTGCAAAGGGAGAGGGGGAAGGGGGAGTACGATGACCAAAGCAGTGTTGTGCTGTTGTAATTTGAGTCCCATATCTTTTGTAGTTGCATTGTGACCCAGCCCCACACCCCAAAGGGGCAGAGCTTGTGGCATGATGCTGCTTTCATCATTTTGGTTATAGCAACCAGAGTCTGTGGACACCAGGGAGGGGAGGGGAGAGTGGGCAAATAAGACACAATGGCATACTGGGGTCAGATGTCTGGATGCAAGTATAAATTAATAGCAATATTTCCTGACAAGTGCATTGTGCAATTATTCCTTTCTTCCCTCCCCATGGATTTTGGGGTAAAGGCAAGCAAAGATGCAGTGGGAAAACGAGGGAATTATATGGGTATATACGGCCAAAGGGTGGGGAGAGGATCATCAAACCACCATATATGGGTGTTTGTGGCCCAAAGGTGGGGAGAGCATTATCAAACCGTCATATATAGCTATATACAGCCATAGGGTGGGGAGACCATCATCAAACCACCATATATTGGTGTATGTGACCAAGGTTGGGGAGATATACCCACCATATATGGGTATATAGGGCCAAAGGGTGTAGACAGCATCATCAAACCACCATATATGTGTATATAGGGCCCAAGGGTGGGGAGAGCATCATGAAGCCACCATTTATGGGTATATACGGCCAAAGGGTGGGGAAAGCATCATCAAACTACCATATATGGGAAAATAGGGCCAAAGGTGGGGAGAGCATCATCAAAGCACCATATATGGGTGTTTGTGGCCCAAAGGTGGGGAGAGCATTATCAAACCATCATATACAGCTATATACGGCCATAGGGTGGGGAGACCATCATCAAACCACAATATATTAGTGTATGTGAGCCAAACTTGGGGAGAGAATCATCAAACCACCATATATGGGTATATATGGCCAAAGGGTGGGGAGAGCATCATCAAACCACCATATATTGGTGTATGTGACCAAGGTTGGGGAGATATACCCACCATATATGGCTATATAGGGCCAAAGGGTGTAGACAGCATCATCAAACCACCATATATGGGTATATAGGGCCATATACCCATATATGGTGGTATGATGATGCTCTCCCCACCTTTGGACATATATACCCATATATGGTGGTTTGATGGCTCTCCCCACCCCTTGGCCCTATATACCGGTATATGGTGGTTTGATGATGCTCTACACACCCCTTGTCTCTATATACCTATATATGGTGGTTTCATGATGCTATTCCCACGTTTGGCCACATACACTCATTTATGGGGGTTTGATGGTGATCTCCCCACCCTTGAGCCATTTATGCCCATATATGGTGGTTTGATGATTCTCTTCCCCCCTTGGCCCTATATACCCATGTATCGTGGTTTGATGATGCTCTCCCCACCTTTGGCCCTATATACCCAAATATGGTGGTTTAATGATGCTATCCCCACCTTTGGGCCACATACAGCCATATATGCTGGTTTGATTATGTTCTCCCCACCCTTGGGCCATTTATACCCATACATGATGTTTTGGTTATGCTATCCCCGCCTTTGGGCCACATTTCACCCATATATGGTGGTTTGATTATGCTCTCCCCACCCTTGGCCCATTCATACACATACAAGGTGGTTTAGTTATGCTATCCCCGCCTTTGGGCCACATGCACCCATATATGGTGGTTTGATGATTCTCTCCCCACCCTTTGGCCATATAGACCCATATATGGTGGATTGATGATGCTCTCCCCACCTATGGCCCTATATACCCATATATAGTGGTTCGATAATGCTCTCCCCACCCTTGGGACATTTATACGCATATATGGTGGTTGGATGATCTCTCCCCTCCCTTTGGCCATATATACCCATATATGGTGGTTTGATGATGCTCTCCCAACCTTTGGCCCTATATACCCATATATGGTGGTTTGATGATGCAATCCCCACCACTTGGCCCTATATACCCGTATATGGTGGTTTAATGATGTTTTCCACACCCTTTGGCCATATATACCCATATATGGTGGTTTGATGATGCTATCCCCACCTTTGGGCCACATACAGCCATATATGGTGGTTTGATGATGCTCTCCCCACCCTTGGGCCATTTATGACCGTATATGGTGGTTTGATGATGCTCTCCTAACCCTTTGGCCATATATACACATGTATGGTGGTTTCAGGATGCACCTTTGGCCCTATATACCCCTATATGGTGGTTTGATGATGCTCTCCCCACCTTTGGCCCTATATACCCAAATATGGTGGTTTGATGATGCTCTCCCCACCCTTTGGCCCTATATACCCGTATATGGTGGTCTGATGATGCTCTCCACACCCCTTGGCCCTATATACCTATATATGCTGGTTTCATGATGCTATTCCCACCTTTGGGCCACATACACTCATTTATGGGGGTTTGATGAAGATCTCCCCACCCTTGACCCATACATGCCCATGTATGGTGGTTTGATGATTCTCTTCTCCCCATTGGCACTATATACACATGTATCGTTGTTTGATGATGCTCTTCCCACCTTTGGCCCTATATACCCAAATATGGTGGTTTGATGATGCTCTCCCCACCCTTTGGCCCTATATACCCGTATATGGTGGTCTGATGATGCTCTCCACACCCCTTGGCCCTATATACCTATATATGCTGGTTTCATGATGCTATTCCCACCTTTGGGCCACATACACTCATTTATGGGGGTTTGATGAAGATCTCCCCACCCTTGACCCATATATGCCCATGTATGGTGGTTTGATGATTCTCTTCTCCCCATTGGCACTATATACACATGTATCGTTGTTTGATGATGCTCTTCCCACCTTTGGCCCTATATACCCGTATATGGTGGTCTGATGATGCTCTCCACACCCCTTGGCCCTATATACCTATATATGCTGGTTTCATGATGCTATTCCCACCTTTGGGCCACATACACCCATATATGGTGGTTTGATGATGCTCTCCCCACTCTTGGGCCATTTATACCCATATATGGTGGTTTGATGATGCTATCCCCGCCTTTGGGCCACATACACCCATATACGGTGGTTTGATGATGCTATCCCCGCCTTTGGGCCACATACACCCATATACGGTGGTTTGATTATGCTCTCCCCACCTACGGCCCTATATACCCATATATGGTGGTTTGATTATGCTCTCCCCACCTTTGGCCCTATATACCCATATATAGTGGCTTGATGATGCTCTCCCCGCCCGTTGGCCGTCTATACCCATAATGGTGGTTTCATGATGGTATTCCCACCTTTGAGCCACATACACTCATTCATGGGGGTTTGATGATGGTCTCCCCACCCTTGAGCGATATATGCCCATATATGGTAGTTTGATGATGCTCTTCCCCCCGTTGGCCCTATATACCCATGTATCGTGGTTTCATGATGCTCTTCCCACCTTTGGCCATTTAAACCCATATATGGTGGTTTGCCCCTTCATGGATCACTGCCTTGTCATGGCGAAGGGGCTTGCATAACTCAATGAACCCATGAGCTATGCCGTGCAGGGCCACCCAAGACGGACAGGTCATGGCGGAGAGTTCTGACAAAATGTGGTCCACTGGAGAAGGAAATGGCAACCCACTCCAGTATCCTTGCCAAGAAAACCCCATGGACAATGTCAAAAGGCTAAAAGATATGACGCCGGAAGATGAGCCCCTCAGGTCGGAAGGTGTCCAATATGCTACTGGGGAAGAGCGGAGGGCATTTCCAAGTAGCTCCAGAAAGAGTGAAGCGGCTGGGCCAAAGCCGAAAGGACGTTCAGCTGTGGATGTATCTGGAAGCGAAAAGAAGGTCCGATGCTGTAAAGAACAATATTGTATAGGTACCTGGAATGTAAGATCTATGAACCAAGGCAAGCTGGATGTGGTCAAACATGAGATGACAAGATTGAACGTCGACATCTTGGGAATCAGCGAACTGAAATGGACGGGAATGGGTGAATTTAATTCGGGTGACCATTATATCTACTACTGTGGGCAAGAAACCCTTAGAAGAAATGGAATTGCACTCATAGTGAATAAGAGAGTGGGAAAGGCAGTAATGGGGTACAACCTCAAAAACGACAGAATGATCTCAGTGCGTATCCAAGGCAAACCATTCAATATCACAGTCATCCAAGTCTATGCCCCAACCACTGATGCTGAAGAAGCTGAAGTTGACCACTTCTATGAAGACTTACAACACCTTCTAGAACTGGCACCAAAAAAAGATGTCCTTTTCATCATAGGGGATTGGAATGCTAAAGTAGGAAGTCAAGGAGTAATCGGAATAACAGGCAAGTTTGGCCTTGGAGTACAAAATGAAGCAGGGCAAAGGCTAATAGAGTTCTGTCAAGAGAACAAGCTAGTCATAGCAAACACTCTTTTCCAACAACACAAGAGACAACTCTACACATGGACATCACCAGATGGTCAATACCGAAACCAGATTGATTATATACTTTGCAGCCAAAGATGGAGAAGCTCTATACAGACAGCAAAAACAAGACCAGGAGCTGACTGTGGCTCAGATCATGAGCTTCTTACTGCAAAATTTAGGCTTAAATTGAAGAATGTAGGGAAAACCACTAGACCACTCAGGTATGACTTAGATCATATTCCTTGTGAGTACACAGTGAAGGTGATGAATAGATTTAGAGGATTAGATTTGGTAGACAGAGTGCCTGAAGAACTATGGACAGAGGTCCGTAATATTGTACAGGAGGCAGCAACTAAAACCATCCCAAAGAAAAAGAAATGCAAGAAAGCAAAATGGCTGTCTGATGAGGCTTTACAAATAGCTGTGGAAAGAAGGAATGCGAAAAGCAAGGGTGAAAGGGAAAGATATAAGCAACTGAATGCAGATTTCCAGAGAATAGCAAGGAGAGATAAGAAGGCCTTCTTAAATGAACAATGCAAAGAAATTGAGGAAAACAATAGAATGGGGAAGACTAGAGATCTCTACAAGAAAATTGGAGATATCAAAGGAACGTTTAGTGCAAAGATGGGCATGATAAAGGACAAAAAAGGCAGGGACCTAACAGAAGCAGAAGAGATTAAGAAGAGGTGGCAAGAATACACAGAAGAACTATACAAGAAAGATCTTAATGTCCCTGATGTCCACGCTGGTGTGATCACTGACCTTGAGCCAGACATCCTAGAGAGTGAAGTCAAGTGGGCCTTAGGAAGCATTGCTAACAACAAAGCTAGTGGAGATGACAGTATTCCAGCTGAGTTATTTAAAATACTAAAAGACGATGGTGTTAGAGTGCTGCACTCAATATGCCAGCAAGTTTGGAAAACGCAACAGTGGCCACGGGATTGGAAAAGGTCAGTTTACGTTCCAATTCCAAAGAAGGGCAACGCCAAAGAATGCTCAAACTATCGCACAATTGCACTCATTTCACATGCTAGCAAGGTTATGCTCAAAATCCTACAAGCTAGGCTTCAGCAGTATATGAACCGAGAACTATTGGATGTACAAGCTGGATTTCGAAGAGGCAGAGGAACTAGAGATCAAATCACCAACATTCACTGGATCATGGAGAAAGCACGAGAGTTCCAGAAAAACATCTTCTGCTTCATTGACTATGCAAAAGCCTTTGATTGTGTGGATCACAACAAACTGTGGCAAATTAATTGATTATGCTATCCCCACCTTTGGGCCACATACACCCATATATGATGGTTTGGTGATGCTCACCCCATCCTTTGGCCATATATAGCCATATATGGTGGTTTCATGATGCTCTCCCACCTTTGGCCCTATATAACTAAATATGCTGGTTTCTTGATGGTCTCCCCACCCTTGGGCCATTTATACCTATACATGGTGGTTGGATGATTCTCTCCCCACCCTTTGGCACTATATACACATGTATGGTGGTTTGAGGATGCTCTCCCCACCTTTCGCCCTATATACCCATATATGGTGGTTTGATGCTGCTCTCCACACCCCTTGGCCCTATATACCTATATATGCTGGTTTCATGATGCTATTCCCACCTTTGGGCCACATACACTCATTTAAGGGGGTTTGATCATGATCACCCCACCCTTGAGCCATATATACCCATATATGGTGGTTTGATGATGCTCTCCACACCCCTTGGCCCTATATACACATATATGTTGGTTTCATGATGCTATTCCCACCTTTGGGCCACATACAGCCATATATGCTGATTTGATGATATTCTCCCCACACTTGGGCCATTTATACCCATATATGGTGGTTTGATGATGTTATCCCCCCCTTTGGGCCACATACACCCATATATGGTGGTTTGATGATGCTCTCCCAACCTACGGCCCTGCATACCCATATATAGTGGTTTGATGATGCTCTCCCCACACTTGGGCCTTTCATACCCATATATGGTGGTTGGATGATGCTCTCCCGAACCTTTGGCCCTATATGCCCATATATGGTGGTTTGATGATACTCTCCCCGCCCGTTGGCCGTATATACCAATAATGGTGGTTTCATGATGCTATTCCCACCTTTGAGCCACATACACTCATTTATGGGGGTTTGATGATGATCTCCCCACCCTTGAGCGATATATGCCCATATATGGTGTTTTGATGATGATCTTCCCCCCTTTGGCCCTATATACCCATTTATCGTGGTTTCATGATGCTCTTCCCACCTTTGGCCCTATATACCCATATATGGTGGTTTCATGATGCTCTCCCCACCTTTGTCCCTAGATACCCAAATATTGTGGTTTCATGATGCTATCCCCACCCTTTGGCCCTATATACCCATAATGGTGGTTTGATGATGCTATCCCCACCTTTGGCCACATACAGCCATACATGGTGGTTTGATGATGCTCTCCCCACCCTTTGGCCCTTTATACCTATATATGGTGGTTTGATGATGCTCTCCCCACCCTTTGGCCCTTTATACCTATATATGGTGGTTTGATGATGCTCTCCCCACCCTTTGGCCATTTATACCTATATATGGTGGTTTGATGATGCTCTCCCCACCCTTTGGCCCTATATACCCATATATGGTGGTTTGATGATGCTATCCCCACCTTTGGGCCACATACACCCATATATGGTGGTTTGATGATGCTCTCCCCATCCTTTGGCAGTATATAGCCATATATGGTGGTTTCACGATGCTCTCCCACCTTTGGCCCTATATAACTAAAAATTCTGGTTTGATTATGCTCTCCCCACCCTTGGGCCATTTATACCCATATATGGTGGTTTGATGATGCTCTTCCCACTCTTTGGCCCTATACACCCAGATATGGTGGTTTGTTGATGCTCTCCACACCCTTTGGCCGTATATACACATACATGGTGGTTTAATGATGCTATCCGCACCTTTGGGCCACATACAGCATATATGTTGGTTTGATGAGGCGCTCCCCACCCTTGGGCCATTTATACCCATATATGTTGGTTAGATGATGCTGTCCCCGCCTTTGGGCCACATACACCCATATATGGTGGTTTGATGATGCTCTCCACACCACTTGACCCTATATACACATATATGGTGGTTTGATGATGTTATCCCCACCCTTTGGACCTATATACCCATATATTGTGGTTTGATGATGCTCTCTCCACCTTTGTCACTATATACCCAAATATGGTGGTTTGATTGTGCTCTCCCCACCCTTTGGCCGTATATATCCATAATGGTAGTTTGATGATGTTATCCCCACCCTTTGGCCATATATACCCAAATATGGTGTTTTGATTGTGCACTCCCCACCCTTTGGAAGTATGTACCCATAATAGTGGTTTGATGATCCTATCCCCACCTTTGGGCCACATACAGCCATACATGGTGGTTTAATGATGCTCTCCCCACCCTTGTGCCATTTATACCCATATATGATGGTTTGATGATGCTATCCCCGCCTTTGGGCCTTATACACCCATATATAGTGGTTTGATTATGCTCTCCCCACCTACGGCCCTATATACCCATATATTGTGGTTTGAATATGCTATCCCCACCTTTGGGCCAGATACAGCCATATCTGACGGTTTGATGACTTTCTCCCCATCCTTTGGCCGTATATAGCCATAAATGCTTGTTTCATGATGCTCTCCCACCTTTGGACCTAAATAACCATATAGGGTGTTTTGATGGTGCTCTCCCCACCTTTTAACCATATATCCATGGTGGTTTGATGATGCTCTCCCCACCCTTTGGCCCTATATACCCATATATGGTGGTTTGATGATGCTCTCCCCATCTTTTAACCATATATATATGGTGGTTTGATGATGCTCTCCCCACCCTTTGGCCCTATATGCCCATATATGGTGGTTTGATGATGCTCTCCCCATCTTTTAACCATATATAGATGGTGGTTTGATGATGCTCTCCCCACCCTTTGGCCCTATATGCCCATATATGGTGGTTTGATGATGCTCTCCCACCCTTTGGCCCTATATACCCATATATGGTGGTTTGATGATGCTCTCCACACGTTTTAACCATATATAGATGGTGGTTTGATGATGCTCTCCCCAACTTTTAACCATATATACATGGTGGTTTGATGATACTCTCCCCACCTTTTAACCATATATAGATGGTCATTGGATGATGCTCTGCACACGTTTTAACCATATATAGATGGTGGTTTGATGATGCTCTCCCCAACTTTTAACCATATATTGATGGTGGTTTGATGATGCTCTCCCCACCTTTGGCCCTATATGCCCATATATGGTGGTTTGATGATGCTCTCCCCATCTTTTAACCATATATAGATGGTGGTTTGATGATGCTCTCCCCACCCTTTGGCCCTATATGCCCATATATGGTGGTTTGATGATGCTCTTCCCACCTTTGGCCCTATATACCCATATATGGTGGTTTGATGATGCTCTCCCCACCCTTTGGCCCTATATGCCCATATATGGTGGTTTGATGATGTTATCCCCACCCTTTGGACCATATTTAGATGGTGGTTTGATGATGCTCTCCCCACCTTTTAACCATATATAGGTGGTGGTTTGATGATGCTCTCCCCACCTTTTAACCATATATAGATGGTGGTTTGGTGATGCTCTCCCCACCTTTTAACCATATATAGATGGTGGTTTGATGATGTTATCCCCACCCTTTGGACCTATATACCCATATATTGTGGTTTGATGATGCTCTCTCCACCTTTGTCACTATATACCCAAATATGGTGGTTTGATTGTGCTCTCCCCACCCTTTGGCCGTATATACCCATAATGGTGGTTTGATGATGCTATCCCTACCACTTGGCCCTATATACCCATATATGGTGGTTTGATGATGTTATCCCCACCCTTTGGCCATATATACCCATATATGGTGGTTTGAGGATGCTCTCCCCACCTTTGTCCCTATATACCCAAATATTGTGTTTTGATTGTGCACTCCCCACCCTTTGGAAGTATATGCCCATAAAAGTGGTTTGATGATCCTATCCCCACCTTTGGGCCACATACAGCCATACATGGTGGTTTGATGGTGCTCTCCCCACCCTTGTGCCATTTATACCCATATCTGGTGGTTTGATGATGCTATCCCCGCCTTTGGGCCTTATACACCCATATATAGTGGTTTGATTATGCTCTCCCCACCTACGGCCCTATATACCCATATATTGTGGTTTGATGAAGCTCTCCCCACCGTTTGGCCCTATATTCCCACATATAGTGGTTTGATGATGCTATCCCCACCTTTGGGCCACATATACCCATATATGATGGTTTGACGATGCTCTCCCCATCCTTCGGCCGTATATAGCCATATTTGGTGGTTTCATGATACTCTCCCCACCCTTTGGCCCTATATACCCATATATAGTGGTTTGAATATGCTATCCCCACCTTTGGGCCAGATACACCCATATCTGACGGTTTGATGACTTTCTCCCCATCCTTTGGCCGTATATAACCATAAATGCTTGTTTCATGATGATCTCCCACCTTTGGACCTATATAACCATATATGTTGTTTTGATGGTGCTCTCCCCACCTTTTAACCATATATAGATGGTGGTTTGATGATGCTCTCCCCAACATTTAACCATATATAGATGGTGGTTTGATGATGCTCTCCCCATCTTTTAATCATATATAGATGGTGGTTTGATGATGCTCTCCCCATCTTTTAACCATATATTGATGGTGGTTTGATGATGCTCTCCCCACCTTTTAACCATATATAGATGGTGGTTTGATGATGCTCTCCACACGTTTTAACCATATATAGATGGTCGTTTAATGATGATCTCCCCAACTTTTAACCATATATAGATGGTGGTTTGATGATGCTCCCCCACCTTTGAACCATATTTAGATGGTGGTTTGATGATGCTCTCCCCACCTTTTAACCCTATATAGTTGGTGGTTTGATGATGCTCTCCCCACCTTTTAACCATATATAGATGGTGGTTTGATGATGCTCTCCCCACGTTTTAACCATATATGGATGGTGGTTTGATGATGCTCTCCCCACCTTTTAACCATATATAGATGGTGGTTTGATGATGCTCTCCACACGTTTTAACCATATATAGATGGTCGTTTAATGATGATCTCCCCAACTTTTAACCATATATAGATGGTGGTTTGATGATGCTCCCCCACCTTTGAACCATATTTAGATGGTGGTTTGATGATGCTCTCCCCATCTTTTAACCATATATAGATGGTGGTTTGATGATGCTCTCCCCACCTTTTAACCATATGTTGGAAGAAAAAGTTATGTTACCAAATCCGTTTCTGAGCCGGGAGTAAAGACACTGACGAATTGCATGAAATTAGGAGATTTATTCTTCACCCAAGTGCTGAAGCAATGACAGCAGGCAGTTAGGTGGGCGGCCGTGCTGGGCCCCCTTCCCACAGTACCTTATATACCTTCTGTTACATTCAAACCCACGTTAAGATGTCATGACTTTCTGATACAATCAAAGCCAGTTACCTTGATCCATACTCCTCCCCTTACCCAGGACCCCTTTCTCTGATGCCAAATAAGGTTCTTCCTTTCTGTATGTAAACTAATTTCTATCACCTTGAGTGTTAACATCCATATGTAAACATACACCCCTAAGAAACAAGGTCAGGACCGCTTATCTTTCTTTGTGAGGGGTCATCTGAACAAGAAGAGACTATCAGTCAACATGAGTTGCTGCCTTTCCAGTCAGGAAGAGGCAAACCATGTCAGCAATTAACACATCCTTGAGATTTTGAAAAGTGTTAAAGGTCTCATCCTCAAGAATGCAACCTTTTGATAATCTAAAATACAGTTAACCATACATACAGGAAAGGGAATATTGGCATTTTGCTAGGCCTGCTTTTATTTCATATTATACAATATATAAAGATAAATGTTTAAACATCTAAATGTCTTAATATATAAAAATGTCTACATGCCCCAACCTTCTAACAATCCCCCCTCTGTGCATGGGAAGAATATTCCGATAGCACACTAATTAATGATAGCATGACTTACGAATAGAAAAAAATTTAGAGTATAAAATACGAGTTTTCAAATACAAAACGACAATTAGTATAAACAGAAGGGCTGTTAAAAAAAACAAAATGACAATTGGGTGCAAGGCAAGGTGCAAGACATTGGAGAATGTGGGACTCCAGCCGGAGAAAACTTCCCACCAATGATGAATAGTCAGAACACCTATTTCCTGTGCAACACGTACTAATTCAGCCCCTTCGTGGTGTAATTTTAATACAAGACCTTTATCGGAAAGTTTCAAAGCTTTCAATTTCTGTTGCACACGATCACTTTCCCAAGCAAGTTGAGCTAGGGAGGAAACATCAAAGCCAAGGGGCAATGAAAAATTCCAGTCAGGGGCCTCCCACCCCAGTGTCCTAGAAGAATAGTGGACTACGGTATAATGTCCCCCAGAGGAGGTCACATATGAAACATTACAGCGGCACTGTCGCACAGGAGGATGAGACACCGTACCATCTTCCCAGCGAATAGCCGTGATGGAGACCACATAAACACACCCCCTACCATTATCGATGATACGGGGGGCATCACTGGCCAACTGGGTCCAAACACAGGTGGCAGCGCTGAAATTATAGGCACAAGGTTCAAAAGGAGTGGTATAAGCAGGACAAAGCCATTTATGAAAACCACATTGGGCACATTGAGCCGTCATGAGAAAAGAGTTTGCAGTAGCTAATTTGGAATTAAAGGTGGGGATCCATAGATGGTGATTAACAATGGAAGGGAGGGGAAGAAATTGAAATGCTTCTACTAGAGTACCCTTTACCACTGCAGTAAGAGTGAAATACAAGGAAGGGTAGGCCCTCCTAAAACGGTCGACTTTAATCCATTGCCAATTGACATCACCATCCAAAATAATAGGCCTCCAAGCGTGGCTATCGCCTTGCTCCCATCCTCTGATATCTGTATCCATACGGAACAGATTTCCTAATTGAAGAATGGCACATCGGGTCGCAAGTGAAGAATTAAGCAGGCTATTATGAAAAAGTTGGAGGGCAGAAGCAGTAAAGTTAAAGTAAGCCATTGTGACTTGAATATCCTGGTGAAGAACATCAGCACTTTGCAAAATCTGTCGCTCTGTGAGATGGGACATAGTTTGAATATGCTTCCCCAGGGAGGCTATTTTATTCTCAAGAGCTTCAATGTCTATAGAGTTGATAACCCCAGCACCCGCGCCAATTCCCCCCATTATTGTGTCCAAAACTGAGCGAGTGGAACGACCACGAAACCAAGAAGTATACATGGGTAAAGCCCATGGGAGACAAACAGGTTCATGAATAGAAACATTGTAGGCAGAAACATTAATAGTGACATGATAAATACGGCGTAAGGGGGCTTCCATTATCTGGTGGGGGTGATCCCTCAAAAGTATAACAGTGGAAGGAGTTCCCAACACTAGAGAGTGAGCACAGATAAAATTAATATAGAAAAAACTATAATTGAAACCTATTAGACAGTCACCACGCAATCGTCCCACCTCAGGAAAGTTCCATGAGGTGGCCTGTTTCCGGGTGCGAATAGTTCGCCAAAAGCCATCAGTCAATGTCTGAAAAGTGAGATTCAGTGGGGTGGACCATAGGAGGTAAAAATGAGGCTGGTCCCATGGAATAGAGAAATAAAGCTTAGAACCGATGAACATCCAATCACCCATTCCGTTAAAACTCATACAGTCACCCGTGGATCCAGGAAGCCATCGGTATTGTGACAGTACTTGTTGCTTACATAGCTGTAAGAAAGTATTCGCAGAGTTAAGAATGCGCTGAGAATTTGGAGGAGCCCAGGTAGTAGTAAAAGGAAAAGGGGATACGGAAACAGCCAGGAAACCTTGATTGAAGCTTCCAAGTAGGAGAATCCACAATACTACAAGCCGAGACATGCCTTCAAGCCCCAAGTGTCCGAATCCGGATCCCGAACAAGTCGGATGGGCAGCACTGGCGGTGGAGGTGAAGGGCTGTGATCTCGAACCGCTGGTTTGATGCGAGTCCAATGGATCCAGGTGTTTCGCTCCGCAATCCGGACGGCTGTTTGTGTTGTCAGAAGGACCTGGTATGGACCATCCCACTTCGGTTGCAGTGGCGTCTTCCTGGAAAAGGAACGAATCCACACCCAATCGCCTGGTTCAAAGGGATGAAGGGTTTCCTCCAACGGTAAAGTCTGGAGAAGGGCACTCTGTGTCCACAAAGACCGGAGAAACCTACACATAGAAACAAGATAAGAAAACAGCGTAGAGTCCCCCCTCTCATCGGGCGGTCTGCCAAAAAGCAATTCAAAGGGAGACAATCCCACATCCTTACGAGGTTGGATTCGCAAATGGAACAAAGCAATAGGCAATACCTGGGGCCACTTTAAATGTGTTTCCTGACACAATTTACCTAACAGTGATTTAAGTTCCCTGTTAGCCCGTTCCATCCCCCCCCCCAAAGATTGGGGATGATAAGGGACATGTAGGTTCTGTGTGATGCCTAAAGCTTGCAAGATATGGGTGATCACGTGTGGTGCAAAATGTTGGCCACGATCCATATCCAAAATGGAGGGGATCCCATATCGAGGTACCACATCTTTCAAGAGGTGTCTTGCAGTTCGAGTGCGGTCGCACGCCGACAGGGAAAGGCTTCAACCCAGTGTGTAAGCTGATCTCTGCAAACAAGAACATATTCAAAACCATTTGCTTTTGGTAACTGGATATAGTCCAGCTGCAAATTCTCAAAGGGTCTTTGAGCCCAGGGTCTGCCTCCTTTGTGTATCCTTTGTCTGGAAGAGGCATTGTTGGCTTGACATGTGAGACATGCCCGTGCTACCTTTTCGGCTTCCATGTACACCCCTGGGGCGAACCATACTCTTCTGACAGTGTCCACTATAGCCTGAGTTCCACAATGGCCCTTTGAGTGGACCTGTTGGCAAAGGAGGCGTAGTAGTCGTCTGGGGGCTAAGGGTCTGCCATCTGGCACCCTCCAAAACCCATCAGAAAAGGTCGCTTCATATTTTGCCTGCCACTGTTCCACCTCCCCCCTTTCAACGAAATCATCGTATGGAACAGATGATTGAAGGTGAAACTCAGTTGCTGCAACAGAAAGGGGAAGAGGCTGCAGGGCGGCTCATTTAGCTGCAGCATCTGCGAAAGCATTTCCCTTGGTGATCAGGGAGTTGTCTCGTTGATGTGCCGAGCAGTGCACCACAGCGAGGGCTTTAGGGAGCATAACGGCTTCCAAAAGCGAAGCCACCAACGCAGCATGAGCAATGGGGGAGCCAGAAGAAGTAAGGAAGCCCCGCTGTTTCCACAGGGCTCCTGTGGCATGACATACTCCAAATGCATATCTTGAATCCGTATAAATAGTGACACGAATGGTGCAAGCAGCCCGACAAGCCTCGGTAAGGGCAATAAGTTCCGCAGCCTGGGCACTATGGGAGGGAGAAAGCGGAGAGGCCCAGATAATGTCATACAATGAAACCACTGCTGCTCCAGAAACACGGATGCCCTCGTGGAGGAAGGAGGAGCCATCGGTGAAATATTCGCAGGTAGGGTTCGTGAGGGGCTGGTCAGTGAGGTCAGACCGGGGGTTTTCAGTGTCCTGGATGACCTGAAGGCAATCGTGGAGGGGTAAAGAAACATCAGATTCAGGCAACAATGTAGCAGGGTTCAGTGTAGAGCACCTTTCAAAAGAAATATGGTTAGAGGTAAAAAGTTCAGCCTTATATTGGGCAAGGCGCTGATGAGTGAAAGCCTGTGTTTGAGACTTCAAGAGGATTGCAGCGACCTCATGCGGTACCTTTAAAACGAGAGGGTGACCCAAAACCAAGTCACGTGAGCGCTTTACCAACTCAACAGCCGCAGCCACAGCGCGCAGACAGGGAACCGCCCCGCGGGCAACAGGATCCAGCTGGACTGAATAATAGGCGACCGGACGGTGTGCTGGGCCCAAAAGTTGAGAAAGTACACCAGAAGCAACCCCACAATTCTCATGGACGAAAAGGAAAAAAGTTTTAGAATAGTCCGGAAGACCCAGGGCTGGCGCAGAGGAAAGGGTCCGCTTAATTTTGATCAATAAAGCGTCCAGGTCGGGAGTCCAGATAACGGATGTGGGGGCTTCCTTCACAGTGAGGAGGATCAAAGGACGGGTCAGTTCCCCAAAAGAAGGGATCCAGGGGCGACAAAACCCCAACACCCCAAGAAGAGCACGTACCTGGCATTTAGTTGCGGGCTGTTTCATGTTTAAAATAGCTTGGATACACTCAGTGGCCAATCTGCGAGAACCAGGGGCAATGATATAGCCCACGTATTTCACTTCTGATTGTAAATATTGAAGTTTGGTTGGTGATGCCTTATGGCGACGGTCTGCCAGCGACGCAAGGAAGGCATAAGTATCCGTACGGCAAGAGTCCACCGTGTCCGATGCCACCAGTAAGTCATCCACATATTGGATAAGAACGGACCGGCAGGGTAAAACAATAGATGCTAAATCAGCTTTCAAAATTTGCGAAAACAGGGTAGGGGACTCTGTATATCCCTGGGGTAGCCGAGTCCAAGTATACTGAGTGGAGTTCCAGGTGAAGGCAAAAAGGTATTGCGACTCAGGGTGCACTGGAATGGAAAAGAAAGCAGCACACAAATCAATGACAGTAAAACATGTGGCTGTGGCAGGAATCATAGTTATGATGGTAGCGGGGTTCGGGACAACTGGTGCCCGTGGAATAACGTATGAATTGACAGCACGAAGGTCGTGCACAAAACGATAAATGGGGTTCCCTGCAGAGTCTAGTTTAGGTTTACGAACAGGAAAAATGGGGATATTACATGGGGAAGTGCAAGGACGCAAAACCCCTTGTCTAAGGTAGCTGGTAATAAGCAGTTGAATGGGTCCAATGGCTTCAGTTGGAATAGTATATTGGGGCAGACACGGTGGTGGTCCAGATTTAGTCTGAATGACAACAGGAGCTGCACTTTTCAGGAACCCAACATCCGAGGATTCCCAGCCTCATAATGAATCCGGGAGGGTGCACAAGTCCGGGGGCACCGTATGGGGGTCTGAGGTTGCTGAAAAAAGGGAAAAAAGACAATGCATATATGTCAAGGGAACGTCCAAAATCAACCCATTAGGAGTGCATTTAATAGTGGCTCCAAGCTTACAGAGTAAATCACGACCAAAAAGGGAAACCGGAGATTCAGAACAAATGGTAAAAGCATGTTCAATAGTAAGGGGACCCACTTCAACCTTTAGAGGATCGGTAACATTCACGGGGATAACCCTACCCCCAACCCCAACAATATGGTCAGAAACATCAGAAAGAACAGAGGAGGAAGAAGGAGGGTGGGTTAGTAGGGATGCCATGGCCCCGGTATCAACCAAACAGTGATACTGTTGGCCATCCACCATCAAAGACAAAAAGGGTTCCCCCCCAGGTCCGGACCGAAGAGGTAAAGTGAGTGCACTCAAGGGCTTTGGTTCTTGGGCGTCCCCAAGATCCCGTCATTGCGGAGAAAATCCAGACTGCGCTGGAGAATCTGTGGAAGGAATAACAGGATACGAGTGAGGTCGGGAAGGGAGAGGAGGAGGTGGAGCCGGAGTGTGGGAACGAGGAAACGGTATGGGTTGTTGCTGGGGAAGAAAAGGGTTCCCACTTCTCCTCCGCCGTTCCTCCATTCGCCGGGCATCCGCCTGGTGGGTCCTGCATTCACGAGAGAAATGCCCCTCCTTCTGACAGTAATAGCAGAGGGGACGGGCTGGTGGAATCCCAGACCTGAGCCTCACGTATTGTGGTCGGCTGCGATGATCCGTTTGAAAAGTAGCAAACATTTTTAGGTCTTCACGGCGCTCAGCACGGCGCCGCTTATCTTTCTCCTCCTCCTCTTTTCGCTTACGGTGATCAAAAACGAAATTGGCAATACGACGGAGCTCAGCAACATCTAAACTTTGCCAGTTGGAAACGATGGTTTGGAAATGGTTTTTAATGTCAGCAGCCGCTTGCTCAACAAAAGCAGAGCGGAGAAGCCTATTGTCTTTATCATTTTCAAGATCCAAATGGGCGTGAGTGACCCCTGCCTCAGATAAACGAACCCAGAAAGCATCCGGGGTTTCGTCAAGTCTCTGAATTGTGTTATTAAATTCAGACCATTTCAAAGGCTTCTTCCCTATTTCCCGAAGGGCTTCAGTGAGGTTCTCCTTAGCCCTGTTATACTCAGTCCAATGGGCAGCATTATTATAGTCCCATGTAGGCTCATGAGTTGGCCAAGGGACCCGGGGTGGTGGTGCCACTTCCCCGGGAACCGGTAGAACAGGACGACGGCCAATTTCTACACATTTTTCAAACAATTTCAAGACCTCATCCCTGGTCAATAACATATTAAGGAGCTCCATCATATCAGCCCATGAAGGGTTGTGACTTCGAATGACTGCCTCTAAGCGTCTTATGACAGCCAATGGGTCTTTTCAGAAGGAAGGAGTGTCAGAGCGCCACACCGCCAAGTCCGTTGGTGAAAAAGGAGTGTGATATCTTAAAAATGCTATATGCCCAGCAATAGCCGGTTGCCCATCTGTAGCAGGTGTGGGAGGTAGAGGTACTGGATTTAATAACAGAGGTGCCATCATTTTGCCGGAAGGCAAAGTGCCTTCGTGCCCTTGTTCCGAGCAAATGGAGTCTGGAGCGCTGGCAAGAGGGGATAAATTGGCAAGTTTATTCCAACAGTGCCAATAAGACAAGTGCTCTGGACAATTCCGTTTTAATTGGAGCTCAAGAAGCTTCAGTTTCTCACAGTGGAATGTACCCATGGGAGGCCAAATTGCATTACCGCTTGTATCCAGATATTGAGTCCATTCCATACATAGTTCACGTGCATGTCTTTTCCTCATTCCTGGCTGGGTGGGCAAAATCCCCTTATCCCAAGCCTGTAACAACCTTCCCAAAGGGGAAGATGGGGGTACTGTCGACTGAGTATTCCCCATACCCTCTCGTGTCCCTAAGCGTGGCACCGGTGCCCGTCGGATTTGGGGTGTGTCTAAACACCCAGAGACTCCCTATTAGAGTACCGACCCTCTGCGCGCTTCCAAACTCCGGATCACTTATCAATTTTGCAATTTCTAGGACACAAGCGGTAATCGCCCAGTTATGGTATCAGCCACTCATTCAAACACAACTGTAGCCTCAGCTACTTATGCAAGCACAACCTGCCCGGGCACGCGGATCGCCCTGGTCCCACTTGCTATCTGGGTTGCTCTGGTCATCACTCAACAAGAGCTAGCAGAGGCCCCGGGGCGTCTTGAACCAGTTTGACACACAGCCTTGGTCTGCAGTCAGGTTTTATAAAAGAGATCAAACACACATTCCCAGGTTCGGCTTATGGTCACTCACTCACACACTCTCTGCCTGTTGAGGCACGTGGATCTTGTCAGCCCCCCTTGCTTTCTACCTGGGTTTTCCAGATAGGTGCGGCTGGAGCAGACAGACACACAGCCCTGGTCAACAGCGGGAAAATAATTGGGGAAAAACACAAAGCTCTTACAACCGAACACTGAGGCACAACTAATTACACAAAAACGCTGGGCTTATATATATATAAAAAGAAAAAATTTTGTTCGGGTACTCACCCACTGTGACGTTGTCCTAAATTCATGCAATTGGTTGGCACAAAACCAAAGTTCCCTTTACTACCTTCAGGGCAATCCCGCAGGAAAATCACAAACCCACTGGGCAAATGGCCCGGTGCCGGCAGGGCGTGTTATCCTCCAGGGACCCAGCCCATCAGGTTAGCCCAGTCCCATCTGGGGTGCCAAATGTTGGAAGAAAAAGTTATCTTACCAAGTCTGTTTCTGAGCCGGGAGTAAAGACACTGATGAATTGCATGAAGTTAGGAGATTTATTTTTCACCCAAGTGCAGAAGCAATCACAGCAGGTAGTTAGGTGGGCGGCCGTGCTGGGCCCCCTCCCTACAGTACCTTATATACCTTCAGTTACATTCAAACCCACGTTAAGATGTCATAACTTTCTGATCAATCAAAGCCAGTTACCTTGATCCATACTCCTCCCCTTACCCAGGACCCCTTTCTCTGATGCCAAATAAGGTTCTTCCTTTCTGTATTTAAACTAATTTCTATCACCTTGAGTGTTAACAGCCATATGTAAACATACACCCCTAAGAAACAAGGTCAGGACCGCTTATCTTTCTTTGTGAGGGGTCATCTGAACAAGAAGAGACTATCAGGTCAAGACAGTTTATCTGCTTACATGAGTTGCTGCCTTTCCAGTCAGGAAGAGGCAAACCATGTCAGCAATTAACACATCCTTGAGATTTTGAAAAGTGTTAAAGGTCTCATCCTCAAGAATGCAACCTTTTGATAATCTAAAATACAGTTAACCATACATACAGGAAAGGGAATATTGGCATTTTGCTACGCCTGCTTTTATTTCATATTATACAATATATAAAGATAAATGTTTAAACAACGAAATGTCTTAATATATAAAAATGTCTACATGCACCAACCTTCTAACACATATATGGTTAAAAAATGGGGAGACCATCAATAAACCAGGAAATATATATATGGTTAAAGATGAGGAGAGCATCATAAAACCACAATCTATATATGGTTAAAGATGGGGAGCGCATCATCAAACGGCCATATATATATGGTTGAAAGATGGGGAGAGCATCAATAAACCACGATATATATATTTGGTTAAAGATGGGGAGAGCATCATCAAACCACCATATATATATGGTTAAAAGATGGGGAGAGCATCAATAAACCACGATATATATATATGGTTAAAGATGGGGAGAGCATCATCAAACCACCACCTATATATGGTTAAAAGATGGGGAGAGCGTCATCAAACCACCATCTATGTATGGTTAAAGGTGGGGAGAACATCATCAACCACCATATATATATGGTTAAAAGATGGGGAGAGCATCAATAAACGATATATATATATGGTTAAAGATGGGGAGAGCATCATTAAACCATCATCTACATATTGTTAAAAGATGGGGAGAGCAACAATAAACCACGATATATACATATCGTTAAAGATGGGGAGAGCATCATTAAACCATCATCTACATATAGTTAAAAGTGGGGAGAGAATCATCAAACCACTATATATATATCGTTGAAAGATGGGGAGAGCATCAATAAACAATGATATATATATATGGTTAAAAATGGGGAGACCATCAATAAACCACCATCTATATATGGTTGAAAGATGGGGAGAGCATCATCAAACCACCATATATATATGGTTAAAAGATGGGGACAGCATCAATAAACCATGATATATATATATATGGTTAAAGATGGGGAGAGCATCATGAAACGACCATTTATATATGGTTAAAAGATCGGGAGAGCATCAATAAACCACCATATATATATGGTTAAAAGATGGGGAGACCATCAATAAACCACCATATCTATATGGTTAAAAGATGGGGAGAGCATCAATAAACCATGATATATATATATGGTTAAAGATGGGGAGAGCATCATGAAACCATCATCTATATATTGTTAAAAGATGGGGAGAGTATCAATAAACCACCATATATATATATGGTTAAATGATGGGGAGAGCATCATCAAACCACCACCTATATATGGTTAAAAGATCGGGAGAGCGTCATCAAACCACCATCTATGTATGGTTAAAAGATGGGGAGAACATCATCAAACCACCATATATATATGGTTAAAAGATGGGGAGAGCATCAATAAACGATATATATATATGGTTAAAGATGGGGAGAGCATCATTAAACCATCATCTACATATTGTTAAAAGATGGGGAGAGCAACAATAAAACACGATATATACATATCGTTAAAGATGGGGAGAGCATCATCAAACCATCATATACATATGGTTAAAAGATGGGGAGAGCATCATTAAACCATCATCTACATATCGTTAAAAGATAGGGAGAGCATCATCAAACCACCATACATATATGGTTAAAAGATGGGGAGAGCATCAACAAACCATGATATATATATATGGTTAAAGATGGGGAGAGCATCAATAAACCAACATCTATATATGGTGAAAAGATGGGGAGAATATCATCAAACCACCATCTACATATGGTTAAAAGATGGGGAGATATCAATAAACCACGATATATATATATGGTTAAAGATGGGGAGAGCATCATCAAACCACCATATATATATGGTTAAAAGATGGGGACAGCATCAATAAACCATGATATATATATATGGTTAAAGATGGGGAGAGGATCATCAAACCACCATATATATATAGTTAAAAGATGGGGAGAGCATCAATAAACCATGATATATATATATATTTAAAGATGGGGAGAGGATCATCAAACCACCATATATATATAGTTAAAAGATGGGGAGAGCATCAATAAACCATGATATATACATATATTTAAAGATGGGGAGAGGATCATCAAACTACCATATATATATGGTTAAAAGATGGGGACAGCATCAATAAACCATGATATATATATATATGGTTAAAAGATGGGGAGAGCATCATCAAACCACCATATATATATCGTTAAAAGTTGGGGAGAGCATCATTAAACCATTATCTGCATATGGTTAAAAGATGGGGAGAGCATCATCAAACCACCATATCTATATGGTTAAAAGATGGGGAGAGCATCATCAAAAAATCATCTACATATGGTTAAAAGTTGGGGAGAGCATCAATAAACCACGATATATATATATGGTTAAAAATGGACAGAGCATAATCAAACCACCATATATATATGGTTCAACATGTGGAGAGCATAATCAAACCACCATATATATATGGCTAAAAGATGGGGAAAGCATCAATAAACCATGATATATATATTTGGTTAAAGATGGGGAGACATCATCAAACCACCATATATATATGGTTAAAAGATGGGGACAGCATCAATAAACCATGATATATATATATGGTTAAAGATGGGGAGAGCATCATCAAACCACCATCCATATATGGTTAAAAGATGGGGAGAACTTCATCAAACCACCATCTATGTATGGTTAAAAGATGGGGAGAGCATCATCAATCCACCATATCTATATGGTTAAAATATGGGGAGAGCATCAATAAACCATGATATATATGGTTAAAGATGGGGAGAGGATCATCAAACCACCATATATATATGGTTAAAAGATGGGGAGAGCATCATCAAACCACCATATATATTTGGTTAAAAGGTGGGGAGAGCATCAATAAACCACGATATATATATATGATTAAAGATGGGGAGAGCATCATCAAACCACCATATATATATGGTTAAAAGATGGGGACAGCATCAATAAACCATGATATATATATATATGGTTAAAGATGAGGAGAGCATCATCAAACCACCATCCATATATGGTTAAAAGATGGGGAGAACTTCATCAAACCACCATCTATGTATGGTTAAAAGATGGGGAGAGCATCATCAATCCACCATATCTATATGGTTAAAATATGGGGAGAGCATCAATAAACCATGATATATATGGTTAAAGATGGGGAGAGGATCATCAAACCACCATATATATATGGTTAAAAGATGGGGACAGCATCAAGAAACCATGATATATATATATATGGTTAAAGATGGGGAGAGCATCATGAAACGACCATTTATATATGGTTAAAGGATCGGGAGAGCATCAATAAACAACCATATATATATGGTTAAAAGATTGGGAGACCATCAATAACCCACCATATCTATATGGTTAAAAGATGGGGAAAGCATCATCAAACAATCATTTACATATGGTTAAAAGATGGGGAGAGCATCAATAAACCACGATATATATATATGGTTAAAGATGGGGAGAGCATGATGAAACCATCATCCACACATGGTTAAAAGATGGGGAGAGCATCAATAAACCCTGATATATATATATGGTTAAAGATGGGGAGAGCATCATCAAACCACCATCTATATATGGTTAAAAGATGGGGAGAGCATCAATAAACCATGATATATATATATATATTTAAAGATGGGGAAAGTATCATCAAACCACCATATATATATAGTTAAAAGATGGGGAGCGCATCAATAAACCATGATATATATACATATGGTTAAAAGATGGGGAGAGCATCATCAAACCACCATATATATATGGCTAAAAGATGGGGAAAGCATCAATAAACCACGAGATATATATATGGTTAAAGGTGGGGAGAGGATCATCAAACCACCATATATATATGATTAAAAGTTGGGGAGAGCATCATTAAACCATCATCTACATATGGTTAAAAGATGGGGAGAGCATCAATAAACCATGATATATATATATATTTAAAGATGGGGAGAGGATCATCAAACCACCATATATATATAGTTAAAAGATGGGGAGAACATCAATAAACCATGATATATATATATGGTTAAAGATGGGGAGAGGATCATCAAACCACCATATATATATGGTTAAAAGATGGGGAGAGCATCAATAAACCACGATATATATATATATGGCTAAAGATGTGGAGAGCATCATCAAACCACCATCCATATATGGTTAAAAGAGGGGGAGAACATCATCAAACCACCATCTATGTATGGTTAAAAGATGGGGAGAGCATCATCAATCCACCATATCTATATGGTTAAAAGATGGGGAGAGCATCAATAAACCATGATATATATATATGGTTAAAGATGGGGAGAGCATCATCAAACCACCATATATATATAGTTAAAAGATGGGGAGAGCATCAATAAACCATGATATATATATATGGTTAAAGATGGGGAGAGCATCATCAAACCACCATATATATATGGTTAAAAGATGGGGAGAGCATCAATAAACCATGATATATATATATATGGTTAAAAGATGGGGAGAGCATCATCAAACCACCATATATATATCGTTAAAAGTTGGGGAGAGCATCATTAAACCATTATCTGCATATGGTTAAAAGATGGGGAGAGCATCATCAAACCACCATATCTATATGGTTAAAAGATGGGGAGAGCATCATCAAAAAATCATCTACATATTGTTAAAAGATGGGGAGAGCATCAATAAACCACGATATATATATATGGTTAAAGATGAGGAGAGCATCATCAAACCACCATATATATATGGTTAAAAGATGGGGAGAGCATCATCAAACCACCATATATATATGGTTAAAAGATGGGGAGAGCATCAATAAACCATGATATATATATATGGTTAAAGATGGGGAGAGCATCATCAAACCACCATATATATATGGTTAAAAGTTGGGGAGAGCATCATTAAACCATCATCTACATATCGTTAAAAGATGGCAAGAGCATCAATAAACCACCTTATATATATATGGCTAAAGATGGGGAGAGCATCATCACACCATCATCTACATAGGGTTAAAAGATGGGGAGACCATCAATAAACCATGATATATATATATATATTTAAAGATGGGGAAAGTATCATCAAACCACCATATATATATAGTTAAAAGATGGGGAGCGCATCAATAAACCATGATATATATATATGGTTAAAGATGGGGAGAGGATCATCAAACCACCATATATATATGGTTAAAAGATGGGGAGAGCATCATCAAACCATCATCTACATATGGTTAAAAGATGGGGAGAGCATCAATAAACCATGATATATATATATGGTTAAAGATGGGGAGAGCATCATCAAACCACCATCCATATATGGTTAAAAGATGGGGAGAACATCAATAAACCCTATATATATATATAAACCCTATATATATATATATAAACCCTATATATATATATATATATATATATATCGTTAAAAGATGGGGAGAGCATCAATAAACCATGATATATATATATGGTTAAAAGATCGGGAGAGCATCAATAAACCACCATATATATATGGTTAAAAGATTGGGAGACCATCCATAAACCACCATATCTATATGGTTAAAAGATAGGGAGAGCATCATCAAACAATCATTTACATATGGTTAAAAGATGGGGAGAGCATCAATAAACCACGATATATATATATGGTTAAACATGGGGAGAGCATGATGAACCCATCATCTACACATGGTTAAAAGATTGGGAGAGCATCAATAAACCATGATATATATATATGGTTAAAGATGGGGAGAGCATCATCAAACCACCATTTATATATGGTTAAAAGATGGGGAGAGCATCAATAAACCATGATATATACATATAGTTCAATATGGGTAGAGCATCATTAAACCACCATCTATATATGGTTAAAAGATTGGGAGAGAATCAATAGACCATGATATATATATATGGTTAAAGATGGGGAGAGCATCATCAAACCACCATATATATATGGTTAAAAGATGGGGAGAGCATCATTAAACCATCATCTACATATGGTTAAAAGATGGCGAGAGCATCAATAAACCACCTTATATATATATATGGCTAAAGATGGGGAGAACATCATCAAACCATCATCTACATAGGGTTAAAAGATGGGGAGAGCATCAATAAACCATGATATATATATATATTTAAAGATGGGGAGAGGATCATCAAACCACCATATATATATAGTTAAAAGATGGGGAGAACATCAATAAACCATGATATATATATATGGTTAAAGATGGGGAGAGGATCATCAAACCACCATATATATATGGTTAAAAGATGGGGACAGCATCAATAAACCAATATAGATATATATGGTTAAAGATGAGGAGAGCATCATCAAACCACCATCCATATATGGTTAAAAGATGGGGAGAACTTCATCAAACCACCATCTATGTATGGTTAAAAGATGGGGAGAGCATCATCAATCCACCATATCTATATGGTTAAAAGATGGGGAGAGCATCAATAAACCATGATATATATATATGGTTAAAGATGGGGAGAGCATCATCAAACCACCATTTATATATGGTTAAAAGATTGGGAGAGCATCAATAGACCATGATATATATATATGGTTAAAGATGGGGAGAGCATCATGAAAGTACCATATATATATGGTGAAATGATTGGGAGAGCATCAATAAACCACCATCTATATATGTCTAAAAGATTGGGAGAGCATCAATTAACCATGATATATATATGGTTAAAAGATAGGGAAAGCATCATCAAACAATCATTTACATATGGTTAAAAGATGGGGAGAGCATCAATAAACCACGATATATATATATGGTTAAAGATGGGGAGAGCATGATGAAACCATCATCTACACATGGTTAAAAGATGGGGAGAGCATCAATAAACCATGATATATATATATGGTTAAAGATGGGGAGAGCATCATCAAACCACCATTTATATATGGTTAAAAGATGGGGAGAGCATCAATAAACCATGATATATATATATGGTTAAAGATGGGGAGAGCATCATCAAACCACCATTTATATATGGTTAAAAGATGGGGAGAGCATCAATAAACCACCATCTATATATGTCTAAAAGATTGGGAGAGCATCAATTAACCATGATATATATATATGGTTAAAGATGGGGAGAGCATCATCAAACCACCATTTATATATGGTTAAAAGTTGGGGAGAGCATCATTAAACCATCATCTACATATGGTTAAAAGATGGCGAGAGCATCAATAAACCACCTTATATATATATGGCTAAAGATGGGGAGAGCATCATCAAACCATCATCTACATAGGGTTAAAAGATGGGGAGAGCATCAATAAACCATGATATATATATATATTTAAAGATGGGGAGAGGATCATCAAACCACCATATATATATAGTTAAAAGATGGGGAGAACATCAATAAACCATGATATATATATATGGTTAAAGATGGGGAGAGGATCATCAAACCACCATATATATATGGTTAAAAGATGGGGAGAGCATCAATAAACCATGATATATATATATGGTTAAAGATGGGGAGAGCATCATTAAACCACCATCTATATATGGTTAAAAGATGGGGAGAGCATCAATAAACCACCATATACATATGGTTAAAAGATAGGGAGAGCATCATCAAACCACCATCTCTATATGGTTAAAAGATGGGGAGAGCATCAATAAACCATGATATATATATATGGTTAAAGATGGGGAGAGCATCATCAAACCACCATATATATATGGTTAAAAGATTGGGAGAGCATCAATAAACCATGATATATATATATATGGTTAAAGATGGGGAGAGCATCATCAAACCACCATTTATATATGGTTAAAAGATGGGGAGAGCATCAATAAACCACCATATATATATGGTTAAAAGATGGGGAGACCATCAATAAACCACCATATCTATATGGTTAAAAGATGGGGAGAGCATCATCAAACCATCATTTACATATGGTTAAAAGGTGGGGAGAGCATCAATAAACCACGATATATATATATGGTTAAAGATGGGGAGAGCATCATGAAACCATCATCTACACATGGTTAAAAGATGGGGAGAGCATCAATAAACCATGATATATATATATGGTTAAAGATGGGGAGAGCATCATCAAACCACCATATATATATGGTTAAAAGATGGGGAGAGCATCAATAAACCACGATATATATATATGGTTAAAGATGGGGAGAGCATCATCAAACCACCATATATATATGGTTAAAAGTTGGGGAGAGCATCATTAAACCATCATCTACATATGGTTAAAAGATGGGGAGAGCATCAATAAACCACGATATATATATATGGTTAAAGATGGGGAGAGCATCATCAAACCATCATCTACATAGGGTTAAAAGATGGGGAGAGCATCAATAAACCATGATATATATATATATTTAAAGATGGGGAGAGGATCATCAAACCACCATATATATATAGTTAAAAGATGGGGAGAACATCAATAAACCATGATATATATATATGGTTAAAGATGGGGAGAGCATCATCAAACCACCATATATATATGGTTAAAAGATGGGGAGAGCATCATTAAAAAATCATCTACATAGGGTTAAAAGATGGGGAGAGCATCAATAAACCAATATATATATATATGGTTAAAGAAGAGGAGAGCATCATCAAACCACCATATATATATGGTTAAAAGATGAGGAGAGCAATATCAAACCACCATATATATATGGTTAAAAGTTGGGGAGAGCATCATCAAACCACCATATCTATATGGTTAAAAGATGGGGAGAGCATCAATAAACCATGATATATATATATGGTTAAAGATGGGGAGAGCATCATTAAACCACCATCTATATATGGTTAAAAGATTGGGAGAGCATCATCAAACCACCATATATATATGGCTAAAATATGGCGAGAGCATCAATATACCACGTTAGGTATATATGGCTAAAGATGGGGAGAGCATCATCAAACCATCATGTACATAGGGTTAAAAGATGGGGAGAGCATCAATAAACCATGATATATGTATATATATTTAAAGATGGGGAGAGGATCATCAAGCCACCATATATATATAGTTACAAGATGGGGAGAGCATCAATAAACCATGATATATATGGTTAAAGATGGGGAGAGGATCATCAAACCACCATATATATATGGTTAAAAGATGGGGACAGCATCAATAAACCCTATATATACATATAAACCCTATATATATATATATAAATCTATATATATATATATATATATATATATATATGGTTAAAGATGGGGAGAGCATCATGAAACGACCATTTATATATGGTTAAAAGATCGGGAGAGCATCAATAAACAACCATATATATATGCTTAAAAGATTGGGAGACCATCAATAAACCACCATATCTATATGGTTAAAAGATAGGGAAAGCATCATCAAACAATCATTTACATATGGTTAAAAGATGGGGAGAGCATCAATAAACCACGATATATATATATGGTTAAACATGGGGAGAGCATGATGAACCCATCATCCTCACATGGTTAAAAGATGGGGAGAGCATCAATAAACCCTGATATATATATATGGTTAAAGATGGGGAGAGCATCATCAAACCACCATCTATATATGGTTAAAAGATGGGGAGAGCATCATTAAACCATGATATATATATATATATGGTTAAAGATGGGGAGAGCATCAAGAAACCTCCATATATATCTGGTTGAAAGACGGGGAGAGCATCAATAAACGACCATCTATATATGGTTAAAACATAGGGAGAGCATCATCAAACCACCATCTATATATGGTTAAAAGATGGGGAGAGCATCATCAAACCACCATATATATATGGTTAAAAGATGGGGAGAGCATCAATAAACCACGAGATATATATATGGTTAAAGATGGGGAGAGCATCATCAAACCACCATCTATATATGGTTAAAAGATGGGGAGAGCATCAATAAACCATGATATATATATATGGTTAAAGATGGGGAGAGCATCATCAAACCACCATATATATATGGTTAAAAGATGGGGAGAGCATCAATAAACCACGATATATATATATGGTTAAAGATGAGGAGAGCATCATCAAACCACCATCCATATATGGTTAAAAGATGGGGAGAGCATCATCAAACCACCATCTATGTATGGTTAAAAGATGGGGAGAGCATCATCAATCCACCATATCTATATGGTTAAAAGATGGGGAGAGCATCAATAAACCACGATATATATATATGGTTAAAGATGGGGAGAGCATCATCAAACCACCATCTATATATGGTTAAAAGATTGGGAGAGCATCAATAAACCATGATATATATATATATGGTTAAAGATGGGGAGAGCATCATCAAACCACCATATATATATGGTTAAAAGATGGGGAGAGCATCAATAAACCAACATCTATATATGGTGAAAAGATTGGGAGAGCATCAATAAACCACCATCTATATATGGTTAAAAGATTGGGAGAGCATCATCAAACCACCATTTACATATGTTTAAAAGGTGGGGAGAGCATCAATAAACCACGATATATATATATGGTTAAAGATGGGGAGAGCATCATGAAACCATCATCTACATATGGTTAAAAGATGGGGAGAGCATCAATAAACCATGATATATATATATGGTTAAAGATGGGGAGAGCATCATCAAACCACCATATATATATGGTTAAAAGATGGGGAGAGCATCAATAAACCATGATATATATATATGGTTAAAGATGGGGAGAGCATCATCAAACCACCGTATATATATGGATAAAAGATGGGGAGAGCATCAATAAACCACGTGACATATATATGGTGAAAGATAGGGAGAGCATAATCAAACCACCATATACATATGGTTAAAAGATGGGGAGAGCATCAATAAACCACGATATATATATATGGTTAAAGATGGGGAGAGCATCATCACACCACCATATATATATAGCTAAAGATGGCGACAGCATCAATATACCACGTTATATATATATGGCTAAAGATGGGGAGAGCATCATCAAACCATCATCTACATAGGGTTAAAAGATGGGGAGAGCATCAATAAACCATGATATATGTATATATATTTAAAGATGGGGAGAGGATCATCAAACCACCATATATATATAGTTAAAATATGCGGAGAGCATCAATAAACCATGATATATTTATATGGTTAAAGATGGGGAGAGGATCATCAAACCACGATATATATATGGTTAAAAGATGGGGACAGCATCAATAAACCATGATATATATATATATGGTTAAAGATGGGGAGAGCATCATGAAACGACCATTTATATATGGTTAAAAGATCGGGAGAGCATCAATAAACCAATATAGTTATATCGTTAAAAGATGGGGAGGGCATCACTCAATCCACCAT